>NC_059217.1:5095000-7537500 GCF_020615455.1 Coregonus clupeaformis | reverse complement strand
TATACACATTACACACAAATACAGGGCTACAGGTAGCCTAGCGGTTAAAGTGTTAGGTCAGTAACTGAAAGGTTGCTGGTTTGAATCCCTGAGCTGACAAGGTGAAGAATCTGTCATTCTGTTTTTATTTTTTTTTACATGGTCATCCACACCCACACACACACACTCATGCACTCACTCTCACACGCACTCACACGCACGTACGCACACACACACACACACACAGATATCTCGGTTTGTCCAGTGTGAGTTCCCTCTGTCAGCGGTTGAGTTGTCTGACCTCGTCTTCATTGAGTCGCATCCATCACAGCCTATCAGGCCCAAGGTGAGTGTTTGTGATCAGGCGACACACAGCAACACAGAGACAGCCAACCACAGAGGGCCTTACTGCCAGGGTCAGAGGTCAGGCCTGTTCCCACAGTAACTGAAGGGAGAGTTGTCTCTGCTCACTGTTACCTCATCATCATTCTCATGACCTCTAACCCCAGGCCTGCTTTAAACATCTCAGCAAAGTTGATCTTCTATAGGTCAAAATGTATAGTGTTACAATTCTAGGTCCATTCTTACAGATACACTCCCCTACGTATTTATTTGGACAGTGAAGCAACAACATTTAATTTGGAAAAGCACTTTATGTATCTAGTCCCCCTATATGAAGGTGTCATAGGTATTTGGACAAATTCACTTATAGTGCATTAAATTCAGTCAGAAGTTAGTATTTTGTCCCATATTCCTAGCACGCAACGACTATATCAAACTTGTTGGATGCATTTGCAGTTTGTTTTGGTTGTGTTTCGGATTATGGTATGCCAAATAGAAATGAACGGTAAATAATGTATTGTGTCATTTTGGAGTCACTTTTATTGTAAATAAGAATAGAATATGTTTGTGAACACTTCTACATTAATGTGGATGCTACTATGATTACGGATTGAATAATGAATAATGATGAGTGAGAAAGTTACAGAGGGTCAAAGATCATACCCCCAATAAAATCCTAACCTCCCCTGTTATTGGTAATGGTGAGAGGTTAGCATGTTTTGGGGGCATGATCTTTGTGCATCTGTGTAACTTTCTCACTCATTATTCACGATTAATTCAGGATTATCCGTAATCATGGTAGCATCCACATTAATGTAGAAGTTTTAGAAACATATTCTATTCTCATTTACAATAAAGTGACTCCAAAATGGCACAATACATTATTTACCATTCATTTCTATTGGGCACAACATAATCAGAAACACAACGAAAACAAACTGCAAATGCATCCAACAAGTTTTTAGAGTCACAAGCTTGATGCAGTCATTGCGTGCTAGGAATGTCACACCCTGGCTCTGGGACTCTATTTGTTGAGCCAGGGTGTGTTCATTCTATGTGGTTATTTTCTATGTTGGGGATTCTAGTTCTTCATTTTCTATGTTTGCCTGAGTGACTCCCAATCAGAGGCAACGAGTGTCAGCTGTTGGCTGGTTGTCTCTGATTGGGAGCCATATTTAAACTGTATGTTTTCCCTTTGTGTTTGTAGGTTTTTGTTCCGTGTTCGGTCATTGTCACCGTGGACTTCACGAGTCGTTTGTTGTTTTGTTCGTGCTTTAATTTAATAAAGTAAACATGTTCGCTCAACACGCTGCGCATTGGTCTCTCCCTGACGATCGTGACAGAAAAAACCCACCAAAACTGGACCAAGCAGCGTGATGAGGAGAGAGGATGGACTTGGGAGGAGATGAGTGCGAGTCTGGCAAGAGGGATGGAGGCCTTGGCCACGGGTAGGAATGAAGCCCATACATTTTTTAGGGGGGGGCTAACGCCGTGGACGACGGGGCAGCAGGAGGCCGCCAGGTTACGGGAGTCACTGGTCACCAGGGGGAAGGAGGTTGTAGAGGCACGGCGAGAGGTACTGGCGTGTGTTGCCAGTCCGGTCCGGCCTGTTCCTGATCCCCACGTAGGGCCAGTGGTGTGTGTTCCCAGTACGGTCCGGCCTGTTCCTGCCACTCGCACCAAGCCTACGGTGTGCGTCGCCAGCCCAGCCCGGCCTGTCCCTGCTCCACGCACCAAGCCTACGGTGCGAGTCGTCAGCCTGGTCCAGCCCGTTCCTGCCACTCGCACCAAGTCTACGGTGCGCGTCGCCAGCCCGGCCCGGCCTGTTCCTGCCACTCGCACCAAGTCTACGGTGCGAGTCGTCAGGCCCGTTCCGGCTCCACGCACCAAGCCAGGGGTGTGCATCGTCAGCCCGGTCCGGCCCGTTGCTGATCCACGCACCAAGCCAGGGGTGCGAGTCGTCAGTCCGGTGAGGCCCGTTCCGGCTCCACGCACCAAGCCAGGGGTGCGAGTCGTCTGCCCGGTCCGGCCCGTCGCTGCTCCACGCACCAAGCCAGGGGTGCGCATCGTCAGCCCGGTCCGGCCCGTTGCTGCTCCACGCACCAAGCCAGGGGTGCGAGTCATCAGTCCGGTGAGGCCCGTTCCGGCTCCACGCACCAAGCCAGGGGTGCGCATCGACAGCCAGGTCCGGTCCTTTCCTGCCTCACGCACCAAGCCTGGGGTGCGCGTCGTCAGTCCGGCACAACCCGTGCCTGGGTCATCGGTGCCAAATCAGGTACCGCTTAATTGCTCCCCAACGGAGCTGAAGCTAGCCGCTCCTGCTACGTCCAGGTCAGCTCCAGCCAGCGGGGCCAGACCGGACCAGGGGCGCTATGGGGGGTTTATTGGAGGGTGGTGGGCAAGCCCGGAGCCAGAACCGCCGCCGAGGAGGAATGCCCACCCAGCCCTCCCCTGTTTTGCTCGTATTGAGGCGCGGTCGCAGTCCGCGCCTTTAGGGGGGGGTACTGTCACACCCTGGCTCTGGGACTCTATTTGTTGAGCCAGGGTGTGTTCATTCTATGTGGTTATTTTCTATGTTGGGGATTCTAGTTCTTCATTTTCTATGTTTGCCTGAGTGACTCCCAATCAGAGGCAACGAGTGTCAGCTGTTGGCTGGTTGTCTCTGATTGGGAGCCATATTTAAACTGTATGTTTTCCCTTTGTGTTTGTGGGGTTTTGTTCCGTGTTCGGTCATTGTCACCGTGGACTTCACGAGTCGTTTGTTGTTTTGTTTTGTGCTTTAATTTAATAAAGTAAACATGTTCGCTCAACACGCTGCGCATTGGTCTCTCCCTGACGATCGTGACAAGGAATATGGGACCAAATACTAAACTTTGACTTCATGTAATAAACTATAAGTGAATTTGTCCAAATACTTATGACACCTTCAAATTGGGGGACTAGATACATAAAGTTCATTCAGATATGTATGAAAACACCCTCAAATAAAAGGTGGCATTCTGTACTGTCACCTCATGTGAAACATTACATCTCAAATTCAAAATGCTGGAGTATAGCAACAAATTAAACTTTTTAGCTTCACTGTCTAAATAAATACGTAGAGGAGTGTACATACATTATAATTGTCCTCAAAGCTGACAATTATCTGGTGGATGCAGACAGAAAGAACTGTATCTATGATGACTCAACTGCCTACTGTTCCATCACGTTTCTGACATTTGCAGCAGTGCGAGGACGTCAACTCTTATTCGCTAACATAATTAGCGGCTGATAATACATTACATATTTTGGAGTGCCGCTGTTTCCCAATGTTCTTGAACTTGGGATTTCATTTGAAGTCATTGTCATATATGACAGAGCACCCACCTAATAAAGCGAGATAGTGCACCTGTTACCCACTCCACAATACATGAATGTGCTTGGCACACTCACTGGATGGCTAATTAGCTACTTGATGAGACTTACAGAAGGACTCAGTGATACCCACCGTGAGTAAGAATCAATGACAAAGACAACTCTATCCTGATCCTGTTTTAACTTTCTATCTGCAGTCTTTTAGGATGGGAGGGAGCATCAGGTAGGGCTGTGTGTGAAGGTGATGGGGTCTGACACATTTGAAGTCAGCATGAACCCCAGTAAATGTTTTATACTCTGCAGTGCAGGGGGAGCTGCTACAGAGCAGACTTCTACACAGCAGTTAAAGCAGTTACAGTCCCATGGGGAAGTTAGGGGCACCGAGGGATTGGATGTGTCAGGTTTAATGCTGAAGGAACAACTCCACACCAACACACAGTGTGCTCTGGACTCAGACCACTGAGCATCTACTACTCTACTGTAATGACTAGCCTACATCATCTTCATCCTCATCATCATTATTACTAGAATACTACACAACATTTATGTTTCAACCCATTTGTCTCAGACTTTATTTTTTCCCCTCAGTCTCTCTGGGCTCAGAATGGGTGCCATCGGAGGCAGAGCATCTATCATCCCCATCAGTTGCGAGCACTCCAGAAGTGTTATTACTTTGAGGAAAGCCATTAAGCTTTTTTCCTGAGGTGATTGATGGCGGATGCTGTAGGGGTTGTTTGTCTTCTGTCTTCTTATCAGAGAGTCAGAGGGAGGGAGAGAGAGAGGGGGGGGGATGGACAGGCAGAGAGGTAGAGAAGGGAGAGAGAGCGCAAGAGAACATGCTGTTCCATAGACAGTGACAACCCTGAACTCCACTCTAAGCCCTATCATTCACTGAGCATGCAGCCATGTTATTGGACAGAATCCCTGAGCAGATTTAGAACTCTGATCAAATAAGGAGATCAGTGATTGGACTGTGCCTGCACTTCTCTGTCACTGGCACACATAATTGTTTGATTGGTTTGTTGGGTTGTAAAATGATCTATTCTCTGTATCAGCCCAGGCTAGGAATGTATTTCATCTGAACTCAGACCAGCCTCTCATTAAAGCAAGTTTAGTCTGTTATGACACTGGTTGTCATATCAGCTGACATGGGGCCAGTGTGCCTGGTTGTTGGAAGGTGATGGGCACAGGGATCTTTAATGAGAGGCGGGAGGGAGGTGTGCGCGGCAGCAGAAATTGCTTTTCCAAACTTTGAGCCATGTGACAAATCTTAATGAAAAAGCTGCATGAGCCTGGCTAATAGGACATGTCAAACGCACGGGGCGCGAAGCAGAATGATGAGAAACAGCTGTCTTTCAAAGACACAGTGGCATGCTCTCTTTCTCTTCCTCCATCCCTCACTCTCTCTCCATCTCTCTGTTTCTCTCTCTCTCTCAATAATTTCAAAGCCCTCTTGTCAGAATGTGTCATTTTCTCCTTATAAAGTAAACAAACAGTGCTCCACAGCTACACTGAATTAATCTTCATATTACAACCTGCTCTTTCCCTCTCTCCCTCTCCCTATCACTAGTCTCTCTTCTCTTAGGCCTATATTCAATCAGATCAAGCGTTAACAAGCGATAGTTGACACCTGTATAGCTGATGTTTTGGCGGTGTCGCAGGTGGAACTGTGTTGGAGCTGTCAAATCGGAGAGCAGCTGCTCTTGTGATTATTTTCACGAAGCCACACCCATCCCACTTGCGTTAGAAGTTCAGAGCGAGAAAGTGTAGACTATATAGAAATAATGACGCTCAAATGGAGAATCCTTAAACAAAATCATGAAGATTTCTATCAGCCTAAGTGAGGTGTAGATTAGACTACATCTAACATTCCAGTGTTCGAACTTGTCAATGCGACTCCGTGCAGCCAATGGCAATGTCCGCTTTAGGTATAATGCTGGAGCCACTTGGGGATTTGATAGCTCTAACACAGTTCCAGCTCCGACCACTGTCAAAACATCACCTATGTGGATTTCGGCTAAAGCGGATCTGATTGAATCGGGCCCTACATTTCCATTCATTCAACACACCCTCTCTCTGTCCTACTCTCTCTCTCTCTCTACACCCTCGCTGTCCCTCTCTATTGCCAACTTTAAGTAGTCACTACATTATAATAAGCCAGTGGATTCTAGCCACAGATGTAAGCGGGAGGGTTTTAAAAAATAACTCATTACCAGGTGCTGTGATAGCTATCTGCTGTCTCACACCTCAGCCACAACCAACTGTAGCCCTGAAGCCCACATACCTGTGAGTGGAGGCTGCTGAGGGGAGAACGGTGCATAATAATGTCTGGAATGGAGTAAATGGAATGGTATCAAAAATTTTTTTTTCATGGTTTGATACCATTCCATTTACTCCATTCCAGCCTCCACTGACAGGTATGTGGGCTTCAGGGCTACAGTTGGTGGTGGCTGTGTCACGATCGTTGACGAACGGGACGGACCAAGGCGCAGCGTGACATGCATACATGTTTATTATACCGAATAAACACAATGACAAAACAACAAACGAAACGAAACGTGAAGTCCAAGGTACACAAACAACATACCTCACACGGAACAAGATCCCACAACCCACTAGTGCAAATAGGCTACCTAAGTATGGCCCCCAATCAGAGACAACGAGCTACAGCTTCCTCTGATTGGGAACCACACCGGCCAACATAGATCTACACGATCTAGATCTAAACATAGAAAATGCAACATAGAACATACCACACAGAAAATACACACCCTGACTCAACAAATATGAGTCCCCAGAGTCAGGGCGTGACAGTACCCCCCCCCCCCCAAAGGTGCGGACTCCGACCGCACAACATAAACATAACAGGGTAGGGGCCGGGTGGGCATTCCGCTTCGGAGGCGGATCCGGCTCAGGGCGTGACGACCACTTACTCTCCGCCTCCCTGTTGCGCCCCTGGTCTGGTCTGGACCTCGGCACGCTGCTTCCCCTCTCCTTCCTCCCACGAAGTACCAAGCCCTGTCTGGACCCTGGTGTGGGAGACCCCGAACCTGGAGAGGGGCTGACGTCTGGGTCTGGACTGGAGCCGCTGACCGGAACTGGATCAGGCACCGGTGGAGCGGACTGCTCTGGCTCCGGAGTGGAGCCGCTGACCGGAGCTGGACTGGACCCCGGTGAAGCGGATTGCTCTGGCTCCGGAGTGGAGCAGCTGACCGGAGCTGAACTGGGCACCGGTGGAGTGGACTGCTCTGGCTCCGGAGTGGAGCAGCTGACCGGTGCCGGACCAGGCACCGGTGGAACATGCACAGGCCGTGCCGGACTGGACACACACACCACTGGCTTGGTGCGGGGAGCAGGAACGGGCCGGACCGGGCTGGCGACGCGCACCACTGGCTTGGTGCGAGGGGAAGGAACATGCCGGGCCGGGCTGGCAACGCGCACCACAGGCTTGGTGCGAGGGACAGGAACAGGCCGGACCAGGCTGGCGACGCGCACCACTGGCTTGGTGCGACGGGCAGGAACAGGCCGGACCAGGCTGGCGACGCGCACCACTGGCTTGGTGCGACGGGCAGGAACAGGCCGGACCGGGCTGGCGACGCAAACCTGATTAGACCAAATAAAACCCTGAAATATGTGGTCTGTCACAGAAGAATTACAATCATAAATTGATTCTCACATTAAACTGTCAAATACAGCAGTGGCGTGGCAACATGCCCGAGTGTGTGTATGTGTGTGACTGCATATCAGTGTGCCTGGGAGTGTGTATTGGATTGAGTGTATGTGTTGTGTGTGTGCAGCAGTGGTGTGTGTGTGTGTGTTTGTGTTTGTACTGTAGGCGTGAATCACTTTCTGTTTACCTCGTCCAGAACAAGCACAGTGTATTCCTTCTGAAAGGGCCCATTGATAGGCCTGAAGCCTGGGCATTTCCTGCTGGGCTGCTGCTGACAGCTCTGACGGGGCCCAGGGGAGCTCGCTGTCATTAGTCCCCAGGCCATCACGCACACTACCAGCAGCTCTCCCTGACTACTGTCTACAGGCCAAGGGAGGCTAGCGGGCACAGTAAAGCAGAGACCAGGACATCCTCATTACCTCTATCATTAACATACAGAATGAACTGGAACGGACACAATCCTATCAACAGTCAGAGGTCAATGGAAACAAGGTGCACCTAATGTGTTTCAGACCAGCTTGAACTGAAAATGAGCGGAAAGTACCATCTTTCTAGGATAGTCATAGGTCAAAGTTCACATTCTGAAAGGGAGGGCAAAGGAAAACAAATAATGATTAACAATACGTGTCCATTGGGAATCACATGGGTTCATACTGTACCAAAAGTTTACTCCTGCCTCATCCTGGAAATGGAGTACACACACACACACACACACACACACACACACACACACACACACACACACACACACACACACACACACACACAACACACACACAGGCACACACACACACAGACACATTACACTGGTGTCAGCAGAAAGGGGTTTGGCCGGGTGTGTAGCTGACCAATAGGTGGATTAGGACAGAGATGATTGTGTCTGGGAGAGATACAGCAGGAGCCTGTCACTGGAGACTGAATGAATGTGAGAGCAAAAAGACAAAACATCTACCCAGGGTCCACCTCACACCACGCGCACACATGCAGACAGGAGAAAGGAAAGAGAGAGAGAGCGAGAGTTCAGGACTTTGAGTTTGGCTCTGTGTTGCTGGGTGATAGAGGCCTGTGTCAGGACCTTTCTGGTGATTAGCCTAAACATGTACCTCAGCTAGCTATCTGAGTCTGTCACACTGCACTGCATTAGAACCCACACAGGGGAGAGAGCAGTCTGCAGAGAATAGTCCTAGTGCAGGGGACAGGGGAGAGGATGGAAGGAGGCAGGAGAAAGAACACGGGAGAGAGCATCCACAGGGCACAGCACCTAGGGCAGGGGACACAGAGTGGGCAGGGGACAGAGCAGGGTTGAGGATAGGAGGGAGGTGCAGGGGAAAGAACAGTCCACAGAAGTGAGCTCTCGTGGCAGGGGAGAGGGGTCAGGGAGGAGAAGAAGTGATCAGTCCAATAGAAAGAGTTCCAGCTGATGTGACCTGTTTGATTGCTGTCGTGATCCTCGGTGGAGATTATCAAGACCGGATTAAAACACAGACTGACCTCTTGCCAACTGTACACACGTGAGCATGTCTATGTGTATGTAGCCTGTGTGTGATTGCTAGTCAGAGAGAGTCATGCCCTCAGAGCAGGGCACACATAGTCTGGAACAGGCCACCTCCCTGATGACATACTGTGCCAGGTAGGCACAGTGGGCCACCCCCAAGTGGCATCATTTCAGCTAAACCTTGGGTAAGGCAAAGTTACATCATTTTAATTGGGATTGGAATGATTTTAGTAGCCTATTTGAAATTGTTGGTTTTGAGCTAGGGTGTGGCAACTGCCATTGCCTGCCATATCCAATGTTGTCCCTGCCACTACACCCTCCCACCCCCCCTGCTCACTGCCCATCTCTGCCCAGGCTGGCATGGAAACAGGACTGATAGCACCTAGGTCAAGGGGGCACCAGATTAAAGAAGCAGAACTGATTTCTCGGTGGGGTCTGCCAGTCTGCCACCGTGCCCTCACTCGGCTGCCGGCACCCACTTCCTCTGAGCGATTGCTTTTCCCTCTATGGCACTTTAATTCCCTGTCAGATTACCCAATGTTTACCCTGTATGGACCTGGTCTGGGCGCTGACAGACTACACTGACATTGACACACTTTCACTGGCTCCCCGTCCATCACTCACACTGGCCCTTTATCTTTGATGGGGATGGCTTTCATCTGTCCGGCCCTAGACATCACAAACCTGAAGAACTCCTAAAATAACTGTGCAGTGTATTTCCAACATCCAATCAGTGGTATTATACTGCACAAGTGTTCCTAAAATCACCCCATACAGTGGCCTAATAATAGCTATAATAATGTGTATAATATTTAAACTTGTCACTGTGTCACGAATACAGCCGAGGCTGCCCCTCCTCCTTGCTCGGGCAGGCTTCGGCGTTCGTCGTCAACGGAGTACTAGCTGCCACCGATCGATGTTTCTGTGTTACACTAGTCTTGTCTTTATTATTCACACCTGTTAACCATTATGCTTACAGTTTTTTTGGATTGCTTACACACTAAAATTAAAAGTAGTACACTATTAGCAAAACCTTACACTCAAGAAGCAAAACATCAGCCCATATTTGCACAACTATAAGCACATTGTCAACCTTACACTTGTTGCAAAACTCTACACACAGTGATTTGCAAAACACTAAACACACTTAACATACATTACACACAAAAATCTATCATGAAGTCACGTCCTTGCAATACCAAAGCACTGACTGTCAAATTACCACACCGTCCAACCAATTGGTTCAACACAGTCATCAGGTGTGCAAACAATCGCTTGCTTAATTGTAGACACACCAATCAGGTGTATAAGCACTATAAAAAGCAGCAGGTGAGTTCTGTCGGTCTTCAAGCACAATGGAAAGAGTCAGAGAAAGAGTAAGACGAGAGGAGGAGGAGGAGGAGGGAGGAGGAGGAGGAGGGGCCGAGGAGAGCGAGAGAGGAGGAGAGACGAGGAACGAGGAGGACGAGGAGGACGAGGAGGAAGAGGAGAAGAGGAGGAGGAAGGAGAACGAGGAGGAGAACGAGGAGGACGAGAGGACGAGGAGGACGAGGAGGAGAACGAGGAGGAGGAGGAAGGGGAGGAAGAGGAAAAGGAAGAGGAAGACAAGAAGGTGCTCAAAGAGGACCGGAATCTGACAAATGAGATCCGCGCAACACTGGTTGACCACATTGTCAACCACGGCCTGACGCTGAGGGAGGCTGGACTGCGAGTACAGCCAAATCTAAGCCGATATACAGTGGCAAGTGTGATGAGAACATTTCGACTGGAAAATAGGTATGTGTAAAAATATCATCATATCAAAAACATCTGCACGGTTTCAGTAACTGCTTACAGTACTATATTCTATGCACTATCAGCACTTCTGTTACCTTTTCCGTGTGAAATTACTGTACTATTGTATACTGGTTTTTTTTCTACATAGGATTGAGGGTCAGGGACGACAAGGGGGAAGGCCTCCTATGTTCACAGAACAGCAAGAGAGGGAGATAGTAAACATGGTTTTGGCCAACAATGCTATAACACTCAAGCAGCTCCAAGCTAACATTGTCAATAACCACGCCATTTTCAACGATATCCATCAGGTCTCAACATCAACACTGGCACGCATCCTAAAAAAAAAACATATTCAAATGAAGCAAATTTATCGAGTGCCTGTTCGGGAATTCGAAGGGTAGGGTGAAACAACTGGCATGCGGCATGATTATGCAGAGGTATGTATTCACTTTAGCAGTGTGATCTTGCATACTGTCTCATAATCTTTTACTGTACTGTAATATGTATACTAGATCTACACTGAACTACACAATTTTGCCTGACACTGTTTTTCAGAGAGTTTTACGAATGGATGGAGAGGAGATCCAGCATGAGTTCATTTACGTAGATGAGGCTGGGTTCAACCTGACGAGAACACGAAGGAGGGGAAGAAACATCATTGGCCACAGGGCTATAGTCAATGTCCCAGGGCAACGTGGGGGTAATATAACACTCTGTGCAGCCATTACACAGAATGGGGTCCTCCACCGCCATGCCCATATGGGCCCTTACAACACAGCACTCATACTTACATTCTTGGACCAATTGCACAACATAACAGCAGCAAATCAAATCGATCATATGCAATACATTGTTGTCTGGGACAATGTGTCTTTCCACCGCTCTGCTCTGGTTCAGAACTGGTTTCAGCAACATCCACATTTCACCTTCCTATATCTTCCACCATACTCTCCATTCCTCAACCCTATAGAAGAGTTTTTCTCGAACATGGCGGTGGAAGGTATATGATCTCCGTCTCCAGGCTGAGGTACCCCTCATCCAAGCCATGGAGGAGGCCTGTGACCAGATGGAGGTAGCAGCAATGCAAGGATGGATTCGTCATTCAAGACGTTTCTTTCCAAGGTGTCTTGCTAATGACAACATTGCCTGCGATGTTGATGAAATTCTCTGGCCAGATCCAGCTAGGCGAAGAGACAATGTCTAGTTATTTTTTTAATTTTTTTTTGAACTTACAATACGTAAAGTGACGTTTGGTTACAGTATTATGAATCTCCATGTCAACATTTTGGGCGTGTTGAGAAATAAATGAGTTTCTTCAGTCTGCAACATTGGTCTTGTGTAGTGTTTGCTGAATTTACATTATATTTGTACTTTGTTGAGAGTAGCCTACTCTAATCATAGGGAAGTAGAAGTGCTAAAAGTGTTTTAGGTTTATCACAGCAGAGTGTAACTCGTGCAAACAGAGTATAGTAATGTGAAACGTGTGTGTTTCATATGGTAACAAAGTGTGGTTTTTAAAAAGAAGTGTATAGTTTTTACAAGAGTGTTTAATTTTGCAAAGGATCTGTAGTGTTTTGCTAATTGGGTGTGTGGTTGTGCTAATTGTGTGTAGTGTTTTGAAAACACGGGCCCTGTTTTGAAAATCGTGCTTACAGTTTTTTTGGATTGCTTACACACTAAAATTAAAAGTAGTACACTATTAGCAAAACCTTACACTCAAGAAGCAAAACATCAGCCCATATTTGCACAACTATAAGCACATTGTCAACCTTACACTTGTTGCAAAACTCTACACACAGTGATTTGCAAAACACTAAACACACTTAACATACATTACACACAAAAATCTATCATGAAGTCACGTCCTTGCAATACCAAAGCACTGACTGTCAAATTACCACACCGTCCAACCAATTGGTTCAACACAGTCATCAGGTGTGCAAACACTCGTTTGCTTAATTGTAGACACACCAATCAGGTGTATAAGCACTATAAAAGGAGTTCAAGGTGAGTCTCTCAGCACAATGGAAAGAGTCAGAGAAAGAGTAAGACGAGGAGGAGGAGGAGGAGGAGGACGCACAGGAGAACGAGGAGAATGAGGAGGAGGACGAGGAGAACGAGGAGGAGGACGAGGAGAACGAGGAGAACGAGGGGAGGACGAGAGAACGAGGAGGATGAGGAGGAGAAACGAGGAGGAGGAGGAGGAGGAGGAGGAGGGAGGAGGAGGAGGAGGAAGGGGAGGAAGAGGAAGAGGAAGAGGAAGACAAGAAGGTGCTCAAAGAGGACCGAATCTGACAAATGAGATCCGCGCAACACTGGTTGACCACATTGTCACCACGGGCTTGACGCTGAGGGAGGCTGGACTGCGAGTACAGCCAAATCTAAGCCGATATACAGTGGTGGCAAGTGTGATCAGACATTTCGACTGGAAAAATAGGTATTGTAAAAATATCATCATATCAAAAACATCTGCACGGTTTCAGTAACTGCTTACAGTACTATATTCTATGCACTATCAGCACTTCTGTTACCTTTTCCTGTGAAATTACTGTACTATTGTATACTGTTTTTTTTCTACATAGGATTGAGGGTCAGGGACGACAAGGGGGAAGGCCTCCTATGTTCACAGAACAGCAAGAGAGGGAGATAGTAAACATGGTTTTGGCCAACAATGCTATAACACTCAAGCAGCTCCAAGCTAACATTGTCAATAACCACGTCGCCTTCAACGATATCCATCAGGTCTCAACATCAACACTGGCACGCATCCTAAAAAAATAACATATTCAAATGAAGCAAATTGATGAGGCCCTTTCGAGCGCAATTCCGAAGGGGCGAAACGAGTGCGGCATGATTATGCAGAGGTATGTATTCACTTTAGCAGTGTGATCTTGCATACTGTCTCATAATCTTTTACTGTACTGTAATATGTATACTAGATCTACACTGAACTACACAATTTTGCCTGACACTGTTTTTCAGAGAGTTTTACGAATGGATGGAGAGGAGATCCAGCATGAGTTCATTTGACGTAGATGAGGCTGGGTTCAAACTCCGGCGAGAGAACACGAAGGAGGGGAAGAAACATCATTGGCCACAGGGCTATAGTCAATGTCCCAGGGCAACGTGGGGTAATATAACACTCTGTGCAGCCATTACACAGAATGGGGTCCTCCAACGCCATGCCCATATGGGCCCTTACAACACAGCACTCATACTTACATTCTTGGACCAATTGCACAACATAACAGCAGCAAATCAAATCGATCATATGCAATACATTGTTGTCTGGGACAATGTGTCTTTCCACCGCTCTGCTCTGGTTCAGAACTGGTTTCAGCAACATCCACATTTCACCGTCCTATATCTTCCACCATACTCTCCATTCCTCAACCCTATAGAAGAGTTTTTCTCGGCATGGCGGTGGAAGATATATGATCTCCGTCTCCAGGCTGAGGTACACCCTCATCCAAGCCATGGAGGAGGCCTGTGACCAGATGGAGGTAGCAGCAATGCAATTATGGATTCGTCATTCAAGACGTTTTCTTTCCAAGGTGTCTTGCTAACGACAACATTGCCTGCGATGTTGATGAAATTCTCTGGCCAGATCCAGCTAGGCGAAGAGACAATGTCTAGTTATTTTTTTTTTTTTTTAACTTAATAGTAGAAGTGACGTTTGGTTACAGTATTATGAATCTCCATGTCACACATTTTGGGCGTGTTGAGAAATAAATGAGTTTCTTCAGTCTGCAACATTGGTCTTGTGTAGTGTTTGGTGAATTTACATTATATTTGTACTTTGTTGAGAGTAGCCTACTCTAATCATAGGGAAGTAGAAGTGCTAAAAGTGTTTTAGGTTTATCACAGCAGAGTGGAACTCGTGCTAAGAGAGTATAGTAATGTGAAACGTGTGTGTTTCATATGGTAACAAAGTGTGGTTTTTAAAAGAAGTGTATAGTTTTTACAAGAGTGTTTAATTTAGCAAAGGATCTGTAGTGTTTTGCTAATTGGGTGTGTGGTTGTGCTAATTGTGTGTAGTGTTTTGAAAACACGGGCCCTGTTTTGAAAATCGTGCTTAAGCAATAAAAAAAAACTGTATTTGTTTCCCTATAATTACCTCTGTTTTCCCTCCTGGGTTTGTGCGTCCGTTGTGTTACGTCAGTTGGTGAGCTGTTGTTCTGCTCTTCCCTGCGTGGAGGGTTTGTTATGGTTTACTTTTGTTTTAGTAAATCCATTCATTTCTCAGTTCTGTGTCCTGCGCCTGATTCCATTTCACCACTTCACCCAGACGTTGACACACTGTTAGATGGAACGATACACCAAAGCCATTATAGATCTTGATCAAAACAAGGTATCGCTATGAATCGTTTTAGATGCTAATGAGGTGAGTTTGTGACACATATCCATGAAAGCATTGCTGATATTTGACTGTGCAGCTGAACACATTGCGGTGATTTCCTTTAATATGGGATCAGTACTCTGCATGACTCAGAGCTCTGCTACAGTGCCTTCAAAAAGTATTCATACCCTTTGACCTTTTCCACGTTTTGTTACAAAGTGGGATTTAAATGGATTTTATTTTCATTTTTTGTCAACGATCTACATAAAATACTCTAATGTCAAAGTGGAAGATTCTTATTTATTTTTATGAATGGAAATTAAAACACTCAATACGTTAGAATCACATTTGGCAGCGATTACAGCTGTGAGTCTTCGTGGGTACATTTCTAAGAGCTTTGCACACCTGGATTGTACAATATTTGCCCATTATTCTTAAAGAAATATTTCAAGTTGGTAATTGATCATTGTTAGACAGCCATTTTTCTGTCTTGCCATTGATTTTCAAGCCAATTTAAGTCAAAATTGTAACTAGGCCACTCAGGAACATTTCTTTGTCATCTTGGTAAGCAACTCCAGTGTATATTTGGCCTTGTGTTTCAGGTTATTGTCCTGCTGGAAGGTGAATTTGTCCCCCAGTGTCTGTTGGAAAGCAGACTCAACCAGGTTTTGCTCTAGGATTTTGCCTGTACTCTATTCTTTTTCTTTTTATCCTAAAAATCTCCCTAGTCTTTGCCGATGACAAGCATTCCCATAACATGGTGCAGCCACCACCATTCTTTAAAATATGAAGAGTGGTACTCAGTGATGTGTTGTTTTGGATTTGCCCCGAACATAACGCTTTTTATTCAGGACAAAAAGTTAATTTCTTTGCCACATGTTTTGCAGTATTAATTTAGTGCCTTATTGCAAACAGGGTGTATGTTTTGGTATATTTTTTATTCTGTACAGGCTTCCTTCTTTTCAATCTGTCATTTATGTTGGTATTGTGGAGTAACTACAATGTTGTTGATCCATCCTCAGTTATCTCCTATCACAGACATTAAACTGTTTTACCCATCTACCAATAGGTGCCCTTCCTTGTGAACAAAAGGAAAACCTCCCTGGTCCTTGTGGTCGAATCTGTGCTTGAAATGTACTGCTGTCAAAAGAACCGATGTGGATGTGGTGGAGGAGTCAGGCGCAGGACACAGAGGATTCGTCCAAAAAGACTTTACTAGTCCAAAGTGCAACAAAACAATACACGACCTCGAAAACAAACGGAGGCGAGGGAATTACGCAACATGCGTAAAACAATAAACAAAACTAACAGAGCGCAAACACGCAGCTCCGCACGACAGGCAAACAACAACATACAATCTAACTAATACAAAACAGGGAACTTATAGGACACGTAATCAGAACACAAACAGACACAGGTGTACAAGACAGACTAAAGCAATCACACCACGAAACATACAACGGTGGCAGCTAGTACTCCGGGGGACGGCGAACCGCCGAAGCCTGCCCGAACCAGGAGGAGGAGCAGTCTTGGCCGAAACCGTGACAGTACCCCCCCCCCTTGACGCGGCTCCAGCCGTGCGCCGACCCCGGCCTCAGGGACGGCCAGGAGGACGCGGACCCGGGCGCGTGGGATGCCCACGGTGGAACTCAGTCAGGAGGGATGGATCGAGGATGTCCCTCCTAGGCACCCAGCACCGTTCCTCCGGACCGTACCCCTCCCACTCCACAAGATACTGGAGACCACTCATCCGGCGCCTCGAGTCCAAGATGGTCCGGACCCTGTACGCCGGGGCCCCCTCGATGTCCAAAGGGGGCGGAGGGGTCTCTCCTATCTCATCTTCTTGGAGTGGGCCAGCTACCACCGGCCTGAGAAGAGACACATGGAACGAGGGGTTAATATTTTTGTATTCAATAGGCAGTTGTAACCTGTAACACACCTCGTTCAATCTTCTCAGGACTTTGAAGGGCCCCACAAACCGCCGACCCAGCTTCCGGCAGGGCAGGCGGAGGGGCAGGTTTCGAGTCGAGAGCCAGACTCGATCTCCCGGTGCGTTCACCGGTCCCTCACTGCGGTGGCGATCGGCGCTCGCCTTTTGTTGACGGATGGCCCACTGCAGATGGACATGGGCAGCGTCCCACGTCTCCTCCGAGCGCCGAATCCACTCGTCCACCGCAGGGGCCTCGATCTGGCTCTCGTGCCACGGTGCCAGGACCGGCTGATACCCTAAAACACACTGGAAAGGTGTTAAACCGGTGGAGGAGTGGCGGAGAGAGTTTTGGGCCATCTCTGCCCAGGGGATATACCTGGACCACTCCTCTGGCCGGTCCCGGCAATAGGACCTCAAAAACCTACCCACATCCTGGTTGACTCGTTCAACCTGCCCATTGCTCTCTGGGTGGTACCCCGAGGTAAGGCTCACCGAGACCCCCAAGCGTTCCATGAACGCCCCCCAGACTCTGGAGGTAAACTGGGGACCTCGGTCAGACACAATATCCTCGGGGACCCCATAGTGCCGGAACACGTGGGTAAATAGGGCCTCGGCGGTCTGTAGGGCAGTAGGGAGACCCGGCATTGGGAGGAGATGACAGGCCTTGGAAAACCGATCCACAACGACCAAAATGGTGGTATTCCCCTGGGCAGAGAAGGTCGGTCACAAAATCCACCGAGAGGTGGGACCATGGTCGTTGTGGAACGGGCAGGGGATGTAACTTACCCCTGGGCAAATGTCTAGGCGCCTTACACTGGGCGCACACCAAGCAGGAGGAGACATAAACCCTCACATCCTTAGCTAACGTTGGCCACCAGTATTTCACGCTAAGGCAGTGCACTGTCCGGCCAATACCTGGATGTCCAGAGGAGGGTGATGTATGAGCCCAATAAATAAGACGATCACGAACCTCGAGCGGAACGTACTTCCGCCCCACAGGACACTCGGGGGGAGTAGGGTCGGCACGCAGTGCCCGCTCGATTTCCGTATCGACCTCCCATACCACCGGAGCCACCAGACAAGACTCCGGCAGTATGGAAGTGGGCTCAATGGACCTCTCCTCTGTGTCATACCGCCGGGACAGGGCGTCTGCCTTACCGTTCTGGGACCCTGGGATGTATGTGATCTTAAAAACAAACCGGGTCAGGAACATGTTCCACCTAGCCTGACGAGGGTTCAATCTCCTAGCTGCCCGGATGTACTCCAGGTTACGGTGATCGGTCAGAATGAGGAAAGGGTGTTGAGCCCCCTCAAGCCAATGCCTCCACACCTTTAGGGCCTGGACTACAGCTAACAGCTCCCTGTCCCCAACGTAATAATTGCGCTCCGCCGAGCTGAGTTTCTTAGAGTACAACGCACAGGGGCGGAGCTTAGGTGGCGTGCCGGACCGTTGTGACAGGACTGCCCCAATACCGGTCTCGGACGCGTCTACCTCAACTTGGAATGGTAAAGAGGGATCCGGATGCGCCAGCACCGGGGCCGAGGTGAACAGGTTCTTCAGTTTGACAAATGCCCTGTCCGCCTCAGCTGACCACTGCAGACGAACCGGACCCCCCTTTAACAGGGACGTAATGGGCGCTGCAACCTGTCCAAAGCCCCGAATAAACCTCCGGTAGTAATTAGCAAAACCCAAGAAGTGCTGCACCTCTTTTACAGTGGTTGGAGTTTGCCAATTACGCACGGCCGACACACGGTCTACCTCTATCTCCACACCAGACGCGGACAACCGATAACCCAAAAAGGAGACGGACTCCTGGAAGAACAGGCATTTCTCTGCCTTGACATACAAGTCATGCTCCAACAGTCTTCTCAACACTCGGCGCACCAGGGCTACATGCTCGGCTCGTGTAGAAGAGTACACTAGGATGTCGTCGATGTACACTACCACACCCTGCCCATGCATGTCCCGGAAAATCTCGTCAACAAAGGATTGGAAGACTGAAGGAGCATTCATTAGCCCGTATGGCATGACGAGATACTCGTAATGACCCGAGGTGGTGCTAAATGCCGTTTTCCATTCATCCCCCTCCCTAATGCGCACCAGATTGTACGCGCTCCTGAGATCCAACTTTGTGAAGAACTGCGCTCCGCGTAATGACTCCGTCATAGTCGCAATCAGTGGAAGAGGGTAACTGTACTTAACCGTGATCTGATTGAGACTACGGTAATCAATACACGGGCGCAAACCCCCGTCCTTCTTCTTCACAAAGAAGAAACTCGAGGAAACCGGGGAAGTGGAGGACCGTATGTATCCCTGTGCCAAGGACTCGGCTATGTAAGTCTCCATAGCCGCTGTCTCCTCTTGAGACAGGGGATACACACGGCTCCGCGGAAGAGCCGCTCCTGTTTGGAGATTTATCGCACAGTCCCCCTGTCTATGAGGTGGTAGCCGTGTTGCCCTCGTCTTGCTGAACACGAGTGCTAAGTCCTCATACTCAGGGGGAATGCGCATTGCGGGCACTTGGTTCGGACTCTCAACCGAGGTCGCCCCTAAGGAAACACCTAGACATCTCCCTACACACTGGGCAGACCACTCCATAAGAGCCCTCTGTTGCCAGGCAATGGTAGGATCATGGGTGCTTAACCAGGGAAGCCCCAACACCACGGGGTACGCAGGAGAGTCAATCAGATAAAACTGAATGATCTCCTCATGACCCCCTGCGTCGTCATAGTAAGTGGTGCTGTGACTTCTCTGATCAGCCCCGACCCCAACGGCCGGCTGTCTAAGGCGTGGACAGGAAAGGGGGCTTCTACCGGCCGAAGGGGAATTCCAAACCTATAACAAAATGCCCGATCAATAAAATTCCCAGCTGCGCCTGAATCTACTAGCGCCTTATGCTGGGAATGAGGTGCCACCTGTGGAAATCTCACAGGAATACTCATGTGACCAACAGAAAGCTCTGGGTAAGTGGGGCGCCTACTCACCTGAAATGACTCCCCAGTGCGTGACCTATTGTCCCCTCTCCCAGGAGACCCTCCCCAGTACCTGGCCGCGGTGTGTCCTCCACGGCCACAGTTGGTGCAGGGGGTGGCCCCCCTCGGCTTCTCTCTCCTCCTCTCTCTAGCGCCAGCACCCCCGAGCTCCATGGGAATCGGCTCAGAGGTGCTGGAGGGTGGAATGGTCGGCCCCCACTCGGGACGTCCGCGGGTAGCCAGCAGGGTGTCGAGACGTATGGAGATGTCCACCAACTGGTCGAATGATAGGTTGGTGTCCCTGCAGGCCAGCTCACGACGAACGTCCTCTCGTAGGCTGCACCGGTAATGGTCGATGAGGGCCCTCTCATTCCACCCCGCATCTGCCGCTAGCGTCCGGAACTCCAGTGCGAACTCCTGTGCGCTCCTCTTCCCCTGTCGGAGGTGGAACAGACGCTCCCCCGCCGCTTTCCCTTCAGGTGGGTGATCGAAGACAGCCCTGAAGCGGCGGGAGAACTCCGCGTAGGTGATGGTAGCGGCGTCTATTCCCCCTCCATTCGGCGTTGGCCCACTCCAACGCCTTGCCGGATAGACAGGAGATGAGGGCGGAGACGCTCTCGTATCCCGAGGGCGCTGGGTGTATGGTAGCCAGGTAGAGTTCCACCTGCAGGAGGAACCCCTGACACCCGGCTGCAGAACCGTCATATGCCCTCGGGAGCGAGAGCCGAATGCCACTGGGTTCCGGTGCTGAGAGAGGAGGACTGGCCGTTGGTGATGGGATGGAGTAAGAAGGCGTAGGCACCTCTCCAGTCACCAACCGGCGCAGAGTGTTGGACACCTCGTCCATGGCGGCCCCAAGTTGCCGGATCATGGTGTCTTGATAGCTGATCCGCTCTTCCAGCGACTTGGGTGCCCCGCTGCTCCTGCTGACTCCATAGTTGGTGTGTTGTTCTGTCAAAAGAACCGATGTGGATGTGGTGGAGGAGTCAGGCGCAGGACACAGAGGATTCGTCCAAAAAGACTTTACTAGTCCAAAGTGCAACAAAACAATACACGACCTCGAAAACAAACGGAGGCGAGGGAATTACGCAACATGCGTAAAACAATAAACAAAACTAACAGAGCGCAAACACGCAGCTCCGCACGACAGGCAAACAACAACACACAATCTAACTAATACAAAACAGGGAACTTATAGGACACGTAATCAGAACACAAACAGACACAGGTGTACAAGACAGACTAAAGCAATCACACCACGAAACATACAACGGTGGCAGCTAGTACTCCGGGGACGGCGAACGCCGAAGCCTGCCCGAACCAGGAGGAGGAGCAGTCTCGGCCGAAACCGTGACAACTGCTCGCCTTAGGGACCTTTCAGATAATTGTAGGTGTGGTATTGTCATTTAAAAATCATGTTAAACACTATTATTGCACACAGAGTAAGTCCATGCAACTTATTATGTGACTTGCTAAGCACATTTTTACTCATTAACTTATTTAGGCCTGCTATAACAAAGTGGTTGAATACTTATTGACTCAAGACATTTCAGTTTTTATTAATTTGTAAACATTTCGAGAAACATAATTCCCCTTTGACATTATGGGGTATTGTGTGTAGATCAGTGACAGAAAATCTCAATTTAATCAATTTTAAATTCAGGCAGTAACACAACAAAATGTTCAAAAAGTCAAGGGGTGTGAATACTTTCTGAAGGTATGATGGGAGACCAGCATGCTGTGTGCCTTTCACTCTGAGAGAATCACTTCTCCTCCCTCTCCCCTCTCAGATCACCTCCCCGGTCCCCACACACTCATTTGCTTATTACACCATGACTACTGGGCTGGGGGGCGGCTCACCTCCTCACACACATACCGGGGACGACGAGGAGTGTGTGTTTTGGGTGTGTGTGTGTTTTGGGGTATTCCACCCACGGCATTTGGAGTGGTTGTTGACTTATTAAGGGGGATAACAAGAGCTTTAATTAACCAGCAGCCAGCCGCTAGAGAGAGAGAGAGACGCCACTGAGAGGCAGCTAATTACCACAGCTCACAGATCCCCGTCACCCCCACTGTGTGTGTGTGTGACAGACAGAAGCCACCACACTAGGTGGCTCAACAATTTGAATATGTGGCATAGGGCTGAGGGATTATAATGTGGGTTGAAGTACATTACTACCAAATACTGTTTCAATTCACTGCCACACTGACACTGGCTCATACACTGAGTGTAAAAAACATTTGGAACACCTTCCTAATATTGAGTTGCACCCCCTTTTGCACTCAGAACAGCCTCGATTCGGCGGGGCATGGATTCTACAAGGTGTCGAAAGCGTTCCACAGGGATTCTGGCCCATGTTGACTCCAGTGCTTCCCACGGTTATGTCAAGTTAGCTGGATGTCCTTTGGGTGGTGGACCATTCTTGATACACATGGCAAACTGTTGAGCATGAAAAACCAAGCAGCGTTGCAGTTCTTGACCCACTCAAATCGGTGTGCCTGGCACCTATTACCATACCCCGTTCAAAGGCACATACATCTTTCGTCTTGCCCATTCACCCTCTGAATGGCACATATACACAATCAATGTCTCAATTGTCTCAAGGCTTAAAAATCATTCTTTGACCTGTCTCCTCCCCTTCATCTACACTGATTGAAGTGGATTTAACAGCTGACATCAATAAGGGATCATAGCTTTCATGTGGATTCACCTGTTCAGTCTATGACAAGGAAAGAGCAGGTGTTCCTAAACTTTAAAATGCTATATGGAGAACAGCAAAAACAAGAAATGTTACCCCAGCCACTATCACATTGGTTGCTGTAGCTTCATTCACCTAAGTCGATCTATAAACATATGTCTATTAGCTATACAATTAGACGCTACACATTAACTCACATTAACTACACATTAACTCGGGATTAAAAACAATAATCTAATACGTACAGAGGGATTTATTAGCAGAAATAAATGTACTTCACAGAACTTTCTTTTGTTGCAGTTTTACAGGTAATTTCCTTCAATTCTACACATTTTGCCATGGGGTAGGGAGAAATTTGTGCAGTTTTAAAAGCTAATTTCCTGCAATTCTACACATTTTGCCATGTTTTATGCCATGTTAATATGACATCTGAGTTAGAGTGACTAAAGGTGTCAGCATGCTGCTGTTCAGCTGCCGCTTAGCCGAACTCGGCTAGCCAAACGGAACGAGTGTGCTCGCATACTCCCTTATAAGACGCCATAGCCAGTACGTTTCCTCAAAATAGTCAGAATTAATCTAAAATAACTCTAAATCTGTCATACATTTTTACATTTTTGCAGAGGAGATCTTAGTCTCGCAATTTTACATCTAAGATATTTGGCTCAGTATTTCGAATGAAAAAATGTGCATGAAAACGAGTCGTCTCTTGTTGAATGACAACAAAGACTTTATTGAAGAATCCCTACTGTTGACCAATCACCGACGAAGGGGCTCCGAACTTCGGCTTGCCTCTAGAAAAATTTTTGTGTGCCCGAACAGCCGAAATCATAATATATGCACGAACTCTTCCGGATTATTTCAGCTGGGAAGCATGCGGACGTCTTAACAAAATCAATGGGGGCCCCCTTGGGGTCAAGCCTCTAGGCTTACAAAGTTCCTTTAACCTCTTAAGGATCTGACCTTTTTTTTCAATTTTCACCTAAAATGACATACCCAAATCTAACTGCCTGTAGCTCAGGACCTGAAGCAAGGATATGCATATTCTTCATAACATTTGAAAGGAAACACTTGAAATTAATGTAGGAGAATATAACACATTAGATCTGGTCAAAGATAATACAAACAAAAAAACATGCGTTTTCATTTATTTATTTTTTATCATCTTTGAAATGCAAGAGAAAGGCCACAATATAATATTGCAGTTTAGGCGCAATTTAGATTTTAGCCACTAGATGGCAGTAGTAGGTGTGCAAAGTTTCGGATTGATCCAGTGAAGCATTGCAATACTGGACTATTTTGTATCAAGTCTGCCCAAATGTGCCGAATTGGTCAATTGATACATTTTCAAGTACATAACTATGGAGAACATACAAAAATGATATGGTAATACAAAATGTAAGTTTACACACTCCCAGGAATGTCATACATGATGGATCATTAGCTTATACACTAACTTTCACACATCTAGATGGCCGGGCGGTGTGGGTGTTGACTCAGAGACAGCAGGGGTTCAAACTGTAGAACCCAGTTCCTACATTGAATATAGAAATTGATTTTATCAAACAAAACGATGCTACAGTTTATCTCTGGGACCCTTAGGATGACAAATCAGAGAAAGACTACTGAATGTAAGTACATTATTTACCTTCAGAGGTGAACGTATCAAACCAGTTGCAGTGATACGTTTTTTGTTGTTGTGCACTCTCCTCAAACAATAGCATGGTATGTTTTCACTGTAATAGCTACTGTAAATTGGACAGTGCAGTTAGTTTAACAAGAATTTAAGCTTTCTGCCCATATAATACATGTCTATGTCCTGGAAAGTTTGCTGTTACTTACCTCAGTCATGCTAATCACATTAGCGCACGTTACCTCAACCGTATACGGAACACTGATCCCGTAGAGATTAAGAGACCTGAGAAATCTCACATGCACACACACATACACACACTGTGGGAGCCATTTATCATGTTTGTGTTTTATTTATTTCATCCCTATACTTACCTATTTAGCACCTGACTAGCATTCTACACTGTGTTCAATATATTCTTTAAAATGTATATTTATGAGGCCTAAGGTGGTCTAGACTCTAGTGGTCTAAATCGCTGCCTCTGGATCACATATACCGCTGCAGCATGGGTTCGAATCTGGCCCACTGCTATTTCATCAAAAACTCTATCTTTACCATTGTCTCTCCTCTATCCAATTAACCATAAAATGGCAAACGACTGTGTGTGTGAGTGTGAGTGAGAGTGTGTGTGTGTGTGTTTGACCCAGCAGTTCAGGGAGGCTGCCACCCCTGCTGTCATCACACATTACCAGGTTATTTTGGGTTGTGTGAAATATCGTTCAAATTGAATAGATGACATGACCTTCCACATTTTATCGGCACAAAACAGTATGAGGCTATTACAGACATGCTCCAGTACTTTGGCGACTAGTAATATTTTTTTTTTACTCCCGCTTTGGGCTGGATGTGTCAATGTGTAGTTCATACATACATAATCTACGAGCAGAATTACTGTTTTACCTCAATTAGCCAAGAAATCCCTAGTTTGAAAGCGACTGTTTTCTGGAAGCTGTGAGGCACCATTTTCCCTACATTTACCCCCACGTGGGCCAGCCCCCTATTAATTTGAGTTTCAGCCAATGAGCTTTAGCACCTTGCCAAGTGAGTGACAGCTTGCAAGACACACACACAGTAGAGAGAGAGAGAGAGAGAGTAATAACGTAGTGCACTTATCTGCATTTGTGACCTAGCACGCAATTTTCAAGGACCTCTTTTGGCTCGTAGGTGCTACTTTCAGAACTAAAAGTATACAGAGGTACCAGAGAATCTCTTTAAGATGGCTGAGATCTTCAGATGTCCTTCTCACATGGTTTGGTTATGTGTGTGTGTGCTTGTGCATGCGTGCGTGCACGTAGCCCTGAGGGAAGTTAAGTGCTATGGGTTGATTTGGTCTCCAACATCTAAAAGCCTGCCTGCTGTCTGGTCAATAATGCATTCCCCTTCGAGTGCTTCTTATGGTGGCAGTAGAGAAAAACAAGTCCCCCACAACCTTTTCTACCCTGCTCTCTCTATCTTTCTTTCATTCTTTCTCTGCCTCCCTCTCTCCCTCTCTCCTTCTCTCTCTCTCTTTCTCTGTCTCTCTCTATACCCCCTCTCTCTCTCCTTCTTTCTCTCCCTCCTTTTCTCTCTCACATGTGTGTCTGTGTGTGTCACAGATCAGGCTGTTTATTTCCAGCCTTCCTCCAGGCCTTCATCATCCTTAGCATCCCTTTCATTCTCCACAGCAGCTCTGACGGCCTGTCATCTCTCACACACACACTCCCTGACATGCATGTACACACTGCGACACATGCACTAACACACATTAAAAAAACATATACACACCAGCACATAAACCAGTAATACAAAAACACTTCAATAAACCCAGCACACACATGTACAAATTCCTCCGAGACAACACAGCAGCTCGAAACACATCAGTTTCACATAAACACCAAACTCTGTGCTCTTGTGCAGAATGTGTCTCAGGATGTGATACTCCAATGGACAATGTGATGGGTTAGTTATTGTGGTACTAACATCTGATGAGCCACCACTACCATCTGTCACGCTCACGCTTTCTTCACACACATGCACACACACACACACACCACGTGCACATTTATGCACACATGCAAGGACACACACACACACAGACACAGCTATGTCTTACCATACTTGTGAGGACTTTTTGGGGACCAACAATTGATTCCCATTCAAAATCCTATTTTCCCTAAACGCTAACTCTAAACCTAACCCTTACCCTAACCTTAACCCCTAACTGTCACGATCGTCAGGGAGAGAAGTAGACCAATGCGCAGCGTGATGAACGAACATGTTACTTTATTAAATTAAAGCACGAACAAAACAACAAACGACTCGTAACGTCCACGGTGACAATGACCGAACACGGAACAAAAACCCACAAACACAAAGTGAAAAACAGACAGTTAAATATGGCTCCCAATCAGAGACAACCAGCCAACAGCTGACACTCGTTGCCTCTGATTGGGAGTCACTCAGGCAAACATAGAAAACAACAAACTAGAACCCCCAACATAGAAAAAACCACATAGAATGAACACACCCTGGCTCAACAAATAGAGTCCCAGAGCCAGGGTGTGACAGTACCCCCCCCTAAAGGCGCGGACTGCGACCGCGCCTCAATACGAGCAAAACAGGGGAGGGCTGGGTGGGCATTCCTCCTCGGCGGCGGTTCTGGCTCCGGGCTTGCCCACCACCCTCCAACAAACCCCCCATAGCGCCCCTGGTCCGGTCTGGCCCCGCTGGCTGGAGCTGGACTGGACGTAGCAGGAGCGGTAGGCTTCAGCTCCTTAGTGGAGCAGTTGAGCGGTACCTGATTTGGCACCGATGACCCAGGCACGGGTTGTGCCGGACTGACGACGCGCACCTCTGGCTTGGTGCGTGGAGCAGCAACTGGCCGGACCGGGCTGACGATGCGCACCCCTGGCTTGGTGCGTGTAGCAGCAACGGGCCGGACCGGGCTGACGATGCGCACCCCTGGCTTGGTGCGTGGAGCCGGAACGGGCCTCACCGGACTGACGACTCGCACCCCTGGCTTTGTGCGTGTAGCAGCAACGGGCCGGACCGGGCTGACGATGCGTACCCCTGGCTTGGTGCGTGGAGCCGGAACGGGCCTCACCGGACTGACGACTCGCACCCCTGGCTTGGTGCGTGGAGCCGGAACGGGCCTCACCGGACTGACGACTCGCACCCCTGGCTTGGTGCGAGTGGCAGGAACGGGCTGGACCAGGCTGACGACTCGCACCCCTGGCTTAGTGCGAGTGGCAGGAACGGGCTGGACCAGGCTGACGACTCGCACCCCTGGCTTGGTGCGAGTGGCAGGAACGGGCTGAACCAGGCTGACGACTCGCACCCCTGGCTTGGTGCGAGTGGCAGGAACGGGCTGGACCAGGCTGACGACTCGCACCGTAGGCTTGGTGCGTGGAGCAGGGACAGGCCGGACTGGGCTGGCGACGCACACCGTAGGCTTGGTGCGTGGAGCAGGGACAGGCCGGGCTGGGCTGGCGACGCACACCGTAGGCTTGGTGCGTGGAGCAGGGACAGGCCGGGCTGGGCTGGCGACGTGCACCGTACACTTAGTGCGGGAAGCAGGAACGGGCCGGACCGGACTGGTGACGCACACCACTTGCTTGGTGTGAGGAGCGGGACTGGGTTTCGTCATAACCCCCCGCTCCCTCAGCTGCCTACCGAGTTCCTCTCGCCGTGCCTCATTTCTCACCCTTTCCCTTATCGCCTCCAAATGCTCCATCCTCTGCAACACTAACTCCTGCTCCCTCTGCGCCAGTAGCCCCCTTAACCTGGTGGCCTCCTCGCCTAATCGCCCTGTGGCAGCCTCCTGCTGCCTAGTCGCCCCTGCCGTGTGCCCCCCCCTAAAATTTTTTTGGGGTTGCCTCTCGACCGTCCGACGCTGACACTGCTTACGCCGTTGCTCCTCTCTCCGTCGCCTCTCAACTGTCTCACTCCATGGCCGGCGGTCCATCCCGGCCAGGATTTCCTCCCAGGTCCAGGACCCTTTCCCGTCCAATATCTCCTCCCATGTCCAGGCTGCCTGCTCCTGGACACGCTGCTTGGTCCTGGTATGGTGGGTTTTTCTGTCACGATCGTCAGGGAGAGAAGTAGACCAATGCGCAGCGTGATGAACGAACATGTTACTTTATTAAATTAAAGCACGAACAAAACAACAAACGACTCGTAACGTCCACGGTGACAATGACCGAACACGGAACAAAAACCCACAAACACAAAGTGAAAAACAGACAGTTAAATATGGCTCCCAATCAGAGACAACCAGCCAACAGCTGACACTCGTTGCCTCTGATTGGGAGTCACTCAGGCAAACATAGAAAACAACAAACTAGAACCCCCAACATAGAAAAAACCACATAGAATGAACACACCCTGGCTCAACAAATAGAGTCCCAGAGCCAGGATGTGACACTAACCAGGGGTTGTAACCACATTTATTTTCCAGTCGTATAGTTCTGAACAGAACCATACTTTTTTTCGTTCCGTTCCAACCAGCAAAATAGTTCTGAACCGGTTCGAACAAAAAAAAGTAATGGTTTATATCGTTCCTTTCTGTTCCTTTTTAAACATCTGAAATAAAACATTTTTTTACATTTAGCTCGACAATAAATTACTTCACCAATGGATAGAGCAGCTTGCTATGTAACGGGAAAACTATGTACATGCATTGGACAGACAAGTATAGTGTAGGGTGCGACATGCGACTGAAATGTTGCGGTTGAGTAGAGTGCTGGGCATGAAGCGCTGGGCCTCTTGTTGTTATGACATGCATTATCTGAATTAGCCCACAGAATAATACCTACGGAGGAGCAGCTTTTATGAAGGAACTTTGAATGTCTTTGAACTTCAGAGAGTTGGCTTAACTGACGTTGGACCAATGCTAACCCTTGATCATGACTCTCAGTTTCATTACATTACACATAATGCCGCCTAGAGTTTTCAAGAGCTAGACCAGAGCTAGCTAGCTAGCTAACAAGCTTGTGTGTGCAGAGCGGTACCATAATTAAAATAAAAATAAAAAACTACCTTTTTGTAGTTAATAAATCCAATGTGAAACTTGATAACTATAATATCCTAACCAGCATTGAAAAACTGAATCCATTCTTCTCTAATTAAAAATATCTCTCCCTAATTTCTGAATTATGGTTGTAACGTCAGGGAGGGGAGGGGCAGGTAGCCTACACACACACACTGTCAAATATTTTCAGCTGGCAGGCAGGCATTCACTGGAATAAGTTTCTGAGTGACAAAGTGAGGGCTTTGCATAGGTGCTTTGTTGCATTTTTTGTGGGACTGGAAATAAATGCCTGGAACGTAAAATAACTTTATTAACCAGTTCCCATGCTTTTAAATAATGGTTATGTTCTGGAACAGTATAGATCACTTTCGTTCTCGGTTATGGCTCTGTTTTTTGAAAATGTTTGTTATTTTATGGTTTTCGTTTCTGTCCCCTGAACCGGTTCCAACCCCTGCCCCTAAACTTAAACCTAACCCTACCGCCTAACCCTAACCCCTAACCCTAACCTTAACCCTAATTTTAACCCTAAACCTAACCCCTAAGCCTAAAATAGCCTTTTTACAAGTGAGGACAAGCAAAATGTCCTCACTTCTCAGAATGAATTTTTGTTGATTTACTATTCTTGTGAGGACTTCTGGTACTCACAAGTATAGTAAAACATACACACACACATGCATGCAGTACTTGTCTACGGCTTAAGACCACCCTTTTTCTTTAGCTTGTCCGGTGTGGAGCACAGGACACAGCTGAATGCATTAAATACATTTGCACAGCTATAGATCCACTGTCTAACCCCAGTGATTGCCTTCTCCCAACACACATCAAACCTAATTGCAATTGTTAACCTTTAAGTTGCACTCATGAACTAAATTGACTATCGGTCAGCTTTGGTTATAATGTGTTTGGCAAAGAGTTGTGTAATTTTTACCTTTCACACCTTTCATACTTCACATGACTCACCACTACACGGAAAGCTCTATATAATTAATACATCAGGTGTCACATGTTTTTCCATCTACAGTGCATTCGGAAAGTATTCAGACCGCTAGACTTTTTCCATATTTTGTTCCATTACAGCCTTATTCATAAATTGATTAAATAAAAAATGTTCCTCATCAATCTACACAAAATACCCCATAATGACAATGCGAAAAGAAATACCCTATTTACATAAGTATTCAGACCTTTTGCTATGAGACTCGAAATTGAGCTCATGTGCATCCTGTTTCCATTGATCATTCTTGAGATGTTTCTACAACTTGATTGGAGTCCACCTGTGGTAAATTCAATTGATTGGACATTATTTGGAAAGGCACACACCTGTCTATATAAGGTCCCACAGTTGACAAAACCAAGCCATGAGGCCAAAGGAATTGTCCGTAGAGCTTCGAGACAGGATTGTGTCGAGGTACAGATCTGGGGAAGGGTACCAAAACATTTCTGCAGCATTGAAGGTCCCCAACAACACAGTGGCCTCTATAATTTTTTTATGGAATAAGTTTGGAACCACCAAGACTCTTCCTAGAGCTGGCCGCCCGGCCAAACAGAGCAATCGTGGGGGGTGTCCAAGAACCCGATGGGGGGGTCTTGGGGGGAGACTGTGGGGGGGATCTTGTAGGTGTGACAAGTACTGAGGATACGAAGAGGCAGGATGCAGATGCAGGAATCAACAATGTAAAGGTTTACTTAACACTGAGCAAGAGAACAACAAAGAGAGAGTACCCCACATGACACTAACAATCACACACAACACAAAACTGAACAGTCCAGGGCTATATAGGGGTGGTGATGAGATGATGAGGAGCAGGTTCGCTGGAGGTGATTAGGGTGCGTTGGGTTTCCATTCCTGTGTTGCCGAGGTGGTGCGCTCAGACCGGTGGCTCAGTAGACCGGCGAATCAGAGCACCGGAGGGGAGCAACGGGAGGACACGTGACAGTACCCCCCCTCGGACGCGCGGCTCCCGCCACAGGACATCCCCGGCCATGAGGACGACCCCGAGGACAAGGAGCGGGCCCGTCAGTGCGGCGACGGTGGAAGTCCCGAATTAGGTTGGGGTCCAGAACGTCCCCAGCTGGAGCCCAGCTCCTCTCCTCAGGATCATACCCCTCCCAGTCCACCAGGTAACGGAGCCGTCCCCCACGGAACCTGGAGTTCCCTCACCACATATGCCGGGACAGCCAGACACGATCACCAGGCTGGGTTACGGGGGCCTCACTGTGGTGGCGGTCGGCTTGGTCCTTCTGCCGACGAATGGCCCTCTGGAGATGGACATGGGCGGCGTCCCAGACCGGTCCGGCCCTGCGGATCCACTCGTCAACAGCGGACGCATCAGTCTGGCTGGGTGTCCAAGGGGCCAGGGCCGGCTGGTACCCCAGGATGCACTGGAAGGGAGTGAGCCCCGTGGAGGAGTGAACGAGGGAGTTCTGGGCATATTCTGCCCAGGGAAGAAACCTCGCCCACTCACCCTGCCGGTCCTGACAGTGGCAACGAAGAAACCTCCTGAGCTCCTGGTTCATGCGCTCCACCTGCCCATTCGACTGAGGCCTATACCTGGAAGTGAGGCTGGCAGTGGCCCTGATCTTCTCCAGGAAAGCCTTCCACACTCGGGAGGTGATTTGGGGGCCACGGTCCGAGACGATGTCCTCCGGAAGTCCATAATACTGGAAGACCTGTTGGAACAGAACCTCAGCGACCTGGAGAGCAGAAGGAAGACCAGTTAGTGGCAAAAAACAGCATGATTTGGAGAACCGATCTATGACCACCAGGACTGTGGTGAAGCTGTCAGAACGTGGGAGGTCGGTGACAAAGTCTATGGACAGGTGTGACCAAGGTCGCCGAGGCACTGGGAGAGGAACTAGTTTGCCTGCCGGGGCGTTCCGAGGTGTCTTCGTTTTGGGCACATACGGAACAGGAGTTGCTATAGCGGGAGACATCAGTAGCCAAGGTGAGCCACCAGTATTTTTGTGAGAGAGAATGTAGGGTGCGTGTTATACCGGAGTGCCCTGCCGTAAGGGTGGTGTGCTCCCAGATCAGCAGGCGGTCACGGACCCTGGTGGGTGCATACACGCACCCCGGAGGGGCATTGGCAGGCGCTGGGTCCTCTTGAGCCGCCCGGCGGATGTCTTCATCCACATCCCAAACGACAGGTGCCACGATGAGAGACGGAGGCAGGATAGGACCCCCCAGATCCTTCCTTTCACCGGTATGGTGCATCCTGGAGAGTGCATCGGCTTTCACATTCTGGGATCCTGGGCGGTAGGACAGAATAAACTGAAAGTGAGTGAGAAATTGGACCCACTTGGCTTGACGAGAGTTCATCCGTTTCGATGCCCGTATGTGCTCCAAATTCCGGTGGTCAGTGAGAATCTGGAATGGATGGACTACACCCTCCAGCCAGTGTCTCCATTTCTCCAGAGCGAGGACCACCGCCAACAGCTCCCTGTCTCCAACTCCATAGTTCCTCTCTGCGGGGGTAAGCTATTTAGAGTAAAAGACACAGGGATACATTTTCTCTGGCTTACTTGCCACTGGGAGAGGACCCCAACCACACCCTCCTTAGTTGCGTCCACATCCAGGATTAAAGGACAAGCTGGATCTGGGTGTTTTAGGAGGGGCGCTGTGGTGAACCTCTCCTTCAGCCTCTTGAAGGCAGCGTCAGCCTCAGAGTTCCAGGCCAGATTCTGAGGCCCACCCTTAAGGAGAGAGGTGAGTGGGGCAGCTATGGAGCTGAAGGACCTGATGGAACGCCGGTAGAAATGTGCATAGCCCAGGAAGCTCTGTAGGCCCTTGATGGTGGGGGGGACTGGCCATGACCTGACGCCGTCCGTCTTCGCTCTTTCCATGAACAACCATGACTGATCCTGTATCCCAGGAAGGAGATGGCCTGTTGGTGGATTTCGCATTTCTCCCCCTTCACCAACAGGCTGTGTTCCCGGAGGCGGAGTAGGACCACTCGGACGTCCCTGACATGCTCCTCGAACGTAACCGAGTAGATCAGGATATCGTCGATGTACACCACCACCTGTCTACTCAGCATGTCTCGGAACACGTAATTGACAAAGGACTGGAACACGGAAGATGCATTGGCGAGGCCGTAGGGCATGACACAGTATTCATAGTGGCCAGAGGTAGTACTGAATGCCGTCTTCCACTCGTCTCCTTCCTGGATTTGGATCAGGTTGTAGGCACTCCTCAGGTCCAACTTGGTAAAATACCGGGCCCCTCGCAGCTGCTCGATGGCCGATGGAACCAGAGGGAGTGGGTACCGGTACTTGATGGTGACTGCGTTCAGCCCCCAGTAGTCAATGCACGGCCTCAGTCCTCCGTCTTTTTTGGCCACGAAGAAGAAGCTGGCGGAGGCAGGAGAGGTAGAACGTCTGATGAACCCTTGTTTCAGGGTCTCCGTCACATACTTCTCCATGGCCTCAGTCTCCGCTATGGAGAGGGAGTAAATGCGAGTCTTCGAGGGGTGTTGTCCCTCCAACAGGTCAATGGCACCGTGCTAGGGCCTGTGAGGAAGGAGACATTTAGCCTTGGAGGCAGAGAAGACATCGGAGAGATCTGCCTACTCACGTGGAATGTTGGGCTGGAGGGCGGACTCCGGACTCTCCACTGACGTGGAACAACAAACCACCGGCAGGCAGGTCCTCCGGCATGAGGGGGACCAGGCTGTGATCCTCTTGATGATACAATTGATGGTGGGGTTGTGTAGTCTGAGCCAGGGCAATCCCAAGACGATCCGGTGAAGGGGTGACATGACGATATGGAAGGACAGCTCCTCGTCGTGCTCCGGTAGTGTGGGAATGATGATGGGGGAGAGTGACGTGCGTAATGGTGCCTGATCCAAGTGGTTTATTGTCCAGCGAGGTGACGTGTAGCAGAGAAGGCAGTGGCACGGTGGGCAACCCCCATTCAGAGACCAGCTCCCTATCGATAAGGTTCCCTGCTGATTTGGAATCTATCATTACTGTAGAAAAGCATAATGGGAACTAAAAACAATGGTTTGGTGACAGATGATGATGGAACACTCACGGCGGAGCGGCGCCTAGATAGGGAGCCGTCAGGAGATCTGAGGTATGTGGTGGTGTAGGGGGCTTCCATAGCTCAGATGGGGTGAGCGTCGGGGCGCCGGGTGGCGTTGGGAATGCTGTCGGTCTCTCAACATGTCGTCAAGACGAATGTACGTGGCAATGAGGGTATCAAGGTCCATCTCATCATCCCGACATGCGAGTTCTGCCGTCATGTCCTCCCGTAAGCCTCTCCTGAACACTGTGGCTTGGTCCGATGGAGATGCCCCATGCTGACGTGCCAGATACAGTGAGACCTGTAGCAGGAAGCCTCTACATTTCGTTGTTTTCCCATCATAGCACTCCGGCAGGGCGAGGGGTCCCTCAGACGTTGGTGATAGTACGGGAGGAGGTGGACTGGGTGCACTCGCCGCTCCCTGAGGTGGAACCGGAGCGATGGTCAGTTTATGCAGCATTTGGAGCACTTCCTGCATGGCGGCGTTCAGCTGGGCAATCTGCTGCTGGTGCTGGTCGAGGCGCTGGGAAACTCAGGGAGGATTCATCTTCGTGATAGGTGTGTGATTCTGTGACGAGTACTGAGGATACGAAGAGGCAGGACGCAGACGCAGGAATCAACAATGTAAATGTTTACTTAACACTGAGCAAGAGAACAACAAAGAGCGAGTACACGACACTAACAATCACACACAACACAACACTGAACAGTCCAGGGCTATATAGGGGTGGTGATGAGATGATGAGGTGCAGGTGCGCTGGAGGTGATTAGGGTGCGTTGGGTTTCCATTCCAGTGTTGCCGAGGTGGTGCGCTCAGACCGGTGGCTCAGTAGACCGGTGAATCAGAGCGCCAGAGGGGAGCAACGGGAGGAGACGTGACAGGAGGGCTGGTGGCTTGGCGGTTGGGAGCTTGGGCCGGTGGCTGATGGATCGTTGGTTCGGGTTCCCGTTTTTGACCTTGTGGGAGATCTGTCGGCGTGCCCTTGAGCAGGGCGTTAACCCTGGTTGCTTCTGTGTGTCGCTCTGGATGCGAGTCTGTTAGATGACTAATGTGATATAGTTGTTGAGCGGCTTCACTGCAAGTATATTGTATATATATATATATATATATATATATATATATGTATTTTTTACATTAAAAAAAAAATAAGAACCCGATGGTCACTCTGATAAAGCTCCAGAGTTCCTCTGTGGAGATGGGAGAACCTTCTAGAAGGACAACCATCTCTGCAGCACTCCACCAATCAGGCCTTTATGGGAGAGTGGCCAGACGGAATCCACTCCTTAGTAAAAGGCACATGACAGCCCACTTGGAGCTGGCCAAAAGGCACCTAAAGGACTCTTAGACCATGAGAAACAAGATTCTCTGGTCTGATGAAACCAAGATTGAACTCTTTGGCCTGAATGCCAAGCGTCACGTCTGGAGGAAACCTGGCACCATCCCTACGGTGAAGCATGGTGGTGGCAGCATCATGCTGTGGGGATGTTTTTCAGCGGCAGGGACTGGGAGACTGGTCAGGATCGAGGGAAAGATTAATGGAGCAAAGCACAGAGAGATCCTTGTTGAAAACCTGCTCCAGAGCACTCAGGACCTCAGACTGGGTCATTATGGTGTATTGTGTGTAGATTGATGAGGGGAAAAAAACAATTTAATCCAGTTTAGAATAAGGCTGTAACGTAACAAAACGTGGAAAAAGTCAAGGAGTCTGAATACTTTCAGAATGCACTGTATTTATCTGTGATTGTATCAGATCATATCTCACATACTGTAGTTGTTGTCTGCTAGATGGCTGCACTATGCTTGTCATCTATAATGTAAATGTAGTTGCATGTTATAACATACTGCATTTATTCATAATCTATTGATGATCAAACAGTGTAAGTGAAATCCCTCAAACGGAGGAGGGATACTCCTGTTGTTCTCCCAGGACCATGATGCACATTCCCAGAGCCTTGAAGCATCCCACTGGGCACAGACGTCATTTGAACGTCTAGTTTTGACTTACATTTGGTTGAGTTGTCAACTAACATGAATTCAACATGAAATCAACAAAACATGTAATATCATTGGATGTAGGTTCAAATGTGGGTGAAAAAATACTGAATTCCCTTACGCTAATGCTTTATCCAAATCCAATCAGTTTTTCACGTTGATTCAATGTCATCACATTACATTTTTTGGTTGAAATGACATGGAAACTGATTGGATTTGATTCTACCAGTTTTTTCCCAGTGGGATAGCAGTAAGCATTGACAGGTAATGGGGTTTCTCTGAGCTATCTTGATAGTACACAGTGTTCAGAATCATTCTACTGATGTGTTCTTACAGTATGCGACTGTCTAAATAATGTAAGACATTCTATATTGAGATCAATTTCTGCATGCCTTTGAGGGAGTACGTTTCAAAAGGATCAGAGAGTTGATCATGAGAAAGATCAATGATCAGACTCGACAGTGACATCTATTCATATCTAGCTTTCAAAAGAGGCATCTACGTGAACTGTATGATCCTTTCATCTCTCTCTCTTCCCCTCTGTCTCTTGCCCTCTCTCTCTCTTTCTCTGACAGGTATAGCTAGCTATATATTTAGCTATAGGCTTATATGACAGGCTTTCATGTTTAGGAGAGCTGTAAGGGGAGTGAGTTTGAGTGAGAATGTAATTCACCATCCTACTGTATCTACAGTGAGGGGGAAAAGTATTTGATCCCCTGCTGATTTTGTATGTTTGCCCACTGACAAAGACATGATCAGTCTATAATTTTAATGGTAGGTTTATTTGAACAGTGAGAGACAGAATAACAACAAAAAATCCAGAAAAACGCATGTCAGAAATGTTATAAATTGATTTGCATTTTAATGAGGGAAATAAGTATTTGACCGCTCTGTAAAACATGACTTAGTACTTGGTGGCAAAACCCTTGTTGGCAATCACAGAGGTCAGACGTTTCTTGTAATTGGCCACCAGGTTTGCACACATCTCAGGAGGGATTTTGTCCCACTCCTCTTTGCAGAGCTTCTCCAAGTCATTAAGGTTTCGAGGCTGACGTTTGGCAACTCGAACCTTCAGCTCCCTCCACAGATTTTCTATGGGATTAAAGTCTGGAGACTGGCTAGGCCACTCCAGGACCTTAATGTGCTTCGTCTTGAGCCACTCCTTTGTTGCCTTGGCCGTGTGTTTTGGGTCATTGTCATGCTGGAATACCCATCCACGACACATTTTCAATGCCCTGGCTGAGGGAAGGAGGTTCTCACCCAAGATTTGACGGTACATGGCCCCGTCCATCGTCCCTTTGATGCGGTGAAGTTGTCCTGTCCCCTTAGCAGAAAAACACCCCCAATGCATAATGTGTCCACCTCCATGTTTGACGGTGGGGATGGTGTCCTTGGGGTCATAGGCAGCATTCCTCCTCCTCCAAACACGGCGAGTTGAGTTCATCCCAAAGAGCTCGATTTTGGTCTCATCTGACCACAACACTTTCACCCAGTTCTCCTCTGAATCATTCAGATGTTCATTGGCAAACTTCAGACGGCCCTGTACATGTGCATTCTTGAGCAGGGGGACCTTGCGGGTGCTGCAGGATTTCAGTCCTTCACAGCGTAGTGTGCTACCAATTGTTTTCTTGGTGACTATGGTCCCAGCTGCCTTGAGATCATTGACAAGATCCTCCCGTGTAGTTCTGGGCTGATTCCTCACCGTTCTCATGATCATTGCAACTCCACGAGGTGAGATATTGCATGGAGCCCCAGGCCGAGGGAGATTGACAGTTATTTTGTGTTTCTTCCATTTGCGAATAATCGTACCAACTGTTGTCACCTTCTCACCAAGCTGCTTGGCGATGGTCTTGTAGCCCATTCCAGTCTTGTGTAGGTCTACAATCTTGTCCCTGACATCCTTGGAGAGCTCTTTGGTCTTGACCATGGTGGAGAGTTTGGAATCTGATTGATTGCTTCTGTGGACAGGTGTCTTTTATACACGTAACAAGCTGAGATTAGGAGCACTCCCTTTAAGCGTGTGCTCCTAATCTCAGCTCGTTACCTGTATAAAAGACACCTGGGAGCCAGAAATCTTTCTGATTGAGAGGGGGTCAAATACTTATTTCCCTCATTAAAATGCAAATCAATTTATAACATTTTTGACATGTGTTTTTCTGGATTTTGTTGTTCTGTCTCTCACTGTTCAAATAAACCTATCATTAAAATTATAGACTGATCATGTCTTTGTCAGTGGGCAAACGTACAAAATCAGCAGGGGATCAAATATTTTTTCCCTCACTGTACCTGGAATAGAGAGAGCCCCCAGGGCTCACAGTGAAGACACAAACAGCAGCCGTCTTTCTCACAATCATGTCCCAACCTGCTACATGACACAGCTGAGGTAGCCCACCGTGACTGTGTGATATAGACTGCTGGGTGTCAGGTTAAATCCTCAACAACATATTGGGCTTTCTAGAAGGTGTCAAATATACATTGAACAAAATTATAAATGCAACATGTAAAGTTGTCTGGCAGACATATCAGTGTGGATGTCGGATCACCACCTCAAGCTGAACCTCGGCAAGACGGAGCTGCTCTTCCTCCCGGCGAAGGACTGCCCGCTCCATGATCTCGCCATCACGGTTGACAACTCCATTGTATCCTCCTCCCAGACTGCAAAGAACCTTGGCGTGACCCTGGACAACACCCTGTCGTTCTCCGCTAACATCAAAGCGGTGACCCGATCCTGCAGGTTCATGCTCTACAACATTCGCAGAGTACCACCCTACCTCACACAGAAAACGGCACAGGTCCTAATCCAGGCACTTGTCATCTCCCGTCTGGAATACTGCAACTCGCTGTTGGTCCCGGGCTCCCTGCCTGTGCCATTAAACCCTTACAACTCATCCAGAACACTGCAGCCCGTCTGGTGTTCAACCTTCCCAAGTTCTCTCATGTCACCCCACTGGCTTCCAGTTGAGGCTCGCATCTACTACAAGACCATGGTGCTTGCCTACGGAGCTGTGAGGGGAACGGCACCTCCTTACCTTCAGGCTCTGATCCTACACCCAAACGAGGGCACTACGTTCATCCACCTCTGGCCTGCTAGCCCCCCTACCTCTACGGAAGCACAGTTCCCGCTCAGCCCAGTCAAAGCTATTCGCTGCTCTGGCACCCCAATGGTGGAACAAGCTCCCCCACGATGCCAGGACAGCTGAGTCACTGACCACTTTCCGGAGACACTTGAAACCCTACCTCTTTAAGGAATACCTGGAATAGTATAAAAGTAATCTTTCTAGCCCCCCCCCATAAAAAATCAATAAAGTGGTTGTCCCACTGGCTATCATAAGTTGAATGCACCAATTTGTAAGTCGCTCTGGATAAGAGCGTCTGCTAAAATATGTAAATGTAAAGTGTTGGTCCCATGTTTCATGAGCTGAAATAAAAGATCACAGAAATTTTCCAAACACACAAAAAGGTTATTTCTCTCAAATTCTGTGCACAAATGTGTTTACATCCCTGCTAGTAAGCATTTTGTCCTTTGCCAAGATAATCCATCCACCTGATAGGTGTGGCATATCAATAAGCTGATTAAACAGCATGATCATTACACAGGTGCACCTTGTGCTGGGGACAGTAAAAGGCCACTCTAAAATGTGCAGTTTTGTCACACAACACAATGCCATAGATGTCTCAAGTTTTGAGAGAGTGTGCAATTGGCATGTTGACTGCAGGAATGTCCACCAGAGTTGTTGCCAGAGAATTTAATGTTGATTTCTGTACCATAGGCCGCCTCCAGACCACGTGTATGGCGTCGTGTGGGCGAGCGGTTTGCTGATGTCAACATTGTGAACAGAGTGCCCCATGGTGGTGTTGGGGTTATGGTATGGGCAGGCACAAGCTACAGACAACGAACACAATTGCATTTTATCGAATGGCAATTTGAATGCACAAAAATACTGTGACGAGATGCTGAGGCCCATTGTGAGGCCCATTTTTTTTTTTAGGTATCTGTGACCAACAGATGCATATCTGTATTCCCAGTCATGTGATGAATTTATTTCAATTGACTGATTTCCTCATATGAACTGTAACTCAGTAAAATCAATGAAATTGTTGCATGTTGCGTTTACATTTTTGTTCAGTATAGCATCGCCGCTGATGACGTCACTGTACTGTCTCATTACCATATGACAGAGGGAAGAGAGGTCATGTTGTGAGTGTGAGTATGTGACCATCACTGTTTCACAATGTTTACATAAGAGTTTGTCATTCACAGCATGAACACATCATCCACAGAGTGAGTCACAAACACACACTATTAATATTCACTCTAGCACACACACAACAAAACACATTTTTTTTCTCCAAATGCCAAACACACACAAGGGAATACACACTCTGCATCCATTTGGACAGAGTTCTCACACCTCTGATTTACTATGTTTCTATTAAAACATTAGGTCCAATACATCTGTTCCTCCTCTAGTAGTAAAGCTCTGTTATATGGTTATGAGTGTTGTCAGCCAGAAGATATCTGCATAGTGAGAGGTTCCCCAGGCCTGAAGGAGCAGGTCTGAAGACTGCAGGAGCCAGTTTTGTGTAACAGAGTGAGAGGTGGTGGACAGGAACAGAGTTCCCCCTGTGACTGCCTCTCTGGTGACACAGAGTGGGGCGCTCACTGAGCCAAGGCCTGACGGCAAGTGACACATGGTAGTACTGACGCAGTGTTTTGGACTCCCACTACGGTGTGTGTGTGTGAGTGTGCGTGTGCGTGTGCGTGCTTGTGTGTGTGTGTCTCATACACTCTAAGGACCTGTCATCGTCACAGCAATTTTCTTTATTTTTGACAGTGAATGTTGTCAGATCTTCAACCAAAACCTAATATTAGATAAAGGGAACCTTTATTTAATAAACACAAGTTATGCAACACCCAATTCGTCTGTGCGAAAAAGTAATTGCCCACTCAATAACTGGTTTCGCCACCTTTAGCTGGAATGACTGTAACCAAACGCTTCCGTAGTTGTTTATCAGTCGGGCCAAAATTCATCCACAGCGATGTGGTTGCAGTCATTGCAGCTAAAGGTGGCACAACCAGTTATTGAGTGTAGGGGGTCAATTACTTTTTCACACAGGAGCATTGGGTGTTGCTTAACTTTGTTAATTAAGTAAATGAAATTAGTATAAAAATGGTGTATTATTTGTTCACTCACACAGTAAATCAAAGAGAGTTGAAATCACAGAGTAAAAAAATTTAGGGTTAAATTGACTCAACTGGAGTTATCTTATCATTAGTGTTGATAACCCATGGGGCGGCGCACAGGGTAGGGGAGGGAATGGCCGGCAGGGATGTAGCTCAGTTGGTAGAGCATGGCATTTGCAACGCCAGGGTTGTGGGTTCGATTCCAACGGGGGGCCAGTATGAAAAACATAAAATATTACGTATGCACTAACTGTAAGTCGCTCTGGATAAGAGCGTCTGCTAAATGACTAAAATGTGAGTACTTTTACAGTGACTCCATTCAGAGCAACCAGATACAGGGAGTTAAAACTATGGCGTATCCACAGATGTGGGAGGGGCTTCATTGTCATATTTCCCAGCATGCTCTGTTGCAGGTAGATTAAAAAAATATATATTGTTTTCGCATGTACATTGATTGTTTTTGATCTTATGCTTCACAATGATATGTAACAGATTTTCCTAAACTAATCTGTAAGTGGTTGGATTTATCGCAACCGTGACTGAGAAGGCTGTTCCAGTTTAGATTATCTAGATAGTCTCTAACAGCAGAAATCTACTCTTTGCTCTGACATGTATTCTGAATGTAAGTTGTTGGTGATGTAAATTTGAATATGTAAATAACACTTCACGCCCTTACACCTTAAATGAAAAAAAATTGTGTAGAGTTTGACTCCATAGGAGTTTAATGAACTATTGTGAGATTAAACATTACACCAAAGAATTAACTCTAGAATACTGAACAATACTGCAGAGAGTTAAAAAAGTAACATAATTATTTTCTATTAATACTGTACGCAATGACTGAGAGTTAAATATCAACACTAAATTGAGCATATACAACTGAAAAACTAACTCTGTTGCCAGAGTATGTTTTACTCTTTTTAGACTGGGACCAAATGTTATCTGTGGCATTTTCTTCAGCTAGAGTTACATTTACTCTGTCATTTTTACTGTGCAGGTTCCCTTTATCGAATACTAGGTTTTGATTGAAGATCTGATAACATTCAGTGTCAAAAATATTTTAAAAATATGGAAAATCAGAAAGGGGGCAAATACTTTTTCATGGCACTGTAACAGGTACTCACCGACACCAGGAGTCCCCATCTGGATCCCACACACACACCGTCTGACTCCACATCATCATCACACAGTCTATTCTGGCAAGGCTGTGGAAGGGAGAGGAGGGGAGGATGAGAGGGGTAGATGGGTGAAATGACTTATATAACATTATTTCAACTAATAAATCAACTGTGTTAGAAATTACATTAACTTGTTGGAAATTTGAAAATATCGAAGGATATACTGAATGTATTCATTACACAACTGTGAGAACACTCACAAAGGGATGAAAAATGACCTTGGTGAAATATTGGATCAAAGAGTCTTTTGGCATCGTGGCTGTTTTCTCAGAAATTAAATGCTGATTAATGCTAATGAAGAGGCATGGGTTCTTTCTTTATCAACACTGTAAATTGATTACTAATACATACATCACATGGAGAACTGCAGAACGTTCCCTCCACTGCTGGCTCATGGGGGATTTCTCTCTCTGATGTGGCCATGGTTCAGATGATGTAACCTGTCAATTGATAGCCTACACATCACAGGCGGAAAATACATTAATAACAAGGCTTTTATACATGACACCAAAACAAAGCATACATATTCATTCATTGATGCCACGCATGTACGCATCCACACAGGGACAGACAAACACACACACACACACACACACACACACACACACACAGGTCCTTAGTGTCTGATGACAGGTCCTTAGAGTGTCTGAGACACACACACACACACACACACACACAGGCGTGTTATTGATGACACCAGACATTTGATGTTAGAAGTTTTTTTTTCTGTTCAGTTTTCCACTTTCAATGTGTCTCATAAAGGTTGCTAGACAGATTACTTTCTCTATCTCTTTCTACTGATTATGGCCTACTATTCATTAATTACCTGTGGGGGTGGGTGCCTTTTAACAATGATGATTTGAACACTGCCGCTATACCTCGCTCTCCAAGGTAGGCCTACATAAATTAATTAAATTGAGGAACCAACTGAAGGGAAGAGAAAATTCATCACCTCTTGTGGGACAGTGGAAGTTGATAAGAGTGCTTCTATATTCTTAAAAGTAAAACCAATACCAACATGTTTTCGGCCCACCCCGTAGTCTTCTTTTGACAATCCCCAAGAACCAATCACAAACGGAATACAAAACAAAACATGATGTAATTGGTAAATGAGTTGATCACATGGTTCTGTTCAAAGGAAGCCGACAGGTGTGGATATCACGTTTGCACGTGCAGTGTTATTTTGTTAGTTTTAGTGGTAAGGCGTGTTACAAATGTATGTTCTCTAGTCTAGGTTTAGGAAGAGAAGTAGCCTAGGTCCTAGGCTAAATTGATGACTTTTTATGCTAATGATAGCACCCGAGACAGTATTTATTGGAGAGGTGAGAGTGAGAACGTATCACAGGAAGCAGTAAATCTCCCTGAAGACAGAAAAGGTTATCCGGGATTCGCAGATGTCTTAAATATTTACATAAGGTGCGCTCTGACATTCAATCTCTCTTCGCTTTCTCTTTCTCTCTTTTCCTTCCCCTCTGTAAAATAGTTTACATCCTTCCTCTATTGGAAAACACTGGGGAAACATTATAAATAGTTTTATTAGATATATCAGAGGAAGCCAAATATTTATGCGAGGGAAGGGCGATAGTAGGCTTAGCTTCCCTCGCATTAATGTAGGCCTGTCTCCTCTATGGGGAGAGATGTAGAGCTATCGAACCCAGAAATGTTATGCTTTCCTGTATTTTTCCCAATGGTTCACCGTCGCTCTTCTTCCTGCATCTCTCTGTCGTCATCTTTCTCTGTAGGCTTACAACCAACGGCAGGGAATGGCGGTAGGCCTAGCCTAGATATCTGCACAAGTGGAGAAACAGGGGAAAAAAATGTAATGGATCAATAGAAAAACTGTCATCAGCAGCAGTACAGAAGCAAAGGTTTCCAAGAATGCTGTCATTTCCTCGATAACACAGCTGCTATGTGTTGACTGTGTCCTGTTTGCCCTCTTTTAATCCCATGAATGTTTCCATAATATCTGACTGTAAACAATGTGAATGACCATTCTGCACTGTGAGCCCTTACTTTTACACAGTTAATAGTTTTAAAAAATGTTAAAGGGGTTTATTGGCTACATTATCATCTGCTGCACCTCTGTAATAATTAGATTGAGATTGACACAGTAAATTACCCCTCTGTGGACCTTCCATATTATTTACTCATCAGGTAGTTAATTGTCACTTAACACTTATAACCCTTCATTCGATCGGCTCAGAGGCTCAGAGGCACATAGAGGAATTTGGATCAGGGTGGGGATAATGGGGCGAAGGTCAGGCTGTGTTGTGTGTTGGCTGGCTGACCGGTTTTTGGTTTGTTGTTGCCCTTGCTGTGCTTGAGCCCCTGCCATGTGTGTGGTGATTTGGGCAGGGTGCATAGAGTTGGCCTGGCAAGCCAGTTATCTCCACACACTGACCACCATGACCTTGTGTCTGAGGGTCTTGAAAACGAAAATCCACCACACCAGCAGAAGTAGCTGCTAACTTCATGTGTGGTGGCAAGGGCAGCTGAGCTGAAGGAGCTGTAAATACACAGACGCAGGGATGGACGCAACGCACACACGTGAAACAATCTTGCGGCACAAACACACATGAAACAAACTCTTTTGTCCTTTGATAGCTCTCCCTGTAACAGGTAAAAACGTACCTTTATAACAGTTTACCTACTCAGAGAAAATACTAATACAGAGAAAAGTGCCCCGAGGGGATCGATAGATCTGTACCCATTCTCTCTATATCTTTATAAATACATTTCCTCCTGCAGGCCGCCTGTCCCGCATTAGAATCAGTTTTTCTCTCTATGCGGTCTGATGTGTTGAACTATTATGTATGCCATTATTATGTATGATCCAAATTCCTGTAATTCTCTATATTAGCTCTACTGTTGTAGCAGAGCTGCCTTTGGGGGCAGTGGTGTAGAGTAACATTCCTTTTTCACTCCCTCATTGGCCAGTCTGACGCAGCTAATGACATCATCACCAGGGACATTGTGACCCTGTTTCCCTCACTGCAAACTATAACTATAGCACCGGAACCAACCCACGAGTTTTCAGCAACTCAGCATAAATAAGTAATTAATGCACTATATTTTTCGAGAGTATCTCTGAAAGATTAACTTCTATGTTTTTTGTGCTGCGGCGTGTGTGTGTGTAATCACTGAGTCTATGAACAGCCTAAATGAGTTTCATTCAGCCAACTGTTTTGTTTCAGAGAAACTAGACCAGCATTCTGTATGAAACCCACCACCTCTTTTTCTCTCCTGCTGATTCCTGCATTCTTCCCTCTTTCTCCTTGACGGAAACTTTGATCTTACATCCCACCCTGTATTGTTGATCTTTTTTAACCCAAAGCCCACTCTGTCTCTTCCAGTAGACTAATATTTGTATTTCCTCCACGTCCTTCTCGGCCGCGAACAATCTGATTGGAGCTTTTCAGAAACATTAACTTCCCTTGATGATGTGTGTCACTTGATTATAAATAGTTAAAGATCCTAAACACAATCCCAAATAGTTAACTTGACTGTAAATATTTATCTTTGACCACCATCGTCATGCCTGCTTAGTGGAGTAGTTATTATTGTCATTATTCATATGTGTTATGTTGGAAAGCACCGGGACAGTCATATACTGTAGTTTGCATGATATTCACAAAGGGAATTTCACCTCTAGGAAACACAACATGACTACCTAGATTTAGTCTCTTTCATCAGAATACTGGATTATTTCATTTTCAAATAATCATTGCCTTGTTTTAATTTAATTTTGTATGATGCAGAAACAGACGACAACAAGAGAAATACAATGGTAAGGCATTCTGCTCGTATTCACCTGGGTAATCAATAAATCAACTGGATTAAGGATTTGCAGTGATTTGTTCAGTCAAGGACCTATTGGTCATTTGGCCCTGTGTTGTTCCTGGGCTCTAATAGGCTGTCATCCAGGTGATGGCTGTTACCATGGTCCCCAGGCAGTAGACTGGTTGGTAGAGGGGTCTGGATGAAATGTAAATAGATGGTTTAAGAGGCTCCACTTTGTCATATCATTCTCTTATGTGTATTTATGGCAGTCAGTGTGAGGGTGAGCGTGCGTGTCTATGCGTGTGCGCGTGTGTGTGAGTGCGTGCAAATGTGAGTGTGTGTGTATACTTGAGTGATCATGGAAAGGTGTGTGTGTGTGTGTGTGTGTGTGTGTGTGTGTGTGTGTGTGTGTGTGTGTGTGTGTGTGTGTGTGTGTGTGTGTGTGTGTGTGTGTGTGTGTGTGTGTGTGTGTGTGTGAGTGAAAGTGAGAGACTGAGTGTGAATATACTGTATGTGTGTATCCCTTTTAAATATGGGTAATGTGTGTATGTCATTGTGTGTCGCAGGTGCTGAAGTTGAGTCCAATTTAGCCGGTGTGATGGAAGTCATAATAGTTGTGGAGAGCAGGTCTGATTGAAGTCTGTGTGTAACAATGGGCCCCTGTGAGGCACAGCGGTGTGTGTATGAGTCAGGTCTGAGCCAGCCGGATGGGTAATCAGGATTGAGACTGGAGGATCCGTGCAGGGCTTGTTCAATCAGCAGGTATATGGCTATGCATTTAATGAGCAGCTCATACCACAGATAACTTTCTATCCCTCCCGGAAGCTTGGCCAATATTTCTCACTCTCTTTCTTTCTTTCTTTCTTTCTTTCTTTCTTTCTTTCTTTCTTTCTTTCTTTCTTTCTTTCTTTCTTTCTTTCTTTCTTTCTTTCTTTCTTTCTTTCTTTCTTTCTTTCTTTCTTTCTTTCTTTCTTTCTTTCTCTCTCGCTCCCCCCTCCATCCATCTACCACACTCACACATTCAGAGAGAAAATGACTATGATGTGACACTGGAGGAAATTGCACTAGAGCTCTGTAGATGGCAGTGTAGCACACAGTTCATGCCTGCCACAGTATATACTGTATGTCTGTATGTATGTGTGTGTCTTTGTAAAAACAAACAACTGATAACCAAGATAAATCATTTTACGGGAGGCATGCCATGCATTCCTAAAATAACAGTGTTTAAGCTTACCATTTAGCCTAGTCCTCTTGACATCAACACACACACACAAAATCTAACCCATTTTTTATTTTCTATTATTAGATTTTTTTACAGGACAAATCAGTGGGGGCACGTGCCCCTGTGCCCACTGTGGCTCTGCCTACAGTGGCTTGCGAAAGTATTCACCCCCCTTGGCATTTTTCCTATTTTGCTGCCTTACAACCTGGAATTAAAATTGATTTTTGGGGGGGTTTGTATCATTTGATTTACATAACATGCCTACCACTTTGAAGATGCAAAATAATTTTTCTTGTGAAACAAACAAGAAATAAGACAAAAAAACTGAAAACTTCACCCCCCCAAAGTCAATACTTTGTAGAGCCACCTTTTGCAGCAATTACAGCTGCAAGTCTCTTGGGGTATGTCTCTATAAGCTTGGCACATCTAGCCACTGGGATTTTAGCCCATTCTTCAAGGCAAAACTGCTCCAGCTCCTTCAAATCAAATCAAATCAAATCAAATTTTATTGGTCACATGCGCCGAATATAACAGGTGCAGACATTACAGTGAAATGCTTACTTACAGCCCTTAACCAACAGTGCATTTATTTTTAACAAAAAAAGTAAAAATAAAACAACAACAAAAAAAGTGTTGAGAAAAAAAAGAGCAGAAGTAAAATAAAGTAACAGTAGGGAGGCTATATATACAGGGGGGTACCGTTGCAGAGTCAATGTGCGGGGGCACCGGCTAGTTGAGGTAGTTGAGGTAATATGTACATGTGGGTAGAGTTAAAGTGACTATGCATAAATAATTAACAGAGTAGCAGCAGCGTAAAAAGGATGGGGTGGGGGGGCAGTGCAAATAGTCTGGGTAGCCATGATTAGCTGTTCAGTAGTCTTATGGCTTGGGGGTAGAAGCTGTTGAGAAGTCTTTTGGACCTAGACTTGGCACTCCGGTACCGCTTGCCGTGCGGTAGCAGAGAGAACAGTCTATGACTAGGGTGGCTGGAGTCTTTGACAATTTTGAGGGCCTTCCTCTGACACCGCCTGGTATAGAGGTCCTGGATGGCAGGAAGCTTGGCCCCAGTGATGTACTGGGCCGTACGCACTACCCTCTGTAGTGCCTTGCGGTCGGAGGCCAAGCAGTTGCCATACCAGGCGGTGATGCAACCAGTCAGGATGCTCTCGATGGTGCAGCTGTAGAATTTTTTGAGGATCTGAGGACCCATGCCAAATCTTTTCAGTCTCCTGAGGGGGAATAGGCTTTGTCGTGCCCTCTTCACAACTGTCTTGGTGTGTTTGGACCATGATAGTTTCTTGGTGATGTGGACATCAAGGAACTTGAAGCTCTCAACCTGCTCCACTACAGCCCCATCGTTGAGAATGGTGGCGTGCTCAGTCTTCTTTTTTTTCCTGTAGTCCACAATCATCTCCTTTGTCTTGGTCACGTTGAGGGAGAGGTTGTTGTCCTGGCACCACACGGCCAGGTCTCTGACCTCCTCCCTATAGGCTGTCTCATCGTTGTCGGTGATCAGGCCTACCACTGTTGTGTCGTCGGCAAACTTAATGATGGTGTTGGAGTCGTGCCTGGCCATGCAGTCATGGGTGAACAGAGAGTACAGGAGGGGACTGAGCACGCACTCCTGAGGGGCCCCCGTGTTGAGGATCAGTGTGGCAGATGTGTTGTTACCTACCCTTACCACCTGGTGGCGGCCCGTCAGGAAGTCCAGGATCCAGTTGCAGAGGGAGGTGTTTAGTTACAGGATCCTTAGCTTAGTGATGAGCTTAGAGGGCACTATGGTGTTGAATGCTGAGCTGTAGTCAATGAATAGCATTCTCACGTAGGTGTTCCTCTTGTCCAGGTGGGAAAGGGCAGTGTGGAGTGCAATAGAAATGGCATCATCTGTGGATCTGTTTCGGCGGTATGCAAATTGGAGTGGGTCTAGGGTTTCTGGGATCATGCTGTTGATGTGAGCCATGACCAGCCTTTCAAAGCACTTCATGGCTACAGACGTCAGTGCTACGGGTCGGTAGTCATTTAGGCAGGTTATCTTAGAGTCCTTGGGCACGGGGACTATGGTGGTCTGCTTGAAACATGTTGGTATTACAGACTCAGTCAGGGACATGTTGAAAATGTCAGTGAAGACACTTGCCAGTTGGTCAGCACATGCTCGGAGTACACGTCCTGGTAATCCGTCTGGCCCTGCGGCCTTGTGAATGTTGACCTGCTTAAAAGTCTTACTCACATCGGCTACGGAGAGCGTGATCACATAGTCATCCGGAACAGCTGGTGCTCTCATGCATGCTTCAGTGTTGCTTGCCTCGAGCGAGCATAGAAGTGGTTTAGCTCGTCTGGTAGGCTTGTGTCACTGGGCAGCTCGCGGCTGTGCTTCCCTTTGTAGTTTGTAATAGTTTTCAAGCCCTGCCACATCCGACGAGCGTCAGAGCCAGTGTAGTACGATTCAATCTTAGTCCTGTATTGACTCTTTGCCTGTTTGATGGTTCGTCAGAGGTCATAGCGGGATTTCTTATAGCGTCCGGGTTAGAGTCCCGTTCCTTGAAAGCGGCAGCTCTACCCTTTAGCTCAGTGCGGATGTTTCCTGTAATCCATGGCTTCTGGTTGGGGTATGTACGTACGGTCACTGTGGGGACGACATCATCGATGCACTTATTAATGAAGCCAGTGACTGATGTGGTGTACTCCTCAATGCTGTCTGAAGAATCCCGGAACATGTTCCAGTCTGTGCTAGCAAAACAGTCCTGTAGCTTAGCATCTGCGTCATCTGACCACTTTTTTATTAACCGAAGTCACTGGTGCTTCCTGCTTTAGTTTTTGCTTATAAGCAGGAATCAGGAGGATAGAGTTATGGTCAGATTTGCCAAATGGAGGGCGAGGGAGAGCTTTGTATGCATCTCTGTGTGTGGAGTAAAGGTGGTCTAGAGTTATTTTTCCTCTGGTTGCACATTTAACATGCTGGTAGAAATTAGGTAGAACAGATTTAAGTTTCCCTGCATTAAAGTCCCCGGCCACTAGGAGCGCTGCATCTGGATGAGCGTTTTCCTGTTGATTTATGGCCTTGTACAACTCATTCAGTGCAATCTTAATGCCAGCATTGGTTTGTGGTGGTAAATAGACAGCTATGAAAAATATAGATGAAAACTCTCTTGGTAAATAGTGTGGTCTACAGCATATTATAAGATACTCTACCTCAGGTGAGCAAAACCTCGAGACTTCCTTAGTATTTGATTTTGTGCACCAGCTGTTGTTTACAAATATACACAGACCGCCACCCCTTGTCTTACCGGAGTCAGCCGTTCTATCCTGCCGATGTAGCGTATAGCCCGCTAGCTATATGATATCCATGTCGTCGTTCAGCCACGACTCTGTGAAACATAAGATATTACAGTTTTTAATGTCCCGTTGGTAGGATAACCGTAATCTTAGGTCATCCAATTTATTTTCAAATGATTGAACGTTGGCTAATAGGATTGATGGAAGAGGCAGTTTACTCGCTCGCCGTCGGATCCCTTACAAGGCACCCCGATCTACGTCCACGATATCTCCGTCTCTTCCTCACGCGAATGACGGGGATTTGGGCCTTGTCGGGTGTCTGTATGATATCCTTCGCGGCCGCCTCGTTGAAGAAAAAATCTTCGTCCAATACGAGGTGAGTAATCGCTGTCCTGATATCCAGAAGCTCTTTTTGGTTATAAGAGACGATGGCAGAAACATTATGTACAAAATAAATTACAAATAACGCGGAAAAACACACATAATAGTACAATTGGTTAGAGGGCTGTAAAACGGCAGCCATCTTCTCCGGCGCTGTTTACCATCATGTCCTTCAAGTTGGATGGGTTCCGCTGGTGTACAGCAATCTTTAAGTCATACCACAGATTCTCAATTGGATTCAGGTCTGGGCTTTAACTAGGCCATTCCAAGACATTTAAATGTTTCCCCTTAAACCACTTGAGTGTTGCTTTAACAGTATGCTTAGGGTCATTGTCCTGCTGGAAGGTGAACCTCCGTCCCAGTCTCAAATCTCTGGAAGACTGAAACAGGTTTCCCTCAAGAATTTCCCTCTATTTAGCGCCATCCATCATTCCTTCAATCTGACCAGTTTCCCAGTCCCTACCGATGAAAAACATCCCCACAGCATGATGCTGCCACCACCATGCTTCACTGTGGGGATGGTGTTCTCTGGGTGATGAGAGGTGTTGGGTTTGCGCCAGACACAGCGTTTTCCTTGATGGCCAAAAAGCTCAATTTTAGTCTCATCTGAAGAGAGTACCTTCTTCCATATGTTTGGGGAGTCTCCCACATGCCTTTTGGGGAACGTTGCTTATTTTTTTCTTGAAGCAACAGCTTTTTTTCTGGCTACTCTTCCATAAAGCCCAGCTCTGTGGAGTGTATGGTTTAAAGTGGTCCTATGGACAGATACTCCAATCTCCGCTGTGGAGCTTTGCAGCTCCTTCAGGGTTATATTTGGTCTCTTTGTTGCCTCTCTGATTAATGCCCTCCTTGCCTGGTCCGTGAGTTTTGGTGGGCGGCTCTCTCTTGGCAGGTATGTTGTGGTGACATATTCTTTCTATTTTTTAATAATGGATTTAATGGTGCTCTGTGGGATGTTTCTGATACTTCTCCACAACTTTGTCCCTGACCTGTTTGGAGAGCTCCTTGGTCGTCATGGTGCCACTTGTTTGATGGTGTCCCTTGCTTAGTGGTGTTGCAGACTCTGGGGCCTTTCAGAACAGGTGTATATATACTGAGATCATGTGACAGATCATGTGACACTTAGATTGCACACAGGTGGACTTTATTTAACTAATTATGTGACTTCTGAAGGTAATTGGTTGCACCAGATCTTATTTAGGGGCTTCATAGCAAAGGGGGTGAATTCATATGCACGCACCACCTTTCCTTTATTTATTTTTTTGAATTTTCTGAAACAAGTTATTTCTTTCATTTCACTTCACCAATTTGGACTATTTTGTGTATGTCCATTACATGAAATCCAAATAGAAATCAATTTAAATTACAGGTTGTAATGCAACAAAATAGGAAAAACACCAAGGGGGATGAATACTTTTGCAAGGCACTGTATGTGTGTGTATATGCACGTGTGAGTGTGTCTCTGATGAGGAGTGATGGAAACAGAAGATTCCTTCTCATCCGCTCCATGTGCTGTTTTGGAGGACAGGCCCGCTCTGTCAGCCAGAATAAACTAAAGTCCTGAATTCATTTGCATTCATGTACATCTCTAAATGTCTTCTGCTGTGTTCCTCAAACAGAGACATCACTGTGAGGAGCCACATGTTCCTGAGTGAGCTGGGCAAAAAGGGAGATACAGGGAAGGAGTTGAATATACATAGCACTATGGTCTATAGGGAAAGGGGAAGAGATTCTTAGAGGGATATTGATGGACACAAGAAAGAGGGACAGCGAGGATAAAAGGAGAGGGGAGGAGCGAGAGAGGAAAACAGATAAGATATTGATATAGAGAGAATAAAGTGAGTTTAGCGAGGGGAAGAAGGGAGAGATAAAGTCAGAGTGAGCTGAGAGGGAAATAGAGAGAGAGAGCTGGGAGAAAAAAGAGGGACGGATGTGACCCAGCGGTTAGTCATGTCCCCTGTGGGGTCTGGGGGCCAGCGGCCCCTCTCTCGCTCTCTCTGGGTCTGTCGGGCGCACCGCTCCACTCTGCTCTCCTCTGCTCTCCACTGCTCTTTTCTCCTCCACATCTGGAGTCAGTTTAATGTCACCAGAGCCAGGGCCCACGCCATGACACCTCCCCCCAAAAATGCACAGGATCAGAGTTTTCAGAGAGAAAGGGATAAACAGTCAGCGTCTACTTTTCATATTTTTCAGCACCTTTACATCTCTGGAAGGAGGAAGGAGAGTGTGTCTGTGTGTGTTAGTCTGTGTGTAATTCTTGCATATAGGTACATACTTTTTTTGCATATTGTGTGTAGTAAATGAGCAGTCTGAGGCATACCTCATGTATGATACAGCAGCCTTGTAAATGACCTGACCTCAATAGACTAACCTCAAATGGCTAAATATCTTAAACTACTCTGAGTTTGAGTCAACACTAAAACATCTTATTGGAAAGGAAATGTGTTAATTTAGATTTAAGCAAAAACACATTTATGAAAGTACAATTAGTTTGCACAACTGTTTGATGATTCTCAGCATACCTCTGGGTTGGTTTCAGACACAGGGTAAAGATAGATAGATAGATAGATAGGTAGATAGGTAGATAGATAGATAGATAGATAGATAGATAGATAGATAGATAGATAGATAGATAGATAGATAGATAGATAGATAGATAGATAGATAGATAGATAGATAGATAGATAGATAGATAGATAGATAGATAGATAGATAGATAGATAGATAGATAGATAGATAGATAGATAGATAGATAGATAGATAGATAGATAGATAGATAGATAGATAGATAGATAGATAGATAGATAGATAGATAGAAAGGGATTTAGGATAGTCTGTATTCTCTGCTTTACAGTTTGTGGTACAGTACACACATCTCTGATTAGGTAATCATGCCCACACCACAACAGGGCAACCACTGGAAATAGGACAAGCTGAGATGCTCAACTGAATATTTATCCAGAGCTGGTTGCATAACCATCTAAATAACCATCCCAAATATTGTTTGAATTAATGTATAAGGACAGAAGGAAAATGTATACGGCTCATGCATATATATGTGCGCACCCTCATGTCTGAGAAGATGGCTTCACATAAATCTTCTCTGTGTGTGTCTATGTGTGTGTCTGTGAGGTTGTGTGTTCATGTGTGTGTGTGTGTTTATACATGTACGTCTGTGTGTCATCAGTGTTGTGGCCCAGGGGATTAGGGGTTAGCAGACACCTCTGGAAATGTGTTTAACAACAGGAGGCGCTGATGACGGATTTGAACGCTGGTCAGTCACCGGAGCAGATAAACACGCCATTCATCTTGTGTTGTCAGGGAGATGACCCCAGTGTCCACACCGAGACCGTTCCCTAATGGCCCCACATGGCAGTGATCCCCCACCAAGCAGGCTGCTAACCGGCTGCAGGTTTCAGGATCCAATACTTTGAAATGGTCAGCCATGGTGCAGAGAACAGAGAAAGAAAAGGGGACTGGGGAGATTAATGGTGGGTTTGGGGGTTGTAGGTGCTGATCACTGTAACATTGAGGCTGTGTGTTGATGTGGGGGCATAAGTGTGCCTTATGTATGCAAGGAGTTCCTGATACGATATGCTTTGAGTGGGTATGTGTTTTGTATTATGCCGTGTAATGGCAAGAAGTTTAATGTCTGTGTGTTTTGACGTTGTCTATGTGTGTACGTGCTGTGAAAGTGTATGATTCAGCAGTGTGCGTGTGTGTATGTTTATTGCATACCTGCGTGCATGTGTGTATTGGACTTTGAGGTCTGCCTGTGGGGGGGTCACTGGGGAAGGAGGGAGTTCCTTGGCACCAGGCCTTTAACAGTAAAATATCTCAGAGGCTGTCTGTCATAAACCTAATGACTTCAGCAGACTGAGCCTGGCTTTTGGCTTTTCCCCACTGCTGACACCAACACCCATAAAATGCTGCATGTTTGGAATGCAGAACCTGATTTTGTGGAAAAGAACAGCAACAGACAGATCACAGAGAAGCCTTGAACACTCACTAAAGCGGTTAGACGACTGTTGCATTAGATTCTCTCTGAAACCCAGACCCAGAGTAGGTTCCATTGCTGTGGTTCTGGGCTGGCTGTAGCCTGAGCCCCATGTAGACCCAGAGACAGAGACAGTGAAGGGGTGATGAATTAAAGGTCCAATGCAGCTGTTTTTATCTCAATATCAAATCATTTCTGGGTCAAAATTATGTACCTTACTGTGATAGTTTTAAATTAAAATGGTCAAAAAGAAACAAAAATAGCTTCTTAGTAAAGAGCAATTTCTCAAGCAAGACTCTTGCTAGGACTGTCTGGGAGTGGTCTGAGTGGGGAGGCGAAAACTAAAAAGAGAGGTCTGGCGATGTCACCAGGCAGGCCAAAACTCCATCCCACCAAAACAGGCTGACAGTTCAGGCAGTATTTTCAAACAGCTCTTACACTAAAAGGGCGTTATCATAATTTTCACAATTTTACAGTATTATTCCAACCTCATAGTGTGGAAATATATATAAAACACAGGAAAATCACATTAAAGCCCAGTCGGTCAGTCTGTTTAGCAGGATGGTGGGTGTCCCAGGTCCAGTTGGGCCTGGGAAGGAGGCTGGATGAAAGATGGGCCGCTACGACTGTCACAGTGTTTACACCAGGTCAGCACAGCATATCAGTCCCCCTGACCTCTAACCCCTCACCCCAGGGTGAAGTTAGGGTCAGTTTACCAGGCTCAGAAACAGAGCAGAATCCAAACCTCAAACAGCCTATCAGTGATGTCCCACAGGCCTGAAACAAGTCTAAAAGGAAGAAGAGAGAGAGAGAGTGTGAGTGACTGAGTGAGTTGGTGAGAGACAAAGTCTGAAAAGTTAGTCTACTTGAACATTTTGGAAAGTTTGTTGAGAGAGTGAAAACAATAAATGAGACAGAGAGTAAAAGTGCATTTTTCAGGAGATGATAGAAGAGTAGATTAAAATCATGTACAGTAAAATAATAGGTTCAAGAAGTTAATGTAAAATAATATAAGTTAATGTGATGTAACAACTTTTGAAGCAACATGTGATAACATGAAACTACCATTGTGAAAACGTGAACACATTTGAATTTGTTTTCTCGTGAAATAAATGTGACAACATGGGGATACAAAATGTTAACATGTGATACCATGAAACTACACCTGACAAACTGTAAGCACGTGAAAACCCAGGTGTCAAATGTAATTGAGAATATTTTACTTTAAAATTCATAATTTACATTAATTCAATTTAAACAGTCATGGTCCCCTGCAGGTTTTGTCTAGTTCCCGGTTTGTTCCAGGGACGTACCCAAGAAGGTCTTTAGGACATTATAAAAACATTATGTCATGGTACCCTGGAGGTTTTTGTCTAGTTGCAGTGAAAATACAGTAAATCTACAACAAGTGAGTGTATTTGTACAGCTAAATCAAGGTGTTAATGGACAGTATGCTGCTGTATGCTGATTATTTGGGACTCATCCTCACTTGGGATTTGAACTCTCAACCTTTAGGTTGAAAGCTACCTGAAGTGCCTGCAGCGTCACCAGGTCTGGCGACATAAAGGAGATTGGCTATACATACAGTTGAAGTCGGAAGTTTACATACACCTTAGCCAAATACATTTAAACTCAGTTTTTCACAATTCCTGACATTTAATCCTAGTAAAAATTCCCTGTTTTAGGTCAGTTAGGATCACCACTTTATTTTAAGAATGTGAAATGTCAGAATAATAGTAGAGAGAATGATTTATTTCAGCTTTTATTTATTTCATCACATTCCCAGTGGGTGAGAAGTTTACATACACTCAATTAGTATTTGGTAGCATTGCCTTTAAATTGTTTAACTTGGGTCAAACGTTTCAGGTAGCCTTCCACAAGCTTCCCACAATAAGTTGGGTGAATTTTGGCTCATTCCTTCTGACAGAGCTGGTGTAACTGAGTCAGGTTTGTAGGCCTCCTTGCTCGCACATGCTTTTTCAGTTCTGCCCACACATTTTCTATAGGATTGAGGTCAGGGTTTTGTGATGGCCACTCCAATACCTTGACTTTGGTTTCCTTAAGCCATTTTGCCACAACTTTGGAAGTATGCTTGGGGTCATTGTCCATTTGGAAGACCCATTTGCGTTCTAGCTTTAACTTCCTGACTGATGTCTTGAGATGTTGCTTCAATATAGCCACATCATTTTCCTTCCTCATGATGCCATCTATTTTGTGAAGTGCACCAGTCCCTCCTGCAGCAAAGCACCCCCACAGCATGATGCTGCCACCCCCGTGCCTCACGGTTGGGATGGTGTTCTTCGGCTTGCAAGCAACCCCCTTTTTCCTCCAAACATAACGATGGTCATTATGGCCAAACAGTTCTATTTTTGTTTCATCAGACCAGAGAACATTTCTCCAAAAAGTACGATCTTTGTCCCCATGTGCAGTGCAAACCGTAGCCTGGCTTTTTTATGGTGGTTTTGGAGCAGTGGCTTCTTCCTTGCTGAGCGACCTTTCAGGTTATGTCGATATAGGACTCGTTTTACTGTGGATATAGATACTTTTGAACCTGTTTCCTCCTGCATCTTCACAAGGTCCTTTGCTGTTGTTCTGGGATTGATTTGCACTTGTCGCCCCAAAGTACGTTCATCTCTAGGAGACAGAACGTGTCTCCTTCCTGAGCGGTATGACGGCTGCGTGGTCCCACGGTGTTATATACTTGCGTACTATTGTTTGTACAGATGAATGTGGTACCTTCAGGCATTTGGAAATTGCTCCCAAGGATGAACCAGACTTGTGGAGGACTACCATTTTTTTCTGAGGTCTTGGCTGATTTCTTTTGATTTTCCCATGATGTCAAGCAAAGAGGCACTGAGTTTGAAGGTAGGCCTTGAAATACATCCACAGGTACACCTCCAATTGACTCAAATGATGTCAATTAGCCTATCAGAAGCTTCTAAAGCCATGACATCATTTTCTGGAATTTTCCAAGCTGTTTAAAGGCACAGTCAACTTAGTGTATGTAAACTTCTGACCCACTGGAATTGTGATACAGTGAATTATAAGTGAAATAATCTGTCTGTAAACAATTGTTGGAAAAATTACTTGTGTCATGCACAAAGTAGATGTCCTAACCGACTTGCCAAAACGATAGTTTGTTAACAAGAAATTTGTGGAGTGGTTGAAAAACGAGTTTTAATGACTCCAACCTAATGTAACAGTGTTGCTTCCGTCCCTCTCCTCGCCCCTACCTGGGCTTGAACCAGGGACCCTCTGCACACATTGACAACAGTCACCCTCGAAGCACCGTTACCAGTCGCTCCACAAAAGCCACGGCCCTTGCAGAGCAAGGGAAACAACTACTTCAAGGTCTCAGAGCGAGTGACGTCACCAATTGAAATGCTACTAGTGCGCACCGCTAACTAGCTAGCCATTTCTCTGCACACATCGACAACAGTCACCCTCGAAGCACCGTTACCCGTCGCTCCACAAAAGCCCCGGCCCTTGCAGAGCAAGGGAAACAACTACTTCAAGGTCTCAGAGCGAGTGACGTCACCAATTGAAATGCTACTAGTGCGCACCGCTAACTAGCTAGCCATTTCTCTGCACACATCGACAACAGTCACCCTCGAAGCACCGTTACCCGTCGCTCCACAAAAGCCGCGGCCCTTGCAGAGCAAGGGAAACAACTACTTCAAGGTCTCAGAGTGAGTGACATCACCGATTGAAATGCTACTAGTGCGCACTGCTAACTAGCTAGCCATTTCATACCGGTTACACTAAGTGTATGTAAACTTCCGACTCCAACTGTACATTGCCAAAAATACATTTCTGCACTTTACCTAACGCATATACAACAACTTGAAGGTGTTATTTCTATAAAATGGCAGTATGCTGCTGTATTCTGATTTCAATTAGTGTAAAACATATTGTAACATTTTGCGCTGTGACCACACTTGGGACCATAACTGGGATTTGAATGTATAACCTCTTGGTCACTAGCAACCTGAAATGTCCTGCTACATGTCCTGCTACACCACCAGTTCTGTGAGCATAAAAGAGATATAGCCACAGACTTATTGGCAAGATCACATTTCTGCACTTTGCTAAAAGCTGCCCAGAATCAAGTAAATAGTTGTCCAATTATCACCACCAATGTAAAATTAGCAGTGTTCAAGGACACTTGACATAGAATATACATGAATACTTAGGGGATTGAACTTGCGACCTCTTGGTTGAGTGCATCGATGTTTCTGCAGTATCACCAGTTCCGTACTTATTGCTTGGAACATGTATTAATATAAAATAAGGGTATGGGTTGGGTACAGTGTTGTTCCCTCGGGTACTTCACAGGTACACATATGAACTCACATGGTACAGTTCGGTACCTTGTAGGTATAATGGGATATTTTTAACCTAATATTTTGAATATAAGGTATGATCATCACTGCGCTTTGATAGGTGGGGGCAATGTACTGGTGGTCAAATATATGTATTTGATGGTTATGCCAATGCAAGTTGAGCACGTCTTTTGCGTCTCTTCTGAAAACTTTGTAAGAGCATGTGTCATTAATGAGCTGCACTGTAGAGGTTAGTGTGCATTTTCCAGTAAATTAATGGCAACTTGTTGCCGAAATGTGTAATTTCTTAACTGAAAACTATTTGTCAGTATGTTATTGTCAGTTTCACAATAACTTGCTGGCAGAACCTACAGGCAATGTGCTGTCACTAGCAATACATGCCAGTAACCTACTGTGTTGACAACATGCAACATTACTTGCTGATTGGCAGTAGTGATGGGGAAATGAAGCGTTGAGGCTTTCCAGTCAATTGTGTCGAAAATAGGTTCATTACTCAAGACTTTGATCAACACAGTGTTCACTAGTGGCACCTGCTGGTCAAAGGAATTTAGAGCAGCCAGATTATTATAGATGACCTCCCACACATGGCTGTCCCTTGGATGTACACAGAGAGCTAAAATTAATAATATGCATGTCAATCTCTCCTGGCTCAAAGTGGAGGAGAGATTGACTTCATCATTACTTGTATTTGTGAGAGGTATTGACATGTTGAATGCACCGAGCTGTCTGTTTGGACACACATGCATACCCCACAAGACATGCCACCAGAGGTCTCTTCACAGTCCCCAAGTCCAGAACAGACTATGGGAGGCGCACAGTACTACATGGAGGCCATGAATACATGGAACTCTATTCCACATCAAGTAAAATTAGATTTAAAAAACAGATAAACATCAATTAAAATTAGATTTAAAAAACAGATAAAGATACACCTTATGGAACAGCGGGGACTGTGAAGCAACTAATGGGGATCCATAATAAATACAAATACACTGTAGTGCGCGTGCAGAGTAGCCTTTTTGTCTTTTACTGAAACTAGTGCCAAACCAATCAGGTGGTTGTTCAAGGAAGCGAAGCTTCGGACGTCATTGATCACGTGCTTCTGATAAAGTGATACAGGCATTGGCACACTGCTTCGAAGTAAACTGCTTAGCAATTTCGACGCATGCCTCGGCGCTCCAGTATCAAACAAAACATCATTAACTAGCAGCATGCTGTAGCAGCGGCAGTCTATCAGAATATTGGAATATTGGCTTTCAGTTAGCTCTTTTTGGTCTCCCATGAGAAGGAATGTCATCCTAGTTAATGTGCTCTGTTGTATTCTGTTCATAAACACTATGCTAATACACGGTCTGGTATCACAAACACTTATGTCAGCCTTTAACAAGGCTGGAGAACAAAGGCCCATACAATTTATAGCTAGTCACCCTGTCATTGTACTACGCACTTCCCTGCCACATCATCAGGTCAGTAAGAATGACAGATCAGCTACAGTAAGTTACTGTGACTTTTATAATAACCCACTTGCAGCTACAGTGAGGGAAAAAAGTATTTGATCCCCTGCTGATTTTGTACGTTTGCCCACTGACAAAGAAATGATCAGTCTATAATTTTAATGGTAGGTTTATTTGAACAGTGAGAGACAGAATAACAACAAAAAAATCCAGAAAAACGCATGTCAACAATGTTATAAATTGATTTGCATTTTAATGAGGGAAATAAGTATTTGACCCCTCTGCAAAACATGACTTAGTACTTGGTGGCAAAACCCTTGTTGGCAATCACAGAGGTCAGATGTTTGTTGTAGTTGGCCACCAGGTTTACACACATCTCAGGAGGGATTTTGTCCCACTCCTCATTGCAGATCTTCTCCAAGTCATTAAGGTTTCGAGGCTGACATTTGGCAACTCGAACCTTCAGCTCCCTCCACAGATTTTCTATGGGATTAAGGTCTGGAGACTGGCTAGGCCACTACATGACCTTAATGTGCCTCTTCTTGAGCCACTCCTTTGTTGCCTTGGCCGTGTGTTTTGGGTCATTGTCATGCTGGAATACCCATCTTCAATAAACTGGCTGAGGGAAGGAGGTTCTCACCCAGGATTTGACGGTACATGGCCCCGTCCATCATCCCTTTGATGCGGTGAAGTTGTCCTGTCCCCTTAGCAGAAAAACACCCCCAAAGCATAATGTATCCACCTCCATGTTTGACGGTGGGGATGGTGTTCTTGGGGTCATAGGCAGCATTCCTCCTCCTCCAAACACGGCGAGTTGAGTTGATGCCAAACAGCTCCATTTTGGTCTCATCTCACCACAACACTTTCACCCAGTTCTACTCTGAATCATTCAGATGTTCATTGGCAAACTTCAGACGGGCATGTATATGTGCTTTCTTGAGCAGGGGGACCTTGCGGGCGCTGCAGGATTTCAGTCCTTCACGGCGTAGTGTGTTACCAATTGTTTTCTTGGTGACTATGGTCCCAGCTGCCTTGAGATCATTGACAAGATCCTCCCATGTAGTTCTGGGCTGATTCCTCACCGTTCTCATGATCATTGCAATTCCACAAGGTGAGATATTGCATGGAGCCCCAGGCCGAGAGAGATTGACAGTTGTTTTGTGTTTCTTCCATTTGCGAATAATCACACCAATTGTTGTCACCTTCTCACCAAGCTGCTTGGAGATGGTCTTGTAGCCCATTCCAGCCTTGTGTAGGTCTACAATCCTGTCCCTGACATCCTTGGAGAGCTCTTTGGTCTTGGCCATGGTGGAGAGTTTGGAATCTGATTGATTGATTGCTTCTGTGGACAGGTGTCTTTTATACAGGTAACAAACTGAGATTAGGAGCACTCCTTTAAGAGTGTGCTCCTAATCTCAGCTTGTTACCTGTATAAAAGACACCTGGGAGCCAGAAATCTTTCTGATTGAGAGGGGGTCAAATACTTATTTCCCTCATTAAAATGCAAATCAATTTATAACATTTTTTACATGTGTTTTTCTGGATTTTTTTGTTGTTATTCTGTCTCTCACTGTTCAAATAAACCTACCATTAAAATTATAGACTGATCATTTCTTTGTCAGTGGGCAAACATGCAAAATCAGCAGGGGATCAAATACTTTTTTCCCTCACTGTAGTTGTCAGTAAGTTATTGAAAATTAAACATTAACTTTCTATGAACCAACTGCCATTAAGCTACTGGAACAGCACAAACAATCTCTTACAAAGACTACAGAATTAACAGTGTCGAAAGATGTGTTCAAACATCAGCAACATATAGATAAACCACTTAAACTGGTACAACATTTCCACTGACAGTTGGCACAAATACAACCTATTTTAGACTATGCCCCCAAATATGCTAATGAGCCCCCACCAGCACATTGACCACACCTACATTTCAAAGTGCATTGAGGATTGTACCTTATATTGAATATATTGGGTAATTTTTTTTTACCATTATACTAGATTATCCGCACCTTTGAAGGAGCCTTTTGTAAACCGGGAACAACATTGTACCGTAACCGTACAATAATTTTTATTTCAATGTGTGGATATATGTTCTTGGCAACAAATTTAAATAAGTATCTGGTGGCACTGCTGAGACATTAATGCACTCCCGACCAAAAGGTTGCTAGTTCAAATCCCGAGAGCATTTATAAGAACTTAGTGTCCAGTGTCCCTGAGCACTGCTAGCTTTTCGTTGGTGTTGTCAGATAATCACACAATTATTGACTTGATTCGGGGAGACTTTTAGCAGTGCAGAAATGTATTCTTGCCAATAAATCGGTGGCCAATCTCTGTCATGGCCACAGACCTGGTGGCCTAGTGGGTTGCTGGCATCCCCCTTAAGGAAAAACCACATGATTTCACATGTGGAAAACATTTGTTTTTGGAACACTTCACATGTGACATTTCACATGTAAAAATTTGTTTTTGGAACATTTCACATCAGATCATGTTTTCACATGCTTACATTTTGTCACGTGTAGTTTCATGTTTGCATCCCCATGTGTCACATGTGCAGTTTCATGTTATCACATAAGATCATGTCTTACATATGACCCCACCCAGATTTGAACTCTTAACCTCTGGATTTGAGGTGTGCTGATCTTTCTGCTGCACCACAAAGTCTGTAGCATTCCCCTACACATTCGAGACACAATTATAGGGACAAAATGGAGGGGCAATTCAGCAGGTCGGCCATGACGCATATGTGACAGGGGCTTCAAACGATCACGGATTACAAAAAGAAAGCCGCTGCCTAAATACCTTTTTCTCAAGCTTCGAGCAAAACAACTCTGAGCTGCCGAGGAGAGCCCATGAGGACAACGAGGGCGACATGCTAACGGTCTCCATGGAGGACGTATGTAAGTAATTAAAACGTGTTAACCCACGCAAGGCTGCCGGCCCAGACGGCATCCCTAGCCATGCCCCCAGAGCATGTGCAGACCAGCTAGCTGTTGAGTTTTCGGACATTTTCTAGGGACCTCAGCCACCCGAGCCATGGCCTGTTTTCCCCGCTTCCATATTTCAGACGCGGGCAGTACAGGAGGATCATGGCTAAAATTAACAGACTGGCCAATAGCTTTTACCCCCAGACCATCTACCCCCCCCCCCCTCCCCACCCCAACGGACAATTACCCTGCCCACACCCCAAAGGACATTTATATTTATCATTGTCACAGTTGTAAACATGTATATATTATTAATATTATTATTATTTAATTGTTGTGAGTTCAAATCCAAGTTGAGGACAGGTTGAATAATAATTAAACATACACATGTAGTCAACGTGTGTCAAATATGTATGTTAAACACTCTGTTAAAAGCACTGTGTGTGTATCATAAAGGCTCATTTTTCTTGTCATATGTGAAGTGTCCCAAAAACACATGTGAAATGTCAAATAATGTGTTTTTTCCATAAGGGTAATCAAGGAACAGTAAATGAAAAAAGAGAGAAATGTGAAAGAAAGGGTTAAGTTAGAAAAATAGGGTGGGAGGGGTGGCATGACTAAATTTGTTAACCCTCTAATAAGTAATATCAGACCCTGAAGCATGGTTAATTTTACAGCTCCAGTTCCTTATCTACTCCCCCAGAGAGATTGGAGGGGTGGGGTTGGTTGGACCTCACACTAGGTCCCTGGAGGGGTGTAGGATTGGCTCAGGAGGTTTTCAGAGCCAACAGTGTAATTTCCGCCAATAACTCATTATCATGATCCTGTAGCAGGGGGGCATTGAGACCCATTAACACCTGGCAAATAATTAACACATAATTACTTCTGTCTCTATTTAGATAAGCAGCAGGGTCACAATGATGGCTATCATTTTCAGCCTCATCTTCATCATCATCTTCAGTTGTGGTATCCAGACAGCACCCTCCAAATCTTCACTGAGAAAGTTGACTAGCAGAAGGACTTAGGCAATTATTCTGGCCACAACTTTAATAGGGCCTTGAGGTGAGATCCTGTTCAGTAGGGATGATGTTAATCTCAGTAGCGCCTGACTCTGGAGGAGCAGGTTGGCAGGCGGATGAGAGGTAGTGGTGATTGTGACTGACCGAGAGGTCATCAACATTTCAAGCAGATCCCCATCTTGGACGGGTCACCTCCTCAGGAGACACCACAGACAGACCACGTCTGCAGCCCGGATACCAGAGCCCGGTCCGTCAACCACCGTCACCATGGTAACCAGACTGCCAGGAGAGGGACAGGAGATGATGAGTTGTCGTGTTTTAATTGAATGCTCAAGGTATTTGTAAGTGAACTGTCAAAGGTAGATATGTGAAAATGAATAGTTATCTGGAGGTGAGCTTGAAGTTTCATGTCAAGAGGGCTATTCCATTATATTATTTTTCTGACGTTGATTTTACAGTCAGCCTGTCACAGGGGATGTGTTGTTTGGTATAAATGAAGTTGACACTTTTAATTAATTTAGATTATGATTGATTTTTAATTAACACACTAAGTTACATTGATCATGAAATCTACGAAAATTGTAATAACTGTTTTACACATCAACACACCAATTCCACAACTCCATTGAGAAAGTCACTCAGTTCATTTAGTCAAGTTATTTTGATCCTAAAACAATACTCGCTGGCTCCATAATATCATTCCAAAAATAATCTGAATGTAGTATATTGTTTAAATTAACAAAGTAGCATTGTTTCTGCCTTCATAATCAGCGCCAAATTTCCATATTTCCGCTCCACTGCGCACACTAAATCCAATGGGGTTACAAATGGACAAATGCTGAATAATCCTTTTATCTTTGAAGACTGCTTGGTTTCTGTTTAAATTCTATGTTAATCTGCGTCTAAAATTCATGTCAAAGTTGTCTGTAATCGAGTGAATTAGAAAGATTATAAAACCAAACAAACCAAAACCTTTGCTGCACTAAACTTTTGGAGAGGAAGTATGCTATATATTGAAATTGTACAAAAGAGTGCTTTGCTGACCAGCGGATTAGATCAGGCCGAATGTTGATTGTCCCTGAAGCCAACAGAACCACAATGGCTGTTTTCATAGCAGAGCTGGTTGCATCACAGAAACCAAGCCCCCAGGTATCCTCTCTCACGGGCTAAAGAGACCTCATTGTCACCCCACTGATGACTTTTCAATGGCTCTCTCTAGGAAACAACGTAATGTTCCACTGACAAGGCTCTGCACTGGGTCCACTAAAGCACAACAGCATAAGCCTTCCACTATATAAACAGTACATAACCCAGGAAAATATCACACAAACCCGTCATAAACAGTCGTAAGAAGCTAGGTGTGTAGTTTGTAGGTCAACTTCTAATAATGATTTATCACTGCCTGTGGTTGAGGGCTAAAATACTGTCAATTAACAAAAGCTTCGCCAGTGAAGTCTACAGTGCCGCTTACCCTCATGCTCAGATTCTATCCCACATAATAACGATAGAGGGCAGTATTTCCTTGTTCAATGCTGCTCTGACAGTGGTAGTTTAGCTGGATAGTGAAATAAAATGGGCCTCATATACAGGCACTGGATTCAAATTGTCAAAAATTAAAGTCTGGTATTTTTTTTACCAACTCCTTTTGCATATTATATCTGTAACTTTATAACATGACAGTTGTAGTATACTATTTGTGAATGTGATATTTTTTTTTGTTATATCTAACAGCTAGGTCTTTATATTTAATTTGTGTGAGCCATTATAATCAGGTCCAAAGGATGTTGCAATTTTGATAGTTCAGATTTTCCTTAGATTGGTACTTATACAATAACACAACATGCTACTTACACGTAACATATTTATTACTGAAATCATTGTTTTATTTCTGATGCAAATGCTTGCTGGCTTGACAAGTTCACAAGGTCACACAAACAGAGCTGTCCATTTGTTATCCTGTGGTCCTCAGTGTGTTGTTACCCAGTCATCTGATTATATGTGCTCAGCCAACATGAAAAATAGCATTTGACAAGCTACGTGTCAGAATTGCCACCATATGTACCATGTAGATGCTGATTCATACCACTGTCAGCAACATGTTTGACAACAAAACAATCCACTAATAATGCTCAGTGTAAACAGATATTTTACGATGGTGAATTAATGTAAATCCACAGTTTGAATACATCAGAACTGTAATGGGTCTTAACCTTGGTCAGACAAGGTTGTCCCTCATTGGATGTTGACGTATCAATCATGGCTTTTCTTTATAGTGACCCTGGCCAGTTTGATGTACCTGAGTAGGTTGATGGATTAAGATGGAGATGCTAATAGACAGGTTTAATCAGGAGGTTGACACCAGATTGTTCTGACTAGGATCAGGACGTCACCAGTCACCACTGTCCATCTCATTTTAAAGACTTATTCTTGACATCCCCCACTCTTTCCCCCCCTTCTCATTCTACTCTTTCTTACTCATTCCTTCCATCTGTGCACTGTCCCTATGAAACAACATAATTGACTCATTATTACCTCAGTCAGGACAACTGCTTGGTGTGTAAAACACTGCCCAGAATCATAATTGTATTCCCACTCCACCACTGAAAAGGAAGCTGTCAGCAGTACCACTAGAAAGTGAAAACTGTTAAAGGGATACTTTGGGATTTTGGCAATAAGGCCCTTTATCTACTTCCCCAGATTCAGATGAACTTGTGGATACAATTTTTATGTCTTTGCGTGCAGTTTGAAGGAAGATGCTAACTAGCGTTAGCGCAATGACTAGAAGTCTTTGGGTATCTGCTAGCATGCTAGTAGATACCCATAGACTCCCAGTCATTGTGCTAATGCTAGTTAGCATGGGCTCACGAAACGACCTCTAACTTCCTTCGTACTGGACACAGAGACAAAAAAATGGTATCCACAAGTTAATCTAACTCTGGGGAAAAATATAAAGGGCCTCATTGCCAAAATCCCAAAATATCCCTTTAAGGCTTTTATCTTCATGGTCAAGGATAAAACATGTTCATTCTCATACAAGTGTGTGTGTGCTGCTCCTACACTGGGTGGTGGAGTTACTTAACTACTCTTACTGATTTATTATCCTAATGAGTTTAAACCTTTCTCCTGAACTGAGCTTGAGAAAAATGTTTCAATAGAACCTTATTCCATCTGCAGGCCCTTCATAGGATCTCCTTTTCAGAGAGCTTCATTGAGGTGTTAGCCTTTCTCTCTCACTCTTGAGGATGTGTGTCTGTCTCTCTTAAGGAACTTACTAAGAGTGCTGCAGTCTTTGTAAGCTGCCTCATTTACCAAGAGTGCCTCTTTCCCCTACGAGGCTCCTGGCCCGCCCAGCCATGTACGACACAGTACAACACAACTGACTGACACTGTGAGTGATGCGGTATTGGAAATATAATTGTTATGAAACAAAACAAAAACACACAGAAATCTGATCAAGAGAAAAGAACAGTCTGTTGTCCATGTGTCTCACACGTGTCTCACACTTGACATTCTCCTCTTTCACAAGGTCTTTGCTAGGCCGTGACACATTTGATTATGTAAAAATGGCATTATCACACAATTTGTACTATACTAGCTCTCCAAAAGGGGAAACAGCCAGCACATTGGATGTAGGACATGGTCCTATCACCTTGAAGGGGAAATCTGTTATGATCTCTACTCATTTTGACATCATTCTGAAGCTTGTGCTCCTCCTCACCCTCTCAGTGCTGCTCTAGCATGATGATGACATCACAGCACAACACTAAGCTTGCTTTGAAAAGTTTCCATCCGCTGGACACATCGAGGCCCACATCATCATTATAGTCCGGTATCCAGAATGAGGTGGAGGTCATGGGGTAAAAGGTAAGTTCAGGATAAGGTCAGCCAACAGGGAATGAGTTTCACCGAGCCACGACCTTTACTGGCAACCAGGAGAAACACTTACAGCATCACTCCAAGAGATTAGGAGGCAAATCCCTCTACTCGTGGCATTTTGCCTCTGCCTCTTTCTTTGACAAGACAAAGGTTGGACTGTGACAGCTAGTAACTTCATATGGTTAGTTCTGTGGTGTGTTTAGTATCAATGTACCCGTGAATGCTTGTGTGTGCTTTTTTCTTACTCTCAAACACAGTCAGTCCAACTCGGACACACACACTGCCTCCCTTAAGAGTCCAGAGGAGCAGACAGGACAGACAGAAATGACAGGACCAAGGGAGGGCAGTGGTGTCAGGACAGCCCCAGTCCAGACTAAACAGTAACCAGACAGGGACAGAGTTTACACAACTGCACAAGGAACCGAGAGACAAGACCAATATACACATGCATATACCTTGCACATATAAAGACCAACACTTAATCACTCACACACACCTTCTCGCCATCAGATAAACACACCTACATGTATTCATATTCGTAGGCCTACACATAAACACATACAGTGCCTTGTAAAAGTATTCATCCCCCTTGGCGTTTTTCCTATTTTGTTGCATTACAACCTGTAATTTAAATTGATTTTTATTTGGATTTCATGTAATGGACATACGGAAAATAGTCCAAATTGGTGAAGTGAAATGAAATAAATAACTTGTTTCAGAAAATTCAAAAAAATAAATAGCAGAAAAGTGGTGCGTGCATATGTATTCACCCTCTTTGCTATGAAGCCCCTAAATAAGATCTGGTGCAACCAATTACCTTCAGAAGTCACGTAATTAGTTAAATAAAGTCCACCTGTGTGCAATCTAAGTGTCACATGATCTGTCACATGATCTCAGTATATATACACCTGTTCTGAAAGGCCCCAGAGTCTGCAACACCACTAAGTACAGATCAGGGTTGGGTTATAAAAAAAAATCAGAAACTTTCAACATCCCACGGAGCACCATTAAATCCATTATTAAGAAATGGAAAGAATATGGCACCACAACAAACCTGCCAAGAGAGGGCCACCCACGAAAACGGACCAGGCAAGGAGGGCATTAATCAGATAGGCAACAAAGAGACCAAAGATAACCCTGAAGGAGCTGCAAAGCTCCACAGCGGAGATTGGAGTATCTGTCCATAGGACCACTTTAAGCCATACACTCCACAGAGCTGGGCTTTACGGAAGAGTGGCCAGAAAAAAGCCATTGCTTCAAGAAAAAAATAAGCAAACACATTTGGTGTTCCCCAAAAGGCATGTGGGAGACTCCCCAAACATATGGAAGAATGTACTCTCTTCAGATGAGACTAAAATTGAGCTTTTTGGCCATCAAGGAAAACGCTATGTCTGGCGCAAACCCAACACCTCTCATTACCCCGAGAACACCATCCCCACAGTGAAGCATGGTGGTGGCAGCATCATGCTGTGGGGATGTTTTTCATCGGTAGGGACTGGGAAACTGGTCAGAATTGAAGGAATGATGGATGGCGCTAAATACAGGGAAATTCTTGAGTCTTCCAGAGATTTGAGACTGGGACAGAGGTTCATCTTCCAGCAGGACAATGACCCTAAGCATACTGCTAAAGCAACACTCGATTGGTTTAAGGGGAAACATTTAAATGTCTTGGAATGGCCTAGTCAAAGCCCATACCTCAATCCAATTGAGAATCTGTGGTATGACTTAAAGATTGCTGTACACCAGCGGAACCCATCCAACTTGAAGGAGCTGGAGCAGTTTTTCCTTGAAGAATGGGCAAAAATCCTAGTGGCTAGATGTGCCAAGCTTATAGAGACCCCAAGAGACCTGCAGCTGTAATTGTTGCAAAAGGTGGCTCTACAAAGTATTGACTTTGGTGGGGGGTGAATAGTTATGCACGCTCAAGTTTTCAGTTTTTGGTGTCTTATTTCTTGTTTGTTTCGCAAGAAAAAATATTTTGCATCTTCAAAGTAGTAGGCATGTTGTGTAAATCAAATGATACAAACCCCCCAAAAAATCCATTTTAATTCCAGGTTGTAAGGCAACAAAATAGGAAAAATGCCAAGGGGGTTGAAAACTTTCGCAAGCCATTGTAGGTTGGAAAAGCAATGTTTCCTTTGCATAATCGGCGTAATTGCTACACCTTTGCATCTGTGTGTATGTGTTTCAGTCTGTGTGTGTGTATGTGAATTCAGTATGTTTTTGTTGCCTAGTTGGCCTGTCTGCGTGGTCTGTCTCTGTCGCTCTCTGTGGCTCTCTGTGGTGTGTGGTGTATAATAGGAGGTTCAGAATAGGAGATTCAGAACCCCTCTGTGTCCTGGTGCTCTGCCAGTAACCCAAAACGCCTCGTCTTCGCTGTTGGTTTAGCTGTTGATCTCTGGAAGTGGTGCGGGAGGATCAGCGCTGCTTTGGGAGTTACATAAATCATGGGATATGGTCGTTTTTATTGTGGTCTGCTATTGTCTGCTGCTCCACGAATGCTTTGCTGTTTTTCCCCACGCTAAAAAAAGGCATCTTACATGTTGAAAAGTCCCACACTTCCAGACATACAGTATATAACTATGTTATGTACAAGAGGACTCAGTCAAACAATATCCTCTAGTCTACATCTTTGTGCCATAAATAAGAGATTAAGCCACATACTGTATAGACACACAGAAAAGCACTGACAATCCTTGGTTTGTCTAATGAGTCATGCTCTCTAATCAGAGACTTTATGAGTTATGAGGACATAAGTTACAGCCAGGGTATAAAAATAATGGTGGCTTGTGTGGAGAACATGGGAAATTAATATTCATTCCTTCATGTTTTAGCACAGGGAGAATCAAGCTATAGTATTTAGCTACAATATAGGTGTTACCCAAGGGTTCATTTAGCTGAATTGTATTTCTCATCAGTGATGATAAACGTTCTTTTTAGGGGCAATAACACGTTACATACAAACCATCTTTTTACTCTGTTTTTGCCAGGATCCTGTGAATTGCACTGCATGCACTTTTCTAAAGTTTCTGTGTCTCCCTGCACATGGGAGTTTCAGTAAAAGGCTTTTGGAAGTAAAGATCATTCACCTGATTAAGTTTTAGTTTACAAACACCCAGAAAACAGAAAGTGTCGGCAGCATTCACACAAAACAGACAGCACAGAGATGTTGTTCCGCCACATCAGTACCAGTGTGTGTCTTTGACCTCCAGGCCTCCAGGCTTATCCTGCCTGCAGTGTTGTCACTCTGTATGGGGGTGTCCAATATACCGCATATACCGCCCTCCACCCCACCCTACCCCGACCCGCCTGTAATAAAAAGCGGTATGAATGTATGTCTTACTTCTCTTCTACTCATGTATGTGGGTGGCAGAATTAGGCAGGGGGATAGAGAAGGGCCATTTAAATAGAAAACCGTGTCCAGTTTAACCAAACTGCTCTAAGCCGATTTTTTTGGGGTCACACTGGCACCAATGGGGGATTTGTTTTGTTCAGATCAATGTCTGATTGAGATCTTCCTCTCTCCCATGGCCTCCCTCTGTCCTCAGAGAAAGCTTCCAAAGTCGTGTGATTTGTACTTGGGTGAGAAGAAAGGCTCTCCCCTCCCATTGGACGACAAAGACACACATTAGCTCAGTTTTGCTGTTTTTCTCTCCCCCAGCAGTAAAGCTCCCGGCCTAAAGGATCAAATGTATGAAGACATAGCGAATGATGGCACCCCCACGTCTTCCTGTCTTGTCAGGAGATCAGCTGTTAGTTCTACAGCTACTGCAGAGGAGGTGCAAGACAGGTGTCTGCAGCAAGTATGTATCGGTCTCCAAGTATGCCTGTGAGTATTTTTACTGGTGAATTATGTCTGTGTGTCTAAGTGTGATATGCTGTTATATGTTTATATGACAGTCTGTCGACCATGTGGTGTCACATTGAGGGAAGGTTTGGCATTACTTCCCACAGGGTTGGAAGGGTTGGACAGATAACTTGGAACCACACCTCTGCTGTCTAGTAACGTCTAGCTGGTACAATCCATGACATATCAACAGAACTCTATACACTTGGGTGAGCAGAACGGGTTCAACAGCCCACAGTTCATATGCTTCTACATCTAAGGTATAGGTGGCAGTATAGGCTACATCTACTGGTATGTATGTTGCCATGTTCTAGGTACCATAGCCTACTGTATCTCCTGGCAAAGCTCAACATGTCATTATCCATAGTCAGAAACAAAGAAACAAATGCACATACAAACAAACGTAGCGAACCATAATTAACGGTGGCGTTGTTGGTTATCTGAATGACACTGTAATCAGTTTTTCTTTCCGTCTGTCCACCGACCAAACACACCTTTATTACCAAAATAAAAGACTCAATCACAAATGTGTCAGATGGACATTCACACTCTCAGCTCTGTGTACACAAACACACAAGCTCCGCTCAGCAAGGGGGAGAGGGAAGACATAAACAAACATGTTTACTCTGAACGTTTCCCAGCAGCAAGCTTGAATATTGGAAGAAAAGGACCCATGATTGTTTATCTCAGTGAATATTTAGCTGACAGAAAAATATGTTGTATATTGTCAAGAAAATGATGACTTAGTAAATATGAAATATCAATTTAGTTTATATTTGCAGTTGAGTATAAATAGTGTTTCACATTAGTTCTGGTAAAATGACTAGAGCTTTAGATCACAATGTTCAAAGCGGAGTATAGACTTCATGGAATTAAGTCACACATTTCAAATGCTGGAGCTGATTGGTCATTTCTGTCCTTTGAATAACATTGTTTGGTGACACACCCAATTAACTTTTGTATCTGGAGTATCTTAATCTATTTTCCAGTTGAAAACCAGTTACAGCATTGGCATCTGGGAATGGTTGACCACTGGTGTACTGATAGATCAGGGTCAAATGTTAGAGGTTAAATCTGGAATGGGGGAGATCTGTAAAATTCAACTGTAACCCCAATGTCAGGCAGCAAAGCAGACCTCCTGACTAACTGGAGAGTAGAAAAACAAAGATACAATTCTAAAGTACAGTAAAAACCCACCAGACAGGGGTAAAAACATGGCCTCAGATGCATGGATGCACTGCATTATAGGATGGCAATGGCTTTGCCCGTCCTACCCACCTACTCAGCCCTGGTATGGTGAGGTCAAAACAAGCCAACCCAAGGTGCCTCACAGTCACCCTACAGCTGTATGAAGGAACAGGAGCTCCAGAAACAGAATCTCCAGATATAAGCAACCTTTGATTGGCTAATTAAGTTAAGAGCGAGCATGGATGAATTGGCCCAAGAGGTCATTATGGCTGGGTGGGTGGGGGGGGGGGGGGGAGCAACCATTAGCAATCTGCTCACAGCTGCAGGGTTGGGGAGAAACCGAGCTGTGTTGATGTTTGTGTTTGTGTGTTTGTTTCTGTGAGTGTGTGTATGTGTGTGTGTGAGAGAGCGAGAGGGAGAGAGAGAGTGTCTGAAGGGAAATAGAGTGGTATAGAAGTTTTATAAAAAGGAAGAAAATAATTGGGAGATGAGAGGCATTTGAGGACTGAAAAGAGGACACCCTTTCCTAAATTATCCAGACACCACACCACTACTAAAATTTAATAAGTATAGGTATGTAACTCAGAGTCAGCAGATTCCAGTTCACACAGGGTTCAGAGTACACAAATAATTTATGTGATAAAAAAGCGCTGGTGCTTAAAATGGACTTGGTCCAACATCCATACACTTTATACTTCCCTTCCATTCACTTCAAATGTATCTAGCCTCTTATAAAGCCTTATGTCAGACATCTATCTGACAGGGCAGAAATTCAGCGTTTGTTTGACTCGTCTAGAGCTGGTTTTCAGTGTGAGAGGGGGAGATTGACAGTGCACCTGTGAGCTGTCAGTGGACTCCAGACTCTGAAGAGAAGGGAGGAGGAAGGAGGGAAGGGGGAGGGAGGAGAGAAGGGGGAGGGAGGAGAGAAGGGGTGTAGCGGGGGGGGCTCTTCCTAGGCTCTGCAAATCACTTCATTTCTCACTTGAGTGCCTCTCTTTGGGCCTTAATCAACCCCCCCTCCCCATCTAACTGCTTCAGATTGAAATTCCTTCACTCAGCGAGACCCTGGGCCCCAGTCCCCGTCCCCGTCCCCCGCGCTCGGCACACACAAAGGGGCGTTCAAAATACATTAACACCAAATCAATAGGAAACAGTAAAACAATAAAACAAATCTCCTAAACAACATAATCTAGATGGCCTGATGAGAAGAGAAATGAAATTAATAAGAGAGGGCGTGGCATTTAGGGAGGGAAGAAGAATCAGCCCCATTAAATCCCAGCCCCCCTTAAACAGCCATTAGATGGAGAAGGGGATGGGAGGGGAAGTGTGCTGGACTATACAGAGCTCTATAGGGAAGGTAGAGGAACTGATCCCTAGAGTACACACACACATTTCGTTTTTATTGTGTTACGCATGCAAAGTAAATGTAACAAACTATAGAAAACAAGCACATGAATTCAGGCTTTTGAATGTGTAATATTTTTAGTATTGTTTAGTTTTTTAATTAGAAGTTTACTTATTGCATGTATACATTTGTCTTGACCAAAGAGTTAATCAATTTAAATGGTTACCTATACCAATAGCCCGACTGCAATTTACCATAGACATAAACCATGGGAGCTTTATGGGGGGTTCCACCAGCCATTAAATCCACAATTATCTTAATAACCAGACTCAAATGGAACGTACACCTGTAAATACTGTCTACAACTATATAAGTGAGATCCTGGAACATATCCAGTATTTATCCAAACGCCTTCCTTAAGTTGAAGTGCTCATTGTCTCTGGCTCTTGTCTAGCCTTTATCCAAACACTCTGCCTTACTTTATGAGCTCATGGTCTATGTCTTCTACAGCAGAATGCACTGGTCTGAAGCATCTCTGAGGACTAAGTCTGTCTGGGAGAGGTAGAGAGGGGGAGAGTAGGGGAATGGAGGAGAGATGCACCTGTGATCAGAGATGGAAAATGGAACATCCCTAGAACTGGTTCTGACACACCAAGTTGGGCTAGTTTGGGCTGACAGTGAGATGGCGCCGACAGACATGGTAGCTCTGCTTCTAGCTCCTAAGCAACTTTTCAGTATTTTGTTTTTTTGTGTGTTATTTCTTACGTTATTAGCCCAGAATGTTTTTTGTGTTATTACATACAGCCGGAAATAACTTTGGGATATCAGAGTATAATAATAATAATATGCCATTTAGCAGACGCTTTTATCCAAAGCGACTTACAGTCATGCGTGCATACATTTTTTGTGTATGGGTGGTCCCGGGGATCGAACCCACTACCTTGGCGTTCCAAGCGCCGTGCTCTACCAGCTGAGCTAGAGTGGCGGTAACTCACCAGCATTATGACTAGGAATACGACTTCCCGAATTGGATCCTTTGTTCGTACCCCCCAGGGCAATTTAACTTATCCCAGAGGCTGCTTCAAGATGCCGCCGGCAGAGCAGAGGTATTCGGAGTGGACTTCTAGTCTGACTCAGGAGGTGTACACACCATTCACCACTTCCGAGGATTTAACTTGCTAATGTTCAGTCTCTGGACAATAAAGTAGATGAGCTCAGGTCGTGGATCTCCTTCCAGAGAGACATCAGGGACTGTAACATACTCTGTTTCACGGAATAATGGCTCTCTCTGGATATACTGTCCCCGTCCATACAGCTAGCTGGGTTCTCAGTACATCGTGCAGACACTGACTGTAGTACTCACGCTGGTAAAACACTCGACCACTGCTACCTCCCCTTTCGAAATGTCTACAAGGCCCTCCCCCGCCCTCCCTTTGGCAAATCAGATCACGACTTCATTTTGCTCCTCCATTCCTATAGGCAGAAACTCAAATAGGAAGTACCCGTGCTAAGGTCTATTCAATGCTGGTCTGACCAATCATAATCCATGCTTCAAGATTGTTTTGATCACGCGGATTGGGATATGTTCTGGTAGCCTCTGAGAATAACATTGACGTATACACGGACACGGTGACTGAGTTCAACAGGAAGTGTATAGGGGATGTTGTTCCCACTGTGACTATTAAAACCTACCCAAACCAGAAACCGTGGATAGATGGCAGCATTCACGCAAAACTGAATGCGTGAACCACCACATTTAACCATGGCAAGGTGACTGGAAATATGGTTGAATACAAAACGGTGTAGTTATTCCCTCTGTAAGGCAATCAAACAGGCAAGATGTCAGCACAGAGACAAAGTGGAGTCGCAATTCAACGGCTCAGACACGAGACATATGAAACAGGGTCAACAGACAATCACGGATTACAAAGGGAAAACCAACAACGTCGCGGACACCGACGTCTTGCTCCCGGACAAGCTAAACACCTTCTTCGCCCGCTTTAAGGATAACACAGTGCCACTGACGTGGCCCGCTCCCAAGGACTGTGGGCTCTTGTTCTCCGTGGCGGACGTGAGTAAGACATTTAAGCGTGTTAACCCTCGCAAGGCTGCTGGCCCAGACGGCATCCCTAGCCGCGTCTTCAGAGCATATTCAATCTCTCCCTATCCCAGTCTGCTGTCCACACTTGCTTCAAAATATCCACCATTGTTCCTGTGCCCAAGAAAGCAAAGGTAACTGAACTAAATGATTATTGCCCCGTAGCACTCACTTCTGTCATCATGAAGTGCTTTGAGAGGCTAGTTAAGGATCATATCACCTCTACCTTACCTGACACCCTAGACCCACTTCAATTTGCTTACCGCCCCAATAGATCCACAGACGATGCAATCGCCATAGCACTACACACTGCCCTATCCCATCTGGACAAGAGGAATACCTACGTAAGAATGCTGTTCATTGACTATAGCTCAGCCTTGAACACCATAGTAACCTCCAAGCTCATCATTAAGCTCAGGGCCCTGGGTCTCAACCCCGCCCTTTGCAACTGGGTCCTGGACTTCCTGACAGGCCTCCCCCAGGTGGTGAAGGTAGGAAACAACACCTCCACTTCGCTGATCCTCAACACAGGGGCCCCACAAGGGTGCATGCTCAGCCCCCTCCTGTATTCGCTGTTCACCCATGACTGTGTGGCCACCCATGCCTCCAACTCAATCATCAAGTTTGCAGACGACACAACAATGACGAGACAGCCTACAGGGAGGAGTTAAGGGCCCTGGCGGAGTGGTGCCAGGAAAATAACCTCTCTCTCAAAGTCAACAAAATGAAAGAGCTGATCGTGGACTTCAGGAAACAGCAGAGGGAGCACGCCCCTATCCACATCGATGGGACCGCTGTGGAGAAGGTGGAAAGCTTCAAGTTCCTCGGCGTACACATCACTGACAATCTGAAATGGTCCACACACACAGACAGTGTGGTGAAGAAGGTGCAACAGCGCCTCTTCAACCTCAGGAGGCTGAAGAAATTCAGCTTGGCCCCTAAGACCCTCACAAACTTTTACAGCATCCTGTGGGGCTGTATCACCGCCTGGTACGGCAAATGCACCGCCCGCAACCACAGGGCTCTCCAGAGGGTGGTGCGGTCTGCCCAACGCATTCCCGGGGGCACACTGCCTGCCCTCCAGGACACCTACAGAACCCGATGTCACAGGAAGGCCAAAAAGATAATCAAGGACATCAACCACCTGAGCCACGGCCTGTTCACCCCGCTATCATCCAGAAGGTGAGGTCAGTACAGGTGCATTAAAGCTGGGACCGAGACACTGAAAAACAGCTTCTATCTCAAGGCCATCAGACTGTTAAATAGCCATCACTAGCAGGCTACCACCCGTTTACTCAATCCTGCACCTTAGAGGCTGCTGCCCTATATACATAGACATGGAATCACTGGCCACTTTAATAATGGAACACTAGTCACTTTAACAATGTTTACATACTGCTTTACTCATCTCATATGTATATACTGTATTCTATTCTACTGCATTTTAGTCAATGCCACACCGACATTGCTCATCCTAATATTTATATTTCTTAATTCCATTCTTTTACTTTTAGATTTGTGTGTGTTGTTAGATACTACTGCATTGTTGGAGCTAGGAACACAAGCATTTCGCTACACCCACAATAACATCTGCTAAAAAATGTGTATGTGACCAATACATTTTGATTTGGTTTGATTTGAAAAGAGGCAGAGATAGTGATGGAGGGGGAAGATGGAGAGGGGGAAGCTGGAGAGAGGGAATATAGTCAACTAAATGAATTGTGGGTTAGAAGCTCTCACTCTCATACTTGTGTGAATGTGTTGGTGTTATAATATGTATGTGTTTGAATCATGGTATGTTTCAGAGTTGTGGTTTATGCGTTGGTGTTTGTGTTTCTATGTGTTTCTGCTCTCTGGTCTATCTGACAGAGTAGAGGTGGATCTGCTAGGCTGCTGTGCATCTAACTGGGTAATTAGCATGGACCTGGAACACTGGCCACCACAGCCCTGTCAATGACCCCTGACCTCCAGGGCATGATCAGGCCATTGAGAGGAGGTGTAGCGCTGCTTTAATTAGGAGGTCATTAAAAAGACGCCCCAGCCCCACATGGGAGCATATAAGGCCATTTCAGCTCACAGACTGAATGACACATATACATACACTCACACAGACACTTTTATAGGCAATTGGTTTAAATACATTCACACTCAAAAACATGGACACACATATCCACAATTTTACCTCACTACACAGACACCAAGTCTGTAACAAAAGGCCTAACAGCTTTTGAATAGCGAGTTGGCATTTCTATGACTTTTAGCACGAGAAGGTCAAACCAAAGTTACTGTCTTCTCAGAGAGAGAATAAAAAATAACTGTTGGACATAGGTTAGCTGTAAGAAGCCGTAGACTGCCAATACTCCCAGGAACAGCCAGTGTGGAGGGAAGTGTTGCAAAAAGAGTGCAGAGGGGTGAAAAAGAGGGTGATGAAGAGAAAAATGGAAAGAGTAAAACACCAGACAGGCAGAGAGAGGGAGAGAAACAGAGAGCAGGATAGAGGGTAGCGAGAGGTGAAACAACAATGTCAAATAAAGTATAAAGGTGGGGAAAGAATCGACGACAAGGCAAAGGGGGGAGAGAGAGAGAGTCCAGTGCCCTCTTTGTTCAAGTCTCTGATTTCACACTTGCACAAAGAGCTTTGGGGACGTTTCATCCTTTTCACGTTTCTTCTGCGTTTATTCAGCGTTATTCAGGAGCGCAGGCAGTGTCTCTCCTGTATGAGAGAGAGTGCTGCCTGGAGAGGAGTCAGCTCCATTCACAGCTTTATAAATCACCTCAGCATGCACGGACCGTGGCCAATCGGCCAATTACACCCCCCTGACACACCAGGGCCGATAAAGAAGGCCTGGGACAATGGGATCACAGGCCAGATAAACGACCCTTTAGTGAAGGTGCCCACAAAACAGGCCAAAACCGCGCGCCCCACTTACGTATTCCATCATGCTGTTGCACTCACATTTCCTCTTGCTCAGCCACCGCGGCATGCACCGTTGGGTGGAAGGAGAGGGAGAGAAAGAGGAGAGGAAGAGAGGGAGTGAGAGAGAAAAATGAGAGAAAACTGACTCCACGCTCTGACACTGCTAAACCCCCCACCCATGGCCACTTTCAGACTTTTGGATGAACAAAAGCATCTGTTGCCATACTGTGCCGCTCAGACCCCCGTACACAAACACACACCCGGGTCGGCCGGAGAGCTAGCGGATGGGGAAAAAGGCAGCATTGGGCCGTATGCAGCTGCGGCTGCTCACCTTGTGGCACAGCCCATTGTTCTGCCATTCCAGGAGCTTCTCCAACCATCTTCACGTCTGGGGGACAAGTGAGAGAGTTAGAGAGAGAGAGGGGCACAGAACTGCAGCTGCTGAATGAATAGAAGAGGGGATGATGAGGGGATGAGATGGGTGGGATTGAGAGAAGGGAGAAGATAAGGGGAGCAGCTGCAGGGTGGTCCTGCCCCTCTATCCCTCCACCTCCAGTGTCCCAGCCCACTAACCAGGAAACAAACAGCCAGGCCTCTCCCAACCTGACTGACCCACTCTGGGAACAGAACAGACACCACCCTATGACACATAGGGAGACATAGGACGAATGGAGAGAGAGTGGTGGGGTAAAGGGGGCTGGAAGAGATGGAGAAAAGTAGAGGCTGTGTGTTTAAACGGCCAGCTTCAGTCAGCTGATTCTAGCCATCCCTTCTGGTTAGTTCTAGTCGGGCAGCTTAGTCTCCCATTCAGAGGACCCCCACTTTTGTTAGTGTCTTATTGGTCAAGGTCATGCCAAATACTTATCACCACATCTCCTTCAGCCTATCAGGGGCCTTGATTCCCGGGACTTCAGTTTCAGTTAGCCTATGACCCAGCACGCTGTGTGGTCAGAAATGTGCTTTCCCCATCCTGATGAGCACTTCCACAGTTTTTCCCTCCTGCTGAACGTTTCCTCCTGTGGACTGAATCCCTGTATGTCTGATGTTTCATTGTGCATGCATCTAAACAAGCACATAGTCAATGTCAGTTCTCACTGGACATGATTCTCAGTTATCTGAACCATGAGTGATCAGATGTGTGTGTGAATGTGGACATCTTCTTCCATTAAACTCCCATTAACCTGGACATCCGCCTTATCCTTGGTCTGACTGGACATTCTGTAGTGGTTGCTACCAGCCTTAAGCCAGCACCTAAGGTTTCTTATTATATTCATAGTCCTTCAATTCTCTACAACCCTACCCCTATTTTTCACTGTGTGAAGGAGTGTGTATATGTACACAAACAAACCAGGTTCCGGTATAATAAGTTTAGCACAGTAAAGTACATTACTAGATGTTAATGTGGGTATGTAGGCCCATGGTACATCTCTTAACTTTGTTTGAGAAAGGCTAAGGGATTGTCACGGATCCCCCCGGTACTGCTATTCATTCCGTTCACCAGCTCCGGAAGTCTACGTTTTACATTTACATTTACGTCATTTAGCAGACGCTCTTATCCAGAGTGACTTACAAATTGATGCATTCACCTTATAGCCAGTGGGATAACCACTTTACAATGTTTTTTGTTTTTTTTTGGGGGGGTAAGGGGGGGGTAGAAGGATTACTTTATCCTATCCCAGGTATTCCTTAAAGAGGTGGGGTTTCAAATGTCTCCGGAAGGTGGTGAGTGACTCCGCTGTCCTGGCGTCGTGAGGGAGCTTGTTCCACCATTGGGGTGCCAGAGCAGCGAACAGTTTTGACTGGGCTGAGCGGGAACTGTGCTTCCGCAGAGGTAGGGGAGCCAGCAGGCCAGAGGTGGATGAACGCAATGCCCTCGTTTGGGTGTAGGGACTGATCAGAGCCTGAAGGTACGGAGGTGCCGTTCCCCTCACAGCTCCGTAGGCAAGCACCATGGTCTTGTAGCAGATGCGAGCTTCAACTGGAAGCCAGTGGAGTGTGCGGAGGAGCGGGGTGACATGAGAGAACTTGGGAAGGTTGAACACCAGACGGGCTGCGGCATTCTGGGTGAGTTGTAGGGGTTTAATGGCACAGGCAGGGATCCCAGCCAACAGCGAGTTGCAGTAATCCAGACGGGAGATGACAAGTGCCTGGATTAGGACCTGTGCCGCTTCCTGTGTAAGGCAGGGTCGTACTCTCCCGAATGTTGTAGAGCATGAACCTACAGGATCGGGTCACCGCCTTGATGTTAGCGGAGAACGACAGGGTGTTGTCCAGGGTCACGCCAAGGCTCTTCGCACTCTGGGAGGAGGACACAATGGAGTTGTCAACCGTGATGGCGAGATCATGGAACGGGCAGTCCTTCCCCGGGAGGAAGAGCAGCTCCGTCTTGCCAAGGTTCAGCTTGAGGAGGTGATCCGTCATCCATACTGATATGTCTGCCAGACATGCCACTGATATGTCTGCCAGACACGCCACCTGGTTATCAGAAGGGGGAAAGGAGAAGATTAGTTGTGTGTCGTCTACGTCACTGGTCTTCTAGGCGTCACTGACCTAGATCATTACCACCAACCCAGGACTCTCTTGTCTCATTACGCACACCTGGTTCCCATTTCCCTGATTAGTATGTGTATATATGTGCCCTCTGTTCCTCATTGTCCTTGTTGAATATTGTCCCATGTCCATTGGTATCGTGAGTACCGTGTATTGTGCTCTTGTTATTACGGGTCTCGTCCCGTGTGTTGTTTAGAGGATTACATCTCACCTTTTGTTTGGGTTACATCCCTGTGGTATATATATACGTGTTTGTTCTGGGCTTCGTCCCTGTCGTTTTTCATGACGTACCTTGTGTTGGGTGGAGTAATAAAAAACCCTAATACGTATTCCTGCGCCTGTCTTCTAATCATTATACAAAGTGACAGGGATTGATTAAGAGATGGCTGAGTTATTGATAAATCGGGAAATCTGATTTGTAAATCCACTTCACAATGGCCTTGAAACTTTTTAGGGTCATCAAATACATCACCATGATGAACCATGTTAAGTTTGGCATTTAAAAAAAGGAAACTATTAACAATTCACTTGTTTGACTATGTAATGCTAATGCTTAAAATAATCATAAAAAATCTTCTTCTCATGGACTAAAAGTCAAATTCACTCCAACTGTGGTCTGGACTGATCACAATAGTCCCTAAATAACTTTGATGCATTCAAAGATGGCCACACTATACCAGTAGATGCCTATCAGCACATAAGCTAATATGCAAAAATCTTCTGCTCATGAACCATAGGACCCGAATTTGTAGGCCCATGGTACATGTCTTAACTCAGTTTGTGAAAAGCTAAGGGATTGGTCAAAAGATGGCTGAGTTAAAAATTTGATTTTATGTGTCCATTTCAACCACTGTAATCCCCTCCACAGTGGCCTTTCAACTTTGAACTTGTCATCGCTATCATGGATGTCCCTAAGATGGACCACACTGAATTTGGTATTGAAATCTTAAGAAACAAGGAAACTATTAACAACTAATTATGCTCAAAATCTTCTGCAATCTTCTCCTCATGAAACATACGCCAGATTAACTCCAGATTTTGTATTTAGACTCATGATTGCATATGAAGGGAGATAGTTCCTACATGATAGAATGTTTGCTTTGTTATCCAACTGATCTTTTGTCCTTTCTGTCATCCTGTGAACCCCGTTCATTGCTGCTCACAGTTATATTTTTAACAGTTTCACTGTTAAGATTTACTATGAAGTAAAAAGCTGGTATTTGCCTGGTATTTATAAAGAAATTATGTGAAAACAATAAGTACTTACTTAAGAATTTATCTCAATTGGTAATGTTGTGTCGAGTAAACGTTGCTAATTATGCTGTGTGACCAAGGAGAACCGCTGACGCTGTATTTTCATCATAAAGGTTTATTCATAACAAAGGGTTACAGCGTCGATTTACAGATACCTGCAGATATCTGGAGAATAATCGCCCCATCTCAAATCTGATTATTCTGTCGTCCTTTGTCCCAACCTAGTATTTATAATCTTTACCCTGCTGTGGGTGGTTTCCCATACAGACCAATCACCTGTCTCCACACAACAGACTTCCTCTGTTCTATGGGGTGTCCCCCTAAAACTACTCCCTGGGCTAAATAAACCTCCTATCAGGTTCCATTTGAAAACGTTAGCAAAGTCATAATTCCTCAGATACTACAGTAACTAATTAGCACCACATGGAATGTACTGGTACTTGGTATAATGAGTCTCACAGAAAAAATTAAAATTTATATTTTTTGTATTTATTTATATTCCAAAAATATATAAATCAACCAAAATATCTAAGTAGAAATGCTAATAACTATGTTTACAACAAAAAAGTGTCTGCAAAAGAAAGAGTGATGACAGGCCGATAAAAGGCTGAGGCAGGTGATGGTAGGATCCATACAGCTGCATATGCAGAGATGGTGTCACCATGTTCAGCCCTCTCAACCCCTCTCATACCCTCCTCCCAGACACCCCCTCTGGGGTGGGCTAGCAATATGTCACCCACCCAAGTGCATGATCACCAGCATTTACCATAATAATACTAAAAACTCCATACTATCACCCTCACTCCACTTCATGTAAACTCCACAGAATACACTCATTTAAACAGTGTACTTGAAACTACTATGAAACGCCAGCCCAAACAGCCACAGTCACTTGTATACCCAAAAGTCCTCCTGAACAAAAAGCTGTCGATTACACAACATACCAGCTTCTTGTTAAATGGAAGAGTTAAAGCCCTTTTAAAAGAGCTCCACCACTGGGGTTTGATGTTTTTCTGATTAGTAGATAAGGTCTAAGCCAAAGATCCCTATATCATCATTGTAGACATACCTATTCTAGATTTACAGTAGACCTAGAAACATTTCCTCTCCTGTGTATTGTTGGCTTACAGTGGAACTGACAGCATTTTAGCAACATGAAATCTTATAAAGAAATGTTCATATACACCCACAGGAAAAATAATACATTTAAAAAAAAGAATCTGACAGGCAAGCACTTAGATATGGTCATTGTCACGTTTTCATAAATTATTAGAATGTTTGGGAATTACATACAGTGCATTCGGAAAATATTAATACCCCTTCCCTTTTTCCACATTTTGTTACTTTACAGCCTTATTCTAAAATTGATTACATTATTTTTTCCCTCATCAATCTACACACAATACCCCATAATGACAAAGTAAAAACAGGTTTTTATAATTTTTTGAAAATGATTTACATAACTATTCAGACCCTTTGCTAAGAGACTCGAAACTGAGCTCAGGTGCTTCCTGTTTCCATTGATAATCCTTGAGATGTTTCTACAACTTCATTGGTAAATTCAATTGATTGAACATGATTTGGAAAGGCACACCTGTCTATGTGAGGTCCCACAGTTGAAAATGCATATCAGAGCAAAAACAAAGTCATGAGGCCGAAGGAATTGTCCGTAGAGCTCCGAGACTGGATTGTGTCGAGGCACAGATCTGGGGAAGGGTACCAAAAAATGTCTGCAGCATTGAAAGTCCCCAAGAACACAGTGGCCTCCATCATTCTTAAATGGAAGAAGTTTGGAACCACCAAGACTCTTCCTAGAGCTGGCCGCCCGGCCAAACTGAGCAATTGGGGGAGAAGAGCCTTGGTCAGAGTGGTGACCAAGAACCCGGTGGTCACTCTGACAGAGCTCCAGAGTTCCTCTGTGGAGATGGGAGAACCTTCCAGAAGGACAACCATCTCTGCAGCACTCCACCAATTAGGCCTTTATGGTAGAGTGGCCAGACGGAAGCCACTCCTCAGTAAAAGGCACATGACAGCCCGCTTGGAGTTTTCCAAAAGGCACCTTAAGACCAGTCTCTCAGACCATGAGAAACAAGATTCTCTGGTCTGATGAAACCAAGATTGAACTCTTTGGCCTGAATGCCAAGCGTCACGTCTGGAGGAAACCTGGCACCATCCCTACGTTGAAGCATGGTGGTGGCCGCATCATGCTGTGGGGAAGTTTTTCAGCGGCATGGACTGGGAGACTAGTCAGAATTGAGGGAAAGATTAATGGAGCAAAGTACAGAGAGATCCTTGATGAAAACCTGCTCCAGAGCTCTCAGCACGACCCTAAGCACACAGCCAAGACAACGCAGGAGTGGCTTCGGGACAAGTCTCTGAATGCCCTTGAGTGCCCAGACTTGAACCCGATCGAACATCTCTGGAGAGACCTGAAAATAGCTTTGCAGCGACACTCCCCATCCAACCTGACAGAGCTTGAGAGGATCTGCAGAGAAGAAGACTCGAGGCTATAATCACTGCCAAAGGTGCTTCAATAAAGTACTGAGTAAAGGGTCTGAATTCTTATGTAAATGTGATATTTCAGTTGTTTATTTTTTAATACATTTACAAAAATTTCTAAAAACCTGTTTTTGCTTTGTCATTATGGGGTATTGTGTGTAGATTGATGAGGAAAATGAACTATTTAATCAATTTTAGAATAAGGCTGTAACGTAATAAAATGTGGAAAAAGCCAAGGGGTCTAAATACTTTCAGAATACACTGTACTCAGGCATTTGTAAAAATTATATAGCAATATAGAGTGGGAAAGCGGCCATAGACACTGCAGTAAGTAAAACCGTATAAAAACATCTGTCTTGTCCAGGACCAGAGTCTACGCAGATCGGTGCATCACAGCCAATCAGAGCTACAATAGGCGTCTATTTGCCACACAGGCCTGCCATCATTTACTTTGAACTGGACTGTGTGGTTACAGGCAGTTGCAACAGCACGACTTTAGATCATTAGAACGCATTCGCCAAAAGCCACAAAATACATCTGAATGGATTTCTGCAAATATGTCAATACCAAGTCCTCTTACATTTGGGAACTTTACAGTTCTATTGATCAAACAACCAAGAAAAGGTAGGTTCTCTCTCCCTCAGTTATGCACATCAACAACAAAAAGATCAACAACTAATGTTAGCCAGAGAAAGATTAGTTTAAATCTAACGAATGAATATTAGATAAACCCTCTGAAACTTTTTCAGCTAGTTGGCTGTCAAAATTGCACTGATAAACGATGGGGAATTGTAGCCTGCTCGTCCTTCTGCAGCTTGTCTGCCAATGCATGCTTGTCCCAACCAAGCACCCAAGCTAACTGGCTAAAGTTGGCTTGGGTGCTAGCTAGCTACTTCCAGACACAAATGAGAGAACACCTTACACTGACCATTTTACTCTCTGTAGCATGGCTGGTTAGGCTGTTTACATGTTATCTAGAGCGTTCTTGACTGACTATTACTTTTTTTTGCCTACGTTTATTGACACTAGTCATATTCAGTGGGTGTTGCGCGTTCGTAAATTCATCAGTTGTTCTGCACTCTGGCACAATCGGAGTAGATAGCAAGAGTGAATTTGCGAATGCAATAGATATGCTAACTGGATAACAGTCGTTTAAGTTCTTGCTAGCTAACCAAATGACACCTGCATCTGTAGCTGTGTACAGTATAGCCCCCGAAAAATGATATGAGGGGAAAAAGTCAGTCACTCACCCACTCCTCCAATGACATGACATGACATCCTCCTAGCAGCTAGCTAGCTAACGATCTAGCTAACATTAGGCTCTGTTTTTTTAAAACTTGCTATATAAATAGATACGCTAGCCTATTAGCCACATTATGGCTGACTTGTGATCATTGCCCTTGATAGTTTGATTTTATTGACATTCCCAGCCTTAGTTACATTCATCTGTTTTTTCCCAAAATATTGAGCCATTGAAACTGAAACAGTGCATCCCGAATGGAGGCAGCAAACAATGTACCAGGCTAGCTGTGATTTACAACCTGATAGCAATATTTTTTGGACTACCAAGAAATGTATTGGTGAACTATACTGAACAAAAATATAAATGCATCATGCAACAATTTCAATGATTTTACTGAGTTACAGTTTATATAAGGAAATCAGTCAATTGAAATAAATTCATTAGGCCCTAATCTATGGATTTCACATGACTCACAGATATGGGTGGGCCTTGGAGGGCATAGGCCCACCCACTTGGGAGCCAGGCCCACCCATTGGGGAGCCAGGCCCAGCCAATCAGAATGAGTTTTTTCCCACAAAAGGGCATTATTACAGACAGAAATACTCCTCAGTTTCATCAGCTGTCCGGGTGGCTGATCTCAGATGATCCCGCAGGTGAAGAAGCTGGATGTAGAGGTCCTGGGCTGGCATGGTTACACGTGGTCTGCAGCTGTGAGGCCAGTTGGACGTACTGCCAAATTCTCTAAAACGACATTGGAGGCGGCTTATGGTAGAGAAATGAACATTACATTATCTGGCAACAGCTCTGGTGGACATTCCTGCAGTCAGCATGCCAATGGCACGCTCCCTCAAAACTTGAGACATCTGTGGCATTGTGTTGTGTGACAAAACTGCACATTTTAGAGTGGCTTTTTATTGTCCCCAGCACAAGGTGCACTTGTGTAATGATAATGCTGCTTTTTGTGTGTATGAAAAATGTCTGCGAACTTTTATTTTCAGCTTATGAAAACATATTTATATTTTTGTTCAGTATATATTTGTCACACTCTGGCTCCAGGACTTGTGTATTTGAGCCAGGGTGTATGTTGTTTTGTTGGGTTTTGGGTGATTGTTTATGTTTGCATGTCTGTCACGTTTATTTCTAGGTTGGGAGTTCTGGGTGTCTATTTCTAGGTCGTTGATTGGTGTCGTGTGACTCCCAATCGGAGGTAACGAGTGTCAGCTGTCGGCTCGTTATCTCTGATTGGGAGCCATATTTAAACTGTTGTGTTTCACTGTTTGTTTGTGGGTTTTTGTTCCATGTTTCTGTCAGTGTTACAGAGGACTTCACTATCATCATTTGTTGTTTTTTCGTGGTTGCTTTATTAAATAAAGTCATTATGTTCACTCCACGCGCTGCGTATTGGTCCGCTTCTTCAGACGATCGTGACAGAAAAACCCACCAAAAAAAGGACCAAGCAGCGTGTCAAGCGGCAACAGGATCCACCTACACAGGATTTATATCCACCCATAAAGGATTCATGGACATGGGAGGAGATACTGGATGGTAAGGGTCCTTGGGCACAACCGGGAGAATATCGCCTCCCTCGTGAAGAGCTGGAGGCAGCTAAAGCCGAGAGGAGGCGATATGAGGAGGCAGCACGGAGGCAAGGCTGGAAGCCCGGGAGTACTACCCAAAAAAAATTTTTGGGGGGCACATGGCTTGGGCGCCTGGGCAGCAGGAGGCTGCCACAGGGAGATGTGGAGAGAAGGCTATCGGATTACGGGAGCCATTGGCGAGTAGAGGGAGGGAAGTTGTTGTCGCACGGCATGAGAGACTGAAGTGTGTTACCAGTCCGGTCCGGCCCGTTCCTGATCCCCAGTTAAGGCCAGTGGTGTGTGTTCCCGGTACGGACCGGCCTGTTCCTGCTCCTAGCACGTATCCTACGGGGTGCGTCACCAGCCCAGCCCGGCCTGTTCCTTCAGAGCCGTCCGCCAGACCCGTCAGCCAGCCATGAGCAGCCAGATCCGTCAGCCAGCCATGAGCAGCCAGATCCGTCAGCCAGCCATGAGCAGCCAGATCCGTCAACCAGCCATGAGCAGCCAGATCCGTCAGCCAGCCATGAGCAGCCAGATCCGTCAGCCAGCCATGAGCAGCCAGACCCGTCAGCCAGCCACGAGCAGCCAGACCCGTCAGCCAGCCACGAGCAGCCAGATCCGTCAGCCAGCCATGAGCAGCCAGATCCGTCAGCCAGCCATGAGCAGCCAGATTCGTCAGCCAGCCATGAGCAGCCAGATCCGTCAGCCAGCCATGAGCAGCCAGATCCGTCAGCCAGCCATGAGCAGCCAGATCCGTCAGCCAGCCATGAGCAGCCAGATCCGTCAGCCAGCCACGAGCAGCCAGACCCGTCAGCCAGCCATGAGCAGCCAGATCCGTCAGCCAGCCACGAGCAGCCAGATCCGTCAGCTAGCCATGAGCAGCCAGATCCGTCAGCCAGCCATGAGCAGCCAGATCCGTCAGCCAGCCATGAGCAGCCAGATCCGTCAGCCAGCCATGAGCAGCCAGATCCGTTAGCCAGCCATGAGCAGCCAGATCCGTCAGCCAGCCATGAGCAGCCAGATCCGTCAGCCAGCCATGAGCAGCCAGATCCGTCAGCCAGCCATGAGCAGCCAGACCCGTCAGCCAGCCATGAGCAGCCAGATCCGTCAGCCAGCCATGAGCAGCCAGATCCGTCAGCTAGCCATGAGCAGCCAGATCCGTCAGCCAGCCATGAGCAGCCAGATCCGTCAGCCAGCCATGAGCAGCCAGATCCGTCAGCCAGCCATGAGCAGCCAGATCCGTTAGCCAGCCATGAGCCGTCCAGCCAGGATCCGCCAGAGCCGTCCAGCCAGGATCCGCCAGAGCCGTCCAGCCAGGATCCGCCAGAGCCGTCCAGCCAGGATCCGCCAGAGCCGTCCAGCCAGGATCCGCCAGAGCCAGCCAGCCAGGATCCGCCAGAGCCGTCCAGCCAGGATCCGTCAGCCAGCCATGAGCCGTCCAGCCAGGATCCGCCAGAGCCGTCCAGCCAGGATCCGCCAGAGCCGTCCAGCCAGGATCCGCCAGAGCCGTCCAGCCAGGATCCGCCAGAGCCGTCCAGCCAGGATCCGCCAGAGCCGTCCAGCCAGGGATCCGCCAGAGCCGTCCAGCCGGGATCCGCCAGAGCCGTCCAGCCGGGATCCGCCAGAGCCGTCCAGCCAGGATCCGCCAGCCAGCCAGGATCCGCCAGAGCCAGCCAGCCAGGATCCGCCAGAGCCGTCCAGCCAGGATCCGCCAGAGCCGCCCAGCCGGGATCCGCCAGAGCCGCCCAGCCGGGATCCGCCAGAGCCGTCCAGCCGGGATCCGCCAGAGCCGTCCAGCCGGGATCCGCCAGTGCCGTCCAGCCGGGATCCGCCAGAGCCGTCCAGCCGGGATCCGCCAGAGCCGTCCAGCCGGGATCCGCCAGAGCCGTCCAGCCGGGATCCGCCAGAGCTGTCCAGCCAGGATCCGCCAGCCAGCCAGGATCCGCCAGAGCCAGCCAGCCGGGATCCGCCAGAGCCGTCCAGCCGGGATCCGCCAGAGCCGTCCAGCCGGGGATCCGCCAGAGCCGTCCAGCCGGGATCCGCCAGAGCCGCCCAGCCGGGATCCGCCAGAGCCGTCCAGCCAGGATCCGCCAGAGCCGCCCAGCCAGGATCTGCCAGAGCTGTCCAGCCAGGATCCGCCAGCCAGCCAGGATCCGCCAGAGCCGTCCAGCCAGGATCCGCCAGAGCCGTCCAGCCAGGATCCGCCAGAGCCGTCCAGCCGGGATCCGCCAGAGTCGTCCAGCCGGGACCCGCCAGAGCCGTCCAGCCGGGATCCGCCAGTGCCGTCCAGCCGGGATCCGCCAGAGCCGTCCAGCCGGGATCCGCCAGAGCCGTCCAGCCGGGATCCGCCAGAGCCGTCCAGCCGGGATCCGCCAGAGCCGTCCAGCCGGGATCCGCCAGAGCCGTCCAGCCGGGATCCGCCAGAGCCGACCAGCCAGGAGCCACCAGAGCCGTCCAGCCAGTATCCGCCATTCAGCCTGGTACTGCCCCTTAGTCCGGTACTGCCCCTTAGTCCGGTGCTGCCCCTTAGTCCGGTGCTGCCCCTTAGTCCGGTGCCGCCCCTTAACCCAGTGGGGGTTTAGTTGGGGGGTGGTCATGTGGAGGAGGCTAGGGAAGCGGGTGGTGACTAAGGTGGGATGGGGACCACGACCAGGGGCAGAACCGCCACCGTGGACAGACGCCCACCCAGACCCTCACCTAGACTGTATGCTGGTGCGCCCGGAGTTCGCACCTTTAGGGGGGGGTACTGTCACACTCTGGCTCCAGGACTTGTGTATTTGAGCCAGGGTGTATGTTGTTTTGTTGGGTTTTGGGTGATTGTTTATGTTTGCATGTCTGTCACGTTTATTTCTAGGTTGGGAGTTCTGGGTGTCTATTTCTAGGTCGTTGATTGGTGTCGTGTGACTCCCAATCGGAGGTAACGAGTGTCAGCTGTCGGCTCGTTATCTCTGATTGGGAGCCATATTTAAACTGTTGTGTTTCACTGTTTGTTTGTGGGTTTTTGTTCCATGTTTCTGTCAGTGTTACAGAGGACTTCACTATCGTCATTTGTTGTTTTTTCGTGGTTGCTTTATTAAATAAAGTCATTATGTTCACTCCACGCGCTGCGTATTGGTCCGCTTCTTCAGACGATCGTGACAATATTAATCATTTATTGAACTGCATCCATCTATTCTGCCAACAATGCCTTAGTGTACGTTGTGGAATGTTGAGGCAAATATAACCTATTTTTAAAACCTCTTATAAAGTTTGTTTTGTAGCATAAACTGGGAATTTGATATTTTTGATTGATATTATGATTGTCTGTTTGTTTCTTATCTGCATAGTAGTTCAAACACTGTCAGTACCATGTTAAGAGAGAAGACTTTTAAGAGTCTGTTTAACATTCACGTTCAGTCGCTCATTCCCTCGTCTCGCCCCCAAAATCTTTGTTTGGCCCGCTCCTCTAAAAGCCCTGGAGTGTCAGGAGGGGCGGGAGGGGCGGGGGGGATCGATTTGATTCTAATCGGACCATGAAAAGAACATGATCTAACTGCTTTCAGGCCAGAGTAAATTTAGGCCCACTCCTTTTTTCTCCCCATCTCCCTCTCTCTCCCCATCTTATTTCAAATACAATGAAGCTGACCAATTTAAAAAGCTTTGAATGTCTCATCAATAACTTTGTGAATACAGGGTAGAGAGATTTGGAGAGGTCCGTAGAGAGAAAACGAGGGAGGGAGGAGAAAAAAGGGGTGAAAAAATGGGAAAAGGGCCAGGGAGCAGACATAGAAATTCCAAGAGCTGTTTAAGCGTGGGTGGGTTCATTTGCATGACATCGATGTCTGAATGGGCCTGACCTCTCGGACCGCCCCAGCGCTAGGCTGAGCTGCAGCCTGATGCGCAGAATTGACTCAGCTCATTGACTCTGAATAGATACTCTGTCAAAGGGAGGGACCTTGCAACACTCAGCTGGACCGACCAGACGGCATCTGCAGACCGCCTGTCTGACACCCAGCTACCTCACACATAGGTCTTACTCTGTATACCTCACAAATACACACAAGTCTACATGTACATTGCCATCAGAAAGTATTCACACCCCTTGACTTTTTCCACATTACAAATTAATAAAAACATTTAAGCTGTAATGTCTTGAGTCAATAAGTATTCAATCCCTTCGTTATGGCAAGCCTAAATCAGTTCAGGAGACTCACTCTGTGTGCAATAATAGTGTTTAACATTCTTTTTTAATGACTACCTCATCTCTGTACCCCACACATACAATTATCTGTAAGGTCCCTCCGTCGAGCAGTACATTTCAAGCACAGATTCAACCACAAAGACCAGAAAGGTTTTCCAATGCATCACAAAGAAGGGCACCTATTGGTGAAAATAAAAAAAGCAGACATTGAATATATCCCCTTGAGCATGGTGAAGTTATTAATTACACTTTGGATGGTGTATCAATACACCCAGTCACTACAAAGATACAGGCGTCCTTCCTAACTAATTTGCCGGAGAGGAAGGAAACCACTCAGGCATTTCACCATGAGGTGAATGGTGACTTTAAAACAGTTACAGAGTTGAATGGCTGTGATAGGAGAAAACGGAGGATGGATCAACAACATTGTAGTTACTCCAATATCAATGTTCCTGCTAAGCTACAAGCGTGCGCCCATGCAGAGAAGCACGAGATTGAACTTCAATCAACTTTCTAGAGTTTTCCCCCTTAGTTAACACTATCAGCGTTTACCTTTACTGTGGGAATTGTGATCGAATCAATGCAATATTAGCCACTTTCAATCCAACATACCAAAACAAAACTAACTATGCAAAACTAACTATTTTGTTGTAGGCAGAACTCATTAGAGTAAGATTATATAGAGTACCACAGTATGAGTCATAATACCCATAAAACCTAGATGTCAAACAGGGAAATGTTTACAATCATTTTTACACCATTCATTTTTCCCATAAGGGATTTTACAAACACCTAAAATAAGGGCTGCATTTCGTGTAGGCTTTCCCTGCCGTGTTTTGATAACCATGTAAATCTCTCTCGGACAAGGTGACTTTTATCAATATATTTGCCTGTATTTACCCCGCCCCAAAATGAAATGATAATTTGCTGCTAATGTGACTATCATACAGAACTACAAATGCAATACCTGTTAGCAAAGGTGTCAGCAAAAGATGACGTGCAGGAACAGGAGCATGCAGGGATTTGTAGTCTTGCATGATGTCTACTTTTGATGCTAATTTTTTATTCTGAGAGTATATAGAGCTGAATATATTGATAAAAGTCACCTTGTCCGAGAGAGATTTACACGGTTATCAAAACGTCACGCCAGGTTAAGCCTACACAAAACACAGCCCTTATTTTAAGTATTTCTAAAATCTCCTATGGGAAAAATTAATGGTGGAAAAACAATTGGAACAATTTCCTGTTTGACCTCAAAGTTTTATAGGTATTATGACACGTCCACTGTGGGGCTCTATTGCATTGACACGCACGACTCAGCCCTTACTCTACACAGACCGGTGCGGCATAACCAATCAGAGCTGCAGTAGGCTTATATGGATCTGTGACATTCACTTTGAACTGGACTGTGTTTACAGCATGAGTGGTCATGAGTAGATGTGCTTGTTTTGAGATCGAAGCCAGAGCTACATAATATAATATAATATAATATGCCATTTAGCAGACGCTTTTATCCAAAGCGACTTACAGTCATGACTTACAGTCATATAGCCCAGCTATATATCATTTTATTTGTGGTCAGCAATGGGGGAGTGATTGCTTCCTGCAAGAGCACAAAACGTGTACATTTCTAGACATCTTTGAAAGGCAAGTCTATTTTCTTTGTCTTAAAGGGGCAGTGTTGTATTTTGAGACAGGCTAAGCTAAGTAGCCAATAGGCTGAGGGTAGAATCATTTGTCTGATTCTCTGTAATAATGGTATGGGAATAATAATGCATTTTATTTTGTAAAGTGGTTTCTTGCATTAAACAACACAACATTTTCAGTCACCTCTTCGTCTGAAGGACAAGTGGATAAACAGGTTAATGTCAAGCCCTACATGTTTTTTTTTCAAAAGTCTCATGGAATGAACACCACACATTGGCTGCTACTGTAGGCTGAATGATAGAACAGCTATTTCCATTTTAAAATGTTATGGGATGCATTTTCTCCATTGTGTTTGATTATGATCAAATAACCACAGTAGCCTACTTGACCACTGTCACAGTAAACGCGCGCTGGAAGTTGCACAGAATTTTCACAACGTTCAAGTTTGCACTCAGCAGACCTGAAATATGTTTAAGGGAATATTGTCCACAATACTAACCTACATGACAGAAAAAAGGAAGCCTGTACAGAATAAAAATATTCCAAAACATGCATCCTGTTTGCAATAAGGCACTAAAGTAAAAATATGTTCAAGCATGGTGTTGGCTGTATCATGTTATGGGTATGTTTGTCATCATCAAAGACAAGGGAGTTTTTTAAATAAAAATAAATGGAATAGAGCTAAGCACAGGCAAAATCCTAGATGAAAACCTGGTTCAGTCTGCTTTCCAATAGACACTGGAAGATGAATTCACCTTTCAGGAGGACAATAACCTAAAACACAAGGCCAAATATACACTGGAGTTGCTTACCAAGACGACATTGAATGTTACTGAGTGGCCTAGTTCCAGTTTTGACTTAAATCGACTTGAAAATATATGTCAAGACATGAAAATTGCAATGATCAATCTAGCAAATAATCAACAACCAACTTGACTGCTCTTGAATAATTTTTATATGAATAATGTGCAAATATTGTACAATCCAGGTGAGCAAAGCTCTTAGAGACTTACCCAGAAGGACTCACAGCTGTAATCGCTGCCAAAGGTGCTTCTACAAAGTATTGACTCAGGGGTGTGAATACTTATGTAAATTAGATATTTCTGTATTTCACTTTCAATACATTTGCAAAAATGTTCACTTTGTCATTATGGGGTATTGTGTGTAGATGGGTGAGAAAGAAAATCTATTTAATTCATTTTGAATTCAGGCTATTTTAAATGTGTAATAAGTCACGGGGCATGAATATTTTCTGAAGGCACTGTATGTTAATATATAGGTCTACCTGAAATATACACATCTAACATTCTGTATCTCCATCTTACTCAAACTTACTGCCTCAATCTCTCTCACACACTCGCACGCATCCACGCACTCACCCCCCCCCCCACACACACACACAAAGCTCTACAAAACACATGCACACCCCTTTTTCTCTCTCACACACATACACACACACTCTGACAGGTGCAGAAAAGCCCTTGCACGTGCAGACACCATTAACACGCTTCATTTGATAGCTCTATGATTCACAGTAACAGGAAGGTGAGAGGACATAGAGCGGGTGTAGAGGGCGTGGGGAGTGTAGGCACTGCAGTCTGCATACAAATATCATCCCCCACAAACCCCCTACATGGACACAAACACTTGGAGTTGTGACACTGTGCAAACACAAAGCTCAGATGGCTTAGAAAACCCTCTCCATTTATCAGCCTGGCATAGACTAGGAAGATGATGCAGGCATGAGCTCCTGTCCCTGACCTCAGCTCTGTGCCCAGCTAACAACAAACGTTCCCACAACTTTAGAAAACGTTCCCTTAAGAGTCTCATTAGGTCATTAACTAATGTTTTCATAGGAATGTTCCTGTGATGTGCAAGGAATGTTTCCAAGAGACCATTCCCTTAATGTCAAATAGAACTTATCCAGAACGTGATTACCATGTTCTCAGAACTTAAGATATTAAAGTTCAAGATGCGTATCATGGGAACGTTGCAGGAACATTCATGTGTCCAGTTTTCTGTGGGTCAGGAGAATGTTCCATCAACGTCCCACCAAACAAACACAGAACATGGTTGCCTTGTTCTCAGAACATAAGATATTAATGTTCTAAACACGTTTTGTGGGAGCGTTGCAAGAACATGTATGTGTCCCCAAAAAATTAAATCATTACACATGACATCTTGTTACTGTTGTCGAGCCATTCAAGGCCATGATTGGTGAAACACTGATCCATTCATAGCTCTTTGTCTGCTGGCAAGGTTATGGATGCTCACACACACAATGCTTTTAACATACAGTGTTTTTAAATTACATATATGTCACACTTTGACATACATGATTACATTGTGCATGTTAATTCATAGAGTAATTATTATTCAACACGTCCTCAGCTGGGATTTGAACTCACAACCTCTTGGTTCAGGGTACTCCGAGGTTCTTGCTACGACACTATGTTCACGTTGGGTATCAGTTAATCTGACTATTCTCCCATCATTGATTTTACTGACTTATTTAATCAATTTAAGGGCTTTCTGTATAGTTGTCTAATGTTGGTGGAGCATATGAACCTGTTTAAATGATACTCCTGAAGATTTTCTTGAGTGTACTTTTAACAGAGCTGAAATTTACTTCAAAGTGCATTCACCCTATTGCTTATCTCTATCAAAGTGTTTCAGGGAGGAGGGGTTAGGGTTTATTCTGGACAGGGTCTAACTAAACTCAGCAAAAAAAGAAACGTCCTCTCACTGTCAACTGCGTTTATTTTCAGCAAACTTAAACATGTGTAAATATTTCTATGAACATAACAAGATTCAACAACTGAGACATAAACTGAACAAGTTCCACAGACATGTGACTAACAGAAATGGAATGATGTGTCCCTGAACAAAGGGGGGGTCAAAAGCAAAAGTAACAGTCAGTATCTGGTGTGGCCACCAGCTGTATTAAGTACTGCAGTGCATCGCCTCCTCATGGACTGCACCAGATTTGCCTGTTCTTGCTGTGAGATGTTATCCCAATCTTTCACCAAGGCACCTGCAAGTTCCCAGACATTTATTGGGGGAATGGCCCTAGCCCTCACCCTCCGATCCAACAGGTCCCAGACGTGCCTAATGGGATTGAGATCCGGGCTCTTCGCTGGCCAACACTGACATTCCTGTCTTGCAGGAAATCATGCACAGAACAAGCAGTATGGCTGGTGGCATTGTCATGCTGCAGGGTTATGTCAGGATGAGCCTGCAGGAAGGGTACCACATGAGGGAGGAGGATGTATTCCCTGTAACGCACAGCGTTGAGATTGCCTGCAATGAAAACAAGCTCAGTCCGATGATGCTGTGATACAACGCCCCAGACCATGACGGACCCTCCACCTCCAAATCGATCCCGTGTACAGGCCTCGGTGTAAAGCTCATTCCTTCGACGATAAACGCGAATCCGACCATCACCCCTGGTGAGACAAAACCGCGACTCATCAGTGAAGAGCACTTTATGCCAGTCCTGTCTGGTCCAGCGACGGTGGGTTTGTGCCCATAGGCAACATTGTTGCCGGTGATGTCTGGTGAGGACCTGCCTTACAACAGGCCTACAAGCCCTCAGTCCAGCCTCTCTCAGCCTATTGCGGACAGTCTGAGCACTGATGGAGGGATTGTGCATTCCTGGTGTAACTCGGGCAGTTGTTGTTGCCATCCTGTACCTGTCCCGCAGGTGTGATGTTCGGATGTACCGATCCTGTGCAGGTGTTGTTACACGTGGTCTGCCACTGCATCTTTATTTTAGTGTTTTTCAGAGTCAGTAGAAAGGCCTCTTTAGTGTCCTAAGTTTTCATAACTTACCATCTGTAAGCTGTTAGTGTCTTAACAACCGTTCCACAGGTGCATGTTCATTAACTGTTTATGGTTCATTGAACAAGCATGGGAAACAGTGTTTAAACCCTTTACAATGAAGATCTGTGAAGTTATTTGGATTTTTACAAATTACCTTTGAAAGACAGGGTCCTGAAAAAGGGATGTTTCTTTTTTTGCTGAGTTTATACTGGCCGAATAAGCACGGACCTAGAGATCCCCTATTGGGACAGTGGTAAGGGCGTTCGTCATTGGTGCTGGTGGTCTGGGTTGAGACTGCTGGGGGAGTCACCCTACTCTCACATATTTTATTTATTTTTTAGATCAGCTTTAATATTGTAACTTCCATCAATGTAATTGTCTGCATCACTTCCAATCCCCTATATGGTTCTTTTCAGCCAACAAGTGCTCAGCAAGTCCTTCAAGACTGTTGGAAAAATATTTCAGGTGAAGCTGGTTGAGAGAATGCCAAGAATGTGCAAAGCTGTCATAAAGGCAAAGGGTGGCTATTTGAAGAATCTGAAATATAAAATATATTTTGATTTGTTTAACACTTTTTTGGTTACTACATGATTCCATATGTGTTATTTAATAGTTTTGATGTCTTCACTATAATTCTACAATGTAAAACATTTTAAAAATAAAGAAAAACCCTTAAATGAGTAGGTGTGTCCAAACTTTTGACTGGTACTGTATGTTAATGTCATTATTGGCGTTTTGAATTGTATTTATCAGACATTTCAATTGTTTATATGAAAATGTCACTAGAACACTTGGAAATATTACTTATGCATATTTGCTTATTATTATTATGTGTATAGATTTATCCTCTTTCACACATTTCTGGAACTTTGGCTTCCAGCTTTGTGCCTTTGTACAAGACCTCCAGATGCTTTTTCAGGATTTACGTGTTTCTGGACAAAGAGGTCAGTGCTGCCTTTGCAGATTTTGCATTTGACTAAAAGGTTGTTCTCTTTCTCTCCGATTAACTCAAAGTAATAGGAGCATTTACACAAGGAAAAGGTTAAGCGGGGTAACAACACAGCTGCCATCGGCTTTACGATAGCCCATTGGAAACGAGTTCGCTTACAGCATGAATCCCACTAACAGGAGACAAAGCTTTAGAATATATATATATAACACATACGTATGCTTCTGAAAGTAATATACAGGTTACTTGACTAATAATATTACAATATTTGAAGACAGTAACTCGTTATATTACTCCGCTACTCATAAAAGTAATATATTACTGGGAGTAATATATTATCCCCAACACTGGTCCCAAGTGATTCTGTTGCAATTTGTCTATTTTTCCACATAAAAACTTGGAGATGGAACTCTGTGTTGTGTATTGTTTTGGTATAACTGGCATCATCATTGCTTAAATGGTAAATATGAGAAAGAACAGACATGCTACTGTAAATACACACATTTCTGATATTCTGAGAATATGACAACCATGTTCTATGTATGTTTCTATTAGAAGCAAAACTACCACCTGGACCATGTTTCAGCAACAAATTAGGAATGTTACAGATAGAAATGCAAGGACGAGAGCTGATTTGATTCCTTATCAGAGACACGTTTGTTCTACATGGTATATATCCACGACTGCGTGGCCACACACGACTCCAACACCATCATCAAGTTTGCTGATGACGGTGGTAGGCCTGATCACCGACGCCAATGAGACAGCCTATAGGGAGGAGGTCGGAGACTTAGTGTGGTGCCAGGACAACAGCCTTTCCCTCAACATCAGTAAGACCATGGAGCTGATCCTGGACTACAGGATAAAGAGGGGAGAGCACACCCCCATCCACATTGACGGGGTTGTAGTGGAGCGGGTCTAAAGCTTCAGGTTTCTTGGCGTCCACATCACTAAGGACTTAACATGGTCCACACACACACACACAGTCGTGAAGAGGGCACGACAGTGCCTCTTCCCCCTCAGAAGGCTGAAAATATTTGGCAGAGGGTGGTGCGGACAGCCCAATACATCACAGGGCCGAGCTCCCTGCCATCCAGGACCTCTATATCAGGTGGTGTCAGAGGAAGGCCCGAAGAATTGCCGGCAAACACTACCGGAGCATCGACTCTCAGACCAACAGGCTTGGAGACAGCTTCTACCCCTAAGCCATAACTGCTAAATAGCCATAAGACTGCTAAATAGTTAATTAAATGGTTACCCGGACTATCTGCATTGACCCTATCTTGCACTGACTCAATGCACAATTACAACACTATACAGTGGGGAGAACAAGTATTTGATACACTGCTGATTTTGCAGGTTTTCCTACTTACAAAGCATGTAGAAGTCTGTCATTTTTATCATAGGTACACTTCAACTGTGAGAGACGGAATCTAAAACAAAAATTCAGAAAATCACATTGTATGATTTTTAAGTAATTAATTTGCATTTTATTGCATGACATAAGTATTTGATCACCTACCAACCAGTAAGAATTCCGGCTCTCACAGACCTGTTAGTTTTTCTTTAAGAAGCCCTCCTGTTCTCCACTCATTACCTGTATTAACTGCACCTGTTTGAACTCGTTACCTGTATAAAAGACACCTGTCCACACACTCAATCAAACAGACTCCAACCTCTCCACAATGGCCAAGACCAGAGAGCTGTGTAAGGACATCAGGGATAAAATTGTAGACCTGCACAAGGCTGGGATGGGCTACAGGACAATAGGCAAGCAGCTTGGTGAGAAGGCAACAATTGTTGGCGCAATTATTAGAAAATGGAAGAAGTTCAAGATGACGGTCAATCACCCTCGGTCTGGGGCTCCATGCAAGATCTCACCTCGTGGGGCATCAATGATCATGAGGAAGGTGAGGGATCAGCCCAGAACTACACGGCAGGACCTGGTCAATGAACTGAAGAGAGCTGGGACCACAGTCTCAAAGAAAACCATTAGTAACACACTACGCCGTCATGGATTAAAATCCTGCAGCGCACGCAAGGTCCCCCTGCTCAAGCCAGCGCATGTCCAGGCCCGTCTGAAGTTTGCCAATGACCATCTGGATGATCCAGAGGAGGAATGGGAGAAGGTCATGTGGTCTGATGAGACAAAAATATAGCTTTTTGGTCTAAACTCCACTCGCCGTGTTTGGAGGAAGAAGAAGGATGAGTACAACCCCAAGAACACCATCCCAATCGTGAAGCAGGGAGGTGGAAACATCATTCTTTGGGGATGCTTTTCTGCAAAGGGGACAGGACGACTGCACCGTATTGAGGGGAGGATGGATGGGGCCATGTATCGCGAGATCTTGGCCAACAACCTCTTTCCCTCAGTAAGAGCATTGAAGATGGGTCGTGGCTGGGTCTTCCAGCATGACAACGACCCGAAACACACAGCCAGGGCAACTAAGGAGTGGCTCCGTAAGAAGCATCTCAAGGTCCTGGAGTGGCCTAGCCAGTCTCCAGACCTGAACCCAATAGAAAATCTTTGGAGGGAGCTGAAAGTCCGTATTGCCCAGCGACAGCCCCCGAAACCTGAAGGATCTGGAGAAGGTCTGTATGGAGGAGTGGGCCAAAATCCCTGCTGCAGTGTGTGCAAACCTGGTCAAGATCTACAGGAAACGTATGATCTCTGTAATTGCAAACAAAGGTTTCTGTACCAAATATTAAGTTCTGCTTTTCTGATGTATCAAATACTTATGTCATGCAATAAAATGCAAATTAATTACTTAAAAATCATACAATGTGATTTTCAGGATTTTTGTTTTAGATTCCATCTCTCACAGTTGAAGTGTACCTATGATAAAAATTACAGACCTCTACATGCTTTGTAAGTAGGAAAACCTGCAAAATCAGCAGTGTATCAAATACTTGTTCTCCCCACTGTATATAGATGGGTTGGTTGTTTAGCAACAAAACTGACGCGTGCGCAACTATGTGGCAAAACAGACGGGGGTTGTCTTAGATTGTTGACAACATATAAACTATATTTAGTCTCCAATGTTTATTCAAAAAACAAATACATTTGCACAATGAGCACTTGTTGTCTCTCAGATACATCCATACAGTTGTTGGTCAGCTAGCTAGCAAATGTTTTGCCATATTAGCATAGCAATGACATCAGTCAAAACACCTCAAAACAAGACACGGTATCAAGAACAAGATAAAACTAGCTGAAATGAGCCACCTACGATTCCCCACATGGCAGCTTCTGGTCATTGCTGCTAGCTATCTGGTCATCCAGAATCACAACACATGGACCTCTGGCCCATTGAAGCCTGCACATAGTTTTCATGAAGTTGTCAGCTAACACGTCGATCAACACTATATACCCACTCACTCACACACATTACACTGACACTCTCACACAAAACCCACACACATCCCCATACACTACATACGCACAAACACATAACACACACGTACGTATACCGACACAACACAAACACGCGCGCGTACACACACAAACACACACACACACACACACACTTTTACACTCATCATATGGTGCTTCTACTCTGTTCTTTATTTTACTCTTATTATTATCTATCCTGATGCCGTCACTTTACCCTGCCTTCATGTACATATCTACCTCATATACCTCATATCCCTGCACATTGATCTGGTACTGGTAGTCCCTGTATATACTGTAGCTTCATTCTTGTGTATTTTATTCCTTTTGTGTTACTATTTTTCTTTTTATAATTGTTTAACTCTGAATCGTTGGGAAGGGCTCGTAAGCAAGCATTTCTTGGTAATGTCTACACCCGTTGTATTCGACGCATGTGACAAATCAAATCAAATTTGATTTGATATGCGGTGTGGATTTTAAAAAGATGATAGATTTCTCTTTGATATGCTCAACTACCTAGAATTCTACCGATTCCAATCGTTCAATGAGAAACTAATTTAAATTAGATCAGATAGGTGTTGTAACGGTTGCTAAATAATGACAGGAACATATATTGCTAAGAATGTGAGAGCAGAGTGATTCCCCTAGCGGGTCTCAAACCAAGGCCACCAGCACCAGTGACGAACACCCTAACCACTGTCCCAATAAGGGATATCGCTAGGGCATGTGCTTATTGGGCCAGTATAGTTAGGCCCTGTCCAGAATAAACCCTAACCCCTCCTCCCTAGGCACTTGTGTAGATCTGAAACCCCTTGATAGGTGTAAGTATCACAAGTAACACTGACTCTTACTAAACTAGAGACTGCCATTCTTTTTATATTATGTATCAGCAGGTCTTATTATATTTTATCATGCCTATTTATGAGTGCCTTTTAGTCACATGTGCTGTGAGTGCCTTTTAGCCACGAGTGCCTTTTACTTAATTTCTGACATTCTCATGTGTGAAATTGAATTGCATTAACTATTTGTTTGATTGCATGGTGTGCTGTGATCCCCCAGATTGGCATGGACTACACTGACTTGAGACAGCTGTTGCCAATTCCCTATCACCTCCTCCCTCCCCAAACTAATTGCTAAACACGCCCCAGAACTAGAATTAAAAGGACCTGGAACTTATCTTCAGAGTGCCATTTAGACCGGGGACCTCTCGACTGACGGATATCCACCTAGTTGCTGCTGCGCCTCTCTGCCTGCTGTGGGACAAATACACAAAAATGAGGAACATTTAATTTTTTTCCCCCTTGTCTCATCGCTGAAACTCCCCAACAGGCTCAGGAGGCTAAGGTCAAGTCATGCATCCTCCGAAACATGACCCGCCAAACCACGCTTCTTAACACCCGCCCGCACCAATGAGTCGGAGGAAACACCATTCAACTGACAACCAAGGTCAGCCTGCAGGCGCCCGGCCCGCCACAAGGAGTCGACAGAGCACGATGAGCTAAGTAAAGCCCCCCCCGGCAAAGCCCTCCCCTAACCCGGACAACGCTGGGCCAATTGTGCACTGCCCTATTGGACTCCCGATCACAGACAATTGTGATACAGCCCTGGATCGAACCCGGGTCTGTAGTGACGCCTCTAGCACCGCAATGCAGTGCCTTAGACTGCTGCGCCACTCGGGAGGCCCAGGAACATGTTCCTAATATTGAGTTGCACCTCCTCTTGAGTCCCAAGTGTGGTCACAGTACAAACTAATACAATATTTGTATTTATACTAATTTAAATCAGAATACAGTAGCATACTGTCATTGTATAGAAATAACAACTTCAAGTTGTTGTATATACTTTAGGCATGGGTACCTTGTGGCTCAGTTGGTAGAGCATGGCACTTGCAACGCCAGGGTTGTGGGTTCGATACACATGGGGGACCAATACGAAACTGTATGCACTCACTAATGTAAGTCTCTCTGGATAAGACCATCTGCTAAAATTCAAATTATAAAAATAAGGTTAAGTGCAACATTTTTGTGGGAGTATGTTATTCATCCAAGTGGATGAGGACATGATTGGGACATATTATTCTCCCTAAGCAGACAGGTTGCCTCCCACAATGTTAACAGTGTTCCAGCTGTTGCTGTAGGTCTGGGATTTCCTAGACTAGTAGGTATATATGAGGACTGGAGGCTGCAGTAATGTTGAGATGCTAGTAGGGAGAGCTCTGGTTTAGAACACTGGAACCAAAGATACTGCCCTTTCATCTGTGCTGGAACCTTCAGTAGCACTCGGATGCAGCTGATGAGGAGTGATGGACATGGGTGGGTAAATGGAATGGGTGCTAACTGAATGACATCATGGAACTTTGACCAGTTGTATACAGATCTCAGAAGGGCAAGGCAACACATTCTAAGAAATGGTTTACGTTCTAAATAGTATAGTCAACACATTGTTCTGTATGTGGTATTGTTCTGTATGTGTATGACTGTAAATATCACATTGGAAATGGGACACATGTAGCTTATTTAAAAAATGTAGGCCTACTCCTCAAATGAAGAAAGGCAAATAGATATGCAGTCTTGCACAATTTCTATTGAGTTGGAGTCCTGCTCTAGGATCAGGCACCCCCCCCACACACCTCCTTCCGTTCCATATAATTATGATCTAAAAGGCAAAACTGATCCTAGATCAGCACTCCTACTCTCTCTGTGAAAACAGACCTTGGACTGTGGTTTCATGTATTTTAGTTCAATTTAATTATTCGCATGTTTAAAAATGTATTTCAGTAATACCAAGATACACTTTAGTTTTTTCTGGGCCCATCCATTTGGTTTTTACAGCCTTTTCTTTTTTTGTTACATGTACATTCTACACACATTTGCATGGCACAATTTTACTTTTTACAGTAGTTACATAGCAAGAATAAAGTAATTTGATATTTTGATATACATTACACCTAGAGAGATAGTACTTATACATTATAAATCATGTTTTCAGTCATAACTATTATAGAACATGAGCTTTTAAACCCACCCCTTAGCTACTCGCAGTCCATCCCACCTATCTCCGTAAACCGCCCTCTTATGATTACCATGTGCCATATATTTTTCAACTGTGCCCTGATTTTTCACATCAATTCTGAACCTGTCTAATCGCATGGTATCTACGGATTGTAAGTATTTTTAATAAATATTTTTACCAAAAGTATTATTATATTGGTGATTGACTATGGTTTTCCAAATCTCCCAACAGTGCTATTTGTAGGGATCATTTTAGATTCTGAACCTGTGACCAGAAACAAGCTACATGGGGCAATACCAAAACAAGTGATCTAATGATTCTGTCTGTTCATAACAAAATCTGCAGAGCTGAGATGGTTGTATGCCCCATATACAGTTGGGAGAACAAGTATTTGATACACTGCCGATTTTGCAGGTTTTCCTACTTACAAAGTATGTAGAGGTCTGTAATTGTTATCATAGGTACACTTCAACTGTGAGAGACGGAATCTAAAACAAAAATCCAGAAAATCACATTGTATGATTTTTAAGTAATTAATTTGCATTTTATTGCATGACATAAGTATTTGATACATCAGAAAAGCAGAACTTAATATTTGGTACAGAAACCTTTGTTTGCAATTACAGAGATCATATGTTTCCTGTAGGTCTTGACCAGGTTTGCACACACTGCAGCAGGGATTTTGGCCCACTCCTCCATACAGACCTTCTCCAGATCCTTCAGGTTTCGGGGCTGTCGCTGGGCAAAACAGACTTTCAGCTCCCTCCAAAGACTTTCTATTGGGTTCAGGTCTGGAGACTGGCTAGGCCACTCCAGGACCTTGAGATGCTTCTTACGGAGCCACTCCTTAGTTGCCCTGGCTGTGTGTTTCGGGTCGTTGTCATGCTGGAAGACCCAGCCACGACCCATCTTCAATGCTCTTACTGAGGGAAGGAGGTTGTTGGCCAAGATCTCGCGATACATGGCCCCATCCATCCTCCCCTCAATACGGTGCAGTCGTCCTGTCCCCTTTGCAGAAAAGCATCCCCAAAGAATGATGTTTCCACCTCCATGCTTCACGGTTGGGATGGTGTTCTTGGGGTTGTACACATCCTTCTTCTTCCTCCAAACACGGCGAGTGGAGTTTAGACCAAAAAGCTCTATTTTTGTCTCATCAGACCACATGACCTTCTCCCATTCCTTCTCTGGATCATCCAGATGGTCATTGGCAAACTTCAGACGGGCCTGGACATGCGCTGGCTTGAGCAGGGGGACCTTGTGTGCGCTGCAGGATTTTAATCCATGACGGCATAGTGTGTTACTAATGGTTTTCTTTGAGACTGTGGTCCCAGGTCTCTTCAGGTCATTGACCAGGTCCTGCCGTGTAGTTCTGGGCTGATCCCTCACCTTCCTCATGATCATTGATGCCCCACGAGGTGAGATCTTGCATGGAGCCCCAGACCGAGGGTGATTGACCGTCATCTTGAACTTCCATTTTCTAATAATTGCACCAACAGTTTTTGCCTTCTCACCAAGCTGCTTGCCTATTGTCCTGTAGCCCATGCCAGCCTTGTGCAGGTCTACAATTTTATCCCTGATGTCCTTACACAGCTCTCTGGTCTTGGCCATTGTGGAGAGGTTGGAGTCTGTTTGATTGAGTGTGTGGACAGGTGTCTTTTATACAGGTAACGAGTTCAAACAGGTGCAGTTAATACAGGTAATGAGTGGAGAACAGGAGGGCTTCTTAAATAAAAACTAACAGGTCTGTGAGAGCCGGAATTCTTACTGGTTGGCAGGTGATCAAATACTTATGTCATGCAATAAAATGCAAATTAATTACTTAAAAATCATACAATGTGATTTTCTGAATTTTTGTTTTAGATTCCGTCTCTCACAGTTGAAGTGTACCTATGATAAAAATTACAGACCTCTACATGCTTTGTAAGTAGGAAAACCTGCAAAATTGGCAGTGTATCAAATACTTGTTCTCCCCACTGTACATAACATTCTGTTTGTGGCAAGAATTTTGTATAATAATTGAAAAACTCTACGTTTTGAATCAAGTGTTGTTTTGCGTATCAGTTCATAAACCATGTGCCACTGAATCGGCACATCGAAAAATCTCTTCCCAACTATTTTGCAACCTGTATGGCGCCGTGGTCAACATTTTGGTCCTCAAGTAAAACTGATATTTACCTATTTTCTGACATTTTTTGTGCCAATTTTGGTCTTTAGTAAAGGGCAAACACAATTTCCCTTTCTTCTCCCCCATCCACTTGCCGCCTCCATTTTTGCAGTAATGCTACAATCAGTTGGTTGTAATTTTGGATAGAGCAAACATTTCCATACATGTTTGTTAACCGCACATGTGACATAACTCCACCTTTCCTATTCATAATAACATTAACAAAGATTAAGCATTTCTTTCCATAATATATATATATATATATATATATCAATTAGTATATTTGAATTTAACCATATTATTTGTAGTAATATTTTTTCTGTCTTTCTTTTTATGGCTTGTTTTAGAAAGGGCGATATTTTGAAAAAGGTTCCATTTTCAATGAACTGAAAGTGAGAAGTTGTAATCTGGATTAAGGGAAAGGGCCAATTATTGAACAAGGATGAGCCATTTTTACTAATCTACTGGAGAACCAGTTCGGGTTTAAGTATAACTTTTGTATGACTGATGCTTTTAGTGAAAGGTTTAATGCTTTAATTTTTAATCATTTTAGCCCCCCGAACTCATGTTCATTATATAAATAAACACTTTTTATTTTGTCTGGCTTGCCATTACATTTTACATTACATTTTAGTCATTTAGCAGACGCTCTTATCCAGAACGACTTACAGGAGCAATTAGGGTTAAGTGCCTTGCTCAAGGACACATCGACATATTTTTTACCTAGACGGCTCGGGGATTAGAACCAGCGACCTTTCACAATGCTCTTAACCACTAAGCTACCTGCAAATAAAGTGAAATATTTTTTGCTCAAACAATTTAAAAGAAAAATCATTCAGAGTAGGCAGGGCAATACGTAAATAGGTAAACTGGGATATGACTAAAGAATTAGTCAGGGTGATTTTTACTAACGTTCTGTAAAAATGTGTTGTAAATTCCTTTATTTCTTTAGGGATATGAATACCAAGTATGTCGACTTCACCGTCAGACCATTTTATTGGTAAACTACACGGTAATGTAAAACGTGTATATTTTTTAGTGATCCAATACGTAATATGGTACACTTATCATAGTTCGGTTGTAATCCAGAGAGGCTAGAAAAATTATCTAGATCCTCTATGAGGCTGTGCAGGGATCCAGATTGCGGATTTAAGAGGACATTTGAGTCATCAGCATACAATGACCCCTTTGTTTTTAAGCCCTGGATTTCTAGCCCCTCTATATTATTGTTGGATCTGATTTGAATAGCTAACATTTCGATGGCCATAATGAATAAATGCGCCGACAATGGACCACATTGTTTTACTCCTCTTGACAGTTTAATACTTTCTGAGAAGTAACCATTATTTATTATTTTTACACCTGGGGTTACTATACATAACTTTAACCCATTGTATAAGATATTCTCCAAAATTAAAATAGTCCAGGCATTTATATATAAGTTCTAGTCATACTTTATCAAAAGCCTTTTCAAAATCTGCTATGAATACCAGGTTTCCCAGATTTTTCATAGTGTATTTGTCTTATATTATCTCCAATGTATCTTCCATGTAAAAAACCTGTCTGATCAGGATGAATAATATCCGACAACACCTTTAATTCTATGTGCTATGCATTTTGCTAGGATTTTTGCATCACAACACTGAAGTGTAAGGGGCCTCCAGTTTTTAAAAGAAAGACTGGGTCTTTATACTTACCACCTGGGTGCTGTTTCAGTAATAGTGAAATCAAACCTTCTTCCTGAGTACCTGATAGTTTACCATTTTTATAGAAGTGGTTAAAACATGTTAATAGTGAATCTCAGCAATTTGGCCCTCACACAAGCCTTTCTGTACAGCTGTTAAATTCACACTATTATTAGGAGAAAAATCCTTACAGTTAACTTCAGTTAGTGGAAATGGAAGCGACAGAAAATAGAACATATGCCTTAAAGTACTTTGCTTCCTCTTTCAAAATATAATTTGGTGAATCATGGAAGACTCCGTCATTTGTAACAAGTTTCTGTAAATTCCTTTTGGTAGCATTTCTATGTTGAAGATATTTTTTAAGAATGTGGTGCATTTTTCACCCTTTTCCATCCAATTCGCTTTATTTTTTATTATACATTATACTTGATCGTTCCAGAATAAGTTCCTCCGTTTCTTTTTGTTTTTCCTCTAACTTATTCTGTGCCTCTATGGTACAGTTTGTATTGCTATACATCTGTACCTTTTTTGTTTTAACCTCTTAAGGATCGGACCCTTTTTTTTCAATTTTTGCCTAAAATGACATAACCAAATCTAACTGCCTGTAGCTCAGGACCTGAAGCAATGATATGCATATTCTTGATACCATTTGAAAGGAAACACTTTGAAGTTTGTGGAAATGTGAAATTAATGTAGGAGAATATAACACATTAGATCTGGTCAAAGATAATACAAACAAAAAAACATGCGTTTTCTATTTATTTATTTTTGTTCCATCATCTTTGAAATGCAAGAGAAAGGCCACAATATAAAATTGCAGTTAGGCGCAATTTAGATTTTGGCCACTAGACGACAGCAGTGTGTGTGCAAAGTTTCAGATTGATCCAGTGAAGCATTGCAATACTGGACTATTTTGTATGAAGTCTGCCCAAATGTGCCAAATTGGTCAATTGATTCATTTTCATTTTACCATATCATTTTTATAAGTTTATACACTCCCAGAAATGTCTTACATGATGGATCATTAGCTTATACACTAACTTTCACACATCTAGATGGCCGGGTGGGGTGGGTGTAGAGCCAGAGACAGCAGGTGTTCAAACTGTAGAACCCAGTTCCTACATTTGAATATAAAAATTGACTTTATCAAACAAAACTATGCTACATTTTATCTCCGGGACCCTTAGGATGACAAATCAGAGCAAGATTACTGAATGTAAGTACATTATTTACCTTCTGAGGTGAATGTATCAAAGCAGTTGCCTTGATAAGTTTTTTGTGTTGTGCACTCTCCTCAAACAATAGCATGGCATTTCCTCACTGTAATAGCTACTGTAAACTTTCTGCCTATATAAGGCATGTCTATGTCCTGGAAAGATTGCTGTTACTTACAACAGTTATGCTAATCACATTAGCGCACGTTAGCTCAACCGTCCCGTATACGGGACACTGATCCCGTAGAGGTTAAAGACCAATATTGAATTGCTTGACCTCTAAAGGCACATTTAAAAGTGTCCCATACAATAAGGGGATCTGCTGTACCTACAGTACCAGTCAAAAATTTGGACACACCTACTCATTCCAGGGTTTTTCTTTATTTTTACTATTTTCTACATTGTAGAATAATAGTGAAGACATCAAAACTATGAAATAACACATATGGAATCATGTAGTAACCAAAAAAGTGTTAAACAAATCAAAATATATTTTAGATTTTAGATTCTTCAAAGTAGCCACCCTTTGCCTTGATGACAGCTTTGCACACTCTTGGCATTCTCTCAACCAGCTTCACCTGGAATATTTTTCCAACAGTCTTGAAGGAGTTCCCACATATGCTGAGCACTTGTTGGCTGCTTTTCCTTCACTCTGCGGTCCAACTGATCCCAAACCATCTCAATTGGGTTGAGGTCGGGGGATTGTGGAGGCCAGGTCATCTGATGCAGCACTCCATCACTCTCATTCTTGGTCAAATAGCCCTTATACAGCCTGGAGGTGTGTTTTGCATGAGGGTGATAGTTTGTAGTGTGATGTCCTTTACGATCCATTGGGGTACTGGAAACTGTATTATAATCTCCCACCATAATAATAGAGTAATTTGTTGCTTGTGAGTTTGATAGATTAGTGTACATATAATTTCGAAGAAGTGTGGATCATCATAATTTGAACCATATAGATTAATTAGCCAAATCTGTTTATTGTCCAATAGCATATTTAAAATGATCCACCTTCCTTGTTCTTGCTTCGTTCTCATGAAACATGTCTAGAACATTAATATATTATATTGTGAGAACATGGCAATCATGTTCTGTGCATGTTTGGTGGGACGATTATGGAATATTCTCCTAACCCTCAAAAAACTAGCCATTAATTATTAAAGGAATGTTCTCCTAACTTTAACACCACAACATGCTAAAAAGGTTCTCAGAAGGTTTTTGCTAACATAGGTTTCCCTAACTAAAGGAAAACTGGACACTCAAACATTAGGTGAACATTATGGGTACCATTACAAAAACATTCTCTCTCCCTAGAATTGTTAGCTGGGTGCCTCTGTCTACTGAAACTCCACAATAGGAGCACTACTGGCACCAACTGGATACAGCTAGTGGTGAAGACCATAATATGAGAAGATTGTTACTGGTAAACTGGGGAAAACCTTACATACAAATAATAAAAAAGCAATTAAATCCAGGCAATCAATGCTACAATATTTCAACATGCATTTATTGTATTAGGCTACTAAAATTGTATCAGAGCGTGAGGTAATTTCAGGGTGCCTGCCCTGCATGTACAGATTCCCCCTATTACATTTTTACATTTTAGTCATTTAGCAGACGCTCTTATCCAGAGCGACTTACAGTTAGTGAATACATATTTTTTTTATACTGGCCCCCCGTGGGAATTGAACCCACAACCCTGGCGTTGCAAACGCCATGCTCTATCAACTGAGCTACATCCCTGCCGGCCATTCCCTCCCCTACCCTGGACGACGCTGGGCCAATTGTGCGCCGCCCATGAGTCTCCCGGTCGCGGCCGGCTGCGACAGAGCCTGGATTCGAACCAGGATCTCTAGTGGCACAGTTAGCACTGCGATGCAGTGCCTTAGACCACTGCGCCACTACGACTACGACTACGACAGGTGATGGATTAAAACACTGAAGAGTAACTGTCCTCCTAGCCCTCAGATGAGTGTAGGCTAGAGGTCGTCACGGGTCCACCAGACCCGAAATTCAGAGATCCGTCCGGGTCCTTAATTCTTGTCTCGGATCTGGGTCGGGATTTAATTGCCATGGGTCTCGGGTATGTGCAATTCAAATTGATTTACCTCTGTTAATTTAATGTGTGAGGTGATGAGAACTGCGCAAGCTTGTTATCTGTGTCAGCCAATTGCAACTCAATAAAACGTAGGCCTATAGCAGCTGAAACTGGTTCAGGATGCTCCCCTTTATTAACCCCTGCTGCAGAGAGAGAGAGAGGCAAACTGACAGCTGCAACTAACCATATACAGTGGGGGAAAAAAGTATTTAGTCAGCCACCAATTGTGCAAGTTCTCCCACTTAAAAAGATGAGAGAGGCCTGTAATTTTCATCATAGGTACACGTCAACTATGACAGACAAAATGAAAAAGAAAATCCAGAAAATCACATTGTAGGATTTTTAATGAATTTATTTGCAAATTATGGTGGAAAATAAGTATTTGGTCAATAACAAAAGTTTCTCAATACTTTGTTATATACCCTTTGTTGGCAATGACACAGGTCAAATGTTTTCTCTAAGTCTTCACAAGGTTTTCACACACTGTTGCTGGTATTTTGGCCCATTCCTCCATGCAGATCTCCTCTAGAGCAGTGATGTTTTGGGGCTGTTGCTGGGCAACACGGACTTTCAACTCCCTCCAAATATGTTCTATGGGGTTGAGATCTGGAGACTGGCTAGGCCACTCCAGGACCTTGAAATGCTTCTTACGAAGCCACTCCTTCGTTGCCCGGGCGGTGTGTTTGGGATCATTGTCATGCTGAAAGACCCAGCCACGTTTCATCTTCAATGCCCTTGCTGATGGAAGGAGGTTTTCACTCAAAATCTCACGATACATGGCCCCATTCATTCTTTCCTTTACACAGATCAGTCGTCCTGGTCCCTTTGCAGAAAAACAGCCCCAAAGCATGATGTTTCCACCCCCATGCTTCACAGTAGGTATGGTGTTTTGGTTTCATCTGACCATATGACATTCTCCCAATCCTCTTCTGGATCATCCAAATGCACTCTAGCAAACTTCAGACGGGCCTGGACATGTACTGGCTTAAGCAGGGGGACACGTCTGGCACTGCAGGATTTGAGTCCCTGGCGGCGTAGTGTGTTACTGATGGTAGGCTTTGTTACTTTGGTCCCAGCTCTCTGCAGGTCATTCACTAGGTCCCCCCGTGTGGTTCTGGGATTTTTGCTCACCGTTCTTGTGATCATTTTGACCCCACGGGGTGAGATCTTGCGTGGAGCCCCAGATCGAGGGAGATTATCAGTGGTCTTGTATGTCTTCCATTTCCTAATAATTGCTCCCACAGTTGATTTCTTCAAACCAAGCTGCTTACCTATTGCAGATTCAGTCTTCCCAGCCTGGTGCAGGTCTACAATTTTGTTTCTGTTGTCCTTTGACAGCTCTTTGGTCTTGGCCATAGTGGAGTTTGGAGTGTGACTGTTTGAGGTTGTGGACAGGTGTCTTTTATACTGATAACAAGTTCAAACAGGTGCCATTAATACAGGTAACGAGTGGAGGACAGAGGAGCCTCTTAAAGAAGAAGTTACAAGTCTGTGAGAGAGCCAGAAATCTTGCTTGTTTGTAGGTGACCAAATACTTATTTTCCACCATAATTTGTAAATAAATTCATAAAAAATCCTACAATGTGATTTTCTGGATTTTTTTTCCTCAATTTGTCTGTCATAGTTGACGTGTACCTATGATGAAAATTACAGGCCTCTCTCATCTTTTTAAGTGGGAGAACTTGCACAATTGGTGGCTGACTAAATACTTTTTTCCCCCACTGTAAATATTGTAGTGAATTCGAGGGGGTAGCCGGTCAATTAACCGGGACTCGAACCCAGGTCAAGCGACTGTCAATCCAACACCTTAACTGTTACACCAAGAGGACTGAACCTGTTGACAAGGTCACTGGGTGTTGGGTTAAGGTTGCTACAATATAATCCATAGATGGCAGTTCCCATTCAAGTTGGGAAGGACAGCCATTGCTTGCGTACCCATGAGTTTAACAGTCCATTTGGTTCCAAAACCCTTCTAGAGGTTCCAAATTGCATTCATGGATTATATGTCTATGGCCACAACGCAACAAGCTGTTTTATATTTGGGCGTGTGCTGCCCAAATTGTGGCCTTCCCGACTGTAGGCCTATGTGCTTGTGATAATACTGAATCCACAGCAATTTTTTAGAAGCTATTGAATCCTCTGTGGTAAATTAATTAATTAAAAATCTTAATATCATACAGTGGACGCCTAAGCCTATAGGCCTATGCATTCAATGCCCTGATGCATATTGGGTTCGGGTGGGAAAGCCACGGGTCCAACTTTTTGGATCTGTGAAGACTTTTAATGTAGGCCTACTGTCATACTGTCCCCACTCACAGCCAGGCAAGTGGCTGACACGGGCCCTCCAGTCTGAACCAGCTAACCCACTGATGGAGAGTAGGGGTGGAGGTAGGGAGGGGGTGGGGGGGAAACATCAGGACCTTACAATTTGTGAGGTTACAATATCATCTGGATGGCATTATGCCTCATCATTGTATATCATATTTATGTATTAAGCATGTCCTGTTAAAACACTCTAATCCACTAACTTTTCCTTGAGTTCACACTTCATTCTATACCCCTCTGTTCATTCAAAGACTACTTAAAGGGCAATTCCACCACTTTTCAACCTCATTTTCATTATCTCCAACACAATACTCTGTGATGTCACAGAGAAGCGTTTTTTAGGACCTTTCTTCTTATCTTTGTAACCACAGATCATGTATAGAAACGTGCTGTTTTCACATTTGTAGACACTGGTCTACACTGGTGCTGGAGACAATGAATATGAGGTTGAAAAGTGGCAAAATTGCCCTTTAACAAAACTCAGATATTCTTCAAAGAGGAGCATGGGAACACACAGAGCATGCATTGGCTAAAATGTATGTAACCATAGAAAACCTCAGATGACTTGAGGAACAATAAGACCTGATGATGTACCTCTAGGCCTGGGAACACACCCTCAGCTACTGTAACCCACCAACCCAGGAATTAGCTTTACTGTACATTGTGTAAGTTGAGGGTTCGATTAGAGGTGGATGGATGACTTTCTTTAAGAGCAATGACTAGATGGAGACGGATAACTATTTAGCAGCTTTAATGGTCAAATGACATTGATCACCATCAGCCACAACTATAGAACTCTCTGTCACTTCCTGTATCAATAAAGCTTTTAAGCATTGGCCAATAAAAAAAACAGATAATTAGTTACCATGTAAATAATTAGGTAAACCTTGAACACAGATTCACCATGTATTAGCAATGTGTATAAATGCAATATAAAACAGGTTCAGTTCAGTTTACAGAATATAAATGCTCATGAAATAATCTTACAGTTGTAACAAAACAATGTAATTCACAGGTAGTGATGATAAACAAAATAAATGTCCTGTATTTTAAAGACTGTACTTTCGTTTTTTACAGTACACTCCTCTAACAAAAATCACATGGCAATTTGATTCTTATAACTGCTTGATTAATTATTATAAGCAAAGTATTATTATATAGGAATGATCCTATCAAGCATTTTTTGGCAACTATAAGCTATTAAATCTCACGTTATCTTAAAAGCAGAGAGTACTGTAATGAACTTTCAGACCTCAAATTGGCCCATAAAATGACTTGATTTTAAAATATGGCAACAGATGCAAATTAATCATTGGAGATGAGCTTGGCTGATGATAGTCATCTCTTACAGATAGGGAGATAATAATTTCTCTCTCAGTTCTACATGGCAGAAAAACACTTTCTAAATGTAACAGAAGAACTGTGCTTCGTTTGATATAAAACACAGAAGATTTCAATTATGCCTGCTTGCGCTAGCTGCTCTGAAAAATGAATACAAACAAGCAGTGAAATGCCAACAGCTTAAAGGAAGATGGAAACAAAAAACAAATCGATGCACTCATCATTGTCAAAATGAGCACAGTATGGTGTAGCCCAGTGTGGGGCTGAATCTTGACAGCTAACCCCCATCCTCCTCCAAACAACTCTGCTCTCCTCAGCACATCTAGCTAAGCATTGCATTAGAAGAACACAGTGGATAATGGGTGGAAAAATCCAGACACAATCTCAATTAAGAGATGTGTGACTTTGCCCATCCAGAAGGGTGAAGGGTCGTTAGGAGACTAGGGATGTATGGCCTCTCCTCTCATTTGCCTCAGATATAGTAGTGACTGCCTGTGTGCTGGCCTGGGATGGGGGATGAAGGAATGTAGTAGGGGACACTAACTGGCAATGATGAACATCAACATAATGACATAAACACTTCTCTGGATGAGGAGCAGACATGTTATCCAATCAATAGTTTGTCTGAGGATGCACTGAAAGAAAAATAAATCAGAAAGATTAATTAGTTATTTAGAAAGAAATAAAACGTCCTCCCCATCAAAGTCTGTTGTGTCAATTTTCTAAATGTCACAAGAGCCTCACTCACCAGAGCATTCACCTGCCCTTGAAAACATCCTCTAAATCCCAGTAATGGGCGTTCTATTCCCTACGATAAACTATAGGGGATGAAAATCTGTTTTTAGCTGGCAGTGCATGGGCTACAATTTTTCATAAATGGAAGATATTATATTCTCATCTATTATTTTGTACTTTTATTTGTAAAATACCCCAGCATAATAATAATAATAATAATAATAATAATAATAATAACTGACTGATAATTAAGGAAACCTTTGTATATGAAAGGACTAAATTAATCAACCCAGGTCTGGTGACAAAAGAAATGGCCTGGCCACACATTCCAGGATGCTTCCGCTCCAGCACACATGCTCAATCCTGAGATTTCCCCTTTCAGAAGGAGAAAACGGTTACAATATCACCTCTTTTATGTCCTGTTAGAGATGGGTGTGGTAACTAGCTGGAGAGAAGGAGAGCTAGCACTTACTCTGGGTCGACACTAGCTTCCACAGCCACAAAGTCATAATTATGTCTAAACCCCGCCTAATTCTGCAATTTATCTTCTTAAAATGTTATTTTAAACCTAACCCTAACCTTAACCACAATGCTAACCTTATGCCTAACCCTAACCCTAAATGAAGACCAAAAAGCTTATTTTAGTTTTCATAAATTTTTCTACCAGTATCATCCTCTTGTTGTTGGGGTTTGACTAGATGGCGTACAGTTTATGTCAGAATTGACCAGAATTTACTTTTCGTAGCAGGTTAGGAGAACCTAAGTGGCAGGTTAGGAGAATTAACATAGCGGGTTAGGAGAATTAGGTTAAGGTTAAGAATAAGGTTAGCATTAGGGTTAGCTAAAATGCAAAACAATTCAACTTTAGATGTAAGTTTGACATAAGCTGTATCCCATCTAGCCATGAGGAGGGATGAGAACCTTTAAGGGTGAAATTCAGACATCAGAGGAGGCTGGTGGGAGGAGCTATAGGAGGATGGGCTCATTGTAATGGCTGGAATGGAATAGCTAGAACGGCGTCAAACATGTGGTTTGATACCATTCCATATATTCCATTCCAGCCATTACAATGAGCCCGTCCTCCTTTAGCTCCTCTCACCAGCCTCCTCTGTCAGACATGCATCTATGTTGAATTTGTAAATGACCCACTGTAGAATATTCAGAGGATGATGGCGCAATAATACTAGCCCGCTAGGCATAGCGGTGGGAAGTACGGGTGCTGAGGGTGCAAAAGAAATGGGGGGGGGAAATAAAAATTATTCACAAAGGTAGTGCACTGGACCTTTACTAGTCCTGTATTAGCAGACCGATATAGCCATCTGGATCGAGAGGAGACCAGGTTCTAAAATTAAATGTTTGGTGTATGGTGAACAGAGGCAGGTTTCAATAATGCAGTTATTATGGTAAAATACCACCCATTAAAAACAGGGTATTGATGTCCAGAGTGACCAGAAAGCGAGTGCATGACCCCAATATTGTCCCCAACAACATTAATCATTAACAGTTAAATTGAAACAGAACAAAGATGCATCACAGGGCAACATCTTCTGAATAAAATTAGGTTGGATATTTTTTTGGCAACTCAAGCAAGAGGAGATCGCTGTAAGGGTTATTTTATTTTCTGTAGCTCGTTTTGGCTCAGTAATGACTATTTGCTTAGTCTTTTGGAAGGAAAAGAAGAGGCAGAAAGGGGGGACCAGGGCCTGTCCAGACACTTCTTGCTGGACGGACACACTTCAGTCTCGAGTGCCTCGGCTGAGCAGCTCGGTGAGGTCCAGAAACGTCGCTCTAATTAGTGGGAGCTGAGCGCATCTCTTCGGCCCAACAATGGAGGCCTGTAAGTGACTTTTTTCACCAGCCTCACCCAGTGTTGTGGGTGTCACTGTCCTGAGGATTGTCTGGAATGGTGTTTTCTTTTCAAATTTAGGGCAAAATAGCTTCACTGTTGAATGAAAATATGCTCAATTATATTGAATAAAGCCTTATAAGGCCTATTAAAAATTGTTTGGCAGAGTATCAAGTTCCAAGTTTGACAATTCCGAATGAGGAGTGAAACCCTTATTTAGAATTATTGATTTTGCTTAATGACTGTATATATGAATGGACAAATCCTTCGATCATGTGACACCATTCATTCCTATGTGAAGACACAATAGCACATTGAAGCCAAATAAAGTTGGTTAAGATGATGTCTCATGGAGACATAACATGCACAGTTTGAGCTTCTCCAGGAAGTGATGTTGTAGACTAGCTGTAGACTAGCTCAATGCTTGAGTAACTCAAGTCGAAGGCCATTGTCACGATCGTAGCAAGCAGACCAAAGCGCAGCGGGTTGAGCGTACATACTTTATTTGTACTGCACACGACTCAAAAACAAAAAACAACGATCAATGAAGTCCACAGTGACACGACTGAAACGGAACAAAAACCCACAAACACAAGGTGAAAACACACAGTTTAAATATGGCTCCCAATCAGAGATAACGAGCCGACAGCTGACACTCGTTACCTCCGATTGGGAGTCATATGACAATACAAGCACACCAAACCAAACACACCCAATACACAACAAAGCCAACCCAAAAACCCAACAAAACGAACACACCCTGACTCAAAATACAAGTCCCGGAGCCAGAGTGTGACAGTACCCCCCCCTAAAGGCGCGGACTGCGACCGCGCCTCACAACCCCACAATAGGGGAGGGCTGGGTGGGTGTTGCTCCTCGGAGGCGGCTCCGGCTCCGGGCTTTGACCACCACCCCACTATAGTCACTACCCACTCTCGTAGCCTCCTCCAAATGACCACCCTCCAATTTAACCCACCTGGATTAAGGGGCAGCACCGGACTAAGGGGTAGCACCGGACTAAGGGGCAGCACCAGGATAAGAGGCAGCACCAGGCTAAGGGGCAGCACCGGACTGAATGGCGGATCCTGGCTGGCTGGCTCTGGCGGATCCTGGCTGGCGGATCCTGGCTGGACGGCTCTGGCAGATCCTGGCTAGACGGCTCTGGCGGATCCTGGCTGGCTGGCTCTGGCGGATCCTGGCTGGCTGGCGGATCCTGGCTGGACGGCTCTGGCAGATCCTGGCTGGACGGCTCTGGCGGATCCTGGCTGGACGGCTCTGGCGGATCCTGGCTAGACGGCTCTGGCGGATCCTGGCTGGACGGCTCTGGCGGATCCTGGCTGGACGGCTCTGGCGGATCCTTGCTGGACGGCTCTGGCGGATCCTGGCTGGACGGCTCTGGCGGATCCTGGCTGGACGGCTCATGGCTGGCTGACGGATCTGGCTGCTCGTGGCTGGCTGACGGATCTGGCTGCTCATGGCTGGCTGACGGACCTGGCTGCTCGTGGCTGGCTGACGGATCTGGCTGCTCATGGCTGGCTGACGGATCTGGCTGATCCTGTCTGGCGGAAGGCTCTGGCTGATCCTGTCTGGCGGAAGGCTCTGGCTGATCCTGTCTGGCGGAAGGCTCTGGCTGATCCTGTCTGGCGGAAGGCTCTGGCTGATCCTGTCTGGCGGAAGGCTCTGGCTGATCCTGTCTGGCGGAAGGCTCTAGCGGCTCCTGTCTGGCGGAAGGCTCTAGCGGCTCCGGTCTGGCGGACGGCTCTGAAGGCTCATGGCAGACGGGCGGCTTTGCAGGTTCAGTACAGACGGGCGGCTTTAGCGCCGTTGGGCAGACGGGCAGTTCAAGCGCCGTTGGGCAGACGGGCAGTTCAGGCGCCGTTGGGCAGACGGGCAGTCCAGGCGCCGTTGGGCAGACGGGGCAGTTCAGGCGCCGTTGGGCAGACGGGCAGTTCAGGCGCCGTTGGGCAGACGGGCAGTTCAGGCGCCGTTGGGCAGACGGGCAGTTCAAGCGCCGTTGGGCAGACGGGCAGTTCAGGCGCCGTTGGGCAGACGGCAGACTCTGGCCGTCTGAGGCGCACCTTAGGCCTGGCGCGTAGTGCCGGAACTGGAGGTACCGGGCTGAGGACACGCATCTCAGGGCTAGTGCGGGGAGAAGGAACAGGGCATGCTGGGCCCTGGGGACGCACCGTAGGCCTGATGCGTGGTGCCGGAACTGGAGGTACCGGGCTGAGGACACGCATCTCAGGGCTAGTGCGGGAAGCAGGAACAGGCCGGGCCGGGCTGGCGAAGCGCACCATATCCCTGGTGCGTGGAGCAGGAACAGGCCGGGCTGGGCTGGCGAAGCGCACCGTATCCCTGGTGCGTGGAGCAGGAACAGGCCGGGCCGGGCTGGCGACGCACCCCACAGGCGTAGTGCGTAGAGCAGGAACCGGCCGGGCTGGGCTGGCGACGCACCCCACAGGCGTAGTGCGTGGAGCAGGAACAGGCCGGTCTGGACTGGCGACGCACACCATATCCCTGGTGCGTGGAGCAGGAACAGGCCGGGCTGGGCTGGCAACGCGCACCGTATCCCTGGTGCGAGTGGCCGGAACAGGCCGGGCCGGGCTGGCGAAGCGCACCGTATCCCTGGTGCGTGGAGCAGGAACCGGCCGGGCTGGGTTGGCGACGCCCACCACAGGCGTAGTGCGTAGAGCAGGAACCGGCCGGGCTGGGCTGGCGACGCACATCGTGGACCTGGTGCGTGGAGTAGGAACAGGCCGGTCCGGCATCGGGAACACATACCACTGGCCTTAACTGGGGATCAGGAACGGGCCGGACCGGACTGGTAACACACCTCAGTCTCTCACGCCGTGCCACAACAACTTCCCTCCCTCTACTCGCCAATGGCTCCCGTACTCCGATAGCCTTCTCTCCATATCTCCCTGTGGCAGCCTCCTGCTGCCCAGCCGCCCAAGCCATGTGCCCCCCCCAAAATTTTTTTTGGGGTTGCCTCTCGTCCTTCCAACGATGGCCCTGCTGACGCCGTTGCTCCTCTCTCGCCAGGGCCTTGATCCTCCCCCAAGGTCCCTTGCCCCCGAGCATGTCCTCCCAGGACCACGATTTGCCCACCTGGGCCATCGCCAGCCTCTCGATCTCCTTACCCGGCGCCTCCTCCCATGTCCAGCTGTCTTGCTCCTGGACACGCTGCTTGGTCCTTTTACGGTGGGTTTTTCTGTCACGATCGTAGCAAGGAGCAGACCAAAGCGCAGCGGGTTGAGCGTACATACTTTATTTGTACTGCACACGACTCAAAAACAAAAAACAACGATCAATGAAGTCCACAGTGACACGACTGAAACGGAACAAAAACCCACAAACACAAGGTGAAAACACACAGTTTAAATATGGCTCCCAATCAGAGATAACGAGCCGACAGCTGACACTCGTTACCTCCGATTGGGCGTCATATGACAATACAAGCACACCAAACCAAACACACCCAATACACAACAAAGCCAACCCAAAAACCCAACAAAACGAACACACCCTGACTCAAAATACAAGTCCCGGAGCCAGAGTGTGACAGCCATTAGCAGCTAAATTATCCTTAAAACTTATTCTGTGTGTGATTAAAAACAAATGATAGGTTCAAGGACATACATCTGAGGGATATACTACATACCTGATTTGAGGAGTTAGCGAGGTAACTTTGGTCAACTCTGAGTTCAGAAAGTGGCTCACCTTTTAGCCAGGTAAATTTATATGGCAAGGAATGCTTTAGAACTAACCTGCTCTGGGGCAGGCTAACTCAGGGCTAACTCCATTTATCCTGAATGAAGTGTCTGAGCTGTGAGTTGAGGACCAATTAAATCAGATTCCCTACCTCTAGCAAACAGCAGAGTCCCAACAGCAGTCCCAAAATTTTACCACTGCTACACCTGGCTATCAGTGGAGCCTTGTCTGGCAGCGAAACAGTTCATTCAGCCTCATTTACTGCCTTAAAAAAAAACATAGCTGATATGGCTGACTTGCTTAAACAAATGTGGTTGCCTGGTATGGCAACTGCTTGGCCTCCGACCACAAGGCACTACAGAGGGTAGTGCGTACGGCCTAGTACATCACTGGGGCCAAGCTTCCTGCCATCCAGGACCTCTATACCAGGCCCAGAGGAAAACCCTAAAAATGGTCAAAGACTCCAGCCACCCTAGTCATAGACTGTTCTCTCTGCTACCGCACTGCAAGCGGTACCTAAGCGCCAAGTCTAGGTCCAAAAGGCTTCTTATCAGCTTCTAAGCTTCTACCCCCAAGCAATAAGACTCATGAACAGCTAATCATGGCTACCCGGACTATTTGCATTGTATATAGCCTCCCTACTGTTATTTTATTTTACTTCTGCTCTTTAATTAATTTTTTATTTTTGACTCATCTATTTTTTACTTAACACTTATTTTTCTTAAAACTGCATAGTTGGTTAAGGGCTTGTAAGTAAGCACTGAATGACGGGTCGCCACTGGTCTCAATTGAGATTTCGCTGTTTGACTAGCCATGTCAGACATGCGTTAGCGGCAGGCGGACCCGCAATATCCAACAATGTAGTGGGCTACTGATGAAGCCTGAGCTGGAATGTGAAGCTAAGTGAAGCTAGCTAATTTAATTAAGAAACGCCTGCCCACTGGGCACATAATCAGTTCAACATCTAGTTTTGATTAAAATGTAGATGAGTTGTCAACTAATGTGATTTGAACTTGGAATTAACAAAACATGTCACCATGTCATTGGATATATGTTAACAGTTTGGTGAAAAAAATACGAAATTCACTTACCTTCATGACTTTTGTCAAATCCAATCATTTTTCCAAGTTGATTCAACATCATCACATTTAATTTTTTTGATAAAATGACGTGGAAAAAAACATTGATTCCACCAGTTTTTTCCCAGTGGGTGGGTACATCTAGCTATTTGAAGCCTTGAACTTCAATGGCTTCAATGAGAGGGGGTAGTTGTTCTCCCTGGTTTTGCTCCACATTTAGGCCTAATAAGGTTTATCTAATGTTCTATGCACAAAAATATCCCAAATTCTCTCTCATGGCATAAACTGATGGATGGTCTGATGCACTTAAAGAAAAAAAGTTTTTATTTAATCTTGGTTGTCACGCTATTTTTGTGTAATTATATATAACTCATTTTTGCATAGAAATCGAATTATTCATTGAGATATAAATTAGATTCCACATTGAGTGCGACCGGACTCCTGCAGAATCCTATAGAATTTTCTCCTACTGGCTCTTTCGCTCACTCTCTCTTTTCTCTGAAACCCATGAGATGGAGAGTAGCCACTGCAGCTGCTATTCACATTTACGAGGTAATTGTTAATGAAAAGTCACTGCATGCCATTATGTTGTCCGCAGGATCATTGTTCATTTTCACATCGCCATTGAAACGATATTGAGGACCCGAGTGTTTCTATTCAGTTTTGGTATTCAGGATCTGTTGCCTGGTTACTAATAAAGGGGGAAATCACCCACTGTATTGGCCAAGATGGGCCGCAAGCCGGCAGTGTAACAATGCAACTTTTGTAAAAAGGCGTTGATACAAGTTAATGACGCTTGTTCAACAAAACATTAACGGACTTGTTCACGGTATCAGACTGTGAATGAGAGGGACTGCCTCAGCACTGCACTTTAACAAGTGTGTGTGTTTTTGTTCCTGAGAAACTCAAAGCACTGTGTCCACTCCACACACACACACACACACACACACACACACACACACACACACACACAGACACACACACACACACCACACACACACACAAGTAAATACGTGGTTTATTTTCCCACTAAGAGGAAAATATCAACTGCTAATCTGTGTAGGACTAAGCAGTGTGTATTCATTCCTGAAGTGTGATTTATTAATACTCATTTGATCTTCATTATAATGAATGGGTACATGATTAATTGTCACATAAACATGACTTGAATGGGGCTGTCTGCAGTAACTGCTGGATTATGAAATCGTTTCCTCACAACATGGGAGAGGGAACTCATTGCAGTGGGGCCCTCGGAGCTTTGTGTTTTTCTGACATTCTTTTCACTCGGACGTTTTAAAGCGGGCAATTTGGTAAAGGTCCCGTTTGTTGCACCCGCTTTTTAACTGACGCGGACAAAGCTGTAGGTAGTCCTGTCACCCCGAGCAGAATAAAAAGAATCAAAGGATTTTTCCCTTAAATTGACTAATTTTCTCGTTGAATTGTGAAAGTAATGGCAAGGTAATAGCCTGTGCTCTGTACCTAACGGCTTAATGCCTACTAAACCCTTCCACGTGGCTCAACTAGTCGTGGCAATTAGAGCTCATTATAGACTCATAAAGGATCTATTTTTTGGGAATACTTAATAGACAATGACATTTTATCGTGCATTATTCTGGAAAAAATAATATTAGAGCGAAGATGGTGTGATGAGGGCGCGCGCCACACATCATTCCGGCTGGTTTGTTCCCTCTCTCCCTCCCTCTCTCTCTCTCGCTCTCGCTCGCTCTCTTTCTTTCTTTATTCTCTCTCTCTCTCTCTCTCTCTCTCTCTCTATATATATATATATATATATATATATATATATATATATATATCACTCTCTCTCTATATCACTCTCACTCTCTCATCTGAAACGGTTCTCCGTACCATAACAACCCATAGCGCCTCTCGTGTCATACGCTCTGTTCACTTTATTATAGCAATTACAGTCTGCGTGACAGACGTGTTTGTTTTTTGTCATTTATTCCTGCTTAAAGTCATATTCTAATTCATTTAAAGATGCCAATTAAATTCGTATCAGCACTGGTCACCCACTGGTTGCTCCCCCAAATTAGCAGAACAACACAGACAACGAATTGACCATGTGCCCTTCCCCTATAAGACTAACTTACACGTAGAACAAAACAGTTATAAACCCCACAAAAATATAATTATATGATCTTGGAGATATAGTTCCACTGGAAATTGTGTAGCCAAAGTGGTGCAGTTTATAGTCAGTCCAGTTTGACCTCAATATTGCAATCCTTAAACTGAACTCTTGTAGCTTGTAGGCCTACTTGTCCTTTGTTTGATCAACAGACTTAATAGATGTTTGCACATGTAATGTTTGCGCCATTAAAACTGGCAAACGGCGCGCGCTGCTCGCCTCCCTGCGCTCTGTCTGGAGGTTCGAGGCGTTAGTAAGCAGATGAAAGTAGAAGCTAAACCCACTGGTGACTCAACCGCCTGGAGATCAAACTCGCTAATTATTGTCACAAGATAAGGGATTAATGCATTTCTGAAATAGATACCTGTTTACCCGGCAGAACAAACACCTTCTAATTGAATCCTAATCACTATCAAATAGGCACAACCCAGACGGCAGGCATTCATAATTCTTAAAAGCTGGACCTGAAATCTTTACCAAAAGGATGCATGCAGGGTATGATTATCCTGCAATTATTAGTCCACATAGTTATGAGACTTACAACCTTAAATAGCATTTCCACAAACAAACTTTCCCAAATAAAGTAGGCTTATGCTTATTGTCACCATATACAAGGCTTGGGCAATGCAATTATGTTAATTATACAGTAATTATCTAAGCATAATTTGCTCATTAATTGGGATTTTGAATAAAACGAATAAACAACACTGGAGGCATTAAGATGGTTTGGATCCCTGCTAATAGAGAGCTCATTGTTTACAGTGTTATGGACGATCAAGTCTGTGGTTATACAGTACCAGAATTATAATTCGTTTGGAAATTTCACCCATAGCCCTAAGGCAACTGCTCACATTCTAGAAGATAATGCAGGTTTTTTGTATCGCGGTTTGCTGAGAGCTATATTCAGAGGCTGAAGATTGATATGATGATAGAGGTTGGTATTGTGTTCGGGGCTTTTCAACTCCAATAGGCTATTGCAGATGTTTGTGATTAATTTTTAGTTATAGACCTACTCTTATATAAATAGATGTCGCCTATCGGTCAAGTTCACCGTTGAATTGAGCATGAACATGTGTAGGCCCTACAGCCAATTTTTTGGAAAAATCAGAATTGACAATATAGGTCAAATGCATTGTCTCACAGTTGCTATTTTTTAATCAAGGCAACTGAAATGAAACTAACATTCTAATCAGATTATGTTAAAATATGAATTTTTATGTTTTAAATATAATTGTCCTTATAATGCTCAAATTACAATTGCGGACTATGCATCACTGCATGGACTATATTGCAGAAGATTTGCGCACTATTGTCCCAGGCAGCTAATGATGCTAGATAAATATTGCTTTGCTAACTAACTTTGCTAACTCACATTATGTTTTTTGTGTGACTTGGTATTAACATGGCTTTTCATTTGGGGTAAAATGAGCGAATGTGGAGATTTTTATTGGAAGTTCTCTGAGGCATCGCGTGGTTTTGCAGAAGATCCTACTGAAGCCCTTGAAGTCGGGTGCGCGAGCCGGGTGCGCACGTGGGTGACGCTAGGGCCAGCCCTCTCCGGGGTCCCTTTTGTTTAACTATCAAACATAAGCACCTTCCGAGATCCCGAGGGCTTCAGATGAGAAACGGCCAACATCTTGTGCAAGGAGCAATACTGACCGCTTATCGTTCTGCAGCCATGTCTAGGTCATTTTATGTCGACTCTTTGATTATCAAGGACACGTTGCGACCCGTACCTCTTAACGAGCATCCGCGACAAGACTTCCTCATCCCCATCAGCTTGCACTCGCCCACCATGATGACGGTCACCGCGCCAGTGTGCCCGTCCAGGAAAAGCGGCACTTTCTGCGTCTGCCCGCTTTGCGTCACGTCCCACCTCCACTCTCCCCGCAGCGGCATTTCGATGCTGAAGAGTCAGTTCCCGAGAGCGGAGCCCCAATATTGTCAGAGGATATCACACCACCAACAGTCTCTGGCACTGGCGCACCCGTCTGCACGCCCTGTCTGCATGCCTGTCTGCAAGCCAACGTACAGCGTCACAGACCCCATTAGGTTCCACTGTCTCTCCATAGGTAAGACTATGTGGTCTCTGACCACCTGTATCTGCAATATAACGCAATATAACAACCAGTCAATTCAACCTTTGAAATTAGAGCGACATATTTTAATTGAACCACTACATAATGTTTGTTAGTTCGTTAGTCTATCCAATTACGCACAATTACGCACAGTAAAACCAATGCCATTTCTTGCATAAAGCATGTACTGCAGTGTTAGAAATGTTGAATAGAACTATAATGTTTGGCTAAATCGTTGTCCTGTCTCCATCAGGCGCCTCTGAGAGCAGTCACATCCAGAATGGCAAGAGGATGCGCACAGCTTTCACCAGCACGCAACTACTGGAACTGGAGAGGGAGTTCTCCTCCAACATGTATCTTTCTAGGCTCAGAAGAATCGAAATTGCAACGTATCTGAACCTCTCGGAGAAACAGGTGAAAATCTGGTTCCAGAACCGGAGGGTGAAACACAAGAAGGATGGCAAGGGCACACAGAGGAGCGCGCACAACGGTTGCAAGTGCGCAAGCGGTCACACGGATTACCCGAGGTCTGAGGACGAGGAATCTCTATCCCCTGCATCAGCGTCAGAGGAGAAACATATATCCCCAATCTGAGGGCAGCTCAGACTGTCACTGTGCAGACTTCCATTACGTTACTGGCACTTAGTCTACCATGGTTCATCACGAATTCTGCAACACCAGACGACCTCCGGGCCATGAGATGCTACTTCCTGTCTGAGAAGAACTATTGGAAATATCCTTGGTTTCCCCTGGTCAAATGATGTAGGCCTATTTGTACGTTCATTTTATGTTAACTGTCCAATATGAACAAATTGTGAATACATGTTTTATTTGTTGAAACATAAAAAAATAAGTGATGTTAAATCCTTCAGGGTTCAAACCAACGTCAACGTTGTACATCGTCAGTGGTTGTTATACAATGTTTGATTTCATTCTTATCAGTGTAAATATGATGGCTGTTGATCCACTCTGTTTCATTTCTTATTTTTCCACGTGAAATTGTATGTACATAGTAGAATATTATGTATATAATATGTATATTTGTATTTATTCTAATAAAACATTGTTGAGTTGTATCTCAGACAAAACATTTTTATTTTTATTTTAAGGGTTGGCATGGTGGATCTTTGATGCAATCCTTACAGGCTATCTGTATAGCATATTTGTAGAGCTTTTGTGTTTGATATATTCGTCAAGAAATCAACGTTTAGTCTGTATTTTGAGTAAAATGTTAATTTAATATATAATTACACACATTTTATCATGAGACCATTTCAAAGAGCATATTGGACGTCATCATAGGCAGGTGACCAGAGACACTAAGATGAACAGTATTAGATTCCCATCCACGTTGACATTAATTTACAGCCTGAGGAAGATACTCTAGTACAGGGATCATTAACTAGATTCAGCCGCAGGCTGATTTTTTTATTGAGTGGATGGTCGTGGGGCCGGAACATAATTACAAATAATTTGTAGATTACAAATTGACCGCAAGAAGCCCAAACATATACAATGTTAGATTAAAACATAACCATTGCTTACATTGCTTACATTTGTATATGATCACGTCTCTCTATTAAGCGTGGGAATACTTGGGAACAGATTTGCAAAATAAAAATCAGTTGGAGCTGATTTCCTGTTGTTTTTACAGTCTTTATAGTTTATTTTTGTACTCAGAAAACCCTGTACACTGAGTTTACAAAACATTATGAACACCTGCTCTTTCCATGTCATAGACTGACCAGGTGAATCCAGGTGAAAGCTATGATCCCTTATTTATGTCACTTGTTAAATCCACTTCAATCAGTGTAGATGAAGGGGAGGAGACAGGTTAAAGAAGGATTTTTAAGCCTTGAGACAATTGAGGCATAGATTGTGTATGTACACCATTCAGAGGGTGAATGGACAAGACAAAACATTTAAGTGCCTTTGAACGGGTATGGTAGTAGATGCCAGGTGCACCGGTCTGTGTCAAGAACTGTTTTGTACACTCAGTGTAATCTATACTTCTTTTAAAAAGATCAAGAATAGATGGATGGTTTATAATTCTTGAAATTATCCATCTGTTCCTTGGGCTGCGGTTGGCAGTGCCCATCCCACAGGGTGGTGCTCCTGCTCGGGTTAGCCATGTTATTGTGTTCCTCTCTGAGGAGGTTGATAAAGGGGCCAGCAACGAATTCATTCACTGTTAATGAACTATACTGGCACTTAATGAGAGTTCTCTTGTTGTCTATACTTAACAACTCTCTCTCTCTCTCTAGCGCTCACTCTCTCTCTCGCACTCGCACACGCACACACACACAAACACACATTCCCATCAACCCCCTCCCATTGTAAGAATATTTAAAAAAATGTCCAAATGGCAAATTATGAAAAGTATAATAACACATTGGGCTCCCGAGTGGCGCAGTGGTCTAAAGCACTGCATCTCAGTGTTTGAGACCCCCTGGTTCGATTCCAGGTTGTATCACAACCGGCCGTGATTGGGTGTCCCATAGGGCGGCGCAAAATTGGCCCAGCGTCGTCCGGGTTTGGCCGGTGTAGGCCGTCATTGTAAATAAGAATTTGTTCTTAACTGACTTGCCTAGTTAAATAAATAAAACATTGATATAAAGCATTAGAGAAAACTTGCTTACTCAAATGGATAGGTAAGCATAATATAAAATTGGTCATATTAAATAAAAGCCTAAATAAATATGTTTTTTATATTTCCATTTATTTTTAATCGTTGTTATTATTATTAACACCACCATTATTATTATGTTATTATTGATAGCTGGGCTTTATTTGAACAGTAGCTATATAAAGTACTAGGCCTATAATTGATGCTGCCCACAACGCCCTGTCCGGTTAAGCCCCGGGCTTAACCGGGATAATAGACATTTACATTTACATTTTTGTCATTTAGCAGACACTCTTATCCAGAGCGACTTAGAGTTGGTGCATTCATCTTAAACTAGCTAGGCCTCTATCGTCCATTTAATGTTGCTTGTCCAAAAGGAGTTTAATTGCAGTTTCAGTCCCACGTTGGCTGATTATGCTGCAATTCCTTCGAAACCACAGAACAAGGATACATAGAACTGGGCAAAGGCTTTGACAGGTTAGATTGTCCTGCCTTGGGACTCGCATTTAGCAGTGGACCCCCGACGGCTGCAGACTCTGAGGGCTTTGAGGAGACAGCTACAGGGTTCCTCGGAGGGTGAGAGAACGATTTAGTCACTGTTTCATTAAGCACTATTTGAACCTTTCAGTTTATGGTAAATTGAGGGGGCACGCTGTAAATGGAAGGATTACGTAGGAAGAGCGATAGGAAATTAGCTAACGGTTAATTTAACTCGTTTGAGTCGGAGTTTGGGATACATTCCTAATTGAGAAGGGAAGCAGGTGAAGTTTTGGTCCCACGCAGGCCCATTCAGACCAGGAATAAATGGTCTCTTTTCACATCCCGCTGGTGATCATATATTATTGAGGGAAAGCCACCTAATGAATATATATTGAAGTTCCTATTAATCGAATTAGAGTTCACCCATTGCAGGTGTGAGAGTAAAAGACCACCGGCCCATTAAAACTGATTAACAAAGGAACTGCAGTTTTGGGAAAGTCTCCCCCTTTTCAGACGGACGGCCCTGACCTCGAACTGTCAGTCCGCTATAATAGCCTGAAGCTCATGTGGATTATACCTTCAGGCCATGGCAGAACTATCTGGGGAGACAAACGAAACTCTCAAAACACCATCATAGTTGTGTAGGCCAGTCGAGTTATTGCTACAATCAAAAGAAAAGGAATAGCATGAAGCAGTTGTGTAAATTCCTGTAGCATGACTTTAAAAAATGTGCATATTGGCTTAAATCATAAACCGTGATAAACCGTTTTCTCTTTGCCCGTGAAAACCTCTGCTTTGGTCATGAATCTGCAAGTAAACTTTGATTTGACTTAGATTTTTGCTTTGAAGTACAATTTTGGCACTCGATAAATGTGACAACCATCTCTTCTGAGTCCAAGGGCTTCGAGTGGCCACGAATCACCCTGCGTAGCATATAGGGCCCAGGAGTGTCCGGTGAGGTGCTTGTTTCAAATGATGATGAAACGGTGAATTCTGGACACGTGTCCCATCAATGCTGTCTTTGGTGACTTAATCCAGTGGGATCCCGGTCACCACATAATATGTGGCAGGAACTTTTTCCATGCTCTTCATAATATGCCTTTTCTAAAGTGTCCATTATTTTGTTTGGTTAGAGCTGCCTCTTAAATCATCAACTGCATTTAGTGGCTGAATTTATGAATATAGACATTTACATTTTAGTCATTTAGCAGACGCTCTTATCCAGAGCGACTTACAGTTAGTGAACACATATTTTTTTTATACTGGCCCCCCGTGGGAATCGAACCCACAACCCTGGCCATGCTCTATCAACTGAGCTACATCCCTGCCGGCCATTCCCTCCCCTACCCTGGACAACGCTGGGCCAATTGTGCGCCGCCCATGAGTCTCCCGGTCGCGGCCGGCTGCGACAGAGCCTGGATTCGAACCAGGATCTCTAGTGGCACAGTTAGCACTGCGATGCAGTGCCTTAGACCACTGCGCCACTCAGGAGCCCCACATATATCTCTCCAAATCAGAAGACAACGAACAAAATATGATGATATAGTTGAAATACATTTCAGAAAGCCCAAATTGTAGACCACTGAAAAATAATAATGATAATGATAACAACTTATTTTGATGCAGAGTGATATACTTTAGCTCAAGTGACTTCTGAATAATAATACCACCCAAATAGAGATGTTATAGGCCAATTATTATATTCAGTTGTATTATGATCATAATGGCACATTTCTTTGTGTGTGTAACATAATTACTAATCAATGCCCTACACTGAAAAAACTAAAGGTTCTTCAATGGTTTTTCCTCACCTGTTAAGGTTCCTTGGAGAACGCCTGATAAAGAACCTTTGAGTTAAGTGTGGGGTTCTTGACGTGGCATCTATGGTTCTTAAGAATTCTAAAAGGTTCTTAAAATATATGGAAACCTGCAGATCTGTCCCTTTCATAGCACACAGCAAATTGGCCAGTATTCCACACAGGTGTGGTTCCTGAGTTAATTAAGCAATTAACATCCCATGGTGCTTAGGGTCATGTATAAAAATGCTGAGCAGGCCATTGTTTTGGCTACCATGGCTATGCCCCCATCAGATGACAATGCCCCCATCCACAGGGCATGAGTGGTCACTGAATGGTTTGATGAGCATGAAAACTATGTAAATCATATGCCATGGCTGTCTCAGTCATCAGATCTCAAACCAATTGAACACTTATAGGAGATTTTGGAGCGGCGCCTGAGACAGATTTTTCCACCATCATCAACAAAACCTACCAGCTCTCACAGTCTCAAGTCAGAATTAGACGTTCATCAATGTTTCTCAAACGGCAATATTCAAAGTATTTAAGGTTAAGGTTAGGCATTAACTCAGAATGGTTAAGGTAAGGGTTAAGGTTTGGGATAGTCTTAAAACAAAAATATAAAAAACAACTCTCTATCACTGGATTCGAACATGCAAACTTTGGAATCAGATGCAAATTCTTCAAAAACTTAAATATCAAAAACAGCTTTCTATCGCTGGATTCAAACTTGCAACCTTTGGAATGCTTACGGCTTTCTGTCATCCCCATCAACAACGCCCTAGCAAAACCAAAACTTACTTGAAGATAACAGCTCTCACTGTTGCCCCTAGTGGCCAGTTTCCACGCCCTCTACCGACATTCTCAGACATGGATGCATTCTCAGACATGGATGGACGTGACCTGGCTGAACAAAACACCAAATGATGGAATTTCTCATGGAAAAATGGTGTAGCATCCCTCTGATAGAGTTTCAGACACTTGTAGAATCTATGCCAAGGTGCATTGAAGCTGTTCTGGCTCGTGGTGGCCCAACGCCCTAGTAAGACACTTTATGTTGGTGTTTCGTTTATTTTGGCAGTTACCTGTATTTCCCAGCATGCTCTATTGCAGGTTGATTTTTAGAATTGTTTGTTTCAATATCTTTGTTTTTGCATGCACATTGATTGATTACTTAATCTTATGCTACTCAAATATAAATATTTGTTCTAAACTATTCCAATCTGTTACATGGACTTTTTGCACCTGTTACTGAAATGGTTGTTCCAGTTTAGATGTTTAAGGTAGTCTCATATCTTAGTCTTCCCAACCCTGGCAGTCATTCTGAATGCAGGTTGCAGGTGAATAAAAATTCAAAATGTTGGATATCCCCACTCTGGCTAGATCCCAATAGGAATTACACACATCACCTTGCAAGAGAGCATAACGTGACTTGCAGGCCTGATGTGGCCTGCAAACTATGAGTTTCAGGCCACTGTATTTGGGTAAAACAAGAACCCTCAAAAGCCTTATGAGATATTTATTGTCTTATAGAATTACATTTTAATGACAACGTATTCACTTAGGATCTCACTTTCATGAAGGCCACAGGACTGAAACAACCATGTCTCTGTCACTAGGAATGTCATGGGTGGTACTGGTAACTCAAAAATTTACTCGTAAGGCACCCTGGGAAATATGCAACTAAGGCTTATAACCCTAAAGCAGGGATATTAAATTCCAGTGTTGGAGGTACAAAACATTTCTGGTTTGGGATTTTTGTATGGTTCGTAAAAGAGCCATTCCATTTATGGTTCTTCAGAGACCCTAAAATGGTTTCCCTATCACTCTCAATAACCTTATTTGGTTCCAACTTGCACCTTTATTTTTAAGAGTGTACTTACAAATGTTCCCAGTTGTTCCATAAAAGGTGCTGGTGTTATTTTATCAGCTAAGCCAGTCATGGTGAATGACAGCTTTACATACAGTATTTACAAAGGAAATCAATTAAACACCCCTTTGATTACAAACGTGGCTGAAGTAGCCCTACGTTTCATGCAACAAGTCATAGTGAACTTATGTAATTGAAGACGGTTCTGTATAACTCCATATGGGCCTCCAAGAATCTGTCCTATATTTATGATGTGTGTATATTATTCAATTTAGTAAATATGAAGCATGGTGGGTTTAGGTATAAGCTTTTGTAGTGGTTCAAAATGTGCACCTTTTACCTAACAAATAGGTTAAAAGGTAGAAAAAAAGGTTTTGTATTTCAGGTTAAAGAAACATGTAAGTTAACATGGTTGTAAAGCAGGTAGGTAAGTTTCATGTTGGGACTTTTTTGTTTGTGATTCATCCCCCTCTGGAAATAACAGTTAAAACTTTGCACCAGTGCAAACCTTGGTAAATCTGGCCCATAGCCCAGTTATTCGTTTTGTGTCAGTCACGTGACTAGGGCCAGGTATGCACTCATAAGTGCACTCCAGGTTGTGGCCTCACTTGAAGGATATATTGCAGGGACGTACATAAACGTCCTAAACATTATCGGTGGGAAAATCTGCTCAATAATGGATACCTCGGGTATTTATGATGGTGGGCGCTTCCAACTGCCGTCACGGGAGGAGTATGACTATAACCCTCCCTCCTGCCGCTACAGCTGTGACACCGAGCAGGTACGGAACCCCATACCCGCTTGTGCCTCTGTCGAACACCATAGTAAGGGGACTTTACTGCCCTACGATCTACCTCCCTGTCAGTACTCGCGCCCTGTTCAGACACAGACCCAGGACCAGGAATACCTGACAGGCCAGGGTCGTGTACAGGACAACTACCATCCAGGAGACAGCCCAGTAGTGGACGGAGAGTCCCCGGGACACTTTCCATTCTCCTGGATGAGGAACTCCAGAGTTCACTCGTATCAATCACTCCCAGGTGAGCAGGCTACTTTATTATTAGAATATCTTTTTATCATCATAATTGTGAAATTGTTCTCTGTTGATTTTTATTAGGCCTACAGTTATGCTTTGAAGCGATTTTGTGTCTTACAGGTGAAATTAAATGGGAGATGAGGGAGCAGAGCAAAGGTTTCACAAATAAAATAAATAGGGTTATACTATAAGAGTAAAAATGCATACAAATCGAGATAAATTAACTGAAAAAAAATAACGACATACTTTGTAACCTTTTTAAGGTGGTTATTCCGAGAACCCAGACCAACACAAGCGGAGCCGCACCGCGTACAGCCGGGCTCAGTTATTGGAGCTGGAGAAGGAGTTCCTCTTTAACAAGTATATCTCCAGGCCTCGCAGATATGAACTGGCCACCACACTCAACCTGACGGAGAGACATATTAAAACCTGGTTCCAGAACCGGCGGATGAAGTGGAAAAAAGAAGAAACGGAAAACAAAACTCTGACCACCACGAACCGGAGTCTTCCAATAACAATTGCTAAAACGTTTGGAGCAGCATGTGACCCTGGGTTTGAAAACCATGCCGGATAATTATTTGCACTTGCCTATGAAATGATATACTGTATGTCATTCAACTTTATAGCCTATGTTAGGCCTATTCTGAGGCTCAATTAACAGTTTACAATTTGAAGTTGCAAGCTATTAAATTATTTATACAGTTAATGTGCATATCTAAGAAATATGTTAAATAGTTGCCAAATTGATTTAAAATATCTAACATTTTAATTAAAATGGATAAGATCACCCATTTGTTTAATTCAGAATGTATTGTCTAATTTATTTTAGACACACAACAGTTGCCAAAAATGATTCACTTGTTTACTGGGTTCTAAACTTGCATGTTATGATAAAAGCATGATAGGCCTGCATTAATTAATTATCCATGTATGAATCAATGCATGATTGTGTTGAATAGATTGAAGTCGAAATTGGAAGTCTATCCATGTCCTGAGGCAACATGGTCTCAGAGCATTTCTTATTATTCTGTACATAAATCCGAGACACTCCATATAGTATAATATGTTACGAATTGCAATTCGTATTATATGTTACGAATTTTCAAAACGTACAATATGCTACGAATTTTCAAAACTTACTATATGTTAAGAATTTGCAAAATGTATGATATGTTATGAATTCTAGCTAGGTGGCTAGGTGGCTAACGTTAGCTAGGCTAGGGGTTAGGGTTAAGGTTAGGGTTGTTTAGGAGTTAGATTAAAGAGTTAGGGGAAGGGTTAGCTAAAAGGGATAAGGTTAGGGTTAGGGGAAGGGTTAGCTAACATGCTAAGTAGTTGCAAAGTAGCTCAAAAGTAGTAAGTAGTTGAAAAGTTGCTAATGAGCTAAAATGCTAAAGTTGTCCATGATGAGATTTGAACTGGCAACCTTTGGGTTGCTAGACGTTTGCATTATACGTTGGGAAATGCCTTCAAAACCGGCCACCAGGGGCAACAGTGAGCACTATTACTATCAAGTGGACGCCGGTGGTGGAAGGGCGCAATCCCGTGACTCTGGATCAGAAGGTTGCGTGTTTGATCCCCAAGCAGGTTACCCGTGATACAACTCTGTATTCGATGTCCATCCATGTTTGAGGACATTGTGAGATGACATGGAAACCAGCCACTAGGGTCAACAGTGAGTGCTGTTACCTTCAATTAGGCATAGCAGATGGGTGTAAGCATTTGCCTCTGCTTACAAAAGTTTCATGTTTGAATCCAGCTATAGACAGTTATTTTAGTTTTAACCATTACCTTAGTTTAACCCTTACCTCACTTAGAGTTAATGCCTAAACTTAACCCTGGAACTATACAGAAAAGTAGACAAACACTTCGACATTTGACATTTTGAATTTTTTGTTTGAGAAACATGGATGAATGTCAAATTCTGACATGAGACTGTGATAGCTTGTTGCACTCCTAGTCGTGGACATCGGTTTGCTATTTTTGGTTTTAACCCAAACCTTAACCCTTACAGTGGCTTGCGAAAGTATTCACCCCACTTGGCATTTTTCCTATTTTGTTGCCTACAACCTGGAATTAAAATTGATTTTTTGGGGGTTTGTATCATTTGATTTACACAACATGCCTACCACTTTGAAGATGCAAAATATTTTTTATTATGAAACAAACAAGAAATAAGACAAAAAAACAGAAAACTTGAGCGTGCGTAACTATTCACCCCCCCCCCCCAAAGTCAATACTTTGTCGAGCCACCTTTTGCAGCAATTACAGCTGCAAGTCTCTTGGGGTATGTCTTTATAAGCTTGGCACATCTAGCCACTGGGATTTTTGCCCATTCTTCAAGGCAAAACTGCTCCAGCTCCTTCAAGTTGGATGGGTTCCGCTGGGGTACAGCAATCTTTAAGTCATAACACAGATTCTCAATCTTTGACTAGGCCATTCCAAGACATTTAAAAGTTTCCCCTTAAACCACTCGAGTGTTGCTTTAGCAGTATGCTTAGGGTCATTGTCCTGCTGGAAGGTGAACCTACGTCCCAGTCTCAAATCTCTGGAAGACTGAAACAGGTTTCCCTCAAGAATTTCCCTGTATTAAGCGCTATGCATCATTCCTTTAATTCTGACCAGTTTCCCAGTCCCTGCCGATGAAAATCATCCCCACAGCATGTTGCTGCCACCACCATGCTTCACTGTGGGGATGGTGTTCTCAGGGTGATGAGAGGTGTTGGGTTTGTGCCAGACATAGCGTTTTCCTTGATGGCAAAAATCTCAATTTTAGTCTCATCTGACCAGAGTACCTTCTTCCATATGTTTGGGGAGTCTCCCACATGCCTTTTGGCGAACGCCAAACGTGTTTGCTTATTTTTTTCTTTAAGCAATGGCTTTTTTCTGGCCACTCTTCCGTAAAGCCCAGCTCTGTGGAGTGTATGGCTTAAAGTGGTCCTATGGACAGATACTCAAATCTCCGCTGTGGAGCTTTGCGGCTCCTTCAGGGTTATCTTTGGTCTCTTTGTTGCCTCTCTGATTAATGCCCTCCTTGCCTGGTTCATGGGTTTTGGTGGGCGGCCCTCTCTTGGTGGGTTTGTTGTGGTGCAATATTCTTTAAATGTTTTAATAATGGATTTAATGGTGCTCCGTGGGATGTTCAAAGTTTCAGATCTTTTTTTATAACCCTGCCCTGATCTGTACTTCTCCACAACTTTGTCCCTGACCTGTTTGGAGAGCTCCTTGGTCTTCATGGTGCTGCTTGCTTGGTGGTGCCCCTTGCTTAGTGGTGTTGCTGACTCTGGGGCCTTTCAGAAGAGGTGTATATATACTGAGATCATGTGACAGATTATGTGACACTTAGATTGCACACAGGTGGACTTTATTTAACTAATTATGTGACTTCTGACGGTAATTGGTTGCACCATATCTTATTTAGGGGCTTCATAGCAAAGGGAGTGAATACATATGCATACACCACTTTTCCGTTATTTATTTTTTAGACTATTTTGAAACTAGTTATTTTTTTCATTTCACTTCACCAATTTGGAGTATTTTGTGTATGTCCATTATATGAAATCCAAATAAAAATATATTTAAATAACAGGTTGTAATGCAACAAAATAGGAAAAACGCCAAGGGGGATGAATACTTTTGCAAGGCACTGTACATGCTGACCAGACCGCCCGAGTTGCATGCGCGAGCGTTGCAAAATAAATGTACACATACATGTTATTCAAACATTTCATCACATGCTCGTGCTTGTCAACGGGCGTCTGCGTAACCAGGCGCTAAAATAGAACTTGGAATAGAACTTGGTTCTTGACGCGCTGCAAGTCCAGCCTCTCACATCTACTCATTGGTTTTTACCAGCATATACCCACGTGGCTGATTGAAAGATGGAGGTCCACACTCCAGTCAAGTTGGTGGCCATGAAGTTGGTTGCCAACCGCCATATAAAATCCACAGAAGAAAAATAAGAAGAATGAACAAGGAGAGATTAATAAAAGAAAATGAACTAAAAACTAATTTGGTTTCCCCTTTTATCTGTGGAATAAAAGTAGAGAACACACAATTTTGTGTGACTCAAAATGGGTAGAAATTCTACAAAGATCCAGCAAAAAAAAAGGGACCATATGTATTTCAGGTAAAATAACCCAATGTTTATCTCCCAGGACAAATTAGATAGAAACAGCAAGCTAGCTAAATGACCATGAATATTTCATATGTGTTTCGACCTCTCCCCAAATGAATATAGTTGGTTCACAGTTGGTTTTGTTATTTTAACCTACATGTCATCAACGCGTCGGCAGGGGATAGACAAAATCAACATGAGCACGATGGCGCACGCGGACGCACGCGCTGAGCCGGTTTGGTCATCAAGTTACCTTAACCATTTGGAATGAGTGCCTAAACTTAATGTTTTAACCCCATCCCAAACCTTAATCCTTACCTTAACCATTCAGAATGAGTGCCTAAACTTAACCCTTAACTTCTAAATTTGACGTTTGGAGAAATGGAACGATACAGAGCATCAGGAGCAACACAAATACTTTGGAATTTACATTTGGAGTAACATCGAAATTTGGCGTTTGGAGAATGTGGATGACCGTCTAATTCTGCACTGAGACTGAGAGCTCCTTGTTCCACATAACCTTAACCAGCAGAATGGTCGGTCTCATAAGACTAAAAGGCATCTGCAAAGGGTTTATCTTAAGGGTGTCAAGACCTGTAATTTGTGGACTAATTATTTATGAGCGGTTTAAGATATGATTTCCGTTTTCGATTGTAGGACAACGTTCATAAACCTGCAGCTAAAGATAACAAAATACATTTTCAAAGTGAAGAACAGTGCATATTGCAACATTTTCTCTTTCAGGGCCCTGTCATAGCCTAACTCAGAGAAAGTGAAAATAAGAAAAAGGGACCAGCAGGATGATGGCAAATACCCAGAACAAGTATGACTTTTGCCCCCAAGTCGCTGTGTCACCTCCACTGTTTGTGCAAATGCAGGTCGCTCAGCAACACCCGTCAACACACATCAACACAACTGAGCGACTTTACATTCGGCCTAAAGGGGTTGGATTAAATACATGGTATTTTTGCAAAAATCCTGGGATATTTGTAAGACATCAATGTTGGCTGATATGAACATGTAATAGGTTGACGTTTTGAGGTCGATTCTGCATCAGGACTATCTTAGTTTTAAGCAGGTTCCCTTGTAAATTGAAGCTCAGTTATTCAAATCTCTATTTGACTCATTCATTGTGTACTCTGAGGTCATCTGGACCAACCTGTTAAGCAAAATATGACGTATGCACAAGTTATTTTCATGTTGTTAGAATACTAAGATAAGGACATTTGTGTTTGAATGGGAGTGGAATGGGCTGCACCTTCTGGGTGCGGGCCACTGTGTGAAACGACGAGAAAGCCCCTACGGTCGTGAGGGCACGTTTCAGCACGCTAGACAGCGCTCGAGGGGACAGAGAACCCTATACCATGCATTGACCACTGAATATGCTCTAGAGAGACAGTAGGCTATGCCTAATCTTACGTAAAAGCCATGTGTCTGAATGTCTGAAAGTGAACTAACCTTGCTGATTGAAACAGCCTAAGATTGGATGAGTTTCATTTGTCAATCTACGAATTACCTTACAAAAAGCTTAAAGCGGCAATCAGCAGTTGAAAGAATAACGAAGAGTTGTCCCAGTTGTCCCTGTTCCTGTATCGGTAAAAATCTGAGGGATGGGGCTGGAGAAATGTTACCACTCTCAAATTCATAGTCAGAGCTATGGATGAAAGGACTGACCAACCATGGTATCACAATTATAGTTTAAACCATGTTTTGAAGCTATATAGTGTTTGTTTAAATTTACTTTGTTAACAAACATTGGAATAAAACAAGCTTATATTTTGGGTTCTGATGGGGTGCGACAGTTGAACTAAGCTAATGAGGCATTTATAAGTTATATTCTTCAATAATCCATGGGTTGAATACTACATACCATTAATTTATAATACCAAAAATTGATGTAGCAACTGCAGATTGCTCCTTTAACATTAGGTTTTACAACAGAAATATACATTTCAAAAGGGTGTGTATTTTCACATTTCTGTAGTGATTAAGATTTTATTTTTGTTGCCTATCCTAATTCAAAATATGCAGATTTACGCATGCATTGATGTCAATGGGAGATTTGCACGTTGATTCAAGTTGACAGATTCAGACATATTCTGCCCAGAAGCAACACAAATATCCATATGACCTTATAGATCACTGATTAGGAAATGTTATATAGCTCTATAAGACAATGTTTTTGTCTTCATTTAGCCTAAGTAGTGCAGTCTCTTTGGAACTTAGAGGGCTCTCCTAAGCTGCTGTTTAGAAGTCTTACATGGCGCATCCATAGATAGCTTATTCATATTAATTTCTATGGGTTTACAGTATTATAGGCTACTGAAACTATGTCATTTTGACTGATGCTTGGTTCAGTCACTATAAACCGGTATGGAAAAACAGTTTGGGGTCAATTATTGACCAAAAAGCCTCCAGTTGAAACCAAAAACATTTGAAACCCCCCTTGTGGATGTTTGCGTCTTAGTGGAAGTAGGCTACAGGTAACTGCAAAATAATAAAGGAAACACGAGTAAATGAGGGATACAAAGTATATTGAAAGCAGGTGCTTCCACACCGGTGTGGTTCCTGAGTTAAATAAGCAATTAACATCCCATCATGCTTCGGGTCATGTATAAAAATGCCCAGTTGCCCATTATTTTGGATAGAAGAACAGTGACTTTGAAAGTGGGGTCTCAAAGGAGCATAGGGGGTTTAAAGGGTGCGTGTGTGTGTGTTTCTGTGTGTCAGTCACCAGATCTCAAGAGATTCTGGAGCGGCACTTGAGACAGCGTTTTCTACCACCATCAACAAAACACCAAACGATGGAGTTTCTCGTGGAAGAATGGTGTCGCATCCATCCAAAAGAGTTCCAGACACTTGTATAATCTATGCCAAGGCACATTGAAGCTGTTCTGGCGGCTCGTGGTGGCCCAATGCCCTATAAAGACACTTTATGTTGGTGTTTCCTTTATTTGCCAGTATGCAATATTTTGGATTGTGTATGTATGCCATTCAGACGGGGTATGGTAGTAGTTGCCAGGCGCACCAGAACTGCAACACTGCTGAGTTTTTCACGCTCAACAGTTTCCCTTGTGTATCAAGAATGGTCCACCACCCAAAGAACATCCAGCCAACTTGACACAACTGTGGGAAGCATTGGAGTCAACATGGGCCAGCATCCCTGTGTAAGGCTTTCGACACCTTGTAGAGTCCATGCCCAGACGAATTGAGTCTGTTCTGAGGGCAAAAGGGGGTGGGGGTGCAACTAAATATTAGGAAGGTGTTCCTAATGTTTGTTATACTAAGTGTAGACTGTAATGATTATGTATTAGGTAATGCTGGGACGTGTGTGTGTGTGTGTGTGTGTGTGTGTGTGTGCGTGTGGACGCACTATACTAAACAGCCCCTCTGGGTTGCGCATTAGTGCCATAGATGACTTTAAAAAAGTGGAATGTTGAATCAACATCCAAATGTAATCATATCACATCCATAGAACACCATTTTAGTTGTTTACAAACACAACGTGATAGAACTGAGTTGATGCAAGAAACATGGTAAGTGGCTTAGATGAGCCAGTTATCACGAACAACATCCTCTAGGGCCAGCTGACCTTTTACAGAGTTGGAAAAAGTAACACTTACTATAGCCACGATACTGTCTGAATCTTGATCAAAGAAAATAATAACTTAGACCAGAGAATGTCAGAAAGGGAGCTCTAGCTGGCCCATATAGGCTACACATGAAAATGTCTGAAAGCAATTGGCTGCACATGAACCCTAACACATGTAGGTATCCAACTGATTTGTGCAGCAATGCAACGGTTCGTTTTTTTTTTTTTTGTATAGCCAACTGTAATGCTTACTACAAATCACAATTCTTACTATTTTAATGGACTGACGTTTTGAATGTGTTGTTGTATAGGGTGAAAGAAAATGAGAGCCAACAGTAAGGATCTCTAGCAGTTTGAGGCACACAAATTTGACTCCTTTGTTTGGAGAAAGAGGGACACTGTTTTTTTGCGATGCTTCGTCTAAGGGAACATGTGGAAGTCATCGCCCTGAGCGGCTGGAGAGATGTGTTTCTCTGCAAGGGGAGCGCTGCAGTGCGGGCCGGGCACCGCTGGAAGTGCGGCTGAGAGAGAAGCCAGGTCAGCCGGCCTGGTCGTCTGACCTGGCTCCCCATCGCTGAGTGCAGTGAGATATAAATTCATAATGACCCTTTATCCCGCGTGGCCGTTAGGAGAGCCTCAGGTTCGGGGGTGAGGCAGGGATTCACATAATACCTTCACAGAGTCGGCAAAACGAGGCAATAGTGTGCCAAATCTGCCAACAAACAACGTAGCTATAATTTTGTTGTTTTACTTTATAAGAAATTGCGCAAAAAATTAGAATGACTGGAAGTTCTTCTATCTGAGAGTTTAATGAAGTAAATATGTGGTTGAGAGAGGGAGGGAGGGAGAGAGATTTGAGTTGTGTAGTTCATGGTGTTGGAGCGCCCCCTATGCGCAATGGAGGGTTGGACGCTCATGTTTCCAAGTTTCAGGTTTTGAAAAGTGCGGATGAGCTGTTGGCTACGCTAATGTTGGACCAAAACTCTCCTACTACAGCCTATTAGTATACTATTGTTACTATTTAATTAGATGTGTATGACTATAGCATTTATTTGACTTCTTATAAACATAGGCTATCTTAATAATATCTTAATAATTAATAAAACAATCCTGGTCACATTTGTACATTTGAAAGTGTGTTCCCTCTGCGTCTTTGAGCAATGGTGACATAGGCCTACCTTACATTCATCTATTTCAAAACATCCTTAAATGTCGCTTGATAACTCAAATGTATATTGCGTGCTTTCCTTTTAAAATAGTCTCTATACAGGATTATTGTGCATAGTTATATCTCCCCCTTTCCTACATCACTACACAGCAGAGAAATCTGACTCCCGCTCCAGTCTCACTGAGAAAACAGCTAGGACTCTTATTTTGAAAGGAACCCATGCTGGAGGCGAGGAGAGGGGGTCATTTCCTGAGAGTTATTTACTTTGAGCCAGATGATTAGTTTTTTTTGGGAAGGATGGACTGTAACGTTGAATCAATTACAGGTCGCTGTAGCTCAAGCGCATTTGTGAGGGCGGCGGAGGACGCAGACGGAGGGGCGCACATATGCTAGCTCTCAGAGTGAAGGATCGTGGCTATAGGATTACTACTACTGCAACACACTTGAGGAGAGGAGCCTTCACTGAGAGGAGCCTTCACCGGAGCGATTTTATGCTCCTGATTTAATTCTACTGGGATTTATCATCGAGACACAAAATCCAAGGGAATTTAAAAGGTTTGTATTTTAGACAAATTACCTAATCTTTTTCATTTTTGCGAACTTTTATTTACGCAAGAAGCCTATTAATTGAGATCATTTTTTACTTGCAAAAATGAAAAAGTTACTCAACTGAACCACTTTTTAGGCTAGTTGAATATGTCCTCCTTTGTAAAAATTCACAAAATAGCCTCTAGCTTTCTATTATGGCACAACATTGGGAAAACTTTTCCTGATAACAAATTATTCATCTGACCTGATCCATCCATCACACTTTGGGGGATTTCATGAGCCTAATTTCGCTACGAGGAAACATTTCACAAAACTTTTTGAAACTTTGAAGATGCATTAGCTTGCAGGGTATGTGTTACTTATGCACAATGCATTATGCTTTGAACAAGATTCAGTTTTCCGTGCAACAAATGGTCTCACCTCCGGATGCCGAGTGGAGAGATGTTGCTAACTCGCCTGGATTAAAGCGCTCAATTTCGGCCTCACTGCTGGAGGTGTCACCTCGAGAACTGAGGCTCCATTATGGGATGGTGCTGCCTGCCCTCTCATCTAATGGGAAACACATTGCAAATTGGATTTCAAGTTGTTTTCGTTTCTGCGCATGGAATGTGTGAAATTAAATGGAATATTGTGCATTGGGATTTGCTTGCTGAGATGGGAAGCAGGCTGTAGCCGATCGGATTTTAAATTAGACAGAAGAGTCATTTTGAAAAAGTAGGGTAGGGGAGACCCCATTCCTGGTTGGATGTAATTTCAGTGAGCCAGACAACAAAATGCAAATAGCCTACACGCATATTGCCACCAAGAAAGTATTCATAATTAGACTACAATTTAATGATCCACTATGTAATATGCACAACATGTGTAGCTATATTTCTTAAGATTGAAATAATTGAATTGCGCGCTGCACATATGTGAAATTAGATACAACTTTTAAAGTTTTCCATCAGTGAAACTCACTACCTTGCTTGCCTCAATGCCCCAACCACCCTCTTGATTTCGAAATGCTATCTTTAGAAATATCTCTGCTATATTCCCATGGAAATCAATTCTGCACATGTGGGATTGAATTTAACAGTTTAAGTGTGTGTGGAGGACAGTGAGCTGAACAACCCTCCCTCAGCTGTTGCTCCAAAGTGTCAAGCCCAGAACGGCGCATTTGGTAGGCTGCACATTTGTTGGGACCGTACTGTTGGTGGGGGTGAGGAAAGGAGGGGAGAGGAGAGCCAGCGGACAAGCGGTACATTTGCACACCAGGCTGGATAGGAAATTCCCTACCCCCAATGGAGCGGGTTGAAACAACGATGTGCGCAAAAGTGTCAAAGAATATTAGTTAGGATTCCCACGCGAATGTTTGTCCTACAGACTTCTCTTGTCCTAGACTTCTCTTTAGAGAGGACTCTTAATTATAGGCCCTCTCTAACTCTGGGTTTGGTTTGCCAACCATAATTAGCCAGTCCGGGATGAGACAGAGCAGACTAGCACAGTCAATGTAGCAGCAAACTGTTTTGAGACAATAGGGATTTTGATAATGGTTTAAAAATAATGTAGCCTATTTTAATCGCCCCAATGGGAGATTAGAATAATTAGTAGATCATTTAAAATAATGATCCTATAGTCACAAATTTGTTTAAAACAAAGAATAGATTAGAGTAAAACTGGTAGCCTGCATTCATGTTTGCAACGTTTTCAGCGTTGAGCGCGCGCCTTTGCTTGGAGTTGAGTCTATCTCCGATCATTTGCTGATGGAATTCAGGGTCCGAACATCACAGGTCCCGCGCGCCAGACAGACAGATAACACACAGACCAGGAGAATGTCTGTTGAGCAGAACATGACCAAAAGGCAAGCTAGATTAAACCTAGATGAGTTCTTTAACAGCGCAAAAACTTATTTTGCTCGAGTTGCTTGGTTTACAAGCCTACACTGAAAAAAATAAAGGTTCTTAAATGGTTCTTCCTCAGCTCTTAAGGTTCCTTGGAGAACTCTTGCACGATAAAGAACCTTTGACTTAAGTGTGGGGTTCTTGACGTGGCATCTACAGTTCTTCGGAATTCTAAAACTTTATTAAAATGTACTGAAGCACACAGAACATTTGCCAGTATTCACAAGTGTTGATTTGTCAGTGTAACATTCCTAGTGTTGATTCAATAATTACATTAACACTGTAAAGGGTTACATTAACATTCAGTGGTGTAAAATAAACCCAGTGTTGGTGTTAATAACCAGAGTTGCACCAAAACCACGCCCATCATTATCATATTTCCCAGCATGCTCTATTACAGGTTGATTTTTTTAGAATTGTTTGCTTCAAAATCTATGTTTTTGTATGTACATTGATTGATTCATTGATCTTATTCTACTCAAATATAAAAAGCATACATTTTTGTAAACTATTCTGATCTGTTACTTGGATTTATTGCACCCATTACTGAAATAGTTGTTTCAGTTTAGATGTTTAAGGTAGTCTCGTAATCGCATATCTAAGTCTATCCAACTCTGGCAGTCATAAAAATTCGAAATGTTGGATATCCCCACGCTGTCTGAATTACCCATCACTTTGCAAGCCAGCATAATGTGACGTGCAGGCCTGATGTGGCATCTAAATTATGAGTTTCAGGCCACTGTATTAGGGTAAAACTATGCCCTCAAAAGAAGGCCTTATGAAATATGTATTGTTTTAAATAATACAATTTTAATAACAACATATTCACTTATGATCTCACTTGGCCACGGGACTGAAACTGAATGAATGCAACAACCATCTCTCTGTCACTAGCAAACACATTCATGGGTGGTACTGGTAACTCTAAAATTCACTTGAAACGCACTCTGGGAAATATGCAAATAAGGCTTAAACCCCTACAGCAATTCCGGTTCTGGAGGGCTGAAACATTTCTGGTTTTGGATTTTTGTATGGTTCTTCAAAGAACCATCCCATTTATGGTTCTTCACAGACCCTAAAATGGTTCCCCTATGGCATCGCTCTCAAGAATCTTATTTGGTTCCCACTTGCACCTTTATTTTTAAGAGTGTATGGTGGTAACCATGTCTAGATTTTCAGTTGCAGTGAATAGGTCAAGCCTATTTGTAAATACAAACAGATTTAGGCCTATTTTAAAACTTTTGTAGTGGGTTCAATGTGTTGATTAATGCTGCTAGATTAGGCATCAATCCAATGTAAAATAGAGAAGGCCAGATTTAAACATTCAAAGCAATAAGAAGAGAAGGAGCACACAATTTCTGTAGATCTATATAGCCTAATGCACATCCAACTCAGGTTGCTGCTACTAATGTGCATTGTATGGAGAGGACAAATACAGGCTGCAAGTTTGTAGCCTACCTAGCCACAGAAATATAATATTTATTTTGAGGGGACTACATGACATGGAACAAAATAACTTTCCTGCTGGAGAAAGTACTTACAGCCAGAAGATGCCTGATGCAAGCAAAACGTGTACTATGTCGCCCCCTAGCGACTTCCGTGCCTGAATTTATTTTTTACCTTGGCGCCCCAATGCTATTCAACCAGGTCAAATGTTTTTATAAACATCTCCCAAGAACAAACAAGTGCAATCATTGCCTCAATGTGCCCTTTACAAGAACTGGCATGCCACAGTTACGACTGGAGACAGGAGAAAGCCAGTCAGTCTAAATGCTGTGCTGGAGCAGAAAAAGTCAAAGTATTGATTTTAATTCATCAAATTGCAATGTTTTCCAAAAAGGCTTAGGTAGTGGAGACAGAGGTATCTTCTACCGTAAGTCAATGTATTTTCTCTTCGCTTAGGCTGATAGTTTTGTTTTTGCAACATCTGGTGGAACCATGTTTGACCTGCCTGTATTTCTACTCTTCCAGCTGAGTTAACCATCCGTGACCATGGATGAAATGAAGACATGTCTCATCATTGGGGTTGTCTTGTTTGGGTTGTTATCAGGTAAGAAATTAATTTAAATAAGTAAAAACCTTTCTTGGTTCCTATCACCTGGGGTGTATTCATTAAACCGTTTACTCCAAACGAAAACTAGAGTTTCTATTGGACAAATTCAGGTATGTCCCTCCTCGTTTTGTTCCGTTTGCTCTGTTTGCTTCCGTTTGGTTCTTAAACAGTAAACGGTTTCTGTTGCAAGATGTAATGAATACACCCCTGGGGTGTATTCATTAGTCGGATTCCGTTGCAAAACATTTTACGTGCGCATCTAACCTGCCTTTTCCTTTTAGTTGTAGTTTTATCACTGTTAAAAACCTGTATTGTTTTGTATTGATTACCCTATGGACATTCAGTGAACTGTTGCGCTTTCCTTTAGTTACCTGCGGACTGACGCCACCGACCATTGTATCAACTGAAGATGAGTTTGTTCTCGAGCCACTCTCCGTTTTCAACATCAGTTGCACTAGTAAAAGAAACGTTGCTTGGGTCGAGCCCCTACCGGACGACACATTTGTTTTGCCTGGATATTACACGGCCACGCTCTTCATCTATAACGCTTCCGTGACACACACAGGATATTACACCTGCAAATACCAAGACAAAGAGGGCGATGAGGAGGAGGATGATGAAGACAATGAGGCAGTCATATACGTTTTTGTCCCAGGTAAATTTGGTGGAAATGGTTGTCATTTCCATGCACCATCACTTCATTCTATTTTGTTCTACATCCGATAGCTGCAGTCTTTTGATCGAACAACCTTGTTTTGCCTTGTGCAGATCCAGAGGTTCCATTCGTGCCTGAGGAGCCAGATAGCATGGTAGTTCTAGTCTATCCTGGTGAAACCATCATCCCCTGCAGGGTGTCAGACCCTCACTCCTGGGTGGTCCTAAAGAGTGCTCCCAGTGGAGTAGAGGTGGATGCTGCTTATGACAACAAGATCGGTTTCATTGGCAACCTGGACGCTGGACTGTACGTCTGTGAGACCACCGTGAACGGCGTGACAATGACCAGTGACACCTACACCGTGGAGGACAACAAACGTAAGTCCAGATGTGCATGATTTGTCTGACGACAAGTGGTTGTGCATATCACATTGGTTGTGTGTACACATGACTGTAAGACGCTTCGGATAAAAGCGTCTGCTAAGTGGCATATATTATATTATTCAAAAAAGCTGTCTTTGTTCACCACAGAGAGTGAAAGAGAGAGAGAGAGAGAGCGAGAGAGCGAGAGATGTGAGGTGATCTGACTGCATGAAAGAAATGACATCATGTCATTAGTACCGGGGGAGATTACTTCACAGGGTTGTTGTCAGACAGACAGAGAGAGTGTGATGGCATCAGCCTGCAGTGAACTTCGAGAGGGAGATGACCTCATGGCTGTCAGGGTGAACAGTTGACCATGCAGAGACCTGTGGATGACCGTATTGTCCCTGTTGACCGTATTGTTCCTGTTGACCGTATTGTTCCTCCCTCCCCTGGTGGTCTGTACAGTGATGGAAGACTTCCATGTGGAGGTGAAGGCCAGCGAGGAGACAGTGAGACTGGGGGAACCCTTCAACATCACCTGTGTGGCACCTCCAGGACTGCCCTACCAGCAGCAGTGGCTTCACCCCAGGAAACAGGCAAGGACCTTATCCCTCTCTCCATCTCTCTCTTTCTCTCTGTCTCGCAGTGTATGTCTTTCCTCCCACACCCTCCCTCTTTTCTCTACTTCCTCTCCCATGTTAGCCTCCTCTCTTACCTCCCTTTTAATATGATCTATATCTCTTTGTCGGCTATTCTCCATCGCCCTCTTTCTCTTCCCTCCTTAATATGTCTCCTTCTGTCTCTCTTTCCATCCTTTATCCCTCTTGGTGTCACTACGTCTGATTCATCTCCTCAGTCTTATTGTAGTGATAAATGGCTTGGGCTCAGGCACAGTGTGGGTCAGTGTAACATAACTCTGAGGATGGATGGGCCTTAGTGGTTAAAGGTATGTATCACTAAGTACAGCTGGATCTCAGCACCGTGTCCATTACCAGGGCTGGAGCCAAATGGTGCATCATGGTACCATAACCCCAGCTCTCTCTCAGTCAGACAGAGGGAAAGGAGTGAGACAGTTGTTTGTTAAAAACAGGTCAAATGGGTAGAAGGAAGAAGGAAGTTCAAAGGAGAGGGGCGACAGTAAATCACATGATCTCTGTGACCACTGGATGTGTAGAACAGCTATACGCCCCACCTCCTCTTAACCCCAGTGAACTTAGAATGTGCGTGGATGTGTTTGAGCATTGAGTGTAAGTTAGGTTAATGGCATGTTTATATGAGATAATGAGAGTGTGTCCATTCTTCGATATAGTCATGCATCATTTAGTTCATTTAAGTTTGTGTGCCAGTGTATATGATAGTATGGGAAGTGGATAGAGACTTTGTCTGAAGTGATAGTCTATGTGCGTGTGCACCACTGTCTTTGTGTGCACTGTGCAGTAATCCCTGCAGCACATTGTGACAGAGCGTCTGTTTTAGTGGTGGGATTACTCTAAGCCCTTTTCCAGAGACAGTTAGGGTAACAAGAACTCAAGACTTCTGACTCCTGGCTTTAGTCTCAGTTGTAATTACAGGCTTTTAAAAGCCCCGGGGTCCTGATTTATCTCCTGTGGACCAGCACGTGTTTTAACTATCAGCTCACAGACCGATAGAGAGACATACTGCTCTGATATACATAATTAAACACTAAACCTGTTAAAAGGTGGAGAAGAGCATAGAGATATTTTATTTCCTAGAGATGGGGATAGACATGTGTATGCATGTGTGCGCATGTGTGTGTCTACAGTGTATTTCATCTCCTGTCCTCTTGTTCCTCTATCTAGGCTGTGGATGCAATCCAGATGAAGCAGACTCTGCCTGATAGAGTGGTCTACACCCTCAGTATCCCAGCAGCCACCTCTCAGGACAGTGGGGTGTATGAGTGCTCCATCACCAACAGCTTCAGTGGAGAGATCAGAGCCAACATGGTGGCTGTCACTGTCTTCGGTACGCTCGCTCATCCTTATGGCCAATCAAAAACTATTCTTGGAAACATACAAGTCATGTCTATCACCAGTCAAACCATGCATTGTAGACATTTTCTCTCAAGATATTGCCTATCCTTCAACAACGTTTCTATTAATTACCAATACCATTTAGTTGTAGATGTATTAAACAGAAACTACTTGGGATTTTTTAAGATGTATTTGAATACAGCTGATACTTCTTGGTTGGAGTCTTTAAAAGTAGTCTCCTTGAATTCACATTAATGCGTAGACTTAATTCATCCTGCCTGACAGTGTCAGTATGAGGTGCTAGAGGGAAGGGGTTCTGCAGTCTCCCTACAGTAGAATCGAGGCACACCTCTGCTTTCATCATCAGCCCCAATGCTTTATGGGATGGCTTCAACAGATGTGTGCCAGACTTTCATTTCTCTTTTTCGGTTTCTGTCATCCTTCCTTCGGGGTGTCCCCCCTCTATCACTCTCTCTTTCTTCTACTTCCTATTTTTTGCACCCGTCTCTGTAGAGGAGAGCTCCTTTGTGATGTTGGACCACAGTGGGATCGGAGCGGTGGAGTTTGTCAGTATGATGGAGGAGACTGAGTTCACCATCAGTATTGAAGCCTTCCCTGCCCCTAAAGTTACCTGGCTGAAAGACGGTGTTGCCATCACTGACAACAGCTACTTCCTCACCAAGACCAGACGTCTGGGGGGCAACCAGTAAGATCATAACATCTGTATATAGCAACGCTGGTGTTTGTGTGTCTGTGTGTCTTTGGAGCTCTGTGTGTTGTGTGCTGGACTGAGCTATGTGGTTCTCTGCCCATCTCTCAGCTATCAGAGCACTCTGACTCTTCGCCAGTCATTAGAGGAGGACAGTGGGAATTACACAATCATGGTCCTCAGCAACGCTCACACTGCCCAGTTCTCCTTCACCCTCAAAGTGAAAGGTGAGAATAACCTCAAGCCAAGTGAAAATGCACTTCTACGTGTGTGAACATGCATTTATGTTTCTATGTTTTCAAATGTGTTAGCAACTGAATGCGTCAGTGTGTGTGTATTATCGCAGTATCATCCTAAATCTGACAATATGTCTGCCTGTGTGTCTTCCAGACTCAGGCCCAGTACTGTTCCAGCCAGCCTCAGCGCCAGTGCTGTTTCCCCAGAGAGAGGAGATGATTGCTCCCCTCCACACCCCCTTCACCCTGACCTGCAGGGGCGAGGCCGAGCTGGCCTGGGACACGCCTGTCTACCTATCAGAGCAGACCGAGGAGGACAACAGCGGCCTGTTCATCACCACGGTTACAGTAGAGAACGCGACAGCAGGACACACTGGCTTCTACACCTGCTTCTACAAAGGAGGGAACTCCACTGAGGAGGGAGAGGAAAGCAGCATCTACATATATGTGCCAGGTATAGGGAAGACAGCACTGTGGTGTTGGAGTTAAATCTGTGTTAGCAATTTCAATGATTGGAAACTTACCATGCCATCTTCTCACTTCCTCAGATCCAGAGGTGCCCTTCGTGCCCTTGCTGGTGCCCTTTGGCAACCACGTCCTGAATGGTCTCGATGAGATGGAGATCCAGTGTCGCGTGTCGGACCCCAGTGCCAATGTGACTCTGGTCAACGCTGATACCCAGCAGGCCGTGCCCATGGCAGTCTACGACAGCAAGAGGGGCGCTGTGGGCTTCTTCAGCGCAGGAACCTATGTCTGTAAGGCCCTCGTCAACGGAGAGGAGCACCTCAGTGAGGAGTACATTGTCCACGGCTGGGCAAGGGGGTCGGAGTTGCGTGTGGAGCTAAAGGCCCAGGAGACAGCCCTCTTGGTGGGAGACACCATCACTGTCATTTGTGTGGCCCGGGGGTCTGAGATACTGGAAGACCACTGGAAGTACCCTGGAAAACTGGTAAACAAAAGCACATACATAATTATTATTCTCTTACTGGAGAGCATGTTCATTGATTGATTTTAAAATGCATTTGTTTGTTTGATTATAAATGGGTCTAACTTGTGTGTGTTTGTGTGTGTCAGGCGGACCGTGGCTTGAAGTCAGTGCGTGAGAATAAGAGAGACCAGGAGATCCAGTACACCCTGACTGTCCCCCAGGCCTCAGCCAAAGACAGTGGCATCTACGTCTGCTCCATCACTGACATCATCAGCAACAAGAACCAGACCAAGAAGCTGGCCATCACTGTCTATGGTACGTTTGTGTCACTGTTTATTAACCTAATAACAAGGCAATAATGTTGGTTTATCATCTTCCTTGAACTGGTAGATTGCTCTAACTACCTGTCACCTTTACATATTCTATTAATGTTTATATCTCCATTTTCTGTCCTGATAGAGAGGCCATTCGTGTCACTGCGCCCTGCGTTCAGTTCCCAGGAGTCAACAAACCTGGATGAGGTCAGACAGTTCAGGGCCGACATCGACTCCTTCCCCAGCGCTCAGGTCACATGGCTCAAAGATGGCCTCCCTCTCAACGATGTGGCGGCTGAGATAACCACCAGCCTCCAGCAGGTCAGCGAGACCAGGTGAGAAAGACTTCCTTTGACACCCCTCAACAACACCTACACTCATTGGCTAATAACATGTTCTGGTCAGCAAGACCAGGTGAGACTTCCTCTGACATTACTCAACACTGACTGAAGAGATATGATATACCACGTCCTGCACACTACACTCTGTGGCTAATAACAGGTTCCCAGTTCACCTAGGATGTTTAGATGTCTATTATTAAGGTCTGGTGTTGTTGTGCGATGTTAGTGGAACTAGTCTCTTGTGACAGACTTAACAGCGTGCTCATGAGATTTGGTTCTGGGTGCCAAGATTAGAGTGTAACCATACATGTTGTTTGGACTCTGTAGGTACCAGAGTGTTCTGACCCTTATCCGGGCCAAAGAGGAGGACAGTGGGAACTACACCATCAGAGTGCAGAACGGGAACCTGACCCACAGCCACAACTTCAGCCTGCAGGTCAAAGGTGAAGCAGAGGAATGCTCCAACCCCTCAATTTGGATTTACCTTTAACTTACTGACTAACAGGACTCCCATACTCCCTGACACTCTTTCTTTGACCCACCTCTCTCTCTCTCTCTCTCTCTCTCTCTCTCTCTCTCTCTCTCTCTCTCTCTCTCTCTCTCTCTCTCTCTCTCTCTCTCTCTCTCTCTCTCTCTCTGTATTGTGGTCTGACCCCGTGTTCCCTCTCTCTGTGTCCAGTGCCTGCAGTCATTGTGGACCTGATGGACCTCCACCATGGCTCAGGCCAGTCTGTAGTGTGTATCGCTGGAGGCATGCCCACTCCTATGGTGGAGTGGTTCATCTGCAAGAACATCAAACAGTAAGGGCACACTCTCACGACCCCACCTTCTTCCTCTTCATCTCTCCATTCTATAAATTCACATACACCTACTGTACATTGTTCACCTCTACCTGGCGGCTTCATATGCTACTATGCCCAATGGGACAATTTCATGGTATCATTTGGTCTCATATATTTATCCTTCCTTCCTTCCTTCCTTCCTTCCTTCCTTCCTTCCTTTTTTCCTTCCTTCCTTCCTTCCTTCCTTCCTTCCTTCCTTCCTTCCTTCCTTCCTTCCTTCCTTCCTTCCTTCCTTCCTTCCTTCCTTCCTTCCTTCCTTCCTTCCTTCCTTCCTTCCTTCCTTCCTTCCTTCCTTCCTTCCTTCCTTCCTTCCTTCCTTCCTTCCTTCCTTCCTTCCTTCCTTCCTTCCTTCCTTCCTTCCTTTCGTACTTCCTTCCTTCCTTCCTACCCTGTCCAGCTGTACCAATGACTCGTCTCAGTGGGTGCCCCTGCCTACCAACAACACAGAGATCACTGTGGAAGTGCACATCGACCAGGACAACCAGCTGGAGAGTAAGGTGATCTTTGGGCATCTGGAGAACACCCTGGCCGTTCGCTGCCTGGCCAGGAACGAGATGACCGCCGTCAGCAGGGAGGTCAAGCTGGTGTCACAAGGTGAGACATACACAAAGTCACACTTACCTCTTCCTTCAGTTAAACAACAAACATGGTTGGCAGAGTATGGTGAATAGATTTACAGTATCTTAGATTGCCATTTTGCCTGCAGTATATTTTCTTCCTGCTATAGTCTCCTCTTTAACTAGCTAGTTCCTTCCTGTGGTTGCTTCCCTTTGTGACACTTGAAGTGTGATAGGCATTGAAGAGACTGTGCTAGGCGGTCAGTGTTGAGGCAGCTGTCTGGTAAAGCTATCTGTGGTGGGGCAGTGTATCCCAGACTGTCATTGGGCAGCTGTGTGTTAGCCTGGGAGACTTTTACTGTGAAAAGTAAATCCCCAGTAGTTTAGGCCATTTGGCCCCTCCAGCTGTGCCCCCCTCCCCAACCCCGCTCCTCTCCTTAATCCCTTCAGCACACCTTTTGGTCCTGATAATCTGAGGCCCCACTGGCTTGGCTAATTGGGTGTGAGGCTCCATGCTGAACTATACAATTTAAATAGGGTATTTGTATTGCCATGTTCAAGTTCTTCATATTTGACCTCATTTGGGGGTTTTCAGATAATTTATCAAACTAACATTCCCATATTGACTTACATTGACTTCTCCATATTATTTTCTCTCTGTGGCATTCTCCATGTTGTGCTCTCCATCTCATGTGTGTGTGGTGGTTCTCCTGAACAGGCCCTCACTCAGAGCTGACTGTAGCTGCTGCTGCCCTGGTGCTGCTGGTCTTTGTCATCATCTCACTCATTGTCCTGGTCATTATCTGGAAACAGGTACAGCAGATCATCAATGCCCCTCACGCAAGCACAAACCCACCCACTCACTCACTCACAGACTCATTCTCTCATTGACTCATTAAATCACTCAACTACACTTTAACAAGTGTCCTAGAGCCTTAGGTATTGATCTGTTTTGCTATGTCCTCTGTCCTACAGAAGCCTCGCTATGAGATCCGTTGGAGGGTGATAGAGTCAGTGAGCCCTGATGGCCATGAGTACATCTACGTGGACCCCATGCAGCTACCCTATGACTCCAGATGGGAGTTCTCTCGCGATGGCCTCGTACTGGGTGAGAGCCGACTGCACTGCTTCCTCTCTCTGTGGTCTTACTGTGGTCATGTTCTTGTCAGAGTGTCACATCACCATGGTCGGGTGGTCAGAGTGTCATAGCACCATGGTCTGGTGGTCGTGTTCTGGTCAGGCTGTGGTCTGGATGTCTCCCTCTGGTCTTTGAAGTGAAGATGTGATAAGGCCATCTGGCCTGGCAGACAGGGGAGGCTAGGACGCGCTGCCTGGGTTTGGGTTATGACTCACTGATCAAAGGGAAACTCAACCACTGGGGACCTGGGGAAGTCACTGATGAGAGGGCAGAGGCAGACATGTGTGTTCGTGTGTTTGTGTCTGTGTGTGTGTGTGTGTGTTTGTGTGTGTGTTTGTTTGCTTGCCTGTCTATGTTTGTGTATTTGTTTACCCTCCATGTTAACTGATCGTGTGCCATGTCTGGTGTGTCCGCAGGACGTATCCTGGGCTCTGGGGCGTTTGGGAAGGTGGTGGAGGGAACAGCATACGGACTCAGCCGCTCCCAGCCCGTCATGAAGGTGGCCGTGAAGATGCTGAAACGTGAGTTGACCACAGACAGCTGTAAAGACAGCTACAGTGAGGGAAAAAAAGTATTTGATCCCCTGCTGATTTTCTATGTTTGCCCACTGACAAAGACATGATCAGTCTATAATTTTAATGGTAGATATATTTGAACAGTGAGAGAAAAAATAACAACAAAAAAATCCAGAAAAACGCATGTCAAAAATGTTATAAATTGATAAGTAATTAGTATTTGACCTCTCTGCAAAACATGACTTAGTACTTGGTGGCAAAACCCTTTTTGGCAATCACAGAGGTCAGACGTTTCTTGTAGTTGGCTACCAGGTTTGCACACATCTCAGGAGGGATTTTGTTCCAGTCTTCTTTGCAGATCTTCTCCAAGTCATTAAGGTTTGAGGCTGACGTTTGGCAACTCGAACCAGCTCCCTCCACAGATTTTCTATGGGATTAAGGTCTGGAAACTGGCTAGGCCACTCCAGGACCTTAATGTGCTTCTTCTTAAGCCACTCCTTTGTTGCCTTGGCCGTGTGCTTTGGGTCATTGTCATGCTGGAATACCCATCCACTACCCATTTTCAATGCCCTGGCTGAGGGAAGGAGGTTCTCACCCAAGATTTGACGGTACATGGCCCGTCCATCGTCCCTTTGATGCGGTGAAGTTGTCCTGTCCCCTTAGCAGAAAAACACCCCCAAAGCATAATGTTTCCACTTCCATGTTTGACGGTGGGGATGGTGTTCTTGGGGTCATAGGCAGCATTCCTCCTCCTCCAAACACGGCGAGTTGAGTTGATGCCAAAGAGCTTGATTTTGGTCTCATCTGACCACAACACTTTCACCCAGTTCTCCTCTGAATCATTCAAAACTTCAGACGGCCCTGTATATGTGCTTTCCTGAGCAGGGGGACCTTGCGGGCGCTGCAGGATGTCAGTCCTTCACGGCGTAGTGTGTTACCAATTGTTTTCTTGGTGACTATGGTCCCAGCTGCCTTGAGATCATTGACAAGATCCTCCCGTGTAGTTCTGGGCTGATTCCTCACCGTCCTCATGATCATTGCAACTCCACGAGGTGAGATCTTGCATGGAGCCCCAGGCCGAGGGAGATTGACAGTTCTTTTGTGTTTCTTCCATTTGCGAATAATCGCACCAACTGTAGTCACCTTCTCACCAAGCTGCTTGGCGATGGTCTTGTAGCCCATTCCAGCCTTGTGTAGGTCTACAATCTTGTCCCTGACATCCTTGGAGAGCTCTTTGGTCTTTGCCATGGTGGAGAGTTTGGAATCTGATTGATTGATTGCTTCTGTGGACAGGTGTCTTTTATACAGGTAACAAACTGAGATTAGAAGCACTCCCTTTAAGAGTGTGCTCCTAATCTCAGCTCGTTACCTGTATAAAAGACACCTGGGAGCCAGAAATCTTTCTGATTGAGAGGGGGTCAAATACTTATTTCCCTCATTAAAATGCAAATCAATTTATAACATGCGTTTTTCTGGATTTTGTTGTTGTTATTCTGTCTCTCACTGTTCAAATAAACCTACCATTAAAATTATAGACTGATAGTCTCTTTGTCAGTAGGCAAACGTACAAAATCAGGAGGGGATCAAATACTTTTTCCCTCACTGTATAGAGACAGCTATAGAGAGGACCATTAATTCCTGTGGAGATTGCCTGGAGAGAGCTGTGTGCTTGAACACAATCAGTCAGTCACAGCAATACCTTAAGGCTCAGACACAACGGTAGCATTTGCCGGCCGAGAGTACTTGCCACCACTGAACAGAGTGCCGGCCGTAATTTGTAAACTGAGTGCAAACCGAATCTACACGTAGAATCACATGAAAATGTTGTCAGTCAGACGTCCATCAGCGGGTGATCCCTAAAACACACCATGCCGAACGAACGGCAGGTGAACGGCAGATCAACATTCGGTGCGGTGTGTGCTCCCTTACGTTGTGATTGATGAAACAATGGCAGTCATTGATGAATGTTGTAGATGTTGATGGATTGATTGATTGTGTGTGATGGACTGATACTTGCGGTGTGATTGATTGAAGGTTGAGTGATTGTTTGTCTGTTTCTCGTTGCAGCCACGGCCCGCTCCAGTGAGAAACAGGCACTGATGTCAGAGCTGAAGATCATGACTCACTTGGGCCCTCACCTCAACATTGTCAACCTGCTGGGGGCCTGCACCAAGTCAGGTGACTACACACGCACGAATGAACGCACACACACATGCTTATAGGCACGCATGCACACGCACACACACAGTTTTGACAGCCAAGAAGGGAAGTTGCCATTCCTCTCTGAGCCGATGGTGGATATGGTATTTTAATAGGATTTTTATGAGTGTAAAGGCTTGCCCTCTTGACGTTGCTTTTAGCCTTTACGAGCCTCTGATAAGATTAGCCAGCAGACTGACGCCTGTGTCTCTATCTCTTTACTCTGTTCCCATGCAGGCCCCACCTACATCATCACCGAGTACTGCTTCTATGGAGACCTTGTCAACTACCTGCACAAGAACAGAGAGAACTTCATCAGCCTTCACCCAGAGAAGACCAAGAAAGACTTGGACATCTTTGGCATCAACCCTGCAGATGAGAGCAGCAGGAGGTAAAGAGACATCCCAGCTAGTACATTTGGTTCATTGGAAGTTGTGAGAACCTATGTTTTTGGTTTCGCATTGGTTCTGGGAACAAACTCATACGTTTCCTGACCGGTAAAACTGAACGTTTTTTAAACGTTCTGAGAAAGGAAGTGAACATTTTGCCAGTTCTGGGAATGTAGATTTGTAGGTTGCAGGGAAGTTCTGAGATCATTTTACTGTGGTTCCCTGAAAGTTTTCCTGGGAGGTTTTATTAACGTTCTGAGAATGGAAATGATAGGTTATTTGAATGTAATTAAATAATGTTCTGAGCACATGTTTCAATAAGACTTAATAACCCTGCTAGCTTAGGTTAACTGTTTTGAACAGATAAGACACATGGAAATGAATTTGCTTAGGTATTAATCATGGAAACACATAATTTTTTTTTATTGTGGCACAGAGTCAGTGAGATTCAAACCTATGATCTTCTGTTTTCTATCCATGGAATTAGTCACTGCGCCACCAGGATGGAGCAAGCATGCCATTTTTTTACTCATACAAAGCTGTTCATTTTAGTCTATTCAAACAGATCCCATTTCAAAGGAAACAAGCACTCATTAAGATTAGGTGAGCCCAATTAGTGGGCGCGGTCAACACACCTGAACACACTTAATAAGATAGAGGATAGAGAGCGTCTTGTTGACGCTGAGAATGGAATGTATATGTTTTAAATAACACTCTTAGAATATTCTTTGAACGTTACTAATGTTTTCTTGTGGTTTTTATGGAACGTTTTCTTAATGTTCAGAGAACATGACTTTAAATATAACCATGAGGAAACCTGCAGAAAACATTATGTGGAAGTACTGAAATTCTCACAGAAGAACATTGTTTCTTAACGTTCTCTGAAAAATTTGAGAACTTCACTTTAAATAGAACCATGAGGAAACCTGTAGGAAACGTTATGCTGAAGTACTGAAATTCCCACCTACGAAACGTATGGTTCTCAGAACGTTATGTGCTAGCTGGGTATCCTGCCATTCCCAGAAGGTTGTATGCAAAATAACAATAGGACAACCACGCTCTCAACCAAGCTCTAAGAATCAAATGGTTCTCAGAACATTATGTGCTAGCTGGGCTATAGGATCAGCTCTGAAAACATACACACATGGGTGCACACTCACACACAGGCCAGGAAACACACACACACACAGACGCACACACAGACACAGACACCCCTCAGTTGCTCCTCTACCCCACTCAGTCATTCTGTCTCATTGACGCAGCACTTTACTGCACTCGCTCAGAAACATAACGTAACCCTACCCCAGGCATCCTCATGGCTGAGGGGGTCGTCTGGCGTCTTCCACTAATTAAATCTGTGTCTGAAGTGGTGCTCGGCTTTCAGGCTAATCACATTACTCTTGTTTGGTACCTGTTAATGGTCTCTGTCCAGCTCCTCTCTGTTTGCTGATCTGTGTTGACGGATGACTCACAATGACCACATTTCAGAGTGTGACCACACCATGATTTAATCTCAACCACCCTGACCATCAACCACACCCTCCATATAGGGAACCTCAGGACATACAGTACACTGGGCCTTCTTAGAGAACCAATGGCGACTCTAACATGGTTGTTGTTTGTCTCTTCCCAACCTCCCCTCCTCCTACCTCTCTCCCTCCTCGTCTCCATGCAGCTATGTGATCCTGTCCTTTGAGAGTGGTAAAGGGGACTACATGGACATGAAGCAAGCAGACACCACACAGTATGTGCCCATGCTGGAGATGAGTGACACCTCCAAGTACTCCGACATCCAGAGGTCCGAGTATAACCACCCGCCATCACAGAAGGGTGGTGAGTACACAGTCTGACAGCCTTGTTCTCTTCCCTTTCGCTCTTCTGCTCTTCATCTAACTCTCCTTCCCCTCTCGCTGTGTGGCTTGGCTGCGTTGGCTGAAGTGCAGGGTTTAAGTCAGTGCTGGTTGGGTTGAAGGGTCCACCCTTCTCAGCATGTAGGCCTGCCTGAGCCGGCCTGTAATCATATAGAGCGGGTAGTTGTACCACACATAATAATGCACGGTTCTCCCTGCCATTAGGAAAAACCAGGTTACAGCAACCAGTTCTATATTTACATGCACATAAACATACAAACACACACTTTATTCACTCACTCATAGACAGACTGAAGCTAAATGTGTTTGTGTGTCTGTGTGTTTTCCTGATCCAGATAATGAGATGGACAACATGCTGTCAGGGGATGGTAACGAGGGCCTCAGCACCACAGACCTGCTCAGCTTCACCTACCAGGTGGCCAGAGGCATGGAGTTCCTATCCTCTAAGAACGTGAGTGACCAAGGGCTGGGAATGACTGTAGATTAGAGGGACTGGTAACATGATGTCAGTTCAGTGCAGTGGGCTGGGAATGATGTCAGACAAAACAATAGCTACCCAACAGACAGGTGGCGATATCAACTAGAGACACAGAGGTGAGCCTAGGATGCCATAGCCATCTTTGAATGGCCTGACTTAGCAACTAAGGAAGGAAGTGGTGGCGACATGTTTCCATTGGCTTAGCAGAAGCTGGTGCCACTGGCAAGCTGGTTCTGTCCTCTCTGTTGGTACACAGCAGGGAGTGAGTCGGTTGCCACGTCAACCCTGTACATTTCAGGGGTAACCACGGTAATGATGGGAGGCAGGTTGTGGGCTGCTGTTGTGCTTGATGACAGCTGTGAAAGCCAAGAGGTTGGCTAAATCAGGGTGATAAGGCTGAGCTCACTGCTCAGGAGACAGGACAGGTCTTTATATAGAACACCCAGTAGGCTGGATTACACTGGGTACAAAACAGCTATAAGCTCCTCATACAGCCTCCTAGTTATTATCCTTGAATATACTCTGGGCAGGAGTGGTCAGTCAAGGCTTGTTGACATAAAGCCACCTGTAAATCACAAGGAGGGAAGAGAGAATAAAAGGAAAGGAAGATTGTCAAAATGTTTTCTTTGAATTGAGATGAATGAAATGCTGAATTTTGCGGTGTAGTGTGTACATCGGGATCTGGCTGCCAGGAATGTCCTGCTCTCTCAGGGGAAGATAGTAAAGATCTGTGACTTTGGCCTGGCCAGAGACATCGTGCACGACAACAACTACGTCTCCAAAGGCAGCGTGAGTATTTCTCTAGGACCATACTGGCTGTTTGTGTACCCTGATGAGCATAGACATGTATCTGTGAAGGTGGCTTGTCCCCTGCTTGTTCATGTTAGCACTCCATTATGGTCCACTATTGTACTGTCCGTTATATGAGTGCAGTGTGTTTGATCCATCTGCGCTATGTGTTGACCACAGACCTTCCTGCCAGTGAAGTGGATGGCTCCTGAGAGTATCTTTGACAACATGTACACCACCCTCAGTGATGTCTGGTCCTACGGCATCCTCCTCTGGGAGATCTTCTCTCTAGGTGAAGCTCAGCTGACCCCTAACCTGTTTCAGTGACACATTAACAGCAGCATGTTAGGGAGACGGCTGACTCCAGATCAGTGTGTAGATACAGTGTGTTGACAGTGATACTGGTGTTTGCTGGTGTACTGATGGCAGTGTGTTTGTGTTAAAGGTGGCACCCCATACCCAGGGATGGTAGTGGACTCCAGCTTCTACAACAAGATCAAGAGTGGCTACAGGATGGCCAAACCTGAGCATGCCCCCACTGATGTGTATGTACATATATATTTATATAATAATAATTATACATTGTGTTGTGTACATTATTATGCTGAAACATTTGCCAAAACACTTTTTGAAACACTTGATTAGATAACATGAAAATACTATGGAAGGCTATGTACTACTGCTGTAAAAGTCTAACGCACAGTACTAAACTGTGATGTACAATGCCATGACATGACTCGAACTAAACTAAATTATAGCATGCCGTTCCTCCCTGCACTGTTTGTCTTGTTCTCTCTGTTTAACTAGTGTGTTTTCCCTCCTCCAGGTATGAGATGATGATGAAGTGTTGGAATAGTGAGCCTGAGAAGAGGCCTTCCTTCTTCAGCCTGAGTGAGAGCGTGGCCTCACTGCTGCCGTCCGGCTACAAGAGGGTGGGTGTCTCTACAGTATGACCTCTGACCTAACGGCCTCTCCCAGGTTTCCTCACACTTGCTTTCTAATCTCCCTCTCTCTTTCATTCCTGACCCTGACCTCCGACGTTTGGATGTACTCTTCCCTCTTATAATTTATTTTCCTTTCTATCAGTCTCACCCCCCTTTTACCTTACCTGACCTATCCTATTTTTCACTAGGAGCGGAGTAAGTGCTTCAACCATCCTCTTCCTCCTCCCCTTAGCCTTGGGGCATGTTATAGTTCTACAATACTAGTAAAGTGTAGAAGTTCATCTAAAACCAGGCTCACAAACTCCAACCACTTCCCCCCAACTGTGCCAGTGGAGTGTGTTTCTGTGGGCTCTGCCAGTGGAGTGTGTTTCTGTGGGCTCTGCCAGTTGAGTGTGTTTCTGTGGGCTCTGCCAGTGGAGTGTGTTTCTGTGGGCTCTGCCAGTTGAGTGTGTTTCTGTGGGCTCTGCCAGTTGAGTGTGTTTCTGTGCGCTCTGCCAGTTGAGTGTGTTTCTGTGCGCTCTGCCAGTTGAGTGTGTTTCTGAGTGTGTTTCTGTGGGCGCTGTGTATTTCCGTTGTGTTAAAGCCCAGCCCTGGCGGTGATTAGAATGCTAATGCTCCAGCTGGTGGTCAGAGTGGCCAGCCCTAACCACAGTAGTGATGCTGCAACAGCAGCCCCAGCACCCAGGTCCCAGGTCTCGCCTCCGTCCACCGGCTAGGCTAACCATAATGAGCCTATTAAACAGCACGCCACACATGGCACATCAAACCTCCTCCTCCCCCCACAACTCTGCTTTAATGGCCCGGGAGAGTGGAGGAGCTGGCTCCCATTTTAGCACCTCGGATTGGGGTTGGCTGGGCTAGGGTGGGGTGGGAAATGTGGTTCACTATGTGGGTCTCACCACCAGGCTAACATACTGACTGAGTGAGAACACACATACCAATGACTGCTGGTTGAACTGATTTAACTGGTTCAAGTGTTATATCAGTTTTAGGATTCATCAGATTTATGAGTTTTGTGAATGCAGCTGTTTTGGAGGTATTGTATGGGACATACCAGAGCACTAAATAACTCTGATTAGTACAGGCCAATAGTATTTCCTTTACAAGCACAGTGCTCTTGGCTTTAGAAACAGTTAGCCATATAGCAACGTTTTCTGCATGGTACTGTAGACATTCTGCTCCAATGCTACTAGATAGGTTGATGTTCATTGTGCCCTCTCTTTCTTTGTTGTGCAGTGCTTCGAAAGGGTGAACCATGAGTTCCTGAAGAGTGACCACCCAGCAGTGACCAGGGTCCAGGTGGAGAATGACGACGCCTACATTGGGATCACCTATAAGAACCAGGGCAAGTCGAAAGATAGGGAGAGTGGCTTCGATGAGCAGCGCCTCAGCTCTGACAGTGGTTACATCATCCCCCTCCCTGACCTGGACCCTCTGTCTGATGACGAGTACTGCAAGAGGAACCGCCACAGGTAGGCTACCACCTCAATCTCAGACATGTCTATCCTAATTTCAAACTCTTATATGTGATATGTAATAACACTGTTTTACACCATAACATGAGCTGGTCCTGTTAAGCAAATCCAGCAAATGAGATACCCCTCTTATTTAACTCATGGTCACTCCTGTATACTATACCCCATCCACTCACATTAGCTGTTCAGTAACACTAACCTGCTCCTCTCTGTCCTGTGTAGCTCGCAGACGTCTGAGGAGAGTGCCATAGAGACAGGCTCCAGCTCCACACTGACCAAGAGAGAAGGAGAGACCCTGGAGGACATTACCCTGTTGGATGAGATGTGTCTGGACTCAGAGCTGGTGGAGGACAGCTTTCTGTGACAGGCCTGGAGAAGCCTAAAGCCTGCCAAAGAGAGGGGGATAGTGGGGGGAAACACACCTGAACATAGACTCTCAAACCACCCACTCGTCCTCGCCACCCCCCTATCTCAAACCCTCCTCATCCCCTGCCCCACACATCTCCACTCCTATCAGGAGGACAGAGCAAAACCACTTCACTGCTTGGATGAGTCTGTCTGTGGCCAGTTCATGGTATGCCTGCTGTTCCCTCTTCAGAAAGCGCCCCCTGTGGGGCTGGAGGGACATGCATGGATAGATGGATAGTTGGGACACTGAGGACTCGCCACTATCCTGTGGTTACTGAGTCTCTATGGAACGTTAGTGTTGGATGGGACTAAGTGCACATGAGGAGAACATGGAGGAAGATTGTTTTTTATATAAATGTATAGAACCTTATTCTAATGGGCATTCTGAACAGCAACATAAGCAAGGATGGATGGAGGGATCAGAATGGATCAGGCGTGAAAATCAAAGACCCAGAATGAAGAGCAGTTTATCTCAGCCATGCAGAACCACTACAGACAGACCCACTATTTAAACCACATCACACCTGTGCCAGCAAACAGACCAGTATGAGGCCAGCTACACAACAGACAGCTTTACTTCACAACTCACCTACCTGCAGCATATGTTCTATAACTACAGTATATCTGATGCTGGCACAATCAGTAGCAATACTTTGATTAAAAAGCACAAAATCTGGACTATGTATATGTTTTTATATGCGATCATATGTTGTCAATAGCTAAATAAGTGCAGCAGTTCAAATGTATTTTTTTTTACTTTTTATCACACATATATATAAATATGTATAATTTTTTTATACTGGGTTGAGGAAGGTGATGATATGGGTTTTAAATGAATAACACAACTATCATAACTTGTCTTGTAAATTGGATTCAGCTTTGTGACATTACCACTCTCTAAAGACAAGATGTGTACACTAATAAACTCACTGTGTTGTCTCCTGTCACTTGCATAGGTATGTTTAGGAAAGGCCTCAGTCTGATTGTAATGTAAATAGTGGTCGAGTGTTTTTATATATGAGAGAAGAACTGGAGGTAACATGGCATTATTATAGGCATCTTCTTATGTGTAGCTCTGTTTGAAACCTGTGAAACCCATCTTTCAACACTAGAATCCATAGAACATAATCTGTTACATATTGGAATCTGTAACTTGTGTAAATTATAAAATGGACATTTGTTTATTCAAATTGTAAAATGAACTCATGCTAAGTATGAGTGACATTGAACCTGGGCCAAAGTACATGTATGTGCATTAGTACAGCATGCAAGAATATTTGTTGTTTTTAAGCTTTGAGCTTCTGCCATTGTAATAATAGTAATGAATTTATGTTAATAATAAATGAAGAGTATTATTCACTGCAGATAAAGGAAGAGAACCAGAGAGAAAAACACCCTAGCCATCTGATTTGACACTTTGACAGCTCTCATGCTTCTCAAAGCCAAGGAGCTGGAAGATGTTCATTTTCCAAATCAGAGAGGACGTTATGCATGTGTTGTTGTGATTGGTAGCAGTGATTTAGTTGATGTGTTATCTACAGCCATTTTGCTGTCCTGTACAGAGACAAAAGTACAGGTGTTGTATCAATGTAAAATACACTAGTTTACTACACATAATGTGATGTCATCATCATACATCATTATGTGAATGTTTAATGTTTAATCCTGCAGTATTTCCTACCAGCTGTCCTTCACTGCCTTTGTCTGTCTCTACTGTCGACTGTGATGTTCTCTGCGATCACATTAAAACTGTTGCACTTTTTTGTATTTTCCTTGTATTTGATGTGCGAAATGATTGGGCTTTTTGCTGAGAGAAGGGCTTGGTTTGGCTCTGGAAGGTTTCCTCTCTATGGCAACAGCGTTGTGAATGTGGAGTGGAAGAAGTGGGGGAAAGAGAGGTATGAAGTATAATCCATGGTACAGTATCTGTAATTATAGGTAGTTATCCACAATACCCGGAAGTTATCCTCATGTTTCATTATGCATTATGTACATTCAGATGATTTATATTTCAATAAATGATTTAATAGTGTCTCTTGTTTGGAAATCTGTTTCATTTTCTTTCTTTCTTTCTTTCTTTCTTTCTTTCTTTCTTTCTTTCTTTCTTTCTTTCTTTCTTTCTTTCTTTCTTTCTTTCTTTCTTTGTATATGTTTGACACACACACACACACACACACACACACACCATTCTCCATGATAAAAACTGGTCAAACTAAACAAGACCTTTTTATAGAGGGGTATGTATAGTTATGGTTTGGTAGGTAAGAGAAGGGGTCAAGGGTTAGTTTACCTGGCTGGCGTCACTTCCGATTTTGTAACGGCTAGCGGCCAGTTGTGCAATTTCTTTCTAACTCAGAAACCGATAAGTGGTCGAGGAGAGCGTCAATTCGTTAGTAGGCGAACGGAGGAGTATGCTTGCCTCATCGTGACCTACTTTGAGAGAAGATGCACAAGAGTATGTTGTTTTCTCGAAAACAGTCTGGGGGCTTCTCGAGTGGCGCAATGTTCTAAGGCACTGTGCCACTAGAGATCCTAGTTCGAGTCCAGGCTCTGGACGCGGTGCACAATTGGCCCAGCGTCGTCCAGGTTAGGGGAGGGCACTAGTGACTCCTATTGCGGGCCGGGCGCAGTGCACGCTGACACGGTCGCCAGGTGTACAGTGTTTCCTCTGACACATTGGTGCGGCTGGCGTCTGGGTTAAGCGGGCATTGTGACAAAAAGCAGTGCGGCTTGGCTGGGTTGTGTTTCGGAGGATGCACGGCTCTCGACCTTCGCCTCTCCCGAGTCCGTATGGGAGTTGCAGCGATGGGACAAGACTGTAACTATCAATTGGGGAGAAAAAGGGGTAAAAAACAACAGTCCGCTACTTAACCTTTTATCTATAAAATGTATTGCACAACTAGCTCCATTTGTTTTTATCACTTTACACATTTAATTTGGGATTCCACCCTGTAAACGTTATTTGCCTAATGAAGCACATTTGTCTCCACGTTTCCTCTCTTCGCCTCCTATACTAATACAAATTATAGACTACTAGGGCTACAACCAACACACAATTCTGGTGTATCTGACATTGATTAATAGCCCTGTAGTGTTGTCACTCCACCCCACAATAAACCACCGTGGCACACTTTCATAAACAGAATAACTACACTGAGTGCAGTCTCAAAGAAGGCCACTAGGTTGCATGATAATCCCACTATAGAGTGCAGGGATAAAATCCATAGTTATAGTCATGCAGATTATGTATAAATGCATGATTTGTGAAGAAAAAATTTTTAGTCATTTTTTGGGGGTCATTTTTGTATTGTTTATTTATCAAAATAATATTTCCAGCTATCGGGATTAACACCAAAGATTTTTTTATAACTAACCCAAGATAAACCACAGCCTGTGATTTCCAATGGGAGCAAATTAATCAAAGTGAAGCAAGGAGGTGGGCAGAGCCAAGCACGAGCTAGCGAGATCCTATTGGCGCATTCTAGCATGTATTTGCATTTCTGTTAGGAGACGCCTACTATTTGAAGTGCGCGTGTGCAATAACTAAATTCGCCCTTGCACTCCTAAACAACGCAGTCCACTCTGTTCGTAACAGATTCTAGTTTTGGGAACAGAAAACTGTATTGAGATCAAATGTTTAATTGTTGAGAAAATTTGCAGAATGTCGGCCAAAATCCATCTAACCCCATCTTCTCCCACTACCGGCCACTGGGCTTCCTCTCATCACCATATTTGGTGGTGAGTGGAAACGCCAACCGGATGCTTTAGATTTATATCCTCTCATACCCATATTTGGTGGTGAGCAGAAATGCCAACCGGATGCTTCAGATTTCTACATCCGGTGAAACATCTGGCTCATTGTTCTATCTGTGTTAATACTATATATAATGTGTGAAGATCAAGTAACTCCACCAGAGGGAGACATTACATAAATCATTGTTAGATACAAAAAGCATCTCCAGTTTTACGCTTGAGAACCAGGGGCCTCATTTAAAAATATATTTTCTTAACTAACTGTCAGCGAATTATCAGTTCTTGGAAAGGAGAAACCTAATTCATAAAATGTCTGTTGCGTCTCTGATGTGTGTGTGGTATATATTGTTTTGCCCCCCAAAAAGTATAGTTTTGAACTTTTGAACATCTCCATAATGTTTACGTTTATGTTGTGAAGATTCCTCAGGTGCAAAAGCTGATTTGCTTGGAGCAATATATACATATTTTTCAATCGCTTTGGTGCAATTTTCATAAGTATGTGGTACATTTTCTAAACGCTTAGTACAAAACTCAAAACAGATCATCAAAAAGGCATCAAAACTCTAAGCACATTTTCAATTGACTAAGTACAACACACAAAATCATACAATCACTTTTTCACCAAACTTAATCAGTGTTTCATCTAGAAATACATGTTTCACATTGCAATACATGTTCATATAAAGTAATTACTTATCAAAATGCAATGCTCACATTGCTTTTGATATGATTGTCTTCTCATTTGTTAAAATACATTTGACTATTACTTAAAGATGCACTATGCAGAAATCGCTCCGCCATTTCCTGGTTGCAAAAATTCTAATAATTTGCCTAATTTCAGTTTATGTGACAAAAACAAGCAAGTATAGTGAAGAGAATCATTGTACCATCTAAACCGATGTGAAATATATTTTCCATAACCAAAAACATTGTATTTTCAGCTGTTTGAAGCTGGTGTACAAAACCGAAAGTAAAAGACGCAAAAACGAAACGTAAGCATGGGAAGCATAGAAATAGCACACATAGAACATATCTACTGCTTCATAGACTTGCTTTCAATGAGAATGACAGATCTGTAACACATATTTCTATGTGAATTTTGTCTGGTTGCCCAAAAATATACATATTGCCGCTTTAATCGGACTGCTCTTAACTGATAATCACTTAACAGTTTGGTAAACCTATAGATTTGACATCGGTTTGTCTACTACGGATTTTGAGAACTACATGAAAATGAATGCTTGTAAAGTATAAATATATAAAGTATGATATATACGGTAATGTACTATTATGATGATGACTATTATGATTTTACTTCACAGTAGGTAAAAAAATATCTGATAGTGACAAGATCAGAGATGTACTGTATGTAACAAATGCATCCCCTATACAGTAAACATTTATCCAAAATGAAGTTGCTGGGGTCTTTTTGAGACCTTTATTAAAATTGCATTGGCCAATACAGTACTATAATACCTTAATATATGCCATTTACGTAGCAGGAGCTTTTATCCAAAGTGACAAAAGTGAGTCCACATATGTTTGTATGTGGGCCCCAGTGGGAATCAAACCCACAACTCGTGTGTGCTCTTACTAATTGAGCCACACAGGACGACTACAATACATAAGTACTGTACAATATTATAAAATACAATTCATGATTTCAATACAGGTGGAAGGTGTATGATTGCTATCGCCATGAGCGTACCTTCCTCCTTCAGGCCATGGATGAGGCCAAATGCTCAAGACAGACTTGATGCAATCTAGTGCCTACTAAACGTTATGTTTCTTTCATTCATTTTACATTTACATTTTACATTTTAGTCATTTAGCAGACGCTCTTATCCCAAAATGTTTTTTATAAATTTTTTATTTTCGTTAAAAAATATATATACTGGCCCCCGGTGGGAAACGAACCCACAACCCTGCCGTTGCAAACGCCATGCTCTATCAACTGAGCTACATCCCTGCCGGCCATTCCCTCCCCTACCCTGGACGACGCTGGGCCAATTGTGCGCCGCCCATGAGTCTCCCGGTCACAGCCGGCTGCGACAGAGCCTGGATTCCAGGGTAGGGGAGGGAATGGCCGGCAGGGATATTAAAAAAAATTAAAAATTATACTGGCCCCCGGTGGGAAACGAACCCACAACCCTGGCGTTGCAAACACCATGCTCTATCAACTGAGCTACATCCCTGCCGGCCATTCCCTCCCCTACCCTGGGCCAATTGTGTGCCGCCCATGAGTCTCCCGGTCACAGCCGGCTGGGACAGAGCCTGGATTCAAACCAGGATCTCTAGTGGCACAGTTAGCACTGCGATGCAGTGCCTTAGACCACTGCGCCACTCAGGAGCTTTTAATTTGTTTTATTTGATTACAGTACACCTCTTTTGTAATTATATCTGAACAATACATTTATTTTTTGCATCAATGATTGTGAAAGATGTCTTCCATGATCCCACCTTTGATCACACATGGTACATCAATTATGGAAATGAGATTATCAGTCAATTTTCATGGGTAGTGTATTGCCTAATGTAAAAAAACGGTGTAATGTACTGCAATTTACAGTACTGTAGCATACTACATAATCAAAGGGCAATTTTGAAACATTTATCTTGCATTTTTTTGGTATTGGATTAACTGGTTATTAAATGAACTACATTGTGAAGTTTAGGTGATTTAATCAATGTTCTCATGGTATTTCACAGTAAACTTACCATTCTGGATCAATGGCTGTGTGGTGAAAGATGTTTCCAAACAAAATGAATGCACAATAAAACGTTATGAATATAAGACTTGCTGAGTTCCAAGTGTTACAAGTTTGGAGTTTAGAAAATGTCCCTCATACTTGTGAAAATAAAACCAAAGCGATTGAAAAATCTGTAATTGATGCTTGAGGTTATACAATAAGTTTTGTTTAATTGTGTGTGTGTGTGTGTGTGTGTGTGTGCGTGAGTGAGTGACTGCATGTGTGCTAAGGTGCCGAGAGTCAGTGCAGGTGGTCAGTCCAGTTCAAGTGTTCAACAGTCTGATGGCTTGTGGATAGAAACTGTCTTTGAGCCTGTTGGTCCGAGACCGGATGCTCCGATACCGTCTGTCCGACGATAAGGGAGGGAACAGTCCATGGCTGGGGTGTGTGGGGTCCTTAATGATGCTGCTGGACATCCTTAGGCATCGTTTTGAGTCGATGTCCTGAATAGTTGGGAGCATGGCCCCAGTGATGAACTGGGCTGTCTTCACCACCCACTGGAGGGATTTGCAGTCGTTGGCGGAGCAGTTCCCGTACCAGGCCCTGATGCAGCCCGGACGCTCTCGATGGTGGAGTGGTAGTATTTGGAGAGGACCTGGGGGGCAAGACGAATTTCTATTGCTATTGCGCCCACTTGACAAGAGTGGTGGTGTTGTTGGTCCATGTCAAGTTCTCAGTGATGTGGACACAGAGGAACTTAAAACCACTGACTCTCTCCACTGCACTCCCGTCGATGTGTATCGTGACGTGTCCTCTCCTCTGCTTCCTGAAGTCGACAATTAACTCATTTGTTTTGCAGACGTTGAGGGAGAGGTTGTTTGTTGTCCTGGCACCACAATGCCAGTTCAGTTACCTCCTCCCTGTAGGCTGACTCATCGTTGTTAGTGATCAGGCCTACAACCGTGGTGTCGTCAGCAAACTTGATGATGGAGTTGGTGTCGTGCTTAGCCTTGCAGTCGTGGGTGAACAGGGAGTACATCAGAGGGCTGAGGACACATCCCTGGGGAGGCCCTGTCTTAAGAGTCAGTGTGGAGGAGGTGTTGTTGCCAATCCTGTTAGCCTGTGGTCTGCCTGTCAGGAAGTCCAGGATCCAGTTGCAGAGGGTGGTGTCCAGGCCAGGACCCTGAGCTTGGTGACGAGCTTGGAGGTAACAAAAGCGTTGAATGCTGAACTGTTGTCGATGAACAGCATTCTGGATTTTGGATGGTAGGTTTATGAAATAATTTGGCAGCTCTCATACATTTCTGTCAAAGACAGAAGATACCAACATCATTCTTCTAATATATATTATTACATTGATATTGGATCTGATTTAAAATGAGAAATAAGGATCTGTTTTAACGGTAAGCAATGCTTGGTGAGAGACCTAACAGACCATAACTCAGCCAGCCAAGTGGGTGAAAGAGGGAAAGAAATAGAGGGAAATTTGATTGCATAATGTTTTACTTTATGAGAGTGAGAGGGAATCAGATTTGTATGTATTTGGCCAAATGAGCGAGTGCCAGACAATTCGATTACGAATCTCTTTGGCTTGTTTGATATGTAACATCAGTCTCTCTTGTGAAACTCGAAGCCAGGCGGCTGAGTCAACGGCTGTGGCCGGGCTCCACAGTCCTGCACTTCTCTTCTCTGTGAGGAGAGCCTGCTTACTGTTTGGACTGCTCTACTGTAAAATGGATTCGTCTCTTGGCCCTGGCAGGTCCCTCAAGGCACGTATACTGTTACAGATGCGTCTCCGCAGACCAGTGCTTTGCCACGCTTTTGTTTAACAGAGGTATCACATCCAGATTAAAACACCATCTCTGTAAGTGATACTTCTATTGATTTATCACTTAGATCAAAACCACTGCCACAACAAAATAAAAAACCACTCACAACTGGAGGATGGAGTGTCCATAGGCCTATCACTTTCTTAACTCCTTTGGCAATATCAAAATAACAATTTAAGGATATATACACTATTATATTAGCTCACTTAATGAACAATGCATTTTTCGGCGCAAAAGGGGATTAGAACATACACAGCAGGCCTAAAGCAATTTCCAGTTGCCCGCTGGAAAGAAGAACTGTTATAGGCTAGTCAAACAGAAAAGTATTTTAGGACCATATCCAACAAGTTTACTCATATCTGTTAAAGTTTAGATAAAGATAATTGTGTAGGATTGAATTTATGAGTTAATTTATGATGTAAAATCATTTTTGGATTCTATTTAAGGATTTGTTGTAAATTGAACTAAGGTGGGGTCTCTTCTCTTTTTCCCTCTTAGAGGCACATGCACAACTATACAGAGAGAGAGAGGAAGAGGGAGAGAGGGAGAGGAGAGAACTGCTGATTTAGTACAGTGATATGTTTGTCATCATATTGCTGCAAAGTAGAGCTTAATACTAACAGATGAGAAAGAGTGCTTATCTTATGACTGGTGTAAAACCCTATCTTGGTTTATCATGTGAGACCCTGCTTCTGGGCAGGACAATTCAGGCATTAGACAAAGTACAGTTTTGTACTTAAATAGGCTATATTTGCATGTTACCTCTTTCTATCCTTAAACACATGCCTAAACACATTTTCTCTTTGTACAAGACACACATTTCCAGGTATCAACCCTGTTGTTGCCTGTATGGAGTGCCAGCAGTAAGATAATTAGTCCTGTATTCAGATCAGATCTGATGATAACAATTTCCAATTGTGAATACAGTCAGATCTTTTCTCTCTCTAGGATCAGTTACTGTATATCAAATTTTTTTTTGCCCGCAAATCCCATTTACTATTTATTTACCACAGCACAATGTAATTTCCATGTTATACGTAGAATATGTCTGACCTCATCTATAGATAATGTTCTCATTATGATGCCACACACAGTGATGAGTAGCTGTTCCCTCAGAAATAACATGTATTTCCTTGTTGGACCTACATGAGTCACTCAACAGCTATTTGTTAGTGGAATTACAGGTCAGAGGTCAATTGCCAAATCATGCCTCACAAATCAGGTAAGCATTTGATCGTCTGAAGTTCACTTGAGAACACAGTTCCTCTATTCATCAGATGTGTTATTCCATGAATTCCATGTAGCAGAGGTCAGAGTTCACACAATCAGACATACACTAAGTGTACAAAACATTAGGAACACCTTTCTAATATTGACTTGCACCCCCTTTTGCTCTCAGAACAGAACAAAGACATTGTCTGGAACGAAGACATATTGTCTGGAACACTATACTCTACAAGTACATCAAATTTCCAGAGCGGGCTCTCTGCTTATTATGAATTTATAATACATTTTTATTTTACCACCAACACAGTAATATCTCGTAAAATAACTGGTACCGTAGAATCTGTTGGGAAGAAATGGGATGTGTGGGATAACGAGCAGCAGTAGTTTTGATTTGTGGGTTTTCTGTCACTGGTTATTTGGACAAATCACAATTTCGCAGGTAGCATCTTTTGATGGGGGGGGGGGGCATTTGGTTCATAGGGTGGAGGGTGGAGCTCCTCGTTCGGTTCCGCTCTTCGTTCTAGCATCTTTTAATCCCTTCTCTTAACACATATGAACCCTGAACTTAAACGAGCAGCTGACCAATTACTTGAGACTTTAGTTCTTGATTAACCAAGATTATCAACACAGTGAATGGGAAAATGGATTCAAAGGGAACTCCCTCTGCTGGTGATTTGCTGAATATGCAATCCTAAAGGAGGGCTGATTGGTTAATGACATATAATGTCAATTTCTATGTATAAAATGGTACCATAGAGCACACTCTTGAAATATGACGTGTTTGAAGAGTATATTGTTCCAAACAATATGTCTAAAAATAAGCAAAATTAAAAAGGGTACTTTTGAGATATTATTTTTTATATTTTTAATGTTGAATAAATGAATCGGAAAATATTTGTTTCAGAATCAAGGCATACTTTAGAGCTCACTATGAGGAGCAGAATGACACCAAGTGTCACGCCCTGGCTCTGGGGACTCTTAAATGTTGAGCCAGGGTGTGGATTTTCATTGTTTAGTTTTCTATGTTTTTCGTTCTAGATCGTTTATATCTATGTTGGCCAGGGTGGTTCCCAATCAGAGACAGCTGTAGCTCGTTGTCTCTGATTGGGGAAAATACTTAGGCAGCCTTTTGGCATGTTAGTTTTGTGGGATCTTGTTCCGTAAGGTTTTGTGTATGACCTAGGACTTCACGTATCGTTTGGTTTATTGTTTTGGTTCGTGTTGTGTACGCAATAAAGTATGTACGCTTATCACGCTGCGCCTTGGTCCGCTTCATCTGTCAGCGATCGTGACACCAAGATGTTGTATAGATCTAACGGGCCTAAAATTGGCACTTTCATAATGATTTCCTAAAAATAAAAATGTGATATAAATGTAAAAAGCATGTCAAACAACCTTTCTATCAATGAAGTTTCTATGTGAGAATTGCCAGAACAATCTGAGATACCAAAAATATTTTTTTGCCCACTCTGGCATGGAATCGCCCCGATGTTCCTATCTTTCCCCCAGGTCTTCCAGACCAGTTCACTGCTGATGCTAAAGTGCTCAAATAAAAGTCAGTGAGTTTATCTAACTGACACAAACTGACAAATACAGGCAGATGGTCACTCATCAGTCACTGACACACATGTATGGTCATGCAGAGCTCTATATTAAAAGATTTGCACTGAACCCATTTTCCATTTTTAACTGGGGGATGGGACCCCAGAGGGCATAACCGGCAAACTGCTCACCCCAGCAGGAGTGTAGGCATCCTGGGAACTTCTCGACAGAGTCTGGCCTGTTCCTTTCAGCTGTGTCACTGTTGGCCATATTGCTCTTTGTTAAGGAACAGTATCTTTTTGTTGAATACTAGAAGAACCTTGACCTGTGACCCTCCCATGTTTGCTGGGAGCATGACAGATTATTTCCCAGGGTGTTTTATGTGTGTGTGTGTGTGTGTGTGTGCGTGATTGTGTGTGTGTGTGCTGTGCGCACCATAGTCATGTGCTCTCTCTGAGTTGAGCTGTAGCCTGGAGATGCCACCCCTTTGCTCATGTGATTAGCAAGGGTGGGGTTGGCCCAAGGGTTCGAAGTTGAGGGTGGATGCTTGCTCCTCTTGCAACTCAGAAGCACTGAAATAAACATTCTACACCATGCAAACTAAGATGCCTGCCCAATAATATTCTAGATATTTTCTTTCTAGGGAATCTGTTTTTATCTCTAGGAAATGTATAGACCAATTCAACCCCAAACCCATGCATTTTGTGTCCTTCTAGCACAGGGTTTGGTTAAAAGGGAAAATGGATTGTTCACACAAACCAAACTTAGTCCTGAAGATGAAGTTGAATCTTTGGACTGACCTGGCACCTTGGTCTGGGCAGCAGTGCCAGCGTTGCAGTAGCTTTAGTGATTTAGCACTGGGCCAGCCATGGGCTGAGAAGACGCTCCAGGCGCTCCTTTCATCCACATGCTCTTTCTTCTCATCCACGAGGAATGCAAAACTATCCCCCTTTCTAATTCCTTCCAGGTCCACTGCCTTCTTCTCAACCCTCAGAGAAACAACATGGCTACCGTTTACTGACAGTAAAAGTCATTGGTCCTGGTAGTCCTATCAGGCCTGGCACTTTTCTTTATTTTCTCTCTGTCTTCACACTGTGGAGCAGAACAGTAGTGTTTGTATATCAAACACTGTGTAGCACAGTCATAGTGCAAAAAACATTCAGACACACACATCAACCTGATTTTCCCTACTGTCATGCTTAACAAAAGAAAAAAACGTTACTAAACCTAGCTTAGACTTGTTTGCTAACAAATACCGAAACTAGGCAAGTCATTGAACGTGATGAATGGGAATTATTTAGAGTAATTATTCTCATAAACTAATTAAGGAGGAAAGAGTTGGGTAGGACTTTATAATAACACCTTAAATAGTTTATTCATCATTTATTGATCATTATTCCCACATTCTTAAATGTTAGTAAGGTATTATTCACACATTTATAAACAACTTTTAAAGTATGTCAAAATGATTAATAAGATCATTCATGAGATGTTTAATATAGGTCCTTATAAACCATTAACTAATCAATAGTAATGTCATATGAAGTGAGGACTATATATTATTGATAAATAAATGTTTTGAGTGACCAGTGTAATTTCTCACAAAAAGATAGACATGCCTTTGGTAGACATTCCAGAAGTACCTGATGCTCCTTAAAGGAAAATAAAATGCTCCTCATGCTCCGCTCAAAAACAATATTTTTGTAATTGTTTTATACAGTCCCAAAAATGTCAGCAGTACAGTTTTTCTTCATTCCTTCATTCCTTCATTACTACTGATATGTGATTGAGGAAGAAATGTTACATGTATGATTTGCAGGTGGAAATGTGACATGTAGAACCTTTAAATTCTTCCAAAGCTTCAGTCTTTTAATTTCAATAGGTTTGTTCGCTGTCTCTTGCACAAGGGTAGACCTGGTTTATGTTAGCTTTGCTGAATAGTCACAAGTGTAGAACTTATCAGAGTATTGGGACATGGCCACAAGTCTACACCTGGTTCGTATGGGTATTTGGGCTGAGATGCAGTTGTATATCTGGTTTATATTAGTATTGGGACTTAGTTAAAAGTGTAGATCTGGTTTTTAGGAGTACTGGGGCTGAGGTGCAGGGGTAGACCTGGTTAACAGTTATGCGTATTCAGGCTTTGGCATATATTTAGACCTGGCTTAGTTGACTAATTGGGTTCAAGCACAGGTGCAGAGTTTGTAGGTGTCACACCCTGATCTGTTTCACCTGTCTTTGTGCTTGTCTCCACCCCCTCCAGGTGTCACCCATCTTCCCCATTATCCCCTGTGTATTTATACCTGTGTTCTCTGTTTGTCTGTTGCCAGTTCGTCTTGTCAGGTCTTACCAGCGGTCTTTCCTGTCTTCCTGTGTCTCAAGTTCTGTTTTTCCCAGTTCTGACCATTCTGCCTGCCCTGACCCCGAGCCTGCCTGCCGTCCTGTACCTGCCTGACTCTGACCTGATCACGAACCTCTGCCTGCCCTCGACCTGCCCTTTGCCTGCCCCATGTTTATAATAAATCATCTGAGAACTGTACTATCACATATCAGGATATGACCCAGATGCAGACACGGAGGTGGATAGTACAGTTCTCAGATGATTTATTATAAACGCGTGTGATGATTTATAGAACGCGTGTGTTGTGTCAGTATAAGTATGTGTGGGTCGATGCAATTGTCAATTAGTTGGTGCTGCTTTTAAACTTTTTTAACCAATCGAAATAGATGGTGCCGCTTTTAAACTTTTTTTAACCAATCGACCGGAGCTTAAATATTCAACATGTGAAATGAAAGATAGAATATGAGCCATTGTAAGCTCTAATGGATTGTGTCCATTCTTTTTCCAGAGCACAATGACAGTTTTACTACTGCAAAACCGCTGTGTGTGTGTTTGTTGTACTGTGGGAACTGTGGCATTACTGTACTGTGAAATGAGACTTGTTATTGTGCAGGGGCGTATACAATGCAGGGAAATAGCACTTGCTATTTAAACTTCATGCATACTTTCACTCGATCTTCTATTTTTAATGCCTCTCCTATTAGGCCTACTCCCCCAAAGCTAGCGCAACGCTGCTCTTGAGTAAAATCACATTTTGTAATTGACATCCGACAGGCTGGTGAAATAATGTGAACCAGTGAAAATACGATTTTCTGTCAAGTGAGGTTAGTCTTTCACAATCACAGACACACATGGGTGGAAAACCACTGTGAATAAATGGATGAAATGCATCGGTTTGAGACAAATCCATTTTCATCACTTTGAGGCAGTAAGTAAACACTAGCACCGACTCTGCGACTGTCAACAAACTAAGATATGGTTGTAGGGTAAGATAAGGCCTATTCTATCTCTAAAGTCAAAGTTTGAGAGAGAGTTTCAATTTGGAAGAGAGAGAGAGAGAGAGAGAAGTGGAGAGAGAGAGAGAGTAAGAGATAGATTATACAGTATATGCAGAGAGAGGGAGACATTGATAGAGAAAGTGAAAGGTGCGTGTGAGGAGTGTGTGTAAGCCTGTGTGTGTTGTTACTTTTAAAAAAATTTTTTACAAAGACATTTTTACATACATGGTACTTTTATACATATCATAACAGAAATACAGTTTTTTGACATACACATTACATTACATTTGGATTCATAGTGCTCAGACATGTCCGGTACACATGATATACAGTTGACACCCTGTCACGGTTTCGGCCGAGGCTGCTCCTCTTCCTTGTTCGGGCAGGCTTCGGCGGTCGTCGTCTCCGGAGTACTAGCTGCCACCGTTCTATGTTTCATGTTCATTTGGTTTTGTCTGTTCATAACACCTGTCCCTTATTTGTGTCTTAATTGTTCCCTATTTAGTTTTGTGTGTTTGGGTCAGGTGTTATGCGTGATTGTGAATGTCAGCTTGCCTCTACGTGTTTGGTTCTCTCGTTATTGTGTTTCGAGAGCTCGCACTGCGTGCGCTTTTTCTTGTTGTTACCGCACTGTTGGTTTCGTGCGAATTGTTCGCGCCACCCGGTTGGGTTGGCGACTTATTTGTGTTTGGACTCTAGTAAAGATCTGTTGAAGTCCTCCTGGTTTCCTGCACCTGATTCCTACTATTCCACCCACCACACTCTGACAGAATCACGCATCCTCACCATGGAATCAGCAGGAGCGACCGCGCCGACAGCCGAGATGGCTGAACGTCTTCGTGGTCAGGAGGACCGCATCAACCAGGTCTGTCATGCCCTGGAGGGGTGATGAATACTCTGCACCGATGGGAGACCAGCGGGGTTCCCACACCTCCACGAACCGAACCAGCCCCATCGGTCAGCCCCCTGTCTCATCTCCGGAACCTAGTGGGATTCGGCCTCGCTCCCGAGGGCGTACGACGGCTCCACTGCCGGGTGTCAAGGGTTCCTGCTGCAGGTGGAGCTCTACCTCGCCACCGTACACCCGGCGCCCTCGGGACACGAGAGCGTCTCAGCCCTCATCTCCTGTCTCACCGGCAAGGCGTTGGAGTGGGCCAACGCCGAGTGGAGAGAGAATGGACGCCGCTACCACGAACTATGCGGAGTTCTCCCGCCGCTTCCGTGCTGTGTTCGACCATCCACCGGAAGGGAAGGCGGCGGGGAACGTCTATTCTACCTCCGACAGGGGATGAGGAGCGCCCAGGACTTTGCCTTAGAGTTTCGGACCCTAGCGGCTGACGCAGGGTGGAATGAGCGGGCCCATATCGACCATTTCCGCTGCAGCCTCCCGAGAGGGACGTCCAGCGAGAGTTGGCGTGCAGGGACACGTCGTTGACGTTCGACCAGCTGGTCGACATGGCCATCCGGCTGGATACCCTGCTCGCCACCCGTGGGCGTCCCGGAGGGGGGGTTCGCCCATTCCACTCTCCAGCACCTCCGAGCCGAGCCCTATGGAGCTCGGAGGTGCTGGCGCTAGGGAACGGAGGAGGAGGAGCCCGAGGGGACCCGGCCCTTGCACCAACTGTGGTCGTGGAGGGCACACCGCGGCTAGGTGTTGGGGCGGGTCCTCCAGTGAGGGAGATGGCAGGTCACGCATTGGGGGTCCCCCAGGTGAGTGAGGCGCCCTGCTTACCCAGAGCTTTCTGTCGTGCACCTAACCTTGCCTGTTTGTTTCCCACAGGTTGCACCTCGTTCCCAGCATAAGGCGCTGGTAGATTCAGGCGCAGCTGGGAATTTTGTAGATCGCCAGTTCTGTATAGAGTTAGGGGATTCCCCTCCTTCCAGTGGATAAGCCTTTCCCCGTCCATGCCCTAGATAGCCGTCCGTTAGGGTCTGGGTTGATTAGGAAGTCACAGCACCCCCTTCAGATGACGGCGCAGGAGGGTCATGAAGAGAGAATTCAGCTCTATCTGATTGACTCTCCTGCGTATCCGGTAGTGCTGGGTCTTCCCTGGTTGATGACTCATGACCCTATTATTAGGTGGCGAGAGAAAGCTCTTAAAGGGTGGTCTGCTCAATGTGAGGGCGGTGTCTGGGTGTTTCCATAGGGGCGACCTCGGTGGAGAGTCCGAATCTAATGCCAGCACTGCAGATTCCCCGAGTATGAGGATTTGGCACTGGCGTTCAGTAAGACTAGGGCGGCGCAGCTGCCGCCTCATAGACGGGGGATTGTGCGATAGATCTCCAGTCAGGAGCAGCTCTCCCGCGGAGCCATGTGTATCCCTTGTCTCAAGAGGAGAGAAAGGCTATGGAGACATACATCTCTGAGTCTCTTAGACAGGGATACATACGGGCCTCCGTTTCACCCGCTTCCTCAAGTTTCTTTTTTGTGAAGAAAAAGGATGGAGGTCTGCGCCCGTGTATTGATTACCGCGGTCTCAATCAGATCACAGTGAAGTACAGCTATCCACTTCCTCTGATTGCGACTATGACGGAGTCACTGCACGGTGCGCAGTTCTTTACAAAATTGGATCTTAGGAGCGCATATAACTTGGTGCGCATTCGAGAGGGCGATGAATGGAAGACAGCGTTTAGCACGACTTCCGGACACTACGAGTATCTAGTCATGCCATATGGGTTGATGAATGCTCCCTCAGTCTTCCAATCCTTCGTCGATGAGATTTTCCGGGACATGCAGGGACAGGGAGTAGTTGTGTACATCGACGACATTCTGGTGTATAGTCCTACCCGTGCTGAGCATGTAGCCCTGGTGCGCCGAGTATTGAGGAGGCTGTTGGAGCATGACCTATATGTCAAGGCAGAGAAATGTCTGTTTTTCCAGAAGTCGGTCTCCTTTCTGGGTTACCAGTTATCTGCGTCAGGGGTGAAGATGGAGGTAGACCGGGTGTCAGCTGTGCGTAATTGGCAGACCCCAACCACTGTGAAGGAGGTGCAACGGTTCTTGGGTTTTGCGAATTATTACCGGAGGTTTATCCGGGGTTTTGGACAGGTGGCAGCTCCCCATAACGTCTCTGTTAAAGGGGGTCCGGTGCGCTTGCGGTGGTCAGCTGAGGCGGACAGGGCATTTGGGAGACTAAAGGACCTGTTTACCTCGGCGCCGGTGTTGGCGCATCCGGATCCCTCTTTACCGTTCCAAGTAGAGGTGGACGCGTCAGAGGCCGGGATAGGGGCCATTTAAAGTCCTGAGGAGATTGAACGAGGTGAGTTATAGGTTAGAACTACCTGTTGATTACAAAAATATTAACCCCTCGTTCCATGTGTCTCTCCTCAGGCCGGTGGTAGCTGGTCCACTCCAGGACTTTGAGATTGAGGAGACTCCTCCGCCCCGTTGGACATCGAGGGGGCTCCGGCGCTACACCGTGAGGTCCATCCTGGATTCTAGACGCCGGATGGGGGGTCTTCAATATCTCGTGGAGTGGGAGGGGTACGGCCCGGAGGAGCGGTGCTGGGTGCCAAGGAGGGACGTATTAGACCAGTCCCTACTGACCGATTTCCATCGGGGTCATCCTGCGCGCCCTGCTCCCGCGTCGTCCGGGTCGTCCCCGAGCTCCGGTCGGCGCACGGCTGAGCCGCGCGTCAAGGGGGGTACTGTCACGGTTTCGGCCGAGGCTGCTCCTCTTCCTTGTTCGGGCAGGCTTCGGCGGTCGTCGTCTCCCGGAGTACTAGCTGCCACCGTTCTATGTTTCATGTTCATTTGGTTTTGTCTGTTCATAACACCTGTCCCTTATTTGTGTCTTAATTGTTCCCTATTTAGTTTTGTGTGTTTGGGTCAGGTGTTATGCGTGATTGTGAATGTCAGCTTGCCTCTACGTGTTTGGTTCTCTCGTTATTGTGTTTCGAGAGCTCGCACTGCGTGCGCTTTTCTTGTTGTTACCGCACTGTTGGTTTCGTGCGTAATTGTTCGCGCCACCCGGTTGGGTTGGCGACTTATTTGTGTTTGGACTCTAGTAAAGATCTGTTGAAGTCCTCCTGGTTTCCTGCACCTGATTCCTACTATTCCACCCACCACACTCTGACACACCCTTGATAAAGATGTGCAAAAATGACTATATAAAATAAATTATTCCAATAGGGAGCTATATTGTATGCTCAGAAAAATTGGGAAATTGTATTATTTTATACTAATTGCTCAGAGAAATAGATTTTATTTAACAAGTAATATTTTTTTCTCAAAAAGGCAAGGGTCAAAATTATTGACACCCATGTTTTCAATACCTTTCCATAACTCACCTTGCGATGTTTTATGAGTTGGCGAACACATTGGGAGGAATCTTAGACCATTCCTCCACACAGAATCCTTCCAGATTCTTGATATCCTTCGTTTGCATTTATGGACTGCCTTCTTCAATTCAAACCACAGGTTTTCCATGGGATTCAAGTCCAGATCCTGAGATGGCCATTGCAAAATGTTGATTTTGTGTCCAATTAACCATGTCTTTATGGATTTTGATGTGTGCTTCAAATTGTATTGGTCACATGCGCCGAATAGAACAGGTGTTGACTTAACAGTGAACTACTAACTTACGAGCCAATTCCCAACAATGCAGAGCTAAAAAGTAAGACAAATATTTGCTAAATAAAAAAGGAGATAAAAACAATAACGAGGCTATATACAGGAAGTACCAGTACCGAGTCAATGTGCAGGGGTACGAGGTAGTTGTGGTAATTGAGGTAATACAGTATGTACATATAGGTAGGGGTAAAAGTGACTAGGCAATCAGGATATATAATAAACAGAGTAGCAGCAGAATATGTGAAGAGTGTGAAAGTTTGTCTATGTGTGAGTGTGTGTGTGTGTGTGTGTGTGGCGTCAATATGCATGTGTGTGTGTGTGAGCTTCTGTAGTGTGTGTGTGTGTGTGTGTGTGTGTGTGTGTGTGTGTGTGTGTGTGTGTGTGTGTGTGTTGGAGTGTCAGTGTTGTATGTGTGAGTGGGTCAGTAGAGTCAAGTGAGTGTGCATAGAGCCAGTGCAAGAGAGTCAGTACCAAAAAATTACAATAAAGAAATAAAGAATAAAAGGGGTTAATGTAAATAGTCTGACACCGCCTGCTATAGACGTCCTGGATGGCAGGGAGTTCGGCCCCAGTGATGTAGTAGGCCGTACGTATTACCCTCTGTAGCGCCTTGCGGTCAGATGCCGAGCAGTTGCCATACCAAGCGGTGAGGCAAACAGTCAAGATGCTCTCAATGGTGTAGCTGTAGAACTTTTTGAGGATCTGAGGGCCTATGCCAAATATGTTCAGCCTCTTGAGGTGGAAGAGGCGTTGTCGTGCCCTCTTCACAACTGTGTTGGTGTGTTTGGACCATGATAAGTCCTTAGTGATGTGGACACAGAGGAACTTGAAGCTCTCGACCCTCTCCATTACAGCCCTGTTGATGTGAATGGGGGCGTGTTCGGCCCTCTGTTTCCTGCAGTCTACGATAAGCTCCTTTGTCTTGCTCACGTTAAGGGAGAGGTTGTTGTACTGGCACCACACTGCCAGGTCTCTGACCTCCTCCCTAAAGGCTGTCTCATTGTCGTTGGTGATCAGGCCTACCACCGTTGTGTCATCAACAAACGTAATGATGGTGTTGGAGTCATGCACGGCCACGCAGTCGTGGGTGAACAGGGAGTACAGGAGGGGACTGAGCAAGCACCCTTGAGGGGCCCCCGTGTTGAGGGTCAGCGTGGCGGATGTGCTGTTGCCTACCCTCAACACCTGGATCCAGTTGCAGAGGGAGGTGTTCAGTCCCAGGGTCCTTAGCTTAGTGATGATCTTGGAGGGCACCATGGTGTTGAATGCTGAGCTGTGATTAATGAACAGCATTCTCACGTAGGTGTTCCGTTTGTCTAGGTGGGAAAGGGCATTGTGGAGTGCAATTGAGATTGCGTCATCTGTGGATCTGTTGGGGTGGTATGCGAATTGGAGTGGGTCCAGGGTTTCTGGGATTATGGTGTTGATGTGAGCCATGACCAGCCTTTCAAAGCATTTCATGGCTACAGATGTGAATGCTACATGGCAGTAGTCATTTAGACAGGTTACTTTGGCGTTCTTGGACACAAGGACTATGGTGGTTTGCTTGAAATATGTAGGTATTACAGACTGGGTCACGGAGAGGTTGAAAATGTCAGTAAAGACACTTGCCAGCTGGTCAGTGCATGCTCTGAGTATGCTTCCTGGTAATGCGTCTGTCCCTGCGGCCTTGTGAAGCGAGCATAGAATACATTTGCCTGTTTGATGGTTCGTCGGAGGGCGTAGTGTCCGGATTAGTGTCCCACTTCTTGAAAGCACCAGCTCTAGACTTTAGCTTAGTGCAGATCTTGCCTGTAATCCATGGCTTCTGGTTGGGATATGTATGTGCAGTCACTGTGGGGATGACGTCGTCGATGCACTTATTAATGAAGCCGTGGCTGATGTGGTAAACTCTTCAATACCATCAGATGAATCCCGGAACTTATTCCAGTTTGTGCTAGCGAAACAGTCCTTTAGCTTAGCATCTGCTTCATCGGACCACTATTGAGTGTGTCACTGGTACTTCCTGTTTGAGTTTTTGCTTGTAAGCAGGAATCAGGAGGATAGAGTAATGGTCAGATTTGCCAAATGGAGAGTGAGGGAGAGCTTTGTATGCATCTCTGTGTGTGGAGTAAAGATGATCTAGAGTGTTTTCCCTCTAGTTGCACAGGTGACATGCTGGTAGAAATTAAACAGATTTCAGTTTTCCTGCATTAAAATCACCCGCCACTAGGAGCGCAACCTCTGGATTAGCATTTTCTTGTTTGCTTATTGCTCTATAAAGCTTGATGAGTGTGGTCTCAGTGCCAGCATCGGTTGTGGTGGTAAATAAACAGCTACAAAAAATACAGATGAAAACTCTCTTGGTAAATAGTATATTCTACAGCTTAGCATGAGGTATTCTAACTCAGATGAGCAGAACCGCGAGACGTCCTTAATATTAGAGATTCTGCACCAGCTGTTGTTGACAGAAAGACACACACCGCCCCCAGCCCCGATCTTACTGGACTCAGCCGTTCTGTCCTGCCGATGCTTAGAAAAAACAGCTAGATATATATATTATCCATGTCCTTGGTCAGCCATGACTCCGAGACGCATAATATATTACAGTTGTTAAAGTCCCATCTATAGGATAGTCTCAAACGGATCTTGTCCAGTTTATTCTCCAGTGATTGCATATTCGCCAATAGAACAGAGGTTTGAGGTGATTTATTCACTCGCCGCCGTAGTCTCATCAAGGTGTCCGCGCGCCGGCCTCTATAGTGCCGTTTTCTCCTTCTACGAGTTTCAGGGATTTGGGCCTGGTCCGAGATAATAAATATGTCTTTCGCCTCCAACTCATTGAAGTAGAATTCTTCGTCCAAATCGAGGTTAGTGATAGCTGTTCTGATGTCCAGAAGCTCTTTTCGGTAATAGGAAAAGATGGCAGAAACATGATGTACCAAAAAAGTTAAGATTAGCTTTAAAAAAAATACACAAAATAGCACAATTGGTCGGGAACCCGTAAAACTTCAGCTTTCCAAATCGAATAAAGCATAGGTGGTCATGTTCCCATTGTATTGTTGTTTTGTAAAAGTAAGGCAGCTACAAAATGCAGCTGTTTCAGCCACGCTCTGTGCTTTCTGTGCTGGAGGGGCAGACAGAGAAAGTACAGAGCGTAGGTGTCGTTGATCTTCTCTGGTTGCACGTGATTGGCTGAGGGTGCTGTCACTCATGGGGATACTACGTCACTGCAGCACCTGCTGGGAGAGCTAGCCAGCAAAAGCCCCTGTTCGGTGCTCCATTGATTTACAGGTGAAGTGCCCACCCAAGAAGGTTCATTGTCATTGGCCACAGATAAATCAATGTCTTATGCCCGGTAACTTTGATTGGACTGATGTGTCAACTTCATAGCTAGCTAGTTGTTTACCACGCACTGTTACCACTTTTTCAAGCTAGGTATCTTAGCTAGCTGAAACATGTGGACTAGCTTAGCTATCCTCTAGCAAATAATTTTTAAACTTAGCATTATGAAGGAAATGTAGAGATAAAACATCTCGGTGCTCATTAGCCACCTAAACTTTCAAATATGTCCATCCATTCAAATAAAGCAAGCTGGAAAATAAGATTCAAGTCGAGTGGTTTGTGGTGGATCATGGAGCAGTGGCTAACATCTGTTTTGAGGTAGGCTAGCTATAATATCCTATAGGCTACATGTCTTATTGTTGATGTTTGATGGCAGACTGTAATACCAATGGAACCACATGTAGAATAATAGTTATAAATATATTTGATGGAACTGTAACTGTGCAATAGATGAAGCAAGGGAATAGCGTTATAAATGTTGCATATTGTTAACCGGGCCCATTTGTAACAGGCAGGCAGACGCACATGCAGTGCCGCAATGTTGCAGACTGATTACTAGCTAGTTTACTCTATAAAAGTATGCTCGACTACTGTGGTCTTCCATGCAATAAGAGCTAAAGATATCGGAAGTAGCCATAAACTGATCATAACCCAAATGTTATAATGTTATAACGTTTGTGTGTGTGGATCATTTCTGGGATTGGTTATTACTAGTGCATTCAATGTGTAGCCACTGTAGTGTATTGGTTTTGATGCATAATGGTTTTTGTTGATTGAGTTTGCCCCACCAATATCTTAATGTTAAAATCGCCACTGGTGCTTGGGGTTATTGTCTTGCTTGAAGATTTGAAGAAATGTAAGCCTCCTGGCAGAGGCAACCAGGTTTTGGCTAAAATGTCCTGGTTCATGTTGTCGTTGACCTTAACAAGGGTCCCAGGATTTCATGCTTGCTTAGTTTCTTTTTGCTTACACATTCTTATTTACAACAATGAGTAGGATTTAGGTTCTTATTTACAACAATGACTAGGAATTAGTTCTTATTTTAATATTGTAACTTTTAACCAGCTCATCCTTCACCAAATTCTGGTTTCTGCTGGTATAAAAGCACCAATAACATAAAACTGCTTCCTCTTTCAATGGTAACCTATTTCAATCACATCGCCATAAACGCCTCTTCATCCCAGCTAAAAATGACATGCCTGGGAAATAGATATGACCCCTGTATGATATAATATTTCATAGTGTCTGTCAGAAGTCATATTCACTGTGGCCCAGAGTACAGTTCTAAAAAGGCAGACCTCACTCCTACTTACTTCCCCTCTCTCATGGCAGTTAGACGTGTTTCGCTACACCCGCAATAACATCTGCTAAACACGAGTATGTGACCAATAAAATTTGATTTGATTTGAATTACTGCTCATTAGGCCCATGGTGATGGGTTTACGACAGATAGCAAACACGGGATCATTTTTACAGTACTATGGAAGAAGTTTACTTCCTTACACAAATAGTGTTATAGTAATTCCTGCTATAGGTGTCTTTCTGTCACCTCAGATTACAATTTATGTTAACACCAACCTCCTGTCCTCCTCTCTGTTTCTCCTATTTTATCCATTGAGTTGTGGGAGGTTGTGCGGAACACAAACATCTCTAATAGTGTTTGGACAAGCGAGAGGAACAAGGAGGAGTGTCAGACTCACAGCTACTGATACAGGACTGACGGGAGAGGAGGCTCCTCAGTGGATGTTCACTAAATCCCATACACACGCTATAACAAGCCCCATCACCCAACTCGACCCCATCATCCCCCCTTCTTTACATTTCAACCATGTACAGCTTGCAGAATGCTGCTATTATGTTAACTATAGCAGCCATGTCACAATGCAGTACATACTGTCTACAGGTTTGATGTTACTGTACCCATGACGTTGTTACTAAGGATCAATGTGGGGTCAACAGAGAATGTGACAAGCGTTCCATCATTCATGCCGGGGTGCCATGGAATCCTTCATACACTAGACTAGAGTAATGTATATATTTTTTTGTATGTCGCCACCCATCATCACTGGTATTCATCACTACAAGACTGACTACCATGGTGTTCAGTTACAACATCATCTTTATATGTCTCTCACCCTGTTTCTCTTTGTCTTTCTCTTTCATTTTTCCTCTCTCTAACCAAACACACACACACGCGTGCGCTGCATGCACGCAAGCTGTTGGCGCTGGAAAGGGTCATGTGAGAGAAGCATATGTGGCATGAGGCACAGTAGACGCTCTGTTTTAGGTGGGATAGTGGGCGGTGTCAATATCCCCTCAATCCTTTAACTTCAAGTAAAGAAATGTCTTTACTTGGATTACGTGTGCTTGCCGAAAGCAAAGACAACTTTAGAAATGCGACATACTTCGTCTTATTATCTGCTGTAGCTCCAAAACCATAAAAGCTACTTTTCACACTACAACAATATTTGCATAAATCCCAATGCATTTTAATGGCCGTAGACTTGAATAGGAAAAATTCTGGTCGTAACTAGTCTTCAACCATTTAAGCTTGAAATGCCATTCAAATGCTAAAACATGCGGACCGGTCTGGAATAGGTTGCTTGTGTAAAGCATTTTGATACCATTTATAATTTTGAACTATAACCTATTTATATTTGCATAAAAGCTCCATAGGCTACAATGGGAAGTATTTGGATTAACCACTGCTCTGAACTGTTAAAGCTTGATGGAGTTTCTATTGAAAAAATCTACACCCCTAAGGTCTAAATGAGGAACTGGAACTCATGTTTTTTCTAATAATGTGTCTAGACTTTAGATGCGTCTTCTTAAGTACGTGTCTCGTCTAAATTTGTAGCCTACAGCACTGATTATGTTGTAGGACAGTGTCTCGCTTGCGCAGGTGAAAGATCTTTTAAACCAACTAAAATAATTATACAAGGAGCTGTTACAACTGCAGGAAAATAGCTTCAAAAGCTTTTCCCAAATACTGGTAGATTCAACAAACAAAAGAATGGACGATCTGACCAGAGAGTTCCAGGACCTGAAAAACAGTCTGCACTTCTTCCAGGGAGTGATTGATGGGTTGAAAAAGGACTGCAGCAACATGACATGACATCAGCACTGTCTGTGAATCTATGTTAACAATGATAGGGAAACAGGATTATCTAGAAGGACAATCAAGGCAAAATAACACTGCTGTGGATGGAATCCCAGAGTCTCCACATGAGACCTGGTCAGAGTCTTAGGAGAAAGTGAGGAAAATAATTGATGATAAACTGCAGATGGATCATAAGAAGATTGAGGTGGAGTGCGCCCACAGGACTGGTAAACCTACTGTATCTCCGGCCCAGGTGACAGACCCCGTCGATAGTTGTAAAATTCCTGAGGTACAAGGACAAGGTGGCTGTTATGGAGAGAGCCAAGAATTTGAGAGAAACCATCATCTTCCTCAACGAGGACTACTCTGAAGCTGTGATCCCAGCCATGAAAGCTGCCAGCGTGGGTACATACGCTACGACAGGCTCATTGTCCACCTTCCCTCCCTAAAGTCTGAAAGGGGTGAGAGAGTTAAGTCGATGGGTTCATAGATTCAGCCCTGAATCCTGATTGACTGCTTGCTTGATTTGTTGTTTTCCATATTATGTCTATCTCTAAAAAGCTACCCAGGAAAGGGCTAAAAATATACCATTATAATATATGTAGCCTTAGAAATAAGGTTCATGAAATCAATACCTTGCTCACTTCAGATAACAATCATTTATTGGCCATCACTGAGACACTAATTCCTTTGACAATACGGCAGAAGCAATGCAGGGATATAACACCCATAGAAGAGACAGGAATACATATGGGGGAGGTGTATATGTTCAGAGCCATATTCCTGTGAAGCTCAGAGAGGATCTCATGCCAAATATTGAAGTGTTGTGGTTGCAGGTTCACCTTTTGGGCCTCTTCTTTTGGGGTGCTACTGTCGGCCACCAAGTGCTAGCAGTCAGTATCTGGATAATATGTATGAAATGCTTGATAGTGTATGTGATGTTAACAGAGAGGTCTAATTTATGGGTGATCATGACCTGAATATAGACTGGTTTTCATCAAGTTGGCCGCTCAAGAGGAAGTTGCTCACTTTAACCATTGCCTGTAATCTGGTTCAAGTTATTATTCAACCTACCAGGGTGTTTACAAACAGTACAGGAGCTATATCATCCATGTGTATTGATCATACATTTATTAATGCTGCAGAACTTTTTTCCAAAGCTTTATCCGCACCAATTGGATGTAGTGACCACAAAACATAATAACTGTATATAGAAAATCCCAAAATTGTTACTCTTATACTGAAGCTGTAAAAACAAAGTGTGTAATGAGGGGCATCCAGATGCTGCACTTCATGCATTTATTAAATTGCTTCTTCCAGTATGCACATATTAAAAAAGTAACTGTTGGAACTGTTAAGGCCCATGGATTGATGAGGAACTGAAAAACTGTATGGTTGAGAGTGATAATGCAAAAGGAGTGGCTAATAATGTAAGTCTGGTTGCACATCTGATTGGCAAACTTACTGTAAATTGAGACATTATGTGACTAAACTAAACAAAACAATTAATAAACTATATTATGAAACTAAGATAAATTATATAAAGTATGATGGAAAAAAGTTTTGGAGAACTTTAAATGAAATCATGGGCAAAAATATTACTTTCAACTCTTTCTTTTATTGAATCAGATAACTCATTCACCACAAAACCTTTTAGTCATTTAGCAGATGCTCTTATCCAGAGCGAAGTACAGGAGCAATTAGGGGTAAGTGCCTTGCTCAAGGGCACATCGACAGATTTTTCACCTAGTCAGCTCGGGGATTAGAACCAGCGACCTTTCGGTTACTGGGCCAACGCTCTTAACCACTAAGCTACCTGCCGCCCTCTTGATGAGGCCTATTATTTTAACTACTACTTAATTGGCAAAGTGGACCAACTCAGGCATGAAATGCCAACAACAAACTGTAAGCCATCATATTCATGCATAAAATATGAATATAAATAATCTAGCGGTTAAGAGCATTGGGCCAGTAACTGAAAGGTCGCTGGTTCGAATCTCTGAGCCGATAGGTGAAAAATCTGTTGATGTGCTCTTGAGCGAGGCACGTAACCCCAATTGCTCCTGTAAATCGCTCTGGATAAGAGCGTCTGCTAAATGACTCAAATGTAAAATACCTGATTATGAAAGGAAAGCAATGTACAGTACATTTAAATATTGTAAAGTTAGTATGAAGAGGTGGGAAAATTATTGTTGTCCATCAATAGTGAGAAACGACCTGGTATTGACAACTTAGATTGAAAGCTACTGAGGATGGTAGTGGAATAAATTGCAGCTCATATTTCTCATATCTTTAATCTGAGCCTGGAGAAAAGTGTTTTTCCTCAGACCTGGAGGGAAGCTAAAGTCATTCCGCTACCCAAGAACGGTAAAGCGCCCTTTACTGGTTCTAACAGCCGACCAATCAGCCTACTGCCTGCCGACTCTTTGCAAACTTTTGGAAAAAATAGTGTTTGACCAATGTTATTTCTCTATGAACAAATTAACAACAGACTTTCAGCATGCCTATAGAGAAAGGCACTCAACATATACTGCACTAACACAAATTACACAAATGAAAATTGTGGGAGCTGTACTGTTAGACTTATAATAATAATAATAATATGCCATTTTGCAGACGCTTTTATCCAAAGCCACTTACAGTCATGTGCGCATACATTTTTACACTTCATTGTAGCCTTTGATATTATAGACCATAATCTGTAATTGGAAAAATGTGTGTGTTATGGCTTTACACTCTCTGCCATATCTTGGATAGAAAGCTATCTATCTAAGAGAACACAGAGGGTTTAACGTAAAACATGTAAAGTGTGGTAAATCAAATAAAATCAACGTTTATTGGTCACGTACACAGATTTGCTGGTGGTATGCAGTGAAATGCTAATGTCACTAGCTCCGAAAGTGCAGTAGAATGTCTTACAAATACAATACAAATACACAATAATTCAAAAATCTAATCAAGAAATCAAGAAATAACAGAACGGGTCCAATTAACCAGTGATGGAAAAAGTACCTAATTGTCATACTGGAGTAAAAGTAAAGATACCTTAATAGAAAATGAAGTATAGTATAAATTGTTTCAAATTCCTTATATTAAGCAAACCAACAGGCACAATGTTCTTGTTTTTTTAATTTACCGATAGCCAGGGGCACACTCCAACACTCAGACATGATTTACAAATGAAGCATTTGTGTTTAGTGAGTCCGCCAGATCAGAGGCAGTAGGGATGACTAGGGATGTTCTCTTGATAAGTGTGTGAATTTGACAATTTTCCTCTCCTGCTAAGCAGTCAAAATGTAACGTGTCTTTTGACTATAAATACATGGTGTGTATAGACAGTATATAATTTGGAAAGAAAATGGTATGTATAGTAGTAGGTATATTAAGATGGGCTATGTCAAGAATACAGTATATACATACACTGAGTGTACAAAACATGAAGAAATGTATTGTTCAAAACTGTTGTCTTTTACTCTCTTTGAGTCAACTACTCTCCACATTTTATGCACTGCAGTGCTAGCTAGCTGTAGCTTATGCTTTCAGTACTAGATTAATTCCCAGATCCTTTGATTGGGTGGACAACATGTCAGTTCATGCTGCAAGAGCTTTGATAGGTTTTGCATGAAATTCACTGAGGAGGATGGTCCTCCCCTTCCTCCTCTGAGGAGCCTACACTGGTGTCTATGTATGATGATGATTCAACCTTATTAACATCAGCGGCCACAGCTGGTGAAATCACTGCAGCTCTAAACAAAGAGTTGCAGTCAGTTTTAGAATGGGTGGGTAGTAATAAACTAGTCCTGAATATATCAGTGACTAAGAGCATCGTATTTGGTACAAATCACTCCATAGGTTTAAAACCTCAGCTGAATCAGATGAATGATGTGGCTGTTGAGCAAGTTGAGGAGACTAAACTTCTTGGTCTCACCTTAGACTGTAAATTGTCATAGTCAAGGCAAATACGGGAATTGTCATGGTCAAGGTAAGTCTGGGGAATTCAGCAAAACAAGGTAGTTTTCTTCACGTCATGGGAACATAGCAGGAGTGAAACTTCGGTACAACTCCACACTATTCAAGGTAGCTCCCTTCATGTCAGGAGAACATAGCAGGAGTGAAACTTAGGTGCAACTCCGTACAATATAATATGTGGTTTTGTTCACGATAGGGGAACTGAGCAGGAGTTAACAACTTTGTTGAAACTCCACATGATTATTGCATTTCCATTTTAGTTTTTGTGTGTTGCACATGCATTCAGCAGCATCTATGAATCACATGATTATGCATAGTATTGTCGTCAATCGGAAGAACCAAGGACACAGATGGTTCCTGATGTTGTAAGATTCTGTCTGGTTTTTATAGAACAACGTGTGCTGTGAGATTAGGATATCAGGACCTGCTTAGAGAAAGCAATTGTAACAGTAGAGCAAAGGATCACAATATATGGGGAAATTAGTGGATGCAGCGTTGCCGTTATAATGACTACATGATGCATGGAATGCTAAGGCATAAATGTATGAAAGCGTGTATTCTTATTTTAAATGTATGTACAGTACCAGTCAAAAGTTTGGACACACCTACTCATTCAAGGGTTTTTCTTTATTTTTAATATGTTCTACATTGTAGAATAGTAGTGAAGATATCAAAACTATGAAATAACACATATGGAATCATGTAGTAAACAAAAAAGTGTTAAATAAATCAAAATATATTTTATATTTAAGATTCTTCAAATAGCCACCCTTTGCCTTTATGACAGCTTTGCACATTCTTGGCATTCTCTCAACCAGCTTCACCTGGAATGCTTTTCCAACAGTCTTGAAGGAGTTCCCACATATGCTGAGCACTTGTTGCCTGCTTTTCCTTCACTCTGCCATCCGACTCATCCCAAACCATCTCAATTGGGTTGAGGTCAGGGGATTGTGGAGGTGAGGTCATCTGACGCAGCACTCCATCACTCTCCTTCTTGGTAAAATAGCCCTTACACAGCCTGGAGGTGTGTTGGGTCATTGTCCTGTTGAAAAACAAATGATAGCCCCACTTAGCCCAAACCAGATGGGATGGCGTATCGCTGCAGAATGCCGTGGTAGCCATGCTGGTTAAGTGTGCCTTGAATTCTAAATAAATCACAGACAGTGTTACCAGCAAAGCACCCCCACACCATAACACCTCCTCCTCCATGCTTAACGGTGGGAAATACACATGCAGAGATCATCCGTTCACCCACACCGCGTCTCACAAAGACACTGAGGCTGGAACCAAAAATCTCAAATTTGGACTCCAGACCAAAGGATAGATTTCCACCGGTCTAATGTCCATTGTTCGTGTTACTTGGCCCAAGCAAGTCTCTTCTTATTATTGGTGTCTTTTAGTAGTGGTTTCTTTGCAGCAATTCGACCATGAAGACCTGATTCACACAGTCCCCTCTGAACAGTTGATGTTGAGATGTGTCTGTGACTTGAACTCTGTGAAGCATTTATTTGGGCTGCAATATCTGAGGCTGGTAACTCTAATGAACGTATCCTCTGCAGCAGAGGTAACTCTGGGTCTTCCATTCCTGTGGCGGTCCTCATGAGTGCCAGTTTCATCATAGCGCTTGATAGTTTTTGCGACTGCACTTGAAGAAACTTTAAAAGTTCTTGAAATGTTCCATATTGACTGACCTTCAAGTCTTAAAGTAATAATGGACTGTCGTTTCTCTTTGCTTATTTGAGCTGTTCTTGCCATAATATGCACTTGGTTTTTTACCAAATAGGGCTATCTTCTGTATACACAACTGATTGGCTCAAACGCATTAAGAAGGAAAGAAATTCCACAAATTAACTTTTAAGAAGTGTGGAAAGCTGTCATCAAGGCAAAGGTTGGCTATTTGAAGAATCTCAAATATAAAATATATTTTGATTAGGTTAACACTTTTTTGGTTACTACATGATTCCATGTGTTATTTCATAGTTTTGATGTCTTCACTATTATTCTACAAGGTAAACATTTTTAAAAATAAAGAAAAACCCTTGAATGAGTAGGTGTGTCCAATCTTTTGACTGGTAGTTTAGGTCTGTCCTTGTGCTGTACTTGTCTATTAATGTTATTTATTATGTCATGTTTGTGTGTACCCCAGAAAGAGTAGCTGCTGCTTTCGCAGTAGCTAATGGGGATCCTAATAAAATACTAGAAGCAGAAACGTATGCTCCTTTTTTTGTTTAGCACGTTTTATCTCTTTGCTCTTTTACCTTTTATGTTCTTTTGAGCACGGATTTAATGAAGTATATTTTTGCATCTCTGCCTCCTTGGTTTTTTCCTTTTTATGGCTTGATGGCGAGTACCTTTTGAACACTTCATTCTAGCCTGAGCGCAAACCCTCATACTTGCTTTCAACTTGCCCGGCTGCCATGAATGCCATAACTTTGTCCATCTTTCACTTAAACAATGGGGCCTACTGGAATTCACTTGCCCCAGGCAATAGAGCAACCCTTAAGGTCAATCCCTGATTACTACTGCCGTCACTACTACTACCTCCACTACAACTATTTCACAACGATAAATACTTTAAGACTAGCAGGCACACATATTTTCTTTAGGAAATGTCATTTTCTAGTTACAATTATTTCCATGAATTACTTAAAACGTTTATGAAACAGTAATAAATGTATGTCATATCTTAAAACTGTTCAAAACTGGTCCTATTCTGAAATATCTGCTAGACCTACATCCAACTGATACACCAACAGATAAGGCTAATGTTTTCTATTGTTTGCATATAAGTTGTCTTTTTCAATAGGATGATGCATATTTGATTGAGATGTATCACATCTGTTGAAATTCATAAGGAGAAAGATCTGGTTGAACATTCACAGCAAATCGATGGTTGGTTACATGAGCGTTCATCTGAGGAGATCTAAAGGGGGGTTAATTGTATGAGATGGTCAGACTGAGTTGTAACAGGGGTCAGGTTTCATAGTATGTTAGCCACCTGACCCGGCAAAAGGGGTCTGCACTCAGGTTATCTAAACTGAGCTGAAGTGTTAGGTTGTAAGTATGGTTGTAAGAAATGCATGCATGCAGGCTTTATGTAGTCCTACCTGTCCTGTACATTATCGCTTGATTGTGTTGCATATAGTGTGTTTTCAATATTTTTATGCATGCCTACTGAGCTTGCGGGCTGTACACACAGTTACATTTAGATATTTTTTTGCAATTAAGATTCAGATTCAGAGTGTTTAATAGTCACATGCACAAGGTTGCAGGTGTGATTGCAGGGTACAATGAAAATCTTAGGCTCTGAGCTCCAACATGCAGGACTAGTGAAATTAAATAATGAAAATGATCATTTAAAAAAACTATAGAAATAGAAATAGCACTATATACATAATAACAACTGTAGCAGTGATGAATAGATGAATGTCTATTTTGGGGAGGAGGCAGAGTAAAGACTGTTGTGGGGGGGAACAGGACATGGCTCGGGTGGCTGGGGTCCCTGATGATCTTCTTGGCCTTCCTGTGACACCTGGTGTTGTAGGTGTCCTGGAGGGCAGGCAGTGTGCACCCAGTGGTGTAAAGTACTTAAGTAAAAATACTTGAAAGTACTACTTAAGTAGTTTTTTGGGGTATATGTACTTTACTTTACTATTTATCTTTTTGACAACTTTTACTTTTACTTCACTACATTCCTAAAGAAAATGATGTACTTTCTACTCCATACATTTTCCATGACACCCAAAAGCACTCCTGCTTAGCAAGACAGGAAAATGGTCTAAATCACACACTTACTGTATTAAAAAAATCCCTGGTCATCCCTACTGCCGCTGATCTGGCGGAATCACTAAACACATGCTTTGTTTGTAAATTATGTCTGAGTGTTGGAGCTGTCACGACTTCGGCCGAGGCTGCCTCCCCTCCTTGTTCGGGCAGGCTTCGGCGTTCGTCATCACCGGCTTACTAACCACTGCCGCCCCAATCATCATCACATTTGTCTTGTCTTGTCAATCACACACACCTGGTTCTAATCCCCTCATTAGTCTGTGTATAAGTGTTCCCTCTGCCCCCTTGTCCTTGTGGGTGATTGTTAGTTGTGAGAGTAGTATAGCTCGGTGGAGCTACTCGTACATTTTGTTGCCAGGGTAGATTTTCCCCTGTGCCTATGTATTATTGGATTCTACCGTTACAGTATATTTGCCAGGGATTAGAGTTTCCCCTGTGCCTATGTATTATTGGATTCTACCGTTACAGTGTATTTGCCAGGGATTAGAGTTTCCCCTGTGCCTGTTTCATTGATGGCTATTTGAGCGCATTTGTGTGTCAACGAAGGAATAAACTCTGTGTTCGGTGATTACCCTTCTGCGCCTGACTCCTTCCATCACACTCATCACAGGAGCGTGCCCCTCGCTATTCATACATTTTAAAAATCAAGAAAATGGTGCGGTCTGGTTTGTTTAATATAAGGAATTTGAAAGGATTTATACTTTTGATACTTACTTTTGATACTTAAATATATTTTAGCAATTACATTTACTTTGATATTTAAGTATATTTAAAACCAAATACTTTTAGACTTTTACTCAAGTAGGATTTTACTGGTTTACTTCCACTTTTACTTGAGTCATTTTCTATTAAGTTATCTTTACTTTTACTCAAGTATGACAATTAGGTACTTTTTCCACCACTGTTTGCACCCAGTCCGCGGCGGTGGATTTGCCGTACCAGGCTGTGATGAAGCCCAATATTATGCTCTCGAAGGTGCTCCTGTAGAACACTGTGAGGGCCCTCGGGGACAGGCCAAATTTCCTCAGCATCCTGAGGTTGAAGAGTCGCTTTCATGCCATCTTCACCACTGTGTCCATGTGGTTTGACCATTTCAGCTTCTCTGACATGTGTACGCAGAGGATTTTGAAGTTATTGACCATATTCAGTGGCCCCGTTGATAAGGATGGGGGCGTGTCCAGCCTGGCTCCTCCTGAAGTCCACAATCAGCTCCTTTGTTTTGCTGATGTTGAGGGAGAGGTTGTTTTCCTGGACCATGCCGTCAGAGTGCCCACCTCCTCCATGTAGGCCGTCTTGCCGTTGTTAGTAATCAAGCCTACTACTGTCGTGTCGTCTACTGTCGTGTCGTCAGCGAACTTGATGATGGAGTTGGAACTGTGTGAGGCCACGTAGTCATGGGTATACAGGGAATACAGGAGGGGACTAAGGACGCACCCTTGTGGGGCCCCAGTGTTGAGAATCAGTGTGGAGGAGGTAATGTTGCCATCCTTCACCACCTGGGGGCGGCCCATCAGGAAGTCCAGGACCCAGTTGCATAGGGAGGAGTTCAGACCCAGAGCCGTGTGCTGGGTAATGAGCTGATAGGGCACTATGGTATTGAAGGCCGAGCTGTAGTCGATGATCAGCATCCTCATATTTGTAATGCTTTTGTCCAGGTGGGTAAAGGCAGTGTGCAGTGCAATGGTGATTGCGTCGTCCGTGGATCTGTCAGGGCGGTAGGCGAATTGGAGAGGGTCGCGTGTGTCAGGGAGGGAGGAGGAGATATGGTCTTTGACTAGCCTCTCAAACCACTTCATGATGACGGAAGTAAGTGCTACAGGTCGGTAGTCATTCAGTTCAGTTACTTTCCCTTTCTTGGGCGTGGGGAAGATAGTGGACATATTGAAGCAGTTGAGTATAGCGACCTAAGCTAGAGAGAGATTGAAAATGTCAGAGAACACAACAGCCAGCTGGTCTGCACACGCTCTGAGGGCACGACTAGGGATGCCGTCTGGGCTGTCAGCCTTGCGAGGGTTAACACGTTTGAATGACTTACATACGTCCTTAGTCGAGACAGTGAGTATGTAGCCCACGTTGTCATCAGGGGCTCTCCTCGGCAGCTCAGGGTCATTGTGCTCGAATCGTGAGAAAAAGGTGTTTAACTAGTCCGGTAGGGTGGGGTTGGTAACCGCGATGTGGTTGGCTTTCTTTTTGTAATCGGTGATCGTTAGGAGCCCCTGCCACATACTCCTTGTGTCCGACCTGCTGAATTCCTCCTCCACTTTGTCCCTGTACTTGTGTTTCGCCATCTTGTGTTACGCCACATACGTCGTATTTGTACTGTTTAACCAAACTATTGTCCCCAGTCACCTTCCCCTGTTTATAAACAGCATCTCTCTTTTTCAGTTTCCCTACAAGGCGGCTATCAATCCACGATTCTTGATTCAGGTAAGTTTTGAAAGACACTATCGGTATCACGTCATCTATGGATTTTTAAAATGAATCCAGTGACTGAGTCTGCGTATTCATTGATGCTATCTCCAGAGGCGACCTGGAACATATTCCAGTCCACGTGATCAAAACAGTCTTGGAGTGTGAATTCTGATTGGTTGGACCGACACTATACAGATCTGATCACCGGAACTTCCCTCTTGAGTCTTTGTTTGTAGGCGGGGAGAAGCAAGATGGAAAAAGGAGGACGGGAGAGGGCCTTATATCAAATCAAATCAAATGTTATTTGTCACATACACGTTTTAGCAGATGTTAGTGCAGGTGTAGCGAAATGCTTGTGCTTCAATCTCCAACAGTGCAGTAATATCTAACAAGTAATATCTAACAATTTCACAACATATACCCAATACACACAAATCTAGTTAGGAACGGAATTTAAGAATATATACATATATGGACAAACAATGACAGAGTGGCATGGACTAAAATACAGTAGAATATTATAGAATAGAATACAGTATATACATATGAAATGAGTAGTGCAAGATATGTAAACATTATTAAAGTGACTAGTGTTTCATTTCTTAAAGTGGCCAGTGATTTCAATAGGCAGCAGCAGCCTCTAATGTGCTAGTGATGGCTATTTAGCAGTCTGATGGCCTTGAGATAGAAGCTGTTTTTCATTCTCTCGGTCCCAGCTTTGATGCAACTGTACTGACCTCGCCATCTGGATGATAGCGGGGTGAACAGGCAGTGGCTCGGGTGGTTGATGTCCTTGATGATCTTTTTGGCCTTCTTGTGACATCGGGTGCTGTAGGTGTCTTGGAGGGTGGGTAGTTTGCCCCCGGTAATGCGTTCGGCAGACCGCACCACCCTCTGGAGAGCACTGCGGTTGCGGGCGGTGCAGTTGCCATACCAGGCGGTGATACAGCCTGACAGGATGCTCTCAATTGTGCATCTGTAAAAGTTTGTGAGGGTTTTAGGTGCCAAGCCAAATGTATTCAGCCTCCTTAGGTTGAAGAGGCTCTGTTGCATTTTCTTCACCACACTGTCTGCATGGGTGGACCATTTCAGTTTGTCAGTGAGGTGTACGCCAAGGAACTTGAAGCTTTCCACCTCCTCCACTGCGGTCCCGTCAATGTGGATAGGGGGGTGCACCCTCTGCTGTTTCCTGAAGTCCACGATCATCTCCTTTGTTTTGTTGACGTTGAGTGAGAGGTTATTTTCCTGGCACCACACTCCCAGAGCCCTCACCTCCTCCCTGTATGCGGTCTCGTCATTGTTGGTAATCAAGCCTACTACTGTTGTGTTGTCTGCAAACTTGATGATTGAGTTGGAGGCGTGCTTGGCCACGCAGTCATGGGTGAACAGGGAGTACAGGAAGGGGCTGACCATGCACCCTTGTGGGGCCCCAGTGTTGAGGATCAGCGAAGTGGAGATGTTGTTTCCTACCTTCACCAAGTGGGGGCGGCCCGTCAGGAAGTCCAGGCCCCAGTTGCACAGGGCGGGGTTCCCAGGCGTGTAGCAGTGGAATATTCGCAAGTTAGACAGTCGATGTCTTGGTAATAATTCATGAGCACGGTCCTTAAATTGCTTTTGTTAAAGTCCCCCATAACAACGAACGCTGCCTCCAGGAATGCGGTCTCCAGTTTGTTCAGGGTCCAATGATCTTAGAGAGAGCAATTTTGGTGTCGGCTTGAGGCAGGATATACACAACATTGGCGATAATCCCTGAGAACTCTCTCGGAAGGTTAAAAGAGTGACATTTGATGACCAAGTATTCCATGTCGGGGAGCAGAAGCTTGCAAGTTCCTGTACGTTTCTCAGTTCACACCATATGTTGTTGGTCATAATGCAGAGCCCACCACCTTTGCTCTTGCCAGAGAGAGCCCACTTCCTATCCACTCGAGAACTGTAAAACCTGCTGGTTGTATATAATCCGTTTGGATGTCGGAGGACAGCCAAGTCTCATAAAAGCAGAGTATGTTGCAGAATCTGATGTCCCTCTGGAAGGAGATCCTCGCTCTGAGTCCGTCAAGTTTGTTTATTAATAATTGAACACTGGCGAGTAGTTTGCTCGGTAATGGAGGACGGGACCCCGCAACGTCTGCCTCTCCATCGGCGTCTTCACTTCCTACTCTCTGGTAAGATTCCCAAGCAGCTCGGCACCTTGCCGAAGAAGCTAGTCCATTGTTCCACCGTCTCAGGGAATTTGGGGAGATCAGGTGGCCTGTGAGTACCCATAGAATCATATTCCAATAGTTCTACCCAGGAGTATGAAGTAATGCACGAAACAAACTGGGACCGTGAGAGGACCCTCTGCTGCTCTCTACCTCCCTACGCTAAGAGTAAGGGAGGGTACATTATTTATAATAAGGGTTACCTCGAGAAATCGGACCTCTCTGAAATTAAAATGGATGGCCCTCCCTTCAGCAAAATATATTTTAACTAAATCCTCCCTGAACGCTTGAAAAAAACCCTCCTCTGTAGCAGAGAACATGCTTACTGTTTACCCTCACTTCTAAGACAGACCAGAGACTTACATATACTGTTATTCGTCCTTTAAGCATTACATGGCAACACAGGAATGTTGATAGCGCACAAGGCTTCGGGCCAGAAGGTTGTGAGTTCGCAGACCACCCTGGACAAGAGTAAGGGTGGAAAGATCTTCTTTATGATAAAAGCATTGGATGAATCTTTCATTGTATTTTTGGGTCTGAAAAAATGTAGCCTTTGATGAATATTTCATTCAATTCCATGTCATTTTACATCACTGGTTACCTTAGCAGAATATTAGTACCACACAAATTACCGAAATTACAGGCTAAGAATGGACAGAGAGATAAGCCTATGCGTTCATCTTATCATATTTCTCCAATGCCAAGTCAGTGTGTCTTGTTTGCAATGAAATTCAATCTAAGACGTCATTATGAAGCTAAGCATGGTAGGCTACTTTCAAAAGTTAGGCCTTTCCACCCCAGACAGAGTAGGCCTACTGACGTAAAAAAAGAAAATGTAAGCTATAGCTGCTGGCTACTCTTCTTCTGTGGCTTAATCCAACGAGCGAAGCTCACAAGTGTTTCCCTAAAAGCTGTCTGGGTTTAAACATCTTCTACTTTACAGAAAGTGAATAGCTCAATCAATTGATAGCGACAGAATTAGATGACCTCCCAAGCAAAGTACATGTTTTGTCTCCTTGGCTATAGAAGGTTGTAGCTCAGCTAATGAATGTCATAGAAACTAAACAAAGATATCCCCATATGCATTCGGAGTCACGTCTTTCCTGGGTATTTTACAGCTGATAGATCAATTAATAGAATCGGATCAATTTGATCTATTTTTAAATCTTAAGCTAATAAGGTGTAGGCATATGCTTTTTGCCATTTTCTTTAACAAAGGGTAGGCCTATGGCATACCCTCTCATACCCCCTCAATTAGAGTCCTGGTTTTAACTTCACTGACACCGAGGTAGGCTATTTAAGGAGTGCATGGTGGGTGGAGGAATTGGCCGACAAATCTATGTATAACCGCCTAGTGTCACGGCCGAGGCTGCCTCTCTCCCTTGCTCGGGCAGGCTTCGGCGTTCGTCGTCTCCGGAATACTAGCTGCCACCGTTGTATGTTTCTATGTTCGTTTGCTTTTGTCTGATTGTTGTACACCTGTTATCGTTTAGTGTAATTAGTGTCCTATAAGTTCTCGTTGTGTTTGTCTAGTGTTGTGTGTGATTGTTTTACTGTCGTGCCGGTAGGCTGGATTATTACTGTTTGCTCGGTTGAGCTATTTTGCTCCTTAGTTTTGGAGTATTTTGTCGCACCTGTTTGTGCGCTTGTGTTTTCGCCTACGTGCGGAGCTTTTGCCTCAGGGCAGTTATTTCGTGTTTGTTTTGCTGTGCATCACTAAAGTCTGTTGGACTAACGTACTGCGTCCTGCGCCTGATTCCACCCACACCCACCTACATCTACCTTGACACCTAGCCTAATTTCGTCTGTCAAACAGGTAAGCCTACCTCTTATTTCTTAAATAGGAAGAAATAGGCTCCAACACAAAGCCCTCTTGTTGTTCGTAAAGTCTAATAAAAATGAAGACGATTTAAATGCATTAGGCCTACTCAAATTTGACTACTTTCCGCACCATGACCTTGCCCATTTCCAATTGAATGTGCTGCGGCTGCCTCTTGAAATTTCAGCACCACAATGTAAATTACTCGAATCTGGCTTATTGTGAGCTCAATAACTCTGATAAATACATTCTCATTGGGCAAGAAACATAACCCTGTTGTTTTTATTCTAATCAATTATAGTAGGAACAAGTTTACCTCCGTCCTCCTTCTCTTTTTCGCACACTCCCCCTCAAACTGAACAGAACATAGGCTAGTCCACGCGCATGATATAGATAAACATTTTTACTAATCAAAAATTATTTTCGGAAGAAGTCTTTGACTCTTCGCCTGAACTGCCACAGTAGGCCTAAACAGCACAGCCATTGGTTAGGCAGCACAAAAAAGTATTTTGATCAGCAAGAGCAGAGCAGGCCGGTGCTCAGGGTTGGGATATCCATTGCAGAGTGTAATGCAGCCTAGTTTTATTTACACCATCCCAGCAGCGCAAAAGACTTGGGAAGAAAGTGAGTTTTCTTAGAAATATAACTTTGCTCTGTGCTTCTCCGAGCATGCACTTCGTATTGCCTAGGCTATGGATTATTTGATTGAGACTACACTAAATAGCCTATGGGCGCACTTGATATTGCACGCCCAGTGGAGAATCAGAGATGAGGGGCGGCATTGGGTTCACATCGATATATAGCCTAATAAGCAACTTATTCTTAAACACTAAGAAGTATTGAAATTACATCAATTACAAATTACATGACCCTCCCCTGGATCAAAAATACTAAACCCTCCCCTTGACTGAAATTGAAAAAGCATGAACCACCCCCTTTTTCCTCCAGGTCCCCATTCTATACATTCTGAACCATCCCTAATGCCGTGTTGAAAACAACTGGAAACTCAGAACTCAGAAATCTCTGACTTCCGACTTCAGTGCGTTCAATACATCCGGGAACTCTGAAAAAAACGAGATCCGACTGGGAAAAATCATTTTGAACGGTCATCCAACTCGGAATTTAAAGTCACACTCTTTCCGACCTGAAGATCGCTGATGTTTTTTTCTGAGCTCCCAGTTGTCTTGAAAGCACCATGACCATCAGATGCAGGTACCATCAGTCCAGTAAAAAAAAGAGCAAATTATTTCCATTTATGCTCAGCTGTGCCTCGCAAATGTTACACCAACTGATCTATTTTGTTATCAATGCTTGAGTTTTGGAAAATAGTATGGTCTGAGAAGAACAATATTAGCAAAACAGGCATATAGCCAATATGCTGTGATAATGTATTAGGCCTACTGCACAAACTTAATTCCTACAGAGCTGTTTTTATTAGGTTAATGTTACATTTTAAAAGTCATGCCTAAAGACATTTCTAAGCGGCAGATCTCGGCTTGCTTTTTGACTGCGAAAGTGATCTTGACTCAGAAAAGGTTGGTGACCACTGGTCTATACACACCACATATTTATATTCTGGATTCTCACACAGGCTCATTCTAATACATCTACTTTGGATAGTTATTTATTGATTTATTTGTATTTCTTGTGTATTTGTATTGTATTTGCGAGACATTCTACTGCACTGTTTACTAGTAACATAAGTATTTAGCTACACCTGTTATAACACTTGCAAATCTGTGTGCATGACCAATAAACTTGTGTGCATGACCAAAAGTGAAACTTGAAAGGCTTTTCCTTGAAAGCTTAAGCTGAGAAAACTGTGCAAAACACGTGACCTGGAACTAAAACACTGGGGCTACAACATCAAAGCCACAAAATTGGTCTACAGTCACTAAGCTTTTCTGGATTATCTTAGTAAATCTGGGCCATGTGTGTAACTGAACCTATAACAAAAATAATCAGAATAAGAAAGTACATGATTAAAGATGCAGTCCGGGATCTTAAGCACTTACAAATTCGTAACATACTGTACGAATTGGAATTAGTAACATATCATACGAATTGCAAAAACAGAAATCTCTATATAATTTGTTTCTTTGCAGGACGTAACATACTGTATCATACGAAATAGATTATGTAGTACAAAATTGTGCACGATGTTCGGGGATCCGTTTTGGCTCGTGAGCACTACTTTCAAAACTACTGGCTAAAATTATACAAAATCTCTGGAGAATCACTTTAATATGACTGTCTCGAGAGTATACCATGACCTAGGATTAAATAGCATTTTGGACATCCTCCAGGGTTGCATAAGGTGTTTCTAGATTTCAAAAGTAGAACATGCCTAGTAAGCTATACCAAACCCTCATACTGTATGATTTATGCAATATGTTTTTTGTTGTTTTGTAAATCGTTTTTTATTTTTCTCATTCTGAATAAATAGGCATATACTAAATTCTGTTAACTCACCATAAATGTAAAACTCAATAGCTAAAACCTAGTCTTTATGGCACTGGTACTGAAATACCTGCCCGGGAACCAAATGTGGCCCATGACAACATTATGTGTTGCCCCTGATGTTCACTAATTTCATAGAATTGCGTAAATGGTGCATAAATACTATAAAACTAGGCTGCTGCTGCAGTAGCGGTGCGTGGGTAAAATCACTGGGGAAGCCAAGCCAGAAAATGCCATCATTTATTACAACCTACAGTATGTGTTGTGATAATTGTGTTGTTTGCTCTATAACCTGTTAGTTCATATGCCTTGCCACCGTAATATATAGGCCTAAAGGCCGAGACAATAAGAAGACACAATGGCAGAATAAATTCAACCACACCTTTGTTTCATCACAAAACCGGAGAGCAACATCTGTCAGGTGAAGTCCACACAGCATATTGCATGTAACAAACAGTTATATGACCTGTAGCATGGTCAAGCAAGTTAATGTTTCTGACATTTTCGGACTACTTAACAACTATGGATTTAGAACCACGGAGAGTTACAGCAAGTCGCAAAGAAAACAGGAGCTACCTCCGCTATTCCTGTACCATTTCATCTTCAACATTTCAGCATCATCAAATCACCTATGCTTAGTCTAATACAGTGACAACTAAAAGATAACAAAAACAATTTAATCCAATCAACATAAGTTAAATATGATGTGGTTCTGTTTCTCTCTCTCTCTCTCTCTCTCTCTGTGTGTGTGTGTGTGTGTGTGTGTGCATCCATTCCTGCAAGTAGAAAAAACATGTTGACTCACCCTACTTGTAGAAACGCCAATGCCATCCTCCTTTCTTTCATGTTGACGGAACGGTTTATGACTGTCATACAGTACACGCTTTTAGTTGTTATCCTAGGCTACCTGGCTAAAATGCTTGCTTGCTACCCTAACTTCCTTTCATGGGCAACGATGAGCCATCTAGTTAACATTAGCCTACTACATCTAGCTACATATTGAACTTCCATCCTCTCAGGCCAGGGGCACAATGTATGAATATATGGTTGGATCAGAATCACCGTTATCATCATTGGTCAGTACGGAGAATGAAGTAAACCACAAGTCCAAATCCCTATTGCCATCCATGGCTAATTTAGGAATGGGCCAATTATAACTAGCTAGCTAGGCACCAGAGGACAACGACACAACGAGATGCAACAATTCACGTTTTTTCTGTCTGACATTTTGCTTTTGATGTGATGTGATTGGTGTGAGGTAGCTTAGTGGTTAAGAGCGTTGTGCCAGTAAAGGTTGCTGGTTCTAATCCCTGAGCCGACTAGGTGAAAAATCTGTTGATGTGCCCTTGAGCAAGGCACTTTGTCACGCCCTGGCTCTGGGACTCTGTTATGTTGAGCCAGGGTGTGTTGTTTCTATGTGTTTTGTGTTCTAGGTTGATTATCTAGCTCATGTGTTTCTGTGTTGGCCGGGGTGGTTCTCAATCAGAGGCAACGAGTATCAGCTGTTGCTTGTTGTCTCTGATTGGGTACCATACTTAGGCAGCCTGTTTTCCACAGTGTTTTGTGGGATCTTGTTCCGTGTATGGTTTGTGTCTGTTACCTAGGACTTCACGTATCGTTTTGTTGTTTTGTTTCATGTGGTGAATCAAATTAAAGGTATGTTCACTCATCACGCTGCGCATTGGTCCACTTCCTCCAACGATCGTGACACACTTAATCCTAATTGCTCTGGATAAGAGTGTCTGCTAAATGACTAAAATGTAAATGTGTGAAGCCAAATCCAAACTGGCTCCACTTGACACTTTTTTTGGGGTACGCCAGGACCATTCACAGTTGAGCTCACTCAATTTAGCTCAATGCTGACAGGCCAAATGCTCGCTGGCTTCCCTTGCATTCAATGCTATGGGCAGCAACAATGTCATACTCTTTTTGACCAGACAGCATCAGATAGATGGGCTACACATAGAGAGACAGAGGGGCGCTGTTTCGCTCAGTCGGATGCTTTATCCCAGGGCTCTCCAACCCTGTTCCTGGAGAGCTATACTCCTGTAGGTTTTCACTCCAACCCCAGTTGTAACTGACCTGATTCATCTTATCAACTAGCTAATTATTAGAATCAGGTGCGCTAGATTAGGGTTGGAGCGAAAACCTATAGGACGGTAGCGCTCCAGGAACAGGGTTGGAGACCCGGCTTTATCCTGTGAGATACATTCAGCCTCTTGCGAATTGAAGGAAAATTCTGAAACACAGAGAGACAAAATATAATTTATTTAATGTTTTTTACTTTGTTTAATTTTTTTGGGGGGAAGCCTGGATTGATTCCCTTGGCATCCATGAATACATGACACTGTCTACTGAACCAGTCTATTGCATACACATTACTACTATCCCCCTGGTCACTACAGACCCCCTGATTTGATTCCAGGCTGTATCACAACCGGTGGTAATTGGGAGTCCTATAGGGCGGCGCATAATTGGCCCAGCGTCGTCCGGGTTTGGCTGGTGTAGGCCATCATTGTAAATAAGAATTTGTTCTTAACTGACTTGCCTAGTTAAATAAAGGTAAAATAAAAAATAAAATATCTGTCAGATCAACTATTGGTGGACTTCACAGCTGCCAATGCAAATGATGTCTGTTCAGGTATACAAGGAATCTAATTAAAATGCTTGTTGTTATTGTTGGCTGTCTGCTAACGACCTCTAGATGCAGTACAACTCAACGTCACCACCAGTTGATCCTAGTACTTCAACACAATACCCCGCTGCACTGTGTCTTTAAGACATTCAACTGCATGTATAGCAAGCCTTCGCTCAGCGGCATTTACAAGCGCGAGCACTTCAGAGAATAGACACTGTTACAGCACTGCAATATAGATGGAATTGTAATAATGGAATACCACTGGGTACTGTTTTCTGTCTTGTTGCAGTTAACCTTCCAAACAGGTAAGACGTAATATTTGTCAACATTGTCTCTTTGCCAACTGTTGTGGGCTAGTTGTTGTTTTACATAAGTTTATTGCTCACAGTTCACGAACATCACCTTGGTCACTACACTAAATTGCATTTTTGCCACTGTTTTGTTCATTATAATTATTTGTTCGTTTTTCATGTTGGCTATAAATATGTAATTTCTATTCAGTTAAGGATTGTATTGTAGCCTAAACTACACACATTTTCAGCACGTTATAACTTTGTATTGTCTATAATTTTGTCAACACAGATCGTTCAGGACGTAGAGATAGCCTGCCTACTTGTTGGTTACCCTGTACCTTGACATTTTCAGTTAGTCACTGAAACCTAATGAGGAAATTGGATATTTGTGCGCTCAGCATCAGTTTGTGCTCCTCTCAATTATTCATCTAGCAGGCCGGGCACAGTACGGAGACATTGGCCAAAAGTAAATAAACAGCGATTTATTTATGGAGAGATTTATAATTGACATCGTTGTAGGCTAAAGTAAAGATTTAGACATTACAATTAGGAATCTTTCTTGAAAGAATGCAACTTGTTGTTTTGATCAACTATATTATTTGGGAATAGGCCAGGTACCCTAGTTATAATGCACAACATTAGTTCAACAGCCTATTTGTATAGGCTCGCTAAATACTTTGTTCCTTTCCAAGAGCCTCGAGTCATTGGCGCAGAAAGCGCTGCGCTGGCCAGTTGCTGTTGTCAAGTCTTGTCATTTCAGCGATGCCGCGGATAACTTTAATTATGGAAATGTCTAGGAATTCCTTGGAAGTATGCTAATAAACACTGGCAGTGGTATTGTCGAAAAATTTGTTTTGCATAGACCTACAGCCTGTGGCTGTTTATAGATTTTCTGTGACCATTATACAGAGGCTTTTGTCATATATATTTTTTTATATCAACTATGTTTATATCAACATACCCATTCAAACTCTATTTTGTAAGCCTTGGCATGGTGTTTTGATGTTAGGACTTCAGGTGCCATGTAAAAAATATTTGACATGATTTACAACATGCCTCACCTGTGAATGAGCAGTATTGAGCTGTGAGTGGTATGCCTATCTCTGCTTGTAATTGCTTACATCGTTTAAGAATCAATCCAAACACCCACTTGAAAACACACAACAGGCAAAGGCAGATAAATAATGTCAGTTATCCTGTGAAGCGATGGGGGAGTTTGTCTGCAGGGTGGGTTTGGGTTGGTTTGTGGTCTGTTACAGTGGCGCGCCGTGCGTTGTCCTTGGCACGTCTTTGTCCTGGATGTACAGCCTAGGCAAGTTCTGTCTGCTTCTCGCCAGTTTAGGGGTTGTTTTCATCAGTTGTATTCTGCAGGTGGAGTTTATTTTGTTCTGCCTGCAAGTGATTTTCCTTTTCCACATACACTCTGCTAAATTCTATTTAGGCTATATTCCAATGGTGGTCAGGCCATTTAAGATTAGGGATAATTTATTTTATTTTTACGAGTGTGCCCTTATTTCCATTACAGCATATTGGATGACCGTCATTCATATTCCATTCACCCAGCTCAATGGAACATCGATAGGTTAATACTACTACATGATACTAGAATTCAATTAGCCCTATACCCATCATGAGGTTGCTACAACCTATCCTAACGGTTGAGAAACAAATTGGAGTAATCAAGGTAACAGATAGCGACACATTCAATACCACCTTGCACAATCTTACCAGCATCTAGCTCAGGGATGGGCAACTCCAGTCCTTGGTGGCCAGATTGGTGTCACACTTTTGCCCCAGTTCCAGCTAACACACATGACTCCAATAATCAACTAATCATGATCTTCAGTTTAGAATGCAATTTGTTTAATCAGGTGTGTTTGCTAGGGATGGGGAAAAAGTGTGACACTACTCCGGCCCCCGAGGACTGGAGTTTCCCCTCTAGCTGATCTGGGGTGTAATCATTAGGCCAAACAAGAGTTTCTATTTGCCAAATTCAGATAGGTCCCTCCCCATTTTGTTAGTTTGCTTCCATTTAAGAAACATTTTTGCAACAGAATCGGCGGAATGAATACACCCATGATCACCCGCACACAGTTCACTTTCATAGCAGCCACATGCAGCATCATCACTTTGCTCGTTTTATAATTCCTTCTCAAATCTACATGCTCTTTTCCTCACCTTTTCCCTTCACTTGTGGACTTCAGTGCACAACACAACAGCTGTCTGTGACCAGGCGCAAAAACCTATCCAAGACAAACCTTCATACCATAACTGCTAACCGCTACACAGCCTACATTGTTGTCACCATATTAACATTATAGTCATCAAACTAGAGCTAACACGATAGTAAACCCACAATCCAATCCATGTGTAAAATAACGCAGTACAGTGTATAGCAAGCAGTTTAGCAGTTACACCTGCGGGTCACGGTGGCAATAAATTCATAAAACTGAAAGCTTAGCTTGACTTGGAAGAGTTGTGGTGTTGGATAGACTTAGCCAGCTAGCTAGCTATCATAAATAGCATTCCTCTCTGTATGAGTCAGGTTGTTGAGTAAATCAAATTACATTTTATTTGTCACATGCGCCGGATACAACAGGTGTAGACCGTACCGTGAAATGCTGACTTACAAGCCCTTAACCAACAATGCAGTTTTAAGAAAAATAAGAGTTAAGAAAAGATTTACTAATAACAACAAAATAGCAATAACGAGGCTATATACAGGGGGTACCGGTACCAAGTCAATGTGCGGGGGTACAGGTTAGTCGATGTAATTGAGGTAATATGTACATGTAGGTAGGGGTAAAGTGACTATGCATAGATAATAAACAGCGAGTAGCAGCAGCGTAAATAGTCCGGGTAGCCATTTGATTAGTTGTTCAGCAGTCTTATGGCTTGGGGGTAGAAGCTGTTAAGAAGCCTTTCGGACCTAGACTTGGCGCGCCGCTAAATTAGCGGCATTATCTAAGTAAGTGAAAGGTAAACTAAGAAGAAAAGAAATACAACAAAATATCTCTCTCTCTATCTGCTGCTTCTCCTTCATTTTTGAATAAATTAATTTGTTCAAAACTGTTCAACTATTGTCTTTCTCTCCCTTTGAGTCAACTACTCACCACACTTTATGCACTGCAGTGCTAGCTAGCTGTAGCTCAGGGATGGGCAACTTGATCAGCGGGCCTACAAAAGCGGGACTCCTTACGGGCCGCCAGTTGCCCATCCCTGCTGTAGGTTGGAGGACGTCCTCCGGAAGTCGTCATAATTAAGTCTATGGAAGGGGGCGAGAACAAGGGATTAACATGGTTAACCGGGATCCCGGGACTGTCCCGGGAAAACTCTTCACATTTCCTGAAAAATAAAATGACAAGACCCGGGAAATTAAAACATTTTCCCCCAATGTCGCACTAATGCAATTCCACAAAATACACAACATGCGCAGCAGCAGATTAGCAAAAAAGAAAATAGCACATTATCCAAACAGGTTGTCACATGGAAGCCTTTAGCCTAGTGTATCTACTTCACACAAAGTCACAATAAATTCAAAGCACACGCATAATTGACACTGCCGGATTGCACACACGAACCATATGCAGTTAATAAACCATAACACCTCCTCCATGCTTTATGGTGGGAAATACACATGCAGAGATCATTCGTTCACCTACACCGCGCACGACAGAATCAATGTTAATTGATAGTCCCGTTTTAGTAGTGTCTGCTCTGTGCGCAATTTGAGGAGTTGCGACATAAAAAGGGTATCGTTAGAAAGGTTAACTTCTGCTCTACTACAGTAAAATAATGTCTCAATGAGTTTGTGTCCATATGACAGATTCTGGTGGACCAAACCTGAAATGCAAATAGAGAGTTGAAACCGCTTGTCAGAGAGGAAGAGGTGATCTCTCATCTTTGTTGTTGTGAGTGGCAGGGGGAGGGTCTTGGTGTAGCTTAGTGGTTAAGGGGGCGGCAGGTAGCTTAGTGGTTAAGAGCGTTGTGCCAGTAACCGAAAGGTCGCTGGTTCTAATCCCCAGCCAACTAGGTGAAAAATCTGTCGATGTGCCCTTGAACAAGGCACTTAACCCTACTTGCTCCTGTAAGTCACTCTGGATAAGAGCGTCTGCTAAATGACGTAAATGTGTGTGAACAGAAAGGAAGATGCAAAGCGAGAGGTTTCACTCTCGCCAAAACTGTCCAAAATAAGCCCACTGTCGCCTGCCTTCCCGCCTTTGGGACAATGACTCCCATTGTTGGGGCGGAGACATGAGCATCTCATTATATACAGATCTCTGGTATACATGGGAAGGTGCACAAAGCACAGAAGGGGCAAAGGAGACGAGACCAAAAAGCGGACATAAACGCTCTTTAAAAACGTAAAATAAAAAAAATCTTGATACATGCGTTTGGAATATATCGTGCAAAAACATACATTAGAATTAATCAAATTTCTTTGAGATATCGTCCTAGCCTATGCACAATTCACTACATAGGCATCTCCGTCACAGACATGAAGTCTGTTAACGATTGAGAGAGGCATGAGGGAAAATTCTGTCTTCTCCTGTCCTAGAGCTTAGGCTATTTCCCTATCCAGTCCCAATCCCACTGAAACCCAAAATCCTGACTCCTGTATTGCATGAAAATTCCTAACTTTATTCTGTAATCCAAAGGTTGTATTATCAAAGCATGTCTCTCACCTATGCATGTTAAAGTACCACTATAACATTTCCCCCGCTTCTCTGCATTATCTCGTACTTGCTGCCCATATGAGAGCTTCGGTAGAGAATGTGTGATCAACAAACAGTACAAGAGTAGATATAAGAGTAGATATGGATATAGTTGGAAGCACAGAATCGTCTAGAATGTCATTGTAGGCTGTAGCGTAAAGATTTCCCTTCACTGGAACTAAGGGGCCTAGCCCGAACCATGAAAAACAGCCCCAGACCATTATTCCTCCTCCACCAAACTTTACAGTTGGCACTATGCATTCGGGCAGGTGGTGTTCTCCTGGCATCCGCCGAACCCAGATTAGTCCGTCGGACTGCCAGATGGTGAAGCGTGATTCATCACTCCAGAGAATGCGTTTCCACTTCTCCAGAATCCAATGGCAGCGAGCTTTACACCACTCCAGCCGACGCTTGGCATTGCGCATGGTGATCTTAGGCTTGTGTGCGGCTGCTCGGCCATGAAAACCCATTTCACGAAGCTCCCGACGAACAGTTATTGTGCTGACGTTGCTTCCAGCGGTAGTTTGGAACTCGGCAGTGAGTGTTGCAACTGAGGACAGACAATTGTTAAGCGCTACGCACTTCGGCACTCGGTGGTCCCATTCTGTGAGCTTGTGTGGCCTACCACTTCGCAGCTGAGCTGTTGTTGCTCCTAGACGTTTCCACTTCACAATAACAGCACTTACAGTTGACCGGGGCAGCTCTAGCAAGGCAGATATTTGACGAACTGACTTGTTGGAAATGTGCCATCCTATGAATGTGCCACGTTGAAAGTCACTGAGCTCTTCAATACTCTATCATTAGTAAATATTGCTCTGAAATCTTTACATAGTGGCGCAGCCAAGCCGACATGGAGGCACAAGCGCTAGCATAGTGACCATATCTTGGTTTAAATGCTGTAAATGGGCACTTCCTTTTTTTGCTGTATTTCCCACGACTATCGGGATAAATATGAATTATTCCCGACATTGAAACTTGGTTGATTTTCGGGGAAATATGAATCCCTAGTGAGAACAATGAGGAGGACGGAAAATAGCTGTCCTCCGGCTACACCATGTTGCTGTTGAAGCTACTGTAGACCTTCATTGCAAAACGGTGTTTTAAATTAATCAGTTATTTTGTGACGTGAATATATTTAGTATAGTTTTATCTAAAATGCTAACTTTTTTAATGTTTCACTATTTTTATTTTTATGAAATTCACTGAGTTGGAAGGTCCTCCCCTTGCTCCTCTGAGGAGCCTCCACTGCTATATTCAGTGTTCTGGTTTTGACTATTTTATACAAAAAAATAAAAACATTTCAGTTGGCTTGAGAGCCAAAGGGTGCCTAGGGAATGGAACGGGAGAGAACTTGGTTGGCCTTCAAAGAAAAATCAATATGACACTCCGCCAGTGCTGATATTGCTGCAGGTAGATTTCAAGTTGTGCCAAAAATTGTACATGGTGCATAGTTTTACATCTTTGCCAAAGCGATAACTCACCTGTCATTTTTCAGTCATGAAGTGGTGTCAATATATTGATGGGAGTGCTATGATAATGATCTGTATTACTATCAAAATGCATGCATAACAAGCTATGAGGCTCTCATCTACCCATCCTCAGTATATACATACATTTCTAACCTACTATTACTGTTGAAGTACCTGCAGTGCACTCTTTGCTGTTAAAGATACAGGTAACTGCTAATATAAAGGAAACACTTGAGTAAAAGGTGTGGTTCCTGATTAAGCAATTAACATCACATCATGCTTAGGGTCATGTATAAAAATGCCCAGTTGCCCATTATTTTGGCTACCATGGCTAGAAGAAGAGATCTCAGTGACTTTGAAAGAGGGGTCTCAAAGGAGCATAGGGGGTTTAAAGGGTGTTTGTGTGTGTGTGTGTGTGTCTCAGTCACCAGATCTCAACCCAATTTAACACTTATGGGAGATTCTGGAGCGGTGCCTGAGACAGCGTTTTCTACCACCATCAACAGAACACGAAATGATGGAATATATCGGAAGAATGGTGTCACATCCCTCCAATACAGTTCCAGGCACTTGTACAATCTATGCCAAGGTGCATTAAAGCTGTGCTAGCAGCTCGTGGTGGCCCAACACCCTATTAAATCACTTTATGTTGGTGTTTCCTTTATTTTGGCAGTTAACTGTAGGTACTTGTATGTCTTACTTATTTGCTCCATTCTGTTAAACGTACCTGTACTCTTAACTTTTCACCCATCTAAACACAAATGAGAGTGAAATTCTCCCATATACAGTAAAACGGAATTATCATTAGCCTATAGATACTGTTCAAGGTCCATTGGAAACTAACCAATGTCAGTCGTGAGGACTGTGGCGTGTTATAATTCAATTTTCAGCAGTGGTGTAGTGGTGCCTGGAGAAGTGGGTTTAATTAAAATGGCCCGCCCGGCGAAGGAAAGGCGCCCTGTGTGAAAAATTATATGAGAAACAGTGACATACACTCTGAATGACCTAAAATGATCAATCCCATGTTGGTCTTTCACAGTCAGGCCAACCCAAGCTGTACTGTGCAGTAAGCTAATAGTAGGCCTACTATTGAAATAGATAAATGAGGGTGTCAACTGAGTCAGAAATTCACCGGTTTCAGATTTCCCCCTATTTTTTCAGGTTTCTGTTCTCAGTCAACATTTTTTTAAACAGAAAAATAGCACAATTCTATGTTCTATGTCCATAACAATACTTAAATCACATCAGGAGACCACTTCTGAGGTCTGGGAAAAATCTGAGAAATTTAGATTTTTGAGTGTAGTTCCCCTTTAATTCAAGTGTGCAGGCACCAATAACTGTTTGGTTTGCAGTGTTTCTGTAGCACATGAGATGGAGTTTGCAAAATAAATGGCCACTGGATTGATTCAATATGAATGATATCATTCTGACAGGTAGGCATAGGAACATTCACGCGTAGGCCTACTGTCGTGTGTACATTGCTGCACCTAAAATGTGAAGAAATAATAGTTAATCAACATTTTAAGCTAAATATTCCGATCTGTTTCATCAGCCCTATTAATGGATAAGGTGTAAACCTCCACTATCACTACTTTGATATGTATCAGTGGGGATTAAGAAGTGAGTATACACTCCATTACACCACTGATTTTCAGTGATTCTGTGTATGATATCCAGAGTACAGGAGGTTGGTGGCACCTTAATTTGGGAGGACGGGCTTGTGGTAATGACTGGAGCAGAATTAGTGGAATGGTATCAAATACATCAAACAAATGGATCGCATGTGTTTGATGCCATTCCATTCGCTCCGTTCCAGCCATTATTATGAGCCGTCCTCCACTCTGCAGCCTCCACTGATCCAGAGTCTGTTTTATCTATACTGTACTGTAATGAAGATCCCAACCATGTTACTACAGGCAGCTCCAGGCCCACCATCACCCCCAGCAACCCCCACCTGGTCATTCCACTCAATGCCCCCTTCAGTCTGCATTGCCAGGGTGACCAGGTGATGCGGTGGCAGCGGGAGGACCGTCCAAAACTGAGGGGCGAGGTGCGGAGTAATGGGGCGTCCGACCTGAAAATCCCCAAAGCTCAGCCTGTCCACATGGGCCGGTACATCTGCCTGGAGGAGAGCAGTGGAGAGCAGAGCTCTGTCTACGTCTTTGTCAAAGGTGTGTGTTTCTGACTGAACATTCATGGCCCTGTGTGCCTGTGTGGGCATGTATGTGAGATGTGTATGTGAGATGTGATATGTTTATGTGTATCAGGGTATCAGTGAGTGAGTGAGTGAGTGAGTGAGTGAGTGAGTGAGTGAGTGAGTGAGTGAGTGAGTGAGTGAGTGAGTGAGTGAGTGAGTGAGTGAGTGAGTGAGTGAGTGAGTGAGTGAGTGAGTGAGTGAAAGAGAGGGGGCGGGAGAAAGTGTGCACATGGGAAAGGTACCTGTTTTGCTCTGATCTTGTGAACATTTCTTTGAGGCAGAACAAGTGATAAAACCTTTTCTTAGAGGGGAATTGTTTGTGGTTGTGTTTGTGCATGAAGGTTTTTACAAGTGTCTCCTGGATCGATAGGTATTTGGATCAGTCTTTGGATCTTCAACACTACTTAGACTAGTACCATGACCATAGGGCAGTACATCTAGATAGAACTGCTTATTTCTTGGAAACTGCCTACTGTGTGTGTGTGTGTCAGTTTTTGATTGATTATTGCCTAAAGAGCAAACTGGATCTGTCTCAATGTTTGGCTAACACAATTAGCACTATCTCCTAATCTCTTCTCTCAGTATTATACATACAGTACATACGTACAGCTTTCCATATACACTGTAAAAAGTGGGACGACGCCTTTGTTAATCTGAAGTGCTTTTACTGATTGGAATGATTGAAAATTATACTTTGGTTTGTTCAACCTATTCTATTCAATTTGTCTGATATCAAATAACAAATTTGACAGATCAATGTGATTTTTGGAATTGAATTGAATGAAAGCTTCTGAATTGCTTTCAACGCTTGCGGTAGGGGCAATGTAGCGGTGGCAGCCTTGCAGAAGATTTGGAGGCGTGACTTATTGGGGGCATGGTTTTCAGGTTGTTCTTTTTGGCTACCCATGAGAGTGAATGTCATCCCAGTTAATGTGGTCTATTGTAATCGACATTCAAACTTAAATTTCTATACTGCCAGGTTTTGTAATGATACTGGCATAAGTGCATGTGAAACTGAAGCATGTTCTATGTTAAGGTAGCTAATATTTGGTTATGAAATTGTGGCTGCTAAATATGAAACTATTTTGTAAGTTATTTCAAGCTATTGAACAAACTTAATTTCTCAATTTACAGGGAGTTTATTTAATTGCTTGTAATCCAATTGAAGAAATTTGGGTAGGTAATTCCAAATTAAAAAGTGAACTTGGAACGACATGGTGGACAAAATGTAATGTATTTACATGAAATATTAGTTTGTATGTTGTTATTTATTAGGTTGAACCAAAGGGGAAAAGTAAGTTGAGTGTTGAAAGAAATAGGTTGCAACTTCAAATATAGGTTTCATTATAATCAAATAAAACAGTTGGCATTAAATCATTTATTTGGTTTCAACAAATGTAGTATTTATCAATTGAGAAAACATAATTAATTTACTTCTAACCAGTTTAAGTGATAATTTTTTAGGTTGATCCAAATATAATTTTTGTACAGTCTACCTGAGGTTGTTTTCATACCACACTGTTGATTTTAAGTTGTTGTTTTGGCAGATCCTGATCATGCCTTTAGAAAGACCATAGTGTTCAGTATCCTAACACATGCGGGAGACAGCGCCTCCATCCCCTGCCTAGCAACCGACCCGGGCGTGGTCAACCTGAGCCTGGAGCCGTGTCATGGCGGTGCCCTCCCTACTGGCCTCCACTATGTTGCCAGCCTGGAGCAGGGCATGGTTATCTACGACACTAAGAAGGCCTTCGAGGGCTGTTATATCTGCACTGGCAGACTTGGCGGCGCCCACGTTAAATCACATCACTATGATCTGACTGTGCGCCCAGGTAAAATAGCATTATATGTGTGTGTGTTCTGGAATGTGTATCCAGATCTTTTATTTTATATTCAAAAAATGTTATCTCAGTCCCAGATGCAGCCCCTGTGATTGAGATGCAGGAACCCAAGAGGGTGGTCCTGACGCGGGGCCAGACTCTTACCCTGACCTGCAGCACCACCAACGTCAACGGAGACATCAAGCTGAAGTGGGCTGCACCGCCCGGCACGGTGAGAACCCTTTGCCCTCTCTCTGGGGGGTTGGCCAGGGAGGCTGGAGGGATACCAAGGACAGATCTCCAACATATTGACTGAAAGAGAGATTGAGATTGGAATTTTATTGGAAAAGCTGAAAAGATAGATGTCAAATTCAGGGATATCAAGTTATAACAAAAGCTCTCAGAACAATGTTTGTAAGATTTAGAGGGGACTATAAGAGTTATGAAGCATTTACAAGAGAGTCCAAAACGCTCCAAGATTGAAACTTCAGTATCTTGAGAAACCAGTGTGATGGCAGGTTGCAGGATTACGTTTCTCAGGGTCGTCACGGTGAGGTGTGTGTTTACGCCTGTGTGTGTGTGTGTGAGAGAGAAGTTAGCCCTCCTATCCCCCTGGCCAGGGAGGGAAGGAATGCAGCCCAGGCCAGGATTAACAGGGTTAATCTCTAGACATCTCTGGGTGTTGATTGACAGGATGCCGTGTGGGCTTCGTATCCACAGCAACCGGCGGTGGAGAACGCCTCACGCATCCTGACTGAGCCCATCAAACACGTCCGCAGCGCTAGGCTCTACATCAACTCTGTCAGGGCACGGGATTCTGGGAGATATCGATGTGAGGGTCAGAATGAGAAGGGGATCAGCTCTGAGTCAATCTGGCTGGACGTCTATGGTGAGTATGGCATTACAGTGTATGGTCAATTATATAAAACTACTGCTGATCAATATTGAAATTCTCAATTTGAATGGGTTGTATTATGTATTTCCATGACGTGAAACTATCAAAACACTAATTTGAAAACCTAAGTGGAAATGAAGTGGTTTTGTTTAGAATATATCACAGGCACTGTGACGTCATTCTGTCTGACGTGTGGGTGGTTTATCTTCCAGATAGAGGCTTCATTAATCTGACTCCGTCAGACAACGGTACAGTGCGTGTTCGTGCTGGTGAGAGTTTGTCCCTGCGTGTGGACATGGAGGCCTACCCCAAACCACACACCTTCACCTGGAGCTTATCTGGCCAGCAGCTCAGGAACACCTCCGACCATGTCATCACCACACAGAACCACCAACACAGGTACACACACACACTAGAAATTAATTAGTGCCTCAGGGCTTTTAGTGAGTGGGAGTATTGTGCAGTTAAACTGTGGGAAAATAACTGGCTTTCTGGTGATAAATAACCATGGGGCAGTTTCTGACCTAGCCAGAGCACTGCGCTGATGATTATTTTCAAAAATCAACTTCTATAACGTGAGTTGTTTTTTAAATGTTGTTGTTGATTCAATCACCAGGTACAACAGTGTGCTGAGGCTGGTGCGTTTGAAAACGTCAGAGAGTGGAGTCTACACCTTTTATGCCTCCAATGGTGATGCAACAGTCAATCAGTCATTTTCGGTCTACGTAATCAGTAAGTCGTAACATTATATTCTCTAAATGTTTTCTGTGCCCTGGAGCCACACATACATTATGTAAGGAAATGGGCAGTTAGAGACTTAATTTCTACATACTATCAATATTAAGTCATTAAGCATTAACATGATGTGGCATTTATGACTAGATTTTCACAGACCATTCACCATGTTAAAGTCCAAACACTTATTCTCTCCCTCTCTCCCAACCATCAAAACAGTAAATCAGAGCATTACAGTTGACGTACAGGCCCATAACTAGGGAAAATAGTTTAGGATATTAGTTTGCCAATTTACTTCAAATCACATTTTTATTGTCACATGCTTCGTAAACAACAGGTGTAGACTAACAGTGAAATGCTTACTTATGGGCCCTTCCCAACAATGCAGAATACAATAAATAAAATAATAATAGTAGGAAAAAGAATTTACACGAGGAATAAATACACAATGAGCAATGATAGCTTGGTTATATACATGCGGTACCAGTACGTAGTCGATGTGCAGGAGTACGAGGAAATTGAGGTAGATACAGTGGGGGAAAAAAGTATTTAGTCAGCCACCAATTGTGCAAGTTCTCCCACTTAAAAAGATGAGAGAGGCCTGTAATTTTCATCATAGGTACACATCAACTATGGCAGACAAAATAAAATAAAAAATCCAGAAAATCACATTGGAGGATTTTTTATGAATTTATTTGCAAATTATGGTGGAAAATAAGTATTTGGTCAATAACAAAAGTTTCTCAATACTTTGTTATATACCCTTTGTTGGCAATGACACAGGTCAAACGTTTTCTGTAAGTCTTCACAAGGTTTTCACACACTGTTGCTGGTATTTTGGCCCATTCCTCCATGCAGATCTCCTCTAGAGCAGTGATGTTTTGGGGCTGTCGCTGGGCAATACAGACTTTCAACTCCCTCCAAAGATTTTCTATGGGGTTGAGATCTGGAGACTGGCTAGGCCACTCCAGGACCTTGAAATGCTTCTTACGAAGCCACTCCTTCAAGTTGCCCGGCGGTGTGTTTGGGATCATTGTCATGCTGAAAGACCCAGCCACGTTTCATCTTCAATGCCCTTGCTGATGGAAGGAGGTTTTCACTCAAAATCTCACGATACATGGCCCCATTCATTCTTTCCTTTACGGATCAGTCGTCCTGGTCCCTTTGCAGAAAAAACAGCCCCAAAGCATGATGTTTCCACCCCCATGCTTCACAGTAGGTATGGTGTTCTTTGGATGCAACTCAGCATTCTTTGTCCTCCAAACACGACGAGTTGAGTTTTTACCAAAAAGTTATATTTTGGTTTCATCTGACCATATGACATTCTCCCAATCCTCTTCTGGATCATCCAAATGCACTCTAGCAAACTTCAGACGGGCCTGGACTGGCTTAAGCAGGGGGACACGTCTGGCACTGCAGGATTTGAGTCCCTGGCGGCGTAGTGTGTTACTGATGATAGACTTTGTTACTTTGGTCCCAGCTCTCCGCAGGTCATTCACTAGGTCCCCCCCGTGTGGTTCTGGGATTTTGCTCACCGTTCTTCTGATCATTTTGACCCCACGGGGTGAGATCTTGCGTGGAGCCCCAGATCGAGGGAGATTATCAGTGGTCTTGTATGTCTTCCATTTCCTAATAATTGCTCCCACAGTTGATTTCTTCAAACCAAGCTGCTTACTTATTGCAGATTCAGTCTTCCCAGCCTGGTGCAGGTCTACAATTTTGTTTCTGGTGTCCTTTGACAGCTCTTTGGTCTTGGCCATAGTGGAATTTGGAGTGTGACTGTTTGAGGTTGTGGACAGGTGTCTTTTATACTGATAACAAGTTCAAACAACAAAATATTGCTTGTTTGTAGGTGACCAAATACTTATTTTCCACCATAATTTGCAAATAAATTCATAAAAAATCCTACAATGTGATTTTCTGGATTTTTTCTCTCAATTTGTCTGTCATAGTTGACGTGTACCTATGATGAAAATGACAGTCCTCTCTCATCTTTTTAAGTGGGAGAACTTGCACAATTGGTGGCTGACTAAATACTGTTTTCCCCCACTGTATGTTCATATAGGTAGGGGTAAAGTGACTAGGCAACAGGATAGATAATAGACAGTAGCAGCATCGTATGTGATGAGTGTGGAAGTGTGTGTGTGGCGAATGTGTTCCTGTGTTATGTGTGAGTGTGTGTGTACATGTTGGAGTGTCAGTGTAAGTATGTTTGAATGTGTGAGTACTAGTCATTCATGCTAAGAATCCCCACCTGGCATCATCACTAACATCTCTGTGCTCCTGTCAGGTAAACCAGAGATTGTATCTCATGAGGGCCCGGTGGACGGACAGGTGCGATGTGTGGCTAAGGGATACCCCGCCCCACAGATCACCTGGTACTATTGTGAACAGCCCTATATGAGGTGAGAACACACACATACTCACAATGGCATGCTATAATTGGACTGCGTTGATAGATCAAGGGAATGTTTTAATGTAACTGTAATTACTTAATGTTACTCTGAGAAGATATTTGTTTCAACCCTCAGTAAGAGGGTTTCAACATGGTCTAATTATCTTGACCTTCCCACAGTAGAAGCAGATGTGGAATTGGACAAGCATGACTTGCTGGTGGACTGAAGGGAGATTACCCTTATGTGATTAGGGATTGGACAGAGATGATTTGTGATTGGTTTGTTGGCTTGGCACAAGAGGACTGTGTTATGATTTGGGGATTGGACAGTATGTTCTAGGAAGTTCCCTTTCAGTCAGTCACTCGGTATAACATACTATGGGGAGTCAATGACCAATCCTATTCGCCTAAAGCAAACTGACATCATGCCCAACGGGCCAATGGATGGCGAGCCCGCCCTCGGGAACCCCCGCCTTCCTGGCTATAATACCGGGGCTCGCATCTATTTCCAAAATGTTCCGCTCTTCAGCTCATCTGAAGGAAGAACGTGTCACACAATTTAGAAACCTTTCAAGCACACAAAGGCTACAAGATTCGGCTCTGACTTAGCTGTCTGTTAGTGGGGAGAAAGGAATTGTCCCTCTAGATGTTGCGAGTTTTGGGTCGCGCTGTGTGTTAGCTATTCGGAAAGAGGGATTTGGTCAACAGCGCAAAGGGCGCTGCATATCAATTACTTAGAGCTACTGACTGTTTTGCTAGCGCTGAGGCATTTCCTTCCGATGTTGGAGGGCCAGCATGTGTTGTTAAGGTCCGACAACAGGATGGTGGTGGCGTACATCAACAGGCGGGGAGGGAGGCGGTCTCACTCTCTCCTAACCTGGCTCGTTATCTGCTCATATGGAGCAGTGCACATTCCCTGTCGCTCAGGGTAACGTATCTTCCCAGTTTTCTCAATTTGGGTGCAGATCTACTTTTAAGGGAAGGTCCTATCTCTATGGAGTGGGAACTGCACCCCTCGGTGGTGGCCCAGATTTGGGACCGGTTCTGCATGGCCGATGTAGGTCTTACGCTTCGCGAGTAAACGTGCATTGTCGTCTATTCTTCTCAATGAGGGATCTGGTTGCTCCATTGGGAACGGATGCTTTGGCGTATCAGTGGCCTCGGCCCCTGCTCTATGCGTTCCTCTGGTGGACCTGATTCAGGCCACCGTGCAGAGGGTCTGTTGTTGATTGTGGTGGCTCCCCATTGGCCCAGACAACCCTGGTTCCCGGAGATAATTCGCTTGTTGGGCGGGGTCCCGTGGGGGGTTCCATGTCGTCGGGATCTATTGTCCCAGGCGCACGGGAGGATTTGGCACCCATGACTGAACGGTTGAATTTGACGGCTAGGGGCTTACCCGCAAACGTGATTACGACTATACAGTCGGCCTGTGCGCGTCTACGAGAGAGTTATATACATATAAGTGGCACACGTTTCAGGGTTGGTGTCAGATTGAGGGAGTTTCTCCTTTTCAGATCTCTTTGGTGGACATTTTGATGTTTTTGAAAGAGCTTTTTGAACAGGGCCCTTCTTTTTCTTTTTTTTATAATACCGGTGAGCCCTGGTATTATAGCCAGGAAGGCGGAGCTTCCGAGGCTGGCTCGGCATCCATTGGCCCATTGGACGTGATTTCAGTTTGCTTCAGGTGAATAGGATGGGTTGTTGACTCCCCAAAGTATGTTATACCTCGTTCCCTCCTTCAGGGAACAGTAGTAATATTCATAACTCCCGGTTATTTATAATGATAAGCATAGCAACACCAATCCAAGGAAACTCTGGTAATGAGTCAGAGGCGATTGGCTAATCATTATCTTATCACTTTCAATTATGATCAAATCGACTTAGAGAGCTGTCCAACTCAAACAAACATGCGTACAGTTACCCTTGAAATGTCTATTTAATTTGTTTGTTTACATAAGGCACAAGGTGATGGTTTGGAATGCCTCAATGTCTAAAATCAAACTTTATTGACACACACATATATGAGAGAGGCACTGAGATAGTTGGGCGATGTCAACCTTTGTCCTATTATGATTATGTACTTTTTTATTGAAATTGAGATTGTTTTCACTTCCGGTACCTCTAAGGTATTGTTGTTTTAGTAGATGCTGACATGGAAGAACATACAGTATATCCTTTAGTTTGGTGTGGAAGACTGGCATTGTAGGGGATGGATTGATTTAGCCTGGCACAGCGAGGTTTTATTTACAAACATTTTAGACCAATGTATGCTTGTACGCGTCATGCCCCAGTTCTGTCCAAAGACTCTCTGTACCTGGCTGTTGTTTTGAGGGCACACATGGTGAACAGAATAGGGAAAAGTTGGGATGGTTGACTCTAAATGACCTGTATCTCAATCAACATTTCCTCACTTTTAAATGTCCTGATCTAATGTGATCCCTTAGTCTCCTGTTTGTATACTCATAACAGCACATTCATCCATGTTACAATTACAACTGTTGTGTTTATAGAGACACATGAAACAAGCAACATTAAATGAAATCAACTAAAAACGACATCCAAATGCAGTCACATTAGTTTGCTTGAAAGTTTGTCCCGTCCCTCAGGTGCTCCCACCAGATGAACGCCACTCAGGAGGAGCAGGACATTGTCACAGTGACATTGTTGAGTCCCTCCTTTGGGAAGACGGAGGTAGAGAGCAGGCTGAACATCACCACGGGAAGATTCCACACGTTGGAGTGTGTGGCCACAGTGGAGGGAGAGCAGGCCTACACACTGTTCTCTATCAGTGGTGAGTTGTGGTGACACACACGCATGCACACACACACTTACACACACACATAGCAGTATACAAATGAGTGGGGGGTTGTTGGGGGGGGAGCTTGTAGATATATATTTTTTATAGATAATACTCAATACGAAAAAACTGAATTAATGTCAGTTATGCAGTACTAACTAAAGTCTAGGCTGTGTTACATTCAGGTCACGAAGGCCATTCAGGTCAGTCCTGCTCTCATTATGTCTAACCTGAGGTGCAGCGTTACAGCTGTTTCTCTTTATGTGGATCAAGGTCATGTAAGTGATCCGTACCATCAACACTCTTCAGTTCAACTTGAAGGATTTCGCAATTAGGTTCAGCTGAATGTTTACGAAATACTTGGGTTTTTGAAATAGATCTTACCTATAAATAGAGGTGCAATATTACACATTGATATAGGGCTGGAGTCTGTTAGGTAAACATAGGCGGAGAGAGATACCACAAACCTGTGGGATTTGTGATAATGTCTCATCACTTACTAGCAGAAATGATAATCAGTGGTAGGGGCATAGTGTAATTTTGGACCACAAATCCAACTTTCTAGAACATTCTGTTTATATACTGTCTGATGCGCTAGTCTAGTATGACGGCAGTTGAAACCAGAGTGAGAAGAGAGTTATCTTAGCGTGGGTATGGAGAATGAGATTGGGATGGTGTAGAGGTGGAGGGGAAGCTGCCTGGGTACAGTGGCCATGTGGGAGGGCAATATGGATGAGGAGTGTGTAGCCAGGCACGACAGGCTTGTGGGAGCTTGTGCCCAGGCCTTAGTGCTCAGTGGAGTAGGGCAGACACGTGGAGACATGCAGGGAAGTCTGGACCACAGTTGGAGTCCTTGCCACTTTGAATGTTTAAACACTGTGGGAATTTTGGACGTGGCCAGCAAAGGAGGCAGGAAGCTGTAGGGAAAGAATAGAGGGATGGAGGGAGAGCTTTAAAAGCCACTGACAGATTTACAGAGGATTAGTTCCTGCAGACTCTGCATTCTAAGATGATTTGAAATGGAGAGAAAGCCTCTTATGGCTAAAGAGCTTATTACACCTAGTGTACAGAGCTAGGAAAATAATAACACCACAAACAGCTACAGTATACAAAGGAAGACTTATTATACAGCAGTTTTACACAACAACAGCAGCAGTACTGGCGCAGTGGTCTAAGGCACTGCATCGCAGTGCTAGCTGTGCCACTAGAGATCCTGGTTCGAATCCAGGCTCTGTCGTAGCCGGCCGCGACCGGGAGACCCATGGGGCGGCGTGCAATCGGCCCAGCGTCGTCTAGGGTAGGGGAGGGAATGGCCGGCAGGGATGTAGCTCAGTTGATAGAGCATGGCGTTTGCAACGCCAGGGTTGCGGGTTCGAAAAAAATAAAATAATGTATGCACTTACTAACTGTAAGTCGCTCTGGATAAGAGTGTCTGCTAAATGACTTAAATGTAAATGCTTCACCACACCACAGCATGCTACATACAGTGCCTTCGGAAATAATTCAGACCCCTTGACTTTTTCCACATTTTGTTAGGTTACAGCCTTATTCGAAAATTTATTAAATAGTTTTTTCCCCTCAACAATCTACACACAATACCCAATAATGACAATGTAAAAACAGTTTATTTGACATTTTTGCTAATTTATAAAAAATTAAAACGGAAATATTACATTTACGTAAGTATTCAGACCATTTACTCAGTACTTTGTTGAAGCACCTTTGGCAGCGATTACAGCCTCAAGTCTTCTTGGGTATGACACTACAAGCTTGGCACACCTGTATTTGGGGAGTTTCTCCCCCATTCTTCTCTGCAGATCCTCTCAAGCTCTGTCAGGTTGGATGGGGAGCGTTGCTGCACAGCTATTTTCAGGTCTCTCCAGAGATGTTAGATCGGGTTCAAGTCCGGGCTCTTGCTGGGCCACTCAAGGACATTCGGAGACTTGTCCCGAAGCCACTCCTGCGTTGTCTTGGCTGTGTGCTTAGGGTCGTTGTCCTCTTGGAAGGTGAACCTTCGCACCCGTCTGAAGTCCTGAGCATTCTGGAGTAGGTTTTCATCAACTATCTGTCTGTACTTTGCTCCGTTCATCTTTCCCTTGATCCTGACTAGTCTCCCAGTCCCTGCCGCTGAAAAACATCCCCACAGCATGATGCTTCACCGTAGGGATGGTGCCAGGTTTCCTCCAGACGTGACCGTTGGCATTCAGGCCAAAGAGTTCAATCTTGGTTTCATCAGACCAGAGAATCTTGTTTCCCATGGTCTGAGAGTCTTTAGGTGCCTTTTAGCAAACTCCAAGCGGGCTGTCATGTGCCTTTTACTGAGGAGTGGCTTCCGTCTGGCCACTCTTCCAGAAAGGCCTGATTGGTGGAGTGCCACCGACCACCACCGGAAGTTATAACCTATACGTGACCTCGTTGATTCTCCTCAGGAATTTGAACGGCTCCACAAACCGCGGGCTCAGCTTCCGGCAGGGCAGGTGGAGGGGCAGATTCCGGGTCGAGAGCCAGACCCGATCCCCCGGTACGAAAACCGGAGCCTCACTGCGGTGACGGTCAGCGTTGGCCTTCTGACGACACACGGCGCGCTGGAGGTGAATACTGGAAGATCAGTCAATACTAAGGTGAGACCATGGTCGTTGTGGAACTGGTAAAGGTTGTAGCTTACCAGCTGGGAGGTGCCTTGGTGCCTTACTCTGGGTGCACACCGAGCAGGAGGAGACGTACACTATCACGTCCTTAGCCAAGGTAGGCCACCAGTACTTTCCGATCAAGCAGCCCACTGTACGACCGACACCTGGATGACCAGAGGAGGGTGACGTGTGTGCCCAGAAGATCAGACGATCACGGATAAGAGCAGGCACGTACCGCAGCCCAGCTGGACACTGCGGTGGAGATGGATCTGTGCGTAATGCCTGCTCTATATCCGCGTCCATCGCCCATACTCCCGGCGCCACAATGCAGGAGGCCGGGAGTATGAGGGTGTTGTCTCTGGGCCTCTCCTCTGTGTCATACAGCCGGGACAGTGCGTCTGCCTTCACGTTCTTCGTACCCGGAATGTATGACAGTGTAAAATCAAACCGGGTGAAGAATAGGGCCCACCTGGCCTGGCGAGGATTCAGCCTCCTCGCTGCCTGGATGTACTCCAGGTTATGGTGGTCCGTCCAAATGAGGAAAGGGTGTTTCGCCCCTTCGAGGCAATGCCTCCACACGGTCAAAGCTCGGACAACAGCCAACAGCTCCCAATCACCAACGTCGTAGTTCTGCTCCGCCGGGCTGAGCTTCTTAGAGAAGAAGGCACAGGGGCGGAGCTTGGGTGGCGTGCCCGAGCGTTGGGACAGGACAGCGCCTATCCCTACCTAGGACACATCCACCTCCACTACGAACGGTAGTGAAGGTGGGCCAGTACCGGAGCTGAGGTGAACAGACCCCGCAGTCTCCTGAAGGTCAGCCTCAGCAGACCAGCGGAGCCGGGACGGCCCACCCTTCAACAGGGATATAATGGGAGCTACAACCTTGCCAAAGCCCCAGATAAACCTCCGATAGTAGTTGGCAAAGCCAAGGAAGCGCTGCACCTCCATGGTTGGAGTCGGCCAATTACTCAAGGCTGAAATGCGATCTCCCTCCATCTCCACACCTGAGGCGGTAATGCGGTATCTGAGGAAGGAGACGGACTGCTGGAAAAACATACACTTCTCTGCCTAGGCATAAAGGTAATTTTCCAACAGTCGGACCAGCACTTTGCGAACCAGGGACACATGCTCGGCGCGAGTAGCGGAATAGACCAGGATGTCATCGATGTAGACCACCACACCGCGACCAAGCATGTCCCGAAACACCTCGTTCACAAAGGACTGGAAGACGGATGGAGCATTCATCAAAACGTAGGGCATCACCGGGTATTCCTAATGCCCCGTGGTTGTGCTGAATGCTGTCTTCCACTCATCCCCCTCCCGAACCCGCACCAGGTTGTGTGCACTCCTGAGATCTAGCTTAGTGAAGAAGTGTACCCCATGCATTGACTCAATCACTGAAGGAATGAGGGGGAGAGGATAACTAAATCTAATCGTCTCCTTGTTCAGTGATCGATAATCAATGCACGGGTGCAGACCGCCGTCTTTCTTCTTCACAAAGAACAAACTCGAGGAGGTGGGTGAAGTGGAGGGACGTATATACCCCTGGCCCAGGGACTCTGAGACATATGTTTCTATAGCCTCCGTTTCAGCCTGCAACAGGGGGTACACATGACTCCTGGGAGGTACAGCATCTATCCAAAGGTTTATCACGCAATCCCCCACCCGATGAGGTGGTAATTTCAGTCTTAGAAAACACGTGCGCCAAATCGAGGTATTCGGGGGGAAATGCGCAAGGTGGAGGTACCGTCTGGACTTTCCACCGTAGTTGCACCAACGGAAACATCTAGACACCTACCCTGACACTCTCGCGACCTCCCCGTGAGAGCCCTCTGCGGACATGAGAAGGTGGGGTTGTTGAGTGCTAGCCAAGGGATACCTAATACCACAGGGAAAGCAGGAGACTCAATGATCGAAAAAATAACCTGCTCACAATGTGTCTCCTGGGTGATCATGGTGACTGGTATAGTGACTTCCGTAACAAACCCGGACCCTAGTGGTCGACTATCAAGTGCTCTGATGGGGAGTGGAATGGATAGGGGAACCAATAAAATGCCTTGACGGCGTGCAAATGCCCTGTCCATAAAGTTTCCAGCTGCGCCTGAATCGACTAGCGCCTTACACTGGGGAACTACCATGTGATCGGGAAAGTGGATAGGTAGGGTACAGTGCGCAGCAGAGGGCTCTGAACAAGTGTGGGTGTTCCATACCTGGGGTGATGTGTGAGTGCCTGCCGACTCCAGGCCCAAAAGAACGTTGACTACCAGAGTGGCACTGTCGCTGTCCTCCTCCGCTCTCTCGGCCGGCGGCTCCATCCAGCTCCATCAGCTCGGGACCGAGTCGTCCGGGGTGGAAACGGGCAGACCCCTACCAGGACGTCCTCTGGCTGCCAGCAGGTTATCGAAACGAATGGCCATGTCCACCAGTTTATTGAAGGACAACATGGTGTCCCAGCAGGCTAGCTCCCATCGGACGTCCTCCCACAGATGGCACCGGAATGGTCGATCAGGGCCCGCTCGTTCCATCCGGACCCCACTGCCAGCGTCCGAAACTCCAACTTGAAGTCCTGCGCGGTCCTCATCCCCTGCCTCAGGTGGACCAGCCGCACGCCTCTCGACCCTCAGGCGGGTGATCGAAGACCGCCCGAAAGAGGCGAGCGAACTCCCCGTAGTCCTCCAACGCGGCTCCTCCTTCGTTCCACACCGCGTTGGCCCACTCCAGGGCTTTCCCACAGAGGCAGGAAACGAGGACGGACACCTTCTACCGCTCCGATGGCGCCGGCCTGATGCTGGAGAAGTACAGCTCCATTTGGAGGAGGAATCCCTGGCACAGTGCCGCCGTCCCATCAAACGCCCGTGGTCGGGATATCTGGATCCCGCCGGGTGCTGGGGTGTAGGTGGCTGGATCCGGTTGGCCAGCTGGTCTCGACAGATCGTGTCCTCTCCTCTCCAGACGTTGGAACCTGAAGAACCCGATCCATCGCTTCCCCCAAGCTGGCCAGCATCGTGGAATGCTCCTGGACCCGTGCCACGACTCCAGGCATGCGCTCTTCTCCCGCTGACTCCATAGCAGGTGGGTGATTCTGTGATGAGTGTGATGGAAAGGAGTCAGGCGCAGGAGGGTAATCACCGAATAGAGTTTATTCCTTCGTAGACACACAAATGCGCTCAAATAGCGATCAATGAAACAGGCACAGGGGAAACTATCATCCCTGGCAAATACACTGTAACGAATATCCAATAATACATAGGCACAGGAAAAAATGGGTCTGAATACTTATGTAATAAGACTTATGTTATTTTTTTTTTAAGTTAGCAAACATTTCTAAAAACCTGTTTTCGCTTTGTCACTGATATCTCTATATCTCTCTGTGTTGTGTGCTTGTCCCTACAGAGAGAACAGTGCCCCATGAGCTCTTCACCCCTCTGCTGATTGGCTTTGTGTCAGCAGCTGCCCTCCTCTGCGTCATCCTCATAGTGCTCTTCTACAAGTACCTGCAGGTGACTCACCTCTTCTCATGCATGTCACACCCACTTCTACTAATGGTTACACACTTGTGTATAAACTTGGCAAATTACAAACAGTAACTCACAGCCAACGATAAGGTACAGTAGCTCACCATGTGCTGAAGTCTCATGATTGATGTTAGTTTTATGGCGTCCTCTGTACTTCTCCTAATATTACTCCCTGCTTGCCTCACAGAAACCCAAATACCAGATCCAGTGGAAAGTCATTGAAGGTATCCACGGAAACAACTATGTGTATATTGACCCTACCCAGCTCCCATACAACCACCAGTGGGAGTTCCCCCGGGACAAACTGCGTTTCGGTGAGTTCCTTGGAATAGCAAAGTTAATCACCAAGCATGGAGGTTGTCCCAGACATCTCTTACAGTATATCCATAATCTCTAATCCAGAACTGTATGATGTTCAGTTTGTTTTTAGTATTACCCAGGTCTATTTAAGATGTGTAGTATCAAGCCATAGCAGCAGCTGTTGAAATAAGTCTTTTGTTTTGGTATTTGGAGCCAGCCAATGTATCTTTGCGGTCTCATAATGATGGATGCACACCCTATTTGCACACCATATAGGGTGTGCAAATAAAGTTTTACACTTTTACAATAGCTGTGAGCATACACTAACTGCATGATGTATTTAATGTAGCTTTTTTCTTAAATAAACAACCTCAACCCCTCCCTTTAAGCAAATGTTCTGTTGTGTTGTTTCTTTCTTTTTTTTTTACCACCCCAAACAGGATTCTGCGTGTCCTGGTGTCTGCTTGCCCTGCCCTTGCAGGGTAAAACTGGTGATCCCTGGTGCAGGAGTCAGAGCTAGGATGTGGGTGGGAAACATGATGGAATAACATTAGTCTGGTTGTGTTCCATGTCTGTCTGCAGGGAAAACTCTGGGCTCCGGAGCCTTTGGGAAGGTGGTGGAGGCTACTGCTTATGGAATGTCCAAAGCTGATACAGTGATGACAGTGGCGGTCAAAATGCTCAAACGTAAGACAGAAGTGATGACAGAAGTGATAATAAAACATTTTGGAGTGGCTGCGTTGCAGAATTCTCTGGAATCTTCTTCCAGATAGTTAAACAACCAACGCTTCTGCGCATGAGCGGGATTCTCTCCCCCTCCGCTGCCGCAACATATCAAAGACACGCAGGACACAGACAGGCAGTCTAAATAGTGATTTAATGTTGTTTTTTTATCATCATTGCAAACATTGATTAGCTAAGCAGGAGGCAGACAGGCAGTCAAAGTAGTAGTGTTATTTTTTCAGTTTTTAATGGTTCTATGTTAGTTGTGGTTAAAACGCAGATTGTTTTTGCCCCAATGCAATGTGTAGACTGTGTCCTGCTTGTGCTACTGAAATATCCTTAGTAACAATTATATCCTTAGTAGCGTCTGCTAAATGACGTAAATGTAATGTAAATGTAAAAAACATTAAGGACACCTTCCTAATATTGAGTTGAGTTGTCTCAAGGCTTAAAAATCCTTCTTTAACTTGTCTCCTCCCCTTCATCTACACTGATTTGAAGTGGATTTAACAAGTGACATCAATAAGGGATCATAGCTTTCACCTGGTCAGTCTATGTCATGGAAAGAGCAGGTGTTCCTAATGTTTTATACACTCAGTGTATATATATTTGTGGAATGTTCATTCAAATCACAGCTAGTTTTTATATCAGCTGTTCAGAAATAGACGTAGGCTACATCATCATGTCGATCAAATTAGTTGATAAGAAGGGTTCAGAAGAGGGTGAGTAAAGTGAACACATACGCACAACGTGATTCGGTTCTTTAGCTCTGGGGAAGAGGCTTCCAGGGGGGCAGAACAGGATGGTTACCTTTGGTCGCGCAGCCTCAGACAAGTTTAATAGCAATAAAAAGAGACACATTTGACAAATGTGTGTATTTTATGGTGTCTGACTGATCAGACCTGGTCAAGTCATACGGTCAGAGAGGACCCCTGGCCCTAATTATGAGTGGTGAACACCCTCAACAGATATTTGACTAAATCTATTTGACTAGCTATTGAGTGTATGTGTGTGTGTGTGTGTGTTTGTTTGTGTGTGTGCATGCGTGTTTGCATTGATGTATGTATGCTTGTGACATCAACAGTGGCCAGAGGTGTTTGTGCTAGCATGAGGTCAAACTAGCACGAGTCCAGATTTTCTTTGATGATGACTTTGAAGCACTTTAAAATGATCATGTTCTGATGGTTTTTCCACAGCCAGTGCCCATGCCACTGAGAAGGAGGCGCTGATGTCAGAGCTGAAAGTTCTCAGTTACCTGGGAAACCACATGAACATTGTCAACCTGCTTGGAGCCTGTACTGTTGGAGGTAAGGGGCAGTAGGTCTGGAGGACTGTACCAGCCTTAGAAGTAGAAGAGTTTATTCAAGATTAGAATTCTAATTCTATGGTATCATCAATCTGAAGGGTGTGGGTAACTGGGAACTGGGTTTGTCAGAGGTATTTGAGATACAGTAATAATCTGAACACTCCCCCCCTTTTTTTATCACCAATGATTTTATGGCTTGTTGAGCATTGGATCATGTTTTATGATGTAGAAGCGGTTATCCTGAAACTTGCTGTGATTGTATTGGCGTGTCTATGAGTCAGAGTATTTTGTTTATCTTTGTTTGTCTTTTGTGTGTTGGTTCTATGTGTTCTATTTCTACTCTCATGTGACATGGCAATTGTGCTCCTTGTCTTCAGGCCCAACCCTGGTGATCACAGAGTACTGCTGCTTTGGTGATCTCCTCAACTTTCTGAGGAGGAAGAGAGAGACGTTCTTTTGCTCCAAGCTAGGGGAGGACTGCTACTACAGGAATGTCATGCTGCAGAGGGAGACAGCTACAGCTGGGTTAGTGTGGCCTCTTTACAATTACAAGGAGAGGGTGGTAGTTGAGTGGTGTATAATTATCACAGCACAGTATGTTCGGTATGTATGTGCTGTTGCTTATGTCATCTCACCTGCTCACGAAAGTAAATACCACTGCCGTTGTTGAAAATTCCCCAATTGAAATAAGCATGAAGTACTCTTTGTTGTTGTTGAGAAAACATACTTACAGTAAATGTATCTGGAGATTCATGATTTATATAAGGGAGGATTTCCTACCCAGTGTGTAGGAGTAATGTGTACTATTGGAATGGCAGCTGAACTGAGATCAGACTGCTCCTTTCCTCCTCACAGAGACAGCAGGAATGGCTACGTGGATATGAGGCCTTCTGTCACTGGCGTCTTGCCCAATGGCTTCTCCTCAGAGAAGAGGTGCTCGATGGGCAAAGCAGGCAAGACATCCACTCTGATATTCATTGATAATTGTCACATTTATAATTTCAGAGAGCGAATGTATACAACCTGCAATGTATCTTCCTCTATAAACAATGAAGCTACCTTTATACACAATGCTGCTCCCTCTATACACCTCTCTAATTATCTTGCTCCATCTCTCTCTTTCTCTCAGGTGGTTCCAGTAGTGAGCCAGATGTGAGTGAGATGCTCCATGAGGACTGTCTCTCTCTGGACACAGAGGATCTGCTCAGCTTCTCCTATCAAGTGGCCAAAGGCATGGACTTCCTGGCTTCCAAAAATGTAAATCTTCATGTCCTCACAGAAGATCGCCTCTCCTAATAAGCTCCTGAAACCCCTCACCACTAGCTATCTAGAACAACAGGTCTATTTTGTAATCTGCAATTAAGTCCAGCTAGTGAAATCCATGATGGTAGATCATGTTAATGTCCAACCATTCTCTGGAAAGCACCCTTTCCACTGGTAAAGTTGGTTCAATGTATGAGAATATTAATGTCCAACCATTCTCTGGAAAGCACCCTTTCCACTGGTATTGTTGGTTCAATGTATGGAAATATGAATGTCCAACCATTCTCTGGAAAGCACCCTTTCCACTGGTATTGTTGGTTTATTGTATGAGATTACATTTAGACACACACTAAGCCGCACACACACATTAGTTCCATCCTCTTTCTTTCCAAACAATACCAGGATCACATTTCCATGGCTGGTCAACAGGTCCACAACGCATGTTTGAGCATGCTACTGAAAAATGTATAAGGCATTAAGGCAAGCGGACACCAGACTACAGCCAGGCCCTGTATTAGTGTCTGGGTGTGTATGGAACAGATTTTGGGAAAGGAAATGCACTGTCACAATGTATTAGTAGTATTGAATGTTCTACAGTATGTTATTTTATCTTATGTTACCTTATGCTATCTTATTACATTATGTTTCATTATTTGTTTGTGTGTGTGTGTGTGTGTGTGTTCAGTGCATCCACAGAGACCTGGCAGCCAGGAACATTCTCCTGACCCAGGGACGAGTGGCAAAGATCTGTGACTTCGGCCTGGCTCGTGACATCACCACTGACTCCAATTATGTAGTCAAAGGCAATGTAAGTCTGCCCCATCACTCGCTGTAGATCTCAATATGAGTTATAGATACTGCCGTGGACATTTTGCAGTGAATACCATCAATGGAATAGTCAAGCACAGGCAAAGTATTGATATAAAGTGTGCCTTCAGAAAATATTCATACCCCTTGACTTATTCCACATTTTGTTGTGTTAAATAAAAATAAAAATGTCACCCATCTACACACAATACCCCATAATGACAAAGTGAAAACATGTTTTTAGAAATGTTAGCAAATGAAATGCATAAATATCTAATTTACATAATTTTTCACACCCCTGAGTCAATACATCGGGGTTTCCCAAACTCGGTCCTGGGGCATCCAGGTGCACATTTTGGTTTTTGCCCTGGCACTACACAGCTGATTCAAATAATCAAAGCTTGGTGATGAGTTGGTTATTTTAATCAGCTGTGTAGTGCTAGGGAAAAAACCTAAATGTGCACCCGGGGGGGGCCCAGCACCAAGTTTGGGAAACCCTGCAATACATGTTAGAATCACCTTTGGCAGCGATTGCAGCTGTGAGTCTTTCTGGGTAAGTCTCTAAGAGCTTTGCACACCTGGATTATACAATATTGGCCCACTATTATTTTTCTAAATTCTTCAAGCTCTGTCAAATTGGTGGTTAATCATTACTAGACTACCATTTTCAAGTCTTGACATATATTTTCAAGCAGATTTCTGTCAAAACTGTAACTCGGCCACTCAGGAACATTCACTGTCTTCTTGGTAAGCAACTCCAGTGTATATTTGGCCTTGTGTTTTAGGTTATTGTCCTGCTGAAAGGGGAATTCCTCTCCCAGTGTCTGGTGGAAAGCAGACTGAACCAGGTTTTCCTTTAGAATTTTGCCTGAAAATAGCCTAATCTTCATGACTAATGTTCAAATTTAGATGTCAAAGTTCAAGGTTCTGGTCTAATGCTTCTAAAAATGTTAGGCATAACAGTTTTCATGGAGCTCTCAACTAGCCGTTCCGTTTGATTTAATCCTAGAAAACTCCCTTCCTCTCCGGCAACTGAGTTAGGAAGGACGCGGACACCTGTATCTTTATAGTGACTGGGTATATTGATACACCATCCAAAGGGATATTCAATGTCTGTTTTTCTTACCAATCTACCAATAGGTGCCCTTCTTTGTGAGGCATTGGAAAACCTCCCTGGTCTTTATGGTTGAATCTGTGTTTCAAATGCACTGCTCGACTGAGGACCTTACAGATAATTGTATATGTGGGGTAAAGAGATGAGGTAGTCATAAAATAATTATGTTAAACACTATTATTCCACACAGTGAGTCCATGCAACTTGTTATGTGACTTGTTAAGCACATTTTAACTCCTGAACCTATTTAGGCGTGCCATAACAAAGGGATTGAATACTTATTGACTCAATACATTTCAGGTTTTTATTTTTAAATAATTTATGAAAATATCGAAAAACATAATTCCACTTTGACATTATGGGATATTGTGTGTAGGCCAGTGACAAATATTATTGACACCCTTGATAAAGATGATCAAGAATGACTGAATCAAATAAATTATTCAAATACTGAGCTATATTGTATGCATTATATTAATGTTATACTAATACAATTAACAAGTAATATTTGTATTTCTCAAAAGTTGACACCTCTGTTTTCAATACCTTTCAATACCTCACCTTACGAAGGTGAGGTATAAAAAAAATATATACCGTATATGACTTGTTAATTGTATTAGTATAACATTAATATAATGCATACAATATAGCTCAGTATTTGAATAATGTATTTTATTCAGTAATTCTTGCTTATCTTATTAAGGGTGTCAATAATGTCGGAGCCCACTGTATATCTGATGGATGTGATATTTTAATGTGCACTCTCTGACAGCTGTGTGTTTATGAATTACTTGAAATGTCACTGGTATGGGGTCACCAGATACAAATGTCTCAACATTCAGTACCTTAGGGGAGTTTTAACCTCTCGTACTAACACAAGAACAAGCAGAGCTGAACATTGGTTTGAAATTCCACATCAACAGCATCTGCATTAATCATTTCCTCTCACTGGTCCTCAAGCCTCCACAGCTGTAGACAGCTGAAGCGATGGAGATGGACTACTTCAAGGATGTCAATAGATTTGCTTTGATGAATTTTCTGAATACATGGAGTGCATCTGACATATTTGACTGGTTGTGATGGTTTGTGTTCCATGCAGGCTCGCCTCCCAGTCAAATGGATGTCTCCGGAGAGCATATTTGAGTGTGTGTACACATTTGAGAGTGACGTGTGGTCCTATGGCATCTTGCTCTGGGAAATCTTCTCACTCGGTACGTACGTACACATTATCCTCTGTGTGTTTGCATCCATGTGTGTGAGTGTCTGTGCGTGTGTGTTTGTGTGTGTGTGTTTTCAATTTTTTTCATTGATTTTTATTATCTTATTTCCTATATGGCCTATAGGAAGCAGTCCATATCCTGGGATGCCTGTTGACTCAAAGTTCTACAAAATGATTAAGGAAGGATACAGAATGGATGCACCAGAGTTTGCACCGAGTGAAATGTGAGTGTGTGTGTGGTGCGTGTGCATGTGTGTGTCTTGAGAAAGAATCAGGGAGTAGGAGCAGTGTATGCGTGGGTGTACTATGCATGGGTGTGAATATGTGGGATTTGAGCAGATGGCAGATCTTATGAATTTGTCTTCACCATAAAAGTTCATATTAAAACTAAAAAACTGTTATTAGACGTTAGCTAAATACATTCAATTTTCAGAATGATACACTTAGACAAAAGCCTGTAAAGTATGTTCAGTGTCACTTTGTAAGAGAGATGAGGGAGATAACAGGTGTATGTGCTTGGTGCCATGTGTGTGTGCTAAATCTGTGTGCTGTGGTTTCAGGTATGAGATAATGAGGTCGTGCTGGGAAGCGGACCCCTTTAAGAGACCCTCCTTCAGCAAGGTTGTGGAGAGGATCGAACAACAGCTGTCAGACACCACCAAACACGTAGGTCACTCTCATCTAACCTGCTTGTGTACACATGTTGACAGACTATGGATTTAAGCTATTCACAAGAGTTTACCAGCAGTAAATTCCATTTCCATATTCTTTTGAGATTGTATTTTGAAGTGCCAAAAGGTCGAAGCACCTTGAGATTTTGCTGTATTTAATAGTAGCGAACTACTATACAAATTCAATAAAATATTACATGCCCTCTTGTTTTAGTAGCGTACTGCCCTAGCCTTTTGTAAGCACACTCAGTCTCCCCATCTCTCTTTGGAAAAACCTGACCGATGTATTACCTTTTAAAATACCACCTATCAATCAAAGCGTCCCAACCGCTGAACACTTCTTATCAGTCATCTAATAAGGCCAGTCCAGCTGGTTGGGAGGCACGTATCAGAGACTGCCTGTTAGAAGGGCTTGGCTGGTTGTTTTGAATTAGTTAATGGGTTACTTTTGACCTCCCTGAGGCAACAGGGGCACAGGGAGTCCAGACAGAGAACAGAGAACATGACTGTGTGCTCCTCCACCGCAACCACCAAGAGCCACACCAAGAGCCACATGTTAAGGATACCACCAGACTAGTCAGCCCTCCAGCCATATAGCAGTTAACACACAGAAATGTGTCAACCGTCCATTAATGCACGCACACCACACACACACTCAGTACCCATTGAACATCACACGACAGTTAGAGAAGGAGATGAATATGATTGATCGATCACTTGTGCCATAATCACCTCTTTCACTGTGTCATGTCCTCTCTGGTGCGAGAGACAGGGGTGTGAGGTGAAACTATCAGTGACACCTCAGGCCTCTCCTCATGAACTCAGCTCAACTCTCACTTCTGAAACATGCCAGTGAGATCTGAACACAGAGCAGGTCTTCTCTTCTCACGCCTCTCCCTTCACACCTTCAGACCAGAGTCCTTTTTACACCGTGCTGCATGTTGCTTACGCAGTAAGCAGAACTGCAATGAAAACACCTCTCCAGCACTACAGAGTATGTTGTATGAACTCTTTCTCTCTGTTTCTCGTTCTCTGTGTAGATCTATCTGAATTTCAGCTCCAAGTTTCCGGTTACAATGGTGACCCAGGGTGCGAGTGTGGACCAGGGGACACAGAACGCTAACGTCCTGCGTCTCAACTCGGTGGGCAGCAGCAACGCCTCCACTCAGCCCCTATTGGCCAGTGCCAGCGATGACGTCTTCCTGGAAGAGATGGCCACCAGGCTCAGGGTCCACCGGGTGTAAGGCCCCGCCCACGATGGCTGCCCCATAAAGTGCCTGTTTAGTGCAGCCCAAACACCCCACCACACCTATCGCTACCATATAATGTGTCTAGCTATTAGCCACCCCCTTCCAACCGTATGTCTAGCTATTAGCATCCCCCTTCAGACAGAGGCTTGAAGAAGTACTGGGTCCTCTCAAAGCCTCTGCTCCTGGCGCCTTTAGTGCATGGACAAGACCTAGGAATGGCACCCACTGTCTCCATGGTATCTGGCCCTGTCTCACAAGCTTGGATATGGGACATTAGCCACACACAGTCTTGACTCTCCAGGCCATTGAGCTACTGTGTATCAAGTTTATGTGCTGAAATGGACACTATATCTTATAGCTCCATAGTAGTGCTATTTTCAGTGGACTTTTCTCAATGTTGCTTTCACCGTTTCTAATATGTTTCATATAATTTTTTTGTTTGCCTCACATTTCTGTTGTCAATGTTCAACTGAATTACTATGTTTTTTGTTTTGAATGTAGTTTTTTTTTCTCAAACTAAATCATATAGCATTTATAATGGTTGGAGTTGAGGTGAAGGCACTTAAATTTGAACATCATTCCAGATGTAGACATCATGTAATGAAGCTTTCACCTTTTTTCTGTTCCACCTTCCACCTTTTAAGAATTAATGTCAGTATTATTCCACATGTTCAGTTTTGGTATTATGTGATGGAGAGACATTTTGTCAGACAATTCTAGGGCCAATGGTTTAAATGATATTCAGTAGGCTAAGTCTCAGAACGTCTCATTCTAATGAACTGATAAGTATGGTACTATGACTTCAGCTTTTCGTTGATGTCCCTGTGATTATGTGTATATATTGACCTTGGGTATGGCTAGTAATAAGTGTATGATGTGAGAGGTAGCATTAGCTTAGATTCAGCATGGGAGGTTGCCTGCTGGAGATTCCTTGTAAATATGTAAATATGTTGCTTGTGTCGGCACCTCTTCTGTCCTGTAGCGTATGTGTGACCCTTGTTTACATTTGTCATCAGACAGGTTCTGCTGTATCACCGTGGTGTTTACTTAGTATACAAACTGTCACCAAAGATGGGGAAGGTTCAAACAGTGCATGGTTATGAGGAGCATACTGTACAAGGAAACAGGCGATTACTATTCAAGGCATTAGCCATTTGATGCTTTCTACTCATACAGATTGTCAAAGAAGGCTTTCTGTTTTGAGATAAAGCCAATGATGCTCGTTTCTAATGCCAATGTGGAGCTTGCAGTACAGACCAACAACCATTTAAGCTAAATGTTCTGAGAAAAAGCCAATCGAAAGTTAGATGTTAGAAGTGTCTAGTCAGACCAGGCTGTGACATGTCTTATAGCTCCCAACAGTCCTGTGGATAGTACAGTCAGTGCTCCCGTCCCAGCAGTCAGTAGCTGATTTCTCAGCCTTCCCTCTGCTCTTTGTGTCCAGCTGCTTCCTCTGACGGAAGTGCTACTTCCACCATCTCTCAACCAGAGCTCTGTATACTCCAGACTCCCATCACTAGGACTTCCCTCTTCCCATACTGAGATATTGTTGTGAAGAGCACCTGGAAAATGCTGTCTGAATGACTGAAAGGGTGTGTGTGTGTGTCTGCAAGTGTGTCTGCATGTGTGAGTCTGTGTGTCTGCATGTGTGCGTCCGTGTGTCTGCATGTGTGCTATTTGTAGGTGCCACTGAATTACATGTATGAAATTTACCCATCAAACTGTTCAACCCTGTCCTTCCCAAAGCTGGTTATTTGTAAATATGTGTGTGAATACGATGCAAGTAATGTGGATGCTGTCTTAATGTTTTCTTTTCTTTTCTATTGATATGGTACATTTAATGCACAACTCTGATATGCTGTAATATGAAAAATGTCATACCAGAAAGAGATACAAAGATACGTACATCCACTTAATATTTACTGTACATCTTCTTCTTTGGAGATAAGCTGCTTGTTTTTCTGTAGATGTGGTAACTACTGTAAACATACTGTACCTATACATAGTCTTTGTTTGGGCTTTGCTGTAGAATGTATTATTCCTTATGTAGTGTAATTTACCCCTTGGCTTGGCACTATAATATAATAATAATATGCCATTTAGCAGACGCTTTTATCCAAAGCGACTTACAGTCATGCGTGCATACATTTTTACGTATGGGTGGTCCCGGGGATCGAACCCACTACCCTGGCGTTACAAGCGCCATGCTCTACCAATTGAGCTACAGAGGACCACTAACCATCGCATGCTGTCTTCTACAAGCAAGCCAAACCATGTGTTATTTCTTCTAAACGCTTATGTACAGCTTTGCCTTACAAATCAAGTTGTTTTTCAACCCCAAACAGGAATGCCTTGTACTTTCATGGAAATTGCAAATATTGTCTAATTTTGCTAATTACAAGAAAGGACAAGTAGGACTGTAGGGCAATAACTTACATCAATACACTGCTCTTTCCCTTCTGCCACATGGAATAGGAAACATGAAAATAGGTAATTACACAGTAATGACATAATAGTTACATGGTTATATCTGTGCCATTCATCAAGCTGTTAAAAAGCACAATCAAAATATTGTTTGATTATCCCTAACAATTTTACTCTAGAACGGTTTATATAATATGACGGTTGATATGATATGATGCTTGTTTTAGAACTTTTAGGACATTTGTATATTTCCCTGTATGAAGATACGTTTATTTTGTGCATTTAGTTGTATATTTATTTGACAAGAGGCAATGTGTGTTGTGCACATTTGCAATGGATTGCTGTCTCTTGTGTTACTGTAATAGAAATAAAATAAACCATCAAAATTGTTTGGTTAATGGTGATTTGTGTTAGACGTAGGTACCTTTTTCATGTCAGAATTGTGTGTATGTGTGCAGTTTAGTTATTTTGGGTGGCATTGCTGTCTACTCTTTTGATCCAGTTGGATAATGTGGTGGAGTAATTTTATTTAGATTGACATGTCACATATTGAATTGTCCCTCATAGATCTGAGGGACATATTGTCAGCCATCTGTGTCGAGCCTCTGAACAGGTGATGCCTCGGGGCACTGTCACTGACGATCTTCTTCCCATGCTAGTGTACAGTCATGCTAGTGTTAAGTCATGGACTGTATCTGTTTTTTAAATCATGTTTCCTGCTCCAGAATGGTCAGGGTCTTTTGCTTGGGTCCAGCGGGGGACATCTGGCTGAAGGGGAACGCCGCGAGGACAGTGGTTTGTCCAGCAGGCCAGGCCGGTGGACGGACAGACGGAGGGGCTTTGTGCCTGTCACTGCGTGGGCTGAGCCCATTGTTCTAGCATCTATCTGATAAGAGAGACAGGAAATCCCACCATTGAAACTGAGTGGTTGAATGAACACGTTTGTGAGACTCAGAGTGGTCGTTTAAAGTAAAAACCAGCTGAGAGAGAGGGAAGAATCTTCACTGTAATATTTCATCACGTTTTGTAGATCATTGAGAGACTGGACTTTGACAGCAAATGCTACTCACCCTTGAGCTACTGTACTGTGGGTCTGGTATGGATTTCTATATGGCCCAGTTGGGATTTTGATATGTATTGCTCTCACAATACAGTCCAATTAGGCTGTGTATTGCACCCCTCTTTTTCTCTCCCTCTTCTATCCGTCTGTCTCTCAGTAAGGGTATAATTCTGGTCAGGCCCTCATTCCAGCAAAATAGTCTCATTTGTTTTCTAACAGCCTCTGGTAAACGATACTTCTGACCAAGATGGAAAAACAAACACCCAATTGTGTCATGGCAGTTCCATTGCTTTTTCTCTAGCATGATGAGGTTACAAGGGCTGAGTGCCAACACGTGACACACTACACTGAGTATACCAAACATTAGGAACACCTTCCTAATATTGAGTTGCACCCCACCATGTTTTGGCAGTTTCAGAGGTGGAACTGCTCTTGTGATCATTGTCATAAAACCACACCCATCCCATTCACGTTAGAAGTTCAGAACGAGAAAGTGTAGGCTACATACAAATAATGAGGATTTCTAGTTTTTAACTACTAATAGGCCTACAACTAAAAACTAAAAACTACTGCTACAACTACTAATACAACTAATAAAAGTACCAATAATATATACATACATATTTACAAATATCTTCACATGGTGATGTTTCTATTAGTTAAAAACACAAACAGTTTGTTCTTAACATTTGAAAAAGGGCTTTCTTAAATTCACTCTGTGAATTTATGCCCTGATTTCTATAGGTAAGTTAAGATACTTAGTCAGTTGCACAAATGAATGCATTCAACCTAAATGTATCTTCCACATTTAACCCAACCCCTTTGAATCAGAGAAGTGCGGGGGGCTGCCTAAATCGACATCCAGATCATTGGCGCCTGGGGAGCAATTGTTGGGGGGTTAACTGCCTTACTCAAGGGCAGAACAGCAGATTTTTTTCACCTTGCCGTCTCAGGGATTCAAACCAGCAACCTTTCGGTTATTGGCCCAACGCTCTTAACCGCTAGGCTGTTATTCAGGTCAGTTGGCCGTCTTACTCCAACCTTATGATGTACCCTTGGAATTGTGCAATTGCTGCTGCTGTTGTTGAAAGGAGTAGTGTGAGTCTTGTAAAGTTAGGTGTTCCGTAATATAAATAGGGAAATTTAAGTTCATACATTTAAAAATAAATTTGTACCAATGCAGTTGGGGAGTGACAGTCAATTTAATGATTCATACATTGTGTAATGATGTGTCTTTTAATGGCATCCAATAATTAATCTGCAAAGATTGTTATAAATGACATCTAATTCGCAAAGTAAGGTCTTACTTGTGTTTAGATAGATGATGTCACCATAGTCTAGGATAGGAAGCAGCATTTGGGTTACTAAGGTCTTTATAATTGATACAGTAAAACAATTCTTAGATCTGTATAGTAACCCGAGCTTATAGTTAATTATTTTTCTAATATAATCAATATGCTTTCCAAAAGATAATTCAGAATCTATCCTCACAGCCAGATGTTTCATACAATCAACACCTTCAAGCACTGTTCCATCACTTGCATGAATTTTGAAATTGCCAGCTGTGGAGTTTATTCTTTGCCGGGTGCCATGTGTTAATACTTGCATGTTTGTATTTGGGGGTGGGTGTGTGTATGTACTTTTCTAAAAACGTATCTGAATGTAGTGTCTGGTGTGCAGATTTTGAGTTCTGATGTGAAACTGTGGGGCTTTATATTTATTTATATTGTACAGTATATGTTTTTGTACTATGCTCCTTTAGTGAAAGCTCCAGTGCTGGTCTGACAGAGTTTGATAGCTGCTATTGCTAAACCCTGTTGTGTTATGTTTTAATGATTGTTTCACCGTCCTGTGGCATTGTGGTGACTGTGGCAGTTTGGCCTGAAAAAAAAGGGGATGGGGACATGGCGATGTTGTTGAGCTAAAGGTTAGGATACAGAGAAAGAAGAGAGAGAGAGAGAGGGAGATAGAGAGATAGGTGGAAGCAAGGGAAGGCTGAGGCTCTTGGTAATCACACACCAGATTCTCCCAGGGGGGAATTGACACGTCAGAACTAAAATAACTTGAGCTAAATCAGTGAGTGATTTTTCATGCCCCCTTCAAAGGGGTTAAATCTCACCCCTTCCCATGGGAATGACAGGTGGCGTGTGTTCGCCCTGCATCCTGTGTTGTTTGGGTGCCTCCTTGTCCTTTCAGTCTACATTTCAGTCATTTAGCAGATGCTCTTATCCACAGCAACAATTAGGATTAAGTGCCTGGCTCAAGGGCACATCGACAGATATTTCACCTAGTCGGCTCAGGAATTCGAACCCGTAACCTCTCGGTTACATGCCCAATGCTCTTAACCACTAGGTTAACTGCTGCCTACGTCTATCATTAACTGTCTCTGTATGGTTGTATGACAGCACAGCAGTCTATAGTTAGACTCCAAGGGTTCTGCCCTCGTCTCCAGGAATGTGCTAGGAGAGCATAATCACATTTCAATCAATCAATCACATTTATTTTATAAAGCCCTTTTTACATCAGCAGTTGTAAAAAGTGATGATTTTGCAAAGAGTTATGCTTTACAACATATGATGCTTTTGTCAATACATTGCACTCAATGAGAAAAGATCAGCGTCACCAAATCGATGCTTATGTCAATACATTGCATTCAATGGGAAAAGGTAAGCGTCACAATGCTTGACGCTTATGTCAATACATTGAATTTCATGTGAAAAGATGAGCGTCACAGGGTTCAACCTTATGTCAATACATTTCATTCAATGGGAAAAGATTAGCATCACAGGTTTGGTGCTTATGTCAATGCATTACAGTCAATGGGAAAAGATGACAGTCACCAAATGTAGGCTTATGTCAATACATTGCATTCAATGGGAAAAGATAACCATCGCAATGCTTGATGCTTATGTCAATACACTGCATTCAATGTGAAAAGATGAGCGTCACAGGCTTTACACTTTTGTCAATACATTGCATTCAATGGGAAAATATCAGCATTACAGTGGTTGAAGCTTATGTCAATACATGTCATTCAATGGGAAAAGATTAGCATCACAGGTTTGGTGCTTATGTCAATGCATTACAGTCAATGGGAAAAGATGACAGTCACCAAATGTATGCTTATGTCAATACATTGCATTCAATGGGAAAAGATAACCATCACAATGCTTGACGCTTATGTCAATACACTGCATTCAATGTGAAAAGATGAGCATCACAGGCTTTACGCTTTTGTCAATACATTGCATTCAATGGGAAAAGAACAGCATCACAGTGGTTGAAGCTTATGTCAATGCATTGCATTCAAAGTGAAAAGATGAGCATCACAGGGTTGATGCTTCTGTCAATACATTGCATTCAATTGGAAAAGATGACCTTTACAGTGGATGACGCTCATGTCAATATATTGCATTCATTGTGAAAAAATTTGCATCACTGGGTTGGCGCTTATGTCAGTGCGGCGGCAGGTAGCTTAGTGGTTAAGAGTGTTGTGCCAGTAACTGAAAGGTAGCTGGTTCTAATCCCCGAGCCGACTAGGTGAAAAATCTGTCGATGTGCTCTTGAGCAAGGCACTTAACCCTAATTGCTCCTGTAAGTCGCTCTGGATAAGAGCGTCTGCTAAATGACTAAAATGTAAATGTAATGCATTGCATTCAATGTGGGGAGGATTAGCCTCACACTATGGAAGCCTAGAGAAAGGCATCATGGACATGACACCCTCCCTCTCTTTTTTCTCCCCAATTGATTAATTTGCCCCTCTCCCCACCACATGGCAGAAAGGTAGGCCTCACTTGAAGCCTGACCTAGAGTTAATGTGCTTTTGAGTGACATCGGCAGAATGGTTGAGGCTAGAAAAAAATTCCACATATGGGATCGTTCAACAGACGCTCCCGATGAACGCAAGCCTACACCTGACCATGTTAAATGAACTCTTCACAGTGAAAACTTGGTCTCACAGAGAACAAGGCCTTTCTTCCTTAGAAAAGCATTACCTACAGCCCTCACATAACGATAACGCCCCCGTGGGCTGCGATTGAGCTAGCTAACCGTCCTTCCACACAACCCATCATGACCTTATAGGGAAGCCCTGTGTTGAGGTTCAGCTTCCTGTGACAATTCATCCTCAACATGGTCCTTCATTCTCTCCCTGCAGTTATACAAAAACACCGTCTTCCATCCTCTGTAGAACGGTCATTTCAAAAAGGCTAGAAACAGGGCAACTGTTAAAGAGTGTCCCCAGGAGGCCGTACATTGAATTTCAGCATCCTGCCATTACAGGAAGTGACTTAATTCGGGGTCATAGGGGCAGTTTCAAAGGGTTAAAAAGGTTGAATCTTCCCAAATTTGACATACATGTATTGTGACCAGGGGACCGTCATTAAATTTGAAGTGAATCGACCCAAAAGCATTTATGACTTCCCTTGGACACAATGGTCTTGCAGTTCTAGAAACTAAGGGTATTGTTAGAATGAATTCTGAAGAGGATATTGATAAAAACAAAAAAAAAGGTGTCTGTCTGCCTTTCTTTCTGTCTGTCTGTCTGTCTGTCTGTCTGTCTGTCTGTCTGTCTGTCTGTCTGTCTGTCTGTCTGTCTGTCTGTCTGTCTGTCTGTCTGTCTGTCTGCCTGTCTGCCTGTCTGTCTGCCTGTCTGCCTGTCTATCTGTCTACCTGTCTTCCTGTCTATGTGTCTGTCTGCCTGTCTTCCTTCATGTCTGTATGCCTGTCTGTCTGTCTGCGAGTGGATATGTCTGTCTGTCTCTCTTAAGCGCCTACGGCTGACACGCTCATCTTAGGTTTCTTCCTAGTTTCCTGCCTTTCTAGGGAGTTTTTCCTAGCCACTGTGCTTCTACATCTGCAGGAAAACATCATCCTGTGCAAAAAGTGAGGCTTCACAACACATGATGCTTATGTCAATACATTGCAGTCAATGGGAAAAGATGAGCATCACCAAATTGATGCTTATGTCAATACATTGCTTTCAATAGGAAAAGATTAGCATCACAGCAGTTGACACTTATGTCAATACATTGCAGTCAATGAAAATATGTTGATAAAGCTGCAATGGGTAAATTGGTGAAAAACCTAGACTGACAGACAGACGGATAAACGCACAGACATATAAACTCACAGACATTAACTTACAGACAGACAGACGTCTCTCTCTCTCTCTCTCTCTCTCCCTCTCCCTCTCTCCCTTCTCTCTCTAATCCCTCTTCTCCCTCCTCCCTCTCCCTCTCTCTCTCTCTCTCTCTCTCTCTCTCTCTCTCTCTCTCTCTCTCTCTCTCTCTCTCTCTTATCTCGTGTTATTCTCCTGTCTTATCTGGTGTCCTGTGTGATCTAGTTTCTGCTGTTCTGCCTGTAGCTATGGAACCCTGTCCACAGTCAACCCTGTTGTGCTGATGATCCAGTTTCTGCTATTCTGGCTGCGGCTATGGAACCTTGACCTGTTCACCAGATGTGCTACCTTGTCCTGGACCTGCTGTTTTCAATCCCCCCCAACTCTCTCTCTCTCTCTCTCTCTCTCTCTCTCTCTCTCTCTCTCTCTCTCTCTCTCTCTCTCTCTCTCTCTCTCTCTCTCTGTCTCTCTCTCTCTCTCTCTCTCTCTCTCTCTCTCTCTCTCTCTCTCTCTCTCTCTCTCTCTCTCTCTCTCTCTCTCTCTCTCTCTCTCTCTCTCTCTCTCTCTCTCTCTCTCTCTCTCTCTCTCTCTCTCTCTCTGTCTCTGTCTGCATGGCAATGAAAAGCAAACTGACATTTACTCCTGAGTGTTAACCTGTTGCAGCCAGAAGAGGACAGGCCACCCTTCTGAGCCTGGTTCCTCTCTAGGTTTATTCCTAGGTTCCTGCCTTTCTAGGGAGTTTTTCCTAGCCACTGTGCTTCTACATCTTCTTTGCTTGCTCTTTGGAGTTTTAGGCTGGGTGTCTGTCAGTGTTGCATTCGAGACCACCTAAAGCGAGACCGATTCAAGACCAAGACCGGAGAAAATCGAGTCAGAGTCAAAACCATACCGAGGGTGGGGGGGGTGAGACCGAGTCAAGACCGAGACCAGGAGGAGGACAAGGGGTCCGAGACGTGTCAAGGCCGAGACCAGAATAATGCGAGTCCAATTCAACACCATGATTGTAATTTTGTCAAATCACCACCATAATAAGAATTCAAAATGTCCAGTATTTCTGTGTTCGTATTTTAGAACAATATATGGATTCTTTAGACATTCAGAATAGTGAAAAAATACATGCTGAGGGGAAATAGAGCCACTCTACAAATTATTACTAACCCAAACGCAGTGGGGAACAATGGGCCTTCTATGCCTTCAGAGAAGGGCTAAAGATTTTTCAAATAATTATTATAATAATATAATAATAATGACAATTATATTCTTATTTTCAATGATGTTCTTATTTAATCTCTTCAGTTTATGTAGGAAAGGGAGGGTTAATACTGAAGAGAAAAAAATATCCAATCAGGATTTTTATTTGATGGTCTCTGGGGAGATAAATCTAGCTAGCTAAGTCAGCCATTGTGTCACTTCTGCCGAGGCTGCCTCCCCTCCTTGTTTGGGCAGGTTTCGGAGTTCGGCGTCACCGGTTTACTACCTATTGCCGATCCATTTATCATCACTCCATTTGTCTTGTCTTCAATCACACACACCTGGTCCTTATTCCCTCATTAGTCATTGTATAAGTGTTCCCTCTGCTTCCTTGTCTGTGTGGGTGATTGTTTATTGTGGAGGTTAGTGAAGCTCGTGTATTTTGTATCGACGGGAGTATTTTCCCGTGTGCCTTGTATTTTCCAGTGCGCCTGTTTTGTGCCCTGGAGTGTGTTTGACGCATTTCTGCGTAAACCTGTATTTTGCGGATTAAAGCCTGTTATTCTGTGATTTACCCTCCTGCGCCTGACTCCTTCAACACCACCTCATCACACATTGGCTAGGCCATCAGAAGCTAGATAAAGGCATCTGCCATTCAACTGTATTAAGGCAACATTTTAGAGTGACAGTGGGATCAACCAATCACATTTTGACTTAATGTGTGGGACTGTTTTTACAATAACATATGGAAACTTCTACCTTCTTGAAGGCCAACAGATCACTGCGCAATAGCGAGCAGTAGTTTTCCCACGGTCTAGCTAGCTAGCTTTTGTTGTCGGCTAGTTTGCAGCGGCTGCAGCAGGTGTTATCAAAGAGGAATTAGTTCCTAATTTGTTAGCTTCTCCCTTTTCAAGAATCACTTTCAACAAGAAGTTATGTTACAAATCATCATCTGGTGAGTGGAACAGTGGTTTTTATTGCAGTTTGCTTGCTGTTGTTATCGCTTTGAAAATAACTTGTGTGGGAAACATTGTTGCATTTAAAGTGGAACTGACAGCATTTTAGCAAAATTAAATCATATTAAAATCTGTTCATATAGACCGCAGGAAGGATATGATACTTAAAAAATAAATATGACAAGTGACCATTTAGATATAGTAATTTTCACGTTTTCATAAATTCTTAGAATGTTTGGGAATTACGTATACTAAGGCATTTGTGAAAATTCTATAGCAATATAGAGTGGGAAAGTGGCCGTGCGTTTGGACAATAAGAGACACTGCAGTAAATAAAACAGAATAAAAACATCTGTCTTGTCCAGGACCGGAGTCTACACAGACCGGTAGTGGTGGAAAAAGTACCAAATTGTCATACTTGAGTAAAAGTAAAGATACCTTAATAGAAAATTACTCAAGTAAAAGTGAAAGTCACACAGTAAAATACTACTTGAGTAAAAGTCTAAAAGTATTTGTTTTTAAATATACTTAAGTATCAAAAGTAAATTAATAAATCATTTCACATTCCTTATATTAAGCAAACCAGATGGCACGATTTTTTTTTTTTTTTTTTACGGATAGCCAGGGGCAAACTCCAACACTCAGACATCATTTACAAACAAAGCATTTGTGTTTAGTGAGTCTGCCAGATAAGAGGCAGTAGGGATGACCAGGGATGTTCTCTTGATGTGGGTGAACTGGACCATTTTCCTGTCCTGCTAAGCATTCGAAGTGTAACAAGTACTTTTGGGTGTCAGGGAAAATGTATGGAGTAAAAAGTACATTATTTGGAGTAAAAGTAGTCAAAAAATGACTTAGGTAGTACTTTAAAATATTTGTACTAAAGTACTTTACACGACTGCAGACCGGTGCGCTATGGCCAATCAGAACTACAGTAGACCTTTAGACAAACAAGCAATTTGCCACACAGGCCTGCCATCATTCACTTTGAACTGGACTGTGTTTTTACAGGCAGTTGCAACAGCGCGACTTTAGATCATCAGAATGCATTTGCCAAAAGCCACAAAATACACCTTAATGGATTTCTGCAAATATGTAAACACCAAGGGAGTCCTCTTACATTTGTGAACTTTACAGTCCTATTGATGAAACAAACATGAAAAGGTAGGCTCTTATGCACATCAACAACAAGATCAACAACACTCAGACGAGAGTGCTCTGAAATCGTAGTAGATAGCCAGAGTGAATTTGTGAATCCAAGAGATATGCTAACTGTATAACAGTCATTCAAGTTCTTGCTAGCTAACAAAATGACACCTGTATCTCTAGCTGTGTATAGACACCAAAAAACGATATGAGGGGAAAGAGTCAGGCACTCACCCACTCCTCCAATGGCATGACATGAAATCCTCCTAGCAGCTAGCTAGCTAGCTAGCTATCTAGCTAATGTTAGGCTCCGTGTTTTTAGCTTTCTACATAAATAGATACGCTAGCCTATTAGCCACATTATGACTGACTTGTGATCATTGCCCTTGCGAATTTGATTGTATTGACATTCCCAGCCTTAATTACATTCGTCCGTTTTTGTCCAGATATTTGAGTCATTGAAACTGAAACAGTGCATCCCGAATGGAGGCAGCAAACAATGTACCAGGCCAGCTGTGATTTAGAACCTGATAGCAATATTTTTTTGGACTACCAAAAAATGTATTTGGTGAATTATATTAATCATGCATTGAACTGCATCCATCTATTCTGCCAAGAATGCCTTAGTGTACGTCATGGAATGTTGAATCAAATATAACCTATTTTTAAACCTCTTTTGAAGTTGCTTTTGTAGCGTAAACTGGGAATTTGATATTTTTGACTGATATTATGATTGTTTGTTTCATATCTGCAAAGTAGTTAAAACGCTGTCAGTTCCACTTTAAACTTTAGATCACTGGTTACTTTGTGTGCTAAAGGTGAAATGTTTTTTGCAATGTGAAATAATAGTTCTAAATTTCGATTGGGAAATGCTTAATGGTTGTGTTTTTGTATTCTTATGATTGGGACCTAGTTTATGGCCTGCTTATCCTTTAACATCATGCTTTGTATGACTGCTGTCTTTCCATCGGCCCTGTGTAGTGGTTCCTGGAAAAGTGGATATACTCTAATTTTGCCAAAAAGTTCCCAAACGGCCAGCACAGCGAAGGAAAGGCACCCTGTGTGAAAAATGTTTTCCTATGTTTTTATATGAGTTTTCCTATAGATTTTTCAGATTTTCACTCTCAAAAACACCCCTTATTTTTTGGGGGGGATTTTGATGGTCTAAGTCCACAACAATGCTTAAACCACATCAATCTGTCAGGGCCTGGCTCCCCAGTGGGTGGGCCTCTGTCCACCCAGGCCCATCCATGTCTGTGCCCCTGATGCAAACAGCACATGATGACAATTGTTCATCACAAATAGCCTACTAACCTACACTTCGGACTAAACTTTTTCAATACCTGGTTAGCATACCCATTGTTGCCTTAGTTAGCATTTACTGGTAGATATCATAAGTTGAAACGTCTTTCCTACCCAACGGCTACCGATGTCTTTCTTCTGTGAGCTGCTTCATGCCAAAACCAGTTGAAAGCTGCACACTCTTGCTGCCTGCCTGCAGATGATGTGTACAGCACGCATCTGAATGTATTTCACGTGCTTTGCGATTGTGTAGGCTACTTTGTGCATGATTTCTCTATTGTACTACATAATTGATAAGTCGTATACCTTCACTACACTACTTTGTTATGCATTAGTAGGGATTAAGAAGTGAGTATAAGCAATGCCCACTGAAAAAAATAAAAAGTAGGTATATGGTTTATACCTGCGTATACCCTCCACTACACCACTGGCCCTTAGTGTTTTACAAAAAGTGCACTCTCCTACATTAGTGCGCTGATAATACGTTTGATGTCCTTTCAGAATCACGAACCTGTCACTCACTGAAGGCCTATAGGTTCGCCACTGTGCAAACATGTCTATAATATATACAAAAACTGTTAAGATATTAATGTTTCAAGAAAGGAGTGTATATCTTTGGCCTGGCGAAGCAGTTTTATGCGCTGACTGAATGGAAGCTGATAATTATGAGTTTTTTCTCTGCTGGTCTCTGGAAGATATGGAGTCCTCACTGTCCGAGACCGATTCAAGACTGAGTACAAATGTATCAGACACTGAGACAAGACCGAGACACTCAATATGTGTTCTCGAAACCCGACTAGAGACCGAGTACTACAACACTGGTATCTGTATAAGCACTTTGTGACAACTGCTAGCATGATATCGGAAAACATCCTGTGACGATTTTGTAAAAAGTTAGGCATCACAACACATTATACTTATGTCAATACATTGCAGTCAATGAGAAAAGATGAGCATCACCATGTTGATGCTTATCTCAATACATTGCATTCAATAGGAAAAGATTAGCATCACAGCGGTTGAAAACAATAGTGAGAAACACAATGACAGCTTTGACTTCACAATAGCTCATTATCTTAAACTCTCATACTTAAACAGGTGAGTATAGGGACCAGCTACAGGTGCCCACTATAGGGACCTACTCTCCATCCTGTTTTCAATTGCCTGGGGCCAGGTACATCATGCCCTCTCCAATGTGAAAAATCTATACCTGTACTATGCCACTTAAATCAACAGGTGGCTGGTGACAACAAGGAAAGAGAATTTGCTGCACTGTACATCCTGTACATTCTGATTCTCTACTGTATATTTTCTCTTTTTGTTGATCATTCTTGAATTTTATCAGTTTAACGGTGAGTAGTGGAGAGGAGGTAAGTGTCACATATGAGTGCGTTTGTGGGTCACCACCACTTCCCACATTCACCCAGCTGCTCAGGAAACATGTGCCTCTGTGTGTGTGGGACTGTGTGGCGACGGGCAGCGGGCTGGGTGTGACCTGGGGGTGACACCACAGCCTGCCAGCTAGAAGCTCGAAGATATAAAAACCGCAGTGGGGTTACAGGAAAGAGATGGGCAAGTGGGGCACCAAGGGACAGGGGGCGGGGGGGAACAGTAAGCATGATTTATCTAAGGTACACTGCAATTCTCCTGTGGTAACCCAGACAGCTCCCTCCTGCTCCCAGCCCCCTGTGGTTACACACGTAGACATAGGGTACACACAGTCTCAGTCTGGGAGGACCCAGAACAACAGTACATCAGTAAAGATAAATAAATAAATAAATACAATTATGAGCATGGCCTTATTTCTATTACAGCATATTGGATGACTGTCATTCATATTCCATTCACCCAGCTCAATGTAACATCGATAGATTTAGACTACCTCATGATACTCCAATTTTCCCTATCCCTGTCACGAGGTTGCTACAACCTAGCCTACGAATGAAAGTTTATAACGTAGGTGCACAAGTCAAGAGACAAATTGGAGTAATCAAGATGACAGACAGTGACACATTCAATACTGCCTTGCTCTAGGGTGTAATCATTAGTCCAAACAGTGGCAAACGAAATTCAGGTAGGTTTATCCCCGTTTCGTTCCATTTCAAAAACATTTTTCAACAGAATCAGCAGAATGATCACCCACGCACACAGTTCACTTTCATAGCAGCCATATACAAACAGCATCATCTCTTTGCTCGCATCTACGCGCTCTCCTCATCTCACCTTTTCCCTTCGCTTGTGGACTTCAGTGCACAACACAACAGCTATATGTGATCAGGCGAAAAAAACTTTCCAAGCCAAACCATCATACCATAACTGCTAACCACTACACACAGCCTACATCGTTGTCACCATATTAGCTAACGTCATAGTCAACATAGAAGAACTAATGTGTTAATATACCCGTTACAATCACGCAGTCCAGTGTACAGCAAGCAATTTAGCAGTTACACCGGCAGGCCTCATTGGCAATAAATTAATAAAACCGAAAACTTACTTTGACTTGGAAGAGTTCCAATTTGGATAGCCTTAGCCAGCAAGCTAACATAAATGGCATTCCTCTCTGTTGGAGCCGGGTGTTTGAGTAGGCTAAATTAGCTAGCTGCATTAGCTACAATACAATAAAATACAATGAAATATAGCTAGCTCTCTCTCTCTTTCTCTCTGCTGCTCCTCCTCAACAAATTAATTTGTTCCGAACTGTTCAACTGTTGTCTTTCTCTCTCTTTCGTCAACTACTCACCACATTTTATGCACTGCTGTGCTAGCTAGCTCTAGCTTATGCTTTCAATACGAGATTCATTCTCTGATCCTTTGATTGGGTGGACAACATGTCAGTTCATGCTGCAAGAGCTCTGATAGGTTGGAGGACGTCTTCCAGAAGTTGTTATAATTAATGTGTAAGGGGGTGAGAACAATGAGCCTCCTAGGTTTTGTTTTGAAGTCAATGTACCCAGAAGAGGACGGAAAATAGCTGTCCTCCGGCTACACCATGCTGCTACCCCAGAGAGTACTGTTGATGCTACTGTAGACCTTCATTGTAAAACAGTGTTTTAATCAGTTATTTGGTGACATATGAATGAATATATGTAGTATAGTTTTATCAAAAAATTATAACCTTTTTAATGTTTCACAATTTTTATTTGTATGAAATCCACTGAGTAGGATGGTCCTCCCCTTCCTCCTCTGAGAAGTAATCAATGTGTTTACACTTTCTATTCCAATTAACTGTGAGAAGCAGGGGTTTTCAAACTCATATTGACCAGGGACCCCCACCCAGGCAAACCGATGACCAAGGACACACATCATATGTTAGCTAAAAAATGTAATGTAATGTCTTGTCTTACCATCAGGTGAATGATATTGGCAAGTAGAATTAATCAATTTTCAAATTAATAGATTTGGTAGACAGTTTCATTATTTTGACCTCCCCACAGATCCTTGGAATAGGAAGTGTAAACTCTAACATAGCCTATTAGTTTGAAAGGTATCTTGGCGGCTGGGTGAAAATGGTGCTATTGTACATTTTTTGCAGTCCTACAGACGGCTATTGAGCCCCTCAGTGGACATGTCATAATACCCATAAAACCTAGCAGTCAAACACAGAAATGTTTCCAATTGTTTTTCCACCATTCATTTGATCCATTGTGGATTTTAGATACACTTCAAATATGTGCTTCGTGTAGGCTTACCCTGGCATGACGTTTTGATAACCGTGTAAATCTCTCTCGGACAAGGTGACTTTCATCAATATATTTGTCTCTATTCACTCAGATTAAAAAACGCTAATTAGTATCAAAGTAGACATCATGCAAGACTACTAATCCCTGCAAGCTCCTGCACGTAATCTCTAGCTGACACCTTTGCTGTCAGCTAGTTAGCTACTAGCTATCTTGATCCAAAACTAAATATATATTGAACATTTAAAATGTACTGTTCCATATCTTAACTAATATTTGTTTTATTTATGCATTTGGTCTGGTCTTGTACAGAATACTATCCTAATAGCAGTCAGGTATTGTACTAGTTTTTTGCAAAGAAGCTACCTACCTAGATGATATTAGCAACATACCCTTATTTTGTCAGATCCTCTTCTTCAGCCAATGGAGGTCTTTATTTAATCCCTTATAATTACTGCCATCTATATGAACAAGGTGAAATCTATTTCAATTCATGGTGTCAGAATGCAGTGCTGTATTAAAGCAATTCAGAACTAACTTGTTGACATTTTAACTCATTGCAGAATGTATCTATAACCATGAATCCATGAATAAGCATATTTATTTGACAAGAATGCACCTAGTCACCCATCAATCACCTGAACTCCAACAATTACATTGTTTTAAATAAATAAAAATGGTAAACAATGCATACATATGCCTTTTATACAACTTATAAACATCTGAATTTAAGTCAACATTAAATGATTTATTCGTCAATGCCACAAACCTGGGACATCGAAGAGCACCATATTAACTACTATTACTATCGGAGAGCGCACAGATTCTTCTGCTTTTCCATTTGAGGAATTAGACCAGCACAAATAACACAATGTAAAACAGCATTTTGTAATTTTGGTGGGTGGTATTTGGTATTTTGGTATTTTATTAGGATCCCCATTAGCTGTTGCAAATGCAGCAGCTACTCTTCCTGGGATCCACACAAAACATGAAACATGACATAATACAGAACATTAATAGACAAGAACAGCTCAAGGACAGAACTACACACATATTTTTTAAAGGCACACGTAGCCTACATATCAATACCAATACATACACACAAACTATCTAGGTCAAATAGGGGAGAGGAGTTGTGCCGTGAGGTGTTGCTTTATCTGTTTTTTTAAACCAGGTTTGCTGTTTATTTGAGCAATATGAGATGGAACGGAGTTCCATGCAATAATGGCTCTATATAACACTGTATGCTTTCTTGAATTTGTTCTGGATTTGGGGACTGTGAAAAGACCCCTGGTGGCATGTCTGGTGGGGTAAGTGTGTGTGTCAGAGCTGTGTGTAAGTTGACTATGCAAACAATTTGGGATTTTCAACACATTAATGTTTCTTATAAAAAGAAGAAGTGATGCAGTCAGTCTCTCCTCAACTCTTAGCCAAGAGAGACTGGCATGCATAGTATTTTTATCAGCCCTCTGATTACAATGAAGAGCAAGACATGCCGCTCTGTTTTGGGCCAGCTGCAGCTTAACTAGGTCTTTCCTTGGCAGCACTGGACCACACGACTGGACAATAATCAAGATTAGACAAAACTAGAGCCTGCAGAACTTGTTTTTTGGAGTGTGGTGTCAAAAAAGCAGAGCATCTCTTTATTACAGACAGACCTCCCCCCATCTTGAGTTACAAATGGAAAAACTGGATGTGTAAGATAGGTTTAATATAAAATACTAGGTCAACTCCAGCAGGATGAGAAACACACTTAACAGACTCAAAACAAGGAAGCCATGCCTAAACTCAGCTATATCAACACCCTTATTGTCAATTTAACAGGTCCATGTTGCAGCTGTCAATTGTGAGCAGCACACTTTACATTTAAGTCATTTTGCAGACGCTCTTATCCAGAGCGACTTACAAATTGGTGCATTCAATTTAGGATAGCCAGTGGGACAACCACCCTTTTTTTTTTTTTTTTTTATGGGGGGGGGGGGTAGAAGGATTACTGTTATACTATTCCAGGTATTCCTTAAAGAGGTAGGGTTTCAAGTGTCTCCGGAAGGTGGTCAGTGACTCCGCTGTCCTGGCGTCGTGAGGGAGCTTGTTCCACCATTGGGGTGCCAGAGCAGCGAATAGCTTTGACTGGGCTGAGCGGGAACTGTGCTTCCGTAGAGGTAGGGGGGCTAGCAGGCCAGAGGTGGATGAAAGTCGTGCCCTCGTTTGGGTGTAGGGTCTGATCAGAGCCTGAAGGTAAGGAGGTGCCGTTCCCCTCACAGCTCCGTAGGCAAGCACCATGGTTTTGTAGTAGATGCAAGCTTCAACTGGAAGCCAGTGGAGTGTGCGGAGGAGCGGGGTGACATGAGAGAACTTGGGAAGGTTGAACACCAGACGGGCTGCAGCATTCTGGATAAGTTGTAGGGGTTTAATGGCACAGGCAGGGAGCCCAGCCAACAGCGAGTTGCAGTAATCCAGACGAGAGATGACAAGTGCCTAGATTAGGACCTGTGCCGCTTTCTGTGTAAGGTAGGGTCGTACTCTGCGAATGTTGTAGAGCTTACCACTGCATTCAGTCTAAACCCCAGAATCAGCAGGAGGACAGCATTACACAGGTAAAAAAAAAGGTAGCAAAAACAGTACACAACAACACTTTTAAACGTGTTACCGAGTCTAGATTTGATCAAATCAGGAGAAGAAGTAAAGGAAGCAGCATAGGTAAAATAGGTGAAGGTAGGGTGGGTTTATAAGATATAAGATGGAGAGTTCCAAAGTGTCTGAAGTTGGGGCATAAAAGGCATATAGTGGAATAAGGGGTAGCTAGAGAGATGGTTGGCCATGGAATAAACATAAAATGGAGTGCTGGTGTGCTTCTGCACCCCTTTTAGTTTGTTATCACAAATATCCGGCCCATGACCAGTCATACGCGGGGTCTCAGCGTGTGTCCAATGACGTCATTCCGTCTCAATTGCAGCATTCAAATCATGGTCATCGTGTCTGTGAATCACATGAATCATGATGACTGATCACAGCATTTCCACAAATTGAGCCATAGACAATACAATTTAAGCATTGAGGACAGCATTTTGTTGACAACATGGTGGTTTACACTATGTCTACTGTATGTGAATGATGGAGGAATCTTACCCCAGCTGTAGGTCCATTTGAGTGTGTGGGGTCATTTAGGCCTGCATATCAACCAGTACAGGGACCATTGGAGACTTGGGATGCTTGCTCTCAAAGTGCTGCTTGAATGTCTTCGGGTCTGCATCTATAAAGGTCAAGTACAAAATGGAGGAAGTTAATCATCTGTGACTTAGATTGAATTCAAAGTTGACACAAATGTTATACTAAGCAATACGATGCAATAAATTACTATACATGAAAGACTGCACCACACAGGCCAATACAAGAAGCTACACATGGAGAGCAACCTAAAGCCACATACAGTACCAATCAATACTACTCACCCGACAGACAGGGCAGGTGTGGACCAGTGCTGCCTTGGCTGCAGTCTTCTGGTTCGCAGCTAGTCCCTTCTTCTTAGCAGCCACCGCCATGGCATCAGTCAACAAGTTCAAGTTCAACTTGAGAGTGGAGCATGCATTATATAACAATACCCCCCCCCCCCCCCCATTGTACCCATAGTACAGAATAATGACTTAAATGGGTGGACAGCTCCAGATCTGAATGGCAGGAGTGTGTATAAGCTTTGTTCCAGCCCATACTTGATTACAAATCATAGCCTATCGCCGTGATTCGGTATGTTGATTATTTAAGTCAGGTGTTAAAGCTGGGCTCTGAAAAAAACCTTCACACCCTCCTGCTCTTAGGACTTCCTACAATGACTGAAACAGATGAAAGCAGGAGAATAGTGTTCCAGGTTGAAACAGCTTACCTAGTTGAGAGGTGTTTCAAGACTTTAGGATATGACCCAGATGCAGACACAGGAGGCGGATGGTTCGGTTCTCAGAATATTTAGGGCTGTGAGACAAAGGGCTGTGAGACAAAGGCTTAATCCTAGACACATGGAAAGTGGGATGTATACGGAGGGTACAGGGCAACAGAAGACGAACAGCAGAGGGGATCAGGACTTTAGAGATGGGGAATGGACCAATAAAACGGGGGGAAAGTTTTCGAGACTCCACCCGGAGGGGCAGATAACAGATGGACAGCCATACCCTCCGGTGGCGATCCGCCTGTCTCCGATACCTGGAGGTGGTCTTAAGAAGAGCGGACCGGGCTCTCTTCCAGGTACGCCGACAGCAGCGGATGAACATCTGGGCCGAGGGTATGCTGACCTCTTCCTCTTGCTCAGGGAAGAGCGGGGGCTTGTAACCCAAGGAACACTCGAAGGGCGAGAGTCCAGTGGCCGAGCAGGGAAGGGAGTTGCGGGCGTACCCAACCCACATAAGTTGCGGACTCCAGGTGGTGGGGTTGGCAGAGATGAGGAAGCGAAGAGTAGTCTCCAGGTCCTGATTGGCTCGCTCCGATTGGCCGGTTAGACTGGGGATGAAACCCGGAGGACAGGCTGGCCGATGACCCAATGAGGGTGCAGAATGCCTTCCAGAACCTGGACGAGAACTGAGGACCCCGAATCGGAGACCTTGTCGACCGGAAGTCCATGGATCCGGAAGACATGCTGCACCATAAGCTGGGCCGTCTCCTTGGCTGAGGGTAACTTGGGAAGGGGAATGAAATGTGCAGCTTTGGAAAACCTATCCTTCACAGTAAGGATGGTGGTGTTGCCATCTGACGGATGGAGACCAGTGACAAAGTCCAGGGATATATGGGACCAGGGTCGATGAGGAACAGGGAGTGGTTGAAGGAGGCCAGCCGGAGCTTGCCGCTGAGTCTTGTTCTGTGCGCACACATTGCAGGCGGCAACGAATGCAAAGACGTCCAGAACCATGGTGGGCCACCAAAAACGTTGGCGGATGAAAGCCAAGGTCCGACGGGAGCCGGCCCATTCCAGGACCAGGGACCGGGCCGAATCTAGGACGAACATCCGGTTAGCCGGGCCCTCCCCCGGGGTCCAGCTGGGAATGCTGCGCCTTGCGGACCTGGCTCTCGATACCCCAGACTAGTGTAGCTGCTAGACAGGAGGTAGGGAGGATGGTCTCAGGGTCAGATGGTGTTGCAGTTGAACTATACAGGTGGGAGAGGGCATCAGGCTTCACATTCTTGGACCCAGGGCGGTAGGTGATGGTAAAATTGAATCGAGTGAACAGAGCCCAACGAGCCTGCCTTGAGTTGAGGCGCTTGGCGGTGCGGAGACATTCCAAATACTTATGGTCGGTCCACACTAAGAATGGATGTTCCACCCCTTCAAGCCAGTGCCTCCACTCCTCCAGCGCCATCTTGACCGCAAGAAGTTCCCAATTTCCCACGTCATAGTTCCACTCAGCGAAATTGAGATGATGGGAGAGGAAAGCGCAGGGATACAGCTTTTGGTCCTGGACAGAACGCTGGGACAGGACGGCCCCCACTCCAATGTACGAGGCGTCAACCTCCACCACGAACTGACGGGACGGGTCCCGATGGATTAGGATGGGGGCTGTGATAAATAAAAATCCAGAAACGCCAGGTCATCAGCTGGGGACCACATGAATGGAACCTTGGGAGAGGTGAGTGCAGATAGGGGGGAGACCAGGGCGCTGTAGCCCCGAATAAAGCGGTGGTAGAAATAAGCAAATCCCAGGAAACATTGCAGCTGCACTCGATGTGGGTTGGGGCCAATCCACCACTGCTCTCACCTTGTCAGGATCCATCGGAATGTTCCCTGCAGCGATGAGGTATCGCAGAACGATAATGGAACTCACATTTCTCCGCTTTAACAAACAGCTGGTTCTCCAGGAGGTGCTGGAGGACTTGTCGGACATGGAGAACATGCTCTTGAGCCGACCGGGAAAAGACAAGGATGTCATCGAGATAGACAAACACAAACCGGTTCAACATGTCACGGAGCACATCGTTGACCAGGGCCTGGAACACTGCGGGAGCGTTGGTCAGACCAAACGGCATAACCAGGTACTCAGTGTCCTCTAGCCGTGTTGAAGGCTGTCTTCCACTCGTCTCCTTCCCGTATCCGAACCAGGTGGTAGGCATTCCAAAGGTCCAACTTCGAAAAGATGGTCGCCCCCTGGAGAGGCTCGAAAGCCGAGGACAGGAGTGGTAGCAGGTAACAATTTTTTACAGTGATGTCATTGAGGCCCCGGTAGTCAATACACGGGCGCAGGGTTTTGTCCTACTTTTCCAGAAAGAAAAACCCTGCGCCGGCAGGGGAGGCAGAAGGACGTATGATCCCGGCAGCTAGAGAGTCCTCAATGTATACCTCCATGGTCTTGGTCTCCGGGCCAGACAGGGAATAAAACCGCCCCCAAGGTGGTGTGGTGCCCGGGAGGAGGTTAATAGTGCAATCGTAGGGTCGATGCAGAGGAAGGGATGTGGCGCAAACCTTGTTGAGAACCTCCCGAAGGTCCTGGTACTCCACGGGAACGGCGGAGAGATTCAAGGCTTTTCCCAAGCCCGCAGAAGGACGTACCAGGGGAGGCTGTGCCGCTTTAAGGCAATGTGCGTGGCAGAATGGGCTCCAACCCAGGATAGAACCAGTAGCCCAGTCGATCAGGGGGTTGTGCCTCTGGAACCATGACAATCCCAAAACCACAGGTGTATGTGGAGATTCAATTAGTAGAAACCGTATGGACTCACTGAGATTACCCGACACTCGCAGGTTAATGGGAACCGTACTGTGAGTGACCCTGCCAATGGAGCGTCCGTCCAAAGCTCAGGCGTCCATGGGAATGGAGAGGAGTTGAGTAGAGATCCCCAGCTCAGATACCAGGGTAGCGTCCATGAAGCTCTCATCAGTCCCAGAGTCAATGAGCACCCGGAGATATTTTAACCAGTCACTCCACAGCAGGATAGCGTGGAGAGGAGAATGAGTAATGGGAGTTTGGAGACTCCTTGCATGGCCCACCAGCGTACCCGTACCTACTGATGAGCCTGGTCTTTTACTGGACAGGTGGATATGTAATGTCCTGTAGTACCACAATACAGGCACCTGTTGGAGCTCAGCCTGCATAAACGTTCACTAGGAGACAATCTAGCCTTGCCCAGTTGCATGGGCTCAGGAGGAGACGAGTTGCCAGTCCCTGATGATCCCCGAGGGGGCTCGAGTGATTTCAGGTTCTCTCGGGAATGCAGGCATCGGGGACTACCAGGGTTCTTCGGAGGCGAGGGAGAAACCGTGGACGAGCGAGTGTGGCTGAGAACAGACCTCCTCTCCCTCCTGCGTTCCTGTAGGCGGCCATCGATCCTTATAGTCAAGGCTATGAGGGAGTCGAGGTCCCTGGGTAACTCCCGGGCTGCAAGTTCGTCTTTGATTTCCTCTAATAATCCATGAAGGAAGGAGTCAAACATGGACTCCGGGTTCCAGGCACTCTCGACGCAGACGAAGTAGCTTCCGAGCCGCCTCTTTCCCGGACACCGGGGAATCAAACAACTTCCTTACCTCCGTCATGAAATCCTCCAGACTAAGGCAAAAGGCACCCTTCCAGACATCAGCGTTATAAGATACGCTATCTTTGACCGATCTGAAGGAAACGAAGAGGGCTGTAGCTCAAAGATGAGGGAGCACTGGGAGAGAAACGCCTGGCAGGTTCCAGGATCTCCAGCATAGTGCTCCGGAGGAGGTAAGCGGGGTTCTCAGGAAGCCGGGGTAGGCTGGGGAGAAGCATCGCTAGTGGCGAGGTTACTGCGCATCCGGGAGAAAGGGTCAGGCAAAAGGACAGGTTGAGGGCAAGCAGAGGTTCATAATCCAAGGCAGAGTCAACAAGGGACAGAACGGCAGGCAGGCTCAGGGTCAAGGCAGGCAGAAAGGTCGGATCCGGGAAGACTAGAAAACAAAACTAAAGAGAAGGTAACACACGGAAAACATACTGGGACGACTTGACGAGACAAGACGAACTGGCAACAGACAAACAGAAAACGTAGGTATAAATACACAGGGGATAATGGGGAAAATAGGAGACACCTGGTGAGGGGTGGAGACAAGCACAAGGCAGGTGAAACAGATCAGGGTGTGATAAGACTCAGGCACACCCATTGGTTCTGGAATAGAAAAGGTGCAAATAAGGTTTGCAATTTGGCATCAATAATATGATAGTCATTCTACCTCAAAAACAAACGTGTGAATAGCACTTAATTTCAAACCCACCCATCACCCACAGACACAAACAAACATTATCAAGAACGCCTAGCCCTAGCTTCATGATCTATGTTAGCTAGCTTGTTAACTAGCAATCTAGACTGTTGGTTTATAAAAGCCAAAGAAAGTTAAACTTGTTTTTATGAATTTCTCATGCATTTAAATGGCTAGTCAAATTGACGGCTAATGTAGCCTTTTAGCCAAGCTAACTAGCGAACCATGACCTAGCTAGCTAGATAACAGCCATTTTAAATTTAAAAAGCATCCAGAGATTCTTACCTTTGCCTCAATTCCGCAATCTCGTCCAGATCATCATGGCCCTGGTGAGTGACATGAAGCTTGAGACAGGCATTTGTAGTTCTATATGATAGCCACATTAGCAGCTAATTAGCATTTCATTTTTGGGGCGAATATTTTGATAAAAGTCACCTTGTACGAGAGAGAATTACATGGTTATCAAAACGTTGCCAGGGTAAGCCTACACGAAACAGCCCTTTTTCTTTGAAGGGTTTCTAAAATTCACAATGGATAAAATGAATGGTGGAAAAACTATTGGAACCATTTCTGTGTTTGACCGCTAGGTTTTATGGGTATTATGGCTCATACTGTGGTAGACTATTAAGAGCCCCACAGTGGAGGTGTCCTAATACCCATAAAACCTAGCGGTCAAACAGAGAAATGGTTCTAATCGTTTTTAGTGGGTTAAAGTACTTAAGTAAAAATTATTTAAAGTACTACTAAGTTGTTTTTTGAGGGTATCTGTTATTTACATTTTTGACAACTTTTAGTTTTACTTCTCTATATTCCTTAAGAAAATAATGTACTTTTTACTCCATACATTTTCCCTGACAACCAAAAGTAAGTGTTACATTTTGAATGAGTAGCAGGAAGGAAAATGGTCCAATTCACGCACTAATCAAGAGAACATCCCTGGTCATCCCTACTGCCTCTGATCTGGCGGACTCAATAAACACACATGCTTCGTTTGCAAATTATGTCTGAGTGCTGGAGTGTGGCCCTGGCTATCCATAAATTTAAAAGAAAAACAAGAAAATGGTGCCTTCTGGTTTGCTTAATATACAGAATTTGAAATTATTTATATTTTTACTTTTGATACCTAAGTATATTTTAGCAATTACATTTACTTTTGATACTTCAGTATACAGTACCAGTCAAAAGTTTGGACACACCTACTCATTCAAGGGTTTTTCTTTATTTTTACTATTTTCTACATTGTAGAATAATAGTGAAGACATCAAAACTATGAAATAACACATATGGAATCATGTATTAACCAAAAAAGTGTTAAACAAATATATATTTATATTTATATTTATATTTGAGATTCTTCAAAGTAGCCACCCTTTGCCTTGATGACAGCTTTGCACACTCTTGGCATTCTCTCCACCAGCTTCATGCGGTAGTCACCTGGAATGCATTTCAATTAACAGGTGTGCCTTCTTAAAAGTTAATTTGTGGAATTTCTTTCCTTCTTAATGTGTTTAAGCCAATCAGTTGTGTTGTGACAAGATAGGGGGGTATACAGAAGATAGCCCTATTTGGTAAAAGACTTGAATGTTTCTTTTTAAATGATTTAACATTTATTTAACTAGGCAATCAGTTAAGAACAAATTCTTATTTACAATGACGCCAAACCCGGACGACGCTGGGCCAATTGTGCGCTTCCCTATGGGACTCCCAATCATGGCCAGCTTGTGATACAGCCTGGAATCAAACCAGTGTCTGTAGTGACACCTCTAGCACTGAGATACAGTGCCTTAGACTGCTGCGCCACTCGGGAGCCTACTTATCGAGGCCGGGAGTGTTGGAAAGATTTGTCAAATACTGAGGAACTATCATTCATAATGGATGTAAAAAAAAAAATGAAAAATTGAAAAACTTTGTTGACTTGTGTGACTTAATGAAAACATTTGTGGTGTACATGGTGAGTTAAGAAAGAAATAAGACATTGCCAAACGGGCACTTTCCTACATATGCATGCATTCTGTAGAGAGATGCACCATTTATTCGCCACACCCACTCCCCTTCTTCTTGATGCAATATTTTAAATAAGACACATTATCTTGACACATATTTTAGACGTTTTTCACTGACAGCCGCAACTCAATCATCTAGACCTATTGCCACACGCACTACCCAAACACACTTGTGATTTGAAACAATCCACAGCTATTACATTTTTTTATTAATTAATTATCCTCTGTGGCTAAGTCATGCTCCAAGGTGAAGTATTTTGAATGGTTTTATTTAGACAATTATATAATTTTGGCGAAACATTGATTTACTTTAGGGCAATCTGGCATCCTAACAGTGCACTGTGCACCTGCCAACTACCCAGATAACAATGACCTGTCGGTCCGCCAGTGTTTTTTGCGTGGCATGCCGTCAGCGGCTTGCTGTGGTCGGGCCTCCGGCGGCAGACCGATAATCGGCAATCGCTCATCGGTCCACTAGCTTTTCTTGAGCGGCAAGCCGCTATGCTAGGTGGAGGTCTGACCTTCAGTGGAGGAACATCGGCATGTCGATATACGGACCCGTGCATGTGACCTGCTGTAGCACCTTCTCATACATTGAGTAAGTACTGCTACTATTGCTGAACACAATACAGTGGGGAAAAAAAGTATTTAGTCAGCCACCAATTGTGCAAGTTCTCCCACTTAAAAAGATGAGAGAGGCCTGTAATTTTCATCATAGGTACACGTCAACTATGACAGACAAAATGAGAAAAAAAATCCAGAAAATCACATTGTAGGATTTTTTATGAATTTATTTGCAAATTATGGTGGAAAATAAGTATTTGGTCAATAACAAAAGTTTCTCAATACTTTGTTATATACCCTTTGTTGGCAATGACACAGGTCAAACGTTTTCTGTAAGTCTTCACAAGGTTTTCACACACTGTTGCTGGTATTTTGGCACATTCCTCCATGCAGATCTCCTCTAGAGCAGTGATGTTTTGGGGCTGTCGCTGGGCAATACAGACTTTCAACTCCCCTCCAAAGATTTTCTATGGGGTTGAGATCTGGAGACTGGCTAGGCCACTCCAGGACCTTGAAATGCTTCTTACGAAGCCACTCCTTCGTTGCCCGGGCGGTGTGTTTGGGATCATTGTCATGCTGAAAGACCCAGCCACGTTTCATCTTCAATGCCCTTGCTGATGGAAGGAGGTTTTCACTCAAAATCTCACGATACATGGCCCTATTCATTCTTTCCTTTACACGGATCAGTCGTCCTGGTCCCTTTGCAGAAAAACAGCCCCAAAGCATGATGTTTCCACCCCCATGCTTCACAGTAGGTATGGTGTTCATTGGATGCAACTCAGCATTCTTTGTCCTCCAAACACGAAGAGTTGAGTTTTTACCAAAAAGTTCTATTTTGGTTTCATCTGACCATACGACATTCTCCCAATCCTCTTCTGGATCATCCAAATGCACTCTAGCAAACTTCAGACGGGCCTGGACATGTACTGGCTTAAGCAGGGGGACACGTCTGGCACTGCAGGATTTGAGTCCCTGGCGGCGTACTGTGTTACTGATGGTAGGCTTTGTTACTTTGGTCCCAGCTCTCTGCAGGTCATTCACTAGGTCCCCCGTGTGGTTCTGGGATTTTTGCTCACCGTTCTTGTGATCATTTTGACCCCACGGGGTGAGATCTTGCGTGGAGCCCCAGATCGAGGGAGATTATCAGTGGTCTTGTATGTCTTCCATTTCCTAATAATTGCTCCCACAGTTGATTTCTTCAAACCAAGCTGCTTACCTATTGCATATTCAGTCTTCCCAGACTGGTGCAGGTCTACAATTTTGTTTCTGGTGTCCTTTGACAGCTCTTTGGTCTTGGCCATAGTGGAGTTTGGAGTGTGACTGTTTGAGGTTGTGGACAGGTGTCTTTTATACTGATAACAAGTTCAAACAGGTGCCATTAATACAGGTAACGAGTGGAGGAAGAGGAGCCGCTTAAAGAAGAAGTTACAGGTCTGTGAGAGCCAGAAATCTTGCTTGTTTGTAGGTGACCAAATACTTATTTTCCACCATCATTTGCAAATAAATTCATAAAAAATCCTACAATGTGATTTTCTGGAAAAAATATTCTCAATTTGTCTGTCATAGTTGACGTGTACCTATGATGAAAGTTACAGGCCTCTCTCATCTTTTTAAGTGGGAGAACTTGCACAATTGGTGACTGACTAAATACTTTTTTTCCCCACTGTATATATATATACAGTGGGGAGAACAAGTATTTGATACACTGCCGATTTTGCAGGTTTTCCTACTTACAAAGCATGTAGAGGTCTGTAATTTTAACATAGGTACACTTCAACAGTGAGAGACGGAATCTAAAACAAAAATCCAGAAAATCACATTGTATGATTTTTAAGTAATTAATTTGCATTTTATTGCATGACATAAGTATTTGATACATCAGAAAATCAGAACTTAATATTTGGTACAGAAACCTTTGTTTGCAATTACAGAGATCATTCGTTTCCTGTAGGTCTTGACCAGGTTTGCACACACTGCAGCAGGGATTTTGGCCCACTCCTCCATACAGACCTTCTCCAGATCCTTCAGGTTTCGGGGCTGTCACTGGGCAATACGGACTTTCAGCTCCCTCCAAAGATTTTCTATTGGGTTCAGGTCTGGAGACTGGCTAGGCCACTCCAGGACCTTGAGATGCTTCTTACGGAGCCACTCCTTAGTTGCCCTGGCTGTGTGTTTCGGGTCGTTGTCATGCTGGAAGACCCAGCCACGACCCATCTTCAATGCTCTTACTGAGGGAAGGAGGTTGTTGGCCAAGATCTCGCGATACATGGCCCCATCCATCCTCCCCTCAATACGGTGCAGTCGTCCTTTCCCCTTTGCAGAAAAGCATCCCCAAAGAATGATGTTTCCACCTCCATGCTTCACGGTTGGGATGGTGTTCTTGGGGTTGTACTCATCCCTCTTCTTCCTCCAAACACGGCGAGTGGAGTTTAGTTTTTTTTTCTCATCAGACCACATGACCTTCTCCCATTCCTCCTCTGGATCATCCAGATGGTCATTGGCAAACTTCAGATGGGCCTGGACATGCGCTGGCTTGAGCAGGGGGACCTTGCGTGCGCTGCAGGATTTTAATCCATGATGGCGTAGTGTGTTACTAATGGTTTTCTTTGAGACTGTGGTCCCAGCTCTCTTCAGGTCATTGACCAGGTCCTGCCGTGTAGTTCTGGGCTGATCCCTCACCTTCCTCATGATCATTGATGCCCCACGAGGTGAGATCTTGCATGGAGCCCCAGACCAAGGGTGATTGACCGCCATCTTGAACTTCTTCCATTTTCTAATAATTGCGCCAACAGTTGTTGCCTTCTCACCAAGCTGCTTGCCTATTGTGCTGTAGCCCATTCCAGCTTTGTGCAGGTCTACAATTGTATCCCATATGTCCTTACACAGCTCTCTGGTCTTGGCCATTGTGGACAGGTTGGAGTCTGTTTGATTGAGTGTGTGGACAGGTGTCTTTCATACAGGAAACGAGTTCAAACAGGTGCAGTTAATACAGGTATTGAGTGGAGAACAGGAGGGCTTCTTAAAGAAAAACTAACAGGTCTGTGAGAGCCGTAATTCTTACTGGTTGGTAGGTGATCAAATACTTATGTCATGCAATAAAATGCAAATTAATTACTTAAAAATCATACGATGTGATTTTCTGGATTTTTGTTTTAGATTCCGTCTCTCACTGTTGAAGTGTACCTATGATAAAAATTACAGACCTCTACATGCTTTGTAAGTAGGAAAACCTGCAAAATCGGCAGTGTATCAAATACTTGTTCTCACCACTGTATATATATATATATAATATAAACCACATGTATTTGACAAGAATTGAAATGTACCATTCAGCTTTGTCTGGAAAATGCCCATTATGAACTTCCACATTTTGTAATCGCATAATGCAATTTCAGTGTAATAGCAAGTTCCACTACTTTTATGTGTGTTCTTACAGGTAGATAGCTTGCATACTTTCACTTTTAAGTAACCTATTCACTAATCTTGGGCATTGTGAAGGAGAGTTTTAGTGAATATAGAACAATGACAGGAAATGCATCTTTATTTTACAACAATACTACCTTTAACATGGTCTTGTGTAACAACCTTTAGCACAAAACTGCAATGTAATGTATTTACATACAGTGAGGGAAAAAAGTATTTGATCCCCTAATGATTTTGTACGTTTCCCACTGACAAAGAAATGATCAGTCTATAATCTTAATGGTAGATTTATTTGAACAGTGAGAGACAGAATAACAACAAAAAAATCCAGAAAAACGCATGTAAAAAATGTTATAAATTGATTTGCATTTTAATGAAGGAAATAAGTATTTGACCCCCTCTCAATCAGAAAGATTTCTGTCTCCCAGGTGTCTTTTATACAGGTAACGAGCTGAGATTAGGAGCACACTCTTAAAGGGAGTGCTCCTAATCTCAGTTTGTTACCTGTATAAAAGACACCTGTCCACAGAAGCAATCAATCAATCAGATTCCAAACTCTCCACCATGGCCAAGACCAAAGAGCTCTCCAAGGATGTCAGGGACAAGATTGTAGACCTACACAAGAATGGAATGGGCTACAAGACCATCGCCAAGCAGCTTAGTGAGAAGGTGACAACAGTTGGTGCGATTATTAGCAAATGGAAGAAACACAAAATAACTGTCAATCTGGCATGGGGCATGGGGCTCCATGCAAGATCTCACCTCGTGGCGTTGCAATGATCATGAGAACGGTGAGGAATCAGCCCAGAACTACACGGGAGGGTCTTGTCAATGATCTCAAGGCAGCTGGGACCATAGTCACCAAGAAAACAATTGGTAACACACTATGCCGTGAAGGACTGAAATCCTGCAGCGCCCGCAAGGTCCCCCTGCTCAAGAAAGCACATATAAAGGCCTGTCTGAAGTTTGCCAATGAACATCTGAATAATTCAGAGGAGAACTGGGTGAAAGTGTTGTGGTCAGATGAGACCAAAATCGAGCTCTTTGGCATCAACTCAACTCGCCGTGTTTGGAGGAGGAGGAATGCTGCCTATGACCCCAAGAACACCATCCCCACCGTCAAACATGGAGGTGGAAACATTAAGCTTTGGGGGTGTTTTTTCTGCTAAGGGGACAGGACAACTTCACCGCATCAAAGGGACGATGGACGGGGCCATGTACCGTCAAATCTTGGGTGAGAACCTCCTTCCCTCAGCCAGGGCATTGAAAATGGGTCGTGGATGGGTATTCCAGCATGACAATGACCCAAAACACACGGCCAAGGCAACAAAGGAGTGGCTCAAGTAGAGGCACATTGAGGTCCTGGAGTGGCCTAGCCAGTCTCCAGACCTTAATCCCATAGAAAATCTGTGGAGGGAGCTGAAGGTTCGAGTTGCCAAACGTCAGGCTCAAAACCTTAATGACTTGGAGAAGATCTGCAAAGAGGAGTGGGACAAAATCCCTCCTGAGATGTGTGCAAACCTGGTGGCCAACTACAAGAAACGTTTGACCTCTGTGATTGCCAACAAGGGTTTTGACACCTAGTACCAGAGGTGTGGACTCGAGTCATGTGACTTGGACTCGAGTCAGACTCGAGTCATGAATTTGATGACTTCAGACTCGACTCGACAAAATGTACAAAGACTTGCAACTCGACTTGGACTTTAACATCAATGACTCGTGACTTGACTTGGACTTGCGCCTTATGACTCGAGAAGACTTGCTACGAGGACTTGTAATGACTTGCAAAGGCTTGCTAAGAGGACTTGAAATGACTCGAAACTAAAATGTAGGACTTTGGACTCGACTTGAGACTTGATGGCTTTGACTTTTGACTCGACTTGGGACTTGCCTCATCTTTGACTCGACTTGACTCGGGACTCGAGGGCAAAGACTTGAGACTTACTTGTGACTTGCATAACAATGACTTTGTCCCACCTCTGCCTAGTACTAAGTCATGTTTTGCAGAGGGGTCAAATACTTATTTCCCTCATTAAAATGCAAATCAATTTATAACATTTTTGACATGCGTTTTTCTGGATTTTGTTGTTGTTATTCTGTCTCTCACTGTTCAAATAAACCTACCATTTAAATTATAGACTGATCACGTCTTTGTCAGTGGGCAAATGTACAAAATCAGTAGGGGATCAAATACTTTTTTCCCTCACTGTAGATGTTACAGACTTACAAACAGTGCAGGCTCTAGAATTAAGAGGTCCCTAGGCAATATTTTCTGTAAAGTCTTCCTTAGTTTTCAGTTTCCATTAAGAAATGTTAAAAAATAAGATACATTTCTCTCAATCGTTGGTGGAATAACTTGATCAGAGATGATGAGTCAGTAAAATGTTCTAACGGAAGATTCATGCCAACCACGGAATGCATTTAAGCTGAATATGGGCACAAACCACCCTACGTGTCTATGGGGATATAAATAATTGTGTGTGTTGCTTAAGGTATTGAAGATGGACAGGAGAGTTTCATGTCTAATGTTGTGGGGCGCATGTGCTAGTGGAGCTTGAGGATGAATGATGTCATCCACATCTTTCAGGAACCAGACAGCAGAAAGAAGTCCTGTTGAAGAAATGCCACAATTAAAGATCTGTAGACTTTCATCACAATTATTGTTTTACATATGAATTTCCCCCTTTTTCCGCCCATCATGATATTCTAAGAAATGTAAAAATGACAGGTAATGGTATACACAATATGTAGTGTTGATTTGACACTTTACATACCAATTCAGTTTGTGATTTGTACTTATGGTTAGAACCTGCTTGGACAACAATGCAACAGCTATCAATTACAAATCTTGTTTTTTTTCCTAAGCTGTCCTCTCCTGCCCTCCCTCACTGCAAGATATCTATCTCTGAAATAATGAATCCTAGTTGTCATACCTGAGCCTTGAGCCTGAGGAACAAGGTCAAGAATCCACAAATTCAAGCTAACTCTAACCCTATACCCGATCAAAACACCCCATTAAATGGTCCAAAAGGTTGTACCAATCATGCCATTCATATGGGGTACCACACAGAAGGTAAGGGGCGCCTTTTAATGGTGATTCGCAAACCACACAGAAGGTAAAGGCCGCCTTTTAATGGTGATTCATAACCTTTTGAGAATTAGGGTGCAGGTCTGCAATGGAAGACCAATCTCTGAAATATGTATCGGAACGACTATAAGGCTTTACATGAATTTCACATGAAGTCATACGATGTTTACATTTCTATATTTGTGGAAACAAGCAGTAAAGGTACTCATACCAACTGTATACAACACCATCATTCTCAAAATGTTATGAATCACCATTAAAAGACGCTCTTAACCTCTGTGTGGTTTGCGAATCACCATTAAAAGGCGCCCCTTACCTGCTGTGTGGTCCATGTGGTACCACATATAAACGTTGTCTTGTGGAATCCTCTGGAGAGAACAGTTCATCATCTGGATCACCTTGCTCGCACATCTGTCTCTATAAAAACTAAGTCGGCGTCTCTGTGGTCCGAGTAGAAAGCCAAGGTGAGTTGATGTTACCTAAAAATACATGAAAGTTATATGAGAAATTAAAGTAAGTTTAAGTTATGGTTATTTTTTGATATTATTATTATTTTTTCACCTTTATTTAACCAGGTAAGCCAGTTGAGAACAAGTTCTCATTTACAACTGCGACCTGGCCAAGATAAAGCAAAGCAGTGCGATAAAAACAACAACTCAGAGTTACATATGGGGTAAAACAAAACATAAAGTAAAAAATACAACAGAAAATATATATACAGCGTGTGCAAATGTAGCAAGTTATGGAGGTAAGGCAATAAATAGGCCATAGTGCAAAATAATTACAATTAGTATTAACACTGGAATGTAAATAACAATATGGGGATGAGGTAGTTGGGTGGGCTAATTTCAGATGGGCTGTGTACAGGTGCAGTGATCGGTAAGGTGCTCTGACAACTGATGCTTAAAGTTAGTGAGGGAGATAAGAGTCTCCAGCTTCAGAGATTTTTGCAATTTGTTCCAGTCATTGGCAGCAGAGAACTGGAAGGAATGGCGGCCAAAGGAGGTGTTGGCTTTGGGGATGACCAGTGAGATATACCTGCTGGAGCGCAGACTACGGGTGGGTGCTGCTATGGTGACCAATGAGCTAAGATAAGGCGGGGATTTGCCTAGCAGTGATTTATAGATGGCCTGGAGCCAGTGGGTTTGGCGACGAATATGTAGTGAGGACCAGCCAACAAGAGCGTACAGGTCACAGTGGTGGGTAGTATATGGGGCTTTGGTGACAAAACGGATGGCACTGTGATAGACTACATCCAATTTGCTGAGTAGAGTGTTGGAGGCTATTTTGTAAATGACATCGCCGAAGTCAAGGATCAGTAGGATAGTCCGTTTTTCGAGGGCATGTTTGGCAGCATGAGTGAAGGAGGCTTTGTTGCGAAATAGGAAGCCGATTCTAGATTTAACTTTGGATTGGAGATGCTTAATGTGAGTCTGGAAGGAGAGTTTACAGTCTAACCAGACACCTAGGTATTTGTAGTTGTCCACATACTCTAGGTCAGACCCGTCGAGAGTAGTGATTCTAGTCGGGTGGGCGGGTGCCAGCAGCGTTTGATTGTAGAGCATGCATTTAGTTTTACTAGTGTTTAAGAGCAGTTGGAGGCTACTGAAGGAGTGTTGTATGGCATTTAAGCTCGTTTGGAGGTTTGTTAACACAGTGTCCAATGAAGAGCCAGATGTATACAAAATGGTGTCGTCTGCATAGAGGTGGATCTGAGAGTCACCAGCAGCAAGAGCGACATCATTGATATACACGGAGAAAAGAGTCATCCCAAGAATTTAACCCTGTGGCACCCCCATAGAGACTGCCATAGGTCCAGACAACAGGCCCATATGTTATATCATGACAAAGAGTATGGCTAAGGTTAATGTTAACAAGGACCCTAGGAACTGTCATGTGTCAATAATTCCTTCAGGGTTAACATTAGGGACTTCAAGTTAGTTGATGGACGCTAACGTTAGACTAGCTAATGTAACGTTAGCTAAGTTGGCAGACAACTTTAGGTCTGGCTAACTAACCTTACATGGACAATAAAAGTGCCCTACAGTTGTCCGTAACATGAACAATATAGGGAGCCAGAAAGCTAACATTGTGAAGTTACAAACAGTAACCAGCTAAAAGTAAAAAAAATAGTAAAGTGTTTGCTTAGTTAGCTAGCTACACTAGCTAGTCAACGGTCCTTCGGGGTCGCGAGATGTTCTTCAGAACAAACTAGCAAGCTGCAGGGGTCTCGTGAGTGGCCGTTGGAACTGCCTTGTTGTAACGTTAGCTCAGCTAAATTGTAAAGAGCAACCTTAAAGCAAGGTTAATTAAAATTATTGCTACAATTAACTAGCTAGCCCTGTTCGCTTACCAAATTGACCTTAATTGATCTAATTTACCTCTAAGCTAGCTATAGCTCTCATCCAACTGCACAGAGGCGTCCTCATCACGTTGATACAATTCTAGCATAGCTCTTCAGTGTCGCTTTAACTTAGAGCTTAGAGCTGAGACACACATATTTAAATACTGAGTAAAAGGTCATGTGGTCAACAAAAATGACCACCGGTTTATGCACCAATAGAATTAACTGTAAATATTCTTAACACTGTTCTGCAATCAGCCAACTCATGTCAAATATTTTTTTTTTTAGCTCCACAAAGCTGAGGGAACATCATATTCTGAGAAAATGCACTAAACAGGTGACATCAGGTCTAACCTACACACAGTATTTGACTAATTGATGTGCTACTATTGTGTCCACGAAATCAGCTGATGCATTTTCATTTGTTTACAATTGACAGGTTTATACAACAATAAAGTGAATATACTGACTAAAGCAATTATAATGTCATTTTTTTTAGGAAATACTCAGCCCTCATGTGTCTTCAATTATATATTTAGTTATTAATTAGGACTACATCAGTCAAGTATTGGTGCTATACATTCAGTGTAATATTATCTGCATGCACAGAGTAAAAATTGTCCACCATCCTTAGACACACACACAAAGAAACATACCATGGAGATTGGTGTAAAATACATTAATTGACATTTAATTTTCCTGTTGTTGCCCTTCTTAGATAACCAATGACCAATCTTGAATTGTTTTGTTGTTGACTTAAAGTGATGTTGAACATTCCAGCGTTGATTGTATCATTTGATTTTATTTGCAGATATCCAGTCTATATACCGAAAGATTCCAGGTAAAATGTCCAGTTACTGGAGTAAACATAGAAAAATTCAGAGGGGAGTTGCACAAGATTTGCAAAAACTAAAGTCAGGATCTGTGGAAAGGGAAGAGAGGCATGCTTGTTATGGCATAAGCAATTTTGTGCAAGTGGCTCTTCCAACGCAGGAGTCAAATAGTAGGATTGAGCCAACTGATGTTTCCACACTAAGTGGTAGTGAGGTGGGGTTAACGAGAGCTTCGCTAACAGCACAGAGGAGAGCATTGATGAAATTACAGACGAGGAGGATGATATCAGAAAGTTACTTTCGGATTGGGCTCTTAGGAAACAAATTCTACATTCATCATTAACTGAACTACTCAAGATTCTATCCACGAAAATACCCGAATTAGGCCTACCAAAAGATTCACGGACTTTGTTGAAAACAAAACCAGTGGTGGAAACTAAAGAAGTCTCTGGAAGAACTTATTTCCACGCTGGCATAAAACATGGTGTGCTGTCCCACCTTACAACATCTGTTCATACAAGGTTGTCTGAGTCAGTGTCCCTCCAAATCAATATTGATGGCCTTCCTCTATACAAGGCCTATCTTGGGGCTAGTAGAAATCTACAAAGGCGTGGTCCAGACAAACCAGTCACCATTTGTCATTGGGATGTTCTTTGGGGAGAAGAAACCAACCAGTCTTGATTTCTTGCATGACTTTGTTTTTTTGGAGACCGAAATCTCTGCCATTATTTGTGACGCACCAGCAAGAGCCTTTGTCAGAAATGCAAAAGGTCACAATGGCTACTATGGCTGTGACAAATGCCGTCAAAAGGGAGTCTACTACCTGAATTGTATGACCTTCCCAGAAACAACAGCCCCTCTGAGGTCCAACCACAACACTTTTGATGATTTGACTGATGACGCTCATTACAGTGGGACAACACCTTCAGGATCATCGTCAATTGGTTTGGTGACACCATTTCCTCTTGACTACATGCACCTGGTATGTTTGGGAGTTACACGGAAACTGATAACTCTATGGCAGAAAGGGCCACTGAAAACACGTTTAGGTCCAGCTGTTGTCAGAAATGTATCTTCACAGCTGACTGACCTAAGACCTCACACTCCATCAGAAATCAACAGAAAACCCAGATCACTGAATGAGTCTGACCGTTGGAAGGCAACTGAGTTCCGTACATTTCTCTTGTACACTGTGCCTGTATGTTTAAAAGGACATATTTCAAGGGTGATGTATGAAAACTTAATGTTGCTTGCAGCTGCCATGACCATCTTCCTAAGTGTATCCTTGTGTGCAGACCACGCAGACTATGCTGGAAACCTCCTGGTTTTGTTTGTGGACCACTGTAGCTGCCTGTATGGGAACTAAAACATAACATATAACATGCATTGCCTAACCCTTCTCAGTCATGAAGCACAAGCATTTGGTGTTCTTGACAATATCTCTTGCTTCCCCTTTTTTCTTGGCCAGTTAAAAAGACTGATAAGAAAGCCAAACAAGCCTTTAGAGCAGGTTATACGGAGGCTGTCAGAAAGAGAGGCCATGAGAGCAACACAGTCAGATGCAGAGAAAACACAACAAAAGCAGCATGACAATGGCCCAGTCCCAAATGGTCTAACAGTGAAAGAGCAGTATAAAATAATGCAGTTCACTCACTTCTCCGTGCAGATGTCCACTGGGAATAACTCTTGCAGTTCACTCACTTCTCCGTGCAGATGTCCATTGGGAATAACTCTGTCCAGTTGAGGAACAAGAAGGTTGTCCTAGTGCAAAACCTGCTGGTGGAGGAACATGGAGACACTTTGATTGTGTACAAAACATGTAGGAACAAGACAGACCTTTTCGCATATCCCCTGCAATCATCACTCCTTGATATTTTCCATCTCTCTGGATTGAAGGATTAACTTATTTTCACTTGAGCCACAAATGTGCTACGGAAGTTTGTTCTACTCCCGTGTGAAGAGGGCTTTGCTGGAATGCCATTACTCTATTTGTTGGATGCAAAGCACCAATATAATATTTTTCTGTTTTCCTGTTATCTCTTTTCAAGGTACATTGTCAGTAAAAAGGTAATTATTTACTTGAAGGGATTTTCTTAAACTCCTACAATTAGATGTTACTATTGTGAAGTGTTTGAGTAAACTAATCTAATTGAGTGCCCTTATTTGCTTTTCTGTTCACAGTACCATGTCTGCTGTGGTTCATTTCCCGAACGAAGATGACAGTTTAGCTGTCATCTCGAAAACCTGGTGCACCAGGGACAAATGTTATCGGCCTCCATACAAGAGCCAAGAGAGATTAAGAAAGGCAGTGATGTCGCACGAACGGCCGGACATTGATACATGGGAGGTGTATTCAATTCAATTACTGAAGACAAAGAGTAAGTACTTGAACTCAATATTAAGATACTAAATGTCTCGTTTGCAGACATTTACAGATTAACTGATAAGCTCCTGTTTCGTGATGTTTTCAGATTCATATGAGAAAGCCCATGAGTGCCTGGTTCGGGCAGAAAAGAGCTCAAGCCTGGAAACAGAGCCAGAGTCTCACCAAATAAAGAGAAAGTAAGATTTAGTGTTTGAAATAAAAGGAATCTAAACACTACACTACTACTCTGAAAACTTCATGCTTGCTGTCATTCTGTCAGGCGAAATCCTACATTTGATCAGACCGACTCCGAGGAGTCTGACGCTGATCATAACCAGCACCCACCTGCGCCAAAGACCCCAAAATTCACCCCCAAAAGGGTTGATTCCACACACAAAAAAAGTGTATGCAAGATTTCATTTCGTGGCAATGAATTGTTCATACAAAGTATGTCTAATTTTCACAACCTGCATTTCATTTGCACAATTTGCAACAGTATCTTCTAGACCCTCTTTGTCACTCTCTGCTGGGGGTAAATGCCTCTTATTTATTGAATGTAATGAAGTATATCACATAACATTATGCTTAATAACTAATAATGTTATAATGTGTTTTTTGAAGGAATGCTGAAATAGTTTGGATGTGAACTCAGATGTACACTACCGGTCAAAAGTTTTAGAACACCTACTCATTCAAGGGTTTTTCTAATTTTTTTAAACTATTTTTTACATTGTAGAATAATAGTGAAGACATCAAAACTATGAAATAACACATATGGAATCATGTAGTAACCAAAAAAGTGTATATTTATTTATATTTGAGATTCTTCAAAGTAGCCACCCTTTGCATTGATGACATATTTGCACACTCTTGGCATTCTCTCAACCAGCTTCATGAGGTAGTCACCTGGAATGCATTTCAATTAACAGGTGTGTCTTCTTAAAAGTTAATTTGTGGAATTTCTTTCCTTCTTAATGCGTTTGAGACAATCAGTTGTGTTGTGACAAGGTGGAGGGGTGTACAGAAGATAGCCCTATTTGGTAAAAGACCAAGTCCATATTATGGCAAGAACAGCCCAAATAAGCAAAGAGAAACGACAGTCCATCATTACTTTAAGACATGAAAGTCAGTCAATCCGGAAAATTTCAAGAACTTTGAATGTTTCTTCAAGTGCAGTCGCAAAAACCATCAAGCGCTATGATGAAACTGGCTCTCATGAGGACCGCCACAGGAATGGAAGACCCAGAGTTACCTCTGCTGCAGAGGATAAGTTCATTAGCGTTACCAGCCTCAGAAATTGCAGCCCAAATAAATGCTTCACAGAGTTCAAGTAACAGACACATCTCAACAACAACTGTTCAGAGGAGACTGTGTGAATCAGGCCTTCATCGAACTGCTACAAAGAAACCACTACTAAAGGACACCAAGAAGAAGAAGAGACCTGCTTGGGCCAAGAAACACGAGCAATGGACATTAGACCGATGGAAATGTGTCCTTTGGTCTGGAGTCCAAATGTGACATTTTTGGTTCCAACCACTGTGTCTTTGTGAGATGCGGTGTGGGTGAACGAATGATCTGCGCATGTGTATTTCCCACAGTAAAGCATGGAGGAGGTGGTGTTATGATGTGGGGGTGCTTTGCTGGTGACACTGTCTGTGATTTATTTAGAATTCAAGGCACATTTAACCAGCATGGCTATCACGGCATTCTGCAGCGATATGCCATCCCATCTGGTTTGGGCTTAGTGGGACTATCATTTGTTTTTCAACAGGACAATGACCCAACACACCTCCAGGCTGTGTAAGGGTTATTTGACCAAGAAGGAGAGTGATGGAGTGCTGCATCAGATGACCTGGCCTCCACAATCCCCCTACCTCAACCCAATTGAGATGGTTTGGGATGAGTCGGTCAGCAGAGTTAAGGAAACACAGCTAACAAGTGCTCAGCATATGTGGGAACTCCTTCAAGACTGTTGCAAAAGCATTCCAGGTGAAGCTGGTTGAGAGAATGCCAAGAGTGTTTAAAGCTGTCATCAAGGCAAAGGGTGGCTATTTGAAAAATCTCAAATATAAAATACATTTTTATTTGTTTAATACTTTTTTGGTTACCACATGATTCCATATGTGTTATTTCATAGTTTTGATGTCTTCACTATTATTCTACAATGCAGAAAATAGTAAATATATGTATGTAAATTATATATTTCTGTATTTCATTTTCAATAAATTAAAAAAAAAATACAAAAAACATGTTTTCACTTTGTCATTATGGCTGATTGTGTGAAGATAGATGAGAATAATTAATATTTAATCAATTTTAAATTCACGCTGTATCAAAACAAAATGTGGAATAAGTCAAGGGGCATGAATACTTTCTGAAGACACTGCATAGTTCAATATCTTGTCTGCATGCTTTCTATCTGGTTTTGATCATTACCACTTACCTCTTAGATGGCCTGTCTAAGAGTTTTCCATACTGGAAAAAACACGTAATTTGCTCCAATTACTGTAATTTCATCTATATTAACCCCCTAGAATCGAATTATTAGTATTTGGACCCCCTTTAAATTAGTGGATTTGGCTATTTCAGCCACACCCGTTGCTGACAGGTGTAGAAAATCGAGCACACCGCCATGCAATCTCCATAGACAAACATTGGCAGTAGAATGACCCGTACTGAAGAGCTCAGTGACCTTCAACGTGGCACCGTCATAGGATACCACCTTTCCAACAAGTCAGTTCGTCAAATTTCTGCCATGCAAGAGCTGCCCCGGTCTACTGTAAGTGCTGTTATTGTGAAGTGGAAACATCTAGGAGCAACAATGGCTCAGTGGTAGGTCACACAAGTTCACAGAACGGGACCGACGACTGCTGAAGTGCATAGCGTGTAAAAATCGTCTGTCCTCGGTTGCAACACTCACTACCGATTTCCAAACTGCCAGGTAGCAACGTCAGCACAATAACTGTTTGTCGGGAGCTTCATGAAATGGGATTCCATGGCCGAGCAGCCTAAGATCACCATGTGCAATGCCAAGCGTCGGCTGGAGTGGTGTAAAGCTCGCCGCCATTGGACTCTGGAACAGTGGAAACTTGTTCTCTGGAGTGATGAATCACGCTTCACCATATGGCAGTCCGATTGACGAATCTGGGTTTGGTGGATGCCAGGAGAACGCTACCTCCCCCAATGCATAGTGCCAACTGTAAAGTTTGGTGGAGGAGGAATTATGGTCTGGGGCTGTTTTTCATGGTTCGGGCTATTCCCCTTAGTTCCAGTGAAAGGAAATCTTAACGCTACAGCATACAATGACATTCTAGACGATTCTGTGCTTCCAACTTTGTGGCAACAGTTTGGGGAAGGCCCTTTCCTGTTTCAACATAACAATGCCCCCGTGCACAAAGCGAAGTCCATACAGAAATGGTTTGTCAAGATCGGTTTGGAAGAACCTGACTGGCTTGCACAGAACTCTGACCTCAACTCCATTGAACACCTTTGGAATGACTGCGAGCCAGGCCTAATCGTCCAACATCAGTGCCTGACCTCACTAATGCTCTTGTGGCTGAATGGAAGCAAGTCCCCGCAGCAATGTTCCAACATCTAGTGGAAATCCTTCCCAGAAGAGTGGAGGCTGTTATAGCAGCAAAGGGGGGACCAACTCAATATTAATACCCATGATTTTGGAATGAGATGTTCGATGAGCTGTTGTCCACATACATTTGGCCGTGTAGTGTTTATATATATTTTTTGACTATCTGTTTTTCCATGTATGAATCTGTTATTCAATGCATTTCTATGGGCTAATAGCAGTAAGGCCAAATTCAATGTTTCATCAAATATTTCTATATTATTTTATACCTAAAGGGGTCCTAAAATTCAATATCAAATAGCTAAATGATCCTTGGTATGACCATCTTAAAACAACTCATATGTTAGCTTAGTAGAACCCCCGTTGAGAATCCAGGGGGTTAAAGGGCTAGTTCGAGATTTTGGCCATGAAGCCATTTATCTACTTCCCCAGAGAAGGATGAATAGAAATAGCTAGCATGCTAACGGTTCCTGCAGACTTCCAGTCATTACGGTAACTCTAGTCAGTATTGGCTCAGGAAACTACCTCTAACTTCCTTCATACTGGACGCAGATACATAAAAATGGTATCCACGATGGTATTCTGTTTTAGCTAGCGATATTCTTAAAAACAATTATGTTTCATATAATCAAAAATCAAGGAACAGGTGAGCTGCTGAGAGCTGCTTACTGCAGTTTTCGCTACCATTGAATAGAGATGTTTGTCAACGCCTCCTGTTCTCCCTGTCATTTGCTAGGAACTGCAGATTGCAGGATGGGATGGTTTTGTTTTCGTTTCCTTGTTCATACAGGCTGGATCAGTAGAGTTGGCTCTAGCAAGGGATAGTGTTTGGTTTCGGCACATTTTCAAAAACCATTGCTAAGATTGTGGATAACAGGTCTTCTCTTGCATGTCCAGGCTAAGTTCCTTAGTTATTCATTTTCTCGAAATCTAAAGGCACAACTTAGATTTGAGCCAATGTCTTAAGCAGTTGAACATGTTATTACTCCAACCTTGTGAAAGTTACAAACTGACACGTTTTCATTTTCGTCAAAAACAACTTTATATTGAAGGAGTGCATTTGATTTGACGGCCTGCACATGCGCAGTTCAGTGTGAGATGACCGTTAGATGACCGTTAGACCCGGTGTCGTGTTTCTACACATGAGCTTAGCTAGCCAACATCATCATGACATCGCCTACAAGTGTGATCGGGGATTTCTATTGGAGAAGCAGTTTTAGCCTATCTTCATACCGTACTGTCTTTGCTAAATCCTTTCCCAAGCTGTCGTTCTCAGGTTTGGCTCAACTGTTTGAATTGTCTATGGGAAGGCTTAGCCATGGAACATTCCATTGGGTGTGGGGATATCACCTGTCCACTCATTAATGATTCAATGGCAGGCATGAGGTCATAAAGGACAACCCACTGGGCACAGACGTCAGTTCAACGTCTAGTTTTGATCTACATTTGGTTGAGTTGTCAACTAATGTGAATTCAATGTGAAATCAACAAAAAATGTCAACATGTCATTGGATTTAGGTTAAAAGTTGCGTAAGAAAATAATGTTGATTACTTTTTTCAAAGCCAAGGTTTTCCACATTGAATTTTCTGGTTGAAATGACATGGAAACAAAGTTGATTCAACCAATTTTTGCCTAGTGGGAAGAATAGAAGTTTCCTGTTATTGTTAGTGTGGTGACCTTTACCCTGTGAGTAATCTGTAAATAAATTCCTTTTAATCAACTTCATTTTTATATTGGAGAACAGTATCTGATAATGTTGGATAACCCTTTTATATATTGCATGATCTACCGTATGTAATATCCTTCCATCATACACATTTCTGCTGTAAATCCTTGCTGTCTAAGTAAGTGCTGTGAAGGGGTGTCACTAATGTGTGTTTTCACAGTGCAATGGATCCAATAAGGAGTCCACTGGGCTGTGGAATTCAAGCAATATGTTCCTGATGGTCCCTCTGCCCCTTCACATATGGTGCTAATGAGATCAAAAGCACAGGGAGATGGACCCAGGGAGCGTGCCTGACTGGATAGTCAGGGGTTAAATGAAAACCTATGGTCTCGTCCTGGCTGGCCAGCTGGCACAGTCACACATAAGTGTAACCCAGAGCCCAAGAGACTTAAAATATTGTAGGTTGGGTCCTTCAAGAGACATTATGGATCAGCTTGATTTGAACGTAAAACTGAGAACACCTTTATTTGTGGAGGGAACATGCTCCCTTTCAATTCAAATCAAATCAAAGCAAATCAAATTTTATTTGCCACATGCGCTGAATACAACAGGTGTAGACATTACAGTGAAATGCTTACTTACAAGCCCTTAACCAACAATGCAAAGTAAAAAATAAAAAAGTGTTAAGCAAAAAATATAAAAGCAAATAACTAAAGAGCAGCAGTAAAATAAAATAACAGTAGGGAGGCTATATACAGGGGGGTACCGGTGCAGAGTCAATGTGCGGGGGCACCGGCTAATCAAGGTAATTGAGGTAATATGTACATGTGGGTAGAGTTAAAGTGGCTATGCATAAATAATAAACAGAGTAGCAGCAAAGTAAAAAAGGGGGACGGGGTGGGGGTGGGGGGGCAGTGCAAATTGTCCGGGTAGCCATGATTAGCTGTTCAGGAGTCTTATGGCTTGGGGGTAGAAGCTGTTGAGAAGCCTTTTGGACCTGGACTTGGCGCTCGGGTACCGCTTGCCGTGCGGTAGCAGAGAGAACAGTCTATGACTAGGGTGGCTGGAGTCTTTGACAATTTTGAGGGCCTTCCTCTGACACCACCTGGTATAGAGGTCCTGGATGGCAGGAAGCTTGGCCCCAGTGATGTACTGGGCCGTACGCACTACCCTCTGTAGTGCCTTGCGGTCGGAGGCTGAGCAGTTGCCATACCAGGCGGTGATGCAACCAGTCAGAATGCTCTCGATGGTGCAGCTGTAGAACCTTTTGAGGATCTGAGGACCCATGCCAAATCTTTTCAGTCTCCTGAGGGGGAATAGGCTTTGTCGTGCCCTCTTCACGACTGTCTTGGTGTGTTTGGACCATGATAGTTCATTGGTGATGTGGACACCAAGGAACTTGAAGCTCTCGACCTGCTCCACTACAGCCCCATCGATGAGATTGGGGGCGTGCTCAGTCCTCTTTTTTTTCCTGTAGTCCACAATCATCTCCTTTGTCTTGATCACGTTGAGGGAGAGGTTGTTATCCTGGCACCACACGGCCAGGTCTCTGACCTCCCTATAGGCTGTCTCATCGTTGTCGGTGTTCATGCCTACCACTGTTGTGTCGTCGGCAAACTTAATGAAGATGTTGGAGTCGTGCCTGGCCATGCAGTCATGGGTGAACAGGGAGTACAGGAGGGGACTGAGCATGCACCCCTGAGGGGCCCCCGTGTTGAGGATCAGCGTCGCAGATGTGTTGTTACCTACCCTTACCACCTGGGGGCGGCCCGTCAGGAAGTCCAGGATCCAGTTGCAGAGGGAGGTGTTTAGTCCCAGGATCCTTAGCTTAGTGATGAGCTTTGAGGACACTATGGTGTTGAACGCTGAGCTGTAGTAAATGAACAGCATTCTCACGTTGGTGTTCCTCTTGTCCAGGTGGGAAAGGGCAGTGTGGAGTGCAATTGAGATTGCATCATCTGTGGATCTGTTGGGGCGGTATGCAAATTGGAGTGGGTCTAGGGTTTCTGGGATAATGGGGTTGATGTGAGCCATGACCAGCCTTCAAAGCACTTCATGGCTACAGATGTGAGTGCTACGTGTCGGTAGTCATTTAGGCAGGTTTTCTTAGTGTCCTTGGGCACAGGGACTATGGTGGTCTGCTTGAAACATGTTGGTATTACAGACTCAGTCAGGGACATGTTGAAAATGTCAGTGAAGACACTTGCCAGTTGGTCAGCACATGCTCGGAGTACACGTCCCGGTAATCCGTCTGGCCCTGCGGCCTTGTGAATGTTGACCTGCTTAAAAGTCTTACTCACATCGGCTACGGAGAGCGTGATCACATAGTCATCCAGAACAGTTGGTGCTCTCATGTATGCTTCAGTGTTGCTTGCCTCGAAGCGAGCATAGAAGTGATTTAGTTCGTCTGGTAGGCTTGTGTCACTGGGCAGCTCGCGGCTGTGCTTCCCTTTGTAGTCTGTAATAGTTTTCAAGCCCTGCCACATCCGACGAGCGTCAGAGCCAGTGTAGTACAATTCAATCTTAGTCCTGTATTGACTCTTTGCCTGTTTGATGGTTCGTCGGAGGGCAAAGCGGGATTTCTTCTAAGTGTCCGGGTTAGAGTCCCACTCCTTGAAAGCAGCAGCTCTAGCCTTTAGCTCAGTGCGGATGTTGCCTGTAATCCATGGCTTCTGGTTGGGGTATGTACGTACGGTCACTGTGGGGACGACATCATCGATGCACTTATTGATGAAGTCATTGACTGATGTGGCGTCCTCCTCAATGCTTTCTGAAGAATCCCGGAACATTTTCCAGTCTGTGCTAGCAAAACAGTCCTGTAGCTTAGCATCTGCGTCATCTGACCACTTTTTTATTAACCGAGTCACTGGTGCTTCCTGCTTTAGTTTTTGCTTATAAGCAGGAATCAGGAGGATAGAATTATGGTCAGATTTGCCAAATGGAGGGCGAGGGAGAGCTTTGTATGCATCTCTATGTGTGGAGTAAAGGTGGTCTAGAGTTTTTTTTACCTCTGGTTGCACATTTAACATGCTGGTAGAAATGAGGTAGAACGGATTTAAGTTTCCCTGCATTAAAGTCCCGGGCCACTAGGAGCGCTGCCTCTGGATGAGCATTTTCCTGTTTACTTATGGCCTTATACAGCTCATTGAGTGCAGTCTTAGTGCCAGCATTGGTTTGTGGGTGGTATATAGACAGCTACGAAAAATATAGAAAAAAACTATCTTGGTAAATAGTGTGGTCTACAGCTTATCATGAGATACTCTACCTCAGGCGAGCAAAACCTTGAGACTTCCTTAGTGTTAGATTTTTTGCACCAGCTGTTGTTTACAAATATACACAGACCACCACCCCTTGTCTTACCGGAGTCAGCCGTTCTATCCTGACGATGTAGCGTATATCCCGCCAGCTGTATGTTATCAATGACGTCGTTCAGCCACGACTCTGTGAAACATAAGATATTACAGTTTTTTATGTCCCGTTGGTAGGATAACTGTAATCTTAGGTCGTCTACCTTATTTTCAAATGATTGAACATTGGCTAATAGGGTTGATGGAAGAGGCAGTTTACTCGCTCACCATCGGACCCTTACAAGGCACCCCGACCTACGTCCACGATATTTCCGTCTCTTTCTCATGCGAATGACGGGGATTTGGGAATTGTCGGGTGTCTGTAGGATATCCTTTGCGTCCGACTCATTGAAGAAAAAATCTTAGTCCAATACGAGGTGAGTAATCGCTGTCCTGATATCCAGAAGCTCTTTTTGGTCATAACAGACGGTGGCAGAAACATTATGTAAAGAATAAATGGCAAATAACGCCAAAAAACACACATAATAGTAGAATTGGTTAGAGGGCTGTAAAACGGCAGCCATCTTCTCCGGCGCCATTGTGATCGATAAGCAAGTGATAATATATAATACCATATACCATATCAGGCCCAGTTCTATTCCAGTCACTAGTCCCTTCCCCTAGCTCCTTGCCCCTAACCCAAATAGCTGAAAGGACTGGATAGTTGAAAGCAATTTGGTATAAGCTCCACTTCACCTAAGGGAGGGCTACGCAAAGGCCATCACAATACTGATTACCCGATTCCCATTCTTCCAGATCAGTCAACACATATGGAGTAATGTCTAGCAGATGGAGCTAGGGACTGAAATGGAATCAGACCCACTGCAGGCTACGTGTCATTCAGATGTCAATAGGATTAGCTTTCATGCTTCACTATCCTGTTCGGTTAGACTGTTAGATTGCTGTCAGTGAAGTGAAGTGAAATAAGCCAGAAGTCTGTGAACAGTAATGACCTGTCTGCCCCCTGTCATTTTAGGCCTCACTCTCTTTGGTAGAAAGGTGTAGACACATCCAGATTAGTGCAACATGCCTCTCTTCCTCTCTTTAGACAGAACTCAATGTATTACTGTACTGAAACAGATGTGGCCTGAGCAGCAAATGCTAGCTAGCCCCTGGGCACTGGGCAGGCGGTATGTTTTGGCTGAACACACTCAAGACAAGTGGATGATAATTGATATAGACACGTGTTAGATCAGTCATTACTCTTTAATGTGGTGTCTGTAAAACTTTTTGGACAGTAGGGAAATATATTCTCAGTTTCAATGAATATTATACGGATCATATCTAGAAAGATTTGTATAAATCAGCCATCCCTTTTTGGTTGTATTGAATGACTCCAATACCGAAGAGCTGTTTTGACCCTCACTGTCTGACCCTCATTGATCCTGGGCCATGGGTTAATGCTGCTAGTTAACCACTGCCACTCAGACAGAGTAGTCACTCAGACTAGTACTGTTAGCCGTTGAATAACAGCGAAAAGCAGATCTCATTTGTGCTGAGACCTGTGCATCCCAAAAGGCCATTACATGTCTGGGAGGACCCATGGGCCCTAGGGCATAGAAGTGTGTGTGTGTGTGTTCAATTTAGACACCCTTTATAACTGAGTAACTACAAACCCACTGAATCCATATTAGACATTATATTAGCCTTTGAAGAGGTTGTTTGGCGTGTCTGGTGTGTACCACTCCCCCTAGCCTGCAGACATAAACTCCAAACTGTTTAATGAGTCACACTGTCTCACTGTACTCTGGTTATTAAAAAAATAATTTCCAAGTACAGTACGAGACCACGTGAAAAACATCGAAGACAGCTCTCTTACCCACATCTCCTCCTGACTGCACAGCACTTGCTCCTCCTAACTCCTCCCAAGTCATATCTGATATGTCTGTGTTGCTCTTACACTAGGACATTGTACCTTTATTTATTTCTGTTATTTTTTACTGCAGGCAGTGAAGCATACTAACAGTCTGGCTAGTAAAATTGATGTTTGGTTGGCTTACAGAGGGAACAGAGATAACTTAGATATGAGGAAACAGCAAGGTGTTTTAGCTGTCACTTTTACAATACTGTTATGTCACTGCTCTTGGGATATGCTGCTCAGTGTTTTTCCATGTCATGTTTGAGCTGCATCTGTGCTCTAGGCTGTCCCCGGATCACTCAGGGATATGTTTGGGCAGTCTTGTAGACCTAGCTAATAATATTCAGATTATCATATTCATATTTTATGTCAATGTTTTTCATTCAGTTCTCTACCCAGACCATGGTGGAGGGTTTATTTGCGTTCTGATTAAATATGTGACATTTCACCTCCAGAGACCCTCCCGCAAACACCCCATTTTCTTTCTTTGTCTATTTTATTCACCTTATTTTACACAAACGCTATGACGCAGGCACATGTATAGTACAATATTGTGATATCAATAGAAATAAACTATTATTGCTCTATGTAGTCACATGGTTAATAAATGTGTGAATCTAGGTTCCTCAATATGGTTTCACTTATGTTGTTGCTGTGCTCTTATCTTTATGTACAGTTGAAGTCAGAAGTTTACATACACCTTAGCCAAATACAATTAAACTCAGTTTTTCACAATTCCTGACATTTAATCCTAGTAAAAATTCCCTGTCTTAGGTCAGTTAGGATAACCACTTCATTTTAAGTATGTGAAATGTCAGAATAATAGTAGAAAGAATGATTTATTTAAGCTTTTATTTCTTTCATCACATTCCCAGTGGGTCAGAAGTTTACATACACTCAATTAGTATTTGGTAGCATTGCCTTTAAATTGTTTAACTTGGGTCAAATGTTTTGGGTAGCCTTCCACAAGCTTCCCACAATATGTTGGGTGAATTTTGGCCCATTCCTCCTGACAGAGCTGGTGTAACTGAGTCAGGTTTGTAGGCCTCCTTGCTCGCACACGCTTTTTCTGCCAACACATTTTTTATAGGATTGAGGTCAGGGATTTGTGATGGCCACTCCAATACCTTGACTTTGTTGTCCTTAAGCCATTTTGCCACAACTTTGGAAGAATGCTTGGGGTCATTGTCCATTTGGAAGACCCATATGCGACCAAGCTTTAACTTCGTGACTGATGTCTTGAGATGTTGCTTCAATAAATCCATATAATTTTCCTTCCTCATACTGCCATCTATTTTGTTATGGCAGTTGTGGAGCAGTGGCTTCTTCCTTGCTGAGCGGCCTTTCAGGTTATGTCGATATAGGACTTGTTTTACTGTGGATATAGATACTTTTGTACCTGTTTCCTCCAGCATCTTCACAAGGTCCTTTGCTGTTTTTCTGGGATTGATTTGCACTTTTCGCACCAAAGTACGTTCATCTCTCGGAGACAGAACACGTCTCCTTACTGAGCGGTATGACGGCTACGTGGTCCCATGGTGTTTATACTTGCGTACTATTGTTTGTATAGATGAACGTGGTACCTTCAGGCATTTGGAAATTGCTCCCAAGGAAGAGCCATACTTGTGGAGGTCTACAATTTCTTTTCTGAGATGTTGGCTGATTTCTTTGGATTTTCCCATGATGTCAAGCAAAGAGGCACTGAGTTTGAAGTTAGGCCTTGAAATACATCCACAGGTACACCTCCAATTGACTCAAATGATGTAAATTAGCCTATCAGAAGCTTCTAAATCCATGACATCATTTTCTGGAATTTTCCAAGCTGTTTAAAGGCACAGTCAACTTAGTGTAAAAAAACTTCTGACACACTGGAATTGTGATACAGTGAATTATAAGTGAAATAATCTGTCTGTAAACTATTGTTGGAAAAATTATTGTGTCATGCACAAAGTAGATGTCCTTACCGACTTGCCAAAACTATAGGTTGTTAACAAGACATTTGTGGAGTGGTTGAAAAATGAGTTTTAATGACTCCAACCTAAGTGTATGTAAACTTCCGTTTTCAACTGTAGGCAGGGGGGTCACCATAATTATACATGTCCCTGTCTGAACTCAGACCGAAAGTCAGTGAAGCATACTAACAGTCTGGCTAGTAAAATTGATGTTTGGTTGGCTTACAGAGGGAACAGAGATAACTTAGATATGAGGAAACAGCAAGGTGTTTTAGCTGTCACTTTTACTATACTGTTATGTCACTGCTCTTGGGATATGCTGCTCAGTGTTTTTCCATGTCATGTTTGAGCTGCATCTGTGCTCTAGGCTGTCCCCGGATCACTCAGGGATATGTTTGGGCAGTCTTGTAGACCTAGCTAATAATATTCAGATTATCATATTCATATTTTATGTCAATGTTTTTCATTCAGTTCTCTACCCAGACCATGGTGGAGGGTTTATTTGCGTTCTGATTAAATATGTGACATTTCACCTCCAGAGACCCTCCCGCAAACACCCCATTCTCCTTCTTTGTCTATTTTATTCACCTTATTTTACACAAACGCTATGACGCAGGCACATATATAGTACAATACTGTGATATCAATAGAAATAAACTATTATTGCTCTATGTGGTCACATGGTTAATAAATGTGTGAATCTAGGTTCCTCAATATGGTTTCACTTATGTTGTTGCTGTGCTCTTATCTTTATGTACAGTTGAAGTCAGAAGTTTACATACACCTTAGCCAAATACAATTAAACTCAGTTTTTCACAATTCCTGACATTTAATCCTAGTAAAAATTCCCTGTCTTAGGTCAGTTAGGATAACCACTTCATTTTAAGTATGTGAAATGTCAGAATAATAGTAGAAAGAATGATTTATTTAAGCTTTTATTTCTTTCATCACATTCCCAGTGGGTCAGAAGTTTACATACACTCAATTAGTATTTGGTAGCATTGCCTTTAAATTGTTTAACTTGGGTCAAATGTTTTGGGTAGCCTTCCACAAGCTTCCCACAATATGTTGGGTGAATTTTGGCCCATTCCTCCTGACAGAGCTGGTGTAACTGAGTCAGGTTTGTAGGCCTCCTTGCTCGCACACGCTTTTTCTGCCAACACATTTTTTATAGGATTGAGGTCAGGGATTTGTGATGGCCACTCCAATACCTTGACTTTGTTGTCCTTAAGCCATTTTGCCACAACTTTGGAAGAATGCTTGGGGTCATTGTCCATTTGGAAGACCCAAATGCGACCAAGCTTTAACTTCGTGACTGATGTCTTGAGATGTTGCTTCAATAAATCCATATAATTTTCCTTCCTCATACTGCCATCTATTTTGTTATGGCAGTTGTGGAGCAGTGGCTTCTTCCTTGCTGAGCGGCCTTTCAGGTTATGTCGATATAGGACTCGTTTTACTGTGGATATAGATACTTTTGTACCTGTTTCCTCCAGCATCTTCACAAGGTCCTTTGCTGTTTTTCTGGGATTTATTTGCACTTTTCGCACCAAAGTACGTTCATCTCTCGGAGACAGAACACGTCTCCTTACTGAGCGGTATGACGGCTGCGTGGTCCCATGGTGTTCATACTTGCGTACTATTGTTTGTACAGATGAACGTGGTACCTTCAGGCATTTGGAAATTGCTCCCAAGGAAGAGCCATACTTGTGAAGGTCTACAATTTCTTTTCTGAGATGTTGGCTGATTTCTTTGGATTTTCCCATGATGTCAAGCAAAGAGGCACTGAGTTTGAAGTTAGGCCTTGAAATACATCCACAGGTACACCTCCAATTGACTCAAATGATGTAAATTAGCCTATCAGAAGCTTCTAAATCCATGACATCATTTTCTGGAATTTTCCAAGCTGTTTAAAGGCACAGTCAACTTAGTGTAAAAAAACTTCTGACACACTGGAATTGTGATACAGTGAATTATAAGTGAAATAATCTGTCTGTAAACTATTGTTGGAAAAATTATTGTGTCATGCACAAAGTAGATGTCCTTACCGACTTGCCAAAACTATAGGTTGTTAACAAGACATTTGTGGAGTGGTTGAAAAATGAGTTTTAATGACTCCGACCTAAGTGTATGTAAACTTCCGATTTCAACTGTAGGCAGGGGGGTCACCATAATTATACATGTCCCTGTCTGAACTCAGACCGAGAGTCAGTGAAGCATACTAACAGTCTGGCTAGTAAAATTGATGTTTGGTTGGCTTACAGAGGGAACAGAGATAACTTAGATATGAGGAAACAGCAAGGTGTTTTAGCTGTCACTTTTACTATACTGTTATGTCACTGCTCTTGGGATATGCTGCTCGTGTTTTTCCATGTCATGTTTGAGCTGCATCTGTGCTCTAGGCTGTCCCCGGATCACTCAGGGATATGTTTGGGCAGTCTTGTAGACCTAGCTAATAATATTCAGATTATCATATTCATATTTTATGTCAATGTTTTTCATTCAGTTCTCTACCCAGACCATGGTGGAGGGTTTATTTGCGTTCTGATTAAATATGTGACATTTCACCTCCAGAGACCCTCCCGCAAACACCCCATTCTCCTTCTTTGTCTATTTTATTCACCTTATTTTACACAAACGCTATGACGCTTAGGCACATATATAGTACAATACTGTGATATCAATAGAAATAAACTATTATTGCTCTATGTGGTCACATGGTTAATAAATGTGTGAATCTAGGTTCCTCAATATGGTTTCACTTATGTTGTTGCTGTGCTCTTATCTTTATGTACAGTTGAAGTCAGAAGTTTACATACACCTTAGCCAAATACAATTAAACTCAGTTTTTCACAATTCCTGACATTTAATCTAGTTAAAATTCCCTGTCTTAGGTCAGTTAGGATAACCACTTCATTTTAAGTATGTGAAATGTCAGAATAATAGTAGAAAGAATGATTTATTTAAGCTTTTATTTCTTTCATCACATTCCCAGTGGGTCAGAAGTTTACATACACTCAATTAGTATTTGGTAGCATTGCCTTTAAATTGTTTAACTTGGGTCAAATGTTTTGGGTAGCCTTCCACAAGCTTCCCACAATATGTTGGGTGAATTTTGGCCCATTCCTCCTGACAGAGCTGGTGTAACTGAGTCAGGTTTGTAGGCCTCCTTGCTCGCACATGCTTTTTCAGTTCTGCCCACAAATGTTTTATAGGATTGAGGTCAGGGATTTGTGGCCACTCCAATACCATTACTTTGTTGTCCTTAAGCCATTTTGCCACAACTTTGGAAGAATGCTTGGGGTCATTGTTCATTTGGAAGACCCATATGCGACCAAGCTTTAACTTCGTGACTGATGTCTTGAGATGTTGCTTCAATATATCCATATAATTTTCCTTCCTCATGCCGCCATCTATTTTGTTATGGCGGTTTTGGAGCAGTGGCTTCTTCCTTGCTGAGGGCCTTTCAGGTTATGTCGATATAGTACTCGTTTTACTGTGGTTATAGATACTTTTGTACCTGTTTCCTACAGCATCTTCACAAGGTCCTTTGCTGTTTTTCTGGGATTGATTTGCACTTTTCGCACCAAAGTACAGTGGGGAAAAAAAGTATTTAGTCAGCCACCAATTGTGCAAGTTCTCCCACTTAAAAAGATGAGAGAGGCCTGTAATTTTCATCATAGGTACACGTCAGCTATGACAGACAAAATTAGATTTTTTTTCTCCAGAAAATCACATTGTAGGATTTTTAATGAATTTATTTGCAAATTATGGTGGAAAATAAGTATTTGGTCAATAACAAAAGTTTCTCAATACTTTGTTATATACCCTTTGTTGGCAATGACAAGGTTTTCACACACTGTTGTTGGTATTTTGGCCCATTCCTCCATGCAGATCTCCTCTAGAGCAGTGATGTTTTGGGGCTGTTGCTGGGCAACACAGACTTTCAACTCCCTCCAAAGATTTTCTATGGGGTTGAGATCTGGAGACTGGCTAGGCCACTCCAGGACCTTGAAATGCTTCTTACGAAGCCACTCCTTCATTGCCCGGGCAGTGTGTTTGGGATCATTGTCATGCTGACAGACCCAGCCACGTTTAATCTTCAATGCCCTTGCTGATGGAAGGAGGTTTTCACTCAAAATCTCACGATACATGGCCCCATTCATTCTTTCCTTTACACGGATCAGTCGTCCTGGTCCCTTTGCAGAAAAAACAGCCCCAAAGCATGATGTTTCCACCCCCATGCTTCACAGTAGGTATGGTGTTCTTTGGATGCAACTCAGCATTCTTTGTCCTCCAAACACGGACCGAGTTGAGTTTTTACCAAAAAGTTATATTTTGGTTTCATCTGACCATATGACATTCTCCCAATCCTCTTCTGGATCATCCAAATGCACTCTAGCAAACTTCAGACGGGCCTGGACATGTACTGGCTTAAGCAGGGGGACACGTCTGGCACTCCAGGATTTGAGTCCCTGGCGGCGTAGTGTGTTACTGATGGTAGGCTTTGTTACTTTGGTCCCAGCTCTCTGCAGGTCATTCACTAGGTCCCCCGTGTGGTTCTGGGATTTTTGCTCACCGTTCTTGTGATCATTTTGACCCCATGGGGTGAGATCTTGCGTGGAGCCCCAGATCGAGGGAGATTATCAGTGGTCTTGTATGTCTTCCATTTCCTAATAATTGCTCCCCACAGTTGATTTCTTCAAACCAAGCTGCTTACCTATTGCAGATTCAGTCTTCCCAGCCTGGTGCAGGTCTACTATTTTGTTTCTGGTGTCCTTTGACAGCTCTTTGGTCTTGGCCATAGTGGAGTTTGGAGTGTGACTGTTTGAGGTTGTGGACAGGTGTCTTTTATACTGATAACAAGTTCAAACAGGTGCCATTAATACAGGTAACGAGTGAAGGACAGAGGAGCCTCTTAAAGAAGAAGTTACAGGCCTGTGAGAGCCAGAAATCTTGCTTGTTTGTAGGTGACCAAATACTTATTTTCCACCATAATTTGCAAATAAATTCATAAAAAATTCTACAATGTGATTTTCTGGAGAAAAAAAATCTCAATTTGTCTGTCATAGTTGACGTGTACCTATGATGAAAATTACAGGCCTCTCTCATCTTTTTAAGTGGGAGAACTTGCACAATTGGTGGCTGACTAAATACTTTTTTCCCCCACTGTACGTTCATCTCTCGGAGACAGAACACGTCTCCTTCCTGAGCGGTATGACGGCTGCGTGGTCCCATGGTGTTTATACTTGCGTACTATTGTTTGTACAGATGAACGTGTTACCTTCAGGCATTTGAAAATTACTCCCAAGGAAGAGCCAGACTTGTGGAGGTCTACAATTTCTTTTCTGAGGTCTTGGCTGATTTCTTTGGATTTTCCCATGATGTCAAGCAAGAGGCACTGAGTTTGAAGGTAGGCCTTGAAATACATCCACAGGTACACCTCCAATTGACTCAAATGATGTAAATTAGCCTATCAGAAGCTTCTAAATCCATGACATCATTTTCTGGAATTCTCCAGGCTGTTTAAAGGCATAGTCAACTTAGTGTAAAAAAACTTCTGACACTGGAATTGTGATACAGTGAATTATAAGTGAAATAATCTGTCTGTGAACAATTGTTGGAAAAGTTATTCTGTCATGCACAAAGTAGATGTCCTTACCGACTTGCCAAAACTATATGTTGTTAACAAGACATTTGTGGAGTGGTTGAAAAATTAGTTTTAATGACTCCAACCTAAGTGTATGTAAACTTCCGACTTCAACTGTATCTATCATTAGGTAAGCCACAGAATCTTCCCTAAACAACACCTGTTGTCTGAGACGAGGCAGTGCTGTTTTGATGTAGGCTACTGATAAAAGGACCAAGACTTATATTTTATATTTGGGCCAGACGCACATACGCACGCACGCACACACGCACACGCACGCACACACACACACACACACACACACACACACACACACACACACACACACACACACACACACACACACACACACACACACCAGTGCAGTGTTAATTTTGTCAACAAAAATACTGACTAAAATATTCGTCAAAAAAATCTGACTACTAAGTGAACTGGACAAGAGGTTTTGGAGAGATTGAGAGCTTTTCAGTGATTAACACTATAATATTAGCAGCACAGATGCGCAGCGCAGTTATGTTCAACAGTGGGAAGGATGTGCCACACCCGGCATACACAGCCTACATTAGCTGGTGAGATGCGGTGAGCAAGCAATGAGTGTGGGCAAACAGGCTCCGCTCCGCCTCTGATTCTACACATCCTGCAGGTGACTCTCTTGCTTCCCCGTAGCTAACCAGTCACCACCAGCCTTCTAGTTAGCTACCCTTTGCCTGGTTAAGAAACACAAACTGCTTTACGAAATTAACAACAATAGCAGCATTGAGTTTAATAGTAAAACAACATTCTAGCTACGTTTTTCTCTCCCTTGAGTATAGAAAAGTAGGCTGTCTTTGAATTTTTTATCCCGCTGCTCCACCCTCCCACTTTCCCCACTGCATTTCATAGCCAGGTTCTGTAGCCAACATAACCAAGTCTTCCTATTTTTCTCAGAGAAAACCATTTGATTCTTGCCCTTACCGTTCAAAAGATATGACCCATAATACCAGCGCTATTTTTATTTTTATTTTTTTAAGTGCATTGGCGGGCAGCACATCGTGGGCCATTCTAAAACTAGGCTACTTGCGGACCAGACCGTTAACCATTTGTTCAGGCTACACCTTGTTCAGTCATGTTACCTCATTAGCTAGCTATAGCTAACAACCTAGGGCGCGGTCAGCAGGACGCAACGTTTTGGAACGTTGCCTCTCTGATATAATGTATTGAATAAGGAATAACGTTTGCTCTATTTATGGAATTTCTATCTGCAATGTTCGAGAACATTTTACAACTGAACGTGGCACTGATAACATTGCCAGTAGCCTATATGCAAACATTTGGTGGCACTGTAAGAAAGAAAAATGGATTGCAAACAGTTTATTGACAAAACTCCTCTTGCCACTACACTATATCTGACTGGGTACATAACTTTATTTTTGAGTTAATGTGGACCTAGTGACTCAGACTTGAGTACTTGGACCAGGACTTGAGCACTGGGACTCAGACGTCAACCATACAGACTTGTGACTCGACCCGTGACTAGACCATTGGTGACTCGGACTAGGACTCGAGCACAGGGGACTTGGGACTCGATTCGGACTCGAGGTTTAGTAACTCGAGTAACGCGCCAGTGACACACACACACACACATCCGACAGCATGTTATCATACAGTACATACATCTCTCTCAACCCAGTATCACCGTATCAACCAAACATCCTATCTTAAGAGTATAGGGATATCACTCTTCCTTCCCTCTCAGCCTTCAGTATCTATGTTTACACCAGATAAACAAACACACACTTTACTTGAACTTTACTGTAGGTGATGCTTTCCTTATCCACATAGTAGTTTGAATAACAGATTAATCTCATGGTATGACTTTGACCAGGGACAATACCAATAAGACAAGTTCTACTATAATTTTGTGTGGCTCGGTTGGTAGAGCATGGCGCTTGCAACACCAGGGTTGTGGGTTTGATTCCCACGGGGGACCATTACAAAAATGTATGCACTCACTACTGTAAGTTGCTCTGGATAAGAGTGTCTGCTAAATGACTAAAATGTACATGTAAAAAATGTTTTAGGCCTCAAGCGCCTGGCAGGGACAGGTTTTCATGATCTCTCCATTGAGAATTGTGTTGACGTGTTAGCCTTTATGGCAAGCTAAAGAAATAGCAAGTGGGGTGATGGTTTATTGAGAGGGGCCGTGGAGCTGGTGAAGGGTGTCAGGTGATTAGACTGATTTTGTTGGGTTGTGTGTGATGGAATTGGTACCCATGTGGTCTGTGTAGGGCTTGATGTGGAGTTCTCTCAACTATGGTGTCCCTATCCCTGTCCCTGCTGTGTTTTTCATGATACTGTGGGTTATCACGGAGACAGAGCACAGAAAACATTGGGACGTCTGCAGCGGTGCTGGGATTGAGAGTGACGTCCACGTCACCGGTGAGAGTCCTGATAACCTGAGAGGGTCGACTTCCTGTACAGCTGGGCCTCTCCAGCTACAACACACTCACTAGTGAATCATTCACAGAAAGACACACTAGAACACACACACATACCGGAACACACACCTTACGTACGTGAAGTATGAAAAACTCTCTCTCAAGTGCACATACACACGAAGACATAGATTCTAGCAGAGGGCAGGACACTACTGCCATTCTGTGTTTTTCCTTGATATTCCTTCCTATTTGTCGTTTGTTTTAGTGGAAGGAAGAGACCAACTCAATGTTGCGACAACGAGGGAGAAAAACATCCTGAGGTTATCCAAATACAGATCCCTGTTCTGCCCCCCTCTCTGCCCCAGCCCTCTCTCCCTACCCCTGTTTTCAATCTCAAACAGCTTAATTACATCATTAGACATTTTGTGAATTGAGAGTACCTGGTCATTCAGTCTTATCAGCCCCAGCAGATTTCACCCCACTCCGTAGGCCCAGGAGACACACAATAACAGTGAGAGAACCCATCCTGTCCGCCTCAATGCATAATGGTTAATTGTGCAGTGAAATATTGTTTTGAATAGAGTATAATTGCTTTGGCATTATTTAATCTATCTGGGCAGGATGTTAACCATGATAACCTGGTCTTTAATCCATTTAATATTAATGAAGCTAACCAGAAATATAATGACTGTGTTAATCCAGATTCAAATTTCCTGAAATTCACCAGAGATGAGTCTATCATATCAATTGAACAACCTGTAAAGCAGTCTATCTAATTCCAAGACAAGCTTATTCTTTACCTTTCATTTGAACGTTCAGAGTCTTCCTAAAAATCATGCCCACCTTATTCCTTATCTGTCTTCTTTCAACCATGAATTTTCCATGATTGCCCTTTCAGAAACATGGTTAACTGAAGCGACAACAATACATTATGATATGTCTCCTTATAATGCTGTTCACAACTGTAGAACATCAAGAGTGTGGGGAGGTGTGTCCATTTTTGTTCATAAAAGTCGTAATTTCTTTGTAAGAGAGGACCTTGCACTTATATCTGATAACAATGATGTTGAATCGCTTTTCATAGAAATTCTCTCCTGTTCATTTTTTTGTGGTAAAAAAATTGTAATTGGATGTGTCTATTGGCCACCCGATACTGCCATTGGTCGTTTTATTGACATCCTTGCATCAACCTTGGGTTTGATTAATAATTCAGATCAAATGGGTTTTCTATTGGGTGACTACAACATTCATTTATTTAAAAGTGTGAACCATTCACTAACATCTGACTTTTTGAATACTTTATACTCCAGCTATCTATATCCCCTCATCTACAAACCCACAAGAGTGACCAGTTCATCTGCCACCCTTATTGATAATATACTTTATACTGACGTTTCTGACCACTTTCCAATATTCCACTTCTAATTGGCAGCTAGAAATGAACAGGTGGGAATGGATAGTAGCATTAAATGTAGAATATTTAACAAAAGCTATTCTGAGCGCTTTAAGATGTTGATTGATGATATTTCATGGGAACATTTTTATAATCATCCCGATGTGTCTGCTTACCAGACTTTTCTCACATCCTTCAATTCTGTATTTCACCACTGCTTTCCCTTAGTTAGACTAAGTAAGAGAGCAACATATTGTCACACCCTGATCTGTTTCACCTGTCTTTGTGATGGTCTCCACCCACTCCAAAGGTCGCCCATCTTCCCCATTGTCCCCAGTATTTATACCTGTGTTCTCTGTTTGTCTGTTGCCAGTTAGTTTTGTTTCGTCAAGCCTACCAGCGGTTTCCCCCTTGCTCCTGTCTTTTTCTAGTTCCTGTTTTCTAGTTATCCCGGTTTTGACCATACCTTGTCACACCACCCTGGATTATTAAAATTTTTAAATTATTGACCTCTACCTGCCCTGACCCTGAGACTGCCTGCCGTTCTGTACCATTTGGGACTCTGATCTGGATTACTGACCTTTGCCTGCCCTTGACCTGTCGTTTGCCTGCCCCCTGTTTTTGTAATAAACTTTTGTTACTTCGACACTGTTTGCATCTGGGTCTTCTCCTGAAACGTGATAGTACGAACTGGCCATGACTGACCCAGCAGACTTGGACCAGCTCTGCAACGCCATCTCCTCCTAAGGAGCCACCATTGGAAGGCACGAGGAGTTGCTTCGTGGTCTCATGGAAGGGTTCCAGACCTTGGCCGAACGCCATGACAGAGCGTTTAACACATTCCTGGAGCAATTCCGCGGGTTGTCTGTTACCACGACGGTAATCTCCCAGCCCCTCAGTAACCCGGCTGTTATCAGCGCGGCCTACCCGGCCACCCCAGTTTCCCGAGAACCCTGCTTACCTCCCCCGGAATGCTTGGCTGGAGAGTCGTGAACCTGTCAGGCATTTCTCACTCAGTGTTCGCTCATCATCGAGCTGCAGCCCTCCTCCTTCCCCTTGGACCGCTCTAAGATAGCATACCTCATCACGCTGATGTCCAGGAGGGCTCTCGCCTGGGCTACGGCAGTGTCTGGAGGAGTTCATGCAGGAGGTAAAGAAGGTTTTCGATGCTCCATTGTCCGGGAGTGAGGCTGCCCGGAAGTTACTCCAGCTTCGGCAAAAATCCTGCAGTGTGGCAGACTATGCAGTGGATTTCCGAACATTGGCAGCTGAGTGTGCCTGGAACCCAGAAGCGCTGTTCGACACGTTCCTACACAGAGTATCGGAGGAAGTAAAGGACGAGCTTGCAGCCCGGGAACTACCAATGGATCTCGACTCGCTCATCACCTTGACCATTTGGATCGATGGGCGACTACGGGAACGAAGGAAGTAGAGGAAGGATTCCACCTCGCCTCTGAGACATCCCGGAAGTCTCTGACGGCTCCGTTGTCGAGAGAACCTGAGGCTACCCGAGTTCCTCAGAGAGACTCTGAAGTCTCTCGGGGACGACTGTACTCGCTGTCGGGTCCGGAGACCAAGGCTATGGCGACCTACATTGAGGACTCCCTAGATACCGGGTTCATCCATCCTTCTGCCTCCCCCGCTTGTGCAGGGTTCTTCTTTGTGGAGAAGAAGGACAAAACCCTGCACCCGTGCATCGACTACCGGGGCCTAAACAACATCTCCTCAGCCTTCGAGCCCGTCCAGGGGGCCAATATGTTCTCCAAGCTGGACCTACGGAACGCCTACCACCTGGTGCGGATAAGGGAGGGGGACGAGTGGAAGACTGCCTTCAACACGGCCAGCGATCACTACGCGTATCTGGTCATGCCATTTGGCCAATGCTCCAGCCTTGTTCCAGGCCCTGGTTAATGATGTTTTCCGCGACATGTTGAACTGGTTCATCTTCATCTACCTCGACGACATCCTCATCTTCTCCCGCTCCACCCAAGAACACGTGCTCCACGTCCAACATGTCCTCCAATGCCTCCTGGAGAACCAGCTTTTTGTGAAAGCAGAGAAATGTGAATTCCATCGCTCCACCATCCCCTTCCTGGGCTACATCATCGCTGCAGGGAGTGTACAGATGGATCCCGGGAAGGTGAGAGTGTGGTGGATTGGCCCCAGCCTAGGTCCAGAGTGCAGTTGCAACGTTTCCTGGGGTTCGCCAACTTTTATCGCCACTTTGTCCGGGGTTACAGTCTGGCTTCCCCCCGTCTGCACTTACCTCTCCCAAGGTTCCACTCACATGGTCCCCAGCTGCTGACCGGGCATTCCGGGACCTCAAACACTGTTTCACCACTGCTCCCATCATGGTTCATCCTGACCCGTCCCACCAGTTCGTGGTGGATGCCCATGCGTTCGGCCCTGGACCTCAAGTTACATCCCTGCGCCGCCTTCTCCCATTGCCTCAACACCACGGAGAGGAATTACGATGTGGGGAATCGTGAGCTTCTTGCGGTGAAGATGGCATTGGAAGAGTGGAGGCACTGACTGGAGGGTGCGGAACATCCATTCATTGTGTGGACAGACCACAAGAACTTGGAATATCTCTGCACCGCCAAGCGTCTCAATTCCAGGCAAGCTAGGTGGGCCTTGCTTTTCAGCCGGTTCAACTTCTCCCTCTCATACCGACCGGGATCCAAGAATGTCAAGCCAGATGCGCAGTCACACCGCTATAGCCCCGCGGCTACACCCCCGGAATCTGAGACCATCCTTCCCACCTTGTGCTTGGTGATGGCACTCAGTTGGGGAATAGGGAAGCAGGTCCGGGAGGCGCAGCATTTCCAGCCAAACCCCGGGGGTGTCCGCTCCTCGGTCCTGGAATGGGTCCACTCTTCCAGGCTTGCCTGCCACCCGGGCTCCCGTCGGACCCTGGCCTTTGCGCGACAACGCTTTTGGTGGCCGACCATGGTTCCTGACGTCTCTGCATTCATCACCACCTGCACGATCTGTGCGCAGAACAAGACTCCTCGGCAATCTCCGGCTGGTCTCCTCCAACCTCTGCCTGTTCCTCACCATCCTGGTCTCACATATCCCTGGACTTTGTCACGGGTCTTCCCCCATCTGATGGCAACACCGCCATCCTGAGAGTTGTGGACCGGTTTTCCAAAGCCGCCCACTTTATTCCTCTCCTCAAGCTACCCTCTGCCAAAGAGACGGCCCAGCTCATGTTGCAGCACGTCTTCCGGATCCATGTACTCCCAGTGGACATGGTCTCCGACCGGGGTCCTCAGTTCTCGTCCCGGTTCTGGAAGGTGTTCTCCACACTCATTGGGTCATCGGCCAGCCTGTCCTCCGGTTTCCACCCTCAGTCCAACAGCCAGTCGGAGCGAGCTAACCAAGACCTGGAGACGACTCTGCGCTGCCTGGTCTCCACCAACCCCACCACCTGGAGCCTAGTGTGGGTCGAATATGCCCGCAACACCCTTCTCTGTGCTGCCACAGGTCTTTCGCCCTTTGAGTGTTCCCTGGGTTATCAGCCTCCTCTCTTCCCGGAGCAAGAGGAAGAGGTCGGCATACCCTCGGCCCAGATGTTTGTCCGCCGCTGTCATCGTACCTGGAGGAGAGCCCGGTCGGCTCTTCTCAAGACCCCGGCTCCCCAGTATCTTCTCGGGCCTAAGGTATAGCTGTCCACCCGAGATCTCCCCCTCCGGGTGGAGTCTCCCGAGTGGCGCAGTGGTCTAAGGCACTGCATCGCAGTGCTAGCTGTGCCACTAGAGATCCTGGTTCGAATCCAGGCTCTGTCGTAGCCGGCCGCGACCGGGAGACCCATGGGGAGGCGCACAATTGGCCCAGCGTCATCCAGGGTAAGGGAGGGAATGGCCGGCAGGGATGTAGCTCAGTTGGTAGAGCATGGCGTTTGCAACGCCAGGGTTGTGGGTTCGATTCCCACGGGGGGCCAGTATGAAAAATAATGTATGCACTCACTAACTGTAAGTCACTCTGGATAAGAGCGTCTGCTAAATGACTAAAATGTAAATGTGAGTCCCGCAAACTTTCCCCCTGGTTTATCTGCCCTTTCCCCATCTCCAAGATCATTAGCCCCTCTGCTGTTCATCTTCTGTTGCCCCGTACCCTCCGTATACATCCCACTTTTCATGTGTCTAGGATCAAACCCATGTCTCACAGCCCTTTGTCTCCTGTTTCCAGATAAACAAATTACCAACTTCATTGCATTCACTGATAAGAATAAGAAATATTGTAAATTGTTGGGAATGAATTAGACCAGGTTGCATCCATTAGATTCCTACACTCTTAGCACGTTTTTGTCTATCTATAACCTTTTTAAAAGGTTATTTGGCTGTCTCCATAGGAGAACCCATTGAAGAACCCTTTTTGGAGCCAGGTAGAAATTTTGGGTTCCATGTAGAACCCTTTCCACAGAGAGTTCTACATGGAACCCAAAATAGTTATATCTGGAACCAAAAAGGGTTTTCCTATGGGAACAGTCGAAGACTCCTTTTTTTTAGTGTAGGTGTTCTATTTGATGAAAAGTTGTCCTGGAAAGATCATACTCACTTTGTCTGCAGCAAAGTGGTGAAGTCCGTTGGTATCATCAGAAAGATTAGTGGTTTGGTTCATCAGGCTTGCTTCCTAACACTATAATACAGGTTACACATGGCCAGTACATATGCTTCCTACCTACACAAATTACTCATCACACAGAAGAAATTTGCAAGACTAGCCACTACTTTTAACTACTTGGCTCCATGTTCCCCTCTGTTTAAGAAACTCAATATATATTCTATCTACAATGTTAATACACTGAACAAAAATATAAACGCAACATGCAACAATTTCAAAGATTTTACTGAGTTACAGTTCATATAAGGAAATCAATCAATTAAAATAAATAAATTAGGCCCTAATCTATGGGATTCACATGACTGGGAATACAGATACAGATATGCTGTTGGTTACAGATACTTTTTTTCAAAGGTAGGGGGTGGATCAGAAAACCAGTCAGTATCTAGTGTGACTACCATTTGCCTCATGCAGTGCGACACATCTCCTTCACATAGAGTTGATTAGGCTGTTGATTGTGGCCTGTGGAATGTTGTCCCACTCCTCTTCAATGGCTGTGCGAAGTTGCTGGATATTGGCAGGAACTGGAACACGCTGTCATACACGTCGATCCAGAGCATCCCAAACATGCTCAATGGGTGACATGTCTGGTGAGTATGCAGGCCATGGAAGAACTGAGACATTTTCAGCTTCCAGGAACTGTGTACAGATCCTTGCAACATTATCATTATTATTATTATGCTGAAACATGAGGTGACGGCAGCGGATGAATGGCACGACAATGGGCCTCAGGATCTCGTCACAGTATCACTGTGCATTCAAATAGCCATCGATAAAATGCAATTGTGTTCGTTATCTGTAGCTTATGCCTGCCCATACCATAACCCCATCAGACCGCTCGCCCACACGACGCCATACATGCTGTCTGCCATCTGCCCGGTACAGTTGAAACCGAGATTCATCCATGTAGAGCACACTTCTCCAGCGTGCCAGTGGCCATCGAAGGTGGGCATTTGCCCACTGAAGACGGTTACGATGCCGAACTGCAGTCAGGTCATGACCCTGATGAGGACGACGAGCACGCAGATGAGTTTCTGACAGTTTGTGCAGAAACATGGGATCAACACTTTACATGTTGCGTTTATATTTTTGTTCAGTATACAAATATACATACCTCCCAGACAGCCTACCGAAACCCTTCAATGGATTCTTCCAGGTTAATTCCCAAATCCAACAATATAAAACATAAGACACTGCGATAACTTTCACCCTCTCCACTGCCACACCTCACATAGTCAATTCTCTATCAGATGCAGAGGTTCCAAACTCTGGAATTCCTATCTTCACATTGCCAAAACATAATCATCCCTCAATAACTTAAAGCGTAGACTGGGGATCAGACTGATGAACCAAACTACCCAGTAGTCTCCTCCATGTAGCCTAACTCTCACATTCACACACACATGCACACACACGCATAACAAACATGTTTTTTCTTGTATACTGAATATTATGTACATTTATAATTAGTATGCTCTGCTTAACTGATTAAATACTTTTTATACTTACAGTATATTTGTATATTGTTTTTTGTGGTCTGGTATTCATATAAGCCCTTTTGGGTTTCCAACCTCACCTGCGCAGTTTTATTTACCAGTTTTTTATCTGTACTGTTTTGTCTTTACTTGTTCTGTTTGGTGCGAATAAATCAAACCATTTTAAAAAATCAAACCATTTCCTGATAACAGCTGGCTACAGCTGTCTTTGGTCCAGAATGCAGGTTGGCTGGACAGTCATTGAGGGCCTCATTGATGTGGGCGTTTGTGTTCACACTATTGCTGTGCTGTTTAACAGGGCTAATTGGAGTACCTGATAGGTCACATAGTGGGGGAATATAATGTACATGCCAAGTACCCAAATCCAGTCAAAGAAAGGGCCACTGTACAGTAAGAATGAACAGGCTAAATTTGAGAGGCTCTTGGCTAATCTGATTTTTTGTGCATAGTTTGATCAACAAGAACCTTGTATCACCATTATCCATAAATGATTGCTAAAGTAAACTCAATATCAGAATCAACATAATCACAGATGAACAATATCTTATCATCCATCTTTACTGGTATTTTTCAAACTCATTTCACTGCTGCTTGTGGATAGGCTCACATATTAAGTTATGGTTTCCTTGTGGTCTTTTTCTCTGCAGTATAATCACATTGCTTCTAAATAATGTGAAATGTATCTCTTTTCCATATTTCCTGAATGTCTCCTTGATGTAATAAGGATCTTGTTCTTCTTGATGTCCCGGTCATCTTTGCTTTTCATTGGATCAAATCTATATTCCAGTATGGTAATATCTGTGAACTAATGATCCATCTGAATGATCAAATCTAATACCAGCGGGGGAAAACATGTGGGTCAAAATCTGTATCAATTTATTAAACCAAACTATTTCCTTTGTATAGAAAAACAGTATAGTGGCACCAGCATCTTCTATTCTTTGTATGGGGATATAGGACATCTTGATAGGATTTCCTATTATAATACACACTCCATTGTTATGTGGCCTTGACTATTTTAAACAAATAACCAAACTGATTATCTGTAAGGGACTCATGATTGGCTGGTGTTTTTATTAAAGGGGCAGTGCAGGGTAAAGAAGCCCATGCATGGCGATGAAACCCATTTGTCTCATATCGTAAGTGAACGGCGTGGGATTGGAGTTCCACTACCTTGCTTTTGGAGACACAATACAGTTAAACATTAAAATAATGATGTATTAAATGATGGCAGAAAATCAACAAACCTACAGAATGTAACACCTGCCGATTACTTTATCTCCACATATATTTTAACTGAGATTGATTAGTTGACACAGAGAGTTGGGGTCAGACCTCCTAGCTAAACCTGCAGGTTCTTCCAGACACCTTTCTTCCTGTGAGTATGAGGTTATACTGTAGATATGGATCAGTCAGTGTGGGGCGTGCGTGTCCAAGCTATTCTAATAGAGCAATAGAACCTCTTTCAACAGGAGCTATCACAATCCATCCGTGTCAGTGTCACACCTGAGGATTGATGTGTAATATCTCTATAACTCAGCTGACTGACACACCACTGCTCTCAACACCCTGGCCAACCACAGCCGCACATAGAGATGATTGATAAACGAGGATATTATAATCTGGCATCACAGATGACACGGCACTTTCATCACCTTTGACCCCCCTGTCCATCTGCTCAGACACAATAGGATGGATTGTGATAGCTCCTGTTGAAAGAGGTTCTATTGCTCTATTAGAATAGCTTGGACACGGTTTCCCAAAAGCATCTTAAGGTTAAGTTCATCGATTGTAACCATCTAACAATGAATTTAGCCTTAAGATGCTTTTGGGAAACCGGGCCCTGGTCTGTAACAGAGTGAGAGAGTGATTAAGGAGCAACACAGCCTTCAAAGAAGCAGTGGTCATGACTCATGACGCAAGGTCTATGATGCCCCCTAAGGGTACATTTCAGTACTTATCATACTCTGCTGTTGTAGAAGGTCTTGTTGAGAAAGAGATTACTACTGTGTCTCTTAACCTGACAAGCAAAGATGAGAGATTCATTTGTAATTACATGAACTGCAATGATCTACATACAGCAACGTCTCTTCAAACTGACAGCCCCCAGGATCAAACCAAAACCCAACAAATTTCTCTGAAATATTGTTACGGATACAGGTATCCTGTGTCTTTTTGTGTTTTTCCTCTCCTTCTGCCCTAATCACAGGTGTCCTGTATGTTCCTGATTGGTGGTCGTTGGGGTGTCTGCTGATTGCTGAGGTGGACCAATCAGTGGACATTCCTCTGCATTGCACCACCTGTTTCTGGTTTTTCAATCACACTTCCCATTGTTTAAAACCCGGTCAGTTGTGTGTGTTGTTAGGAGACTATTTTCCGTATGTGAGTATGGATACTGTGGTGTCCTGTGTACTCACTAAGTTGCTGGTTACTCTGTTTGGTAACTTTGTTAGAGACTATTTCTGTATGTGAGTATGGATACTGTGGTGTCCTGTGTACTCACTAAGTTGCTGGTTACTCTGTTTGGTAACTTTGTGTGTTTCTGGGAAAAGGGGAGTTTAAGCAAGTTGCCCTTGGGCGTACATTACCCGTAGGAAGAAAACTGTCTAAAAACACTAGTTAGACCTGAGCGGACCACCCACTGTACTTTTGTATGATTAGCAGTAGCTTAGCGGTTCTTGAGGCAGGCAAGATCAGTTTAGGGGTGTTTTACGCTATTGTTTCATTTCTTGGGTCCTGCTCAGCCCTTTTTCCCAAACCTTTACCGTGTGTTCAAAAATAAACTTTTTATGTTTGACGGTAGTTTATGGTTGTCGTGTAGTTTTTGTTCTCACTGTTCCATGTCACGCTTCTAATTTGCACGAATTATGTTACGGGTCTCTTGTCCATCCACCCTAGACGTTTAAAGCCACGGGGTTCGTAACATAATGTGGGGGCTCGTCTGGGATCATTCTCATTGATACCCATGCTACTCATGCAAATTAGTTAGTGTCTGGTTCAGTGTTGAGCTTGGCAGCTGTAACTATCAGTTTTTTTGTGTTCAGAATTCGTCGGCTCGTGTTGCTAGTTTAGGATGGCTACTTTTGAGTTGGATGCATTTTTGGAAAACCCTACGTGGGAGGTTTTTGAGAATTGCCGTAGAGTGGATCTCTGAGTGGCTGACCACTTTTCTGTACCCATATCAATGGTTTTAGTGAAAGCCGAAGTGAGGAAAGTAGTGTTAGAGATATTGTTGAACGAGCGAGTGCTTGAGTTACCGCCGCCTGAGTCTGCTGCTCCTGTAGGGGATGTGGCTGCTGCTCCCGTAAGCCCATCGGTGTCTGAGGACGAGGCTAAGGCTCCAGCCACATTGCCCCGTTTTGACCCACTCTCCCCACTGACTGACAGTGATGCTAGGATGGATGTCCGCTCGACACGGCTCCAAATGGAGGCGGAAGAGCGGGCACAAATCAGGCAAGACAAGCTGGAGATGCGTAAAATGGAACTAGAGGCAGAACAGGAGACGCGTAAAATGGAACTGGAGACGCGTAGGCTTGATCAAGAACTGGAGATGCGTAAAATGGAACTGGAGGCAGAAACAGCGAGGTTAGTCTCTGCTCATACTATGTCTTCTAGTGAGCCGTCCTCACCAGCTGTGGCATCTGCTACTTTAGATATTAGTAGACAGATCACCTTGGTACCTGTGTTTAGGGAGTCAGAGGTTGATTCCTATTTCAGTGTTTTTGAACGTATAGCGGTAGCATTGAAATGGCCCGAAGAGGAATGGTGCCTATTACTTCAGTGTAAATTAACAGGTAAAGCCCAAGAGGTTCTGGCAGCGCTACCTCTTGAAGACAGCTTGAACTTGACGTGGTCAAAGCTACTGTTCTTCGTGCCTATGAGCTTGTTCCTGAGGCATATCGACAGAGATTTAGGTCTCATAAAAAGGCTTCTACTCAGACTTATGTGGAGTTTGCTAGAGACAAAGGAAATCTGTTTGACAAATGGCACAGTGCTAGTAAGGTAACTGATTTTAACTCTCTACGGGAGTTCATCTTGTTAGAAGAGTTTAAAAATTGCTTACCCGAACGCATTGTAGTTTATCTGAACGAACAGAAAGTATCCTCACTGTCGGAAGCGTCTGTATTGGCAGACGAGTTTGTGTTGACGCATAAGAGCGTGTTTTCGGCTCGTACGGAGAGCAGGGCCGCAGAGTTGGTAACTTTTAGTCCTAGTCGACCAGCAGTACATCCAGCACGCCCAAAAGATGTGCGTCACTGTTTCTATTGTCATAAGGTGGGACATATGGTTAATGATTGCTTTCTGCTAAAACGCAAACAGGGGATGCCTCAGCACGCCAGGCCGCCAACGGGTGTTGGGCTGATTCGATGCGGTTGTAAGGCCGGAATCAAGACAGAGGCCTCATAGTGAATGTGGTTTGAAAGTCCCTGTCCCAGATCACAGTTATGAACCGTTCATTTTTGAGGGGTTTGTTTCCATATCAGATGACGAAGCGTCTCAGCGTCCAGTTAGAATCCTCAGAGATACTGGTGCGGCGCAGTCGTTCATACTATCTGATGTGTTGCCCTTGTCCAATAATACATATTGTGGTTCCAGTGTGTTAGTACAAGGAATTGAAATGGGATTCGTCCCCGTGCCGTTGCACTTTGTGAACGTACACTCTGAGTTAGTCAGTGGATTGTTCAGAGTTGGAGTACGTCCTATGTTGCCAGTAAAAGGTGTGACATTTATAATGGGCAACAATATTGCCGGAGGAAAGGTGATACCCGTATTGGATAAAAGTGACCAGTCTCTCTCCGAGGAGCTGGCACAGGGTTATCCAGATGTGTTCCCCGCTTGTGCTGTCACACGTGCTCAAGCACGACAAGTGGGTGACGTGATAGATTTGTCGAACACGATTCTATTCAGAGAGTGTGACCCAGATGATAGTTTGGGTGCTACCTCTGGTAAGCTGGTGCAGTCTGACCAACAGTCCAGAGAAAGGAAGAAGGATGTGGAACTTGTTGCTGAGGCAATACAGTTACCAGTCACTCGTGAGCAGCTGATCGCTAACCAAAAGGTTGACATTAGCCTGGCTAAATGTTTTTCTAGTGTTGTCTCAGAGGAGGTGCTAAAGAAGAAAAACATGGCTGTCACGATCGTCGGATACAGAGGACCAAGGCGCAGCGTTGAAGGCGAATATACTTTTATTATTTAGAATGAACACACAAACAAAAACAACAAACGATAACGTGACGTCCTCGGTTCTAGCACAAACCTATACTGGAACAAGATCCCACATAAAACAATGCCAAACGGCTACCTAAGTATGGCTCCCAATCAGAGACAACGAGCTACAGCCGTCTCCGATTGGGAGCCACCCTGGCCAACATAGAAATACAAAACTAGAACAAACAAAGAAAACTCACACCCTGGCTCAACATACAAGCGTCCCCAGAGCCAGGGCGTGACAATGGCATACTTCATTGATGGTAATCTCCTCATGCGTAAATGGACATCCCATGTTGACGCTGGCGGAGATTGGAATGCTGTTTACCAAATAGTGATTCCTACAGCCTTTCGACAAAATGTTTTATCCCTCGCTCATGATCACCAGTGGTCCGGACATCTGGGAGTCACCAAGACTTATGATCGAGTTTTGCGACATTTCTTTTGGCCTGGTTTAAAACAAGATGTGGCAGAGTTCTGTCGGACTTGCCACACCTGTCAAGTAACTGGGAAACCGAACCAGGTTATTTCCCCCGCGCCTCTTTGTCCCATACCGGCCATAGGTGAACCATTCGAACATGTGATGGTTGATTGTGTTGGACCATTACCAAAGACAAAATCTGGTGACCAGTTTATGTTGACGATTATGTGTGTGGCCACCAGGTACCCAGAGGCCATTCCTCTGCGAAGGATTACTGCTCCGGTGGTGAGTAAAGCGTTGATCAAATTCTTCTCAACTTTTGGGTTACCTAAGGTGGTACAAACTGATCAGGGTACGAATTTCCTTTCTAAACTTTTCAAACAAGTGTTAAAGTCCTTGTCAGTTACACACCGTGTGTCAAGCGCATATCACCCAGAGTCTCAGGGTGCGCTTGAACGTTGGCATCAGACACTGAAGTCTATGCTCCGTAAATATTGCTTGGAATCTGAGAAGGATTGGGATGAGGGAGTTCCTCTAGTTTTGTTTGCTGTCCGTGAGACAGTACAGGAATCCTTAGGGTTCAGCCCAGCTGAACTGGTGTTTGGACACACCATGAGAGGACCTATGAAAGTCCTTAAGGATCAGTTTTTATCACAAGAGTTGTGTGTGAAAGAAAATGTGTTGGACTACGTTAGTCGCTTTCGTGAGCGCCTACATGGTGCCTGTGCTCTAGCAAAGGAAGCGCTGTCTTCCTCACAGAGACGGATGAAACGGCACTATGACACACAGGCTGTTTCTCATTCACTGCAGCCAGGTGACCAAGTTCTTGTATTGTTGCCGGTGCCAGGAGCGTCATTGTCAGCACGTTTCTCTGGTCCTTATGTAATTGAAAAGAAACTAAGTGAAACTGACTACGTGATACAGACTACTGATAGAAAACGCCAATCTCGCGTGTGCCACGTTAACATGTTGAAGACATACCACACCAGACCCGTCACTCAGATAGACAGTCCAGAGAAACTGGCCGAATCGGCTGTCTATTGCTGCTACGGCTGTAGTGGGAGGTCATGTTAATGATGTGGACGGAGATGGGTTGGAGTTGCGCAATACTCCGCAGCAGTGTGCTAGATTGCCCAATTCAGAGATGCTGCTGTCTCTCCCGTCAAGCCTGATTCATTTAACGGACGGACAGTCAGATGATATTGTGAGACTATTACACAGCTTTCCATGTCTTTTTAATGATGTTCCTACATGCACAAATGTGTTAGAACATGACATTAATGTTGGAAACGCTGCACCTATCAAGCAACATGCTTATCGTGTCAACGTCTCTAAAAGAAAGATAATGAGGGATGAGGTCGGTTATTTGCTGGAGAATAACCTGGCTATGCCAAGTTCAAGTCCTTGGAGTTCTCCGTGCATTCTGGTTCCTAAACCTGATGGGACATCCAGATTATGTACGGACTATCGGAAGGTCAATGCTGTCACAGTGCCCGACTCGTTCCCGTTACCCAGACTGGATGACTGTATTGATACTGTTGGTGCTGCTACTTATGTAACCAAACTAGATCTTCTAAAAGGTTACTGGCAGGTGCCGTTAACCTCACGTGCCTCTGACATCTCTGCCTTTGTGACCCCAGATCACTTCCTACAATATGCTGTCATGGCATTTGGGATGCGGAACGCACCAGCCACTTTCCAACGCCTGGTTAACACAGTATTGGCTGGAGTTCCTAATTGTAGTGCTTACCTTGATGATCTGGTAATTTATTCAACTGAGTGGTCTGATCATGTTAACACTCTAAGGGTAGTGTGTGAACGTCTAGCAGCCGCTTCTCTAACCCTGAACTTAGCAAAGTGCGAGTTTGGGAAGGCCACTGTTACTTATCTCGGTAAACAGGTCGGCCATGGTCAGGTGCGCCCTGTAGATGCCAAGGTCTCAGCTATAAATGCATTTCCCGCACCTACTACCAGAAGAGAGCTACGCCGCTTTTTAGGGATGGTTGGCTACTACCGTAGTTTCTGTAAAAATTTCTCTGCGGTAGTTGCTCCATTAACGGATTTGCTCAGTCCGGCGAGAAAATGTGTATGGTCTGAAGATTGTAGCACTGCTTTCAACACTGCTAAAGCACTCTTATGTAGTACTCCTGTTCTTGCTGCGCCAGATTTTGAACGACCGTTTAAACTGGAGGTAGATGCAAGTGCCAGAGGTGCTGGTGCTGTTCTACTACAGCAGGACCAGAGTGGAGTGGACCATCTTGTCTGTTATTTTTCACGGAAATTTAACAAATGTCAGACAAACTATTCCACCATTGAACAAGAAGCTCTAGCTTTGTTGTTAGCTCTGCAGTACTTTGAAGTTTATGTTGGTTCCAGTGCATTACCAGTGATAGTATATACTGACCATAACCCTTTAGTTTTTCTCCACCGGATGTACAACCAGAACCAACGCCTTATGCGTTGGGCGCTTGTAGTGCAAAATTATAATTTGGAGATCCGCCACAAAAAGGGGTCCGATAATGTGTTGGCAGATGCTTTGTCTCGTGTTTAAAGATCTAGGTTGTTTTTTTTGTTATCCCGTCAGGATGCTGTTGATCTTTTAATTTTGGGTGTTGTGATGGTACGTGTGTCGCAAACCATTGTGGTTTGCTCTTTTAAGGGTGGGAGTGTTACGGATACAGGTATCCTGTGTCTTTTTGTGTTTTTCCTCTCCTTCTGCCCTAATCACAGGTGTCCTGTATGTTCCTGATTGGTGGTCGTTGGGATGTCTGCTGATTGCTGAGGTGGACCAATCAGTGGACATTCCTCTACATTGCATTGCATCACCTGTTTCTGGTTTTTCAATCACACATCCCATTGTTTAAAACCCGGTCAGTTGTGTGTGTTGTTAGAAGACTATTTTCTGTATGTGAGTATGGATACTGTGGTGTCCTGTGTTTTGTTTACTCACTAAGTTGCTGGTTACTCTGTTTGGTAACTTTGTGTGTTTCTGGGAAAAGGGGAGTTTAAGCAAGTTGCCCTTGGGCGTACATTACCCGTAGGAAGAAAACTGTCTAAAAACACTAGTTAGACCTGAGCGGACCACCCACTGTACTTTTGTATGATTAGCAGTAGCTTAGCGGTTCTTGAGGCAGGCAAGATCAGTATAGGGGTGTTTTACGTTCTTGTTTCATTTCTTGGGTCCTGCTCAGCCCTTTTTCCCAAACCTTTACCGTGTGTTCAAAAATAAACCTTTCATGTTTGACGGTAGTTTTTGTTCTCACTGTTCCATGTCACGCTTCTAATTTGCACAAATTATGTTACGGGTCTCTTGTCCATCCACCCTAGACGTTTAAAGCCACGGGGTTCGTAACAAATATCATGACCAGTCAGCCTGCATGCAGACGTTATTTACAAATATGTGTGTTTGAAGAAATTAGTTGGTTATATCTAGCACCAGACAAACCTGCATCTGGACACACGACGCAAGCACACACACACACACACACACTCACACACATTGTTTAGTAATAGACTGTTTGGCTGAGGGAGGGAGGAGCAGGTAAGAGAGCGATTGACAGGCTGATAACAGTGGGGGTGGAGGTATGTGGACAGCGCTGTGTGTCTGTTTCCCAGGGGCAGCAGGAGAACTCCCCATCACACCCTGCTGCCAAGGCCCAGACACCTACCCACCCCACCCTACCCCAACCGACACACTCCCACCTCAGGCCTCTGATAGCACCAGCGAATCATTAATCATGCCCCACCTGTTTGTTCCATCATAAGCACAGGTATGAGTCATGATGATGCTCTGCTGTTTTGAGCATACATACTTTCGTTTCTACAATGACAATGGAAAGAATCTGCCGTTATGATCATGTCATATTGTTTTTCAATAGGCGTGACTAAATATTACGTTATAGCAGCCAGGTTCCAAGTAAATGTTGTCCATAATTATCAGCTAGAGGCTGTTTGCTGTTGACATATCTCAGGGATTTTTTTTTATAGAAATGAGATCTGTTGATAATTCAGTAAATATTTCAGAGCACCTTATTTAATGTGCTAATACAATATGCACAGTTAAATGTGAATTCTGATAATGATGTGCTCTTTTGAATAAGATAATATTGATTGAAATGTTTGACAAACACAGCATAATATTTTTAGTTATCATTTTAACCTGAATATGTTTCTAATGCTGGAATTGAAAGATAAGTCAAACTCTCCCTCCCCCATATTCAGAGACACACACACGTTATTCCTTCATAGCACACAGACTCTTCCCACTCCTACAGTAGTTGCTTTTCCTATGCTGATTTCTTTCCAGATTGACAGTGAATCACAGAGTCAATCTTGACTACAGAGGAGTGAGGGACAGGTCTTTATAAACCAGCCTATAGAGGCGTGTGGCAATTGATGAGCGTATCTGATAAAGGAAGGAAATCAATTATAAAGCTGTCAGATCCCAGTCAGATTCCAGTCAGAAAGACAAGCCTATTTCACTGTGTGTGTTATTTGTACTGTAGGGACTGGGCACAGACATCAGTTCAACATCTAGTTTTGATTTACATTTTGTTGAGCTGTCATCCAATGTGAATTCAACGTGAAATCAACAAGAAATGCCACCATTTCATTGTGATTACTTTTTGCAAGTCATCACATTGAATTTGTTTGTTGAAATGATGTGGAAGCAACATTAATTCAACCAGTGGGGAGTGTTTCGTGGTTACTCAGTCTCCCGAATGAGTCAGTTTAGTATACCTACAGATGTAGAATTTGATCACCATTTTTAACATGTAGTGAGGTTTAAATAGGCTTCTAAAGTTTGTAATTTCCACGGTGAAATTTCAGACTTGATTTTCCCTTACGAAAAATGTATCACCGCTACAAAAATGTCCATTAATTACACTGAGTGTAAAAAACATTAGGAACACCTTGCTAATATTGAGTTGCACCCCCTTTTGCCCTCAGAACAGCCTCAATTCGTCGGTGCATGGATTCCAGAAGGTGTCGAAAGCATTCCACAGAGATGCTGGCCCATGTTGACTCCAATGCTTCCCACAGTTGTGTCAAGTTGGCTGGATGTCCTTTGGGTGGTGGACCATTCTTGATACACACAGAAACTGTTGACTGTGAAAAACCTAGCTTAAATCTTTTGTCTTGCCCATTCACCCTCTGAATCCTTCTTTAACCTCCACGGGATCAGTGTCCCGTTTACGGGACGGTTGAGCTAACGTGCACTAATGTGATTTTCATGACTGTTGTAAGTAACAGCAAACTTTCCAGGACATAGACATGTCTTATATGTGCAGAAAGCTTACAATCTTGTTAATCTATCTGCACGGTCCAATTTACAGTAGCCATTACAGTGAAGAAATACCATGCTATTGTTTGAGGAGAGTGCACAACAACAAAAAACTTATCACGGCAACTGGTTTGATACATTCACCTCTGAAGGTAAATAATGTACTTACATTCAGTAATCTTGCTCTGATTTGTCATCCTAAGGGTCCCATAGATAAAATGTAGCATCGTTTTGTTTGATAAAATAATTGTTTTTACTCAAATGTAGGAACTGTGTTCTACAGTTTGAACCCCTGCTGTCTCTGGCTCCACACCCACCCCGCCCGGCCATCTAGATGTGTGAAAGTTAGTGTATAAGCTAATGATCCATCATGTATGACATTCCTTGGAGTGTGCAAACTTACATTTTGTATTACCATATCATTTTTGTATGTTCTCTATAGTTATGTACTTGAAAATGTATCAATTGACCAATTCAGCACATTAGGGCAGAGTTGATACAAAATAGTCCAGTATTGCAAAGCTTCACTTGATAGATCAATCTGAAACTTTGCACACACACTGCTTCCATCTAGTGGCCACAATATAAATTGCGCCTAAACTGCAATATTATATTGTGGCCTTCCTCTTGCATTTCAGAAATGATGGGACAAAATAATTAAATAAACGCATGTTTTTTTGTTTGTATTTTCTTTTACCTGATCTAATGTGTTATATTCTCCTACATTTATTTCACATTTCCACAAACATCAAAGTGTTTCCTTTCAAATGGTATCAGGAATATGCATATCCATGCTTCAGGTCCTGAGCTACAGGCAGTTAGATTTGGGTATGTCATTTTAGGCGAAAATTGAAAAAAAGGGTCAGATCCTTAACCTTCTTTTTTCATAATCTTTGAAACGCCACAATATCAAATTGCAGTTTAGGCGCTATTTATATTGTGGCCACTAGATGGAAGCAGTGTGTGTGCAAAGTTTCAGATTGATCTATCAAGTGAAGCTTTGCAATACTGGACTATTTTGTATCAACTCTGCCCTAATGTGCTGAATTGGTCAATTGATACATTTTCAAGTACATAACTATAGAGAACATACAAAAATGATATGGTAATACAAAATGTAAGTTTGCACACTCCCAGGAATGTCATACATGATGGATCATTAGCTTATACACTAACCTTCACACATCTAGCTGGGTGGGTGTGGAGCCAGAGACAGCAGGGGTTCAAACTGTAGAACCCAGTTCCTACATTTGAATAAAAACATTGATTTGATCAAACAAAACTATGCTACATTTTATCTCTGGGACCCTTAGGTTGACAAATCAGAGCAAGATTGCTGAATGTAAGTATATTATTTACCTTCAGAGGTGAATGTATCAAACCAGTTGCCGTGATATGTTTTTTGTTGTTGTGCACTCTCCTCAAACAATAGCATGGTATTTTTTCACTGTAATAGCTACTATAGATTGGACTGTGCAGTTAGATTAACAAGAATTTAAGCTTTCTGCCCATATAAGACATGTCTATGTCCTGGAAAGTTTGCTGTTACTTACAACAGTCATGCTAATCACATTAGCGCACATTAGCTCAACCGTCCCGTATACGGGACACCGATCCCGTAGAGGTTAAGAGGTTAACCTGTCTCCTCCCCTTCATCTACACTGATTGAAGTGGATTTAACAAGTGACATCAATAAGGGATCAAATCTTTCCCCTGGATTCACCTGGTCAGTCTATGTCATGGAAAGAGCAAGTGTTCCTAATGTTTTGTACACTCAGTCCACATAATAATTCACATTTCCTGTTGCTGCAGGATTATTTTCCTGCTGTAGGAGACTGGCTCAAATGAAGAACCTATATCTATATAGGCCTACCCTTAATTGGCAGTACATTTAAGAGGGAGAAAAATCGTTCTTCAGATAAAACAACATAAACATTGTGTATGGATGTTATGCAGTGAAAGCAAAATGAATGCCAAACTCACATACCAGAGGGCGCTATAGCATTGTCTTAATATCGCATAGTCAGTTTACACAGTGCACAGCGTAGTCTGTAACACACCGAGAGAGCTCATAAAAGGCAAAATACTTAGTTATACTCAAGTTTTTACAATACTCAATGGTATCGGTGCTGCACAATCATTCACACCATAATGTAGGTTATAGTATACCCTATAATTAAGCAACCTTATGGCTGAGTGTGTTTGTGTTTGTGCTGGGGGTGGGGGTGCATCTTGTGCCCTACTGCCCATAAGTCTCATGTCCAGTCAAGTCTGTTGTGTGTGTGTGTGTGTGTGTGTGTGTGTGTGTGTGTGTGTGTGTGTGTGTGTGTGTGTGTGTGTGTGTGTGTGTATGCGTACATGAGTGTGTGTATGTGTGTGTGTATGCCAAGGTATTTCCTGGTGGTACAGAACTATGCCCAGGGCCCGTTTGTCCATTCCAGAGGAAATTACACTGAGTTCCTGAAGCAGAGAAGGATGGGCTGTTCTATCCTTTAATGTTCTGTTTTTGTATGAGTGTCTGTGTGTCTCTACTCTCTTCACCAACAAACACATTTGTATCGACACATTTGTAGCCTTTCTTTTAATATTTTGTTATATTTTACCAAACAATAGACATTACCGGAATTTGGACCTAATCACAGACAGACAGACAGACAGACAGACACACACACGCAGACACGCATGCATGCACAGACACACAGACAAGCACGCATGCATGTGCACTAACATGTTCCCCACAGGACTGACCAGTGTAAGACATGTAGATGCTGTATGTACACCATTCAAACAGCAAAGGGCCCCATAGTACAGACAAGACACAGAAGATAGAGGCATCTACAGTCAGTGAGTGGAACTTCATACAATTTCCTGACACCCATTAGATGGAACTACCAGATGCTGCAGAACCATGGCTCAGAGTTCTGATTAACGGACGGTTGAGAGTTTAGATATTCTGTATTTACTCTGCTATATTTACTGTAGAAGTGGGAAACAAGCTCCTCTGAAGCTGCCAACCTCTGGTATGCTATAATTAAACAGTGCTCTGCCTTTGATTGAGGACAAATATCTAAAGTATTGATTCATGAACACTTACACACACACTCACAATGAAGCGCCTCTATCCTCGCTAACCACAGATCCCCGGTCAGCAGCTCTGATCTGGCTGCTGTGGTTGTGAGAATGCATTGTTACAAGAGTTTTTGTGCAATTACATGCTCTGAGATGTCCTCAAGGCTTGAGTGAGATGCTGTTCTTTGATCCTTAATGGTGGGTTGTAATACATTGTTTGAAAATGTTCAGCTTTACTTCCTGGCACAGTGGGGGTCAGAAATAAAAATAAAAAAATTAAACAGAACCCAGTAAAGACGCCCACTCCAAACCAATACCTTGACACAAAACAGTTACAAACTGTCAGTGTCACCCAGGATAAAGCTCAAAAGTAGTTTTACAAGTACTGTATCTGCATGGATGTTTTTATTTTTTTATTATTGCCCTCAACTTTCGGAGACATGCCCAGCTTAAAAAACACCCATTATGTCACCGAGTTCACAATGGCCTTGTCTGGGCTATTCTGAGCATCTGTTTAAAGGCTGGATATACATAAGAAAATACCCTAGGCTGGGGGGGCTTATTGTTTCCACATAGATCTCATACACACAAACACACATACAACGAAGGGAATTCAGACCTTGGTTATGCCAACGTAAATGGAATTTACTTAATTACCTTTTCATGCACTTTTCTCTCTATGGGTATTCTGACCTTGAACTTAAGCATGGGGAAACGCATGTGCCAGCCAGGTATTCATTTGGGGTGGAGCTGACAGAAATGGAGGTGTGGCAGAGGTGTGTCTACAGATATACCATATTCTGACCTTGACTTAATTCCCTTATAATTCCACCACCTTTACGCGTGAAGAAACCATGAATAAAGTAGAGCAACCTGTCAGTTCCAAGTGTCTTCCAGACTTTATTTTTCCCGATAGAAATAACACCGTTCTCCATGCACTGTAATTTATACATTAATAAGAGCTATTGATAAGACTTAGGTAACAGGCTAATCCATTTGTATAAGGGGATTGTAAATATAAATGACAATTGTTTTAGATCTATTTTACCTTATAATGGGAAACCAGTCATATTTTAGCTAACTGAAAAGCATATCAACATGACAGATATTTCGGCCTCTTTTCCACAGTGAAGAATAAATAGCTGTGCCATTATTTTAATTGTAGGCCTATGGCTTCATAATTTGCAGGGGTGATATTTGGAGACCCAAACCGAGGCTGTAGCCTATGGAAACTTGTGCGCACTGACAGTAGCACCGATCCTACTGAGTTGATTTATGCGCTCTAGAATGTTTTACTTACAGTGCATTCTGAAAGCATTCAGACCCCTTGACTTTTTCCACATTTTGTTACATTACAGCCTTATTCTAAAATGGATTAAAAAAAAACATTTTCCTCATCAATCTACACACAATACCCCAGAAGGACAACCATCTCTGCAGCACTCCACCAATCAGGCCTTTATGGTAGAGTGACCAGACGGAAGCCACTCCTCAGTAAAAGGTACATGACAGCCCGCTTGGAGTTTGCCAAAAGGCACCTAAAGGACTCTCAGACCATGAGAAACAAGATTCTCTGGTCTGATGAAACCAAGATTGAACTCTTTGGCCTGATTGCCAAGTGTCACGTCTGGAGGAAACCTGGCACCATCCATACGGTGAAGCATGGTGGGGGCAGCATCATGCTGAGGGGATGTTTTTCAGCGACAGGGACTGGGAGACTAGTCAGGATAAAGGGAAAGATGAACGGAGCAAAGTACAGAGAGATCCTTGATGAAAACCTGCTCCAGAGCGCTCAGGACCTCAGACTGGGGCGAAGGTTCACCTTCCAACAGGACAACGACCCTAAGCACACAGCCAAGACAACGCAGGAGTGGCTTCGGGACAAGTCTCTGATTGTCCTTTAGTGGCCCAGCCTGAGCCCGGACTTGAACCCGATCTAACATCTCTGGAGAGACCTGAAAATAGCTGTACAGCGATACTCCCCATCCAACCTGACAGAGCTTGAGAGGATCTGCAGAGAATAATGGGAGAAACTCCCCAAATACAGGTGTGCCAAGCTTGTAGCGTCATACCCAAGAAGACTCAAGGCTGTAATCGCTGCCAAAGGTGTTCAACAAAGTACTGAGTAAAGGGTCTGAATACTTATGTAAATGTGATATTAAAGTATTTTATTTTTAATACATTTGCAAAAATGTCTAAAAACGTGTTTTTGCTTTGTCATTATGGGTTATTGTGTGTAGATTGATGAGGGGAAAAAACTATTTAATCCGTTTTAGAATAAGGTTGTAACGTAACAAAATTCCCAGACTTTTCAGTAAAAAAATAAAAACGATTTCACTGTCAGTAATACCCTCATACATAATAACTGTCCCTTTAGTGCAGTGACTGTTAGTTTCCTTCGATTTGTAGCCTTCATTTTGCATCATTCCATTCCATTGTTAGTTTACTTTTTTAATGTATTCTTTCCTCTGTCATGTCCGTGTGGTTGCTTTTGAGGGTCGGTAGCAATAGCGGATCATAATAGGCTAATGTATTACAAGTTTGGGACATGTAGCCTATTTGAATCATTATGGAACGCAGAACATACACAGCAGTTTAAACCTGAAGACTGGCCCACGGGTCATTGTCATCACAGTTCTGTGATTAGTGAAGATTAGGATAGATTTATAGGACTATTGTTCAACCACTCTTTCTCACCTTCCAGTATTTCATGGATTGGACAATTGAATATGGCAACTTTCAGGATGAATCAAACCACTGTATTATTTATTCATCCAATATATGTTTTGCTTGAAGGATCTCCAACCCTGTTTATGTATGATTCATAAATACTTTCCTAACCCTAAATAATCTACAATATCAGAGTATTTTTAAATCTACCAATTGGTGCAACAACAAAAAAAGGATACGAATATGTGTGTATAAAGATGGCTTGCTTTCATTGATTCCTATTCTGAACCCATTCTCTCGATATACAGTATATTCTAGTGAGCCTGTTGAGAAAATTCTAATTAAAGGTAAATAATATGTAAAGGGATGGCTTTAGATAAATGTACTGAAAACCCTATTGAATGAAAAATATGTTGGCCAGAAAGTGGGAGGGTTTTCAGCGGTTGAATTAAATGTATTCAGTGCACATCAGGGAGCCACGCCTGCAAAGCCTGTTACGCACATGCATAAGGTAAGGGTAAATACCAACTACTGAGAAGTGCTTCAATCAAAACGCGGACTATGGGTGGGAAAGTATTGTCTCCTCAAGGTCAATTTGACAGAGACAGGAAAAGACACACACACACACACACACACACACACACACACACACACACACACACACACACACAGGTCTACAAGTATATATCTACTTTATAAAACTAGTTACATTTATTACAAGTTTAGTACAGTAGAAATCAGTTTCAATCAAATAAGGTAAGTTATTATAACAAAGACAAAATTCATTGTAATAAACTGTACAATTGAGAGGCAAGAACAATCTAGAAAAAGCTAAACATCTGATAGAAACTTTTCCGAACAAAACATTTGAAGGTGTTGCATTTGATAAAACCACTTGTGTGAGATGTAGACTGGCTTCTCCAATAAAACACAATTGACAGAAAAAGAAAGAAAAAATAATGAAAACATTTGCTAATTCAATTGTCTCAAATTCCAGTTGCCATTTCCTGCAATTGAGGAAGTTGGCGGATTGCTTCTCAGGAAGTGGGTGTGTCCCTGTGGCTCCCCTGACCTTCCATCTACTGTGTAAACATGATAGCATTCCAAGGGTTTGCTAAAAACAGTGGTCTTTACAATGATGAATTATCGCATACAACCTTCATCAATCCCATTGAATATATTACATTTATCTCATAAGAAAATACTTTGACTGAATAAACAATGAAATGGATAAGGCACTACTACATGTGATGTCATTGTTCCTGATGGTAACCTGAGGGTACTGCTGTGTGCTGCAAAAACAGGCTCAAGGAGAGGGGTATATTTTGTGGGCATTTAGGGGAACAGTTCTGGTGATGATGGTGGTGACCATTAGGGGCTAAACAGGGGGTGCACTGTAGCGCACCTCAACACTGAACTTGTCTGCTGTTTTGGGCGGCAGTGGCTTCTTCTGGATGCTCCTCTTCATGATCATCTCCTCATTAGCATAAATGGGTGCGTCAGTGTCGTCTGAGTGGTAGCCTGACTGGTACCCACTCGTCTGATTGGACGACTCAGAGGCCAGAGACTCCTTACTCTTACATCGCTGGATGTGACTAGAGGAGGACAGGAACCATTTATAATCCAATGAACAAATACAGCAACAATCACACAAATGCTGTGAGAGTCCAGAGTATAACACATAACCATTGGGTTTGGGGGTTATGGGCCTCCTGTTTTCTCACCTGAAGTTGGACGTGCGGTGACGCTGATGGTCCAGACTCTTCATCTCCTCTGGTGATAGGCCCATACCGCTGTCCGTCTGACCATCCTGTAGGGAACACCCACATGGACTCAGATTATTGGCTGTTGATATGTAAGGGGGAGTAACACTGTGTAACCATGGAGACACTCACCATGACGCTGCTATGCTCCACAGGGATGTCATCAAAAGTCTTCACACTGAGTGGTCGACTGCACCTGTCACTCTGCTGGGAGAGCCTATAAGGAGGAGTGAGGGGGGTCAACAGCTAGGCCTCACAAGTTACACTAGCAACTAGCAAGTGTTCATACAAACTGCGCAAAGGTAGTCCACTATATTGGGGTTTCATTTGTGACAGATCAATGCGATGCTTGGTGTTAATTTGAGTCAGTGTGCATGCTTGCTGACCCGAGGGTGATGGGGGTGGTGTTGTCGCAGTGTATCTGGGGGACGTGGGTTTCCTCTCTGATGATCCTGGTGAAGGGGTTCCTGGGTTCAGGGCTGAGTGAGCCCCCCTCCACCTCCACTGCTGTCAGAGGGATGTAGTCCTTCCCATCCTGAAGGTAAACACACAACAATTACACTCTCAGACCTCACGCTCTCACCTCATACACACACAATAAGATGAACAAATGAACGTACCATGCACCTTCATAAATAAACTAGCACACATAATCAACACATGTACAGTGAGGGAAAAAAGTATTTGATCCCCTGCTGATTTTGTACATTTGCCCACTGATAAAGACATGATCAGTCTATAATTTTAATGGTAGGTTTATTTGGACAGTGAGAGACAGAATAACAACAACAAAAATCCAGAAAAACGCATGTAAAAAATGTTATAAATTGATTTGCATTTGAATGAGGGAAATAAGTATTTGACCCCTCTGCAAAACATGACTTAATACTTGGTGGCAAAACCCTTCTTGGCAATCACAGAGGTCAGACGTTTCTTGTAGTTGGCCACCAGGTTTGCACACATCTCAGGAGGGATTTTGTCCCACTCCTCTTTGCAGATCTTCTCCAAGTCATTAAGGTTTCGAGGCTGACGTTTGGCAACTCGAACCTTCAGCTCCCTCCACAGATTTTCTATGGGATTAAGGTCTGGAGACTGGCTAGGCCACTCAAGGACCTTAATGTGCTTCTTCTTGAGCCACTCCTTTGTTGCCTTGGCCGTGTGTTTTTGGGTCATTGTCATGCCTGAATACCCATCCACGACCCATTTTCAATGCCCTGGCTGAGGGCAGAAGGTTCTCACCCAAGATTTGACGGTACATGGCGCCGTCCATCGTCCCTTGGATGCGGTGAAGTTGTCCTGTCCCCTTAGCAGAAAAACACCCCCAAAGCATAATGTTTCCACCTACATGTTTGACGGTGGGGATGGTGTTCTTGGGGTCATAGGCAGCATTCCTCCTCCTCCAAACACGGCGAGTTGAGTTGATGCCAAAGAGCCCGATTTTGGTCTCATCTGACCACAACACTTTAACCTAGTTATCCTCTGAATCATTCAGATGTTCATTGGCAAACTTTAGACAGGCCTGTATATGTGCTTTCTTGAGCAGGGGGACCTTGCTGGCGCTGCAGGATTTCAGTCCTTCATGGCGTAGTGTGTTACCAATTGTTTTCTTAGAGACTATGGTCCCAGCTGCCTTGAGATCATTGACAAGATCCTCCCGTGTAGTTCTGGGCTGATTCCTCACCATTCTCATGAGCATTGCAACTCCACAAGGTGTGATCTTCCATGGAGCCCCAGGCCGAGGGAGATTGACAGTTATTTTGTGTTTCTTCCATTTGCGAATAATCGCACCAACTGTAGTCACCTTCTCACCAAGCTGCTTGGCGATGGTCTTGTAGCCCATTCCAGCCTTGTGTAGGTCTACAATCTTGTCCCTGACATCCTTGGAGAGCTCTTTGGTCTTGGCCATGGTGGAGAGTTTGGAATCTGATTGATTGATTGCTTCTGTGGACAGGTGTCTTTTATACAGATAACAAACTGAGATTAGGAGCACTCCCTTTAAGAGTGTGCTCCTAATCTCAGCTCGTTACCTGTATAAAAGACACCTGGGAGCCAGAAATCTTTCTGATTGAGAGGGGGTCAAATACTTATTTCCCTCATGAAAATGCAAATCAATTTATAACATTTTTGACATGTGTTTTCCTGGATTATTTTGTTGTTATTCTGTCTCTCACTGTTCAAATAAACCTAGCATTAAAATTATAGACTGATCATTTCTTTGTCAGCGGGCAAACGTACAAAATCAGCAGGGGATCAAATACTTTTTTCCCTCACTGTATGTACACAAACAGACCTGATGAGCGCTGGCCTGTAGCAGGTTTCCCAGATGTTCTACGAGCTCGGTGAAATTTGGTCTGTCTGTGGGTTTGTCTAGCCAGCAGTCCAACATGGTTTGATATCTAGGAGAACAATAGTCACCTGGTCATTTGTTAAATCATCACTGCAACACACTGCAATGGTGTCACATTGTTGTCTATAGCTTCTTGTGGCAGATTCTATTGGCAGATAATTGTATTTCACAGTCATAATGCAATTGAGCAGGCTTCAGTATGTAATGTAGTGTGATATGCCGTATATCAGTAGTCCACTCACATCTCAGTGGTGGCATAGTCTGGTGCTCTCATCCTGGTCCCTTCCTTCAACCTCCTGCAGAATGCCTCATCAATGCCAACACCAGGGTATGGAGATGCCCCTGTAGTGGAGAGAACAACCGTTATAATACAGTCACAGTGTGGTCATAATTTGGTCATAGTGTGGTCATATTGTGGTCATAGTGTGGTCATAGTGTGGTCATAGTGTGGTCATAGTGTGGTCATAGTGCGGCCACTAAGTGGTCAAGTTGGGTTTGAAGAGGTACTGTCACTTGGCTCACCCAGTGAGAAGATCTCCCAGAGTAGAATGCCAAAGGACCACACGTCGCTCTGTGTGGTATAGACCCGGTCAAAGATGGTCTCAGGAGCCATCCATTTCAGAGGGAGCCGCGCCTGTAGAGAGAATCACAGTTTATAAAACAGTTTATGAGACGTCATAATAACCACTGTTAGTGACTGAGGTACGGCGTGTTCTTAGTAGCTTACGTCTCCCTTGCGGACATAGTCGGGGTCCTTGTAGACGTCTCTGGCCAGACCAAAGTCACAGATCTTCACAACATTGTTTTCTGAGAGCAAGATGTTCCTAGCTGCCAGGTCCCGATGGATGCACTTGCGAGAGGATAGGAACTCCATGCCCTTGGCCACCTGGAAGCTGTAGCTGATCAGGTCCTCCATGGTCAAGTGCTCCTCCCACTCACAACTCCCTGCATGGGGTCAAATTGGGCATTTAGTAATAGCATATATATCATAACAAATACAGTGGAAAGTTTAAATGATCACATTATCACATCATACATTATACATTGTGATCAGTGAAGTTTTCTGCAAAAAAGGCTTCTAAAGTTTGTAATTTCCACTTTGAAATTAATTTCAGACTTGATTTGCCCTAACGATAAATGTATCAACCCCTACAAAAATGTACATCAATTATAATCCAAATAATAATTCAAATTAAGATCCTACATCTATATAAATCCTATTGGTGATATGTACAGTATTTGCATGTGGTGAGTATGGAGGTATAAAGCTGCAGTACCATCCTCCTCCTCTATGTGGCTAACAGAGCTCTCCTCTCCCAGTCTGGAGCAGACTGCTGTCCCAGTGCAAATGTCCAGGTGGGTGCTGGTCCCCAAACCCAGATCCCCTTCAGTCACGTCCTCCTCCATCCGCTCCCACTGACCTGACCGCGGCCGCCTCCTCTGTAACCATGGAGAAATGGCATGTCAAAGGATCAAGGACCAAAAGTCCAATAGAGAACTGGACTGGAAAACTCCTGGCCCTAGCAATACGACACGAAATGGAAGCTGGTAGATTCCAGCGGATCAGGCAGACAACATGAGAGCATCACAGAGAACAGTTGTGTAATGGTCTGGAATCAGTGTAACCACATCAGAGGCTGTCTGGGCTTTACAGACTGCTGTTTCTGGGGCATGGCTCATTTACCTTGAAGGGGCTGTATTCTCCACGCTTGCTCTTTAAGTAGCTGGAGAGGTTGCCATGTTTACAGTACTCCACAATCACCATCAATGGACCTGAGGGATGAAGGGAGATGGAGGGAGAAAAGGTTCAATATCAGAGGAACGTCATCACTTCACTGGAGCACTGTAGAATGTTTATGTGTAGTAAAGTAAGGGAAAGCGTAGGAGTGAGAAAGAGAGAGAGGACATGGAAACAGAGGCCCTCTTCCCCATTCCCGGAACATGGCTTCCTCTCTGCGGTTTGAGCAGATATACAATTAGGACAGATAGAGCATGCTCGTTATTCTCTGCCTCTCACCACTAATAAAGCAGACACTTCCTGATGAATACAATGTGCAGAACACAAATGGAAGAGGCGGAGGAAGGGGTGCCAAGAAAGGTAGAAGCAGAGATGTGAGAGAGAAAAAGAGGGGGAAAGAAAATAGGAAAGGAAATATGTAAAATATGAAATGTGTGAGTGTGTGTTCATAACGTGAAGACTCACTCCCTGGTTTGGTGCAGGCCCCCAGCAGGTTGACTACATTGAGATGATGGCCGATGTGGATGAGGATCTTCAGCTCTGACAACAGTGCACGGTACTCACTGGAGGTGGCTCCCTCTGTGGTGGGCAGAGATAAAACTCAGTCAGCTCATATAGTGTGTTTGTGTGTGTGTGTGTGTGTGTGTGTGTGTGTTGCTTGCATGTGTGTATGCCAGGGGATGAGAAGGAGGTGTACCCACCTTTCAGCATCTTGACTGCCACTGTAGTGCAGGTAGTGGCTTTCTCTATGCCAAAGGCAGCTGCCTCTACTACCTGTCCAAAAGCTCCTCGTCCCAATTGGTCACCTTCAAAACACACCATATATCATTTCAGACAGTGGATTTAAAACTTTAGTCTCACTTGTGTATAACGTCTCTTTCTCCAAAAAATATTACCCATAAGGATCTGAAAGTCTCACCTAGCTTCAGCCTGTCACGAGGGAACTCCCACTTGTTGGCATCGTATGTGAGCCTCTCACAGTGCTCGTCCATGGGCATGTCCTCAGATTCAAGGATGATGGACAGGTACCCTGTCTTCATGTCCCCATTATTTGGCTAGAGAGAGGGAGTTGAGAGAGAGAGAAATATACAGTACCAGTCAAAAGTTTGGACACACCTACTCATTCCAGGGATTTTCTTTATTTTTACTATTTTCTACATTGTAGAATAATAGTGAAGACAACAAAAAACTATGAAAACACATTTGGGATCATGTAATAACCAAAAACGTGTTAAACAAATCAAAATATATTTTTGATTCTTCAAAGTAGCCACCCTTTGATTTGATGACAGCTTTGCACACTCTTGGCATTCTCTCAACCAGCTTCACCTGGAATGCTTTTCCAACAGTCTTGAAGGAGATCCCACATATTCTGAGCACTTGTTGGCTGCTTTCCCTTCACTCTGCGGTCCGACTCATCCCAAACCACCTCAATTGTGGAGACCAGGTCATCTGATGCAGCACTCCATCACTCTCCTTCTTGGTACAATAGCCCTTACACAGCCTGGAGATGTGTTGGGTCATTGTCCTGTTGAAAAACAAGTGATAGTCCCACTAAGCCCAAACCAGATGGGATGGCGTATCACTGCAGAATGCTGTGATAGCAATGCTGGTTATGTGTGCCTTGAATTCTAAATAAATCACAGACAGTGTCACCAGCAAAGCACCCCCACACCATAACACCTCCTCCTCCATGCTTTACGGTGGGAAATACACATGCGGAGATCATCTGTTCACCCACACCGCGTTTCACAAAGACACTGAGGTTGGAACCAAAAATCTCCAATTTGGACTCCAGACCAAAGGACAAATTTCCACTGGTCTAATGTCAATTGCTCGTGTTTCTTGCCCCAAGCAGGTCTCTTCTTCTTATTGGTGTCCTTTAGTAATGGTTTCTTTGCAGCAATTCGACAATGAAGGCCTGATTCACACAGCCTCCTCTGAACAGTTGATGTTGAGATGTGTCTGTTACTTGAACTCTGTGATGTATTTATTTGGGCTGCAATTTCTGAGGCTGGTAACTCTAATGAACTTATCCTCTGCAGCAGAGGTAACTCTGGGTCCTCCTTTCCTGTGGCGGTCCTCATGAGAACCAGTTTCATCATAGCGCTTGATGGTTTTTGCGACTGCACTTGAAGAAACTTTCAAAGTTCTTGAAATGTTCCGTATTGACTGACCTTCATGTCCTAAAGTAATGATGGGCTGTCGTTTCTCTTGGCTTATTTGAGCTGTTCTTGCCATAATATGGACTTGGTCTTTTTTTAAATATTATTATTTATATATTTTTAAGGGGAAGATCAGCTTTAATATTGCAGATAGATTGTAACTTCCATCAATGTAATTGTCTGCATCACTTCCAATTCCCCATATGTTTTTTTTCTCTCGCAAATATATATAAATATATATATATATATATATATATATATATATATATATATATATATATATATATATATAAAACACACATACATATACATACATACATATACAGTTGAGGTAGGAAGTTTACATACACCTTAACCAAATACATTTAAACTCAGTTTTTCACAATTCCTGACATTTAATCCTTGTAAAAATTCCCTGTTTTAGGTCAGTTAGGATCACCACTTCATTTTAAGTATATGAAATGTCAGAATAATATTGGAGATAATTATTTATTTCAGCTTTTATTTATTTCATCACATTCCCTGTGAGTCAGAAGTTTACATTCACTCAAATAGTATTTGGTAGCATTGCCTTTAAATTGTTTAACTTGGGTCAAATGTTTCGGGTAGCCTTCCACAAGCTTCCCAAAATAAGTTGGGTGAATTTTGGCCCATTCCTCCTGACAGAGCTGGTGTAACTGAGTCAGGTTTGTAGGCCTCCTTGCTTACACACGCTTTTTCAGTTCTGCCCACAAATGTTCTATAGGATTGAGGTCAGGGCTTTGTGATGGCCACTTCAATATCTTGACTTTGTTGTCCTTAAGCCATTTTGCCACAATTTTGGAAGAATGCTTGGGGTCATTGTCCATTTGGAAGACCCATTTGCGACCAAGCTTTAACTTCCTGATTGATGTCTTGAGATGTTGCTTCAATATATCCACATAATTTTCCTTCCTCATGATGACACTGCTGGTCCTGCTCACACTGCCCTACCCTATGCTTTGACTTCTTTCTCCCCTCTCTCTCCAGATGAAATCTTGCGACTTGTGATGGCCGGCCGCCCAACAACCTGCCCGCTTGACCCTATCCCCTCCTCTCTTCTCCAGACCATCTCCGGTGACCTTCTCCCTTACCTCACCTCGCACATCAACTCATCCTTGACCGCTGGCTATGTCCCTTCCGTCTTCAAGAGAGCGAGAGTTGCACCCCTTCTCAAAAAACCAACACTCGATCCCTCCGATGTCAACAACTACAGACCAGTATCCCTTCTTTCTTTTCTCTCCAAAACTCTTGAGCGTGCCATCTTTAGCCAACTCTCTTGCTATCTCTCTCAGAATGACCTTCTTGATCCAAACCAGTCAGGTTTCAAGACTGATAATTCAACTGAGACTGCTCTTCTCTGTGTCACGGAGGCTCTCCGCACTGCTAAAGCTAACTCTCTCTCCTCTGCTCTTGTCCTTCTAGACCTGTCTGCTGCCTTTGATACTGTGAACCATCAGATCCTCCTCTCCACCCTCTCCGAGTTGGGCATCTCCAGCGCGGCTCACTCTTGGATTGCGTCCTACCTGACCAGTTGCTCCTACCAAGTGGCATGGCGAGAATCTGTCTCCGCACCACGTGCTCTCACCACTGGTGTCCCCCAGGGCTCAGTTCTAGGCCCTCTCCTATTCTCGCTATACACCAAGTCACTTGGCTCTGTCATATCCTCACATGGCCTCTCCTATCATTGCTACGCAGACGACACACAACTAATCTTCTCCTTTCCCCCTTCTGATAACCAGGTGGCGAATCGCATCTCTGCATGTCTGGCAGACATATCAGTGTGGATGACGGATCACCACCTCAAGCTGAACCTCGGCAAGACGGAGCTGCTCTTCCTCCCGGGGAAGGACTGCCCGTTCCATGATCTCGCCATCACGGTTGACAACTCCGTTGTGTCCTCCTCCTAGAGGGCGAAGAGCCTTGGCGTGACCCTGGACAACACCCTGTCATTCTCCGCTAACATCAAGGCGGTGACCCGATCCTGTAGGTTCATGCTCTACAACATTCGGAGAGTACGACCCTGCCTTACACAGGAAGCAGCACAGGTCCTAATCCAGGCACTTGTCATCTCCCGTCTGGATTACTGCAACTCGCTGTTGGCTGGGCTCCCTGCCTGTGCCATTAAACCCCTACAACTCATCCAGAATGCCGCAGCCCGTCTGGTGTTCAACCTTCCCAAGTTCTCTCACGTCACCCCGCTCCTCCGCACACTCCACTGGCTTCCAGTTGAAGCTCGCATCTGCTACAAGACCATGGTGCTTGCCTACGGAGCTGTGAGGGGAACGGCACCTCCGTACCTTCAGGCTCTGATCAGTCCCTACACCCAAACGAGGGCATTGCGTTCATCCACCTCTGGCCTGCTGGCCCCCCTACCTCTGCGGAAGCACAGTTCCCGCTCAGCCCAGTCAAAACTGTTCGCTGCTCTGGCACCCCAATGGTGGAACAAGCTCCCTCACGACACCAGAACAGCGGAGTCACTCACCACCTTCCGGAGACACTTGAAACCCCACCTCTTTAAGGAATACCTGGGATAGGATAAAGTAATCCTTCTACCCCCCCTTACCCCACCCCAAAGAAAGAAAAAAAATACATATTGTAAAGTGGTTATCCCACTGGCTATAAGGTGAATGCACCAATTTGTAAGTCGCTCTGGATAAGAGCGTCTGCTAAATTATGAAAATGTAAATGTAATGCCATCTATTTTGTGAAGTGCACCAGTCCCTCCTGCAGCAAAGCACCCCCACAGCATGATGCTGCCACCCCCGTGCTTCACGGTTGGGATGGTGTTCTTCGGCTTGCAAGCAACCCCCTTTTCCCTCCAAACATAATGATGGTCATTATGGCAAACAGTTCTATTTTTGTTTCATCAGACCAGAGGACATTCCTCCAAAAAGTACGATCTTTGTCCCCATGTGCAGTTGCAAACCGTAGTCTGGCTTTTTTATGGCGGTTTTGGAGCAGTGGCTTCTTCCTTGCTGAGCGGCCTTTCAGGTTATGTCGATATAGGACTCGTTTTACTGTGGATATAGATACTTTTGTACCTGTTTCCTCCAGCATCTTCAGAAGGTCCTTTGCTCTTGTTCTGGGATTAATTTGCACTTTTCGCACTAAAGTACGTTCATCACTAGGAGACAGAATGCGTCTCCTTCCTGAGCGGTATGACAGCTGAGTGGTCCCATGGTGTTTATACTTGCGTACTATTGTTTGTACAGATGAACGTGGTACCTTCAGGAATTTAGAAATTGCTCCCAAGGATGAACCAGACTTGTGGAGGTCTACAATTATTTTTCTGAGGTCTTGGCTGAATTCTTTTGATTTTCCCATGATGTCAAGCAAAGAGGCACTGAGTTTGAAGGTAGGTCTTGAAATACATCCTTAAAGGCACAGTCAACTTAGTGTATGTAAACTTCTGACCCTCTGGAATTGTGATACAGTGAATTATAAGTGAAATAATCTGTAAACAATTGTTGGAAAAATTACTTGTGTCATGCACAAAGTAGATGTCCTAACCGACTTGCCAAAACTATAGTTTGTTAAAAATAAATTTGCGGAGGGGTTGAAAAACGAGTTTCAATGACTCCAAGTGTTTGTAAACTTCCGACTGTATATACATATCCTTTAAAAAAAATATATATTTCCCTTTATTACTTTCCAACCCCACCACCCCTCCCCTAATTGGAGAAAACTAGTGAACAACAACGCTTAGGCCTCTACTTCCATCTTATACATACTATATACATTTTATGGACACAGTCAATTTTACAGTAATTCTATTTTGTTTGTTTTTACTCCTGAACTTCCTCTACCCTCAACCTCTCTGATCATTTTCATGATGTCCATCTGGTTTGCTTCTATATGCCATATATTTTTTATTGTGCTCTTTCACAAAAGCTCTCAACCTATAACCTATATACTTATTATGGCCACAGTATGCTTTACATTAGTTATCTTGTTGTTATTAGTTGTTGTTAGTTGTTATTAGTCCCATCCTTCAGCTCCATTCAACACCTCCCATCTACAGTGGGGAAAAAAACGTATTTAGTCAGCCACCAATTGTGCAAGTTCTCCCACTTAAAAAGATGAGAGAGGCCTGTAATTTTCATCATAGGTACACGTCAACTATGACAGACAAATTGAGATTTTTTTTCTCCAGAAAATCACATTGTAGGATTTTTAATGAATTTATTTGCAAATTATGGTGGAAAATAAGTATTTGGTCACCTACAAACAAGCAAGATTTCTGGCTCTCACAGACCTGTAACTTCTTCTTTAAGAGGCTCCTCTGTCCTCCACTCGTTACCTGTATTAATGGCACCTGTTTGAACTTGTTATCAGTATAAAAGACACCTGTCCACAACCTCAAACAGTCACACTCCAAACTCCACTATGGCCAAGACCAAAGAGCTGTCAAAGGACACCAGAAACAAAATTGTAGACCTGCACCAGGCTGGGAAGACTGAATCTGCAATAGGTAAGCAGCTTGGTTTGAAGAAATCAACTGTGGGAGCAATTATTAGGAAATGGAAGACATACAAGACCACTGATAATCTCCCTCGATCTGGGGCTCCACGCAAGATCTCACCCTGTGGGGTCAAAATGATCACAAGAACAGTGAGCAAAAATCCCAGAACCACACGGGGGGACCTAGTGAATGACCTTCAGAGAGCTGGGACCAAAGTAACAAAGCCTACCATCAGTAACACACTACGCCGCCAGGGACTCAAATCCTGCAGTGCCAGACGTGTCCCCCTGCTTAAGCCAGTACATGTCCAGGCCCGTCTGAAGTATGCTAGAGTGCATTTGGATGATCCAGAAGAGGATTGGGAGAATGTCATATGGTCAGATGAAACCAAAATAGAACTTTTTGGTAAAAACTCAACTCGTCGTGTTTGGAGGACAAAGAATGCTGAGTTGCATCCAAAGAACACCATACCTACTGTGAAGCATGGGGGTGGAAACATCATGCTTTGGATGCTGTTTTTCTGCAAGGGACCAGGACGACTGATCCGTGTAAAGGAAAGAATGAATGGGGCCATGTATCGTGAGATTTTGAGTGAAAACCTCCTTCCATCAGCAAGGGCATTGAAGATGAAACGTGGCTGGGTCTTTCAGCATGACAATGATCCCAAACACACCGCCCGGGCAACGAAGAAGTGGCTTCGTAAGAATCATTTCAAGGTCCTGGAGTGGCCTAGCCAGTCTCCAGATCTCAACCCCATAGAAAATCTTTGGAGGGAGTTGAAAGTCCATGTTGCCCAGTGACAGCCCCAAAACATCACTGCTCTAGAGGAGATCTGCATGGAGGAATGGGCCAAAATACCAGCAACAGTGTGTGAAAACCTTGTGAAAACGTACAGAAAACGTTTGACCTGTGTCATTGCCAACAAAGGGTATATAACAAAGTACTGAGAAACTTTTGTTATTGACCAAATACTTATTTTCCACCATAATTTGCAAATAAATTCATTAAAAATCCTACAATGTGATTTTCTGGAAAAAATATTCTCATTTTGTCTGTCATAGTTGACGTGTACCTATGATGAAAATTACAGGCCTCTCTCATCTTTTTAAGTGGGAGAACTTGCACAATTGGTGGCTGACTAAATACTTTTTTTCCCCACTGTATCTCTTAACACCATCCATATTGGATTTTTTATTTGCCATATATTTTTCAACTGTACTGTGATGTTTCACAAAAGTTCTGAACCCTTCTATTCTCATTGTTTCTACAGATTGTAAATTGAAAATAAACATTTTTGCTAAAAGTATTATTATAGTATTGATCGATTGACTATGACTTTTCAAATCACCCAGTAGTGCTATCTGCAGGGTTAGCTCCAGGTAAATATTGCAATCCTTCAGCCATTCCTGGACCTGTGACCAAAAACAAGCTACAAATGGACAGTACCAAAACAAATGATCTAATGATTCTGTCTCTTCGCAGCAAAATCTACAGAGCTGAGAAGATTGTATCCCCCTTATAAATAACATTCTATTGGTAGCAATAATTTTGTATAATAATTTAAATTGAAAAATTCTAAGTTTTGAATCCAGCGTTGTGTTGCGTATCACACTATGCCATGGAATCGGTACGTCAAAAATCTCTTCCCAACTATTTTGCAATCTATATGGGACGGCTGTCAATCCTTTGGTCCTTAAATGAAACTGGTATACTTTTTAATTGATTGGACTTTTACCAAATAGGGCTATCTTCTGTATACCCCCTACCATGTCACAACACAACTGATTGGCTCAAATGCATTAAGAAGGAAAGAAATTCCACAAATTAACTTTTAAGAAGGCACACCTGTTAATTAAAATGCAATAAAGCGGTGACTACCTCATGAAGCTGGTTGAGAGAATGCGACAAGTGTTCAAAGCTGTCATCAAGGCAAAGAGTGGCTATTTGAAGAATTTGTTTAACACTTTTTTAGTTACTACATGATTCCATATGTGTTATTTCATAGTTTTGATGTCTTCACTATTATTCTACAATATAAAAAATAGTTAAAATAAAGAAAAACCCTTGAATGAGTAGGTGTGTCCAAACTTTTGACTGGTACTGTATATATTTTTACTATATTACATATTTTCTATAATGACCTACAGATATAGTGCCTTCAGACATTTCCCCTGATGGATGGAAAGCCCCGTTTTATGTTTATATATGAATGTGTGTCTATGAGAGTTTGTCTATGAGAGAGTGAGTTAGTCCCCTCTCAGTGCCTCTGCTGGTCCATCAGATAGAAGCCATGCCAGGCCCAGCCAGTGATGGAGGGACTGAGCTACGTGAATTCTGGCAGCAGAATGTGGCTCTGTTGTTCCCCAACACAAAGGAGAGTAGACACTGAGCTAGACCAGTCACTTCTCATCTGTCAGACCCATCCGTCTGTGTGTATGGCTGTGTGTGTATGTGACTGTGCAGAGGGGTGTGGAAAGGAGGGAAAGGGGATGAGTAGAGCAGTCTTACTCTTTTCCTGCTGCGGATGACGAAGACGATGAGTAGCCAGAAGAACATGGCGATGACCACAGAGCCAATAGGAACAATCAGCTCTACATTAGTCTTCTCCTCTGCTCCTACAACCAAAACAATAACCAGAGTGAGTATGAACTAGTATGAACTACAGTAAACGGTACAAGAGTATTTACCTCTTCATTACTCAGTCGTTCTATATGTATGTCAGTCAGTACACATTATTTTTAAACTATTTCTTTACAGACCATGTCAGTCAGATCTATTGTCAATCACTTGAAAAAAAGTTATATTTAATTTAAATTGTTCATAGTTTTGTGTTTTTCCTTTTGAAATAGATTTTCTCTGTCAATTTGGAATTTGGAGAATTTGCCAATTACAACGGGCTTTGGCTGTAAATCAGTACCAAGCTAGGAGGAACACGGTTTCAGGAAACCTGTGTGTCTGTGTGCGTGTTTGTATTGGAGGAAGGGCACTGTTGGAATTCAGGCTGTGAGCAGACCTGATATTCTATCTAGTCATAACAAATATTCTGGGGCCAGCATCACTCTGGCCAAAGTCAACCTGGAAAAAAACTGTAATTTCACTATACGTCTGTGACTACAAGTTGTAGAACCCTAATGATCTACCCCCATGTTGACACCCTACTCCTTCTCTCTCTTTCCATCTCTATCCCCTTTTCTCTCTTTCGCCAAATATTCCTCTCTCGTCATCCGCCCACGTATAACAGGAACTTCTCGTTAGTGAGCTGAGGCAGCCTCTGTCCTCTGTCCTGTCTCGTTAGTGAGGCTCACTGGTGCCTGAGAGACCCTGAGCTCTGACTGGGTGCCGGGCCGGTGGCCAGTGGCTTGTGGCGGGGGCTGGGTCACGTAGGTCCTACAGATGTAGGATCTTAATTTGAGCCAGTTTGCTACAGAAGGAAAATAATCCTGCAGCAACATTAAATGTAAATTATTATGTGGATTATAATTAATGGACATTTTTTGTAGGGGTTAATACATTTTTTGTTAGGGCAAATCAAGTCTGACATTTTAAAGTGGAAATTACAAACTTTAGAAGCCTTTTTAAACCTTAAATACACTGCAAGTTTGCAGAGTGATCAAATTAAGATCCTACATCTGTAACTGGTCACTCTGTATGTCTGTTTGTTTGTTGCTGTGTCTCAGTGTTCTGGGTCGGCCCCTCCCTTTGTCCTTGTTGGGCTTCTTATTGTTTGGTATTCTGAAACTCCCAGGAGGATGTGCTCTAACAGGGCCCGCTTCCTGCTCCGTGGGGGAACACTTATTTGTACACTTCATCTTTGATATAACAGAATGGGGAGGTGAATCAGGGGAACCTTGAGGCCAGCTATTTAAAACATCTATAAATGAATGAATGGGAGTTTATGGGTAAGACATCATGAGTAAAACTGAACAAATTAATTGTGGTATGAATCCCTCTTTGGTTATGGCAGTACCTTCTTTTGGTTATAAATATACCACCAGAGAACAGGAAATACAGGCATTTTGACATACTGCATTATGTCTGCAGGGTGATTAGTGGTGGCTGTTTCCTGTCCTGTGATCCATTTTCCCGTAGTGGGAGGGAGAGACTGACCTTCAGTGATAAGGTAGGTCTGAGATGTGTCGCAGCCCCGGCTGTTACAGGCAGTACAGGTATACAGACCACCGTCCTCCTTCTTCACACGCTGGATTGTCAGGGTTTGGTTCAATCGGCTCAGAATCACACCTGTGGCAAAAAAAGAACTTGGCATTAATACCAATATTGTACTGTACGTAACACAAAGTAGAAGTGGTATTAGTAACCATTGAGTCATGCCCTTACCTGAGCCCTCCACCACTGTTTGGTTGTGTTTGGTCCACATCACGGTCGGGGTGGGTGTACCGGTCACCTCACATATTAGCATGGTCGTCGCACTGACGTTCACTCTCTGGTCTGTCAAATTGTTCAGGATCCTCGCGGCCTCAAGAGCTAAAAAAACAAACAAGAAGTCAGGCCTCTAAAGATTTTGCCAAACACTAGACTAGATCTAGAAAGCTGCGCTACCCATGAGAGGACCTGTGAGAGTGGTCCAAGTGATTGTGGAGATGACTGATAAATATGGTCCAGGTACAGATCCATACCTCTGAGGGTGAGGTGTCGGAGGAGACAGGTCCTCTCCCCAGTCTTGATGTTCTCCACCTGGCAGGCGTACACCCCCTGGTCCCCCCGAGACACGTTGGCCAGGGGCAGCTCCAGGGTGACGTTGGTGCCGTGCAGCCCAGAGAGGACAGCCTGGGACAGGGGCTGCTGGGACAGGGACAGGGCCCGACAGGGCTGCACGGCTGGGACCTGTTCTGGGTCAAACACATTGCCCACACGGAACCAGGCCAGATTTCCATAGATCAGCCTGTCTGCCTTACACCTCAAAACCACCTGGTCCTGCTCAATGGGCTGATGGGACGGAGACACACTCAGCTCCAAACCACCTGTAGAGTAGACAATCACACACACACACTTAATCATGACGATGCACCAATGAACACAAACAGAAAGAACAGAAGAAGCATAAAAAGAAGCTTACGTGTCACATGGAAGACGATGATGCGTGAATCTTGTCCCGCTTTGTTAGAAGTCAGGCATTTGTAGAGGGCGTGGACCTTGGCTTTCTGGATCTTCAGAGAACTCACAGTCTGCAGACAAACATGATCTTTACTATTATTTTACTAATTAATTGATATAATAATGACTGAAATCATTTAGAGAGGAAGGAATGGTATTTACCTTGTGTAGGTGATCTGTGTCAGTGCTAATTCGGTCGATAGGATTCTGCCCTGTGGTATTGCTGATGTCCCTCCATTTGGTACAGTCCTCCAGCTTGACCCCAGAGTTCACCACTCCTGACCTGCAGGACAAAACCAAAATCACTCCACTGACACACTGCTATTATCAGACACAAGAAATCCATATAACCACAGCACCGTAGATACACAAACACAAATAAACATACACACACACACACAAATATAAAAAGAGCACTATGACCTTTATAAATACAATATGTAGATCCCTGATCTATTGGTCTATTGGTCCCTGTTCTCAGCTGGGAGATGGTTATTTCAGGAGAGGTTACGTCATTTATTTACAGACTGGAGTGGGTGGGATTGTCAACAAAGACACACCACTACAGTAGAGACCAGAACTCAAACAAAGGAGCAAGATAAAAGAGATGCATAGAAATAGACACAGAGAGAGAGAGAGAGAGAGAGAGAGAGAGAGAGAGAGAGAGAGAGAGAGAGAGAGAGAGAGAGAGAGAGAGAGAGAGAGAGAGAGAGAGAGAGAGAGAGAGAGAAAGAGAGAAAAAGAAAGAGAGAGAGAGAGAGAGAGAGAGAGAGAGAGAGAGAGAGAGAGAGAGAGAGAGAGAGAGAAAGAGAGAGAGAGAGAGAGAGAGAGAGAGAGAGAGAGAGAGAGAGAGAGAGAGAGAGAGAGAGAGAGAGAGAGAGAGAGAGAGAGAGAGAGAGAGAGAGAGAGAGAGAGAGAGAGAGAGAGAGAGAGAGAGAGAGAGAGAGAGAGAGAGAGAGAGAGAGAGAACATGAAAATGATCTGTGAAACGGGGAGCCAGAGAGTGATGGAGTGATGGTGGTAGTGAAGGATAGAGGGAAGACGAGGAGGTAGAGATGGGGTTGCACAGGAAGAAGCCTTTAGACAGAGTAGTGCACTGGGAACAACAGGAAACCCTGACCAGGGCTGAGGAAGTGCTTGGATGTGCAGGCTGAAGATAAGGCCTTACTGTTGGTCTGTACAGTAGACTGGACCATACACTCCAACCCCTCTATCAACAATCCTCACATTACTGCATACCTGAGGGGCCCATTCACTAATCACAACCCATTCTGAAGCCCCAGCTCTACCCAATCAACATCTTCCTAAGAGACTCAATCATCAAAGTTCTCTGGAATACAAGGCTATCCATAATCCATAGAGAATACTGGAATCATATAAAAATACATACAAAACCATACAAACACACAAAGATAAGATTGGTTTTTCTCAGTCTAACGCTCCCTGGTGTTTTTTAATTATGCACGCAATTTATTGTGAGAAGTATGAATCACATCCTATAATCTGATGCAGGTCACAGGGCACACTCATTGTCTCTGTTAATGCTTTCATCAACATCTAGAATGCTGATCTTCCTCCACAGAATCAACAACATGTTGACAATGACCGGCAGGGTGAGGTTACACACACACACACACACACACACACACACACACACACACACACACACACACACACACACACACACACACACACACACACACACACACACACACACACACACACGTGTACGAGCACGCACCATGCAGACACGCACTCACGCACGTTCGCGCACACACGCACACAGTGAACGTGAGACTTACTGAAAGAGGATTGGGCAGTCCTCTCTGGACATCCACTGCCATTGGATGCGTGTGGGGGTGGGGATTCCACGGGCAGTGCACCTGAGGGTGGGGCTGCTGCCGTACATGTGAACATCAGTGTCCACAGCAACCTCCTTCTCAATGATATGGGGAGGGACTGAGGAGACATGAACCATGACTTGAAAGGTGCAAACTTCATTTGGCCCTAGGCTAAGTGCAGTGTGAACACAGCAATGGTCACATCACAGTTGAAGCCTAAAACAGAGGTACAGCATAAAGGAGAAAGCGAGAGGGGGGAATTATAGGACAAATGGGAGGGAGGAGCAAGAGAGGAGAGGAAGAGAAGACTGGAGAGAGTAATGAGAGAGGAATGGGAGATAGGAGAGGGGAGGAGGTACATACCATTGACCAAGAGCTGGACGGAGCGTCTCTGCTCTTCTTTTGTTATCTTATTGATCAAGACCACGGTGTAATTCCCAGCATCCTTTTCAGCTAGGCCAAGGATCATGAGAGAGTCCCTGGCAGGTTTAAATCTATAGTCATCCTTATAGATAGGCTGGCCATTCTTATACCTGCAGAAATAAGGACAGGTTACATTTACACAAATACCTAGTATACATCGAATACAATACAAACTACTGCAAGCATATACAGTATATCATTACTGTACATGATCAACGTACCATCTGACTGTAGGTTCTGGGTAGGCGTCGAACTTGACTGGGATCTTAATGGTCTGGGCTCTGGCGTTCACCCCCAGAACATTAACCCACTTGTGGTCATCGAAATCAATAAAAGGCTTTTCTAATGACAACAAAAACAACATAAACAGTGTCACCTAACATAGTCATCAAAACAATTAAATGTCACAAAGTAACATTATCGATTATTGTGCAATAAATCCAGACCAATGTAAATTATTAATCTAAGACAATAAGAGGATATCCGCAAAAACGTTTAAAAACCTCCAGACTATGTACCTTGGGCAACAGATGTGGCTTAAACTACTAAGTGTACCTACCAAAGACCACAAGAGATGCAGATGCAGTTTTGACCATCTGTCCACTGGAGGCTGTGCAGGTGTACTTTCCTGTGTAGTTGCCGGTCACGTTCTCCACTATGAGTGTGTTGGACAGTTCCAGAGAGTTCCACAGCTTCTTCTTGTGTGACGTGGTGTAGGTCCGCACAGAGCCATTCACTGGGGCCTGCAAGTGGGGCAGAAGGAAGAGTGAGGGGATAAGAGCATTGTAAATCAACCTAAAGACTGGTATAAGTGCACATGAGAAGATAATGCCATGAATGATATAAGGGCAGCATTGAACTGAAGTTATGTTTAAAAAACGTTCCTGAAAGCAGGAAGTAAGGATGAAACCTTGGGAGTAAGAGGAAGTGAGATATCATATGATATCCCTCTCTTGACTGGAATATGTCTATGGTGAGTCAGGTCAGCGTCAATATCATCACCATGTCTATGATTTCAGTGTTTGGTGGAATGCGATGAGTAACGTCGGTCAATAAAGCCTGAGTCAGTGATTTCATGTGCATTTAGTAATCACAGGCTGTCTATAAAAGTGGGCCATGCAGGGTACTGACCAGGCTGATAGGGTGTGTCCAAGTGAAGTCGATGGCCACGTTGAGCTCTGTGTAGGCAGTGCAGTTTAGCACCAATCTCTCCCCCACAGACAGCCTCTCATGTGCCGGGGTCAGGGTGAGGTCATGGATCTTATATCCTGCGGAAAAGGGAGGGGAGACACAGCGGAGCGGTGAGCAGGCTATTGTTCTCCTGAGACTCACAAACACACACACACAGTTATGTAAACACAAATAAACACAAACTTAGATTGACACTTTCAATGACACCTTGGCACTGTATCTACAGTAAGTCATACATACAGTGGATCAAATAGGATTCATACACTAAACTAAAACATTTACATTTTAGCAGACGCTCTTATCCAGAGCGACTTACAGTTAGTGAGTGCATAAATTTTTTATACTGGTCCCCCCGTGGGAAACGAACCCACAACCCTGGTGTTGCAAGCGCCATGCTCTACCAACTGAGCTACAGTTACCTAACCCACTTACCAACAACAGCAACAATGTAGAGAGGTGACTTGTAGGTCTCATTGCGTATGTGTGTCTGACAGAAGACCACTCCAGCGTAGCTGATCAGGTGACTGGGGACTGAGAAACCCTTCATGCTATCCCAAAAAATGTCCTTCCCGTTCGGATAGAGTTCTTTCTTGGGAAACTTCTGACAAAAAGGACACAGAATAAAAAAAGAAAAACAAATTACAGATACATCACAACATTGCATCGATTTGACAAAACGGAGTAAAGCTGGTTCTATGCTGGTTGACTCTATCTAGTGGTGCTGATCGACCAACCCTCACATGGAAATTATGAGTGATGTTTTACCACTTGATCAGCACTGGCTAGGTCAGAGGGCGTTGTGGTTTTTCCAACACTCATTTTCAGTAAAATGTCCTATGAACCATATAGGCCATATACGAGGTCCCAGAGTTCTAATACTGACTGAAGGTGGGGACAACCCAGATAGGAAATGGAAACTCAGTTTATTGTTCCCCTGATCTGACATGAAAACAATGCAACAGACTCAGAATCACAACTGACATTATCTGCCGCCCACAAAGCCTGCAGTCTAACGAAACATACCTAAGAGAGCAAGGTCTTTACCAACTGGCTTTGTTGACAGAGTAGCAGCACAAATGTAGGCTACTTCATGTAGTTAGACTATAGGAAAGGCAGGTTTGAGGTGAAGCAGGTTTAGTTGTCAACTTTAGACAAAATAAGACACGATAGAATAACTTCTGGAATTTTGACTACATTCTGAACAGAATATATTGCATGTATCCCATACTGTACATACTGTTCTGTGTTTTAATGTCTTTAAAGACATGCTCCAGAACATTGGTAACTACTAAGTATTTTTCAAACCTGCCTCTTGTGTAGTTCATACATGCATAATCTATTAGCAGAATTACTGTCTTGCCTCAATTAGCCACGGAATCCCTAGTTTGAAAGCAACTGTTTTTCTGGAAGCTGTCCTGTGCAATTATCCCTACATTTTCCCCCACGTGGGCCAGTCCCCTAGCATCTTCAAGTTCTATCCAATAAGCTTCAGCTCCTCGCCATTTGAGTGACAGCTAGCAAGATGCACACACAGCAGAGCGAGACAGAGCAATGATGTAGTGCACATATCTGCATATACAGTATGTGACGTAGTACGCAATTTTCGGGGACCACTTTTGACTGGTGAGTGCTACTTTCAGAACTACTGGCTAAAAAGTATACAAACGTATGCCTTAAAATGTCCCCCAAAAGGACAATAAAGTCAGTGGATCTGTCCTTACGGTATGTAGCGTGACATTGAGATCTTCCACAGACCCTCGGCATGGGATGACCACCTGCACTCCCTCACTGATGAACACAACCTCATAGTCCTTGTCAGAGGGCACAAATGGCACTTTATAGTCTGAAATAAAACACAAATACATAAAGAAGTCATGAGACGTCATGAGAGTCAACAACATACACTGTATGTAATCCATACTGTACATACATCAGATCAGGTAGGCTCATTATTAAGGCAGATCTAAGCAGCTCTTGGGTCAGATAGTAAAGATTACCCATTGGGTCAAGCTTTAGGGATTCGGTAAGCCTACTTGTCATTCCAAAGTGAGGTAATGATGATGCACACCTTGGACATGGACATAAACGGCCACAGAGGTTTTGCTATCCTCCACCGCCAGGTCTTTGTAGGAGCACTGATACTTTCCAGTCTCATTGACGGTGGCCGAGGAAATGTGTAATGTGATGCAGAAGAATCCTGACCCACTGCAGTCTACTGTGGAGAGACGACTGCCAGCACGGCTGCGATTATAGGATGTGGTCCATTCCAGGTTCTGACGGCCACTGCAGATCCAAAGAACAGAGTGAGAACGATGATCGTTAGTAGGGGAAGAGTTTGATGGATGGATAGATGGATGGTTGACTTATATGGAGACTCATTATGTGAGGTAGTTGATATCGGTTTTAAGACCATTTGAGTTATGTTTGTGGCCGTATTTGCCAGGCTTCTGGAGAAGAGTGGCCCATCAGGTTCCTGTATGTCTCACCTGCAGGTAATCTCCAGTGTGTCTGAGGTGTTGATCCTGAGGACTTTGTCCTGGATGCTCAGTGTTGGGGGGTCAGGCATGAACCTGAGTTCTAATGCTGTAGGAATGGAGAGGTAAACAGTCAGTCAATCACCCTGATGATTGACTTATCTCAACAGTTCAGTCAGCATTAGCACACAGTGGAGACCAATATGAGACTGCTCACTCTCATGTCAAACCAACATTAAATCATGTGTATAGAAAGAGTGGGAGACTCCCGGAGAGTAGAGTGGGAGTGAGGGCTGAACATGAAATCAGATGGGTAATGGTTCCTATCCCAACTATGATTATGCTCTCCTATATCAAATCTCAGAATCCATACCAGACTCCTCAAACACACTAGTTTATTCTCTGCAACTAGAATGTTGATAGCTAGAACACAAAATAATAAATGTGTAAGTCAATGATAAAATGAAGTTTCATTAATCATTCCAACAGTGGAAAGCACAGACGGGAGAATTTTTTTTCATCCATGGCGTGGACTCTATGGACTCTGTGGCAATTTTTCCACTCCTGCAGCAAATGGCGGAGCGGAGCGGAGCTGTGTCAAAACAGGAAGCCACGGCAGATGGGCCGGGTCAGGCTCAATAGCCCAGCTCTGTGTCGCCTAAGGTGGGGTTCCTGTTCCAGAGGATACGGCCTCCCAGAGAGGGCCTGGACACCTTCTGTACATGCTGAAATGTGGACTATTTAGCCCCAAATACTCCAACATTTCTGTGACAGTTCAATATTACTGGTGTCTTTGATTAGCGTACTGATCCAAAGAATATGAAAATGAAGTGTAGCACCAGAGTATTGAGGGGAGGAACATGTGTTGTCTCAATGGTCATTTGCTATACTGCCTCAAGTGAAGTGTCAAAATGGATTGTTAAAATGATTGAGGGATAAGGGCCAGGGGTAATGAGGGCCAAGAGGAATTGTAACTGACCTATGCACATAAGAATCATCAGAGCCACTGCTAACACATTGTAATTATGTAATGCATCACATTTTATACTTGGCAAGTTCTTCTGATAAACATCTAAATACAGTTGTTAGTTTTAGTAAAGTAACAATATACCACAATTGACACACATAAAGGTAGCCTAAGATGCCAATGTTTTCTGAACATATTAAACTGAATCATTTTGATCAATATGCTTTCTGTTTCATCTTACCAATCACCCTGCTGACTCCCAGAAGAATGCCCACGAAATGTAAAGTCATGACGGAGAATGCCTTTGCCATCGTCGACAATAGAGATGGATTGTCCCCGCATTAACACGCAATATGCAAAGTTCACTCCAGAAAGTAATCCAAGGCTATCCGTTCATCACCTCTTCATGCACACTGACGATATTTGTCTATTCCACTGGACAATTTTTAAAAAAATGCTGAGCCAAAAACACAAGGAACTGAATAAAATTGATAATCCTCCTTCACAGCAGTGCAACTAGACTACAGTCTGACAGTGAGTCGTGATCAACAGTTTGGCGCCTGAGTCCCAGTGGAGTTGATGGGTCGCTCTGAGGAAGGATGGAGCGCAGATATGAGCGGGCAGTGGAAACGCGCTGTAGCGAAAAGAGGAGGGAGAAAGAGGAGGGAGACAACGTAAGGGAGGAGCAAGCGTCCCCATCTCCTCAGCCCCCCGTCCGTTATCTCTCAATTTAACCGACCTGTTTCAAAGAAACTTGGATAAGTCTACCCAAAGAATTAGGGTCAAAGGCTATATCTATAGCCAAGGAACTTTGTGTTGTGCAACACAATTTCACACTCAATTCGTGCAAATGTGCACAAAAGTATTTCAGCAGATTTCCTGCTTTTTTGTATGTTTTTGTGTGTCTTAATTTGTGTGAAAATAAACCAATTTTGGTGCGACTTAATTCGTAGGAAAAACACACATTTTTGTGTGACCTCATTCATAGGAAAACACATTTTGGGGGGCAAACTTCGGAACATTCTTTTGAGAGTTATTGGAGCAATGCATTTTGCGCAATGGTGTTCTACACTGGCTTGTTTTGTTCCCACATTTATTTATATATAAAAAAACGTGTTAACAACCCAATATTGTTAATCAACCAGGTTGTCACCGAAATACTTATAATATAATAGTAGCCTTAAGTTTTTAAAATATTTGTATTAATGCCAAAGCTGTTTTCTATGCTTGTTTTTGCTTAATACTTTGGGATACTGGTGCTATGTTGGATTTTATGAGGGTTGCCAAATTGGAGTAAAAAGCTGTATTTGTCTGGGGTTTTTTGTGGTATCTATTAAGGTATTTGATTGGGGAATGGGGACACATTTTCATGATGGGAAATTAATTAATCAATAAATGTGGGGAAACAGAAGACCTGCAAAAAAAATCTGTTTGGTTCAAATTCCCCTGGTGCAACTGCATGTTATTTGCAACTATAACGAGCCTGGTGTATGATCAACTAAGCCATATCAATGCAGTTAAAAAGGTTAATGTAAGATAATTAATTATGTTGGCTTACACTTATGGCACTTCCAAGGCCATTTCATGATGATTATTACTGTTGTGTCAATCATTTTATATACTTAGGCTATTGTAACAAGGCATATGCCAGCACTGTAGGCCTATGCCTCTGCCCAGAGGCCTACTAAGCTTTCATAGCAATGGCTGTTAGAGCTCACTTTGCCACATATGAGCCCTGGTTAGAGTTCCTGTTGCAGCTTTCACTTTCTTCCGCTACATTGGTGGCAGCATTGGGATCACACCCAGCTCACGTCTAGTTCTGTGATCTACTGGTAGGAAGCATTCTGTTTTTCAACATTGTGCTGGGTGTAATTACATTGATATATCTAGTGAACAATGGATAAGCAACAATGGGTGTGACGGATAGAAGTAGTCACTACAGGTGTGATCAAGCCTTACATCAAAGTTGCCTGAAGCTGAATAGAAAGTGCTATGCCCTGACTAGTTATTTAGAAGAAAACCCTATGTGACTGTCTAATTTACATATGTTAACTTATCAGTGTGGACCCAAAACAAACACATTCTAGACATTTACAAACTACCTGTTTAAAGTGTTATTACATCCATGGTGTTATTTTGTTACTGAAGCTTATATATCAAATAACCTGACAATTATCCACATCATATGGGTAGACAAATAATGTAAGTGTGTTATGCAGCAAAACACAACTATCCTTTTTTTAGGATGCAAACCAGTAATATGAATCACTGTTGATCCATCCTGTTCTGATCTAATGAGATGGATATAAGATTTTCTTCGGCCTAGAATCGAGGCCTTTCCCAGTCATGAAGGACGAAGCTAGACTCCTCTTGGTTCTCATTGGCGAAGACTGAAGTCATGTTAGGGGTTCTATGTCAGACTCTCCTACACCACTTTGCCCAACATGTTATACCCCAGAGGATGTAAATAAATAATTGTTTAAGGTGATTTAACTTGTATAATTATTATAGGGCTGTAGTCCCGTGTAGCTCAGTTGGTAGAGCATGGCGTTTGCAATGCCAGGGTTGTGGGTTCGTTTCCCATGGGGGACCAGTATGAAAAAAAAAAAAATGCACTCACTAACTGTAAGTCGCTCTGGATAAGAGCGTCTGCTAAATGACTAAAATGTAAATGAAACCCATAGCCAAATGGCTTCAGAGTGAGCATTTCTCACTGGGAAATGCTGCTGATATTGAACATAATTCATTTCAGACTCTCCTATGCCACTATCTATTCCCAACATCTTATTCCCCATAGGTTGTAAATGAAACCTTTTTAAACTGATATAACTTGTATGATTATTATAGGAATGTGGAACCCATAGCCGAATGGCTTCAGACAGAGCATTTCTCACCATTTATTTATGGAGAGCAATTTTCGTTTTATAACAGGTAGTGTCCGTTTACAGTGCATTCAGAAAGTAATCAGACCTTTGTTGAAGCACCTTTGGCAGCGATTACAGCCTTGAGTCTTCTTGGGTAGGACGCTACAAGCTTGGCACACCTGTATTTGGGGAGTTTCTCCCATTCTTCTCTGCAGATTCTCTGAAGCTCTGTCAGGTTGGATGGGGAGTGTCGCTGCACAGCTATTTTCAGGTCACTCCAGAGATGTTCAATCGGGTTCAAGTCCGGGCTCTGGCTGGGCCACTCAAGGACAATTAGAGACTTGTCCAGAAGCCACTCCTGCATTGTCTTGGCTGTGTGCTTAGGGTCATTGTCCTGTTGGAAGGTGAACCGTCGCCCCTGTCTGAGGTCCTGAGCGCTCTGGAGCAGGTTTTCATCAAGGATCTCTCTGTACTTTGCTCCGTTCATCTTTCCCTCGATCCTGACTAGTCTCCCAGTCCCTGCCACTGAAAAACATCCCCACAGCATGATGCTGCCACCACCATGCTTCACCGTAGAGATGGTATTGGCCAGGTGATGAGCGGCGCCTGGTTTCCTCCAGACATGACGCTTTGCATTCAGGCCAAAGAGTTCTATCTTGGTTTCATCAGACTAGAGAATCTTGTTTCTCATGGTCTGAGAGTCTTTAGGTGCCTTTTAGCAAACTTCAAGTGGGCTGTCATGTGCCTTTTACTGAGGAGTGGCTTCTGTCTGGCCACTCTACCATAAAGGCCTGATTGGTGGTGTGCTGCAGAGATGGTTGTCCTTCTGGAAGGTTCTCCCATCTCGGCAGAGGAACTCTGGAGATCTGTCAGAGTGATCATTGGGTTCTTGGTCACCTCCCTGACCAAGGCCCTTCTCCTCCAATTGCTCAGTTTGGCCAGGCGGCCAGCTCTAGGAAGAGTATTGGTGGTTCCAAACTTCTTCCATTTAAGAATGATGGAGGCCACTGTGTTCTTGGGGAAATTTTTTGGTACCCTTCCACAGATCTGTGCCTCGATCTGTCTCAGAGCTCTACGGACAATTCCTTCGACCTCCTGGCTTGGTTTTTGCTCTGACACGCACTGTCAACTGTGGGACCTTATAGAGTGCATTCGGAAAGTATTCAGACCACTTGACTTTTTCAAAATTTTGTTAGGTTTCAGCTTTATTCTGAAATGGATTATTTTTTTTTTTATCTCATCAATGATGACAAATAATCACAAAGCCAAAACAGGTTTTATAGAAATGTTTGCAAATGTATTTCCGCTTTGTCAGTATGGGGTATTTTGTGTATGTTGATGAGGATTTTTTTTTATTTAATCCATTTTAGAATAAGGCTGTAACGTAACAAAATGTGGAAAAAGTCAAGGGGTCTGAATACTTTCCGAATGCACTGTATTTACAGTAGTGTGTTGATTAATTATTGCTTCCTTCAGTGAAAATACAGAATATGTATAAAAATGCCAAATATACCAAAAACTAAATCAAGCAGAGATTTACGACTATTTAACCATGTGAGTCATTACTGAAACATGCTAACTACAAACATTTAACTAGTTAAAGATAATGAATATATGACAACTAGATACAAATATTTTATAATTCATACAAGTCAAGAGTTGGCTATAACATGAGTACAAACAGAGTGTGTGTATATGTGTGTAAGTATTTGTGTGTGTTTTTTCTCCAATCTGGCAACCCTCAGAATATTTGATATAGCCTTGTATTAAATGCATTATGAAGAAAATTGTGTAATGTATGCTCCACGAAATATGAAATGTGTTATGAAGAAAATCGTGTAGGCCTACTGTTGCCTACATGAAAAAAAGGGCCTTTCTGACTACAAGTGCACCATTATCCCAAAGTATTAATTGAAAACAAGCATAAAAACAGCATTGGCATCAACATATTTGCACGAATTGAGTGTGAGATTGTGTTGCATGTACAGTGGGGGAAAAAAGTATTTAGTCAGCCACCAATTGTGCAAGTTCTCCCACTTAAAAAGATGAGAGAGGCCTGTAATTTTCATCATAGGTACACGTTAACTATGACAGACAAATTGAGAGAAAAAAAATCCAGAAAATCACATTGTAGGATTTTTAATGAATTTATTTGCAAATTATGGTGGAAAATAAGTATTTGGTCACCTACAAACAAGCAAGATTTCTGGCTCTGACAGACCTGTAACTTCTTCTTTAAGAGGCTCCTCTGTCCTCCACTCGTTACCTGTATTAATGGCACCTGTTTGAACTTGTTATCAGTATAAAAGACACCTGTACAACAACCTCAAACAGTCACACTCCAAACTCCACTATGGCCAAGACCAAAGAGCTGTCAAAGGACACCAGAAACAAAATTGTAGACCTGCACCAGGCTGGGAAGACTGAATCTGCAATAGGTAAGCAGCTTGGTTTGAAGAAATCAACTGTGGGAGCAATTATTAGGAAATGGAAGACATACAAGACCACTGATAATCTCCCTCGATCTGGGGCTCCACGCAAGATCTCACCCCGTGGGGTCAAAATGAACACAAGAACTCAGAACCACACGGGGGGACCTAGTGAATTACCTTCAGAGAGCTGGGACCAAAGTAACAAAGCCTACCATCAGTAACACACTACGCCGCCAGGGACTCAAATCCTGCAGTGCCAGACGTGTCCCCCTGCTTAAGCCAGTACATGTCCAGGCCCGTCTGAAGTTTGCTAGAGTGCATTTGGATGATCCAGAAGAGGATTGGGAGAATGTCATATGGTCAGATGAAACCAAAATAGAACTTTTTGGTAAAAACTCAACTTGTCGTGTTTGGAGGACAAAGAATGCTGAGTTGCATCCAAAGAACACCATACCTACTGTGAAGCATGGGGGTGGAAACATCATGCTTTGGGGCTGTTTTTTCTGCAAAGGGACCAGGACGACTGATCCGTGTAAAGGAAAGAATGAATGGGGCCATGTATCGTGGAGATTTTGAGTGAAAACCTCCTTCCATCAGCAAGGGCATTGAAGATGAAACGTGGCTGGGTCTTTCAGCATGACAATGATCCCAAACACACCGCCCGGGCAACGAAGGAGTGGCTTCGTAAGAAGCATTTCAAGGTCCTGGAGTGGCCTAGCCAGTCTCCAGATCTCAACCCCATAGAACATCTTTGGAGGGGAGTTGAAAGTCTGTGTTGCCCAGCGACAGCCCCAAAACATCACTGCTCTAGAGGAGATCTGCATGGAGGAATGGGCCAAAATACCAGCAACAGTGTGTGAAAACCTTGTGAAGACTTACAGAAAACGTTTGACCTGTGTCATTGCCAACAAAGGGTATATAACCAAGTATTGAGAAACTTTTGTTATTGACCAAATACTTATTTTCCACCATAATTTGCAAATAAATTCATTAAAAATCCTACAATGTGATTTTCTGGATTTTTTTCTCTCATTTTGTCTGTCATAGTTGACGTGTACCTATGATGAAAATTACAGGCCTCTCTCATCTTTTTAAGTGGGAGAACTTGCACAATTGGTGGCTGACTAACTACTTTTTTCCCCCACTGTATATACACTACCAGTCAAAGGTTTTAGAACACCTATTCATTCAAGGGTTTTTCTTTATTTTTACTATTTTCTACATTGTAGAATAATAGTGAAGACATCAAAACTTTGGAATAATACATATGGAATCATGTAGTAACACAAAAAAGTGTTAAACAAATAAAAATATATTTGAGATTAGAGATTCTTCAAAGTAGCCACCCTTTGCCTTGATGACAGCTTTGCACACTCTTGGCATTCTCTCAACCAGCTTCACCTGGAATGCTTTTCCAACAGTCTTGAAGGAGTTCCTACATATGCTGAGCACTTGTTGGATGTTTTTCCTTCACTCTGCAGTCCGACTCATCCCAAACCATCTCAATTTGGTTGAGGTCGGGGGATTGTGGAGGCCAGGTCATCTGATGCAGCACTCCATCACTCTCCTTCTTGGTAAAATAGCCCTTAACCAGCCTGGAGGTGTGTTGGGTCATTGTCCTGTTGAAAAACAAATTATAGTCCCACTAAGCCCAAACCAGATGGGATGGCGTATGTCCATTGCTCGTGTTCCTTGGCCTAAGCAAGTCTGTTCTTCTGAAATTTTCCGGAGTGACTGACCTTCATGTCTTAAAGTAATGATGGACTGTCATTACTCTTTGCTTATTTGAGCTGTTCTTGCCATAATATGGACTTGGTCTACCCCCCCCACACACACACACACCTTGTCACAACACAACTGATTGGCTCAAATGCATTAAAAAGGAAAGAAATTCCACAAATTAACTTTTAAGAAGGCACACCTGTTAATTGAAATGCATTCCAGGTGACTAACTCATGAAGCTGCTTGAGAGAGTGCCAAGAGTGTGCAAAGCTGTCATCAAGCAAAGGGTGGCTATTTGAAGAATCTCAAATATAAAATATATTTTGATTTGTTTAACACTTTTTTGGTTACTACATGATTCCATATGTGTTATTTCATAGTTTTGATTTCTTCACTATTATTCTATAATGTAGAAAATAGTACAAATAAAGAAAAACTCTTGAATGAGTAGGTGTTCTAAAACTTTGGACCGGTGGTGTATATGCCTGTAGTATTTCACAATCTCACTTTATAATATAATTTTTGTGCTCACCTCACAAACACACTTCCTACACATACAGTTTTTTCTTCATTAAAATGTTTGCTCATAATTAGGCCCCTACCTGTTATATATTGAACTTAGCTATTAGGATTAGATACGTTTTAAATCTACTCAATATACTGAAGGGGAAATAGCCTACAAGAATCAAAGTGCATTTGATTGGTGAGTAACATGATTAAATAAAAACACTTGGGAGAAGACATGGAAGCAGATACCACAGAATAATGAGAGGGAGAGTATGCTGATATTCTAGGCTTCTTATTGAGTAGCCATGTTGCCTCAAAAACAGTCACTATGGTCTGACTCAGAGTAGGCTATGAAGAAGGACATGACTAATCAAAGAAACACTGATAGTGCAGTCATGTGCCGCATAACTTAGATCCATGTTTAAGAGGATGATTTATGATAATCTTAAATGATTCCTGATGATTTTGTAGTTGGAGCTTCTGCCATTCATGGGACAAATTGTTATTTGAAACGTTGTTTTGTTATTTTAGCTGATTATGCTGATGGGGTGGTGGGATGTGGGCCCCTCTGCTGTTTGCTGTTGGGGGTGGATGTGGGGGGTTGGATGTCAGAATGTAGGTCTCCCATCTCCACATGTTTCCTGTCCCGGTCACTTCTGCTGGGACTCTGCCACCTGAACCGCCTGCCCTCCTCCTAGCCAACACATCCTGGTGGGCACTCCAATCCCGACATGGCACTTAGAACAGGAACTTTTCTTTTTTTCTTCTTGTGTTGTTTGATTCACAATATGAGGTTCTAACTGTTCTCTACTCAACAAAGAGAATGAGAGATACTGAAAGAAGAAAGCATGGTGAAAGAGAGAGAAGCAGGGGCTCTGGAGGGAGAGATAAATGTTGTACCAGAAGATAATGATCCTCTATGTTTATGAGGTATTTGGGTGTTGCTGGATGTGGAGCACATATCTCATAGTAGGAAAAAAAACTGGGTTGTGATTCCTGCTAGAGATTTGTGCAAAGTTTTCCAGTGGTTAAAACAAAGAGCACTGCCCTTGTTCTAAATGTGCACCTTGATTTCCCCACCCATATGTCACCCCTGCCAAAGTCAGACAGAGGTGGGACTCTGTTCCTGTTCTCGCAACAGACAGGCCACTGGAGAAGGAAACAAAGAGAGGAGTGGAAACTCTCAACACTCATACAGTTTATGTGTAGATACTATAAAATAACCGATACTGACTGTACTGAGAGTGGTACAGTAGAACATAACATTGTGACTAGAACTACTGTTCCCTGAAGGAGGGAAACGAGGTAAAACATATTATGGGGAGTCGCACTCTCGCGACTTCCGTTGAAGGATATACAATCATGCCTGACAAGGCCAATGAAATCGTACAGTTATGAATATAATAGGTATAACATAGTATGGGGAGTCAACGACCAATCATATTCACCTGAAGAAATCAGAAATCATGCCCAATGGGCCAATGGGTGCCGAGCCCACTCTCAGAAGACCCGCCTTCTTGGCTATAATACCGGGGCTTGCATCCATTTCCTCAATTCAGTCCGCTCTTCAGCGAGCACAAATCCCCTGACGGTGCAGGGCCAAAATAGTTATATTCATAACTGTACGTTCCCTTTAAGTTGGTCACTCGGTATATCATACTATGGGGACATACAATCACGCCCCAAGCTGGCTCAGAGGGTACCAAACTAGGAGGCCCACGGCAGCCCAAGCATACACAGGTTCCACCGTCTCCAAAAAGGGGTTACAGAAACCACCTTTTCCCCTAATACTTACCCGAGAAGCCTGGACTGTCAGAGCCTCATGAGGCCTGAACTGTCAGAGCCCCATATAAGAACAAGAACCTGCTGCAACTTGGCTACGTACGCCTTTCAGGAACCGCACTACCAGAGGATGACACCCCGGGGTAGAGCCGTCAATCCCTACATGGCACGCTGAGAAGGCTGCCATATAAACTTTCAAAAAGAAGAAAGGCCCTGCTCAAAAAGCTCTTCCAAGAACATCAAAATGTCAACCAAAGAGTTCTGAAAAGGGGAAACTCCTTTAAACTGACACCAACTCTGAAACGCGCGCAACACTTATATGTATATAAACCTCTCGTAGAGGGCGCACACGCCAACTGTATAGTCGTAATCACGTTTGAGTGTAAACACCTAGCCGTCAAATTCAACATTTCAGGGGCCAAACCCTCAGATCCCATTTCTGCGGTCGTGGGTGCCAAACTCTCCCGCGAGTCTGGGACAATAGGTCCCGACGACACGGAACCCTCCACGGATCCCCGCCCAACAGGCGGATAATCTCAGAGAACCAGGGTTGTCTGGGCCAACAGGGAAGCACCAGAATCAACAACAGACCCTCCTGACGGACCCTCTCCACAGTGGCCTGAATCAGGTCCACCGGAGGAAACGCATAGAGCAGGGTGCCACTAATACGCCAAGTATCCGTTCCCAACGGAGCACCCAGATCCCTAATTGAGAAGAACAGACGACAAAGAGTGTTTTTCTCACGAGGCGTAAAGATCTACAGTATGATGGCCCTGCTGAACTGGTCCCATATCTGGGCAACCAACAAGCAGTGCATTCTCCACTCCGTAGAGATAGGACCCCCCCTGGAAATTAGATCCGCACCCACTTTGAGAGATCGGGAAGATACGTCGCCCTGAGCGACAGGAATATGAACTGCTCCATAAGAGCAGATAACAGGACAGGTTTAGGAGAAAAAGACCGCATCCCCCCCTGCCTGTTGATATATGCCACCGCCGTCCTGTGGTCGGACCTTACCAACACGTGCTGGCTTTTCAACATCAGAAGGAAACACCGCAGCGCCAGCAAAACAGTCAGTAGCTCTAAGTAATTGATATGCAGCGCCCTTTGCGCTGTTGACCAAATCCCTCTTTCCGAGTAGCCCACACACAGCGCCTCCCAACCCAGTAAGGATGTGTCGTGATCACCTGCGGGATACTACCGGGCCCATAACAACTCCCTGCAATAGCAGTCGCGGGTCCCTCCAATGAGTCAACGCCCTTAGGCATGACGAAAATACCTTGAGCAACCGATGGCAGTGGCGAGATATGTCCAGATATATAGCAATCACCCAGCGCTGAACAGACGCATCAACAGAAGTCCCAGAGGCACCACAGCTATCATAGAGGAACCGTGCAAGACAGAGCCGGTTCCTCTATGGGACAAAAATGCATGATTCAGAAGCAAGTCTAGAACGAGACTCAGAAACTGAATGCGCTGATCCAGAGTCAAACAACTTTTCTTGTGATTCACTATGAACACCAGAGACTGAATATGGGAAACCAGCGTGGCAGTGTGGAGCTCCAATTGTTCCCTCGACTCCGCTACAACCAGCCAATCGTCCAGATAGGCCAATACTCTGATTCATTGGCACTGCACCGGTTCCAAAGCTGCCTTCACCATCATAGAAAAGGGTGCAGAGCGATAGGGATAGCCCGAAAGGCAGGACCAGAAACTCGAAGGCCACACCCTCGAAATGAAACCACATAAACGTTCTGTGGGGAGGATGTATGGTTGACACACATCAAATAGTAGCCTCTACCCTGTTGTCACTGTTGGCCATGCGCAGTTTGGGAGAATACAACCGTGAAGTGCCATTTGAAGGGCCGGGACGCCACCTTGTGCACTGTGAGAGATTCCTCTTCCATTTCCACCACTTTTGACAACCGTGTGTCTGAACGTGGAGAGGGGACACTTTTCATCGAACTCACATGCGGGAGACACAACACCTTTCACACCCGTGAACACTGTGTAACTCGAAAAAACGGTGTTTCTGTGCCAAGGTTTGCCTAAAGCCCAGCCCACTCTGAGTACATGGGCTCCGGCGATCAGTGACGTACCCCAATTGGCAGTGCCACTTGGGGCTACTGTTGTCTCAACGAGCCTCACTCGGTTTAGGCAGTAAGATGTGTTCTGGTAACTGGCTGGCACCCAGCTCTGGACCGCACGCATAAAAAATAGACGCAGGGAAAAAAACTTTATCATGGAGGTTACCCTACCGACCAGTCATGGGTACTGGCGACAAAGGGCCTTGTAACCTAGCTGGGAATAGGGCAGACAGCTCTGAAAAAATGACCACTTCTGTGGTAACAGACAGGGGCGATTCATAATTGAATCTAATTCCCAGGAATGAAAAGCGTTGAGCTAGATACAGTCAGCTCATTTCGGGGCTCATATGATCCACTGAGACTGTGTGTGGGATAATTGCGTGGTCGTTTCCAACCCTGCTCATTCCTTCGACTCCGCTAGCAAAAACAAATTGCCTACAGAGCCCGTAACCTGTATGACTAGACACCTCATAGGGACTAGTGAGCTACAGGCAGGAATCAGCAATGAATCCCAGTAATGAGCCACCTATTGTCCCCTTGTGGACAGAGACCCAACTAATTACGCTCACCCTGGAGGAATTGATTTACCCCTTGAACCCTGTGAACACCGTGGAACCCAGGGTAACAGAGGGGGCAGCATTAAACATGGTTAAGCTTCCAACATTCGTTGTGCTTCTGTGAGACTGTATAGCCTGCATGAAGCCCCTTTACGGGCTCTGGCAATGGCTGGTGTAGTACCCTGCTTGGACCGTAACCAAACATGGGGGCACTGTTGTCACAGTAATGTTTTTGCGGAGGGGCATACTGGTCACTTACTGGTCACGCACTGGTCACATCTTCACATGTCTAGCGAAAATATTAGAGCACTTGGTAAATTCTCAGCTGCTGTCCTTTTGAGATAGAAAATGTATTTTGAATGCTCACCAGTCAGGCTTTAGCCAGGACACAGCATCATCTTGGCTGCTTCTCTAGTCATAAATTACATAGTTAACACACTAAACAGGAAACAGCACCGCGGCTGGTTAAAAAAGTACCTGCAAGACAGAAGTCAAAGTATATCTGCTGATGGAGTTCAGTCTAATTTTCTTAACGTAACCAAAGGAGTCCCACAAGGCTCAATACTAGGCCCTTTACTGTTCACTATTTACATTAATAATGTTGGTCTGTCCCTGAATAATAATAACTGGGGCTTACATCTCTATGCGGATGACACAGTTATTTATTCCCATGCCCCCTCAGTGCAGCAGGCCATTCACGACCTTCAGCTTGGCTTTGATTCAATTCAAGAATCGCTCACCGATCTTAACTCAGTGCTAAATGTTGATAAAAATCAAGTTTATGTTTTTCTCCAGGTCTCATAGAATTTATCCTAAAGACCTGCGTATCTGTACCTTGAGAGGAGACCAAATTGAGCACGTCCCTCATTATACTGTAAGTATCTAGGTATTTGGATTGACAATAAACTGTCCTTTAAAACACACACTGATAAGCTGACTAAAAAGTTGTGAGTAAAGATTGTATCCTGTATAGAAATAAATCCTGTCTCACTTTTGAAAATAGGAGGAAGATTGTTCAAGCAACACTCCACCCAGTAATTTACTATGGTGAGTCGATCTACATGCTTGCGGCAGCCTATGTGTTAAAACCTCTGCCATTACGAAGCAGAGAGGCAATGGCAGAGAGAGGGAGAGAGAAAGACCCAATCCCCAATACTCTCACTCTCAACTTCGTATCCTCACGTCTTTCCTCACTCATTCAGCAGGACTGTTGATCCCCAGTTTGTGGTTCTGAGTTTAGTTTTATCCCAGTGTCATGTGTCATTAGGGATGTCTCTCTCAAAGCTGATGGTGGCGGTCTATGAGGGCACAGGACAGATGGGGCAGCCGTGGGCATGGGGCCTAATGAGGACACAGTGAGCGAGGGAAGGTGGACGGCAGGGGAGATAAGTGGACGGGAGGGAGGGGAGGGGTGGGGGTGGGGGTGGGGGACAGGAAACAGTCCACGCTTCCTCAGACAGGATACTGCGCTCCTCTAAGAGGCATCCTGGAATCAAACGCCTCAAAAGCAGGACTGTCTCTTACACACAAACACACAGGCCCTAAACACGATGTCACACTGTTCACAAGGGAGGCGCATTTGATACAAACAGATACGTTACTCTCTCACACATACACACACACACACACACACTTTCAAACCCAGTCACACATAGAAAGCATGGAGTGAGCTGAACTCTGTCAAACCTAACAGTGATAGTGCATACTAAGAATCAACCAATCAATCAAATAAATAAAACACATCACACACACAAAACCAAGAACACAATGGACATACACAGTAAACACAGACACCTCTCTCGCTCTCTCTCTCTCGCTCTCTCTCGCTCTCTCTCTCTCTCATCCATGCACTCACAATAACATACACAACATGCTTTGACTAATTCAGACCATTCTGTCTCCTGTGGGAAAATTGATCCTAATTAAGTGTCTGTTGTACTGCAGACGCAGTATAATTACTATAGAGGAAGAGGAGGACTGAATTTATAGCCTCGTAATGAATTTCAATTGTCATACATATCATGTCCAGGAAATGGCTTTATCCTTGAGACAGATAAGAACAGAGTAGACCAACGCTATTACCATTAAATCAAAGCAACTATAACTGAACCTTGTTGGCTAAAGAATAACTGCTATTATGTTAATGAAAACATTGTTTTATGTTGCTCCCCTACAGTACTTTTATGAACACAACTCACTGTAATCAATCAATAATATTGCAAATTATTTTAGACACTATGGAGCTCGTTCTCCTTTCAGTTAATAAGAAAGATTTTGTCCGTCCTGTACACAACAAGTTCGCCATCGGTATTTTAACACCCACAGTGTTAAATGTAATACTTTCTTAGAAATGATATGTGACCATCTCAAATAGTCTTAAACTAACACTAAGTGTTGATAAACTAACACCCCAAGAGTGTTGGGTCCATAACACCATGGGTGTTGCAAATTTCAACTTAAATTAAAGACCATGAACAGTCCAAATCATGTTTTTCATGAAATTGTATGATATTTGGATGAAACCAGATCAAAGTATGACGACCAAAGTATGAAAAATAACTGTTGCTTCTACATTGATCAAGTTTGATCATAAAGTTACTGGTCCCCTCCCCCGTGTCAAACACTTAAATTCAGGAGGTGGGATTATTAAGGGGATAGGGTGACATCACCCTAACGCTCTCATTTTAATACACCAATGGTAACATGATATTCTCTTGCCTAATTTAAATAAGTACCGCCTTGTAACCGCAGAGGGGCGTGGAATATATAGCTAGATAGCTACTCTACTGGTGTCAAAATTTGACTTTTGGGTGTCAGCAAATATAATTACAAGTTTACCCTATTCATACAGTTGAAGTCGGAAGTTTACATACACCTTAGCCAAATACATTTAACTCAGTTTTTCCCTGTCTTAGGTCAGTTAGCATCACCACTTTATTTGAAATGTCAGAATAATAGTAGAGAGAATGATTTATTTCAGCTTTTATTTCTTTCATCACATTCCCAGTGGGTCAGAAGTTTACATACACTCAATTAGTATTTGGTAGCATTGCCTTTAAAAAAATTTACTTGGGTCAAACGTTTCGGGTAGCCTTCCACAAGCTTCCCACAATAAGTTGGGAGAATTTTGGCCCATTCCTCCTGACAGAGCTGGTGTAACTGAGTCAGGTTTGTAGGCCTCCTTGCTCGCACACGCTTTTTCAGTTCTGCTCACACATTTTCTATAGGATTGAGGTCAGGGCTTTGTGATGGCCACTCCAATACCTTGACTTTGTTGTCCTTAAGCCATTTTGCCACAACTTTGGAAGTATGCTTGGGGTCATTGTCCATTTGGAAGACCCATTTGCGACCAAGCTTTGACTTCCTGACTGATGTCTTGAGATGTTGCTTCAATATATCCGCATCATTTTCCTTCCTCATGATGCCATCTATTTTGTGAAGTGCACCAGTCCCTCCTGCAGCAAAGCTCCCCCACAGCATGATGCTGCCACCCCAGTGCTTTACGGTTGGGATGGTGCTCTTCGGCTTGCAAGCAACCCCCTTTTTCCTCCAAACATAACGATGGTCATTATGGCCAAACAGTTCTATTTTTGTTTCATCAGACCAGAGGACATTTCTCCAAAAAGTACGATCTTTGTCCCCATGTGCAGTTGCAAACCGTGTCAATATAGGACTCGTTTTACTGTGGATATAGATAGTTTTGTACCTGTTTCCTCCAGCATCTTCAGAAGGTCCTTTGCTGTTGTTCTGGGATTGATTTGCACTTTTCGCACCAAAGTACGTTAATCTCTAGGAGACAGAACACGTCTCCTTCCTGAGCGGTATGACAGCTGCGTGGTCCCATGGTTTGCTATCAAGAAATGTGTGGAGTGGTTGAAAAACTAGTTTTAATGACTCCAACCTAAGTGTATGTAAACTTCCGACTTCAACTGTATATAGGGTAAACTTGTTCCCCATTCATCTGTGTCTGGTGTTAGCTAGTTACCTAGGTCTTCAGCCAGCATGGAACAAAATGGGGTGAAGGGTCATTCAAAACTCCGACACAGTTGTCAAGTCAAAACATCCGTCAGTGCTGCTGTGAACCACATCACAAGAAACATGGCAAACAGGAGACGTATATAAAAAAAAGGAATTGATATCATTGATGCAATTTCAATGTTGTTTGAGTTGCTTTGTGCATCACCAAATTGTCTTGAGATGATTTTACTGCAACACTGCTCACTGCATCCAAGTTTCTTGACATAGGTGTTTCAAAGAGCTGTCAAACAAGGCGAGCTCATGAATGTAAGCTCCCCGCCCACTTAGCCTGTCTTTTAAAACATCCTGGTAGTTAGCCATGAGAGAAAAATTACTTTTTCTCAATTTATTTGCATTTCTATCCCCAAAAAATACTATGGTTGATTTTTTTGTTACTCAAAATGTTATTTTACATTGGAATCAGAATGACTGTTTGGGACCTTAAACACTTTATTAGAGCTGATGCTGTTCAACTTTCTCAGTGTTAGGGAATTAACACCTGTGGTGTTACAGTAACTGGTTTTGCAGTGTTGTTTTAACACTGTAGGGTGTAAAGCCTTATTTGCATATTTATTTCCCAGGGTGCCTTTCGAGGGAATTTTAGGTGCTAGTGACAGAGACATGGTTGTTGCAGTCGATGACTTTAAGTCCTGTAGCCTTCACAAAGTGGGGGCCTAAGTGACTATTTTATCATAAAAACGTGATTAATCATGACAATACCATACTTTGACAGCTTAGTGTTAACCTAACACAGTGGTATAAAACTCCTGGTTTACAGGCCACATCAGCCAGTCACATTCTGTTGGCTTGCAAAGTGTTATATAATTGCTATTGGAATTCAGCCAGAGTTAGGATAGCCAACAATTGGACCTTTCCAGCACCCACAACTGCAGTTAGAATGACTGCCAAGATAAAGAATATTAATAATTGAGACTACCTAAACCATCTAAACTGGAACAACCATCTCAATAACGGGTGAAATAAGTCCAACCACTTACAGATTGGATTAGGTTAGAAAAATGTATGTTATTTATCTTTGTGTAGTATAAGACCAATTAATCAATCAATGTGCGTACAGAAACATAGATATTAAAACAAACTATTCTAAAAAGCAACCTGCAACAAAGCATGCTGGGAAATATGATAATGATGCCCCTCCCAGGTCTTTTTCACTCAGAGTTAACGGAAATTAACTCAACACATTCGAGTAACAACAACACCACGATTCTGTAAATTCTGTTGTTATTTTGTTATTATAATCTGTGAACAACGTGCCCTAATTTCTGCCAACAAAGCCAATGTCAGCCATTCCTCTCCTGTTCTCATTTAGGGTTGTCAGAAGCCAAGACTTGTGAGCGTCATAGAGCATGTTACATGTGCGTGTTCCTGAGACTCAGCTTTTCATAGATAGCTTTTAATAGTTTGTAGCTCAAACCATTCGGACTCTACATATGTTTTTGTATAAAAGACACGGCCCCGGGCCCCTTCGGGATCCGCCCTTGTCTCACAAACACCGCTCTAGCTTGTTAATCACACAGACTACAGATGCAGAAGAAATAGACATATCCAATGGTACAACCCAGAAGTTTGTAGCTCAAACACACTATGTTTAAACGGGGTTAGAAGTCCAAAACGTGCCTGCAATACAGTGTGACTCATTGGGTTAACATCTTTTTAGCTTCCTCTCATGGATATGTTTTGTATAATTTGTATATTTTTTTCTTGTGTTTTGTTGTTTTCTTTTGCAGGGACAGTAGAGACACAGGGTTCCTAGTGGAGGCTGATTTGAGCTGGTCTCCTGTCCTCATTACTTTGCTGAGCTGCTGATCTATGAATCTCTGGGGATTGTCTCTGGCAGTCACACTCTCACCTGGTGGCTCATTGTCCTCTTAATAAACACAGGCCCTTCCTCACTTTGATGTCTATAGTTCTGACTGGGTCTTGACTGCTGGAGCCACTGTACCTCTCATACCGCCTCCAACAGAAGGCCATTAAAGGAAATAAATGGAATAGAAACAGTTAACATGGTTCTGCCTACATTTGCTCTACAAAAGCTGAATGAACGTGTTCAATGAAAGTTCCCACAGCAGCCACTGGATGGCACTATAAATTTGAGTCAATGACAGTTTGGATATTTTGCATTGTGGATTTTCTGAGCTGTTTTCTCAGGCAGTGGCTCGAGCAGTGAAGTCAGAGGCTGTCAAGAGGCAGAGACTGTAAAAAATATACTATCGGAGGTCTTCTGGCCAAACTCTTGCTGCCACCTGCTGTTTACACCTGTAACATCAACAGCACATTAATGAATCATTGTGTTTTTTATCATCTATTGATTGGATCAGTTATATCAGTAATGTATCATACAGTACTGTGGTTATTTATCTGATGACCTACCTAATACACGACTGTCCCTGTGTAGTCTCCAAAACCCGACCCTAGGCAACGTTGTCAAGGGTCGAGTTTTCGAGACTAGTCCCTGTGCAGCAGTTGAGCATCGGAACTTGAATGCTCTATTGGTGTTTCCAGCCGGAGGTTTTTGATTGCCTTACCAAAAAATGCCAACGCTTTTAGGATTTTGTGTTATTGATTTCCTGTGGTTATCCTTGGCTTCGTGTTTTCTCTTAGCTTTTTGTGTCCACAAACTTTCACTTTACCTGCCGACTGGATGTGAGCAGTCAAAACTGTATCTATTATTCCAGGATCTAATCCGATACGGTAAAACCAAGGGACCACTGAAACGAGACCACTGGCTGCGTGTTTTTCATATCCCCAAAAGGTAATGCCTCGGCCCTTTTGAGGAAATGGGAAAACATATTTCAAATGTATTTTAAATTATTCACTTCCATATATTTACTTTATTGAGGGGACGTTTATCAGCACAATGTAATGTAACAGCTGATCAGAAGCCCAGACTTCGAATGGCCTTGGAAGACTAGAGCCCCGATTGATGATGATGATGACACTTGACTGAGTGTAGGCCACTGTTTTTAATTAAACCTCTTATTTGTAGATGGTTCTGGCACTTCTATGCAATATCTGTTGGCTGGAATGGTTTTCTTATTGTCCTGTCACTTCACATGATTGTATGGGGCCAGCAATTCCCATCATGGTTGACTGACATATTGGGATTCCTGACTACTGGTGGACCAGTGGCAGTCAGGCAAGGTAACTTTTCCAGATTTGGGATATTTTATGGTTACCTCACATTTTTGTTTTCACTCGCTGTGTTGGCACCTGGTAAGACCAACTCCTCATATTAGATTGTATGTACCTGTAGAATACTGACTCATCTTTTTTAGTTCCACAGGTGTCAGCTGTGCTGGTGCAGGTGTTGTTATGGGTCCATTCCCTTAGACGACTACTGGAGTGCCACTTGGTCAGCGTGTTCTCTGATGGGGTCATTCACATTGTTCAGTATATATTCGGCTTGGGCTACTACATTTTACTGGGACTGACAGTGCTGTGCTCGGATCCTTTGATAATTGAAGAAGGTGAGCTTTGTATTGAATTGCTTCACAATTCACATACTGCTTGATGATCGTTACTGAACAAAAATAGAAACGCAACATGTAAAGTGTTGGTCCCATGTTTCATGAGCTGAAATAAAAGATTCCAGGAATGTTCCATAAGCACAAAAAGCATATTTCTCTCAAATTGTGTGCACAAATTTGTTTACATCGCTGTTAGTGAGCATTTCTCCTTTGCCAAGATAATCCATCCACCTGACAGGTGTGGTATATCGAGAAGCTGATTAAACAGCATGATCATTACACAGGTGCACGTTTTGCTGGGGACGATAAAAGGCCACTCTCTAAAATGTGCAGTTTTGTCACACAACACAATGCCACAGATGTCTCAAGTTTTGAGGGACCGTGCAATTGGCATGCTGACTGCAGGGATGTCCACCAGAGCTGTTGCCAGAGAATTGCATGTTCATTTCTCTACCAACGTCGTTTTAGAGAATTTGGCAGTATGTCCAACTGGCCTCACAACCGCAGACCACATGTAACCACGCCAGCACAGGACCTCCACATCCGGCTTCTTCACCTGCGGATCGTCTGAGACCAGCCACCCGGACAGCTGATGAAACTGAGGAGTAGTTATGTCTGGGTCTGGCTCCCCAGTGGGTGGGCCTGGCTCCCAAGTGGGTGGGCCTATGCCCTCCCAGGCCAACCCATGGCTGCGCCCCCTTGCCCAGTCGTGAAATCTATAGATTAGGGCCTAATTTATTTATTTATTTCAATTAACAGATTTCCTTATATGAACTTTAACTAAGTACAATTGTTGAAATTGTTGCATGTTGCGTTTATATATATTTTTCAGTGTATTATATGTGATTGTGATATGATTTGATATGCTGCTGATGCCAGACTGATGGTGTTGTTTTGATAGGGAGCCCTGCTCTCCCACTGCTCTCCCAGCTGAGGTGGTACCATGTGGCTGGAGCTGTGCTCTTCTCCTGGGCCTCTCTGTTGCAGCATCGCTCCCTGGTCCTGCTGGCCAGACTGCGCACTGGAGGATCAGGTGAGGTCATGCAGATCAGATGTCTAAATTATTAGCTCGAAATGACTCAGAGAGAGCACACTCAGCAAATAAATGTCACTTTAACTCTACCCACATGTACATATTACTTCAACTACCTCAACTAGCCGGTGCCCCCGCACATTGACTCTGCACCGGTACCCCCCTGTATATATAGCCTCCCTACTGTTATTTTATTTTACTTCTGCTCTTTTTTTCTCAACACTTTTTTGTTGTTTTATTCTACTTTTTTTATTTAAAATAAATGCACTGTTGGTTAAGGGCTGTAAGTAAGCATTTCAGTGTAATGTCTGCACCTGTTGTATTCGGCGCATGTTGCCAATAAGATTGGATTTGATCACATTAACCCTATCAGTCCCGAGACCCCAGCAAAATATTTTATTTTATCTGACTTTCATTTATCTGCATGTCCAGCCCTTATATTTAGCATCACAATGAAGTGTTTTACCTTTTTTTTTTTTTTTTGGACAACTAGGGCTACAAGTAGCAAACAAAACAATTTCACACAAACTGTTGCATTTATGAGTTTTATTGACAAATGTCAATAAAGAAATGTCAGCCAAAGCAGAAACCTGATAAAAATGATTTTTTTAGGAATGCTGTAAATACAGAAATGGTTTGTTCACTGGGAAATGAATATCCAAATAGTCAGTGACAACTGTGTGGAGTTTGTGACAGCAACTATGTGAGCTTATTACAGTTTAGACACTATGTCCTGGGATTTCCTATGATCTTCTTTGTAGAAGAACATCTTACGTTCTAACGACTCTTGTGTGGCTTGTGAGCGTCATAGAGCAAAATGTTACATGTGCGTGTTCGTGAGAGTCTCGGCTTTACATGGAAAGCTTTTAATAGTTTGTAGCTCAAACCATTCGGACTCTGCATATGTTTTTGTATAAAAGACCCGGCCCCGGGCCCCTTCGGGATCCGCCCTTGTCTCACAAACACTGCTCTAGCTCAGCCCCGGTTAATCACACAGACTACGGATGCAGAAGAAATAGACGAATCCAATGGTAAAACCCAGAAGTCTCTAGCTCACACACTATGTTTAAAAGGGGTTAGAAGTCCCAAATGTGCCGTCGATACGGTGGGACTCATTGGGTTAGCATCTTTTTAGCTTCCTCATGGATATGTGTTGCATAATTTGTATAATTTTGTTGTTGTTTTGTTGTTCTCTTTTGCAGGGACAGTAGAGACTCTAGCCCACAGGGTTCCTAGTGGAGGCTGGTTTGAGCTGGTCTCCTGTCCTCATTACTTTGCTGAGCTGCTGATCTATGTGTCTCTGGGGATTGTGTCTGGCAGTCACACTCTCACCTGGTGGTTCGTTGTCCTCTATGTGCTCTTCAACCAGGCGCTGGCTGCCCAGCTCTGTCATGAGTTTTACACAAGCAAGTTTCAGTCTTACCCACAGCATCGCAAAGCATTCCTCCCATATTTATTGTAACTGATGCATGATGTGAACTGATGCCTGATATGAATAATGTGATTTATTTTGTACAACCTATTTTGCAAGAAAAATAAATCTAAAGACATTGTTTGTTGAAATGATTGCATTGAATATCTATTTTTGAATAGAATAGATTTATAGATTTAAGAATGAACAGGACAAGATTGATAAGGACACCTTTAACAGTTAAAATAATTTGTGTACATTGGCAAGGACTGATAAGGGAGTGCTTTGGCTTCTGTATTTAAGGTGACTTAATTAAGGTGCAGGGTTTACGCCAAGCCCTAGCCCAGTTTATGCTGTCACTGACAACAGCAGCTCCACTAGATAATGAATGGCATTGGTGTCCATTTCGGCGGCTTTATACCATCAAGGGGTTCATCTTACATATCCTGAGATTGTCCCCAATTTAAAAAAGCAGTAATTACATCAATAGAAAAGTCTTCCAGCATTTAAAAAAATTATCACAGTATTTGAATTGTTTATTTGACCACTTTTATTACTCTACATGAAAGTTTAGCTACTATATAGTATTGTTTCATAGAGCCTCTTCCGCTCTGGCTTTATTTGCTCGTCTCCCACTATGGGTTTGCATTTGCAAGTCTCTCTAGCTTGACATTTTCCATGACATCTACAAATTGACAGTTGAAGTAGCCAATGAGAGTATTGCACGGTAGGTACGTCAGCAAATAACATACGCGTCCTCCTTTTAGCGATCCAATCACATTAGTCGTTTACTGTCTTTCAGGTAGAATGTTCACAACTTCAAAATTCCGTATGAGTTCTATCCTCAATGGTTCTATCAGTGAGGGATAGGCAAGCTTATCTACCAAGACCAACTGGCTCATTATATCGAGTGATTTATGCAGTCAGGGGCAGTGATTAAAAAAAAATTGTTTTACCCATACGCTTCTGTAAACTGCCTTTATTATCAGCATTTTAACACAATCTGCGCGCTTCGCTTTGTTAAAATGTATCTCCTGGCCGGCGGAAGGGATGGAAGGGCTAACAGAAGTGTGATGTGTGTCCTGCTACCCCTGGCTGTCGCGGTGTTGTCGGCCGGAGTTTCTGCGATGCAGGAGGAACACAAACCAGTCCAAGAACAACCACCACAAGAGGTAACTAGCTAACTAGCAATCATCGATAAAATGTAATTAACCGATGTTTCGCGTGCATGCTAACGATAGCGAGCTAACTCGTTATCTAAATACCATTCCACATAACTAATAATGCTAACTAACTAGCTAGCGTCGTTAACATAGCCAGAACAAGATGATGTGTAAAGTCACCCCCCAGTATCTATTTCACTCGGTCACTTTGACCTCTTTCTGGGTTCATGCTTTGGGGACATGCCATAGGTGGAAAACATGGCTAGTTGGGTTAGCCACTTACCAGCTTGCTATTTTACTGGCTGTTCTTACCTTCGAGCTCGTGTGTGGTGTTCAGTTCAGCGTTGTCCTGGTCGTTACTAGCCCTAGTCTGGAAGCTGAACTCCCATAACTACCTAGTTGTATTGTACCCCCTGTCTACGTGACTTGACTACCTGCGTCAATGAGACAGACTGTACCATTCCAATATGTGTACAGACAGACAAATTAAAACATGGTTTTCATGGCTAACTTGTTGTGGAACTGAACTGACATATTTTTTTCACCCTTCAACAGAAAACTCCTACTGCTCATGCCATTGGTTCAGAGGTCAGTGAAAATGATTCCAGCAAATCTGGTGACCTGGGCTTCATCCATGCCTTTGTTGCTGCCATCTCTGTCATCATTGTCTCTGAGCTGGGAGACAAGACTTTCTTCATCGCTGCCATCATGGCTATGCGCTACAACCGCCTCACCGTGCTGTTAGGGGCGATGCTAGCGCTTGGCTTTATGACCTGCCTTTCAGGTTGGTGGATGGATGGGCTGTTTGGCTCCTGATGGTTGGGGTAGATATTACCTTTTTAAGTTTGTTAATGTATCCCAATTAGTGGAGGTACCATATGCAGATGCATCCTGGGTTTGTCTGAATGTTTGGTTCTGTACAGTCTGTCCTTTGTCTTACTAAGTCCCTCTTGTGTTTTGTCAGTGATGTTTGGCTATGCCACCACCATTATCCCCAGGATTTACACATACTACGTGTCCACGGCTCTGTTTGCCATCTTTGGTGTGCGCATGCTGAGAGAGGGGCTGAAGATGAGTCCAGACGAGGGTCAGGAGGAGCTGGAGGAGGTACAGGCTGAGATTAAAAAGAAGGATGAGGAGGTCTGTACAAACACACACACTGCCCACACCTACATTTACATATTGTTTTCATATTACCCTGCTGTAACTCTTGGTCTAGGGTTTCATTGTTTGGTTTGTATTCCTATTTCCTATAGCTCCAGCGGTCTAAGCTGGTGAATGGGGCTCCAGATGTGGAGTTGGGTTCAGGGTCAAACCATCCTCATGGGAAATGGCACAGCTTCATCTCGCCTGTGTTCATCCAGGCCTTCACCCTCACCTTCCTTGCAGAGTGGGGAGACCGCTCTCAGCTGACCACCATCATCTTGGCTGCCCGGGAGGTGAGTCCTGACAGACCCACTATGGAGTCTGAGTCTGCTTTCCTAGTAAAATGGCACATGCTGGCAAATGTTACACTGAAATCAAGCCAAGGCTAAAATGCTGAGGTGTGGCTGCAAAGCATTCATTGTGGATCTAAAGTCGGAGTTCATGATTAAGGTCAGGATATAGGGTTGCAGTGTACGTGTAATATACTCAAAGGGAATTATATTGTTAGGGAATCACTGTTGTTCATTTTTGCTACTGCACTGTGATACTTGTTGGTTCTGTGAGAGGGTTAAAGGTGTCATAAACAAATGCTCTGTCTCAGGATCCTTTTGGAGTGGCGGTGGGTGGTACTCTGGGACACTGTCTGTGCACAGGACTGGCTGTGGTTGGAGGAAGGATGATTGCACAGAAGATCTCTGTCAGAACTGGTGATATATTTTATATATATATGTTCCCGTTTAAGTGGCCATAGCCTAAACCAGGGCTCTCCAACCCTGTTCCTGGAGAGCTACCGTCCTGTAGGTTTTCGCTTCAACCCTAATCTAGCGCACCTGACACTAATAATTAGCAGGTTGATTAGATTAATCAGAAGTTACAACTGGGTTTGGAGCGAAAACCTACAGGAGGGTAGCTCTCAAGGAACAGGGTTGGAGAGCCCTGGCCTATACTGTAATGAATGTAGCTAGTAGTCATTGTAATTGTGTTATGGACCCCTATGTTTTCTCCTCCTCAGTTACAATCATTGGTGGGATCATGTTCCTGGCCTTTGCATTCTCTGCCCTCTTCGTCAAGCCAGATGCTGGAATCTGATTGGAGTGAAGACATTCAGGCAAATGTTGTACATACCTGTAAAGCTCAACTATGTGTATAGAGAGGCTGTACTCTTGACCGTGTGTATGACCGAGTTGTACTGTACTCTCATGGTGTGGGTGAATGTGTGTGTGTGTGTGTGAGAAATATGGAGAATATTCTCTAATGGGACTCTAATTGGTGAGTGTGTCTGTGTGAATGTTGCCCTCTTGTCTTACTGAGTCTTTGATCCCTCACCAGTCTGAATCTTGTGGCTTACAAACAGAACAAGACTTCCCTCTCCCTCAGGCCCGTCAGTACTGAGCTTGGGTCTGTTTATTCATTCGTCCCCATCCTTGGTTATTATATTATGATTTAAGAGCAGCTCGTTCTTTCACTGAGTGCATGGAATCTCCCCTCTTCAGCATGAGCTCAGTGTTATTGAGCAGCCAAGTCACTGCTGGTTGAATGCTGACTCCAGGGCAGTCCCATGGAGGGCAGTGTTGGGATCACTGTGGAGAGACGCAGTCCCTCTGCTCAATGGCCAGGCCTCAGGTCAACTCCCATATATTTTGTTCCCTTCAGAATGTCATCTGAGAACAGAACATAGGGCTGCCTTAGCGACATAACCCACATAATGAGGAGACTTACCATTTTCCAGATGTATCAGTGATAAGTATATTACTGTTGGGTGATTTCCATCTGATTGATAGACAACACATGCCAGTTGTAAGCATCATTGGGATCTTGAAGCAGAAGTAACCCATTCAGTATTGTCTACATTCCGGCCTTGTAGTAGCGGGGGGGTGGGGGGACACGTCCACCGGCCAGTCTGTCCGTTGTCTACAACTCAAATTACTACAACGGTTTATAAATAGGTTGTGTGAGGCCTACTGATGAAGAAATCATGGTACTAAATACTTCATAGCTTCCTCCTAAATTTCACTGCCTTGTTTTGAGACCTGAGCCATTGTCTACTACACCTTTCCTGAAAAGTGGTTGGTTATGGTATTTATTTACAACTTTGGAGCGGAGAGATTGTTAATGTTAACCGTTTTGGGGTTTTGTTTTTTAGCTGAAGTACTGTACACAATACATTTTTAAAAAGTGCACAGGGAAATGTCACTACATTGTCAATATTTGACTAGTTTTACCCTGTGATGACCGACCAAGCGTGTACATGTACGCTGTTTGCGATATAGATGGACTTGATTGTTAAAGCCTGATTTAATGTAAATACTCAATAAAACCTGTCATGCCTAGACTGGTTTCTTACCTTACATTCTTGTCTAGCCCCTACATTTTATGCAGTGACTAACTTATCCTGGATATGAGTGATTGCAGCAAATTGCAAGAAGCAGGTTTCTAACCTGACAATTGACGCCTGCCTTCTGGTTTATCCATCACAAGTGAATGTCCAAAACGAGGGATTTCTCAAAAAACAAACATTTATTTAAAAATTGAATAAGGGGCGCAAAAAGCACTGCTTGCTTTAAAAGGTTCCATTATGTTTAGTTTATGTAAGAATGGTCTGGCTCTAGAAATTAATTTATAGCAGCGAACTTTGCAGTGATATTACAGCACTATTAAAATGCAAAATGCCTTCAGAATGTCTCAGGTTGTGTGAATACCCTAACTTACCTATGCTGCAGGGCATGGTTAGCACCATTGAAATAGAAGGGGCAGAATGGACATTAAAATGCACTTTTCATTTTTGGGATATAAATCTGGCCACTGTAGTAGTCTTAATATGGGTACTCTGAGAACAATTCAATGTATCATGTTGGTCCATTCCACTGATTTCTGGGCACCCACAACGATCAATGTGTTTGAACTTTGTGTTCACCTGATAGTGTCACAGAACTAGAGAGGTTGTGAAATGCATTGAACTACAAACTGTCCATTCTACTTGTTCTAAAAGTATGTAATTATGGGTCAAGAACAATTGATGTAAAAAGTGGAACACAGCCCTAGGTTATGACTCAATTGTGCAATAATGCCAAGAGAAACTATTTCAGTTTCAGGTGCTTTTTGGAAAGTGTACTGAACAGATTAATTTCATGAGCCAAACAAGTGTTCTGCAAAGAACGCCACACATACAAAGATTAAATGATAGCAGAGAGAACACTGATAGACATTCAGAACTTCTAGTGCGTACATCAGAACTACAGAACATTAAACATGATTCACCACCTTTTACATTGGTCTTTCCATCTGGGTATTAAAAACAAGTATAACAATTTAGTATTCCCATCTTTCTCTTTGGATACAAAGCATCTTTACCACCCCTTCCCTCCATTTTCCCCACCCCACATCTTGCATATGGTCTGGGTTGAATTACTTTGTAGCCTTTTGAGATACAACATAGGAGATCCCTACTTTGATACTTTAGGTAAACGTGAATAATAAGTCTTATGGGTAATTTGTGAAAAAGGAACATCAACTTGGTCATCCTAGAGATGATCCAATATATTAATCTAGCATTCCTCTCATAGCACATTGAGAGAATTCATAAGATTTATTTGGCAATTGAAATCAATTACATGGGGGGGATATACAGTATATGCTATTAAACAAGGATTTCTTTCAACATTTCAATACACCTTTGCATAACCATGAGCTAATGATGAGTCCTTATCAAGGAGCTCAAAGTGCCGATTCTGTTTTGGGGAAATTAGATCAATAGTTCTTACGCGTGTCACAGTTTGTTTAATTCCTTTCTCATTTGAAGAAAATCATTAGGTAGATGTTTTTTCTGGTTTGCTTTCCCTTTCTACACCATGATGGCAGTATATTACAGTGTATGACATTACATATCTACTATAGCTCTATTAATCTTTTGAGGTCTAGCTTGGCCATAGAAAAATAATCTTAAAATCTGAGGTTTGTGTTCTGTTAAAACACTCTTAAATTCTTTACACATACCAGTTTTTACACAGCTATGTTAGTGTTTGATATTAAATTACATTCATTCAAGTATTGCACTGCCTGACCTACTAATGGTAGCTGTAAGGTTTATCACGCCATAGGTGGCGCACGTTTACTTTGTGTTAATAAAAAAGCAGCATAAAATCAGTGACCAACCAACTATTAAGTAAGAGCCACATATACCGTTTCTATACAACTTGTTGAATAATCTGTGTTGATATGCATTACTGGCAATACAATAACTTTGTGGTTATAAGTACCGACTTTGTTCTACTGTACAGGGCAATGAACCACCAATAGCCTAGCAGCAGGGACCACCATTCGCACTAAGCGTGAGTAGTGACTAGCAGGCTTTGTGTGACTTATTGTACTTGTGAACACAAGGGCCTGGGACAGTTTTGCCATGAGGTACTGCAACATGAACATGGATTGGACCAGCCAGCCTTGTGAGAGACCGGAGCAGGAAATGACCCCTAGAGGGCCCAGACATTCTACAGTGTTGCGCTGTGATACCAGAGAGATTTGATATGAAATATGTGGTTTGTCAACTTCCACCAATAAAAAAGTGAAACTTAATGCAGGTTTCACACAATCCTTCTCAAGAAAACGATGGCCAATGATGAAGAATATTAAATATTATACACTGAACAAAAATATACAACGCAACATGCAACAATTTCAAAGATTTTACTGAGTTAAAGTTCATATAAGGAAATCAGTCAATTTAAATAAATTCATTAGCCCTAATCTATGGATTTCACATGACTGGGAATACAGAAACGCTTCTGTTGGTCACAGATACCTTTAAAAAAGAAATTGCAGCGTGGATCAGAAAACCAGTGAGCACCATTTGCCTCATGCAGCACAACACCTCTCCTTCATATTTTGATCAGGCTGTTGATTGTGGCCTGTGGAATGTTGTCCCATTTCTCTTCAATGGCTGTGCAAAGTTAATGGATATTGGCGGTAACTGGAACACGCTGTCGTACACGTCGATCCAGAGCATCCCAAACTTGCTCAATGGGTGACATGTCTGGTGAGTATGCAGGCCATGGAAGAACTGGGCCATTTTCAGCGTCCAGGAATTGTGTACATATCTTTGCGACATAGGGCCATGTATTATCATGCTGAACCATGAGGTGATGGCAGCAGATGAACGGCACAACAATGGGCCTCAGCATCTCGTCACAGTATCTCTGTGCATTCAAATTGCCATTGATAAAATGCAACTGTGTTTGTTGTCCTTAGCTTATGCCTGCCCGTAACCAAAACCCCACCGCCACCATGGGGCACTGTTCACAACATTGACATCAGCAAACCGCTCACCCACACAACGCTGCCATCTGCCATCTGCCCGGTACAGTCGAAACCGAGATTAATCTGTGAAGAGCACATTTCTCCAGCGTGCCAGTAGCCATCGAAGGTAAGCATTTATCCACTGAAGTCAGTTACGACGCCAAACTGCAGTCAGGTCAATACTCTGGTGAGGACAACGAGCGTGCAGATGAGCTTCCCTGAGACGGTTTCTGACAGTTTGTGCAGAAATTCTTTGGTTGTGCAAACACACAGTTTAATCAGCTGTCCAGGTGGCTGGTCTCAGATGATCCCGCAGGTGAAGAAGCCGGATGTGGAGGTCCTGGGCTGGCGTGGTCTGCGTTTGTGAGGCCGGTTGGACGTACTGCCAAATTCTGTAAAACAACATTGGAGGCGGCTTATGGTAGAGAAATTAACATTAAATTCTCTGGCAACAGCTTTGGTGGACATTCTTGCAGTCAGCATGACAATTGCGCACTCCGTCAAAACTTGAGACATCTGTGGCATTGTGTTGTGTGAAAAAACGGCATATTTTAGAGTGGCCTTTTATTGTCCCCAGCACAAGGTGCACCTATGTAATGCTCATGCTGTTTAATCAGCTTCTTGATATGCCACGTCAGGTGGATGGATTATCTTGGCAAAGGAGAAATGCTCACTAACAGGGATGTAAACAAATTTGTGCACAAAATCTGAGAGATAAGCTTTTGTGTGTATGGAACATTTATGGGATCTTTTATTTCAGCACATGAAACATGGGACCAACACTTAAAATGTTGTGTTTATATTTTTGTTCAGTATATAATAAATGTTTTATAGAGATGAAATTAACTGACCGGGTCCCTGACCATGCTACTCTAAGTGAACATTCATGACGACTACTACTAAAGTGCCATTCTGCAGAGGCCCCTGACAAGAAACGAGCAACTGGGAAAACCAGAGGCTCGATCCCCAAGAACCTCACTCGACTTCATTTACCATAGAAACCTGGAAATCCACTATGGAAGTTAATATGGCAACATACAGTACAACCAGTCCATAGGACCCCACTCAACAAGTCGTTTTAAATTCACCATGGCACGACAATCAAACCATCACCTTATAACCTTCCAACACAGTTACATGGGGATATTTACTGCCTGACAGGAGGAGCAGAGCAGAGGAGCAGAAAAACTTCAAACAGACATCTGTTTTCCGTATTTGTTTCAATCCATTCTTTTGGCAGGTCCAACTAACGCCAGTTTCACTTGTTTCAGAGGTAATTTGCATTCTTGGATCAAATAGCCTCAGCATTTTATCTTCTTGTCTGTACTGGGCCTAGCCTACACCTTAAGGAGGCATTTCCAGTATTGTAGTTTGTCTTCTCCATTCGAACAACTGAGAAGAAGTGAAGAGTACTGTTTGTAGGGGGTTCTTAATGTTAGAGATGTCAGTAGCCAGAGTTTCAATAAGTGCTATACGTTTACTTTAATGAATGACCGCAGTAAGTCAGATTAGCAGTTTAATGTCTTGATTAAGACAGCAACCCCCCACAGTGTAATACTTCCATCACTGGCTTCAGACAAACATACAAAATTACTTCACGAACACATGAAGATGAACTCGGATCACAACAATTGCTAGCGGCATTCTGTCCAAACACCTATTTGATGAGATCCACCTTCATTACATTTCTCCTCTAAAGAGGACAAATATCAATAATTTGTTTGCTTTGACCCATAAAAAGCTTCCTTGGAGATCAAGGTCATAAACATGCTGTAGTTGCTGGTTGTAAGTGACAGGAGAAAGTATGGCCATAAGAGGATGCATTCATTCATAGAACAGACACAAAGGATTCAGTATTCATTCCATTTCTAACAGAGCTAATATGTGACAATGTGTGGAAATATCACTGTCGTGAATTGCATTTCTTAGTTTAAGGTAATGTTTGTGAACATTTAAAACGTCATTGAATATATAATTTTTCTATAAGAATACTTATATTTTTCTACACATTAAGCCTTCAGGGCTAAAATAACTACAGTATTGTAAAGCATTATGACTTGGCCATTGTGTAGTCTGTACCTAGAGGTACTATTCATGCATCACTATGAGCATTATGTGACCACTCTTTAAAACATTCATAATGCCTCAGGTTTAAATAAACTAAAAAATGCTTATGAATAGCTTTTGGCATGAGGCATTATGGCAGAGTAAAGAATGAACTCATAAGGTTTCCATAGGATTCATTTAAAGTCTATTTGGTATACTGTGGGTCTTTGCTTTATTAACTGTTTAAAATATTGTTTTGAGTAAGATTGTGTCTATTTAGAGTCCCCAACATGTTGCTTTGGACCGCAATGTATATTCAAAAAAATATATTGTTTTCTTTACCAAGACTTCGAAAGTGAGGAAGAGGATGAAACAAACTGTGACACGACCAGCAGCATCAGCGGTGTCCGCTACGCAGACACACCCCTCCGAGAAGAAGGAAGTCTGTGAAAAGATCTGCCATTAAGCGTGTTAGGTTTGCTTTCTTTCATAGAGTCCTAGATAAAAAATATATATTCAAAGCTACAAATAACAGACAACGCTTTTCATTTCATGCATCATATAAAATATGAGTTCTCTTTTTGTCCATATATTTACATATTATTTTACATGTGTTCTGTACCATAAAAGTACAATCCACATGACATTCTTAAAAATATTTTCTGACCCATAATTACTTTAACATGAAAAAACTAAAATAGGAGGAAAAACAATACACACGAGGAATCTCTGCTGTCTGTTCCGTAGGACTTCTTTGAAGCCTGGATTGAAGCTCCAGTGGGTCGACTGGATCATCCTGCATAAATTAATCCTGTGAGGGTGACCGGAGCACACACTGAACACACAAGAAGAGGGCAGGGGAGGGGACAAACACTGGCGGGACCAGGGTTTCCTCCCCCTGTCACCGTGGTGAGGGGACCTCAGTTCTGAGCATGGCCGTGAGGCAGAGCGACCCTGTGCTCACTGCATCAACAGAGCATTGTTTTCTCTCAGAAGCGCCAATCGTTCACAAGTTCTATTGATCCACCCATCCATCCATCCACTATACCTCTTCACCCCCCCCACACAAACACAGAGACCTTGGCTTGGTTCAGTCCACATGTCTAATTGGCTGTTGCCAGGTTACTGAGGCTGTGTGCTGGAGCGGCCTGACATGCTACCTGCCCTGTGAGAGGCCAGCTGCAGTTCCTGTTGCTGCTGCTGCTGTTGTTGGAGTTGTTGTTGCTGTTGTTGTTGCTGCTGCTGGAGCTGTTGCTGCTGCTGCTGATGTTGCTGTTGTAGCTGTTGTTGTTGTTGCTGCTGCTGCAGATGCGTGGTGGCGAAAGCGCCTTGCTGCTGCAGTGGGAACGCCGCCTGCAGGATCAACTGGGTGGACTGGTTTCCATGGAGCAGCCGAGGGCCCTAGAGAGGGAAAACAGAGAGGTGAGTGGGTGGGAAAAGTACTTGATCTACCTTTACAGACGGTACTCTCTATTGGTCACCTCACCTGGAGGAACTGTGTTTGTTGCTGGGCCAGCTGGGCCTGTCCGTGCTGTGTGGCTAAGGCCTGAGACTGAGCCTGCGTCTGCTGCTCCTGCTGCTGAGGCTGCTGCTGCGCGATGCTGATGGTCTGAGTCTGGCCCTGCTGAGGAGCGAACGCCGTCACCACCTGGCCCATGAACATGGTCGTAGGGACCATGACCGCTCCACACGCCATCGGACCAGTCACCAGCTTAGTCAGCAACTGAGAGCCAGCAGGGAACCTGAGAGAGATGAGGGAGAGAGGGTGGAAATAAATGATCAACAGATAACAACCAGACACGTACACACAAAAAATGTATGCAAATCCCTTGAATAATCATTATAGTTCTCAGCAACACCAGCCGCGGAGTGTGGAGCATGCTGAGTGAGAGGAGAACATACCCTGTTGGTGGCATCATGTACCTGATCTGTCCCGAGCGGTCCTGGGCAAAGGTTGCCACAGTAGCTGTGTTGTTGCTGCTGTTCTGGGCCAGGCTGTTGGCGATCTGGACCACATTGGCCTGGTTGGGCTGAGAGATCATCATGGTGTTGTAGAGGGAGGCCGGCAGGGCACTCTGCTGGGGCGGCAGAGAGTGAGTCGACCGCACTGAAGACTGTGAGAGGACAGAGCTGGTGTCTCGTAGCAGGTTCTGTTGTTGAGGCTGGGCCTGCTGCTGAGGTTGCTGTTGAACTGTGTGCTGCTGCTGAGTACTGCCCTGCAGGCTGCCTGCAGACACCACCTGGCCCTGCATGGTGAGAGCGCCCCCTGGCTGCATGGTGGTCCCCTGGGCCAGCTGCACAGAGCCCAGGCTCAGCCCACCTGCACCCGGCTGGAGGAACATCTGCACCAGAGCAAATACCACAGAGTAAGACTCATCTTCTCGCATAGACAAACACAGGCATAATGACACATGCATGCATCCACACAAATGTAAGCAGACATTTTGGTTCAAGTACTCAAACATTCAGTCACTAAACCCTTTCCCAGTTCTACATAAGAGGGCCATGGTTAGTATATGGGGCCCTTATAGTGCTGTTCCCCAGACAGACAGCAGGGGGCAGTGCTAACCTGTAGGCCCTGGCCCTGCACCTTCTGGAGCTCCTCCTGGATCTGCCTGAGCTCTTGCTGCTGCCTCTGGATGTTGGCCTCGATCATCCTGGTCCTCTGCTCCAGCTGATCCTTCAGGTGCTGCATGGCATCCAGCTGGGTGGAGAACTGTACCATTGGCTAACAAAGTTGAAAATAAGGGATGCTTGTGGACGGCTCATTATAATTGAACATTTCTGTCACTGACACTAGGAAAATAAACTGCCAAATTACCGTCCTGAGGGAGATTTCTCACCTGGACACTGGGCTGGATCTGCAGCTGCTGTTGTGGTGGTTGCTGCTGTTGCCGTTGTGGTTGTTGTTGCTGCTGCTTCTGCTGTTGTTGCTGCTGTTGTTGTTGTGAAACTATGGACGGGGCCATGTTCTGCCCTGTATTCTGGGTGTGCTGGGAGCTCATCGATTGCTGTTGGAGACAAACACAGGAACTACATTAGGAACCAAATCACTATCAAATTTAGAGATGCGGTGACCACAAGCTGAAGAAAGCCCACACTGACCTGACTGCTGACGGACGACCTTCGCTGTGATGTCATCTCAATAGCAGAGACAGACTGGCAACCCGGTGTACCCCCGTCTGTCTTTAGCTTAGGTGCTGAGGAGGAAAAAACAAACACCTTACTATTAGGATCAAAGTAGCTCTCAGAACGGATGAGAAAATATTAGACGAGATGGATGTAGTGAAGTCATGTGGTCAGTGCTTACAGGCTGGGTTGGAGACGGCGGTGTGGGACGAGGACTTGCGGGAGCTGCGTGAGGAAGCGGAGGGTGTGCGGCTGCGGTCAAATCGCTCCAGGGCCTCCTTCAGGCTGGAGGTGTTGAGCTGGTGTTGAGACTCAGAACCAGAGTCCTGAGATGGAGAGAGCAGAGAGAGAACAGTCAGCAGAGACTCACTACTACAACTCCCAAACCTTGTTAGGAGACTTTGGAAATACATCCTTCCTTCCTCCCTTGCATGAGGTAATCACTGATCTAACACAGTTGGATAGGTGAAAACAAAATGTTTTTATATATTTTTTCATTTGTATATTTAGCTCACATAATATAATTTAAAAGTATGCATTAAGTGTCTGTAATAGAATAAATGTGGCAAAAACAAATGTAGACATTAATAAAGGCATTTCTATAGCTTGCTAAATATTTTTTACAATGGTGGGGTAGTGCCAAGATGGAGGCAAGGTGGCTTCAACACAGCGCCTCCTATCAGTCATCTAGTGTATATATAAATAATTGGTCACAACCTCTCCAGCAGTAGGAGTTGATGCCTTCACACAGCACACTCGAGCTGTCCAGAGCAAAATAAAGTGCCCATCAATCTACACTCTGAGCTTATTTATTTTAGGTAAAGTAATTTACAAAAGTACACTTTCAATAGTGAACATACAAGCAATATGCTGGCTACTGTTGATAGTCTGCAAAAGAAAGCTACAAAAAGACACTAGCATTCATCTTGACTAGCCTACTGTAGCCATTTTGATCTCTCTTTTGGAACGTTTGTCTTAAAGGGGCAGCTTCCTATTTTCAAATATTCTCAAAATGACATAGTTTAGAAACAAATGAATGCAATTAATACAACGCAATTCTAAAGAATAGAGTAATGACTTGCATTGCTAAATTATATTACACAGCTTTTTAATACATATCATAATAACCATATGTAGCCTATTAATAGCTGAATATAGAAAGAAAGCATGCCAACCTATAGGCCAATGCATTTAAGAACTACACCATGTCCGGGCCAGTAGAAATTCTGTTCAGGCCAGTAGATTCTTGGCCAACTAGCCCGACCAGGCCAGTGAAAAAAAAATGGAACGTTGGACCCTGCAGTGTTTCATACGTAGCCACAAAGTGGTGGCGTATAGGCTATTTACTGTGCTTTGATTGACGAACAGCAAGCTTGACTAGTTTATAAAAGGTGCCGAACAGACTGAACGAAGTCGACCTCATATTTCCTTGCCATTCATAAATCATACAGCGTAGTTATATGTTCATGGTATCGCATCCGGACAAGTAAACTAAAAATCTTGTTTGTATTTTCGATAAGAAGTCCATCAGGACTTGCCAGACAGTGACGTTAAAGTGAGTGACTTGTCAGTAGCCTACCGAATTGCATCGGTAAGAGAGCTGTTCATTTCGCTCCCTAATTTGCATACTGGTAGGCTTTTTGACGATTATCTGCAGATAAATTATGAAAACATTTGATGAAGATGGTGAAACCTCCTCACTGCAGGAACAATAGGTGGTCCAAAATATGATAAAAGCAAACAGATTGAATTGTTTTAAAAGCTAATGATACTTATATTGTATTTTCAAAGATATTGATATAGGTCTTCCGATTTAATCAGTGTTGACAATGGAGTAGTCAACTGCTGCTTTCTGTGTAGCAAAGGAGTGTTTAACACTGGCACTCTTGGCATTCTCTCAACCAGCTTCATGAGGTATGCTTTTCCAACAGTCTTGAAGGAGTTCCCACATATGCTGAGCACTTGTTGGCTGCTTTTCCTTCACTCTGCGGTCCAACTCATCCCAAACCATATCAATTGAGTTGAGGTTGGCTGATTGTGGAGGCCAGGTCATCTGATGCAGCACTCCATCACTCTCCTTGGTCAAATAGCCCTTACACAGCCTGGATGTGTGTTTTGGGTTATTGTCCTGTTGAAAAATAAATGATAGTCCCACTAAGCGCAAACCAGATGGGATGGCGTATAGCTGCAGAATGCTGTGGTATCCATGCTGGTTAAGTGTGCCTTGAATTCTAAATAACTCACCGACATTGTCACCAGCAAAGCACCCCCACACCATCACACCTCCTCCTCCATGCTTCATGGTGGGAACCACACATGCAGAGATCATCAATTCACCTACTCTGCGTCTCACAAAGACACAGCGGTTAGAAACAAAAATCACAAATTTGGACTCATCAGACCAAAGGACAGATTTCCACCGGTTTAATGTCCATTGCTCGTGTTTCTTGGCCCAAGCAAGTCTTTTCTTATTATTGGTGTCCTTTAGTAGTGGTTTGTTTGCAGCAATTTGTCCATGAAGGCCTGATTCACGCAGCCTCCTCTGAACAGTTGATGTTGAGATGTGTCTGTTACTTGAACTCTGTGAAGCATTTATTTGGGCTGCAATCTGAGGTGCAGTTAACTCTAATGAACTTATCCTCTGCAGCAGAGGTAACTCTGGGTCTTCCTTTCCTGTGGCGGTCCTCATGAGAGCCAGTTTCATCATAGCATTTGACGGTTTTTGCGACTGCACTTGAAGAAACTTTCAAAGTTCTTGAAATTTTCCGGATTGACTGACCTTCATGTCTTAAAGTAATGATGGACTGTCGTTTCTCTTTGCTTATTTGAGCTGTTCTTGCCATAATATGGACTTTTCACCAAATAGGGCTATCTTCTGTATACCACCCCTACCTTGTCACAACACAACTGATTGGCTCAAATGCATTAAGAAGGAAAGAAATTCCACAAATTAACTTTCAACAAGGCACACCTGTTAATTGAAATGCATTCCAGGTGACTACCTCATGAAGCTGGTTGAGAGAATGACAAGTGTGCAAAGCTGTCATCAAGGCAAAGGGTGGCTACTTTGAAAAATCTAACATTTATTTTGATTTGTTTAACACTTTTCTGGTTACTACATGATTCCATATGTGTTATTTCATAGTTTTGCTGTCTTCACTATTATTCTATAATGTAGAAAATAGTAAAAAAAAAAAAAATGAGTAGGTGTGTCCAAACATTTGACTAGTACTGTATATATATTTTTTCTTTATCAGTGTTATTTCCTGATAGTTGCTGGTTGAAGAAACAATAGCATTAAAATGTACCAGAGCCCCACCAAAATAGAGCTTGTAAGGCAAAATAATAATATCTTAACACCCCCACCCCAGCCCGGGGGAGCCTGGTTGACTATTTTTCTACTTGGCTGGCTACTTCATGTGCTTGTGGAAAACACTGGTCACAGACATCTTATCCTTTAAGCTGAACAAGACCTCATTAACCAAACTCAGCCCCCTCTTTATCCCCTGAACTCAGTGATTTCTCATGCTCAGCAGTCGGCGAGACGAGCTCTCACGTCAGTCTCATAAATGTCTCACCTTATCTACCGCAAAGATTTCTGGTGGCGACTCCTCAACAATCCCCAGCTCCCTGCGCTGTTCAGCCCTCACCTCAGCATAGCTGCAACACAACAGAGAAAGAGAGGTATGAACGTCATAACACAATGCCTGATGGTGTGTCTGTGATAGAGTGATCAGGGAATAAATGCAATACTACTGGTTATCCATTGTATAACATACATACTTCTTGTGACATATTCATATGAATATCATTATTAGTGATTGGCCAATCTATACCTGACGACAGTGTGCGTGCAGACGATGAACTCGGGCCTTGAGTTCCACTGGTGGTAGGTGATGTAGTAATGAGTCTGGAGCCAGATCCACTGCTGCCCTTTGGTGAGAAACCTGTAGTAGCACGACTTCCCCTTCCCGTACTGCATTACTGCAGAAGAGAGAGAGAGGAGTGAACTGATGTCACAGGTGGACATGGGACAGGAAAACACAAACACACTCATAAAATGTGCACTTATATCAAATACACAAATGTGACAGAAATTGACTCACAGTGTCCATGGCATTTGGCCAGTGACTCCAGGTCATCCACGTGGTAGTAGTCATACCCAGATGTACCCAGAACCTCAAACGGCAGGTAACCTATTATGGGTGGAGCCCTGGGGAGGTAACACAATATTATTAAATATGACAGCACAACCCATTCAAATATAATAATATATTGTTTCTCACCCTGTAAAGCAGTGATAATAACACATCAAAAACACACAAAGCAATGCATTACCCTCTGGACATGGTTTCTACAGAGGACAGTATAATAAAGGTATTCAGTGGCAGTGAAACACTAAGTACTCTATCTAGTGTTGTTGCTCCCAAACGGTTGAGACTCAGAGCTGTCCCCTCTAGAGAGCAAGCTGACTGACTGGCCCAGAGACAGAACACAGCAGCCAGCTAATTTGATTTGAGCTGAACCAAACACTCTCACTGTGATTGTGTTCTTACTGCTGTGTGCCTAGTCTCAAACAGCTAGAGGCTAACTCTCTAACATGACATAGGCAAGTAAACACACACACAGACATGGCTATAGACAGCCTGACAACACACATTACCTGTGGTCCAAGAAGAGGAACTTCCATTCTAAGCTGTGTCTGGAGGTGAATTCTTCATTGGGTTCTTCCACAGTGCACATCTCCTGTGGGTGAGTGAGGAAAAACTAGATGTTTACTTCTTATACAAAGGAAATAATTTACAGAGCTGTCACTAAGGAAACCTTACAGTACAACATTAGACATACATGGTTACCTAGCTACCTAAATATGCAGTCTGTGATCTACTGTATAAGTGTCTTACCTTAATAAACTGTGGTTTAGCTAATCTCACAGTTGCTATGAAACAGACTCGGTCCTCAAAAGCGGGCCGGAGTGAATGCTGAATCACCCCTTCCAAGCCGTTTCGAGTTGAGTTAGGCACTTTGGGAGAAAGGAGAGAGAAAATAGAAATGTGGACAGACCAAAAGGCAACAGTTACTAAGTGCATTTATGGTCACAAACTAAGTACAGACCAGCTACAATATAAAATAAAACTCACCATTATTCAGGGCCTTGAAGTTTCCGATGAACTTGACGTACTCGTACACAGGGGGCGCTTTAGGGTCGATCGTCCCTCGGAGCATGTGGCAACAGAATTCTAACTGGTTTTTAGCTGAAAACAAATGAATTATATAATAAAACCGTACAAATAAACTCAGGGGTACATCTAATTCTGAAACAAATTATCTGCTTAATCTGTGGCCAAAGAAACTTGACATGGACCATTTAGGCAACTGCGGCCCGTGGATCAATTTCCAACAAAACAAAAGTCTGGGTCTCAATGTACTGTTGAGGTGCAATTTACTTTTTATTTTTATTTTCGCACAGTCTCTATGCACACTCACAGGGCCCTACACACTCACACACACACTCACTCTTCTCACTCACACATAATATGCACCAGTGAAGGCTCCTCAGAGGAGGAAGGGGAGGACCATCCTCCTCAGTGAATTTCATAAAAATCAAAATGGTAAAACATTAAAATAGTTCTCATTTTTAGATACAATTATACTAAATATATTCACGTCACCAAATAATTGATTAAAACACACTGTTTTGCAATGAAGCAAAACAAGCATTTCGCTACACTCGCAATAACATCTGCTAACCATGTGTATGTGACCAATACATTTGATTTGAAGGTCTACAGTAGCCTCAACAGCACTCTGTTGGGTAGCACCATGGTGTAGCCAGAGGACAGCTAGCTTCAGTCCTCTTCTGGGTATATTTACTTCCATACAAAACCTAGGAGGCTCATGGTTCTCACCCCCTTCCATAGACTTACACATGAATTATGACAACTTCCAGAGGATGTCCTCCAACCTATCAGAGCTCTTGCAGCATGAACTGACATGTTGTCCACCCAATCAAAGGATCAGAGAATGAATCTAGTACTAAAAGCATAAGCTACAGCTAGCTAGCACTGCAGTGCATAAAATGTGGTGAGTAGTTGACTCAAAGAGAGAGAAAGACAATAGTTGAACAGTTTTGAACAAACACATTTTTTTCTAAAATGAAGGAGAAGCAAGAGAGAGAGAGAGTCATTATTTTTCACTTTCAGTTTTGCTTACTTAGCTAGCAAATGCATCTAGCTAGTTTAGCCTACTCAAACACCCTGCTCAAACAGAGGGATGCTATGTTAGCTAGCTGGCTATGACTATCCAACACAACACTAGAACTCTTCCAAGTCAAGGTAAGCTTTTGGTTTTACTAATTTATTGCCACCGGGGCCCGCTGGTGTAACTGCTTACTGACTATACACTGTAACGTTACTGCATGATTGTAGCGGGTTTACTATCGCGTTAGTTCTATTAGCTATGTTGACTATGACGTTACTTTAGCTAATATGGGGACAACGATGTAGGCTGTGTGTAGCGGTTATGATCTGGTTTCGAAAGTTTTTTCCGCCAGGTAACATACAGCTGATGTGTTGTGCATTGAAGTCTACAAACGAAGAGAAAAGATGAGAGGAAGAGAGCGCATAGATGTGAGAAGGAATACAACGTGGTTGCTATTAAGGTGAACTGTGTTTACACGTGATCAGGGGTGTATTCATTCTGCCGATTCTGTTGAAAAACTTTTCTTAAACGGAAGCAAGCGGAACGAGCAGGGTTAAATATACCTTAATTTGTCCAATAGAAACTCTCATTTGCAACTGTTGGACTAACGATTACACCCTAGATCAGCTAGATGCAGGCAAGAGTGTGCAAGGCGATATTGAATGTGTCACTGTCTGTCCATGTGTCACGGTCTGTCACCTAAAAAAAATCTCTCAACCTGTGTGCACCTACGTTGTAAACCTTAATTCATAGGCTAGGTTGTAGCAACCTCATGATGGGTATAGAAAAAATGTGAGTATCATGTAGTAGCCTAAACCTATCGGTGTTACATTGAACTGGGTGAATGGAATATGAATGACAGTCATCCAATATGCTGTAATAAAAATAAGGCCATGCTCGTAAAAAAAATAAAAAACGTCCTCCCTCATCATAAACGGCACCGACCGCCACTGATATGCACATACATTTATACTGACTCTACACACATGCAGGCACACCCACTCACACACAAGCTGCAGCTACTGTTTATCTTATATCCTGTTGCCTAGTCACCTTACCCCTATACATACAGTATCTACCTCTATCACTCCAGTATCCCTGCACATTGTAAATATGGTATTGGAGCTGACCCTGTATATAGTATGCTTACTTACTTACTGTGTTTTTCATATTTCTTCTTATTTCTCGTGTGTTTTTTCTAGTATTACATTGTTATTGATTATTGCATTGTTGGGTTTTGAGTTTGCTAGAAAGGCATTCAACTGTACTTGTGCATGTGACATTAAAATTTGAAACAGAAAATTAAACAATACTAAAACAGCTCCAGCACTTACTCTTGAGATACTCTGGCGTTAGGGTCTCTCCCTCCAGTATGTGAGACGACAGGGCTTTATACACGTCTGAATGTTCCCCCAGGGGCAGGAAGTTCAACAGGTTCTGATCCACCAGGTCAGACTGAAACACACACACATGGATGTCAACCTAAGTCATGTATGTCATCCTTGGTCATGGATGTCACCCTTTAGTAATGCATAACAACAACCTTACATAGGCATTAAGTCATGTTTATGAACAGATTGAATACTCACAGGAAGATGTTCCAGTAGAGATGTAACACTCTCTGAGACATAGATTATGTTCCCATCAGTCATAATTGCTAGGAAGAAGCCGTCTAACGCCTAGCAGATACAAAACAGTTGTTAAAGCACCATCTACTTGCAATATAGAAAATTACAAAGTAAACTATGTAAAAAAAAAGGGTACCATTGCACTTAACTTTTAACTTGAATAGTCCTTGGTGTGTTAAACCAATAAGCAATGAAGTCCAAAAAACAAAGGGTGGTTTGCACACAAGCATTTACAGTTGAAGTCGGAAGTTTACATACACCTTAGCCAAATACATTTAAACTCAGTTTTTCACAATTCCTGACATTTAATCCTAGTAAAAATTCCCTGTCTTAGGTCAGTTAGGATCACCACTTTATTTTCAGAATGTGAAATGTCACAATAATACTAGAGAGAATGATTTATTTCAGCTTTTATTTCTTTCATCACATTCCCAGTGGGTCAGAAGTTTACATACCCTCAATTAGTATTTGGTAGCATTGCCTTTAAATTGTTTAACTTGGGTCAAACGTTTCAGGTAGCCTTCCACAAGCTTCCCACAATAAGTTGGGTGAATTTTGGCCCATTCCTCCTGACAGAGCTGGTGTAACTGAGTCAGGTTTGTAGGCCTCCTTGCTCACAGACACTTTTTCAGTTCTGCCCACAAATGTTCTATAAGATTAAGGTCAAGGCTTTGTGATGGCCACTCCAATACCTTGACTTTGTTGTCCTTAAGCCATTTTGCCACAACTTTGGAAGTATGCTTGGGGTCATTGTCCATTTGGAAGACCCATTTGCGACCTAGCTTTAACTTCCTGACTGATGTCTTGAGATGTTGCTTCAATATATCCACATAATTTTCCTTCCTCATGATGCCATCTATTTTGTGAAGTGCACCAGTCCCTCCTGCAGCAAAGCACCCCCACAGCATGATGCTGCCACCCCCGTGCTCCACGGTTGGGATGGTGTTCTTCGGCTTGCAAGCTTCCCCCATTTTCCTCCAAACATAACGATGGTCATTATGGCCAAACAGTTCTATTTTTGTTTCATCAGACCAGAGGACATTTTTCCAAAAAGTAAGATCTTTGTCCCCATGTGCAGTTGCAAACCGTAGTCTGGCTTTTTTATGGCGGTTTTGGAGCAGTGGCTTCTTCCTTGCTGAGCGGCCTTTCAGGTTATGTCAATATAGGACTCGTTTTACTGTGGATATATATACTTTTGTACCTGTTTCCTCCAGCATCTTCACAAGGTCCTTTGCTGTTGTTCTGGGATTGATTTGCAATCTGTTTGTAAACAATAAGTAAGTAGATGTCCTAACCGACTTGTCAAAACTATAGTTTGTTAACAAGAAATGTGTGGAGTGGTTGAAAAACAAGTTTTAATGACTCCAACCTAAGTGTATGTAAACTTCCGACTTCAACTGTATATAAATATTCCTTTTTTGTTTTTTAACCTACAGTGTGTGGGTGGCCTCTGGACCTGTTTTAAAACTGGCTGCTTTAACCCACACACTTTTTTCTCTTGTTTACACAGCAGACAGGGGAAAAAATTCACACACTGTCAACCTTCTTCAGTAAACTATGAACAAAAACATGTTCAGAATGTTGCTACTGCTACTGACATCCTTTTTTGACTGACATACTTTATTTGTACACTGAACAAAAATATAAAACGCAACATGTAGTGTTGGTCCCATGTTGCATGAGCTGAAATAAAAGATCCCAGAAATGTTCCATACGCACAAAAAGCTTATTTATCTCAAATGTGGTGCACAAATGTGTTTACATCCCTGTTAGTGAGCATTTCCCCTTTGCCAAGATAATCCATCCACCTGACAGGTGTGGCATATCAAGAAGCTGATTAAACAGCATGATTAAAGGCCACTCTAAAATGTGCAGTTTTGTCACACAATGCCACAGATGTTTCAAGTTTTGAGGGAGCGTGCAATTGGCATGCTGACTGCAGAATTTAATGTTCATATCTCTACCATAAGCCGCCTCCAAAGTCGTTTTAGAGAATTTGGCAGTACGTCCAACTGGCCTCACAACCGCAGACCATGTGGATGGCGTCGTGTGGGCGAGCGTTTTGCTGATGTCAACGTTGTGAATAGACTGCCCCATGGTGGAGGTGGGGTTATGGTATGGGCAGGCATAAGCTATGGACAACGAACACAATTGCATTTGATCGATGGCAATTTGAATGCACAGAGATACCGTGAAGAGATTCTGGAGGCCCATTGTCGTGCCATTCATCTGCCGCCATCACCTCATATTTCAGCATGATAATGCACGGCCCCATGTCACAAGGATCTGTACACAATTCCTGGAAGCTGAAAATGTCCCAGTTCTTCCATGGTCCGCCTACTCACCAGACATGTCACCCATTGAGCATGTTTGGGATGATCTGGATCGACGTGTACGACAGCGTGTTCCAGTTCCCGCCAATATCCAGCAACTTCGCACCGCCATTGAAGAGGAGTGGGACAACATTCCACAGGCCACAATCAACAGCCTGATCAACTTTATGCGAAGGAGATGTCGTGCTGCATGAGGAAAATGGTGGTCACACCAGCTACTGAATGGTTTTCTGATCCACGCCCCTACCTTTTGTTAAGGTATCTGTGACCAACAGATGCATATCTGTATTCCCAGTCATGTGAAATCCATAGATTAGGGCCTAATGAATTTATTTCAATTGACTGTTGCATTTATATTTTTGTTCAGTATAGATCCTACTTAGTGAAAGGATGTGCATACTACTGCACTTTGAGTGTGTCGACTGCCACTCTCACCTCCAGCATCAGCTGTGTGAACTCTTCATTGCTAAGAAAAGGAGGTTTCCAGTCCTGTCGAATCTCACTAGACTCCGACTGCGTAGCGATTTCTGACAGAGAGAGACACAAATAGGGGAATCACTAGCGTGAAGTACTCAAACAGCTTTGTTAAAACTAGGGGTTGGAACCGGTTTAGGGAACAGAACCGAAAACCGGACAAAAATGTTTTTCCGAAGAACAGAACCAGAACCGAGAACGAAAGTGATCTATCCATGGGTTGCACGTTTCATCACAATAATTGTTTTGAACATTCGTTTTAGAACAGATGCCCAGATGAGCATTCTAGTCAATGCAGTCTTAATAGGTGGGGAGGACGATCTCATCTCAAGTGCATTACTGTGGCTTGGAAACACAATGACATTTCAAAAGGAGGCAAATAATTAGTAGGACATGTTTTTGTCATCATTGTAATGTCGCCAGATTGACTTTAGATGCAGTATAACTTTAGCTAGCTAGCTATGATTGAGGGGAGAGCGCTGACATTTTAGCTAGCTTAAAGTTAGCATTGCTAGCTATTTCTGACTAACTTTGCTAGCACATGGCAACATTGCCATTTCTCTAAAGTAAACTTGACGACATCATAATGCCAATGTTGTTGTCTACGAATTATTTGCCTACTTTAGCAATGCCATCGTATTTCCAGGCCACTATAGTGTAATTTTGACAAAACAGTCATTAGTCCCCGTTCAGAAAGACTGAGCATTACCATCAGTCGGATATCAATATGCTGCGGCATCTGTAGAACCTTGATAACAATGGCAATGACGTGACCGAGTGACGGAGGTGCAATCCATGAATACTGTTCCGGAACAGAACCATTATTTTAAAAGCATGGGAACTTTCCAGTCCCACAAAAAATGCAACAAAGCGCCCATGCAAAGAAACTTATTCCAGTGTCGGCCTGTCTGCCAGCTGAAAATCTTTACCAGTGTGTTCAAGCTACCGGCCCCTCGCCCTCCATCCAAAGCATGCATAGTCTATTGTAGTTACTGACGTTACAGGCGTGACTTAGAAATTAGGGAGAGAGATTTTTAATTAGAGAACAATGGATTCACTTTTTCCATGCAATTTAAGGATACTATAGTTACAGTATCATGTTTCACATTGGATTTATTAACTACAAAAAGGTAACGATTTTATTTTAATTGTGGTGCTGCTCTGCACACACAAGTTTGAAGCTCTTGAACACTCTAGCCGGCATTATGAGTAATGTAATGGAACTGAGAGTCATGATCAAGGGCTGGGTCTGGTCTGTTAGTTAAGCCAACTCTCTGAAGTTCAAAGACATTCAAAGTTCCTTTATAGAAGCCGCTCCTCCGTAGGTATAATTCTGTGGGCTTAATTCAGATAATATATGTCATAACAACAAGATGCCCAGTGCTTCCTCACCCGCCAAATTTCAGTCGCATGTCGCACACTAGACTTGTCTGTCCAATGCATGTGCATTGCTTGCCTGCTCCATAGCAAGCTGCTCTATCCATTTGTGAAGTAATTTTCGAGCTACATGTTTAAAAAAATGTTGATTTCAGAAGTTTAAAAAGGAACAATATAAACAGTTACTTTTTTGGGGTTCGAACCGGTTCAGATCTTTATTTTGCTGGTTGGAACAGTGGAATCATTTCGGTTCCCTGGTTAAAACAGTTAAATGTTCCTATTTTTCCAGACATGTTGATGACCAAGGGCTAGAAGGAGGAGAGGTCCTTACCTTTATGCTTGCGCAGGAAGTCGATGCTCTTCTGTAAGATGGTAGACTTGTCCATCTTCCGAGTGTTGCCCGGCAACATGGTAGCCAGCTCCTTGATGAGGACATTGAACTGGTCTCTGCGCTTCTTCTCAGACTTGTTACGGGACACTCTGGAGGGTTGGAGATGTTAAACATAAGAATACACATACTAAGATGCAAACAAAAACAACACAATGATCCAACTAAGCCTTGTACAGAGTTCCCTTTAATGGAGTGCTGGAGCTTATTAAGACCTCACCGTTTTGCTTTGTCCTTTTCATCTTCTTCCATTAACCCATCAAAGATACTGCTGGCGTCATCCCTGCAAAACAACCAACCAACCAGTCAAACAACATCCTCCAATCCTAAACCTCTACTCAATAAGGACCAGCCAATCACATACCACGGCCCCAAAACAATTTAAAATCTATTTATTTAAATGTAGTGCACTAACTTTACATTTACTCACACTTAAATAATGTCAGAGGAATATTATAACATATATTCAATTACAGACCAGAACAAAAAACCCTTGACAATGGCATTACAAAATAATTATTTTGGGCCAAACATAAGAGGTGCAGATAGCATTGGCCAGACTGCTACCTCAGCCCAGGCAGTAAAGGGCAGTGCCAGGCTCAGTCTATATTTAGACAGAGACTTGTGCTCTGTGACTCAGCTGCTATCAAGGAACAAAGGCCGGGGATGAGACTCATTTGCCTTGGAAGGGAGAACCATTCGCTTACTCAGCCGACCAAGACTGACATCACTAACGTATGTCAAATGGTCATTATTAGGACCTTGACAAGTGGCATTGGCAATGTTCTGCCTGCAGTTAGAACATAATAATAAGTACAGTGTGGATGAGACCTATTGAAGCCTATGGTGCTGTGTATACGTGCCAATATGCATGTAGCTGTGCGTGTGTGTGTACATGCAGTAAATGTTAATATGTACACCTCCAAGAAAATATTTTAAAGTACTCGTCTGTCTGTCTACATGCATTGCATGCGTGGATATGCAGGTGCACTTTCCTCAGGTCCAGGTGAGGGGTCACTGTGCTCCTCAGTCCTTCCAGCCAGTACCATAGATGTTTATTGGCCAACCGGAGTCACTCCTGAGGTCTATTTTCACTGCACACTTCCTCCCTTTCAACAATCATTCATGAATCACTGATCGAGATTCCTTGGAGGGGGGAAATCATGCTAATGCACATGCGTGCTGATCTGAGCCTGTGCCATTCTGTGGAATGAGGTATACTGGCACACTTTCTGTATGTGTGCATCTGTCCCCATATTTGCCCTTATGCGTTTTGGTGCATGCTGTGTGAGTATGAGAATAATGTTTTGTGTGAGTGTGTGTGTTTTTAACCCCAGAGCTGCTACGATCAAATCAGCTTCAATTACACTCACCAATGCTATTTTTAGACGAAGCCATTAACATCAACAATGTAGAAACCTGATGGTTTAATATCAAACAATAATAAAGACACAGTAAAAACAAGCACACAGCCACGGACAGATAAGTACAGCCAGGCTCTGGCTTATCATTAGCCCTAATGGTGTTTGCTCTCATATGAGAATGAATGGGACTCGGGAGAAATGTGAACTGATATAGACGGAAAGACCTTTCTTTTTAGATTTCCCCTTGCTGGAGGCATCAGAGCAACAACAAATGCCCAAGAAGATGCCACACGACTAAATGAAACTCTACCCATAGTACACTATTAAATTAGGCCACCTAAAGCTGGCAGTGTTTTATTATGCTGCCATGTAAAACTTGAGGATTGGGTATTTAAGCTGGTGTGAATAGTGTGTCGACAGCTCTACCCTCTGCCTTACAGGGGCAGAGCTACAGAGGACCGGAGGGCTATATGGGTGTGGCAACAAAACACTATTTCTTTAAGTAGCAGCCAAAGAGGGTCAAAGTGTGAATAAGTAAATTGAGTTACATTTTTCTAACATTTACAGTGCCTTCAGAAAGCATTCATAGCCCTTGACTTATTCCACATTTTGTTGTGTTACAGCATGAATTAAAATTTTATTATATTTTTTAAATCTCACCAATCTACACACAATATCCCATAATGACAAAGAGAAAACATGTTTTTACAATTTGTTGACTATTTATTGAAAATGAAATACTTTGCAGAAGCACCTTTGGCAGCGATTACAGCTGTGAGTCTTTCTGGGTAAGTCTCTAAGAGCCTTCCACACCTGGATTGTGCAACATTTGCTCATTATTATTTTCAAAATTCTTCAAGCTCTGTCAAATTGGTTGTTGATCATTGCTAGACAACCATTTTCAGGTCTTGCCATAGACTTTCAAGTAGATTTAAGTCATAACTGTAACTCGACCACTCAGGAACATTCACTGTCTTCTTGGTAAGCAACTCCAGTGTAGATTTGGCCTTGTGATTTAGGGCAACTACAGTGTAGATTTGGCCTTGTGTTTTAGGTTATTGTCCTGCTGAAAGGTGAATTAATCTCCCAGTGTCTGGTGGAAAGCAGACAGAAACAGGTTTTCCTCTAGGATTTTGCCTGTGCTTAGCTCCATTCCATTTCTTTTTTATGCTGAATAACTCCTAAGTCCTTAACGATTACAAGCATACCCATAACATGATCCAGCCACCACTATGCTTGAAAATATGGAGAGTGGTACTCAGTAATGTGTTGCATTGGACTTGCCCCAAACATAACACTTTGCATTCAGGATAGAAAGTTAATTGCTTTGCCAAATTTTTTGCATTATTACTTTAGTGCCTTGTTGCAAACAGGATGCATGTTTTGGATTATTTGTATTCTGTACAGGCTTCCTTCTTTTCACTCTGTCAATTAGGTTAGTACAGCCATTAAACTCTATCTGTTTTAAAGTCACCATTGGCCTCATGGTGAAATCCCTGAGCGGTTTCCTTCCTCTCCCGCAGCTGAGTTAGGAAGGCATTGGAAAACCTCCCTGGTCATTGTGGTTGAATCTGTGAAATTCAGTGCTCGACTGAGGGACCTTACAGGTAATTGTACAGTGAGGGGAAAAAGTATTTGATCCCCTGCTGATTTTGTACGTTTGCCCATTGACAAAGAAATGATCAGTCTATAATTTTAATGGTAGGTTTATTTGAACAGTGAGAGACAGAATAACAACAAAAAAATCCAGAAAAACGCATGTCAAAAATTTTATACATTGATTTGCATTTTAATGAGGGAAATAAGTATTTGACGCCCTCTCAATCAGAAAGATTTCTGGCTCCCAGGTGTCTTTCATACAGGTAATGAGCTGAGATTAGGAGCACACTCTTAAAGGGAGTGCTCCTAATCTCAGCTTGTTACCTGTATAAAATACATCTGTCCACAGAAGCAATCAATCAATCAGATTCCAAACTCTCCACCATGGCCAAGACCAAAGAGCTCTCCAAGGATGTCATGGACAAGATTGTAGACCTACACAAGGCTGGAATGGGCTACAAGACCATCGCCAAGCAGCTTGGTGAGAAGGTGACAACAGTTGGTGTGATTATTCGCAAATGGAAGAAACACAAAATAACTGTCAATCTCCCTCGGCCTGGGGCCCCATGCAAGATCTCACCTCGTGGAGTTGCAATGATCATGAGAACGGTGAGGAATCAGCCCAGAACTACACGGGAGGATCTTGTCAATGATCTCAAGGCAGCTGGGACCATAGTCACCAAGAAAACAATTGGTAACACACAACACTGTGAAGTCCTGAAATCCTGCAGCGCCCGCAAGTTCCCCCTGCTCAAGAAAGCACATATACAGGGCCCTCTGAAGTTTGCCAATGAACATCTGAATGATTCAGAGGAGAACTGGGTGAAAGTGTTGTGGTCAGATGAGACCAAAATCGAGCTCTTTGGCATCAACTCAACTCGCCGTGTTTGGAGGAGGAGGAATGCTGCCTATGACCCCAAGAACACCATCCCCACCGTCAAACATGGAGGTGGAAACATTATGCTTTGGGGGTGTTTTTCTGCTAAGGGGACAACTTCACCGCATCAAAGGGACAATGGACGGGGCCATGTACCGGGGGTGAGAACCTCCTTCCCTCAGCCAGGGCATTGAAAATGGGTCGTGGATGGGTATTCCAGCATGACAATGACCCAAAACACACGGCCAAGGCAACAAAGGAGTGGCTCAAGAAGAAGCACATTAAGGTCCTGGAGTGGCCTAGCCAGTCTCCAGACCTTAATCCCATAGAAATCTGTGGAGGGAGCTGAAGGTTCGAGTTGCCAAACGTCAGCCTCGAAACCTTAATGACTTGGAGAAGATCTGCAAAGAGGAGTGGAACAAAATCCCTCCTGAGATGTGTGCAAACCTGGTGGCCAACTACAAGAAACATCTGACCTCTGTGATTGCCAACAAGGGTTTTTCCACCAAGTACTAAGTCATGTTTTGCAGAGGGGTCAAATACTTATTTCCCTCATTAAAATGCAAATCAATTTATAACATTTTTGACATGCATTTTTCTGGATTTTTGTTGTTGTTATTCTGTCTCTCACTGTTCAAATAAACCTACCATTAAAATTATAGACTGATCATGTCTTTGTCAGTGGGCAAACGTACAAAATCAGCAGGGGATCAAATACTTTTTTCCCTCATTGTATGTGTGCGGTACAGAGATGAGGTAGCCATTCAAAAATCATGTTTGACACAATTATTGCACACAGAATGAGTCCAAGAAACTTATTATGTAACCTGAATGCAAATGTTTACTCCTGTACTTAATTTAGGCTTGCCATAACAAAGGGGTTGAATAACAAAGGGGTTGAATACTTATTTAATACGCATTTCAGCTTGTCATTTTTTATTAATTTGTAAACATTTCAAAAGTCAATTCCACTTTGACATTATGGGGTATTGTGTGTAGGCCAGTGACAAAAACATCTCAATTTAATCAGTTTTAAATCCAGGCTGTAACAAAACAAAATGTGAAAAAAAGTAAAGGGATGTGAATACTTTCTGAAGGCACTGTACATCAAACACCAACTATCACCCTAACCTGTAAATCACTTATCTTCACTGTATTTAACAAGGCAAGTCCATTAAGAACAATTTCTTATTTACAATGACAACCTGGAAAGGTATAGTATATCCCTGACTGGAGGAAAAGTATACCAGGGTTGGGGTCAATTTGGAATATCTGAATGTAATTAATTTCAAACAATTAATTTGAATTCGACACACCCCATAGGAAGAAGAATTTGAATTGAATTTGAATTTAAAGAAGTAGAATTTAATTCAAAGCAATTCAAATCAATTCAACTGAGACGTGAAACATGAAAGTCTCATGCATTCGACAAATCTTTTATCAAAAGGATATTCCACTTAATGCAATGAATACTCAGTCAATATTCACGTAATAATAAGGAATTCCCCTCAACCACGCCCACAAATTGAGGAAAACAAACATTCTTTGCCATTGACCCCCAGTGTAAAAGAGCCATCTTCATCATACATTTTTTGTTATACAGAAATATCAAAACATCACGAAAAGCTGCTGTGTTGTTCAATGTAGATGTTACCAGGTCAAAAATCCCGACCTACGGTTCGCAATACTCCCACGTAGGGAAATAGAGCCTGCAAGAAGAGCCCTGTGGCTTCAGGCTATTCAGCGTGGGAGAGTGGGAAATGTGGGGAACCCGGTGTCCATGTAGGCTACACATGTGTGGAAAACATTTCATCACAGGTAAGACATTTATCTTGTTTAGTATAGTTTGTTTGTAACTGCACTCACTCCTTTTTTATTTTTTTACCCTTATTTTTACCAGGTACGTTGACTGAGAAAACATTCTCATTTACAGCAACATCATTTTTCTGATATTTAAAAACATTAAGGGAATTATGAATTATTATAGACAACCCACATGACAGTGGAGGTAGAGTTCAGTGGTGCCTGACAGAGAGGCCCCTCTGTTGCATTAGACGGCATGCACACAAACACACAAACTGAGGGAAGAGAAAAACACCACCCACTCAAAATGGAGCAGGGATGAGTGGCATACTAATCCTGGGGTTAAGAGCGGGAGATCCCGTGCTGGTAGGATACAGGGACACTCCCGCTGTCACTCAGCTAGCCAGCCAGTTAAAACAGGTCCAGAGCCACAGAGTCCACCCACACACAGGTCAGTCACACACACCTAAAACGTTGCTTGAAATCACCATGGGGACTGAGTGCAGCCAAGGTGAAGCTCCGATTACGATATATATTTTTTTACTCCTCGGTTAAGGATTTTTAACCACAGGTGATTTCAGAGACAGTGTCTCAGTTACCAGTTTGATGAGCAGGTAAGGTAGGATATTTATTTCTCTCAGGTGTAGGAGGAGATTGGTAGACTGACTCACCCGCCTATGCTGGAAGTCATCTTGTAGCCTGTTCAGGGTCGCAGTGGTGGAGAGGGGCCTTTTAATCGTGAGGTAGACATTTGTGAATTAACCTGTCAGAAAAAGCGAGATTAGCAGTGAAATGGCCTGAAACAAAAAATGATGTACAGTACCAGTCAAAAGTTTGGACACACCTACATTATACTTCTACATTATATAATAATAGTGAAGACATCAAAACTATGAAATAACACATATGGAATCATGTAGTAACCAAAAAAGTGTTAAACAAATCAAAATATATTATATATTTGAGATTCTTCGAAGTAGCAACTCTTTGCCTTGATGACAGCTTTGCACACTCTTGGCATTCTCTCAACCAGCTTCATGAGGTAGTCACATGGAATGCATTTCAATTAACAGGAGCCTTGTTAAAAGTTAATTTGTGGAATTTCTTTCCTTCTTATTGCGTTTGAGCCAATCAGTTGTGTTGTGACAAGGTAGGGGTGGTATACAGAAGATAGCCCTATTTGGTAAAAGACCAAGTCCATATTATGGCAATAACAGCTCAAATAAGCAAAGAGAAACGACAGTCCATCATTACTTAAAGACATGAAGGTCAGTCAATACGGAACATTTCAAGAACTTTGAATGTTTCTTCAAGTGATCTCGCAAAAACCATCAAGCGCTATGATTAAACTGGCTCTCATGAGGACCGCCACAGGAAAGGAAGACCCAGAGTTACCTCTGCTGCAAAGGATAAGTTCATTAGAGTTAACTGCACCTCAGATTGCAGCCGAAATTAATGCTTCACAGAGTTCAAGTAACAGACATCTCAACATCAACTGTTCATAGGAGACTGATGAATCAGGCCTTCATGGTCAAATTGCTGAAAAGAAACCACTACTAAAGGACACCAATAAGAAGAAGAGACTTGCTTGGGCCAAGAAACATAAGTAATGGACATTAGACCGGTGGAAATCTGTCCTTTGGTCTGATGAGTCCAAATTTGAGATTTTTGGTTCCAATCGCTGTGTCATTGTGAGACGCAGAGTAGGTGAACGGATGATCTCTGCATGTGTGATTCCCACCGTGAAGCATGGAGGAGGAGGTGTAATGGTGTGGGGGTGCTTTGCTGGTGACACTGTTGGTGAATTATTTAGAATTCAAGGCACACTTAACCAGCATGGCTACCAGAGCATACTGCAGTGATACGCCATCCCATCTGGTTTGCACTAAGTGGGACTATCATTTGTTTTTCAACAGGACAATGACCCAACACACCTCCAGGTTGTGTAAGGGTTATTTGACCAAGAAGGAGAGTGATGGAGTGCTGCATCAGATGACCTGGCCTCCACAATCACCCGACCTCAACCCAATTGAGATGGTTTGGGTTGAGTTGGACCACAGAGTGAAGGAAAAGCAGCCAACAAGTGCTCAGCATATGTGGGAACTCCTTCAAGACTGTTGGAAAAGCATTCCTCATGAAGCTGATTGAGAGAATGCCAAGAGTGTGCAAAGCTGTCATCAAGGCAAAGGGTGGCTACTTTGAAGAATCTCAAATCTGAAATATATTTCAATTGTTTAACACTTTTTTGGTTACTACATGATCCCATATGTGCTATTTCATAGTTTTGATGTCTTCACTATTATTCTACAATGTAGAAAATAGTAAAACTAAAGAAAAACCCTTGAATGAGTAGGTGTGTCCAAACTTTTGACTGGTACTGTATATCACACAGAATAGCCCACAGCCTCCATCCCTGAAGGGCAGCAGCACCCAGCCCAACCTTACCTCTTGTCTACCCTACTCTGTGGGAGGATGAGGAGTGTGGTGTAGGATGAAGGTCCAGTCTGTGAGGAGACACTGTGGGGATGGCAGAGGTCTGTGTGCCCCCTAGGGGAGATGGGTTGTTATGAGAGTCACAGAGAGGATCCTGTGTCAAAGACCAGCTGTTGTCAACAGGTCCTTGCTGAGCTGAGCTTTCCGCCGGGTTCGGTTGTGGACATACCTCATGACAGCTACATCGGATGCTCTAACTGGTTACAAAACAGAAGACATTACATGAGTAAACCTTTGGAGTTTTCTATTTATTCAATCCCAAATGTACTTGTGTACCCTAGGTCCTTGTGTCGATCTGAAATGAATGTTTGGAGAAATGTTACATGGAGAAAATTCCACCTAGCGTATCAGTGGGCTAAGTGGCGCTATAATTCTCATGTGCCTAGGGGAAGGGTGTAGGGGTCAATTTGGGACTGTCTGTAAATCACACTGGTTAGTACAGAGCAGAGGTAAGCACTTACTGATCACATGGTTCGTCTGGAGCCGCTACGGCACTGGACTAGAAGATACCTTTTTCTTCTCAGATCTAAAATAAGAAAACACACATTACATTATACCCTGAAACACACGCACACACACACACACACCCACAACGTTATACCCTGAAAACAGACACACAAATAACCTTACATACAGACGCACACATAACCTTATACCCTTAGAGATGACACATGATGATGGAACAGCTGATTCAAAGAGATAGATGGGTCACAACAGCCACAGCCTCATGTACGCAACCAAAAACACAAACTGACATTATAAAATCCTTGTTTAGACACAGGCCCTAGTCTTTAAACTGATTAGCGGTCCTAATGATACCTACTTCTGCCAATGCAAGGATGTCTACAGTAGAGCTCGACTGACCAATATAAATCACTAATGGAGAGCTTTCCTAAAATGACCCAACAGATTGCAATGCCTGGATAGAACAGACCATCAGATTTAGTGTTAGACAAAATGTTAAACTATGAACACATTTTAGGAGAGAAAGAGAGAGACAGACATTAGGGTGTGGTGGGTATGGCTGAGTGTCTAGGTGAATGAGGGGAGTGCTGGGGCCAAGTGCCTGATAGAAGGGGGGCAGGCCAGTGTCACAGGCCATTGCCTTTCAGCTATGCCCATTTTGCTGCTCTCTGCATGTGACAGATACATTTGACCTGCACAGGCAGCATGACACACAGACTCTCACACACAAACACATCACATAACACACAGAGAATAAGGTCTCTGTCCATAACATAAGGTTACAGGTTTAATGAACTCTCAACGTGACCATGTATGTAAGCAGCAGCACGTTTCTATCCACTTATGTAGCCTTGCAACACGGGCACAGCCAATTTTTTGCAGTTGTCTTTCAACTTCTGGCGCATTGACACAGCTGGTGATGTCGTTAAATATAAATTACATTTGTCAAAACTATAAAATAACTTGTGACTATAAAATAACTTGCACAGAATTTGAAAGATACTCCAGTGCCAAAATATATAGATTTCTTTTTTAGCATACTTTTTCACGTAGTATAAGCTAGGGATGGGCACGGTTAATCGAATATCCGAACAGACGTTAGTATTCCATCACTTGTTGTGTATGTTAATTTGAGAGAAAAAAATCTTGGCCTTATTTTAACAATGAAAAATCTGTCTAAATTAAATGATCCCTGTGACATTGCTGCATACAAGGACATACCATGACATTTGAAATGATTAACTTAATAAAACAAACTTTTGAATGTAGTTTTTATGACGGTGTGTTGTTTAGCCCACCAGGCAGCTCTGATAACATTATGCTATTTTCCCCTCTTTAATTAGCGATTACAGGCACACACCTAATGGAGGTTCCACAAGACCTGACACAGATCAATGCAAAATACTCAGCAGAAAACATTCTTCAAACAGAATCCGTTCAAATCAAATGTATTTGTCACGTACACAGTTTACAGCAGGTATAAACGGTGCAGAGAAATGCTTACAGTTCTATCATGGCAAACATCAGACTTCTCTTTCACTGTTGCCGTTAGCCAAAAACTACCGGAGAATAGCAGCCTGTCTGCTGTTGTGGTACCTCTGCCCTCAGTAATTGTGTATTCTGATTGGTCAAGAGCAATTTATTAGATTTTGTTTTGTGTTTTTGGACTATCTGGTTATCCGAACTAATTTCAAGATATTATTCAAATAGTGAAATAATTTCAAATGCCCATCCCTAGTGTAAGCACTTGGAAGCCGACGTTATCATAATTAGCATTCCCATAGGAGTTGACAGGTTTTAATGTTTTCATTAATTTTCCTCAACTAATAATTAATATTTTAGATTCTGTGCACGTTATTTAATAGTTTTGAAAAATGTTATTAATATTTAACGATGGTTTTGCTTGTGGCTTGGTTCAAGTGGGCAGGGCTACATAAGGTGAATACGGGTCCCAGCATGTGAGTGGTGTCTCCTCTCATCTCACCTACAGCTTTTTGAGGGGTAATCAGACCAAAGCAGAGAGCAACATTTCATTTATACACTGTTGTTTAAAAAGCTGATAATCACTAAAACTGTGTCAATACCAAAAAAGGGTCAGAGTAGACAGTTGGATCGATTCCGTGGAAAAGTCAACCTGAGTATACACAAATAAGGTTAGTCATTTCCAAATGAAACCACATTGACACTTATCCTTAAAGGGGCAGTGCCGTTAAAAACGTGATTTCCTGTGTTTTACACATATTTCCACACTAGGAGGTTGGAATAATACTGTAAAATTGCAAAAATTATGATAATGCACTTTTATTGTAAGAGCTGTTTGAAAAGACCGCCTGAAATTTCAGCTTGTTTGGCTGGGTGGGTTTTTTGGACCGCCTGGTGACATCTGGCGGTATAAGTTAATAGACCAATAACAAAGAGTTTGCCCTCATCTCTGCCAATAATAGTTAGTTTTCAGGTTATAGGTCCCTCCCATAAGGCCCCTCAGACCACTACCAGACAGTCTTAGCAAAATTCTTGCTTGAGAAATTGCATTTTGGGGGGGCATTGTAATTGAAGACAATCACAGTAAGGTACTTCATTGTTGCCCAATTTAAAAAATATATATATATTAAGATCAAAACTGCTGCATCGGACCTTTAAGGTCAGTATGTTGGAGTTCAGACTTTACTTGAAAAGTTTAAGTAGGAACTTGCATGAATTTTGACCATTACAGAGTAGGATGCCAAGTCTCAAAAAAGGCTTTTCAGTCAATCATATTTCATGGGGAGGCCCTGCTCTCTCCTTTCCCAGATGTTTAGTTCATTTCATTCCGATCTCCTCTGCATTATTGTAGCCATCTGCTACAGCCTGTCAACTATGCCTCTGCCTATCCCTGTTCTCTCCTCTCCGCACAGGCTACACAAACGCCTCACACCGCGTGGCTGCTGCCTCTCTAACCTGGTGGTCCCTGCACGCACCACACACCTGGAGTTCCAGGTCTCAGGCAGCCTCTGGAACTGCCGTTCTGCTGCCAACAAGGCTGACTTCATCCCAGCCTATGCTACCCTCCAGTCCCTCGACTTCCTGGCGCTGACGGAAACATGGATTACCACTGAAAACACTGCTACTCCTACTGCTCTCTCCTCGTCTGACCATGTGTTCTCGCATACCCCGAGAGAATCTGGTCAGAGGGGTGGTGGCACAGGAATCCTCATCTCTCCCAAGTGGTCATTCTCAATTTTTCCCCTAACCCATCTGTCTATCTCCTCATTTGAATTCCACGCTGTCACAGTCACTAGCCCATTTAAGCTTAATATCCTTGTCATCTATCGCCCTCCAGGTTCCCTTGGAGAGTTCATCAATGAGCTTGACGCCTTGATAAGTTCCTTTCCTGAGGATGGCTCACCCTTCACAGTTTTGGGGGATTTCAACCTCCCTACGTCTACATTTGACTCATTTCTCTCTGCCTCCTTCTTTCCACTCCTCTCCTCTTTTGAACTCACCCTCTCACCGTCCCCCCCTACTCACAAGGCAGGCAATACGCTTGACTTCATCTTTACTAGATGTTGCTCTTCTACTAATCTCACTGCAAGTCCCCTCCATGTCTCCGACCACTACTTTGTATCCTTTTCTCTCTCGCTCTCCTCCAACACTACTCACTCTGCCCCTACACAGATGGTAACGCGCCGCCGCAACCTTCGCTCTCTCTCTCCCACAACTCTCTCCTCTTCCATCCTATCATCTCTTCCCTCTGCTCAATCCTTCTCCCTCCAATCTCCTGATTCTGCCTCCTCAACCCTCCTCTCCTCCCTTTCTGCATCCTTTGACTCCCTGTGTCCCCTATCCTCCCGGCCGGCTCGGTCCTCCCCTCCAGCTCCGTGGCTTGATGACTCATTGCGAGCTCACAGAACAGAGCTCCGGGCAGCTGAGCGGAAATGGAAGAAAACTAAACTCCCTGCCGACCTGGCATCTTTTCACTCCCTCCTCTCTACATTTTCTTCATCTGTTTCTGCTGCTAAGGCCACTTTCTACCACTCTAAATTCCAAGCATCTGCCTCTAACCCTAGGGAAGCTCTTTGCCACATTCTCCTCACTGCTGAATCCTCCCCCCCCCACCCCCCTCCTCCCTCTCTGTGGATGACTTCGCAACCACTTTGAAAAGAAGGTTGACGACATCCGATCCTCGTTTGTTATGTCTAATGACACTGCTGGTCCTGCTCACACTGCCCTACCCTATGCTTTGACTTCTTTCTCCCTCTCTCTCCAGATAAAATCTTGCGACTAGTGACTGCAGGCCGCCCAACAACCTGCCCGCTTGACCCCATCCCCTCCTCTCTTCTCCAGACCATCTCCGGTGACCTTCTCCCCTACCTCACCTCGCTGATCAACTCATCCTTGACCGCTGGCTATGTCCCTTCCGTCTTCAAGAGAGCGAGAGTTGCTCCCCTTCTCAAAAAAACCAACACTCGATCCCACTGATGTCAACAACTACAGACCAGTATCCCTTCTTTCTTTTCTTTCCAAAACTATTGAGCGTGCCGTCTTTAGCCAACTCTCTTGCTATCTCTCTCAGAATGACCTTCTTGATCCAAACCAGTCAGGTTTCAGGACTGGTCATTCAACTGAGACTGCTCTTCTCTGTGTCACGGAGGCTCTCCGCACTGCTAAAGCTAACGCTCTCTCCTCTGCTCTTGTCCTTCTAGACCTGTCTGCTGCCTTTGATACTGTGAACCATCAGATCCTCCTCTCCACCCTCTCCGAGCTGGGCATCTCCGGCGCGGCTCACTCCTGGATTGCGTCCTACCTGACCGGTCGCTCCTACCAAGTGGCGTGGCGAGAAGCTGTCTCCGCACCACGTGCTCTCACCACTGGTGTCCCCCAGGGCTCAGTTCTAGGCCCTCTCCTTTTCTCCCTATACACCAAGTCACTTGGCTCTGTCATATCCTCACATGGCCTCTCCTATCATTGCTACGCTGACGATACACAACTAATCTTCTCCTTTCCCCCTTCTGATAACCAGGTGGCGAATCGCATCTCTGCATGTCTGGCAGACATATCAGTATGGATGACGGATCACCACCTCAAGCTGAACCCTGGCAAGACGGAGCTGCTCTTCCTCCCGGGGAAGGACTGCCCGTTCCATGATCTCGCCATCACGGTTGACAACTCCGTTGTGTCCTCCTCCCAGAGTGCGAAGAGCCTTGGCGTGACCCTGGACAACACCCTGTCGTTCTCCGCTAACATCAAGGCGGTGACCCGATCCTGCAGGTTCATGCTCTACAACATTCGGAGAGTACGATCCTGCCTTACACAGGAAGCGGCACAGGTCCTAATACAGGCACTTGTCATCTCCCTTCTGGATTACTGCAACTCGCTGTTGGCTGGGCTCCCTGCCTGTGCCATTAAACCCCTACAACTCATCCAGAATGCCGCAGCCCGTCTGGTGTTCAACCTTCCCAAGTTCTCTCACGTCACCCCCCTCCTCCGCACACTCCACTGGCTTCCAGTTGAAGCTTGCATCCGTTACAAGACCATGGTGCTTGCCTATGGAGCAGTGAGGGGAACGGCACCTCCGTACCTTCAGGCTCTGATCAGTCCCTACACCCAGACGAGGGCATTGCGTTCATCCACCTCTGGCCTGCTGGCTCCCTTCCTCTGCGGAAGCATAGTTCCCGCTCAGCCCAGTCAAAACTGTTCGCTGCTCTGGCACCCCAATGGTGGAACAAGCTCCCTCACGACGCCAGGACAGCGGAGTCACTCACCACCTTCCGGAGACATTTGAAACCCCACCTCTTTAAGGAATACCTGGGATAGGATAAAGTAATCCTTCTACCCCCCCAAAAAAAAATGGTAAAGTGGTTATCCCACTGGCTATAGGGTGAATGCACCAATTTGTAAGTCGCTCTGGATAAGAGCGTCTGCTAAATGACGTAAATGTAAATGTAAATGTAAAGGGCTCACAGAGCTTGTTTTTCCATTCAAAGCTGTCCCCCAGTGTTAGTTATGAAGATGAGATGTTAATGAAGCAATACAGACCAAATTGAAGTGTCTTCAGTTTTGTTTGCATGTTCTACAGTCTTGTAAAAATAGGGGGCAACTGGGACAGGCAATGTAACATCCATAATGTTTAGGAATTTTTTTTGTAAAACATGCACCTTACATTGGATCATCTTGAAACTTTCTCTGTAAAGCTAACTATCATCAAGGTTTCATATGGTCTAATTGGTTCCTCTCTTTTCATTGTCAGTATCTTTTTTTAGCGTTTTGCTTTCTGTAACATCTATAACGGTTGTGGATGTGATGGATGGGTGAAGCTTGTGCATTCACCACATTTTGTGTGCTTGTTCTGATATGTATTTGTCAGACATTTACTGAAGTAATTGTAGATATCTTGAAAATGATGTTGTTGCTAAGATTAACTTGGAAAATCAGGCAGGTCACCTGTGATACAAGTCAGTATTAGACATCCATCCATGTCTGAGCACGTCGGTAGATAAAGGGGAAACCGGCCACTAGGGGCAACATTGAGCGCTGTTACCTTCAAGTAAGCATGTTCAAATCTAGCGATAGAAAGTTGCTTTTGATATATTTTTTTAAGCCTATCCCAAACCTTAACCATTCGGAGTTAATGCCTAACCTTAAGAATTCGGAGTCAATGCCTAAACTTAACATTAATCCTTAAGTCTATTGACGCACCCGTGCGTCAATCTAAGTAACATAATAAAATCCCCATCAAAATCTGTCAATTTAAGCTAGAGATATCTGTTTTGCATGGGCTGCGTCTCAATCCACTGCATCCGCCTATGTTGGCCTTCCGCATCTGTGGTGGAAGGTGGCCGAGCTACAGCGGTGTTTGTCAGACCATGAGACATCCCGAAAATCGGTCTTCTCATGAAAACATATGTAGCGTCCGAACGATTTGGCCTACAAATAATATGACCACTCTATGGAAAGACGAGACTCTCGTGAAGGTAAGCCATACAAATGAATGGAAGTATGGAGGTAAATTTGTGCCAACAAAAATAAGGGGTTAAATATGTGTCCAAAAAACTAAAATATGTATTCTAACCTTATTCCTTAGGATTCCTTTTTTGACTGTCTTTTTTTGCCATTTATGAATGTGTTATTCAATGTGTTTCTATGGGCTATAGTAATAAAGCCCAAATTCTATATTTTATCAAATCATTTTTGTTTTTGATACCTAAAGGGGTACTATAATTCAAAATCAAAAAGCTAAAACGATCCATGGTATGACCATCTTAAAACAATTCCATATGTTAGCTTAGTAGTAGTTGGCAGTATAGGCAGGCACATGTATTTTGTTTCATTTGCATATTTTGTTACATTATATGTGTCTATATTCGACAGGTAAAGGTTACTTTTGATATAGGCCTATATAAAGATTAAAAAAATACCTATTAGGGTGTGGTGCCTCGCCTTGTATACTATTCAGGCTACCTGTAATGATGCAATCCTAAGGAACTAGGGCTGGGTGATATGGCCAAAATATTAAATCACAATATTTTTCACGACAGTATTTTATGATTGTTTTATAATAAAAAGTTATAAATATGCTTTGAGTAGTTCATGACCCTAGGGTGGCAAAACATAAATAATTGATATCAATGGGGCTTTCTCCATTCTGATTGTTTTATACTGTTCAATTCAACTTCAACCCCCCCAAAATAATCTGCATTTTCATCTATTTTTGCATTTATTTGTTATCATTTCCACACTATGCCATGTAGGGCTGCATGATATTGTCAAAAAATCTAGGCCAAATTAATTAGTGAACTGTTAGAATCATGGAAATATACTTGATGTTAAATTCTAAAGTTGGAATATAGTGGACAGCACTTTTAAATTGAAGCCTTAGCGGGAAAGAAACTCCATCTGCAGCTCATTGCTATGAGCAGGAGGTGAAAGACTTTGGAGAAACCCCAATCTGATGATGAATCTGTTCAATTTATTGAAAGGAGTGGAGTGATGGATGTCTAGAAAGTTCACATACAGTATGTAGCTAAATTGAAGGATTAAATTGAAACTTTAGCTGGAGTTAACTCCAGCACGGTTGCTGAGATGAAGGATTAAATTGAAGCCTTAGCGGAAAGGCAACTCCATCTGTAGCTCATTTATGAGCTGAATGGCACGGTTGCTAGGGTGAAAACTGTGGTTGTAGCCTTAGCTGGAGGAATTGTTGCATTTCCATTGTCATTTTCATTGCACTTGCATTCAGTAGCATCTATGAATCACATTATTATTATGTATAGTATTGACGTCAAAACAGGAAAACCAAGGACACGGGTGGTTCCTAATGTTGTGAGATTCTTGCTAGTGTTTACAAAACAACTGGTTCTGAGAGATTAGGATCAGGATCTGCAATTGTAACAGTAAGCAACTGTAACAAAATGGATGACTGCAGTGTAGCCATTATTATGATGTTGCATGTATTGCTAAGACATAAGAATATGAAAGTGTGTTCTTATTTTAAATGTACAGTGGGGAAAAAAACGTATTTAGTCAGCCACCAATTGTGCAAGTTCTCCCACTTAAAAAGATGAGAGAGGCCTGTAATTTTCATCATAGGTACACGTCAACTATGACAGACAAAATGAGAAAATCACATTGTAGGATTTTTAATGAATTTATTTGCAAATTATGGTGGAAAATAAGTATTTGGTCAATAACAAAAGTTTCTCAATACTTTGTTATATACCCTTTGTTGACAATGACACAGGTCAAACGTTTTCTGTAAGTCTTCACAAGGTTTTCACACACTTTTGCTGGTATTTTGGCCCATTCCTCCATGCAGATCTCCTCTAGAGCAGTGATGTTTTGGGGCTGTCGCTGGGCAACACGGACTTTCAACTCCCTCCAAAGATTTTCTATGGGGTTGAGATCTGGAGACTGGCTAGGACACTCCAGGACCTTGAAATGTTTCTTACGAAGCCACTCCTTCGTTGCCCGGGCAAATACTTATTTTCCACCATAATTTGCAAATAAATTCATTAAAAATCCTAGAATGTGATTTTCTGGATTTATTTTTCTCAATTTGTCTGTCATAGTTGACGTGTACCTATGATGAAAATTACAGGCCTCTCTCATCTTTTTAAGTGGGAGAACTTGCACAATTGGTGGCTGACTAAATACTTTTTTCCCCCACTGTAGTTCTATTAATGCTAGAATTTGTCTTATTTTTATGTAGATCTGTACCTGTCTATGTTATGTACTATGTCATATTATGTAGTTCTGTCCTTCAGCTGTAATTGTCTATTAATGTTTTATACAACGGGTGGGTCTAATCCTAAATGCTGATTGGTTAAAACCGAATTCCAGCCGGTGTCTATTCCACAAGTTAGGCAATTTATAAACATCTCACATTGCTTTTAGACTAACATTTAGTTTTCAACAGCGGAGATTTGTATAAACCTTGCTGTCTGTCTCTCCGACATTTGCAACATTGTTTCAATTTTCAAATTCGATCTCCAGCTGTCCCATAGTAATGAACGTGTCGGCAGTCGGGACGAGACAGACAGGCAGGCAGGCAGCATTTCTCAGCCAGTCGAAATCATGAATCAGCTGGCATAATTTTTATGGATATGCAGTGGGGAGAACAAGTATTTGATACACTGCCGATTTTGCAGGTTTTCCTACTTACAAAGCATGTAGAGGTCTGTAATTTTTATCATAGGTACACTTCAACTGTGAGAGACGGAATCTAAAACAAAAATCCAGAAAATCACATTGTATGATTTTTAAGTAATTAATTTGTATTTTATTGCATGACATAAGTATTTGATACAACAGAAAAGCAGAACTTAATATTTGGTACAGAAACCTTTGTTTGCAATTACAGAGATCATACGTTTCCTGTAGGTCTTGACCAGGTTTGCACACACTGCAGCAGGGATTTTGGCCCACTCCTCCATACAGACCCTTCAGGTTTCGGGGCTGTCGCTGGGCAATACGGACTTTCAGCTCCCTCCAAAGATTTTCTATTGGGTTCAGGTCTGGAGACTGGCTAGGCCACTCCAGGACCTTGAGATGCTTCTTACGGAGCCACTCCTTAGTTGCCCTGGCTGTGTGTTTGGGATCATTGTCATGCACGTGTAACGATTCCGGCAGTCTGAGTCGGTTCCTGTCTGTGTATTAGTTTTTCTGCTCGGGATCTCCAGTTTCCCGAGGGTTCTGGAACGCTCCCTGCCTGGTTGCCGGGCTACGTTGCTAGGCGGGAGCTCTCCTGATTTCCACACCTGCATTCCATCAGCAATCTGCACACCTGGCCCTGATCATCACCTTCATAAGCTCTGACCTGACATCCATTCCCTGCCGGATCGTTAGCCATGAACAGTATGTTTATCAGCGGATCAGTCTTAGAGCTTAGAGCATTAGTTTTGTTGTTTTGCACCTTGTTTGCTTGTTGTATGCTTACCTCCGTTTTGTTCTCCCTGCAGTCACTCGTCCGGAACCTTCACCCAACCTCTGCCTGATGGTCGGCGGCTGCCGAGCCATCATTGGACCAACTACTGCACCCTCAACAACTCATCCACGCCGCCCGCTCTGTTCCCTGGATTATTCAGCAGCACTCGTGGATCAGTTAAATAAACACTCACCTTTGACACCACTTACCTTGTCCTGGTCTGCTTCTGGGTTCTGGCTTAGTAAACCGTGACAGAACGATCCGGCCAGTAATGAACCCAGCGGACCTGGACTCTGTTCGCCATGCCATTACCCATCAGGAGAAGATGTTGGGCCATCATAGCACGGTACTACAGGAGATCGCGTTGTCAGTTCGGAACCTTTCTACCGGTCTGACGGAGGTCCAGAACCAGCGCAAGTTTCCGGTGGAGGATCCACTACCGGTTTCACCCATCTCGCCTGCCGCTTCTGGAGCTGTGTCCTTCCGTGAGCCCAAGGTTCCGACGCCGGATAAATATGAGGGGGAGCTGGGAAGATGCCGTTCCTTCCTTATGCAGTGTGGGTTAGTGTTCGATCTACAGCCCTACTCTTATGCCACAGACAAGGCTAGGATAGCCTTTGTGATTGAGTTGCTGCGTGGTCGAGCGCTGGAGTGGGCTTCAGCCGTTTGGGAACGACAGGATCCCTGCATGGCTTCATACCAGGGGTTCACGGCCGAGATGAGGAAGCTCTTCGACCATTCCGTCCGAGGGAGGGACGCAGCTAGGCGCCTGTTTTCGCTTCGCCAAGGAACTCGCAGCGTGGCCGACTTCGTGATCGAGTTCAAGACGTTGGCTGTGGAGAGTGGGTGGAATGAGGAGTCTCTGCAAGCGGCCTTTTACCAGGGTCTGTCGGAGCAGCTCAAGGATGAGTTGATCTCCTATCCGAGCCTAGTGACCTGGACAGCTTGGTAGCCTTGTCTATTCGGGTGGATAATCGAGTCCGAGAGCGAAGGAGGGAGAAGCAATGGGTCCCGTCCCAACCGATCAGCTTCTCAGGTTCCAGTCGGGTCGGGGATTGGACCAGAATACGTCGATCATCGTCCACCACACAGGATTAGTGGAGAGGTCCTGTCTCCCGATTCTGAACCCATGCAAGTGGGGCGGCACGGGTTAACCAAGGAGGAGCGCCAACACAGACGTAGGACTAACTGTTGCCTCTACTGTGGTGGTTCGGGACATTACCTCGCCACTTGTTCCCGAGCGGTCGTCAAACTGCGCGGCTCGCTAAAGTTGGGAGGACTTTTAGCGAGCCAGTTTCGACCTCTCAATACCTCTGTCAGACCCCGTTTCCCGGCTACCCTCGCGAACAGGAATCAGAGCTTAGCGATTAACGCTTTTATCGATTCAGGTGCCGATGGAAGCTTTCTTGATGCCGAGTTGGTGGAACAGCTGGGGCTTTCCAAGGAGCAATTGCCGGAAGCCATTGAAGCTACCACTCTGGACGGCAGTAGTCTGGCACGTATCACGATGAGGACTGAACCGGTTAAGATGCTGTTGTCGGGGAATCATTCTGAGATGATTTCATTCTTCATTCTGCCGTCTTCCCATGTTCCTCTGGTCCTTGGATACCCCTGGCTGAAGGAACACAATCCCACGTTCGATTGGGTGACGGGCAAGGTAACGAGTTGGAGCCTTGATTGTCATGCTAACTGTCTCAAGACTGCCTGTCCCCATTCGGTTCCCAGTCAGGTGATTGAGGCTAAACCCCCAGATTTGTCCCTGGTTCCCGAGACATATCACGATTTGGGGGAAGTGTTCAGTAAGCAGAAGGCTCTGTCACTCCCTCCCCACCGACCATATGATTGTGCCATCAACCTGTTCCCTGGAGCTGTCTACCCCAAGGGAAGGTTATACAGTATCTCCCGACCTGAACGTGAGGCTTTGGAGACCTACATCAAGGAGTCCCTAGCTGCTGGTCTCGTTCGTCCCTCGTCATCACCCCTGGGGGCAGGATTCTTCTTTGTGGGTAAGAAGGATGGCTCTCTTCGACCGTGTATTGATTATCGGGGGTTGAATGACATCACGGTCAAGAACAAGTATCCCCTGCCCTTGATGAGTTCTGCCTTCGACTCCTTACAGGGTGCTACGGTGTTCACCAAGCTAGACCTACGCAATGCGTATCACATGGTCCGGATCAGAGAGGGGGACGAGTGGTTGACGGGTTTCAATACACCGATGGGTCACTTCGAGTATCAGGTGATGCCGTTTGGACTGACCAATGCTCCAGCGGTATTCCAGAGTATGGTGAACGACGTCCTGAGAGATATGATCGGTCTCTTTGTGTTTGTTTACCTGGATGACATTCTGATCTTCTCGAAGGAACCTTCCGACCACGTCCAGCATGTCCGGCAGGTTCTGCAGCGATTGTTGGAGAATCGCCTGTTCGTGAAGGCCGAGAAGTGCGAGTTTCACGCCCACACGACATCCTTCCTCGGGTACATCATCTCCAGGGGAGAGATTAGGATGGACCAGGAGAAGGTTAGAGCGGTTCTGGAATGGGCCCAGCCCGGTACGAGATTGCAGCTCCAGAGATTTTTGGGGTTTGCGAATTTCTACCGCAGATTCATCCGGGATTACAGCCGTGTGGCCGCTCCGTTAACTGCCTTGACTTCCAGTATCAGGACCTTCAAGTGGAATCCGGAGGCGGATCGAGCGTTTCTGGATTTGAAGAGGCGATTCACCAACGCACCGATTCTCTCTCAACCGGACACGGCCCGTCAGTTCGTCGTTGAAGTGGGACGCGTCTGATGTGGGAGTTGGCGCCATCCTGTCGCAGCGATGCTCCACGGACAGTAAACTCCATCCCTGCGCCTACTACTCTCGTCGCCTTTCGCCTGCGGAGAGGAACTACGATGTGGGTAACCGGGAGCTTCTCGCGGTGAAACTTGCCTTGGAGGAGTGGCGCCACTGGTTTGAGGGGGGCGGAGCAACCGTTTATTGTCTGGACTGACCACAAGAATCTTGCTTACGTGCAATCGGCTAGACGTCGCAACTCCCGTCAGGCCAGGTGGGCGTTGTTTTTCGGACGATTCAATTTTTCCCTGACGTTCCGACCTGGATCTAAGAACGGCAAGGCGGACGCCTTGTCCCGGATGTTCTCCAAGACGGAAGAGAGTGGGTCCAAGACCGAGACAATTCTCCCCCGGAACTGCGTCGTGGGAGCAGTTATGTGGAAGATTGAGGAGGAGGTGATGGCGGCCCTTCGGACGCAGCCCGGTCCCGGTAACGGTCCACCCGGTCGGTTGTTTGTGCCTGAGTTGGTTCGTCCTGCTGTCCTCAAATGGTCCCACGCCAGCAAGATGGCTTGTCACCCTGGCGTGGCTCGGACGATGGCGTTTCTTCGCAGACGTTTTTGGTGGCCTGCCATGGCCGAGGAAACTCGGGGTTTTGTTGCTGCCTGTCCAGTGTGTGCGCAGAATAAGAGTACCAATCGGCCCAGCTCTGGACTACTCCACCCCCTTCCTATTCCCCGGCGACCATGGTCGCATCTGGCCCTGGACTTTGTCACTGGGTTGCCCTCTTCTGAGGGGAACACGGTCGTTCTGACTATCGTGGACAGATTCAGCAAGTTCGCCCACTTTGTGCCAATTGCCAAGCTTCCCTCTGCCTCGGAGACGTCCGAGATCCTGGTTAGGGAGGTTTTCAGGGTCCACGGTTTGCCCAGTGATATCGTTTCCGACCGTGGCCCTCAGTTTACCTCTGCTGTCTGGAAGTCCTTCTGTTTGGCCATTGGAGCTACAGTCAGCCTCACATCTGGTTTTCACCCCCAATCTAATGGTCAGGCGGAGAGAGCCAACCAGAAGATGGAATCCACGCTACGCTGCCTTGTCTCCTCCAACCCCACCTCCTGGGTCTCTCAGTTGCCTTGGGTTGAGTATGCCCACAATACTCTCCCTACATCTGCCACTGGGATGTCTCCCTTCCAGTGCCTGTATGGCTACCAACCTCCCTTGTTCCCTTCTCAGGAGAAGGAGCTCTCAGTGCCCTCTGTTCAGGCCCATATTCGTCGTTGCCACCGGACCTGGCATCGGGCCAGAAAGGCACTCCTTAGAGTTTCGGACCGGTATCAGCTCCAGGCGAATCGTCGCCGGATCCCTGCTCCCACCTATACCATCGGAGATAGGGTCTGGTTGGCCACACGGGATCTTCCTTTACGGACTGAGTCTAGGAAGTTGTTACCGAAGTTCATTGGTCCGTTTGTGGTGGAGAAGGTGATCAATCCGGTGGCAGTTCGACTCAAACTACCGAGGACGCTCAGAGTCCATCCCACCTTTCATGTCTCCTGCCTCAAGCCTGTTTTCCTCAGTCCTCTGTTGCCTCCTCCGCCTCCTCCTCCTCCTCCTCGGCTGATCGGAGGTGGTCCTGCCTACACGGTGCGACGCATCATGGATTCCAGACGGCGGGGCCGGGGTTTCCAGTATCTCGTGGACTGGGAGGGTATGGTCCTGAAGAGAGGAGTTGGATTCCGCGGCGACAGATCCTAGATGCTGACCTCATTCGTGACTTCTACCGCCTCCATCCTGGCGCTCGGGGAGTCCGCCCGGTGGCGTTCGTCGGAGGGGGGTACTGTAACGATTCCGGCAGTCTGAGTCGGTTCCTGTCTGTGTATTAGTTTTTCTGCTCGGGATCTCCAGTTTCCCGAGGGTTCTGGAAACGCTCCTGCCTGGTTGCCGGGCTACGTTGCTAGGCGGGGAGCTCTCCTGATTTCCACACCTGCATTCCATCAGCAATCTGCACACCTGGCCCTGATCATCACCTTCATAAGCTCTGACCTGACATCCATTCCCTGCCGGATCGTTAGCCATGAACAGTATGTTTATCAGCGGATCAGTCTTAGAGCTTAGAGCATTAGTTTTGTTGTTTTGCACCTTGTTTGCTTGTTGTATGCTTACCTCCGTTTTGTTCTCCCTGCAGTCACTCGTCCGGAACCTTCACCCAACCTCTGCCTGATGGTCGGCGGCTGCCGAGCCATCATTGGACCAACTACTGCACCCTCAACAACTCATCCACGCCGCCCGCTCTGTTCCCTGGATTATTCAGCAGCACTCGTGGATCAGTTAAATAAACACTCACCTTTGACACCACTTACCTTGTCCTGGTCTGCTTCTGGGTTCTGGCTTAGTAAACCGTGACAGCACGACCCATCTTCAATGCTCTTACTGAGGGAAGGAGGTTGTTGGCCAAGATCTTGCGATACATGGCCCCATCCATCCTCCCCTCAATACGGTGCAGTCATCCTGTCCCCTTTGCAGAAAAGCATCCCCAAAGAATGATGTTTCCACCTCCATGCTTCACGGTTGGGATGGTGTTCTTGGGGTTGTACTCATCCTTCTTCTTCTTCCAAACACGGCGAGTGGAGTTTAGACCAAAAAGCTCTATTTTTGTCTCATCAGACCACATGACCTTCTCCCATTCCTCATCTGGATCATCCAGATGGTCATTGGCAAACTTCAGACGGGCCTGGACATGCGCTGGCTTGAGCAGGGGGACCTTGCGTGCGCTGCAGGATTTTAATCCATGACGGCATAGTGTGTTACTAATGGTTTTCTTTGAGACTGTGGTCCCAGCTCTCTTCAGGTCATTGACCAGGTCCTGCCGTGTAGTTCTGGGCTGATCCCTCACCTTCCTCATGATCATTGATGCCCCACGAGGTGAGATCTTGCATGGAGCCCCAGACCGAGGGTGATTGACCGTCATCTTGAACTTCTTCCATTTTCTAATAATTGCGCCAACAGTTGTTGCCTTCTCACCAAGCTGCTTGCCTATTGTCCTGTAGCCCATCCCAGCCTTGTGCAGGTCTACAATTGTATCCCTGATGTCCTTACACAGCTCTCTGGTCTTGGCCATTGTTGAGAGGTTGGAGTCTGTTTGATTGAGTGTGTGGACAGGTGTCTTTTATACAGGTAACGAGTTCAAACAGGTGCAGTTAATACAGGTAATGAGTGGAGAACAGGAGGGCTTCTTAAAGAAAAACGAACAGGTCTGTGAGAGCCGGAATTCTTACTGGTTGGTAGGTGATCAAATACTTATGTCATGCAATAAAATGCAATTTAATTACTTAAAAATAATTTCTGGATTTTTGTTTTAGATTCCGTCTCTCACAGTTGAAGTGTACCTATGATAAAAATTACAGACCTCTACATGCTTTGTAAGTAGGGAAACCTCGGCAGTGTATCAAATACTTGTTCTCCCCAATGTATATAAGAAAGAGAAAAATGAAAATAGAGTTAAGAAAATATTTACTAAATAAACTAGCTAGCCAGTGCTAGCTAACATATTCATGCTTTGACTATTTCAGACTGTAACATCCATAAGTCATTTTTCGTCTCTAAAGTAATCATGGAAATGACAACCTTTACAAAATTATAGTTTTTGTGTTCAGCCAAGCCTTTCTATCAAAATGGCTATCCATGTTATGACCTAAGACTTAAAGACTTTCGCTAATATGTTCAGTCTCCTCAAAAAGCTTGTCCATTTCATGTAACATCCATAACACTTCGCATTTGCTTTATTTCTCCAACATGCCAATATTTAGAAGTCCTCTTTTTGGGGTATAAACTCCCCCCTAGGGCTACTATACACACACAAAAGTTTCATTTATATTTTTTGTAAATTCTTTGAGACATTAAAGTTGTGATTTTGCGTGCAAGTCCATAACACTGGAATCGCCACGGAGAAAAACATGCAGACAGAGCATGACGTGAGAGCAGAGGAATGATAGGGAGTAGGATTAGGGTTAAAAAGCTACCGCAACATTTCTGTTTCCTCTAAAATAACAACAGTTGCCGTAGCAACACTAGCGGTAGCTAGAGCTAAAGGCTGTGCTTGTATAACTGTGAGGTCACTCAGTGCTTCACTGACCCGCTGACACAATTACCAATTTTCCTCCTCCTTCCCCTTTAACTTCATCACAGCTCCACAGGCAGCCAATAACAGAGCACTTTCAGTCACCATGAAACCCTGAGCAGCCAACCAGTGAGCAGAGAAAGTTACCATGAGCCCTGAACAGCCAATCAAGTCCCTAATCGGCATATCACAACATTCAAAAGCCAATTACACAGTCACCAAATGCATCCTGGCTTCTCTGGGGCAGTAGTGAGACAAAGGAAAGAGGAAGAGAAGAGAGAGGGAGACACGGAGGATAAAGGGAGCGACATGGAAAATGAGGGGGTGGAAGAGGAAGAGAAATGTTTTTAAAGCAGCCACTCATTAATCACTGAAGCCACAAATGTCCTGTTTCTCCCTCATATACACAGTAACCGATTAATACACTTCCCACACAGGAGCCCCCTCATCATTTCTTAGTAGCCTAAAATACAGAGCCTATAGGGTAGTGTGGTGCCAGGACAACAACCTCTCCCTCAACGTGAGCAAGACAAAGGAAATGATCGTGGACTACAGAAAAAGGAGGGCCGAACACACCCCCATTCACATCGAATGGGCTGTTGTGGAGTGGCTCGAGTGTTTCAAGTTCCTTGGTGTCCACATCACCAAAAACGATCATGGTCCAAACACACCAAGAAAGTCGTGGAGGGCACGACAACGCCTTTTCCCCCTCAGGAGACTGAAAAGATTTGGCATGGGTCCCCAGATCCTCAAAAAGTTATACAGCTGCACCATCGAGAGCATCCTGACCGGTTGCATCACCACCTGGTATGGCAACTGCTCGGCATCCAACCGTAAGGTGCTACAGAGGGTAGTGCATACAGCCCAGTACATCACTGGGGCCAAGCTTCCTGCCAGGACCTATATAATAGGTGGTGTCAGAGGAAGGCCCAACATTGTTTCAAAGACTCCTGTCACCCTAGTCATAGACTGTTCTCTCTGCTACCGCACGCAAGCGGTACCGGAGCACCAAGTCTAGGTCCAAAGGGCTCCTTAACAGCTTCTACCCCCAAGCGATAAGCCTGCTGAACACTTAATCAAATGGCTCCCCCCTACCTACATGTACAAATTACCTCGACTAACCTGTACCCCCGCACATTGACTCGGTACCGGTACCCCCTGTATATAGCCTCATTATTGTTATTTTATTGTGTAACTTCTTTTATTTTTTTTACTTTAGTTTATTTAGTACTCTATTTTCTTAAAACTGCAATGTTGGTTAAGGGCTTGTAAGTAAGAATTCAAAAAATCTCACTCACCAACACTTTTTCACCAATTCCCTCTCACAGGCATTGTGCTGATGCACTTTGTGTGTGTGTGTGTGTGTGTGTGCAGGCACTGACTCAGATGTAGGTCAGAGGAGCTCTGAGGATATGACTCACTCTAAAGTGGATCCTCGGCGCAGCTCGTCGTCACGCACACCGATGCATGCATCGAGACGCCAGCATATCGTCAGTGCCCATTGGCAACCCCATAGCAACCGCCCGCGCCATGCAGGGTAAAAATAGCTCAGCTGAATTCCTCTACAGCTGAGAATCGCTCCATCATGAGTGAGCACCCCCCTATTCTATTATAGAGCAGAGAGAGACTCCCTTTATCTCTGTTGGAGGCTGAGCTCCCCCCTATGATGGTCTACCTATCGCAGAGAGAGAGGACCTACCTCCGTCACTGGACGCTGCTCGCTAGTAGTCTTTACCAATCCATTACTGTTTGAGTGTTCTCTAATGCTATAAGAAGAGACTGCCCCATACGTGTGCTTTCTATGTTTTACCGTTCAAACTCTCCCTGTTCATTAGAGAGAGAGAGAGCGAAAGAGAGTAAGAGAGAGAGTAAAGGCATCAGCATGCTTCGGTTCAGCTGGCGCCTAGCCCAAGTCGGCTAGGCGAACCGAACGAGTGTGCTCGCATACTCCCTTAAAAGACCTTTGCTTGAAAAAGCGGCAATAGTACTGTTTGTCCATCTTGAGACACTGTAGCCAGTATGCTCTTCCTCAAAATAGTCTGAATTAATTTAAGATAACTCAAGAAATCTGTCATTAATTTTGACATTTTTGCCAAGATCTTAGTCGCGAAATTTTACATATAACTAAGATGTTTGGTGCAGTATTTCTCAAGTAAAAAAATATGTGCATGAAAACGATTCATCGCTCATTGAATGACAACAAACACTTCATTGAAGAATCCCTACTGTTGACCAATCACTGACGAAGGGGCATAGACTTTGGCTACCAACTTCAGGTTGCCTAGAGACATTTATGCGTGTGCCGGAACAGCCGAAAAAACCTTGCCGCAGACCAAAAGAGAGACTCAATATCTTGGTGTCATTATACTCCTAGTGTGCTCTAACATATGGACCTTCTGAAATACACATTTCCACATTCATTTATTTAACATAAAACATATTAATATGAATGAATCTAAACAGTACCCTTTTTGATTTTGTTAATTTTAAGACGTATTGTTTGGAACAATATCTACTCTATAAGTACATACGATTTCCAGAGTGGCCTCTGCTAATTCTGATCAATTTTATGAGCATCACCAACACAGTGAATGGGAAAATGGATTCAAAGGGATCTCTGCTGGTGATTTCTTGAATGTGCAATCCTAAAAGGAGGGCTGTGATTGGTTAATGAACTATAATGTACATTTCTATGTATAAAATGGTCATATCATCAAGTACCAGAGTACCCCCTCTTGAAATGTGATGTGTTTGAAGAGTATATGGGTCCAAACAATGTCTAAAAATAAGCAAAATCAAAAAGGGTACTATAAATGAATGGGAATCTAGACAGAATCTAGATAATAATTCATATTTGAGAGCACAATATAGCCTAAGGAGTATAATGACACCAAGATGCTGTCTGTATCATGTACGGTTCACGGATCATAGGGTCTTACTGGAGGTATGTAAAACGTACCTAGATTAAACACAAGAAATCTGATCCGGATCGTATGGACCTTGGCATACAGAATAGGTCCTCTCTAAGCTCAGCCTAAGCCTGTGTGTACCATCCCCGACATATTCTGACATCGAAAACCAAGAGGAATTTGTGGACCATCTATTAGTAAGGGGGTAGGATAGCCGGAGTGTCACCATGTGAAAAGCAGCAGTACTGCTTTTAGGGAACTGACAGTGGGGATGGGAAAAATGTGTCCGCCATAGAAACGGGTCCATCGGCTCGCATTGCCGACATTTAAAACATTCAGCCATTCAGACAAGGAGCTGGAGGAGGAGAGGTTCTGCTCTAAGTGGCAGAGAATCCCTCATTAATCTTACGCAGTTGGAAACCACCAATGAGCATCAACACATTCATTGCCGGGAAAGCGAACCAAATATACATTTACCCACACTTTGCATATACACCCTCTCTCTCTCCCGCTCTCAGACGCAAAGGTTACACCTCTCCCTGTTAATCAGACAATAAGAGAGAGTGTGCCTGCTACAGCACACACGGTGGTTAATGGCTTCTAATTTGTAGGCTGACAATTCCAAGAAGAGGGAGAATACAGTGGATTTCTCTGTAAGTGGAGTTACTGACAAACAACAACAGCAGGCTCGATGATTCTTCTGACAGTCAGTGACCCATACTGTAGCTGGGCTTAGGCTAAAGTCTAGACCTTGAGCTACTGTTCCTCTATCCATGCTGCTGCCCAGTTCCCTGCCCTCCCCAGCCCGTCTCCCCACCACTGGGCTGCTGAAGCCCCCAGAGCTGGGCAACCAGTTGTGTTCCGCCCCGGCAGCACAAAAGGGGTCTTTGTTTGCGTTTGCGTCCCGCAGTCCACAGACAGGAATGTCTGAGAGTAGGGCAGCGGTTTCCAATGGCAGCGGGAGGGAGGAGAGGCTGCCAGGAGCCCTGCCACTTGCCGATTCTCCCACAGTGGCCGGTTCAGAGTAGAGAGAGAGAAAGAGAGAGGGGGATGAGCACTGCCAAGCCAACACAGGAGAGGAGGAAATTAAAGATGCCATGCCAACTGCCCACAGTGCCCGCTATCACCGCCTACCACAATATGTGTCATGAGTGTAGGCTTACATGAGCGTTTTTCTCTGCACGTTGACAAGTTGTGCAGACCCACCGTCCAAAGGTTGTTTTTATTGGCTGGGGTCAAACAGAACATTTCAGATTCCTTAGTCACCTGCTACACCTAGGTTACACTAGCATAGGGGTCTCCAACAGCTAGATCGTGAGCTACCAGTAGCTTGTCCCTCAATTCTGAAAGTACATCCATTTTCATGTGTTCCATCGCAAACTGTCATAAACATAAAGCTACTATCCAATCAAAGCCACATTGACATTATCCCACCACTAGTTAGCAACTATTGGCTTAAAAAGCCAAACGTAACACAATATCTGGCTATTCATTTCCAGCAATATTGCCGCCGTCGGTCTGTTTGGTGCATGTGTTAGCGATGCTAATGATAACCATCTTGTGGGTAGACAAAGACTTTCCTCAAAAACCTTCTCAATTAAATGTTTACTGCAAAGTTGGCTTACCTGACAGAACTACATCATTATTTGTATCAATTGGTTGGCCATTGTTTTGCAAACTCTGCCATGACATGTGCTATAGCAATACGTCTAACAGCAGAAACATGCGCAGTTAAAGGGGAATTACACTCAAATCTATATACAGTACCAGTCAAAGGTTTGGACACACCTACTCATTCCAAGGTTTTTCTTTATTTTTACTATTTTCTACATTGTAGAATAATAGTGAAGACATCAAAACGATGAAATAACACATATGGAATCATGTAGTAACCCAAAATGTGTTAAACAAATCAAAAATAGCTGTCATCAAGGCAAAGGGTGGCTACTTTGAAGAATCTCAAATATAAAATATATTTTGATTTGTTTAACACTTTTTTGGTTACTACATGATTCCATTTGTGTTATTTCATAGTTTTGAGGTCTTCACTATTATTCTACAATGTAGAAAATAGTAAAAATTAAGAAAAACCCTGGAATGAGTAGGTGTGTCCAAACTTTTGACTGGTACTGTATATTTTAACAAATTGGATGGTGATTTAATCATTGACATGGACTCAGAACATACATTTTTGTTGTTTCTCTATGAATAGCATCACAGCCAATGGTGGTGATGATGATGATCAGGGATGTCAAATTATCAAAGCCACAATTTTCTTCAGCTCCAAGCCTTTAGTCCCAATACTTGCTGTAGAGTTTCTGCTCAAACTCAGTTTGTCACATACATCCCAAAAAGTTTGAACTGCCCCTACAGATGACCAACTCCAGCAACAATGCATTCCTGCTGAGATCAGCTCCATTAGGCCTAATGTTCATATCCTCAAACCCAGTCCTGGGGCTGGGGGTGGATGGAGGTTGGGTGGAAGGAGACAACCGTGTAACCGACGGTTAACAATGAAGACCGTCATGAAAATAACTGTCATAACGTAAAAAAATATATACAGCTGACTGAAGACAGGACAGCCGGGCATTCGTGCGGTTGAGTCAGTTTCTGCGGTAACATGGAATTGGGAATTGCCAGGGACCTCACGATACGATATCACTTGCTGATACGATATGTACTGCGATTCAACACTGTGATTTTAATGCAATTCCATGGTGCTCACTATTATGTCTGCTGCAGAGGAACAAGAGAGAGCCATGAGAAAAAGAGTTTTGATCAGTCATGGAAATAAAAGTGCTGAAAACAAATTGGCTCCCCATTTTAAAAGAAGATGGAGAACAAGCTATAGGATGAAAAATACTGGAGTTTTGGTGCAGATACAGCCAACTAGCGCAAAAATAATATTGCGATAGATTGTCAAAAATAATATCCCGATATGTAACTGTATCAATATTTTCCCCCATCACTACTTAATAGGCAGGGCAAACCCGTTTTGGTGATTTCTGGTATATCATCAAAATAAATAAATCACAGCATGTTTATGAACTCATTCAGCAGTTTTTACCAGATTACGTACAATACCATTGGAAATTACTGTTGTTAATAAAGTTCAATTTATATTACAAAAAATGTAATAGAAAATTATGCTGTCGCTGCTTTCTGTTGACAAGACATTTTGATAGATAGCCCAAAGTCAAAACACAGTTTTAAAGTGTCCAAATCAATACCCAATATGCAGAAACAGTTTCTGATATATTGAAAACCTAAATATACAATTTACTATATAAACATACTTGTGCAACAATAGAAATCATATTACTTGTATTTTTTTTAAACAAGCACATTATAAACTGCACAAATATGGCAAAATAATTCAACATGTCAATTTATGATAGTATACACTGAGTGTACAAAACATTAGGAACACCTGCTCTTTCCTTGACATAGACTGACCAGGTGAATCCAGGTGAAAGCTATGATCCCGTACTGATGTCACCTGTTAAATCCACTTCAATCAGTGTAGATGAAGGGGAGGAGATAGGTTAAATGATTTTTAAGCCTTGATACATGGATTGTGTATGTGTGCCATTCAGAGGGTGAATGGGAAAGACAAAATATGTAAGTGCCTTTGGTAGTAGGTGCCAGGCGCACCGGTTTGAGTGTGTCAAGAACTGCAACGCTGCTGGGTTTTTCACGCTCAACAATTTCCTGTGTAGCAAGAATGGTCCACCACGCAAAGAACATCCAGCCAACTTGACACAACTGTGGGAAGCATTGGAGTCAACATGGGCCAGCATCCCTGTGGAACACTTTCGACACCTTGTAGAGTCCATGCCCCGACGAATTGAGGCTGATCTGAGGGCAAAAGGGGGGAGGGAGGGGTGTTCCTAATGTTTGGTATACTCAGTGTAGAATCATGAGAATCGCAATATCGGCACCCAAGTATCGTGATAATATCGAGGATGTTGCCCACTCACAAACTATTGCAACAATAACATTTATTTCTCACTCATTTAACTATTTAGAGAGATTAAAAATACTCTTTACCCGGGCACACTAGACTAGAGCCTCCATAGAGTCTGTGCAGCAGCCTGAACATTTGACGTCCCTACTCTTAACAACGTGATGAAACTTCGTTGCTCCTTGCTGAAGCAAGCAAGGTGTTGTAGCGAACAAGCACACATAGAAAAGGTGCAAGCAAGGTGCAGCAGCAGCACACAAAAAATAGTATATGGCAGCACATGCAGTCAGGAGCGGAGGAGAGGAAAACATTAGCGTCAAAAAATTCATATTGTTTTTTTTTTGTTGCTATTCGAACAGTTATTACGGAGACCGCGGTCATTTGGCTGGCCAATTACCGTCATCCAAAATTCCATGACCGTCACAGCTCTAATGTCAACATCAGAAGCAACATTCAACAGATATTTTAACAATTTATCCCAAGCTAGTCAGGCAATAATTTACCCATTATTCCAAAACACTTACGTAACACCGTTTTGACCTATTACCTGGACACATTTTAACAATTACTTTACTCTACTTGGGCAAACCCAAATACCCACTTTGAGAAACCCTAAATCATGTTTCAGACTCCAATAAACTGCCACATAGCTATATCATCAAATATAAATTACATACACAAATAACCTAAATTCTACACTGCGTGTATGCAAAAATGATTTAGACCACATTAACGTAATAGACCCGTCACACCAATGGTGCCAGTCTAAATGGAGTTGTTGCATAGACTGTACAGTACATTCCTTAAATGCCATGCAGCCTTTTTCTTAATCTCCTTACCTCTTTCACTTTATTAAGCGATGTCCAGTAAGGCAACCAACCTTCTGTAGCCTGTGGTCTCAGCACAGTCGTTTTCTTCAAAATGTTGACCTGGAAAATCAAAATAACAAAAGGCCAATGAGAACCATACATACATTTGATCAAGATTGCCCTGTGGTCTGGGCGAGTCTACATGGTAGGAATATGAAACAGTTGTTACCTAACATTCTTGTGCAGTGACCCACCTGAAGCTTTTCGAATTTCCTTGTGACCAGCCAAAGAAACAAACACAATATATTGTGCCAGAGTGCAGTCTTTAGCAGGCAGAGACTAGGGCTGGGAATTGCCAGTGACTTCACAATACGATATTATCACGATACTTAGGTGTTGATACGATATGTATTGCGATTCTCACTATTATATATGTATAGCGATTCGATAATGCGATTCGATGTTCCAAACATTGCTCCCCATGTCTGCTGCAAAGGGACAAGAATGAGCCATGATCAGTCATGGAAATAAAAGTGCTGAAATCATGTTGGCTCACCATCACAAAAGAAGGAGAACAAGCTAGAGAAGGAGTTAGGGTGTTGCTTTATGTTGCTTTAGGTTGCTTGAGGTGAACTGTGTTTCCAGAGGACAAGGCAGTGACGTGTGAGAGCATAGCAGTGCTGAAGGTTCTAGCCATCAGCTCTGCTTCTCCCAGAGGTTTTGATAAGAGATTAATCACATCCTGAAGCTCCCAAAGCACTCACATACCAGTCAGAAAACTCAGACACACTCAATCACACACACCTCCTAAACTCATTTACAACCATCGCTCGGCACTGTGTCAGTCAGCTGGGATGGGGGGTTCGGTACCACAGATGTAAACACAAGCTTCCATCTGCTCCTGGATCCACATGAAATTAAACCTCAGTGTGTGTTGTTGGCGAGAGAGAGAGAAAGAGAGAGAAAGAGATAGAGAAGGGTTGGGCTCATTTCAAATTGATTTCAATTAAAAATGTGAAATAAATAGCTTCTACTTTTCAGTTTATTGAAAAGTCTTTAAATTGTAATTTTAGTTTACTTCCTGAATTTACTGCCTTCAATATGAATTGAGCCCAACCCTGACAGACAGACAGGGCTAGTGACTTGAAGGGGTTTAAAAGGTGCTGCGCATAGAATTTTTCCCCTACGTGGAAGCTAGGTGAATTGCAACAGTGCTAGGCTGGATTCAAAACAAATCTCCCCCGCATCTCATTTCCCTGTAACATGGTGGAGACTCACGCTTGAGACTTTTACTTTCGGTTTTGGTCCACCAGCTTCAAACAGCTGGAAAAACTCTATTTTTTGTGATTCAAAATATATTTCACAGCAATTTAGATGGTACAACGATTCTCTACACTATTCAGTGCTTGTTTTCTCACATAAACTGAAATTGAGCAAACAGTGTAGAATTTTAGCAACCAGGAAATGACAGACCGATTTCTACAATGGCCACTTGACCCGATTCCCACTAGATAACACAGCCACAAAGTAAAAAAAGCAACCATAAGCTGCCTCCAACATTGTTTTAGAGAATTTGGCAGTACGTCCAGCCGGCCTCACAACCACAGACCATGTGTAACCACGCCAGCCCAGGGCCTCCACATCCAGCTTCTTCACCTGCGGGATCGTCTGAGACCAGCCACCCGGACAGCTGATGAAAATGTGGGTTTGCACAATTGAAGAATTTCGGCACAAACTTTCAGAAACCGTCTCAGGGAAGCTCATCTGTGTGCTCGTCTTCCTCACCAGGGTCTTGACCTGACTGCAGTTCGGTATTTTAACCGACTTCAGTAGGTAAATGCTCACCTTCGATGGCCACTGGCATGCTGGAGAAGGGTGCTCTTCACGGATGAATCCCGGTTTCAACTGTACTGGGCAGATGGCAGACATCGAGTGCCCCATGGTGGCGGTGGGGTTATGGTATGGGCAGGCAAAAGCTACAGACAACGAACACAATAGCATTTTATCGATGGCAATTTGAATGCACAGAGATACCGTGACGAGATCCTGAGGCCCATATTCGTGCCATTCATCCGCCGCCAACACCTCATCTTTCAGCATGATAATGCACAGCCCCATGTTGCAAGGATCTGTACACAATTCCTGGAAGCTGAAAACAGTGTGTTCCAGTTCCCGCCAATATCCAGCAACTTCGCACAGCCATTGAAGAAGAGTGGGGACAACGTTCCACAGGCCCCAATCAACAGCCTGATCAACTCTATGCAAAAGGGATGTGTCGCACTGCATGAGGCAAATGGTGGTCACACCAGATACTGACTGGGTTTCTGATCCACGCCCCTACTTTTTTTTTTAAGGTATCTGTGACCAACAGATGCATATCTGTATTCCCAGTCATGTGAAATCCATAGTTTAGGGCCTAAATCATTTATTTTAATTGACTGATTTCCTTATATTAACTGTAACTCAGTAACATCTTTGAAATTGTTTCATGTTGCGTTTATATTTTTGTTCAGTGTATATAATAGCAATGAACTTGGAAACCAAAGGATTAAATGGATGTGTTGTGCTTTAAAACAAAAGGCCAATTTATCCTTTCCAATAAGCTGCTCATTAAATGTACATCATTCAGGCTAAAGGCTTGTTATTTATGACCCACCGCCTTGATTGGAAATTGTGTTTTTTACATTGGATAAGAGTAGAGACTCAGAGCTACAAAATGGTATATTATACACTGCAGTTGAGGAACAATGGGAATGTAATTCTGCTTTGAAAGTTGATAAACTTGTAACCCCACTTTTGAGAAAATGGCCCTTGAATGTTTTGGTACACCTACTGGAGAGCTATTCTTTGTCTACACCTATTCAGCATCGTTCACACCATCTTAAGCCTTAGCCCCACCCATTTCTTTACAATAAGGAAAAACTTCATGTAAAAATACACTTCATCTAGTCCTTGGCTATATCCTAATCTGACTTTGAAAGTGTCCAGTTAAAAATATTGTATACATATTTTAGAATTATTAGATGATTCTTACCCAGACACTTGTCTAAATTGATGGGTCATGAAAAATAAATGCTATAACCACCCCCCAGACACAACTGACTAACTTGATGGGTCATGTAATCATTCTCTTGCGAGTCTTTTGTTTAGAGATGTAGCTAGCTAAACAATGAACCATAATCCCAACCCATAGCTACAGTACAAATGGATTGTCATAGCTAGCCACTATGCATGAAAAGCTAGAGTATGAATATGCAGGTAGCTAAAGCTAACCAACTATAACTAGCAATGCAAATGGCTTTCTGAGATACGAATAATATTACTACACAGATCATACACGTAACGTTAGCTAGCGAGCCAGCAAGCTAACGTTCACTAGCTAGCTAACGTTAACAGTATGCTTTGACGCAATGAAAACGACTTTCTGACAAAATTAGAAATGTATAATATCTGAAAATGTAGCTAGACTCTTACCCGTATACATGGATGAACGCTTCATGGCAGCGTGTCTTTTCCGTTTGGTTTGTAGCTAGCTACAGCTTGTTCAACCCGTTGTTGTGTCAAGTCACTCCGGTTCACACTGACCGTGTGCAGAAAAGTACTCAGTCACAACTTTTCCCCACTTGTCTTTGTCGATAACACCTGCTAAATTCTGGGCAGCAATGTTGTTGAGAGCAGTAGCAACACTTTTGCAGATCCATTGCTAAAGTGATATATTTTTTAAAAGCCGCAATAGCAAGGATTATATACACATACTGAGCAGCTCATGTTATAGACAGAAGCGTGCTACATGGCAGACCAATCCGAACTCATCTCTCGGCATGTCCAGCCCATCCATTATCTCAGCCAATCATGGCTAGCGGGAAGATTCCAGTCTTTTTCCGTGGCTAAACCAATTAGGCTCATAATTTAACAATTGTATTCATATTTACAGATGGCATACGAGTTTGTTATTAAGGCACATGAAAGTTCACATGTTCCAGAAGGCATTTCTAACCCCCAAAAAAGTATTATAAAAACTTTTTAAAACTTTCAAATGCCTCTCCTGTGAAGCAGTGACGTGTGACATAGGCCTAGCTACTTGAAACAGGTCACATTTCAGACGATGGTCAAAGACGTGACAGATTGTTGTCAGTGACAAAAGCTTTGGTGCTCTGCCATAACAAAGGCTGTAATTCCAGGCAGCACCACAATGGAGTATACAATTGCCAGAGACCACAGACAAGCCTATGCTAAAAGAAAAAGCCATCTGTGTAAATCTCTGCCTGAACATCATGACACAGAGTGGTCAGTTTCGTCAAACAGTTGACATACATCCTGAAATGAGATGTGATTACTGATCAATTCAATTATACATTTATAATTAGTAGGTTCTTATCTGTTTTAACAAACCTTTTTTATTTTGTACTTATGTATTGTATATTGTTTTTTTGTGGTGTGGTTTTCATATAAGCCCTTGGGCTTCCAACCACACCTGCACGCTGTTTTTTTTGTGTTAATTTATTTGTATCTGTATTGTTGTCTATCACTTGTTTTCTTTGGAGCAAATAAAACATCTTTTTATTTTTATTTTTTTTTAGACCTAGATACATTACTGTTGAGACATATGGGGGAAACACCACCTCAATACCTAAAAAGGGGACAGCAGTGTGGAGTAGTGGAGCAAGCTGGATTTGGTATTAGCCTAGCCTAGGAAGCAGCCTGCCTCCACTCTACTGGAATATAATAAATACAATTTAGAGCAAGTTCACAGAGTAGCTACACAAGGGATGCAGGCTAACCGCCATACTCACACATGCCTGCTTCTATCTCTCCTCACCCTGCCATCTTAAAAAATACATTCTGTTTTTGTGTGTTTTTTCATTAATTCTTTCCAACAGAGGAGTCATCACACCCCAATATAATGGCTTATTTCCAAACTCCACAGCCCTTGGTGATTATCCTGTACACATTTCACAAAGGTTTGGATGGATTGTTTTTTTTACACCGCAATTGTGATTGACTTGAAGACGGTCAAAGTTATTTTGCAGTGAAGGACTAACACGCTCTAAGATCAAAAGCCCTAAGGACATAGTCCTATCAGGCTGTAATGTAACTAGTTGGTGGGCATACAATATGTTCTGCCATGCCCTGCTGCAGTGCATCAGCTGTCAGCTTCAGCTGGGCTGTTGTGTTGTGTTTCTGTAAAAGCAAAAGACTGCCAACTGGCAATCAACTAGCCAGCTAATTCACCTAACCTTCAAATCAATAGGACGTTATCTTGGCATCAAATGAACAACACCATACGTCACTCCATCTGAGGCCAGCCAATATTGTATGCCTCTAGAGTCCCGTTTCTATTGGCACTTGAACCCGGGTTGAAGTCATCCCGGGTTGGGCTGGCCTGGATGGGCATAGTCCGAATTGCGTTTCCATTGAATCTGTGTGGTCCACTAGAATTATAAGTGATGTCAACATTGCTAAGCAACCTGCGCATTCCATATGAGTGATCTCTGCGACCTGAAAAATTTAGAACGTTGGAGAATTGATCCTGTTGATACTATCTTCATTCTATTTAATTATTGGTCAGCTGGCCTAAGATACCCATGTTTAACCAGTTCGCTGCTAATTTTGGAAAAATATTTGAGCATTTCTGAATGAAGAATATAACATGTTGTACTGAAGTGTCTACCCAGATTGGCAGAAGAGTCTGGACCTCCTCAAAGGCCCAGGGAACCAACTTTTTAGTTCTTTGCCGCAACAGTATCCATTTTTCAGTTGATTGATGAAGAAGCTGATAACTGGTTGCTTAGCAATGGTGTTTGCCAACTTGAGCACAACGTCACTGGCCTGAATTTTAATCGGGCTAGCATCAGTTGTGAAACTGGGCTGCACTGGCCAGGGTTTCCTCCGACCCAGCTCGAATTTGAGAATTCCATTCGAGCTAGCTCGAATTTGGCCCTACTTCAAAGTGCTGTCAAAATGCACATCTCCTCATATAAGTTATTTCCTCACTGTGCAGTTTCTACGAATACAAGGTTTAGGCTAAGGAATAAACTGTACTATTGGGGGAGCGACTGACACACATCCTAACTTGGTCACGGTCAAACCAAAAGTCACTGTGCAGTTTCTAGAATTCAGACAACAGGCTACTTACTGTGCATGTTGTGTGCAGTGCTCAAGGACAACTTCCCCACGAATACTCCTAAACACAAACAATAACACTGAGGACACAGACAAGGCATGCAGACATAGCACTATAGATATCACAAGATGCAGGGCAAACTAGGTCTCTAGTACTGCCGGCAAAACAGATGCAGTTCAGAGTGGATGAGAATTGCTTACCATGGCCTGCCCTGAACAACTTGTTCAACCATAGAGCCACTGAACAACTTATTCCGTTTCCATGGTCAAATGTACGTTTCAGCATTGGTTACATGCTGCGTCTGTCAGTGCAGATATTGGATAGGTAAAATTCAGAGGGCAACTTAGCAATAACAGATGACGTATCTATCTTGGACTACACAAACATTGGCCATTGCAAGATGGTACTGCTTGAACAGCTGATAAAGACACATATTGGTATGTCTTCAAGGCTGTCCAAAACACAACCCTACTGAGCATCACAGGAACCAGTGCACCAAACTGCATTAGACAGGCATTCCGTGCATAAATAAGCAAAATGTGTAGCCTACATCAAGGCAGTAAATTAATACAATGAACATGGTCAGATAGCTCTAGTTGAATATAGCAGTGGCCATTAGATTTATGCCAGTGGGATACATTGTATCCTAGTCAAAAGCCGTATACGGGTGATTCTCATGAAACCAGTTTAAAACATGTCTGTAGCAAATAGAGTTACAAAACCATGATACATCTGGAAAAATCAACTATCATTCTGCAGACTAAGATGTCTAGTTTTTGGCAAAGTGCAATATGTAACTTTTTGGGTGACCTGACCAAATTCACATAGAAATGTGTGTTATAGATCTGTCATTCTCATTGAAAGCAAGTCTAAGAAGCGGTAGATATGTTCTATGTGCACCATTTCTGTTTCACTTTTGTGTCTTTTACTTTCGGTTTTGTACACCAGCTTCAAAACAGCTGAAAATACAATATTGTTGGTTATGGAATATATGTTTCACAGCAGTTTAGCTGGTACAATGATTCTCTACACTATACTTGCTTGTTTTGTCAAAAATTAGGCGAACTATTAGAATTTTAGCAACCAGTAATTGGCGGCATGATTTCTGCATAGTGCATCTTTAAATACATTTTATATTTTTGCCTGAATATCTCACATTTTCACCCAAAATTCTCATTACCGAAATGCGTCCGGATTAAATTATCGGGTCATTCTATACAATCTTACTTTATAAAAAACAAACTTATTTCAATAAAACACAAAATATGTGCTGACGTTCGTCTCTAAATACATATATTTTTTATAATAGTTGACGTTTACATTAAACTATCATTCAGTATTTATTACGTAAAAACACTGTCTGTGGACGTCTCATTACCGTAACACTTTTCACAAGTTTTTTAACACAAGTTCCTGTAAAAACTCCAATCAGTTTTTAAATAACATTATATTCAACCATGCTTGATGCATCCTCTAGAGGAGTAGTCCTTAGATGAGCATAAATTCATGTATTCGCTTAAATGCCTTCAGAATTAGGTTCTTATTCTCAAACACCCCCTTTACCTCACTTGGCCTTCTCATTACCAAAACAGCAAAAAAGTTCAAATTGGGAAAAAGTCAGAGAACCATTACCTTACCAACAGGGAGGCATGAATGGGCTTTAGTGATGTGGTCAATTGTTTGTTGACTCATAATGGCTCTCCTATTATTTGCAGATTGAGCTAAGGGCCTCTCATTACCAAAACACACATTTCTCATTACTACATCATTTTCAGGTCCGTTTCGGTAATGAGAACCTTAATTTCGGTAATGATACTAAGCTAATTCTAATGTATAGTCAATGGGTGTGCTGTGCTGGTAACTTAATTTATTTACTAGGACCTCTTCTTAAACCTATTGCATAGATATTTTTGTAACACAACAGTTATTTGATTAAGTAGGGTTTGTTAGGAAAAATGGGGTGTATAAACCCCATGTAACTTACTTTAAGCCACAATTGGCAGGATATCCCCCATTTCGACATGTGTGCCTGTTTTCACACTTGTTTGATATCCCAAGACAGTTCTTGGTCCATATCTCACGTATTTAGATACTTTATAGGCATATTGTGTTATGCTGTTTGCCCATAGGATCCCAATCAATCCAGAAATATACCTAAAATACCTTTCAACCACAAATATCCACATCCTAATAAACTAATACAGTGGGGGAAAAAAGTATTTAGTCAGCCACCAATTGTGCAAGTTCTCCCACTTAAAAAGATGAGAGAGGCCTGTAATTTTCATCATAGGTACACGTCAACAATGACAGACAAATTGAGATTTCTTTCTCCAGAAAATCACATTGTAGGATTTTTTATGAATTTATTTGCAAATTATGGTGGAAAATAAGTATTTGGTCACCTACAAACAAGCAAGATTTCTGGCTCTCACAGACCTGTAACTTCTTCTTTAAGAGGCTCCTCTGTCCTCCACTCGTTACCTGTATTAATGGCACCTGTTTGAACTTGTTATCAGTATAAAAGACACCTGTCCACAACCTCAAACAGTCACACTCCAAACTCCACTATGGCCAAGACCAAAGAGCTGTCAAAGGACACCAGAAACAAAATAGTAGACCTGCACCAGGCTGGGAAGACTGAATCTGCAATAGGTAAGCAGCTTGGTTTGAAGAAATTAACTGTGGGAGCAATTATTAGGAAATGGAAGACATACAAGACCACTGATAATCTCCCTCGATCTGGGGCTCCACGCAAGATCTCACCCCGTGTGGTCAAAATGATCACAAGAACGGTGAGCAAAAATCCCAGAACCACACGGGGGGACCTAGTGAATGACCTGCAGAGAGCTGGGACCAAAGTAACAAAGCCTACCATCAGTAACACACTACGCCGCCAGGGACTCAAATCCTGCAGTGCCAGACGTGTCCCCCTGCTTAAGCCAGTACATGTCCAGGCCCGTCTGAAGTTTGCTAGAGTGCATTTGGATGATCCAGAAGAGGATTGGGAGAATGTCATATGGTCAGATGAAACCAAAATAGAACTTTTTGGTAAAAACTCAACTCGTCGTGTTTGGAGGACAAAGAATGCTGAGTTGCATCCAAAGAACACCATACCTACTGTGAAGCATGGGGGTGGAAACATCATGCTTTGGGGCTGTTTTTCTGCAAAGGGACCAGGACGACTGATCCGTGTAAAGGAAAGAATGAATGGGGCCATGTATCGTGAGATTTTGAGTGAAAACCTCCTTCCATCAGCAAGGGCATTGAAGATGAAACGTGGCTGGGTCTTTCAGCATGACAATGATCCCAAACACACCGCCCGGGCAACGAAGGAGTGGCTTCGTAAGAAGCATTTCAAGGTCCTGGAGTGGCCTAGCCAGTCTCCAGATCTCAACCCCATAGAAAATCTTTGGAGGGAGTTGAAAGTCCGTGTTGCCCAGCGACTGCCCCAAAACATCACTGCTCTAGAGGAGATCTGCATGGAGGAATGGGCCAAAATACCAGCAACAGTGTGTGAAAACCTTGTGAAGACTTACAGAAAACATTTGACCTGTGGCACTGCCAACAAATGGTATATAACAAAGTATTGAGAAACTTTTGTTATTGACCAAATACTTATTTTCCACCATAATTTGCAAATAAATTCATAAAAAATCCTACAATGTGATTTTCTGGATTTTTTTTCTTCTCATTTTGTCTGTCATAGTTGACGTGTACCTATGATGAAAATTACAGGCCTCTCTCATCTTTTTAAGTGGGAGAACTTGCACAATTGGTGGCTGACTAAATACTTTTTCCCCCCACTGTATTACCTGTAACGACCTTGGATAAAAAATGAATATTAAGTCACTTTAACAACGTTTAAGTCCACTTTTGAAATTACATACATGCAATTACTTTACTTATACTGAAATAAGGGGTGTTTTTGTAAATTGCATTAAGATCGGTGATTTTATACTGAACAAAAATGTACAGTTAAAAAATGTACAGTTCATATAGAAAATCAGTCAATTGAAATAAATTCATTAGACCCTAATCTATGGATTTCACATGACTGGGAATACAGATATGCATCTGTTGGTCACAGATACCTTTAAAATAAGGTAGGGGCATGGATCAGAAAACCATTCAGTATCTGGTGTGACCACCATTTGCCTTATGCAGCGCAACACCTCTCCTTCGCATAGTATTGATTGTGGCCTGTGGAATGTTGTCCTACTCCTCTTCAATGGCTGTGCGAAGTTGCTGGATATTGGCGGGAACTGGAACACACTGTCGTACACATTGATCCAGAGCATCCCAAACATGCTCAATGTGTCACGGATTCTGCCGAGGCTGCTCCTCCTCCTTGCTCGGGCAGGCTTCGGCGTTCGTCGTCCCCGGAGTACTAGCTACTGCCGTTCGATGTTATCGGTGTTTGTTTAGTTTTGTCTGTATTGTTTACACCTGTACGTCATTATGTTTAATTGTTTCCCTTATATTACCCCTGTCTCTCATCAGGACATTGTGTGTGATTGTTTTTCCCTTCACGGTTGTCATTTTAGTGAGCGGGTTATTTCCTCCCTGCGTGGAGTTATTTCTGTGTTCTTTTGGATCCTTATCGGATTAAAGTACGTGTCCGAGAGTTCTGTGTCCTGCGCCTGACTTCTTTTACCGCATCTCACCGACAGTCGTGACAGAATCACACACCTTAACATGGAGTCAGCAGGAGCGACGGCACCGACTGGATCACTCGAGGAGCGCGTCCTACAACAGGCAGCGATGCTCCAAAATCTTGGTGCCGCTATGGATAACGTTATGAACACTTTGGGACGATGGGAGAGAGGAGGTTTGCCCACACCTCCTCCAACGATACCACCACCATCGGCTACTCCTATCGTCTCACATCCGGAGTCCAGTGGGATTCGGCTCTCGCTCCCGAAGGCTTATGATGGCACCGCAGCCGGGTGTCAGGGTTTCCTGCTCCAGGTGGAACTTTACCTGGCAACCATTCACCTGGCACCCTCGGGATACGAGAGCGTGTCCGCCCTCATCTCCTGTCTGTCCGGCAAGGCACTGGAGTGGGCCAACGCCGAGTGGGGAGGGATAGACGCCGCTACTGTGAACTATGCGGAGGAATTCGCACTGGACTTCCAGACTCTGGCTGCCAATTCGGGATGGAATGAGAGGGCCCTCATCGACCAATACAGGTGTAGCTTAAGAGAGGACGTTCGTCGAGAGCTGGCCTGCAGGGACACCAACCTAAGCTTCAATCAGCTGGTGGACATGTCGATTCGCCTGGATACCCTGTTGGCTACCCGCGGACGTCCAGCGCTGGGGCCGTCCATTCCATCCCCCAGCACCTCCGAGCCGAGCCCTATGGAGCTCGGGGGTGCTGGTAGTAGGGAGGCCAGGAAGGAGGCAGTCCCCTGCACCAGCTGTGGCCGCCGAGGACACACGGCGGTTCGGTGCTGGGGAGGGTCTCCTCGGACTCGAGGCAGCAGGCAGCGCACTGATGAGTCATTCCCGGTGAGTAAGGTCCCAACTCACACAGAGCTCTCTGCTGTTCATATGTGTATCCAAGTTATGTTTCCAGAAGTTTCTTCTTACTCTCAGCATAAGGCGCTAGTCGATTCAGGCGCAGCTGGGAATTTTATGGATCGCCATTTCTCATATAAGTTAGGAATCCCTATATTACCAGTCGATGTGCCCTTCCCTATCCATGCCCTAGATAGCCGGCCTTTGGGGTCGGGATTGATTAGGGAGGTCACAGCGCCACTGAAAATGAAAACGCAGAAGGGTCATGAGAAGACTATACAGTTGTATTTAATTGACTCTCCTGCGTTTCCAGTGGTGTTGGGACTTCCCTGGTTAATATCTCATGACCCCAACATTTCATGGCAACAGAGGGCTCTCAAGGGATGGTCTGATCAGTGTGTGGGGCGGTGTGTAGGTGTTTCCGTAGGGGCAACGACGGTGGAGAGTCCGAACCAAATGCCCACAATGCACATTCCTCCTGAGTATGCCGATTTGGCAAGCGCCTTCTGTAAGAAGAAGGCGACTCAATTACCACCTCATCGACAGGGGGATTGTGCGATAGACCTCCAGGTTGGCGCTGCGCTCCCTCGCAGCCATGTGTATCCTCTGTCTCAGGAGGAGACGGCTGCTATGGAGACATACGTCGCCGAATCCTTGAGACAGGGATACATACGGCCATCCACTTCTCCTGCGTCCTCAAGTTTCTTTTTTGTGAAGAAGAAGGATGGGGGTTTACGCCCGTGTATTGATTACCGTGGTCTCAATCAGATCACTATTAAATACAGCTATCCTCTCCCTCTGATTGCTAGTATGACGGAGTCATTTCACGGGGCGCGCTTCTTCACAAAATTGGATCTCAGGAGCGCTTACAACCTGGTGCGCATTCGGGAGGGAGATGAGTGGAAGACAGCATTCAGTACCACCTCGGGTCACTATGAGTACCTCGTCATGCCATACGGTTTAATGAATGCTCCTTCAGTCTTCCAATCATTTGTAGACGAGATTTTCCGGGATTTGCATGGACAGGGGGTAGTGGTGTATATTGATGACATTCTGATATACTCCGCTACACGTACCGAGCATCTGTCCCTGGTACGTCGGGTGCTGGGTAGACTGTTGGAGCATGATCTGTATGTGAAGGCAGAGAAATGTCTGTTTTTCCAGGAGTCCATCTCCTTCCTGGGACACCGGTTGTCTGCGTCAGGGGTGGAGATGGAGATTGACCGCGTTTCAGCCGTGCGTAATTGGCAGACTCCAACTACAGTATAGGAGGTGCAGCGTTTTTTGGGTTTTGCCAATTACTACCGGAGGTTTATCCGGGGTTTTGGACAGGTAGCAGCTCCCATTACCTCCCTGCTAAAGGGGGGCCCGGTGCGTTTGCAGTGGTCGGCTGAGGCGGACAGGGCGTTTAGTCATTTGAAGGACCTGTTCACCTCAGCTCCGGTGCTGGCACATCCGGATCCCTCTTTGGTGTTCCAAGTCGAGGTGGATGCGTCCGAGGCGGGAATCGGTGCTATACTGTCTCAGCGCTCGGGCACGCCTCCAAAACTCTGCCCCTGTGCTTTCTATTCTAAGAAGCTCAGTCCGGCGGAACGCAATTATGACGTGGGGGACAGGGAGCTGCTAGCTGTGGTCCAGGCCCTGAAGGTGTGGAGACATTGGCTTGAGGGGGCTAACCACCCTTTTCTCATTCTGACTGACCATCGTAACCTGGAGTACATCAAGGCAGCGAAGAGACTGAACCCTCGTCAGGCTAGGTGGGCCATGTTTCTTGCCCGGTTTGTCTTTAAGATCACGTATATCCCAGGGTCACAGAACGTTAAGGCAGACGCCCTGTCCCGACGATATGACACAGAGGAGAGGTGCATTGAGCCCACTCCCATACTACCGGAGTCTTGTCTCGTGGCACCGGTGGTGTGGGAGGTCGACACGGAAATCGAGCGGGCGTGCGCGCACCGACCCTTCTCCCCCAGAGTGTCCAGAGGGACGGAGGTACGTACCGCTCGAGGTCCGTGACCGACTGATTTATTGGGCTCACACGTCACCCTCCTCTGGTCATCCTGGTATTGGTCGGACGGTGCACTGTCTTAGCGGGAAGTACTGGTGGCCCACCTTAGCTAAGGACGTGAGGGTTTACGTTTCTTCCTGCTCGGTGTGCGCCCAGTGTAAGGCGACTAGACACCTGCCCACAGGGAAGTTACAACCTCTCCCCGTTCCACAACGGCCGTGGTCTCACCTGTCGGTGGATTTTGTCACGGACCTTCCCCCCTCCCAGGGGAATACCACGATCTTGGTCGTTGTGGATCGGTTTTCTAAGGCCTGCCGTCTCATCCCTATGCCAGGTCTTCCTACAGCCCTACAAACGGCCGAAGCCCTGTTTACTCACGTTTTCCGGCACTACGGGGTGCCTGAGGATATAGTGTCTGATCGGGGGTCCCCAGTTCACCTCTAGAGTGTGGAGGGCGTTTATGGAACGTTTGGGGGTCTCGATCAGCCTTACCTCGGGTTTTCACCCTGAGAGTAATGGGCAGGTGGAGAGAGTAAACCAAGATGTGGGTAGGTTTCTGAGGTCCTACTGCCAGGACCGGCAGGAGGAGTGGTCGGGGTATATTCCCTGGGCAGAGATAGCCCAAAACTCACTCCGCCACTCCTCCACTAATCTCACTCCTTTCCAGTGTGTGTTGGGCTATCAGCCGGTTCTGGCACCCTGGCATCAGAGCCAGATCGAGGCTCCTGCGGTGGATGAATGGTTTCGGCGCTCGGAGGAGACATGGAACGCTGCGCACGTCCATCTGCAGCGGGCTATCAGACGGCAAAAGGCAAGCGCCGATCGCCGCCGCAGTGAGGGTCCGGTTTATGCACCGGGAGATCGGGTCTGGCTCTCGACCAGAAACCTGCCCCTTCACCTGCCCTGCCGGAAGCTGGGCCGGCGGTTTGTGGGGCCATTTAAAGTCCTGAGGAGATTGAACGAGGTTTGTTATAGGTTACAGCTGCCTGTTAATTATCGCATTAACCCCTCGTTCCATGTGTCTCTCCTCAGGCCAGTGGTAGCTGGTCCACTCCAGGAGAATGAGGTACGAGAGGCCCCTCCGCCCCCACTAGACATCGAAGGGGCTCCGGCGTACTCAGTCCGTTCCATCGTGGATTCGAGGCGTCGGATGGGGGGTCTTCAGTATCTTGTGGAGTGGGAGGGGTACGGTCCGGAGGAACGGTGCTGGGTCCCTAGGAGGGACATCCTAGATCCCTCCCAGTTGACAGAGTTCCACCGGAGTCACCCGACTCGCCCTGCTCCGCGTCCTCCTGGCCGTCCCCGAGGCCGGGGTCGGCGCACGGCTGGAGCAGCGCGTCAAGGGGGGGGTACTGTCACGGATTCTGCCGAGGCTGCTCCTCCTCCTTGCTCGGGCAGGCTTCGGCGTTCGTCGTCCCCGGAGTACTAGCTACTGCCGTTCGATGTTATCGGTGTTTGTTTAGTTTTGTCTGTATTGTTTACACCTGTTCGTCATTATGTTTAATTGTTTCCCTTATATTACCCCTGTCTCTCATCAGGACATTGTGTGTGATTGTTTTTCCCTTCACGGTTGTCATTTTAGTGAGCGGGTTATTTCCTCCCTGCGTGGAGTTATTTCTGTGTTCTTTTGGATCCTTATCGGATTAAAGTACGTGTCCGAGAGTTCTGTGTCCTGCGCCTGACATCTTTTACCGCATCTCACCAACAGTCGTGACACAATGGGTGACATGTCTGGTGAGTATGCAGGCCATGGAAGAACTGGGACATTTTCAGCTTCCAGGAATTGTGTACAGATCCTTGCGACATGGGGCTGTGCATTATCATGCTGAAATATGAGGTGATGGCGGCGGATGAATGGCACAACAATGGGCGGCAGGTAGCTTAGTGGTTAAGAGCGTTGTGCCAGTAACCAAAAGGTCGCTAGTTCTAATCCCCGAGCCGACTAGGTGAAAAATCTGTCGATGTGCCCTTGAGCAGGGCACTTAACCCTAATTGCTCCTGTAAGTCGCTCTGGATAAGAGCGTCTGCTAAATGACCAATTATTATTATTATTATTATCTCGTCAAGGTATCTCTGTGCATTCAAATGGCCTTTGATAAAATGCAATTGTGTTCATTGTCCATAGCTTATGCCTGCCCATACCATAACCCCACCACCACCATGGGGCACTCTGTTCACAACGTTGACATCAGCAAACCGCTCACCCACACGATGCCATACATACATAATGTCTGCCATCTGCCCGGTACAGTTGAAACCGAGATTCATCCGTGAAGAGCACACTTCTCCAGGGTGCCAGTGGCCATCGAAGGTAAGCATTTGCCCACTGAAGTCGGTTACGACGCCAAACTTCAGTCAGGTCAAGACCCTGGTGAGGACGACGAGCACGCAGATGAGCTTCCCTGAGATAGTTTCTGACAGTTTGTGTAGAAATTCTTTGGTTGTGCAAACACAGTTTTATCAGCTGTCCGGGTGGCTGGTCTCAGACGATCTCGCAGGTGAAGAAGCCGGATGTGGAGGTCCTGGGCTGGCGTGGTTACACGTGGTCTGCGGTTGTGAGGCAGGTTGGATGTACTGCCAAATTCTATAAAACAACATTGGAGGCAGCTTATGGTAGAGAAAAAGCATTTTGTGCATTTCAAACATTTCTGGCATCTTTTATTTCAGCTCATGAAACATGGGACCAACACTTTACATGTTGCGTATATATTTTTGTTCAGTGTATTTCACCTCCAAGTCATCAAATTTTCTAGGTAATTAAAAGCTCAAATTTGTGACAGTCTCTGTGGTCCAATAGGTATCAGAGATGGTCCCTAATTTAGAGAATCTCAGATGCTATAAATGCTTTTGCTTTTACTACAGGCTATGGCAGTGTTTTTTGTACTTGCAGTCCAGCCAATTAAAAAGTGCACATTCACTTCCATAACATTTGTTCTAGGCTACCAGCATGTAAGATAAACATGCACAATAACACAGGATGCCCTTACAAAATTTTACTGCAAGTTTTAAATGCAGTAAAACTGCAGTACAATGAAATGGTTATACAATGAAATGGTTATTTAATTAATGATATCTGGATTGCTTGCTGTGTGTGTTGGCTTCTAATGGTAATTTTTTGTCTGTGTTAGCTAATTGCACTGTTTATTGTGCTATACATTTTCTTCTGTTCCACTAAATGCTGTTTTGATGTTCTAGTATGACTAACTACATTTGTTTTCAGAATTTAACAAATAACACATAGGCCTCTGTCTTTTAATTCAATAGCCTACTACAATCCACCAGGATTGACAAAACTCTATTTTTATCGCATTTATTTCCATCAATAATTAATCCAATATTATTGCACCTGAATATGACCCAGAAAATATTACTATTTTTCCTGAAAGGTTGTAAGCAATTAAAATAATGCATGCAGTACTTGGATTTTAATTTCAGTAGCTAAATAAGGAGGTAAGCATATCAGTTCCAGCTAAAGCAATGGAATATTTTTTGTTTCACTACCCCGTACAGTAGGTGGCGGCAGTACACCAATAGGTGTAGTCTGCCATAAAACCTTTAAGAAAACTAAGCTAAAACTTGGATTGGAATCTGTGTCTCACGCGCAGCAATATATCTCTGCGCTCAGGCAGCCTGCTCGAGCGCATCCTTCAACATTCCATATGGCAGTTGGGACAGAGCGCCCGGTAAGCTACACAACAACACAGCTGGAAAACCACAGTTTCTCGAAATATACACAAGAAACTTTGAAAAGATTTGACTGCTAAGTGGTAGTCCCCTGTTCTCCTGCATTTCTGTTTTACTTTTGTAAGTAAAGCAGCGGTTTGTTGGGGAGAAGAACATTAAGGAACGTGTTTAGCTAGCAACTGTAGTTAGCTAGCTTGCTAATTTAGCTGGCTAATTTTAGCTAACTAGCTGTTAGCTCTCTGACTAATCCTCCATGGACATGATACATTTTAATTTTGACCTGTTGTAGGCGTTGGTTGTAGCTAGCTAACTGACACTTTGATTTCTGTTAATGATAGTAAATGTGTGTGTGTCAGTGGAGGCTCCTCAGAGGAGGAAGGGGAGGACCATCCTCCTCAGTGAATTTCATAAAAAATAAAACAGGGTGAATGGAATATGAACGACAGTCATCCAACATGCTGTAATAGAATTAAGGCCATGCTCATGTAGCAACCTCATGATGGGTATAGGAAAAATTCGAGAATCATGTAGTAGCTAAACCTAACGCTGTTACATTGAACAGGGTGAATGGAATATGAACGACAGTCATCCAACATGCTGTAATAGAAATAAGGCCATGCTCATGGAAAGTAAAAATCGTCCTCCCTCATCTTAAATGGCACCGACCACCACTGGTGTGTGTGTCCTCTATGTGTGTGTGTCCTCTAAATGTGTGAGAGAGATAACTTTAGAAAAAACATTGTCATGTCAACGTTGTCATGCTAACTATGTGTGTATCTGTGTGAGAGGGGGAAGAGAGATTATGATTATGATCACAATAAATTATAGAAAAGATTGTCATAATGTCAATGTTGTGTCATGTTAGATGTGTGTGTGTGTGTGTGTGTGTGTGTGTGTGTGTGTGTGTGTGTGTGTGTGTGAGAAAGAGAGAATACATGAATACACGAAACATTGATTGTTTGTGTGCGTAAGACTGTAAACTACGCTAATTCTTGAAACTTCTACCCCCAATATGGATGTGAAGATTTTCTTAATTCATTAGAGATCCTTGTATTTTTGTGTATTTTATATTTGAGAATACCATACATTTTGCCAATCCCTGCTCCCCCTCAACACACATTATTACATTACACCGCTCAACTGCCTTTGTCAATTCTTTATTCTCTGTTTTTGCAGGAATCTTCCAGCTTGGATGGAAGGATGGAGGAGGGAACAAAGGGAAGGAGTACAGAAGTGATCCAGCCTGCTGACTAAGAAATGTAAATAGCCTATGTTTTGCTGTCTATCCCTCGATCTCTCTCCGTCTGCCTGCCTGACTGCCAGATTGCCAAAGAACCCTTTTGGAACCCTTTTTTCTAAGAGTGTAGTGTAAGTAGATCCAATTTAAATTGCACCGCTTCTAATAATATAACATTGTAAAGAAAATCAAATCGAATTTTAACTCGCCTTTTTTCCCCAGGTGCAAAACCCTTGTGTCCTGATTTAACAGACACCTCCCTTGGTGAGCAATGTTCCCTCTAAGCTGCGCGTGGGCGCGCATTTGCCCAGAGACTGCCGGGAGCGCAGAAGAAATATCAGCCAACAGAGAGAAGCACGAGATTGAACTTCACTCAACTTTCTAGAGTTTTCCCTGTTAGTTAACACTATCAACGTTTCCCTTTACTGTGGCAATTGTGATCGAATCAACGCAATATTAGCCACTTTCAATGCAACATACCAAAACAAAACGAACTATGAAAGAGATGTTGTTGTAGGCAGAACGCATCGGAGTAGGATTCTATTGGGCATACTCAGCCTGTCCTCTACACAGACCAGTGCAGCATAACCAATCAGAGCTGCAGTAGGCCTATATGCAAATAGACCATTGCCATATATGGACATGTGGTGTTTACTTTGAACTGGACTTTGTTTACAGCTGTGGTCTGAGTAGATGAGCTTGTTTTGAGATCAAAGCAAGAGCTGCATGTAGCCATGTGTCCACATTTTGTTCATATTCTTTGCTAGTTATTGAGTTATTAGCCCAGTTATAGATCATTTGTAGTCAGCAATGGGGGAGTGATTGCTTCCTACAAGAGCACAAAACGTGTACATTTCTAGACATTGTTGAAAGGCAAGTCGGGTAAAGAGCTTTTTTTGTCTTAAAGGGGCAGTTTGTATTTTGAGACAGGCTTGAATAAGCTAAGTAGCCAATAGGCAGAGGGTAGCATAATTTGTCTGATTCTTTGTAATAATGGTATGGGAATAATAATGCATTTTATTTTGTAAAGTGGTTTCTTGCATCAAACAACAAAACAACATTTTCAGTCACCTCCTTGTCTGAAGAACAAGTGGATAAACAGGTTAATGTCAAGCCCTGCATGTTTTTTTCAAAAGTCTCATAATTTAGGCCTACATTGAACACCACACATTGGCTGCTACTGTAGGCTGAATGATAGAACATCTATTTCCATGTTAAAATGTTATGGGATGCATTTTCTATATTGTTTTTGACGGTAGACTACTCTGGGAGGCCTACATTATGATCAAATAGCCACAGTAGCCTACATGGCCACTGTTAAAACTGTAACTTAAAGTGGGTACAGCCTCAGTGTTTACAGCAAAAGCGCACTGGAAGTTGCATAGAATTTTCACAACATTCAAGTTTGCGCTCAGCAGACCTGAAATTTGCTCAGTGCCGGGAACATTGTTGGTGAGTGATGTAAAGTTTCTCCCATTTCTCTCTTGCTCATTCTCTCTGTCGCTCACTCAAACACGTGTGAAGTTGCAGAGAAGAGGACGAGATTAGCCAATTACACCCATTTCTAACACTGTTTGTTGCAGGAATTATATGACAGACACCTAACTTTTGAACAATATAATATTTTATTGTCTCTATTGCCTCTTTACACAAACTTCCTCAATTGGGGAACCTTTGTCCGGGACAATGTCCTCAGGATTATGGAGCGGTATGTTTATAAAAAGAATATTACATGTATTAGGATTAAGCAAAACTTTACCATTTAGAGAGGAGTTAAACATTTTCATTATCCAACTACTGTCTAATTTTGATATCCTCTTTCTTCAAAATGTTTCTGTTTGATGACCAATTAATTAATGTCCGACTTCAATATGTAGGGACAGAGGAGCAAACATGCCATTGCTACCACTTTTAGTCGATTCTGTTTAAGATATTTTACTGTGCGTTATTGTCATGTCGTGTACTGCATGCCCACATTATGCTAATCGTTAATCATTAAATGTTTTATGCTTACAGTAAGTGTCATGAAAACTCAGGAGATTGATGTGTTGCGGGCCCTCTGGAAAGTCCCGAAATATGCCCCTAAACCGTGTTGGTGAAGGACGCAAAGTATGTATATGAGCAAGTTGTTCTTTTTTAAAGACATCTCTAAGCTACAACTGCCACAAAATTCTTCAACTAGTACCATGCAAATACTTTTAGCCAGCTGAGTCCACAAAGTTTCTTCAAGAATGTCCTTTTCTAGTTTGCTTAAAAAATCTCAAATTGATAAAGTTGTAATGTGCTGATTCTCTTCACTGCAGATCTGATCCATCACACGACTCTTCAAGAGGGCCACTATGCTCCAGATCGCTTTCTGTGCTCAGAGGTCCTTGATGAGGATCTACCGCATCACACCACTCTTATTAATCATTAATCAAATAAAACAATGGGCCTTTATATACTCACAATATTTCTATGCATGTAATTTCTGTGGGTGAATTATGAAACAATTACTGTACGCAGGTTCTACATGGAACCAAAAAGTCTTCTGCCTAGAACCAAAAAGGGTTATTCGATGGGGACAGCTGAAGAGCCGTTTTGGAACACTTTTTTCTAAGAGTGTAGGTAATAAGCTGTAGTCAGGTGGTCATTACCAGGTTATGATGGGGTCTTAACTATGACCAGTAGGCTACATAATATAGCACATAATATAGTGGTCAGAATTATGACCAGCTGATCAGATAGAGGTCACAATTACAACCAACTGGTCGTATGGTGGTCTGAAAAATATGTAATATTCTGGTCAGTAAAAAGACGTTAGAAAACATAATTTTTCAACCAGTTTGCGACCAGAATAAAACCTCATACTGACGTCTTTTCAACCAGATCCTGACATGCAAAGTGTTTACTCCCCTTTTACGGATTTCCTCTGCATAATATTGATGTGTAGCCTATCTGCATTTCTCACTGGATCACCCAGCTACGTTTACAGGTTGCGTCCGCAGATCCTGTGTGAAAATGTTGGGGGTAAATTTGATTTGTTTCAGCCCCCATCCCTGCAAAAGCTTCCGATTGCACTGTACAAATTTAACTCACATTCACAGCTACTGTTCACTTCACTGCACAACCGCAGCGTTCAACCCACTGACATTATAGGTTCAACCCCAAAAGGAACATCGTTAGAAATTACAGTGAAAGAGACGCAACTGTGCTGTCATTGCAAACGCGCACCCGAAACCAACTGCGTGTTTCATCACTCCAAAACAGGGGTCAATGCGAGCTACCAGGCTAAATATAGCAACGTAGTTATAACACATTATGCGACAGATACATCCACAATACTAATTAAAATGGTAAACACACGAAAACCAGGGGCATATTTAAACATCAAAAACCTATGCGGCGTTCTACTGCACACTCCCGGGTATTTCTAGCCTAGATTACGAATGTGGGTCACCAGGCCTTCTGAATCAAGCTTGCATAGCTAAGAAAAAAAATACCTCCGTTTACTCCTCTTCAATATAACTGTGTCTGCACATAAACCTATGACAGGCGCGTTTCCAAATTACGTGGATTTTGTCGGTAAAAATTTAATTCTTACCTTGTCTGTTCATCTGGATTTCCCTGCTTCTTGTTTTGCTTCAGCTGGCCGCGTTGGGTTGAACTCATAGAGAATGATAGAGGCCTCTAGTGGCCAAAAAGCCATATTAGCATGGGCACCGCCATTGAGGGCTTCCACCATTTTAATGTAGTCAACTGGGTGGGACTTCCAACTTCATTGGCTGATCCTTCCTGGTGGGGTTTAAACTAGTTACCACAGCCACAAAGTCAAAATGGCTGTATGGTAAAAATTCATTCATTCAAAAACAAACATTTGCTTTTAATCTTAATTTAGGGTTAGGATTAGGCATAAGGATAGCAGTGTGGTTAAGGTTAGATTTAAAATATTATTTTAAGAAGAGAAATTGTAGAAATAGGCAGGGTTTATGACTTTGTGTCTGTGGTAACTAGTGAAGACCCTTCTGATGACCCTGTTGAAGTCATGTCCAACTGGGTCATCAGGAGGGATCAGCCAATCGTGAAGAAGAAAATGGACTACTTCAAAATGGAGATTGCCTCAATTGCGCCACCCATTCTGTCACAGACGCTATAATAGCACACGTACAAAAATGAGTCCTCTATCTATCTCTATGTTTGAACTGGATTTGAAAAAAACAGCAGGGTCTACCGCCGTCTCTTGACGCGCATGCGCAGCTTTTACTGAGCAATACATTTGGCACAATAAACTCATCTATAACCACGTGCCCATCCACGGTTTTCATGCGAGTAAAATCATTGGCTACTGCATACGTATAGAAAAAAAATCACGACAGCTGTGATGGAAACAGGAAGTTTCGGTACAATTTTATAAATGCCGACAGATAGGCCTACTTTGTTCGTTCGATATGGTGGGATATTTTTGTATCGGAAAAATGTATTATGCGCGAAATGGCGGTGGAAACGCCTTTATGCGCAAGTATTGATATATTAACCATCATATCGAAGTAAACTTGGAATCACGAGATGATATGGCGTGTCGTCCTCACTACGACTCACTGGAGGGAAAATGCACATCTTTTCTTAATGCGGATTTTAGAATATTAGCATGAAAGTCTGTCGCCAATTGGATGGCAACCTAGCTACTGTTTTACAAATATTGTAAGATGTTTGAAGTATGTTGCGAAAAACATTCAAATTAATTATATTTATCTTTGATAATAACACAAACCTACAGTTCAACAACCATAAACATTTTTGTTGTTGAATTATACCATTTTGGAAGTAGGCTACATTTAGGAAAAAAGTGTTCCGTGCATAGGCCTACCTACATAATTATGAATATATCAAAGTAAATATAGATAAATGGCAAATTTAGTATTTTATAGGCATATTGAATAAAAAATTGTTATACATATATTCAATTATTTGTAATGTTTCATAGTTTATATTAGTGGTTAATTATCTGTTAACTAAAGGGTAACACCTCTATATAATGTATTGCTATTGAGATCTTTTTCTCACAATAGCCTACAAACATTTGCGCCTTCAGTTATGTGAAAAATGAGCTTTTAATTGTTTATATATTTATCATAAAACAGAACGACAACAAACACAATCCTTTCGCTTTTGCTGTTAGATGCTGTAAAGCAAACTTTATTTGATGTATTGCATTCCAATAAACAAGCAAGCTACTATTTTTGTTTCATAAGGATATTTTTTATTTTTAAGAATGATCAGGTTTTTGGCCACGCAGGTGATCTCTGAATTCTTGTTATACAATTGTTCAAAATCCTTGGCCTTCATGTGCCACTCACTGCGTTGGCAGGGTGCCAATTAAGTAAAACTCACGAACTAACCAACCTTCCCTGTGCACGTGGGAAAATACATGCTTGACAGATGATGTGTCGAATCACTGGATTGTGGGTTTGCAAGACCAAACCAAACAGCCATTTCAATTTCAGCCCCGAGCTCCCCACCTAAAAGCAACTGAATTGTAGGACTAAGTGGGAGCTTATCATGACTATTTGTAAATTGACGAGCTAACGTTAGCTATATAACACTTCTAGAATATTGTAATATATTGTTAATTACTAGCTAGCTAGATAATGTGCGTTTAATGAGCTTTCTTGCCGTATTTAAATGTCCTGTAGCCAACCATGGCAGTGGCAGCAAGAAAACGTCCATGGTTACAAATGTATCCAGTCGTGAAGCTAACTTTACACTTGTTTACTTCTCTCATCATATCAAGCCTACAGCTTTTGAAACTTTGTTGTCATCGACACGATGTGTCTGACCTTCCAGATATAACACTGGACCTCATCCATATGCCCCTGTGCCCAGATGTGGGAGCCATGGATCATCGTGATCATATGACAGAAGAACAAGCAGAGGTAGTTGTTTGTTTGATTTGTAATTTCGAAAGTTTATTATTCTTCTACAATAGGCCTATGTCCTACAACACATTATCATTCCCATAATAGATTCACTGTATTTCCTCAAAAGATCATCACTGAAGATACAGAGGAGATGTGCCTGTCTCAGATCCTTATGCATCATGACACCCCAATGTACGAGCCAGTGCCACCCTGGGCAAGGAGGCTTGCTGGTGTGAAGGAGATGGTGGCTGTCCAGTGGACGCTCCTGGGGGAGGTCACAGCCATGTGCAGGGTGCAGAAGGAGCTGCTGAAGTAGGAGAGAGAGAGATTAGCCCTGGAGAAGGAGAAACTAGCCCTGGAGAATGAGATGTTTGCCATGGAGAAGCGAAAAATAATAATATTGGGATGTGGCATCCTGTTTTGTATGCAGATGTTGTGCAAGATACATGCCGAGGTTATGATCTTGCATGTTTTTTCTGGGCTGTATAAAATAACTCCCCAGAGCGGTCAATGCATCTGAATCTGGATTTTAGGACTCGGATAGATCTCTCTACTAGACACCTTGTTTTCATCTGAGCATGATTATAGTTCTCCTCTGCGTTGTTGTTAGTGTGTTATGAGCCATGTTTTTTGTCCATAGCCACTATCACCTAAAACCCCCAAAATACAAAGTATTAAATTGATATTATAAGAAGCAACACTATTTTAAGTGTGCTGTGGACCATAAAACAATTACACAGGTAACAGGTATCAGGTAAAGGAAAGAAAGGGTTAGTGATTTCTTTACCTAATAGCCATCCATCAGGAATGTGCCCTTCCTCAAACTTGACTCCCAGGGCTGAATTTGATCAAATGAAGGAGTCGTGTGCTCCCAGGCCATTTGGCAACAACATTTGTGAAGGCTAGTGTGGCATCGCAGACTACTTGGACATTGATAGAGTGGAAGTTATTTCGATTAACATACATTTCCTCCTCTTCACGTGGACCCTATCAGGAGAAATGGTAAGACTACATCAGATACTTATAAGGCCTACTGAAATAATCCATTTTGGTGGGGTGCAAACTGTACTTATGTAGACATGTTTTGACAGAAGCTTGTCATTGTCACTGACCTTTATTCCCACATGGGTCCCATCCACTACACCAAGGACATTGGGGAAGTTAGCCACCTCAAAAAACTTTTGTTTGGTGCTTATTTGTTCAGCTGCAGTTGATGGGAACTTGATACATCTTCACACATGACGACACAGTGCATCACACACACTGCACTAACCACCCGACTCACAGAGGACTGACTAACTCCCACTGTCCCTGCTAGCAAGGCTTGAAAGGATCTCAATGCTAGGAATCTCAGGGCTATCATGATTTGTAGGATGATTGGAAGAGGGCATGATTTCATGGTCTTTCTTTTTAAGTTTTCATTTAGAAGGTCAGCCAAGTACATGATAGTGTCATGGTAGTCGATATTGCCTCAGTAGAACATGGTCAGGGACATGTAGAGGATCCATCCGATCTCTGAGGGGCTTCTGTGGGTTCTCCCTCTCTCTAGCAGCTATCCAAAGAACTTCCATCCTTCAAAGTATCATAGTAAGCTTTTAATCACTAAATATTCATGTTTGATTATTACTGTTTTTGACTATTGCCATTAAATGGAATTTGTTTGACTATTGTTATTTTAATACTTTAATAATACATTTAGCTTGTCTTCATTTGATTTTATATCACCATTTCAACTATTATTATTATAATATTCATTATTTAGTCAAATATGTAATTAAAAGCTTTTCAAATGAAGGTTTACATTGATGTTTTTAGTTAAAATGTATTTTTTTAAATTCTCACCTCCTGACCAGTCTGCGCAAGACAAGGGTTTAGCCGTCCTAAAGCTAAGTACATTTCCAAGAAGAAATCCATGTCACGGTTTCGGCCGAGGCTGCCTCTCTCCCTTGTTCGGGCAGGTTTCGGCGTTCGTCGTCTCCGGAATTCTAGCTGCCACCGCTGTATGTTTCATGTTCGTTTGCTTTTGTCTGTTTGTTTCCACACCTGTTTCTGTTTTGGCGTAATTAGTGTCCTATAAGTTTCTCGTTGTGTTTGTCTAGTGTTGTGTGTAATTATTTCCGTCAGTATTGTGTTTTGCTCGGTTGAGCTTATTCTCCACTGCGCTGGAGCAGTTTCGCACCTGTGTGTGCACAGTACATTTTTGTCGCACCTGTTTGTGCGCAATTTACCTTTCGCCTTCGTGCGTGTTTTTTCGCTTTCGGGCTAGTTGTCCTGTTGCCTTAGTTTGGCCAGTAATACAGCCTTTGGAACATTCAGTCTGAGTCCTGCGTTTGATTCCTACATTACACCTACAACACGCCCTGACAGAATTACACACCATCTATGGAATCAGCAGGAGCCGAAGCAGCCCAGACGAGACTGGAGGCCCAGGTTCGGGACCAACAAGATCAGCTCCTGCAGATGGGGACCGCCCTGCAGGAGGTGATTTCCACCATCCGAGGCTGGGGTCCGCCTCCACCGCCTCCCGCCCTGCCAGCACCATCGGCCAGCCCGCCCATTCCAGCGCCGGAACCTCGAGGAGTCCGACTATCTCTCCCGAGGGCCTACGACGGAGCCGCGGCTGGGTGTCAGGGATTCCTACTCCAGGTGGAGCTATACCTGGCCACAGTGCACCCGGCACCTTCAGGGCATGAGAGCGTGTCCGCCCTGATCTCCTGCCTGGCCGGAAAGGCGTTGGAGTGGGCCAACGCGGAGTGGAGGAAGATCGACGCCACGACGATTACTTACAACGAGTTCTCCCGCCGCTTCAGGGCGGTGTTTGACCATCCCCGGAGGGGAAAGCGGCGGGGGAGCGTCTGGTCTTCCTCCGGCAGGGGAGGAGAAGTGCCCAGGAATTCGCGCTCGAATTCCGTACGCTAGCGGCAGATGCAGGGTGGAATGATCGGGCCCTCATCGATCTGTACAGATGTAGCCTACGAGAGGACGTCCGTCGGGAGCTGGCTTGTAGGGACACCAGCCTCTCCTTCGACCAGCTGGTTGACATGTCCATCAGGCTGGATAACCTACTGGCTACCCGCGGGACGTCCCTGCGGAGGGTCCGCCCATTTCACCCTCCAGCGCCTCCGAGCCGTGTCCTATGGAGCTTGGGGCGCTTGGCGCTAGAGAGAGGAGGAGTCGGCAGGCTAGGGGGTCCATCCACTGCACCAACTGTGGTCGGGGAGGACACACCGCGGCTAGGTGCTGGGGATGGCCTCCTAGGGGAGATGACGACAGGTCCCGCACTGGGGATTCCCTCCAGGTGAGTAGGCGCCCCACTCACCCAGAGCTCACTGTTGCCCATTTTTGTATGCCTGTACGTTTTCCACAGGTAGCACCTCATTCCCAGCATAAGGCGCTGGTAGATTCAGGCGCGGCTGGGAATTTTATTGATAAAAAAGTTTTGTTTAGAGTTAGGGATTCCCCTCATTCCTGTTGATGTTCCTTTTCCCGTTCACGCCTAGATAGTCGTCCGTTGGGTACGGGCTTAATCAGGGAGGTCACGGCGCCACTTAGGATGTGTGCGCAGGGGGGATCATCAGGAGATGATTCAGCTGTTCCTGATTGACTCTCCTGCGTATCCGGTGGTGCTGGGCATGCCCTGGTTGAGTACCCATAACCCAGCTATTTCGTGGCAAGAGAGGGCTCTGATGGAGTGGTCTGCTCAGTGTGTGGGTAGATGTTTGGGCGTTTCCGTAGGGGCTACCTCGGTGGAGAGTCCAAACCAGGTGCCCGCATTGCACGTTCCACCTGAGTATGGGGATTTGGCTATTGCGTTTAGTAAGGCGAGGGCGACGCGGTTGCCACCCCATAGGCAGGGGGATTGTGCGATAGACCTCCAGGCAGGAGCTGCGCTCCCACGGAGCCATGTGTATCCTCTGTCTCAGGAGGAGAAGAAAGCTATGGAAATTTACATAGACGAATCACTGAGACAAGGATACATACGGCCTTCCACTTCCCCCGCGTCCTCGAGTTTCTTTTTTGTGAAGAAAAAGGATGGTGGTTTGCGCCCGTGCATCGATTACCGTGGTCTCAATCAGATTACGGTGAAGTATAGTTATCCACTCCCGCTGATTGCGACCATGACTGAGTCGTTGCATGGGGCGCGTTTCTTCACGAAATTAGATCTCAGGAGCGCGTACAACTTGGTGCGCATCAGGGAGGGTGATGAATGGAAAACAGCCTTTAGTACCACCTCGGGCCATTACGAGTATCTGGTCATGCCATACGGGTTGATGAACGCTCCGTCAGTTTTCCAATCATTTGTGGATGAGATCTTCAGGGACATGCAGGGGCAGGGGGTGGTGGTGTACATTGATGACATTCTCGGTACTCACCTACCCGTGTCGAGCATGTGGCCCTGGTGCGCAGAGTGTTGCGGAGGCTGGTGGAGCCACGACCTGTATGTGAAGGCAGAGAAGTGTCTGTTTTTCCAGGAGTCGGTCTCCTTTTGGGTTATCAGTTGTCTGCGTCAGGGGTGAAGATGGAGGTAGACCGGGTGTCGGCCGTGCGTAATTGGCAAACACCAACCACTGTGAAGGAGGTGCAGCAGTTTTTGGGGTTTGCAAATTACTACAGGAGGTTTATCCGGGGTTTTGGACAGGTGGCAGCTCCCATCACGTCTCTGTTGAAGGGGGGTCCGGTGCGTCTGCAGTGGTCGGCCGAGGCGGACAGGGCTTTTGGGAGGCTGAAGGACCTGTTTACCTCGGCCCCGGTGCTGGCGCATCCGGATCCCTCTTTGCCGTTCCAGGTAGAGGTGGACGTGTCGGAGGCCGGTTTAGGAGCCGTGCTTTCCCAACGGTCTGGCGCGCCACCTAAACTCCGCCCCTGTGCTTTTTATTCTAAGAAGCTCAGTCCGGCGGAGCGGAACTATGACGTAGGGGACAGGGAGCTGTTAGCCGTGGTACAGGCTCTCAAGGTGTGGAGGCACTGGCTTGAGGGGGCTCAACACACTTTCCTCATTTTGACGGACCACCGTAACCTGGAGTACATCCGGGCGGCGAGGAGGCTGAACCCTCGCCAGGCAAGATGGAGTATGTTCTTGACCAGGTTTACTTTTAAGATCACGTACATCCCTGGGTCACAGAATGGCAAGGCAGATGCGCTGTCTCGGCGGTATGACACGGAGGAGAGGTCCGTGGAGCCCACTCCCATACTGCCTGAGTCGTGTCTGGTGGCACCGGTAGTGTGGGAGGTCGATGCTGAACTCGAGCGGGCGTTACGCACCGACCCTAGTCCACCACAGTGCCCGGAGGGTCGGAAGTACGTTCCGCTCGAGGTTCGGGATCGATTGATCTATTGGGCTCACACGTCACCCTCCTCTGGACATCCGGGTATCGGCCGGACAGTGCACTGTCTTAGTGCCAAGTACTGGTGGCCCACGTTGGCAAGGGATGTGAGGGTTTATGTTTCCTCCTGCTCGGTGTGCGCCCAGTGTAAGGCGCCTAGACATCTACCTAGGGGTAAGTTGCTACCCCTGCCCGTTCCACAACGACCATGGTCCCACCTCTCAGTGGACTTTATAACAGACCTTCCCCTCTCCCAAGGGAATACTACCATCCTGGTCGTTGTGGACCGGTTCTCTAAGGCCTGTCGTTTGCTCCCCATGCCGGGTCTTCCTACTGCCCTACAAACTGCCGAGGCACTGTTTACCCATGTGTTCCGGCACTACGGGGTACCCGAGGACATTGTGGCTGATCGGGGTCCCCAATTCACCTCCAGAGTCTGGAGAGCGTTTATGGAGCGGTTGGGGGTCTCGGTGAGCCTCACCTCGGGTTACCACCCGGAGAGTAATGGGCAGGTGGAACGCGTAAACCAGGATGTGGGTAGGTTTCTCAGAACATACTGCCGGGACCGGCCGGAGGAGTGGTCAAGGTACGTTCCCTGGGCCGAGATGGCCCAGAATTCCCTACGCCATTCCTCCACTAACCTAACTCCATTTCAATGTGTGTTAGGTTACCAGCCGGTTCTGGCACCCTGGCAGCAGAGCCAGATCGAGGCTCCTGCGGTGGATGAGTGGGTGCGGCGCTCGGAGGAGACTTGGAACGCTGCACACGTCCACCTGCAGCGGGCCCTCCGACGTCAGAAGGCGAGCGCTGATCTCCACCGCAGTGAGGCACCGGTGTACGCACCTGGTGATCGAGTCTGGCTCTCTACCAGAAACCTGCCCCTCCGCCTGCCCTGTCGGAAACTGGGTCGGCGGTTTGTAGGGCCATTTAAAGTCCTGAGAAGGTTGAACGAGGTATGTTATAGATTACAGCTACCTGTGGAGTATAAGTGTATTAACCCCTCGTTCCATGTGTCCCCTTCTCAGGCCGGTGGTAGTGGCCCACTCCAAGAAGATGAGATCTTGGAGACTCCTCCGCCCCGTTGGACATCGAGGGGGCACCGGCGTACTCCGTGAGATCCATCTTGGATTCGAGACGTCGGATGGGGGGTCTCCAGTATCTAGTGGAGTGGGAGGGGTACGGTCCGGAGGAGCGGTGCTGGGTGCCGAGGAGAGACGTTTTGGACCCGTCGCTCCTGACGGAATTCCATCGGGTGCATCCGACGCGCCCTGCTCCGCGTCCTCCTGGTCGTCCCCGAGGCCGGAGTCGGCGCACGTCTGGAGCCGCGCGTCAAGGGGGGGGTACTGTCACGGTTTCGGCCGAGGCTGCCTCTCTCCCTTGTTCGGGCAGGTTTCGGCGTTCGTCGTCTCCGAATTCTAGCTGCCACCGCTGTATGTTTCATGTTCGTTTGCTTTTGTCTGTTTGTTTCCACACCTGTTTCTGTTTTGGCGTAATTAGTGTCCTATAAGTTTCTCGTTGTGTTTGTCTAGTGTTGTGTGTAATTATTTCCGTCAGTATTGTGTTTTGCTCGGTTGAGCTTATTCTCCACTGCGCTGGAGCAGTTTCGCACCTGTGTGTGCACAGTACATTTTTGTCGCACCTGTTTGTGCGCAATTTACCTTTCGCCTTCGTGCGTGTTTTTTCGCTTTCGGGCTAGTTGTCCTGTTGCCTTAGTTTGGCCAGTAATACAGCCTTTGGAACATTCAGTCTGAGTCCTGCGTTTGATTCCTACATTACACCTACAACACGCCCTGACAATCCAAGAACATTATTTTCAAGAATCCCATTTCTTCTTAACTTTTTTCTTAGGAAGAAACATTTCCAATAACTTTATTGAGGAATAGCAACTTTTTGTAAGTTTCTTCTTAAGTATAAAGTTGAGGGGAAAATGGCACTTATTAAGACATTTCTTAAGAAGGTTTTGTGAATCCAGGCCCATTGCGTTTCACTCCATTAAATTGGCTAGGCAGGAGAAAACTGTACTTCCCAATTCGTTTGGAGGTAGCTAAGGGTGTTTTCACACTTTCAGGCTACTTTTGTGAACTCGGTGCAGTTCGCTGATTTTTTTTGTCCAGTGTGAACACTCCAAAGTAACTCAGACCCCTCAAAAGAGCCCCCAAAGCGAACTGAACTGAGACCATCTCGAGAGGTGGTCTGAATTCGATTTGCTTGAATTTCTCGGTCCGGTTCCCTTTTTTAGGACAATGTGAACACAAAGCTCCCCAGGTTCGCTTGTCATTATTCCCACAGCAGACACTAGAATACTGCTAAACCGTTTCCCCTGCGATAACCCCTCACATTGGTGCCACAAAAGAGGGAAGATGATGAGCAGGTTCTCAGACAAAAACGTGTGTGGTTTTGGCATATTGTTTAGCAATTGGCAAAGGATGTACAGAAATTGCAAAATATGTGTGGAGTTTTTAGTTCAGATATGTCACAACTTCCGCCGAGGCTGCCTCCCCTCCTTGTTCGGGCAGGTTTCGGCGTTCGTCGTCACCGGCTTACTAGCCACTGCCGCTCCATTATTCATCATTCCATTTGTCTTGTCTTGTCAATCACACACACCTGGTTCTTATCCCCTCATTAGTCCATGTATAAGTGTTCCCTCTGCCCCCCTTGTCCTTGTGGGTGATTGTTTATTTGTGTGAGTAGTGTAGCTCGGTGGAGCTACTCGTACCTTATTTTTGCCGGGGTAGATATTTCCCCTGTGCCTGTTATTGTTGGAGCTACCGTTACCTTGTATTGCCAGGGTAGATATTCCCCCTGTGCCTGTTTCGCTTGTCGCTATCCAGCGCTATTTGTGTACGACGGAATAAACTCTGCATTTGGTGATAATTTGTTTGCAATATGTGATTTATAAAGAGAGCTTCATAAACTGCTTATTCTCTTGTGGGGTTTGAATAGTGTGAGAAGATTACAACATATTTGGTGAGAATCACAACATAGGGTACAAAATCTATTCTAGCTCTTAAAGGGGCAGTAGCCTACATTGGGTGCATTGTGTAATCTGCAGTTATTCTTCTGCTATTTATTCTGTTACCAATAGTATTTACATGTAAATAGTATCTTCTGATTACAATTATGTATCATCTTTTAACTAAATGCAATCTATTAGCTTCCAAAATGTAAGTAGGTGTAAAGAGTGCATTCGGAGAGTATTCAGACCCATTGACTCTTTCCACATTTTGTTACGTTACAGCCTTATTCTAAAATGGATTAAATATTTTTTTTCCCTCAGTCGTGGTCAAAAGTTTTGAGAATAACACAAGTATTGGTCTTCACAAAGTTTGCTGCTTCAGTGTTTTTAGATATTTTTGTCAGATGTTACTAAGGTATATTGAAGTATAATTACAAGCATTCCATAAGTGTCAAAGGCTTTTATTGACAATTACATTAAGTTTATGCAAAGAGTCAATATTTGCAGTGTTGACCCTTCTTTTTCAAGACCTCTGCAATCCGCCCTGGCATGCTGTCAATTAACTTCTGGGCCACATCCTGACTGATGGCAGCCCATTCTTGCATAATCAATGCTTGGAGTTTGTCAGAATTTGTGGGTTTTTGTTTATCCACCCGCCTCTTGAGGATTGACCACAAGTTCCCAATGGGATTAAGGTCTGGGGAGTTTCCTGGCCATGGACCCAAAATGTCGATGTTTTGTTCCCCGAGCCACTTAGTTATCACTTTTGCCTTATGGCAAGGTGCTCCATCATGCTGGAAAAGGTATTGTTCGTCATCAAACTGTTCTTGGATGGTTGGGAGAAGTTGCTCTCGGGGGATGTGTTGGTACCATTCTTTATTCATAGCTGTGTTCTTAGGCAAAATTGTGAGTGAGCCCACTCCCTTGGCTGAGAAGCAACCCCACACATGAATGGTCTCAGGATGCTTAACTGTTGGCATGACACAGGACTGATGGTAGCGCTCACCTTGTCTTCTCCAGACAAGCTTTTTTCCGGATGCCCCAAACAATCGGAAAGGGGATTCATCAGAGAAAATGACTTTACCCCAGTCCTCAGCAGTCCAATCCCTGTACCTTTTGCAGAATATCAGTCTGTCCCTGATGTTTTTCCTGGAGAGAAGTGGCTTCCTCGCTGCCCTTCTTGACACCAGGCCATCCTCCAAAAGTCTTCGCCTCACTGCGCGTGCAGATGCACTCACACCTGCCTGCTGCCATTCCTGAGCAAGCTCTGCACTGGTGGTGCCCCGATCCCGCAGCTGAATCAACTTTAGGAGACGGTCCTGGCACTTGATGGACTTTCTTGGGCTCCCTGAAGCCTTCTTCACAACAATTGAACCTCTCTCCTTGAAGTTATTGATGATCCGATAAATGGTTGATTTAGGTACAATCTTACTAGCATCAATATCCTTGCCTGTGAAGCCCTTTTTGTGCAAAGCAATGATGACAGCACATGTTTCCTTGCAGGTAACCATGGTTAACAGAGGAAGAACAATGATTTCAAGCACCACCCTCCTTTTAAAGCTTCCATTCTGTTATTCTAACTCAATCAGCATGACAGAGTGATCTCCAGCCTTGTCCTCGTCAACACTCTCACCTGTGTTAACGAGAGAATCACTGACATGATGTCAGCTGGTCCTTTTGTGGCAGGGATGAAATGCAGTGGAAATGTTTTTTTGGGATTAAGTTCATTTTCATGGCAAAGAGGGACTTTGCAATTAATTGCAATTCATCTGATCACTCTTCATAACATTCTGGAGTATATGCAAATTGGCATCATAAAATCTGAGGCAGCAGACTGTGAAAATTAATATTTGTGTCATTCCACGACTGTACACACAATACCCCATATATTCCTGTTTGATATGCAATTATATAATTATATTGGACATGTTATCCTTTATCACATGCCAGTATTTGTATCCAATGCATTTTGCTTATATTAGGATAAAGTAGCCAATGCCTTCTTATCTACATTTTAGTCATTTAGCAGACGCTCTTATCCAGAGCGACTTACAGTTAGTGAGTGCATACATTTTCATACTGGTCCCCCGTGGGAAACGAACCCACAACCCTGGCGTTGCAAGCGCCATGCTCTACCAACTGAGCTACAGGGGACCAGTAGATTACCATTATATCACCTTTCAATATTAGTTATCAACTAATATAAAACCATGTTATCCTGAACATCAATGTAATTGAATAATATGCACAGTTCTGATAGTTGTATGAATTAATCACAATGTAAGCCTACTCATAGAAAAAACATTAGCAGCTCTAATGCAATATTAGCTTCACTGTGAAACACCACTATTTTGGTTAATAATCATTCAGTCAGTAAAATATCTTATTTAGCTAGCTCAAAAAAATGTATCCTGTATCATTGCATGTAAGCTTGCTTGTCTGTCCAACGATGGAGCTACAGACCAAGCAATATGCAAGAGGAGGACCCTATACTGTAGGATAATTATTCTGGTCAGCGTCAACTTAATTCATGAACAGGTACTGAGGAGATTGATTCTGTTACTTGTTTACTTGTTATTTGTGTCAGATATTTCCATTTTGGGATAGTTGTTCACTGAATTGCTAGCACTAGTTGCTCACGCTGCTACAGTGGCTACAATGTAAACAAACGTCTCACACTCAGTGGAATGCAAATGCCTTTTTACGTGATGCTGCCCATCCCAAATGTTAATTTCTCTATCATAAGCTGCCTCCAACGTAATTTTAGAGAATTTGGCAGTACATCCAACCGGCCTCACAACCGCAAACAATGTGTATGGCGTTGTGTGGGTGAGTGGTTTTCTGATGTCAACGTTGTGAACAGAATGCCCCATGGTGGCGGTGGGGTTATGGTATGGGCAGGCATAAGCTATGGACAACGAACACAATTGCATTTTATCGATGGCAATTTGAATGCACAAAAATACTGTGACGAGATCCTGAGGCCCATTGTGAGGCCCATGCATATCTGTATTCCCAGTCATGTGAAATCCATAGATTAGGGCCTAATGAATTTATTTCAATTGACTGATTTCCTCATATGAACTGTAACTCAGTAAAATCTTTGAAATTGTTGCATGTTGCGTTTATATTTTTGTTCAGTATACTTTAGATGGAAACAGGACTTCCAGACAAAGACATACTTGGAACGTTACAAGGACTGCGTTATCTACTTTGCCATGTGGATGGGTCGAGGTGCTTTCATTTGAGGATCAAGTGTTTATGGCGCTTATGAAGTTGCGTCACAGCTACACCAACGTGCACCTGGATCAACTATTCAGTTGTAGTAAAAGCACTGTCAGCATTGTTACCATCACTTTCATTCACGTGATCCACAAGCTTTTTTTCATTAGCATCATGAAGACTGTTCCAAGTTGGGAGAAGAACCGAACGGGCTTGCCTGCGCCTTTTCAGGGGTCCAGCAGAAACTGTAGGATGGTCATTGACTGTACTGACATAGAAGTTGCTACTTCAAGTCCTATGGATCTGCAGAAGCAAACCTACGCTGTGTACTGTTTAATGCACTAATTCAAGCTACCTCTGGGAGTTGCACCTAATGCGGTGATAACATACTGCAGTGATCTGTATCCAGGATCTGTGTCGGACAAAGCCATTGTCCAGAAGTTGTGGTTTAAGAAGATCTTCACGTCTGGAGACATGATTTTGGAAGACAAAGGCTTCTTGATCTAGAGCTTGATGCCTGCAGGAGTCCCTGTGAACATTTCAAATTATCATCATCTGGTGAGTGGAACTGGGTTTTTTATTGCAGTGTGCTTGCTGTTGTTAGCCATCTCTTTGAAAATAACTTATGTGTGTGACATTTTTTTACATTTAAAGTGCAACATGAAATCTTATTCAAATCTGTTCATTTACACCCCAGGAGGAATATGACATAAAAAAATAAAAATCTGATAAGCGACTACTTAGATATGGTCATTTTCACTTTTTCATATATTCTTAGAATGTTCGGGAATTATGTATACTAAGGCATTTGTGAAAATTCTCTAGCGATATAGTGGGAAAGCGGCCATGCGCTTGGACAATTAATAGACACTGCAGTAAATAAAACCGAATAAAAACATCTGTCTTGTCCAAGACTGGAGTCTACACAAACCGGTGCACTATAGCCAATCAGAGCTACAGTAGGCTTTTATACAAACAAGCTATTTGCCACATAGGCCTGCCATCATTCACGTTGAACAGGACTGTGCGTTTACAGGCAGTTGCAACAGCGCGACTTTAGATCATTAGAATGCATTCGCCAAAAGCCACAAAATACACCTGAATGGATTTCTGAAGATATGCAAACACCACAGAAGTCCTCTTACATTTGGGAACTTTACAGTCCTATTGATGAAATAACCATGAAAAGGTAGGCTCTCTCTCCCTCAGTTATGCACATCAACAACAACAAGATCAAAAACTAATGCTAGCCAGAGCAAAATGAGCTAAAGTCTAACAAAGGAACATTAGATTAACCCTCTCAAACTTTTTCAGCTAGTTGGTCGTCAAAATTGCACTGATAAACAATGGGGAACTGTAGCCTCTTCGTTCTTCTGCAGCTTGCCTGCCAATGCATGCTTGTCCCAACCAAGCACCCAAGCTAACTGGCTAAAGTTGGCTAGCTTGTTAGCTAGCTACTTCCAGACACAAATGAGAGAACACCTCACTCTGACCATTTTACTCGCCATAGCAGAGCTGGTTAGGCTGTTTACATGTTATCTAGAGTGTTCTTGACTGACTATTACATACATTTTTGCCTACGTTTACTGACACCTGTCATATTCAGTGGGTGTTGCGCGTTTGCAAATTCATCTGTTGTTCTGCACTCTGGCACACTCAGACGAGAGTGCTCTGAAATCAGAGTAGATAGCGAGAGTGAATTTGCAAACGCAAAAGATATGCTAACTGGATAACAGTTGTTCAAGTTCTTGCTAGCTAACCAAATGACACCTGCATCTCTAGCTGTGTATAGCCACCGAAAAACGATATGAGGGGAAAAGTCAGTCACTCACCCACTCCTCCAGTGGCATGACATCCTCCTAGCAGCTAGCTAGCTATCTAGCTAACATTAGGCTCTGTGTTTAGATATGCTAGCCTATTAGCCACGTTATGACTGACTTGTGATCATTGCTCTTGCTAGTTTGATTGTATTAACATTCCTAGCCTTAGTTAGATTCATCAGTTTTTGTCCAGAATATTGAGTCATTGAAAGTGAAACAGTGCATCCCAAATGGAGGCAGCAAACAATGTACCAGGCCAGCTGTGATTTACAACCTGATAGCAATATTTTTTGGACTACCAAGAAATGTATTGGTGAATTATATTAATCATGCATTGAACTGCATCCATCTATTCTGCCAACAATGCCTTAGTGTACATCATGGAACGTTGAGTCAAATAGAACCTACATTTACTTTTAAAATCTCTTATAAAGTTGGTTTTGTATAATAAACTGGGAATTAGATATTTTTGACTGATATTATGATTGTCTGTTTGTTTCATATCTGCAAAGTAGTTAAAACGCTGTCAGTTCCACTTTAAGCTTTAGGTCAGTGGTTACTTTGTGTGCTAAATGTGAAATGTTTTTTGCAATGGTAAGTAATAGTTGTACATTTCGATTGGGAAATGCTTAATGGTTGTGTTTTTGTATTCTTATGATTGGGACCTACTGCCTTATTATGTCAGAGATTATGGACTCCTTTAACATCATGCTGTCTTTCCATTGGCCCTATGCAGTGGTGTAGTGGTGCTTGGAGAAGTGGGTATACTCTAATTATGCCAAAAAAAAGTTCCCAAACGGCCCACCCAGCAAAGGAAAGGCACCCTGTGTGAAAAATCCTATGTTTTCCTATGGTTTTTTATGAGTTTTCCTATAGAATTTTGTAATAGAAAAAATACACACATTTGATGGTCTAAGTCAACAACAATTCTTAAACCACAATCTGTTAGGCCTACTGCTGCTAGGTAGCTCTCTCTCTGCTCTCCCCCTCCCTTCTGTCTGTCCTTGATTGCAGGAGTGAAGTCTGGTGTGCGGGAGTCAGGGTTCCAGCTGCAGCTCATTCACCATAATCACCTCAGCCTTAAAGACCCGGTCAAACTTGCCACTCATCGTCAGATCATAGTCAAGACGACCATGTTAGTTTCGCTGTTGACGCAACCTGCTTGTTTTCGCCCTTTGTGTTTTTGGCCTGTTCTAGTTACTTTTCTCCTGTGCCACAGATTATTGGAACCTGACTCCTGCCTCCGCTTCACTCCTGCCACCACCATCCTGCTTTCCACTACCGGACCTCCCTTTTGGACTCGCCACGGACACTAGGACATTACGGTACCACACCTGCTCTGAACCTGGATCTGTTACCCTCCCTGTAAACCTGGACTTGCTCTTCCCCTATTATTGGAAACCTGGACAAATTGAACTTTGTAAATGAACCTGTTAAACCTTCTCTGGCTCGGTGTAGTTGTCTGCATTTGGGTTCAAATCCAGTTAAATCATGACAGTATGATCTGACCAACATGAACCCAGCAGACAGTAGCTCGGATACCACCCCAGAGTGCACTCAAATTCGGACTGCCATAGCCAATCAGGGCATTTTACTTGGCCAACATGATACCCTGTTTAAGACTATATCCGAGAACAGTCAGGTGCTGCTTAATCAGGTTCAATTACTCACCAATCAAGTGTCTGCCCTTACTACCCAAGTTAATAATGCACCCCTCGTTCATGGCATACAAACTGCTCCTTCTCATGCTCCGCCTGTTTTTCCGGCTCCTCCAGCCCAGATCAGAGAGCCTTTTGTTCCTGCTCCAGAGCGCTATGACGGGAACATGGGAACCTGTGGTGATTTTTTGACTCAATGCTCGTTGGTGTTTGAACAACAGCCCCTCACCTACGCCTCAGAAAGAGCCCGTATTGCCTACCTTATCAACTCTACTAGCGGTTCCGCTCGTTCCTGGGGATCCGCGGTCTGGGAGAGTCAGTCGGACATTTGCAACGCTTACGTTGCCTTCACCACTGAGATGAGGAAGGTTTTCGACCACCCCGTACGGGGCAAGGAGGCTGCTAAACGTTTGTTTTCTCTTCGGCAGGGGTCTCGCAGTGTGGCGGAGATGGCAGTGGAGTTTCGGACTTTAGCGGCAGTGAGTGGTTGGAATGACGAGGCATTACAAGGAGTGTTCATTAATGCTTTGGCTGAGACCTTGAAAGATGAATTGGTGTCATATGATGAATCGCCTACGCTGGATAATCTTATTTCACTCACCATCAGGTTGGATAATCGGATTCGGGAGCGCCGCCGGGAGAGGAGTGGTAGTTCCAAGCAACCTGTCTGTCGTCAACCAACTCCTCCCCGCCTCTTCCCTACGGAGAAGGCCGAGTCTTCCCAAGTCGATACTAGGAGCACTGAACCCGAAGCCATGAAGGTGGGTCGTGCACGGTTGTCCTCAGAGGAGCGTGCACGTCATATTCAGGCTCGGGTCTGCCTGTATTGTGGAGAAGCTGGTCATTTCGTTCCTTCCTGCCCAGTTCGTCCGGGAAAAGGGCCGGCTCATCATTAATGGGAGAAGTTTTGGTGAGCCGAGCAGCAGATTCTTCCTCTTCTCCCCGCATTCTGCTCCAGGCTTCCCTCCAGTGGCAGTCCCAGGATTTCCCTGTTAGTGCGCTGGTTGACTCTGGTGCCGATGAAAGCTTTTTGGATCGAGAGTTGGCTCAACAAATGGATTTAGAGACTGTACCTATGGACCGTCCGCTGCAGGCTAAGGGTCTAAATGGACAATTGTTGACCCGTATTACTCATCAGACTGTGCCTGTTTGTCTCAGAGTGTCGGGTAATCATCAGGAGAACATTCAGTTTCACATCATTGACTGCCCACAGACCCCCCTGGTCCTTGGTATCCCCTGGCTCATAAGACACAATCCACACATTGATTGGGTGACAGGTAGAATTGTTTCATGGAGCACATTTTGTCATGTGAATTGTTTATGTTCTGCTCAGACCCCTGCCAGCACTGTGCCTCAACCTCCACTGGAGTCCATGGATCTCTCTGCTGTCCCTGACGTGTATCATGACCTGGCATCCGTTTACTGCAAACACAGAGCTACTTCTCTTCCTCCTCACCGGCCTTACGACTGCGCCATTGACCTCCAGCCAGGAGCCCCTCTCCCCAACAGTCGCCTGTACAATCTCTCCCGCCCGGAGACGGAGGCTATGGAGAACTACATTCGGGACTCCTTGGCGGCAGGTATTATTCGTCCTTCCTCGTCACCTGTAGGAGCGGGATTCTTTTTTGTTGGAAAGAAGGATAAGACCCTCAGACCCTGTATTGATTTCCGTGGACTTAACAACATCACCATTAAGAACAAATATTCTCTGCCTTTAATTAATTCTGCTTTTCCCCTCCTTCATGGTGCAACTATCTTTACCAAACTGGATCTACGAAATGCGTATCACCTGGTGCGCATTCGTAAAGGTGATGAATGGAAGACTGCCTTCAACACACCCTTGGGACATTTTGAGTATCTGGTTATGTCTTTTGGGTTGTCCAATGCCCCTGCTGTTTTTCAGGCACTAGTATGGAGAAATGTGAATTTCATGTGTCTGAGACCTCTTTTTTTGGGTTACATAATAGCTCAGGGGGAGTTGCGGATGGACCCAGCTAAGATCTCTGCTGTCACGGACTGGCCAGCCCCCTCCACCCGCAAACAACTTCAACAATTCCTGGGGTTTGCGAACTTCTACAGGAGGTTCATCAAGGACTACAGCCGCATTGCGGCGCCACTCACCGTTCTCACCTCCATCTCACTACCGTTCGCTTGGAATGAAGGGGCCGAATCAGCGTTCGAAGAACTGAAACATCGCTTAGCCTCGGCTCCCATTCTGATGCAGCCGGACCCCGACCGCCAGTTTGTCGTGGAGGTGGATGCATCCGACACTGGGGTAGGTGCTGTCACGGTTTCGGCCGAGGCAGCTCCTCCTCCTTGTTCGGGCGGGTTTCGCCGGTCGTCGTCTCCGGAGTACTAGCTGCCACCGCTCCATGTTTCCTGTTTGATTAGTTTTGTCTGTTAGCCACACCTGTCTTGTGTTATGTCTCATTAAGCACCCTATTTAGTTTCCTTGTTGTTAGTGTAGTGTTGTGTGTAATTGTTTTGTGTCAGGTGTTTATGCGTGTCCCGTGTTTCGGCACGCCATTTGCTAATTAGCTTCCTCCTCGGTTGAGGAGAGTTTTGCGCCCTGTGTTGTGCGCTCGTGTTTGGACGCCTGTGTGCGTCTTTTTGCCTCTGGCTGTTTTTTTGGATTATTGTTGCACTCTCCAGTAAAGCCTTGTTGGACTGTCTCTCTGCTTCTGCGCTTGATTCCACACCACACCATTTCGAACATCGTGACAGGTGCGGTGTTGTCACAACGTTCTCCTGAAGATAACAAACTGCATCCCTGTGCTTTTCTTTCACGGAAACTTTCTCAGGCAGAGAGGAATTATGATATTGGCAATCGTGAACTGCTCGCCGTTAAGCTGGCTCTCGAGGAGTGGCGGCATTGGTTGGAGGGGGCGGAACAACCCTTTATCGTTTGGACGGATCATAAAAATCTGGCATACATCCAGTCGGCGAAGCAGCTCAACCCCCGTCAAGCCAGGTGGGCACTATTTTTTGGGAGATTCAATTTTTCTCTGTCTTACCGTCCTGGGTCACGCAACGTCAAGCCTGACGCCCTGTCTCGTGTTCATTCGGCTGTTGATACTGGTAGTAACCCTGAACCCATCTTGCCTCCTACCTGCAGTATTGCGGCCATCACATGTGACATCGAAGGGATTGTTAGACAGGCTCAACATCATCAAGCTGACCCTGGGAGGGGTCCTCCTAACCGGTTGTTTGTCCCTGAGTCTGTTCGCTCCCAGGTACTTCAGTGGGCTCACTCGTCTCCCCTTACCTGTCACCCTGGAGTTACTCGGACCCTTGACTTTGTGCGACGGAAGTTCTGGTGGCCCAGGATGGAGGCGGACACTCGAGCCTTCATTGCTGCTTGTACGGTATGTGCACGAAGTAAGAACTCCACCCAGGCCAGCGCTGGTCATCTACGACCTCTGCCAATACCCAGCCGGCCCTGGTCGCACATTGCTATGGATTTTGTCACTGGACTTCCCCCCTCGTCTGGAAAGACTGTCATTCTTACTGTGATTGATCGTTTTTCTAAGTTCGCTCATTTTTGGCCCTACCTAAACTGCCCACTGCCAGAGAGACGGCTGATATTTTGGTTGAACATGTGTTCCGCTCTCATGGTCTACCCACTGATATTGTCTCTGACAGGGGTCCCCAGTTTGTCTCCCAGGTATGGAAAGCTTTCTGTAAAGCTTTAGGCATCACATCCAGCCTGTCCTCTGGATATCACCCCCAGACCAACGGGCAAGCCGAGAGAGCGAACCAGGAGATGGAGACCGCTCTCCGCTGTGTCACAGGGTCTAACCCTGGGTCATGGAGCTCCATGCTCCCCTGGGTGGAATATGCTCATAACACCTTGACTAACGCTTCCTCTGGTTTGTCTCCCTTTCTGTGTGCTCTGGGTCATCAACCTCCCCTGTTCCCTTCTCAAGAGAGGGAACTGGCGGTACCCTCGGTGCAGTCCCACATGCGCCGCTGCTTCAAGGTCTGGAGGAAGGCCAGGGTAGCTCTGTCCCGAGCTTCGTCGTACATGCAGAGGCAAGCCAACCGTCACCGGTCCCAGGCTCCCGGTTACTCTCCTGGTCAAGAGGTATGGCTTAAGTCACGTGATCTTCCATTGAAAGTGGAGTCTAATAAGATGGCGCCGCATTTTATAGGACCGTTCAAGATACTGTCTATTGTTAACCCCTGCGCGGTTAAGCTACAGCTTCCTGCCTCCCTACGGGTTCATTCCACTTTTCATGTTCCCCAGATTAAGCCTGTGTCGGTTAGCCCTCTGTGCCCGCCCTCTCGTCCCCCTCCTCTGCCCAGGATCGTGGGTGGGGGTCCTGTCTACACTGTCCGGCGACTTCTGGATGTTCGCCGCCGGGGTCGTTGTTTCCAGTACCTGGTGGATTGTGAGGGTTATGGTCCTGAGGAACGTTCCTGGGTGCCCAGGAGCTTCATTGTGGATCCTGCTCTGGTCCGTGAATTTCATAGGTTACATCCCGATAAACCCTGTCGGCCGCCAGGTGGCGTCCGTAGAGGGGGGGGGGGGGTACTGTTAGGCCTACTGCTGCTAGGTAGGTCTCTCTCTGCTCTCCCCCTCCCCTCTGTCTGTCCTTGATTGCAGGAGTGAAGTATGGTGTGCGGGAGTCAGGGTTCCAGCTGCAGCTCATTCACCATAATCACCTCAGCCTTAAAGACCCGGTCAAACTTGCCACTCATCGTCAGATCATAGTCAAGACGACCATGTTAGTTTCGCTGTTGACTCAACCTGCTTGTTTTCGCCCTTTGTGTTTTTGGCCTGTTCTAGTTACTTTTCTCCTGTGCCACAGATTATTGGAACCTGACTCCTGCCTCCGCTTCACTCCTGCCACCACCATCCTGCTTTCCACTACCGGACCTCCCTTTTGGACTCGCCACGGACACTAGGACATTACGGTACCACACCTGCTCTGAACCTGGATCTGTTACCCTCCCTGTAAACCTGGACTTGCTCTTCCCCTATTATTGGAAACCTGGACAAATTGAACTTTGTAAATAAACCTTCTCTGGCTCGGTGTAGTTGTCTGCATTTGGGTTCAAATCCAGTTAAATCATGACACAATCAGATTGATTGGGTGAGCGTGTCATGGCCTGTGTCCTCCCAGGCCCATCCATGTCTACGCCCCTCATGCAAACAGCGCATGATGACAATTGCGCATCACAAATAACCATCTAACCAACACTTTGGACTAAACTTTTTCAATACCTGGTTTGCATACCCATTGTTGCCTTAGTTAGCATTTACTGGCAGATATCATAAGTTGAAACGTCTTTCCTACCCTACCGGCTACCGATGTCATTCTTCTGTGAGTGCTACATGCCAAAACCAGTTGAGAGCTGCACACTCTTGCTGCCTGCAGATGATATTCTGTTGAAACTTGGCTATGTGTGCGGCGCGCATGTGAATATATTTCACGTGCTTTGCGATTGTGTAGGCTACTTTGTGCATGATTTCTCTATTGTACTATATAATTGATAAGTCGTATACCACCACCACCACTACACTACTTTGATACGCATCAGTAGGGATTAAGAAGTGAGTATACGCAATGCCCACTGAAAAAAAAGTGGGTATACGGTTCATACATGCATATACCCTCCACTACACCACTGGCCCTTTTTGTTTTACAAAAAGTGCACTCTCCTACATGAGTGTACTGGTATCACGGTTGCTGTCCTTTCAGAATCACAAACCTGTCACACACTGAAAGCCTATATATGTTTGCCACTGCGCAAACATCTGGTCTCGGCTGGTCTCGGGAAGAAATTATGAGTCCTCACTGTCCGAGACCGAGTCAAGACAGAGTACAAATGTATCCATTTACATTACATTTACGTTTACGTCATTTAGCAGACGCTCTTATCCAGAGCGACTTACAAATTGGTGCATTCACCTTATAGCCAGTGGGATAACCACTTTACAATGTTATTTATTTATTTTTTGGGGGGGGGGGTTGGGGTAAGGGGGGTAGAAGGATTACTTTATCCTATCCCAGTTATTCCTTAAAGAGGTGGGGTTTCAAATGTCTCCGGAAGGTGGTGAGTGACTCCGCTGTCCTGGCGTCGTGAGGGAGCTTGTTCCGCCATTGGGGTGCCAGAGCAGCGAACAGTTTTGACTGGGCTGAGCGGGAACTATGCTTCCGCAGAGGTAGGGGAGCCAGCAGGCCAGAGGTGGATGAACGCAATGCCCTCGTTTGGGTGTAGGGACTGATCAGAGCCTGAAGGTACGGAGGTGCCGTTCCCCTCACAGCTCCGTAGGCAAGCACCATGGTCTTGTAGCAGATGCAAGCTTCAACTGGAAGCCAGTGGAGTGTGCGGAGGAGCGGGGGTGACGTGAGAGAACTTGGGAAGGTTGAACACCAGACGGGCTGCGGCATTCTGGATGAGTTGTAGGGGTTTAATGGCACAGGCAGGGAGCCCAGCCAACAGCGAGTTGCAGTAATCCACACGGGAGATGACAAGTGCCTGGATTAGGACCTGTGCCGCTTCCTGTGTAAGGCAGGGTCGTACTCTCCGAATGTTGTAGAGCATGAACCTACAGGATCGGGTCACCGCCTTGATGTTAGCGGAGAACGACAGGGTGTTGTCCAGGGTCACGCCAAGGCTCTTCGCACTCTGGGAGGAGGACACAACGGAGTTGTCAACCGTGATGGCGAGATCATGGAACAGGCAGTCCTTCCCGGGAGGAAGAGCAGCTCCGTCTTGCCAAGGTTCAGCTTGAGGTGGTGATCCGTCATCCATACTGATATGTCTGCCAGACATGCAGAGATGCGATTCGCCACCTGGTTATCAGAAGGGGGAAAGGAGAAGATTAGTTGTGTGTCGTCTGCGTAGCAATGATAGGAGAGGCCATGTGAGGATATGACAGAGCCAAGTGACTTGGTGTATAGCGAGAATAGGAGAGGGCCTAGAACTGAGCCCTGGGGACACCAGTGGTGAGAGCACGTGGTGCGGAGACAGCTTCTCGCCACGCCACTTGGTAGGAGCGACCGGTCAGGTAGGACGCAATCCAAGAGTGAGCCGCGCCGGAGATGCCCAGCTCGGAGAGGGTGGAGAGGAGGATCTGATGGTTCACAGTATCAAAGGCAGCAGACAGGTCTAGAAGGACAAGAGCAGAGGAGAGAGAGTTAGCTTTAGCAGTGCGGAGAGCCTCCGTGACACAGAGAAGAGCAGTCTCAGTTGAATGACCAGTCATGAAACCTGACTGGTTTGGATCAAGAAGGTCATTCTGAGAGAGATAGCAAGAGAGTTGGCTAAAGACGGCACGCTCAATAGTTTTGGAGAGAAAAGAAAGAAGGGATACTGGTCTGTAGTTGTTGACATCAGAGGGATCGAGTGTTGGTTTTTTGAGAAGGGGTGCAACTCTCACTCTCTTGAAGACGGAAGGGACATAGCCAGCGGTCAAGGATGAGTTGATCAGCGAGGTGAGGTAAGGGAGAAGGTCACCGGAGATGGTCTGGAGAAGAGAGGAGGGGATAGGGTCAAGCGGGCAGGTTGTTGGGCGGCCGGCCGTCACAAGTCGCAAGATTTTATCTGGAGAGAGAGGGGAGAAAGAAGTCAAAGCATAGGGTAGGGCAGTGTGAGCAGGACCAGCAGTGTAATTTGACTTAACAAACGAGGATCGGATGTCGTCAACCTTCTTTTCAAAATGGTTGACGAAGTCATCCACAGAAAGGGAGGAGGGGGGGATTCAGCAGGGAGGAGAATGTGGCAAAGAGCTTCCTAGGGTTAGAGGCAGATGCTTGGAATTTAGAGTGGTAGAAAGTGGCCTTAGCAGCAGAAACAGATGAAGAAAATGTAGAGAGGAGGGAGTGAAAAGATGCCAGGTCCGCAGGGAGTCTAGTTTTCTTCCATTTCCGCTCAGCTGCCCGAAGCCCTGTTCTGTGAGGTCGCAATTAGTCATCAAGCCACGGAGCTGGAGGGGAGGACCGAGCCGGCCGGGAGGATAGGGGACATAGAGAGTCAAAGGATGCAGAAAGGGAGGAGAGGAGGGTTGAGGAGGCAGAATCAGGAGATTGGAGGGAGAAGGATTGAGCAGAGGGAAGAGATGATAGGATGGAAGAGGAGAGAGTAGCGGGAGAGAGAGAGCGAAGGTTGCGACGGCGCATTACCATCTGTGTAGGGGCAGAGTGAGTAGTGTTGGAGGAGAGCGAGAGAGAAAAGGATACAAAGTAGTGGTCGGAGACATGGAGGGGAGTTGCAGTGAGATTAGTAGAACAACAGCATCTAGTAAAGATGAGGTCAAGCGTATTGCCTGCTTTGTGAGTAGGGGGGGACGGTGAGAGGGTGAGGTCAAAAGAGGAGAGGAGTGGAAAGAAGGAGGCAGAGAGAAATGAGTCAAATGTAGACGTAGGGAGGTTGAAATCCCCCAGAACTGTGAGGGGTGAGTATCCGACACAGAGACAAGACCGAGACACTCAATATGTGGTCTCGGTACTACAAGAGTACTACAACACTGGGAGGGCGGGTGGGGAGGGGGTCTCCCAAGTGGGTGGGCCTATGCCCTCCTAGGCCCACCCATGGCTGCACCCCTGACCAGTCATGTTAAATCCATAGATCAGGACCTAATTAATTTATTAAAATTTGTAACAGATTGACCAATAGCATTTATGTAAATAGAGAAAAGAACAGGTCCTAGTATTGACCCCTGCGGAACACCTTTATGTAATTCGGATTTAACCCCATCAATCAAGATGGCCTGAGTTCTGTCAGTAAGATAATCATAAACCATGAACAGGAGTCAGAGCTCAGGCCTATCGAGGAAAATGTATTCATTAAAATATCATGATCAACAGGATCAAAAGCTTTTGACAGGTCCACAAACAAAGAAGCACATTTCATTTTAGTGTCTAAAGCATTGATGAGATCATTAACAACTAAACTGGTTGCTGTAATAGTGCTATGCCCAGGCCTAAACCCTGATTGGTTTACATTCAAAATACATTTCTCAGATAAAAAAGAGCAAAGTTGTACATTTAGCAAGGATTCAAGAATCTTAGCCAAGGACAAGGAAGCCTTGAAATGGGGCGATAATTATTAAGATCTCTACTATCCCCGCCCTTATGGAGTGGCAGCACAAGAGAACATTTCCATACTTTTGGAATACTTCCTGTTAAATGTCAAATGTGGATTATTGAGCCAACAATGATGGGCGCTGCACACTTAAACAGACCGGGATCCAATTAGTCGGCCCCTGTGGATTTCTTGTTGTCTATTGCTAGCAAAGCATCCAGGACTTATTTTTCTGTAAGTAGCCTAAAAAAAGCTTTGACTATTATTTATCTGATCATTCAGCAAGTTTCCCTTATCAGCATCCAGCCCAATATCATTGTGAATAGGCTTAGAAGTTCATTCAAAGAGATAGCCCGCTGAAATAAAATGGTGATTAAATGCATCCATAATGAGGCCAGGTCTGAATTAATTTGTTGTGGCAGGGATTTGACAGTTTTGCAGAATTTAGCCAGGTTCCCATTACAATCCGAAAGAGTAAACATAATAATCTGATTTAGCCTTTCTGATTTGTCTAACACAATCATTTTAGTCATTTAGCAGACGCTCTTATCCAGAGCGACTTACAGTTAGTGAGTGCATACATTATTATTTTTTCATACTGGCCCGCTGTGGGAATCGAACCCACAACCCTGGCGTTGCAAACTCCATGCTCTACCAACTGAGCTACATCCCTGCCGGCCATTCCCTCCCCTACCCTGAACAAATTGTGCGCCGCCCCATGGGTCTCCCGGTCACGGCCGGCTACGACAGAGCCTGGATTCAAACCAGGATCTCTAATGGCACAGCTAGCACTGTGATGCAGTGCCTTAGACCACTGCCCCACTCGGGAGGCTATGATTCTTCAGTTGCTTAAAAGCTTGCCAGTCCGGGCCTAAGCCTGTGTTCCTGGCCTTGATCCAAGCATCATGAATGACTTCTGATAATTCCAGAGTGTACCAGGCATTCAATTTACCTTTAACCCTTAATTTTTTTAATGGAGCATGATTATCCACAATAGTATTGAAGACATCTGCAAAAAGGCTGAAAGTTAAATCAGGTTCAGTGATAGCTGAAATACAATCAAGGTCACTAAAATAAAGATAATGTAAAAAAAAAGAAGCCTGGTTCACTTTATTTGTAATGGCAAGCCAGATAAAATTAAACGGGCCTATTTATATAATTAATATGAATTCGGAGGGCAGAAATTATTAAAAATTAAAGCACTGGACCTCTCACTAAAGGCTTCAGTCATACAAACGCTATACTTAAATCCGAACTGGTTCTCTAGCAGATTAGTAAGAATGGCTCACCCCGTGTTCAAGAATGGCCTTTTTCCCTTTATTCAGATTACAACCTCTCACTTTCAGTTATTTGAAAATTAAAACAAGGCATAGAAAGCTGGTTGCAATTTCAGTTTAAGCTACCAGAAAAGACAGAACAAATATTACAACAAATATTATAGTTAAACTCAAATATACTAATTCATAATAAAAAACATTATTTCTGAAGGTTTTTACTTTTTAAATGATCTAATCTTTGTAAATTATATCATAAATAGGACTTGTGGAGGTATGTCACATCCAGTTAACAAAAAATATATGGAAATGTCTACTCTATCCAAAACTACAACCAACTGGTTGCAGCATTACCATAGAAATGGAGAAGGCAAGTAGAAGGGGGAGAAGGTAAGGAACTTGTCTGTCGGCCCTGCATTTAAGACCAAAATTGTGACAAATAAAAAAGTATACCAGTTTCATTTAAGGACCAAAACCTTGACAGCTGCCCCATACATGTTGCAAAATAGTTGGGAAGAGATTTCCGATGTACCGATTCCATGGCACATGGTTTATGAACTGATACATAAAACGACGCCGGATACCAAACACAGTTTTTCAATTTACATTATTATACAAAAAGAATGTTATATACAGTATATGGGGGATACAACCATCCCAGCTCTGCAGATTTTGCTGCGAAGAGACAAAATCATTAGATCACTTGTTTTGGTACTCCCCATATGTAGCTTTTTTTGGTCACAGATTCAGGAATGGCTGAAGAATTGCAACATTTACCAGGCACTAACTCTGCAAATACCACTGCTGGGTGACTTGAAAAGCCATAGCCAATCGGTCAATAATATAATAATACTCATAGCAAAAATGTTTTAAGTTACAATCCGTAGAAACGATGAGAATAGAAAGGTTCAGAACATTTGGGAAACATCATAGCACAGTTGAAAAATTTGAAATCAAAACTGGATGGTTTTCAGAGATAGATGGGAGCGGTTGAGGGTAGCTGAAGGGTGGGACAAAAAACAAAACAAAGTTAACTAATATAAAATGTACTGTGTCCGTAAAATGTATATAGTATGTACAGTATAAGCTGGAAGTAGAAGCCTAAGTATTGTTGTCCATTAATCTCCAATTAGGGGAGGGTTGGTAGGGTTAGGGGAAAATAATAAAGAAGGAAATTATATTTAATAAAAAATATATATATTAAAAATAATATTTACAAAATAATATATATATGGGGGATTGGAAATGATGCAGACAATTACATTGATAGAAGCCCCAATCTATCTGCATTATTAAAGCTGATCTACTATAAAAAGCCTGTTCACTGATGTTTTTAAAGTTCCTCTTTGTGTTGACATGAGGCTTAGATTTTTGTATTCTCACATCTCTAACACAAACAACTGGGTAATGGTCACTAATATCTTGGGCGAAGACACCAGTAGAAAATATATTTGCAATTTCAGTTTAAGCTACCAGAAAAGACAGAACAAATATTACAACAAATATTATAGTTAAACTCAAATATACTAATTCATAATAAAAAACGGGCGGCAGGTAGCTTAGTGGTTAAGAGCGAAAGGTCGCTGGTTCTAATCACCGAGCTGACTAGGCGAGAAATCTGTCAATATGCCCTTGAGCAAGGCACTTAACCATAATTGCTCCTGTAAGTCGCTCTGGATAAGAGCGTCTGCTAAAATGACTAAAATGTAAAATATTTCTCTGATGCATTTGTTAAAATAAGATCAATCAGAATTGACTTTGAAGGATCTTTAGGGTTCGGCCTTGTTGGCTTAGTCACCAACTGGGTTAGGTTTAGATCATTACACATGTCTTTTACATTGTCTGAAGCCTGCATTTCCCAATCATAATTTAGGTCACCCAGGATAATAACTTCTGATTTAGTAAAAGAAGACAACAAACTAGTTAACTCCTCAAGTGCACAAAGGTTAGCTGAGGGAGGACGGTAGACCCCTATGACAGTTGTGGATACATTTTTCCCCAGACAAAGGCTTAAAGATAGTATCTAAACATTTTTGACAGACAGAGAAATTATTTTTTATAAGAATGGCCACTCCACCACCTCTACCCTGTCTATCAGCTCTGAACACATTGTAACCCCCAATATTAATATCTGAGTCCAGAATGTCCCAAGAGATCCAATTTTAAGTCAATACCAGAATGTCCGTATTCGTCTGCATTAGGAATGTTAACAGTTAACCATTAGTCGGTTAGCCGCAGAAAATAGATTTGAAAGGTCTTGCTTATCGGTTTATAGGGTGATTTGCATAATTTTGTGGAATGAAAGTGGCGCATGTGTATTTTTGTGTCTTTGGTGTGAAAACGAATTTGAACTGTAGAGGGCGCTTTACAACCAAGAATACGCTTGGAAGCATTCACATCGGCTAGAGGCCTTGCTAAAGTTACAGTGAGGGAAAAAAGTATTTGATCCCCTGCTAATTTTGTACGTTTGCCCACTGACAAAGAAATGATCAGTCTATATTAATGGTAGGTTTATTTGAACAGTGAGAGACAGAATAACAACAAACAAATCCAGAAAAATGCATGTCAAAAATGTTATAAATTGATTTGCATTTTAATGAGGGAAATAAGTATTTGACCCCTCTGCAAAACATGACTTAGTACTTGGTGGCAAAACCCTTGTTGGCAATCACAGAGGTCAGACGTTTCTTGTAGTTGGCCACCAGGTTTGCACACATCTCAGGAGGGATTTTGTCCCACTCCTCTTTGCAGATCTTCTCCAAGTCATTAAGGTTTTGAGGCTGACGTTTGGCAACTCGAACCTTCAGCTCCCTCCACAGATTTTCTATGGGATTAAGGTCTGGAGACTGGCTAGGCCACTCCAGGACCTTAATGTGCTTCTTCTTGAGCCACTCCTTTGTTGCCTTGGCCGTGTGTTTTGGGTCATTGTCATGCTGGAATACCCATCCACGACCCCTTTTCAATGCCCTGGCTGAGGGAAGGAGGTTCTCACCCAATATTTGACGGTACATGGCCCCGTCCATCGTCCCTTTGATGCGGTGAAGTTGTCCTGTCCCCTTAGCAGAAAAATACCCCCAAAGCATAATGTTTCCACCTCCATGTTTGACGGTGGGGATGGTGTTCTTGGGGTCATAGGCAGCATTCCTCCTCCTCCAAACACGGTGAGTTGAGTTGATGCCAAAGAGCTCCATTTTGGTTTCATCTGACCACAACACTTTCACCCAGTTCTCATCTGAATCATTCAGATGTTCATTGGCAAACTTCAGACCGGCATGTATATATGCTTTCTTGAGCAGGGGGACCTTGCGGGCGCTGAAGGATTTCATTCCTTCACGGCGTAGTGTGTTACCAATTGTTTTCTTGGTGACTATGGTCCCTGCTGCCTTGAGATCGACAAGATTCTCCCGTGTAGTTCTGGGATGATTCCTCACCGTTCTCATTATCATTGCAACTCCACAAGGTGAGATCTTGCATGGAGCCCCAGGCCAAGGGAGATTGACAGTTATTTTGTGTTTCTTCCATTTGCGAATAATGGCACCAACTGTTGTCACCTTCTCACCAAGCTGCTTGGCGATGGTCTTGTAGCCCATTCCAGCCTTGTGTAGGTCTACAATCTTGTCCCTGACATCCTTGGAGAGCTCTTTGGTCTTGGCCATGGTGGAGAGTTTGGAATCTGATTGATTGATTGCTTCTGTGGACAGGTGTCTTTTATACAGGTAACAAGCTGAGATTAGGAGCACTCCCTTTAAGAGTGTGCTCCTAATCTCAGCTCATTACCTGTATAAAAGACACCTGGGAGCCAGAAATCTTTCTGATTGAGAGGGGGTCAAATACTTATTTCCCTCATTAAAATGCAAATCAACATTTTTGACAAGCATTTTTCTGGATTTTGTTGTTGTTATTCTGTCTCTCACTGTTCAAATAAACCTACCATTAAAATTATAGACTGATCATTTCTTTGTCAGTGGGCAAACGTACAAAATCAGCAGGGGATCAAATACTTTTTTCACTCACTGTAGCTTGGTAACTGAGGGAAAATGAAGTGCACCAAACGTAGCTAATTTCCCCCCAACATCGGACACCCCCTAACTTCGGACACTCTCTAGCGGTTGGAGGACTAAATCACCTCGAGCTCAACATTTAAATGGACTGGAAAATAACGGTATGTTTTGCGACTAAAGACACCCTTCTAGCTAGCTGACCACCAATTTTCATTGCAATTTATGTAAGTTAAGTTAGGTTATGAGAGTATTCAAAAAAGTAATTATATACACATTTTGTGGGACACGCTGTATATTGTAAAATTCGACTGCACGACAGATCACACATCAATATAATATCTAACTTTTTACCTCTGAAATATATCTAACGGATTTGCTAATGTTGCTAGCTTAGTTGCTAAATGTTGATAGAACTGTTTAGTAACCAAAAAGGAAAGAAAACAGCTAAATGTTGTCAAGCTTTACCGTATCAAAATTGGAGTTGTCTGTGACGGGGGCGTTTTGTGCAATCTGCAAACAATTATTTTGAACTTTGAACCATGAACTTTGACACCTATCACTGTTTGGCTATGTTTCATCTTACAACAGCTACATCGAGGCAGTATTTAGTCAAATGTTACAATGTATCCATCAATATTAAACTAATTGGGACACTAATTTTCATTACAGATAACATCTTTCTAAAATGTGTATAGTATGCCAAGTTATTTAGCTAAATGTATTTCCCACCACAGCATGGAGAAAGTCAAGAGCTGAGTCCGACGATGGACACCTTCTTCACTTCTTATGAGAAGCACTTGGAGGAGAGTGGGTTGAGGGAAAAACCCAGACAAATCTATAACTGCGATGAGTCTGGGTCTCTTAGCAACCAGAGCAGGCACAAAGTGCTGGCTCCCGGGACGCAAAACACGTGTACCAGCAGGCTACGGGGACCAAGGAGCACATCACAGTGCTGGCCTGCTTCAAAACAGCTGGGGAGGACGTCCCCCTGTTTATCATCTACCCCAAGTGTTTCCCCGGTGGCCACTACGCACTGGGAAGCCCCCCCAAGCCTTGTATGGATGGTCTAACAGTGGCTACATTGACGGTGACCTGTTCAGGAAGTGGTTTTAGCACTTAATGAAGCATGCAGTGAAGGAGTGCCTTCTCCTAATCCTCTTTGATGGGCCCAAGAGCCACATGGACCCGGAGGTGCTCGCGGCGGCACAAAGGGAAGGGGTTATTCTTCTTTGTCTTTCACCACACTGCACCAATGTCCTGCAGCCACTGGACGTGGCATACTTGGGCCCTTTACAGGCTGAATTCTCCAAGGTAGCTGGAGACCTCAGCCATTTTGACCACTCCTACATGGTAAACAAATCAGAATTTGCCAGAGTATTCCGCTACCCGTACCAGCACTGCAAGGACATGCGCTATGTGGTGGAAGGGTTTAAGAAGTGTGGCCTCTTCCCTTTTGACCCTTCAGCCATTGAAGGGACCCGTTTAATGCCGTCTCGGTCCCTACCAGGTCCCACCACCGCCTCTCCTGGAACCAGCAGCATTGTGCCGTCCACCAGCACCTCCTCCCCAGCAACCACAGGAGGGCCCTCAGCCCCTGCTCCAGTTCCAGCCCCTGCTCCTGGTTAGTTGTCACACAGAGTAAAGTTATCCTATACAAATATAGGCCTATTATTGTTCAGTTAGGCTACATTTATTTGCCACAGTATTTGTTTCAAATGTAGGCATACAATTTGCTGACGACAGTCCACTTCGATGTGCCTGCTGTTAATTGAAAGATTAAATGTTAACGGTTTTGAAAATAAAATGGAAACGCTAAATCATATATTGTGGTTTTTGTTACTGTTGTTTTGTTAATTTGGTACAATATTTGTTGTACAGTGTAGCCTACATTTTTCTGACGATATGTTATATTTCGACGAGCCTTTACTACTAATTGAAATAGCAAATGTTTTATTTTGGAAATGAACGTTTTTACATTTGGCTGCTTCATTTTAATAAAGCTCTTAATGAAAATGGCCTTTCCTTGTACGTATGCAATTCACACAGGAGTCAGAAGTTATCAGGGTAACATTATTTTATTTAGTCAAGTTTATCTGCCATGGTTGCTAAAAAGGAGTAAAAATGTGTAACAGAAAGTGTCTCTCATTACAACGAAATTACTGTGTGTGTTGATAAATCAAATGCATCAAAGGAATATTTGTCAGAAGTGTAGAGAGGAGTAGGCAGTCGTAGGTTTCAACTACTGACTTTTTTAAAGCACCATAGCTTAAAGCGGGACGAAACCCACAGTGCAAAATATAAAGTACTCAGGAAATAGTAGGAGAGATTCGTCTCAGGAAAACAAGCAACATATACAATGACCGACAAAGACAAATGACAGAGGGAGTATATATACAGTGTAAAAGTGGGGATTGGAACCAGGTGTGTGTAAGGATGACGAGACAAGTCTGGGGTTGATGAGTGTAGGGCGTTTGCCAGCAGCAGGTTCGGCAGCAGCTAGAAGGCTGGCGACGCCGAACGCCTGAGCTGGACAGGAGGGGGAGACAAAGCGAAGGCTGGTGTGACAGTACCCCCCCGAGGCGCTGCTCCAGCAGCGGGGCGCCGCCGTCCTTGGGGACGACCCCGGAGACGCGGTGCGGGTCGGTCAGGACGACGCCTGTGGAAATCCCGAATGAGAGAACGGTCCAGGACGTCCCACGCCGGAACCCAGCACCGCTCTTCGGGACCGTACCCCTCCCAGTCGACCAGGTGCTGAAGAGTCCCCCCATCATTGATTCTCCTCAGGACTTTGAACGGCCCCATATACCGCGGGCTCAGCTTCCGGCAGGGCAGGTGGAGGGGCAGGTCCTTCGTAGAAAGCCAGACCCTGTCACCGGGGTGAAAGACCAGGGGCACACTGCGGTGACGATCGGCCTGTGCCTTCTGCTGGAGGACGAAGCGCTGGAGACGGGTGTGCACTGTGTTCCATACCTCCTCAGCGCGCCAGAACCAATCGTCCACCGCAGGAGCCTCGATCTGACTCCGGTGCCAGGGTGCCAGGGCCGGCTGATAGCCTAGAACACACTGAAATGGTTTGAGGTTAGTGGAGCAGCCCACTCCCCCGGCTGGTCCTGACAGTAACTACGAAGGTACCTACCCAGTTCCTGATTTACCTTTTCCACCTGCCCATTAGATTGGGGACGGTACCCGGAGGTGAGGCTGACCGTGACCCCCAGTCATTCCATGAAGGCCTTGCAGACACAGGAGGTGAACTGAGGACCACGGTCAGACACGATGTCCTCCGGGATCCTGTAGTGCCGGAAGACATGAGAGAAGAGAGCCTCCGCGGTCTGCATGGCCGTAGGGAGACCAGGCAGAGGAATCAAACGACAGGCTTTGGAAAACCGGTCCACAACGACCAGGACGGTGGTGTGCCCCTCTGAGGGGGGAAGGTCTGTGACAAAGTCCACTGAGAGATGGGACCAGGGTCGTGTGGAACTGGCAGTGGATGGAATTTGCCATAGGGGAGGTGTCGCTGTGTCTTGCTCTGTGCGCAGGTGGCGCAGGAAGAGACATAAACCCGGACGTCCCGGGCCAAGGTGGGCCACCAGTACTTGGCGGAGAGACAGTCGATAGTAAGGAATGGGTGTTGAGCACCCTCCAGCCAGTGCCACCATCCCTTCAGCGCCTTGTTGACGGCCAATAACTCACAATCCCCCATGTCGTAATTCCGCTCCGCGGGAGATAGCTTCCGTGAGTAGAAGGCACATGGATGGAGTTTAGGCGGTGATCCAGTACGTTGAGAGAGAACAGCCCCTACACCAACCTCAGATGCGTCCACCTCCACGATGAAGGGCAGAGACGGGTCAGGGTGAGCCAGAACCGGTGCGTTCGTAAACCGTTCCTTGAGAGCATGAAAGGCTTCATTGGCCTCCCCAGTCCAGCTCAGCTATCGAGGACCTCCCTTCAGGAGGGAGGTGAGAGGGGCCACCACTGTGCTGAAACCCCTAATGAAGCACCTGAAATAGTTGGAAAAACCTAGGAAGCGCTGAACCGCCTTGATGTTGGAGGGAACAGGCCACGACCGCACTGCACTGACCCTCTGTTCTTCCATCTCCACTCGCGCGGTGGATATCCGATAGCCCAGGAAGGAGAACGCCTGTTGGAAGAAAAGGCACTTCTCTGCCTTGGCGTACAGGTGATGCCCTATCAGCCTCTCCAAAATGGACCTGACATGAGAGACATGTTGCTCGCCAGTGGAGTACACTACAGAGTGAGCGAACATGTCTCTAAACACCTCGTTAATGAAGGATTGGAACATCGAGGGCGCATTTGTCAGGCCGTAGGGCATTACCCCGTATTCGTAGTGCTCGGTGCTGAAGGCGGTCTTCCATTCATTCCCCGCTCTGATGCGCACCAGGTTGTAGGCACTGCGTAAATTTAATTTGGTAAGTACTTTGCACCGTGCATCTGTTCGATCATAGTGGGTATGAGAGGCAGGGGATAACTGAATTTAACCGTAGCCTTATTCAGTGTCAGGTAATTGATACAGGGGCGGAGACCTCTGTCCTTCTTCTTCACGAAAAATAACCTGGAAGAGGCCGGAGAGGTGGACAGACAGAGGAATCGTTGGGCCAGCGCCTCCTGGATGTAGACCTCCATGGCTTCGGTCTCTGTATGCGAGAGATGGTAGATGTGCCCCCGCGGTAGGGTATAACCAGGCAGTAGGTCGATAGTGCAGTCCCATGGGCGATGAGGGGGCAGGCACGTGGCACGAGTCTTCAAAAAAGCCACCTGTAGGTCCCGGTATTCCTCCGGGATAGGGACGTGGTGGCCTGGTCCGGACTTTCCTGTCACGACTTCCGCCAAGGCTGCCCCCCCCTCCTGGTTTGGGCAGGCTTTGGCGTTCGTCGTCACCGGAGTACTAGCTACTGCCGATCCCATTCTCATCACTCCACTTGTCATGTCTTGTCAATCACACTTCCCCTAATTAGTATGTGTATAAGTGTTCCCTCTGTTCCACTTGTCTTTGTGAGTGATTGTTTTGTTGTGAGAGCGTGTAGCTCGGTTGAGCTACATTTCACTGTGTTATTGCCAAGGTGTATGTTTTCCCTTGTACAGTTTCGTTTAACGCTTGGGGTGTTTGATTTATGCAAACGGATTAAACTCTGGACTTCGGTATTTTACCTCCTGCGCCTGACTCCTTCTTTCACACCTCGTCACAGAATCACTCACCTGATCTGATATGGAGACAGCAGGAGAAGACCGCATGCCTGGAGTTGTGGCAAGGGTCCAGGAGCATTCCTCGATGTTGGCCAGCTTGGGGGAAGCGATGGATCGGGTTCTACAGATGGTTGAATGCCTGGAGAGGAGAGGATCCGATCTATCGAGACCAGCTGGTCAACCGGATCCAGCCACCTACACCCCAGCCCCTGGAGGGATCCAGATATCCAGGCCACTGGCATTTGATGGGACTGCAGCGCGATGTAAGGGATTCCTTCTCCAACTGGAGTTGTATTTCTCCAGCATCAGACCGGAGCCCCGGGAGCGGGAGAAGGTATCCATCCTCGTTTCCTGCCTTTGTGGGAGAGCCCTGGAGTGGGCCAACGCGGTGTGGAACGAGGGAGGTACCACGTTGGAGAACTACGGGGTTTTTGATCACCTGCCTGAGGGTCGAGAGGTGGGCGAACGACAGGTTCATCTAAGGCAGGGGACGAGGACCGCTCAGGACTACGCGCTGGAGTTCCGGACGCTGGCAGCGGGGTCTGGTTGGAACGAGCGGGCCCTGATAGACAATTTCCGGTGCCACCTAAGGGAGGACGTCCGACGGGAGCTAGCCTGCCGGGATGCCATGCTATCGTTATCCCAACTGGTGGACATGGCCATCCGGCTGGATAATCTGCTAGCAGCCAGAGGACGTCCTGGTAGGGGTCTGCCCGTTCCCACTCTGGACGACTCTGACCCCAAGCAGATGGAGCTGGGGGGAGCCGCCGGTCGAGAGAGCGCAGGAGGACAACGAAGGGACAATCCACCTCACGTCGCTGTCAATGTGCTTTTGGGTCTGGAGGCGGTAGGCAGGGTACTCATTCATCACCCCAGGTAACGAACACCCAAACGTGTACAGAGCCCTTTGCGGTGTATTTTATCTATCTCCTTTCCAGATCACTTGGTAGGTTCCCAGTGTAAGCTGGGAATTTATTGGACAGGGCATTTGCACACCGTCAAGGCATTTCATTGGTTCCCCTAACCATTCCACTCCCCATCAGAGCACTAGATTGTCGACCATTAGGGTCCGGGTTGGTTAAGGAAGTTAATGTACCAGTCACCATGATTACGCAGGAGACACATGTTGAGCAGATCACCTTTACGATTATTGAGTCTCCTGCTTACCCTGTAGTCTTGGGTATCCCGTGGTTAGCCCTTCACAACCCCAATTTCTCATGGCCGCAGAGGGTTCTTACGGGGTGGTCGCGTGAGTGTCCGGGTAGGTGTCTAGGTGTTTCCGTTGGTGCGACCACGGTGGAAAGTCCAGATGGTACCCCCACCGTGCGCATTCCCCCGAATACCATGATCTGGCGCAAGCGTTTTCCAAGACGCAAGCGACTAAATTACCACCTCATCGGGAGGGGGATTGCGCTGTACCTCCCAGGAGTCATGTGTATCCCCTGTCGCAGGCTGAAATGGAGGCTATGGAAATATATGTCACCGAGTCCCTGCGCCAGGGGTATATACGTCCCTCCACTTCACCTGCCTCCTCGAGTTTCTTCTTTGTGAAGAAGAAAGATGGTGGTTTATGCCCGTGCATTGATTATCGACCACTGAATAATGTGACGGTTACGATTTAGTTATCCTCTTCCCCTCATTCCTTCAGTGATTGAGTCAATGCATGGGGCCCGTTCTTTCACCAAATTAGACCTCAGGAGTGCCTACAACCTGGTGCGTATTCGGGAAGGGGATGAGTGGAAAACAACATTCAGCACAACCTCGGGGCATTATGAATACCTGGTGACGCCCTACGGTTTGATGAATGCTCCATCTGTTTTCCAGTCCTTTGTGAACGAGGTGTTTCGGGACATGCTTGGTCGTGGTGTGGTGGTCTACATCGATGACATCCTGGTGTATTCCACTACGTGCGCCAAGTATGTGTCCCTGGTTCGCAAAGTACTGGTCCGACTGCTGGAAAATTATCTTTATGCCAAGGTTAAGAAGTGTGAGTTTTTCCAGCAGTCAATCTCCTTCCTCGGATATCGCATTACCACCACAGGTGTGGAGATGGAGGGAGACTGCATTGCAGCCGTGCGTAATTGGCCGACTCCAACCACGGTAAAGGAGGTGCAGCGCTTCCTTGGCTTTGCCAACTACTATCGAAGGTTTATTTGGGATTTTGGCAAGGTCGCAGCTCCCATTACCTCCTTGTTGAAGGGTGGGCCGTCCCGGCTCCGCTGGTCTGCTGAGGCTGATTTGTCATTCAGTAGATTGCGGGGTCTGTTCACCTCAGCCCCGGTACTGGCTCACCCCGATCCATCACTACCATTCGTAGTGGAGGTGGATGTGTCCGAGGTAAGGATAGGAGCTGTCTTATCCCAATGCTCGGGCACGCCACCCAAGCTCCGCCCCTGTGCCTTCTTTTCTAAGAAGTTCAGTTTGGCGGAGCAGAACTACGGCGTTGGTGATCGGGAGCTGTTGGCTGTTGTCCGAGCTTTGACGGTGTGGAGACATTGGCTCAAAGGGGCGAAACACCCTTTCCTCGTCTGGACATACCACTGTAACCTGGAGTACATTCGGGCAGCGAGGAGGCTGAATCCTCGCCAGGCCAGGTGGGCCCTCTTCTTCACCCGGTTTGATTTCACACTCTCATACATTCCGGGTTCGAAGAACGTGAAGGCACTGTCTCGGCTGTATGACACAGAGGAGAGGCCCAGAGACAACACCCCCATACTCCCGGCCTCATGCATTGTGGCGCCGGTAGTATGGGCGATGGACGCAGATATAGCGCAGGCATTACGCACAGATCCATCTCCACCGCAGTGTCCAGCTGGGCTGCAGTACGTGCCTGCGCTTATCCGTGATCGTCTGATCTACTGGGCACACACGTCACCCTCCTCTGGTCATCCAGGTATTGGTCGTAAAATGCGCTGCCTGACCGAGAAAAACTGGTGGCCTACCTTGGCTAAGGACGTGAGGGTGTATGTTTCCTAATGCTCATTGTGCGCCCAGAGTAAGGCACCTAGGCACCTCCCAGCGGGTAAGCTACAACCTTTACCAGTTCCACAACGACCATGGTCTCACCTGAGTATTGATTTTCTCACTGATCTTCCCCCCTCCCAAGGTAACACCACGATCCTGGTCGTTGTGAACCGCTTTTCAAAGTCCTGCCGCCTCCTTCCTCTGCGCGGTCTCCCCACGGCCCTACAAGCTGTGGAGGCTCTGTTTACTCACGTCTTCCGGCACTACGGGGTACCAGAGGATATAATGTCCGACCGAGGTCCCCAGTTCACGTCTAGAGTCTGGAAGGCTTTCATGGAACGTCTGGGGGTCTCGGTCAGCCTGACCTCTGGTTTTCACCCCGAGAGCAATGGACAGGTGGAAAGGGTGAATCAAGATGTGGGTAGGTTCCTGCGGACCTACTGTCAGGACCGGCTGGGGGAGTGGTCGGTGTTCCTGCCATGGGCAGAATATGCTCAGAACTCTCTCTGCCACTCCTCCACTAACCTAACAGCCTTCCAATGTGTTTTGGGGTACCAACCGGTCCTGGCACCGTGGCACCAGAGCCAGACCGAGGCTCCCGCGGTGGATGACTGGTTTCGGCACGCGGAGGAGAGTTGGGACGCTGCCCACGTTCGCCTCCAGCGCACCGTGCGTTGTCAGAAGGCCAACGCTGACCGCCACCGCAGGGAGGCCCCAGTGTTTATACCGGGGGATCGGGTCTGGCTCTCGACCCGGAATCTGCCACTCTGCCTGCCCTGCCGGAAGCTGAGTCCGGCAGGGCGGGACATCCTCGATCCCTCCCTGTTGAGGGATTTCCACCGTCGCCATCCGACTCGCCCTGCTACGCGTCCTCCTGACCTTCCCCGAGGGGTGGGTACTGTCACGACTTCCGCCGAGGCTGCCCCCCCTCCTGGTTCGGGCAGGCTTCAGCGTTCGTCTTCACTAGAGTATTAGCTACTGCCGATCCCATTCTCATCAGTCCACTTGTCATGTCTTGTCAATCACACACACCTGGTGTGTGATTTGTATGTGTATAAGTATTCCCTCTGTTCCCCTTGTCTTTGTGAGTGATTGTTTTGTTGTGAGAGCGTGTAGCTCGGTTGAGCTACATTTCACTGTGTTATTGCCAAGGTGGATGTTTTCCCGTTTGAATATTGGGGCATTTGATTTATGAAAACAGATGAAACTCTGGACTTCGGTATTTTACCTCCTGCGCCTGACTCCTTCTTTCACACCTCGTCACATTTCCACGGAGGTGGCACAGATAGAAACTGAGAGACACCTCCCCTGACACTCCTGCGACCAACCCAACAACCTCCTCTCTGTCCACGATATACTGGGGTTATGCAACTGTAACCAGGGGAGACCTAAAACTACGGGGTGTGCAGGAGAGTCTAAGATGAGGAACGTGATGCGTTCATGGTGGTTGTGATCAACTGTGAGGGAAATGGGAGTTGTGGTCTGGCTCACCAGTCCTATTCCTAGGGGACGGTTGTCTAGGGCATGGACTGGGATAGGGGGTTGTAAAGGGACTAGAGGAATGCGTAATGATAAGGCCACTGACCGGTCTAGGAAATTACCTGCAGCACCTGAGTCCACTAAGGCAGGACTCAGTGGGGGACCAGGATAGTCCGGGAAGGTGACAGGGAGGAGGACGGGCTAGTTGGACAGAGAGGAGCAAGGCATGTCCACGCCTACCTTGGAAGGTGCAGGAGCGCTCCTCAGCCTGTTGCTTCCTCACCTGGTTCTCCTTCTGGGACAGGAGTCCAGGGGTTGTCCGACTCCCCGCAGTAGGAGCAGAGACCCTGTTGACGGTGGCATTGACGTTCCTCTGGGGGAAGGTGCGTCGTGCCCACCTCCATGGGCTCAGTCTCGCTGGAGGTTCCTGGGAGAAACCTGAACCCCTGGGATGGGCGACGACGGGCACGCAGGAGATTATCCAGACGGATGGCCATGGCGATGAGCTGGTCCAGCGTGAGGTCCTCATCACGACAGGCCAGCTCGGTCTGGACGTCCGCCTGTAGCCCACTGCGGAAAACTGTCAACAGGGCCTGGTCTTTCCAGCGTACTCAGACGCTGTCCTGGACCCCTGGCACAGATGTTGGAGATGCTCACCTCCCTCTCGGCCCTCTGTTGGGTGGTCGGAAATGGCACGGAAGAGTTGGATGAAGCGCTCATAGGACTGTACTTCTGGACCGTCCCGCTCCCAGATGGCGTGCGCCCACTCCAGAGCCTGGCCTGTCAGCACTGAAATCACCAAGGCCACCTTGTCCCTCTCAGAGGCCGTCCCGGCATGACGTGCAAGGTGGAGGTCACACTGCAGGAGAAACCACCTACAGTGAGCTGGGGTTCTGTCAAACCGCTCAGGGAGGGGCAGGTGGACGTTGCTGATCGGACCGGGTGATGTTGATGGTGGGGGTGTGGCTGGAATGACCATGAGGAGCTGGGAAGGTGGAGGTGTAGCCTGCAGTTGGCGTACGGTCCGGATCACCTCGTCCATGGCAGTCCTGAGATGCTCCAGGCACGAGTCGTGCTGTAGGAGCTTCGCTTCGCTCCTACAGCGGAGAGGTCGGGATGTCCTGCTGCCTCCTGTTTTCTTGGGTCGGTCATTCTGTCACGAGTGTAGAGAGGAGTAGGCAGGAGGCAGTCGCAGGTTAGAACTACTGAATTTATTAAAGCGCTATTGCTTAAAGTGGGACGAAACCCATGTGCAAAATATAAAGTACTCAGGAAATAGTAGGAGAGATTCTTCTCAGGAAAACAAGCAACATATACAATGACTGACAAAGACAAATGACAGAGGGAGTATATATACAGTGATAGAGTGGGGATTGGAACCAGGTGTGTGTAATGATGATGAGACAAGTCTGGGGTTGATGAGTGAAGGGCGTTTGCCAGCAGCAGGTTTGGCAGCAACTAGAAGGCCGGAGACGCCGAACACCTGAGTTGGACGGGAGGGGGAGCCAAAGCGAATGCTGGTGTGACAATATGGTGTGACATTAAATCAAGACCATAGACTTAACATCTAAATGAAATGTAGGCCCAGTTAAAGCCTCTAAATATAGGTTATTAAGTCACAACAGGGCAGACTAAATGCCACATCAACGAATGAATGCATTGCCGTGCCTGGGGGCCGGATTCATCACCTCTGAATGGACAGCGCTTAAAATGTGGCGCCAAAACTAATCCGAAACAGGTATAGTCGGCAGAGCTCCATGGTGCTGAATGAACAGTGTTTCTGTCTTGTATTTTCTGTAGGTCACGTCATTTTACTGTTTTGAAAACATTTTGCAGTTTGTTGACCGGTTAATGAGGGTCGGTTAGTCCGCAGCAAAATTGACCGAAATTTGCATGCAGCCCAGATCTAGATCAGTGGAGGCTGCTGAGGGGAGAACGGCTCATAATAATGGCTGGAATGGAGCCAATGGAATGGCATAAACCATGTGTTTGATGTATTTGATGCCATTCCATATATTCCGCTCCAGCCATTACCACGAACCCGTCCAACCCAATTAAGGTGCCACCAACCTCCTGTGATCTAGATACAGTTTACCAAAGACCGCTGCCTTGAGCTGGGCTTACGGTGTGTGACATGCCTCCACTGGGATGCAACTACTCTGTAGTTGCAAAGTAGCTAAAAAGTAGTAAGTATTTGCAAAGTTGCCAAAATGCTAAAGTTGTCTGTGATGAGATTCGAACACCAACCTTTGGGTTGCTAGATGTTCGCATTAGATGTTCGCATTACACACCCACCCACCTTACTTTGATTTTGCCTTAAAGGTATACTTCGGGATTTTGGCAATGAGGCAGTGTATCTGCTTCCCAGGAGTCAGATGAAGACGTGGATACCATTTTTATGTCTCTGTGTCCAGTATGAAGGAAATTAGAGGTAGTTTCACGAGCCAATTCTAACTAGTATTAGCGCAATGAATGGAAATTCTGTCTTATTTAATCATACCAACGTAACATATCATACTAATTTCAGTGTCCCGGATTTCTGTTTACTATGTTACATCTAGTCTATGAGACCAGGCTGTTCTGTTGGGTCTTAAGACATGACATGATCTGGTTGTTTGAAAATTATGGACTTTATCATTTTGGCAGTTGTTATCATCAAATCATAGCCTACTCTGAAATAATTGTGTTGTTTTCACTATTGACCTCACGTTCCACTAATGATAGCTCTCTGGAGTATAGTTCAGTGCAAAGTAAGTCAGTTTGCAGGTTTGCAAGCTGACAAAGAAAGAAACTGTATTAAGGCTACTGTGTTACTGAAGGTGTTGCTGGATGTTACTGTATATGTAATAATAAGGTAAGGCTACTGGACCTACATACCATGACACAAAGTCTGTCCGCTTTAGCATATTCTGTGGGCCCTGTTAAATGAGCTGTTTCCCTGCAGGAATCGAGAACTAAACAAACAAACCAATAGCTGAGAACAAACTAACACTTTATGCTGTATGGTTTTTAAAATTATGAGAATGATCTTTCACCAATTTACAAAACTTTTGAATGAGGGAAAATGTAGATATTTACATTTTAGTCATTTAGCAGACGCTCTTATCCAGAGCGACTTACAGGAGCAATTAGGGTTAAGTGCCTTGCTCAAGGGCACATCGACAGATTTTTCACCTAGTTGGCTCGGGGATTAGAACCAGCGACCTTTCGGTTACTGGCACTACACTCTTAACCACTAAGCTACCTGCCGCCTTATATATAGATATGTCTCGCATTGTATAACCTTATTATTCTGAAATCAGGATTGCTATGAGAAATGTCTGCTAAGTGAGTTGATTTTTCTGCAGTTCAATGCTTTCCAAGGACGGCTTTAGCTGATGGAGATGAAATCCATGTAAGAAACTGTGTTGATGTACAAAACATTAAGAACACCTTCCTAATATTGAGTTGCATCACGTTGTTAAGAGTAGGGATGTCAAATGTTCAGGCTGCTGCACAGACTCTATGGAGGCTCTAGTCTAGTGTGCCCGGGTAAATTGTGTTTGAGAGTATTTTTAAACTCTCTAAATGGTTAAATGAGTGAGAAATAAATGTAATTGTTGCAATAGTTTGTGAGTGGGCAACATACTCACAATATGATATTATCACGATACTTGGGTGCCGATACAATATGCATTGCGATTCTCATGATTCTACACTGAGTATACCAAACATTAGGAACACATTCCTAATATTGAGTTGCAGCAGCCTGCAGCAGCCTGCAGTTCTTGACACAAACCGGTGCGCCTTGGTGTTCAAAGACACTTCAATATTTTGTCTTGCCCATTCACCCTCTGAATGCCACACATACACAATCCATGTCTCAAGGTTGAAAAATCCTTCTTTAACCTGTCTCCACCCCTTCATCTACACTGATTGCAGTGGATTTAACAAGTGACATCAATAAGGGATCATAGCTTTCACCTGGATTCACCTGGTCAGTCTTTGTCATGGAAAGAGCAGGTGTTCTTACTGTTTTGTACACTCTGTGTATGTATACATTATTTGCTGATAGTGACATTGTATTTGCCTTGGAGCAGTTATCTTGTATCCCCCCCACAAAAAAAGGATTTGTCATATTGTCAGTTTGATCAATGAAAGGGACTAGCCTATCTCCCTTTAGGGTCAAGGTTTTTCAACAGTCTTGAAGGAAATGTAACATTGCCTTGGGATGGGCTTGGTGCTGAAGATAGAAGGACTATGCTTTCTGAGATGTTATTTTTACCACCACTAGATAGCGCCATGGTCAAATATATGATCCACACAGAAGTGAATTGATCCTGCATCAGGATACAAATGTGTGTTCCTCTTCTGTGTTATCTGGTGCAATATTATGTGCAGCTGGCAGGTATTATATTTTACCAGCTCTTCTCACCCTTTGGCAGAGCATTCTGGCTAGTGACAGAACACATGCTTTCCGCTTGGCTGAGTTCTCACACTCAGAGAGTTGTCTTGTGGGGTGTCTTGTTGCTTCACACCCCCAACCTCCTCAATCCCCTACCCAGCTCTAGCTTGCCAGGGCACGGCAGCCTGCTCATGGACTACTATCAGTCCACAGCCTTCCAGCTACTTCTTTCAAGAAATACTCCCACAGTGGGTGAGAAACCAGAAAGGAAAGAGATACACTTCCAATGACTCATCTTTTTCACAGTATTTGTGTAGTGTCATTGTCAATCATATAGCGACTATTGTGTGTGTGTGTGTGTGTTAAGTCTGATAATAATAGTTACTAGATAGCAAAAACAAAGTATACATTTTTATTCCATACCTGACTCTCCACAAATATTTTCCTAATTAACAAAACAATTAATCATGCTGCAAGGTAAATACAATTAGTAAGTCATCAGAATGAGTTTCGTTTTTCACCTGAATGTAATAGTTGGTAGCTGAAACAATTTGAGGTTTTGGTATATTGAGACTATAATCAACCTTTCTGCTCTTACGTCTGTTTGAAAGGTGGAGTTTAATCACAGAATGTGGGTGCAACATAATCGTGTTGGGTGAGATCTCAATCTTCTGTCATAGGAAATGTTTCAGAGAGAGACAGTGTGTCGTTTTTTGAGCACACTATGTATTAGGGGTGTAACGATCCATCTACTACATCGATGTATCGATTTATATTCCTATGATCCAACTACATCGATCTGTGCTCGGCGAGTTGGCCTTTTGGACAACATATATCAATCTAACATCGTTTTAAAATGTAATAAATCGATTGTATCGATACTAGGAAATAACCCATTGGATTTAAGCACGTCAGACTTTATATGGATGTTTTTTCTTAGCACTTTTAATGATAAAGGCTTTAAACATTACTCGATTCAGTCTGCCTATCCGTGACGTCATCGCCCCGCGCCAGCAGCAGCGCAAAGGCGCAAAGACAACAAAACATAGCATGGCGGACGACAGAGGAGAAGCCGACGAGCGAGAAATTATCAAGCCACCATTGCGGTCCTTACAAGAAACAGGAATCTAGGAAACTTCACCTTCACTGTCCAGTATCCAGGTATTTATTTCAGTCACACTGGTTGAATTTTTGGCTAAAAGGTTACTGAATCGATTTCAAGTCACTGAATCGTTTCGGATCGTATCGTTCTAAATGAACCAATATCGTCCTTGAATCGTATCGACAACCACGAATCGTGATACAAATCGAATCGTTGTTAAAACGAATCGTTACACCCCTACTATGTATGGTCAAGAGTATTTCAGCTCACAGACACAAACACACTCCTCTTTTGTGTTCACTGACAATTTTCCAGTTGCGTCAGGACCTCTTTGTGCAAGTTTCATAAGCAGTATCTGTCTGTTTGCAAAATCATGCCACCACAAAAATAACCATATGACAATGCTTTTACTTCAAAAGACGTAACACAAATAAGACTTTTGGACCAACAAAGATTATTTTACTTAGACTCTAATTTCTTTGTTGTTCATTTTTGTTTCTTCATTCTTTCAACATCGTTTCGGCGGTGGTCTGGACCACTCTATGATGGTTGTGCCTGTTCGGTTCTCTGGTTCTGTGTCATCTCTGTACAGCGTATAGTAGGGAGTCTGTAACACATGCAAGCACAAACACAGTAGACTTACAGTTAGTGAGTGCATACATTTTTTTTTTTTTTTCATACTGTTTTCACAGTAATAATCACCAAAGAGTTTCATGGAAACATGCCTCCCCTCTCTGTCAGATTACAGTTTGATGTGTTTTTTCCCCCCCATCCCAACCCTTTCAGGGTACACTAGTAAATGGACGTCAGTGTTACAGCAGTGTTCACTAATGATAATGGCATTGAGAAATACCCCAAACCTTACATTTACTCAAATTCCAGGGTTCGTCTTCCATTTCTTGGCTGTAAGTAAGAAAAATAAATGTTACTGATGTATGAAGTCAAATAAACTTTTGAATGGAGCATTCCTGTTCTCTGAATGTGTCAATCATACCCGATATAAGAAGTACCCTCTATTCTGAATTCCCCCAGGTCCCTGGAGATCATCCTAAACAGAAAGCACAGAAGATATCAATGATCAGGTGCTATAAAATCAGGTATTGTCTTATTTGATTAAGGCAGTATTTATTCAGCCGACAACCACTTTAAAATGAAAAAAAGTCAACATTTCAGTTGGAACAGAAAGAAGTGTGCTAGATATCCTTGTTTATCTGTCTAAGCTCCTTTTCCACTTATTTCATTCTTTCGTAGGCAAACCCATTAGAGCAGACGTCACTCCCATTGAGTCTCTGCCGTAAACAGACACACACTAAGCTGAGCACTTCTCCACTCACAATTCTGCTGTAGCTACTATGTGAATGCCAACCCCAGGTAGAATGAAGGATTCATTATGTTGAGTTAAAGCACTAATTTTAGACCGTAATTACCTGCATCATGGAAAAGAACAGCTAATGTAGACAAGTAGAAAGAGTGACAGTATGTGTGTAAAAAAGGTAGCCTCTATACGCACAATGAAACAGTCTCATAATAGGGCAACACACTGAAAAAATGACAAATCCTGCATACGTTGACAAAGTGAAAAGAGAATATCCTCCAGATGCCCTATATTGACTGCTAAGGGCACATCAAGAGTTTTAGCTCTCCTGTGTAAATAAAAGCAAAGGGTGTTCACAAGATCTTTAATTTGATCATTAGTACCACACTATAACAAAGCACTGCAAATTGTGATTAGAGATTACTGAGAGATTTCCTCTCCAAAGAAGTGAGAGGTGCAAAGTAGATGTAAAAAGGAACATGCAGAGGGTACATACGCGGACCACAAACTCTCCTCTCTCTCGTCTGGTATGGAGTTGAGGAACTAGCTGCAGGAGAGGGTGCTTCACAGGGGACTGACACATCCACAAAACATCCACATACGGACAGACATGAAGAAACATGAGAACCATGAACAACTGCCCTGACATCGAGACAGAGGGCTGGGGGTTGCAGAGAGGACTCCATATACACACACAACATTCCCCCCTAACATCCCATCCATACAGACACAAGTATGAATGCATGCTCCAGTGGATGCACCCATGTGCACGCACACACTCACACACCAGGGTTGGGCTCAATTCAGAATTTTGGAATTGACTCCCATTCCACTCATGAGTTGAAATTCTAATTGAATTGGCCACACCCCACAGGATGTAGAATTTGAGTTTGAGTGACAGGAAGTAGAAGTTAATTCAGTGCAATTCAAATTAATTCCACTCAGTCATAGAACATGAGTTTCATTGAATCTGACTGGTCACACTTCCAGATACCAACAAATATCACTTTTCTCTGAAAACAATGTTTATATACTCTTTTAACATTAGTGCTTAGAATAGCCAATTATATTTCCACCAACCAATTCATTTGTTTGGCTTCTTTTTGAATGCCTCAGGGTCAACTTGAGGGTTAAACTAATGCATCCTGGGAAATTGAGTATTTTCCCCATTTTGAACAAAATGTATGTGATTAATGAAATCTAATGACTTAGAATATTCATAAACAGGTTTTGTTTTCCTTAATTGTTCCTTTAAGAGTTTGTCCTGAAATCAATTGTTTCAACAATATTTTATATGCATGTATATAATGACATTTTTTATATTTGTTCAATATGTATATTTGTATAGACTACCAGGTACTTTACCCTGCACCTTATACTGCTTTTCTATGTACATAGTCATTGAACACTGGTCACTTTAATAATGCTTACATACTGTTTCTCCCACTTTATATGTACTGTAAATACTGTATTCTAGTCATGGCTCATCATATATAACTTATTTTGTAATTCTGGATTTTTGTATTTTTTTGTTGCTAGGTATTACTGCGCTGTTGGAGCTCGATTTGCAGATGTTATTGCAGGTGCAGCGAAATGCTTGTGTTTCTAGTGAAACAAGCATTTCACTGCACCAGCGATAACATCTGCAAATCTGTGTATGTGAACAATAAACTTTGATTTGACTACACCTAATATAGAATAGAAGAGGCATTTGAATTTTATAGAATTTCACTGAATTCAATTATATTTCCTTTAATTCAAGAATTGGAATTTGATGCATTCCTCGATTCAATTCTGAATTGGGCAACACTGACACAAACACACACAGCATATAGTGACAGCACACTCTCCACATGCAGGCCATGCCAGTACATAGAAGTGCTATACTTTCTCTACAGATGTAATGTACCAGCATCATGGGTGGCAGGTAGTTTAGTGGTTAAGCGCATAGTGCCAGTAACCGAAAGGTCGCTGGTTCTAATCCCCAAGCCGACTAGGTGAAAAATCTGTCGATGTGCCCTTGAGCAAGGCACTTAACCCTAATTGCTCCTGTAAGTCGCTCTGGATAAGAGCGTTTCCTACATGACTAAAATGTAATGTCATGCGTAGGTAACATTGAACAAAATTTGGTGTGGGATGTCATAATGATGGAAGTGATGTCAGATAACCGATTACAATCAGTTAAATAAATATTTTCATGGCGTAATCACAATGTCTAGGAAATACATATTTTGATTGTTATCTGGTTGACAAGTTTCACATTTTGTCAACTCAACTTGATTTTACTGTGCTAACATCCTCTGAGGAAGAACTTTGCAAATCCAACCTCCGCCCAGTGACTGTAAACAGAGCTATATCCTAAATGAATTAATGAAGCCATCACAGGAAATAGAGAATGTCATTTCGGTGCTATTACAATGACTTGGAGATTTGAGAAGAAAATAGTTGGCACTTAAAAATACATTGTCCTTTCTGTTTATCTAATTTGCGCTGATGATGTTCCCCCACGTCAGTCATACTGATGACACAGCGGAAGTGAGGGGGGCATGAGTAATTTAAATTATCATGCAAACAAGACAGTATACATTGATGTGGAAACAGTGGCGTCATGTACCCCAAAAATGTGAGGGGCACAAAGTAAGTGAGGATAGCTGGGGGGTGGTCTGTAGGGGGGGCTAGGTCCCCTGTCCGTAAGTTAGAGAATTTGGCATTTTTCAAACACCTGAAACACCTTTTTTTCTGCAATCTAGTCATATTTTAACAGTAAATTTAAGCGCAGGCGGTAGCGTTATAGGTTCAGGGGTGTGTGCTATTTTCACTATCACAATTATCAGCACACTTGTTGGTGTTGGCGCGAAAGGGCTGGGTTTTGATTAATAAACAAGTTGTGGGTGTGTCGAGGCTCCATTGCGAAATATGTGGTTGCTTCAAGTTGTGTATTTACGGTATTTTATGTATGGCCTTCGAATCAACTCCAATTCCAATGTTAGTCCGTTATAGTTTGTTAAATGGCTTACAGAAATGAAATAAAAAAATGTAGACATATCTTTGCTAAATACTAACTTGAACCCATTTGCAGTCCACATTGTTTTAAGTAATTGCATGGCTTCAATAGCATTCACACTGATATAGGGGCTAGGCCTACTGTAAATTGCATTATGGCTGAGCATGGACATGCCAAACATTGTCAATAAGCAAGATTAAAATTAATTATTGATAAGGCTTAAAAAGATCATTAATAATTCTAATCAAATTCTAAACAAAACGAAACAACAACTGGTTTTAAATAGGCTATGTCACACTTAAAGGCACCATAATTTCTCCCCATGGGCATATAATATTAAAACAACGCAGACTATGGAGGGTTTTACACACATCCAAACTTTTCACAGTAGCTGGAAAAAGATGCATTATAAAGAGAAATGGAGAACGTCCACTCACCGGGCCAGCAGGCATGCCAGCTAAGATAGTTAGACAAGCTAGCTACTCTAACTTCATTGACAGCCTGAAATGGCTTCTTGGTAGCTAGTTATGAGGTTGGGAGATTGGGAACCTACACTATATATACACAAAAGTATGTGGACACCCCTTCAAATGAGTGGATTCGGCTATTTCAGCCACACCCGTTGCTGACAGGTGTATAAAATCGAGCACACCGCAATGCAATCTCCATAGACAAACATTAGCAGTAGAATGGCCTTACTGAAGAGCTAAGTGACTTTCAACGTGGCACCGTCATAGGATGCCACCTTTCCAACATGTCAGTTTGTGAAATTTCTGCCCTGCTAGAGCTTCCCCGGTCAACTGTAAGTGCTGTTATTGTGAAGTGGAAATGTTTAGGAGCAACGGCTCAGCTGCGTAGCGCATAGAAATCGTTTGTCCTCGGTTGCAACACTCACTATCAAGGTCCAAACTGCCCCTGGAAGCAACGTCAGCACAATAACTGTTCATCAGGAGCTTCATTAAATGGGTTTCCATGGCCGAGCAGCAGCACACAAGCCTAAGATCACCATGCACAATGCCAAGTGTCGGCTGGAGTGGTGTAAAGCTTGCCACCATTGGACTCTGGAGCAGTAGAAAAGCGTTCTCTGGAGTGATGAATCACGCTTCACCATCTGGCAGTCCGACGGACGAATCTGGGTTTGGTGAATGCCAGGAGAACACTACCTGCTGGAATGAATAGTGCCAAGTGTAAAGTTTGGTGGAGGATGAATAATGGTCTGGGGCTGTTTTTCATGGTTCGGGCTAGGCTCCTTAGTTCCAGTGAATGGAAATCTTAACGCTACAGCATACAATGACATTCTAGATGATTTTGTGCTTCCAACTTTGTGGCAACAGTTTGAGGAAGGCCCTTTCCTGTTTCAGCAGGACAATGCCCCTGTGCACAAAGCGAGGTCCATACAGAAATGGTTTGTCGAGATAGGTGTGGAAGAACTTGACTGGCCTGCACATGGTCCTGACCTCAACCCATCAAACACCTTTGGGATGAATTGGAACGCCGACTGCTAGCCAGGCCTAATCGCCCAACATCAGTGCCTGACCTCACTAATGCTTTTGTGGCTGAATGGAAGCAAGTCCCCGGGGCAATGTTCCAACATCTAGTGGAAAGCCTTCCCAGAAAAGTGGAGGCAGCAAAGTGGGGACCAACTCCATATTAATGCCTATGATTTTGGAATTAGATGTTCGACGAGCAGGTGTCCACATACTTTTGGTCATGTAGTGTATCTGGGCTAGTTAAAGCCAACTTCATAAAATTGCTAGGTGGCTAGAAGTATTACAGAGAAACAACAACAACAAAAAACTGGACAAATCTGAGGGGGCACATGCCCCTGTGCCCCCTATGGGCATGACGCCTCTGTGTGGACACATGCCGCACCTAAAATAGTTTGCATCTTGCATGCAGAGCAAGAGACAAGGGAAGCACTTTGGCTGGTGGAGTTGTGTTTTTTTCAACCTTTGTTATACCAGGGATGGGAAAACTATGGTATTTCCTATACCAGAAACCAGCAACCTAAGGGCCTATCTCCTTGGAGGACAACTCTTGAGAAGTGACTAAGTTAACAAGCTGGGCAGCAATAGGGTGTGTGTTTGTGTGAGCAGGCATGCATTTTGAGAAAGTGAGTGTCTGCAATTCATGCCTCAAAATATTTGGTTTACTCCGGAAAAGAAACTAAGCTAAAACGTAACACTTTTCCAGGATATAAATTCACGTTATGGAATAAAAAGGTAATACAATACTAAAAGCACAGTACAAGTAACAAATAATTTAAAAAATGCAGTGTGCTTTATTGTGTCAAGCCGCAAGCAGTGCATGGTGAAATTGAACTTTAACCCAACTTACCGCCCCCTCTGTTAAGCCAGCACCTTGTTGCTTAACATAATGAAATAAAAACTGTATACGCAAGCAAACACATACACGCACAAATAAAATTGTCAAAAGGTTGGATGTTGATTGCATTGATAGGCGTTCACTAAAGGTAACATATTTCAATAGATGGATGAAACAGACATGATGCCACACTTACCCTTTTACTAGGGTTGTCCTGTCCTTTCAAGTCCTGCAACGACAACGAAATAAAACTCAATTTACTCTTGAGAATGATTAAACACTGCAAATCTGAATATACATGCAACTGTGTTGTGCTCACATAACAGGATAAACCACTATAATGTTTGTATTTGTGTGTTTATACATATGATTATTGTTTGAGCTACTATGCTGGAACATGAAGGGTGGAATACCTTAGACTTCTGTGCAAGCATGAACACACAGAGTTCTCCTAAAGCATTGGGTATCTAGGGTAGCAACCAGAGAGCAGGGGGAAAGAGTTGAGCGTAAGAATCTGATACAGTTGTACACCATTTTAATTTCAAGCCTGTTATTGACTATTTTAAATTTCATCATAATTGGAATTGATCCTGTACTTGAAAATATGAGAGAGGTTCAGAGAAAGAAAACATTGAACATTCATCCATTCCCTTCAGCGCTTTCATTTGATCATTTAATTATTCTAGTCTTACTCACACGAAATGGCAGGTCTGCAGAAATGTAGGATGAGCACACATCTTCTAGCTATTGGAGACAAGACAAGAGAGTGCTGTTATGATAGAGGGAGTGAACAGTAAACATGTCTCTTTATTGCAAAGGAGAGCAACAACTCAGTCTTAGTATGGGAAAATGTAGAGAGAGATACAAAGAGAAGCACTGTAGTTCTGTGGCCTACCTGGTTGAGAAGCTGGTGCTGGTCTATTGTTGCTCTTTGCTGTTGTATTGGAACACCTTCCATTAAAACACAGACAGGCACAAGCATCATTACATCATCACATTGATGCTGTAGGACTGAGCTGGTAGGAGTGTGCAGATCATGATTAAAAACCATAACAATCCACTTTGAGTGGATCATAGACATGAACTAATGCATTTTGACAATACAACAGGTGGATGGGAATTAGAGTGTATTGAAGCTTTCCTATGTTACCCTGTGGTCATATTTGTTCATATTCAAAAACTCACAGTGACCAGCTAAATATAAACCAACAGCTCTGTATCCCAAAGGTGTATTGACATCCAGCAATGGTATGCCCCAAAGGGGATGTCTTTCTTGTAAACCACTATTTTCCCTTATAGATCCGTCTTTCCCTCTCTTCTTTCCTTCTTTTCATCTGACACAGCAATAGCTCTGTTATCTCTTCCTGTCACCATCGCGGTTTAACTGTCTCTAAACACCTGTGCCAATTAACACATAAGAGCATCAAAGCTGCGATCAATCTCTCAATGTCACAGCAAATAACCCTTAACAAATATAATTGATCACATCTGAAGAGTGATTGACACGATTGCCATTCTAAATCTATTGACGTCTCAATCATTTGTGACATTATTGCTGTTTGGAGTCGAATCCAATCCAATGTTAAGTCATTACAATTTTGCCTGTTTGTCAGGGCCAGAGTTTGCCTGCCTCAGATTATCCTGACATGTCTTTGGGGGGTAATTGTAGTAGATTCAAGCTGTCAGTCATAGGACAAGGAAAGGAGTGAGAGAGGGAGAAGAGGGCCATGCATGAAATAAATAAAAGATAGAGAGAAATTACCAGTGCAATAAGTACACTAAAATCATAATTTTACCAAAACAAGCTGCAACAATGCCACAATAGATGTTATTCCCAGAAAGGTTTGACAATACTAATGGGTAAATTTTAAACTAATGATCAGGCTCATCCACAACAAGTTCCAATAGGAAGTCCCATGATGGTTCAAAATACTGTGAAATTAACTGATTGTTGATTAGAAGGTCATTTCCTTTCCAACTGATGTCAGTTATGTATGTTAGATGGCTATGGGGAGTCATAAAAGTGTAGCCTAATGTCATACTCAAGAATAGGGCTGGATTTCCCCAAATCATCATTGCACTAAGATCATCTTTCATCCATTTAGTTTCAATAGAATTAAGTTTACCTTTATTGCTACCTATGATGCTTTTGGGAAACCCAGCCCAGGTCTGTTCAGTTCCGGTACTGGCGGGATGAAACACTTCTGTTTTTGTTTCTACCTGGTAGTTAATTGCACTCACCTGGTCTCCCAGGTCTGAAATAGTTCCTTATTAGAAGGAGAAGACGAAAACCAGAAGTGTTTCGGCCCTCCAGGTCCGACATTGAACAGCCCTAGAACAACAGGCTGTGAAGCCGCAGTACTGGTGGTGGGTGCCTATAGGCTTACACCAGTTCTCTATGCAACACAGTTTAGAATCAATTCAATTCCAGTCAGAGAAAATCCCATAAACGAAAATAAAGTATTGGATAATAGGTTAAATAGGATAAATAAAAAAACATCGTTGTAATGAAAGATTGCCATCCGATCAAATCTAGCGCTCTGATTTTAGCAACAATCTGGGAGACCCCAGGCCCTCTTCAGAACAAAATAAACTTACCAATTGAAACTGCTGAAAGTGTTGATGACATGGCAAACGTTTAATTGAATGCAACAGGCAACAATTGCCGTACATTTACTGATAATTATAATGATAATCTGCATTTAACGTAGACTTAAGTAAATGTCACTATCCACAACAACAAACAACTTTTAATTATTTCTCAAACCTTATCTCTCCTTTGGGAACGTTCCCAAGAATGCGTAATTACGCACAATAATATAATGTTTGGCATGTGAAATAATCTTGAGTTTAAACATTGATATGGGTCTATTCATATTGTAAGGAATTGAAATAGAACTACTTTTAGTCTACAGTTTAATTTTTTCAGGAGTTGTACACATTAAAACAAACAAAGAGAGATGATTGATTAACCTAGTTTTATTTTGTAGGCTAAACAAATGTCTATCTTTTCAACATATATATTGTTGTTGTTGAGCTTGTTGATTAGGCCTATTAGCAATTTATGTTGCCCAAATTTAATGGTTTAGAAAAACTTTCATAACCTATTCAATTAGGCTACACCAGACCCACAAATATTTCCCATTGCCTAAAAAGTTTTTCGTTTTAACATCTTGACTTCGACCTTTAGCAATGCACAAGACTTTCCATATTCTATACCCAAAGCATGGACAAAATATATTATTAAACTTACTTTTGCAGACGGGGATGGCTGAGATGAGGAGAACTAGGAGGGTGAGGCTCGCACTGCTGAGCGGGTTCATTGCGCTGGTGCTGAGGCCGCTCATGTAGCTCGCGCTGCCGCTCTGAGAGACTCTGGTTTGGCACTGAGAGGTCTTCATAATTACTTCTCTCTGGTTGCTGTTTGCTTGTGTTCTTGTTCATCTGTGATAAGTACTATTCCACCGGAACAATTTTAAAACATTAGGTCACACCCTCTCTACATCAATGACTGCGTCATTAATTCCACATCACATGCACGCGTAGGCTACACTAGGCTAGGGCCTATCTAATTGATGATTGAGGCTATGAGGAAACGTGATGCTATAACAACATAAATAATATTCTGCCTGAACAAATACACGAATGAGATATAAAACAGTATATGTTTGACAAAATATCTGACATTATTCAGTTTAAAATTATTTTATCACAGTGAGGGAAAAAAGTATTTGATCCCCTGCTGATTTTGTACATTTGCCCACTGACAAAGACATGATCAGTCTATAATTTTAATGGTAGGTTTATTTGAACAGTGAGAGACAGAATAACAACAAAAAAATCCAGAAAAACGCATGTCAGAAATGTTATAAATTGATTTGCATTTTAATGAGGGAAATAAGTATTTGACCCCTCTGCAAAACATGACTTAGTACTTGGTGGCAAAACCCTTGTTGGCAATCACAGAGGTCAGACATTTCTTGTAGTTGGCCACCAGGTTTGCACACATCTCAGGAGGGATTTTGTTCCACTCTTCTTTGCAGATCTTCTCCAAGTCATTAAGGTTTCGAGGCTGACGTTTGGCAACTCGAACCTTCAGCTCCCTCCACAGATTTTCTATGGGATTAAGGTCTGGAGACTGGCTAGGCCACTCCAGGACCTTAATGTGCTTCTTCTTGAGCCACTCCTTTGTTGCCTTGGCCGTGTGTTTTGGGTCATTGTCATGCTGGAATACCCATCCACGACCCATTTTCAATGCCCTGGCTAAGGGAAGGAGGTTCTCACCCAAGATTTGACGGTACATGGCCCCGTCCATCGTCCCTTTGATGCGGTGAAGTTGTCCTGTCCCCTTGACAGAAAAACACCCCCAAAACATAATGTTTCCACCTCCATGTTTGACGGTGGGGATGGTGTTCTTGGGGTCATAGGCAGCATTCCTCCTCCTCCAAACACGGCGAGTTGAGTTGATGCCAAAGAGCTCGATTTTGCTCTCATCTGACAATAACACTTTCACCCAGTTCTCCTCTGAATCATTCAGATGTTCATTGGCAAACTTCAGACAGCCCTGTATATGTGCTTTCTTGAGCAGGGGGACCTTGCGGGCGCTGCAGGATTTCAGTCCTTCACGGCGTAGTGTGTTACCAATTGTTTTCTTGGTGACTATGGTCCCAGCTGCCTTGAGATCATTGACAAGATCCTCCCGTGTAGTTCTGGGCTGATTCCTCACTATTCTCATGATCATTGCAACTCCACGAGGTGAGATCTTGCATGGAGCCCCAGGCCGAGGGAGATTGACAGTTATTTTGTGTTTCTTCCATTTGCGAATAATCGCACCAACTGTTGTCACCTTCAAACCAAGCTGCTTGGCGATGGTCTTGTAGCCCATTCCAGCCTTGTGTAGGTCTACAATCTTGTCCCTGACATCCTTGGAGAACTCTTTGGTCTTGGCCATGGTGGAGAGTTTGGAATCTGATTGATTGATTGCTTCTGTGGACAGGTGTCTTTTATACAGGTAACAAGCTGAGATTAGGAGCACTCCCTTTAAGAGTGTGCTCCTAATCTCAGCTCGTTACCTGTATAAAAGACACCTGGGAGCCAGAAATCCTTCTGATTGGGAGGGGGTCAAATACTTATTTCCCTCATTAAAATGCAAATCAATTTATAACATTTTTGACATGCGTTTTTCTGGATTATTTTGTTGTTATTCTGTCTCTTATTGTTCAAAGAAACCTACCATTAAAATTATATACTTTTCATTTCTTTGTCAGTGGGCAAACGTACAAAATCAGCAGGGGATCAAATTCTTTTTTCCCTCACTGTAGTCTAAATCCAGGCCTTTAAAACACCAAACCATCAACATAATGAAATAGATATTGTAGCCTAATGAATTTATATCTTCAACAGTAAATCAAATAATCCAGAGACTTGACAAGAAAGTGACAAGAAGTAATGAAAACACAATATTAACTAAACTTTACTATGGAACAATGGGAATTTAACACTATAAAGACCTAGGCTATTGTTAAAATAAATGTTTAGCTTTTAGGGACCAAAAAATAAGACCTAGAAACTTTGTTATGGCTACAAGTTTTCAATTTTGCTTATTGGTTTATTGAACTTCATCAACTCTGCCGAAGGAGGAGAAGTGTATTTCTTGTATGTGGAAGATGGACTCGAGTGAACTTAGACAACTTTCAGCACCTCACTGGCGTGGACAGCACTTGGTCCAGAAAGGGCATCATGGCGGTGCTGAAATTGCTGCTGTTTTGCCACCCCACTCATATTAGAAATGCAAGGGCCATTTTACTGAGTGTTGAACAATGTAGTCTTGAATAGCATGTTTGTGGCCCACAGCCTTTCCACAGTAGGTCAGCGAATCAGACTTTACCCCCAAAAATAACAATTAATGAAGGACATAAGGACATAAAACTTGATGTAGATAAACTAACATGCATTAGCTCTCACTTACCACCACCCAAGGGTCACCAGGACAGAGCCATGTATTGTAGCCTACTGTAAGTTAATGTGAGAGGTTATGGTTGACCTGTGTAAGACTACTTTAGGTCACACATTATTTGGATAGTCCGGAAAGTCAAAATATCAACAAGCTATCTGTTAATAAGCAACTGCTTGCTAAGGTTACGGTTAGGGTTAGATTTAGAATAAGGGTTAGGGTAAGGGTTAAGTTTAGAGGGTTAGGGTAAGGGTTAAGTTTAGGGTTAGGATAAAGATTAACGTTAGAGCTAGGGTTAGGTTTAATAGATACACTATATATGCAAAAGTATATGGACACCCCTTCAAATTAGTGGATTTGGCTATTTCAGCCACACCCGTTGCTGACAGGTGTATAAAATCAAGCACACCGCCATGCAATCTCCATAGACAAACAGTGGCAGTAGAATGGCCTTACTGAAAATCTCAGTGACTTTCAACCTGGCACTGTCATAGGATGCCACCTTTCCAACAAGTCAGTTGTCACATTTCTGCCCTGCTAGAGCTGCCCCGGTCAACTGTAAGTACTTTTATTGTGAAGTGGAAATGTCTATGAGTGTCACGCCCTGGCTCTGGGGACTCTTAAATGTTGAGCCAGGGTGTGTAGTTTCTATGTTTAGTTTTCTATGTTTGAGTTTCTAGATCGTGTAGATCTATGTTGGCCAGGGTGGTTCCTAATCAGAGGCAGCTGTAGTTCGTTGTCTCTGATTGGGGACCATACTTAGGCAGCCGTTTGGCACCAGTCTGTGTGGGATCTTGTTCCGTAAAGGTATGTTATTAGTCTACCTTGGACTTCACGTTTAGTTTGTTTGTTGTTTTGTTCGTGTTATGTACTTTAATAAATATGTACGCTTATCACGCTGCGCCTTGGTCCGTCTCATCCGTAAACGATCGTGACAGAAGATCCCACCAAATGAGGACCAAGCAGCATGCCCAGGAAGAGAGAATAGCGATGTCTCAGGTGGGCAAATGGTGGTCATGGGAGGAGATATTCGCGGGGAAAGGGCCATGGGCGAAGGTAAATGCCCAGGCAGGAGAGGAGAAACGGCGCCAACCGTGCCGACGACGGACACCCGAGGCAACCCCAATAAAAAAAATTGGGGGGGCACACAGCGTGGACGACGAGGCAGCAGGAGGCAGCGACAGGGCGAATCTGCAGATTAGGAGAGGAGGCCACCAGGTTACGGGGGCTATTGGTCCAGAGGGAGCAGGAGTTAATTGGTCAGAGGGAGGAGCTACAGGAGGCGATAAGGGAGAAGGAGAGTGTAGAGGCACGGCGAGAGGAGCTGGTTAGGCAGCAGAAGGAGCGGGGGTTTAGAAGGGAACCCAGTCCCGCTCCTTGCACCAAGCAAGTGGTGTGTGTCGCCAGTCCGGTCCGGCCCGTTCCTGATCCCCGCACTAAGCCAGTGGTGCGTGTTCCCAGTACGGCCCGACCCATTCCTGCTTCCCGCACAAGGCCAGTGGTGTGTGTTCCCAGTACGGTCCGGCCCGTTCCTGCTCCCCGCACTAAGCTAGTGGTGCGTGTTCCCAGTACGGCCCGACCCGTTCCTGCTCCTCGCACTAAGCCAGTGGTGTGTGTCCACAGTCCGGTACGGCCCGTTCCTGCTCCCCGCACCAAGCCAGTGGTGCGTGTTCCCAGTCCGGCCCGGCCCGTTCCTGCTCCCTGCACCAAGCCAGTGGTGCGTGTTCCCAGTCCGGCCCGGCCCGTTCCTGCTCCCCGCACCAAGCCAGTGGTGTATATTCCCAGTCCGGCCCGGCCTGTTCCTGTCCCTCGCACCAAGACAGTGGTGCGCGTCGCCAGCCCGGTCCGGCCTGTTCCTGCCCCTCGCACCAAGCCAGTGGTGCGCGTCGCCAGTCCAGTACGGCCCATTCCTGCTCCCCGCACCAAGCCAGTGGTGCGCGTCGTCAGCCCGGTCCGGCCCGTTCCTGCTCCCCGCACCAAGCCAGTGGTGCGTGTGTCCAGTCCGGCACGGCCCGTGCCTGTTCCACCGGTGCCTGGTCCGGCACCGGTCAGCTGCTCCACTCCGGAGCCAGAGCAATCCGCTCCACCGGGGTCCGGTCCAACTCCAGTCAGCGGATCCACTCCGGAGCCAGAGCAATCCGCTCCACCGGTGCCCAGTCCAGCTCCGGCCAGCGGCTCCAGTCCGGAGCCTGTACAGTTCGATCCACCGTCGTCGGGTCCAGCTCCAGTCAGTGGTGCCAGACCAGACCAGGGGCGCAACAGGGAGGTGGAGAGAAAGTGGTGGTTACGCCCGGAGCCGGATCCGCCTCCGAGGCGGAATGCCCACCCGGCCCCTACCCTGTTATGTTTATGGGGCGCGGTCGGAGTCCGCACCTTTGGGGGGGGTACTGTCACGCCCTGGCTCTGGGGACTCTTAAATGTTGAGCCAGGGTGTGTAGTTTCTATGTTTAGTTTTCTATGTTTGAGTTTCTAGATCGTGTAGATCTATGTTGGCCAGGGTGGTTCCCAATCAGAGGCAGCTGTAGTTCGTTGTCTCTTATTGGGGACCATACTTAGGCAGCCGTTTGGCACCAGTCTGTGTGGGATCTTGTTCCGTAAAGGTATGTTATTAGTCTACCTTGGACTTCACGTTTAGTTTGTTTGTTGTTGGTGCGTGGAGCAGGGACAGGCCGGGCTGGGCTGTCGACGCACACCGTAGGCTTGGTGCGTGGAGCAGGGACAGGCCGGACCGGGCTGGCGACGCACACCGTAGGCTTGGTGCGTGGAGCAGGGACAGGCCGGACTGGGCTGGCGACGCACACCGTAGGCTTGGTGCGTGGAGCAGGGACAGGCCGAACCGGGCTGTGGAGACGGATAGGAGGCCTGGAGTGAATAGCGGCCACCACCCGTCCTGGCTGAATGCCTACCCTCACACACTCTGTGTGAGGCATCCGCACAGGACGTACAGGGCGGTGTACCCCTGGCCTGGTGGCCTTCTGGATCCGCCCCCTTTTCTCCTCCGTCAGCCCCGTCGTCCATGCTGTGTGCCCCCCTAAAAAAATTTCTGGGGTTGCCTCACGACCGTCCGACGACGACCCTGATCACGCCGTAGCTCCTCTCTACGGCGCGCCTCCACCGTCTCACTCCATGGCCGGCGATCCATCCCGGCCAGGATTTCCTCCCAGGTCCAGGACCCCTGCCCGTCCAAGATCTGCTCCCACGTCCAGGCTGCCTGCTCCTGGACACGCTGCTTGGTCTTGGTATGGTGGGTTTTTCTGTCACGATCGTCGTAGTAATGAGTAGACCAAGGCGCAGCGTGAGAAACAAACATGACTTTAATTAGTTAAAGTTTCTAAACAAAACAAAACACGACTCGTGAAGTCCACGGTGACAATGACCGAACACGGAACAAAAACCCACAAACACAAAGTGAAACACAGACAGTTAAATATGGCTCCCAATCAGAGACAACCAGCACACAGCTGACACTCGTTGCCTCTGATTGGGAGTCACTCAGTCAAACATAGAAAATGACGAACTAGAAACACCCAACATAGAAACAGAACACATAGAATGAACACACCCTGGCTCAACATAATGAGTCCCAGAGCCAGGGTGTGACAGGTAAGCAGTGCTTACCCTGTGATAATCTAATTATAAAAAGCTGTTATGAAAAGCCAAATAAAAAATACAATTATATACAAAATAGTCATTCTTTTTTGTTATCTAATGTTTTTTCCTCAGTGATTCTGGTGGTTTTTATGCTCAAAATCTCAAAATGTGCTAAAACAGCATCAAAACCTCATGAGAGGCTCAAGGATATTCATACCTTTCTTTCCATCCATTCAAAGCCATTAAAATCCTTGACGTGCGCTGCCTTTCCTGACTCCAGTCATAGGGTCAGCATAGGTGTCGCTGGTTTGCCTAGTATGGGGGATTTATTATTCTCCTAATTGATGGGATGAATAGCTTAGAAGGAATGCATTAATGATAAACATAGGTTTGTACTATACTGATATAAATTGTTTCACATAACAGGCTGTGATTCATGTAAGGAACGTTAGGGGCTAGGATGAGATAAGACTTGTATTTCTCACAGATACGAACACTGCCCCTTTGTGATCTGTGAACCATCCTTGGACGTAGGAATGGTGTCTAAGGGAGCTGGCTCTTCTCACTATGACAGGTTGTTATGATAAACTTATGCCTGGCAACAGGGGTGCGTCAACGGATTGGCTGAGTAAGTCTAAACCACGCTCAAGTCTCTACTCTGATTGGCCAGCAGAGAGGTGGGAAACTCTCTCTGTCAGAGTATTTGAGGAAGAACCTGGAACAATGGATTTAGTTCTCTGAGTGCCCTGCGAGGCATATCGGGAAGCCCGTATATACGAAACATCATATTTACCATTGAAGGTTTTTGCATTAATTAAAATAACTAGTATATCTTAGAAGTTGTGTTGACCTCTTTTGTTCCTAATGCCAGATTTGAATTGACGCAACTTCGACACTAGCTTGAAGTAGGTACATTTGTTGCATTGAGCCGATTTTATATTTTGCGTGTGCGTATTGCCTAAACATGTTGTGTGGATATTGCCTGGGGTAAACTGTGTACATTTGGACGTGTCTACATAATTTGGCACTCGCATCCCTTGAACTGAACAAAGCTAGCTAGCAAAAACAACCTGACTAATGGACACTACTATACTGCACCTCAAATAACGTAACGCACCATTTGGAGGGTTCAAAGAGTGGAATGTCAACTATAATGAAAGTTAAGACCAGACAGAGGCAGCATACAGCATACAAAACTTGACTTTATTCATGACAGGCAAGGCATGACAGAAGGCAACCACCAACTCCCTCACTGCTAGCTGTCAGGCAGGCGAACAGTGAGTACTGGACTGTCCACTTGTCTGAAACGTCATTACCAAATAAAAAAATTTACCCAGACTTTTACACATCTATGACATTTACTTTTGCTTTGTGGATGTAGTGGGAATGGGGCTTCTCCCACCACTCAATGCAGGCCAGAGCCTTGGCTTCTATAAGATGGATGCGACTAACTACACTACAACTATTCTAAGTGCGTGGCTGCATGGGGGCACACTCGTGCAGGAGGATTCTTCTGCTCTCCGACCGGCTGGATTCCCTAATGGATTAATCTTCATGTGTGCTGCGTGGGCGAACTGTGCTACCTACTAGCTACTGTTTGTGTGTGTGTGACTTTTTGTATCAGTGTGAAAATAGAAGGAGACCTTGGGGATGCCTCTCCAGTCCCACACGACCGTGGGCCTGCTGTGTGCATGCATAATAAAATAATGGACATAGGGTTCTGCTGTCACTTTTACAACACTGTCACCAAGAGGTTCACCAGACGAATGGACTTAATTTACAAGTAAAAGGTAGGCCTAAATGCATTTTGCTTTGCAATTTGCATGTTAAGCTACTGTTGAATCATGAAAATAGACCACATCCCTTCAAATGCATTTGATTTATCAAGCTAGAATTTAGTTTTTGATGAGACACTTTTGAACAGCCTTTTTTTGTCATTTCGATTGTTGATCTGGAAATTTCGTTAGAAAAGTATTAATTACATATGTGTGTGTAATAATATTTCATATTTTATGTGGTGTGTGTGTGTTTGCGTGCCCCGCGTTGTAAGAATTGTAAATCCATTGTGAAAGGCTATGGAGTTTGCGTTGCAAATTATTTGGATGAAATGTGTACATATATTGGTATTTTAGTGCCACCTATCAGTTGTAACTATGGATACTACATCGGTCTATGGCTGAGCTGAGTTGAGCAGTGTGCCATTTTGCTGGATGATATGAAATATGCTGCCATCAGAGGCTATCGCTTGTGTATCTTGGTATTTACATTTGGTGTCACTCTGGTTGTTGGATATATCTGTTGTATGGTGAACTTGGGCTTCATCAAGGTTTATTTGTGAATAAATCTGGCTTTGATAATAGCCTGTGCTTTCCCAGACACCGACCTCACTGCACGTCATTAGCCAACTGAATAGTATACTACTAGCTACTGGAAAAGGACAGACCAGAAATGTTCATTTTTATAACACTGTTGCATAGTGATTTAATATTTAATTGGTGTCAGATGCCTCAGCAGATCATTAGGGCAAAATGTGCCTCACCAAGCCTATTTTCATCAGAGGCATTAGTATGATCTCTTCTGGATGTTGGGGTCACAGTAGGCTAGAAAACCCCCATGCATATGCATGCCACATGTAAAACAAAACCAGAACTCATCAATGATATCCTCATTAAACATTTCAGGTGACTGATGATACAAAAATGTGTTTAATTATTCTCTAACTTTTGTTTATAAAGATCCAGTCCATTTACAAAATTGGAGGCCCCTTACACTTCAGTGTTGTGATGCAAAAATCCTAGCAAAATGTATAGCGCATAGAATTAAAAAGGTATTGTCGGATATTATTCATTGTAATCAGACAGGTTTTTTACATGGAAGATACATTGGAGATAATATAAGGCAAGTATTGGAAACAATAGAACACTATGGAAAATATGGGAAACCAGGCCTGCTATTCATAGCAGACTTCGAAAAGGCATTTGATAAAGTTCGACTGGGGTTTATATATAAATGCCTGGAGCATTTCAATTTTGGAGAATCTCTTATAAAATGGGTCAAAATCATGTATAGTAACCCTAGGTGTAAAATAGTAAATAATGGCTATTTCTCAGAAAGTTTTAAACTGTCAAGAGGAGTGAAACAAGGTTGTCCACTATCGGCATATCTATTTATTGTGGCCATCGAGATGTTAGCTATTAAAATCAGATCCAATAATAATATCAGAGGATTAGAAATAAAGGGCTTAAAAACAAAGGTGTCATTGTACGCAGATGATTCATGTTTTCTTTTAGATCCACAACTAGAATCCCTCCACAGCCTCATAGAGGATCTAGATACATTTTCTAACCTCTCTGGATTAAAACCAAATTATGACAAATGTACTATATTACGTATTGGATCACTAAAAAATACAATTTTTACATTACCATGTAGTTTACCAATAAAATGGTCTGATGGTGATGTGGATATACTCGGAATACATATCCCAAAGGAAATAAATGATCTCACTTCAATAAATTTTAATAGAAAGTTAGCAAAAATAGATAAGATCTTACTACCATGGAAAGGAAAATACCTGTCAATTTGTGGAAAATCACCCTGATTAACTCTTTAGTATTATCCCAGTTTACCTATTTGCTTATGGTCTTGCCTACGCTTAGCAAACAGTTTTTTAAATTATATGAGAAAAAAATATTTAATTTTATTTGGAACGGCAAGCCAGACAAAATTAAAAGAGCATATTTATATAATGAATATGAATTCGGAGGACAGAAATTATTAAATATTAAAGCATTAGACCTATCACTAAAATCTTCAGTCATCCAAAAGTTATACTTAAATCCGAACTGGTTCTCAAGCAAATTAGTAAGATTGTCTCACCCACTGTTCAAGAAAGGCCTTTTTCCCTTTATTCAGATTACAACCTCTCACTTTCAGTTATTTGAAAAGGAAATAATCTCCCAAATGTCACTATTTCTAAAACAAGCCATAGAAAGTTGGTTGCAATTTCAATTTAATCCTCCAGAAACAACAGAACAAATAATGCAACAAATATTGTGGTTAAATTCAAATATACTAATTGACAAAAAACCTTTATTTTTTGACAGAATGTTTAAAAAAGGTATAATCTTCGTAAATGATATCATCGGTAGGACTGGTGGAGTTATGTCGCACATGCAGCTAACAAAAACATATGGAAATGTCTGCTCTACCCAAAATTACAACCAAATAATTGCAGCCTTACCGCAAAAGTGGAAGAGGAAAGTTGAAGGGGGAGAAAGTAAGGAACTTGTCTGTCGGCCTTGCATTAAAGAACATAATTGGTTAAGGAAAACTGTGATAAATAAAAAAGTATATCAGTTTCACTTAAGGACCAAAGGATTGACAGCCATCCCATATAGATTGAAAAATAGTTGGGAAGAGATCTTTGACGTACCGATCCCATGGCATAGTGTTTATGAACTGACACGCAAAACGACACCGGATTCAAAAATTTGAATCTTTCAATTTTAATTATTATATAAAATTCTTGCTACCAATAGAATGTTATTTATATGGGGGATACAATCTTCCCAGCTCTGCAGATTTTGCTGTGAAGAGACAGAATCATTAGATCATTTGTTTTGGTTCTGTCCATTTGTAGCTTGTTTTTGGACACAGGTCCAGGAATGGCTAAAGGATTGCAATATTTACCCGGAACTAACCTTGCAGATAGCATTACTGGGTGATCTGAAAAGTCATAGTCAATCAATCAATAATATAATAATACTTTTAGCAAAAATGTTTATTTTTAATTCACAATCTGTAGAAGCAATGAGAATAGAAAGGTTCAGAACTTTTGTAAAACATCACAGTACGGTTGAAATATATATGGCAAATAGAAATCCTATATGGATGGTGTTAAGAGATAGATGGGAGGTATTGAATAGAGTTGAAGGATGGGACTAATAACAAATAACAACAAATAATAACAAAGATAGCTAATAATGTAAGCATACTGTGTCCATAATAAGTATATAGGTTGTATGTTGGGAGCTTTTGGGAAAGAGCACAGTTAGAAAGATATGGCATTTAGAAGCAAACCGGATGGACATCATGAAAATGATCGGAGAGGTTGAGAGTAGAAGAAGTTCAGGAGCAAAAAAAATAAATAATAATATATATATATATATATATAATAGAATTATTGTAAAATTAACTCTGTCCATAAGGTGTAGATAGTAAGTATAGACCGGAAGTAGAGGCCTGGGCATTGTTGTTCACTAATTTACTCCAAGTAGGGAAAGGATGGTGGGGTTGAAAAGTAATAAAGGGGAATATATATAAAAAATAAAAATAAACATGGGGGATTGGAAGTGATGCAGACAATTACATTGATAGAAGATACAATCTATCTGCAATATTAAGCTGATCCATTCCCCAGAAAATAAAAAATAAAAATAAAAATAAAAAACTTTGATTTGTGTGTGTGTGTGTGTATTTTGTATTTTGTATTTATTAAGGATCTTCCTGGGGTCCAAACAAGATTAAGGCATTTACGTCTGTGTGTGTCTGTGTGTGTGTGTTCACGGTCTCACTGCAGTTATACAGTAACTGACGCACATGTAGGAACAATATCTGATACACACAATATGTTCAGCGCCACAGGGAAATACACCTCAAATGTCAAATGAATTAATGAATATGAGAAGAACCCTTACAAGAGGGTTATTGCTTGAGCTGTAATATGTCACATTGATGATATAGTTATTTAAAGGGAGTACAGATTTGCATTTATAACTAATAAGGATGAAGGAAGGAGATATTGAGCAAGTAGAATAAGAGGTAGTTAAAGAAAATCAAGGAAAAATATGATTTAAATGTTTGTTTGTTTCAACCAATGACTCTTTAAGACAATCGACCTTCCCCACTGGCATCTAGAAGCACTTGAAATAAAATATTATTCTGCAAACATTCAGCACTTAAGCCCAAAAGAAACAACAGAAAGTGAATCAAAATGATAGCTATGACCTATCTGAGTTTATTTCACAATAACACTTTGGATGTGCCATTAGATTACTAGACCATCCATCAAATCAAATCCAAAAACAAACAAAAGAATCCCATGCGCCGAATACAACAGGTGTAGACCTTACCGTGAAATGCTTACTTACAAGCCCTTAACCAACAATGCAGTTCAAGAAATAGAGTTAAGAAAATATTTACTAAATAAAATAAAGTAGAAGCTGTTAAGGAGCCTTTTGGATCAAGACGTGGCGCTCCGGTACCGCTTGCTGTGTGGTAGCAGAGAGAACAGTCTATGACTTGGGTGACTGGAGTCTTTGACAATTTTTTGGGCCTTCCTCTGACACGCCTAGTATATAGGTCCTAGATTGCAGGAAGCTTGGCCCCAGTGATATACTGGGCTGTACGCACTACATATCAGGCGGTGATGCAACCAGTCAGGATGCTCTCGATGGTGCAACTGTATAACCTTTTGAGGATCTGGGGACCCATGCCAAATCTTTTCAGTCTCCTGAGGGGGAAAAGGCGTTGTTGTGCCCTCTTCACAACTTTCTTGGTGTGTTTGGACCATGATAGTTTGTTGGTGATGTGGACACCAAGGATCTTGAAACTCTCGACCCGCTCCACTACAGCCCCGTCGATGTGAATGGGGGTGTGTTCGGCCCTCCTTTTCCTGTAGTCCACGATCATCTCGTTTGTCTTGTTCACGTTGAGGGAGAGGTTGTTGTCCTGGAACCACACTGCCAGGTCTCCGACCGGCTGGATTCCCTGATGGATGAATCTACCTGTGTGCTGCGTGGGCAAACTGTGCTTTCTACTATCTACTGTTTGTGTGTGTGTTACTTTTTGTGTCAGTGTGAAAATAGAAGGAGGCCTTGGGGATGCGTCTCCAGTCCCACACGACCGTGGGCCTGCTGTGTGCATGCATAATAAAATAATGGACATAGGGTTCTGCTGTCACTTTTACAACACTGTCACCAAGAGGTTCACCAGACGAATGGACTTAATTTACAAGTAAAGGTAGGCCTAAATGCATTTTGCTTTGCAATATGCGTGTTAAGCTACTGTTGAATCATGAAAATAGACCACATCCCTTCAAATGCATTTGATTTATCAAGCTAGAATTTAGTTTTTGATGAGACACTTTTGAACAGCCTTTTTTATTCATTTCGATTGTTGATCTGGACATTTTGTTAGAAAAGTATTAATTACATATGTGTGTGTAATAATATTTCATATTTTATGTGGTGTGTGTGTGTTTGCGTGCCCCGCGTTGGAAGAATTGTAAATCCATTGTGAAAGGCTATGGAGTTTGCGTTGCAAATTATTTGGATGAAATGTGTACATATATTGGTATTTTAGTGCCACCTATCAGTTGTAACTATGGATACTACATCGGTCTATGGCTGAGCTGAGTTGAGCAGTGTGCCATTTTGCTGGATGATATGAATAATGCTGCCATCAGAGGCTATCGCTTGTGTATCTTGGCTACATTGGTATTTACATTTGGTGTCACTCTGGTTGTTGGATATATCTGTTGTATGGTGAACTTGGGCTTCATCAAGGTTTATTTGTGAATAAATCTGGCTTTGATAATAGCCTGTGCTTTCCCAGACACCGACCTCACTGCACGTCATTGGCCAACTGAATAGTATACTACTAGCTACTGGAAAAGGACAGACCAGAAATGTTCATTTTTACAACACTGTTGCATAGTGATTTAATATTGAATTGTTGTCAGATGCCTCAGCAGATCATTAGGGCAAAATGTGCCTCACCAAGCCTATTTTCATCAGAGGCATTAGTATGATCTCTTCTGGATGTTGGGGTCACAGTAGGCTAGAAAACCCCTATGCATATGCATGCCACATGTAAAACAAAACCACAACTCATCAATGATATCCTCATTAAACATTTCAGGTGACTGATGATACAAAAATGTGTTTAATTATTCTCTAACCTTTGTTTGTGTGTGTGTGTGTGTGTGTGCATTTTGTATTTTGTATTTATTAAGGATCCCCATTCACTGCTGCCTAGGCAGCAGCTACTCTTCCTGGGGTCCAAACAAGATTAAGGCATTTACGTCTGTGTGTGTCTGTGTGTGTGTGTGTTCACGGTCTCACTGCAGTTATACAGTAACTGACGCACATGTGGGAACAATATCTGATACACACAATATGTTCAGCGCCACGGGGAAATACACCTCAAATGTCAAATGAATTAATAACTATGAGAAGAACCCTTACAAGAGGGTTATTGCTTGAGCTGTAATAGGTCACATTGATGATATAGTTATTTAAAGGGAGTACAGATTTGCATTTATAACTAATAAGGATGAAGGAAGGAGATATTGAGCAAGTAGAATAAGAGGTAGTTAAAGAAAATCAAGGAAAAATATGATTTAAATGTTTGTTTGTTTCAACCAATGACTCTTTAAGACGATCTACCTTCCCCACTGGCATCTAGAAGCACTTGAAATAAAATATTATTCTGCAACCATTCAGCACTTAAGACCAAAAGACCAAAAGAAACAACAGAAAGTGAATCAAAATGATAGCTATGGCCTACCTGAGTTTATTTGACAATAACACTTTGGATGTGCCATTAGATTACTAGACCATCCATCAAATCAAATCCAAAAACAAACAAAAGAATCCCATGCGCCAAATACAACAGGTGTAGACCTTACCGTGAAATGCTTACTTACAAGCCCTTAACCAATGATGCAGTTCAAGAAATACCGCTTGCTGTGTGGTAGCAGAGAGAACAGTCTATGACTTGGGTGACTGGAGTCTTTGACAATTTTTTGGGCCTTCCTCTGACACGCCTAGTATATACTGTAGGTCCTAGATTGCAGGAAGCTTGGCCCCAGTGATATACTGGGCTGTACGCACTACATATCAGGCGGTGATGCAACCAGTCAGGATGCTCTCGATGGTGCAGCTGTATAACTTTTTGAGAATCTGGGGACCCATGCCAAATCTTTTCAGTCTCCTGAGGGGGAAAAGGCATGTTGTGCCCTCTTCACGACTTTGTTGGTGTATTTGGACCATGATAGTTTGTTGGTGATGTGGACACCAAGGATCTTGAAACTCTCGACCCGCTCCACTACAGCCCCGTCGATGTGAATGGGGGTGTGTTCGGCCCTCCTTTTCCTGTAGTCCACGATCATCTTGTTTGTCTTGTTCACGTTGAGGGAGAGGTTGTTGTCCTGGCACCACACTGCCAGGTCTCTGACCTGCTCCCTATAGCCTGTCTCATCGTTGTCAGTGATCAGGACTACCACTGTTGTGTTGTCAGCAAACTTAATGATGGGGTTGGAGTCGTGCTTGGCCACGCAGTTGTGGGTGAACAGGGAGTACAGGAGGGGACTAAGCATGCACCCCTGAGGGGCCCCCGTGTTGAGGATCAGCATGGCACTTGTGTTGTTGCCTAGCCATACCACCTGGGGGTGGCCCGTCAGGAAGTCCAGGATCCAATTGCAGATGGAGGTGTTTAGTCCCAGGGTCCTTAGCTTAGTGATGAGCTTTGTAGGCAGTATGGTGTTGAACGCTGAGCTGTAGTCAATGAACAGCATTCTCACATAGGTGTTCCTTTTGTCCAGGTGGGAAAGGGCAGTGTGGAGTGCAATTGAGATTGCATCATCTGTGGATCTGTTGGGGCGGTATCGAGTTGGAGTGGGTCAAGTGTTTCTGGGATGATGGTGTTGATGTGAGCCATGACCAGCCTTTCAAAGCACTTCATGGCTACCGACGTGAGTGCTACGGGGCGGTAGTCATTTAGGCAGGTTACCTTCGCTTTCTTGGGCACAGGGACTATGGTGGTCTGCTTGAAACATGTAGGTTTTACAGACTCGGTCAGGGACAGCTTGAAATACACTTGCCAGTTGGTCAGCAGATGCTCTGAGTTCACGTCATGGTAATCCGTCTGGCCCCGCGTCTGAGGGCATAGCGGGATTTCTTATAATCTTCCGGATTAGTGTCCTGCTCCTTGAAAGCGGCAGCTCTAGCCTTTAGCTCGATGCGGATGTTACCTGTAAATCATGGCTTCTGGTTTGGATATGTACGTACGTCACTGTGGGGACGACGTCGTCGATGCACTTATTGATGAAGCCGATGACTGAGGTGGTATACTCCTCAATGCCATTGGATGAATCCCGGAACATATTCCAGTCTGTGCTAGCAAAACAGTCCTGTAGCATAGCATCCACGTCATCTGACCACTTCCGTATTGAGCGAGTCACTGGTACTTTCTGCTTTAGTTTTTGCTTGTAAGCAGGAATCAGGAGGATATAATTATGGTCAGATTTGCCAAATGGAGGGCAAGGGAGAGCTTTGTATGCGTTTCTGTGTGTGGAGTAAAGACGGTCTAGAGTTTTCTTTCCTCTGGTTGCACATGTGACATGCTGGTAGAAATGAGGTAAAACTGATTTAATTTGCCTGCATTAAAGTCCCCGGCCACTAGGAGCGCTGCGTCTGGATGAGCATTTTCTTGTTTGCTTATGGCCTTATACAGCTGGTTAAGTGTGGTCTAAGCGCCAGCATCGGTTTGTGGTGGTAAATAGACGGCTACGAAAAATATAGATGAAAACTCTCTTGGTAGATAGTGTGGTTTACAGCTTATCATGAGGTACTCAGGCGAGCAATACCTTGAGACTTCCTTAATATTAGACATCGTGCACCAGCTGTTATTGACAAATAGACAAACACCACCACTCCTCGTCATACTGGACGTAGCAGTTCTGTCCTGCCGATGCATGGAAAACCCAGCCAACTGTATATTATCCGTGTCGTTGTTCAGCCACGACTCGGTGAAACATAAGATATTACAATTTTTTATGTCCCATTGGTAGGTTAGTCTCGAACGGAGCTCATCCAGTTTATTCTCCAGTGATTGCATGTTGGCCAATAGAACGGATGGTAGAGGCGGTTACCCACTCGCTGACGAATTCTCACAAGGCACCCCGATCTCCGCCCCCTGTACCTCCATCTTTTTTTCACACGAATGACAGGGATTTAGGCCTGGTCTTGGAGAAACAGTATATCCTTCGTCCAGTTCGAGGTGAGTAATCGCTGTTCTGATATCCAGAAGCTCTTTTCGGTCATAAGAGAAGGTAGCAGCAACATTATGTACAAAATAAGTTACAAACAATGCGAAAAAACACACAAAATAGCACAGTTGGTTAGGAGCCAGTAAAATGGCAGCCATCCCCTCCGGTGCCATTACTGATCCAAAACACATCTCCTTTTTTGGAGTCCAGCTGTCCCATTATCTTCTGTCATATTAACCTGGGATGGACCCTTAGCTCAGAGGCGTGGGAGAGGGGTGCAGTGATGAACCAGTACTATTTCCTGTCAGTGCCCACACGCTTCCACACCCTTCTGCACTTCCTATGCTAATCTGTAACTCTCTCTCGCTCTCTAATTTATACTCCCTCCTCCTAGCTTGATTACTGTAAAATGGGTCCATCAGTGGAGGTCATTGTGATTGTCATTTTCCTGATCAGTGTTACTACCAAAGAGCTGCTTGTAATATAATAATAATAATATGCCATTTAGCAGACGCTTTTATCCAAAGCGACTTACAGTCATGCGTGCATACATTTTTGTGTATGGGTGGTCCCGGGGATCGAACCCACTACCTTGGCGTTACAAGCGCCGTGCTCTACCAGCTGCTTGTGAAATGTGAAACACGATGGCTGTATCTAAAGACATAGCCGTCAAACCCTTGCTTCCTCCGTCCTTGTTTCCTCCAATTCCTCACTTCCCTTTCAAAGTGAATTGGAGGAGGAGTTTCAGGGGAGGAACCTTGGATCCTTTCGCCCAATGCATTTTGAGAGGTGAGGAATTTGAGGAAACAAGTATGGAGGAAGCAAGGATTTGACGACTCGTAACGTTTTCAGATGCAGCCTTTGTGACTTATTAGTACTCAGGGAGAACTCGCTTATCAAGAGTGTCAAGAGTCTCAACTACTTTCCCCAATAGACATACCTGTGAGGAGGTGATGTTGAAGGAGTTAGGCGCAGGAGGGTAAATCACAGAATAACAGCTTTATTCCGCAAATACAGAGTTACGCAGTAATGCGTTAAAAACACTCCAGTGCACAAAACAGGCGCACTGGAAAATACAAGGCACACAGGAAAATATCCCGGCGATACAAAATACACGGAGCTCCACCGAGCTTCACTATCCTCCACAATAAACAATCACACACAAAGACAAGGGGGCAGAGGGAACACTTATACAGGTACTGATGAGGGGATATGAACCAGATGTGTGTAATAAACAAGACAAAATAAATGGAATGATGAGATGAGGAGCGGCAGTGGCTAGAAGGCCGGTGACGATGACCGCCGAAGCCTGCCCGAACAAGGAGAGGAGGCAGCTTCGGAGGAAGTCGTGACAATACCACGGTAACCCTTAATTTTACAGCCTGTTAATTACTATGTATTTAGTAGGTACATACATTGTAACTAAAACAAAATACGTAGCAACAATTTAGTCCTACACTGACTTACTAGGAACCAAGCAAGTACTACATACAAAGTCACAAAATGTAACTACAGTGCATTCGGAAAGTATTCAGACCCCTTGACTTTTTCCAGATTTTGTTACGTTACAGCCTTACTCTAAAATGTTTTTTTCCCTCATCAATCTACACACAATACCCCATAATGACGAAGCAAAAACTGTTTTTTATACATTTTAGTACATTTATTACAAATAAAAAAGTATCACATTTACATAAGTATTCAGACCCTTTACTCAGTACTTTGTTGAAGCACCTTTGGCAGTGATTACAGCCTCAAGTCTTCTTGGGTATGACGCTACAAGCTTGGCACACCTGTATTTGGGGAGTTTCTCCCATTCTTCTATGCAGATCCTCTCAAGCTCTGTAAGGTTGGATGGGGAACGTCGCTGCACAGCTATTTTCAGGTCTCTCCAGAGATGTTCGAGTCCGGGCTCTGGTTGGGCCACTCAAGGACATTCAGAGACTTGTCCCGAAGCCACTCCAGCGTTGTCTTGGCTGTGTGCTTAGGGTCGTTGTCCTGTTGGAAGGTGAACCTTCGCCCCAGTCTGAGGTCCTGAGCGCTCTGGAGCAGGTTTTCATCAAGGATCTCTCTGTACTTTGCTCCATTCATCTTTCCCTTGATCCTGACTAGTCTCCCAGTCCCTGCCGCTGAAAAATATCCCCACAGCATGATGCTTCCACCACCATGCTTCACCGTAGGGATGGTGCCAGGTTTCCTCCAGACGTGACGCTTGGCATTGAGGCCAAAGAGTTCAATCTTGGTTTCATCAGACCAGAGAATCTTGTTTTTCATGGTCTGAGAGTCCTTTAGGTGCCTTTTGGCTAACTCCAAGCGGGCTGTCATGTGCCTTTTATTGAGGAGTGGCTTCCGTCTGGCCACTCTTCCATAAAGGCCTGATTGGTGGAGTGCTGCAGAGATGGTTGTCCTTCTGGATGGTTCTTCCATCTCCACAGAGGAACTCTAGAGCTCTGTCAGAGTGACCACTGGGTTCTTGGTCACGTCCCTGACCAAGGCCCTTCTCCCCCGATTACTCAGTTTGGCCGGGTGGCCAGCTCTAGGAAGAGTCTTGGTGGTTCCAAACTTCTTCCATTTAAGAATGATGGAGGCCACTGTGTTCTTGGGGACCTTTATTGCTGCAGAAATGTGTTGGTACTCTTCCCCAGATCTGTACCTCGACACAATCCTGTCTCAGAGCTCTACAGACAATTCCTTCGACCTTATGGCTTGGTTTTTGCTCTGACATGCACTGTCAACTGTGGTACCTTATATATACAGGTGTGTGCCTTTCCAAATCATGTCCAATCAATTGAATTTAACACAGGTGGACTCCAATCAAGTTGTAGAAACATCTCAAGGATAATCAATGGAAACAGGATGCACCTGAACTCAATTTTGAGTCTCATAGCAAAGGGTCTGAATACTTATGTAAATAAGTTATTTCTGTTTTTAATTTTTAATCAATTTGCAAAAAAATTCTAAAAACCAGAGATATTGTGGGAAGGTTACTGTCTCTGTGACGTATCAAATCAAATCACATTTTATTGGTTGCATACACATATTTAGCAGATGTTATTGCGGGTGTAGCGAAATGCTTGTGATGTAGCGAAATACTTGTATCACTGGAGTAATTAGGCTTGCTCAATTTAGGCCTGGGCTTAACATGGTTTACCTCAGTACTAAAGAAGAGGACACCCACATGGGAGAGTGTCATAAAGTGAACCAAAACATTTTCTATCTAGACGTGTTGCTTTTATAAGCAATAAGCCAGTAAATTTACATCATATGATCATCATAGGATACAGAAAGGTGATTTTCTCAATCAAATAAAAAAATGTCATCTTACTCTGCCATGATTCTAGAACAAGCAGAGATTTTTCCATTCAACCCATTTTCCCTGACCTCTTGTTTACAATTAGAAACAATAAATAAAAGGAGAAATAAACGCGATTGAATAATCGGCCACAGACTGTTCTTGTCTTCATAATAAGAAGAGTGATTAACCTTATGCATATGGCAAGTCACTGTGTATTTTCACATTGTGCAAATCAGGAAATCAATGATTAGAAAACCGCTGTACACAGCTGATGTACCAGTATCCTGTGAGTATCTGCAATTATCTTCTCTTTCCGTCTTTAGTGATCTGTGACAAAGTCCCTCCTTGTGAGCCTGTAAATACTGATGTTCAACACTGATCATTTAGCCCTCATTGTCTCTCTGGCGTGAGAAGGCTGTTATCAAGAGCCATTTGACTTATGAGGAATCTCAATACAGAGAACCCTAAGAACAGAGAAAAAACTGATTTCACTCTCATAGAATATGATTGATTATTGTCACTATAATAAGATATCAACACTAGTTCATCCTTCACCCACTGATCTCCATTTACTAGTTAATCCTCCTAACAAGAGGTATCATATACCCTAAATATTATTTTAGCGCCAAGGTTTTCCATAGGGCATTAGTGACTCCAGGATAGAGACATTCATGGGTTTGAAATCATTCTTAATGGTCAGACTAATATCCTTTACCTTGGTCTCACTTTAAATAATTGGTAATTATAGAGAAATTACATGATTATAATAATAGTTTTCCCCAAACACCTATTATTTTACTACACCTGTAGATTGAAGAGCGCAATAAGAACCCATGGTCAACAGAGCTGCAAAAGTAGTACATGTTTTTAACCCTCCATCAGGTCAAAAACTGATTACATTAATATAATTCTGAAGCTACAACATTCAACAGTGTTTTGGATCACGAACAAACCCTCAACAGAACATTTTGTTTGAGAAGCAACAGCTTCAATATAAATGTTGAGAGGAGATACGAGTCTTCTATTATATCTGCCAGATCACATTCCATCCAGAATGTGAAGTGGAGATTCATTTAATCAACAAAATCTTTACTAATCACCCACTAAGCCAATACCACGGGCGCCAATGGTAATTACACTTGCTTTCCTATTTTGTGAGTGTAATTCTTTTTTTGTGACTTTATATTATGCTCTACTAATTGCTTATCAACATGCATTTACTACTCAGAAAGTACATGTTTTGGACAACTTTCACATACCTAATGAATCTTGTGCTGGTCTCTTGAACAATTGTATATGCTCTTCTTTTAGGTCTGCAGCATAGTATCAGAGTACTCATATTATTCAGGATTATTAATTATAATTATTAAGATCATTTGGTTTACTACCCTCTATGTTAGTCCTGGCAATAGAACAAGACATGTGTGTAATATATTTGACTCTAAACATGCTAAAACAAAGCCACCCAAAATGTCAACCTGCTTAAAATGCTTATTTAGAGACCTTTCTGATTCTTTATCAAATATTGAAAGGCTGTCAATGTTTTCATCACCAGTGTGAATGTCAATGTAGTTACACAGATGCCACCATTCTCCCTCGACGCTGCAGTTCCGGTGTGAAAAGCCCTTTTGTTTGCAGGTCACATCTGCACGTCATTTTCTGTGCATGTCGTAGGGGGCTCCCTCAGCACTGTCGTACACACAGGTTCACTTACTGAGAGACACCTCTTGCCCCCAGAGTCATGGTGGTCGAGCCCACTGTGAGAAGTTCATTATCACACTCTTAAAGACGGGAAAATGGAGTGGGGCTAGCTGGTGTTATGCATTGATTGTAACCTCTACCCACCTGAGGTTTTGTTTTTGTGTCAACACTACTATTGACAGATTGTCTACGTGGGCACTAACATCTTCCTTTGACATTCTCAAAATATATAAATATGTGGACAAGTGAGATAAAGCACCAAAACAGCAGGACCAGTGAGTGAATCATGACCAAAGGCAAGCAGAGCTTGTGGAATAAAATACATGTGCGTTGGTAAAAGCTAATGGCTGTGTATGTGTATGGGCTGTCAATACCACAGGATACACATTAAACATGTTGGGCTAAAACAGGCTCCTTTTCCTCCAACGCACTGAGCCAAACACATGCGTCAGCATGTCACATTGAACTAGTCAGGACCTATTAGAAGTTCACAGGGAGAAGTTAATGTAAAGTGTCACCACCAAATATTATCATTCTCAGGCATACAGTTATTTAAGACACCCTATTCAGCTACACACTTCCTTTATGCAATTACTGCAATCTCTTTGCCCTTATAGGGAGATTTATTTGTACAATAAATTATTGTGTACCAGTATTTACAGTGCATTCAGGAAGTATTTAGACCCCTTCACCTTTTCCACATTTTGTTACATTACAGACTTATTATAAAATCTACACACAATATCCCATAATGACCAAGCAAAAACCGTTAAAAATATATATATATACAGTGGTGTGAAAAAGTGTTTGCCCCCTTCCTGATTTCTTATTTGTTTGCATGTTTGTCACACTTAAATGTTTCAGATCATCAAACAAATTTAAATATTAGTCAAAGATAACACAAGTAAACACAAAATGCAGTTTTGAAATGAAGGTTGTTATTATTAAGGGAAAACAAAATCCAAACCCACATGGCCCTGTGTGAAAAAGTGATTGCCCCCTACAACCTACTAACTGGTTGGGCCACCCTTAGCAGCAACAACTGCAATCAAGCGTTTGCGATAACTCGCAATGAGTCTTTTACAGCGCTGTGGCCCACTCATCTTTGCAGAATTGTTGTAATTCAGTCACATTGGAGGGTTTTCGAGCATGAACTGCCTTTTTAAGGTCATGCCACACCATCTCAATAGGATTCAGGTCAGGACTTTGACTAGGCCACTCCAAAGTCTTCATTTTGTTTTTCTTCAGCCATTCAGAGGTGGACTTGCTGGTGTGTTTTGGATCATTGTCCTGCTGCAGAACCCAAGTTCGCTTCAGCTTGAGGTCACGAACAGATGGCCGGACATTCTCCTTCAGGATTTTTTGGTAGACAGCAGAATTCATGGTTCCATTTATCACAGCAAGTCTTCCAGGTCCTGAAGCAGCAAAACTCACACTACCACCACCATATTTTACTGTTGGTATGATGTTCTTTTTCTGAAATGCTGTGTTACTTTTACACCAAATGTAATGGGACACACACCTTCCAAAAAGTTCAACTTTTTTCTCGTCAGTCCACAGAGTATTTTCCCAAAGGTCTTGGGGATCATCAAGATGTTTTCTGGCAAAAATGAGACGAGCCTTAATGTTCTTTTTGCTCAGCAGTGGTTTTCGTCTTGGAACTCTGCCATGCAGGCCATTTTTGCCCAGTCTCTTTCTTATGGTGGAGTCATGAACACTGACCTTAACTGAGGCAAGTGAGGCCTGCAGCTCTTTGGATGTTGTTGTGTGGTCTTTTGTGACCTCTTGGAGGAGTTGTCGCTGCGCTCTTGGGGTAATTTTGGTCGGCCGGCCACTCCTGGGAAGGTTCACCACTGTTCCATGTTTCGCCATTTGTGGATAATTGCTCTCACTGTGGTTTGCTGGAGTCCCAAAGCTTTAGAAATGGCTTTATAACCTTTTCCAGACTGATGGATCTCAATTACTTTCTTTCTCATTTGTTCCTGAATTTCTTTGGATCTCGGCATGATGTCTAGCTTTTGAGGATCTTTTGGTCTACTTCACTTCGTCAGGCAGGTCCTATTTAAGTGATTCCTTGATTGAGAACAGGTGTGGCAGTAATCAGGCCTGGGTGTGGCTAGAGGAATTGAACTCAGGTGTGATAAACCACAGTTGAGTTGTGTTATAACAGGGGGGTCAAACACTTTTTCACACAGGGCCATGTAGGTTTGGATTTTGTTTTCCCTTAATAATAACAACCTTCATTTCAAAACTGCATTTTGTGTTTACTTGTGTTATCTTTGACTAATATTTAAATTTGTTTGATGATCTGAAACATTTAAGTGTGACAAACATGCAAACAAATAACAAATCAGGAAGGGGGCAAACACTTTTTCACACCACTGTACATCACATTTACATAAGTATTCAGATCCTTTACGCAGTACTTTGTTGAAGCACCTTTGGCAGTGATTACAGCCTCAAGTCTTCTTGGGTATGACGCAACAAACTTGGCACACCTGTATTTGGGGAGTTTCTCCCATTCCTCTCTGCAGATCCTCTCAAGCTCTGTCAGGTTGGATGGGGAGCGTCGCTGCACAGCTATTTTCAGGTCTCTCCAGAGATGTTCGATTGGGTTCAAGTCCGGGCTCTGGCTGGGCCACTCAAGGACATTCAGAGACTTGTCCCGAAGCCACTCCTGCATTGTCTTGGCTATTTGCTTAGGGTTGTTGTCCTGTTGGAAGGTGAACCTTCGCTCCAGTCTGAGATCCTGAGCGCTCTAGAGCAGGTTTTCATCAAGGATCTCTCTGTACTTTGCTCCGTTAATCTTTCCCTCGATCCTGACTAGTCTCCCAGTCTCTGCTGCTGAAAAACGTCCCCACAGCATGATGCTGCCACCACCATGCTTCACCGTAGGGATGGTATTGGCCAGGTGATGAGCGGTGCCTGGTTTCCTACAGACGTGACGCTTGTCATTCAGGCCAAAGAGTTCAATCTTGGTTTCAGCAGACCAGAGAATCTTGTTTCTCATGGTCTGAGAGTCCTTTAGGTGCCTTTTGGCAAACTCCAAACGGGCTGTCATGTGCCTTTTACTGAGGAGTGGCTTCCGTCTGGCCACTCTACCATAAAGGTCTGATTGGTGTAGTGTTGCAGAGATGGTTGTCCTTCTGGAAGGTTCTCCCATCTCCACAGAGGAACTCTAGAGCTCTGTCAGAGTGACCATCGGGTTCTTGGTCACCTCCCTGACCAAGGCCCTTCTCCCCCGATTGCTCAGTTTGGCCGGGCGACCAGCTATAGGAAGACTCTTGGTGGTTCCAAACTTCTTCCATTTCAGAATGATGGAAGCCACTGTGTACTTGGGGACATTCTATGCTGCATAAATGTTTTGGTACCCTTCCCCAGATCTGTGCCTCGACACAATCCTGTCTCAGAGCTCTACAGACAATGCCTTCAACATCATGGCTTTGTTTTTGCTCTGACATGCACTGTCAACTGTGGGACCTTATATAGACAGGAGTGTGCCTTTTCTAAATCCTGCCCAATCAATTGAATTTACCGCAGGTGGACTCTAATCAAGTTGTAGAAACATCTCAAGCATGATCAATGCAAACATGATGCACCAGAGCTCAATTTCGAGTCTTATAGCAAAGGGTCTGAATATTTATTTAAATAAGGTATATATATTTTTTTTATACATTTGCAAAAATGTCTAAAAACCTGTTTTCACTTTGTCATTATGGGGTATTGTGTGTAGATTGATGAGGACATTTTAGAATAAGGCTGTAACGTAACAAAATGTGGAAAAGTGAAGGGGTCTGAATCCTTTCCGAATGCACTGTACATGGTAAACGCACATAGGCTACTGTATAAACGCTGTTCTACTTCACTTCTTTGTAAAGAAAATTTTATATCACAGTAAATGTTTATTTTCATATTAAAGCAATAACTCTGTTTTCAAGGTCTTGCTGTGGGATGTGAGAAGTTCCGTAAGTCTCAGTGCACTCCTATAATCAGATCTCCAACGCCGCCAACTCCAACATCCAGTAATCTCAAACAGCCATGGTTGGCCTTTAGTTTCCCATCATTCTAAAGGCTCCAGGAGAGTCATGGGTACCCTGGGGCCCGAACGATGCCAGAAAGCTGAAAATGACTTGTCGAGAAAACACACAGTATAAAATGTGCAAATTAACATTATTAGGTCACTATTACATAATGACATCATCTCGCGACAAATGGAGAAACCAGCAGCCAACATTTATTTTGTTCATATAAATATATACAAATAATATTGATAATACATTTATAAAGCAGCAACCAACAGCTACTTTCCATGAAAAATAATTGGCAACACTGAGCAGCAGTGCGTCACATGACTGGTCCAGCCCATCCCGGAAACAGGAAACAGTAGGTCAGGGGCCGAGTCATGGCTAGAAGGGATACTGATTTTGTAAAAGTTACGTCATAGTCTAGTTCACTACAGCGAGAGTTTGCGTCTTACACAGCGTCGAGTTCTACAGCAGACTGGACTTGATATCCACAGAATAACTAGCTAGCTAGGGGAACAATTGGGGAAAAGCTAGCTACAAAGTAGGTATCCTTCTAGCCATGACCCTCTGTTCCGCCTGCAAGAATAAGCAAGACCTAGCAAGAATAAGGCCGTGAATAATATATATAATAAATTATCGACCTTTGTGGGGATCTAGATGTGATGACTAGCTTAGAAAGAATGCATTAATGATTAAAAATAAAAGGTTTGTACTGTACTGATATAAATTGTTTCACATAACAAGCTGTGATTCATGTGAGGAACGTTAGGGGGTTGGATGAGATAAGACTTGTATTTCTCACAGACACGAACACTGCCTCTTTGTGATCTGTGAACCGTCCAAGGACGTAGGTACAAGGAGTACAGGGGAACAGTGTCTATGGGTGATGACTCTACAGGTTGTGATGATAACAAACTTATGCCTGGCAACAGTGTGCAACAGTGGAGCGCCAAGGGACTGGGACCAGCCTGTGCGCCAACGATTGGCTGAGTAAGTCTAAACCACGCTCAGTCTCTACTCTGATTGGCCAGCAGGGAGCGGGAACTATCTCTGTCAGAGTATTTTAAGAAGAACTCATAACAATGGCTTAGTTCTCTGAGTGCCCTGCGTGGTATTTCAGTGGACCCGTATATACGAACATCATATTTACCATTGAAGTGTTTTGCATTAATTAAAATACTACTCTATTTTAGAAGTCGTGTTGACCTCTTTTGTTCCTAATACCAGATTTGAATTGACGCAACTTAACAATTGGTGACCACCGACTGTGATCTGGTAGAAGGGACTTCGCTGGGTATTGTCCGGCCCAATGGACATCTCTGTCATTGAACGGTGTGTTTCACAAAGAGTCCGGACTACGAAAAACAGGTAAGCAGACACCTATTGTTATATAACTACAGTTCTGCACATTGGCTTTATCCAAATTAATTTTGTGAAACACCTGTCTGATGTAAGTGAACTAAATTATGAAACTATTATGAGTAGATAAGCACAATATTGTGACATGCAAACCTTTGGTGAATGTGATGTTAAACCATGGTACCAGAGAGTATTTGTTCTACCGGCAAGGTCCGTAACTGCGGGGTTACGGCTAGGTTCGGAGAAAATACTGACATCTATCGGCAAGGTCCGTAACTGCGAGGGTACGGCTAGGTTCGAAGATACAGGGAATAATTGACTTAAGTAATTGCTATCGGCAAGGTTCGTAACTACGTGGGTGCGGCTAGGTTTGAAGAATTACACCGGCAAGGTCCGTAACTTCGAGGGTACGGCTAGGTTGGGGAAATTTTAGATAGTGTTGCGCTATGGCAAGGTCCGTAACTAGTACGGCTATGATCGTAGGAGCACTTTAAAGTACACTATAGTGTTGCGCTTCGGCAGGGAGCTGTACTTGGGGGTACCGCCCAGATCGGAGGAGCACTTTAAAGTATAGGGTGTCGTATGCATGAGAGTGTGAATGATCCCAGTGTAATAAAATATTGTTTGCAGACGAAATAAAAGAGTGAATGCGGGTTACTAAAATTAATAAACCTGTATACCTTGATAGAAAACTAATTAGGAATTAAAGACGTCTGTGGCTGTCCAAACTGTATAATTTGTGAATAACTATTGGGTTTGTGGTTGCTTAAACCGTATAACCCGTTAATAACAATTGGGAACATAAAGGTAAAATAATGAATAACTAGTATGACTAAACTGAAACGTTTGAACTGATATAACTGAACTGTAACGTTTGATGTTTGACATAGCATAATACTGGTTTTAAATAATTATGTTGAAGCAATTTGGTTTAGTATTTGATTTAACATTTGATGTTTAACATAGCATAATACTGGTTTTAAATAATTATGTTGAGGCAATTTGGTTTATTATTTGATTTAACGTTTGATGTTTGACCCTGCAAAATACTGGTTAAATAATTAGACTGATTAGGTTTATCGTTGAAATATAAATATGCACCGACTTTAACTAATTAGGTGGGAATAATTTGATTTAAATAAATAGACTAAAGTACTTTAAATAACGGCTGAATATTGGAAACGCTAAAATGAAAAACAGACAAAGCCTGTTCCCACTGGACACAGAAGGGAGAGCCGCGAGGGGAGGGGCTGGAGACAGCGAGAGTGTGGCTGTTGGAGTCAGGAAAGACTGGGAGTTGGCTGGGAACACCACAGGGCGATTGTTTGAGAGGTGCCTGTGGGTTTCTGACGATATATACGTATGAACTTGCTCACCCGAACGTAGACGTACATCATGGGTGAGAAAGTAGAGAATATTTACATTTGCATTTTTGGTCATTTAGCAGACGCTCTTGTCCAGAGCGACTTGCAGGAGCAATTGGGGTTGGGTGCCTTGCTCGAGGGCACATCGGCAGATTTTTCGCCTGGTCGGCTCGGGGATTGGAACCGGCGACCTCTCAGTTGTTGGCGCGGCACTATTGGTCACTAAGCTGCCTGCCGCCCCATATGAGTTTAAGGTTGTGCCGTTGTTTGATCATGTGATAAGGTTTAATGGGTAATCGGACCATAACTAATGTGGTTATGGAAGTAATGTATAAATAGTGGAGAGCCAATAGGGGGCTCCATTGAACTATTATGGTTTATTTGGCATTTCAATGGCATAAGGTGAAATCTGTATGCATGAGGGGAATTCGATTATGTATTATTATAGTATTATGGACACTCCGTAATAAATAAACTGAACCAAACAAGACTTTACTACAGCAATAGAGGATGGTTAATGTTGTTACGTTAGTTTTTAAACCCGATGATAGAGGTAAATGCAGAACGCTGTTTGAGAGTGTGTTTTATTTTTATTTTTAAGGGCTGGCTAGTTGGGAGTGATGACGTGGCTGGTTGTGCGACATGGAAGTTGTTGTTTGGCATACTTTGAAATCATCGCAGAATGTGTGGAGTGACTGGCGATGTATGTAGAGGGTCCCTGGTTCTAACACAGGTAGGGACAGTAGGTAAAGCTTTCGCATTGGGGCTATAGACCTAGATTAATATGTGGATTGGGAAATGTGAAAGGTTAAATTAGATAGCTTAAGTAGAAGTATTCTAGAAAGGTCTATGAAAATATGTTACAAAGTCCCCGCGCCTTCTCCGTAGTTCAAATGTTAGGAATATCATTAAATGTATGTATGCTTATCAACGATAACAAGTATTTGTTTTATTAATTAGGGCCTAATCAGAGAGAACAGTTAAAGAAATTGAATAGCGAACTGAAATGGCGATAGAGCTGTGAAAATTGAGTTGAGGACAAAGGAGAGTAATTTATGGCTCTGGTTAGCGGGAGAAAAATATGTAATAATAGAGACAGTCAAGCGAGTTGGGTTGAGCTGTGGGATTTCAAGTGGAGGTCTGAATGCTTGACTGGAAGGAAGTGCTTTGATACATTATAATTGTTATTACTTTATTCGATGGGTTGCTTGACGCCAGTGGTGTTACTTTTGATGTAACCGTGATTATATTGGCTAAAAACTGAAATTTGACAGAGACAGATTTTCCTAGGGGGTTGATCAAATAATTGATATTGGATCATTTGAGATGAGATCACATGTAGCAGAGTTAGGGTAATCAATTAAATAATCATTGTATACTCGAGGAATTTTGAGTGGTTTTATGGATTAGTTATGAGGAATTAGATTGATACAAACAATTATTGATGGGTTAAGACTGGGGATATCTGTATCATGTTTTGTGTGTACTACCATATTTAGATTATAACCAGGAGAAAGAGATTAGCTCATCTCATTGGAATGTTGCCCAGGGCTAGGGGGAGCAGTAGTGAAGTTAGGCAGTATTTAGGTCATTAAAGTGAGTTACCAAATTAAGTGGGGCCTGGCTATTTGTGGTTGTTGTTTTTCAAATTGGGTTTTTCAAACAAAAAACAACACACCTAGTATGATGTTTATAAAGCCTTGTTGTTTCAATTTTGGGGGGGTTTCAGCAGGTCAAGGCTGATAGGTCTTAGAGGAGCACACACAGTACACAAGAACTGTTCATCGGGAGCCTCATGAAATGGGTTTCCATGGCCGAGCAGCCGCACACAAGCCTAAGATCACCATGCACAACGCCAAGCGTCGGATGGAGAGGTGTGAAGCTTGCCGCCATTGGACTCTGGAGCAGTGGAAACACGTTCTAAATGTTTTATTGTCACATACACCAGAAAGGTGAGTGAAATGTGTTTTACAGACTCAGCCATAGTATTACAGCACCCCTGAAGCAAATTAGGGTTAAGTGCATTGCTCAACGGCACATCAGCAGATATTTCACCTTGTCGGCTCGGGTATTCAAACCAGCGACCTTTCGGTTACTGGCCCAACGCTCTAACCGCTAGGCTACCTGCCACCCAGGCAATCTGATGTGCCAAAACGTGCATCAGGTCAAGTGTTTTGGCTAGACAAATAAAATAAATGTTTTGAAGCAGTATCCTAGTAAGATCATGTTGCTACAGGTTAGAATCGCCCCAATCATCACATAGATGTTTTTCTTTATGACGTGAAAACAATGTTGATTCAATCAGTTTGTGCCCAGTGGGCTGGATGAACAGGATCTTGCATATAATTTGAAACTTCTGTTTTACTGTTGATGAGCAATTTGATTAATTAACTTCATTGTGATACTTGTTATAAATAAAGTATGCTTTCTTGACCAAATGTATCTCTCTGGACTTTTGAATAAACCTATTATTTGTTTGTAGAATGAGTGACGTTCCTCTCGGTGTCAACTCTGTGGATTTGGAAACTACACTGAACAAACATATAAACGTTACATGCAACAATTTCAAAGATTTTACTGAGTTACAGTTCATATAAGAAAATCAGTCAATTGAAATAAATTCATTAGGCCCTAATCTATGGATTTGACATGACTGGGAATACAGATATGCATCTGTTGGTCACAGATACCTTAAAAAAGGTAGGAGCGTGGATCAGAAAACCAGTCAGTATCTGATGTGACCACCATTTGCCTCATGCAGTGTGACACATCTCTTTTGCATAGAGATGATCAGTCGGTTACGACGCCGAACTGCAGTCAGGTCAAGACCCTCGCGAGGACAACAAGCACACAGATAAGCTTCCCTGAGACGGTTTCTGCAGAAATTCAGCTGTCCGGGTGACTGGTCTCAGACGATCCCGCAGGTGAAGAAGCCGGATGTGGAGGTCCTGGGCTGGCGTGGTTACATGTGGTCTGCAGTTGAGGTCGGTTGGACATACTGCCAAATTCTATAAAACGGCGTTGGTAGAGATGGCTTATGGTAGAGAAATTATAATTCAATTATCTGGCAACAGCTCTGGTGGACATTCCTGCGGTCAGCATGCCAATTGCACGGTCCCTCAAAACTTGAGACATCTGTGGCATTGTGTTGTGTGACAAAACTGCACATTTTAGAGTGGCCTTTTATTGTCCCCAGCACAAGGTGCACATGTGTAATCATCATTCTGTTTAATCAACTTACATTTACATTTACATTTTCGTCATCTAGCAGACGCTCTTATCCAGAGCAACTTACAAATTGGTGCATTCACCTTATGATAGCCAGTGGGACAACCACTTTACAATAGTTTTTTTGGGGGGGGGGGTAAGGGTTTCAAGTGTCTCCGGAAGGTGGTGAGTGACTCCGCTGTCCTGGCGTCGTGAGGGAGCTTGTTCCCCCATTGGGGTGCCAGAGCAGCGAACAGTTTTGACTGGGCTGAGCGAGAACTGTGCTTCCGCAGAGGTAGGGGAGCCAGCAGGCCAGAGGTGGATGAACGTAGTGCCCTCGTTTGGGTGTAGGGACTGATCAGAGCCTGAAGGTACGGAGGTGTCGTTCCCCTCACAGCTCCGTAGGCAAGCACCATGGTCTTGTAGCAGATGCGAGCTTCAACTGGAAGCCAGTGGAGTGTGCGGAGGAGCGGGGTGACGTGAGAGAACTTGGGAAGGTTGAACACCAGACGGGCTGCGGCGTTCTGGATGAGTTGTAGGGGTTTAATGGCACAGGCAGGGAGCCCAGCCAACAGCGAGTTGCAGTAATCCAGACGGGAGATGACAAGTGCCTGGATAAGCCACACCTGTCAGGTGGATGGATTATCTTGGCAAAGGAGAAATGCTCACTAACAGGGATGTAAACAAATTTGTGCACAAAATTTGAGAGAAATAAGCTTTTTCTGTGTATGGAACATTTCTGAGATCATTTATTACAGCTCATGAAACATGAGACTGACACTTTACATGTTGTGTTTATATTTTTGGTCAGTATAGAAGTGCTCCTGAGTAGAATGGACCCCCTTTTACTGCGACACAACGTACAAAAAATGGTGTACGGTGCAATATATATGTCCAATATGAAAAAAACTATTGGATTTAAGCTTATGGCCACTCTTTAAGGGCCGCAAAATGAACTCCTCTGGGTGTAAACTCTATGGATTTGGAAACTAGAAGTCCTCCTGAGTAGAATGGACCCCCTTTTAATGCGACACAATGTAGAGAAAATTGGTACAGTGCAATAAATGATGAGTACACAAACTAAAAACATTGTTGACCATTTAGGCTTGAATGTTTTTCTTTTTTAAATAATATAATATTTCATAGAAATACTTTTAATTATTATTTGTATGATAACTAGTATAAATATAGAGATAATTGTGCATATTTTCCATCATTTTCACCCTCATTATTTAAAGTATACAGAACGGGACTCTTATTCTGAAGGATTCCAAAAATACGTGACCCGGAAGTACTTAGTTATTCTTGCCTGTTTCACAGCAGTGGAGAAGATTGTTTACTATTTTTCTTTAATAGCGATAAAAAACATATCACGTTTAAATGGAAATAAACAGTGATTAAGTGCAGAACATACCTAGTACATTAGATTCTCTATCAACATCGCATTTAAGGTAAGTGTGTTCTGTATAAGACACCAAGCTAGCCTAACAATTTTGGTACCTAACCTAGCAGTTAGCCAGGAAGAATGGCTTGCAGCTGTCATGCTTTTCTAGACAGCTAGCTAGCTGTCTGAATGACACTGTCCTCACTTTGCAGAACGACATAGCTAACATAAGGGCCCTTTTGTACAAATGTAGCTAGCTGTCTATAGCTAGACACGTCCAGAACCATGTTAGCTAACGTTAGCTAGCTTACTACATCATGCTAGCTAGCTAACCTTTGTTACTTTAATTATTTTGACTGCACCATTGATCAGCAATGCTGTGATGTAAACAGTGCAGACGTTCTTACCATAATGTTAATGTATACTGTAGGAAGGTCAGAAAATGTACAGGTACAAATCTTGCATATGGTACTATACTATAGTTGTACTTGTAAATTATAGTGTTATAGTCTGTGTCCCACTGGGAGGAATAAAATGGTGTGTGTTTTCCTGCAGTAAAAATGAATTATATAAAGGTTAGGGTTGCGTTAAGTTTGCCTGGCTACCCAGACTTCTTTCTCCGGCCAAACGCTACGCCACAGGCACGGACGTTAGTTTATTGTAGCGAACGACAGAGCATTGGAAGAATTTAGTGCGAGTCGTCAGGCTATCATTAAGTCTGTCTGATTTGAATTTACAGTGACCACAATGACAGCCATCAAGCACGCCCTACAGAGGGACATCTTTACGCCCAATGATGAGCGTCTCCTCAGCATCGTCAACGTCTGCAAGGCAGGGAAAAAGAAGAAGAACTGCTTCCTGTGTGCCACGGGTGGGGCATAAATTCCTTTCAAGTCTAACATGAATCGGCTAATTTCACTATCTCACCAGTGAAATGATGTAAACATTCAGAACTTGAAAACCACTGTCAGAGATTTAACATCAGAAACAGTGATTTCACTGATAAGGCTACAGAAATGGATCCACAGATCACTTACACCCCATTATTAGACTATTATAACTGTTTGATGCTTCTACCCCAGTCACCACAGAGAGGCCGGTGCAGGTGAGAGTGGTAAAAGTGAAGAAGTCAGACAAAGGGGATTTCTACAAACGGCAGATGGCCTGGGAACTGAGGGATCTGGCTGAAGTGGATGCAAAAGATGCCAGCAAGGTCAGGGAAAGAGTGATTTTTCTCAACTTCCTCTCACTGCCTGAATGTAATTTCTCATAGAACCTTGTCTTTCTCTCTCCTCCTCATCCTCCCAGTGGCTATTTTACTTTAACCTCCTTTCCTCATATACTTTATCCTCCTCCTGCTAATTTGATTGAAATTCACATTTGGCATCTCTTCTGCTCTTGTCATTCAGGAGAACCCGGAGTTTGACCTCCATTTTGAGAAGGTGTATCGATGGGTGGCCAGCAGCACAGCTGAGAAGAATTCCTTCATCTCCTGCATTTGGAAGCTGAACCAGCGTTACCTACGGAAGAAGGTGGAGTTTGTGAATGTCAGTGCCCAGCTGCTGGAAGGTATGACAGCTCTCTAACAATGGGAGATGATCAAAAGCATGTGTGTTTTCTAGTGACCCTTGCTGTCCCTGTACCTTGCATCTATGAGACTCTTCTTTCTTGCCTGTTCCCAATCTCCTGAACTCAACCTGAAGTGTTTCCAGATAAATCTATGTAACCTGTCAGTTGACCTTTGGTGTGGCTTTCTGTGGCTTAACACATATTTATTTTCACTCTTCTCTCTTAAACTGTCACTGGCCAGAGCTTCCTAAAGCGGAAGGTTGGTAGCACTTAACTTCTTTTCCCATTTCCTCTTCATTGTGATTTCATAGTGTTGAATCACCATTCTCATAGTAGACGCACACATCTTTGAAAGCTGTTGCTATTGTTTGCTTTATTTGGCTATTGAGTGAGTGGCTGTTGAATGGGTGTTACTATATGAATATTAGTCTGTTCTGTAGTGTATATGCGTTTTGGATTATATATTCGTTCAAATGGAAGGGTGATGTTTGTTTGTGTGGATGTGCGTGTACTGTACTGTATGCACTGTGCACAATGTTAAACCATCCTCTCTGTCCTTGGTTTAGAGTCAGTCCCCAGTGGTGAGAGCCAGAGTGTTGCCGGAGGCGATGAGGATGCTCTGGATGACTACCAAGAGCTGAATGCCCGTGAGGAGCAAGACATTGAAGGCATGATGGAGGTGTGCGAGTATGCCATCTCTAATGCAGAGGCCTTCGCTGAGAAACTCTCCAGGGAGCTACAGGTTCTGGATGGGGTAAGTAGACAGCCATGGAGCCTTGGGTCTTCTTGAGGCCAATTTAGACTTGAGTTGCCTGACATGCACTGACTACTGTCCTTTGTGATCTATGATTGAGCACATTACAGAGTGGTTTCTTTCACCGTGATGGATGAACATTGTGGTTAAAGTGACCACCTCCAATAATCCCCCCAATCCCAGGCCAACATCCAGTCCATCATGGCATCTGAGAAGCAGGTGAACATCCTGATGCAGCTGCTTGACGAGGCTCTTTCGGAGGTGGACACCATTGAGGGCAAGCTGAGCAGCTATGAGGAGATGCTGCAGAGCGTCAAGGAGCAGATGGACCAGATCTCCCAGAGCAACCGCCTCATCCAGATCAGCAACACCAACAACGGCAAGCTGCTGGACGAGATCCAGTTTCTGGTGGTGAGCACTGCGGTTGATGTGGGGGAGGGTTCCTGTTTCTGTTTGTTTGGATGAGGTTTGGATGGTTTGCCTCTATTTCGTACGATTACGATACAGTACCACAAGCTATGGGGTGTTTTCTATGACTTGTTGGTTTAATGAGATGATGTTGAATGATGAGGGGCGGCAGGTAGCATAGCTATTAACAGCGTTGGTTCAGTAACCGAAAGGTCGCTGGTTCGAATCTCCAAGATAACTAGGTGAAAGATCTGTTGAGTTGCCCTTGAGTAAGGCGCTTAACTCCAATTGCTCCTGTACGTTGCTCTGGATAAGAGCGTCTGCTAAATCAGTGGTTCAGGGGTTATTTTTATTTTTACGAATTCAGTCTGGTTTTCAACTCTTGAAAGTTGTAATAGTAGAATGCACAAGGTGCAATTTCTAAATTGGGTAGTGCATCATCAGTTCCTCTTGTTATGTTAGTCATTGCATACCTTAGGGAGCTATTTATAACTTCAGAAATATCCAGATCAACTAGCCCATGTCAGCTAACATTTTATAGCTAGGTTTTTTAACCAATAGATTTTGAGTCACTCAAATATCACATGAATAAACATTAGACATGGAAAAATGTATAGAGTTGCAGGAAAATTTGGTTTAAAACTGCAACATTTTGTGTCATGAACAGTGCTTGTGCCCATACAAATAGACATGGCGCGCACAGGATGTTCCCCAATGCTGGAAGGAGGGCCTGAGTGAAAATGTTTGGGAATCCCTTTGCTAAATGACTACAATTTAAATGTAAATGATGAATACCTGTCCCTCAGAATTATATGGACCTGTCGAAGGGACACATCAGGGCCCTGCAGGATGGAGACTTGTCCTCCCCCAAAGGCATCGAGGCCTGTATCAACGCCTCTGAGGCACTACTGCAGTGCATGAACGTGGCACTCAGACCAGGTCATGAGAAACTGATGGCTGTGAAACAGCAGCAGCACCTGTTCACTGAGCTCAGAGATACCTTCGCCCGGCGCCTCACCAACCACCTCAACAACGTGTTCGTCCACCAGGTAATCCACACAACACAGTAACACTTCACTAGACTTCTCGGTAATCTAAACATGGTCTCAAGATTTTTTATTCAGATTTATATTGAACAACATTTATGACTAGGTACTAGGCATAACAGAGCGCTGTACACATTTCTTGTTACAGTATTAAAATGTTTCCGTCCTCATACACTTCCTGGTTAAGCTCTCTTTCCTCTGATCGTGTCTCTTCCAGTCTCTGTGCTGTTTCCTTCCTGTACTGCTCTGGTCCTCCTGACCTTCACTCTCTGCCTCACTCTGAACCACCCCACTCTGCTCTCTGCTTTCTGTCCCTGTCAGTTCAACCACTTCAGTCACTTCAAAATGACCATCCCTCAGTTCTATAGGTCCTCCTGTATGTCGCTTCCAGTGAGTAGTACCCTCACAGCAACCCCATTGACCCCTCCACTCTAACCTATGACCTGTCCTACTTATCTACACGCCCCTGTTTTCTTGCCAAAATGCATTACTGACTGCATGGGTTGTGCTGCTCATGACTAAGCTAAACCTCCTCTCTTTCATCTCAACGGGTCTAAAAGCCTCAGAAACACCTCAGACCTTGCTCCACCACCTCCACTGGAAGATTGACTGGGCTCTCCTTGCACTTTGCTTCCTTCCTGTGTCAGAGTGCTGCTGTGACTTTGCTGTGCTGGGGTGCCATGTCATAATACTTCTGCCTGTCTGCATGCTTGGTAGCAGCCCTAGAAGCAAGTGAATTGATTGAGAAAGGAAAAAAAGCTAGAAAATGTTAGGTACAAATGCCGGGATGTTCTTGTCAATGAGGTTATTTGAATGTTGAGGTTGAATATCTGAACAGTTAATCTTGTACTACTAACCTCAGTGGTCCATTGGGCCACACAAACTGTCCCTATGAATGCAGGGGATGTCCGTAAAGGGACCAAGAGGGTTCAAGAAAAAGTATCTCCCTGCCTGTGTGTGTATGTGTTTGAGATGGTGTTTCTCTGTATGAGCTGTGTTAACTTACCTTTGTTCCCTACATCCAGGGCCATGACCAGAGCTCCACGCTTTCCCAGCACACGGCAGAGCTGACCCTGCCTAAACACAGCCCACTGCACAGGGACCTGCTGAGATACGCCAAGCTCATGGAGTGGCTCAAGAACACCCAGAGAGAGAAGTACGACGGCCTGTCTAGGGTGAGTGGCTTCCTCTCGAAGATTATCATCATTATTATTACTGCCCTTGCCATAGCTATATCCTATTGTTATCACCATTACCACCACTACTATAACATCTCCATCTCCATCACCAGCAACACTATGATAATATCTTAATGTGTCTCATAACAAGTAGACAGGTATTCATTGAATTTCTCTCTCCGTTTTCAGACCTATGTTGATTACATGACCAGATTATATGAACGAGAAATCAAAGATTTCTTTGAGGTGGCGAAGATCAAAATGGCGGGCACAACCAAGGAGGGGAAGGGAAATAAATTTGGTAAGACCTCTGAGTGTCTTTAAATGTGGGATGTTTGTGTGATTGTTTGTCTTTTCTTTTCCCTGTGAAAGCTTGTAGTTTGCTGTGTGGTTTAGCCAATTTAGTTCCTGTTTTTTTCCCTTGGGTTGTTGCATATGGTTTGTATTTGGGGTGTGTGTGTGTGTGTGTGTGTGTGTGTGTGTGTGTGTGTGTGTGTACTGTATCTATGTGATTTGGTTTTGAGGTAAGTGTGTGTAATTCTGTTCAATATTTGTCCATCTGTACTGTAACATCACCAGCTTTTTCTGCATGGTTCCCCTTGCTCTATTCCAGGACTATTTGGTAACGGTGTTCATCCCAGCAAACACAACTACATGTAGTTACCTGCCCCGTACTGCCTCCTGTGTCATAGCTTTCACTGCCTAGAAAAGGTCCCCGTGTGATGTCATTGTCCTGCTCAATGTTGCTAGCTGGTGTTTTGCTCAATGTTATTTCCCTATTTGGCTGCTTACTGTATGAAGAGCCTAAAATTAATCCTACAACTCATTCTGACTGCAGAGTATGACTTCACTCATTTAGTGTTTTAAGACAAATGAGTGATTTCATTCCTCTTGTAATGTTTAGGCTCCCCAGTTAAAGTTTACCTGTAAAGTAAACGGAAATATACTGTATTTAAAGTAAATATATTTATATTTCAATGCTCTAAAAAACTACCCTTTCATTTAGTGAACTTTGGTTTGAAGGAGTATATGGCTCTGCTTCCTGAATTTCAGTCTTGGCTTTTCTCTCCAGAAAACAAAATGAGCAAAACTTTTGTTTTCAAAAATGCTTTCTTAAGGCCAAACACAGCCTCTGCAGTGCATTTCAGTCTGTTACCTTTGACCTGTAACCTCTTAACGTGTCCCCATGCTGCATGTCATGAGCCTAACATGTCTCTGTCTCTGATGCCTGCCATTCTAACTGGCCACCAGCCACGCTTCCACGGAAAGAGAGTGCTCTCAAACAGGAAACGGAAAGTAAGTATCCCATATGGGTCACGCAGTCCGACCCCTGTAACCTGTAACCTGCCACCCACACCCACCCCTATCCACCTGCTCCCCACTACTATGTCCCTGATACTGCTGCACAGACAGAACCCCCTCCCCCTCACTCAGAACCCTCCTCCCCTACAGACTCCCTCAGCCCTCTGCCTAGAGTAACCCCAACCTGCCATCTATAGAACATTCTACTGGCCACTTGTCGTTGTCCTAGGGTCAAAATGACCCGCCACTGTGTTGAACCAACTTTATTTAATTTTTATATTTTTGGGATCATTTGTGAGAAGGAGGCAGTGAGACTTTAAAGAAAGTATCACTGCCTCCTTCTCACAAATGATCCCCAAAATAAAAAAATTAAATAAAGTTGGTTCAACACAGTGGCGGGTCATTTTGACCCTAGGACAACGGGAGGGTTAAAGAGCACCTAAACTAACACCTATCAGACATGAAAAACAATGAGCATGTACATTCTTTATGGCATAGGATACTACTACTCATTCACAATACAAAAGGATATATTAAGGTCAACGTATCCAGCAAGTTTCTCTGATAATGAATGTCCAACATCCATAATAAGATTATTGATATTTAATGGTCTTTATCACCGAGCACGCCTTTCATTGTTTCAATGTTGCATATGTTATTCAATCTCAATTGTTTTCAGCTGTTCATGTTATGTGTAATTACTGCAAAACTAACATGTTTTAAAGATGCATATTAACATGGGCTTTGTGGCACACTTTTTCAGAAGCCACAAAGTTATTTATTTTTAATAGCACAGTTGCTCTGCTTTGAAAATAAGTCCATGTGAATGCAGCTTTGGTCTCAGGGGCTATAGATAGGGCAGTGTTCCACAGACTAGTATTTAGCCTGTGGTTAGAACATGTTTTCAACTGTTTCCCCTCTGGTGTCCCAGGCCTGCATGGCAGCTCTGGGAAGCTGACGGGCTCCACCTCCAGTCTGAATAAGCTGGCAGTGCAGGGCTCCAACAGCAGGCGCTCCCAGTCCTCCTCTCTGCTGGACATGGGCAACATGTCTGCCTCAGACCTGGATGTGGCCGACAGGACAAAGTTTGACAAGGTGATGCTCACAGAGAGGGCCATAGCCACCATACACTACAGTCTTTATATTGCACATACTACCCGTGGGTCTTTGTAGATCTCTTTGTCATTTTAGATGTGTCATTTGTTTTGTGTGTTTATTTATATTGATCCATTGATGTAGGCGTCTCTCTTTTTGTAGATCTTTGAGCAGGTTCTTAGTGAGCTGGAGCCTCTCTGTCTAGCAGAACAAGACTTCATCAGCAAGTTCTTCAAGCTACAGCAGCACCCCACCCTGGCTCAGGTAAATTACATGCTAATCTGACTGGCTGAGTGTTTGCAAGTGAGATTACGAGTAACTTCTAAATTATTAACCACCGTTTTTTTTCTATCAGGGAGAAATGGAGGAGTCGGATGGAGGGGTGTCCTCCAGACAGCCCCCTCCAGGGGAACACAGACACTCCATGTCATTGACTGAGTGAGTAGCTAGCTTCTCATCTCTTACTGACATTTACTGTATGCTCTGAATGTCCATCAATAGTACAAGGGCAGTGGTCATCAACCTTTTCTGAGTCAAGATCACTTTCTCAGTCAAAAAGTAAGCCATGATCTACTGCTCAGATTTTTAAAAAACATTACTTTAAAAAATGTAACATTAACCTAATAAAAACAGTTATGTAGGAATGAGGTTTGTGCAGTAGGCCAAATACATTATCACAGCAAATTGGCTATATGCCTGGCCTGACAATATTGTTCTTCTAAGACCATATTATATTTAAAAACTTGAGCTTTGATAACAAAATAGATCAGTTGTAGCACTTGTGAGGCACAGCTGAGCATAAATTGAAATGATTTGCAAATAATTCGCTTTTCTATTTTACTGGACTGGTGCTACTTGCATCTGATGGTCATGGTTCTTTCAAGACAACTGGGAACTCTGGAAAACAACGAGGTCAAATCATGACGTCAGTGATCTTCAGGTCGGAAAGGCGGAGCTCTAGAAAGATGCCTGAGTTTCCGTTCAAAACGATTTTTCAGTTGTCATGAACGCTCGGAAGTCGGAGATGTCCGAGTTCCCAGTTGTTTTGAACACAGCATTAGTCTTGGCGGAGGGAGGGAGAGAGCAGCAGAGGGTCCGCTTCTCACGGTCCCTGCTCTCTCATTCCTTTCCTCTGGTGAGACTGACCAGAGGGGACACAGTCTTCCAACGGATGGCAAAACTCGAGTCGCACCTGCTGATGAAGTCTGCCTCATGCACAAATTCATGTTGTTCCTATGACCAGAGAAAGTGAAATATTCCTTGATATTAATGTAGACACGACGAGCTGCTAATAATAATCAAATGCAGGGCTATCGATACACTTGGCTACTAATTCATTGCAGCTGCAGTGCAAGTGGTAGTATGGAGAAGCACATGTTTTGTTTTGTAATAGTGCTGAATGAAAACACTCACTCATAAAAACAGCAGCACTGCTTTTTTTATTCTTCAGACTCTCTCTGGTCATGGTTTTTTAAAGTTATGAAATCTCATGTAGGCTAGTATCAAACTTTGCTGGAAGCTATAGGCACGGTGATTTGAGCTATCCGATTGGCCAGCGCAGTAGGCGCACTTGATTTAGCCACAGATCTCCCGGTCTGCTGGGTAAGAGGAGTTTTGAATTTTCAGACAAATGAAAAGGTTCCAAATGGAAACATTTTGTCTACCTGCCGTGCAGGGCTTCTGAATCAAGTGCACCTACCGCCATCAGTGCAACAACAAAAAAAATTAGGATTGCGATCGACCGGTTGGTGACCACTGTACTAGGGGCACTAAACATGCAACAAATATGACAAGTCCAAATGTCATCTTTCATGGTCCACTTCTCTCCTACCCTCCTCTTCACTTTTACCATATTATTCTCTGTCGTTCTGTGTCTTATCACCCGTCTGGTCCTCCTCAGGAAGGACATGGTGCGATTGATGATGAACAAGATCTTCCAGAGCATTGAGACGGAACTCAACAGCCTCATCGCCCTGGGAGACAAGATTGACAGCTTCCACTCCCTGTACATGCTGGTGAAGATGAGTCACCACGTGTGGACGGCCCAGAACGTGGACCCCGCTTCCTACCTCAGCACCACCCTCGGCAATGTGCTGGTCACCGTCAAGAGAAACTTTGACAAGTGCATTGTGAGTAGAGTTCAGGTTAACCAGTTGAGTCTGTTGATCTGTGTATTGTACTGCTACAGTGAGGGAAAAAAGTATTTGATCCCCTGCTGATTTTGTACGTTTGCCCACTGACAAAGAAATGATCAGTCTATAATTTTAATGGTAGGTTTATTTGAACAGTGAGAGATAGAATATCAACAAAAAAATCCAGAAAAACGCATGTCAAAAATGTTATGAATTGATTTGCATTTTAATGAGGGAAATAAGTATTTGACCCCTCTGCAAAACATGACTTAGTACTTGGTGGCAAAACACTTGTTGGCAATCACAGAGGTCAGATGTTTCTTGTAGTTGGCCACCAGGTTTGCACACATCTCAGGAGGGATTTTGTCCCACTCCTCTTTGCAGATCTTCTCCAAGTCATTAAGGTTTCGAGGCTGACGTTTGGCAACTCGAACCTTCAGCTCCCTCCACAGATTTTCTATGGGATTAAGGTCTGGAGACTGGCTAGGCCACTCCAGGACCTTAATGTGCTTCTTCTTGAGCCACTCCTTTGTTGCCTTGGCCGTGTGTTTTGGGTCATTGTCATGCTGGAATACCCATCCACGACCCATTTTCAATGCCCTTGCTGAGGGAAGGAGGTTCTCAACCAAGATTTGACAGTACATGGCCCCGTCCATCGTCCCTTTGATGCGGTGAAGTTGTCCTGTCCCCTTAGCAGAAAAACACCCCCAAAGCATAATGTTTCCACCTCCATGTTTGACGGTGGGGATGGTGTTCTTGGGGTCATAGGCAGCATTCCTCCTCCTCCAAACACGGCGAGTTGAGTTGATGCCAAAGAGCTCGATTTTGCTCTCATCTGACCACAACACTTTCACCCAGTTCTCCTCTGAATCATTCAGATGTTCATTGGCAAACTTCAGACGGGCATGTATATGTGCTTTCTTGAGCAGGGGGACCTTGCGGGCTCTGCAGGATTTCAGTCCTTCACGGCATAGTGTGTTACCAACTGTTTTCTTGGTGACTATGGTCCCAGCTGCCTTGAGATCATTGACAAGATCCTCCCGTGTAGTTCTGGGATGATTCCTCACCGTTCTCATGATCATTGCAACTCCACGAGGTGAGATCTTGCATGGAGCCCCAGGCCGAGGGAGATTGACAGTTATTTTGTGTTTCTTCCATTTGCGAATAATGGCACCAACTGTTGTCACCTTCTCACCAAGCTGCTTGGCGATGGTCTTGTAGCCCATTCCAGCCTTGTGTAGGTCTACAATCTTGTCCCTGACATCCTTGGAGAGCTCTTTAGTCTTGGCCATGGTGGAGAGTTTGGAATCTGATTGATTGATTGCTTCTGTGGACAGGTGTCTTTTATACAAGTAACAAGCTGAGATTAGGAGCACTCCCTTTAAGAGTGTGCTCCTAATCTCAGCTCGTTACCTGTATAAAGGACACCTGGGAGCCAGAAATCTTTCTGATTGAGAGGGGGTCAAATACTTATTTCCCTCATTAAAATGCAAATCAATTTATAACATTTTTGACATATATTTTTCTGGATTTTTGTTTTGTTATTCTGTCTCTCACTGTTCAAATAAACCTAGCATTAAAATTATAGACTGATCGTTTCTTTGTCAGTGGGCAAACGTACAAAATCAGCAGCGGATCAAATACTTTTTTCCCTCACTGTACATACTGTTGGGTGTGTGTGTGAAGCTGTTCTTGTTTCTCTCAGTCTGGTCAGATCAGACAGATGGAGGAGGTGAAGATCTCTAAGAAGAGCAAGGTGGGCATCCTGCCCTTTGTCACTGGGTTCGAGGAGTTTGCTGAGCTGGCTGAAACCATCTTCCGTAATGCAGAGCGCAGAGGGGATCTGGACAAAGCATATGTCAAGCTTATCAGAGCCGTCTTTATGAATGGTGAGTCTAATACTTGCCCTGTGTCAGGAAGATCGAATATTATGATTGGTGAATGTTTTGTGTGTACTCTGAGTAATGTGGTTGGCTGATAGTCTGTGCTCTGATTGGTGTTTGTCTTGCTGGGGGTGTGTCCAGTGGAGAAAGTGGCCAATGAGAGTCAGAAGACGCCCCGGGACGTGGTGATGATGGAGAACTTCCACCACATCTTCTCCACACAGTCCCGCCTGAAGATCTCATGCCTTGAGACAGAGAGGCGAGAGGCCAAACACAAGTACACAGACCACCTGCAGTCCTACGTCATCAACTCCCTGGGCCAGCCCCTGGAGAAACTCAATGTGAGAGGGGGGGTTTACACTTGGCAAAGCTAATGTAAATTTGTTTAATGTTTATATGTAACATACTGTACACGTTATATAACTATAACACATTAGAAATGTGTGATTTCACATATTACATGGCATGCATACTTGAATGTACAGAATTGAAAAATGCACACAGTTGATCAAGTATGCCCCTATGCTTTGCAGCACTTCTTTGAGGGAGTGGAGGCGCGTGTGGCCCAGGGGGTGCGTGAGGAGGAGGTCAGCTACCAGCTGGCTTTCAATAAACAGGAGCTGCGTAAAGTTATCAAGGAGTACCCTGGCAAGGAGGTGAAGAAGGGCCTGGACAACCTGTACAAGAAGGTGGATAAGCACTTGTGTGAGGAGGAGAGCCTGTTACAGGTTAGTGACAGAGAATCTAGAAGTGATAGATATTATAGATCTGTTATCTAAACAGCAGTAGTTTCACTTGTTTCAGTGGTTGATCCAAGTCTTTTTTTGTACAACATTTCAATTTCTCCACTAGGTGGTGTGGCACTCCATGCAGGATGAGTTCATCCGTCAGTACAAACACTTTGAAGGCTTGATTGGCCGTTGCTACCCTGGGTCTGGAATCACCATGGAGTTTACCATTGGAGACATGTTGGAGTACTTCTCAAGCATTGCCCAGTCCCATTAATTACAAACATACACATTATAACTTTACACATGCTCTCTATTGCTTCATAGTGCCTCACACAGAAGAAACACTATTTACTGAAACCAATCCGTCATTGCTGTGTGGCCAATACGAAGTAGATTTACTGAAATTGATTAAACTGCAGTTGAAATTGTCTGCAGTTAATTCTGGAAGGGAATTAACAGTTGTAAAAAGTGTGTGGGCACATAGCCTAGCGGTTAAGAGCTCTGGGCCAGTAACCGAAAGGCTGAGCCGATTAGGTGAAAATCTGTCATTGTGCCCTTGAGCAAGGCACTTAACCCTAATTGCTCCTGTAAGTCACTCTGGATAAGAGTGTCTGCTAAATGACTCCAGTGTAAATGTGTGTGTGTGTGTGTGTGAGTGAGAGAGATCATTGCACAGAGATCACAATGTTACAGATTTCTCAATAAATTCTGTGATTTTTCTTTGTTATAATACAAATCACCTGTACATGATAAACTCTTGTGGGTTGTGGGCCAAATATATGTGAGCTTGTATTGTACTGCTCAAAAATTCTAAAGCCCTCTTTGATCACACTGATGTCTTTGACTTTGTAGAGTCACAGAATGTCAGTATTCTACTGGAATCTTTTTGTTCTGTTAAGCCATGTGTGATTGCAAACTTTTCAACAGAATGCCATATTGCCAAATAAATGTTAAAATGTCCCATTTTCCTTGGATTTTTTAAACATGTATTTCTATTTTATAGTTGGCATTAGATTAGAAGCACTGAGCTCATTCATTCTGTAGTGACAACTGCAAGGTATAATTGAAAGGTTGTGCGTTCTCACGAGTGTAGGCTACTACTGAATCGTTGGAGAATTCGGAGATGTTCACTAGCACAGGTTCAGATGACATGTGTCTCGTTTCCATGGAGAAGTTAAAGTGAAGTGGGATGTGCTTCGGCGCCATTTTCAAACCACTTTACCGCCGACAGAGAACAAGCTAGCTAGCTAGTTCAGATCAGGGCGAGCCGAACGACAGCTTTGCATTCATGAAAATCCATGCACTGACTGACCACAAAAGAGACCACCATCGCAAACATCTACAAAGTGTTCCACATGGCACATACGTGAGCGTCCCATGCAGTCTTTTCAGCGTTGTTTGTTTGATAACTTTGTTTACAGAAGTCAGGTCAACAATCACAGCTGATTAGCTAACTTAGCTATCTAGCTAACCGGACCGTGGATTTGTGAGTATAATTTAGCTACTAATTAAAGTTTACTGGCAAGAATATATATATATTATAATTTTATAGCTATAGCAAGCTAGACTGTCAGTGAAATCCTGTTTGCCCTTTTGCCATAACTTTACCTGGCCTGAACGACCTAGCTAGTTAGCTCCAGCTTGACAAGATTAATGAGCTAGCTACTTGCTCTGGTCCAATAGTACCCCATTTCATTGACTGTCAATGCACTACCAGTCCATCTTGGGCTAGTCCAATAGTACTGGCTAGCTATCTAGTCAATAAACTATAGTCAGCAAATAAACTAGGTATAACCACAGATGGAGATGCTAGCTACGAATCTTTGCTATGTCCTGCATTGTAGGCTGCTGCAGCAATGAGCACCAATGCAGAGAGGAAGTTTATCAACCTTCGGAAACGTCTGGATCAGCTGGGATACAGACAGCCATTAGGAATCGAGACCCTGCCACTGGTGGAAAAATTATTCAGGTAAAGACATATTAACCTCTGAGAACATGATAGTCAATTACCGGTTATATAGAGAGATACTGTATATTAACATGTTGTTGCTTCCCATGTTACTCTGAATGAGGTTTGTGTGTTTCTGCCTATATTGCAGTGATCTGGTCCACACCACTGAAAGTCTGCGCAATGCCAAGCTCAATGCAGGGAAGACTGAAAAAGAAAGCCGTAATCTAGATGCCCTCCTGGAGCCATACAAGACGGAGAATGCCCGGCTGGTCCGGGAGAACAACGAGCTGCACCTTGGGCTCCTCAAGCTCAGGGAGGAGAAAGACCGAGTAAGCAGAGGTATAAGTCCACACAATATCATTCAGTGAAGCAGCAGTCCATTCCTATATGAATCCCACTGTCCTCTCATAACAGAAATAACCGGTCTAACCCATTCATTTTAACTAATTCTGTTATCAATGGCAATACATATATTTTGATATGAAACGTGTCACTGCCCTTTGTCTCAGAGCTCAAAGCCTACATCAGAAAGCTGGACCATGAGACATCAGACCTGAAGTTCCTAAACAACCAGTATGTGCACAAGGTCCGCTCCCTGGAGAAGGACAGCAAGGCCAAAACGGAGCGCATTCAGCAGCTGCAGGAGAAGAACATGCAGGCTGTGGTGCAGACACCAGGTAGGACATAGACCCAACATCCACTGGCATACACCTCATACTTCTTACTCACCCACAAGTTATTCACTCAAGTTCTTAAGCTAGAGCACCGCTACATGCCCTGTTTTTCTAACATGTGTACATCCAGTCTCTATCCAACCACACACCAGTTGACCAGGATGTTTCCCTTAATGTTCCATGCTGATTTGACAGGAGGGAAAAAGCACAGCATTCCTTTCAGACGTCAACGGATGCAGATTGATGAGCTCATCCCGCCCTCCTCTGGCCCCACTCAACCTGTGGCTCAGCCTGATGATCCATACATCGCAGATCTTCTGCAGGTGGCAGATGACAGGTGGGATCCTCCTTGTAGCTGTTTAATTACTTGCAAGCAATTAATTTTGTATTTTATTAATCATATTAACAAAGTAAAAATAAATAATATGGTAATGCATTTCACATCAAGATGCATCAAAGGGATATTTGCACAATTACTCAACAACAACACTAAAATAAAGTGCAATATGCATGTGAAATCAATATGTAAACATGGCTCAGACATTGTATAGGCTTATGCTATAATGTCTTCTTACAAAGAGAAAAAGATGTGCACTTGTGACTCTCATAAAGGGGGCGTGTCTGTAGCGCAGTACTTCTTATCTCCCACTCAGGGGTATTTTTTATTTTTTTTATTTAACCTTTATTTAACCAGGTAAGCAGTTGAGAACAAGTTCTCATTTACAACTGCAACCTGGCCAAGATAAAGCAAAGCAGTGCGATTTAAAAACAACAACACAGAGTTACATATGGGGTAAAACAAAACATAAAGTCAAAAATACAACAGAAAATATAAAATATATATACAGTGTGTGCAAAAGTAGCAAGTTATGGAGGTAAGGCAATAAATAGGCCATAGTGCAAAATAATTACAATTAGTATTAACACTGGAATGATAGATAGATGTGCAAGAGATGATGTGCAAATAGAGATACTGGGGTACAAAGGAGCAAAATAAATAACAATATGGGGATGAGGTAGTTGGGTGGGCTAATTTAATGTGGCTGTCAATTAAGTAGCTCTCTGTATCCCTGGAGGTCCATCCATCTGTAGGAAGTGCAACACAGGGTGCATTGGCCAAGTCATTGATAACTTTGGCTTTGGCTTGCTTTATAGGCTATTGAGTGTGTAATACCTTTTTGCTGAAATGGGTGCTAGAGGGAAGTTCATATTCTCAACCATCGAGAATGGCCGCATATCCGCGGCTATAAACATACCTATCGCTCTTGTAATAGCCTGAATTGTTTTAATTTTTCAGCAGAGATTTACTCGAGGCATACAAAGCAGCACATTTGACTCTCTCTCTATCTAATCTATTGATCGTGTCCAAAACATTAAGAACACCTTCCTAATATTGAGTTGCCCTCAGAACAGACTCAATTCTTTGAGGCATGGACTCTACAAGGTGTCGAAAGTGTTCCACAGGGATGCCGGCCCATATTGACTCCAATGCTTCCCACAGTTGTATCAAGTTGGCTGGATGTCCTTTGGGTGGTGGACCATTCTTGATACACACGGGAAACTATTGTTTGAAAAACCCAGCAGCGTTGCAGTTCTTGACACAAATCGGTGTGTCTGGCACCTACTACTATACCCAGTTCAAAGGCACTTCAATCCTTTGTCTTGCCCATTCACCCTATGAATGGCACACATACACAATCCATGTCTCAAGGCTTAAAAATCCTTCTTTAACCTGGCTCCTCCCGTTCATCTACACTGATTGAAGTGGATCTAACAAGTGATATAAATAAGGGATCATAGCTTTCACCTGGATTCACGTGGTCAGTCTATGTCATGGAAAAAGTGTTTGTGTGTGTACAGTGCATTCGGAAAGTATTCAGACCCCTTGACTTTTTCCACATTTTGTTACGTTACAGCCTTATTCTTAAATAGATTAAATCGTTTTTACCCCTCACTAATCTACACACAATACCCCATAATGACAAAGCAAAAACAGGTTTTTAGAGTTTATTGCCAAAAAACTGAAATATCACATTTACATAAGTATTCAGACCCTTTACTCAGTACTTTGTTGAGGAACCTTTAGCAGTGATTATAGCCTCGTCTTCTTGGGTATGACACTATAAGCTTGGCACACCTGTATTTGGGGAGTTTCTCCCATTCTTCTCTGCAGATCCTCTCAAGCACTGTCAGGTTGGATGGGGAGCGTCGCTGCACAGCTATTTTCAGGTCTCTCCAGAGTCTGAATGCCACTCAAGGACATTCAGACTTGTCCCGAAGCCACTCCTGCATTGTCTTGGCTGTGTGCTTAGGGTCGTTGTCCTGTTGGAAGGTGAACCTTCGCCCCAATCTGAGGTCCTGAGCGCTCAGGAGCAGGTTTTCATCAAGGATCTGTCTGTACTTTGCTCCGTTCGTATTTCCCTCCATCCTAACTAGTCTCCCAGTCCCTGCCACTGAAAAACATCCCCACAGCATGATGCTGGCACCACCATGCTTCATATTGGTTTCATCAGACCAGAGACTCTTGTTCCTCATGGTCTGAGAGTCCTTTAGGTGACTTTTGGCAAACTCCAAGCGGGCTGTCATGTGCCTTTTACTGAGGAGTGGCTTCCGTCTGGCCACTCTACCATAAAGGCCTGATTGGTGGGAGGTCCTGGAAGGTTCTCCCATCTCCACAGAGGAACTCTGGAGCTCTGTCAGCGTGACCATCGGGTTTTTGGTCACCTCCCTGACCAAGGCCCTTCTCCCCCGATTGCTCTGTTTGGCCGGGCGGCCAGCTCTAGGAAGAGTCTTGGCGGTTCCAAACTTCTTCCATTTAAGAATGATGGAGGCCACTGTGTTCTTGGGGACCTTCAATGCTGGAAAACGTTTTTGGTACCCTTCCCCAGATCTGTGCCTCGACACAATCCTGTCTCAGAGCTCTACGGACAATTCCTTCGATCTCATGGCTTGGTTTTTACTCTGACATGCACTGTCAACTGTGGGACCTTATATAGACCGGTGTGTGCCTTTCCAAATCATGTCCAATCAATTGAATTTACCACAGGTGGACTCCAATCAAGTTGTAGAAACATCTGAAGGATGATCAATGGAAACAGAATGCACCTGACCTCAATTTCGAGTCTCATGGCAAAGGGTCTGAATACTTATGTAAATAAGTTATTTCTGTTTTTTCGCTTTGTCATTATGGGGTGTTGTGTGTGTGTAGATTGAGGATTTTTATTTATTTTATAATAAGGCTGTAATGTAACAAAGTGGAAAAAGTAAAGGGGTCTGAATACTTTCCGTGTGTGTCCTCTGTAGCTCAGCTGGTAGAGCACGGCGCTTGTAACGCCAAGGTAGTGGGTTCGATCCCCGGAACCACCCATACACAAAAATGTATGCACGCATGACTGTAAGTCGCTTTGGATAAAAGCGTCTGCTAAATGGCATATTATATTATTATTATTATTATTATATACATACATACATACATACATACATACATACATACTACCGTTGAAAAGTTTGGGGTCACTTAGAAATGTCCTTGTTTTCCATGAAAACATACATGAAATGAGTTTGAATAGGAAATATAGCAAAATGCATAGGAAATGTAGTCATTGACAAGGTTAGAAATAATGATTTTTAATATAAATAATAATTGTGTCCTTCAAACTTTTTGCTTTTGTCAAAGAATCCTCCGCAGCAATTACAGCCTTGCAGACCTTCGGCATTCTAGTTGTCAATTTGTTGAGGTAATCTGAAGTGATTTCACCCCATGCTTCCTGAAGCACCTCCCACACGTTGGATTGGCTTGATGGGCACTTCTTACATACCATACGGTCAAGCTGCTCCCACAACAGCTCAATAGGGTTGAGATCCGGTGACTGTGCTGGCCACTCCATTATAGACAGAATACCAGCTGACTTCTTCTTCCCTAAATAGTTATTGCATAGTTTGGAGCTGTGCTTTGGGTCATTGTCCTGTTGTAGGAGGAAATTGGCTCCAATCAAGTGCCGTCCACAGGGTATGGCATGGCGTTGCAAAATGGAGTAATAGCCTTCCCTCTTCAAGATCCCTATTACCCTGTACAAGCCTCCACCATGCTTGACAGATGGCATCAAGCACTCCGCCAGCATCTTTTCATTTGGTCTGCGTCTCACAAATGTTCTTCTTTGTGATCCGAACACCTCAAACTTCGATTTGTCTGTCCATCACACTTTTTTCCAATCTTCCTCTGTCCAGTGTCTGTGTTCTTTTGCCCATCTTAATCTTCTGAGATATGGCTTTTTCTTTGCAACTCTGCCTAGAAGGTCAGCATCCCAGAGTCGCATCTTCACTGTTGATGTTGAGACTGGTGTTTTGCGGGTACTATTTTATGAAGCTGCCAGTTGAGGACCTGTGAGGCGCCTGTTTCTCAAACTAGACACTCTAATGTATTTCTCTTGTTGCTCAGTTGTGCCCTGGGGCCTCCCACTCCTCTTTCTATTCTGGTTAGAGCCACTTTGCACTGTTCTGTGAAGGGAGTAGTACACAGCGTTGTACGATATCTTCAGTTTCTTGGCAATTTCTCGCATGGAATAGCCTTCATTTCTCAGAACATGAATAAGACTGACGCGTTTCAGAAGAAAGTTATTTGTTTCTGGCCATTTTTGATCCTGTAATCGAACCCACAATTGCTGATGCTCCAGATACTCAACTAGTCTCAAGAAGGCCAGTTTTATTGCTTCTTTAATCAGCACAACCATTTTCAGTTGTGCTAACATAGTTACAAAATGGTTTTCTAATGATCAATTAGCCTTTAAAATGATAAACTTGGATTAGCAAACCCAATGTGCCATTGGAACACAGGACTGATGGTTGCTGATAATGGGCCTCTGTACGCCTATGTAGATATTCCATTAAAAATCAGCCGTTTCCAGCTACAATAGCCATTTACAACATTAACGATGTCTACACTGTATTTCTGATCAATTTTATGTTATTTTAATGGACAAATAAATTGCTTTTCTTTCGAAAACAAGGACATTTCTAAGTGACCCCAAACTTTTGAACGGTAGTGGTGTTTATGTATATTTTTATATATATAGTTGAAGTCTGAAGTTTACATACACTTAGGTTTGTGTCATTAAAACTCGTTTTTCAACCACTCCACAAATGTCTTGTTAACAAACTATAGTTTTGGCAAGTTGGTTAGGACATCTACTTTGCGCAAGACACAAGTAATTTTTCCAACAATTGTTTACAGACAGATTATTGCACTTATAATTCACTTTATCACAATTCCAGTGGGTCAGAAGTTTACGTACACTAAGGTGACTGTGCCTTTAAAAAGCTTAGAAAATTTCAGATAATGATGTCATGGCTTTAGAAGCTTCTGATAGGCTAATTGACATAATTTGAGTCAATTGGAGGTGTACCTGTGGATGTATTTCAAGGCCTACCTTCAAACTCAGTGCCTCTTTGCTTGACATCATGGGAAAATCTAAAGAAATCAGCCAAGACCTTAGAAAATACATTGTAGACCTCCACAAGTCTGGTTCATCCTTGGGAGCAACTTCCAAACGCCTGAAGGTACCACGTTCATCTATACAAACAATAGTACGCAACTATAAAAACCATGGGACCACGCAGCCGTCATACCGCTCAGGAAGGAGACGCATTCTGTCTCCTAGAGATTAACGTACTTTGGTGCGAAAAGTGCAAATCAATCCCAGAACAACAGCAAAGGACCTTTTGAAGATGCTGGAGGAAACAGGTACAAAAGTATCTATATCCACAGTAAAACGAGTCCTATATCGACATAACCTGAAAGGCCGCTCAGCAAGGAAGAAGCCACTGCTCCAAAACCGCCATAAAAAAGCCAGACTACGGTTTGCAACTGCACATGTGGACAAAGATTGTACTTTTTGGAGAAATGTCCTCTGGTCTGATGAAACAAAAATAGAACTGTTTTGCCATAATGACCATCGGTGTTTGGAGGAAAAATGGGGGGCTTGCAAGCAGAAGAACAGCATCCCAACCGTGAAGCACGGGGGTGGCAGCATCATGCTGTGGGGGTGCTTTGCTGCAGGAGGGACTGGTGCACTTCACAAAATAGATGGCATCATGAGGAAGGAAAATTATGTGGAAATATTGAAGCAACATCTCAAGACAGCAGTCAGGTCTTCCAAATGGACAATGACCCCAAGCATTCTTCCAAAGTTGTGGCAAAATGGCTTAAGGACAACAAAGTCAAGGTATTGGAGTGGCCATCACAAAGCCCTGACCTCAATCCTATAGAACATTTGTGGGCAGAACTGAAAAGGCGTGTGCGAGCAAGGAGGCCTACAAACCTGACTCAGTTACACCCGCTCTGTCAGGAGGAATGGGCCAAAATTCACCCAACTTATTGTGGGAAGCTTGTGGAAGGCTACCCAAAACGTTTGACCCAAGTTAAACAATTTAAAGGCAATGCTACCAAATACTAATTTAGTGTATGTAAACTTCTGACCCACTGGGAATGTGATGAAATAAAAAATTAAAGCTGAAACAAATCATTCTCTCTACAATTTATTTTGACATTTCACATTCTTAAAATAAAGTGGTGATCCTAACTGACCTAAGACAGGGAATGTTTACTAGGATTAAAAGTCAGGAATTGTGAAAAACTGAGTTTAAATGTATTTGACTAAGTGTATGTAAACTTCTGACTTTAACTGTATATATATTTATACGCCCCCCTCCCAACCGATTCAGTACAAATATGTGTACCGTTACACCCCTTGTAATAACTGCAATGAATTTTACTCTAGGATCCAGGAGCTGCAGCAGGACATAACCAAACTGAAATTAGACCTTGAAAGAGCTCATGGCGGTATCAAACACCTGCACATACAGGTTGAAGAACGAGACAAGGAGATTGTGCGTCTTAGTCGAGCACTTGATGGAGGGCGTCCTCATGATGTCATCTCCCTAGAGGCTCAGACCATCAGCAATGAGAAACTGATTGCCCACCTTAACCTGCAGGTAAAAACCAAACCCTGACCCACTTCAACAATGGGTATTACCCACACATTGAACTGATCTCCACAACCTACCCTCAAACTGAAACTGACCACACATAACTTACTTGTATCTGTCGACACCAACAACCATCAACCCAGGGTTTTTAAGAGTCCTTTGAGCACTTACCACACATTGACCTCTCGGTGTCATGTTCCCAGATCGAGTACCTGCAGGAGACTAACAGGACTCTGGAGCAGAAGGTTCAGGGGTTGCAGCAGAGGAAGAAGGATGCCTCCACTGAGGTGGCGGACCTCAGTGCCAAGAACCAGGAGCTGTGTCAGGAGCTCACCCACATAGACCACCTGGCCAAGCAGCTGGAGAAGGACAAGGACCTGGTGTTGGAGACTGCTGACCTGGAACTACAGGAGGCCAAGGTGAGAAAGGAGGGAGACGATAAATGGGAACAGGAGAAATACTGTATAAAGACAGGCAGAGGGTTCAATATGAGGGAATTTTTTTTGACAAGAAATCTGTGGCCTGTTTTTCTCCACAGAAAGAAATCCAAAAGCAACACAGAGACTTGGAAGATGTAATCACAAAGTTAAGAAGGGTATTACTTTTTATTTATTGGTCTTTTAAAGGCTTCAATCAATCACATTTTATTTATAAAGTCCTTTTTACATCATCAAATGTCACAAAGTGCTATACAGAAACCCAGCCTAAAACCCCAAACAGCAAGCAATGCAGATGTAGAAGCACGGTGGCTAGGAAAAACTCCCTAGAAAGGAAGAAACCTAGGAAGAAACCTAGAGAGGAACCAGGCTCTGAGGGGTGGCCAGTCATCTTCTGGCTGTGCCAGGTGGAGATCATAACAGTACATGGCCATTAAAGGTCAGATTTTTCTCCAAGATGTTCAAACGTTCATAGATGACCAGCAGGATCAAATAATAATCACAGTGGTTGCAACAGGTCAGTACATCATGAGTAAATGTCACTTGGCTTTTCATAGCCGGGCATTTAGAGGTTGAAATAGCAGGTGTGGTAGAGAGAGAGAGAGTTGAAAACAGCAGGTCTGGGACAAGGTAGCACGTCCAGTGAACAGGTCAGGGTTCCATAGCCGCAGGCAGAAGAGTGGAAACTGGAGCAGCAGCACAACCAGGTGGACTGGGGACAGCAAGGAATCATCAGGCCAGGTAATCCTGAGGCATGGTCCTAGGGCTCAGGTCCTCCGGGAGGGGAAGGAGAGGGGGAGAATTAGAGGGAGCATACTTAAATTCACACAGGACACCAGATAAGACAGGAGAATAACACCAGATATAACAGACTGACCCTAGCCCCCCGGCACACAGACTATTGCAGCATAGATACTGGAGGCTGAGACGGGGGTTCGGGAGACACTGTGTCCCCGTCCGACGATACCCCCGGACAGGGCCAACTAGGCAGGATATAACCCCACCCACTTTGCCAAAGCACGGCCCCCACACCACCAGAGGGATATCAACAGACCACCAACCTACTAACCTGAGACGAGGCTGAGTATAGCCCACGAAGATCTCCTCCACTGCACGAGCCCGAGGGAGCGACAAAGGCTTGTAGCCTACACGTTCCTGTTGTAAAAACCTAACGTCTCAATGACTAGAGAATGTCTATGTTACAGTACCACATCCTTGTTTTACCAGATAGTTGTTAAAGGTCAGCTTAATCTGTGCAGCATTTTACTCACTATATCATAGCTGTGTCTGACTCCTCTGACTGGATGTTTTAGGACCAGGCTGAGGGAGACTACGAGAAAGACCATCTGAGGGACCAGCTGGGGGAGCTCAGGGAGCAGAATGAGAAGATGGAGGGACTGATTAACTTCCTGGAGGAAGAGAAGAGGAGGCTTCAGGACAAACTAGAGAAAATGACTGATGCTGGTGAGTAGCAGTGTTTCTCTCCTGTCCCACTGGAACTTTGGGACTCAAATGTCTCTTATTGATTATAGTTGGCCTAAGCACGACTGACTCTCTGGTTGCTGTTCCTAGATAAAGAGCTGGTGCTTGAGCTGGAGAGCATGAGGTCTAAACACGGTGTGTGTGGGAAGGAACGCTCCCCATCTCGCCTCGACGCATTTGTCAGGAGCCTGGAAGAGGAGAGGGACTATTACCGACAGGAGGCTGAGCGCTACCGCAGGGCCAGAGGACCAGGGCTCATGGACCCCAGCCCCACCCGCAGCAGCCCAGGCAGGGGCAGGAGCCCCAGGGGGAGAGCAGGCTGGCATGGCAGGGTGAGAGAGCCAGCCAGTCCACTAATGCAAAGAATACATTATGTTCTCATTTACTGTATATACATACATAAACTCATGGTACTACTGTAAGTCTTATATCCATTATTATGTTTGCATGTATGTTAAAGGATTTCTTTTTGTGTGTTATTTAGGGGAACAATGTTGATTTGGAGCTCTCCCGGACAGTGAAGGAGAGAGATGAGCTCCAGGCTGTACTGCTGGGTTTTGAGAGACACATGGAGGACATCCAAACCAACGTCAAGGCCCTTACTGCTGAGAGGGACCAGCTTAGTTTACAGTGCAAAAAGGTGAGACAGGCCCGTCCAGGACATGGCATATCAAATGAAAAAGACTGCTTCAGTGTAGTACCAAATATTGAAAGTCTAAACATACCTATCAACTCAGGTGTCAAATACGCATCTTACACCCTCAGTTGGATCAGTATTTGGAAGCAGCTACTATCAGTCTATGACAGGGGCACTCAAGTACCACTGCTGTCCGGTCACACACACATTTCCTAGGTGGCAAAGGTCTGGATGGATATTATCATATTATAATGATAATATTATTATTTATCGGCGTAGTAACGAACACCGACCTCGCGACCCCAAACTGTTCACACCCCTCTTGTTGGCGGAGAGAAAATGTTGTTTTAAAGCTCATTTCGTGCAAATCTACACATTTTGCCATGGGTCGGAGAGATAATGTTGCCATTTTAAAGCAAATTTCCTGCAATTCTGCACATCTTACCATGCCTTATGTGCCATGTCTTTTTTTTTAATCAGGACCCGCATTGACCCCTTTCTGAGTGCGGATCTGGACCGCGGTCCACCTGTTGAGTAAGACTGATCTATGACATTGTGTACATCTATGTCTGTACTGTAGGTTCAGGAGGAGCTGAGGCAGGCCCGTATAGGATCAGAGCTGTCCACAGAGGTCCTGAGGCTGAAGGAGGAGAGGGAACAGGCTGATGCTGACCTACAAAGGATCACCTCCGAGAGGGACACACTCAGAGAGAAACTAAAAGTTGCCCAGACCTGTGCTCTCACAGACCGAGAGGAAGAGAGGAGGATCCTGAACCTGGAAAAAACCATCAAGACTGTGAGACGGATCACCAAATCAAAGCAAAAATGATCCTGTTCAAGTTGATCATATTACTTTTTGTAGATCGAACACGTTACAAAGATTTTACAACCATGTCTGCCTCTGCCATTATTACCACCTCAGCTGATCTTGCATGCATATTGTACCAGGAGTAGAGTGAGTTATGGTGTGTGTTTTGGTCCCCAGTTGGAGAGGGAACGTCTGGACCTGCGGTCCCAGGTGTCAGTGCTGAAGGAGGACAGGGTGGCTATAGAGGAGGAGCTGAAGGTTCGGTCCACTGCCCTGGTCCACACTGCAGAGGAGACAGCCCAGCAGAGAGCCGAGTCCAGCGCACTACGGTACTGTCTGTCCTGTCCGTCTTTCTTTGTATGGATGTGATGTCATTATGTCATATTCATTTGTTAGTGATGGGAAATGGCTCATTCCCGCTCTATGTTTAGGCTGTTGCAGGAGCAGATGGAACAGTCTCTGTTTGACACACAGCACAGGCTCTCTGTGAAGACCAACGAGCTTCATGCTGCCCACAAGCAGATGGAGAAACTGGAGGAGAAAATAGGTGAGGGTTTGTGGATGCAGGGTTTAGATATCTTACACACAGTTTCCCTTTGTTTATTCAGAGATGTTCTGTTTTTTTTGTTTTTTTTTCAGCTGAGCTGAGTCGCCATGGCTCCACCCAGAGAGACGGAGTTACTGTGCTCCAGAAGACTATCTCTGCTCTGGACAAGGAGAAGGATACTCTGCAGGATGACGTGGACCAGAAGACTGAGAGCCTGGCCCTGCTGCAGGACGAGCTATTCAGGAGGGTAGGGCACTAGATACCAGTGACTGGCCTGTTCGTGTTAGAGGGACTAGAACTATAGGAGTAGGCAGTCATGCAGAGAGCAAGCACTGTTCTCTCTCATTCTGCAGGAGAAGACCCTGGAGGAAGTTAGACTTACTGTTAAAGACATGGAGAACTCCCTAGAGTAAGTGTACTCTTCTCTTGTGTTTTGAGTTGTATGTGCATTTGTGTGAGAAGCATGTCTACCGAATATGTGTGAGTGGATCAGTGATATTGTGTTGTACCTGCAGTCAGCTGAAGGGGGCACTGAGCAGCCGTGAGCGGGAGATAGCCAGTCTACGCAGACAACTTGAATCTGCCCAGGAGGAGCTGTCTGGAGTGGGGAGAGACCGAGAGATCGCCCTGAGAGAGAACCGGAGACTACAGGATGACCTAGCCACTATGACCAGGGAGAACCAGGTACAGAGCACAGTTGGATAACAAAGAGCTTTTGTGAACAGAACAAACTAGATTGGTTTAATTTCTGTCACCCGCAATAGACGTATCTAACTTGGGGGCACATTTACCCTACACGTTCTTTATTTAATTGGGATGCAAACATTTCATACACACTCTGTTTTCATGGGTCTCATTTGCACGTGTTTTGTGTCCAGGCTGTGCATGCTGAGATGGAGGAGGCCTTGCATGAGAAAGACGAGCTGAAGATGAGAGTTCACTCCTACATCTCAGAAGTGGCCAGGATAGAGAATATGATGCTTGCAAAGGTAAGAGTGGTAACACTACACAGCAGTAGTAAATTCACACTAGATGTTTCCCTCAAAGGGATTGTATTCTAGTGTAGATATTACAATTTGATTATTACAGTTGAAGTCGGATGTTTACAATAAACCTTAGCCAAATATATTTACATTTACATTTTTAGTCATTTAGCAGACGCTCTTATCCAGAGCGACTTACAGTTAGCACATACATTATTTTATCGAACCCACAACCCTGGCGTTGCAAACGCCATGCTCTACCAACTGAGCTACATCCCCTGCCGGCCATTCCCTCCCCTACCCTGGACGACGCTGGGCCAATTGCGCGCCGCCCCATGGGTCTCCCGGTCGCGGCCGGCTACGACAGAGCCTGGATATAAACTCTGTTTTTCACAATTCCTGACATTTAATCCTAGTAAAGAATTTGTTTTAGTTCAGTTAGGATCACCACTTTATTTTAAGAATGTGAAATGTCATAATAATAGTAGACAGAATGATTTATTTCACCTTTTATTTATTTCATCACATTCCCAGTGGGTCAGAAGTTTACATACTCAATTAGTATTTGGTAGCATTGCCTTTAAATTGTTTAACTTGGGTCAAACGTTTCGGGTAGCCTTCCACAAGCTTCCCACAATAAGTTGGGGGAATTTTGGCCCATTCCTCCTGACAGAGCTGGTGTAACTGAGTCAGGTTTGTAGGCCTCCTTGCTCACACACACTTTTTCAGTTCTGCCCACAAATTTTCTATAGGATTGAGGTCAGGGCTTTGTGATGGCCACTCCAATACCTTGACTTTGTTGTCCTTAAGCCATTTTGCCACAACTTTGGAAGTATGCTTGGGGTCATTGTCCATTTGGAAGACCCATTTGCGACCAAGCTTTAACTTCCTGACTGATGTCTTGAGATGTTGCTTCAATATATCCACATAATTTTCCTTCCTCATGATGCCATCTATTTTGTGAAGTGCACCAGTCCCACCTGCAGCAAAGCAACCCCACAGCATGATGCTGCCACCCCCGTGCTTCACGGTTGGGATGGTGTTCTTCGGCTTGCAAGCAAACCCCTTTTTCCTCCAAACATAACGATGGTCATTATGGCAAAACAGTTATATTTTTGTTTCATCAGACCAGAGGACATTTCTTCAAAAAGTACGATCTTTGTCCACATGTGCAGTTGCAAACCGTAGTCTGGCTTTTTCTAATGGAGGTTTTGGAGCAGTGGCTTCTTCCTTGCTGAGTGGCCTTTCAGGTTATGTCGATATAGGACTCGTTTTACTGTGGATATAGATACTTTTGTACCTGTTTCCTCCAGCATCTTCAAAAGGTCCTTTGCTGTTGTTCTGGGATTGATTTGCACTTTTCGCACCAAAGTACGTTCATCTCTAGGAGACAGAACGCGTCTCCTTCCTGAGCGGTATGACGGCTGCGTGGTCCCATAGTGTTTATACTTGCATACTATTGTTTGTACAGATGAACGTGGTACCTTCAGGCGTTTGGAAATTGCTCCCAAGGAAGAACCAGACTTGTGGAGGTCTACCATTTTTTTTCGGAGGTCTTGGCTGATTTCTTTAGATTTTCCCATGATGTCAAGCAAAGAGGCACTGAGTTTGAAGGTAGGCCTTGAAATACAGCCACAGGTACACCTCCAATTGACTCAAATAATGTCAATTAGCCTATCAGAAGCTTCTAAAGCCATGACATCATTTTCTGGAATTTTCCAAGCTGTTTAAAGGCACAGTCAACTGGAATTGTGATACAGTGAATTATAAGTGAACATTAAATAATCTGTCTGTAAACAATTGTTGGAAAAATTACTTGTGTCATGCACAAAGTAGATGTCCTAACCGACTTGCCAAAACTATAGTTTGTTAACAAGAAATTTGTGGAGTGGTTGAAAAACGAGTTTTAATGACTCCAACCTAAGTGTATGTAAACTTACAACTTCAACTGTATGTATCTACTGGAATTGATAATGGCTGTCTTTCCAGTGTTTAGCCAAGTACACATCCTCCAGTTGCTATGGAGTCCTTCCAATAGTTTAAAACAGATTAAGTAATGTGTCTCCCAGGAGCAGGAGAACAGGGAGATGCTGGAGCGGTTCCAGATGGCCCATGGTGAGTCAGAGGACCGGGAGCTGAAGCTACAGCACGCTGAGGGCCTCAACAACTCCATCCGCCTGGAGCTGCTCTCCTCAGACACGGAGAGACGACACCTCAGAGAGACTGTGGGACATCAGGAGAGAGAGATCCAGGAGGTGAGACTGTGGGGGCAATGTGGGCGGAGAAAAATGGGTTGGCAAAGTGTTAAATGGGGAGAGTTTAAGTTCTGTTTAAAATGTCCAGTAACTTATGTTGTCTGCGCTTGCCTGCCTCTACCCAATACTGAAATCACTTGCATTGTTGCAATTGGTGATGAGGATCCCTGTTCTGTCCCCACGTTACAGCACATGAATGCCCTGCAGGCGTATGAAGCCAAGGTGTCGTCCCTGGCCCGGGGCATGTCCCGGCTGGAGGAGGAGCTGCAGGCGGCCCGGGGGGAGAAGACTGTCCTGCTCTCTGACCTGGCCTCCGTCAGGGAGCTCTGTGTCAAACTGGACTCCAGCAAAGAGCTCAGCACCCGCCAGCTTACCTCCAAGAGCATGGAGCTGGAGAGGGTGAGCAAACTCTGACTGCATCCCAATCCTCCACCTGTTTCACTTTTTTTCAGGACCCTGTCTTTCAAAGATTATTTGTAAAAATCCAAATAACTTCACAGATCTTAATTGTAAAGGGTTTAAACACTGTTTCCCATGCTTGTTCAATGAACCATAAACAATTAATGAACATGCACCTGTGGAACGGTCGTTAAGACACTAACAGATTACAGAAGGTAGGCAATTAAGGTCACAGTTATGTACATTTAGGACACTAAAGAGGCCTTTCGACAGACTCAGAAAAACACCAAAAGAAAGATGCCCAGGGTCCCTGCTCATCTGCGTGAACGTGCCTTAGGCATGCTGCAAGGAGGCATGAGGACTGCAGATGTGGCCAGGGCAATAAATTGCAATGTCCGTACTGTGAGATGCCTAAGACAGTGCTACAGGGAGACAGGACGGACAGCTGATCATCCTCGCAGTGGCAGACCACGTGTACAGGATGGCAACAACAATTGCCCGAGTTACACCAGGAAAGCACAATCCCTCCATCAGTGCTCAGACTGTCCGCAATAGGCTGAGAGAGGCTGGACTGAGGGCTTGTAGGCATGTTGTAAGGCAGGTCCTCACCAGACATCACCGGCAACAACGTCGCCTATGGGCACAAACCCACCGTCGCTGGACCAGACAGGACTGGCAAAAAGTGCTCTTCACTGACGAGTCACGGTTTTGTCTCACCAGGGGTGATGGTCAAATTCGCGTTTATCGTCGAAGGAATGAGCGTTACACCGAGGCCTGTACTCTGGAGCGGGATCGATTTGGAGGTGGAGGGTCCGTCATGGTCTGGGGCGGTGTGTCACAGCATCATCGGACTGAGCTTGTTGTCATTGCAGGCAATCTCAACGTTGTGCGTTACAGGGAAGACATCCTCCTCCCTCATGTGGTACCCTTCCTGCAGGCTCATCCTAACATGACCCTCCAGCATGACAATGCCACCAGCCATACTGCTCGTTCTGTGCATGATTTCCCGCAAGACAGGAATGTCAGTGTTCTGCCAAGGCCAGCGACGAGCCGAATCTCAATCCCATTGAGCACATCTGGGACCTGTTGGATCGGAGAGTGAGGGCTAGGGTCATTCCCCCCAGAAATGTCAGGGAACTTGCAGGTGCCTTGGTGGAAGAATGGGGTAACATCTCACAGCAAGAACTGGCAAATCTGGTGCAGTCCATGAGGAGGAGATGTACTGCAGTACTTAATGCAGCTGGTGGCCACACCAGATACTGACTGTTACTTTTGATTTTGACCCCCCAATTGTTCAGGGACACATTATTCCATTTCGGTTAGTCACATGTCTGTGGAACTTGTTCAGTTTATGTCTCAGTTGTTGAATCTTGTTATGTTCATGCAAATATTTACACATGTTAGGTTTGCTGAAGATAAACGCAGTTGACAATTAGAGGACGTTTCTTTTCTTGCTGAGTTTATAATCAAGATATCTCTCTGTCTTCTTGGCTTATTTAGTTGTTTCATGTTCTTTTACTTTAGATTCCTATCCATTGTGATTATCTCATTTGGGCAGACTAAGCAAGTGTGACATATAACTGATCTCTATGTTATGTACACACACAGTTAATATACAGTACCAGTCAAAAGTTTGGACACACCTACTCATTCAAGGGTTTTTCTTTATTTTTACTATTTTTTACATTGTAGAATAATAGTGAAAACATCAAAACATGAAAATAACACACATGGAATCATGTAGGAACCAAAAAAGTGTTAAACAAATCAAAATATATTTGAGATTCTTCAAATAGCCACCCTTTGCCTTGATATCAGCTTTGCACACTCTTGCCATTCTCGCAAACAGTTTAATGAGGAATGCTTTTCCAACAGTCTTGAAGGAGTTCCCACATGCTGAGCACTTGTTGGCTGCTTTTCCTTCACTCTGCCGTCCGACTCATCCCAAACCATCTCAATTGGGTTGAGGTCGGGGGATTGTGGAGGGCAGGTCATCTGATGCAGCACTAAATCACTCTCCTTCTTGGTAAAATAGCCCTTACACAGCCTGGAGGTGTGTTGGGTCATTGTCCTGTTGAAAAAAAAAAAATGATAGTCCCACTAAGCCCAAACCAGATGGGATGGCGTATCGCTGCAGAATGTTGTGGTAGCCATGCTTGTTAAGTGTGCCTTGAATTCTAAATGAATCACCGACAGTGTCACCAGCAAAGCACCATCACACCACATCCTCCATGCTTCACGGTGGGAACCACACATGCAGAGATCATCCGTTCACCTACTCTGCGTCTCACAAAGACACGGCGACTGGAACCAAAAATCTCAAATTTGGACTCATCAGACCAAAGGACAGATTTCCACCGGTCTAATGTTCATAGCTCGTGTTTCTTTGCCCAAGCAAGTCTCTTCTTCTTATTGGTGTCCTTTAGTAGTGGTTTCTTTGCAGCAATTCGACCATGAAGGCCTGATTCACGCAGTCTCCTCTGAACAGTTGATGTTGAGATGTGTCTGTTACTTGAACTCTGTGAAGCATTTATTTGGGCTGCAATTTCTGAGGTGCAGTTAACTCTAATGAACTTATCCTCTGCAGCAGAGGTAACTCTGGGTCTTCCTTTCCTGTGGCGTTCCTCATGAGAGCCAGTTTCATCATAACGCTTGATGGTTTTTGCAACTGCACTTGAAACTTTCAAATTTCTTGAAATTTCCCGGATTGACTGACCTTCATGTTTTAAAGTAATGATGGACTGTGGTTACTCTTTGCTTATTTGAGCTGTTCTTGCCATAATATGGACTTGGTCTTTTACCAAATAGGGCTATCTTCTGTATACCCCCCCCCTACCTTGTCACAACACAACTGATTGAACGCATTAAGAAGGAAAGAAATTCCACAAATTAACTTTTAACAAGGCACACCTGTTAATTGAAATGCATTCCAGGTGACTACCTCATGAAGCTGGTTAAGAGAATACCAAGTGTGTGCAAAGCTGTCAAGGCAAAGGGTGGCTATTTGAAGAATCTCAAATATATTTTGATTTGTTTAACACTTTTTTTGGTTACTACATCATTCCATATGTTCTCTTTCATAGTTTTGATGTCTTCACTATTATTCTACAATGTAGAAAATAGTATAAATAAAGAAAACCCTTGAATGAGTAGGTGTGTCCAATGTTTTGACTGGTACTATGTCTATCTCACACACACACACACACACACAATGCATGTACCAATAAGTTGCGATACAGGCCTTGCAGGAACCCTAGTTATAACAATATGATGTGCCCTGTCTGTGTAGCGTCGACTCCGCCCTTCATTATGTCTGTCTATGGGCTTGTGCTGCTCTCGTAGGTGACAGGAGAGCTGGAGGATGTGCGCTCGGAGGCAGAGCTGCTGAAGAAGCAGCTGGCCAGTGAGAGGCTGACTGTCCGTAACCTAGAGACACTTCTCTCCTCCAATCGGCAGAAGGAGTTCCACACCCATCTGAGCACCAGTGAGAGGGAGTCAGAGCTGAAGGTTCTGCGGGACAGACTCGCCCTAGCTGACAGCAAAACGTAAGAGATGGTCCTAAAGAATCCTCGAGCCAACAAATGTACTTCTCCACAGACCCACTGATTACACACAATCTTGAGTCTTACTGATTTAATAAAGATGATTAACCGTGTGTGTATTGTGTGTGCAGGGCAGGGCATGCAAGGGAGGTTTCACTACTCCGAGGGAAAGTCTCTCAGCTGCAGACAGAGATGGACGTGCTGAAGAGACAGCTGACCACTGAGCGCTTTGAGCGGTGAGCTGAATGACTCTTTATGTGCCCTGCTTATCAGTCACCTACCTCAATAATCCAAATTAATGTTTGAGTGTAATTGAAAAGGCTGTGGGCTGCTATCTGTCCCTCATGCCTTTGTTGTCTCTCTACCTCAGTGAGCGGGCTGTGCAGGAGATGCGGAGGCAAGGTGTGTCTTTCTCCTCACTGCGGAGCTCCTCCCCCCTGAGCAGATCTCTGAGTCCCCGTCCCCCCTCCCCGGAACGTTCCATCCTGCGAACTCCAGAGCGCTCCACCGACCGGTCACCAGAGAAGTGAGTTACACTCACAATACTACGTACGTCCTTGCACACACACACATATCACACCACTTCCTACTTTTACATCCATTATTCTGCAATCACTGCGATAATCTACCATCTATAAAACAGAGACTTTAATGATCACACTGATTGTATTCAAACCTGTAATTGTGACTTCCCCTTTCCTCCACAGAATCGTGAGCTTTAAGGAGTAGAGACAGGACAGACAGGGAAATGAAGGAGCTGGAGAAGTGAGTGAGAAGCCTGAAAGGGTATCAGTTTGGACGCATCACACAAACTATTCACACACAACTTGGCAACTATTATGTGTCCAACAAAATAGAGCTTCTAATGGTCTAAAATGTCAGCTTCCTCCTCCTTCCCTATGAAGGATGCAATAACTTGGATAAAAGTTGAAATCATGCCGTCCTCTCACCAAAGATCATTCCAGTGCTAATAGTTTGAAGAATGTGATTGTCTATATTATGTTTTTCCATGAAGAATATCGACTAATTGAGCTACTAATAGTATTGTCAAATTGAAGTGTACCTTGATGGAAGTACTGTACATGTTCTGCTTTTACTTGGGACATCCATAGGCGATTGGACTGAGATACCTTTACCAAATGTATTTATAAGAATCTGAGCTTGGTTAGGACTTTGTTATTAGACCACTGATAGGAGAGTAGTTCATTAGTTCAGCTTTTGTGTTCTGTGGTATTTTTACGTGTTTAATGTTACATATTATTCCCATTATGCCTAAATTAATAACTTATTCCTTCAAATAAAGTTTTGTACAAAATTAATTCACTGCACTCATCTGTACCTAACATCAGAGACAACACAACAGCCTTTAAATTACCCATAAGAAATGCCCATAAAAGTGTAGAGGAAAATGTATTTACAAAATATAAATACAAATGTGTTATCGGGGCTTTAATACTTAGCTGACAGTTGGGTCAATGTTTAGTTGAAGCCCAGATGGACTGTACAGTTATTAGAGCAATTGGACAGTAACAGTTGAGTAATTTCTTAGTGTTTAAGTGGAATGCATGGAAACTAATTGATTTGATTCAGTAACATTACCACTTTCCTTCTAAAATACAATTCCTTTCAAGTTTGTGGTTTTATGCATATACTCAAACACATTCATGTTTCCCAATGCTGTAACAAATCTAATGTAAAAAGTAACATATCAAAATACTGCTTGTTCCCTCGGAATAAAAAATAAATGGCGAATGTGTAACAAGATACTGTATAAAAATAATAATTTTCAAGTATAAAATACCATCTTGCAGTTAATGTCTGCAGTATTCAGTGGTTGTGTTGGGGAGGGGGTAAGTAAACAGGGAAAAGTCTAGAATGTACTTGGGCAGGAGTTCCCTGAGAAGCTTCTGAGGCAGACTGCACAGGTAATAGTGCAGCGTCTCCTTGGTGACAGGCTTGTACCACGTCTGTCTCTCAGGGAAGTGGACATGTGGAGGTGCACTAATACGTTGTAGCACATAGTCCGCATCACTCTCCAGATGCTCATAGGAGCCAATGAAGTCATAGGACACGGCACATGGCTGGCACAGGTTGTAGATGGGCATCCAGTGCTCATTCATGCGGTCCACATCCTCATCCAGCAGATAGCGCACAAACTCAGCAAAGGTCACATCATCCCCAGCCACTGCTGTATCCTTGGCATGGCCCTTTCTGTAGCGCCTGATGATCTCAGCACCGTACTTCTCCTGGTATGCCTTGATCTCCCCAAACTTGTTCCTGTAAGCGGAGAGCAGGCGTTCCATAGGTTCCCTGACAAACATGAACTTGAAGTAGTGTTTCAGCCTGTAGCGGATCTCCTCAGGCTTCAGGGAGGACAGGAAGAGCAGGTCACTCTTGTGGTTCATCTTAATGTTGACATCCACATTCTCTAGAGCCCCACTCAGGACCTTCAGAACCCTCTTCCAGTTGGAGCAGGCCACCTTGGGGACATAGCAGTAGAGGAAGCGGTGCTCGTCGTTCACCAGGATGTGCTGCAGCAGGGTTTTCCTTTGCAGGGGGCTCAGGGACCACACACTGTGGGGCATGTTCTTCTGACCACACATGGTCCGGATGGTGCGGTTACGGATCTCCTGGAGAATCTGAATGGAGTTTGGGGGAGATGTAAAAGAAAATAAAAAAATACATAAACTAGTATTACGTAAGACTTACAAAATAATAATACAATATCACTGGAGTCAATCTAATTCCTACACAGCATGTTATGATATGCATTCCATCAGAGTAGACCACTAAGAAAATGTAAACGATGTAGCAAATGCATCCCATGACATTTTCATGGTCAAATAGCATTTGATTTCTATTAAATATCTGTAGTGCTCAAGCAAGGCCTAACATTTCATGACGAGATTGCAACATGTACTTTTTTTTTTTTTACATGATGTTGAAGTAATAGCCTACATTATTTGTTTACACAAAGTATCCTGTGACAAAAACATGAATAATGGAGTAATAATAAGTAATTTGGAAATGAATACATCTGTAGGCCAACTAAGGTATTTTAAAGTCATATTCTTCCAAATCATATCGCGCCAAATCAAGTGGTAGGCTACTGGGAATCTTACAGACTGGCTTCCGTTTACCTGGGATTCTGCGTCCACAGCTGGATCAAGATGTCGGGTTTGTCTGAGGTAGCCTGACCTCTTGCTGTATCCCCGAGGTGGTGGTGTCTCCATACTATTCAGCATTCCTTTCTCTATCATGAGCAGAAGGCCCCCGGACGCCACGATCACAGCAAACGTCAGCACCGATGGCAAGACAGCAGAGCTGCGGCGTAAAGAGCCGGAGTTAACAGTTTGTCTGAAGTTTATCACGGACCCGCTCCTGGCCCCTCCAGACTTTTTCAGTCCGAAATCTTGGTTTCGCGGAGGCATCGTCGGTCTCTGAATGATGTCCGTCGGGTATCTGATATGTTGATTTATTGAGGAGAAAACAGTTTAAACTACCACGTACACATAATATCGGCTGCTACTACCAAAACTACTCCTGTTCCTGCAAAAAGAAGAGCGTAAATCAGAGGGGATTGTGGGAGCTGTAGTTGTGTGGAGTATATTTTGTTCTGCTGGGTCTGGGAGGGATCGGGGAAGGACTTTACGTATCATATGCCGACACCTACTGGAAGACCAGCCTACCTACAGTTGGAACTAGCTGACTGCATTATGAACGTCTGTCTTTCCAGCAGCAGTTTTGCACATTACATTATTGATTTTTTTGACTTAAGGCCTATTTCTTAGGGTGGTGCTAAATCATTGGAATAGTCTCCAACTGTGGAGGCCTTTATGCTTCATGAATTGTTGAAGCACCCCACTCATTACAAGTAAAAACATATATATATTCCGCTGATTCCTTTTGCAGGGGCTGGCTCAAGATGCACACAGCACAAAGCAGTCAGTCATGCCAGTCCTGCCCCACACCCAACGAACAATAAAGGTGTCAATACGTATGTCCCCCATACATCAGATTTTAGCCCAATATTTGAGGTCCATTGCTTATTGAAGTGAGATTTTCAATACTAATCATTTTCAAAGACAGAATGTGATAGGCCACTTCACTGTGACAGACCGTGAAGACTGTCAATGACAAAGAAGCACCTCCACTCCGAATAAAATCGAATCAAAGACATACTATGCCTATTCAGACATTATTTATACTAGATCAATAGCCAACGCTATTGTGTGAACATATACTATATAGGCCTAGGCTAGGCAACGACTTTCGACAAACAGGAGAGTGCATCGTAGCCTAGAGGAAGGAGATCGCTTGTAGACGTTGGGTGATGTTTGTGCCAAGCGCAGCCTCCGCCAGCCACACCCTCCCGCCTCACGTGCGTGCGACTGTGCGGGACTCTGTTTCTCTTCAGAGCGGTCTGTAAGCTTGGCCATGCGTGCTTGTCTGTCGCGAGCACCCGCAGCATCAGCAACACAAAGAGGGTCGAAGAGCTGTAGATTGGAGATACAAGGCGCCGCGCCCGCAACTTCAAGGCGGATTTGCGGGGAAACAAGATCACTTAAAAGGTGGTGGAGCTTGTTCTTTATTCTGGCATATTTTCTTTGTCATAAATGGTGTCTTTATTTTTAATAGGCTGCTGACCTTGTCACAGTCTCTTATTTTCATTGACCTGCTGACGATTGCGCCATCCTTCACAGATGTGTTTGTGCGCTGGACATGAACAATGTCGTGTTATTTAATTAGAAATGCGTGAACCTATTTGGCATGGCTCGAATTGCGGCGATAATTGGCTATTTGGCATTTTCATTATATTTTCAATGATTGCGTCAATTGGATGTTCACCCTACAGCTTTCGTTTACGTTGGCTACTGTCTCCATATACAGTAGACATATTTGTGATAACATATTACATAAACGATAGATGCTTTGTTCTCCATATCATGCTTACGTGCGCCTTCTTATAGCAATGTGTATATATAACCTGGAATGCACCGCCTCCGTTATTGTGTAAATCTTTACTATGTTGCCGACCCCCCATGCTCTCTTGAGTCCATCCCTGCATCACTTCCATAACGTAGGGCCTACCTGTGACATCTTATTTTGCCATGGACCCGAGAGATGGCATTATGCATTTCACGCACTATTGTTTCGATCCTTATCCCCAGATATCAGATGGAATGTATAAAAACAGAAATCATTATCTCAAACGTTGTTACCGCGAAGGGGTAACATCGGATTTGAGGTGTTTCAGCCAATGATTTTGGCATCGTTCTTCAATGCAGCATTTACCGTTATAAATGGCAATTTTCCTTCGATCTTAGAGCCCATGAATTTAGCCAGAAATTGACATTCAGGTTTGTTATCTGTAGTTTATAGATACAGTTTATATCGGTTGGCTGATGCTGAATTGTCTAAATATCAGTTATGGTTGGCTTCTTTCGAGTATCTCATTAGCTTACTCATTGCAGAATGAGCAAAAAGAAGATCAAGTAAAACCCCATGCCTTGATCTGTGATGTAGCCTGTAGACTTGTCTCCTAGATGGGGAGCATTGTTGACATTAGGCCTCTGAGAGGGTTACATATCTCATAGCTCATACATCTAACCCTAAATGAGCTCTGATTGCCTACTTCCATGTCTTAAATGAGACCAAAGTGCTTTGGCGAAAATAATTATATCCCTGCTCAAAGTCTATGGATGTATATGGTTGGGTAGGTGATAAGTGGGCATATAGACAGATGGATGCTTCTCCCCTACTGTAGTTCTGAATGTTTGGAGTCATCAAAATGAGTTGCTGCATTTTGTAGCCCTGTAGTCTGTACTGTACCCTTTGCAGTGGGGACTAGAGAAAGAATTTCCCAAAGCTTCACTTTCACTGTCAATAATCCATGGGGCAGGGGATGAGTGTTTTTATTTTATTTTAGAAAGAACATACAGTGAGGGGAAAAAAGTATTTGATCCCCTGCTGATTTTGTACATTTGCCCACTGACAAAGAAATGATCAGTCTATAATTTTAATGCTAGGTTTATTTGAACAGTGAGAGACAGAATAACAACAGAAAAATCCAGAAAAATGCACGTCAAAAATGTTATAAATTGATTTGCATTTTAATGAGGGAAATAAGTATTTGACCCCCTCTCAATCAGAAAGATTTCTGGCTCCCAGGTGTCTTTTATACAGGTAACGAGCTGAGATTAGGAGCACACTCTTAAAGGGAGTGCTCCTAATCTCAGTTTGTTACCTGTATAAAAGACACCTGTCCACAGAAGCAATCAATCAATCAGATTCCAAACTCTCCACCATGGCCAAGACCAAAGAGCTCTCCAAGGATGTCAGGGACAAGATTGTAGACCTACACATGGCTGGAATGGGCTACAAGACCATCGCCAAGCAGCTTGGTTTGAAGGTGACAACAGTTGGTGCGATTATTCGCAAATGGAAGAAACACAAAATAACTGTCAATCTCCCTCGGCCTGGGGCTCCATGCAAGATCTCACCTCGTGGAGTTGCAATGATCATGAGAACGGTGAGGAATCAGCCCAGAACTACACGGGAGGATCTTGTGGTCAGATGAGACCAAAATCAAGATCTTTGGCATCAACTCAACTCGCTGTGTTTGGAGGAGGAGGAATGCTGCCTATGACCCCAAGAACACCATCCCCACCGTCAAACATGGAGGTGGAAACATTATGCTTTGGGGGTGTTTTTCTGCTAAGGGGACAGAACAACTTCACCGCATCAAAGGGACGATGGACGGGGCCATGTACCGTCAAATCTTGGGTGAGAACCTCCTTCCCTCAGCCAGGGCATTGAAAATGGGTAGTGGATGGGTATTCCAGCATGACAATGACCCAAAACACACAGCCAAGGCAACAAAGGAGTGGCTCAAGAAGAAGCACATTAAGGTCCTGGAGTGGCCTAGCCAGTCTCCAGACCTTAATCCCATAGAAAATCTGTGGAGGGAGCTGAAGGTTCGAGTTGCCAAACGTCAGGCTCGAAACCTTAATGACTTGGAGAAGATCTGCAAAGAGGAGTGGGACAAAATCCCTCCTGAGATGTGTGCAAACCTGGTGGCCAACTACAAGAAACATCTGACCTCTGTGATTGCCAACAAGGGTTTTGCCACCAAGTACTAAGTCATGTTTTGCAGAGGGGTCAAATACTTATTTCCCTCATTAAAATGCAAATCAATTTATAACATTTTTGACATGCATTTTTCTGGATTTTTTTGTTGTTATTCTGTCTCTCACTGTTCAAATAAACCTACCATTCAAATCATAGACTGATCATGTCTTTGTCAGTGGGCAAACGTACAAAATCAGCAGGGGATCAAATACTTTTTTCCCTCACTGTAAAGTACTGCATTAGTATTTGGTACCTTGCCAAGGTGTAAGGTCCTCTGCTTTTGACCAAAGTGTTTGTGGTTTCTCAGATACAGTAGCTCAGTCAAGTCGTCTCTTGCTGTAGACAAATCAAAACCATTGTCAAAACCATACAGTATTGGTATGTTGTTTGTTTATATATTTGGCTTTGCCATATAAACAGTTTGTAATCCCTGTAATCTATACTGTAAGAAAATACAAATGGAAATGTGCTTTAACATCATCTTATTGGGAGGATGAGGACATGTCTCTGTGGCACACAGTGTAATTACATCACTTGATTCCTTCCCGGGTCTATCCTAATTGTAATCTGGCCCTCTGGTCTGTAAGTATGATAGTACATTTTCGCAGATTTGATTCAAGCTAAAATAGCAGTCACAGAAAGCATCCCAGAGGGAATTCTCGGAATGAATGAATTGACATGCATCCTGTTTTTCCCAGCGTTGCGGACAAACTACTCTATGAAGGGTTGTTTTTGTTTACATTCAGTACTGGCTTCCTCTTCCATAAATACATCTGAGCCATTCCTATGATAGATTTTAGTCCATTTTCACTATAGTTTTATCCATGAGCCTCTTACCACGGCATCCGATCCAATCACACTATTCAAACACCGCAAAATTCCTGTAGTATCACATAGTTCAATCCATCAGGACATGACTTTCCTGAATTAGAATTGGACCAGTTTTTCATAAAGCATCATCTGACAGGCCAGTCATACTGGAGGAATTTCATTCCGATCAATACACTTTTGCATTCAAATTGAAAGCCACATTTATGGTCCCAGAATGAATGCCTTACGATATATACGAGCAATGGCTGCTACTGTATAACTGAGAGTCATCGCTGCAGCCTGTTGATCTTGGCCTGTAAACCTCCCTGCTCGTGTAATGTTAAATGATTTAGACTTATTTCTCCTCTCATTTCCCCTATGTGTGTTTTGGGGGAGTTTCTATTAATAAAGCCAGTCAGAGAGCAGTGAGTCTTTGATGTGTTATACTACTGTAATGAAGCCAGCCTCCAGGCTGGTAAAGCCCCATCATTACCATATTATGAGACTGCAGTGTGATAATACTGCCAATGCTATGTGAGGGGCTTTATAGTGACACGGTTACAACCCCATTATGCTGCTGGAGGAGACCCTTCTAACTGTGAAATAATGATGGCTAGTAGTCTGCTAGCCAAATACGATTATTTTTTATCTGATGCGATTACTGTAAATTATTTCAGATTACAATAAAACGTATTACTCAATAAAACTTGTATAGCTGTACCCTAAAATGACATTTGGCTTTTAGTCCAATAAAGCCTTGTCATTCTATGATCATCCTATGATATCTCTTTAGACCTAATGGGTTCTAACCCTCTCAGATTTGTATAATCCTATAAAATTGATCTTGTGACTGTTAGAACCCTCTGACAACATCATGATTCCATCAGAGTACTCTGTGAAGGAGTCCACAAAGACTATGAATTCCTCCAGACTGCAAAATGGGTCTCCTGACATTAGGGAAGTGCTATGAGAGACTGCTATAACATTATGAGACCCACTGTAGCACACATTTTATAATAGGCACACATACACAGTTACACACACATTTACAGTTCATGCACAATGATCGGCATTGTGTGCGTCAGTCAGTTGAAATGATAAAATGCCACTCTGTTCTCCTCCTGCACTGGCTGATCAGGCTAGGAAACAAAGTATCACTTTGTGCCTCCTTAGGCTCGCAGCAACAGACACAGTAGGACACCCGGCGTCTCTCCTATCACAAGCCGATAGACCACCCCTCCCTCACGCCCTTCCCTCAGAGAGACACCTCCTAGCCACGTAAACATGTATGTGTCTACACTCACAGTCCCACAGAAAGTTCTATATGCATGCAAACATACTGCAGATGCCATGTGCCCACAATCACAACAAATAGCCACCATGTGCACTTGCAGTCTAACATTTGGAAACAAAAACACACTCTCACATGCAAGGGGTACACACACAAACACACTCAAGCCCTCGCTGCATCTGCGCAGTGACACCTGACTCCAGGTAATGCCCTAGTTCTACAGTGACAGCAGGCAGGTTGAACGGCCACACGCACACACCACTCGTATAGAGATACAGTATCTCCGCACACAGACGCGATAGCAGCAAGGTAAGACTGCGTTCTTACACAGTAACTAACACTATTTATCTTTAAACATCCATTCAGTGTCAATTGTAAAGTACATGTACTGTATGTGCAGTACTGGAGCACAATGATATAATGACTGTTCGCTTGCTCTTGACTCTAATCAACATGTAGCAGGTTGGTGTAATGCTCAACACCCAAAAACATTAAATCATATTTGAATGGAACAGCATTTTTCATTTCTTCCTGGAAATGGAATAATGTAATACTCTATTCTCCAAGTTCATAGGATGCAAATATGCTTCAGTAGGTAACATGAGAAACAGTTTGCACATGAAGTGTCAGCCTCACATCACTGTGCCATTGTGAGGTTGCCAGTGCGAGGGAAAAATGCCTATTTGTTTAGTTTTTGTGTCATTGCATGGCACAGGATGGAAGCCTATTACCTCACTAGTGGTCAGTAGGGTAAGTGTAACCCTGCTGGTCATGTGACTGCTGCTTTGTGTATCTCACGCTCTGTCCCACCGTCCAACCTTTTCTGCTCTATCTTCTGCTACTAGACTTCAATTTAGTTTGTTTGATCTCTTCTATCTTTATTGATCTAGCCTATCCCTTTATATTTTTCACCCCCACTCCTACTGTTATATTATAGCTGATGTTGTTGCTCTCGGTTTTATAGATGATATATATACTGCATATGGTAAGACTTGCAGTATGGTGACAGGGAGCATCATTTGGCCATTATCATCATTATTCCTGTCTATGTGTGATGTCAGTCTGTGTCTGTTAGCGAAGGAGTGGTGATAGTTGAATCTTTCTTGGAGTGAGGAGGGACAAGCCTCTTGTGGTGGTAGGTCCCTTCGGTGTCTCCTTCAGTTCTGATTTGTCAAGAAGCTGTTGCCATGGGAACCTGAGGTTGCTAAACTTCAGATCTTTTTCATCAGAGGATGGAGAGAAGACAGAGGGAGACAAAGAGAGGGGTTAATGTGACAATAACAACCCTGCTGTAATGCAATTTGAAGCATTGCAAACGTTATTGGCACTGTAGTCAATAACAACTGATATTCTGTAACCAAGTAGAGGCCCTGACCTGAATTTATGGATTCGATGTCCTTCTTGTCCCCCACGCCCACCTTGCTACAGTACATGTAGTACTACTGACTAGGACTGCTTCCTCATTTATAAAGGCAAATTGTAATCCAATTCAAAACGTGCCTTGAGGCTACAGGTATGTGCTAAAGTAAGGGCATTTGTCTCCAACACTCATCCTCTTCATCCATACCTTCAAATACCTTAGTTGCCCTCCATTTCATACCTGATTTCCATCCAATATCTTTAATAACAACCCCAAAGCTGCTGTTTATCTTTCTGTTTGTATTTTTCTCCCAAAGCCACAGAGTGAGGAAGCAGCAGCAGCAGCAACACCGCTGGCCTGGGTAAAACAGACAGGCATTGTGCAGAAGGGCAGACCGATGTTTCCTAAGGTTTTTCTGCAGTGGTGCGCAGCCCTGTCAAGTTGTGCCGCTAAAATAGGTAAAGGGTTGCACAGTTCCACCACGTCTGTCCGCTTCGACAACAAGCTGTTTACGCTGTCACGCTACGGCACTTTAGCCAACCCATTGCGCTATCTATCATGGCACTGAGCTATGCCATTGAGCTATGACAAAGTTAGCTGTTAGCTGTCCCACTGTGCTTATGACAATGAGCTGTGCTATGAAGCCATTGCACAGGCCTGTGTCACAGTGGAGTGATGTTGAGCTCTTCAGTGGCTACACAGCAGCTCCACTGCAACACAGCATTGTGATGCTATGCCACTGCCACACTGTGTTGCAGCTGTACCCTTGTCAAAGGCATCTCTGTCTCTCGCTCTCTGCTTCTGCAGAGCACATGGCCACTCCTTGTGATTCTCTCATCCCATCTGCAGCTCTGCTCTCACGTCTGTCTACCACAGCACACACGCATACACATACACACACACTGTTTCACTGCTACGCAGACACATGCTCAACATACATTCATGTGGTCAGCTCAGCTAAAGCTATTCTACTCACACACCCAAAATATGCTCAGGCACATACAGTGCCTTCAGAAAGTATTCACACCCCTTGACTTTTTCCACATTTTGTTGTGTTACAGCCTGAATTTAAGATTGATTAAATTGAGCTTTTTTTGTCACTGGCCTACACACAATACCCCATAATGTCAAAGTGGAATTATGTTTTTTGAAATTAGTACAAATTAATAAAAAATGAAAAGCTGAAAAGTATTGAGTCAATAAGTATTCAACCCCTTCAGGAGTAAAACAAATCTTAACAAGTCACATAAGTTGCATGGACTCACTCTGTGTGCAATAATAGTGTTTAACATGATTTTTGAATGACTAGCTCATCTCTGTACCCCACACATACAATTGTCTATAAGGCCCCTCAGTCGAGCAATGAATTTCAAACACAGATTCAGCCACAAAGACCAGGGAGATTTTCCAATGCCTCGCAAAGAAGGGCACCTATTGGTAGATGGGAAGAAAAAAAAAGCAGACATTGAATATCCCTTTGAGCATTGTGAAGTTATTCATTACACTTTGGATGGTGTATCAATACACCCAGTCACTAAGATACAGGCGTCCTTCCTAACTTAGTTGCTGGAGAGTAAGGAAACCGTTCAGGGATTTCACCATGAGGCCAATGGTGACTTTAAAACAGTAATGGAGTTTAATGGCTGTGATAGGAGAAAACTGAGGATGGAGCAACAACATTGTAGTTACTCCACAATACTAACCTAAATGGCTTAGTTAAAAGAAGGAAGCCTGTACAGAATACAAATATTCCAAAATATGCGTCCTGTTTACAATAAGGCACTAAAGTAATACTGCAAAAAATGTGGCAAAGCAATTCACTTTTTGTCCTGAATACAAAGTGTTACGTTTGGGGCAAATCCAGTACAACACATTTACTGAGTACCACCATCAATATTTCCAAGCATAGTGGTTGCTGCATCATGTTATGGGTATGATTGTAATCATTTAAGGATAAAAAAGAAACGGAGTGGAGCTAAGCACAGGCAAAATCCTAGAGGAAAACCTGGTTCAGTCTGCTTTCCACCAGACACTGGGAGATGAATTCACCTTTCAGCAGGACAATAACCTAAAACACAAGGCCAAATCTACACTGGAGTTCCTTACCAAGAACACAGTGAATGTTCCTGAGGGACCGAGTTACAGTTTTGACTTAAATCTACTTGAAAATCTATGGCAAAACTTGAAAATGGCTGTCTAGCAATGATCAACAACCAACTTGACAGAGCTTGAAGAATTTTGAAAAGAATAATGGGTAAATGTTTCATAATTCAGGTGTGGAAAGCTCTTAGAGACTTACCCAGAAAGACACAGCTGTAATTGCTGCCAAAGGTGCTTCTACAAAGTATTGATTTAGGGGTGTGAATACTTATGTAAATGAGATATTTCTGTATTTCATTTTCAATAAATTTGCCAAAATGTCTAAAAACATGTTTTCCCATTGTCATTATGGGGTATTGTGTGTAGATGGGTGAGAGAAAAATAGATGTAATACATTTTGAATTCAGGCTGTAACACTTCAAAATGTGGAATAAGTCAAGGGGTATGAATACATCCATACCCATGCACATATACTGTACAGTCGTGGTCAAAAGTTTTGAGAATGACACAAATATTAATTTTCACAAAGTCTGCTGCCTCAGTTTTGATGATGGCGATTTGCACATACTCCAGAATGTTATGAAGAGTGATCCGATGAATTGCAATTAATTGCAAAGTCCCTCTTTGCCATGAAAATGAACTTAATACCCAAAAAAACATTTCCACTGCATTTCAGCCCTGCCACAAAAGGACGAGCTGACATCATGTCAGTGATTTTCTCATTAACACAGGTGAGAGTGTTGACGCGGACAAGGCTGGAGATCACTCTGTCATGCTGATTGAGTTAGAATAACAGACTGGAAGCTTTAAAAGGAGGGTGGTGCTTGAAATCATTGTTCTTCCTCTGTTAACCATGGTTACCTGCAAGGAAAGACGTGCCGTCATCATTGCTTTGCACAAAAAGGGCTTCACAGGCAAGGATATTGCTGCTAGGAAGATTGCACCTAAATCAACCGTTTATCGGATCATCAAGAACTTCAAGGAGGGAGGTTAAATTGTTGAGAAGAAGGCTTTAGGCGCCCAAGAAAGTCCAGCAAGCGCCAGGACCGTCTCCTAAAGTTGATTCAGCTGCGGGATCGGGGCACCACCAGTGCAGAGCTTTCTCAGGAATGGCAGCAGGCAGGTGTGAGTGCATCTGCACGCACAGTGAGGCAAAGACTTTTGGAGGATGACCTGGTGTGTCAAGAAGGGCAGCGAGGAAGCCACTTCTCTCCAGGAAAAACATCAGGGACTGACTGATATTCTGCAAAAGGTACAGGGATTGGACTGCTGAGGACTGGAGTAAAGTCATTTTCTCTGATGAATCCCCTTTCCGATTTTTTGGGGCATCCGGAAAAAAGCTTGTCCGGAGAAGACAAGGTGAGCGCTACCATCAGTCCTGTGTCATGCCAACAGTAAAGCATCCTGAGACCATTCATGTGTGGGGTTGCTTCTCAGCCAAGGGAGTGGGCTCACTCACAATTTTGCCTAAGAACACAGCCATGAATAAAGAAGGGTACCAACACATCCTCCAAGAGCAACTTCTCCCAACCATCCAAGAACAGTTTGGTGATGACCAATGCCTTTTCCAGCATGATGGAGCACCTTGGCATAAGGCAAAAGTGATAACTAAGTGGCTCGGGGAACAAAACATCGACATTTTGGGTCCATGGCCAGGAAACTCCCCAGACCTTAATCCCATTGAGAACTTGTGGTCAATCCTCAAGAGGCGGATGGACAAACAAAAACCCACAAATTCGGACAAACTCCAAGCATTGATTATGCAAGAATGGGCCGCCATCAGTCAGGATGTGACCCAGAAGTTAATTGGCAGCATGCCAGGGCAGATTGCAGAGGTCTTGAAAAAGAAGGGTCAACACTGCAAATATTGACTCTTTGCATAAACTTAATGTAATTGTCAATAAAAGCTTGTAATTATACTTCAGTATACCATAGTAACATCTGACAAAAATATCAAAAAACACTGAAGCAGCAAACTTTGTGAAGACCAATACTTGTGTCATTCTCAAAACTTTTGACCACGACTGTACACACCTACTGTACACGTATGCAAACACTCATACACACTTCCACACCAATTACATGAATACCGATTTATACACTAACACAGTCACTCCCTTACAACCAATAGCACACTCATTCTCGCACACATCAATACACACAGTATACTCCAACACATTCCCTCTTATACATCTCCACACATGATTTCTGGCTTCTTGTTCTGCCCTAACTATAGTCAGTCAGGACAAAGAGCCATTCTCGGTGAGACATTTCTGAGAGGCTCTGTTAGACCCTGTCACCCTCAGGAAGGAGAAGCATGGATCTCCCTCTGGGGATGGATCACTCTCTCTGTCTATCCCTCCCCCCCTCTCTCTATCTTGTTCTCTCTTTCTTTATCCCTTATGCTTCCTCTCTCTCTACCCCCCCACCATGCCAGGCTTTCGGCCCAAGTGCTTAGAATTTTACACACCATGTGTTTCCACTGTACATCTGAAAATCTGTGGCTCAACAACGTGCTGGTGTCTAGAGACTGACAAGTGTTGGATGAGAGGTGTTGCAGCCAGAGAGCTGTGTGTGGGATGGAGGTGTTTTGAAGATTCTCTGGTGGTTTGTGTTTTACCAAACATACAAGATAAAACCAGCATCTTTCATGTCGATACATTATGTTTCTTAAATTGTGTCTTTTAGAAGTGGTGGGAGTCTTGGTGGGTGTACCATGTGGATATGATCTGAGGGAGCACAGCAGTCATGTGTGACGAGTATTATCCACGTTGTGCTTACGTGGAGGATCTCTAATCAAATGCAGGTCTGGAGCAACAAAGTGCTTCCCTTCTGAGTTAACACATTATCCACAGCTGCAGTAAGGGAAGGAGAGGAGGAGGAGAGAGCCAGAGGGAGAGAATACTGTGACTGTGAGTATCCTGGGATTTTGTTCAGTTATGATTATATTGATTTGAAAGGTGCGTTAGGTGTCATTTGAAAGGTGTGTTAGTCTAATTTAATTGCAAAACTCTTTCCAGCTATCTTAAGTGTTTGTTTGGCTTTATAATAGCAGTGATGTTTGTACACAAAATGTGTGTAGCACAGTGGTCTCTGAGGGGTTCCCGATGCCATTGACAAGCTAGTCACCAAGGGACCCTCCGAAAGAGGGGCGAGAGGAGCATAGCCAGATAGAGGATGAGAGGGAGAGGAGAGCAAGGAACAAGTGTTCTATTCAAACTGCGCCCTTTGCGTGAACTCTCATGTTTCTCCCTTCACTCAGTGAGTGCTGCTCTGTCCACAGCATCTTCTCTTTTTCCTTCCTGACAAGGGACTCTCACACTAAAGACAACTACAACCCCCATGTTCACTCCCTTTTTCTCTCACCACAGACAAGGTGTGCCGATACCATGGCTACGGACGCCAGAGAAACTCATTTAGAGGTAACCGTATCCGAAAGCCCAGGTAAATAGGAAAACAAGAGTGATTTTAGACACAGCCTTAAAGAGACAGGACTTAGACTAGAATGAATTATAACATCAGGAGGATACAATGAGGCCTTTGTTGGCTTATATTTAGAGCTCTCTTTAAGTGTCTCTTTAAGAAATGCATGGTGTTGTGATGGGTAGTACAGTAACTGATATCAAAAGCTTACATAGACCTATCTTAGATGTGTGTGATGTGCTAAGGCCTCTGCGTGACCCTGTGTGTTTTCTGCACTATGCTCCTGCTTGAAGAGCTGCTCTTTTATCCCCTATTGATATTTACTTTCTTATGGTGAACTGATACATTCTGAATTGATTGAATTGACAGGAACAAAAACGAAAGGGAAGAAAACAACATGAATCAGGACAGCGAGCAGTAAATGGCAGTAGATTATTGAATATACAAGCTACAGTAAATAACTAAAATGGATCAATAGAATAGTTTTAGTTGACTATGGCCTTGGTAAATCAATACACGGCCCACATCTCTCCACTTTATGCTTGGGCTTGAAGCATTTCCTTTCTCCATTCACAAACAGTCTAATGAAATGTTGCGCTGTAGTTCAAAATGTACGGTAGGTCTGCGTTGGGAGTAGAATATTAGTAGTAATAGCTTTACTATGTACAAGATGTTTTATGCGGACCATTCATAGACTGGAGTCGGCTAGCTAGAGTAGACGTGTGGAGTGCTACTGAGTGTTCTACTCTGCAGAAAACGTGTCCTTTACAGTTTCACTCATGAGTATGTGAGCACGCCAGAGGCAGTGAGTGCAGTATGGGCCGGCTAGCGAAACAGAGCAGAAGCAATGCAGGACAGGGCCTGATGCTGGGAGAGCAGAGCAGACCATGCTGTTGGGAAATAGGATATCAGTGCCACAGTACAATAACACTCAGCACTTCACAGAGGGAGTGAGAAACAGTCTGACAGTCAGAGATAAATAGGCTGGAGCAGCTCATCTGTTTACTCAATAACACACGCTGAAACACAGCGGCTGAGCCCAGTAGTCTCTCAGGGTTGGCTCAGTCAGCAGTCTGGTTCAACAGACTGGCACACTGTTGACATCCTGTTGGTAAACGGTTGGTGCACTGTTCTGTTAAGGCCTTTGTTTCTCTAAATTGCACCATTGTTAATAAATGATTAGGTACCACTAATTATGTTATTGAATTATATCACCGATGTGGTGGATTGGATATGAGGACAGGTTATGATTTGTCTGAGGTCTTGGTAAAGGTGGACATTTGATAAGATTTACATGGTCAGGAGTTAAGAGTCGACATACAGTATAGTATTTGAATCACTAAGGATAGATGGATGCTGATGCTTTTAACACAGCACAGTACTCAAAAACACACAGCCGCCAGGGATGACAATTGGGAGTTTATTGTATAATTTCCCACAATGACCCTGTGCAGCAACACACGCAGAGTGAAATCCCACACTGGTTGCTACTTATAGCCCTGAAAGGGATACTTTTGTCTTCACAGTGGTGTAGAGTAGCCTGGTAACCCTAAACCGAATTCTAACCCTAACACTAATTCTAACCTTAACCCTAAACCCCCTAGACATAGCATTTCATCTTGTGGGGGCTAACAAAATGTCCCTAGTATGTCAAATTTGTGTTTGTTTACTATTCTAGTGTAGTTAAACACACACACATACATACACACTGACATAGATACACACATACATACACACTGACATAGATACACACATAGCTGCTCGTACAGACACATGGCTGCTCATGAAGACCTAAGGGTCGAAACATTGTAACAATAAACTCACCTGGTTGCATGAACAGCAGTGTGCAGCGTTGTCCTTGTTATTTTTCATGAATTCACCCATAACTCCAGCACCTGCAAAAAAAGTACTTGGATGAGCGTATGTTCTTTAGCTTTTGCTCATGCAGACAAACATAGGAACATATGCACTAATCCAGGAAAACACACCCCCTAACCACCCCTGATGTGGGAATGTTTATATTATATGGCTTGACGTTTATATCTGACTGGTAAGGAAAGCTAACAAGGCAACAAAGATTGGAATCAAAGGTCTTCCTCTTATCTTAAGTTCAACGCTGTGGCATGAAAACTGCTCTGTTGTCATGACTCAATCATGACCAACTGAAATCATGCCCTATCAGTGTGAGCCAGTGGAGGGGTATGCATCGTCTGTGGTTGTGCAGTAGGTAGGTACACTATGATTTATGTTTTTGACAAAAGTAATTTACTGAATTAATATTTCAAGCCTGGATATCGGTCTATAATTCACATGGCCAATACCAACAAAATTATATTTTGCTCTTGTAATGTAATCATTATGTTGTTATAGTAGCAATAAGCAACCGCCTTGTAGATAAATGAGCAACAAGCTTCCTAGTCCATGAGACTTTCTTGTCCATAAGTGCATTATGAGGTTAGAACTCAGGGTGTGAATCTCTAATGAATTTGTAGAGAGAATAAATTAGATGGACACTGTGATGTGTCCTTGTACACACTGCCATTAACATTTCCAGAGATGAGCTTCTGCACTCAGGGGACCGCATTTTATACTCTGATAAACAGGAAATTCTCTTGAGCATGGCTGTCGATATAGTGTCCTGTCTTCGCTGTAGTAGAGCTTCATCACTCAATATTATAGCAGGGGATTCTGTAGATATCATATTGTTTTGTTTTGTTGTGGCCTAGCTGGTCTGGTGTGCTAGCATTCTACCACTTGGCAGATCTAAAATGCTCTGTGGACATGCTGAGCACTAATGTTCACATTAGGAGCTCCCTACACTTTAATAATGGTGCATTTCCACTGAGGGTTTACCCTAGTGTTTTACCAAAAAGCCTCACACTTTTGTGTTTCCACCTCCACGGCCCAGCTCCTGGGACTCACTGGGCCATGGCTTAAGTGGACCTGCACTAACTTGGCTTAATGGATCATCAAATAATTGGCATATACATTACTCTTACAGAATTTCCACGTGGGAGAGGATATTGGACATTTTATCAAAGCCTATTGTATGATAACTTGTTTTCAACTAGGACAGAATAATTTATAACTGACCTTTTCCGACATAACATAGGTATAGCAGGTCCCATTATTGTATGGGACACTTTTAAATGTGCCTTTAAAGGCCATGCAATTCAACACTCATCTTTAAAACAAAAGCAATTTAGGTCAAAAGAGTTCATATTAACAAAGTAAAAAGAAGGACTAACAGTACAGATACAGTACCTTGCAAAAGTATTCATCCCCTTTGGCGTTTTTCCTATTTTGTTGCATTACAACCTGTAATTTAAATGGATTTTTATTTGGATTTCATGTAATGGACATACACAAAATAGTCCAAATTGGTGAAGTCAAATTAAAAAAATAACTTGTTTCAAGAAATTCTACAAAATAAATAACGGAAAAGTGGTGCGTGCATATGTATTCACCCCCTTTGCTATGAAGCCCCTAAATAAGATCTGGTGCAACCAATTACCTTCAGAAGTCACATAATTAGTTAAATAAAGTCCACCTGTGTGCAAACTAAGTGCCACATGATCTCAGTATATATACACCTGTTCTGAAAGGCCCCAGAGTCTGCAACACCACTAAGCAAGGGGCACCACCAAGCAAGCGGCACCATGAAGACCAAGGAGCTCTCCAAACAGGTCAGGGACAACGTTGTGGAGAAGTACAGATCAGGGTTGGGTTATAAAACGAAACTTTGAACATCCCACGGAGCACCATTAAATCCATTATTAAAAATGTTAAAGAATATGGCACCACAACAAACCTGCCAAGAGAGGGCCGCCCACCAAAACTCATGGACCAGGCAAGGAGAGCATTAATCAGAAAGGCAACAAAGAGACCAGATAACCCTGAAGGAGCTGCAAAGCTCCATAGCAGAGATTGGAGTATCTGTCCATAGGACCACTTTAAGCCGTACACTCCACAGAGCTGGGCTTTACGGAAGAGTGGCCAGAAAAAAGCCATTGCTTAAAGAAAAAAATAAGCAAACACGTTTGGTGTTCGCCAAAGGCATATGGGAGACTCCTCAAACATATGGAAGAAGGTACTCTGGTCAGATGAGACTAAAATTGAGCTTTTTGGCCATCAAGGAAAACGCCATGTCTGGCGCAAACTCAACACCTCTCATCACCCTGAGACCACCATCCCCACAGTGAAGCATGGTGGTGGCACCATCATGCTGTGGGGATGTTTTTCATCGGCAGGGACTGGGAAACTGGTCAGAATTGAAGGAATGATGGATGGTGCTAAATACAGGGAAATTCTTGAGGGAAACCTGTTTCAGTCTTCCAGAGATTTGAGACTGGGACGGAGGTTCACCTTCCAGCAGGACAGTGACCCTAAGCATACTGCTAAAGCAACACTCGAGTGGTTTAAGGGGAAACATTTAAATGTCTTGGAATGGCCTAGTCAAAGACCAGACCTCAATCCAATTGAGAATCTGTAGTATTACTTAAAGATTGCTGTACACCAGCGGAACCCATCCAACTTGAAGGAGCTGGAGCAGTTTTGCCTTGAAGAATGGGCAACAATCCCAGTGGCTAGATGTGCCAAGCTTATAGAGATATACCCCAAGAGACTTGCAGCTGTAATTGCTGCAAAAGGTGGCTCTACAAAGTATTGACTTTGGGGGGGTGAATAGTTATGCACGCTTAAGTTCTGTTTTTTTTGTCTTATTTCTTGTTTGTTTCACAAGAAAAAATATTTTGCATCTTCAAAGTGGTAGGCATGTTGTGTAAATCAAATTATACAAACCCCCATAAAATCAATTTTAATTCCAGGTTGTAAGGCAACAAAATAGGAAAAATGCCAAGGGGGGTGAATCCTTTCGCAAGCCACTGTAGATAGCAATAAAAACTGTACCATAGAGGCACAGAATAAGTTGTAGGAAAAACAAAAAGAAATGGAGGGACTTATTCAAGAAAGGTTGAGTGTAATATATTATAAAAAATAAAGCGAACTGGATGGAATACGGTAAAAAATGAAACTTTTTTTTTTTTTTCTTCAACATAGAAATGCTACCAAAAATAATTTACTGAAACTTGTTACAAATTATGGAGTCACCCATGATTCACCAAACAATATTTTGAAAGAGGAAGCAAAGTACTTTAAGCATATGTTTTCGTTTCAGTCTCCTCCATGTTCACTAACCGAAGTTAATTGTATGGATTTTTTTTATATTAATAATGTAAAATTAACAGCTGTACAGAAAGACCCATGTGAAGGCCAAACTACAGAGGAGGAACTTATTGATGCAATTAAAGCCTTTAAGTCTGGGAAAACTCTAGGGCTAGATGGCATGCCAGTTGAGGTATACCAAACCTTTTTTGATGTATTCAGAGGACCGTTATTAGCATGTTTTAACCATTCCTATAAAAATTGTAGATTATCAGATACTCAACAAGAAGGTCTGATTTCATTACTACTGAAACAGGACCCAAGTGGTAAATATAAAGATCCAGTCCATTAAAAAAATTGGAGGCCCCTTTACACTTAAGTGTTGTGATGCAAAAATTCGGACAAATTCCATAGCGCATAGAATTAAAAAAGTATTGTCGGATATTATTCATCCTAATCAGACATATTTTTTTACATGGACAATACATTGGAGATAATATAAGACAAGTACTGGAAACAATAGAACACTATGAAAAATCTGGGAAACTAGGCTTGGTATTCTTAGCTGACTTTGAGAAGGCTTTTGATCAAGTACGACTGGAATTTATATATAAATGCCTGGAATACAGTGCATTCGGAAATTATTCAGATCCCTTCACTTTTTCCACATTTTGATACGTTACAACCATATTCTACAATTTATTAAATAGTTTTTTCCCCTCATCAATCTACACACAATACCCCATAATGACAAAGCAAAAACAGGTTATTAGAAATGTTTGCAAATTTATATGAAACAAAACAACTGAAATATCACATTTATGATATTATGTATGACGCTACAAGCTTGGCACACCTGTATTTCGGGAGTTTCTCCCATTCTTCTCTGCAGATCCTCTCTGTCAGGTTGGATGGGGAGCGTCGCTGCACAGCTATTTTCAGGTCTCTCCAGAGATGTTCGATCGGGTTCAAGTCCGGGCTCTGGCTGGGCCACTCAAGGACATTCAGAGACTTGTCCCGAAGCCACTCCTGCGTTGTCTTGGCTGTGTGCTTAGGGTCGTTGTCCTGTTGGAAGGTGAACCTTTGCCCAAGTCTGAGGTCCTGAGTGCTCTGGAGCAGGTTTTCATCAAGGATCTCTGTACTCTGCTCCGTTCATCTTTCCCTCGATCCTGACTAGTCTCCCAGGCCCTGCCGCTGAAAAACATCCCCACAGCATGATACTGCCACCACCATACTTCACCGTAGGGATGGTATTGGCCAGGTGATGAGCGGTGCCTGGTTTCCTCCAGACGTGACGCTTGGCATTCAGGCCAAAGAGTTCAATCTTGGTTTCATCAGACCAGAGAATCTTGTTTCTCATGGTCTGAGAGTCCTTTAGCTGCCTAATTGGGCAAACTCCAAGCGGGCTGTCATGTGCCTTTTACTGAGGAGTGGCTTCCGTCTGGCCACTCTACCATAAAGGCCTGATTGGTGGAGTGCTGCAGAGATGGTTGTCTTTCTGGAAGGTTCTCCCATCTCCACAGAGGATCTCTAGAGCTCTGTCACCATCGGGTTCTTGGTCACCTCCCTGACCAAGGCCCTTCTCCCCCGATTGCTCAGTTTGACTGGGCAGTCAGCTCTAGGAAGAGTCTTGGTAGTTCCAAACTTCTTCCATTTAAGAATAATGGAGGCCACTGTGTTCTTGGGGATCTTCAATGCTGCAGAAATTTTTTGGTACCTTTCCCCAGATCTGTGCCTCGACACAATCCTGTCTCGGACCTCTACGGACAATTCCTTTGACCTCATGGCTTGATTTCTGCTCTGATATGCACTGTCAACTGTGGGACCTTATATAGACAGGTGTGTGCCTTTCCAAATCATGTCCAATCAATTGAATTTACCACAGGTGGACTCCAATCAAGTTGTAGAAACAGCTCAAGGATAATCAATGGAAACAGGATGCACCTGAGATCAATTGCAAAGGGTCTGGATACTTAGTGGGGGAAAAAAGTATTTAGTCAGCCACCAATTGTGCAAGTTTTCCCACTTAAAAAGATGAGAGAGGCCTGTAATTTTCATCATAGGTACACGTCAACTATGACAGACAAATTGAGGGAAGAAAATCCAGAAAATCACATTGTAGGATTTTTAATGAATTTATTTGCAAATTATGGTGGAAAATAAGTATTTGGTCACCTACAAACAAGCAAGATTTCTGGCTCTCACAGACCTGTAACTTCTTCTTTAAGAGGCTCCTCTGTCCTCCACTCGTTACCTGTATTAATGGCACCTGTTTGAACTTGTTATCAGTATAAAAGACACCTGTCCACAACCTCAAACAGTCACACTCCAAACTCCACTATGGCCAAGACCAAAGAGCTGTCAAAGGACACCAGAAACAAAATTGTAGACCTGCACCAGGCTGGGAAGACTGAATCTGCAATAGGTAAGCAGCTTGGTTTGAAGAAATCAACTGTGGGAGCAATTATCAGGAAATGGAAGACATACAAGACCACTGATAATCTCCCTCGATATGGGGCTACACGCAAGATCTCACCCCGTGGGGTCAAAATGATCACAAGCAAAAATCCCAGAACCACACGGGGGGACCTAGTGAATGACCTGCAGAGAGCTGGGACCAAAGTAACAAAGCCTACCATCAGTAACACACTACGCCGCCAGGGACTCAAATCCTGCAGATCCAGAAGAGGATTGGGAGAATGTCATATGGTCAGATGAAACCAAAATATAACTTTTTGGTAAAAACTCAACTCGTCGTGTTTGGAGGACAAAGAATGCTGAGTTGCATCCAATGAACACCATACCTACTGTGAAGCATGGGGGTGGAAACATCATGCTTTGGGGCTGTTTTTCTGCAAAGGGACCAGGACGACTGATCCGTGTAAAGGAAAGAATGAATGGGGCCATGTATCGTGAGATTTTGAGTGAAACCTCCTTCCATCAGCAAGGGCATTGAAGATGAAACGTGGCTGGGTCTTTCAGCATGACAATGATCCCAAACACACCGCCCGGGCAACGAAGGAGTGGCTTCGTAAGAAGCATTTCAAGATCCTGGAGTGGCCTAGCCAGTCTCCAGATCTCAACCCCATAGAACATCTTTGTAGGGAGTTGAATGTCCGTGTTGCCGAGCAACAGCCCCAAAACATCACTGCTCTAGAGGAGATCTGCATGGAGGAATGGGCCAAAATACCAGCAACAGTGTGTGAAAACCTTGTGAAGACTTACAGAAAACGTTTGACCTGTGTCATTGCCAACAAAGGGTATATAACAAAGTATTGAGAAACTTTTGTTATTGACCAAATACTTATTTTCCACCATAATTTGCAAATAAATTCATAAAAAATCCTACAATCCTCAATTTGTCTGTCATAGTTGACGTGTACCTATGCTGAAAATTACAGGCCTCTCTCATCTTTTTAAGTGGGAGAACTTGCACAATTGGTGGCTGACTAAATACTTTTTTTCCCCACTGTATGTAAATAAGGTATTTCTGTTTTTCTATTTTTAATACATTTGCACAACAAAAAAAAACTGTTTTGCTTTGTCATTATGGGGTATTGTGTGTAGATTGCTCAGGATTTTTGTTTTGTTTAATCCATTTTAGAATAAGGCTGTAACGTAACAAAATGTGGAAAAAGTCAAGGGGTCTGAAAACTTTCCAAAGGCACTGTATAAATATATACACTACCGTTCAAAAGTTTGGGGTCACTTAGAAATGTCCTTGTTTTCCATGAAAACATACATGAAATGAGTTTGAATAGGAAATATAGCAAAATGCATAGGAAATGTAGTCATTGACAAGGTTAGAAATAATGATTTTTAATATAAATAATAATTGTGTCCTTCAAACTTTGCTTTTGTCAAAGAATCCTCCGCAGCAATTACAGCCTTGCAGACCTTCGGCATTCTAGTTGTCAATTTGTTGAGGTAATCTGAAGAGATTTCACCCCATGCTTCCTGAAGCACCTCCCACAAGTTGGATTGGCTTGATGGGCACTTCTTACATACCATACGGTCAAGCTGCTCCCACAACAGCTCAATAGGGGTGAGATCCGGTGACTGTGCTGGCCACTCCATTATAGACAGAATACCAGCTGACTTCTTCTTCCCTAAATAGTTATTGCATAGTTTGGAGCTGTGCTTTGGGTCATTGTCCGGTTGTAGGAGGAAATTGGCTCCAATCAAACGCTGTCCACAGGGTATGGCATGGCGTTGCAAAATGGAGTGATAGCCTTCCTTCTTCAAGATCCCTTCTCCCTGTACAAATCTCCCACTTTACCATCACCAAAGCACCCCCAGACCATCACATTGCCTCCACCATGCTTGACAGATGGCATCAAGCACTCCTCCAGCATCTTTTCATTTGGTCTGCGTCTCACAAATGTTCTTCTTTGTGATCCGAATACACAGGACTGATGGTTGCTGATAATGGGCCTCTGTACGCCTATGTAGATATTCCATTAGAAATCAGCCGTTTCCAGCTACAATAGCCATTTACAATGTTAACAATGTCTACACTGTATTTCTGATCAATTTGATGTTATTTTAATGGACAAAAAATATATATATATTTCGAAAACAAGGACATTTCTAAGTGACCCCAAACGTTTGAACGGTAGTGTACATACATACATACATACATACATACATACATACATACATACATACATACAAAGAAACAGACCGTATTATGTATTTTCATGTCAACTAATCTATGCCTTAAGCTGATTGGATAATCATTTTTTGTTAGATATAAGAAGAATAAATCATTTTTTTGTTGCACCATATCCCTGGATCTCATTGAATGTTTTTGCCGTTTGGCTTTTGGAAACTTCGAATGTGGACTGTATGCATCTGAAACAACCCCACTTCAGGCTTGGGCAGTGACTATGTTCAATTGGTAAGGAAGTCACTACGCAGAGGTTGTTGATTCTGCTCTTCACAAGTCCTCACTGTCAGCCCTAGCTATGTAAACACAATTTCCCTAGTATAACATAAGGGTGTATACACACTAGTGTAATACTGATGTTCCTGTGTGACTCAGTTGGTAGAGCACGGTGCAAAACACCATCTGACAAGGACAGGACAAGTAGGCAGCCATGATGAGCAGAGCATCACCGCCATTATTTCTGCATTTGTAGTAAACTGCTGGTTATGCGATTTTATAAACTGGGTGGTTCGAGCCCTGAATGCTGATTGGCTGAAAGCTGTGGTATATCAGACCATATATCACGGGTATGACAAAACATTTATTTTTACTCTTGTAATTACATTGGTAACCAGTATATAATAGCAATAAGGCACCTCTGGGGTTTGTGGTATATGGCCAATATACCACAGCTAATGACTGTATCTAGGCACTCTGCGTTGCGACATGCATAAGAACAGCCCTTAGCCGTGGTATATTGGCCATATCAAATCAAATGTTATTTGCCACATGTGCCGAATACAACAGGTGTAGACATTACCGTGAAATGCTTACTTACAGCCCTTAACCAACAATGCATTTATTTTTTAATAAAAAAAGTCAAATAAGACAACAACAACAAAAAAGTGTTGAGAAAAAAAGAGCAGAAGTAAAATAAAACAATAGTAGGGAGGCTATATACGGGGGGGGTACCGGTGCAGAGTCAATGTGCGGGGGGCACCGGCTAGTTGAGGTAGTTGAGGTAATATGTACATGTGGGTAGAGTTAAAGTGACTATGCATAAATAATTAACAGAGTAGCAGCAGCATAAAAAGATGGGGTGGGGGGGCAGTGCAAGTAGGCCGGGTAGCCATGATTAGCTGTTCAGGAGTCTTATGGCTTGGGGGTAGAAGCTGTTGAGAAGCCTTTTGGACCTAGACTTGGCGCTCCGGTACCGCTTGCCGTGCGGTAGCACAGAGAACAGTCTATGACTAGGATGGCTGGAGTCTTTGACACCGCCTGGTATAGAGGTCCTGGATGGCAGGAAGCTTGGCCCCAGTGATGGACTGGGCCGTACGCACTACCCTCTGTAGTGCCTTGCGGTCGGAGGCCGAGCAGTTGCCATACCAGGCGGTGATGCAACCAGTCAGGATGCTCTCGATGGTGCAGCTGTAGAACCTTTTGAGGATCTGAGGACCCATGCCAAATCTTTTCAGTCTCCTGAAGGGGAATAGGCTTTGTCGTGCCCTCTTCACGACTGTCTTGGTGTGTTTGGAGCATGATAAGGACACCAAGGAACTTGAAGCTCTCAACCTGTTCCACTACAGCCCCATCGATGAGAATGGGGGCGTGCTCAGTCCTCTTTTTTTTGCTGTAGTCCACAATCATCTCCTTTGTCTTTGTCACGTTGAGGGAGAGGTTGTTATCCTGGGTCACACGGCCAGGTCTCTGACCTACTCCCTATAGGCTGTCTCATCGTTGTCGGTGATCAGGCCTACCACTGTTGTGTCGTCGGCAAACTTAATGATGGTGTTGGAGTCGTGCCTGGCCATGCAGTCATGGGTGAACAGGGAGTACAGGAGGGGACTGAGCACGCACCCCTGAGGGGCCCCTGTGTTGAGGATCAGCGTGGCAGATGTGTTGTTACCTACCCTTACCACCTGGGGGCGGCCCGTCAGGAAGTCCAGGATCCAGTTGCAGAGGGAGGTGTTTAGTCCCAGGATCCTTAGCTTAGTGATGAGCTTTGAGGGCACTATGGTGTTGAACGCTGAGCTGTAGTCAATGAATAGCATTCTCACGTAGGTGTTCCTCTTGTCCAAGTGGGAAAGGGCAGTGTGGAGTGCAATAGAGATTGCATCATCTGTGGATCTATTGGGGCGGTATGCAAATTGGAGTGGGTCTAGGGTTTCTGGGATAATGGTGTTGATGTGAGCCATGATCAGCCTTTCAAAGCACTTCATGGCTACAGACATCAGTGCTACGGGTCGGTAGTCATTTAGGCAGGTTATCTTAGTGTCCTTGGGCACGGGGACTATGGTGGTCTGCTTGAAACATGTTGGTATTACAGACTCAGTCAGGGACATGTTGAAAATGTCAGTGAAGACACTTGCCAGTTGGTCAGCACATGCTCGGAGTACACGTCCTGGTAATCCGTCTGGCCCTGCGGCATTGTGAATGTTGACCTGCTTAAAAGTCTTACTCACATTGGCTACGGAGAGCGTGATCACATAGTCATCCGGAACAGCTGGTGCTCTCATGCATGCTTCAGTGTTGCTTGCCTCGAAGCAAGCATAGAAGTGGTTTAGCTCGTCTGGTAGGCTTGTGTCACTGGGCAGCTCGCGGCTGTGCTTCCCTTTGTAGTCTGTAATAGTTTTCAAGCCCTGCCACATCCGATATACCATACCCCCTCTGGCCTTATTGCTTAAATAAACTGTAGGTGGGATTTTTTATTTCTTCTTGGGGCAAGGTTGATTTGGACTGAGTCATTGTTGTGGTGAACGTTCTATTTCTTACAGTCCAGCTGTTTGAGGGAAGTTGGTATAATAACTCTCCTTGGGATGATTTATGAATCAATTGGGTACACGTCACGATAGAGGAGTATTTATGTGCAAACTCCAATGATAAGTCAAAACCACCTGGAACCTCAAAAGTCCACAGCACACCTTCCTGTGTCGATAACATGAACAGTATTATAGTATTTGAACTGTCGTCTGTCACGAGACTATGAACTTTCTAAAGTCGCTTTGTAAAGGAGTGTCTGTTTAACTGTCCATAGAACAAAAATAAGTTGAGGCTGGATAGTAAACAATGCAGAAAAAAGCCTTTGTGCAACCAAACTTCCAGAAGGAATCAAGGTACCCTCATGCAGTGGCAAAATTCAAAACCCTTTATTGTTTATGGCTTATGCATAGCAAGAATAAAAAAACGCACTGTCGCGTTGAGGCTCCATGATCAAAGAGCACCTCATGGATGAACTATAACCAAAGTGCTCCTCTCCTGTGTCTCTACATTATCCAAAGAGTGTCTGTTTATTCAAGTGAAACGAATGTTGTGATATTATATGTAGACCTATGGATTACAGTATATGTTTGGATATGAGAAGGACAGACTCAGTCAGTCAGAGGGAGTGATTTACTGAGTGACTCCCAAAAGTCCAGTCAGGACAGAATGATTCAGCCTGTTATATGATCAGAATGTTGGTTCTCGACCATGTCCTTCTGAGTAGTCCCACTACTAGGCTTTTACATAGGAGTTCACATAAACTTACTGTTAATGAAGGTAAGTATTATCAACTGAGCCAAGGTTTTCTCTTCACCTCATCTCCTGTGGAGTTCTTTTGTATCCATTCACACACCTTGTGTAAATTACACACATTCACACACACTCCGGCCCACTCATTTAGATGCAATCAAACATATCCATGGGTGTGATATAAAGAGAGATAAGCTTATAGTGTGTGGCTAGTGGCTTTGGTTATAATTTCTCTTTCCGCCTGCAGATAGGCGAGGGCAGGGCAAATTCCAGCCATTCCGACGCCTGTTTGGGAAGAGGAAGAAGAGGGAGGCAGCGGAGAGGGGCTTTGATGCAGTAGAGCTGAAGGCTAGCTTCTCCACAGGGGAAGTGTGCAACGGAGTAGTCTCAGATGATGAGGAGACCAATCAACATCTGAGGTAAACAGGACATTTATGCATTGTGTTTGATACTGAGAAATCAAGGTTGCATTTATACACTGCTCATAATCAAAGTTGCATTTATACACTGCTCATAATGTTGTCATAAGGAGTTGAGTTGTACCTCCATTGCAGTTTTCCCCCTATTGCTTGTACAGGCCTCCACCTCAAAATGAAACAAACTCTGAACACAGGTCTTATCAATAATTTAGTCTGCATGGCCTTGAGCACATTATGTCTTTAATCCCTTTCAGTAAGACACACTTACCCAGACCACAGAGAAAGTCTATGATACTATTCCCACTAAGACCCAACGTGTATCCCACATATACAGTGCCTTCAGAAAGTATTTACACCCCTTGGCTTTTTCCACATTTTGTTGTGTTACAGCTTGAATGTAACATTTATTACATTGAGATTTTGGGTCACTGGCCTACACACAATACCCCATCATGTCAAAGTGGAATTATGTTTTCAGAGATATGTACAAATTAATTCAAAAAGAAAAACTGAAATGTCTTGAGTCGATAAGTATTCAACCCCTTTGTTATGGCAAGCCTAAATAAGTTCAGGAGTAAATATCTGCTTAACAAGTCACATAATAGGTTGCATGGACTCACTCTGTTTTTTGAATGACTACCTCATCTCTGTACCCCACACATACAATTATATGTAAGATTCCTCAGTCAAGCAGTGAATTTCAAACACAGATTCAACCACAAAGACCAGGGAGGGTTTCCAATGCCTCGCAAAGAAGGGCACCTATCGGTAGATGGGTGATAAAAAATAAAAAAAGCAGACATTGAATATCCCTTTGAGCATGGTGAAGTTATTAATTACACTTTGGAAGGTGTATCAATACACACAGTCACTACAATGATACAGGCGTCCTTCCTAACTCAGTTGCCGGAGATTAAGGAAACCGGGTTTAATGGCTGTGATAGGAGAAAACTGAGGATGGCTCAACAACATTAACATTACTCCACAATACTAACCTAAATGACAGCGTGAAAAGAAGGAAGCCTATACAGTATAAAAATATTCCTAAACATGCATCCTGTGATTCCTGTTTGTAAAGCTGCAAGAAATGTGGCAAAGAAACTTTATGTCCTGAATACAAAGCATTATGTTTAAGGAAAATCCAACACAACATATCACTGAGTACCACTCTTCATATTTTCCAGCATGGTGGTGGCTGCATCATGTTATGGGTACAGTGCCTTGCAAAAGTATTCATCCCCCTTGGTGTTTTTCCTATTTTGTTGCATTACAACCTGTAATTTAAATGGATTTTTATTTGGATTTCATGTAATGGACATAAACAAAATAGTTCAAATTGCTGAAGTGAAATGAAAAATATAACTTGTTTAAAAAAATTCAAAATAAATTAATAACGGAAAAGTGGTGCGTGCATACAGTGGGGAAAAAAAGTATTTAGTCAGCCACCAATTGTGCAAGTTCTCCCACTTAAAAAGATGAGAGAGGCCTGTAATTTTCATCATAGGTACACGTCAACTATGACAGACAAAATGAGATTTTTTTTTCTCCAGAAAATCACATTGTAGAATTTTTTATGAATTTATTTGCAAATTATGGTGGAAAATAAGTATTTGGTCACCTACAAACAAGCAAGATTTCTGGCTCTCACAGACCTGTAACTTCTTCTTTAAGAGGCTCCTCTGTCCTCCACTCGTTACCTGTATTAATGGCACCTGTTTTAACTTGTTATCAGTATAAAAGACACCTGTCCACAACCTCAAACAGTCACACTCCAAACTCCACTATGGCCAAGACCAAAGAGCTGTCAAAGGACACCAGAAACAAAATTGTAGACCTGCACCAGGCTGGGAAGACTGAATCTGCAATAGGTAAGCAGCTTGGTTTGAAGAAATCAACTGTGGGAGCAATTATTAGGAAATGGAAGACATACAAGACCACTGATAATCTCCCTCGATCTGGGGCTACACGCAAGATCTCACCCCGTGGGGTCAAAATGATCACAAGAACGGTGAGCAAAAATCCCAGAACCACACGGGGGGGACCTAGTGAATGACCTGCAGAGAGCTGGGACCAAAGTAACAAAGCCTACCATCAGTAACACACTACGCCGCCAGGGACTCAAATCCTGCAGTGCCAGACGTGTCCCCCTGCTTAAGCCAGTACATGTCCAGGCCCGTCTGAAGTTTGCTAGAGTGCATTTGGATGATCCAGAAGAGGGTTGGGAGAATGTCATATGGTCAGATGAAACCAAAATATAACTTTTTGGTAAAAACTCAACTCGTCGTGTTTGGAGGACAAAGAATGCTGAGTTGCATCCAATGAACACCATACCTACTGTGAAGCATGGGGGTGGAAACATCATGCTTTGGGGCTGTTTTTCTGCGAAGGGACCAGGACGACTGATCCGTGTAAAGGAAAGAATGAATGGGGCCATGTATTGTGAGATTTTGAGTGAAAACCTCCTCCCATCAGCAAGGGCATTGAAGATGAAACGTGGCTGGGTCTTTCAGCATGACAATGATCCCAAACACACCGCCCGGGCAACGAAGGAGTGGCTTCGTAAGAAGCATTTCAAGATCCTGGAGTGGCCTAGGCAGTCTCCAGATCTCAACCCCATAGAAAATCTTTGGAGGGAGTTGAAAGTCCGTTGCCCAGCGACAGCCCCAAAACATCACTGCTCTAGAGGAGATCTGCATGGAGGAATGGGCCAAAATACCAGCAGAAAACGTTTGACCTGTGTCATTGCCAACAAAGGGTATATAACAAAGTATTGAGAAACTTTTGTTATTGACCAAATATTTATTTTCCACCATAATTTGCAAATAAATTCATAAAAATCCTACAATGTGATTTTCTGGAATTTTTTTTTCCTCATTTTGTCTGTCATAGTTGACGTGTACCTATGATGAAAATTACAGGCCTCTCTCATCTTTTTAAGTGGGAGAACATGCACAATTGGTGGCTGACTAAATACTTTTTCCCCCCACTGTATGTATTCACCCCCTTTGCTATGAAGCCCATAAATAAGATTTGGTGCAACCAATTACCTGCAGAAGTCACATAATTAGTTAAATAAAGTCCACCTGTGTGCAATCTAAGTGTCACATGATCTCAGTATATATACACCTGTTCTGAAAGGCCACAGAGTCTGCAACACCACTAAGCAAGGGGCACCACCAAGCAAGCGGCACCATGAAGACCAAGGAGCTCTCCAAACAGGTCAGGGACAAAGTTGTGGTGAAGTACAGATCAGGGTTGGGTTATAAAAAAATATCCAAAACTTTGAACATCCCACGGAGCACCATTTAAATCCATTATTAAAAAATTTAAAGAATATGGCACCACAATAAACCTGCCAAGAGAGGGCCGCCCACCAAAACTCACGGACCAGGCAAGGAGGGCATTAATCAGAGAGGCAACATGAGACCAAAGATAACCCTGAAGGAGCTGCAAAGCTCCACAGCGGAGATTGGAGTATCTGTCCATAGGACCACTTTTAGCCGTACACTCCACAGAGCTGGGCTTTACGGAAGAGTGGCCAGAAAAAAGCCATTGCTTAAAGAAAGAAATAAGCAAACACATTTGGTGTTCGCCAAAAGGCATGTGGGAGACTCCCCAAACATTTGGAAGAAGGTACTCTGGTCAGATGAGACTAAAATTTAGCTTTTTGGCCATCAAGGAAAACGCTATGTCTGGCGCAAACTCAACACCTCTCAACAGACACTGGGATAAAAATTCACCTTTCAGCAGGACAATAACCTGAAACACAAGGTCAAATATACACTGGAGTTGCTTACTAAGATGACATTGAATGTTCCTGACTGAATGGCCTAGTTACAGTTTTCACTTAAATCAGCTTGAAAATCCATGGCACGACTTGAAAATGGCTGTTTAGCAAAGATCAACAACCAACTCGACAGAGCTTGAAGAATTTTTAAAATAATAATGTGCAAATATTGTACAATCCAGGTGTGCAAAGCTCTTAGAGACTTACCCAGAAAGACTCAGCTGTAATCGCTAATTTCTGAAAATATGTTTTACAATTGTCATTATGGGGTATTGTGTGTAGAATTTTGAATTCAGTCTGTAACACAACAAAATGTGGAATATATCAAGGGGTATGTATACTTTCTGAAGGCACTGTATTACCATGTGGCTTCTCGATTGGCACGCAATGGGTCTGGTTATCTATTTTCAAGTCAGCGGAGTCGACTAAATCTCACGGTCTGGTGAGAAAGGGGTGTGGTTCAGTTGAAATGTGGTCTATAAACTGCTTGACTGACCTTTAGCTTTTAATTTATGAAGTTTACAGTGTGTGAGGGATACTACACCCTGTCAGAAATGAATGACTGACTGTAATAACATGCTATAACTGTAGCGTCCATTTTGTCTTTGCAGAGAGCTGAACCCCATTGGGTCCCGAGCCCTCTCCCACGACAGTGTGTTTATCCCAGAGGAAGCAGTACAGGAGCCCAGCCCAGAACATACCATGTCCCAGGAAAACGTCTCCGATAAAGTCAGGAATCTGCAGGTGGGACTTAAACACACACACATGCACGCACACACACACACACACACACACACACACACACACACACACACACACACACACACACATAGTCAGATGTATGTTCACAGTCAGATGCATGTCAACCATTGCCCCAGATAACAATCAATTACACTCTAACAGACACTTTAGCGTTACTGCTCTCGTCAATGTCTAACACCAAACCCAAAATGTGTGTGTACGTGTTGAATGAGCAGAGGCAGATAGCACAGAATATCAAGTTTGGCCAGAGGCCCCCCTCTCTGAGGAAGAGTGAGGGAGACGAGGGCAGCTCAGATGAAGAGGAGGTACCCAGGAGCCCCCTGAAGGTCTTAGCCCAGGTGGAGGCTGAACCAGTGGACACAGAGCCAAAGGTAATGGCAGGATTATGAATGGCAGACTGGGCACTATTGTTATACATACTAATTGCATACTCTTTGGTTCACTGTTAGCTTATAATTCTACAGTAGTAACCCAAAGATTTAGTGTTGGAAATATAGGAAGAGATTGACAATGTATTGTTTCCATGACAACCAGGGGGCCAGCCAGAGCCAAGGGCCCAGCCAGAGCCAAGGAGCTCCCCAGGCCGGGACTCCCAGTACTCCAGTGAAATCTCCTAGGTCCAAACGAGTTCTTCCAGCCACCGGCACCATCGAGTCCATCGACCTGGACGGAGTCCCACAGTCTGTCCCTAGACTGGACAACACCGCTGCCAAGCATAAGCTGTCTGTCAAACCCAAAAACCAGAGGATCTCCCGCAAGCACCGCCGATTCACACAGGTGAGAGGGGGTCAAGTTCCTTACAGTTGGTGGTCTTTCTTTGGTATGAATGTGCATGCATAGAACTGTCATATAGATGGAATAGAGTGAGATGGCGCTCAACAATAGAAATCAAAATACATACTTTTTCCAGGATTTGCAAGAGGTGGATATCCCTGGCATACTGCAGGAGGAGACAGACGCAGCCGACGTCCAATACAGGACCGCTGAGGAAGAGACACCCCCAGAGAAAACCAAGAAGCAGAAACTGCAGGAGGACGAGAGACAGGAGTCCAGGAGGAATAGAGAGCTGGCAGAACAAAGGCACAGAGAGGAAGAAGAGGATAGGAAGAAGAAAGCAGAGGAGTGGAGGATGCGTGAGTTAGAAGAGGAGAGATGTCGCCAACAAGAGGAGGAACTTATACGTAAAGATGAGGAGGAAAGGAGGCAGAGAGAGGAGATGGAGAGGAGGATGAAAGAAGAAGAGGAAAGGAGGATTAGGGAGGAGGAGGAAACTAGGCAGAGAGAGCTGGAGGAGATGAGAATTAGAGAGGAAGAAGAGAGGATGCAGAGAGAAGAAGAGAGAAGGATGAGGGAGGAATTGGAGCTTATGCAGCAAGAGGAGGAGGAGAGGACACTGGAGGAAGAGAAAAGGAAGAAAGAGGAAGAGGAAAGAAGGACGAAAGAGGAAGAGGAGAGGAAGCAGCGCGAACTGGAGGCAGAGTGTCTCCGTGTAGAGGAGGAAAAGAGACTGAAAGAGGCAGAAGAAGAGGAGGAAAGGAAGAAAAAGCAGGTGGAAGAAAAGAGAAAACTGCTTGCAGAGGAGGAGGAGGAGAAAAGACTGTGTGCAGAAGTGGCTGCGAGCAGCTCTGACCCTGAGAGGAAGAGGAGGGCGGAGGAGGTGCGCTGGAGAGAGATGGAGGAGAGACAGAGGCCGTTCACCTTCAAAGTGTCCTCTGGGGAGAAGCAGATCCTGTTCCAGAAGGTCAATCTGACGCCTGTTACGCCGGCCTCCAGCCAGCAGAGGGGCACTGTGGCTGAACATAGAGAGGGAGCCAAGGCCTCGTCCCCTGGAGGAGCTGACTCCCCCACCCTCCCGTCCTCTCAGTATGTCCCCCACACAGCCATCCTGGTGACGGGTGCCCAGCTCTGTGGGACTGCTGTCAACCTGGACCATATCAAAGAAACCGCTTGTAAGTCTCTCCTGGGTCTGGCTGATGAAAAGAAAGCTGCCATGGGCACCCCACCATCAACCAAGAGCAAGACATCACCAGACCGCAAGTCTGGGAAAACCAAATCCCTCAGCGAGTCCACAGACCAGTCCAGTGCAGCCGTCCTTGCAGAGTGGGCCAGTATCCGCTCCAAGATATTCAAGGGGGCGGAGGAGGGGAAGTATGAGGAATACCCACACCCCCAGAGCCAGAGCCGACCCAGCAGTGAGGACCAGAGTCCGTTCCCCCATAGCAACCTCAGGAAGACCATGTCCGCCAGCGCCAAGTTCTCCATCACCCCGGCCAGGAAGAAGTTTGCCGACTCCAACAGGAACTCTGAGGTGTTGAGTCCGGAAGAGAAGGAAGGAGGAAGGCCAGCGTTTGCTCTCTCCGACACCTTCTTCAGCACCTCTGTTCCCCCTGCAGCTTCACCGGCCCCAGGCAGCAAGGCCCAGAGCCGGGGCGGTAAGACTGTCCGGATTGCAGACGGAACAGGGGAGTGCATGTTTGCCAAAGACCTCCCATCTTTCATAGTCCCCAGCTCTTCCCAGGGCTCCCCCAGACCCGAGGGCTCTGAGACAGATTCTGGGAGCCTGGGAGGAGAATCAGAGGACTTTGATGGCCGGGAGGAGGGGGAGGAGAAGGGCCAGCCATCTCCGTTTGGGATCAAGCTGAGGAGGACCAACTACTCTCTCCGCTTCCACAGTGATCAGTCGACAGACAAGAGGAAGAAGAGGTACAGTGCCGGCGACAGCTTCGACGGGGTCCCCTCACCTCTGACCCCCATTGACCCTGACTCTGACGCCTCAGTGTTCTCTAATAGGTCCAGCCCTTCGTCTCCACTCAGAGAGAGCATTACTGGGGTCAAGCCTGGACATGTGATTGTATCTCTTCCAGAGCCACGGGCCAAAGCAGGCAAGTCTCCCACCCCTTCCATGCACAGCGAGGGGGAGAAGCTGCTGTCCAAACCCTCACTCTACCAGAGACCCAGCACATCCCCTAAACCTGCAACCCCTCCCCCCTCTCCGCTCCCCAAAGTGGGCAGAGGGAGTCCCAGTGACGTAGTGGTCCAGAGGAGCTGGGTGGGGGCTGATTCAGTTGGCCATGAGGAGCGAGGTGAGAGGAGGAGGGAGGAGACATCAGCTGTGGCCCAGCTCCACAGGAACGGCCAGGGACAGAGCCAGGGCCAGGGGGAGGAGGAGCCCAAGGAGAAGAGGTCCTTCTTCCCCTCCATCAGTATCCCCTGGAGGGAGAAGGCTGACAGGAAGACGGAGCTCATCAGGAGAGGTCAGTGTCACCTTGGGACACGCCTGTGCTGCTAGTGCATCAATCTCCGAGACAGAGATTTGATGGATAGATTTTTTTAAGCGAGTAGGAATGTCACTCCTGCATTTTAATTACTTGAGTGATTTTGTGTGTATGTCCCAGTATATGATAGTTGTCTCGCCCCTTACAGAGGGGAAGCCATCACTACAGAGCAGGCACTCGTTGGACAGTGCGCGGGTCCAGGACAAGGAGTTGGGTCCTCTGTGGATCACGCTGGCGTTGCAGAAACAGAAAGGCTTCAGGGAGCAGCAGCAGAGCCGAGACCAACGCCGCAGCCACAGAGAGGCCAAACTGCCTGACAAACAAGCCAAGGACAAAGACAGCGTATGTTACTGCACTTTAACATACATTAATGCCATTACCTTACATACATAGACACACATATGCTTATGTAGGGAAAGACATGCATGTTCTCACTAGTCACCTGTACTCAGAACAGTAGGCGAGCACAGCTGAAAGGTAACTGTGTTTCATAGGGTGTGTTGCTTAGTCCTATGGAGGGTAAGGGGAGTGGAAACACCAGCCCTCCCAAACCACAAACACCAGAGGAGGCCAAGAGACCAGACACCCTCCTGGGCCGCTTAGAGCGCCGGGACCTCCTGAAGAAAGCCAACACCCTGCCCAGCTCTGTCACAGGTAAGAGCTTGCATATTCACAACTGTTTGACATCACACTTTGCCAAGATCAGATCAAACAGTTAGGATATCTCACATATCAAACATGATTCTATTACATCTGGATCATCATAATCAAACCAATCTGTTTTATAAATTGCATGGATTACTACACTTTTATGGTGTCCTCGGCGTGCATTATAAATCCCTTTCTCTCTGGGTCTTGTGTTCCAGTTGAGATTGCAGACTCCACTCCATCACCCCCTGCAGTGAAGGAGTTGACCAAGCGCTTCCTGTCCAATGACTCTCCCCAGGTGTCCACTGAGCCGGCCTGGCTGGCTCTGGCCAAGCGCAAGGCTAAAGCCTGGAGTGACTGCCCTCAGATCATCAAATAACCTCCTCTCTAACCTCTACACTGCATCAGTACTGTACACACACACTGCCCATGAACTATGACCCCTGTCCCAAACCAACCCCTGACCTCTCTGCTCTGCACCTGATCTGTCCCTGCATTCTAACCTCAGCCCCCAGACCAAGTCATTCTCCTCCCATGCCACAATAACCATGCACTTGTATGATTGTCAAAAGTGTTTCACATTCATAATATAAATATAATCACACATTTACAAACATGAACACTCAGTTCAAGCATGCACTTATACGAACACATGAACACAAACTCAATTTTTTTTCAAGATTACCTGGCTGTATACTATCAACTATATAATATCTTCCAACAAGTCAAAAGATCCTACAGCAGCCAATCATGGCCATTGCAATTGCCAATCCCAACCCTTCCTTCCCTTCAGTAGCCAATCAAAGCACCACAGCTGTAAATAGATCATGCACTAAACATAATACAAGATAAAAATGCTATGTAGTGGAAAGCTGAGTCCCACAGGTCTGAAAAATGATATAGATTCTTCATTCAAGGGTACTTTGGGAAGAGTGTTTTAAGGGCTACCAGTAGCCAATAACCCAACATGACAGATGATCAAAAATATTTCATTATCTCGTGGGGATTATTTCAAGCACTGGTTTTAACAATGTTGAAACAATATATTTGTCATCTCTGAGCCTTGTCTGCGATGTACAGAAGAAGCTTCTTTTTTACTTGTATTCAAAAGCAGTACTTAGTGTATAACTATTCTCACTGTGTCCGTGATGACTGTGACAGCTGTCAAAGATGCTATATTGTAAAAAATACATTGCCATGACAAAGTTGTTTGAATCTCACCGCAGTTTGTAAAATAACACTAGATCTGTCATAATCAAATGTCGACTGCACTGAAACACATCATTAAAGACCAGTGTCAGGCGGTTGTGAATTGCACAGTATTCTTACCACTCTAATTGTGTCCTGTATTTTGCTTTGCTATGGAAAGAGAAACTACCTGCTGTAACATACATTCTCCCTTGTGCTCGAGTCACCACTAATGTGATGATCTATAATAAGGCCTTTACATTCTCCTCCAGCATTTGGAAAGTCACATTCTGTGAATCCCATCTTGGGATAAGCTAAAGCTATATCACATCCTCTTCATTTTCCTCAATGTCATGTGAACCAACCAGCCTTGCTCTGAGAACATCTGCTGGGCTGTCTGTTGATGACGGACATCCTATGGATATTTCTCCCATCACTACCTTGCTCTCTACTCAATGTAAAGAGCTGTATGTATGTTGTTCGAGGCGGTTTTACCAGGACGTTGGTCAAAAAGAGGCCCCTAAGGCTCAGTCACTTTGGCATTTTTGTTTAACTTTGGTTGTGTGCAATAGTGTAGTGTACACAGTGTTGTATGTAACAAAATTGTTTGGTAATAATTGCACTTTTTTGTCCCACTTAAAGGGTATTCATGAGAACATCTTAAAGAGACGCAAATGTTATGAATTAAATACTGTCTGAACTCAAAGCCTTGAGTCATATTCCTCCTTCAAATGAGTGTCAACACTTACACACATTTGTTTCCCATGTTATTCTTTAATATTATAAGACTGTACAAAAACACGATATCATATCTCATCTCAGGAATCTATTTCAGCTCCCCTGTCAGCGCCACACAATACACAAAGTCATTGCGACATCCCACCACCACGGAGCGCTCCCACACCACAGGAGAGGAGAACAGCTCCCCAAGCAGAGAGAGAGAGGCTTTCAGGGTCCCATCCTCTCCGTCCAGAACGCACAGGGTCCCGTCTGTGGAGGCCAGGACCACCAGTGTACCCTCCATACCCCAGGCTGACACCTCAAACACACAGGGGCTGGAGTACACCCTGCTGGGGGTCTGATAGCGCCACACCAATGAGCCGTCAGTACAGTTCAGACAGTACACACACCCGTCATGTGACCCACACACAACCCTCTGCTTGTCTGGTGTGATGCAGGGGGATGAGAAGACCGGTCCATCGGTCACATACTGCCAGAGCTGCAGAAAGCACACAGTATTAACACAGATGAAACACTTTAGTGAGAAATATTATCAATGGTTACTTGGTGAAGATGATAAAGAGAAGGCTAAACTGACATTATCTTAGTGCCAGTTCTTCCTCTCACCATTTCCCCTGTGTGGCTGAAGCAGCAGATGTTTCCATCCACAGAGCCGATGATGATGTGACCTGAGGAGCAGTTTGGGGAGGAGAAAAATGGAGTCTTCCTGGAATATGTCCACAGGACAGTACCAGTGTCCTAACAGAAGAACATTGAGTCAGTCGGTTGTCCTCACTCAAACAGTGCTAGTGCTTCTGAGCCATGTCAGTTAACAAGTGCATGTATTACTACTAAGTGTGATTTGTGCAGGCAAGGAGGCATGGACACTCACAGGATTGAGACAGAGGAGGTGTCCTCCGAGGGTGGCCACATACAGCTGCCTGAGAGAGGGGTGGAGACAGGGTGAGGAGAACACCGCCCCACACCCACAGTGATGCTTCCACACACACTGCTGAACCTAGAATACACACAAAAACACATAATTATACAGTATTGAGCATGTGATGCAAGATTTACACTAGAAAGAAAGGTATGCACATACACAGACACACACCTGTGGGTCAAGGGCATAGATGTGGCCATCATGCGACCCCACCATCACTAGGCCTGTGAGGGGGTCCACAGTAGGACAGCTCTTCACTGTGTCTCCTGTCTCAAACACCCACTGCGTCTCCCCAGACTCCACACACAGGAAATACACACCACCATCATAGCACCCTGAGAATAAACACACAACATAGACCCTCAAAATACACTGTAGAATAGACTAAACAATTTAACATAACCAAAAAACTGATACTTTATGTGGATACTGACCAACCACGACGAGTCTTCCACATCGGGACACCGCAGAGGAGGACTCGATCCTATCCCCTAAGACCCTCTCCCACAGCAGCCCCCCGGTGGTCAGGTCCAGGGCCTGCATCCTGTGGGAGTGGGAGCCAATGAACACTGTGGCCCTGGGGCCTCCTGAGGCCCTGTCCGCTCCTCTCTGGACCAGCAGGACTGGAGAGGCGTCTACACACCTCCCTGTGTCTGACTCCCAGCTCACCCTCAGCCCCAGACCTGGGGGAGGGGTAACACTGCTAGCACTGGGCTCATTGGTTTCCACTGCCTTGGAATGGTTGTGTTCTGTCCTCTTATTGGATCCAAATGTCTGGGAGTGGTTGGATTCTGTACTCTCATTGGCTCCTTTTTCCTGTGTATTTCTTGGTCTTTTGATTGGTCCCTCTGAGTCTGAGTGGGAGTTTTCATTGGTCCTCAAAGAGTCTGGCTGACCCATCTCTACAACCTCCCCTGCTCTCCTTAACACTGTACATCTTACAGCCTTCCTCATAGAAGAAACTACAACTCCCAGAGGCCATTCTGCAGTTGTTGTAGAGTAGGGGTCTGTATGCTGTCTCTTGGGCTGTGCTGAGGAGAGAGGGTCTGCTGGGCGTTTCATGGCCACAGGATGGGATGTCCAGCTGTGCTCAGATGGGAGAGTCAGTGTTGCTGTGGCAACATGGCACAGTACTTGTGAGAAGGATCCGTCCAGGATAACCTCCAGAAGCCCTGATGAGGTCACTTCTACGGCGGTGGTGATGTCATCACAGAGACGCAGGGCCTGCAGGGAATCGCCTCCACTAAACAGGAAGTTGGAGTCCTCCTGGATGGCTTCATCCTCCGTCAGACCTAAAGTCTCCTGACATACACAAATATACATGTACAAATATGTAAACTCGATGTAAAAGGGATACTGACTTGTATGTGACAATAATAAAACAATATAATGGCTTGTCTGTACCCTCCACAGAGACTGGAGTGTCTCTCTCAGTGTCTCCATGTCCCCCAGTGCACTATGGGACTCTGAACCTGCTCTCTGTCTCTGGTAGATCTTCATAAGTTCACCCATAGACACTTTCCCTGAAGAAACAACGTTTAATTTACACCAGACTCCAGATACTGCCATGGTCAAAAATGAACGGTAAATCCTGATAGAAAATGTTTAGAATGCAGCATTTACAGTAGAGTCTAGCGATGTTCAGCTACAGAGGACAGTGTCACTCACCATGTGAGGATAGTGGTAGGGCCGGGACCAGGACTAGTGTGTCTGGAACACTGTGACTGGGTAGGAGCTGAGACAACCTGTGTAGGATGGCCTTCTGTAGGCTTCTAGTTGAGGGTGCAGTCTCTTCACGATGCTCTACCTGGTGCTCTACGGGGGAGGGGGTATGGGTTGCATTTTGTTCTCCAGACGTAGAGCAGACTACGACAAAGGCCACCAGCCGAGACCCCTCATACAGACCCACAGCACAGGCCTCCACCTGGGGTAGACTCATTACAACCTGAAGGGGGATATGGAGGACTGAAAGATCAATTAATGGAGGTGGGGATACCACAGGAAAATTGGTGATATGAGCTTGACATGACATGCTGTCTGAAATGGTACCGACTTGCTGTAAGGTGTCCAGATGCAGCCGCTGTCCATGGCGTTTGACCAGTCGGTCCCGCCTCCCGAGGTAGTAAAGATGTGTGTCTCTAATCTGCACCCAGTCTCCTGTAGACCGCATTGTACCAGGAGCAACAGTCACCTCATCGTCTAGAAGGCACACCCTGTCCATCCCACCTATAAACACCTGTCCTTCCCCCTGAGTGATGACGCAGCCATCCTCATCTCTTAGCTCCACGGTGGTCTCCATCAGAGGAGGACCCAGCGGCAAAGAGGATTCAGTCCTGTGAGATATACATACCGGTAAACAATATCAGAATAAAATCAATTATATGTCCAGTGTGCAGAGATAAAAGGTTCATAAATTGAGGTGCTGGTTTAGGCAGCAGTTGGATGCCATACTCAGGGTTTTAGGGTTCAGCGGTCACTCACACATCAGTAGACTGCAGGAGGCTCTCTGGTAAGTGGTAGCAGCAGGCCCAGCAGGATACCTCAGTGATGCCATAGATGTTGTAGATGTGAGTGCAGTTTCCCTGCTGCCTCCAGCTACGGAGCAGGGCTAGGGAGGGACAGGCTTCACCCCCTAGGGCTAACACACGCAGAGAAGAGCAAGCAGAGAGGACTTCTTCCTGTAGGACACGCCTGCCAAAACGCCCAAGCAGAGTGGGAGTCACCTGAGGGAGACACAAAATCAGCACATGCAACAACAGCAACAAAAGGCTTGATAAGTTACTCTCATCCCACTGTCATATTTACCTGTAAGACGGTCGTCTTGTGTTTCTTAAACAGCACATGAGCCAGTCTGTTGGGCATTCTCTTAATCACAGTGGGGACGATGAGGAGACGTGCCCCTGATGACAACGCCAAAAATATCTCCACCACTGAAGGGTCAAAAGTCAGGGGAGAGGCCAGGAACACCACATCATCTGGTGTCATCTGAAACAGAGATCTGAAGAGATAAAGACAGAATGCTGTTTAACAAACAACATTAAATTAAATTCTTAACTTTCAATATAAGCAGTGATATGGACATTGCGATACAAGAATACATGCATGACACCAATGCAACCAAAGGGACATACCGGAGGTGCAGTATATTGGGCACTATACACTTGTGTGGTACCCTCACAGTCTTGGGAAGCCCTGTTGTTCCAGATGTGTGTAATATATACGCCAGTGCCCCCTGGCTGGCACTCTCTGGCACTGCAGCAGGAGTAAAAATATCGGCATTCGGCTCCTCTTTGGGGGCTGCAGTTGTTCTATGCTGTACTAGTACGAGGGTTAGGTTGTGAGCAGACCACACTGCACACACCTCTATAGACATGAGGTTGGAAAATGCCATCTGGAATTGCTAGGGAAAGAGAGAGAAAGATAGAGTAAAATAGCCAGAAGGTGAAACCTAATTAGTACTAATTATTAAGTAATCATAATTTTAAGCCACAGTTATAATATAATATAATATAATATGCCATTTAGCAGACGCTTTTATCCAAAGCATACAATTTTACGTATGGGTGGTCCCGGGGATCAAACCCACTACCCTGGCGTTACAAGCGCCATGCTCTACCAATTGAGCTACAGAGGATCATAATTATAATATAAACCACTCTCATAATATAAACCACTCTCATAATGCTCCGTGAAGTCCACTCTTTTACCTGCAACAGGTCACTCTGTAGAACACAGTACCTCAGCCCACACCGCTTCATGACACGGGCAGACAAGAGTGCTGGAGCGTCTGGGTCCAGTGGTACATATGCAGCAGGTAACTGGAGGATGCTGACAGACAGAGGATCACCTTGAGAGCTGTGTTTACAGTAGTCCAAGCCTAGAATTTACAGCAGACTTGGGTAATACTAATCTATGGTATGCAACAGCTGATCAAATGGATGGACCCCCAGTTGAGAGTCATTAGTTATCTGCACCCCATTAAAAGAGATGGGGCTAATTTGGTCTAATTGGATGGTGCTGTTCCAGATCATCTATTGTATAAACAGACAATTGCTCTCTGAATACTGAGTGAATATCCCAGATAAGATAGCTTTGATTTCTAATAATAAACTTACCCCAGAATCCACACTGGAAGATTGACATCTGGCTGACAATATAATGCAATTGCGCTTGTATTTTGCACACACTGTATCTGTAGAATACGTGTTAATTCCTTTCCAAGAGCAACAAGTTCGTTGTAATAAAGCAACACAGGACCTCCATCTGTTATCCCCCTGTCAAATGTGACAGCTATTTTGCCACTATGCAAAGAGGCGGCTGCGAGCACCATGTCTTGTAGCGTTTTCGTTGCCATCTCACGGTGAACACGGAAAATGTAAAATATTCACTATCAAATTCATGTTACATAGATACTTTAAAGAAGTACTGATTTTGTTGTTGACTGGTAGATGTTTTGTCGCATGAAGATGACATACCAGCATGTAGGGAAAAAAAATGCGTCTCATAGCGATTTATCCAATCATATTCCATTATTTTGTCGTGCTCGTGACAAGATGGAGTACAGCTACCGGAAGTGACTTTTTGTAGCAGGTTAGGAGAGCAATTTAGCTAACTCTAAAACCTAAACATTTTCCTAACATTAACCTGTCTCCTAACCTGCTGTGTAAATTATTGTAACGTGCTACGAAAACGCTACTTTCGGTCGTAGCTGTACTCAGGTCAGAACCCGTGACCCGGAGAGAAGCAAACACATGAGGGGAATAAAAAGGCTTTCATTTTAGTGTTTTAATTGATAAAGACTTTGTCTGACAACATGGACGACTTCGTCAAAAATAAGCTTCAGAGCAATGCCAAGATTTACACTGATAATCTGGAGCGAATCGTTCAGAAGGTAGGTGGAAAATGGACTGGTAGCTAGCTAACGTTAGCTAGTTTAGCTAACGTTGGCTAGCTTGCTAACGTTAGTTGGCTAACTTGCAACTCTGCCGTGACGGTAACTAGAAACTTGCTAACTTTGTAGACAGTATTCTTCTGACGATTTTGTAAGATAATCAATGTTAGCAAAGACACCCTATTTGGTGTTAGCCAACGAGCTAGTAGTAGCAGCACAGAGCAGAGGCGCAGTTTTCAAACCGTATTTAGCGACTCTCTTTGGTAGTAACTAGTCTTTCTCACCAACGTTCCCCTTGTGGCCACGGGACGAAATGCACCAACAATGCACACACCTCCTCAATGTCACTCAGTACTATTTTATTTTATTTTATTTTTTTATTTCACCTTTATTTAACCAGGTAAACCAGTTTTTTTCTGCGACCTGGCCAAGATAAAGCAAAGCAGTGCGATAAAAACAACAACACAGAGTTACATATGGGGTAAAACAAAACAAAGTCAAAAATACAACATAAATAAATATATATACAGTGTGTGCAAATGTAGCAAGTTATGGAGGTAAGGCAATAAATAGGCTATAGTGCAAAATAATTACAATTAGTATTAACACTGGAATGATAGATGTGCAAGAGATGAACTAGGCATGTACCAGAGATTAAACATCCGAATGTGCCTGTATTTACTCTTTCTTACTCAACAGTATTCAAAGCTGCATGACGATGGGACTGAGGTGAATCTGGAGGACATAACACCCAAAGGTAAACAAAAGTCTATTTATGGTTGCACTGTGGACCTTCACACGCATGATCTGCTTTTCAGTGCTTGAAGAATAATTGTTTAGTCTTGTCAACAACAAGTAGCCAGTTTTATGTTTATGGGTAAACCTTCAGGACTCAAAAGAATTGGCTCCATGTCCTGATGTTTCTTGTTTTTTCATGTATCCTGTCATTGGATGGAGAAGAGGTGAGCCGATGCATGTTCAAGTCAGAGTTGGAGCTGTCAAAACTGAGATTGTCTAAGGTTTGTATGTTATCTGTAGCTAATTATTTTAGACCCACTTTGTACATTTTCTGTTTGTTGATTTTTTTACATTTTTCGGAGGAATCTCTTATTTTTCTGGATTACACTCGCACCTCTTAATCCACCTTCTCTTTAGAGTGATGCTGGCCTGGCAGAGCTGTCACTAGGAGGTAGGGAACTACAACACATTGTTTCTCTGTAAGATGTGCACTTGCACTTAATTGTTAAATTGATCTAAATGTATATTGTTATATATTTTGTTATTTCAGATATTTCAGAAATACACAGGCCACATGACACCACTGGAGACTTCAAGGTAAATTACTTTTACTTAATCTAATTGGAGTTCTCCCAATCTACTGAGTAATGACATACACATGAAGACAACTGAATGTGGGCAGAACAGATCTGTCTGTTTGGAGACTAGAGTCCAACCAGATGTTAACGGTCCACATTACTATAGCATCAAATCAGTCTGTTGGTTGCGGACACCGTTTAGCAGATGTTATAGCGGGTGCCACAAAATGCTTATGTTACTAGCTCCTAACAATGCAGTAAAATGTCAACAAGTAAGCAAATAATCAATACATCAAAAATCTTGAAACGTCAGAATGAATCCAATTAACCCAAATAGCACTATAACAGTAATCCAGATATGTCAAGAATCCAGTATATAAATACATATGTGGTGTGTATAAGAAGTGTAACTAAAATGCAATGTTATAGTAGTAGAAATAATAGAATGAGCAATGTCGAGAATAGTACACTGCTCAAAAAAATTAAGGGAACACTAAAATAACACATCCTAGATCTGAATGAATGAAATAATCTTATTAAATACTTTTTTCTTTACATAGTTGAATGTGCTGACAACAAAATCACACAAATTATCAATGGAAATCAAATGTATCAACCCATGGAGGTCTGGATTTGGAGTCACCCTCAAAATTAAAGTGGAAAACCACACTACAGGCTGATCCAACTTTGATGTAATGTCCTTAAAACAAGTCAGAATGAGGCTCAGTAGTGTGTGTGGCCTCCACATGCCTGTATGACCTCCCTACAACGCCTGGGCATGCTCCTGATGAGGTGGCGGATGGTCTCCTGAGGGATCTCCTCCCAGACCTGGACTAAAGCATCCGCCAACTCCTGGACAGTCTGTGGTGCAAAGTGGCGTTGGTGGATGGAGCGAGACATGATGTCCCAGATGTGCTCAATTGGATTCAGGTCTGGGGAACGGGCGGGCCAGTCCATAGCATCAATGCCTTCCTCTTGCAGGAACTGCTGACACACTCCAGCCACATGAGGTCTAGCATTGTCTTGCATTAGGAGGAACCCAGGGCCAACCGCACCAGCATATGGTCTCACAAGGGGTCTGAGGATCTCATCTCGGTACCTAATGGCAGTCAAGCTACCTCTGGCGAGCACATGGAGGGCTGTGCGGCCCCCCAAAGAAATGCCACCCCACACCATGACTGACCCACCGCCAAACCGGTCATGCTGGAGGATGTTGCAGGCAGCAGAACGTCCTCCACGGCGTCTCCAGACTCTGTCACGTGCTCAGTGTGAACCTGCTTTCATCTGTGAAGAGCACAGGGCGCCAGTGGCGAATTTGCCAATCTTGGTGTTCTCTGGCAAATGCCAAACGTCCTGCACGGTGTTGGGCTGTAAGCACAACCCCCACCTGTGGACGTCGGGCCCTCATACCACCCTCATGGAGTCTGTTTCTGACCGTTTGAGCAGACACATGCACATTTGTGGCCTGCTGGAGGTCATTTTGCAGGGCTCTGGCAGTGCTCCTCCTGCTCCTCCTTGCACAAAGGCAGAGGTAGCAGTCCTGCTGCTGGGTTGTTGCCCTCCTACGGCCTCCTCCACGTCTCCTGGTAGCGCCTCCATGCTCTGGACACTACGCTGACAGACACAGCAAACCTTCTTGCCACAGCTCGCATTGATGTGCCATCCTGGATGAGCTGCACTACCTGAGCCACTTGTGTGGGTTGTAGACTCCGTCTCATGCTACCACTAGAGTGAAAGCACCGCCAGCATTCAAAAGTGACCAAAACATCAGCCAGGAAGCATAGGAACTGAGAAGTGGTCTGTGGTCACCACCTGCAAAACCAGTCCTTTATTGGGGGGTGTCTTGCTAATTGCCTATAATTTCCACATGTTGTCTATTCCATTTGCACAACAGCATGTGAAATGTATTGTCAATCAGTGTTGCTTCCTAAGTGGACAGTTTGATTTCACAGAAGTGTGATTGACTTGGAGTTACATTGTGTTTAAATGTTCCCTTAATTTTTTTGAGCAGTGTATTTAAATACACAGTACAAAACCCCATGGCAAAAAAAAAAATCTTACTGTACTTCTCATGTTTTTCAACAGATGGACATCTCATACCACCAGGATGATGCCAACAATGATTGTGTAGATGAGGGTGCTGTAGATGCGAGTGCTGTCACTGTCCCCAGGAATGATTCTGTTATGCAGCAGGCTGCAGAGAACAGCCACTGTAAGTTAATTATTTCAACATAAACCCTAGTGACTTATGAATGTATACTATATTGAGCATTTTAACATGAAATACAACTGCAGCACTATTTTTCATGATCATTTAGACATTTCTGATGAATAAATTGGATTTATATTGCCTCCATCAGGGGTGGATAATTCAAAGCTGAATGGGACTAGAAGTAGCCTGTGGGGGGCGCCAGAGGAGCAGGATGAGGAGCTGGAGCGCTCTCTGAGCAGTCAACGTAGCACTCTACAGGAGCTGTATCCCAGCATGCTCAGTCAGATAGGAGAGGCCTGGCGGCGCCAGCATATGTCCGACGCGGCTGTAGGGGTGCTGAAGAGGTACCACAGACTCAGGTGGTCGTCTAACAGAAACCTCAATAACCGCACCTTCAACAGCACCCTGAGACCAGCTCACAGAAAGACTGCCCTCAACAATGGCCAATCCATACTCCAAACTTCTCAGAACACCTCTACGAATGTGAGTAACCCCAAGAGTCCAAAGTTTAACCTCAAAAGGACAACCAGCACCCATCCTCCTCCACAGACCAAGGTCAACCTCCAGGAGTGGCCAGCAGAGAGCCAGTCACCGAGTAAGGGGACAGATTCAGGGGACAGACAACCATCCCGCCCTTTTCTACTGATGGACTTCTCCTCTTGTCCTTCCTCTGCAGGCTCCAGTCCTGCCTCCTCCCCTGTCTCTGCTCCCTCCTCCGCTCTCTCCTCTTCAGTCTCCTCCCCTCCCTCCTCTGCAGTCTCCTCCGCTCCCTCCTCTGCAGCCTCCTCCCTACAGGAGAGCCCTGAGCCAAATGAGGCCCCCCTAAACCAAACCTTCACAGTGTCCATGTCCTCTTCCCCACCCACCAGGGTTAGGTATACTACCCTTGTCTTCAGTCCTGCCAGATCTGAAGGCCCCTCCACAGCAGGAGGGTTGAGCAGCCCACCTCTGAGGTGTGCCCGCCCCACAGTCCCCAGTCAGAGGTTTTTCACAGCAGTACGCCCTGTGGTCAGTATGGACATGTCTTCAGACACAGAGAGGTCAGTCTACTGCTCCTCAGCAGCACAGAGTCCCTACAGAGACAGACTGCTGAGCTGGGAAGGCCAGCATGCATCTCCTAACGCCCACCATAGAAGCCTCAAGTCAGGCTTTGCTGGATATAATCAGAGAAACAAGGTGATGGTGGAACCCAGATCTTCCCCTACATTTTTACCCTCCTCTTTTCAGAGGCCTCTGATGTCACCCAGGAAGCTCCACCACCTGGACGCCTGTAGTCCCTCCCAGCAGAAACTCCACTCATCTCGATCCCCCCATCAGGAGTCTACCACTGGGGCAGGTCGGCCAAAGCTCCAGCGACACTATTCCCTGGACTCATTCTCCCCATCCATCAGTCTCTTAAGGAACTCCACTAAGCAGATCGATAAGGACTTCCAGAAGCTCTACCACAAGCTTGTCTGTCAGGGCAAATCCGTCCCCTCCTGTCGCATGTGTGAGAGGAGAGCAGAGACCACCAGAGGCCCCTCCTCCTCTGCTCTGGCTGCCCTGGCCCTGTCTCCTCACCACTCTGTCATGAGGAAGCGTCGCAGGGAGCTGGTCCAGGAACAGTCCCCAGAGTCCAAACGCTTCAGAGACAACTCCTGCGTGTACTCACCAGGATCCCTTCGCCAGAGGATAGAAATGATCAGGCGCCAAAATCGCTCAGACAGCAATTTGTCCTCCATCCAGAGGGACATCTCCTGTGACTCCCACACCTGGAGCCCACTCAAGGCCAGCCTGTCTCAGACCCACCACAGCCCCCATCACCAACACCACTCATCTGACGCAGCAGTCAAAAAAGCTGCAGGATCCTGGTCCGGCCTGCATGTTGATCAGCCCTCTCCTGCTTGTGTAAGGGTCTTCCACAGAAACAATGTACATACAGGACAACAAAAACACTTTTAGAACACTGCAGTATTTTGTTTCCTTGTATTTTGTAACATTGCGGTCCTGTCTCCTGTCTAGAGAGGGAAATACAACCGATTTGTTGGGATTCATCAAGGTTTGTTTCTGCTTTGTTTCTCAGGGAAAATAAAATTGTCTGAACTTTGACCACTTAGCAGTGAATTTGTATTTAGTTCTGATGAGACTATTTCTCCCGTCAGGAAAGTCACCTGTCAAGGCAGAGTGCCAATGTGGTTGTTCGCCAAGGTAACCATGACCTTATCCAGTCTGTTCTGCATTGTTGTTGAAATCTTTCATAGAAGATGCATTTTGTTTTTCTCATGTTAACCAGCCTCCCTTCTTTCCCCAGTTTCTCAAGGAGACGGCTTCTGTATAAATGATGTCAACCCACAGAAAGGCTGTTCTGTCCTGCTCCTCTACCTGTGGTTCATATGCCTGAATGTTGAAAAAAATCTGTTGCTGTTTTATATCTCTGCTTTTAAACAGTTGATGTTCCAATTACTAATTACATTTACGTCATTTAGCAGACGCTCTTATCCAGAGCGACTTACAGGAGCAATTAGGGTTAAGTGCCTTGCTCAAGGGCACATCGACAGATTTTTCACCTAGTTGGCTCGGGGATTAGAACCAGCGACCTTTCGGTTACTGGCACAACGCTCTTAACCACTAAGCTACCTGCCGCCCCACTAACTAACTCATTTGTTACAATGTTCCCACAAGGTCTTTTTTAAAATATTGGGTGAATTTCATATATATACATACTTTTTTTTGTGCCCCCTTGGGATAATAGCTGTTTTTGAATGGATGAATGCATAATATACATACTGAATGACTTAATTGTAATAAAATACATTGTTTCAAAACCTTTTGGCTGTACGTGTTTATTTTATCACTTAATTGCTTTCATTTTCTTACATATTTATGGAATGTTTATCACAGTAGGGAAAATCTTATGATCAACAGAAAATAAATGTTCTGGGAAAGGAACAATCTGATCACTATTCGTCCTGTAAAGTACATAGTCTAAATAAGAGCGACCAAAAGGATTCAACTACTTTAAACATAGCATTTACGGAAAATACAAATGCATACCTATTTAAAAGGTTTTCGGCTATTTGAATTGAAGGCAAGTTCTTTCCACTTCACGTCTTGTGCGTCTTACAGCTGATAAGGCAACTTGTAACTTCTCTCCCAATGAGAGAAAGGGCTTCGAACACAGCTGCTTTCACCTCACAAAATGTTGGTTTTCAGTAACAATAGAATGTAACCTTATGTGGAAAGAAAAGGCTGGGTTCAAATGTAATACATTGACATGCATAAGGTTATTGTGTTGCCAGAGTGGCAGCATTAATGCCCCCAAATGATTAAGTACAATAAACAGTAGTAGTGTGATCAAGAGAAAGGTTTGGTTGTGGTCATCTATGGCACTGCTGTAGCACAGCCAGCTTCAATTGTTTCTGATGACCTGTAGGGAAGGGTCAGGTAGTGGTGAGGTTGCGGTCACCACTCCAGTTCCACAGGGTATTTGCCTGTGAGGCAGGCAGTGCAGTGGCCCACTCTCCTGCTGGCATTGGTGTTGATCCTCTCATCCTTCTCCTGGAGGGAGGGGATTCCCCCCTGCACCGCTGACAACAGGCCCTCAACCGACAGATACCTCACACTGGTTGCACCTACAGAACACATTTTACAGTATGGACCACCACACACATCAACAGAAATCAAATTGATGTTAGCCAACCATGTCTCTAAGTCACAGATCAAAATGTGCATCTAGAGGACACTACCCTCAAAAACAAAAAACATGACCTTTGTAGCCTTCTAACAATAAGCGTTCCAAATCTCACCAATGTAGCCAGCAATGTCCTCAAACTCTGGCCTGTTAGCGATGAGCTCCTCTTTTGTGGGGATATTGATGCCCATGTAGCATGGGAACCTGATGGGTGGCGAGGCAACACGGATGTGGACCTATAGGAGGGAGGTCAGCAACCAAAATGAGTGGTCATTACAGACAACGCAAGACCAGACTTAGTATAGTAATCAACCATTATAAAGAGGCAAGAGCGATTACCTGCAGTATAATTGATATAAAGAGGACTGATAATGATCAACTCTGGGCCACTCACCTCTGTGGCTCCTGCTTCCTTTAAGAGCTTTATTATGGGGGAGATGGTGTTGCCCCTGACGATGGAGTCATCAACAAGCACCACTCGCTTGCCTGTAAAGTTGTCTGTCAGTGCCCCAAATTTCTTGGCCACCCCCAACTGCCTGAGGCGTGTGTTTGGTTGAATAAACGTTCTCCCAACATATCGATTCTTACACAGAACCTCCACGTACGGCAGTCCCGACTGCAGAGACGGAACAGAAGAGTACAGACTGAAGCCCAAGAGGAGCACATGCCCAGCATAAAATAATATGAAAGAATAGTCTAGACATGCAACTTATCAAACGTCATATAGGCGACAACATTAGAAATCCTCATGGAAAACACTGACAGAAGAAGTAGAAGACCTGATCAGTGTGTTTTACCATGCTGCCTCACCTGTTGTGCATATCCCAGTGCAGCCGGTGTAGCAGACTCGGGCACAGTGCTGACCACGTCTGCCTCTGTAGGGGCCTCAATGGCCAGCTGGCGTCCACAGCGCTGCCTCACTGTGTACACCATCTGACCTGCAACACCAGGAGGAAACACTGAAGAAACTATAGCTGCTCTGGCATCAGGTCAAAAGCAAGTAATGTGCCGTAATCTCCCAGCCAAACTTTTCACTACTCGAACCGATTTAGTACTACTCAGTTTTAGTGTTATTAGCTAGGACAACTTCTAAATATGCCTACCTTCAAATATGGAGTCTGGTCTGGCAAAGTAAACATATTCAAAGATGCAGAATGCAGGGAGGTCTCCCTCAGGGCGAGGGACGATGCTTAGGGACTTCACACCGTGTTTGGAGATCTGGACTATCTCTCCAGGCATCACCTCTCTGTAGTACCTGAGGACCAGACCGAGCAGAAAGAGGCTTGTGAGCCACAGAACCACACATTGCCATGGCAATAAGAGAATGGTAACCGTGGTGATGAGAGAGCTCACTTGGCACCGATGGACTGGAAGCTGCAGGACTCTGATGACACCACCCAGCCCTCTGTATCTCTCTCGCCAGCACCTGACAGAGGACAGAATATGGCCTGTCAATCATCCATCCTCTTCCACCTCTTTATACAGTTCTGGTCAATATATTGGCAGTGGCACCCTTTCACGATTCACTATTTCTTCTAAAATAAGTAGAAATTTAAAAAATTGTGTTCACACGTGTATTTGTTTGATTTACTACTGCACAGGACCAAGAAAATAAAAAATATATACTGAAATAGAGATTTTTCACTTCAAAGTCAAAATGGCCTGGGCTGAATTATTCAAGATTCTAATTAATTTGGTTGGAGACAAGTGATTCTCATTTATGTGTAATTTATCTTACCTGTGGTAAGTTGCAGGTGCAAACAGGGTAAAAATAGCCATTCAACCAGTTTTGAAAAGAGAAAACATAACACTCTGCTCCATTGCAAAGTGCAAGGGTGACAATATATTTGATTATAGATTAGTAACTCTGCTCATAGATTAGTTCATCGAAATACACAAGTCAAAGATACAAAAATACCATGCAGTGCTAAGGAAGGCCCAAAAACACCTGTAGTGTGGAGTTTAGAAATGGGGACGAGGCGCCCGATGCTGAGGGGTCTGTTTCCATACGGGTCACGGATAGCATAGATCACATCTGTGTACATCACCAGCAGTGAGTAGGATGTCGGGGTCTCATGCATCAGGTTCTTTATCCTGCAATGGCGAGAAAAAACAATCAATCAAGATGATGAAGAGCGTTACAGGGGGTAAAAGGAGATGGGGTATTATTGGAATAGAAGGTCATAGAACTGACCTGGCCACCCAGTCAGGGGCATCCAGCTCCTCCATGGGCGGAGTCAGAGCCAGCAGCTGGGTGATGATCTCACTGTCTGAGCTGGTGGACAGGCCCACGCCGTGACGCATCACCTGCCATACACAGAACACACAGACAGTAATATACGCTTATACAAAAACACACAGTAATCACACACACACAGTCAGTGGATATGACAGCATGGCCCACCTTCTTACGCAGTGCGGATGCATTGACTAGCTCCCCGTTGTGTGCCACAGCGATCTTGCCGTGCAGTGTGTCCACCACAAAGGGCTGGCAGTTCTGGAGCTCAGAGATGCCCGTGGTGGAGTAGCGCGTGTGCCCAATGCCCAGGTTACCGTAGCGCAGCTTCAGAAGGTTCTCAGGAGGGAAGGCATTGTTCACTAACCCCATTCCCTGAGAAGGGAAGAGACGTAGCTAATCATAACACTAACACATAGCCAGACAGGGAACATCTAGGGCACACACACACACTGAACTTTGCACTCCTAAAATCCTGTGCATTCAGAAGAAAAGTAATGTAGCCAAACTGTGATTAGTAAAGCTTTAAGTGATGATATCACATGCCTGTTTTTATGCTACAAGTGTCTTATTTCTATACAGTGTGTTCTCTCCTTGTACTTCTGAGATTTTAGTTAACTAATAGGACTTAAACTCCCACAGATTGAATGGTTTTAACAAGGTGTTTTGTTGTTTGTGTGTTTTTTTTCTGGGGGGATAGCATTGTCCATAGTTTGAAGCCACTGACGGGATGTTGGTGTAAATCAGAGGACAAGTTGAGTATCTTCATAATCTGGAATGAGTAGGATTGTAGACGTTTCTCTTTCATGTTTCCATACTGAATGGTTCTGTAAATCACACATTTGTACCTTGAGGGTGTTGTACGTTGGTGGGTTGACTCCATTGCTTGTGACGATTCCAGCACTTTCCTGACCCCTAAGTAAACAAAAACAAATACAAACAGATTGCTTGAATTAAAGTTTTAGTGAGGTGGAAACACTTGCAACAATGACACAGAGGTCCTTTAAGCTCTTGCAGGCAAACCTACTTGACGCAACATGTTTGATGCCAGCATTTCTGCATGCATAATGCCTTGGGGCAGACTAAACCGTTTTGGTAAAAGAGAAGTGTTGTAGACCAGAGAAAAAAAATGGGGGTTGTGTGCATCTGCAGTGGAGTTGCCTTATATGGAGTGGCCTTGCGCTGCAGCCGATTTGCCAAGCTGCTTCTCGGATTACAGTCCGTCCCTCCCCCACATCACAAAGCTTAAGCCAGTAGTGAGGCTGCATGGGCGTTCCTCTCAGGCTTAAACGCCTGGTTGCCTAGGGAACCGGGCAGCAGAGGAAGGGGGGCTGGGAGAGAAAGAAGCGTTTCCAGGTCAGCTCAAACATGGAGAGAGGAGCAGGGAGACAAAGAGGAGGTGAAGAGGAGACGGTAGAGGTGGAGGAGACAGGAGCAGCAGGGCAGTGGGGGGAAGCGGAGGTGCTGGCTCTTCTGTCAGTGTGGGGGGAGCTGGGAGCAGCTCAGCATTCAGGCGTGAGCAGCAGAGACGCATTTGAATGCATCTCAGAGCAGCTGAGAGGGCTCAGCGTGCTGCGGGACTGGAGGGAGTGTCAGGCCCAGTGCAGGAGGCTGGGACTGCAAGCCAGGAAGGCTGAATCGCCAGGCACATTCACCAACTACAACCAGGGGGCAGCAGCCATGATGGACGCCCAAATGACCCCAAGTGACTTGGAGGAAGAGGATTTGACCAGTGAGAAAGAGGCCCACTCTTCCTTAGTCACAATGCAGGAAGGTAATTTTGGAGTTAGAGGAACAGTGTGATAATGGGAGAGAAATATACTAGTGCTTACAAAATATTTGTAAATGGAAACTTTGAAACAATTACAGTAAATAGCAATTGGAGAAGTTTATAGGAAGGAATGAAATAAAGCTATCTGCGACATCCCAACACACTAACTGTGAGTGAAGGATTGTTAAGATAACGACTGATTACGTCAGAAAAACAGTGGACCTTCATAGACTAGGCCTAATAAATGTATCACATCTAAAGTTGTTTAGTATATACAGCAGTAGGCTAAATAGCATAGTCTTTAAATGATCCCTCATTTAAATAAGAAGCCTCAGAGGCTACTTTGTGACGAAGATGTTGACTCAGACATAACTGGAGTCACATACCAGTAGCCAAGAAAAAGGATTACCCTGAACCTAAATAAACCTGAGTATCTGTAACTGACAATATCAAAAATGTATCCCTTGATTCACATTACTTAAAAAATGTACGTGTTTTTGTGTTCGTTTAGGAGGCCCGTGTCAGATTCTTCATGGGGCTCTCCCCTATGCACAATGCATGGGCCCTGAGGGGGGCCGCCACTGGACAGATGAGGAGGTGCGGGCTCTGCTGTGCGTCTGGTCTGACCGCCATGTCCGGCAGCGTCTGAAAGGGACACTACGCAACAAGGCCATCTTCCAGGAGATGGCCCGCCGCATGCAAAGAGGTTTCGGAGTGGTGCGCAACTGGAAACAATGCCGCACAAAATACAAGAACCTCAAGTATGAGTACAAGATGGCCAAGAGCGCCCAGGCCGCTGCAGGCAGCAGTGGCAGTGGCCCAGGAAGGTACATGAAGTTCTTCGACGAGATGGAGGCCATATTGCTGGACAGTGGATTTGATGGTAAGGATGGGCACCAGGATATGCAGAGGAGAGGACCTGAAGTTGACCAGGGAGCTGGGAGGCTGGAAACTCTGGGAGGCCAGACACAGTCTAGAGCACCTAAAGGAGACCTGGTCATTGAGATTGATGGTGAGGTTTTAATTAATGATGAGATACTGGAGGAATACATTGCCTAGTCTTAGTTCTACTTTTTACAGTTCTAGAACAATGTCTCTTTCAGATGACAATAGTGACGATTACGAGCTGGACACAGACCAAAATCAAAGGGAATCAGGTATGTGTAATCAAATAACCTACAATAGAAATGCCTTCTGAAATGTCATAGCTATGCCCATTACCCACTCCACTCACTATTCTGTCTCCCACCCTACTAGAAGCCCATATATCACCACTGGACCAGTCTAGCTCTGAGCAGTTCCATGTGGTAACGGTGTCTGATACAGGACGGAACTGGAGTGACCAGGAGGTGCGTGCACTGATCCAGGTGTGGTCTGAAGAGGGCGTGTGCAGGCAGCTGCAGAGCTCCACCAGGAAGAGGGACATATTTGTGCAGATCTCCTGCCGGCTACTGCAGCAGGGGGTGGAGCGCGACTGGAAGCAGTGTCACACCAAATACAAGAATCTCAAGTACCTGTACCGCTCCCTGCAGAGGGGCAGGGCTGACGGCACGGACCCACGCCACCTTATGAGGTTCTATGATGAGGTGGATGCCATTTTGACCAGGTCGGATAGTGGACCTGCCATGGGATATGAGGAACAAGCAGAGGCTGGCGCCATTTTGGCTGGGGCAGCCATGATGGGGAATGATGATGGCAAAGATGCCATTTTCATGATGTCAGATAGAGCAACTGCAAGAATGGGACATGAAGAGAGGACTCATCCAGTTAACTCTTACACAGCTCAAAGATATGAGGTTATCCCCAGGAATGAGGACAAACGAACATACACAGGTAATAAAGTGACTCAGATAGCCATTGTAGATAAACCTAAGGTCACTCAAAATCATTTAGTGGTGACCCTATAAAAGATAGCAAACACCTAACTCAAGCCATTACATCTTCAGACATATCCCACATCTCTATTTCGTTGACAATAACAAGCTAATTTCTCAGATTCAAAATGAACCCCCCATCAGCCCCAAAGCTGGTAGTTGGAGACAGTAGAACCTGGTGGAGGAAAAGCAGTTCTGATATTGTGCATTAACAGTGATTTGTCATATGCCTATTGGTTCCTTACAGGCAATGCTGAGATGGATAAAAAAGAGGACCTGACAGCAAAAAGAGAGCTGAAGAGGAAAGCTTTGGATCAAGGTTTAAATTGTACCTCCTCCCTTAACAATTATGTTTCTCACATCACGAGAATGTCCTATCTAATTTTAAAATCCACACGTGACCAAAGGCTCAGTAACAGACTAACGATGGACGGTGTGACTGAGTGAGTCAGTCCAGTGAATTGCCAATGAGTCTCCTAATCAAATCATGAGAGAGTGGGTTGGTAAGGAGTAAGCAAACTGCTGAGAAAAGGCAAAAACATTGGCCTTTACAAAACTGCAATTTGGATTCTGTGTATCCATGTGTTCAAAAAGTAGAATAGTGTTTTCAGTAAGATAAAGATTACAATCTGTCGTCAATCTAAATAGATCACATTATTTTGTAGACATTTTGAAATATTCTCTCAGAGCACATCAGCACAATCAATTCGAGAGGACCAAGGTCAAGAATCTGTGGCAGATTCCTCTTTTGTACATCATGGCAGCATTCACACAGGCAGCTCAATTCAGATTTTTCCCCCCACTAAATTCGTCTTTTGACCAATCACATCTGATCTTTTCACATCAGATATTTTTCAGATCCAATAATTTGTGGGAAAAATATCATAATTGGGCACAGGCAGCCCATGTGTCACAGACTTCTACACTCAGTAAAAAGCGTGTAAAGGCATTTAACCCCTCAACTCCTGAGTGGCGCAGTGGTCTAAGGCACTGCATCGCAGTGCTAACTGTGCCACTAGAGATCCTGGTTCGAATCCAGGCTCTGTCGCAGCCGGCCGCGACCGGGAGACTCATGGGCGGCGTCGTCCAGGGTAGGGGAGGGAATGGCCGGCAGGGATGTAGCTCAGTTGATAGAGCATGGCGTTTGCAACGCCAGGGTTGTGGGTTTGATTCCCACGGGGGGGCAGTATAAAAAAAAAAAATGTATTCACTAACTGTAAGTCGCTCTGGATAAGAGCGTCTGCTAAATGACTCAAATGTAAATGTAACTCAATCTCTGATGTATTGACCCATTGTTGTTGTTTTCTTTAGATACCCGTAGACCTGTGAAAAGACATGATACTGGGGGCAGCTGTGCTGAGAGTATTGATTTACAGTACAAAGAGGAGGAGGATCAATACATTCCTATTATAGAGATCAACTCAGTCTGCTCCATGGCAGCCTCTGACTCAATCCGAGAAAAACAGGTAGGCCTAATCACGTCCAAATGTGAAAAATTGTTTTGGCGTCATTGTAACCAGTTGACTGTTGTATACAATAGGAGTCTGAAAGTTGTGGCACACAATGCCTTTACTAAAGATATTGAGTTGAGTCTCCATTGGAGAAATGTATCAGAGCTAGTCTGGAATCCAAGGACGAGATGTCCATACTTTCACCGGAAACAAAGTAACACTTCGATGTACAATATAGCAAGCCGTGATCATGGAACGTTTGACGTCACACCATGTGTTGTTTTGAGAAATTGACCACTCCCTACCATGCATTTTCTCAGTGAAAGTTGCACCATAGGGTTGAGTGTTTGATAAAACAGTGTATAATCAATTATGGGAAAGATAGTCGGAATATGTGATTAGCGGATGGCTATGTAAACGTGCTAGCTAGAAAACATCAACTCACCTGTGCTGTAGCGCTATAAGTCCCAAAGTTAACACTTGGGCAACTTCTAGTTGTGTTGGCCATTCTCCTGCTGCAACACAGCCAAACACTCCGCACTCTTCTCCGATGCCAGATTCTTCGAACTCGCTCATACTTCAGTTCCCTGAGCGTCTCGAGTTTGTGTACTTCACACTCGCAGCACGCACTTCCACGCTTAAACACTGGCCACGTGTTGACAATAGAGCTAGCGGGAGAGTATGCTTCCTCTTGCTAGTTAGCGTCTACACAGACGGGCTCAACCTAGTACAGGGCTACAAAAAAAATAGGGATGCTTTGTTTGAAGTTTCAAGCCTATTGAATTGACTCGCTAAAATGTACTTCGAGTTGACAGCCCCCGGACAAGACGGAATCCTCTGTGGCAAATTGCGAAAGTACTAGGCCTGCAATTTACAAATGCAAAAAAATATCGATTTTATGGCTGACTGATAATGTCAGCTAGTCCAAGATATGCAATCATTCGCCCTGTTTTTGTGTGATAAAGGTGCATTGAGATTTATTTGAAAGTATTCAAGAGATACTACGTAATTTTTTTAAAGACACGACTTTTCTGACAAATAAGCCCTTGTCTCGCTGATATATGTAGTGATGAGTAGCAGAGCGTTTATTTCTCTCTCCCCCCCACGTGGTGAGGCTTTCATTACTCTGATCTGGTCTAAAATAGACTAACTCCGCCCAACCGGGGAACCAGGCCATGCAAAACTCTCTCAGTGCACAGTCCTCTTTCTGTACTAACTTTTCTACGGGTTGCAGGTGAAGTTGCGAAAATTCTAAATACGATATTTTGGGTGTTGATTTAATCTATTTTTGCTTGCTTTATTTTTCAGGGTTGCAAATTATCTTCCAACATGGCGTCTCCATCAGGTATGTTTTCCACTAAAGTAGAACTTGTAGGCCTATTACTTATTTTTGTTCAGTTACAAAACGGCGCATCAAGTAATTTGAAGTCAGATGGATAGTTGAAGTGACGATGCAATCGGATTTCTACTGTAAAAACCGATTCACCAATGTTGGGGGTTACTCACTGTTTGTCTTCGTTTTCTGTTTTTGAAGAGCTGAAACTGGGACGTAAACTAAATGAGGGAAAGACCAAGCAGATCTTCGAGCTCGCGGATGAGCCAGGACATGTTTTGGTCCAGTCCAAGGACCAAATCACAGCAGGGAATGCGGCGAGGAAGGACCAGATGGAGGGCAAGGCCGCGATAGCAAACAGAACCACGAGTTGTGTTTTCAAGCTACTGCGGGAGGCGGGTGAGTCTTCAGGCTACAATGTTTTCAATTATTCATGATTTAACTTAGTAAATGCTAATGACTAAAATGTAAATGTGATGATTCGTTTGGGTATACATGTGTGGGTGCGTGTGATAACTCGTTTAGACGTGCCCTCCACCATACCTCCTCTCATCCTTTCAAGTGTCGAGAACATCCGATTGTTTTGTAATCAATTTGAAAGCTTTTTGGATCTGTGAGAAATATACATTGTCCTTCTCTGGGACAGTAAAGTGTGCCAACATTCATGAATGGATTCGTCCGCAGGCTAGAATGCAAACAAACAGCTATTATCAGTGACTGTTCTGTCCATAACTGACCACAGTGGCCAGCTGTCCTGAGTATCCAGGTCATGTTGCATTCCTGTTTGACCTTGAAATCACAATAGTCTAGTATGTTAATAAACATTTTACATTTTAGTCATTTAGCAGACGCTCTTATCCAGAGCGACTTACAGTTAGTGAATACATTATTATTATTTGTATTTATTTTTTCATACCCCCCGTGGGAATCGAACCCACAACCCTGGCGTTGCAACCAACTGAACTACATCCCTGCCGGCCATTCCCTCCCCTACCCTGGACCAATTGTGCGCCGCCCCATGGGTCTCCCGGTCGCGGCCAGCTACGACAGAGCCTGGATTCGAACCAGGATCTCTAGTGGCACAGCTAGCACTGCAATGCAGTGCCTTAGAACACTGCGCCACTCGGGAGTAAACACTACCTGTTCAGAAATAACTCCATGTTGCAGCAATTTTAAAATAAATGGAGTAAGCCTAACCGTGGAAATGAATTCCTTGCAACTCAGACACCCTTCTTTTAATCAAACAGAATGTGGCCCAGCCCTGTTTCCTCCCCTTCATCTAAGACAATGGCATATATGACTGGCTGTTAATTGGCTTCCTTCGTGTAGTAGTGCATCTGTTTAATCATCAATGGCTGAGTAAGACCTTGTGGTGTCCCTATCCCTCAGGCATTAAGACAGCCTTTGTGAGGCAGCAGTCGGAGACGGCGTTCGTGGCGGCCCACTGTGAGATGATCCCAATCGAGTGGGTCTGTCGGAGGGTGGCCACCGGATCCTTCCTCAAGAGGAACCCAGGGGTCAAGGAGGGCTACAGGTTCTCCCCTCTGAAAATGGAAATGTTCTTCAAGGTGTGTGTATATTTCTATGTCCAATCATGCCCAGTAGAAAAATATCCTCTCCCGTAATCCAATCTACCAGTTTGATTTGCACACATTCATTGTCCACTCAGGTGACAACATTGAAAGTTAGGTGCATCAACTCATCACCTTCATTCAAATATTGCTGTGTTTTACAGTTTACATCAATGTCTGAAATCTTGGTCACCATTTGTGTTTGTCTCAGGATGACGCCAACAATGACCCTCAATGGTCGGAGGAGCAGCTGCTGGAGACTAAGTTATCTCTGGCTGGGCTCACCATTGGCCGCTGTGAGGTGGACATCATGAACCGCAGCACTGTTGCCATCTTTGAGGTCCTGGAGAGGGCCTGGGCCACCCAGAACTGCACCCTTGTAGACATGAAGGTATGCGGCTCTGCGCCACCCTCTGCTGGTCAGGGGAGGTACCACAGTGCTACTAGTTAGATGTGGAAGTCATGTTGGGGCATTTTGAATTTGTCTTCCCTTAAAACTGCATAGCTTTTGAATGTTTTTTTATATTTTTTGACAGATTGAGTTTGGCGTGAATGTGAGCACTAAAGAGATTGTGCTTGCTGACGTGATTGACAATGACTCCTGGAGGCTCTGGCCAGCGGGAGATCGGAGTCAGCAGAAAGACAAGCAGGTGAGGTGATCTCCTGCATAGCTCTGTCCAATTCTCCTATCCTGCCATCCCTTTATGGAAAAATGCTAATGTTGCCATTATTTAACCACCTCAGATTTTGAGTTCCACCACGTTAGCTGTAGTGTAAACCTGTTTGCTCTCCTCTCCTCTGCAGGTGTACCGGGACCTAAAGGAGGTGACTCCTGAAGCTATGCAGATGGTGAAGAGGAACTTTGAGTGGGTTTCTGAAAGAGTGAAGGTAGGCTAGCCTTGTGTATCCCACTACTCCTGTGCCCTTTTGCCCTCTAGCCTAAAAGAGCCTGAGCTGACCAGCTGTATCTGTTATCATGAGGACAAGCACTAGTGTTTGTGTTGAATCAACATACCGTAATGATTGAGGATCGGGTAGTTTAACATTAACTGGTTGTGTCTGTTGATTGTGTTCCATTCCAGTGTTATCACCTAGACATTATCAGACTCTCAGGTGAATCCCAGCACTCAACCTTTTGTGACCTCTGTCTTTGATCAACCCTAGCAACCTCAGATATGCATACTCACAACCTCTGTCAACTTAACCCAGTTTGTTCTAATCTGTCATGCAATGACATACAGACACGGTACAAGTACAGCCCATTGTGGAATAGTTTAGCCCAGGCATTCAGTAGAGGCTAACAGGCAGTGTGTTTTTGTCTAGCGGCTGCTGGAGCCCCAGGCCAGTGGCAGAGTGGTGGTTCTGATGGGCTCCATCTCTGACCTGGCCCACTGTGAGAAGATCAGGAAGGCCTGTGGCTCCTACGGAATCCCCTGTGACCTCAGAGTCACCTCGGCACACAAAGGACCAGATGAAACTCTTCGCATCAAAGCTGAATACGAAGGTGGGCTGAGCTAAGCCTTTTAGCCCTAAGCTTACTGGCAGCCCCTAAGAATATAGCTACCTCTCTACATAGATTGTTCAAGCATTTTACAAGCCATTGCTTGCTTATGTTTATTGAAAGTGGAAGATTCTGGTATATACAGTATCTCACAAAAGTGAGTACACCCCTCACATTTTTGTAAATATGAGTATATCTTTTCATGTGACAACACTGAAGAAATGACACTTTGCTACAATGTAAAGTAGTGAGTGTACAGCTTGTATAACAGTGTACATTTGCTGTCCCCTCAAAATAACACAACACACAGCCATTAATGTCTAAACCGCTGGCAACAAAAGTGAGTACACTCCTAAGTGAAAATGTCCAAATTGGGCCCAAAGTGTCAATATTTTGTGTGGCCACCATCATTTTCCAGCACTGCCTTAACCCTCTTGGGCATGGAGTTCACCAGAGCTTCACAGGTTGCCACTGGAGTCCTCTTCCACTCCTCCATGACGACATCACGGAGCTGGTGGATGTTAGAGACCTTGCACTCCTCCACCTTCCGTTTGAGGATGCCCCACAGATGCTCAATAGGGTTTAGGTCTGGAGACATGCTTGGCCAGTCCAGCTTCTTTAGCAAGGCAGTGGTCGTCTTGGAGATGTGTTTGGGGTCGTTATCATGTTGGAATACTGCCCTGCGGCCCAGTCTCCGAATGGAGGGGATCATGCTCTGCTTCAGTATGTCACAGTACATGTTGGCATTCATAGTTCCCTCAATGAACTTTTTTTCAGATCCTCAGAGAGTTATTTGCCATGAGGTGCCATGTTGAACTTCCAGTGACCAGTATGAGGGAGGTTGAGAGCGATGACACCAAATTTAACACACCTGCTCCCCATTCACACCTGAGACCTTGTAACACTAACGAGTCACATGACACCGGGGAGGGAAAATGGCTAATTGGGCCCAATTTGGACATTTTCACTAAGGGGTGTACTCACTTTTGTTGCCAGCGGTTTAGACATGAATGGCTGTGTGTTGAGTTATTTTGAGGGGACAGCAAAATTACACTGTTATACAAGCTGTACACTCACTACTTTACATTGTAGCAAAGTGTCATTTCTTCAGTGTTGTCACATGAAAATATATACTATAATATTTACAAAAATGTGAGGGGTGTACTCACTTTTGTGAGATACTGTACATTTTTTCTGAAAGTTTTTAAAATAATGGCTTGGTATGTGGAGGAACTGTGCAGTATGCTGGCTAACATTACAACAAAGTCTATCTAATATGAAACAACATGAAAGTTATGATTTTACCCTTCTGTATGGATGAGCTAATGTGCAGTATTTTCCCAGGTGACGGAGTACCAACTGTGTTTGTGGCTGTGGCGGGCAGAAGCAACGGCCTTGGTCCAGTGATGTCAGGAAACACCGCCTACCCAGTCATCAACTGCCCTCCTATCACCCCCAACTGGGGGGCACAGGACATCTGGTCATCCCTTCGCATGCCAAGCGGTGAGTTCATCCCTGCATGTGGTCTTTCTTGCTGTGTGTATTCAGTAATTCTCCCGTTTTAATGTATCTGTGTGTTTACCTTAACCCTGTGAGCGCCTCTCTCCCGCAGGTCTTGGCTGCTCCACTGTCCTCTCCCCAGAAGCTGCAGCCCAGTTTGCTGCTCAGATCTTTGGGCTCAGTGACCACATGGTGTGGTCCAAACTGCGGGCCTCCATGCTCAACACCTGGCTGTCTCTGAAGCAGGCTGACAAGAAGCTGCAGGCCTGCAGCCTGTGAGGAGCCCTGTACTGTACCATTCCAGACCCTGCCAGGCCTCTCCAAGGCCGTTTGTCATGTCTAATGAAATGTTTACCATGATAGTTTACTAACTGTAAAATCAGCACTACAACACATTCCTCTAATCATTCCCTTAATAAAGAGATTAATATAAACTGTGGTGTATGTTTTAAGACTGTTTTTCTACATGTAAAATATATGAATGTATTTTGAAAAATGTGGTAATATGTATCAACATTACATCCTGTTGGACATAATACAATATGTTGTTAAAGGATTAAAACCATAGATAGGATTTTCTTTTTTATACTGAGTATCAATTGGATAAGCAACATTCACACAATCTAAGCCTTTATTAATGAAACCGTAATGTTTCCTCATGTTTTTTTTATTAGCCAGAATTTCAAGTGGTGATTATCGCAGACACTCATATCTACTAAGTAATATCTATTCTGGAACCCTAGCCAAAGAGTTGCCCAAGGCATACTTTTTTCCCCGATCAATGTACCATTTGGGCTAAGATTATCTAGTATTTTTAATCTGTACTCCCTTTTCTTGCATGAAGTGTTTAGCAGAGACACCAGCACCACGTAGCTCTGGGCTTGCGATCTTTTTTCTCTTCGTCATCCACCCAGATCTCTACTTGCTCTGCAAACTTGATGGCTTTGTTGGCGGTGATGATTAAGGAAATGGGCTTGCCAACAACGGCACTACTTGTGTAGTTTTCAAAGATGCAATTCTGTTTTTCGGAGGGATTTAATCCAGTGGAGGCTGGTGGGCGGAGCTATAGGAGGACATGCTCATTGTAATGGCTGGAATGGAATAAATGGAACGTTATCAAACATGGAAACCACATGTTTGACTCCGTTCCATTAATTCCATTCCAGCTATTACAATGAGCCCGTCCTCCTATAGCTCCTCCCACCAGCCGCCTCTGGTGTAATCTCTCATAGGGATGAGTTGGGTGCCAATGTCTTCCTTGTGAGTTAATCTCCACCCTGATTCTCCTGTAGCCTTAGCTTGGGGACCTGTGGTCCCTAACCCAACTTCTCCACTAATGGTAACAGAACAGTGACATCCTGGATTACCATCTTTGAGTTTATGTACAAAATACAAATAGCCGGCTGCATTGGCAATGTGGGTATTTCCCATATCTGCAGCTGTGAAAAAAAATATTATTTTATGAACAGTACACTAAAGAAATGTGAGTTATTTGATTCTTGTGATCTGTGAACTGACACTTAAACCATTGTAATCAAGTATTCAAGTGTAAAAAGCAGATATATAGAGGGAGAGTGGGACGAGAAGATGAATAGAGAGAACACATCTGGATGATAGGACAATGGGAAGAAGACTTACCTGGTGGGATTCAGAATCTGATGAATCTGAAGAGGGAAGAGGTGGCTCAGGAGCTCTACCTGGACATATCACTGGGCTTATATGAATCACTTTCTTCCTCTTCTCTGTTCCTGAGAAACAAGGCTGTTAGGCCGAACTCTGACATAAGGCCGGCTGCAAAACCAACCACTGCCTGCTGGGCTGTCATCTTGAACAAGGACCAAGGCACTAGGGTTTGGTCTGTCTGGTAAAGCTGCAGCTGATATTTTAATAATATATTTAATATTCCATTTAGCAGACGCTTTTATCCAAAGCGACTTACAGTCATGTGTGCATACATTTTTACGTATGGGTGGTCCCTGGGATCGAATCCACTACCCTGGCGTTACAAGCGCCATGCTCTACCAATTGAGCTACAGATGGTGACCATGATTTCTCAGTTGATGTCTGCTCAGTGGGAGGTTGCACCAGCAGTCCTGCCATGTCCTGATAAGGGTTAAATCATCTGTTGTTCTTCATCATATGACTCTGTGATGAAAAACAAGTTGTTGCCAAAGTTTCTGAAATGTACACTGACTCCTGTACATTAGGATGACATATTCTTATGCCATGGCATTGTTGAATACTTGTTTCTGATTGGCTTGAAGGGCATTCTATAACGTGCATTATTTCCCTTTATAAACTGGGTGTTTCAAACCCTGAATGCTGATTGGCTGAAAGCTGTGGTATATGAGACCATATACCAAGGGTATGACAAAACATGTATTTTTACTGTTCTAATTACATTGGTAACCAGTTTATTATAGCAATAAGGCATCTCGGGGGTTTGTGGTATATGGCCTATATACTATGGGCTCCCAGTTGCATCGTGCTTAAGAACAGCCCTTAGCCATGGTATATTGGCCATTTATACAACGGGTGGATCTAATACTGAATGCTGATTGGTTAAAACCGCATTCCAGCCTGGTGTCTATTCCACAAGTTACCACCGGCTAAATCTATTACTTTAAATGACTATTTACTCTGTTCCATCTGACTGCACAATCCACTGTCTCGTCAGCCCAACCAGGCACTTTATAAACTTGATCTCCACTATAAAAAGCATCTAGACATTATCTCTAATTTCTTTTAGACTAACATTTAGTTTTCAACAGCGGAGATGTGGTGTCCGAGACAACGATGCTAATTTATGCTGTGATGATAAGAAGTCCGCTTACACTGTTCTTTGATTATAAAGATTTTATTGTATCAAAGTTCACAGTATCAATTTACAGATATCTGCAAGCATCTGGAGAACAACGGCCCAATCTGTTGTCTCCCCCTCCTTTGTCTCAACCAAGTATTTATATCCTATGTAACATAATATGGCGTGATTTTAATAAACCAATCCCCTGCCTCTACATAGCAGACTTTCCTCTATTCCAAGAAACCTATGTAGTAATGTTTTCCAGATGTTTCCGCAAGCAGAGTAGAGTTCATCCATTACACCATTTGCAAATGTCAGCAAAATCATAAACTGTTTAGATACTACAGAGATTTGTATAGTTTACAACAGCGGAGATTTATATAAACCTTGTTGTATGTCTCTCCGACATTTGCAACATTGTTTCAATATTCAATCTCCTGCTGTCCCATAGTAATGAACGTGTCGGGAGTCGGGACAAGACAGACAGGCAGGCAGCGTTTCTCAGCCAGTCGAAATCATGAATCAGCTGGCATCATTTTTATGGATATATACAAAGAAATGTAAATTGGAAAAAGGTAAAACAAAACAACGTGCAGCTCGTTTGCAGTCTTTACAGCATCAGGGAGCACATTTTCTATGCCAGGCGAAATCGCGCCTCATTAGCTCATTGTTATGGATGTATCCAAATAAATGTCACTAGAAAACAGCTTAAACAAATGCAAATATGGCTTCTTTGCTGTTATTCTGGCTGCACTTTTTGACGTGACTATAAGTTAGCCGTAGCTGGCTAGCTAGCAAGCAAGGGATAAGAACGTTGCCAGCCAGTATGGCAATGGAACATTTTGAACGAATGACTGGGTCGCGTCCATAGATACAGAACAAAAACACTGAATGACTGGGTCGTGTTAGGCCTACTGCTGATAGGTAGCTCTCTCTGCTCTCTCCCTCCCCTCTGTCTGTCCTTGATTGCAGGAGTGAAGTCTGGTGTGCGGGAGTCAGGGTTCCAGCTGCAGCTCATTCACCATATCACCTCAGCCTTTAAGACCCGGTCAAACTTACCACTCATCGTCAGATCATAGTCAAGACGACCATATATTTGGAACCTGACTCCTGCCTCCGCTTCACTCCTGCCACCACCATCCTGCTCTCCATTACCGGACCTCTCTTTTGGACTCACCACGGACACTAGGACATTACGGTACCACACCTGCCCTGATCTGGATCTGTTACCCTCCCTGTACCTGGACTTGCTCTTCCCATATATTTGGAAACCTGGACTTTGAACATTGTAAATAAACCTGTTAAAACTTCCCTGGCTTGGTGTACTTGTCTGCATTTGGGTTCTTATCCAGTTAAATCATAACAGTATGATCTGACCAACATGAACCCAGCAGACAGTAGCTCGGATACCACCCCAGAGTGCACTCAAATTTGGACTGCCATAGCCAATCAGGGCATTTTACTTGGCCAACATGATACCCTGTTTAAAACGATTGCTGAGGACAGTCAGGTGCTGCTTAATCAGGTTCAATTACTCTCCAATCAAGTATCTGTCCTTACTACCCCTTCAGCCCAGATCAGAGAGCCTTTTGTTCCTGCTCCAGAGCGCTATGACGGGAACATGGGAACCTGTGGCAATTTTTTTGACTCAATGCTCGTTAGTGTTTGAACAACAGCCCCTCACCTACGCCTCAGAAAGAGCCCGTATTGCCTACCTTATCAACTCTACTAGCGGTTCCGCTCGTGCCTGGGGATCCGCGGTCTGGGAGAGTCAGTCGGACATTTGCAACGCTTACGTTGCCTTCACCACGGAGATGAGGAAGGTTTTTGACCACCCCGTACGAGGCAAGGAGGCTGCGAAACGGCTGTTTTCTCTTCGGCAGGGGGCTCGTAGTGTGGCGGAGATGGCAGTGGAGTTTCGGACTTTAGCAGCAGTGAGTGGTTGGAATGACGAGGCATTACAAGGAGTGTTCATCAATGCTTTGTCTGAGACCTTAAAAGATGAATTGGTGTCATATGATGAATCGCCTACGCTGGATAATCTTATTTCACTCACTATCAGGTTGGATAATCGGATTCGGGAGCGCCGCCGGGAGAGGAGTGTTAGTTCCAAGCAACCTGTCTGTCATCAACAAACTCCTCCCTGCATCGTCCCTACGGAGAGAGCCATGTCTTCCCGAGTCGATACGAGGAGGACTGAACCCGAAGCCATGGAGGTGGGTCGTGCACGGTTGTCCTCAGAGGAGCGTGCACGTCGTATTCAGGCTCGGGTCTGCCTGTATTGTGGAGAAGCTGGTCATTTCGTTCCTTCCTGCCCAGTTCGTCCGGGAAAAGGGCCGGCTCATCATTTATGGGAGAAGTTTTGGTGAGCCGAGCAGCGGATTCTTCCTCTTCTCCCCGCATTCTGCTCCAGGCATCCCTCCAGTGGCAGTCCCAGAATTTCTCTGTTAGTGCGCTGATTGACTCTGGTGCCGACGAAAGCTTTTTGGATAGAGAGTGGGCTCAACAAATGGATTTGGAGACTGTTCCTATGGACTGTCCGCTGCAGGCTAAGGGTCTAAATGGACAATTGTTGACCCGCATTACCCATCAGACTGTTCCGGTTTGTCTTAGAGTGTCGGGAAATCATCAGGAGAACATTCAATTCCATATTATCGACTGCCCACAGACTCCCCTGGTCCTTGGTATCCCCTGGCTCATAAAACACAATCCACACATTGATTGGGTGACAGGTAGCATTGTTTCATGGAGCACATTTTGTCATGTGAATTGTTTGTGTTCTGCTCAGACTCCTGCCAGTACTGTGCCTCAACCTCCACTGGAGTCCATGGATCTTTCCGCTGTTCCTGACGTGTATCATGACCTGGCATCCGTTTTCTGCAAACACAGAGCTACTTCTCTTCCTCCTCACCGGCCTTACGACTGCGCCATTGACCTCCAGCCAGGAGCCCCGCTCCCCAGCAGTCGCCTGTACAATCTCTCCCGGCCGGAGACGGAGGCTATGGAGAACTACATTCGGGACTCCTTGGCGGCAGGTATTATGCGTCCTTCCTCGTCACCTGTAGGAGCGGGATTCTTTTTTGTTGCTAAGAAGGATAAGACCCTCAGACCCTGTATTGATTACCGTGGACTTAACAACATCACCATTAAGAACAAGTATTCTCTGCCTTTGATTAATTCGGCTTTTCCCCTCCTTCATGGTGCTACCATCTTTACGAAACTGGATCTACGAAATGCGTATCACCTGGTGCGCATTCGTAAGGGTGATGAATGGAAGACTGCCTTCAACACACCCTTGGGACATTTTGAGTATCGGGTTATGCCTTTTGGGTTGTCTAATGCCCCTGCTGTTTTTCAGGCACTAGTCAATGATGTCCTTCGGGACATGTTGAATCGGTTTGTTTTTGTCTATCTGGATGATATCTTGATTTTCTCAGAGTCCTCCCAGGAACATGAACTGCATGTGCGCCAGGTGTTGCAAAGGTTGTTGGAGAACAAACTGTTTGTGAAGATGGAGAAATGTGAATTTCATGTGTCTGAGACCTCTTTTTTGGGTTACATCATAGCTCAGGGGGAGCTGCGGATGGACCCAGCTAAGATCTCTGCTGTCACGGACTGGCCAGCTCCCTCTACCCGCAAACAACTTCAACGATTCCTGGGGTTTGCGAACTTCTATAGGAGGTTCATCAAGGACTACAGCCGCATTGCGGCGCCACTCACCGCTCTCACCTCCATCTCACGACCGTTCGCTTGGAATGAAGGGGGCCGAATCAGCGTTCGAAGAACTGAAACATCGCTTCGCCTCGGCTCCCATTCTGATGCAGCCGGACCCCGACCGCCAGTTTGTCGTGGAGGTGGATGCATCCGACACTGGGGTAGGTGCAGTGTTGTCACAACGTTCTCCTGAAGATAACAAACTGCATCCCTGTGCTTTTCTCTCAAGGAAACTTTCTCAGGCAGAGAGGAATTATGATGTTGGAAATCGTGAACTGCTCGCCGTTAAGCTGGCTCTCGAGGAGTGGCGACATTGGTTGGAGGGGGCGGAACAACCCTTCATCGTTTGGACGGATCATAAGAATCTGGCTTACCTCCAGTCAGCGAAGCAGCTCAACCCCCGTCAAGCCAGGTGGGCACTATTTTTTGGGAGATTCAATTTTTCTCTGTCTTACCGTCCTGGGTCACGCAACGTCAAGCCTGACGCCCTGTCTCGTGTTCATTCGGCTGTTGATACTGGTAGTAACCCTGAACCCATTTTGCCTCCTACCTGCAGTATTGCAGTCATCACATGTGACATCGAGGGGATTGTTAGACAGGCTCAACATCATCAAGCTGACCCTGGGAGGGGTCCTCCTAACCGGATGTTTGTCCCTGAGTCTGCTCGCTCCCAGGTACTTCAGTGGGCTCACTCGTCTCCCCTTACCTGTCACCCTGGAGTTTCGCGGACCCTTGACTTTGTGCGACGGAAGTTCTGGTGGGCCACGATGGAGGCGGACACTCGAGCCTTCATTGCTGCTTGTACGGTATGTGCACGAAGTAAAAACTCCACCCAGGCCAGCGCTGGTCATCTACGACCTCTACCTATACCCAGCCGGCCCTGGTCGCATATCGCTATGGATTTTGTCACTGGACTTCCCCCCTCATCTGGTAAGACTGTCATTCTTACGGTGATTGATCGTTTTTCTAAGTTCGCTCATTTTTTGGCCCTACCTAAACTGCCCACTGCCAGAGAGACGGCTGATATTTTGGTTGAACATGTGTTCCGCTCTCATGGTCTACCCACGGATATTGTCTCTGACAGGGGTCCCCAGTTTGTCTCCCAGGTGTGGAAAGCTTTCTGTAAAGCTTTGGGCATTACATCCAGCCTGTCCTCTGGATATCACCCCCAGACCAACGGGCAAGCCGAGAGAGCGAACCAGGAGATGGAGACCGCTCTTCGCTGTGTCACTGGGTCTAACCCTGGGTCATGGAGCTCCATGCTCCCCTGGGTGGAATATGCTCATAACACCTTGACTAACGCTTCCTCTGGTTTGTCTCCTTTTCTGTGTGCTCTGGGTTATCAACCTCCCTGTTCCCTTCCCAAGAGAGGGAACTTGCGGTACCCTCGGTGCAGTCCCACATGCGCCGCTGCTTCAAGGTCTGGAGGAAGGCCAGGGTAGCTCTGTCCCGAGCTTCGGCGTACATGCAGAGGCAAGCCAACCGTCACCGGTCCCAGGCTCCCGGTTACTCTCCTGGTCAAGAGGTATGGCTGAAGTCACGGGACCTTCCATTGAAGGTGGAGTCTAAGAAGATGGCGCCTCGTTTTATAGGACCGTTCAAGATACTGTCTATTGTTAACCCCTGCGCGGTTAAGCTACAGCTTCCTGCCTCCCTACGGGTTCATTCCACCTTTCATGTTTCCCAGATTAAGCCTGTGTCGGTTAGCCCTTTGTGCCCGCCCTCTCGTCCCCCTCCTCCGCCCAAGATCGTGGGTGGGGGTCCGGTCTACACTGTCCGGCGACTTCTGGATGTTCGCCGCCGAGGTCGTGGTTTCCAGTACCTGGTGGATTGGGAGGGTTATGGTCCCGAGGAACGTTCCTGGGTGCCCAGGAGCTTCATTGTGGATCCTGATCTGGTCCGAGAGTTTCATAGGTTACATCCCGATAAACCCTGTCGGCCGCCAGGTGGCGTCCGTAGAGGGGGGGGTACTGTTAGGCCTACTGCTGATAGGTAGCTCTCTCTGCTCTCTCCCTCCCCTCTGTCTGTCCTTGATTGCAGGAGTGAAGTCTGGTGTGCGGGAGTCAGGGTTCCAGCTGCAGCTCATTCACCATATCACCTCAGCCTTTAAGACCCGGTCAAACTTACCACTCATCGTCAGATCATAGTCAAGACGACCATATATTTGGAACCTGACTCCTGCCTCCGCTTCACTCCTGCCACCACCATCCTGCTCTCCATTACCGGACCTCTCTTTTGGACTCACCACGGACACTAGGACATTACGGTACCACACCTGCCCTGATCTGGATCTGTTACCCTCCCTGTACCTGGACTTGCTCTTCCCATATATTTGGAAACCTGGACTTTGAACATTGTAAATAAACCTGTTAAAACTTCCCTGGCTTGGTGTACTTGTCTGCATTTGGGTTCTTATCCAGTTAAATCATAACAGGTCGCCTCTCTAGCAACCGAACCGATAGAACGAACGACCAGCCGGTTTGGGTAGCAACCCTAGATATGTGTCGGGACTATATCTTGTGGAAGGATGAAATAGTATGAATACATGTCCCCCAGTCCCCAGTGAAAGTTGCGTCCCTGGTTGACTGTAATGTTGATGACAACTGAGCAGTTATTTTCAGATGTGTGGGCAGTGACTTTGACAAGTGACTGAATTTCTTGATTGGTGACTCAGCGGTGACTTGCAACGTGTAAAATGGTTAGATGGCAAACTGTATTTTTCGGTCTTGTTTCTCATATATTAAATTAAGAAAATACTTGTACAAGCCACCTTCCTATGATAGACTATGGCAATGTAATGTATTGGTTATGCATGCTGCTACCTCCACATTACATATTAAATCTTGACACAGTTAATCATATGTGCTCTTTTATTACTAGTGGGTCTCACCCACCATTGTGTCTTACACCAGAGTGTAGGCTGGACCTCACTAACTACAAGAAGGTTACAGCACTGGTATCTGGCCATTCTTCAGAAGCCTCCCTTCTTATGAAATTTAGCAGCTATCAGACACGTTCACAGGATAGGCTATTTCTCAAAATTTCACATCGATGCACAGACATTGGAAAACCAGTGTTTTGCTTTTAAAGCCTATGGTCCTGGAATAACCTACAGGGTAAATTGAGACTGATAGTATGAATTCAGGGCCTTGATTCAGAGTTTGGTTGTGGAGTAATGTACAGTGGTGGAAAAAGTACTCAATTGTCATAAAAGTAAATATATCTTAATAGAAAATGACTCAAGTAAAAGTGAAAGTCACCCAGTAAAATACTACTTGAGTAAAAGTCTAAAAGTATTTGGTTTTAAATATACTTAAGTATCAAAAGTAAATGGATTTGCTCAAATGTACTTAAGTATCAAAAGTAAAAGTATAAACCATTTAAAATTCCTTATATTAAGCAAACCAGAAGTCACCATTTATTTTTTATTTTTATTGACAGATAGCGAGGGCCACACTCCAACACTCAGACATAATTTACAAACAAAGCATTTGTGTTTAGTGAGTCCGCCAGATCAGAGGCAGTTGGGATGACCAGGGACTTTCTCTTGATAAGTGTGTGAATTGGACCATTTCCGTGTCAAAATGTAATGAGTACTTTTGGGTGTCAGGGAAAATGTATTGTGTAAAAAGTAAATTATTTTCTTTAGGAATGTAGTGTAAAATTTGGCAAAAATATTAATAGTGAAGTAAAGTACAAATACTCCAAAAAACTACTTAAGTAGTACTTTAATAGTTTTTACTTAAGTACTTTACACCACTGGTAATGTAATTGCTTTGATCTCCATTTTGGATTGATCTGTTCCATACTTTGATTAAAAATATTTTTATGTATCGGCCAGCTTCATCACACAACATATCTGCTGTGGTTGTTTTTTAATTGACATTAGTCTTGAGTAGAAAAGGTACCATTGTAAAACAAAACAGTATGCTGGTTCAGTGTGTTATCTGACCACAAGGGGAGTCTGTTGCCTATGTTCCAGGTATCCAGTATCCATTCCCCACCCTCACTGCTCCCAGCCAGGGGTTTGGATCCAGGGGAATGAGTCACAGTGAAAATATTATTTCATGCCACCATTTCAAGGGGGTGATTTTTTCCAACTCTGTTTCTCCATGATTACAGCAGTGTTCTCCCCTTCTCTTTGATGAGGTCCATGACAATGATATGATGACCCATGATGATATACTCTGTTTCAATGCTTGCTCTTCAATAGCGTGGGTGTGAGTGGGAGTGAAAGGAGAGTGGAGTTAAGGGTGGTACAGTGATGCTGTGTGATACTGATATCTGACAAAGTCCTCCTCTCAACAATAAACTTAAACACATTCTGAAATCCAAGTGTGCCCCCAATAAATGACTATCGCCCCGTAGCACTCACCTCTGTCATCATGAAGTGCTTTGAGAGACTAGTCAATAATCATATCACCTCTACCTTACCAGTCACCCTGGACCCACTTCAATTTGCTTACCGCCCCAATAGATCCACAGACGATGCAAATCGCCATCACACTGCACACTGCCCTATCCCACTTGGACAAGAGGAATACCTATGTAAGAATGCTGTTCATTAACTATAGCTCAGCATTCAACACCATAGTACCCTCCATGCACATCATTAAGCTCGAGGCCCTGGGTCTGAACTTCCTGACAGGCCGCCCCCAGGTGGTGAAGGTAGGAAACAACACCTCCACTTTGCTGATCCTCAACACTGGGGCCCCACAAGGGTGCGTGCTTAGCCCACTCCTGTAGTCCCTGTTCACCCATGACTGCGTAGCCAAGCACAGCTCCAACTCAATCATCAAGTTTGCAGATGACACAACAGTAGTAGGCTTGATTACCAACAATGACAAGACAGCCATTGTGAGGAGGTGAGGGCTCTCGGAGTGTGGTGCCAGGAAAATAACCTCTCACTCAACGTCAACAAAACAAAAGAGATGATCGTGGACTTCAGGAAACAGCAGAGGGTGCACCCCCTATCCACATCGACGGGACCGCAGTGGAGAAGGTGGAAAGCTTCAAGTTACTTTGCGTACACATCACTGACAAACTGAAATGGTCCATCCACACACACAGTGTGGTGAAGAAGGCGCAACAGAGCCTCAGGAAGCTGAAGAAATGTGTCTTGGAACCTAAAACCCTCACAAACATTTACAGATGCACAATTGAGAGCATCCTGTCGGGCTGTATCACTGCCTGGTACGGCAACTGCACCACCTGCAAACGCAGGGTTCTCCAGAGTGTGGTGCGGTCTGCCCAACGCATTACCGGGGGCAAACTACCCGCCCTCCAGGACACCTACAGCACCCGATGTCACAGGAAGGCCAAAAAAATCATCAAGGACATCAACCACCCGAGCCACTGCCTGTTCACCACGCTATCATCGAGAAAGTGAGGTCAGTACAGGTGCATCAAAGCTGGGACCGAGAGACTGAAAAACAGCTTCTATCTCAAGGCCATCAGACTGTTAAATAGCCATCACTAGCACATTAGAGGCTGCTGCCTATAGACATAGACTAGAAATCACTGGACACTTTAAGAAATGGAACACTAGTCACTTTAATAATGTTTACATATATTGCATAACTCATCTCATATGTACAGTACCAGTCAAAAGTTTGGACAAACCTATTCATTCAAGGGTTTTTCTTCAATTTAACTATTTTCTACATTGTAGAATAATAGTGAAGACATCAAAACTATGAAATAACACGTATGGAATCATGTAGTAAACAAAAAAGTGTTAAACAAATCAAAATATATTTAATATTTGAGATTCATCAAATAGCCACCCTTTGCCTTGATGACAGCTTTGCACACTCTTGGCATTCTCTCAACCACCTTCACCTGGAATGCTTTTCCAACAGTCTTGAAGGAGTTCCCACATATGCTGAGCACTTGTTGGCTGCTTTTCCTTCACTCTGCGGTCCGACTCATCCCAAACCATCCCAATTGGGTTGAGGTTGGGGGATTGTGGAGGCCAGGTCATCTGATGCAGCACTCCATCACTCTCCTTCTTGGTAAAATAGCCCTTATACATCCTGGAGGTGTCCTGTTAAAAAACAAATGATAGTCCCACTAAGCCCAAACCAGATGGGATGGCGTATCACTGCAGAATGCTGTGGTAGCCATGCTGGTTAAGTGTGCCTTGAATTCTAAATAAATCACAGACAGTGTCACCAGCAAAGCACCCCCACACCATAACACCTCCTCCTCCATGCTTTACGGTGGGAGCTACACATGTGGAGATCATCCGTTCACCCACACAGTGTCTCACAAAGACACGGCGGTTGGAACCAGAAATCTCAAATTTGGACTACAGACCAAAGGACACATTTCCACCGGTCTAATGTCCATTGCTCGTGTTTCTTGGCCCAAGCAGGTCTCTTCTTAGTATTGGTGTCCTTTAGTAGAGGTTTCTTTGCAGCAATTCGACCATGAAGGCCTGATTCACACGGTCGCCTCTGAACAGTTGATGTTGAGATGTGTCTGTTACTTGAACTCTGTGAAGCATTTATTTGGGCTGCAATTTCTGAGGCTGGTAACTCTAATTAACTTATCCTCTGCAGCAAAGGTAACTCTGGGTCTTCCATTCCTGTGGCGGTCCTAATGAGAGCAGAGTTTCATCATAGCGTTTGATGGTTTTTGCGACTGCACTTGAAGAAACGTTCAAAGTTCTTGTAATTTCCTGTATTGACTGACCTTCATGTCTTAAAGTAATGATGGACTGTCGTTACTCTTTGCTTATTTGAGCTGTTCTTGCCATAATATGGACTTGGTCTTTTACCAAATAGGGCTATCTTCTGTATACCCCCCTACCTTGTCACAACACAACTGATTGGCTCAAACGCAATAAGAAGGAAAGAAATTCCACAAATTTACTTTTAACAAGGCACACCTGTTAATTGAAATGCATTCCAGGTGACTACCTCATGAAGCTGGTTGAGAGAATGCCAAGAGTGTGCAAAGCTGTCATCAAGGCAAAGGGTGGCTATTTAAAGAATCTCAAATATAAAATGTATTATGATTTGTTTAACACTTTTTTGGTTACTGCATGATTCCATATGTGTTATTTAATAGTTTTGATGTCTTCACTATTATTCTACAATGTAAAAAATAGTAAAAATAAAGAAAAACCCTTGAATGAGTAGGTGTGTCCAACCTTTTGACTGGTAGTGTATATACTGTATTTTATAATATTCTACTGTATCTTAGTCCATGCCGCTCTGTCATTGCTCGTCCGTATATGTATATATTCTTAATTCCATTCCTTACTTAGATTTGTGTGTATCGGGTATATGTTGTGAAATTGTTAAATATTACTTGTTAGATATTACTGCACTGTCAGAGCTAGAAGCATAAGCATTTCGCTACACCCGCAATAACATCTGCTAAACACGTGTATGTGACAAATACAATTTGATTTGATTTGATTTGAATTTTGTATGGGAAAATGTTGAACACAAATGCATATGGCACAAAGATTCTAGGTCTCCTTGACAACAGTAACCTGGCAACGATCACTCTAAATACAATAAATCCTGGCTCCATCCCTTCCCCCCTTCTCTCTTATGCCCTCTCTAAGTTCAGTCTCTCTCTGTCTCTCTCTCTGGCCCTTTCTCTACCCCCTCTCTGTATCCCCATGGATACAAGATCGTCTGTATACTCAAAAAAGCAAGTGAAGAGCTCATGAAAATCATCAAAACCTGAACTACTATGAAAACGATGTAATACCAGGGCTGGTACTTTGACTGCTCTATTGCACTTGTCCTGGAAACCTACAGGTAACTGCCAAAATAAAGGAAACACCAACATAACGTGTCTTAATAGGGCATTAATAGGGCACTAGAACAGCTTCAATGCAGCTGCAATGCAACTTGGCATATATTCTACAAGTGTCTGGAACTCTACTGGAGGGATGCGACACCATTCTACCACGAGAAATTCCATAATTTGGAGTTTTGTTAATGGTGGTGGAAAACGCTGTCTCAGGCGCCGCTCCAGAATCTCCTATAAGTGTTCAATTGGGTTGAGAGCTGGTGACTGAGACACACACAAACACACACCATTTAAAGCCCCATGCTCATTTGAGACCCCTCTTTCAAAGTCACTGAAATCTCTTCTTCTAGCCATGGTAGCCAAAAATAATGGGCAACTGGATATTTCTATACATAACCCTAAGCATGATGGGATGTTAATCGCTTAATTAACTCAGGAACCACACGTGTGGAAGCAAATGCTTTCAATATACTTTGTATCCCTCATTTACTCAAGTCTTTCCTTTTTTCTGGCATTTACAGTAAAAAAAAAAATTGGATTTCATGTAATGGACATACACAAAATAGTCCAAATTGGTGAAGTGAAATGAAAAAAATAACTTGTTTCAAAACATTCTACTAGTGGTGCGTGCATATGTATTCACCCCCTTTGCTATGAAGCCCTAAATAAGATCTGGTGCAACCAATTACCTTCAGAAGTCACATAATTACCGGTAGTTAAATAAAGTCCACCTGTGTGCAATCTAAGTGTCACATGATCTGTCACATGATCTCAGTATATATACACCTGTTCTGAACGGCCCCAGAGTCTGCAACACCACTAAGCAAGGGGCACCACCAAGCAAGCGGCACCACGAAGAGCAAGGAGCTCTCCAAACAGGTCAGGGACAAAGTTGTGGAGAAGTACAGATCAGGGTTGGGTTATAAAAGAATATCTGAAACTTTGAACATCCCACGGAGCACCATTAAATCCATTATTTAAAAAATTGAAAGAATATGGCACCACAACAAACCTGCCAAGAGAGGGCCGCCCACCAAAACTCACGGACTAGGCAAGGAGGGCATTTTATCAAAGAGGCAACAAAGAGTCCAAAGATAACCCTGAAGGAGCTGCAAAGCTCCACAGCGGAGATTGGAGTATCTGTCCATAGGACCACTTTAAGCCGTACACTCCACAGAGCTGGGCTTTACGGAAGAGTGGCCAGAAAAAAGCCATTGCTTAAAGAAAAAAATAAGCAAACACATCTGGTCAGATGAGACTAAAATTGAGTTTTTTGGCCATCAAGGAAAACGCTATGTCTGGCGCAAACCCAACACCTCTCATCAACCCGAGAACACCATCCCCACAGTGAAGCATGGTGGTGGCAGCATCATGCTGTGAGGATGTTTTTCATCGGCAGGGACTGGGAAACTGGTCAGAATTGAAGGAATGATGGATGGCGCTAAATACAGGGAAAGTCTTGAGGGCAACCTGTTTCAGTCTTCCAGAGATTTGAGACTGGGACGGAGGTTCACCTTCCAGCAGGACAATGACCCTAAGCACACTGGTAAAGCAACACTCGTGTGGTTTAAGGGGAAACATTTAAATGTATTGGAATGGCCTAGTCAAAGCCCAGACCTCAATCCAACTGAGAATCTGTGGTATGACTTAAAGATTGCTGTACACCAGCGGAACCGATCCAACTTGAAGGCGCTGGAGCAGTTTTGCCTTGAAGAATGGGCAAAAATCCCAGTGGCTAGATGTGCCAAGCTTATAGACATACCCCAAGAGACTTGCAGCTGTAATTGCTACAAAAGGTGGCTCTACAAAGTATTGACTTTGGGGGGGTGAATAGTTATGCACGCTCAAGTTTTCTGTTTTTTTGTCTTATTTCTTGTTTGTTTCACCCCCCCAAAGTGGTAGGCATGTTGTGTAAATCAAATGATACAAACCCCCCAAAAAATCCATTTTAATTCCAGGTTGTAAGGCAACAAAATAGGAAAAATGCCAAGGGGGGTGAATACTTTTGCAAGCCACTGTTCCTGTATTTCTACAATGCGAAGAGCATTCAGGGAAGTTTCTGCACTATCAAGTCTCTCAACTGTAACAGAACACACAGAGACAAATACACAGATAAAAAGAGTCACCTTCCTTTCTCATGACTTCTAAAAGTATTTTATTTGGTCCACACTGAAATCACATCGGAATGGAGGTGGAGAATCAGTCCCACCACTACAATATGATGCTTTGTGTTGTATTTACATGTGTTCAGCTAATGAATGGTTTTCTATCTATCATCTATGGTTCTCTAGTACAACATTTCTACATGAATAAACCCAGATACATCCATCACTTATTTAATGCCATTCTCTCTTCCTGCTCTTCTCTGCTTTATGCATGTGTCATCCCCCACTACTGTATCCTCCTCCCATCACTCACTTTTACACTCACACATTTACACTCACTTTTCTCATAACCATAATTTACCTCTTCAGATCCCTCTCTATTTTGCGATTTCTTACATCTTATTTCCCTCTTGCTCTCTTTCTAGACACCCCTCTTCTATCCCGCCATCATCCCTGATCACAGGGCACCCAGGTCATGGCAGGACCGGGACTTCTGTCTAAAGAACTTGCCCCCGTCTCGTTCCCTCTCACGGGGGTAGCGTGGGACCAGGCTAGTGAGGAAACGCTTAGCACGGTGGGTGATGCTCTCCCGGCCGCCAGCCATGTCGTGCCCACAGGCCCCTGGGGGCACCGGGTTGAGGCCCCTGGCTAACCTCACAGCATACTCCAAGAGCTCCGCCGTGCGGTGATCCAGAGAGGCTGACATCTCCACATACAGACAGTCAAACAGAGAAGCGCTGGTAAGGGCCTCTGAGAGAGACAGGGAGAAAAAGGGAGATGATGATGACGATGATGAGGGAAAAAGAAAAACACCCATAAGCACAGTTGTCAGTGGTAAACACATTTTGGATGAGAGCATTTCGGGTGGGTACACAGTGATGTGCTAGTGTCACAGGTTCATCCATATTAGTTACATGATGAAGCACCACTTATTCTCTCATTGTCCTGTGACTCAGCCCAGCTCCTCTCTGGTTGACCTCAGATACACTACAATATCAATATCCCTGCCTCTGTGGATTTATTGTGTCATTACAGACTAGTGTTCCCAGGACAAACACACACACATTGAAAGCCTTTATTAAAAAGATGGAAAAAGCGCATATAAAAGATAGAGTGCAAGACAGCGATCACAGGGAATGAGATGCCAGACAATGAAAATGGTGAGAAGCAATTGCCCTAATTGGTCCTAATTAAAACTGTGTTTTTTATTAGAGATGAAATTATCCCTGACAGCAGAGGAAGAGAGGTATGGTAAATTATTTTATTTTCTTCTGTGAAAAGTAATTAAGCAGAATACCTTGCTCTTTGCCTCAAGCCTACTAAGACAAAGGCTCTTGGCTCTGAGACAGCTAGGTCTGAAGAGCTGCAGTCTGGAGAAACACATCACACAGAGACGGGTGGGGGTGAAATGGAGAAGGTTTGAAAGAGCAAGAGTTTTGTTTACATGTGTGTTATAGGTTGGGGGGACCAAACAGCCGAGCTCAGGCTGGTCTTCTGAACACACCACACAGCCATATCCTCAGTTGATATGTACATCTAGATGAATAGGGTGTGTGTTCTCAGTATCTCATGCACAGTTCTCAGCATGCACATTCCCTCCCCCCATACTCCCACACTGCACTGCAGCTGAAGCACTGTGCCACTTTCCGTCTGTATTCCTGTAATTCTCCCCCCACAGCAATACCCTGCAGATATACAGTACAGAACTCAACCTGTCAACACACAGGGTGGAGATGGCAGGCAGGAACAAGGCAATGAGAGGAGAGAGCATCTATAGGGAGAGATAATCTATAGGGAAAGGTATGCGCTAGGACACTGCAGGTTATACAAAGCATCGTAAGGTTGCAGAGACAATGGGGTACATCATTCCATCGCTGTCCTGTAACAAAGAGAGGGCCAAGCTGCCTCACCTTGAGTGCTGACCTCACGTGAACGGACTAGGTCGCTCTTGTTGCCCACGAGGATGATGGGAGTTTGCGGCTGCGTCTCCCTGAGGAGGAGGCGGAGTTGGGCGGTGCGGTGGAAACTGCGCCTGTCCGTCACAGAGAACACCAGGACACACACCTCACACTGGAGAGCAGACACGTCCTGATAGAGGGAGGGAGAGAGATCACCACAACCATACCACTTTACCTTCCATTTAGTCATATGAATTTCAATGAGAATACACTCCTGTGTATAAGAGAGGTCATACTTGACTGTGTATAGAACAACCAAATCTACACTATATACACAAAAGTATGTGGACACCCCTTCAAATTTGTGGATTCGCCTGTTTCAGCCACACCCATTGCTGACAGGTGTATAAAATTGAGCACACAGCCATGCCATCTCCCTAGACAAACATTGGCAGTAGAATGACCTTACTGAAGAGCTCAGTGACTTTCAACGTGGCACCGTCACCTTTCCAACAAGTCAGTTCGTCAAATTTCTGCCCTGCTAGAGCAGCCTCAGTCAACTGTAAGTGCTCTTATTGTGAAGTGGAAACATCTAGCAGCAACAACAGCTCAGCCACGAAGTGGTAGGCCACACAAGATCACAGAACGGGACCGCTGAGTGCTGAAGTGCCTAGCGCGTAAAAATTGTCTGTCCTTGGTTGCAACACTCACTGCTGAGTTCCAAAATGCTTCTGGAAGCAACGTCAGCACAATAACTGTTCGTCGGGAACTTCATGAATTGGTTTTCCATGGCCGAGCAGCCGCACACAAGCCTAAGATCACCATGTGCAATGCCAAGAGTCAGCTGGAGTGGTGTAAAGCACGCTGCCATTGGGCTCTGGAGCAGTGGAAACGCGTTCTCTGGAGTGATGAATCACGCTTCACCATCTGGCAGTCTGACGGACAAATCTGGGTTTGGCGGATGTCAGGAAAACGCTACCTGCCCGAATGCATAGTGCCAACTGTAAAGTTTGGTGGATGAGGAATAATGGTCTGGGGCTGTTTTTCATGGTTCGGGCTAGGCCCCTTAGTTCCAGTGAAAGGAAATCTTAACACTACAGCATAAAATGTCATTCTAGATGATTCTGTCCTTCCAACTTTGTGGCAACAGTTTGGGGAAGGCCCTTTCCTGTTTCAGCAAGACAATGCCCCCGTGCACAAAGCGAGGTCCATACAGAAATGGTTTGTCGAGATCGGTGTGGAATACCTTGACTGGCCTGCACAGAGCCCTGACCTCAACCTCATCGAATACCTTTGGGATGAATTGGAACGCCAGCTGCGAGCCAGACCTAATCGCCCAACATCAGTGCCTGACCAGTAATGTAGGGACTTGGAAAGCCTTCCCAGAAGAGTGGAGGCTGTTATTGCAGCAAAGGGGGGACCAACTCCATATTAATGCCCATAATTTTGGAATGAGATGTGCGACAAGCAGGTGTCCACATACTTTTGGTAATGTAGTGTATATGTTATTCCTATGAATAAGAAAGTGGTTAACCTCTACAGGATCTGTGTCCTTATACGGGACGGTTGAGCTGACGAGTGCTAATGTGATTAGCATGACTGTTGTAAGTAACAGCAAACTTTCCAGGACATAGACATATCTTATATGGGCAGAAGGCTTAAATTCTTGTTAATCTAAATGCACTGTCCAATTTACAGTAGCCATTACAGTGAAGAAATACCATGCTATTGTTTGAGAAGAGTGCACAACAACAAAAAACATATCACGGCAACTGGTTTGATACATTCACCTCTGAAGGTAAATAATTTACTTACATTCAGTAATCTTGCTCTGATTTGTCATCCTAAGGGTCCCAGAGATAAACTGTAGCATAGTTTTGTTTGATAAAATCCCATTTTTATATTCAAATGTAGGAACTGGGTTCTACAGTTTGAACCCCTGCTGTCTCTGGCTCCACACCCACCCCGCCCGGCCATCTAGATGTGTGAAAGTTAGAGTATAAGCTAATGATCCATCATGTATGACATTCCTGGGAGTGTGTAAACTTAAATTTTGTATTGCCATATCATTTTTGTATGTCCTCTATAGTTATGTACTTGAAAATGTATCAATTGACCAATTCGGCACATTTGGGCAGACTTGATACAAAATAGTCCAGTATTGCAACGCTTCACTGGATCAATCTGAAACTTTGCACACACACTGCTGCCATCTAGTGGCCAAAATCTAACTTGCGCCTAAACTGCAATATTATATTGTGGCCTTTCTATTGCATTTCAAAGATGATGGAACATGTTTTTTGTTTGTATTATCTTTTACCAGATCTAATTTGTTATATTCTCCTACATTAATTTCACATTTCCACAAACTTCAAAGTGTTTCCTTTCAAATGATATCAAGAATATGCATATCCATGCTTCAGGTCCTGAGCTACAGGCAGTTAGATTTGGGTATGTCGTTTTAGGCGAAATTGAAAAAAAGGGTCCGATCCTTAAGAGGTTAACCCTGCTGCCAGGTTTTCAAAATGATAGGAACATTTGGCTACATGTATTTTTATGTGTCTGAATGGATTGAGTGTGCACATTTTCACAGTGCGGTACTGAGAGCCTTGTGAATGAGGGTCAGCAGTAACATTTCATTAGGGACAGTTCGATCTTTACTGCGGTGGGGGGGTGGTCCAAAATAGTGGAGGGTTGTCTAACCTTTTTTTTTGCTTTGGGGAGGGTTGTGTGTTTTTTTATTGGGCACAGTGGAGGGTAGTGTGTTTTTTCCCTGGTTTACATGCGCTCTTTTGAAGGATTTCTATATAATTTCTTCCATCGTAGCCAAATGTCCTCATCTACTTGCATGCGCGTCCCCTATATCAAGGTGTTTTGGTACTTCCCTTATGCACTACGCTTCAACGCATGCTAACTTTTACTACACCATAGGTCAATATATTCTACCAGTCTAACTTTCTATCCTGCCCTCTATCCAACATTCATAGTGACAATAGTGGTAGGTGGATCGTTTGTCCAGATCTGCAATAGGCTAACTAGCAACCATACCACACATAAAAGCATTCAAAGCTGCATAATTTTTTTAATATGAATCCACAAGAACAAATAGGAGTAGCTGATAGGCAGCGGAGAGGCCAGGCGCATCATTACGCATGAAATAACATTGAAGTGCTCAGGGGCCCCACAGGGGTGTGTGCTTACTCCCCTCCCATACTCCCTGTTCATCCTCAACTGTGTGGCCACGCACGATTCCAACACCATTATCAAGTTCGCTGACGACACGATGGTGCTATGCCTGATCACCGGTGACGATGAGTAAGCCTACAGGGAGGAGGTCAGTGACCTGGCAGTGTGGTGCCGGAGCAACAACCTCTCCCTCAACGTCAGCAAGACCAAGGAGCTGATCATGGACTACAGGAAAGGGGGGGGCGAGCACGCCCCCATCCACATCGACGGGGCGGCAGTGGAGCAAGTTGACAGCTTCAAGTTCCTCGTTGTCCAAATCACTAAAGCCTTAAAATGGTCCAAACACACACGCACAGTCACGAAGAAGGTGCGACAGTGCCTCTTCCCCCTCAGGAGGTTGAAAAAGTTTGGCATGGGCCCTCAAATCCTGAAAAGGTTGTACAGCTGTACAATTGAGAGCATATTGACTGGCTGCATCAGTGCTTGGTATGGCAATAGCACCACCCTCGATGGCATGGCGTTACAGAGGGTTGTGCGGACAGCCCTGTATATCACTGGGGCCGAGCTCCCTGCCATCCAGGACCTCTATATCAGGCGGTGTGAAAAGGAGACCCGGAAAATCGTCAAAAACCCCAACCACACAAGCCATAGACTATTTTCTCTACTGCCGCACAGCAAGAGGTACCGGTGCATCAAGTCTGACACAAACAGGCTCTTGAACAGCTTCTATCCCTAAGCAATACGACTGATAGCTAACAAAATAGCTACGCGGACTGATTTTATCTTGTATCTTTATTGACCTTTTATTTCAATATTTGTCTCTATGCACACTCACACACACTGTCACTCCAACACACACACAAACACTCAGTCCATCATTTGCTCACTCACACATAATATGCACATACATTTATCCTGACTACACACCCACACACCCACTCACATGCAAGCTGCTGCTACTCTGTTTATCTTATATCCTGTTGCCTAGTCCCCTTACCCCTATACATATCTACCTCCATCACTCCAGTATCCCTGCACATGTAAATATGGTATTGGATCTGACTTTTAAAATATTTCCTGTATAGTATGCTTACTTACTTACTTTATTGTGCAATTCATATTTCCTATTCTTATTTCTTGAGTGTTTTTTTTCTAGTAATACATCGCTATTGATTATTGCATTGTCGGGTTTTAAGTTTGCAAGAAAGGCATTTCACTGTACTTGTGCATGTGACATTAAAACTTTAAACTTGAAGACTTGAGACACGCAGCTCAAAAAGCGCCCCTATTGATCTTGTTTAGCGACAATACAATTATCCTACCTAGACTAGCCTTCAACACCACAATGTAATGAATAATTGCATTATTGTCTTTAATTGAGTACAAAATTCTAGTCTAGGCTGCAGTGAAAATGTCATTTGAATAATGGTGCAAAAGCCCTGTAATTGGAATGTTTCATTCCATTTGGATCAGTTGACTCTAGACAGTGGTCTAGAAGGTCTAGAAAGGCACAGTAGCAGGCCAGTCTGGCTGTATTTTTACTTCTGATACTGAATGCGCTGTCTGTTGCAGATCATCATTCTCCCAAGTCGTCCTATAATAAAGTGGCTACATATGCTCCCGGCTGGCCCAGATATTCAGGAAAGCTTAACGCAGGCTCTGCCTCCTCTCCAATTCGAGCGCCTTGTCCTCGTGCATCTAGAACCTAACGCTTCAATATAGCCTAAATATTTGTCATTAAACTTTTTTAATGTATTACCTTTTATATGTGGCATAAACACAACCAGTCACAATGTTTTAATCTGATTAAGCTACTTCAAGTCTCCTGTAGGCATGCGCACGTTCGTCCAAAATATAATCCCAGCATCCTCAAAATGGCTTGACATTAACCAGGTTTCCATCCAACCTTTTTATGCGAGTACTTTGGATAAAAAATGTAATGACATCATGGGAAAGCATGCCGTTTATTAGGCTACAGATGAAATAAGTTATGATGAACTTCACAGGGTGGTGAAAGTGCACAGCGATGAGCTTGATGCTCCTGTCAATAAATATTGAGAGTCTTATTCTGCTGACATGATGATCGATGCTTGGCTGCCATTTGACAAATAAAAATAATCTCACACTTTTGTCCATACTAATCTCATGTAGGCTATACCCGCACTGTATCTGCGAGCTGTTGGCTAGAGTGCACGTGCCAATACCAGAGTGGGCACATTCACTTTACCTACACAACGTTTTTTTGTGACAAAACCATCAGTAGGCACTAGAGTTGAAAATGCGATGGAAACCCATTGAATTTAACAGCAAAAGTTATTTGTATGTGCACTACACATTTACGCACAGATTTCTATCCGCAACAAGTCCATTTCATGGAAACACAACTCTGATGAGAAAATGCCAATATAATTTTTATGCCGATTTTAGAATATTCACATGAAAATCTGTCACTAATTGGATGGAAACCTAGCTATAGACACCAGTGGTGGTCAGTGCGTTTAAGATGAGGGAGGATGGTAACAAATTTTATGTACATGGCATTATTTATATTACAGCATATTAGATGACTGTCATTCATATTCCATTCACCCAGCTCAATGTAACATCGATAGGTTTAGGCTACTACATGATACTCAAATTTTCCCTGTACCCATCATGAGGTTGCTACAACCTAGCCTATGAATTACAACGTATGTGCACAGGTCGAGAGAATTTTGAGTAATCAAGGTGACAGACAGTGACACATTCAATACCGCCTTGCACACTCTTGCCTGCATCTAGCAGATCTAGGGTGTAATCATTAGTCCAACAGTTGCAAACGAGAGTTTCTATTGAACAAATTCAGTTGTTTATCCCCGTTTTAAGAAACGTTTTTCAACAGAATTGGCGCAATGAATACACCCCTGATCACACTCAAACACAGTTCACTTTCATACCAGGCACATACAAACAGCTCATTGTATATATAATTCCATCTCGCATCTATCTATGCCCTCTCCTCCTCTCACCTTTTTCCTTTGCTTGTGGACTTCAGTGCAGAACACATCAGCTGTCTGTGACCAGGCAAAAAAAACTTTCCAAGCCAAACCTTCATATCATGACTGCTAACTGCTACACACAGCCTACATCATTGTCACGTCATAGTCAACATAGGCATAGCTACTAGAACTAAGGCGTTAGTAAACCCGCTACAATAATGCAGTACAGTTTAGTCAGCAGAAATCCGTTTAGCAGTTACATCGGCGGGCTCCGGTGGCAATAAATTAATAAAGCCAAAAGCTTATGGAAGAGTTCCAGTGTTGGATAGCCATAACAAGCTAGCTAACATAGCATCCCTCTCTGTTTGAGCCGGGTGTTTGAGTATGCAAAACTAGCTAGCTGCATTTGACACTAGCTAAGTAAGTGAAAGTGAAAGTGGAAATAAATATACAACGAAATATAGCTATCTTTCTCTCTCTCTCCCTCTCTCTCTTGCTTCTCCTTAATTTTGGAAGAAATTAATTTGTTCAAAACTGTTCAACTATTGTCTTTCTCTCTCTTTGATTCAACTACCACATTTTATGCACTATTGTGCTAGCTAGCTGTAGCTTATGCTTTCAGTATTAGATTCATTCTCTGATTCTTTGATTGGGTGGACAACATGTCAGTTCATGCGTCCTCCAGAAGTTGTCATAATTACTGTGTAAATCTGTGGAAGGGGGTGAGAACCATGAGCCTCCTAGGTTTTGTATTGAAGTCAATGTACCCAGAGGAGGACATAAGCTAGCTGTCCTCCGCCTACACCATAGTCCTACCCTACAGAGTGCTGCTGAGGCTACTGTAGACCTTCATTGCAAAACAGTGTGTTTTAATCAATTATTTGGTAAGGTTATATATTTAGTATTGTTTTATCTAAAAATGATAACTTTTTTAATGTTTTAACATTTTTATTTTTAAGAAATTCACTGAGGATGGTCCTCCCCTTCCTCCTCTGAGGAGCCTCCACTGATAGACACCCTAAAGACTCTGGAAAGTGCGCTAGTCCAATGTCACTTTGATTATGCCTGCACATCATGGTTCACCAGCAGCCCAAAACATCTAAATAATAAGCTACAGACCAGCCAAAACAAGCTTGTAAGAACTTTACTTAAACTCCCCCCTCATACTCATCTGGAGGTTGAGCATTTTATGCAGCTAGGCTTGGTCTGGTCCACGGCCTAAGTCCCCAGGTACCTATCCAACCTATTTTCATTTGTTAGAGATGTCCACCAGCATAATACCAGAGCCAGAGACACTAATATTCACTGTTTTAAATATATGAGTCTATCTGGTAAGAACACATTTTTATATACCTGCGCTGTTGAGTGGAACAAACTACCACAGCAACTCAAAGCCATATCAACCATAACGACTTTTTAAAAGAATGTCAAAAGCTGGCTAATGTGTGAACAGTATAACCATTTTTTTTCTGTATCTCTGTAATGTGTTTGTATACTTTATATGTAATTTAATATGTATTTATGTAAAAGATATGGACCATACTGGAAATAAGTCCCTGACTTTATTGTGCAATCCCGGTCACTTTTAAAAATCTTTGTGCTGTGTGTATATATGTATTTTTTTTTTACTGACAAATAAAATCTATCAATCCAAACTGTGCAGCGACCATTTGATGACTGGAAAGAGACGTCTATTACGAAACACCAAAAAGTTGAATGACGTTCGGAGATTGTCAAGCCAAGCCTTCAATACTGGGTAGGGAGGGATGTATTTTCTGTTTGTCCAGATTGACGTAGTCTATTTACTGTGGTGTTGAAAATGCAAACCATGATATTGAAGTGCCCGAAGTCGGTATGCTTTGTTTATTGGTTGTGTAGTGCATTGGCACAGAAACCTGTTGGTGGAAAATGTGTTGCTTATATTTATATAATTATAAATATGGCATCAAAATGTTGAACATCTTTTTTTATGACACCTTGAGTTGGACCAGCCCACCCCCCCAATACATTTTAACTGTCCCTTATAACTCTGGCATGATGAGTGCTCTATGACAGACAGACCAATGACTCATATCCAAGACTGTGTGATTGTATTTTTTCAACATTTCAAACACATGATTGCATATTGTTCTGGTGGTATGCAGTGAAAGTTGCCTGCAGCAATCAAGAGTGAGAGTGGAGCCCTGTGCTCTTTCATTCTATGATTCCCCGCTGCCTAGAGACAAATTACTGGGAACCACGTCAGTTACTGATGACACACGCAGAGAATACAATCACACACACACACACACACACACACACACACACACACACTGGATGCCCTTTAACTGAATTCTTCATAAGTCACTGACAATGCTTCAGGGACACTGAGTGAGCAATGCTAAATTAGAATTCTAAAATCTGAATTTAAGATTCCACTCTTAAGACTGGACTGCATCAAAAGGCTAACTCAAATTCTACTGAACAGAATAGACAGAGCAGCATCACCAACATATCTTGGTCTCTCCTACAAGACAACTAGAGAACGACGTCAGTGATGCAATTAGATCAACAGAATCACAATAAAAGAAAGCTGAAACAGCAGAAGGAGAATATGAAGGAGAATATGTCCCCAGCACTGTACATTTGCTCAGTGAGCAGCTCCCGCCCTCACACATCTATGAACACGTTTGAAGAGTTCCCAGGGCAACAGAGGTAAACCTGTGGAAAAGAACATGATAATAAGCTTCCAAGCCAGTCAATCACAGAGTCCCACAGGGGAATGTCATATTTCCACACTGAAACCGCCACATTAAGAGTTAGTCCATGAGGGAAGACAGAGGATAAAGGAGTGGGAGAGAGAAGGCTGGGGTAGAGTGGGACCACAGATGTGCTGTTTGGCTCACCTGCCTCCAGTTGTCGTAGATAAGGATGGTGCAGTCCTCGTCATCCACGGTAACAGTGTGCACATAGCCCTCCCCTGAGGGAGAGAGAGACATATCAGGCAAGTCTCAGGTGGGAGATGGGGGAAAGAAGGTTTTCAGCTTATTTTTTTAAAAGGACATACACAATGCTGGGGTGTTTTGCACGGCACATATTTGACCTGTTAGTATCATAGACCAATTTTTGTACAAACAGTGCTCAGTCTGAGGGAAAACTAGACGGGTCACGAGCAGATATTTAGTTCATATATTTTTGTCAACATCCAAACACCAATGTACCTTCAGAATCCACAGATGCAGTTCTATCCAAATCCCCAGCCAAGGCTATAGCAAGGCATGACTTGCCCACCCCATTCTGCCCCAGCAGGGCAATTCGAAAGGGCCCTTCAGAGGAGGGTCCCCCCTCTACCGCTGAGGTGATGGTCTCATCCTTCGCCGGGCTGAAACTGATTGGAGGAGGAGAAGGTCCAGCCAACCCTGATGTCCAATCACAATCATCATGGACTGCTTCCTCCCGTCTGAGCTGGTGTTTGATTGGCAGAGGGGTACTTCCTCTGCGTAAAGGCGGGGCACTGGACAGTGTCATACTGTCACACTAAAAGAGAGACAAATAAATAAATATACACAATATTTAAGCAATAAGGCCCGAGAAGGTGTGGTATATGACCAATATACTGTACCACGGCTAAGGGCTGTTCTTATGCACAACACAACGTGGAGTGTCTTAATGCTATTATAAACTGGTTACCAACATACCTAGAACAGCAAAAAGTAATTGTTTGTCATACCCGTTGTATACGGTCTGATATAACATGGCTTTCAGCCAATCAGCATTCAGGGCTCAAACCACCCAGTTTATAAATTCCCATATAACATGGACCAACCAGGCTCTGACTTTGAGTTCACATTTCCATCAGTATTCCACACTCAGTAGCAGCTTACCATACACACATAAGTCGACAATTGTCTAGATAGCAGGGATGGTGATGTGGCATCCATGTGCAATGCTGCGCTACCTTATATACTACCTCAGCCTCATCTGTCTCCAGGAAGACTTGACACCAATTTGACTGTAATAGACTGTGGGCTAGTCACTCTGTGCCTGACATGTCATAACTTTTAGTGTGATCTGAAATAGAAAGCCCTAGTCACATATATTACATTATCTCACTCTGTCTCTATCACCCTCATTATTAACATCTCTATTGTTTCTGCCTCTCTCTCTCCCCCTCTATATCTATCCATCTCCATTTCTAGCTTCATCTCTCTATTTATGTCTGTCTCTTTCTCTCTCACACAAGCACACAAGCTCACACACAGGCTCACACACACACACACACACACACACACACACACACACACACACACACACACACACACACACACACACAAGCTCACACACACACACACACACACACACACACACACACACACACACACACACACAAAGAGATGCAGAGAACCCTTAATAACTGAATGGCCTCCTGCCCATGAAACATTTGATGTCAGTGACATTTGAAGCTCAAAGAAAAAAAAAAAAAATTAGAACCCTTCATTTATGTCATCAGCACTTCCCGCGTCTTGTCACTCCGCATGTAGACGATAGACATTCTTGACAGATGTGTTGTGAGGCAAACGTTAGGTAATTACATATTTGCATCGATATAAACTGTTAAAAAGGTACATGGTGGCTTCCCAGCACATTCTCTTTAAACATCCTTGCCTACCTTCACCAGTGTTTCCTCGATATTGATACTGTCTTTGAGAGCATCTGTCGGCATCTGCAACTTGAAATACACCAGTCTGAAATCGACTTTTACGGAATCCCGAGTGTTTTCCCGCCCTCACACTCTTATTACTCACGCGCGCTCTACCTCAAGCCACACCAAAAACGGTTCTCTCTGTCTCTCGCTCTCTCGTGCGGACTCACACACGAACACTACATGCACGCACAGACTCTGCTACACAGGCAACTGAACACACGTTTCTCTCTCCCCCACAGTGTGCTCTCCTATACAGTAAGTTCTGTCCTCCTGCAGTGTCTTACCCAATTTTCGCTCTTCTGCATTTATGACTCACTTAAATGACGTGTAATGGTCGTTGTCAGCTTTTCATTTTCTTAGACAAAATTGATTTAGGCTCTTTAGCTACATCTGCGTCGACTACATCTTCTGTGTAGAGAAAAGTTCATGCGAAGTTCAGCTCTATAAAATGTTTGAATGCAGGAGCTATATGGTGCAGATAAACCAGAAATCATCTGCTGATAATAAGAAGCCAATTTTACTCTGCTCTAAATGACCTTTTGGATGCTCCAGAATAGTTACAGTAATAGGTTTACATTTCACCACTAGGGCGCAGCAGAATCGTTTTTTTCTCTCTCCAATAACTACCATACATTGCCTTTTGTGTACGTTTGTGTGTGTGTGTGTGTGTGTGTGTGTGTGTGTGTGTGCACCAGTTGCGGTCGGTGCCATTTACGATTAGGTAGGACGATTGTTTTTATGAGCATGGCCTTATTTCTATTACAGAATATTGGATGAAGGTCATTCATATTCCATTCACCCAGCTCAATGTAACATCGATAGGTTTAGGCTACAACATGAATCTTCCCTATAGCCTACCCCTCATGAGGTTGCTACAACCTAGCCTACTAATGAAAATTTATAATGTAGATGCACAGGTTCCAGAGACAAATTGGAGTAATCAAGGTGACAGACAGTGACGCATTCAATACCGCCTTGCACACTCTTGCATGCATCTAGCTGATCTATGGTGTAATAAATAGTCCAAACATTTGCAAACAAGAGTTTCTATTGGACAAATTCAGGTAGGTATATCCCCATTTTGTTCTGTTTGCTTCAGTTTAAGAAATTGTTTTTCAACAGAATCAGCGGAATGAATACACCCCTGATCACCGCACACACAGTTCACTTTCATAGCAGCCACATACAAACAGCATCATCACTTTGCACGTTGTACAATTCCTTCTGTTGTGGACTTCAGTGCACAACACAATAGCTGTCTGTGACCAGGCAAAACGTTCATACCATAACTGCTAACTGCTAACTGCTACACACAGCCTACATTGTTTTCAATGTCACCATATTAGCTAACATCATAGTCAACATAGCTACTAGAACTAACGTGTTAGTAAACCCGCTACAATCACGGAGTACAGTGTACAGCAAGCAGTTTAGCAGTTACACCGGCGCGGGCCCCAGTGGCAATAAAATAATAAAACCGACTTGGAAGATGTTCAGTGTTGGATAGCCTTAACCAAGTAGCTAACATAAATAGCATTCCTCTCTGTTTGAGCCAGGTGTTTGAGTAGGCAAAATTAGCTAGCTGCATTAGCTAGCTAAGTAAGTTAATGTGATCTCTGCTGCTTCTCCTGAATTTATGAAGAAATTAATTTGTTCAAAACTGTTCAACTATTGTCTTTCTCTCTCTCTGAGTGAACTACTCACCACATTTTATGCACTGAAGTGGTAGCTATCTGTAGCTTATGCTTTCAGTACTAGATTCATTCTCTGATCTTTTGTTTGGGTGGGCAACATGTCAGTTCATTCAGACTGCAAGAGCTCTGATAGGTTGGAGGATGTCCTCTGGAAGTTGTCATAATTACTGTGTAAGTCTATGGAAGGGGGAGAGAACCATGAGCCTCCTAGGATTTGTATTGAAGTTAATGTACCCAGAGGAGGACGGAAAATAGCTGTCCTCCGGCTATACCATGGTGCTACCGAAGAGAGAGCTGTTGAGGCTACTGTAGACCTTCATTTCAAAACAGTGTGTTTTAATCAGTTATTTGGTGACGTGAATATATACTGAGTATACCAAACATTAAGAACACCATCCTAATATTGACTTGCACCCACCTCAGAACAGCCTCAATTTGTCGGGGCATGGACTCTACAAGGTGTTGAAAGCGTTCCACAGCTATGCTGGCCCATGTTAACTCCAATGCTTCCCACAGTTGTGTCAAGTTGGCTGGATGTCCTTTGGGTGGTGGACCATTCTTGATACACACGCGAAACTGTTGAGCATGAAAAACCCAGCAGCGTTGCGGTTCTTGACACAAACTGGTGCACCTAGCAACTACCATACCACGTTCAAAGGCACTTCAATATTTTGTCTTGCCCATTCACCCTTTGAATGGCACAGATACACAATCCATGTCTCAATTGTCTCAAGGATTAAAAATATTTTGTAAACTTTTCTCCTCTCCTCCATCTACACTGATTGAAGTTGATTTAACAAATCAAATCAAATCAAATTGTATTTGTCACATGCGCCGAATACAACAGGTGTAGATCTTACAGTGAAATGCTTACTTACAAGCCCTTAACCAACAATGCAGTTTTAACAAGTGACATCAATAAGGGATCATAGCTTTCACCTGGATTCATCTGGTCAGACTATGTCATGGAGAGAGCAGGTGTGCTTAATATTTTGTACACTCAGTGTATTTAGTATAGTTATATCTAAAAATAAGTACTCTTTTAATGTTTCATTATTTTTATTTGTAAGAAATTCACTGAGTAGGATGGTCCTCCCCTTCCTCCGCCGAGGAGCCTCCACTGGTGTGCATGTTTAAGTCTTTGGGCATACAGCCTACTACTACTGTACATGTGTTCATATTCGTGTGTGTTTCTGCAATCACTTTATCCCTTGGGCAGTGAGGCTTGGCCTGATAAAGTCTAAGTTCTAACATATTCTCTCTCTCTCTCTCTCTCTCTCTCTCTCTCTCTCTCTCTCTCTCTCTCTCTCTCTCTCTCTCTCTCTCTCTCTCTCTCATATTATCTAAATGTCTAGCGTCCAGGGGCGGTCTTAGTGATTTGGAGGCCCCAGGCAAAGGCCAGTCCGAGCCCCCGCTCCATTAGGTAGGATTAGGTGGCTGCCTGTGTAGGCAGATTGATGAGGGCGGCATTTCCTGAGCTAAACTGACCAAGAAGCACCTCCAACAAAACATAGAACCTCACATAACACTGCACTCACAGTGGGCTAAATTGTCATGATCAGTGGTTTCAAGTTTGTATCCGTTAATTTTTTAGGAGCTGATCATAACGAAAAATAGAATACTTCTGCATTTCCCACTGTGTTAACGCATTGCAAATAGGCTCAGGATAACTCCTCCTGATGAAGTTGGGTAGCTGATATTCAGAGTTTAAATAGCCAAATTGATTAGTCACAGGAATAAGGACTAATAAAGCCATTGCAACGGCCTGTTTTACAAACAGTGGGCATGGACAGGCGTACTTAAAATTCCATTGCGGACCGACATGGTAGGCTTTATTTGTGTTTTACAAATGGTAGGCCTACCACATAGATGGGCATTCCTAAAATTATATTTCAGGTGACACTGTAGCCTATAGGCCTACTTCAGTAAGCACGGACTGACGCGGATGCCTTTTTTGTACAGTTGAAGTCGGAAGTTTACATACACTTAGGTTGGAGTCATTAAAACTCGTTTTTCAACCACTCCACCAATTTCTTGTTAACAAACTATAGTTTTGGCAAGTCGGTTAGGACATCTACTTTGTGCATGACACAAGTCATTTTTCCAACAATTGTATACACTTATTTCACTTATAATTAACTGTATCACAATTCCAGTGGGTCAGAAGTTTACATACACTAGGTTGATTGTGCATTTAAACAGCTTGGAAAATTCCAGGAAATGATGTCATGGCTTTAGAAGCTTCTGATAGGCTAATTGACATCATTTGAGTCAATTGGAGGTGTACCTGGGGATGTATTTCAAGGCCTACCTTCAAACTCAGTGCCTCTTTGCTTGACATCGTGGGAAAATCAAAAGAAATCAGCCAATTGTAGACCTCCACAAGTCTGGTTCATCCTTGGGAGCAATTTCCAAACGGCTGAAGGTTCCATGTTCATCTGTACAAACAATAGTACGCAAGTATAAACACCATGGGACCACACAGCTGGAAGGACATGTGTTCTTTCTCCTAGAGATGATCGTACTTTGGTGCGAAAAGTGCAAATCAATCCCAGAACAACAGCAAAGGACCTTGCTGGAGGAAACAGGTACAAAAGTATCTATATCCACAATAAAACAAGTCCTATATCGACATAACCTGAAAGGCCGCTCAGCAAGGAAGAAGCCGCTGCTCCAAAACCGCCATAAAAAATCCAGACTACGGTTTGCAACTGCACATGGGGACAAAGATTGTACTTTTTGGAGAAATGTCCTCTGGTCTGATGAAACAAAAATAGAACTGTTTGGCCATAATGACCATCGTTATGTTTGGAGGAAAAAGGAGGTCTCTTGCAAGCCGAAGAACACCATCCCAACTGTGAAGCACGGGGGTGGCAGCATCATCCTGTGGGGGTGCTTTGCTGCAGGAGGGACTGGTGCACTTCACAAAATACATGGCATCACGTGGAAGGAAAATTATGTGGATATATTGAAGCAACATCTCAAGACATCAGTCAGGAAGTTAAAGCTTGGTTGCAAATGGATCTTCCAAATGGACAATGACCCCAAGCATCCTTCCAAAGTTGTGGCAAAATGGCTTAAGGACAACAAAGTCAAGGTATTGGAGTGGCCATCACAAAGCCCTGACCTCAATCCTATAGAAAATGTGTGGGCAGAACTGAAAAAGTGTGTACGAGCAAGGAGGCCTACAAACTTGACTCAGTTACACCAGCTCTGTCAGGAGGAATGGGACAAAACCTATTGTGGGAAGCTTGTGGAACGCTACCCGAAACGTTTGACCCAAGTTAAACAATTTAAAGGCAATGCTACCGAATACTAATTGAGTGTATGTAAACTTCTGACCCACTGGGAATGTGATGAAAGGAATAAAAGCTGAAATAAATCATTCTCTCTACTATTATTCTGACATTTCACACTCTTAAAATAAAGTGGTGATCCTAACTGACCTAAACAGGGAATTTTTACTAGGATTAAATGTCAGGAATTGTGAAAAACTGAGTTTAAATGTATTTGACTAAGGTGTATGTAAACTTCCGACTTCAACTGTATATCTTTTTTTTGTTCCTGTCCGGACTGGACGTCTTTTTTGTGTGCAGACTTCTATGTTTAGTTCAGATTTTATCCGGTCTGGACCAGCCTTTATTTGGCCCAAACATAGGTTTCTATAAATTACGTATTTTCAACTTTAATTCAGAAACGAAAATGAACCTGATTTCAACTTCCGGAAAATACGTATTTTCAGTCTGGAAAATACTTATTTTCACCTTTCATTCAGAACCTAAATTGAACCTAACTTCAATGTCTGGAAAAATGAGTATTTTAGATGTATTTTCAATGTCATTTTGCTTACTAGGACTATTCTAGTAGGGGTGGCATTTTTTAAAATCTCGCCTAGGGTGGCAGAATAGCCAGGACTGGGGGGAGGATTCTTGAAATGTAACATCCAATCAAATTTTCGCTCCCAGCGAACCATTCAAACCTTTTTGCAATACAAAATTCTCCAGACCTCCAAGGGAGGCATGACAGCGAAGTGATTTTGGATGTATGGCAACGCGAGACTACTAGTAAGCTAACATGGAATTGTTTTAAGATGGTCATACCAAGGATAATTTAGATATTTGATTTAGAATTTTAGGACCCCTGTAGGTATAAATAAATATATATGAAAATGATTTGGCCTTACTGGTATTAGCCCACAGAAACGCATCGAATAACAGATTCATACATGGAAAAACCAATAGTCAAAAATGTAATCAAAAGGAAGTATGTTTTGAAGTGTCTGTCTTATATCTGAAAAGCTATATAAAAAGCTAATATTTCAGTACAGTACCGAGTTACCTTCAGATGAGTCCCATGACACTTGTGGGGGTCATATAGCATGTTCATGAGAGTCTCATCTTTCCATAGATGGGTCATATTAATTTGTTGGCCAAACCGTTCGGACGCTACAGATGTTTTCGTGAGAAGACCAATTTTCGAGGTGTCTCTTGATCTGCTGTAGCTCTGCCCCCTTCCACCGCAGATGCGGAAGGCCGACATTGGCGGATGCCGTGGATTGAGACGCTGCCCATGCAAAAAAAAACATATCGCTAGCTTAAACAGATAGAGAAATTATTGTGGAGAAATTATTGTTATATTATTATTTTTTTATAATTTTTATATTACTTTTTTTGTAATGCCCAACTCATGAGGCCTCTTGATGATGTGAGGCCTGAGGCAATTGCCTCTTCGGCCTAATGGTAAGTCCACCAGTGCTAGCGTCTGTTTCCCATCTCTCTCTATCACGCTGTCTGTAAAGATAATTTTACAGAGGGAAAAAAACACATTTACAATTTTCACCTCAAATATTTGCTAGCTGAGAATGTGAATTAATTTACGCATCACTGTAAACTGTGTGTATTCTAACATATGTGTTGTGTGCCTGCCTGAATGTGAGTGTGAGTGGCTGTGTGTAACTGTGAGTGGGGTGAGTGTTCATGCAACTCTGTGTACGTCCTCTCCACACAATGCTACAATGGACTCCGGCATTGAGCAGTCAGGGCGCTATTATAGCCCTAATCCTTTCCCTATTATACAGGCCAGAGAGAGAGCGAGAGACACAGAGAGGGAGGCAGGGCCGAGGGTGAGGTCATCCCAAACAGTGCTCAGCCAGGGTCACTGCCTCTCTATAGAGGGACACAGAATGACAGAGAGATAGAGGGAGAGAGAGATGGAAGAGGGGAGGAGGTAAATAGAACAGGTCTACAGGAGATTGGAAAAGTGGGAGGGACAGAGAAGGGACAGAGTGAGGGATTACTAGGTGTTTAAAGCACAAATGAAACGGAGACAAAGAGAGAAATTCAGAGAAATAGTGGGAAAAAAACAAAGCTACCAAGGATGGTAAAAATATTGTCTTTATTTCATAGGAAACCACACTACAATAGGAGCAAAAGCCATGATGGCAATAATGATTGGAATCATACTATTGAAAATAATCAAAAAAGAAATATTGATTTATCCTGCTTGGAAATAAAGGTTCACACTAAGCTTGTAGAAATTGTAAACCAGTAAAATGTAAATAATAAGAATTGGTACATAAATAAACAATGAATAAATACTGTGAATAAATAAGTGAATAAATAAAACAGATAAATCAATTAATTAACCTACACCTAGCCAAAACAAATAGCTCTAATTTAGCTACCCTGGGAACATTTCATGAGATGTCTCTGAATGTCTGCATTTTCTTGCATTTCACCCCAGTCTTTAAGAATCCACAGTGTCCAGCTCTGTGGTGCTTGTTGCATTATGGTTGTCGCTCTCTTACAAAAGTGTTTTCAGCACACCCTAGATTGTAATATTAAAGTTTAAAGACAATACACAGTCACACAGATCATTTTGCACTCTGTTGCTTTTTTGTGGATTTTCTTTGTACAGACCAATTTGACCACAATAACTACATCAACCACAGTCTCTTGCTTCACGTCTTAGTGGGTAAACTGATTGATTGTGGAGTTCCTACAGTACAAGTTGACAGAAGAGCTCTCTTGGGAGGTCCGTTCATCCTCTTGAAACGAAACACCAATCACAGATAGCACACTGCAATTATTCTTCATTGTCATTATGACAAAACGTTTTTTTTTCAACAAGCAAAGTATGGATTCGTTTGCATTCTTTTTCTAAATGCATCTATTCTATACATGAGTGTATCTCTTTATTCATTTAGCACAACCACAATAATACTCGCAGGAAAATGATCCTTGTACATTCTTTTTCTATGATTATTCATCTTTAAAATGTGATAGTGAGTAACAAGTCTTGGTGAGCAGAAACATATTGGTAGGCAACTGTGAAATATTAGCTGGTGACTACAACTGCATGTCATGGACACTTGAAGATCATCCTACACCACCACACATCCTGTACCACTGCACTACTCAGACCTTTGGGTTTCCAATGAGCCCAGCTAACCTACACCATCACACTGTGTTGGGTGTTGTCAGTGTGTTGTCAGGGCATGGATTCAACCCAACCATTGTCTGGACATCAGTTCCATCTTTTCATGTGTTCTGCTTGAAAGAAATGTGCATAGATCGGTTGATAGGGGCGATGAATGATACAATGGAGCTGTTTATTGAAGACAAGCCCTTGGTTTCACATTGCTCAGTCTGAGGATGACCTGTGTCCTTTATGCCCTGATTTCACCAGTGCAGGATGCATCCTGAAAATGTCTCATTGAGTCTTTGTGCTACAATGAACGTCACAGTGATATCAAAACTGAAATTTTCACCATTAGTCCTGTTTATGAAGAAATATAGGGCCTGATTCTAACCCTTAGTTAACAGTCAAGTACCACCTGATTGCTCAGCGGGCTAATTTCACAGTCATATAGGGCCTAGTCCTAACCCCACTACCCGCCTGCCAACCTTCACACACGCACACACACACCAAACCCTTCCTCCCTTCCTCCCCAAGTCTGATTACTCAGTGACGGCCTTATTTAGGCTGACCTCCTCTTACACACCGCTCTCATCCCTCACTTTTTCTGTCCTCCTCCCTGGGTATATCCTCAGAGGAAGTAATCAGGGGGTGGTGAGGGGGAGTTGTTGGCGCGGGTAGGTGGAGCCTTGTTTGTACTGATGAGCTTCTCATAGCGAGCCTTGTAGGCGTCCCTTTCTCTCAGCACCCGAGAGAGCTCACACTGTAGTTGTTCCAACTGATTAGAGAGACAGACAGAAAAGAGACAGACAGGAGAGAGACAGACAGAAAAGAGACAGACAGGAGAGAGACAGACAGGAGAGAGACAGACAGGAGAGAGACAGACAGTAGAGAGACAGAGGGATTAGAGAGTTCTTAGAGCTTTTATTTTGGAGTTGTTGACAGTGGTGTGTTGTTGTTATTGTGTGTGTGTCCTACCTGTTGTGTGAGGACGTGTTTCTCGGACTCCAGTGCGTGGCGGTGCTGCAAACGTTTGTAGCGACAGGACTGGGCGTAGCCTCGATTCTTTAGCGTACGACGTTTCTGCTTGAGCCGCACCACCTCGTCCTTACTGACGCCACGCAGGTGTCTGTTCAGCTCCCGCACCGACAGGCTTACCAGCTGCTCGTCTGAGAAACGCTCATCCACCCCACCACACTGCACACAGAGAGAGAGGTAGAGAGACATGGTTACTTCAAATATTGACATGAATTACAGTTGTGGAGAGGACTTTAAACATTTTGACTGATTTACAATTATATATAGTAGGAAATATGATGGAGCTAGTATAGTGTACTAGTTATAAGTAGGCCTATAATACTGATACGAGATTACAGTCTGCCCGTCTATTTAAGAATGATTATGTGATTGTTTGTGTGTGTCTGAGTTGTGCATATGTGTGATGAGAATGTGCCTAACTGTTTGTGTCAGGGGGCACATTTTGGCAGCACATGTCCATAATCTGTCAGGTAATCTGACTGAGTGTGAGTGACAGTAATCAGGATTATACACGGCAATAATAGCAGATATTATCAGAAGCTCACACTGTGCTTCACATACTGTACATAGAGATTTTCTCAGACACCTGGATGGGGAATGCAGCTATAGAACAGTATTGAACTTTCCATATACAGCAGCACTAGCAGCCCCACACACAGCTCCGTTAACTCTAGCACAGCCAGGGGAGACCATGGAGTTATTGATGTAGCCTAGTAAACGTTAGCTTTAACACAGGTCATTTATCAATGTTGATGTATTACAAGTACATGCATCTATTAAAAAGAAGAACAATTTCTCCATTTATTACATTTACTTCAATATTCTGCACTTGCCTGCAGGACAAATAATGCAATTTTTAAACAAGGAAGGTCTTTAGTCAAACTCATTGTCATCTCAGTGTCGAGGCATGTTTTCTATACTTATAGCAGGTACATGGCATGCACCCATAATCATGTTCTAATTGTTTTTAATCCCAACCCCTTACAGCATGATCCCTCTATCACCTCTCCCTCCCCTCTCCCATATGCTCCTGCTCCAACCAGTACTGTGCTATTGTTGCTAGCCTTCCCCCAGTGACACTTATCTCAGTTATTCTACCATCTTTTGTTTCATACTGTCATGCCCCCTGACCCCATTCATTACTTGGAGGTGATGATGATGGTGATGATGATGGCCATGCATGGGGTGGTGATGATGATGATGGTGATGAAGTCGGCCAGAGGGGCTCTGGGGTTGTGGGTAGGTTGCTGAGGAAGGGTTGGTGTTAGGGAGTGATTGGGGGCCAGAGGAGAGGTAGAGGAGTGGACGATGGCACATATCTGTCCCCTTGGAGCAGGAGATGTCACCTCCACTGTCACTTCCTGAATCCCCAAGGTTACTACTGGAACTCTGGGAAAGCACTGGGAACTGAGAGAGAGAAATAGAAACACTAATTATAGTCTATATATGTTATTACGAACCCACTATCAAAAGTGAATAACAACATCCTTAGACAAGTTGGACAGTGTTACATACCTGCGAGCTAACAGCTGCAGCAGCTGAGTTCAGTAGAGCCTCCACTGCGTCTTCACAGCCCAGGAAGCTGCCAACTGGCCCCCTCTCTCTGTCTCCCCGCTCTGGCCCTCCTCCCAAGGCCCCCAACAGGGATGCAGGCCCCCCCGCCTCCCCTCCAAACTGCTGCTGCAGCGCTGCCAGCCAGATCAGGTCCTCCAAAGAGGCAGGGTTAGGACCCTGGGCACCCCCATGGGAGGGGCTACCCTCCACATTCCCCTGAGAGCCAGAACTGATGCCAGAGGTGTAGCTGTTTGAGATGGACAGGGGGAAGGAGATGGAGGAGGAGGAAGAGGAGAGGGAGGAGGAGGCTGAGGGAGGTGGATGGGCATCGCTCAGCGTTGGAGAGGGGGGCAGGGAGTTGTATGGGCTGGAGCTGAGGCTGGAGTCCTGGGGAGGGTGGTTGGTATAGGGGCCGGGGGAACTGGAGGGTTCGAGGGGGAGGCCAGACTTGGGGAACGTACAGGAGGGAGGAAGAGGAGGACTGTCAGGCTTCACCTCAAACTTGAGGAGGTCAAAGTCATTGAGGTACTCCATGGCCAGTGGACTGGGGGGGAGGGAGGGCATGGGGAGAGAGGGAGACGACATGGCCACGGCTTTGGGAACAGACTGAGTTTGTCCGTGTGTCGGGGTTGAGTGTTAATCCACCTCTCTATTTTAGTGCAGCAGCAGTCCATACACAACAACAGGCTTGATGCCTCCAGTCTCTCAGACAGCCCTGGTGTCCAGTTATAGACTGACTGACGACTGTCCTCTGTGGAAAAAACAGTCTTCCTGTGTCCTTGTGTGTTTCTTCTTGGTCCTGTCAGAGAGAGAGCAAATGGCATAGATGATTGTTCTCTCACAGTTGGTGCAAAGTCATCTCTATGTGTTAGGTAGACAGGAACTGAGGTCAAGATAACATCAAGAGGACAGAGAAGATTACAGGATGTGGGAAACAAACACAAGAACAACAATCTGGCCATAGACGGAAGAACAGAATTTAACACTTCATACTGCCAATTACCTCTTCACCAGACCTCTTTCTATATGTCTTACAATTTGTCAGCATGTAGAAGTAATAAACTAGTTACAAAACAATTATAGCAACTTTCCAGAAAGTAGAGAAATCAGGACTCTCACCCTGTGCACTCAATTAAGTGATTTTACAGCAGTATGTTAGGTAGTGCTATTCTCCAGTGTGAGTATGTGTCCAATGGTCTGTTTGTATGTTGAAGTATTAAGCGACTAATCCTCAACAGATCCCCATTGTCTCCCATACACACACACACGCACACACTGATATAGGTGTGCATGCTCATGTTAGGCCCCGCACACACAAATCAACATGATTTGGATATTCCTATATCAACCTGTGCTACATCTACCCACTGATACCAATTATATTTTTTTTATAGAAATTCGTCTTCTTACATTCTTGCCTTACTATATAACTAACACTCCTCTTATATGCCAGTAGTAAACATGCTATTAAGCAGCTAAGACTAATCTCTGATATAGGCTTTATCAAACAATAGAGATAGGTATACCCATATTATACACCGAAGACTTTGTTGTTTTGACACCATGTGTAACATCACATGACTGGAATTGTATGATGCTGAAGTAATTGACCATAGTCAAATCCCACTAATCTTTTTCACTGTGTCTTGCTGTCTGTCATTTCAATGCTATCTGAATTTCGAGGACAAACCAGCAAACACAGTGCACTCTAGATCAGGGTTTCCCAAACTCGGTCCTGGGGCCACCCCTGGGTGCACTTTTCTTTTTGCCCTATCACTACACAGCTGATTAACATAACCAACTCATCATCAAGCTTTGATTATTGTAATCAGCTGTGTGATTCTAGGGCAAAAACCAAATCGTGCACCCAGGGGTGGCCCCAGGACCAAGTCTGGGACACCCTGCTCTAGATAATGAACTGCAATAGAATATAACTTCTACCCCATCTCATAGCTTCAGAATGTTCTTAATTGAAAGACATATAATTCATTTCATAACATAACCAGTCAAAGTACATTTCACTTTTTCAAAAAGCATTCACTAGCATTAGCATTCCCAATAACAGAGGAGATTTCCAAGCCCATGAGATGTAGGGCTCTTTTCAATCCGTATCGCTGAAGTTCCACATTACAGTACATTTTAATATAAAATGATGGGGGCGATGAAACAATGGAAGCCCCATTCATTTTCAATGGAGGGAAGCGAAGTGGGCGGGGGGACCGTTGAGCGACGCGAGCATTGGCGAGGGAGCTTGAACAAAGCCGAACCAAATTTGGGGAAAGCTGAACTTTATGCAAATACTACGCGATGTCGCGGCGCTATTAACCAATCAAAGCTCACTATAGCTTCAAGCCCCTGCTGAATTGTCTGTTTATACCTAGCAGTACCTAGCATGCTTGTTAGCTTGCTAGCACCCACATGAGGGCAAAGCTAGCGTGGCAAGGCAAAATACATGTGCTAGTTAAGAAGGCCTGTTACAGCGTGATTTACATTTAAAGGCAATGTTCCTGCGTTAGCGGAGACTGCATTCACGGTAAACGCTGCATTTGTCGGCTGAATCCGTAATTACCTTAAAATGTCTATTGTGCAATCTGTGTCGCTTCAATGATACAGATTGAATAGTGTCTTAAATCCGATACAATTCATAAAAATTGTTTCAAAGCTAAGGTTGCAACTGAATGAAGACCTGTAACTTTTCTCTGCTGTTTTATTCCTTAAGGGAAGTTGAACTAAGAAACACTTATACAGTGCAGATAATTTATCTGAATATTTTATAAATAAATATTAATTACAAACAACAAACAGACTTTACATCAGGAGACAGCAAAGGCATTCCCCAACATTCACTGAACATCAAAAGATATTAAACTCATACAGAGATGCTCGATCTTTCTAGATTTCTTTTCATGTTAGAACATTTTGAAACTTAAACTGTTGTCTAATTACCACAAAACAAATACATAAACAAACTGAAAATCTGTCTGATCATGTACAAGTGCCTATTTCTAAAAACAGTACTATACTTTTTCATAAAAAACATTTGAAATAGGATTCAGGAACAACAACCACAAAATGTATAGGACACCATCACCCACTATTTCTACAACAAATAATTAGGAACAGCACTGATTATATTGATGATAAACATCATCATTAATGTCAAATTAATAATGAAAACCCATGTCAGACAGATGTTTCTACTGGTTCCACTTCAATGCTCAACACATTAATTGTACCCCCTGATGTCCCTAATGAACCGTGACAGAGAGAGAGCAAACTGTGATGGGGCGCCGCAGAGGCCTCAATCTGGCTTCGGCCCAGAGTAGCGGGAGAGAGAACCAACAGAAAGAAAGAGAGACATGGGGAAAGAGAGAGAAAAAAGTAGAATAGAACTAGGGAAAGATAAAGCCCCAAAAGAGAGACTGATGAGAGGGAATGAGAAAAGGATGTGTAGAGATGGACAGGTTGAAAATAAATTCTTACCGTAGGTCATAGATTGGATGATAGGTTTGGAGGTCCTCTCACCATTTTCCCCACAACAGTGACTAAACTGAATGAGTGATTTACAGACAACGCGTACACAGAGAGAGCGAAAAAAAGAGAGAGAGAGTGTGTGTGCGCATGTGAGTGTGTATGGTACTCTGTCACTGAATATCACTGCTCCCTCTCTCTCCTCTGTTGCAAATCCCTCTCTCCCTCACTTCGTCACGCTCCCCTCTTCTCTCTCACCCTTATAAACCATTCTCTAAAGCCATGGATCTCTGCAATCATGGTTCAAATTTCTCTCTCTCTCTCTCTCTCTCTCTCTCTCTCTCTCTCTCTCTCTCTCTCTCTCTCTCTCGCTCTGCTCTTTCTCTCTCTATATATATCTCTCTCTCTCTCTCTCTCTCTCTCTCTCTCTCTCTCTCTCTCTCTCTCTCTCTCTCTCTCTCTCTCTCTCTCTCTCTCTCTCTCTCTCTCTCGCTCTCGCTCTCTCTCGCTCCCCGACATAAACCCATGCATCTACACCATCCCCCTGCCCAACTCTACACACATGCGCGCACACACACACACACACACACACACACACACACACACACACACATTTATTCTACTATCCTTGTGCGGACCAAGCAATTGATTCCCATTCCAAATCCTATTTTCCCTAACCTGTAAACCTAACCCTAACCCTAACCCTAAACTTAACCCCTAACCCTAATTCTAACCCTAACCCTAAGCCTAAAATAGCCTTTTTCCTTGTGGGGACCGGCGAAATTTCCCCACTTATCCGAATTTTCCTTGTTTTACTATCATTGTGAGGACTTCTGGTCCCCACAAGGATAGTAAAACCAAACACACGCTCACACGCACACACACACACACAGACACACACACACACACACACACACATAGACACATATTAAACCCATCAGGTTGTCACATGCCAGATCATATTGTAAACTATGCTAAGAGTAAGGTGGTCACAACACAAGGAGCGTGCACATCCGGGCACTACGTCACGATGTCACCTTATTAATGCTTTCTTATCAATGTGTCATTTAAGTGAGTTCATTCTCATTCATTTTTTATCTGATATCTGGGGAAGGGACTATGAAGCTATTTGGTCGTTCTTGAATTACAGTGGCATTTGGGCATGGCATTTTGGAAAAAATGAACTTCATTTTCATATATCTTTTTTTATTTAAATCTATTTGGGTACATCATTCTAAATCAACTAATATTGTAGCTTAATGACTTTAACCCTCCCGTTGTCCTAGGGTCAAAATGACCCGCCACTGTGTTGAACCAACTTTATTTAATTTTTATATTTTTGGGATCATTTGTGAGAAGGAGGCAGTGAGACTTTAAAGAAAGTATCAACGGGAGGGTTTTAAATAATAATTACCATTATGATAACATTGTGCCACCAGAAGGAGTAGTAACACCAATGATTGTAACACCAATAGGTCAATTATAAATTAGGATTTTCTGAAATGAAAGCCAGAAATTCTCAAATCTAAGGTCATCAATCCTTTAAAATTAATTTACTAAAGTGATATGATTAATCATGCTCATAATGTTATTTCCCTTCATTTTAAATTTGCTAACACCAAGTGACACTTTGGATTTAGACATACAAACTTAAATGTATGACATACTAAAAGGGTGTGATTAACTAATAATTGTATTTACAGTTTTTGCCTATTGCTTACACACTTTTTGCAGAATTTGGCTCATTATGTCAAAACTCAACACACAAGCCAATCAGACATAGCACTTGGAGATTAACAACTCACATATATGCCAAAATGAAACACTGCAATCAAAACTTAACACTCCTTTCTATAAATGAAATTCTTGCAACACAACCATACACACAAACAACATTTGAATTACTCTTTCATATCACCAGCAACACACTGATGGGCTTTATATAAAACACTGCAGTCTTTGTGTTTCTATTTTTATTGTCATTTTATTGTCATTGTCTTCTGTAAAACTCAAAAGTAGAATTTCTGCACTAATCAAACAGTATTTACAAAAAAGTTTTTACAAAAAAACAAACATTCTTACAGAAATTCTTAACATCAAATTTAGCAACAAAACAAAAGTAAAAAAACAAATCAATTACTGGATAAATTGCTATTGGGGGAAAAAACATATACTTGTTTTGTGTGTGTGTGCGTGTGTGTGTGCGTGTGCGTGTGTGTGGTGGGGGGCGGGGGTGCTTATGGATCACGCCTTCTGTTCGGATCTGGCCACAAGACCTCGTCAACATCACAGGCGATGTCCTTGCGGGCTAGGCATCGGGGAAAATATCGCCTTGTGTGCCGAATCCACCCTTGGAATGATCCCACCTCAATGTCTCCACATGCCTCTTCCATTGCTTGCAGAAGAGTCATGCGGGCATGTGGTTGCCAATCATATACTTTCCACCGCCACGCTGAAAAGAATTCCTCGATTGCATTTAGAAAGGGGCTGTAAGGGGGCAGGTATAAAACTGTGAAATTATTATGGTTGTTGAACCAATCTCGGACCACAGCAGCCCGTTGGAAACTAACATTATCCCAGATGACAACAAACCTGGGCTGCTGTGGTCTGTCCTGCACAACTGCATGTAGTGCATCTAGAAATGCAATGATCTGTCCTGTATTGTAGGGACCTAGAGTGGCATGATGATGCAGGACTCCTTGGACACTACAGTTTTTTTGGATTGCTTACACACTAAAATTAAAAGTAGTACACTATTAGCAAAACCTTACACTCAAGAAGCAAAACATCAGCCCATATTTGCACAACTATAAGCACATTGTCAACCTTACACTTGTTGCAAAACTCTACACACAGTGATTTGCAAAACACTAAACACACTTAACATACATTACACACAAAAATCTATCATGAAGTCACGTCCTTGCAATACCAAAGCACTGACTGTCAAATTACCACACCGTCCAACCAAGTGGTTCAACACAGTCATCAGGTGTGCAAACACTCGTTTGTTAATTGTAGACACACCAATCAGGTGTATAAGCACTATAAAAAAGCAGCAGGTGAGTTCATCGGTCTTCAAGCACAATGGAAAGAGTCAGAGAAAGAGTAAGACGAGGGAGGAGGAGGAGGAGGAGGACGACGAGGAGAACGAGGAGGAGGACGAGGAGAACGAGGGAGAACGAGGAGGACGAGGAGGACGAGGAGGACGAGGAGAACGAGGAGGGAGGACGAGGAGAACGAGGAGGACGAGGAGGAGAATGAGGAGGAGGAGGAGGAGGGAGGAAGGGGGAGGAAGAGGAAGAGGAAGAGGAAGACAAGAAGGTGCTCAAAGAGGACCGAATCTGACAAATGAGATCCGCGCAACACTGGTTGACCACATTGTCAACCACGGCCTGACGCTGAGGGAGGCTGGACTGCGAGTACAGCCAAATCTAAGCCGATATACAGTGGCAAGTGTGATGAGAACATTTCGACTGGAAAATAGGTATTGTAAAAATATCATCATATCAAAAACATCTGCACGGTTTCAGTAACTGCTTACAGTACTATATTCTATGCACTATCAGCACTTCTGTTACCTTTTCCTGTGAAATTACTGTACTATTGTATACTGTTTTTTTTTCTACATAGGATTGAGGGTCAGGGACGACAAGGGGGAAGGCCTCCTATGTTCACAGAACAGCAAGAGAGGGAGATAGTAAACATGGTTTTGGCCAACAATGCTATAACACTCAAGCAGCTCCAAGCTAACATTGTCAATAACCACGCCATTTTCAACGATATCCATCAGGTCTCAACATCAACACTGGCACGCATCCTAAAAAAAACATATTCAAATGAAGCAAATTTATCGAGTGCCTTTCGAGCGCAATTCCCGAAAGGGTGAAACGACTGCGGCATGATTATGCAGAGGTATGTATTCACTTTAGCAGTGTGATCTTGCATACTGTCTCATAATCTTTTACTGTACTGTAATATGTATACTAGATCTACACTGAACTGCACAATTTTGCCTGACACTGTTTTTCAGAGAGTTTTACGAATGGATGGAGAGGAGATCCAGCATGAGTTCATTTACGTAGATGAGGCTGGGTTCAACCTGACGAGAACACGAAGGAGGGGAAGAAACATCATTGGCCACAGGGCTATAGTCAATGTCCCAGGGCAACGTGGGGGTAATATAACACTCTGTGCAGCCATTACACAGAATGGGGGTCCTCCACCGCTATGCCCATATGGGCCCTTACAACACAGCACTCATACTTACATTCTTGGACCAATTGCACAACATAACAGCAGCAAATCAAATCGATCATATGCAATACATTGTTGTCTGGGACAATGTGTCTTTCCACCGCTCTGCTCTGGTTCAGAACTGGTTTCAGCAACATCCACATTTCACCGTCCTATATCTTCCACCATACTCTCCATTCCTCAACCCTATAGAAGAGTTTTTCTCGGCATGGCGGTGGAAGGTATATGATCTCCGTCTCCAGGCTGAGGTACCCCTCATCCAAGCCATGGAGGAGGCCTGTGACCAGATGGAGGTAGCAGCAATGCAAGGATGGATTCGTCATTCAAGACGTTTCTTTCCAAGGTGTCTTGCTAATGACAACATTGCCTGCGATGTTGATGAAATTCTCTGGCCAGATCCAGCTAGGCGAAGAGACAATGTCTAGTTATTTTTTTTATTTTTTTGAACTTACAATACGTAAAGTGACGTTTGGTTACAGTATTATGAATCTCCATGTCAACATTTTGGGCGTGTTGAGAAATAAATGAGTTTCTTCAGTCTGCAACATTGGTCTTGTGTAGTGTTTGGTGAATTTACATTATATTTGTACTTTGTTGAGAGTAGCCTACTCTAATCATAGGAAGTAGAAGTGCTAAAAGTGTTTTAGGTTTATCACAGCAGAGTGTAACTCGTGCAAACAGAGTATAGTAATGTGAAACGTGTGTGTTTCATATGGTAACAAAGTGTGGTTTTTAAAAAGAAGTGTATAGTTTTTACAAGAGTGTTTAATTTTGCAAAGGATCTGTAGTGTTTTGCTAATTGGGTGTGTGGTTGTGCTAATTGTGTGTAGTGTTTTGAAAACACGGGCCCTGTTTTGAAAATCGTGCTTACTGTAATTGCAGCACACAAGGTGATATTTCCCCCACGCTGCCCAGGGACATTTACAACAGCCCTTTGTCCAACTACGTTACGGCCCCGACGCCTGGGTTTGGCCAGATTGAAGCCTGCCTCTTCCACGTAGATGAACTAATGCGGCAGTTCGGCGGCATCAAACTCCAGAACTGTCTGTAACAGAAAATATTGAATAGTGTTACTGAAAACACATACAGTAACTACAATGTCTATATTTTCACACAAGTAGGGGCTGGGTTGGGTGAGTATAGACAAAAACTACAAGCTACAGGCATACTGTACTTTCAAACTGTACACAGTACTGCAACATCACAATGGTATTCCTTTACATATACAGTACTTCACAGCACTACCCATTTTTGTATAGTATAGTTAGTACAGTAATACTGTAATATGATACAGAATCATGTGACACATACGGTAGGTACAGTCTGGAGTAGAAACTTGAAGATATACCTGTTCTCCAGTCGGAATGTCCTTATTATCGATGCTACTGTGTAGCGACTGAGGTTAGGGTGGACTCTTTGCCCAGCCTCCCTCATGGACAGGCCAAGATTTATCACATGGTCCACCAGAGTAGCCCTGATGTCATCTGATATACGTCTCCGCACTGGTCCTCGTCCTCTTCCATGTCCTCTTCCACATCTGACTCCTCTCTCTCTTTGTCCTCCTCTTACTCTGACTCTCATTGCCTCCATGCTTGCAAAGTTCTAAAAATGGCTTACCTGAGGCCTATTTGTAGTGCTAAGGCTCAGACTGATTGGTGTTCTGTTTTCTGTGCAAGTGTTTTCAGGTGTGTATGTAAGTGCATACAATTGCCAGATGAGTTTTGCATTTTGAACAGAGTGTTTTCCCAATGATAACAGGTGATTTCGTTTTTGAACAAAGTGTCTAATGTAAGAAAACGTGTGTAGTGTTTCGCAATAAGTGTGTTACAGAATTACAAACAAAGTGCAAAGTTGACATTGTGTTTAAGCTATGGTTACACTGTGTTTAAGGTATGCTACAAGAAGTTTAGGTATTGAGGCTTTGGTCTAAGCATTCGGTTTTTGTGTGTAAGCAATGGGCAAAAACTGTAATATAGACCTCTCCCCAATAACAGTTTCCCACTGGAGAGAATGCTCAAGGTCCTTGTATATCTTTGTATTTAGTGATTTTCAAGGCAGTTACACCAATACATAAAACTGTGGGACACATATTATACTAGTAAAAAAAGTAGGTATTTTAATAGCCTTCTTTGTTTTTATTGATCCATACAATATATTAAATACTTTTGTTCACTCTCTAGCATTTAAAATAATAGATAGATATTTCTAAATAACAAAAACATGTCGCTATAACTCTACACATCACTACTGGGACAAGCCAATTTGCTTACCCTAAGCACTTTAAACAACGCATAAACATACCGTTTTGCAGTATAAAGGACTTGAAAAATGTTTTGTCATTGATAAACAGTTCAATATAAACAAAAACATATGTGATGTGTAACTATTTGTAATTTTAAAGTGTTTCAAAGGCAAGGGACGCAAATGCCATCTCAATTCAAGAACGAACCTATCGGATTATCATAAAATGCGGTTTTGTGGAGTAAATGGAGTAGGGGAAATAACGTAAATTCTCTTCAAATAATTATTTGACTTTCTACATGAAATAATCAACTCAAAGTTACCAAAGGCACTGGCAAGTGATATAAAAATATCTGGGCATGATCCATGTCCCCTCACACCCTCTTGTCTCTTGGTATTAGCCTCAGAAACAGTGTAATCTCAGTTTTCTTTACCGCTTTGAAATTCATCAAGCGGAGAAACGCATAACAAGCATTTTTTAATGATCCTCTAAAGCTAAACTTGTTCATCCGGAGTCTGTGTCTTAATAACGTCTCGTTAAGGAATCAGTCAGTTAATATTGTCTGCTGAAATCTGATCTGGAGGGTAAACAAAACCAATACATACTGAGACAGGCATGCACACACAGACACCCACACACAAAAACTAAAGGACACGCAAACATTTATTTTTATCTAGGCCATGTTATTTAACTCTATCCAACACAAACATTAAATGATGTTGTCTATTAATCAATCAGATATTGGGCCTTGTGGTGAAAGTACAGCCACCAGAGACAATCCTACTAGAGACAATCCTCTTCCTCTATCTCTCCCTCACTATCTCCCGTCATCTATGTTTCCGGGGGGAAAGCTTAGTGGTTAAACCAACAGGGCCTCCCATGAGTCTGATGGACAAAGAGAGGTACAGAGGAACTTACCTCATTCTTCATGCCAAATACAGATGCAAGATCTTAATTTGATCACTATTTTGTTGCTAAGAATTGTTCTGCACAGCAGGAAATGCAAACTTGTAGTGTACTCATCAACATAACTCAGACATCACAACTCACGTACTGTATAATACCACGTACACAAACCCCAATAGCTGACTCTGTTTCAGCCCATAACCAACCTACATATATCTTTCTCTCCTTTGTAATATCCCTTGTTCTGAGCACTTTCATCTGAACAGTAATACTTGCATCATGATTCAGCAGACCCCCATCCATCCCAGCTCTACTCCAGCAGTGCTTGGAAAGAGTGATGCTATCAATTTTCTCAATTCCTTCAGCTGATTCAAAACATTGTGCTACCATTCAGATGCTCCGATTCCTCACCTCCAGGCAGTCTACCGCAGCAATGGTTGGATACAGTGATTTATCATCAATAAGTCAGCCAGCTATCCTTAAATAACCTCATATTTTATGAATTTATGAAGAGATTTCAATGGTAACTGACTCAATACTCCCAACAACCCATATAACATTTTCCCATTTTTAACCGGAAAATGTAGGGCTATATCTGCATGTTTATCAATGTCAGCTGGCTAACTTTCAGAGGGGATGCTGCTACACCCCTCTGAAATTATGATAGCAAAGTTTTTCTTTAGAGCCACTTATGGTTTCTCTATTGAGTCACTGAAAATTGAGCAGTCTGAGCTGCTATCCACACGAGTAACTGTAATAATCATACTCTGTTCGGCATATGCAGTTTTGAGTGTAATATGTATAATATGTATTTCACTGCTCTTTGTGTCATGTGGTTGAGCAGAGGGCCAGGCTTTGGCCATGGGCAATAATTAGCCACACGAGCAGATTGCTCTTCCTGCCACAGAGCCAGTAACGCACCCCAACCCCTCAGCACAGCGCTGACCCCACAGTCACCCCAGTTTGTTTACCCTAATACGATAAAACAGCTCCTGTCCTGGGTCAAAGGGTCAAAAGAATAGTAGAGAAAATGGAGAATGGAGGAGAGGGACCTGAGGGAGTAAAAGAGCGACCTGGCCTGTTTTTGAGCAGGGCAGGGCACTGACTGAGACAGATGGTGTGAGGTTATGGTCTGGAGGGACCCTCTAACTCCCCCTGATCCCACAGATACATGTCCTAATCCTGACTAACTCTGTTACACGCAGCAGGCTTACACGTCTCACCTCATAAGGGGGCCCCTCCCTCACAGGATCTTTCTCCACTCTCTCACCTCCCATGCTCGCAGTATAGCCTGACCCATTCTTCTGCTTATTTTAGACATGGAAATGACTGTTTATTATTATTTATTATGCCTATGTTATGCCGTTATTATGTATTTTTCTCAGTCCATCCCTCTCCTACTATATCCTGTGCCCATAACAATATTGAAGAAAACATTGTACTGGAAAACGACGCACAGGAAACACAGGTAAATGTCAGGTACACAGTCAGATAATGTTCTACCACAAATAATTAATGGTTTCCCTTTAGTTTTTGCAATTTGTTCTCCTCTTCTAGTTCTTTATTTTCTGAAAATGTATCACCAATTATTCACTGATGCAACAGTTGTTTATCGTCCATCTCCATCCCTCCCCTGTGTGTCTGTGTCTAATCTCAGTATTATTGTAAAAGTGATCTAATCCACCACCTCAACTGTTAAGACCCACTGTATCTTGCCAATTTAAGCCTCCCTCCTTCACTCCCACACCCATCCCTCCCCTTTTCTCACAGACAGTATTATGGGTAGATTCCAATTATGATGAATCGATTTCACCCCACTTCTTAGACGTGAGAGTTACCAATGCTTAAAAAGGTTCTGCATTGTGCTAGTACCATGACTGAGCTGTCTGGCATCAGTTTGAACAGCTGTCTGTGTGTTTACTTGTTTACTTCATGAGTGAGGTCTCGTTGTGAGTGGGATTATCAGGCTAGTCAATGGATTAGAGAGCTGATTCTGCTTCTGTAACTGGTGTCAGATTAACAGATACCCACGCTTTAATAAAGCGTCTTTAATGTAGACATAAGCTGTCAGTAGCCCCATCCCCCTCCCCAATGACTATTGCTTCACCCCCCTACCTGAAGTGTCGATACCCCACACAGATCAATGGTTATTTACCACAGTCCAATGTTAATCACGTTTGACATGTTTTAACATATTTTCTATTAGATGTGTAGGCTCATAATTTCATTTCTCTTGATTCTAAAATGTCCCTACAATTAATTTCTGAATATCCGTACCTGGTCTATGGACCGTAGTGAAATACTGTGTGTATTCATCACAGATGAGCTACTGTGTGCTGCAACTCACCTTTTCCAATTTTTTTGCCATGGCAACCACTCTTCATTTTAATTCGCATACTTGCAGATAACAGCAATTACTGTACCACAAATTACCATTAGTTCCACCTGAATATATGAATGACCCTAGCCGACCATCTCCTCCCAGGAGAATTCTATGTGCCAGTTAGAGAATGGCTCTGGATCTTAATGAGTACAACCTTTCACCAGTATACAGAAGGCTACAGGGATGGATCTGAACAGCCACACAAACATAGGCCTTAAAAATACTAATCTGAATAGACAAAAACACAGACACACAAAGAAAAGACAGGGGGAGACAGACAGACAGAGAGAGAGACAGAGAGACAGAGAGACAGAGAGACAGTGAGACAGAGAGTAGACAGAGACAGAGTTAAAGAGGGATGAAGGGATTAAGGTGGTCGATTCTTTGGCTCCTCTCCCAGACAGAGATGGCACTAAATCTGTTAATTCTCTCCCCTCCTTAGTCCTCCTCCCTCCTCCATTCCTCCTCTAGCTTTCCTCCCTTCCCTTCATCGCTCCCTTCCATCAATGGAAGCAAGTCCCCGCAGGAATGTTCCATCATCTAGTGGAAAGCCTTCCCAGAACAGTGACATTCTAGACGATTTTGTGCTTCCAACTTTGTGGCAACAAAGTTGTTCGACGAGAATGTGTCCACATACTTTTGGTCATGTAGTGTATTTTGAGTATTGGGATTACACTTGAACATATTCATGCAACCATGTAAAGCCTTTCAAAACTCAAAATACACGACCAAAAGTATGTGGACACATTCTCGTCGAACATCTCATTCCAAAATCATGGGCATTAATATGGTGTTGGTCCCGCCTTTGCTGCTATAACAGCCTCCACTCTTTTGGGAAGGCTTTCCACTAGATGTTGGAACATTCCTGCGGGGACTTGTTTCCATTCAGCCACAAGAGCATTAGTGAAGTCAACCCCATCGAATACCTTTGGGATGAATTGGAACGCCGACTGCGAACACTGATGTTGGGCGACTAGGTCTGGCTCGCAGTCGGCGTTCCAATTCATCCCAAAGGTATTCGATGGGGTTGAGGTCAGGGCTCTGTGCAGGCAAGTCAAGTTCTTCCACACCGATCTCGACAAACCATTTCTATATGGACCTCGCTTTGTACACGGGGGCATTGTCATGCTGAAACAGGAAAGGGCCTTCCCCGAACTGTTGCCACAAAGTTGGAAGCACAAAATCGTCTAGAATGTCATTGTATGCTGTAGCGTTAAGATTTCCCTTCACTGGAACTAAGGGGCCTAGCCAGAACCATGAAAAACAGCCCCAGACCATTATACCCCCTGAAATAGCCTAATGCACTAATTTGAAAGGGTGTCCACATACTTTTGTATATATAGTGTATCTAGTATAATATGCACATTATGGTCTTGTAATGCAATGCTTGGGAGATAGATTCATTCTCTACCGCCATATTTCAATCACTTTATAATACCTTTAAGACATTCACACAATACTGTACATAAAATATAGAAAAGTAATCCTAAATGCGTGGCACTACATTTGGGGTTGAATGTAATACTGTATATACATCATGAAAATGATCGGAGAGGTTGAAGGTAAAAGAAGTTCAGGAGTAAAAACAAACAAAATAGAATTATTGTAAAATTGACTGTGTCCATAAAATGTATATAGTATCTACAGTGGCTTGCGAAAGTATTCACCCCCCTTGGCATTTTTCCTATTTTGTTGCCTTACAACCTGGAATTAAAATTGATTTTTGGGGGGTTTGTATCATTTGATTTACACAACATGCCTACCACTCTGAAGATGAAAGAAATAAGAAATAAGACAAAAAAACAGAAAACTTGAGTGTGCATAACTATTCACCCACCCCAAAGTCAATACTTTGTAGAGCCACCTTTTGCAGCAATTACAGCTGCAAGTCTCTTGGGGTATGTCTCTATAAGCTTGGCACATCTAGCCACTGGGATTTTTGCCCATTCTTCAAGGCAAAACTGCTCCAGCTCCTTCAAGTTGGATGGGTTCCACTGGTGTACAGCAATCTTTAAGTAATACCACAGATTCTCAATTGGATTGAGGTCTGGGCTTTGACTAGGCCATTCCAAGACATTTAAATGTTTCCCCTTAAACCACTCAAGTGTAGCTTTAGCAGTAGGCTTAGGGTCATTGTCCTGCTGGAAGGTGAACCTCCGTTCCAGTCTCAAATCTCTGGAAGACTGAAACAGGTTTCCCTCAAGAATTTTCCTGTATTTAGCACCATCCATCATTCCTTCAATTCTGACCAGTTTCCCAGTCCCTGCCGATGAAAAACATCCCCACAGCATGATGGTGCCACCACCATGCTTCACTGTGGGGATGGTGTTCTCGGGGTGATGAGAGGTGTTGGGTTTGTGCCAGACATAGCATTTTAGTCTCATCTGACCAGAGTACCTTCTTCCATATGTTTGGGGAGTCTCCCACATGCCTTTTGGCGAACACCAAATGTGTTTGCTTATTTTTTTTCTGGCCACTCTTCCGTAAAGCCCAGCTCTGTGGAGTGTACGGCTTAAAGTGGTACTATGGACAGATACTCCAATCTCCGCTGTGGAGGTTTGCAGCTCCTTCAGGGTTATCTTTGGTCTCTTTGTTGCCTCTCTGATTAATGCCCTCCTTGCCTGGTCCGTGAGTTTTGGTGGGCGGCCCTCTCTTGGCAGGTTTGTTGTGGTGCCATATTCTTTAAATTTTTTAATAATGGATTTAATGGTGCTCCGTGGGATGTTCAAAGTTTCAGATATTTTTTATAACCCAACCCTGATCTGTACTTCTCCACAACTTTGTCCCTGACCTGTTTGGAGAGCTCCTTGCTCTTCATGGTGCTGCTTGCTTGGTGGTGCCCCTTGCTTAGTAGTGTTGCAGACTCTGGGTCCTTTCAGAACAGGTGTATATATACTGAGATCATGTGACAGATCATGTGACACTTAGATTGCACACAGGTGGACTTTATTTAAGTAATTATGTGACTTCTGAAGGTAATTGGTAGCACCATATCTTATTTAGGGGCTTCATAGCAAAGGGGGTGAATACATATGCACGCACCACTTTTCCGTTATTTATTTTGTATAATTTTTTGAAACAAGTTATTTTTTTCATTTCACTTCACCAATTTGGACTATTTTGTGCATGTCCATCACATGACATCCAGATAGAAATCCATTTAAATTACAGGTTGTAATGCAACAAAATAGGAAAAACACCAAGGGGGATGAATACTTTTGCAAGGCGCTGTATAAGCTGGAAGTAGACGCCTAAGCATTATTGTTCACTAGTTTACTCCAATTAGGGAAGGGGTGGTGGGGTTGGAAAGTAATAAAGGGAAATATATTTTTAAAAAGGATATGTATATGTATGTATATGTATGTATGTATGTATGTGTATGTATGTATATATATTTGCGAGAAAAAAACAACATATGGGGGATTGGAAGTGATGCAGACAATTACATTGATGGAAGTTACAATCTATCGGCAATATTAAAGCTGATCTACCCCCTAAAAAATAATAATAATAACTTTTTTTTTTTTATACTGTATATACACAGAGTGACAGGAATTCAATAGTAATTGCAGAGAATTGTGATAGCGGTATTTAAAGTCTGATAATGATTGTGATTACCGGTAGTCTTTTCAGCCAAGGGGTGCGTCAGCTCTGTGTGGAGGGAATCAACATGTGAGACTCTGACACAGCGGGGGCGAGGGCGACACTCAGACACACACTATAGTGTCTACTGTAAAGTATTGAGGGGGCAAACTCAATATATACTGAACAAAAATATAAACGCAACATGTAAAGTGTTGGTCCCATGTTTCATTAGCTGAAATAAAGATCCCTAAAGTCTTCCATACGCACAAAAAGCTTATTTCTCTCAAATTGTGTGCACAAATTTGTTTACATCCTTGTTAGTGAACATTTCTCTTTTGCCAAGATAATCTATCCACCTGACAGGTGTGGCATATCAAGAAGCTGATTAAACAGCATGATCATTACAAAGGTGCACCTTGTGCTGGGGACAATAAAAGGCCACACTAAAATGTGCAGTTTTGTCACACAACACAATGCCACAGATGTGTCAAGTTTTGACATAGCATGCAATTGGCATGTTGATTGCAGGAATGTCCACCAGAGCTGTTGGCAGATAATTTAATCTTAATTTCTCTACCATAAGCCGCCTCAAATGTTGTTTTAGAGAATTTGGCAGTACGTCCAACCGGCCTCACAACCGCAGACCATGTGTAACTACGCCAACCCAGGTCCTCCACATCCGGCTTCTTCACCTGCGGGATCGTCTGAGACCAGCCACCCGGACAGCTGATTAAACTGTGGGTTTGCACAACCAAAGATTTTCTGCAAAACTGTCAGAAACCATCTCAGGGAAGCTCATCTGCGTGCTCGTCATCCTCACCAGGGTCTTGACCTGACTGCAGTTCGGCATCGTAACCGACTTCAGTGGGCAAAGGCTCACCTTCGATGGCCACTGATACGCTTGAGAAGTGTGCTCTTCATGGATGAATCCCGGTTTCAGCTGTACCGGGCAGATGGCAGACAGCTTGTGTGGTGTCGTGTGGGCAAGCGGTTTTCTGATGTCAACATGAACAGAGTGCCCCATGGTGGCGGTGGGGTTATGGTATGGACAGGTATAAGCTACGGACAACGAACACAATTGCATTTTATCGATGGCAATTTGAATGCACAGAGATACCGTGACGAGATCCTGAGGCAAATTGTTGTGCCATTTATCCGCCGCCATCACCTCATGTTTCAGCATGAGAATACACGGCCCCATGTCGCTAGGATCTGTACACAATTCCTGGAAGCTGAAAATGTCCCAGTTCTTCCATGGCCTGCATACTCATCAGACATGCCACCCATTGAGCATGTTTGGGATGCTCTGGATCAACGTGTACGACAACGTGTTCCAGTTCCCGCCAATATCCAGCAGCTTTGCACAGCCATTGAAGAGGAGTGGGACAACATTCCATAGGCCACAATCAACAGCCTGATCAACTCTATGCGAAGCAGATGTGTCACACTGCATGAGGAAAATGGTGGTCACATTAGATACTGACAGATTTTATGATCCACGCCCCTACTTTTTTTTTTTAAGGTATCTGTGAGCAACAGATGCATATCTGTATTCCCTGTCCTGTAGCTCAGTAAAATCTTTGAAATTGTTGCATGTTACGTTTACATTTTTGTTCAGTGTATATAAAGTGTCAAGCCAACCAAATAAAGTTTATTTAATTTTGAACAAAAAATGCTTTCAGGCTGAAATGTAATTGCTAAAAATGTTCACACCCGTTGTATTTCCTATGATGGCAAACCTTCTTAACATTTTACATTTACGTCATTTAGCAGACGCTCTTATCCATAGCGACTTACAAATAGGTGCATTCACCTTATAGCCAGTGGGATAACCACTTTACAATGTATTTTTATTTTATTATTATAATTTTTTTGTGGGGGGTTGGAGTAAAGGGGGGGTAGAAGGATTACTTTATCCTATCCCAGGTATTCCTTAAAGAGGTGGGGTTTCAAATGTCTCCGGAAGGTGGTGAGTGACTCCGCTGTCCTGGCGTCGTGAGGGAGCTTGTTCCACCATTGGGGTGCCAGAGCAGCGAACAGTTTTGACTGGGCTGAGCGGGAACTATGCTTCCGCAGAGATAGGGGAGCCAGCAGGCCAGAGGTGGATGAACGCAGTGTCCTCGTTTGGGTGTAGGGACTGATCAGAGCCTGAAGGTACGGAGGTGCCGTTCCCCTCACAGCTCCGTAGGCAAGCACCATGGTCTTGTAGCAGATGCGAGCTTCAACTGGAAGCCAGTGGAGTGTGCGGAGGAGCGGGGTGACGTGAGAGAACTTGGGAAGGTTGAACACCAGACGGGCTGCGGCATTCTGGATGAGTTGTATGGGGTTTAATGGCACAGGCAGGGAGCCCAGCCAACAGCGAGTTGCAGTAATCCAGACGGGAGATGACAAGTGCCTGGATTAGGACCTGTGCCGCTTCCTGTGTAAGGCAAGGTCGTACTCTCTGAATGTTGTAGAGCATGAACCTACAGGATCGGGTCACCGCCTTGATGTTAGCGGAGAACGACAGGGTGTTGTCCAGGGTCACGCCAAGGCTCTTCGCACTCTGGGAGGAGGACACAACGGAGTTGTCAACCGTGATGGCGAGATCATGGAACGGGCAGTCCTTCCCCGGGAGGAAGAGCAGCTCCGTCTTGCCGAGGTTCAGCTTGAGGTGGTGATCCATCATCCATACTGATATGTCTGCCAGACATGCAGAGATGCGATTCGCCACCTGGTTATCAGAAGGGGGAAAGGAGAAGATTAGTTGTGTGTCGTCAGCGTAGCAATGATAGGAGAGGCCATGTGAGGATATGACAGACCCAAGTGACTTGGTGTATAGCGAGAATAGGAGAGGGCCTAGAACTGAGCCCTGGGGGACACCAGTGGTGAGAGCACGTGGTGCGGAGACAGCTTCTCGCCACGCCACTTGGTAGGAGCGACCGGTCAGGTAGGACGCAATCCAAGAGTGAGCCGCGCCGGAGATGCCCAGCTCGGAGAGGGTGGAGAGGAGGATCTGATGGTTCACAGTATCAAAGGCAGCAGACAGGTCTAGAAGGACAAGAGCAGAAGAGAGAGAGTTAGCTTTAGCAGTGCGGAGAGCCTCTGTGACACAGAGAAGAGCAGTCTCAGTTGAATGACCAGTCTTGAAACCTGACTGGTTTGGATCAAGAAGGTCATTCTGAGAGAGATAGCAAGAGAGTTGGCTAAAGACGGCACGCTCAATCGTTTTGGAGAGAAAAGAAAGAAGGGATACTGGTCTGTAGTTGTTGACATCAGAGGGATCGAGTGTTGGTTTTTTGAGAAGGGGTGCAACTCTCGCTCTCTTGAAGACGGAAGGGACATAGCCAGCGGTCAAGGATGAGTTGATCAGCGAGGTGAGGTAAGGGAGAAGGTCACCGGAGATGGTCTGGAGAAGAGAGGAGGGGATAGGGTCAAGCGGGCAGGTTGTTGGGCGGCCTGCCGTCACAAGTCGCAAGATTTTATCTGGAGAGAGAGGGAAGAAAGAAGTCAAAGCATAGGGTAGGGCAGTGTGAGCAGGACCAGCAGTGTCATTTGACTTAACAAACGAGGATCGGATGTCGTCAACCTTCTTTTCAAAATGGTTGACGAAGTCATCCACAGAGAGGGGGGATTCAGCAGGGAGGAGAATGTGGCAAAGAGCTTCCTAGGGTTAGAGGCGGATGCTTGGAATTTAGAGTGGTAGAAAGTGGCCTTAGCAGCAGTGTAAATTCAGTATCATATCAAATTTTGTATCATATTGTACAACAGCTGATCATTTCAGCTGTTATTTCCTGATAGTTGCTGGTTGAAAATACAATCAACCCAGGACGTTTTAATCAGCAGGTTTTGCATGGGTGGAGTTGCATATAAGTTAATAGACCAGTTCCAAACATCTCTGCCAACAACAGCTAGTTTTCAGGTTAGGGCTACAGTTTCCTCTCATTAGGAAAACTGTGGTTAATGCACCACTTTGCTTAATGCACCACCTTCCCCTCCTCACTCAGACCACTCCCAGACAGGCCTAGCAACATTCTTGCTTGAGAAATAGTTTTTTGCCCAAAAACTATTTTTGTTTATTTTTGACCACTTTCATGGAAAACTGTTACAGTAAGGTACTTAATTGTTACCCAGAAATTATTTGATATTAAAATGAAAGAAATGCTTTATTTCTTATTTTTTATATAATGTTCTGGGGAGGACCCCCTGCCAAAATTGGTTCCCCCGGACTACTTCAGCATCCTGACTCAACATGGTCAAGATACTGTTGGTACACAACCTGTCCTGATAACCTGCCTTATCCTGGCTGTATTTAGTTTGGAACTGGAACATTTTTGGCATAAGGGGGTTAATGTAGCCTAATACAAAACGTCCTTTCATATTGAGAGATGGTTGAACAGTAAGCACAGACAGTCAAATTAAGACAATATATCCAAGAGAGGATATTAAAGTAAGTGTTTATCTCTCTAATTCCGATGATTAACTGCCAAGTGCATGAAAGCCAATGATAAAAGAGATCAATATAAGATCCTGTGTCTTTTCTCTGTCTTCTCTCCTCCCACCCACTCCACCATCCACCCCATGAAGACAGTCCACAGAGCTGCCAAGGAGTGTGGAAATGTATTTCAAACAACTACAATCACACATAACTATCTATGGCTTATAACAGTTATGGACAAGATAATGCATAGAATCATCAGACACAGACAGATTCAACAATATGAGAAGTTACAGGTGTAGGATCTTAATTTGACCTATATTGTCACAGCAAAATAATCCTCCAGCAACAGGATTTGAACGTTTTAGTCTTGATCGGTGGTTAGGCTATTAGCTGGCCAAAAGTAGGCTACATGAAAAGTGCAAAACTGTTAATATCACTGTTTGTTAGTGTGCATTTTCAGTATGAATTTATACAAATCACAAAGCTCATCTGCATTTCCTGCGGTGCAGGAATGGTGGTAGAAACATATTTTCAAGTTTTAATTACAGAGTTTGTAGAAGCAGCTTTTCATTCAATTTCCATATGAATAGCTCGTTAATATTGTCTCCTGGCATCAGAGCGTACTTAGCACACCAGCCAGCCAAAGCCCATATTTGACTCATTCCACCATCTTTAGAAATAGGGCCATGGCATGGTTGCTAATGACAACCAGCAAGACTGCTTCTCAGCAGCTCATGTGTTTGGTGTTCTAGATTATGAGTCTTTCTGTTGCTGAGGTCCTCCTTTCATTTGTTGGGGTTGGTCGCCACCTGCTGTTAGGGATAATTATAGGAGGCCTTCTGTAGATGTCCTCTGCTGGTTAAAGAATTATCATCCAGAGTGGTAATTCTGTGTTTAAACAGTGAATGCAGTTTGGAAGGTAAAATCATTTACCTCCGTTTATTATCCTATTATGAACCAAACCATAAAAAGGATGACATTCTCGGTGTGTCTTCCAGTACAGCATTTTTATTCATTCATATGGTATACTCATACATCATTTTTAAAGTAAATGTTTTCTATAAAATATATTACCTTTCAGTCCATGAAAGCAGAACTAGATATAAATATTTAATTTAATTATAAGCAACAACTCATTTTCAAGTTTCAACCATGGCAATCAACGTTCACAGCAGTCAAATTGCATTGCAGATTTAGAAATAACATTCTAATAGACACATTCCTTTCTTTAGTCGAGCTTAGCCACATAGCTTAGTATACATAAACAATAATAATACAAAATAAAGTGTAACTCTCAATGATGATAATAAAAATGCTCCAATGTTTGGCCCCTTAGCATTATAGCATGACAGTGTTTTAGCAATTTTTTATGTGCAGACAACAATTCAGTAGATTTTCAAAAGTAGCAAACACCATTCGAATAGCTGCAAAACAGTTCAGCAGGTTTCCATTGAGATGACAGGAAAGCAGACAGTGAGGGCAAGGGACAGACATAGACGGACTAGGAATAGGATGTGTGTGTTCCAATAATACTGCAGTAGGTAAGTTATGCTTAGCGATGTCCGTATCATTTTGCACTCTAAGCCATTTATCTTCCCCTCCCCCTCTCTCTCTTTCTCTCTCTATATATGTGTGTCCCCTCTCTCTCTAGAGTCTAGATTCTCCCTCACATATTTCTCCGCTTCCACATTGGACCAAATGCGGCCCAGTTGTCATGACAACCCTCTGGCTGGTTGGTCTGAAGCAGCTGAATTCCATCGGCATTACAACAGCTCGCTGTTACCAGATGCTGAGTTGACGCTGTCTGGAAGAGCACAGAACGAGAGACATTCCTGATTACTGATTCATCTCATTAAACACGATTTGATCAGATAATTAACAACAGTGAAGTCATGTTTGAGTTCTATTCCGACCTAAGGGGAGATTGAAAATGTTGCTTAGTTTAGACTGAAACACACACATGTTTGTTTTACTATCCTTGTGGGGACCAAACAAAATCCTAACCCTAACATTAACACCAAACCCTAAAATAGCCATTTTCCTTGTGGAAACTGGCAAAATGTCCACAGATTTTCCTATTCTTGTGAGGATTTCTGGTCCCCACAAGGATAGTAAAACCAAAAACACACAAATATAGCTGTATCCAAAGAAATATAGCTGTTTTTATGCATTAAGTATGAGAGGAAACAGATGCTCCCATTCTCACAGAGACAGAGACAGAGGCAGAGACAGAGAGAGAGAGAGAGAGAGAGAGAGAGAGAGAGAGAGAGAGAGAGAGGGGGGGAGAGAGAGAGAGAGAGAGAGAGAGAGAGAGAGAGAGAGAGAGAGAGAGAGGGAGAGGGAGAGAGAGAGAGACAAGGACATTTCATGGATTTGTTTCTGTTCTGGAGTAGTCTAGGTTTGTTCACTGGGGGTTTGTGATTTGGGTGCTTCTCAAGATTATTAGGGCCATCCATGTCAGTGCCTGGGGTAAATGAAGACAGGAAATACTGTAACAGTCAGACATGGTGTGATCATGAGGCACATATTAACACACACCCATGGACTAATACAAGCATACTGACTAACTATTGGACAGACAGACAGACAGACAGACAGACAGACAGACAGACAGACAGACAGACAGACAGACAGACAGACAGACAGACAGACAGAAGCATACAGACTGACAGGTGTACCTGTGTCACAAGACATAGCCTTTCTGTTCCTCTGGGGTTTCACTGGGGCTTGAGGTCTCACTTCTTCCTCACCTGGACACCATATACCACCGTCAATCATACAATGTCATAGTCTTTGACTGTAATGACAAAATTATATTGGCTTAATTTGTTAATACCTTGACTGAAAGCCAGGTCAGCCAATCCCAGCACTGGCTTGCTGAATGCGTATGGTGCAGGAGGATGGATCAGCCTTTCATTGGCATACTCGTTTGGAGAAGACATATAGGATGTCTTCGGCTGAAAATAAATGGGGCACAAAATCAATAAAATTATCAATTAATATCTAAACATAACCACACATGGCCAGTTTATAAGGTACACCCATCTAGTCTCAGGTCGGACCCCCCTTTGCCTCCAGAACAACCGGAATTATTCGGGGCATGGAAACGTTTCTCAATTGGTATCAAGGGACCTAACGTGTGCCAGGAAAACATTCCCCACACCCTTACACCAGCGGCACTAGCCTGTACCGTTGACACCAGGCAGGATGGGGCCATGGACTCATGCTGCTTACTCCAAATCCTGACTCTGCCATCAGCATGACGCAACAGGAACCAGGAATTGTCGGAGCAGTCAATGTTTTTCCACTACTCAATTGTCCAGTGTTGGTGTTCGCGTGGCCACTGGAGCCGCTTCTTCTTGTTTTTAGCTGATAGGAGTGGAACACGGTGTGGTTGTCTGATTGCTGCAATAGCCCATCCGTGACAAGGACCGTTGAGTTGTTCGTTCCAAGATGCCGTTCTGCAAACCACTGTTGTACTGCGCCATTATTTGCCTGTTTGTGGCCCCCCTGTTAGCTTGTACGATTCTTGCCATTCTCCTTCGACCTCTCATGTTTGTCACACCATTCTCGGTAAACCGTAGACACTGTCATGCGTGAAAAGCCCAGGAGGCTATATGTTTCAGAGATAGTGGAACTGGCGCGCCTGGCACTGACGATCATACCACTCTCGAAGTCGCTTAGGTCACTCGTTTTGCCTATTCTAACGTTCAATCGAACAGTAACTGAATGCCTCGATGCCTGTATGCCTGCTTTATATAGCAAGCCACCGCCATGTGACTCACTGTCTGTAGGAGCAAACCATTTTCGTGAACTGGGTGGTGTACCTAATAAACTGGCCACTAAGTGTATAATTTCCAGTATACTAATGTATTCACATCAATATGACAACCAGAAGCATATGCAAAGACAGACACACCTTTTCAGGAATGGGAGGTGGCTGTCCCTCTGCATCTCTGCCTCTATCTCTCTCTTTCCTTTCCATTCTTCCACCATCCCTATCTCCGTCTGCTTCCTCGTCTGCACCTGAAGATAAAGATGGAGTAATAATATCACTCTTCGATTTTATAAATAATGAAGCAGATACATTAAAGCTGCAATATGTAACTTTTTGGGCGACCCTACCAAATTCACATAGAAATGTGATTTATAGATCTGTCATTTTCACTGAAGGCAAGTCTAAGAAGTGCTAGATATGTTTTATGTGCACTATTTCTATGCTTCACGTTCTTAAGTTGCGTTTTTGCGTCTTTTATTTTTGATTTTGTACACCAGCTTCAAACTACAATATTTTTGGTTATTGAAAATATATTTCACAGCGGTTTAGATGGTACAATGATTCTCTACACTGAATTATCATACCATCTTAGCCATATACATTGCTTGTTTTGTCACATAAACTGAAATTAGGCAACTTATAAAAAAAATTGCAACCAGGAAATGGCGGAGTGATTTCTGCATATTGCACCTTTATATTAACACAACAGTGTGTAAGAGACAGGTGCAGTACCAGAGCTCTCCTGTAGATGTCTCTGTTTCAGTTTGGACTGGTTGGGTTTGCTGCTCTGGGGAGGCGGGTCTGGTTTAGATGCACTCATAGAAACCCGTCCAGGGGGAACCCCTCCTCCACCCCTCCACCCTTCCACCTGTCCTACAGCAGTGTCTGAGCGCAGGTGTCTTTCCGTCTGTGTGTCAGAGTGCTTCTGTCTGTCGATGGTTGCCTCCATGTTTTTCTGGGAGTCAGTCTCAATTTTAGGTGATGGAGTTCTGTCTGATGGGTAAGGGGGCAGAGGCCTCTGAGCCAGATGTTGTCCCTGGGCTTGTCTGTCAGACTGTCTGCCTGACTGCCTGCTCTCTATCCACTGTCTGTCTATCTGTATGTCTGTCGGTCGTCTCTCTATCCACTGTCTGTCTATCTGTATGTCTGTCGGTCGTCTCTCTATCCACTGTCTGTCTATCTGTATGTCTGTCGGTCGTCCCTCTGCCCACTGTCTGTCTGTCTGTTGTTTGCTCACCGTCCACTGTCTATCTCGATCAAACTGTCTGTCGATCTGTCTTTGTGTGTGTCTGTCAACTGTCCACTGTCTTTCCATGTGTCTATCTGCATTCCTGCCTTCTGTCCAATATCTGTCCATCTGTCTCTCTGCCGTTCTTCCCTCTGTCCATGTTTTGTCTGACAGTTTGTCCTCAGTCCAGTGCCGGTCAGCCTGTCTGTCAGCCGGTCTTATTAATGTCCTCTCTCTGTCTGTGTGAAGCCCCTCTGTCCACTGTCTGTCCTCTGACCAATGTCTGTCTGTTTCGGCAGGTTGCTCGTGCTCTGTCTCTAGCTCTGATGGCTGTAAAAAACACAGAGGAAAGATGAGAAGAGATATTATAACCATGAACTCATCAACCAGTAATAATGTTTTCTACCACAAGTGATACAGCATAGACTGTACCTGGCTGGGTGAGTAGAAGGGGTGTCTGCTGCCCGGCATGCCAGGCTGTGGTGGTATGCTCTGCACTGGCTGCAGGCTCAGGCTCACTGGCTCCTCCCTCCTCTGGTCCTCCACCTTCCCATCAGCCCCCTCACCAGGAGAGCAGGCCCTGGCAGCAGAACGAGGGGGCTGCAGCAGCGTGTAGACATTCTCAGTGGCTGTCCTGAGAGAGAAAAGAGCAAAGAGGACAGTCAGAGAAACAATGACAGAGTCAACCAAGAATTTGCTCTGTGGCCCCTGGATTGTATTTGAATTGGTGTGGATAACAAATGCCCCTCTGGCCCTGTTTTGGCTTTCTAACCAAGCAGGCTATGCAATAATAATGTTATAATATTGGGATAGAATATATTAGACTTGCATAATTTTTTACATCTTTATTCATTAGACTGCATTATCATTGCCATCATTCTCTTGCATCTCATAATCTAAGTGGGAGAAGGGCAACAGCTGTCATCTACATCTGTTTACACATACTGGTGTCATTTACATCGGTTTACACATACTGGTGTCATTTACATCTGTTTACACATACTGGTGTCATTTACATCTGTTTACACATACTGGTGTCATCTACATCTGTTTACACATACTGGTGTCATCTACATCTGTTTACACATACTGGTGTCATCTGCTGTGCTCTCCGGCAGCATGACCATTCCTCATGTCAACACAGCACTGCTTCCCAGCACTGATTTAGACTATTAGCACACAGGGCACACAGAGCTTGCACTTAATGCTCATCATACTAACAGAGAGCATGAAAGGTAGAGAGAGAAAAAGAGTGATACATATTCATAAAGAGGTAAGGGGTATACATATGTTATTAAGTGAAAGTCAAGATAATGTGACACTGATATAAATCATGCTGTGTAGATTGCACAGCTTTATATACAGTGAGGGAAAAAATATTTGATCCCCTGCTGATTTTGTACGTTTGCCCACTGACAAAGACATGATCAGTCTATAATTTTAATGGTAGGTTTATTTGAACAGTGAGAGACAGAATAACAACAACAAAATCCAGAAAAACGCATGTCAAAAATGTTATAAATTGATTTGCATTTTAATGAGGGAAATAAGTATTTGACCCCTCTGCAAAACATGACTTAGTACTTGGTGGCAAAACCCTTGTTGGCAATCACAGAGGTCAGACGTTTCTTGTAGTTGGCTACCAGGTTTGCACACATCTCAGGAGGGATTTTGTTCCACTCCCCTTTGCAGATCTTCTATAAGTTATTAAGGTTTCGAGGCTGACGTTTGGCAACTCGAACCTTCAGCTCCCTCCACAGATTTTCTATTGGATTAAGGTCTGGAGACTGGCTAGGCCACTCCAGGACCTTAATGTGCTTCTTCTTGAGCCACTCCTTTGTTGCCTTGGCCGTGTGTTTTGGGTCATTGTCATGCTGGAATACCCATCCACGACCCATTTTCAATGCCCTGGCTGAGGGAAGGAGGTTCTCACCCAAGATTTGACGGTACATGGCCCCGTCCATCGTCCCTTTGATGCGGTGAAGTTGTCCTGTCCCCTTAGCAGAAAAACACCCCCAAAACATAATGTTTCCACCTCCATGTTTGATGGTGGGGATGGTGTTCTTGGGGTCATAGGCAGCATTCCTCCTCCTCCAAACACGGAGAGTTGAGTTGATGCCAAAGAGCTCGATTTTGGTCTCATCTGACCACAACACTTTCACCCAGTTCTCGTCTGAATCATTCAGATGTTCATTGGCAAACTTCAGACGGCCCTGTATATGTGCTTTCTTGAGCAGGGGGACCTTGCGGCCGCTGCAGGATTTCAGTCCTTCACGGCGTAGTGTGTTACCAATTGTTTTCTTGGTGACTATGGTCCCAGCTGCCTTGAGATCATTGACAAGATCCTCCCGTGTAGTTCTGGGCTGATTCCTCACCGTTCTCATGATGATTGCAACTCCACGAGGTGAGATCTTGCATGAAGCCCCAGGCCGAGGGAGATTGACAGTTATTTTGTGTTTCTTCCATTTGCGAATAATCGCACCAACTGTTGTCACCAATCTTTCTGATTGAGAGGGGGTCAAATACTTATTTCCCTCATTAAAATGCTAATCAATTTATAACATTTTTGCCATGCATTTTCTAGATTTTTTGGTTGTTATTCTGTCTCTCACTGTTCAAATAAACCTACCATTAAAATTATAGACTGATCATTTCTTTGTCAGTGGGCAAACGTACAAAATCAGCAGGGGATCAAATACTTTTTTCCCTCATACTAGTTGGGTGTGTGTGTGTGTGTGTGTGTGTGTGTGTGTGTGTGTGTGTGTGTGTGTGTGTGTGTGTGTGTGTGCATGTGTGTGTGAGTGTGATACTGAGGATTCACAAACCCTGTGGGTGCCGTGGCAACAGTGTGACACTCCTCCCCACACCCATCTCTGCCAGACTCTGGCCCCTGATTGGAGAGCGTTGAGTTGCGGTTCCTACGGAAACCAAAGATGGCCAGCATATTGCGTCTTTTCTTTCGCCTGAGAGAGTGGGCTTTATGGAGAGAGGACAACTGACTGACATAGGGAAAAGGAGATGGAAAGGGTAGAGAGAGATGAGGGGGACAAAATAGGAAGAAGATAAAGGATGAAGACAAAAGGCAGATATAAAGAGAGACATAAACTGACCATAGCTATACAGTAAAAATACACTGAGTGTACAAAACATTAGGAACATCTTCCTACTATTGAGTTGCTGGCCCCTGTTGACTCCAATGCTTCCCACAATTGTGTCAAGTTGGCTGGATGTCCTTTGGGTGGTGGACCATTCTTGATACACACAGGAAAGTGTTCTTGACACACTCAAAGCGGTGCGCCTGGCACCTACTACCATACCTCGTTCAAAGGCACTTCACTATTTTGTCTTACCCATTCACCCTCCGAATGGCACACATACACAATCCATGTCTCAATTGTCTCAAGGCTTAAAAATCCTTCTTTAACCAGTCTCCTACCCTTCATCTACACTGATTGAAGTGGAATTAACACGTGACATCAATAAGGGATCATAGCTTTCACCTGGTTTCACCTGGTCAGTCTGTCATGGAAAGAGCAGGTGTTCCTATTGTTTTGTACACTAAGTATATGTCTATATCATAAGTCATATTTCTGTTCAGTTTGTCCCTAGTCAGCACCTGTACTTTTACTTATTCACCCTGTCATCAGACCCCATATGTTTCTCTGGGCTGCTGCCTGAAACGTAACACTTCCTGGCAGTGAGAGACGTTGCTAGGATACCATTCATGGCACAGAACGCTTTATCCAGAGTACATTCATTTAGAAATATGCTTAACAGTAAATGTAATAATACTAAAAGCATCCACTTAACCAGATGATCTGCTGTGTGGGTGTACTTTAGCATGGACCAGCATTACTCTGCCAGCATGTGACAAGAGGAGAGGGTACTCTCTAAAACTATTACTAAAGGCAGAGCTCACCTAAAATCCTTATCCTGAAAGTAGTCTATGGACTAATGGAAAGTAGGCCTATGCTAAATGACTTGAGTTGTAGTTACCTTGGAGGTGATTCATGCAATTTAGATCATGATTATGGTGTGCCATTCACTCCTATTGTTTTTTGATAGAGAGCGAGGGAGAAAGAGAGAGAGAGAGATAGATAGAGACAGATAGAGAGAGAGAGAGAGAGAGAGAGAGAGAGAGAGAGAGAGAGAGAGAGAGAGAGAGAGAGAGAGAGAGAGAGAGAGAGAGAGAGAGAGAGAGAGATCTACCTATCAGGGAGGACTCTCTTGGAGTAGAAATCTGGGAGTCCATCATCAAGAGGGGTGACAGTTCCATTTTCAGTGCAATGCTGGGGACGGGGAGAGAGATATTTCAGAATTATGATACTATTCTTATACATCCACAAATTCATATTCCAGAAATAAAGACTGATTTCCCACACTGTTTGTAAGTACTTATTGGAGGGGCTTACAATTTTTTACATTTTTAATGTTCTGTTGGTAATAACACAAATGGATTATACTAGCTTCAGAGAGATGACTTAACCCAATTGGAGTAATTCTCTTAGTATAGATTACCCTGGACCCAATCCATTCTGAAAAATAGAGCAGCACACTGCCACTGCCGGGAGGCCCTAACATTTGGGAATATGCAGTGGGAATTATGCATGAGCCATAAATTAAGTTAAAAGTTATATTATCATTACTTTAATCACATGAATAATCGTTCTTTTGGAATAGAATATGTGCTTGGGCACGCATGCAAAATGTATAACTAATGGCTATATTAAATGCTTGTTAAATAAACCAGATGTATCAATTTTAACATCTAGTCTATTTAACAAGCAATTAATATAGCCATTAGTTATACATTTTGCTTGTATCATAAGGGAATATTATCTTTGTAGTTGTCATTAGCTATGCAAATAACATCTGTATTTTGTCTTATTAATATGAAAGTATCTCTATGTAACTCCATGAGTTTTTAAAGTTCACTTATCTTTAACTATGTGTTGCCATATCAGTATCTCCTTAAATTGATCATTTATTAGCTAATATTTAGCTAATACATTTTAGTCATTTAGCAGACGCTCTTATCCAGAGCGACTTACAGTTAGTGAGTGCATACATTTTTCAATATATCTACATATTTACGCTTCTGCACTCAGATGAGAAATCTACTACAGCAGGGGCCTCTCTGTGTATACAATATTCATAAGTGAATATATAAGTGAATATAGATCCTGTATTTCCATATTCATAGTTAAGTATCACACACAGCCTGAGCAGTTCAGAGCAGTATATATTCCATATGGGGGTGAGATCCTGAGGTCAGCTTCCTCTTACTGTGTCAGAGGGGGCGTGTCCTGCTCGGTGCCTCCGTGGGGGCCTCGGCCTAACCCGCGTCACATGATGTAGCGGTGCACCCTGGGTAGGGAGCTCAGACAGCCCCTCACAGGATGCAGAGCGAGAGAGGGCCGAGAAAGAAGAGGACGCAGAGGCGGGCGGGGAGGAGCTGGAGTCATCACACAGGCCTGAAAGAGAGAGAGAATAAAATATGGAAAGATGACGAGATGAGAGCGAAACAGATGCATAAAAGGGAGCGAAATGGAGAAGGAAGTGGCGAGGTGGTAGAAGTTCTCATAGGAGTCATGTGGAGCTGTCATCTGTGCTTGAAATAAATACTGTTTAAAAACTACAACAATTGGCAAGTGCACTCAAATATGTTGAGGCAGGAATGGGTTCAGGTTGGCATGAACACCAGCCATTAATGGCTCACTCAGAGAGAGAGGGAAAGGGAAAGAGGGAGAGAAAAACAGACACAGCAGGACACAGTCACTAATGGACCTCTAAAAGAGAGAACAAGCTGGGAGGAAGAGAGAGGGAGATAGAGAGATAGTGGGACGGAGACATACTCACTCAGTCTGGTAGAAACGGGTCGTATTCGTCTAGTTCTAGAGCTGTGCTTCTTAATGGCAATTGTGTCCTAGAGACGGAAGAAAAATATGTCAAAACACAAACACACACATCCTAAACAGACAATCCCAACACACAATGCTTACTATGCTGGTGCCCAGCTCCTCGTCAGTGATGTCCAGAGAGTCTCTGTGTCTGTGTGACCTCCGGCCTGTCCCTCCGTCACATGTCCCCTCCCAGCGCTTCACCTGGGACACCTGACGCGTCTGGGACAGGGAGCAGACACTAGACATGAATAAATGTATTATGAAGGTTGTTATGAATGATACTGCAACACTCATAAAGGTGTTATGACTGGTTTCATAAAGGTGTTATAAAGGTTGTTATGAATGATACTGCAAAAGTGTATAATGGTGTTATGAATGCCTTATGTGTGCCCCTTCAAGTAAAGTGTTACTGATAATGGTAGGCAAAAGGTGACAGAATCAATATCAGGACTATAGACAGACAGAGACACAAACAGACAGACAGACAGACAGACAGCAGCATGTCTATACCAGGGTCTTGTGAGTGGCGTAGAGCTCCTGCAAGATCTGATCCACAATGGAGTTGGTGAGATAGGAAACCACTGAGAGCTTCACCTCTCTGGGAGAGGGGGAGAAAGACAAAGAGAGGGGAGGGATCAGGAGAGGGAAGGCAGGGCGGAGGAGGGGGAAGACAGTATGATGGAATGAGTTCACAGATACCCACACTGATTAAATTGAACAAAGAAGACTGCATCGCTTATCTTCCTCCTTCAGCTCCCCCTCTTCTTTCTTTCTTCCTTCCATCCATCCATCCATCCATCCATCCATCCATCCATCCATCCATCCATCCATCCATCCATCCATCCATCCATCCATCCATCCATCCATCCATCCATCCATCCATCCCTCCCTCCCTCCCTCCCTCCCTCCCTCCCTCCCTCCCTCCCTCCCTCCATCCCTCCCTCCCTCCCTCCCTCCCTCCCTTTCTTACTCCAGCACACGGTGGATGTCCTGAGCTGCTCGCTCCATCATGGCCGTCCGGATGGCAGAGCGTGGGATGGAGACGCGCTCAGAGACGGACGAGAGCGGAGGACTCAATCTCTCTGCTGCAGAGGAGGACAGCGGGCACAGCTCACGACAGAGAGACACCATGGAGTCAACTATCACCTGTCAATCAACAAGCCAATTAAACAATCAATCAATCAATAACTCAATCAATCAATCAATCAAATATTCAACCAATCCCTGTGTTGCCTAATTGATTAAGAAATAATGGCGAAGTAAATAAAACATTTATATAAATATGTGATGTATTGAGGATTGCACCTGTAGTTCCTTGTCAGCTGCCTTGGCCAGTTCTCCTGCCAGTGAGTCCAGTTTCTGTCTGACTGGCCCATCTACTGACAGGACATGAGCTAGCTCACAGAGAGAGGGGTACAGCTGAGAGAGAGAGAGAGAGAGAGAGAGAGAGAGAGAGAGAGAGAGAGGGGGGGGGGGGGGGTGTCATATTAATACACAAAGCCATGGGTCTTTCTATTAATAATGGGGCCAATGTGTGACATTGGGATCAAAATGTCAAAATGATTTTCATGCAGTTCCACATGTGTACTTAGAGGAATAAAAGTGAATATATGCGAGAGAGAGACAGAGTGAGTGAGTGAGTGAGTGAGAGAGAGAGAGAGAGAGAGAGAGAGAGAGAGAGAGAGAGAGAGAGAGAGAGAGAGAGAGAGAGAGAGAGAGAGAGAGAGAGAGAGAGAGAGAGAGAGAGAGAGAGAGAGAGAGGGGGTGTGGGGGTGTCATATTAATACACAAAGACATGGGTCTTTCTATAAATAATGGGGCCAATGTGTGACATTGGGATCAAAATGTCAAAATGATTTTCATGCAGTTCCACATGTGTACTTTGAGGAATAAAAGTGAATATATGCGAGAGACAGAGTGAGAGAGAGAGAGAGAGAGAGAGAGAGAGAGAGAGAGAGAGAGAGAGAGGGGTGTGGGGGTGTTATATTAATACAAAAAGACATGGGTCTTTCTATAAATAATGGGGCCAATGTGTGACATTGGGATTAAAATGTCTAAATGATTTTCATGCAGTTCCACATGTGTACTTAGAGGAATAAAAGTGAATATATGCATATGTACCCATAACTCCACCTATACAACAACATAGGCCTAGGACTATACATCCTTTAAGCAGGGTTCATACAGACATTGGCAAGTCAAATTCAATGTTATACAATTGTATATATACCCCCACCCCCCTCCCCCCAAAAAACATGCAAAAGGTGTAAAAAAAAGTAGGCCATTACCACTTTAAGAATAATGCATTTTTTTAGGCCTTGCCAATGCATTGATATTCAAATTATTATTACAGTACATTCTAGAATATGTGAGAATAATGTGGACATTGCCTGACTAAATAGATTGGATGCATGCACGGCGATTTTTCTGTAACCGACGCGGGCACACATAATAAATCCATGAATAGCGGTAGCATTAATCTCACCATTTGAATCTCACCATCGCTGTTTTTATAATGAGTAAGTGACCAAATACCAGGCTCTTTTTTTAATGGAAGGATTTGTATGGAAAGCCAAGTTGAAGCCAACATTAGATCGTGTCGTCCTAATAATAACCGCACATGGTTTTACCGCAACAGAGTAGCGCAACACTCTTAAATTGAAGCAGCTGGAAACAAACGAAAGTGGTCACATCTCTCAGAAAAATTGATCAAAAATGAAATCACGGATAATTATAAGGGAGCAGGAGAACTTATAAATTGGCTACAATAATTTCAATAACTTTTCAAGCACCAAATTGATAAAATGTCTGATTTTCAAGGTAGGCCCAGTATGTGAATTTCGGAGCTCGAAGTTCAAGTTCAAGTATGCTACTTCAAGCCCCTTGATTTTAAAATTGCAGGTGTAACATGTATTTGTCATGTTATTTCATTACCAGATGATATTATGAATAAACCCACTATGTTATGTAATTTGTTGTCATTATATCCAGAATAATTCATATGAACAGTGTTGGGTGTCGCGCAATAGTCTATCCTACACAATTGCGCACAGTAGACTAGGTGTCCAATGCGAGGCACAAAAACATTTGAAAACATGAACACATTAACTTGATGCTTTCTCTGTTAAATCTAAAAAGACCCTACTGTAAATCAAGCAGACAACAACAGATGTTCAATATCAATTCGCTAGGGATATTAAATCCAATGTGGAAAATTAATTCCTGGATCAGATGATGATGTGTGAAATTATTATGGCATAACTCGCACATCCAACAAGTATTATGCATAATTATTGAAGAACCATGTTAATGACAGTATCGATTTAAGTTTTAAGTACCAAGGTAAGGTGACTCTTTCGGTTAGAAGCATTTGATTTTGCAATCGCATTTATTATTTTGGATTTGTGTGCCCATGAAAACTGTTTTCATCCCGTAACATAAGAAGACGCGAAATGTTACGTAGTTACAGTGTATTTCTGAGATCTCTATACTAAAAACTGTTCAATTTCTAATTTAACTGATTAATGCTTAATATATAACGTCAACTTACACTGCCATAAATGCAAGGACAGAAAAGTCATGTTTCACATCACACGATTTTGGACAAATCCGTCAAGACACCAAACATGATAAAGGGTTAAACAGAGGTTTTAAATCAACTCGTGAATTTTATTGAATATAGCTATGATCCCCCCTTATATCTTAATGTAATGACATGAAGAAAAAAAATGCTGATTATTATCAATGGCCTATCAACAGCTGTAACAAGTTGTCCAGTGTAGGAAATCCAAACTGGTACCCTAGTTTAAAGGAAGACCCACATACACTTGAACACTTAACTACACTAGAGATTAGAGAAATGATTCAGGCATGCACACACGCTCACCGCGCGAGAGTTCCTGGCCTCCTTCAGCACTTGTTTAGCAGCTTGAATCTCCTCCATCTCCCCTACTCCACGCAGCACACACACCTGCTGCTGCACACGCACACACAGACGCTCCATCACCTGGGAAACAGAGAATAGAGAAGCAGGCGGGGTGTCAGTAAAGACATACAATGCACACATATTGTGTGTGATTGAGAGACAATGAGTTGAGCCATCATTAGAGCAATCACACACACAAAACTAATACACATACACTACCAGTCAAAAGTTTGGACACACCTTTCTTTTTTTTCTCTTCTTTTTTTTACTTTGTAGAATAATAGTGAAGACATCAAAACTATGAAATAACACATATGGAATCATGTAGTAACCAAAAAAGTGTTAAACAAATCAAAATATATTTTACAGTGCCTTGCAAAAGTTTTCATCCCCCTTGGCGTTTTTCCTATTTTGTTGCATTACAACCTGTAATTTAAATGGATTTTTATTTGGATTTCATGTAATGGACATACATAAAATAGTCCAAATTGGTGAAGTGAAATGAAAAAAAATACTTATTTCAAAAAATTCTACCAAATAAATAACGTAAAAGTGGTGCGTGCATATGTTTTTCACCCCCTTTGCTATGAAGCCTCTAAATAAGATCTGGTGCAACCAATTACCTTCAGAAGTCACATAATTGGTTAAATAAAGTCCACCTGTGTGCAATCTAAGTGTCACATGATCTGTCACATGATCTCATTATATATATACCTGTTCTGAAAGGCCCCAGAGTCTGCAACACCACCAAGCAAGGGGCACCACCAAGCAAGTGGCACCATGAAGATCAAGGAGCTCTCCAAACAAGTCAGGGACAAAGTTGTGGAGAAGTACAGATCAGGGTTGGGTTAAAAAAATGTTTTCAAAAACTTTGAACATCCCACGGAGCACCATTAAATCCATTATTTAAAAATTGAAAGAATATGGCACCACAACAAACCTGCCAAGAGAGGGCCGCCCATCAAAACTCACAGACCAGGCAAGGAGGGCATTAATCAGAGAGGCAACAAAGAGACCAAAGATAACCCTGAAGGAGCTGCAAAGCTCCACAGCGGAGATTGGAGTATCTGTCCATAGGACCACTTTAAGCCATACACTCCACAGAGCTGGGCTTTATGGAAGAGTGGCCGGAAAAAAGTCATTGCTTAAAGTAAAAAATAGGCAAACATGTTTGGTGTTCGCCAAAAGCCATGTGGGATGAATAGTTATGCACGCTCAAGTTTGACGTTTTTCGGTCTTATTTCTTGTTTATTTTACAAAAAAAAGTATTTTGCATCTTCAAAGTGGTAGGCATGTTGTGTAAATCAAATGATACAAACCCCCCCAAAATCAATTTTAATTCCAGGTTGTAAGGCAACAAAATAGGAAACATGCCAAGGGGGGTGAATACTTTCGCAAGCCACTGTATATTTGAGATTCTTCAAATAGCCACCCTTTGCCTTGATGACAGCTTTGCACACTCTTGGAATTCTCTCAACAAGCTTCATGAGATAGTCACCTGGAATGCATTTCAATTAACAGGTGTGCCTTCTTAAAAGTTAATTTGTGGAATTTCTTTGCTTCTTAATGCGTTTGAGCCAATCAGTTGTGTTGTGACAAGGTGGGGGGGGGTATACAGAAGATAGCCCTATTTGGTAAAAGACCAAGTCCATATTATGGCAAGAACAGCTCAACAAAGCAAAGAGAAAAAACAGTCCGTCATTACTTTAAGACATGAAGGTCAGTCAATGCGGAAAATGTCAAAAACGTTGAAAGTTTCTTCAAGTGCAGTCTCAAAAACCATCAAGTGCTATGATGATACTGGCTCTCATGAGGACCTCCACAGGAATGGAAGACACAGAGTTACCTCTGCTGCAGAGGATAAGTTAATTAGTTACCAGCCTCAGAAATTGCAGCCCAAATAAATGCTTCACAGAGTTCAAGTAACAGACACATCTCAACATCAACTGTTCAGAGACTGTGTGAATCAGGCCTTCATGGTCGAATTGCTGCAAAGAAACCATTACTAAAGGACACCAATACGAAGAAGAGACTTGTTTGGCCAAGAAACACAAGCAATGGACATTAGAACGGTGGAAATCTGTCCTTTGTTCTGGAGTCCAAATTGGAGATTTTTGGTTGCAACCACCATGGCTTTGTGAGATGCGGTGTGGGTGAACAGATGATCTCTGCATGTGTATTTCCCACCGTAATGCATGGAGGAAGAGGATATGTTATGGTGTGGGGGTGCTTTGCTGGTGACACTGTCTGTGATTTATTTAGAATTCAAGGCACACTTAACCAGCATCCCATCTGGTTTGGGCTTATTTTTTTTTTTTTTGTCATTTAGCAGACGCTCTTATCCAGAGCGACTTACAGGAGCAATTAGGGTTAAGTGCCTTGCTCAAGGGCACATTGACAGATTTTTCACCTAGTCGGCTTGGGGATTAGAACCAGCGACCTTTCGGTTACTGGCACAACGCTCTTAACCACTAAGCTACCTGCCGCCCCGGCTTAGTGGGACTATCATTCGTTTTTCAACAGAACAATGACCCAACATACCTCCAGGCTGTGTAAGGGCTATTTTACCAATAAGGAATGTGATGGAGTGCTGCATCAGATGACCTGGCCTCCACAATCCCCCAACCTCAACCCAATAGAGATGGTTTGGGATGAGTCGGACCGCAGAGTGAAGGAAAAGCAGCCAACAAGTGCTCAGCATATGTGGAAACTCCTTCAAGACTGTTGGAAAAGCATTCCAGATGAAGCTGGTTGAGAGAATGCCAAGAGTGTGCAAAGCTGTCATCAAGGCCAAGGGTGGCTATTTGAAGAATCTCAAATCTCAAATATATTTTTATTTGTTTAACACTTTTTTGGTTACTACATGTGTTATTTAATTGTTTTGGTGTCTTCACTATTATTCTACAATGTAGAAAATAGTAAAAATAAAGAAAAACCCTGGAATGAGTAGGTGTTTCCAAACTTTTGACTGGTACTGTATACATTAGCTACCTGTTCAGCAGTGCTGGTGACCAGGCCCTGGTGCAGCCGTAGAGCCTGTCTCTGAGAGAAGCGCTGAGTCTGGTTGTTCCTCAGCAGAGCACGCTGGATCTGATGGCCACAGATTTAAAAAACATTCACTCACACAGGCAATACTACTGTGTGAAAATGTCAATGAAGCAGAGTCAATTGAAATGGAAAGGGCAGGGAGTGAGAGAGAATGATGGTGCCAGTAGAGAAAATAAGCAGTGAAGGAAAGGAGAGGAAATAGAGAGGCAAAGGAAAGGAGTGGATGTTTAACGGAGGGTTGGAGGGAGGATTGAGATGGAAGCATAAGGAGCCCACCTTGGTCAGTGCCTGCTCTGTCCTCTCGGCGGCGCTACGGAACGCCTGACTGATGTCACTGAGGGGGAGGGGCATGTACTGCAAGGTGAAGTTACTGGGAGAGAACACACCGAAGGTGAGCGAAAGAGAAGGGGTTTGAGTTAGGAAGGAGATGCAGAAAGGAAGGAGACAGATAAAGGTAGGGGACATAGAAAGGAATGGGATAGAGAAAGGAAGGAGACAGAGAAAGGAAGGAGACAGAGAAAGGAAGGAGACAGAGAAAGGAAGGAGGCAGTGAAAGGAAGGAGACAGTGAAAGGAAGGGGACAGAGAATGGAAGGAGACAGAGGAAGGAAGGAGACAGTGAAAGGAAGGGGTCAGAGAAAGGAAGGAGACAGTGAAAGGAAGGGGTCAGAGAAAGGAAGGGGATAGAGAAAGGAAGGAGACAGTGAAAGGAAGGGGACAGAGAAAGGAAGGGGACAGAGAAAGGAAGGAGGCAGAGAAAGGAAGGAGACAGAGAAAGGAAGGAGAAAGAGAAAGGAAGGAGACAGAGAAAGAGAGCTATAGAAAATTGAGTTACAGACCCAAGGGTAAGGGTTAATATTCCCAGTGGACAGAATTCCGCCCAAAATACCCCTTCATCACAAGAATTCATCCCAAAATATCCTGCTGGACTGTGATAGGATGAGTAATGCTTTGATTATTGCAGCTAATGTGATCTGTAGACTAAACGCAAACCTAAGCCGTTTGAGATAGCAAGTATCAATGTGTACAGTAAGCTAGGTTTGGTTCACGTGTATCTGAGTTTATATATCAGCCAGCTAATTCTGAAAATACTATCTGAACAACAGGACATTTAAATTACACATAGCTTCAGGCATCCCCATGTCTCTTGGAACCTATTTATATCAACTCTCTTGCTTCCTGTATTTTGAGCATACAAATTCATCAAAGGGGTCTGTAAAATAAGCTATAGTGAGCTATAACGGATTTAGAAGTCTGAGCGTGTGTGTGTATGTGTGCAAGCATGCATGTGTGTGTTTGATGAACAAATAGTCTCACTGTTCAAGGGCTCGAGCCACATCCAGGAATCCTGTAGCTGAGGTGTTGTTACGATCCCACGTCACACTCCTGTCAGGACAGGGGAGAGGCAGTGTTAAAAACAACCATCACCATACCTGACAATACCCTCTATCTCTCTCCTTCCCGCTCTCGGTCTCTTGCCTGAGTGTGGTGTTGATCTGCAGGGCTTTGCTCAGCATCTTGGCTCCAATGTCCTCCAGGCTGTTCCCACTCAGGTCCACCTTACGCAGACAGGTGTTGCTGCCCAGAGCGTTTACCAGCACTGTGCCCCGAGAACGCAGCCGCGAGTCAGCCAGGGAGAGGGACTGGAGGGCCTGGGGAGGGACAGGGAAGAGGGGAGAGAAAGGGTGGGGAGGGAGGGAGACGGGAGAGGGCAAGGCAGAGGGGGTGAGAAGGTTGGGTGAGGGGTAACGGTGGAGACCAGGGGAAAGGTAAAGTAGAAGAAGAGGGTAGGACAGAAAAATAAAGGAGGAGAAGAAGATGACAGTGGAGAGAGATGGTTAAATGCTGCTGGGAACAGTTGGGAGCAGTGCTGAGGAGAAACTGAGGAACTCAGCATTTGTAATACACAGAGCAATGTGTCACATAGCTTTGTACACAACATGAATAATTCAGAAGGCATAATATGTTACAGCCCACAGTAACAGGGCCATGGATTGATATACACTAAGGAAAACACTACTGTAGAAAATAAAGAGTATGTATGAGAGAGTACCATGTAAAATACAGTATGGTGAATGTCAGTATTTGACCATGAGTTTTCATTGAGTATATGAACGTGTATAGTGTTTGTGCGTTTGTGTATATACTCCGCAGTACAATCAGTGAATATAAAATATAATATTATATTGTGTAATGTGTGAGTGTTGTGTGAATTGTGACGCATTCTCACTCACACACTCCTCCTCCTGTATGAGTTGGACCAGCTTCTGTAGGATTTCCTCCAGCACCCTGTAGATAGAGAGAGAGGCAGTTCAGGCTACACTCAGCAGGAGCTCTGGCACTAGTCATTTCCTGCCGCTATCGTAATCATCCCAGTCTGCTTGAGGAAAATCAAGCTGACACACGCACACACATGAACGTGCACACACACACAACCACACACCCACTGTGCCTCTGTAGTACTGTACCTGCTCTTGATGTTGAAGTTCTTGCCCAGATACAGGTGCTTTAGGGAGGTGTGTCTGGAGAGAGCTGGTAGAACTGAGAGAAGGTCTGCATCCAGCCCTGTAAACACAAACCACAAACAAAACGACATCAAACATACACTTTTTCTTCACAACTGGCTACGTGATTATTGCAGCTCAATGGGTGTAACTTTTGTTGACAATTTCGATACCTTTTCGAAACCAAACACGTTTTATAAGGAGGATGGGATCCACCCGAATAATTTGGGTTCCTGGATAATTTCACTGCATTATAAGGCTGCGTTGAAACAATGACTTATCAATGACCCAAGCCCAGCTCAGTAAATCCCTACCATTGTGTCGCTGAGTTGTAATAATGCTTCAGCAAATATACATTATCCCAGGGGCGTTGGTAGACACAATGTAAGTAACCTAATTTATGTCCCTCTAACTGCCCTGCTGATCCTACAGCTATTGTATGCAGTAATCGATGACGTGGCTGTCGATTAAGGCAGCCCCCCGCAACTCTCTGATTCAAAGGGGTTAAATGTGGAAGACACATTTCAGTTGAATGCATTCAGTTGTACAACTGACTAGGTATCTCCCTTTCCCTTTCCCTAATCATGTGCCTATGAACCAGAGTTATACTGTTAGCACTGAGGCGGTGTGCCCTAGTAGGAAGTCCACTGTGTGCAGCTCACCCTGCACTAACATAAATAACATGAGCATGTCTGCTTCTGCTAAGCTTCCCAGTAAAGCAATGAAAACAATCAAGCATCCCAGAAAAGTACTAAAAATAGCCCACATTAACATATGTAGCTTAAGAAACAAGGTTCATGAAATCAGTAACTTGCTAGTAACAGATGACATTTATATTCCGACTATCTCTGAAACCCACTTAGATAATACCTTTGATGATACAGTGGTAGCAATACATGGTTATAACCTCTACAGAAAATACTTAAATACCTATGGTGGAGGTGTTGATGTTTATAATCAGAACCACATTCCTGTAAAGCTTAGAGAGGAACTCATGTTAAATACTGTTGAAGTAATATGGCTACAGGTTCATCTGCCTCACCTAAAGCCCATTCTTGTAGGAAGCTGCTATAGACCACCAAGTGCTAACAGTCAGTATCTGGATAACATGTAAGAAATGCTTGATAATGTATGTGATATTAACAGAGGTACATTTTCTGGGTGATTTAAATATTGACTGGCTTTCATCAAGCTGCCCACTCAAGAAAAAGCTTCAAACTGTAACCAGTGCCTGCAACCTGGTTCAGGTTATCAGTCAACCTACCAGGGTAGTTACAAACAGCACTGGAATGAAATCATCAACATGTATTGATTACATCTTTATTAATGTTGTAGAAATTTGCTTTAAAGCAGTATCCAAATCCATCGGATGTAGTGATCACAATATAGTACCCATATCTAGGAAAACCAAAGTTCCAAAGGCTGGGCCTAATATAGTGTATAAGAGGTCATACAATAATATTTGTAGTGATTCCTATGTTGATGATTCATTCCCACAGGGGGTATGAAAAAAAATAATGTATGCACTAACTGTAAGTCGCTCTGGATAAGAGCGTCTGCTAAATGACTAAAATGTAAATGTAAATGATGTAAATAATATTTGTTGGTCTGTGGTGTGTAATGAGGAGCAATCAAACGCTGCACTTGACACATTTATGAAATTGCTTTACTAATAAGCATGCACCCATTAAGAAAATGACTGTAAAAACGATTCAATCCACATGCATTGATTAGGAATTGAAAAATTGTATGGTTGAGAGGGATGAGGCAAAAGGAATGGCAAATAAGTCTGGCTGCACAACCGATTGGCAAACGTACTGCAAATTGAGAAATCATGTGACTAAACTGAATAAAAAGAAGAAGAAGCTAAACAATGAAACAAAGATAAATTATATAAAGAATTATAGAAAAAAGCTTTGGAGCACCTTAAATGACATTTTGGGCAAAAATGCAAACTCAGTTCCATCATTCATTGAATCAGATGGCTCATTCATCACAAAACCCACTGATATTGCCAATTACCTTAATGATTTTTTCATTGGCAAGATTAGCAAACTTAGGCATGACATGCCAGCAACAAACGCTGACACTACACATCCAAGTATAACTGATCAAATTATGAAAGACAAGCATTGTAATTTTGAATTCTGTAAAGTGAGTGAGGAAGAGGTGAAAAAAGTATTATTGTCTATCAGCAATGACAAGCCACTGGGGTCTGACAACTTGGATGGAAAATTACAGAGGATAATAGCGGACAATATTGCCACTCCTATTTGCAATATCTTCAATTTAAGCCTACTAGAAAGTGTGCGCCCTCAGGCCTGGAGGGAAGCAAAAGTAATTCCGCTAACCAAGAATAGTAAAGCCCCCTTTACTGGCTCAAATAGCCGACCAATCAGCCTGTTACCAACCCTTAGTAAACCTTTGGAAAAAATTGTGTTTGACCAGATACAATGCTATTTTACTGTAAACAAATTGACAACAGACTTTCAGCACGCTTATAGGGAAGGACATTCAACAACCACGGCACTTACACAAATGTGGGATGATTGGCTGAGAGAAATTGATGATAAGATTTTGGGAGCTGTTCTGTTAGACTTCAGTAAGGCTTTTGACATTATCGATCATAGTCTGCTACTGGAAAAATTTATATATTATGGCTTTACACCCCCTGCTACAGTGCCTTCGGAAAGTATTCAGACCCCTTGACCTTTCTCACATTTTGTTACGTTACAGCTTTATTCTAAAATTGATTAAATTGTTTTTTTCCTTCATCAATATATACACACAATACCCCATAATGACAAAGCAAAAACAGGTTTTTAGAAATTGTTGCAAATTTATTAAAAATAAAACAACTGAAATATAACATTTACATAAGTATTCAGACCCTTTACTCAGTATTTTGTTGAAGCACCTTTGGCAGCGATTACAGCATCAAGTCTTCTTGGGTATGACGCTACAAGCTTGGCACACCTGTATTTGGGGAGTTTCTCCCATTCTTCTCTTCAGATCCTCTCAAGCTCTGTCAGGTTGGATGGGGAGCGTTGCTGCACAGCTATTTTCAGGTCTCTCCAGAGATGTTCGTTCGGGTTCAAGTCCGGGCTCTGGCTGGGCCACTCAAGGACATTCAGAGACTTGTCCAGAAGCCACTCCTGCGTTGTCTTGGTTGTGTGCTTAGGGTCATTGTCCTGTTGGAAGGTGAACCTTCGCCCCAGTCTGAGGTCCTGAGCGCTCTGGAGCAGGTTTTCATCAAGGATCTCTTTGTACTTTGCTCCGTTCATCTTTCCCTCGATCCTGACTAGTCTCCCAGTCCCTGCCGCTGAAAAACATCCCCACAGCATGATGCTGCCACCACCATGCTTCACCGTAGGGATAGTGGCAGGTTTCCTCCAGACGTGACGCTAGGCATTTAGGCCAAAGAGTTGAATCTTGGTTTCATCAGACCAGAGAATCTTGTTTCTCATGGTCTGAGAGTCTTTAGGTGCCTTTTGGCAAACTCCAAGCGGGCTGTCATGTGCCTTTTACTGAGGAGTGGCTTCCGTCTGGCCACTCTACCATAAAGGCCTTATTGGTGGAGTGCTGCAGAGATGGTTGCTCTGGAGCTCTGTCAGAGTGACCATCAGGTTCTTGGTCACCTCCCTGACCAAGGCCCTTCTCACCCGATTGCTCAGTTTGGCCGGGCGGCCAGCTCTAGGAAGAGTCTTGGTGGTTCCAAACTTCTTCCATTTAAGAATGATGAAGGCCACTGTGTTCTTGGGGACCTTCAATGCTGCAGACATTTTTTGGTACCCTTCCCCAGATCTGTGACTTGACACAATCCTGTCTCGGACCTCTACGGACAATTCCTTTGACCTCATGGCTTGGTTTCTGCTCTGACATGCACTGTCAACTGTGGGACCTTATATAGACAGGTGTGTACCTTTCCAAATCATGTCCAATCAATTGAATTTACCACAGGTGGATCCCAATCAAGTTGTAGAAACATCTCAAGGATGATCAATGGAAACAGGATGCACCTGAGCTCAATTTCGAGTCTCATAGTGAAGGGTCTGAATACTTATGTAAATAAGGAATTTCTGAGGATTTGTATTTATTTAATCCATTTTAGAATAAGGCTGTAAAGTAACAAAATGTGGAAAAAGTCAAGGGGTCTGAATACTTTCCGAAGGCACTGTATATTGTGAATAAAGAGTTACCTGTCTAACAGAACACAGAGGGTGTTCTTTAATGGAAGCCTATCCAACATAATCCAGGTAGAATCAGGAATTCCCCAAGTCAGCTGTCTAGGCCCCTTACTTTTTTCAATCTTTACTAATGATATGCCACTGGCTTTGAGTAAAGCCAGTGTGTCTATGTATGCGGATGACTCAACATTATACACGTCAGCTACTACAGTGAGTGAAATCCCTGCAACACTTAACAAAGAGTTGCAGTTAGTTTCAGAATGGGTGGCAAGGAATAAGTTAGTCCTAAATATTTCAAAAACTAAAAGCCTTGTATTTGGGACAAATCATTCACTAAACCCTAAACCTCAACTTAATCTTGTAATAAATAATGTTGAAATTGAGCAAGTTGAGGTGACTAAACTGCTTGGAGTAACCCTGGATCGTCATGGTCAAAACATGTTGATACAACAGTAGCTAAAATGGGGAGAAGTCTGTCCATAATAAAGCGGTATTCTGCCTTTTTAACAACACTATCAACAAGGCAGGTCCTACAGGCTCTAGTTTTGTCGTACCTGGACTGCTGTTCAGTCGTGTGGTCAGGTGCCACAAAGCGGGATCTCTGAAAATTACAATTGGTTCAGAACAGGGCAGCACGGCTGGCCCTTAAATGTACACAGAGAGCTAACATTAATAATATACATGTAAATCTCTCATGGCTCAAAGTGGAGGAGAGATTGACTTCATCACTACTTGTTTTTGTAAGAAGTGTTGACATGCTGAATGCACCGAGGTGTCTGTTGAAACTACTAGCACACAGCTCGGACACCCATGCATACCCCACAAGACATGCCACCAGAGGTCTCTTCACAATCCCCAAGTCAAGAACAGACTATGGGAGACGCACAGTACAACGTAGAGCCAAGGCTACATGGAACTCTATTCCACATCAGGTAAGTGATGCAAGCAGTAGAGTCAGATTTAAAAAACAGACAACATTACACCTTAAGGAACAGCGGGGACTGTGAAGACACACACACACAGGCACACACACGTACACATAGATTTTGTATTGTAGATATGTGGTAGTAGAGTAGTAGCCTGAGGGAACACACTTAATGTGTTGTGAAAAGTGTTATGAAATGTAATGTCATGTAATATTTGTAACTGTATATAACTGCCTTAATGTTGCTGGACCCCAGGAAGAGTAGCTGCTGCCGTGGCAGCAGCTAATGGGGATCCTTAATAAATACAAAAACAAATACACAGCCCCCACAAATCCAAAACTAGCTCAAAAGTATTAAGCACACAGCCCCCTCATACAAAATGTGTTCAAACACAAACAACCACCTCACACAAAACAATCTGACTGAGTGGTGCAGAGTGCCAGTGTGTGCCACAGTGGTGTACAGCAGTGGTTCTCAACTGGTTTTGCCACGGGACCCAAATTTAACCAGGTTGTCTCAGTCGCGACCCAATATTTGCATCGCGAAAAATAATGGCCAAAATGCAATCTGGAAAACTATTTTTAATGCTATATTGATAGTAAATGTAGCAATAATATGACAAGGTAACAACATTCCCATTCCCTCTTTCAGTGTCAATAACTACATTTTGCCCATATTCTTGATGAAGAATGTTGAAGAACTCGCTGGCTTGAGACCACAAAACCAACCAAAATAGTGCTGCTAATAGCTCTATATCGAAAATTCTGTGATTGACGAAAAATTGTTCAGAGATTACATTATGTAAAAATGTAAGTTCATTATCATTTCTACACACTTTCTACCTGGTTTAAGTCATTTAAGTTCACACAGGAATATTTTTTTACTCAGACACTCGCGATCCATTCAAAACCTCTTTGGGTCTGTGCCATAGTGGTGCAGTCTGTCGTTGTGCTCACCATTGTCTGAGATGTCCAGGGTGGCGATGGAGGAGACCCTGGGGAACAGCTCCTGGATCACAGCAGCTCCTGCAGACTTCAGCTGGAACAGAGAGAGAGACAGAGACAGAGACAACATGTGTGAAAGGAGGAGGACTTTCAAAGCACAATAAGACAAGACCTTGAGAAAAGATAGTCTCCATGTATACCTACTGTACAGTAAGTCCTTACTTGAAACATAAGAAATGAATGACAGAGAGATATAGATGGGAAATTATAAAGGCCAGCAGGAATTGAATGTTCTGTGTGCAGAGTGACAGACAGACAGAAAGACAGACTTGTACCTCACAGCCACTGATGTCCAGGTGAAGGTCATTAATGTGAGGGTTTGTGGTCAGACCTATGAAAAGAGACCTAAAGAAAGACAGAGAGGGAAGAAAATAAAAATAATATGTGATAGGTGGAAAGAGTATTGACCTGTCTTACAACAACAAAGACCGTTTTGCTTCCTTCTTTGTCTGGAAATTCACACCCTTTAACTCAGTCTCAAGTGCCATAGTGACCAGTGTGTGTTGTGCAGCTAGCCTTGCCCCTGTCATTCTAGTGAGCTGTAGGCATGTGATAGAGTGCAGGGGAGAAAAGGAGAATAGGGGAACTGACCTCAAGGCATCAGGGGGCAGCTTCATAGAGGCCAGGCTGACATGGGTGAGGCTGAAGGCCGAGCTAAAGAACTGACGGAACAACGGCAGGGTCTCCTTCACTTTCCTGGGAGAGGAGAGAGGTCAGAGGGAGATGAACGAGAGGAGAGGGAGAGGGAGAGGAGGTATAGATGGAGAGTGGGAGGGAAAAGCAATAGAAGGCGAGTGGTTAAGTTGTTGATAGGCAGAAAAAATACAAAAGAGTGGTATGAAGTGGAGAGAGGATTGAGACGAAATGAGAAAGAGAGAGAAAATGGAGTTGGTCAAAGAGGAGGGAGCAAGTGGGGTCAGATGATAAATAGCTCTGCTTAAATATTCATGAGTCTTATCTATGCAGACAGCTTTGCAAGTTCTCGTTTTAAAAACGACAGACACACCCACAGAGAGGAAACACAATGTTCCAGTGATTCCCACAAAGCTCATTTCTGATTTCTCATTTGAGGGAGCAACAGAGAAAAAGACAGATAGAGAGAGTGAACAGAAAAAGAGAGAGCAAAAGATGAAGCCTGAGGATATTTGAAGAAAAAAAGATTTATTGCTAAAATTAGTGTTCTATCTTCACTCAGAGCCTCAAAGCATTTTTCTGCCACATCACACCAAAGAAATAGTTAATCTAAAGTATGTGACTAACCTGTGTGAGAAGGAATTTTTGGAGAGATTCAGGTAGGAGAGATCAGCACAACACCCCCTCAGCAGAGCCCCAAATAGCTATGTGAGAGAGGAGAGACAGTTGTGTTGTGCAGTTTTAGTGGGAGAGAGAAATATACAGGGGTTGTGGATTATAGAGGATGAAAAACAGAGACAGAGGTTGCAAAGGGTGTAGAGAAACTCATTCAATCCTACATTATATAAGCAAGTTCAAATCTAACTCGCAGAGCCACTAGATACTCACAGAGTCAACAGCACAGTCAGTGTCAGACAGGTCCAAATGGACCAGACAATTAGGCTGGGACAGGAAAAGGTACAGATTCTACAGAAAGAGAGAGAAAAGACGCTAATGTTAAACTGAGAAACTCATGCATAAGGCATAAGCACTGCATATACTTTCCTGTTGGTTTGTATACAAAGTGTGAGTGTACGTACACTGAGTTTACAAAATGTTAGGAACACCTTGCTAATATTGAGTTGCACCCCCTTTGGCCTCAGTTCGTCAGGCGTGGACTACAAGGTGCCGTTCAAAGGCACTTCAATATTTTGTCTTGCCCATTCACCCTCTGAATGGCACACATACACAATCCATGTCTCAATTGTCTCAAGGCTTAAAAATCCTTCTTTAACCTGCCTTCTCCCCTTCATCTACACTGATTAAAGTGGATTTAACAGGTGACATCAATAAGGGATCATAGCTTTCACCTGGATTCTCCTAGTCAGTCTATGTCATGGAAAGAGCAGGTGTTCCTAATATTTTGTACACTCAGTGTATGCGTGTATATATGTGTGTATATGTGTGTATGTGTTTTCTGACCGAAGCGTCCTCCCCAGACAGGACTCCAGGGTTCTTGCTCAGGTCCAGGTGCAGTAGAGAGTTGGAATACTCATCACTGGAGCACAGAGCCTGAGACAGAGACACCACACCTGAGACACACAGAGAGTGAGGGGGGAGCCATGAGAGATGCATTCAGCTAGCTAATGCAAATTTACCAAAGAGGGGAAAAAAACATTTCAGAACATTTTGAATTATGTGATTCTCACCTGCATCTGTCAGCAGAAGCAGTCTGTGTAAATGTGTGCAGTATCATTCTTAATTCAATTTTCAGTATTCAAACTCTCAATAAGTGGGGGAAAGTAATAGAGAGCCTGGTTGCCTGAAAGATGGTTACCATGGGGACACATCGTCAATCTTGAAGCTGTTGTATAGCAGACACAAAACAGGACAACACACTGAGCTGTTCAGGGGGGACTTACAGGAGGTACAGAGGTTTATATCACCTAGCATGCATGGCTTAGTGGCCTGTTCAATCAGCTGTTGCAGCTTCATTAAACTCAAACGCAGTTGAAAGTGTTCATTAACTGATTATCCAGCTGACTGTCCCCGTCTGCTGAGTTACTGCCCTGTATTAATGTCAGGGTCGCTGAGGGGATGAGGATGCTTCTGTAACATGGAGGAGGACAGGGAGGTGGGGCCTTCTCTCTGGGTGGGGCTGGTAGAGAGATTGACAGATGGAAGGATGGAGAGATGAAGCAGTCCAAACCTCTGGAGTTGAGGGAGGTCTTGGAGAGGTTGAGGAGACGCAGTCCTTTGCTGAGACGACACACCTGCTGGATGAGGTTAGACACACCTACACCAAAGGAGAGAGACAGAGGGAGGAGAGATGTCACTAAAACAGAAATAGGCACGTGTGTGAGACTAACGGGAAATAAGGCATCTGCTTGGTACCTTGGTTGTCCAGCGTGTTGTGGGCCAAGTTCAGAGAGTGGATGACAGAAGCAGGATTCTCTGAGAGCGCAACTGACAGCTTCTGCGCAAAGTCACTGCAACATACACAGTATACAGTAAACATATTTGGACATAGACACAATGACACAAACAAACACTCTTTCTATAGTTCTAATACCCTTTTTATTCATAAAAAAAAGAGTAGGAGAGTTTTGTGAAGAAAGGAAAACTCACGATTTGAGACCAGCATTCTCCAGTGTGAGCTCTGCCAGACTGGAGGACTTACTGAGTGTGTGCAGAACCTGCTCACTGACCTCTGACCCCTGAAATGAAAATGATCTCATGTCATTACATGCTTATAACTTCTGCATATCAATTACCATTGAAACACAAGGAGAGACAGACAGAAGGATACTTACTATGCGTAGGTCCTTACAGTATAGTTTGGTGAACCAGGTGTTGTATGCCATTGAGGCCACAATCACTGCCAAGTCCCTGTCAAACACACAACAATAACTGAATCGAAACAGGTACATTTCATAATACCCTTGATATCAATTTAGCAACTGGATTTATTTAGGCTGCAGCAGCATCAATTTGATAGCGTCTGCTCTCTTTCTTTCTCTCCCTCTCCCCTTCTCTCACCTGCTCTCCAGGTGGCTGAAGTCCACTAGATTAAACTCCCTGTTGTCTTGAGAGTGATAGATAGTGTCCACATCCTAGGAGCAAGATTACCCATGAGTCCACTTGCTATAGTATATGACCCCTCATTTGAAAGTGCAGTGCCTTCCGAAAGTATACACACCCCTTAGCTTTTTCCAAATTTTGTTGTGTTAGAGCCTGAATTAAAAAGGGATTACATTGAGATGTTGTGTCACTGGCCTACACAAAATACCCCATAATGTCAAAGTGGAATTATGTTTTTATAAATCTTAACAAATTAATCAAAAATGGAAAGCTGAAACGTCTTGAGTTAATAAGTATTCAACCCCTTTGTTACGGCAAGCCTAAATAAGTTCAGGAGTAAAAATGTGCTTAACAAATCACATAATAGGTTATATCACATAATAGGTTGCATGGACTTACTCTGTGTGCAATAATAGTTTTTAACATGATTTTTGAATGACTACCTCATCTCTGTACCCCAAACATACAATTATCTGTAAGGTCCCTCAGTCTAGCGGTGGATTTCAAACACAGATTGAATCACAAAGATCAGGGAGGTTTTCCAATGCCTCGCAAAGAAGGGCACCTATTGGGAGATGGGTAAAAAAAAAAAGCAGACATTGAATATCCCTTTGAGCATGGTGAAGTTTTCATTACACTTTGGATGGTGTATCAATACACCCATTAACTACAAAGATACAGGCATCCTTCCTAACTCAGTTGCCGGAGAGGAAGGAAACCGCTCTGGGATTTCACCATGAAACCAATGATGACTTTAAATTACAGAGTTTAATGGCTGTGATAGGAGAAAACTGAAAACATGCATCCTGTTTGCAATAAGGCTCTAAAGTAATTAACTTTATGTCCTGAATACAAAGTGTTATGTTTGGGGCAAATCCAACACAACCATCACTGAGTACCACTTTTTTAAGCATGGTGGTGGCTGCACATGTTATGGTTATGCTTGTCATCAGAAAGGACTAGATCGTTTTTTTAGGATAAAAAGAAACGGAATTGAGCTAAGCACAGGCAAAATCCTAGAGGAAAACCTGGTTCAGTCTGCTTTCACTGGGAGACAAATTCACCTTTCAGCAGGACAACAACCTAAAACACAAGGTCAAATATATACTGGAGTAGCTTACCAAGACGACATTGAATATTCCTGAGCGGCCGAGTTACAGTTTTTACTTAAATCGGCTTGAAAATCTAATGCAAGACTTGAAAATGGCTATCTAGCAATGATCAACTTGAAGACTTTTTAAAAGAATAATGTGTAAATATTGTACAATACAGGTGTGCAAAGCTGTTAGAGACTTACCTAGAAAGACTCACAGCTGTAATTGCTGCCAAAGGTGATTCTAACATATATTGACTCAGAAGTGTGAATACTTATGTAAATGAGATATTTATGTATTTAATTTTCAATAAATGTGCAAACATTTACAAAAATTGTTTTCACTTTGTCATTATAGGGTATTGTGTGTAGATGGGTGAAAAAAAATCATATTAATCCATTTTGAATTCAGGCTGTAACACAACAAAATGTGGAATAAGTCAAGTGGTATGAATACTTTCTGAAAGCACTTTAACAGTCCAGTGCACTAACACACAACAGGTCTACTCCCATAGCTCTTACCCACTGCACTTCCTCCTTGCAGCTGATTCCATTGTAGTCACACAGGGCAGCGTAGGTCTCGGAAAACCCTCCTGAGACGGACAGTGAGGAAGAAAAATAGATGATGGTGAGAGAGGAGGGTTTTAACCTTTTACTGCATTGGGCTAAATCAAATCGAATTTGATTGGTCACATACACATATTTAGCAGATGTTATTGCGGGTGTAGTGAAATGCTTGTGTTCCTAGCTCCAACAGTGCAGTAGAATCTAACAATTCACAACAATACACACAAATCTAAAAGTATAAGAATGGAATTAAGAAATATATAAATCAGGGTCACACAGAGTGTTTCTTGGTAGTCTTAAACAAATCTACTTTGAAACAAAAGTACACACCTCACACACATGGTTATGGGCTTAAAAAAAGAAGACACCTGTACCATGTCAGATATAGAGTTGAAATGTACTCAATTTTGAGTTTGCATCCCAATATCACACTATATATACTGTACATCACAGAAGACTGACTTGAAATATAACAAAACCGTTTGACATAGAAACACTGGATACAATTATGTTTATTCATTATTAAATTATGAAAAGTATTAATAACATTCCACCCATGAGGCCACTAGAGGGCATGGGTACAGAGCAGGTGTTTGTTTCGATGAGAGAGATAAAATAGAGATGACAGCAGTGCATTTACCCTATGTTTACAATGTCTGTGTAAAAAGCAAATAATTAACTTTAAAATATGTACTGTACGCAGTGCAGTGGGTTTCTCTATCTATTAGTCTCTTAATGAGGACCTGCTTTCAGCCTCTCGTTTCAAGTTACTCAACAATTTCCTGTCTATCATCAACTAGAATCTAGTCTCTTATGCAGTTTGTATATCTGTGTCCGTCTGTCTGCCTGCCTGCCTGCCTGTCTGTGCGTCTCTTACCACAGGCCCTCTGGGTTTCCACAGACGTCTCTGAGCTGGGGGAGTACTTCCTGCTTCCCTCAGAAAGGTCACTGTCTGAATGACAGATGGAGGGACTGAGAGAGAGAGGGGACAAAGGAGGTTTGAGTTTCAGAAGGGGCATAATAGCTAACATTACTTATCATTTGCTGGGTTTCAAAGCTGTCTGGTACAGGAGTCTATGCTGCCTGAAAATGGACACTTACGAGAAAACAGAGTTGTTGAATATTCTGGACAGGGCAAAGTTAACGTGGCTGACCACATGACTGAGGTGGTCACGTGACTGAAGCCGCAGAGAATAAGTGGACTTGTCCAAGTCTATGACGACCTGCATAGGAAAACAACAACAACATAGTTTCAATGAATAGTGATAGACGGAGCAGTGACTTTCGGCATGATGCCAGATAACTAACAGTTAATTGCAGTAAATATCTAAGCAGAGACAGAATTGCTGTAGCTGTACTTACTTACTGTAGCTGTACTTACAGTTTAAGTTGGAAGTTTACATACACTTAGGTTGGAGTCATTAAAACTCGTTTTTCAACCACTCCACAAATGTCTTGTTAACAAACTATAGTTTTGGCAAGTCGGTTAGGACATCTACTTTGTGCATGACACAAGTAATTTTTCAAACAATTGTTTACAGACGGATTATTTCACTTATAATTCACCGTATCACAATTCCAGTGGGTCAGAAGTTTACATACACTAAGTTGACTGTGCCTTTAAACAGCTTGGAAAATTCCAGGAAATTATGTCATGGCTTTAGAAGTTTCTGATAGGCTAATTGACATCATTTGAGTCAATTGGAGGTGTACCTGTGGATGTATTTCAAGGCCTACCTTCAAACTCAGTGCCTCTTTGCTTGACATCATGGGAAAATCAAAATAAATCAGCCAAGACCTCAGCAAAAAACAATTTGACCTCCACAAGTCTGGTTCATCCTTGGGAGCAATTTCCAAATGCCTGAAGGTACCACGTTCATCTGTACAAACAATAGTACGCAAGTATAAACACCATGGGACCACGCAGCCGTCATACCGCTCAGGAAGGAGATGTTTTCTGTCTCCTAGAGATGAACGTACTTTGGTGCGAAAAGTGCAAATCAATCTCAGAACAACAGCAAAGGACCTTGTGAAGATGCTGGAGGAAACAGGTACAAAAGTATCTATATCCACAGTAAAACGAGTCCTATATCGACATAACCTGAAAGGCCGCTCAGCAAGGAAGAAGCCACTGCTCCAAAACCGCCATAAAAAAGCCAGACTACGGTTTGCAACTGCACATGGGGACAAAGATCGTACTTTTTGGAGAAATGTCCTCTGGTCTGATTAAACAAAAATAGAACTGTTTGGCCATAATGACCATCGTTATGTTTGGAGGAAAAAGGGGGTTGCTTGCAAGCCGAAGAACACCATCCCAACCTTGAAGCACGGGGGTGGCAGCAACATGTTGTGGGGGTGCTTTGCTGCAGGTGGGACTGGTGCACTTCATAAAATAGATGGCATCATGAGGAAGGAAAATTATGTGGATATATTGAAGCAACATCTCAAGACATCAGTCAGGAAGTTAAAGCTTGGTTGCAAATGGGTCTTCCAAATGGACAATGACCCCAAGCATACTTCCAAAGTTGTGGCAAAATGGCTTAAGGACAACAAAGTCAAGGTATCGGAGTGGCCATCACAAAGCCCTGACCTCAATCCTATAGAAAATGTGTGGGCAGAACAGAAAAAGTGTGTGCGAGCAAGGAGGCCTACAAACCTGATTCAGTTACACCAGCTCTGTCAGGAGGAATGGGCCAAAATTCACCCAACTTATTGTGGGAAGCTTGTTGAAGGCTAACCAAAACGTTTGACCCAAGTTAAACAATTTAAAGGCAATGCTACCAAATACTAATTGAGTGTATGTAAACTTCTGACCCACTGGGAATGTGATGAAATAAATAAAAGCTGAAATAAATCATTCTCTCTACTATTATTCTGACATTTCACATTCTTAAAATAAAGTGGTGATCCTAACTGACCTAAAACAGGGAATTTTTACTAGGATTAAATGTCAGGAATTGTGAAAAACTGAGTTTAAATGTATTTGGCTAAGGTGTATGTAAACTTCCGACTTCAACTCTACATAGGCCTACTCCATTATAAATCTGTTCAGACAACTAATCAGTTCTAATAAAAGAGGCCACAGGGACGATGCACTAACATGGCCATTCAAAACCTCAGTTAATCTGGCATATGTTACTCACCTGAAACTCTGGGTGACTGTTCATGGCTCGGATCTCCAAGAAGTTAAACGTCACCTCTATCTGTAATAACATACACGTGTTAACATAATGCTGAGAGTTTGGTGTATGGTAAAAGGTCCCTAATAACATAGAGATCATGATGGCTACCTTTGTTGGAACCTTGGCTGTCAGGAAATAGAGTCTCCATGTTGTGAGGACCTGAGTCAGATGGACAAACATGAACAAATTACATCCATACTGAGCAAAAGTTCACCGCACATTCAAGACTCACTACGGGCACCCAATTCTCTCATGGGTTGCCATGGTAATGGAGAGAGTGAAATGATGAGTACTCTCTGTATTCACCTATTGATCTGGGCAGGAATCTTTTCTGCCACAGCATCATGCTTTGATGGGCTATTCTGTATACTGGGGATGATTGCATTCTCAGGATGTGCATTAACATGGTTTATAGATATGATTACAACAATAATAATTCCATAGGGAAGTGATTTAAAAGCCCCCACATACACCCGTCTGCACGCATGCGCGCACACACACACACACACACACACACACACACACACACATGTGTACTGTATACATACGCACACACATGCAACCACCTTGAGCTACAAACACAATCTCTATATACCTTATTATCATGCTCCTGTCTCCATCTTTTAGAGGAGAGTGAAGAACCTTTTGTAAATATTGCTACAGCACAGTTTATACGTTTATACCAGATATACAAACAGCAAATATTTTTCAGTTACTCTCCTTCCCTCTCTCTGACTCTCGTCCTCTGCTCTTTTTCTGCTCCTTCGCTCCTGATCATTTGCTCCTTCCTCTCTTCTGCCTTTCTCTCTCTGGCTATCTTTCTCTGCCTCTCTATCTCTCTCATTCGTTCTCTCTCTAGAAACACTAGCTAGTACAGTATGCCCTCTTAATGAAATGCAGTAATTGAATTGTGGCTCTCCCTCTCTGTTGCATTTCGGGAGAGAGGTGCTTGGTTCTACCCATCAGAGCCAAACACTTGCCGGCAGCCACAGCACCCACACACAACAACAAAAAACCGCAACGAGAGTATCTGAAGTTACAGAGAGAGAGAGAAGAGAGAGCAAGAGAGACTCCTGCATTCCACCACTTCAAAGACTGTGTCTGAAGGAGTTGATTAAAACGTGTGGAATGTATCACATTAACGTGATGAGTTGGGAGGGGGGGTATACTGGTTAGGGGGTGGCAGTGGAGACAGTGTGTGAGTACTGTACCATATGAGTATATAGAAGTAAATCATGCTGATGGTGCAGGAGAGAAGGGGAGACAGTCCTCCCGGGAGAGAAGTCCTTATCAAAGTCTTCCAGATCAAAGAGACACACCGCACACATCAAATAATTCTGTGTCTGTTTTATGTGTCTGTTTTTGGAGCAGAGACGCCTGTCTTTTCTTATTGGATTGATAAGGGGGTAAGGCAACTGTTATACATGAACAAGGTACTTCCAGTACCTGGTTAAATAATTCACAAGCAAGGAAACCAAAGCGTAATATACGGTACATTGACCATGACATGGCCTCAAGCAAACCTGACGGGAGAGGAAGAAGAACAATGATAGAAGAACCTACCAGCCTGAACTTGAACCTGCCTTAAAACATTAACCCTAGCCCAGGCTTTATCAGCAAGCCCGACTCTTAACCCAAACCCTTCCCCAAGCTTTACCTTGACCCCTTAAATCCTAGCCCTCTCCTCAGCCTTATCCTAAGCCCCACAGAGACTAGAATTCCAGATAGATACCCTACTCTAGTTCAGAGTAAAAAAGGAATCATTTAGCAGAAAGAGATTGGACAGCAAGGATTTAATGGATAACATAGTCCTGTCAGATAGACATAGCCCTGAATATCAAAGGGTGCACATTGCAAAACTCTTCCAACTCGCCCTATAATGAATCATTAAGCAGTCATCGAGGGAACGACTCCCTGCCAAGACCTAGTCTGCCCAGCTGGGGGTGTGAGCCCATTGCCTCATCAGCTGGTAGTTTTTCAGGAGCACAAAAACATGAAAACATTTCAATGCAGTTTTATGTGGAATTGTTAGTACAGTCTCAGTTAAATGGTCGGTCTATTTCTTATACTTTTGCCTATTTGCTGTACTTACATAGGTTGGGATCTATACACTTAAGAGCTCACTGGCCCAGATTTAGTCATATAAGCTGGCAGGGCTGCAGCTCCTCTATTGAAGATTTCACATCTTTGCCCCATATTCTCTGATGAAAGCACCCCAGTATCAAAGGCAGAGATCCGCCCGCACCTGGCACTGCCTCCACCACCAGGGTCTCACAGAGACAGAGCCTTAAACAGATCCCTCCCCAAGCTGATGCTCTTACAGACCTCTCTGTCCTACATTGTCCCACTCCAATGCCCACACAGGCACAGCCGGTATGGGGAAGCAGCAGCATATCAACTCAATATATTCATGGCATGTGGCCAGTCTGGCCATAGCTTGTGCTCAGTCTGTAACTGACCATAGTGATTAATTGCACTTCAATACTGCCTATGTTGCATCATGTCTCTCCTAAACCAACCATCAGGTTTCCATCCAATGTCTTATGGAGCATCCCTCCCCTGCATCAGACTTGTATTGACGTAGTGAGGGACGGAGTAGTACTGTGTGTGGATGGCCTGGAGGACTCCTCTATATCAATAGATCAACAATGATCTGTGGGAATACCACCCACTCCACAGCCAGCACATCAATATAGCAAATGTTGTTTTCACCAATGGAAGTTATTCAGATGAAACAGTACTCACCAGTATCCGGTCCTCTGACTTGCCATTTTTGGTGTCAAGCTTAATGCCGCGTATAAACTTGATAGAGGACTTGTCAACAATCTTCCTGATACTCTCTGTAAATAGAAAAACATCCCAGGTCAGATACGCACTAATACACACAACACACAAAGCAAACATTTCACACACACAATCACATATATCAACCAAGTACACAGTACATCAGAACTGTGAGAGAGATAAGCTTGACCTTTGAGTGCACAGCCCTTTCGCCATACAACTGAAGACAGACCAACCGTGTCATTTAAAACGTACATATTGGCATTTCATAAACAGAGGAAGATAATCAGAGGATAAAACCCTTGAGTCTCCAAAACTGTTGGATCTTTCACTAAAACGTAAATAACAGTATTGTTTTCCAAGGTAGGCGCACAGAAATTGCCCAATAAAACAAGGATATGTGAGCGAGGACAGAATGAAGCCATAAAATAGAGAGCATATTTTTAGAATATGGAAACCAGAGCTTGAATACAGTACTTGAGGCTGGTGAGAGTGGATCAAGACAAAACACTGCCTGTTTTTTTCTCTCCTGTTTTTCTGTTTCTGTTTGTTGTTGTATGTGTTCCATTATTATCTGTTAATTGTATTTTATTATGAATTACAAGGGCTTTTGTCTTTTCATTATTGCTCATCTAATAATGCAAATAAACCAACAAACATCTTGTTATTATTAATTGTGTGTTTCATAGGCAAAAACCTGCAATCGCATTCATTCTGTTATTAATGAGATTCAAAATACATTGCCAGACAATTTTTTCTTCCCACACAAACAACCTTATGTGCACAATATGACTACTACCAACAACCACATGGCTCCTATCTGCTCAAGTGAGTCTCAGTCACCAAGGCATTCTTGTCACATAGAATCCCAGTCAGAGGTGTGCCCCCCCACCTGCCAGACACCTGCAGATAACCTGGCTGGGCCTGAGGACATCCCCTCACAGACAGACAGGCACACTGACATAGAGAGTCACCATCAGAGAGACAGGGGCGAGGCTAAAGAGGAGGATAGGAGGAGAGGGTGAGATGGTGAAAGGTATTAGATTATGGATAACCAACCATCCAAAGCACTGAATGTGATGTACTTCACCTGTGACTAATGCATGGTCAAATAAGAGAATGCTGCTGAGTCTGATTGTTCTGACAGGACCGTTAGAGTAATGTTCTGATGGTGATGAAGATGATCACCATGATGACTGTTTAAACAGAGATGGTATTTTGGCTCTGGCCACCTGGAGTCTGATGCTATATAGCTGTATATCTGAGGCAGAGGGAAGTGGCTGGCAGGTAGGTGAGTGGATTTAAAGGCAGGGATTCCACTGGATTAATTATCACAGTGTGGTTAATAGAACCATTAGGAATAATTATCTCAGCAGAGACTCCCTGCAAATGTGAGCATGTGTGTGTGGTGTTGGTTAGAGGGTGAGAGAATACGTGTGTGTAGGTAGGTAGGTAGGTAGGTAGGTAGGCCTAAGTGTGTGTGTGTGTGTGAGCATGTGTGTGATGTAGGTGTGAGTGTGTGTGAGCATGTGTGTGTGGCCTGATGGTGTGAGTTTGTGAGAGGTAAGCTTGTGTCAACTCACTGGCAGCCTCATCATGTGAGAATTCTCAGAAAGAGAAGTGTAGGATACAGTGTCCATGTCTGGCTCGTTCAATAAAGGAAAGTGAAGAATACATGCAAATTGTTGGCAAGAAAATGCATACTGCTCCCACTTGCTATCTTAAATTCTCAATCAATCAATCACTCACTCACTCACTCACACACACACTCTCTCTATCTCTGCTCTCTGTCTGTCACACACACACACACACTGCAGACAAAGAAAGACCATGCTCACTGCCAACACACTGAGAGGGTAACAATTCCTATTCTTACAACCTGGCATGCATTTCTGAATGCAGATCACATCATGAGCGATTAAACCCACGCGTGATGCACACGATGATTTTCAAAACGCTCCTTTTCCTATGTCCTAGGCCTGGGGATTTTACATGATCAGCCTGCTGTGCTTTTATGGTAAATCCTGTGCAAGCAGGATGTCTTTGCTTTACAGAATTTTCTAGCTTTAAATGATCGAATAATGCAGTGCACGTTTAGCCTAGATGATGACAAATAAAAAATGACACACAAAGCTTGGTGGCACTAGCAGATATGAAAGAGTTGTTGCTTATAAACCTCCAATGCGCCTGTTCAGTCGCAGACTGGGAAAGCCAGAATCCGTGCACGTTACAGATGATGATGATCGAGATAATGGGAATAGGAATAATGTTGATATTTCTCCCTACCTGTAATATCCCTGCTCACACTGACGAAACAAGAGGCAGTTATGTCTTTAGATGCCATGTCTCTTCTTCCACTATCACCTCCCCTTTTTCTTTCGCGATAATGGACCGAACGGATCGCTTCTCTCCGAAGCATCCCACCATCTGACTGCTGCTAAACCCGCTCTCTGAGAATAGTATAATGTGCCAACGTGAGAGAGCGCGGGCGGTGGAAGGGAGGAGAGAAGTTGGAAAGAGATTATTGAAAGAATAGGAGATACAGTGGGCTAGACAATTTGGTGGTATCAGAAATTATTGGAACTGTGAAACTAATACTGATCATAGATGATGAGGAGGATAATGATGCTATTAATAGAAATAGTGGTACACGTTTCAGTACAATTATGTTATGGATGGAAAACTGTAGTGGTTATAGATGGCTTCCAAATCAGAAATTGCTGTATGTTATTGGGACACTATTTGCATGCCACTTAGATACAAATGGATTTTCGTAGCAGGTTAGGAGAGCATTTTTGCTAAAACCTAACCCTTTCCTAACCTAACCTCAGTCTACTAACCTGCTACATTAATTATCCTAACCTGCTGCGAAAAAGTCACTTCGGTATCGAAGTGGCGTGAAAATAGTGTTTCCCGTATGTTATTCCAACACCTCCGGGACGGCAGGACCACACCATAGACATTAAGGGACCATACACACACACACACACACACACACACACCAAAATGGTGAAAAGAGTGTTTCCCGTATGTTATTCCAACACCTCCGGAACGGCACGACCACCCATAGACATTAAGGGACCATACACACACACACACACACACACCAAAATGGTGAAAATTGTGTTTCCCGTATGTTATTCCAACACCTCCGGGACGGCAGGACCACACCATAGACATTAAGGGACCATACACACACACCAAAATGGTGGACGCAGCATAGGGTCAGCGGCAGTGGAGCGGCTGAGTGTCTTGCACAACGGTAGTGGATGTTAGTAATGACCTTTAGCTCTTTTAGTCCTGGCCCCAGAACATGGATAAAAAATCCACAAAAATCGATCTGACATTACTCATTGAAACTTTTAAAGACACACTTCGACATCTAATATTAAACACATGCTAACACAATGTAATATGTTTGCATGTATGTTTGTATGTTTGTTTATCTCGTGATCTCGACAAAACAACTTTTGTTATGTAATAATCATGAGAAAATTGTCTTTTGATGTCAACAAAACAACTCAAAACAACTTGTGATCATGAGATAAATAAGTCGTGATCTCAACATAAAGTAGGAATAATTGTTTTATTCATATGTCCTCTCTGGACTTCCTTAGTGGAGTGTGCAAAACATCTCACTACATTTCTGTTTTCAGCCAGACTCAGTGAGTCAATTGGACTGGCCTACAGTCTGTGTACAGGGCAGCTATAGGCACACAGTATGATATTGATCCTGTTGGCAATTACTGGCCTTGTAGGTATAGCTAACAATCTTTAGATCCATCAATATATGCTACAAATTGACACAACAAGATAGAGAGATCACCAGACAGAGAGAGACAGAGGGAGAAGGAGAGATTTGTCAGGTTTTTCATTGTGTGCCACAGTAATGCCACTCCAGATAGATATAATTCATTTCCTCTCCATCACTGTCATACTGGGTGAGCTCCTCAACATTTTTATTCCCTCATTGACTGATTATAATTACAATTAGTTCATATAAATCTCAATGATCAAATATAGTAATATAATGTGCATGGTGCTATAACCCAGTCTGAATTTGAAATTAGGGCCTAATTGCAGTAACTCATCGTTTTATTTTATACTTTTAAATCATTTGTAATGATTTGAAATATCATTTTGTTTGATAATGTAATAATTTTGATTGATAACTGTTTAAATATGTTTATTGCAGCCTATTTGGTTGACACTGGGGTTCTGAAAATGTGTCTTTATGTAATGTGAGAAGAACAGAGTAAGATGTTGCTCTTAAGAGAGTATGTTTAGATTGGTGTATTTGAGTGCAGTGTTCTATCTAGACTATCTGCCCACTAAAGCCCCAGTGCATCTATATACAGTTGAAGTCGGAAGTTTACATACACTTAGGTTGGAGTCATTAAAACTAGTTTTTCAACAACTCCACAAATTTCTTGTTAACAAACTATAGTTTTGGCAAGTCGGTTTGGACATCTACTTTGTGCATGACACAAGCAATTTTTCCAACAATTGTTTACGGACAGATTATTTCACTTATAATTCACTGTATCACAATTCCAGTGGGTCAGAAGTTAACATACACTAAGTTGAGTGTGCCTTTAAACAGCTTGGAAAATTCCAGAAAATGATGTCATGGCTTTAGAAGCTTCTGATAGGCTATTTGACATCATTTGAGTTAATTGGAGGTGTACCTGTGGATGTATTTCAAGAACTACCTTCAAACTCAGTGCCTCTTTGCTTGACATCATGGGAAAATCAAAAGAAACCTCAGAAAAGAATTGTAGATCTCCACAAGTCTGGTTCATCCTTGGGAGCAATTTCCAAATGCCTGAAGGTACCACGTTCATCTGTACAAACAATAGTAAGCAAGTATAAACACCATGGGACCACGCAGCCATCATACCGCTCAGGAAGGAGACGCGTTCTGTCTCCTAGAGATGAACGTACTTTGGTGCGAAAAGTGTAAATAAATCCCAGAACAACAGCAAAGGACCTTGTGAAGATGCTGGAGGAAACAGGTACAAAAGTATCAATATCCACAGTAAAACGAGTCCTATTTCGACATAACCCGAAAGGCTGCTCAGCAAGGAAGAAGCCACTGCTCTAAAACCACCATAGAAAAGCCAGACTACGGTTTGCAACTGCACATGGGGACAAAGATTGTACTTTTTGGAGAAATGTCCTCTGGTCTGATGAAACAAAAATAGAACTGTTTGGCCATAATGACCATCGTTATGTTGGGAGGAAAAAGGGGGTTGCTTGCAAGCCGAAGAACACCATCCCAACCTTGAAGCACGGGGGTGGCAGCATCATGCTGTGGGGGTGCTTTGCTGCAGGAGGGACTGGTGTACTTCACAAAATAGATGGCATCATGAGGAAGGAAAATTATGTGGATATATTGAAGCAACATCTCAAAACATCAGTCAGGAAGTTAAAGCTTGGTCGCAAATGGGTCTTCCAAATGGACAATGACCCCAAGCATACTTCCAAAGTTGTGGCAAAATGGCTTAAGGACCACAAAGTCAAGGTATTGGAGTGGCCATCAAAAAGCCCTGACCTCTTTCCTATAGAACATTTGTGGGCAGAACTGTCAGGAGGAATGGGCCAAAATTCACCCAACTTATTGTGGGAAGCTTGTGGAAGGCTACCCAAAACGTTTGACCCAAGTTAAACAATTTAAAGGCAATGCTACCAAATACTAATTGAGTGTATGTAAACTTCTGACCCACTGGGAATGTGATGAAATAAATAAAAGCTGAAATAAATAATTATCTCTACTATTATTCTGACATTTCACATTCTTAAAATAAAGTGGTGATCCTAAATGACCTAAGACCGGGAATTTTTACTAGGATTAAATGTCAGGAATTGTGAAAAGCTGAGTTTAAATGTATTTGGCTAAGGTGTATGTAAACTTCCGACTTCAACTGTAAATAGATATGCTAGCCTATTAGCCATGTTATGACTGACTTGTGATCATTGCCCTTGTTAGTTTGATTGTATTGACATTCCCAGTCTTAGTTGCAGTACATTTGTCTGTTTTTGTCCAGAATATTGAGTCATTGAAACAGTGCATCCCAAATGGAGGCAGCAAACAATGTACCAGGCCAGCTGTGATTTACAACCTGTTTGCAATATTTTGGACTACCAAGAAATGTATTGGTGAATTATATTAATAATGCATTGAACTGCATCCATTTATTCAGCCAACAATGCCCCTAATTAAAAAATAAAAATAACAATACAAAAAAATGCCTTAGTGTACGTCCTGGATCATTGAGTCAAATAAAACTCTTATTAAGTTGGTTTTTAAGCATAAACTGGGAAGTTGATATTTTTTACTGATATTATGATTGTCTGTTTGTTTCATATCTGCAAAGTAGATACTTCAGGTCAGTGGTTACTTTGTGTGCTAAACGTGAAATGTTTTTTGCATTGGGAAGTAATAGTTGTACATTTCGATTGGGAAATGCTTAATGGTTGTGTTTTTGTATTCTTATGATTAGGACCTACTGGCTTATTATGTCAGAGTGAATGGACTGCTTATCCTTTAATATCATGCTGTGTGTGACTGCTGTCTTTCCATCGACCCTATGCAGTGGTTTAGTGGTGCCTGGAGAAGTGGGTATACTCACATTTGCACAAAAAAATCAGAAACGGCCTGCCCAGCAAAGGAAAGGCATCCTGTGTGAAAATTCCTGTTTCCTATGTTTTTTTATGCGTTTTCCTATAGATATTTCAGATTTTCACTCTCAAAATCACTTTATTTATTTATTTTACAAAAATATGATGGTCTAAGTCCACAACAATGCTTAAACCACATCAATCTGATTGGGTGGGCCTGTCAGGGCCTGTCAGGGTCTGACTCCCCAGTGGGTGGGTCAGTGTCCTCCCAGGCCCATCCATGTCTACGCCCCTGATGCAAACAGTGCCCCAGTGGGTGGGTCAGTGTCCTCCCAGGCCCATCCATGTCTACGCCCCTGATGCAAACAGTGCATGATGACAATTGCATATCACAAATAGCCTACTAACCAACACGTCGGACTAAACTTTTTCAATACCTGGTTTGCATGCCCGTGTTTGCCTTAGTTAGCATTTACTGGTAGATATCATAAATTGAAACGTCTTTCTTACCCTACCGGCTACCGATGTCATTCTTCTGTGAGCTGCTCCATTCTAAAACCTGTTGAGAGCTGCACACTCTTGCTGCCTGCAGATGATATTCCGCTGAAACAAGCCTATGTGTGGGGCTCACGTGTGAATATATTTCACGTGCTTTGTGATTGTGTAGGCTACTTTGTGCATGATTTCTCTATTGTACCACATAATTGATAAGTCGTATACCTCCACTACACCACTTTGATATGCATCAATAGGGATTAAGAAGTAAGTATATGCAATGCCCACTGAAAAAAAAAGTGGGTATACGGTTTATACCTGCGTATACCGTTCACTACCCCACTTGCCCTTGGTGTTTTACATAATGTGCACTCTCATTTCACATTAAATGTTTTGTCATTTAGCAGACTCTCTTATCCAGAGCGATTTACAGTAATGAGTGCATTTTCATACTCTCCTACATGATTGCGCTGGTCTTACGGTTGCTGTCCTTTCAGAATCACGAACCTGTCACACACTGAAGGCCTATAGGTTCGCCACTGCGCAAACATGTCTATAATATATACAAAGACTGTTAGGATATTTATGTTTCAAGAAATGAGTGTATATATTTGACCTGGCGAAGCGCTTTTATGCGCTTACTGTATGGAAGCTCATAATTATGAGTTTTTACTCTGCTGGTCTCGGGAAGTACAAATGTATCCGACACCGAGACAAGACCGAGACACTCAATATGTGGTATCGAGACCGGCCTCGAGGAGTACTACATCACTGCCTCACAGTGTTCTACAGGAGCATCACAGCCTGGTACCGCAACTCCACAGCCGCGGACCGCAAGGCGCTACAGAGTGGGTGCACACTGCCTGCCCTCCAGGACACCTACACCACCAGGTGTCGCAGGATGGCCAAGAAGATAATCAGGGACCCGAGCCATGGCCTGTTCTCCCAGTTTCCATCACTCAGATGCAGGCAGTATAGGAGCATCATGGCAAAAACTGAAAGACTGGCCAATAGCTTCTACCCCCAGACCATCAGGCTGCTGAAAAGCCACCTTGTCTTCCTACCCACCCCTCCCCCCTGCTGTTCCTCCCACCGTCTATTGTTCATGTTCCTGTAGAAATTGAGATCATGCATAAACTACCAAATTATATGCACTAGATGTAGTGATCCAGCATCTTGTCTTGTTCTCTCTGTGTCTCACAGATGGGTCCATTTACATTCTGGGCCTTGCTCACCCTGTCACAGAGGGAGAGCAGGTGATTCTGCTCTGCCACTACTGGTTCCGCAAACCTAACCGGACCACTTTCTACAAAGATGGAGTAGAGGTTGTTTCTCTGAACGTCACAGAGATGACTATAGATAATGTGATCAGTGCAGATGAGGGTTTCTACAAGTGTGCTGACCCCGACAAAAAAGTGGAGAGCCCAGAGAAGTAAGAGCTTATGGTTGTGCGCGTGACTACAGTCCAAATATTTTACTGCCTCTCAATACTGCTTGAAATACAGATTAACTTCATTTTACATTGAATATATTTTTTGTGCCTTTTAGGAAATTCAACCTCAGAAGACAGAAAGACATGGTCCACTGAAGGTAGAGAGTGACTACACATATCACACTTCAACACGTACACACACACACACACACACACACACATGCGCATACACACACCACACGCTTACATTTGCAGGGAGTCTGTTTTATCTCATTCAGGTACCTGGAGATGGGTGGTGCTGTCCTCATTTTAAATATGGTGATCATCCACAACTCACAATGTATTTGTGTTTTGTTTTCCAGATTTATTTGCAGTTGGTGGAGATACAAAAATACAATTCAAAGGCATTAATACAATGCAGAAGGACATGAGGAAGAGGGGGGAAGAGCTACAGAAGAAGATCAGCAAATAAATTGATACATTTGATATGGAGATTTTAAAAAATCCACTATTTGAACAAAGGAGCATGGAGCAGGGCCTGCCATAGCCTTTTGGGGGCCCTAAGCAAGACTTGGTTGGGGGGCCCCCACCTCACAGGCAAAACATTTTAGTGAACCCCCCTCTTGATGGCAGTGAGAATTTTTTTTACGTTTTAAAGTCTATTTCATGCAATTCTGTACATTGTTCTATGGGGTGTAGAGAAAATGTTTTCTGCAATTTTACACATTTTGCCAGGGGGCAGAGCGCATTTAGCAATTTTATAACTAATTTCATGCAATTCTACTAATTTTGCCATGGGGCGGAGAGAATGTTTTGAGGTTTTAAAGCTAATTTCCTGAAATTCTACACATTTTGCCATGACTTAAGTCATGTTAATATGATATCTGAGTGAGATTGACTAACAAAATCAATGGGGGCCCCCTAGAGGTCAGGGCCCCTTGACACGTGCCTTTGGTGCCTAGTCGGTAATTCGACCATGATTATTACAAGTTTAGATATCTGGCTAGACTAATTTACTAATCAAAAATTTTCTGACATAGGCTAATTCAGTGACTGTCAGTAAGGAAAACTGCTGATGCACAACCAAATTTCGAAACTGCATCTTGCGTATTCTACTATTCTAACTCTCAACAAGGAGCTTATAAGTGACCGCTTATGTCTTGGGCCGGCCTTGCATGGAGGTCATAGACATAGAGTGAGTAAAATTCGAAACATTCCATTATCAATTTACAGGGGTCGAACTGTTTCAACTCTTATTATGACCACAGTTACATGTCATTACTTTTAATTATTGGTACAGATCACTTCATTGAGAAACCTAAACTATAATTCATAATAATTAGGTGGGTGCTTACATTTGTCCTCTTACATTTGTCCTTCAGAAAGTATTCACACCCCTTGACTTTTTCCACATTTTGTTATGTTACAGCCTGAATTTAAAATAGATTACATTGATATGTTGTGTCACTGGCCTACACACAATACCCCATAATGTTAAATTGGAATTATGTTTTTAGAAATGTTTACAAGTTAATTAAAAATGAAAAGCTGAAATGTCTTGAGTCAATAACTATTCAACCAATTTGTTATGGCAAGCCTAAATAAGTTCAGGAGTAAAAATGTACTTAACAAGTCACATAATAAGTTGTATGGACTCACTCTGTGTGCAATAATAATGATTAACATGATTTTTGAATAACTACCTCATCTCTGTAACCCACACATACAATTGTATGTAAGGTCCCTCAGTCGAGCAGTGAATTTCAAACACTGATTCAATCACAAAGACCAGGGGGGTTTCCAATACCTCACAAAGAAGGGCACCTATTGGTAGATGGGTAAAAATATAAGGAGACATTGAATATCCCTTTGAGCATGGTGAAGTTATTAATTACACTTTGGATTGTGTATCAATACACCCAGTCACTACAAAGATACAGGAGTCCTTCCTAACTCAGTTGCCGGAGAGGAAGGAAACCGCTCAGGTGACTTTAAAACAGTTACAGAGTTTAACAACCAACTTGACAGAGCTTGAAGAATTTAAAAAAAGAATAATGTGCAAATATTGTACAATCCAGGTGTGCAAAGCTCTTAGAGACGTACACAGAAAGACTCACAGCTGTAATCGCTGCCAAATGTGATTCTAACATGTATTGACTCAGGGGTGTGAATACTTATGTAAATTAGATATTTCTGTATTTCATTTTCAATACATTTGCTAAATTGTCTAAAAACATGTTTTCACTTTGTCATTATGGGGTACTGTGTGTAGAGGGGTGATATTTTTTCAAATATTTAATCAATTTTGAATTCAGGCTGTAACACAACAAAATGTGGAATAAGTCAATGGGTATGAATACTTTCTGAAGGCACTGGACAAGTGTGTATTATGTGTGAATTGGAAATGTGTTTTTTGCATATCCCACTCCCCCTGAGACACCCTTGGAGAATGGGGTCATGGCCAGGGATCAGCCATTATTTATGGCAACCCTGGAGCAATTAGCGTTAAGTGCCTTGCTCAAGGGCACAGACAGATTTTTCACCTAGTTGGCTCGGGGATTCGAACCAGTAACCGAAAGTTTGCTGGCCCAACGCTCTTAACCGCTAGGCTTCTGCCTCCCTCACACTGTACTATACCAACCCCCTCATGAGTGCATGCCTCTTCCCTTTTGCCCTCAAGGCACCATCCCACCACTGTTCATCAATGTAGCAATAATTGCTAACGGCGACCATGTAACACCCCTTGTGGGTCTCAAACTGGGGTCTCACAGCCCATAGGCAGACCTGCTAGCCACTGCTCCAAAAATGATTAATTATTTTTGGGGTGATTGTAACAGATCTACCTTGGCAAGGTTCGTTACACAAGTATCTCAATAAATGAGTTTGGTATCAGTTAGACTACCAATTAATAGCTTAATGGGTTGTTGACAATGACATTTTTGCATCACTTATATAGGCTAGCAAAAGTTGTATTGTGGCATTTTTCATGTTCACATATGTTGTAGATTATGCCTCGATCACACCGACAGTGTTATTGCGCAAAATGGTACGCAGCATCATCTGGATATGTGTGCAACAACAATTCAACATTCACCTTCTGCTACCATTTCTGTCAAACCGTCTACGCATAAAGTTTGATGCATATGTTCGATAAATCCAATGTACGCGCCACACAGAACGCACTGAAACTGCCTCTGCAACGCAATGCTGCAAGGCAAACGCAGCGTTCCATTGGAAATTAATGTACTTCTGGTGTACCACAATGCAATGACCCTGTCAGTGTGATTGAGGCATTAGACACTATTTTACATAATCTCAGGTGTAAATCTGAGTTTACACGTTTTCAGATGATTGACTTTTAAAAAAATAACATTTACCGCTTTTTCTCCCCAATTGGTACTTACAGTCTTGTCCCATTGCTGCAACTCCCCAGCGAAGGTCGAGAGTCATGCGTCCTCCAAAACACGACCCTGCCAAGCCGCACTGCTCGCTTAACCCAACCGCATCAATGTGTCAGAGGAAACACTGTCCAGCTGGTGACCGAAGTCAGCTTGTAGGCACCCGGCCCGCCATAAGGAGTCGCTAGAGAGCGAAGGGACGAGGAAATCGCAGCCAGCCCCTAACCCGGACTATGCTGTGCCAATTGTACACCACCTCATGGGTCTCCCGGTCATGACCCCACTTAACAAGGATCGAACCCAGGTCTGTAGTGACGCCTCAAGCACTGCCTTAGACTGCTGCGCCACTCTGGAGGCCAGATTTTTTACATCAATTTGGAGTTATAAAATAATGTACCCATTGATTCTTGAAGAATGTAACTTATAATAATAATATAATAATAATATGCCATTTAGCAGACGCTTTTATCCAAAGCGACTTACAGTCATGCGTGCATAATTTTTGTTGTTGTTGTGTATGGGTGGTCCCGGGGATCGAACCCACTACATTGGTGTTACAAGCGCCGTGCTCTACCAGCTGAGCTACAGAGGACCACATGGCCAGGGATTATAAATGCCTCATGAGTTTAGTTCAACTGTCCTACCCCACCAGGACCCAAAATATGGTATGAAAAATGTATGCACTCACTAAAACTGTAAGTCGCACTGGATAAGAGCGTCTGCTAAATGACTAAAATGTAAATGTAATGTATTTTACTCTAATGTTTGTAAACACAGTAAATGTAAACAAACACTATATACAGTGCATTCGGAAAGTATTCAGACCCCTTGACTTTTTCCACATTTTGTTAGGTTACAGCCTTATTCTAAAATTGTTTAAATTGTTATTTTCCCTCATCAATCTACACACAATACCCCATTATGACAAAGCAAAAACAGATTTTCAGACATTTTTGCACATTTATAAAAAATAAAAAACTGAAATATCACATTTACATAAGTATTCAGACCCTTTACTCAGTAATTTGTTGAAGCACCTTTAGCAGTGATTACAGCCTCTAGTCTTCTTGGGTATGACGCTACAAGCTTGGCACACCTGTATTTGGGGAGTTTCTACCATTATTCTCTGCAGATCCTCTCAAGCTCTGTCATGTTGTTTGGGGAGTGTTAGAAATTGCGTCAATTCAAATCTGGTATTAGGAACAAAAGAGGTCAACACGACTTCTAAGATATACTAGTTATTTTAATTAATGCAAAAACCTTCAATGGTAAATATGATGTTTCGTATATACGGGCTCTCTGTGATGCCTCGCAGGACACTCCAGAGAACTAACAACATTGTTTCAGAAACAATACCCAAATACTCTGACAGAGGAAGTTTCCCACTTCTCTGCTGGCCAATTAGAGTAAAGACTTGAGCGTGGTTTAAACTTTCTCAGCCAATCCGTTAGTTCAGGGGTTGGTCTCATCTCCTCGGCGCCATTTGTTGCACACTTCAGCCAGGCACAAGATTATGATAACAACCTATCATAGTGAGAAGAGCCAGCTCCCTTAGACATCATTCCTACGTCAAAGGAAGGCTCATAGATCACAAAGAACCAGTATATTCTAGCATTTGAAGACACAATCCTTATCTTATTTTACCCACTAAAACAGCTCTTCACATCAATCACAGCCTCCCCAGGTGTCACAACCTACATTAGCCCAGTCAAGAATGCATTCTTTCTAAGTTAGTCATCCCATCAATTTAGGAGAATAATAAATCCCCAATAGGAGCGTTGCTGCACTGCTATTTTCAGGTCTCTCCAGAGATGTTCAATCGGGTTAAAGTCCAGGCTCTGGCTGGGCCACTCACGGACATTCAGAGACTTGTCCTGAAGCCACTCCTGCGTTATCTTGGCTGTGTGCTTAGGGTCGTTGTCCTGTTGGAAGGTGAACCTTCGACACAGTCTGAGGTCTTGAGCGCTCTGGAGCAGGTTTTCATCAAGGATCTCTCTGTACTTTGCTCCGTTCTTCTTTGCCTCAATCCTGACTAGTCTCCCATTCCCTGCCGCTGCAAATGTCCCCACAGCATGATGCTGCCACCACCATGCTTCACCATAGGGATGGTGCCAGGTTTCCTCCAGACATGACGCTTAGCATTCAGGCCAAAGAGTTCAATCTTGGTTTCATCAGACCAGAGAATCTTGTTTCTCATGGTCTGAGTCCTTTAGGTGCCTTTTGGCAAACTCCATGCGGGCTGTCATGTGCCTTTTACTGAGGAGTGGCTTCCGTCTGGCCACTCTACCATAAAGGCCTGATTGGTGGAGTGCTGCAGAGATTGTTTTTCCTTCTGGAAGGAACTGTGGAGCTCTGTCAGAGTGACCATCGGGTTCATGGTCACCTCCCTGACCAAGGCCCTTCTCCCCCGATTGCTCAGTTTGGCCGGGTGGCCAGCTCTAGGAAGAGTCTTGGTGGTTCCAAACTTCTTTCATTTAAGAATGATGGAGGCCACTGTGTTCGTGGGGACAGTCAATGCTGTAGAAATGTTTTGGTACCCTTCCCCAGATCTGTGCCTCGACACAATCCTGTCGCTGAGCTCTACAGGCAATTCCTTCGACCTCATGGCTTGGTTTTTGCTCTGACATGCACTGTCAACTGTGGGACCTTTTAATAGACAGGTGTGTGCCTTTCCAAAACATGTCAATTTAATTTACCAGAGGTGTACTCCAATCACGTTGTAAAAACATCTCAAGGATGATCAATGGAAACAGGATGCACCTGAGCTCAATTTCGAGTCTCATAGCAAAGAGTCTGAAAACTTATGTAAATAAGGCATTTCTGTTTTCGCTTTGTCATTATGGGGTATTGTGTGTAGGTTGATGAGGAAAAACAATAATTGAATCCATTTTAGAATAAGGCTGTAACGTAACAAAATATGGAAATGGTCAAGGGGTCTGAATACTTTCCGAATGCGCTGTAGTCTCAAAACATGTTTAAAACGATCATCATGGATGGTCAGTCCTTGCATCCATAGCTCTGTCTATGCATTTGAGAGTTGTTACATTTCTCCAGTCAGAAAGTGATTGAAATCAAATGGAAAGGCCCTAAATAAAAGTTGTATTTGTATGTGGCATGAGGACCACACACATGTGACCAGCCCGACCACACGAGCTAAACCGCGCCAGTCATCCTTATAATAAAAACAAACAGTCGTGAGTAGCCTAATGGACTGGCGTGGTCCCCCCCAGTCTATTTGCTTCCAGTAAAATATTACCATAATCATTGCATAATCACATAGCCTAATCATGTAATATTCTCCTACCCTAATCAAATGAAATAGGCTACAACTACTGCTTCCTGAACAATATTAGCTAAATATATTTGGGATCTGGTTGAATTTTGAGACATTATTTCCGTGAACAGAATTTTATTGAGTTCAGGAAAGGATAGAATAACCTACCCTGCCTATTTCAGATTGCCACAGACAATATTCAGACTATTGAGTTAATTGAATACCCTTTTGCTGAACTTTTTTTGTTAGTGATATGTTTTGAAAGAAAAGTGTACACCAGTCTGTGATGTCATCTGACTTGCACAGTAAACACACGTGTGTGTTGGAGCAGTTCCAGTTCTTGTTCAAGGGGGGAAACGTGCAGTCTAGGGTTCTCTCCCTTCAGTGAGTAGGAGTCTCGTCTGCGAATCACTTGTGGGTTTTATTTGGACCAGATTCAGAATCCTTATCAGACACGAAACCGGCAGCCAGCCTCTCTCCCAGTCTTTATAAAAGCAGACACAGTGCAGGACTCAGCTAGATCTGGACAAAGGGGTACTCTTTCAAGGTACAATGAGACTTTTCACTCTCAAGTAATTGTTGTATATAGGTCATATGAATTATAATAGAATAGAAATGAATAGAATTGAGTTGTTTTTTTCTTCTCTCCTTTCAGTCTGATATGCTACTGCTCAGGTTGAAACAGAGGACACCTGTGACAATGACTCCATCAGTTTTCTCTGCTTTTCTGCTGGCTTGTGCTCTCCCATTCAATTATGCTCAGTGTGAGTATTTGTAATCACTGCGTATGTAAATTGCTTTGATTCAGCTCCTTATGTGTGGTGTTTCTGGGTTTTATTCTAAATTGTTTTAACGTCAGTTAGAGATAAAGATGCGTGTTGTCACTCTCTTTATTTAAATTACCATGAGTGTACTGAACTGCTTTCCGAGAAGGTATAACAGATTGTGTGTACTGCTTGACCACGCTCTGATTTCTATTTACTTATCAACAAATTATTAACTAGAGGCGGAAAAAGTGTATTCTGGCTCTATAATGTATGATTAAGCCATTATCTTGTCAGTGTGACACGTGAAAAGTAGTGCTGAGAAATTAACCAAAATTATTGAAGACATCGGTTAAATTATTTGAATTCCATTTTGTTCAGGTTTTTTCTGTGAGCTTGATGTGCAGTTTCTGTAGCGATAAATCAGATCAAGCCTGAACTGTGCGATGTAGTAGGGGTCTGTAGTTTCCAATAGGCCAATATTCTACATATACTGAACACAAATATAAACGCATCATGCAACAATATTAACGCTTTTACTGAGTTACAGTTCATATAAGGAAATCAGTCAATTGAAATAAATTCATTAGGCCCTAATCTATGGATTTAACATGACTGGGCAGGGGCGCAGCCATGGGTGGGCCTGGGAGCGCATAGGCCCACCCAGTTGGGAGCCAGGCCCACCCACTGTGGAGCCAGACCCAGCCAATCAGAGTTTTTATCCCACAAAAGGGCTTTATTACAGACAGAAATACTCCTCAGTTTCATCAGCTTTCCGGGTGGCTTGTCTCAGAATATCCCGCAGGTGAAGAACCCAGATGCGGTTACACGTGGTCTGTGGCTACACGTGGTCTGTGGTTGTGAGGCCGGTTTGGACGTACTGCCAAATTCTCTAAAACAACATTATTTGTCAACAGCTCTGGTGGACGTACCTGCAGTCAGCATGCCAATTGCATGCTCCCTCAAAACTTGAAACATCTGTGGCATTGTGTTGTGTGACAAAACTGCACATTTTAGAGTGGCCTTTTATTGTACCCAGCACAAGGTGCACCTGTGTAATGATCTTGCTTTTTAATCAGCTTCTTGATATACCACACCTGTCAGGTGGATGGATTATCTTGGCAAAGGAGAAATGCTCACTAACAGGGATGTAAACAAATTTGTGCACAACATTTGAGAGAAATACGTTTTTCTTTGTGTATGGAAAATTTCTGGGATCTTTTATTTCAGCTCATGAAACATGGGACCAATACTTTATATGTTGCTTTTATATTTTTGTTCAGGATAGTTTAGCGCAGAAAATGTGGTAATTACCTACAATGACCATAATCCATTGTGTGTGCCGCTTAAACTTGTCCGGTCTGTGCGGAGACTGAGAGAATAGAGAACATGGGATCGAGATGGATAGAAAGCAGTTGCTTTGCAAGCCTGAAGAATACATGATCTAGTGATTGATAGTTGGTATTCAGAGGTCATAAAAGTACTACTAAAATAATGATTTTGTTAGACAGCATATGCAGCAGCTCGATATGAGATGATGACTTGGAATTAAATAATAAAGTCATCAAATAAAACAAATATTTTATTAAAGTAAAGTAATGTGAATAAATGATGGGTAATAAGTGATAAACAGTAATGGGTAGTCACTAGCATCATGGGACTTTTATTAATAGTTGTACACTGTGTTGTTACAGCTTTCAACCCACATAATGCATAGCGCATTTAATGTTTAAAAAAATAAGAACATTTGAAACAGAAAATCGAAAACTGTGATCATTTTTTCAGAATCGAACCGAAACCGAACAGACCTCAAAAAGCACTAATCGCTCAGCACTAGTGACAAGTTAATGTGACAAATGTGACACGGCCTTATTGTTGAAATGATATTGATACTCTTGTAATAGCTGGTGACTTGTGACTGTCTCTTTGTGGATAAACAGTATCTCCATGACTGTGTGCTAGGCCAAGGTTTCCCAAACTAGGCCAAGGTTTCCCAAACTTGGTCATGGGCCCCCCCCCCACCCCCGGGTGCACGTTTTGGTTTTTGCCCTAGCACTACACAGCTGATTCAAATTATCAAAGCTTAATGATGAGTTGGTTATTTGAATCAGCTGTGTAGTGCTAGGGCAAAAACCAAACTGTGCATCCAGGGGCAGGACCGAGTTTGGGAAACCCTGTGCTAGGCTACTGAATGACACTAAATATACATTATGTTGTTGTCTTTTCTGTATAGCAAGCTGTAATGGGCGATGTGGAGGAGAGTATTACAGGGGTTACATGTGCCAGTGTGATTATGACTGTCTCACTCACGATGAGTGCTGTATGGACTACGAATCCCAGTGCACCACCAGTAAGGACTTTTCTTATATTTTTACTGTATTAGTGGTATCTGAGTTTCCCAAACTGGGTCTTGGGGACCCCTAGGGATGCACGTTTTGTTTTTTGTCCTAGCACTACACAGCTGATTCAAATAATCAAAGCGTGATGATGAGTTGATTATTTGAATCAGCTGTGTAGTGCTATGGCAAAAGCCAAAATGTGCACCCCTTGGGTCTGCAGTACAGAGTTTGGGAAACCCTGCATTATCATAAACAAAATGTACATCATAATGATCCATGAGAGTGTATGATGTGTAATTTATTCAGATGATAAAGACCCACATGTACATACAGGTATTATGCATGTGTTATAATAACATAACCAGGACTGGTGTGATAATGGATGTACTGTATGTCTGTGTACCAGGTGACGCGTGTAAAGGGCGGTGTGGTGAATCCTTTAAGAGGGGAAGGCTGTGTGACTGTGATCCTGACTGTGCACGGTACAACAAGTGCTGCCCAGATTACAACAGTCAGTGTGGCATAGAAGGTTAGTAAAATGTCAAAGACACCTAACATAGTCTTGTGAAGTAAAATCTTACAATGAAACCATGCAGTTTTTCTGCATATAACTTTTATTTATATAGTATTTCATGCAGGGGCGCAACTTTGGTTTTAGAAGTGAGAGAGACATCACTTTTTTTTTCAGTCGGATAAACACTCCAAACAGCCATATATACGATTGCTCGGAGGCATCCGGATGGTCCTAAAGCACACCGTTGCCTCGTTTTGTATCACATTCCAATTATAAAACTGGGGGGGACAAAAATGCAATTTCAGAATGTAGTGGGGACATGTCCCCAGTGAAAGTTGCACCCCTGATTTCATGTATGAAATAATATGTATGACATGAAACAATGTATGAAATAATGTCTAGTACATGATAGTATGACAAGAAAGATAGGGATGCTGGCACTATGCATGTACAGTGCATTCGGAAAGTATTCAGACCCCTTCTCTTTTTCCACATTTTGTTACGTTACAGCCTTATTCTAAATTTGATTAAATAACAAATGTACCTCATCAATCCACAGACAATACCCCATAATGACAAAGCGAAAACAGGTTTGTAGAAATTTTTGCAAATGTATTAAAAATTAAAAACAGAAATACATAACTATTCAGACCCTTTGCTAAGAGACTCGAAATTGAGCTCAGGTGCATCTTGTTTCCATTGATCATCCTTGAGATGTATCTACAACTTGATTGGAGTCCACCTCTGGTAAATTCAATTGATTGGACATGATTTGGAAAGGCACACACCTGTCTATATAAGGTTCCACAGTTGACAGTTTATGTCAGAGCAGAAACCAAGCCATGAGGTCGAAGGAATTGTCCGTAAAGCTCCGAGATAGGATTATGTCGAGGCACAGATCTGGGGAAGGGTACCAAAAAATGTCTGCAGCATTGACAGTCCCCAAGGACATAGTGGCCTCCATCATTCTTAAATGGAAGAAGTTTGGAACCACCAAGACTCTTCCTAGAGCTGGCCGCCTGGCCAATCTGAGCAATTGGGGGAGAAAAGCCTTGGTCAGGGAGGTGACCAAGAATCCGATGGTCACACTGACAAAGCTCCAGAGTTCCTCTGTGGAGATGGGAGAAGGACAACCGTCTCTGCAGCACTCCACCTATAAGGCCTTTATGTTAGAGTCACCAGACGAAAGCCACTCCTCAGTAAAAGGCACATGACAGCCTGCTTGGAGTTTGCCAAAAGGCACCTAAAGACTCGCAGACCATGAGAAACAAGATTCTCTGGTCTGATGAAACCAAGATTGAACTCTTTGGCCTGAATGCCAAGCGTCACGCCTGGAGGAAACCTGGCACAATCCCTACGGTGAAGCATGGTGATGGCAGCATCATGCCGTGGGGATGTTTTTCAGCGGCAGGGACTGGGAGACTAGTCAGGATCGAGGCAAAGATGAACAGAGCAAAGTACAGAGAGATCCTTGATGAAAACCTGCTCCAGAGCGCTAAGGACCTCAGACAGGGGCGAAGGATCACCTTCCAACAGGACAATGACCCTAAGCACACAGCCAAGACAACACAGGAGTGGCTTCGGGTCAAGTCTCTGAATGTCCTTGAGTGGCCCAGCCAGAGCCCGGACTTGAACTCAATCTAACATCTCCCCATCCAACCTGACAGAGCTTGAGAGGATCTACAGATAAAAATGGGAGATACTCCCCAAATAGTGGTGTACCAAGCTTGTAGCGTCATACCCAAGAAGACTTGCTGCCAAAGGTGCTTCAACAAAGTACTGAGTAAAGGGTCTGAATACTTATGTAAATGTGATATTTCCGGGGGGGGGGTTTGCAAATTTTTCTACAAACCTGTTTTTGCTTTGTCATTTTGGGGTATTGCGTGTAGATTGATGAGTGAAAAAAACAATTTAATCAATTTTAGAAAAGGCTGTAACCTAACAAAATGTGGAAAAAGTCAAGGGGTCTGAATACTTTCCGAAGTTACTGTAAATAGGCAAATACATTTTAAACTCATGCAGTAGCCTGCATCAGTTTGTTTTGACTATTTTCTCTTTTAATAATTATTACAGACAACACCAAAAAAACAGGCAGCACAGCAACACTGAAGACTAGCTCATGCAATAACATAAATGATGACTAACCAAAAGGTATAGTTTTGATTTAAATATAGGCATGCTGGCACTATGCATTCAGTATATTCATATAAATATGCATGCTAAAATGCAGAAGCCGTCAGTTCATCTTGACTATTTTCTGTTTTAGTTCAAGACCAGCCAGTACAACAACACTGAAGACTAGCTCATGCGATAACGTATTCGATAACAAACCAAAAGGTATATTTCATAAAGCAATAGTTATTATAAACAATAGATTTTAGATAGTTATTATAGGAAAAGTAGTTGCTTTTGGATACTTTGACTCATTTAGTACTTGATTGACACACCAGAGCCAGAACCAGAGCCTCCCCAGATCCAACCAACTGAGGAGCCAGAGTTGACTCCCAATCCACAGGAGGAACTAAGTGAAGGTCAGTACCTTCAAAACAACCTTACTGAGGAGATGGACAACCAACAGTTTAGCCTTAAATAAGAATGAAAATGGAATATTCACCAGTATTCACTCAGCCCAACATCTTCGAACACCAAAGTCAAAACATTCCCTGTAATAATAGTGTAATATTGTCTAACGAAAAACACAGATCTTTTTAACTTTTCTTGACCAATAAAGCACATGGTAGAGAGTGTGACTCCCGGATGTTTTGGATAGGCTGTCACACTGCTGCAGCTCTCTCAAGCTGTGACTTGAGCTGGAGCCCGGAGGCCAAGTCTCCCCAGATGTAGCAAGGAGCTCTGTGTCTGTCGCGGCCAAACCTGCCAAGAGAAACATGGGGAAATAATGTCATTATACACTGAACAAAAATATAAACGCAACATGCAACAGTTGCAATGATTTTACTGAGTTAGCGTTCATATAAGGAAATCAATCAATTGAAATCAATTAATTAGGCCTTAATCTATGGATTTCACATGACATCGACCCAGAGCATTTAGGATTTTCTGCCGGAATCACTGAATCACTGGACCTTAACACCGGATCATCACAACTAGCTAGCTGCAACCGAATGGATCACCACTTGTTCCAAAGCTAGCACCAGTTAGCCTTGAGCTAGCCTCGAGCCCATCTCCTGGCTATCCACCTCTCTGTCAACCGGACGGGACCGCCTAGTGTCGCCACGGAGCCCCGCCGATCCATCACGACCTGTCTGCCGACGTAATCGTCTGATGTGGTTTCAACAGGCTTCCCGTTGTGACGACCACGAAGATCCATCTGCTAGCACCGGCCTGCTAGCATGCGCAATCAACAGCCGTGCCTCCTGCTCGCCTGTGCTGTAGCAGCCTACGAACTGCTCCCGGACTTACCTATTGCTGTTCACTGGACCTTATGATCACTCAGCTACACATCTGATGCCCGCTGGACTGTTCCTTTACACGGTACCCCATCCTGTTTATCTGTTTAGCCTCAGCCCAAACTTTCGTCGTCATTACCAGTTGTTGTCTTAGCCCTCTCGAATAACACCTGTGATTGCGTTATGCCTCTCTCCCATGTCAATATGCCTTGCTGTTTGGGTTAGTTGTTATTGTACTATTTCACTGTAAAGCCCCCAGTCCCGCTCAACCTGCCTCAGATAGCTTCTTTATCCCACCCCCCATACACGCGGAGACCGGCTCAATCGGTACCTCCAGTGATGCTATCTCTTTCATCGTTACCCAATGCCTAGGTGTACCTCCACTGTACTCATATCCTTCCATATCCTTGTCTGTACATAATGCCCTGAATCTATTCTACAACGCCCGGAAATCTGCCCCATTTATGTACTCTGTACCCAACGCACTAGAAGACCAGTTCTTAAAGCCTTTAGCCATATACTTATTATATTCCTCCTCTGTTCCTCTGGTGATGTAGAGGTTAACCCAGGCCCTGTAACCCCCAGTATCACTCCTACTCCCCAGGCGCTATCAGTTGTTGACTTCTGTAACTGTAAAAGCCTTGGTTTCTTGCATGTTAACATCAGAAGCATCCTCCACAAGTTTGAGTTATTCACTGCTTTAGCACACTCTGCCAACCCTGATGTTCTAGCAGTGTCTGAATCCTGGCTTAGGAAGGCCACCAAAAATTCAGACATTTCCATCCCCAACAACAACATTTTCCATCTAGATAGAACTGCCAAAGGGGGCGGAGTTGCAATCTACTGTAGAGAGAGCCTGCAGAGCTCTATCATACTATCCAGGTCTGTACCCAAACAGTTTGAGCTTCTACTTCTAAAAATCCACCTTTCCAGAAATAAGTCTCTCACTTTTGCCGCTTGCTACAGACCCCCCTCAGCCCCTAGTTGTGCCCTGGACACCATATGTGAATTGCTTGCCCCCCATCTATCCTCAGAGTTCGTACTGCTTGGTGACCTAAACTGGGATATGCATAACACCCCGGCCGTCCTACAATCTAAACTAGATGCCCTCAATCTCACACAAATTATCAAGGAATCTACCAGGTACAACCCTAAATCCGTAAACATAGGCACCCTCATAGATATCATCCTGACTAATTTACCCTCTAAATACACCTCCACTGTCTTCAACCAGGATCTCAGCGATCACTGCCTCATTGCCTGCGTCCGTAATGGATCTGCGGTCAAACGACCACCCCTCATCACTGTCAAATGCTCCCTAAAACACTTTAGCGAGCAGGCCTTTCTAATTGACCTGGCCCGCGTATCCTGGATGGATATTGACCTCATTCCGTCAGTAGAGGATGCCTGGATGTTCTTCAAAAGTGCTTTCCTCTCCATCTTAAATAAGCATGCCCCATTCAAAAAATTCAGAACTAAGAACAGATATAGCCCCTGGTTCACCCCAGACTTGACTGCCCTTGACCAGCACAAAAACATCCTGTGGCGTACTGCATTAGCATCGAACAGCCCCCGCGATATGCAACTTTTCAGGGAAGTCAGGAACCAATATACACAATTAGTTAGGAAAGCAAAGGCTAGCTTTTTCAAACAGAAATTTGCATCCTGTAGCACTAACTCCAAAAAGTTTTGGGACACTGTAAAGGCCATGGAGAATAAAAGCACCTCCTCCCAGCTACCCACTGCACTGAGGCTAGGAAACACTGTCACTACCGATAAATCTACGATAATCGAGAATTTCTATAAGCATTTTGCTACGGCTGGCCATGCTTTCCACCTGGCTACCCCTACCCTGGCCACCAGCTCTGCACCCTCCGCTGCAACTTGCCCATGCCCCCCCCACTTCTCCTTCATCCAAATTCAGATAGCTGTTGTTCTGAAAGAGCTGCAAAATCAGGACCCCTACAAATCAACTGGGCTAGACAATCTGGACCCTTTCTTTCTAAAATTAGCCGCCGAAGTTGTAGCAACCCCTATTACTAGCCTGTTCAACTTCTCTTTCGTATCATCTGAGATCCCCAGAGATTGTTACAGACCTATATCCATCCTACCCTGCCTTTCGAAAGTATTTGAAGGCCAAGTTAACAAACAGATCACCGACCACTTCGAATCCCACCGTACCTTCTCCGCTATGCAATCTGGTTTCCGAGCTGGTCATGGGTGCACCTCAGCCACGCTCAAGGTCCTAAACGATATAATAACCGCGATTGATAAGACAGTACTGTGCAGTCGGCTTCATCGACCTGGTCAAGGCTTTTGACTGTCAATCACTGCATTCTTATTGGCAGACTAAATAGAAAACCAGTTAGTATCTGCTGTGACCACTATTTGCCTCATGCAGCGTGACACATCTCCTTCGCATAGAGTTGATCAGGCTGTTGATTGTGGCCTGTGGAATGTTGTCCCACTCCTTTTCAATGGCTGAGCGAAGTTGCTGGATATTGGTGGAAACTGGAACACGCTGTCGTACACGTCGATCCAGAGCATCCCAAACATACTCAATGGGTGACATGTCTGATAAGTATGCAGGCCATGGAAGATCTGGGACATTTTCAGCTTCCAGGAATTGTGTACAGATCCTTGCGACATGGGGCCGTGTATTCTCATACTGAAACATGAGGTGATGGCGGCAAATTAATGGCACGACAATGGGCCTCAGGATCTCGCCACGGTATCTGTGCATTCAAATTGCCATCGATAAAATGCAATTGTGTTCGTTGTCCATAGCTGATACGGTGGGCCGTATGGTTCAAGACATGCCAGGATGACCTAGAACATCAAGAACATCTCAGATAGAGTTGTATAATAATTACATATGCCCCATATAACTCAACTCCAGGAAATGAATTATACAGTTATTTCAATAAACTATTCAATTCATTTCCAGATTTAATGATTTTAATTTTACATACATTTTGCCCTTATTCCCTTCCACAGATGTGAAGGGTGAGACCTGGCCAGATCTTCCTGTTCCCTCTCCTGATACTGGGTCAGAGGATCCAGAGGCAAGCCCTAACTCAGAGGACCCTGAAGCTGGTCTGGTGGATCCAGAGGCAACTCCTAACCCAGATGACCCTGAAGCATCCCCTGCCCCAGAGAGCACAAGCGGGTCAGAGCTCTCTCCGACTGAGCCAGCCTCTTCAGACCCCTTAGACCCCTCGCTGGACACTACCCCCCCAACCACAGATATAGAGGATGACCCTGAGAAGGAAGCAATTTTAAAGGGGGACTACACACCCTTCCCTGAGGGATTGGCTACAGAGGCAACACCAGGCTCAGAAGGGACTCCACCAGCAGCCAACCCCAACCCCTCCACTGCCGAACCAGCCAACGAGACCCCCACTGAGGCAACAGGTAACAAATTAAATTCAATCTTTATTGTCCTAACAGGGAAATTAATTGTGCTGTTAGGAGCTTACAGTTGATATGTATACCATTATACCTGGGCACAGAGCGGGAAATGATAGCCAAGCCATCTCTCACATACCAACATCAATGAGATAGTCCTATCTCACTGTTCCTAGAAATTGCATTTGACAAGATGTTTCACAATCTACTTTGAGTCATCTGGATTCAAATCAAATCTAACACTGACCCAAATCTCATGTTTTCCAGACTCCAGTGATCCTGAGGGACAGCCTGATTCCAGCAGCAGCCCGTCTGCAGCCGACCCAACTCCCCCTGGATCCTCCTCTGAGCCCACCCCCGCCTCCCCAGTCGCCCTCCAGCCCTCCGACCAGGCCTCTCCGAGCTCAGAGCCCCAGCCTGGGCCTACTCCTACAGAGGACACCCCTGAACTCCTACCTGAAGGACAGAGTGAATTGGACCCTGAAGGTCAGGAGGCAGAATCTGAGAACACACTGCCAGAGGAATCCGAACCCACACCCTCAAACGTAGAGAATGCTGCCACCACCCCAGCCTCCACGCCAGCCTTTGACCCGGCTTCCATCCCAGTTTCTACCAGCCCCACACAGGGCACACCCTCAGTCCCAGAGGATCCTGAGACTACCCCTGCCTCTCCAGACAGCACCACCCCCTCCACCAAGCCTGACCAGACACCCAGTGCCCCTGAAGGAGCTACCCCAAGCTCAGATCAGGACAGCCCCAAGGAGGATGCCCCAACAACCACCCCCTCAGACCCACAGGATCCCAATGTGGCCTCTGAGCCACCAGCGTCTGAGAGTGGTTCTGAGTCTAAACCTGGTAGAGGGGACACCCCAGATAGTTTTAATGACAACAGTGTCCCCCAGACTGGAGATCTGGCTACGCGTCCCACCACAGACCCAGCGGGACAAGAGGAAGGAGATGAGGCAGCACCAGAGGAGACCACCAGCAACTCCATGAAGCTCACTCCTTTCCCCACCACCAAACCCACCCAAAACAAACACACAGAGAAAACCAAGCCCAGTAAACCCACAGAGAAACCCAAGCCCAAATCCACACAGCCAAGCACCTTCACGGATATCAACCAAGCTCTGGGCACAGACAACACCAGGGACTACCAAGCAGGTAAGCTTAACCATGTTGGACCTTGCTTTGCCTTACTTTAATTATATTGCAAAGAAACTCAATCAAAGTGGTAGAGCACTAATTACCAATGGTAAAAGCTATTATTGGGTAGATTCGCCAGCCTCTACTTTTCTTATAGGTAGCACTGAGTTTTATTACTTCTCTTGGATGAAAAGAGCTTCCTCCTGCCAAGTGTAGCTGCACTATATTAACTGTCAAAGGTGACAGTTTTCCCAGAGCCTAACAAGTCTGTTTGGAAAAAAGTACTCCTTCACAGAGCAAACAAACAGTTGACATTAAGTAGTGTGTGCTGTGCAGTAACAGTTCTTGGGAGAAATGGTCCTGATTCACTTAACACGTTCTCCATGTTGTTTTTCTTATTAGTCCTCACATGTGGCTCCTTTTAAATGTGGCTTTTTCCTCCAGATGAACACAATGACACCAACATCTGCAGCGGTCGTCCTGTCGGCGCGATCACTACGCTGAGGAACGGGACCGTAGTGGTTTTCAGAGGTCAGTACCAGACCAAATCAAATCAAAATCAAATCACATTTTATTTGTCACATTTGCCGAAGACCGTAACCAACAATGCAGTTTTAAGAAAAAATTAAAAAATGATAATAAAATAACAATAACGAGGCTATATACAGGGGGTAAAATGACTATGCATAGATAATAAACAGCGAGTAGCAGCAGCGTAATTAAAAATAAATAAATAAATATATAGAGTGGGGGAAAAAAGTATTTAGTCAGCCACCAATTGTGCAAGTTCTCCCACTTAAAAAGATGAGAGGCCTGTAATTTTCATCATAGGTACACGTAAACTATGACAGACAAAATGAGAAAAAATAATCCAGAAAATCACATTGTAGGATTTTTAATGAATTTATTTGCAAATTATGGTGGAAAATAAGTATTTGGTCAATAACAAAAGTTTCTCAATACTTTGTTATATACCCTTTGTTGGCAATGACACAGGTCAAACGTTTTCTGTAAGTTTTCACAAGGTTTTCACACACTGTTGCTGGTATTTTGGCCCATTCCTCCATGCAGATCTCCTCTAGAGCAGTGATGTTTTGGGGCTGTCGCTGGGCAACACGGACTTTCAACTCCCTCCAAAGATTTTCTATGGGGTTGAGATCTGGAAACTGGCTAGGCCACTCCAGGACCTTGAAATGCTTCTTACGAAGCCACTCCTTCGTTGCCCGGGCGGTGTGTTTGGGATCATTGTCATGCTGAAAGACCCAGTTACGTTTCATCTTCAATGCCCTTGCTGATGGAAGGAGGTTTTCACTCAAAATCTCACAATACATGGCCCATTCATTCTTTCCTTTACACGGATCAGTCGTCCTGGTCCCTTTGCAGAAAAACAGCCCCAAAGCATGATGTTTCCACCCCCATGCTTCACAGTAGGTATGGTGTTCTTTGGATGCAACTCAGCATTCTTTGTCCTCCACATCTGACCATATGACATTCTCCCAATCCTCTTCTGGATCATCCAAATGCACTCTAGCAAACTTCAGACGGGCCTGGACATGTACTGGCTTAAGCAGGGGGACACGTCTGCACTGCAGGATTTGAGTCCCTGGCGGCGTAGTGTGTTACTGATGGTAGGCTTTGTTACTTTGGTCCCAGCTCTCTGCAGGTCATTCACTAGGTCCCCCCGTGTGGTTCTGGGATTTTTGCTCACCGTTCTTGTGATCATTTTGACCCCACGGAGCCCCTGATCGAGGGAGATTATCAGTGGTCTTGTATGTCTTCCATTTCCTAATAATTGCTCCCACAGTTGATTTCTTCAAACCAAGCTGCTTACCTATTGCAGATTCAGTCTTCCCAGCCTGGTGCAGGTCTACAATTGTGTTTCTGGTGTCCTTTGACAGCTCTTTGGTCTTGGCCATAGTGGAGTTTGGAGTGTGACTGTTTGAGGTTGTGGACAGGTGTCTTTTATACTGATAACAAGTTCAAACAGGTGCCATTAATACAGGTAACGAGTGGAGGACAGAGGAGCCTCTTAAAGAAGAAGTTACAGGTCTGTGAGAGCCAGAAATCTTGCTTGTTTGTAGGTGACCAAATACTTATTTTCCACCATAATTTGCAAATAAATTCATTAAAAATCCTACAATGTGATTTTCTGGATATTTTTTCCTCAATTTGTCTGTCATAGTTGACGTGTACCTATGATGAAAATTACAGGCCTCTCTCATCTTTTTAAGTGGGAGAACTTGCACAATTGGTGGCTGACTAAATACTTTTTTTCCCCACTGTATATATACAGCTGCGGAAAAAATTAAGAGACCACTGCAAAAGGATCAGTTTCTCTGGTTTTACTATTTATAGGTATGTGTTTGGGTAAAAATAACATTTTTGTTTTATTCTATAAACTACTGACAACATTTCTCCCAAATTCCAAATAATAATATTGTCATTTAGAGCATTTATTTGCAGAAAATAACAACTGGTCAAAATAACAGAAAAGATGCAGTGTTGTCAGACCTCGAATAATGCAAAGAAAATAAGTTCATGATCATTTTTAAACAACACAATAGTAATGTTTTAACTTAGGAAGAGTTCAGAAATCAATATGTGGTGGAATAACACTAATTTTTAATCACAGCTTTCATGCTTCTTGGCATGCTCTCCACCACATGCTGGGTGACTTTATGCCACTCCTGGCGCAAAGATTCAAGCAGCTCGGCTTTCTTTGATGGCTTGTGACCATCCATCTTCCTCTTCATCACATTCCAGAAGTTTTCAATGAGGTTCAGGTCTGGAGATTGGGCTGGCCATGACAGGGTCTTGATCTGGTGGTCCTCCATCCACACCTTGATTGACCTGGCTGTGTGGCATGGCACATTGTCCTGCTGGAAAAACCAATCCTCAGAGTTGGGGAACAATGTCAGAGCAAAAGGAAGCAAGTTTTCTTCCAGGACAACCTTGTACGTGGCTTGATTCATGCGTCCTTCACAAAGACAAATCTGCCCGATTCCAGCCTAGCTGAAGCACCCCCAGATCAACACCGATCCTCCACCAAATTTCACACTGGGTGCGAGACACTGTGGCTTGTAGGCCTCTCCAGGTCTCCGTCTAACCATTAGACGACCAGGTATTGGGCAAAGCTCAAAATTGGACTCATCAGAGAAGCTGACCTTACTCCAGTTCTCTACGGTCCAATCCTTATGGTCTTTTGCAAACCTCAGCCTGGCTCTTCTTTGCTTCTCATTGATGAAGGGCTTTTTTCTAGCTTTGCACGACTTCAGCCCTGCCCCTAGGAGCCTGTTTCGAACCGTCCTTGCCGTGCACTTCACCCCAGCTGCCGTTTGCCATTCTTTTTGTAGGTCACTTGATGTCATCCTACGGTTGTTGAGTGACATCCGAATGAGTTGGCAGTCATCCCGGTCAGTAGAGAGTATTTTTCGCCCTCTGCCGGTCTGTAGCTTTGTTGTCCCCAATGTCTGCTGCTTGACCTTGTTCTTATGAACCGCCATCTTTGAAATTTTAAGGATGGAAGCAACCTGACGCTCACTGTATCCCTCTGCCAGTAAAGCCAGAATGGAACCCTTCTTTTCCTCACTCAAAACTTTCTTTTCAACTCTTTTGGCATGGTCAATAGTTATTTTTTGATTAATATTACTTTTGAGGTACTATTAGCACTGTTTTTGCCATCCAGCTGGTCCTATTGCAAGAGGATAGTGATGACCACAGCAGTGGTTTTTATACATTTTCCCTTGTTAAATAAGGTTTGGTTCATGTGATCACCTAATCAGTAACTAATTTAGTAGAATGAGGTGTGCCTGTGTTGGAATTCAACAGACACTGGAATGGAATGGCTGTCATACATGTAGAGATGCTGATTTAAGAAACATTTGCAGTGGTCTCTTAATTTTTTCCAGAGCTGTATATATAAGGGGGGACAATGCAAATAGTCCAGGTAGCCATTTGATTAGCTGTTCAGCAGTCTTATGGCTTGTGGGTAGAAGCTGTTAAGAAGCCTTTTGGACCTAGACTTGGCACTCCGGTACTGCTTGACGTGCGGTAGCAGATAGAACAGTCTGACTAGGGTGGCTGGAGTCTTTGGCAATTTTTAGGGCCTTCCTCTGACACCGCCGGGTAAAGAGGTCCTGAATGGCATGAAGCTTAGCCCCACTGATATACTGGGCCGTACGCACTACCCTCTGTAGCGCCTTGCGGTCTGAGGTCGAGCAGTTGCCATACCAGGCGGTGATGCAACCAGTCAGGATGCTCTCGATGGTGCAGCTGTATAACCTTATGAAGATCTGAGGACCCATGCCAAATCTTTTCAGTCTCCTGAGGGGGAATAGGCGTTGTCGTGCCCTCTTCACGACTGTCTTGGTGTGTTTGATGATAATGGGGGCGTGCTCGGCCCTCCTTTTCCTGTAGTCCACGATCAGCTCCTTTGTCTTGATCACGTTGAGGGAGAGGTTGTTGTCCTGGCACCACACCTCCCTATAGGCTGTCTCATCGTTGTCGGTGATCAGGCCTACCACCGTTGTGTCATCGGCAAACTTAATAATGGTGTTCGAGTCGTGCTTGGCCATGCAGTCATGGGTGAACAGGGAGTACAGGAGGGGACTAAGCATGCACCCCTGAGGGGCCCCCGTGTTGAGGATCAGCGTGGCAGATGTTTTGTTGCCTACTCTTACCACCTGGGGGCGGCCCGTCAGGAAGTCCAGGATCCAGTTGCAGAGGGAGGTGTTTAGTCCCAGGGTCCTTAGCTTAGTGATGAGCTTTGAGGGCACTATGGTGTTGAATGCTGAGCTGTAGTCAATGAACAGCATTATCACGTAGGTGTTCCTTTCGTCCAGGTGGTAAAGGGCAGTGTGGAGCGCAATAGAGATTGTGTCATCTGTGAATCTGTTGGGGCGGTATACGAATTGGAGTGGGTCTAGGTTTCTGGGATGATGGAGTTGATGTGAGCCATGACCAGCCTTTCAAAGCACTTCATGGCTACAGACGTGAGCGCTACGGGTCGGTAGTCATTTAGGTAGGTTACCTTGGTGTTCTTGGGCACATGGACTATGGTGATCTGCTTGAAACATGTAGGTATTACAGACTTGGTCAGGGACAGGTTGAAAATGTCAGTGAAGACACTTGCCAGTTGGTCAGCGCATGCTCTGAGTACACATCCTGGTTATCCGTCCGACCCTGCTGCCTTGTGAATGTTGACCTGTTTAAAGGTCTTACTCACATCGGCTACGGAAAGCGTGAACGACTTGGTGTAGATAGTTATATAAGTCTATGTGCCAGACACACCAGATGTTGGGTTTGCCCTCCCAGACTGCACCCTGTCTGTCTGCCTTTGAATGTTCAATGCCGCAGCGATATTGTGAGTGGACTGTCCTTCAGCTCTTATTTGCTTTCTATAGATGTGACAGTTTGATTGTTTTTCAAACCCAAGAGAACCCCAACCATTTTCTAAATTGAGACATGAGGGTAAAGAGAGTTAACTACAGTTTATTAAAACAACACCCTGTATTAAATTCAAATCTGGACTTTGAAGCCAGTTCCTTAGCACTGCTGATTTCCACTCTTCCCCTCTAATGAAGGACTGATTTAGACCTGGGACACCAGGTGGGTGCAATTAATTATCAGGTAGAACAGAAAACTATCATTACTCCGGGCCTCCAGGCTCTGAATTTTATACCCCTAATATAGACTATAGAGCAGGGGTATTCAACTCTTACCCTACAAGGTCTGGAGCCTGCTGTTTTTCTGTTCTACCTGATAATGAATTGCACACACCTGGTGTCCCAGGTCTAAATCAGTCCCTGATTAAAGGGGAGCAATGAAACAATACAGTGGAACTGGCGTCGAGGTCCAGGGTTGAGTTTGAAGGCTAAAGAGGATACATTGAGGATGAAAAGTGATTTAAGACTAGATGTAGATGTAAGTACCATAATACCAGTGTTGCTTCCCTTGTAGGACACTATTTCTGGGTCATGGATAGTAACAGGATGCCTGGACCTGCCCATGGGATAACAGACGTGTGGGGCGTCCCTTCTCCCATCGACACCGTCTTCACCCGCTGCAACTGCCAGGGCAAGACATACTTCTTCAAGGTACAGCACACCTTCTGTGTAACATTAAACATAAGCTACCCAAAGGAAATGGCAGAATTTCCATTCTCAGTCACACTTCAAGTCAGTGCCATCTGTTCAATAGGCCTAAAATGTGACTATCCTAAGCCTATTGTGTGCTATAAGACTTCTATACTACATTAAGTGGAGGTGATAGACAGAAACATATTGTTTATTTATTTGTGTGCTGTCCCCTCTGCTGCAGGGTGCTAACTACTGGAGGTTTGAGAACGGCATGATGGACATGGGCTACCCCAAGCTGATCAGGGTGGGCTTCAATGGGCTGCAAGGTCAGATCACGGCTGCCCTGTCTGTGCCTGAGTACCGCAAGAGGAAAGAGTCTGTCTACTTCTTCAAGAGAGGTGACTGATCTATATAGCCAAACTACTTCAGTGGAGGCTGCTGAGGGGAGGACGGCTCATAATAATCAGCCAATCAGCATTCAGGGCTCGAATCACACAGTTTATAAGTGACATTATAAACTGGGTGGTTCGAGCCCTGAATGCTGATTGGCTGACAGCCATGGTATATCAAACCGTATACCACGGGTATGACCTTGGTAACCATTTTATAATCGCAATAAGGCACCTCGGGGGTTTGTGGTATATGGTCAATATACCATGGCTAAGGGCTGTATCCAGGCACTCCGCGTTGCGTAGTGCATAAGAACAGCCCTTAGCCATGGTATATTGGCCATATACCACACCCCCTCAGACCTTATTGCTTAATTATACCATGGCATTGTTGGATACTCGTTTCTGATTGGCTTGAAGGGCATTCTAGAGCGTGCATTATTTCAGTATTACGCACGGTATATCAGCGCGGTAGAATTCAATGGCTATAGTTCATTCTTACATGTTCTATGTTTGAGCTGCTTTTGAAAGCAAAAGTCAAATTGAAATTATTATTAGCATTGTTGAATTCAATTTTTGGTTTGGTTAGATAAACTAGCAAATCTGTTTGTTTGGTTACCAAGGCAACTACTGTAGTAAACTTGCTAGCTACTTCAGTGGATGTTAAACACATTTATACCTGCAAATGAACACATTTCTAGCAGCAAATGTGTTAAATTATAGCCATGGTTTAAAAGGGATAATCAACTCAGGCCTCTGTGTTCTCCGGAAAATAATGCAACTCTGTGGAAGGTAAGTTCACTCCTTCCACATCGTTCATTAACCCCTGATATGCTCTGTTTAATAAATACATGGGATGATTTTTTATTGCTAAAGCCAGTGATAACAGATTTACTTAGGTTTCTACCATCTCTGGTAAAGCATAACATTAACAAGCATGCTCATGCCATCTGTAGTATCCTGAGTTAGCATGTGTGATATCTGTATGATTGTCTATTCAGGAGGCTTGGTGCAGAAGTATTCCTACCAGTCTGGCACCAGCCCTACATGTGGCAGGAAGGTCCACTACTCTGCTTATACCGTACAAAACCGCTTTGCCAGACAAGCAGGTAACGAGCCGCCTACATTTTGACCTTTTCAGTCCTTTCACTGAACATTTTGTCAGACTGAGGTAGTGGTGAAAACCTGAAAAACTTGTCAGGTTTTAGGTAAGGTTATATTTGAGTTGAGCCACATTTTGTTATCTATAAAGATGTGTCACAGAGAGAGAGATCCTACTCGGAGATGAAAGACTGAGAAAGAGGAGGGAAAAAGGTACACTATGTTAACAGGTCATTCAGGGACATCAAACAGAACACAGATTGTGTGGGTGCAGAATCAGATTGTAGTGGTGTCACAACAACAATGTTTTTTTAATGAGTCACTAAAAGTAAACGGACAGACTGCAATGACGCACAATTCAGTCCATGACATTTTACTCTAACAATCAGACTCCTAGACCATAAACTCTTCATTTCAAATATCACACCATCGTCAGTCTCTAAACTGAACTGTGTCTCTCCTCTCAGTGTCTCTGCTGGGACAGGAGATCAACATCCGTCTGACCTGGAGAGGATTCCCCTCCACCGTGACCTCCGCCGTGTCCATCCCCACCTCCAGGAAACCTGAGGGATACAACTACTACCTCCTCTCACGCTGTAAGTATTTAGCCTAGACACAAAATCATTGTATTTTTTTAAAGATATATTTTTAAAAATAAACAATACATAACATACACATACAAACGACAGCATCATACAAACATCAACTACATCACACCTTCCAAGACCCACTAGCACACTCCCCCATCTCCAGTGCCGCATCACTTTATGCCACATGGCCTCAAACTGTACCATTTTGTTTCTCTCTGTAGCCCACGCACTTTACATTTTTTTATAATAAATCATTTCACCTTTCCATTGCGTTAATGACGGAGGATTGGTTGATTTCCAGTTTAAGTATACCTTTTTTTAAAGATGTTTGACGAGAAAAGTATCGTCCAACCCATCGGGTGTCTCACTGCACCCTCCTATGCCCTGTCTTGAAATATGCAGACAAAAGGATTAAAAGTACATTTACATTGTAATACTTCTGACAGCAAACTTTGGACTTTATAACATTCCCAGAAGGCATGGATTATTGAGTTGTTATTCGTTTTACACTTCAGGCATGACTGCCGTTGTGCTGTAGAATGTGAATTTTGTCTCTTGTATAATACATTCTATACATTCATTTATACTGGATTAAATGTACATTTTCATTAACTGTAATCTCGTTAGTTATGTTCCAACATTCCCTCCATCCAAAAAAAAATCTTATTATCAAGTCATTTACAGTTTCTATGCCTTTAGTTTTCCATGTGGACCAATTTATCGGTGAATTCTGAAAAGCTATCCAAGGATTGTTCCATAAGGTTGTGTTTTTAGGGAGTTATATTGGTTCTTGTAGAATACGTTTCATTTTCTTCCATATTGTTATAGTGTTCTTAAATATGAAGTTAATGTTCATAGCTTTATCATTTGAAAATAGATGAGCATGTGCATAATCAAATCAAATGTTATGTCACGTGCGCCAAATATAACAGGTGTAGACTTTACTGTGAAATGCTTACTTACAAGCCCTTAACCAACAATGCAGTTGAGAAAAATAAGAGTTAAGAAAATATTTACTAAATAAACTTCAGTTTAAAAAAGTTACACAATAACGAGACTATATACAGGGGGTACCATTACCGAGTCAATGTGCGGGGGTACAGGTTATTCGAGGTAATTGAGGTAATACAGTGAGGGAAAAAAGTATTTGATCCCCTGCTGATTTTGTATGTTTGCCCACTGACAAAGAAATGATCAGTCTATAATTTTAATGGTAGGTTTATTTGAACAGTGAGAGACAGAATAACAACAACAAAAATCCAGAAAAACACATGTCAAAAATGTTATAAATTGATTTGCATTTTAATGAGGGAAATAAGTATTTCACCCCCTCTCAATCAGAAAGACTTCTGGCTCCCAGGTGTCTTTTATACAGGTAACGAGCTGAGATTAGGAGCACACTCTTAAAGGGAGTGCTCCTAATCTGTTTGTTACCTGTATAAAAGACACCTGTCCACAGAAGCAATCAAAAAATCAGATTCCAAGACCAAAGAGCTCTCCAAGGATGTCAGGGACAGGATTGTAGACCTACACAAGGCTGGAATGGGCTACAAGACCATCGCCAAGCAGTTTGGTGAGAAGGTGACAACAGTTGGTGCGATTATTCGCAAATGGAAGAAACACAAAAGAACTGTCAATCTCCCTTGGCCTGGGGCTCCATGCAAGATCTTACCTCGTGGAGTTGCAATGATCATGAGAACGGTGAGGAATCAGCCCAGAACTACACGGGAGGATCTTGTCAATGATCAAGGCAGCTGGGACCATAGTCACCAAGAAAACAATTGGTAACACACTATGCCGTGAAGGACTGAAATCCTGCAGCGCCCGCAAGGTCCCCCTGCTCAAGAAAGCACATATACATGCCCGTCTGAAGTTTGCCAATGAACATCTAAATGATTCAGAGGAGAACTGGGTGAAAGTGTTGTGGTCAGATGAGACCAAACTGGAGCTCTTTGGCATCAACTCAACTCGCTGTGTTTGGAGGAGGAATGCTGCCTATGACCCCAAGAACACCATCCCCACCGTCAAACATGGAGGTGGACACATTATGCTTTGGGGGTGTTTTTCTGCTAAGGGGACAGGACAACTTCACCGCATCAAAGGGACGATGGACGGGGCCATGTACCATCAAATCTTGGGTGAGAACCTCCTTCCCTCAGCCAGGGCATTGAAAATGGGTCGTGGATGGGTATTCCAGCATGACAATGACCAAAAACACACGGCCAAGGCAACAAAGGAGTGGCTTAAGAAGAAGCACATTAAGGTCCTGGAGTGTCCTAGCCAGTCTCCAGACCTTAATCCCATAGAAAATCTGTGGAGGGAGCTGAAGGTTCGAGTTGCCAAACGTGTGTGCAAACCTGGTGGCCAACTACAAGAAATGTCTGACCTCTGTGATTGTCAACAAGGGTTTTGCCACCAAGTACTAAGTCATGTTTTGCAGAGGGGTTAAATACTTATTTCCCTCATTAAAATGCAAATCAATTTATAACATTTCTGACATGCGTTTTTCTGGATTTTGTTGTTGTTATTCTGTCTCTCACTGTTCAAATAAACCTACCATTAAAATTATAGACTGATAATTTCTTTGTCAGTGGGCAAACGTACAAAATCAGCAGGGGATCAAATACCTTTTTCCCTCACTGTATATAAAGATAACTTTATTCCATTACTGAATATGAAAACAAATGTAAATAAATGGAACAATCTTCCCATAAATCTTACAGGTAGAATAACTCTACCAAATCAGAGCCTGTAGCTTTGAGGATTTTAATTCAATGTCGCTACTTTAGCTTGTTCTTTTAAGACTAGTTTGCAGGAAAACCCTGCACTGGTCTGGCTGCTGTAAAAATCCATTCCTAGACTAGACCTTACACACAGTCATATCTGACACATCAGAGCACCATGTGGATCATAAAGCTGCATTTAGACAGGCAGCTCAATTCTGATATTTATTATTCCTTAATTGGTCTTTTGACCAATCAGATCTGAAAAAGATCTGATTTTATTGGTCAAAATAATTGTCTGCCTGCCTAAATGGAGCAAGAGGAAGGGGATGGTGGAGTAAAGATGATTGGTCTGCTGGTACAGCATGGTTAGGTCCTGATCTCGTCCTAGGAGGTCGTCAACAGCAGCCAACCTTCCTTACTCTATGAGTACGGAGGTGCTTCTGTCCGTCTGTTCATTGTCACTAAAGAAACAAAACATGAGGCTCAGGGTCTGCTGTGGCCAATTAAGAGGCCTTCCACAAGTGATGTTTTTCTGACAAAACATGGTTGGTGGTTTTCTGTCAGTTATATATTTTGCATGGTTCAAGTCAAAACAAGTCAACTCTGCAATGACATCAAGTGAGCCCATATTTTCCTCACATCCCTCTCCCCTCTTGTCTTTCAGCCAAATACTACAACGTCAATATGGGAGATGAGCGGCCTTTCATAGCTACTCCTCCAGTGAGCACCGCTCCCCAGAAGAACTCAGCCAAATACTTTTTAAACTGTCCAAAGGAAGTCTGAGAAAAAACAGCCAGGACAATCAAAAACAGATTGGGTCACACAAACACACTATTCTCACAGATCGCAAACTTTATTATTCATAAAACCAACAAAACAATGCTTTAGCAAGGACTCAGCTTACAAACTTTAAGTACAAAAAAATATGATTAATCAACTTTAATGAAATGATCAGGTGATCCATCATGACTAGAACCGATTCTAAAACGCAATATGTCATTTTGATTTATGGTGACCGCGGGTGTTCTCTTTGGAACCATGGTGACCAATCTTGTAGCGCCATGGAGACAGGAATTATGTCGGGGCAGGAGCTCTGATTGGTTGTTTATCTGGCGAATCTCCTCCCAGTCCCAGTTACACCCCGTGATGGCAATGTACCTGTTTCCCATCAAAAGACACATACTGATGAGACAAAGGTCTGCTTTACCAATGTAAAAACAATCACATAATGTATAATGTATAATGCAAAGACAATGCTAATGTAACAATTTTACATTAAATGTTTTATCTTCTGACTTAAAATTGCTTCAACATCAACAATGGATCTGGACATGGTTTTTATGTGCTATTAAGAGCAGTGTACAGTATAAGTGTGTTTGTGTTTTATCTCACCTCTCCTCATACGGTTCTCTGTCCAGCGTTGGAGCTGTCGGCTGGGTCCTGGTCTAGAGGGTTTGGGCTGAGTGCTACTAGTGTCTAAGGTAGAGAGGGTGAGAGAAGGGGCACAGTTACACGGCTCATTCCAACACTGGGTGCTACTACAGCCAAATGAGAAAGCAATCTGGCCTACTAGTCAGAAAGACAATGGACCCTTCCGTTAAATATTCATTCCAAGGTGGTCGGAACCAAGCTCCTATAAAACCAGTATTAAGCCTGTCAAATTGACTGAAATCTCACTAGAATGTAAATTCCACCTATTTATAGTTTGATATAAGGTTGGAGCATGGGTAGGGGTTATAATGTAGGGGTCAGTACCTGCATAGCTGGAGGAGGGTTCCTTACTGGTAGAAGGCAGGCTTACGTCATCTGAGGGCTGGGCAGGTACCTCCATCTCCCCTGCCTGAGACGCCACAGGCTCCAGAGACACCTCCACACTGGACACATACACAACACAGGTTAGTCATTCACTATGGAGGATCACACCATTAACTACTGCTGTGGTTCAAGCTCAGCTAGCTTTACTTTTGATCAATTTCAAGCATGTTGGTCTCACCGGTCTCCCTCAGGCTCCATGAAGACATCATCCCTCTCGTCCCCAGGACTGGGTCCTCCGGCCACCGCCAGGCCCGGGGTAGAGGTGGTTACCATGGGAACAGACTGGGAGGAGTGTTCAGTGCCGTCAGAGGGCAGGCCCACTGCGAATATGGACACTGGCGGGAGATAGTGAATTCTGGAGTGTTAAAATATTATTACCAATAATGAAACTTAATAGCCTGATACACGTCACAATTCTCAAATTGTCTCAAGTCGAGATAGTTGAAAGAGAATGTGTGTGAACCATACCTGGGGCAGCCACCTGCAGGGGTGTGGTGGGAACACTGCGACCCCCAGACTCATCCTCATGACCTGGCAGGAACAGAGGACTATCATACATCCCCAGACCTACATACACAGATACACTTTAGAACCAAACCTACAATAAACAAATAATTTTGACTTCACTAATGAGAGATTGAGATACAGAGATATAGACATGGCAAAAGTAAGATCTCTTCAAATCAAAGGTCTCTGAGAAAAAAAAGGGTATGGTAGGGTATGGAGAAAAAGAAAAGGGATGAGGTGTGCCTGTGTACAGTCCAGTACCTCCTTGTGATGCCAGCTGTCCCAGGTCAGAGTGGGAGGAGGTGGTCTGGGACATCAGGTCCTCTGGGGTGCCGAACCTGAACCGAGGAACACCAGCCACCTGGGGAGAACTGGACCACAGAGAGAGATTAGTACTATGGGGTCAGCTATGGGAACTTCACTAGCGGTGTTTAGCTGCTGATTTTGGTGTGTTTAAGTATGTGTGTGTTACTCACTGGATAGCTTCTGCAAAGCCGTCAGAGCAGTGTGGCACCATCCTGTCGTCATCGTCACAGTAGTGCTGCAGGAGGAAAGAGGGGAGGAGATCATTTTATACAGACACTGACAACAAAACACAACACATAAGATAGTTTAAAGGGATAGTGCGAGATTTTGGCAATTAAGCCCCTTTTCTACTTACCCAGAGTCAGATGAACTCATGGATACCATTTCTTTGTCTCTGCTTGCAGTTTGAAGGAAGTTGCTAACTAGCGTTAGAGCAATGACCGAAAGTCTATGGGAATAGCTAGCATGCAATCTGTTCCCATAGACTTCGTCATTGCGCTAACGCTAGTTAGCAATGGCTCGCAAAACAACCTTCAACTTCCTTCAAAACTGCACGCAGAGACAAAAATAGTATTCATGAGTTAATCTGACTGGGTTGAAAAATCTCACACTATATCCCTTTAAGATGCAAGGGTGTCACTTACTCCGCTGATGGCCATCCCAAGGTTGAGCTGAGGGACTCGGCCTACAGACTGGCGACGCATGGGGCGCTGTAAGACACACACACTACTGGTTACCACAACCTGATACTGCACAAATGTAACCATACCACAAACAGCAATACAACTGTCCAATTTGTAAGTCACTCTGGATAAGAGCGTCTGCTAAATGACTAAAATGTAAAAATGTTTTACACACAGAGATACAGTTTAGATGGTTATATTGAGTCATAAGCACACACCTGTACCCGAGCGGGGGGGCCCAGTTCCTGGGTCATGTTGAGCCGGGGGGGCAGCAGGTGGGGTGCCCTCCGTGGTGACCAGGGCATTCCGGGAGCAGAGCTGGTTGGTTCACTGGAGAAGGCTTGAATACTGCTGCTGCCCTCGACTGACAAAACAGGAGAGGGGAGACAGTGGTTTAGTTTGACAGAGAGTTCTCCTTTACATCAAAATCATAATAAACCAACAGACAACGCTATAATATTGTAAAATTGGCTCATGTCTGTATGAGTTTCCGATATGGTGAATCTACTGACTTGGTTAGTCTACCAACTAATTGACTCAAATGTATCACTCAATCCGGACAGACACTAACATACAGTGCATTCGGAAAGTATTCAGACCCCTTGACTTTTTCCACATTTTGTAACGTTACAGCCTCATTCTAAAATGGATGAAATTAAATGTTTCCCTCATCAATCTACACACAATACCCCATAATGACAGTGAAAACAGGTTTTTAGAAATATGTGCACATTTATTAAAACTAAAAAACAGAAATACCTTATTTACATTAGTATTCAGACCCTTTGCTATTAGACTCGAAATTGAGCTCAGGTGAATCCGGTTTCCATTGATCATCCTTGAGATGTTTCTACAACTTGATTGGAGTCCACCTTAGTAAATTCAATTGATTCGACATGATTTGGAAAGACACACACCTGTCTATATAAGGTCTTACAGTTGACAGTGCTTGTCAAAGCAAAAACCAAGCCATGATCGAAGGAATTGTCCGTAGAGCTCAGAGACAGGATTGTGTCGAGGCACAGATCTGGGGAAGGGTACCAAAAAATGTCTGCAGTATTGAAGGTCCCTAAGAACACAGTGGCCTCCATCATTCTTAAAAATTAAAGAAGTTTGGAACCACCAAGACTCTTCCTAGAGCTGGCCGCCCAGCCAAACTGAGCAATCTGGGGAGAAGGGCCTTGGTCAGAGAAGTGACCAAGAACCCAATGGTCACTCTGACAGAGCTCCTCTGTAGAGATGGGAGAACCTTCCAGAAGGACAACCATCTCTGCAGCACTCCACCAACCAAGCCTTTATGGTAGAGTGGCCAGACGGAAGCCACTCCTCAATAAAAGGTACATGACAGCCCGCTTGAAGTTTGCCAAAAGGTACCTAAAGGACTCAGACCATGAGAAACAAGATTCTCTGGTCTGATGAAACCAAGATTGAACTCTTTGGCCTGAACGCCAAGCATCACGTCTGGAGGAAACCTGGCACCATCCCTACGGTGAAGCATGGTGGTGGCAGCATCATGCTGTGGGGATGTTTTTCAGCGGCAGGGACTGGGAGACAGGTCAGGATCGAGGGACAGAGAGATCCTTAATGAAAACCTGCTCCAGAGCGCTCAGGACCTCCGACTGGGACAAAGGTTCACCTTCCAACAGGACAACGACCCTAAGCACACAGCCAAGACAATGCAGGAGTGGATTCAGGACAAGTCTCTGAATGTCCTTGAGTAGCCCAGCCAGAGCCCGGACTCGAACCCGATCGAACATCTCTGGAGAGACCTGAAAATAGCTGTGCAGCGACACTCCCCATCCAACCTAACAGAGCTTGAGAGGATCTACAGAGAATAAATGGGAGAAACTCCCCAAATACAGGTGTGCCAAGCTTGTAGCGTCATACCAAAGAAGACTCGAGGCTGTAATCGCTGTCAAAGGTGCTTCAACAAAGTAGTGAGTAAAGGGTCTGAATAGTTATGTAAATGTTTTCTTTCAGTTTGATATTTTTTATACACTGCTCAAAAAAATAAAGGGAACACTAAAATAACACATCCTAGATCTGAATGAATGAAATAATCTTATTAAATACTTTTTTATTTACATAGTTGAATGTGCTGACAACAAAATCACACAAAAATGATCAATGGAAATCAAATTTATCAACCCATGGAGGTCTGGATTTGGAGTCACCCTCAAAATTAAAGTGGAAAACCACACTACAGGCTGATCCAACTTTGATGTAATGTCCTTAAAACAAGTCAAAATGAGGCTCAGTAGTGTGTGTGGCCTCCACGTGCCTGTATGACCTCCCTACAACGCCTGGGCATGCTCCTGATGAGGTGGCGGATGGTCTCCTGAGGGATCTCCTCCCAGACCTGGACTAAAGCATCCGCCAACTCCTGGACAGTCGGTGGATGGAGCGAGACATGATGTCCCAGATGTGCTCAATTGGATTCAGGTCTGGGAAACGGGCGGGCCAGTCCATAGCATCAATGCCTTCCTCTTGCAGGAACTGCTGACACACTCCAGCCACATGAGGTCTAGCATTGTCTTGCATTAGGAGGAACCCAGGGCCAACCGCACCAGCATATGGTCTCACAAGGGGTCTGAGGATCTCATCTCAGTACCTAATGGCAGTCAGGCTACCTCTGGCGAGCACATGGAGGGCTGTACGACCCCCCAAAGAAATGCACCCCACACCATGACTGACCCACCGCCAAACCGGTCATGCTGGAGGATGTTGCAGGCAACAGAACGTTCTCCACGGCGTCTCCAGACTCTGTCATGTCTGTCACGTGCTCAGTGTGAACCTGCTTTCATCTATGAAGAGCACAGGGCGCCAGTGGCGAATTTGCCAAGCTTTGTGTTCTCTGGCAAATGCCAAACGTCCTGCACGGTGTTGGGCTGTAAGCACAACCCCCACCTGTGGACGTCGGGCCCTCATACCACCCTCATGGAGTCTGCTCAAATGGTCAGAAACAGACACATTTGTGGCCTGCTGGAGGTCATTTTGCAGGGCTCTGGCAGTGCTCCTGTTGCTCCTCCTTGCACAAAGGCGGAGGTAGCAGTCCTGCTGCTGGGTTGTTGCCCTCCTACGGCCTCCTCCACGTCTCCTGATGTACTGGCCTGTCTCCTGGTAGCGCCTCCATGCTCTGGACACTACGCTGACAGACACAGCAAACCTTCTTACCACAGCTCGCATTGATGTGCCATCCTGGATGAGCTGCACTACCTGAGCCACTTGTGTGGGTTGTAGACACCGTCTCATGCTACCACTAGAGTGAAAGCACCGCCAGCATTCAAAAGTGACCAAAACATCAGCCAGGAAGCATAGGAACTGAGAAGTGGTCTGTGGTCACGACCTGCAAAACCAGTCCTTTATTGGGGGTGTCTTGCTAATTGCCTATAATTTCCACCTGTTGTCTATTCCATTTGCACAACAGCATGTGAAATGTATTGTCAATCAGTGTTGCTTCCTAAGTGGACAGTTTGATTTCACAGAAGTGTGATTGACTTGGAGTTGTATTGTGTTGTTTAAGTGTTCCCTTTATTTTTTTGAGCAGTGTATTTTTGCAACAATTTCTAAAAACCTGTTTTTGCTTTGTCATTATGGGGAATTGTGTCTAGATTGATGAGGGAAAAAAACTATTTAATCCATTTTAGAAAAAGGCTGTAATGTAACAAATGCGGAAAAAGGGGTCTGAATACAGGCATATGTCATATGTGACTGTCGAGACAACAGTGTGTGACAGAGTTTCCATCATCTTACAGCTGTGTGTCTGGGAGTCGGCCGGGCGCTGAGTGGAGTCCGATGCTCCTAGACTCTCCTCCGTCTCCGTGCCTGGGTCTGTCACATCAGCACCCTTTGAGGGAGGAGGGACACACACAGTGGGAGAGAGACAGAAAAGAAGAGGAAAGAGGGTGGAAGGAGGTGGTTACAGGATGGTTCCCACGCACTACCTACTGCCCGGCAGTGTTGGTGCGGTCAGCAACACATTCTGATCATTATTTATTTCCCTTGTACAGGCGTTCCCTTAGAGGTCTTGTAACTTTACAGCTAGCTAGGCAGAGACTGTGTTCCCTGCCCCACTTTCTTCTGCACTCCTACCCTGACCACAAAGCACCCACCCCTCTCCCCTGCAAATCCTCCAGTTCCCCCCAACACCTCCCTCCCACACACACCGCCACAAGATCACAACACAGACATGAGGTAGCAGAGTGAAGCAAGAGCACTGCTGAGACACTGTTTGGTCACACAGGAAAACATGCTGGCTGGCTGTAACATCCAAGGTAGGAGTGAGAGTGGAAAGAATTAGAGGGTGGGATTACAAAACATACTGGAAATGATCTAGTTAGGTTAGTAACAGTGTGTGTGTTGATTTTACTTCTCTGTAGTCGCCTTCGAATGCCTCATTGCCATCTCCGCTACCTTCGTTGCTCTCCTCTCCCTCATCTCCCATCTCTTCATCCTCCTCATCTTCCTCGTCATCTTCATCATAGTCCTACAGAGAGGCAGGTATAAAAGGTCGGTAACACTTGACACCCAGTGTCATAACACTGTCATGACCCATATATTTACATCAGTTGTGACGTATATTGCTTTATTTTATGGCTAGTTATGACACCTACATAAGTGTCAAAACCCACATTTATTCAAATTAGTTTTTTTCCCTGCCAATAAGTTTTACAGTCATGTTTTTTCATCATACATTTAAATAACTTGTTGAAAATAAACTTTGACACTGTCATGAATCATTATGACCATCCTGTGTCACTTTACTTGGACTAAGAAAATACACTTTACGACACTGTCAAGAAGCATTATGACCATCATAATCAGATAGGCCCATCACGAACATGCCCTTATAGTGTATCAGTAAAAAATAGGACGTCTTGACCTGCTCCTGAAATCTGGTCCTGCATTCATCTCAGTCATCAGCAACAGAGCATTGGGGTAGGTGCATGTCTGACATCAATGTGTACGCGATTACAATTAGTCCAAAAAATATATATGTTATACAACATAAACATACTGATAACACATAGGCTATGGTGTAATGGAATGTTTTTCATTGGGTGGTAGGTTTTGTGGGTTTTTACACTCTGTCATAAGCAGCCATCAAATAACGCAATATATGTCACAACAGGTCTAAATATGTGTCATGACAGTGTTATGACCAGTTATGTCCGCTGTTATGACATATGACATGGTTATGACCAGTTTTGTCCGCTGTTATGACATGACATGGTTATGACCAGTTATGTCATGAGGCTGGGTGTCAAGTAAAGTGTTACCAAAAGGTCTCATAATCCAGCACTGTCAATGTTGAAATTAACATCTTTATGAGTATGGGCTTCACATCAACCTTTTCATCCTTTCTAATTGAGTTTGGCTCAGTTGGTAGAGCATGGCACTTGAAACGGCAGGGTTGCGGGTTCAATTCCCACGGAGGACCAGTACAAAAAAAAGTTTAGAAAAATATGAAATGTATGTACTCACTACAGTAAATCGCGCTGGATAAGAGCGTCTGCTAAATTAATAAAATGTAAATTTGACATTTCTAAAAGTCAAATACCTCAAATAATTTTAGGCAAGATTTTTCATCTTCAACATTTCTGCTAGGACTTGAGGGAGTAAAGTGTCTGGCCCCTAAAATATTTCCCTCAGTCCATACCTGTTCCTCTTCCTCCTCATCCTCCTGTTCATCCTCGCTCTCCGAGTCAGTCACTATGACGATGACGTCGTGCTGAGGGGATTCTTCGGGGGAGTCGTATGAGAATGTGACCTCTGTGGGCTGGGACAGGAGTAGCACTACGGGGACAGACTGAGACGCTGTCCCCGCATCAGCCTCCTCTAGTACTGGGTACTCCACCACCACCTGCTGATATAGACACACATGGTTACACGCACAAAAGACACACAAACCAGAAAGACCATCCCATCAGCCTCTAGACATAGGGTGGGTACACGCATGCGTACACACACAGTCTCACCTGGCTGGTCTCTGGGGCCACCACTGTACTGCTCTCAGCCAGCACCACCTCCTGGGCCTCTGGCTCCTCTGGGTCGACCCTCTGGATGATGCGTAGCTTCTTGGGGATGGGGGGTTCAGAGGGGTCCTCCTGGGGGGTGTCTGTGTCAGTCACCGTAGAGGTGTCCTGCTCCTCCTCACGAGGTCTCTTGGACATAGAGGATGTCCCTGGGGTGGCTGAAACTGGAAGGTTGGAAAAGTCACATTTCTAACTTCTCTTGGTGGATATGCATATTTCATTCAATATTAGAGGGCCAGTGGTAATACAGTGAGTACATTGCCAACCCTTGAGCTTAGTTAGACAAAGCTACTATACCCCAAATCTATAGAAACCCCAGGTTAGATTCAATCCCGTCTCCTACCTGTCCCAAACACAGCTGTGGACGTCGATGGCCTCTCCACTTGCGAGCTGGGTGCAGCTTCAATGACGACTGGGGCCAGGGGCTGCTCCTGATTGGCTGGTTCAGTGTGGGGCAGGCTCTGTTGCTGTGTTGGTTGGACGAAGGCTGTGGTCTGGGTCTGCTGGACCGCCAGCATTGGGTTGGTGGTCTGAACGTTGGGGCTGGTTGACCGTACTGAACCGCTGGCACTGCCATACACGGTCACATGCTCCAGCGAGCCCTCAGAAGACTGCATGGCTGGAGGGGTCAGAGGGTCAATAGGGGGTCAGACAGGGAAATACCATGGCTACGGTCTGATTCTCTATCCCTCTGTCTGAAATGTGCATTAGTTTTCCCCCTCATGGATCTCATCTGATTCAAGTAATAAAGTGCACTTCAACTACCAAACCACTTTACAGACTGAGCCATCTAGCACTTTAAAATGACCAATACTCAAATAATTATGCTATAACATTCACATCACTTTTACCCCTACTACCTACATGTACATATTACCTCAATTACCTTGTACCCATGCACATCGACTTGGTACCGGTACTCCTTGTATATAGTCTTGTTATTGTCATTTTATTTATGTTATCATTTCCTTTTTTGCCAAATCTTCTTACTTTTTAACTCTGCATTATTTGGAAAGGGCTCGTAAGTAAGAATTTCAAGGTAACATCTACACCTGTTGTAATGTTATTTGATTTGCCAATGATATTAGCTCCACAGAACTCCTCACCTTCCTGGTTTTCCACCTGTGTGGTGGGCATGACGGTAGCAGTAGGAGTGGGGGTGGGCACGGTGGCGGGGGTGATCATGGGCCGGATGCTGGCCCGGGGGGTGGACTTGTTCCCGGGGTTGGCAGGGGGCTTGCTCTGGCCCTGGGCCCCCAGAGGGGTGGGCTTGATGTTGGCAGTGGGGGGCTCTGAGGTACTGGCGCTATAGGGAAGGGGAAATACAACAGGTGAACAGGTGTTGCAATGCAACACCAAACATCATTGCACGTGGTGTGCAGGAGTAGTGTGTGTGTGTGTACTTTACCTGCCCCTGTCTGCAGCTGGGGTGGTCTTCAGTGGTCCTCTCTGCTCTGTGGTCCTCTGCTGTTCCTGGGCCTACAGGTGGAAGAGTGTGTTATTCGCACCACGGCCATAATGAATAGCAATCCAGGCTTGTGTGGTAGAAAGCGGAGTGCTCTATTGAAATCTATGCTTCCATTAAGCCCTCCATCTCACCTTGCTGAGGCCCTGTTCAGGAGCCTCGTCCCTCTGCTCTCCGTGTCTCTCCTGGCGGCTCAGACGGCCCTCGTACTGAGACTTCAGAGCACTGACCCTGACCTCCAGCTCCTCCTTCTGTTGCTTCAGCTCCTCGTTCTCCTTCTGCAGTTGGTCCTTGGAGCCTGGGGAAGAGGATGGGATGAGGTGAAAGGTCAAAACGTTTTTGTCACCCAGACCAGCCATTGTGGCAGGATTTCTTTTTACCAGCCAAAATATTTTTGCCATAATAATAATAAATCATCAATAAAAAAGACCATGCATTGTTTCTGAAAAAGAAAAAATAAGTAATGGTACATTCATTTAATTTTGTGACCAAAGTTTTGTAACCAAAATATCAGAAGAGACAATGTTCTGCTGCCCCTTTAAGGACGGGACATTACCGTGCCAACGGGGCCACTCGAGTCATGTCACGTGTATGTGTTTGAGATTTGGGATGTGACTGGTAGTAGACAGTGTCTACAGTCTCTCTTCGCTATCAGTTGAAGCAGCAGATTCAAACGAACATTGAAAAACAACCGAGCTTGTGAACAAAACAATGTATACTGAACAAAAATAAACGCAACATGTAAAGTGTTTGTGCTGAGGACAATAAAAGGCCACTCTAAAGTGTGCATTTGTGTCACACAACACAATGCCACAGATGTCTCATGTTGAGGGAGCGTGCAATTGGCATGCTGACTGCAGGAATGTCCACCAGAGCTGTTACCACAAGCCGCCTCCAACGTCGTTTTAGAGAATTTGTCAGTATGTCCAACTGGCCTCACTACCGCAGACCATGTGTAACCACGCCAGCCCAGGACCTCCACATCCGGCTTCTTCACCTGTGGGATCATCGGAGACCAGCCACCCGGACAGCTGATGAAACTGTGGGTTTGCAAACCAAAGAAGTTCTGCACAAACTGTCTGAAACCGTCTCAGGAAAGCTCATCTGCATGCTCACCAGGGTCTTGACCTGACTGCAGTTCAGCGTCGTATTAGACTTCAGTGAACAAATGCTCACCTTCGATGGCCACTGGCACGCTGGAGAAGACTGCTCTTCACAGATGAATCCCAGTTTCAACTGTACTGGGCAGATGGCGTGTGGCGTCGTGTGGGCAAGCGGTTTGCTGTTGTCAACGTTGTGAACAGAGTGCCCCATGGTGGCGGTGGGGTTATGGTATGGGCAGGCATAAGCTACGGACAACGAACACAATTGCATTTTATCAATGGCAATTTGAATGCACAGAGACCGTGACGAGATCCTGAGGCCCATTGTCATGCCATTCATCCACCGCCATCACCTCATGTTTCAGCATGATAATGCACGGCCCCACGTCGCAAGGATCTGTACACAGTTCCTGGAAGCTGAAAATGTCCCAGTTCTTCCATGGCCTGCATTCTCACCCATTGAGTATGTTTTGGGATGCTCTGGACCGACGTGTACGACAGCACGTTCCAATATCCAGCAACTTCGCACAGCCATTGAAGAGGAGTGGGACAACATTCACAGGTCACAATAAACATCCTGATCAACTCTATGTGAAGGAGATGTGTCGTGCTGCATGAGGCAAATGGTGGTAACACCAGATACTGACTGGTTTTCTGATCCACGCCCCTACTTTTTTTTTTTAAAGGTATTTGTGACCAACAGATGCATATCTGTATTCCCAGTCATGTGAAATCCATAGATTAGGGCCTAATTAATTCATTTAAAATGTATTTTAGTGCAAGCAAACGTAATGCTTGCACTGTAGAGCCCTGCAAATTGACCACCCGCCAACGTGGCTGGTGATATAGACATTGTTACCTGCCAATACCTAAATCTACACGCATTTGGCGGTTGTTAATTTTTTGCCCTGCCAACCAGCAAACGGTTGAGATGACAAGTCAAAACATATCTGCGAGATCAGCATTCACATCTACCTCTATGCCAAGCTCACCCTGACTCAAACCAACACACAAGCTTGCGCCACAGTCAGGTTGCCTGGCCTGGCCTCTTACCCATGAGCTGGTTGATCTTCTGCTTGGCCCCTACTAAGGCTTTCCTGGTCTTCTCCTCCTTCTCAGACATCTGCTGTTTGAGGGTGTCCTCCTGGGAGGCCTTCTCCTGCAGCTCCTGTCTCAACCTGGTCAGCTCTGTCTGCAGCCCGGAGGTCTGCTCCTCGGCCCCACGCACCTCTGCCTCACGCTCACCCACCACCTGAGAGGGACACACCATGGTTTAGTGGAAGTCTACAGGTATGGTAGCATATGCTAGCGTACCTGTAGACTTCCAGTCAATGCAATAACGCTAGTTAGCATTGGCTCTCGAAACTAACTTCCTTCAACTTTCAAACTTTATTTGTCATGTGCACAGGATACAGCAGGTGTAAAACAGTACAGTGAAATGCTTACTTACAAGCTCTTTCCCAACAATGCAGTATTCAATAGCATACTGCAGGCAGAGACATAAAAATGCTATCCACGAGTTCATCAGACTCTGGGTAAGTAGAAAAATGGCTTATCCCATGAACCCTCCGCCTAAAAGAGTTAGGCATGTGCTGGAAATGTTTAATGTTTGTGCTTTTGTACTAACTAATTTCTGTGTTCATGCAAGTGACTGACTGAACAAATCCTCACTATCAGTATCTGCAATTTGGCAGTATGCCCAGACCTTTATTTTGAGAACGAAAGATCTCAGTTTCTAGGTCTCATCTTAGAGAGAAGAAGCCTCGTGAGGTATTGGTCTGGATGTTGCCTGGAAAATAGTGTAGGGCAGTGGTCACCAACCGGTCGATCTTCAAGGCATTCCTAGGCGTTCACCAAACATTTCTGTAAAAAACCCAACGATAAAGCCTTGTGTTCCTATTTTTTGTTATTTGTTTCGCGCTGTTGGTGCACTCGATTCAGCAGCCCTAACACCGGGAAGGCAAAGTGTTCCTATTTTGAACCATTTAATGTGTCTGAAGGTAGAACTTTGCCTACCCGGCAGGCCCTGAGAGCAAATCAAGTGCACCTATAGGCCTACTGCAGCCAATCAGATCACCCTGTCTGCTGTTTCCTCGAGCCATAGACTGTAAAAAAAAAAAAAAGCCTTGAACACACATCAAAGTCGATAGAGAGACTCAACGAATACAGCAAAGTTCTGCTGTTTTTGAGTAAGTTCATTTTTAAGTTGTTATTCAGCACTGTCAACACTTTGTAATACAACAAATTATATATTACCAGTGTGATCATATACTTACATTTTTTAAATATAATGTCAAAATGGTCTGAGAAGGACATTGGCAGGGTTATTCAAGCATAGCCAATATGCAGTGGTAATGATGTGTTGGGGCTATAGCCCACTGCATAAACGTCATTGGCTACAGAAATAACTGTTTTTAATTGGTTAAATGTTGCATAGGCTTACGTTTATGCGGTAGATCTAGGCTGGTATTCTGACTCAGAAAGTGATCTTTACTCAGAAAACATTGGTGACCACTGGTGTAGGGGAAACACTGCTCTGACCTTGTTGAGGTTGTCCAGCTGTCCCTCCAGTTCTCTAGTCCGGGTCTCAGCCTGTCCCAGGGAGTCTCTCAGACCCTGGAGCTCCTGCACTGAGGCCTGCTGGGCCTCCTGCTCCTGGGCTGGTGTGGATGCTGCCTCTGCCACCATCTGGAGAGGAGATCAGTCCATCAACACTCAATACAGCATGGCAGAATTCACACAATAGAACGTCTATTTAATCAAGGACATCAGGTTAGACATTTTGAGTTGTCCGACATGGTCCCATCCAGACAAGCACATTTGTTATTTAGCGACAAGATGAGTAGGGATATTATTAGTTTAATGAGAAAATGATTGAGAGGAATCTTGGAGACGGAGTGAATTCAAGGATGAGTTTCAGGAAACAACTTTGTGACAATCAATAAAAAAACAATTTTAAAAATCACTCTATGAAACCAGAAAAGGCACCAGCTGGTTCACCAAGTAACCCACCTTGTCGTGCTCAACCTTGAGCTCATCATACTGGGTCTTGTAGCGGCGGCCGATCTTCCTGACCTGAGTGATGGTGAAGAACTTCTCCTGGATGTCCAGGTTCTTGGCCTCTACGTCCCTCCTGAGAGCATCCCGCTCAGAGCTCGCCTTCCCCAGGCCTTCACGCAGCATCTGCACTTGGCTCTGCAGGGACGTCACGAACCCACCACTCCTACAGGGAGATCAGGTATTTAGGATCTACATGTAGAATGCAGCCCCCTTGTGGAACTAGGTGAATTGCAACAACAACAGCCTGAATTCAAACAACTCTCTCCCCCCCCCCTCCTTCCTGGCTTTACTCCCTGTCCCCTGACCCGCTTTTGAGTCTTAATACTTTCAGTTTTGTACACCAGCTTCAAACATCTGAAAAATAGGATATTTTGGGTTATTTAAAATATATTTCACAGCGGTTTAGATTATACGATTTTCTACACTTCTTTTGACAAACTGAAATTAGGCAAACATAAAAAATAATAATAATGCAACCAGGTAATGGCAGAGCGATTTCTACTGCCATTGTTGATTCCACTCCTGAGGAGATTACCACGCCTCTGAGACGCTGATGGAAAAGAGGGAGGGTGGAGCTTTCCCATTTGACAACAAGAGACGGAGCCCATTTGTCTATTGTATCAAGTAATTCAGCTTCCTAGCGGTCGTTGGTACCAAGTAATAAGAGAATAGTGAAACAGTGATTTCAGTTTGGATTATAGACAAGGCTAACTCTCACCTGGCCACCTCAGCCTTGAGCCTGCCTGTCTCCTCAGTGAGTTGCTGGATGCGTTTGAGGTGAGCCTCTTTCTCGAAGTGGAGACGCTTGTACTCCTCTGAGTCTGTGTTCTTCTGCTGGCTCACCAGGTGCTATGCGGACATACAGAACAGATTATGTTTCAAATCCAAACTCAATAGACCGGCTTTCAGACATTTGACAAGCTGTGGGTCACAAGGAAGGCATCGTTCAAGCTTGGTATCATTACTTTGAGAATGTCTACTCTAGGCTTCAGCGTTTTTTTGGGGGTATTATTTTTTCTGTCGAAGAGTAACCTGTGTTCTGGCCTTCCAGCGTTTGATGTCCTCTTCCAGAATCCTCTTCTCTGCCTGCAGCATGCCGCTCTTCTCACTCAGCTCAGCGTTGGACTCGTGCATGGGCATTACGTCCAACTCCAGCTTACGCACCTGACAGAGGGAGAGGGAGAAACATAGATTAATATATATCAATCAATACAGAGAGAAAAAAAGTTGGGCCTCAGTCTAAAACAGGCCTAAAAACTAAACTGGGACCAAATTCACAGAAGGTTTCCAGAGAAAAATGTTAATATTGGTTATGATATCAAATCCAAAGGTTGGTGCTTTAACCCTGAGAAAGTAAACCTGCTGTCTTACTTTAGCCTGTGTCAGCTGCAGCTCCTGCTCCATCCCCTCCTTCTCCTCCCTCAGCATCTTGTTGGTCTCCATCAGGACACTCATGGTCTCAGTCTTCTTCATCAGCTCATCGTGCTGAGCCAGGGTCTTCGCTGTCACCTGGGGTCAGGGGTTAAAGGTCATAAGCAGCATTTAGGTGACATGATCATTTGAGCTGCCATTTCTGTCATCACCCACACCCTCAACATTCATGAACAAGGCAACAGTAAACATGTCTGCTGCCACCAATGATGCAGCGCCTCCCTTGGGCCAATTAGTGACAATTATAAATTGTCAACTGTATCTGCATGGAATTACAGTGCCCGTCTTCACACACTTTCAAAATGTTCACCTTTTGTGAATGGGCGGAGGTTATAGAGACTTATGGGAAACTTGTTTCTCATGAGGAGATGCATATATGTACACAATGTCATGACTGTAGCTCAAACGGGACAGGAGATATGTTTGTTCAAAGTTTGGAATTTCAGTTCATTACTACAGCGCTCCCCTTGGACCAATTAGAAATTTAGTAAATGCCAGATCTATGGCAATACGCATCATTCACCCAAGTTTAGTCAAAATCGGCCCAGTGGTGACAGATCAGATTTCATCATGGGGGACAACAAAAATCGGTGTTTTTTCCACTCTTCATTGAAAGGGCTTTTTAGTCTAGGAATAATCTGGGTCCAGGAAATCCCCCCATAAACCATTGGCTGTCCATAGTGTCCAGCTCACTTGCATCCTTTCTCTCTCAGCACTAAGGCTCTCCTGTAGTTCTCTCAGCTCTCTCTCCAGGTGCTCCACTCTCAGCCTGTGGCGACGACTTTCTCCCTGGGCCACCTCCAACCGTGACTCCGCTACCTCCTTCTCCCGGCGCACAAACCTGCAGCACGACAGGGAGGGGACAGAGGATATGATGAGAGAAAAGGTGTTGTAGGAGTGTAGTGATTGCATGAAATTGGCTTTAAATGGCAGACTTGCTCTTGCTTTGCAAAGAGACAGACCGATCAAGAGCGGGGGAGAGAGACCATTACCTGAGTATCTCGAGGACCTGGTCCTGAGACCTGCCCTGCTCAGTGAGGGAGATGTTCAGAGGGCTCTCGTTGGCCTGGTGCTGCAGGGTGGCGGCTATCTTGCTGCTCATGGTCTGAATCTGTTCATGGAGGAGGCTGTTCTGCCTCTGCAGCTCCTCAGAGCGAGACACCACCTTAGACATCTCCTCCTGACAGCGAGAGAGAGATGTACATTATAGCCTTGTGGTGTACACCAGCTACACTACCGTTCAAAAGTTTGGGGTCACTTAGAAATGTCCTTGTTTTCGAAAGAAAAGCAATTTTTTTGTCCATTAAAATAACATCAAATTGATCAGAAATACAGTGTAGACATTGTTAATGTTGGAAATGGCTATTGTAGCTGGAAACAGCTGATTTTTAATGGAATATCTACATAGGCGTACAGAGGCCCATTATCAGCAACAATCAGTCCTGTGTTCCAATGGCACGTTGTGTTTGCTAATCCAAGTTTATCATTTTAAAAGGCTAATTGATCAGCTGAAAACTGTTGTGCTGATTAAAGAAGCAATAAAACTGGCTTCTTGAGACTAGTTGAGTATCTGGAGCATCAGCAATTGTGGGTTCGATTACAGGCTCAAAATGGCCAGAAACAAATAACTTTCTTCTGAAACTCGTCTGTCTATTCTTGTTCTGAGAAATGAAGACTTTTATATGCGAGAAATTGCCAAGAAACTGAAGATCTCGTACAACGCTGTGTACTACTCCCTTCACAGAACAGCGCAAACTGGCTCTAACCAGAATAGAAAGAGGAGTGGGAGCCCCCGGTGCACAACTGAGCAAGAGGACAACTACATTAGAGTGTCTAGTTTGAGAAACAGGCGCCTCACAGGTCCTCAACTGGCAGCTTCATTAAATAGTACCCGCACAACACCAGTCTCAATGTCAACAGTGAAGAGGCGACTCCGGGATGCTGACATTCTAGGCAGAGTTGCAAAGAAAAAGCCATATCTCAGACTGCCCATCTTAATCTTTTCTTTTTATTGGCCAGTCTGAGATATGGCTTTTTCTTTGCAACTCTGCCTAGAATGTCAGCATCCCGGAGTCGCCTCTTCACTGTTGACATTGAGACTGGTGTTGTGCGGGTACTATTTAATGAAGCTGCCAGTTGAGGACCTGTGAGGCGTCTTTTATTGCTTCTTTAAATCAACACAACAGTTTTCAGCTGTGCTAACATAATTGCAAAAAGGTTTTCTAATGATCAATTAGCTTTTTAAAATGATAAACTTGGATTAGCAAACACAACGCGCCATTGGAACACAGGACAGATGGTTGCTGATAATGGGCCTCTGTACGCCTATGTAGATATTCAATTTTTTTTTTAAATCAGCCGTTTCCAGCTACAATAGCCATTTACATTTTAGTCATTTAGCAGACGCTCTTATCCAGAGCGACTTACAGTTAAGTGAGTGCATACATTTTCATACTTCATCATATTTACAACATTAACATGTCTACACTGTATTTCTGATCAATTTGATGTTATTTGAATGAACAAAAAATTGCTTGGAAATGTATAAGTGACCCCAAACTTTTGAATGGTAGTGTATGTAAGCAGCACAACCCCTGCAAACGTGAGTGGCAGTTCACAATCACTAGCTAGCTTCCAACATCAAAGCAAAAGTGTAAAAATCAATTTTCGAACCATCACCATCTACACATCAAACCATTTGCAACAATCACCATATCTACTATTCATAATATAAACATTTCCCTTGACCACTATCAAATCAATAAATTGACTGCTATTACCTACCTTGAGGATATTCTCCTGTTCCTCCCAGGAGACTCTGGCCTCCAGCAGCTGAGCAGAGGCTCTCTGGGCCCTCTCCTCCAGCTGCTGTCTGAGCGTGGCTGCCTGCAGGACCTGGGCCGTCGCTGCCTGGAGGGCCTCCACGTCTGCAGCGTGGAGCATCATCTCGCGCTCGTACTTATCCTGCGCCTCCGACACCAGCTTGGCCTGGGAGGGGGGAGAAGAGGAGACCAGCATTACAGACAAGCTTTATCTGACGACCTAGCTGGAATACAGTACTTAATGAATGGTTGATAATGTATGCTACATTATCATGGTTGACATTTACTTGGGTTAGCGACAATCAAGCTAGGTAATGTTCTATAGCAGGAAAGTGGGCAACAAGGTGGCAAATAGCTTGGTCAGATATGCCTTGTGAAAAGTTGGCACATCACTACAACAAGATAAGGGCCAATTAGCCACGGCCCAAGCCTCCCTCTCACCTGCTCCTGGCTGTCCAGTATGGCCTGCTGTTCCTGGTCTGCTGCCACTGCTGCCCTCTGTAGCGCCTCCTGGTGGTCCGCCTGCACACTGCTCAGACTCCTCCTCAGCTCAGCCACCTGACACACACAGGGATAAGGAAAACAGGAATTGAGTAGTGATGTGTTAATTTCTTCAACATGGAACAATGAGGATCCCGGCACTGTGTGAACCCAGCACCTATGGTGCGTACTGGATGTGGTTAAATAATACTGAATGTATCAGCTATACCATTCGAGCTATACATTTACATTTACGTCATTTAGCAGACGCTCTTATCCAGAGCGACTAACAAATAGGTGCATACACCTTATAGCTAGTGGGCTAACCACTTTACAAATATTTTTATTTTTTGGGGGGGTTGGTAGAAGGATTACTTTATCCTATCCCAGGTATTCCTTAAAGAGGTGGGGTTTCAAATGTCTCCGGAAGGTGGTGAGTGACTCCGCTGTCCTGGCGTCGTGAGGGAGCTTGTTCCACCATTGGGGTGCCAGAGACTATACAGTGTGGAGATTTTCACTAAGGGCATAGATGTTTAGCGATGTTCCTCTGCTTCATACCTGCTGCTCCACGGAGGCCAGGGCTTTCCTCTTCTCCTCCTGCAGGCCCTGCTTCTCCTTCTCTGCCTCCACGAGCTTCCTATCCAGCTGACGGTGCTGCTCCTGAGCCTCCTTTACACGTTCCTCCATGGAGGACCGAGCCTGCTCCATCACCTAGAGAGATGAACGAGGAGAGGACGCGAGTGAGAGAGATTTGGGGCTAAAATGCTTATGGAAGCGCACTACTAAGGGGTTAGGGGCCAGGGTGGTACACTAGTAAGGGGCCAAGGTGGTATTCTACTAAGGGGTGGTACTCTACTAGTGGGTTAAGGGGCCAGGGCGGAGTCCTGACCTGCTTCTCCTTATCCATGGACTCCTCTAGGCTCTGGGCCATGGCTCTGTACTGCTCCATGCTGGAGGTGGCTGTCCTCAGCTGCTCTGCCAGCTCCTCTGCCCGCGTCTCGGCCTGCCTCAGGCAGCCACGCAGATCCTCAGAGACCCCTTTTGAACCCTGGAGGCCTGGGGAGGTGAGAGTAGAGGGGGGAAGATGAAAACAGGGGCGAGGAGCAGAGAGAGAGAGAGGTAAGGAGAGAGAGCGTTAAGGAGAGTTAAGGAGAGAGAGAGAGAGAGAGAGAGAGAGAGAGAGAGAGAGAGAGAGAGAGAGAGGTAAGGAGAGAGAGAGAGGTAAGGAGAAGGAGGGAAAGAGAGAGAGGGAGAGAGGTAAGGAGAGAGAGCGTTAAGGAGAGGTAAGGAGAGAGAGGGAGAGAGAGAGAGAGAGAGAGAGGGGTAAGGAGAGAGAGAGAGGGGTAAGGAGAGAGAGGTAAGGAGAGTGAGAGAGAGGGAGAGAGGTAAGGAGAGAGAGAGAGGGGTAAGGAGAGAGAGGTAAGGAGAGAGAGAGAGGGAGAGAGGTAAGGAGAGAGAGAGAGGGGTAAGGAGAGAGAGGTAAGGAGAGAGAGAGAGAGAGGGAGAGAGGTAAGGAGAGAGAGGGAAAGAGAGAGGTGTAAGTGCCACAGACTGAAGTCACAGCTGGCACGGGCAGCATAAAAAAAGAACCATAATGACATTACATTACATTACATTTTAGTCATTTAGCAGACGCTCTTATCCAGAGCGACTCACAAATTGGTGCATTCACCCTATAGCCAGTGGGATAACCACTTTACAATTTTTTTTTGGGGGGGGGGGTTAGAAGGATTACTTTATCCCACTGCCATAACACTGCTAATGGTGCAGGCCCCAGAAGCACACACCCTCCAGGACTGTTTGAGGGTTTTATTTAGCTTGTTTTACTACATTTCCTATAAAATACCATAAGACGACCTAATGAAAGCATGGCTGTAGACACCGACCTGACCTATGTCTACACAAGGAAAAGCAGGATAACATCCCACAGCTTTAAGGAAACAAGAGAGTAAGAGTATGTTGGACTGGCCTACATCAATTAATTGTAGACAGACTTAGCTGTTTGAAAAATATAAATCAGAGACTATTTGAAGACAGGACAACAAATTGGGATTTAAACATTTTTAAAATAGCAATTGCGTAAGTGCCTGTATTGAAGAAAACACCAACTGAGTACTATCCACATTCAAGCCATTCCAACATTCTCAGGCTATAAAAACTTTTATGAGTGGTTCCAGAACATTCTCTGATGTCTCAGAAGGCACTGAGGTTGATGTGATTCTGTAACATTGTGCGTACTCTTACTTTCGAGGCCCATGGGAATGGACGGGGAGCTTCGGGAGCCCAGGGACGGACGACAGCCTTCTTCACTGCCCTGCTGCAGCCTGAGAGAGTTCACCTCCAGCTGGGCAGCACACAGCTGATCCCTGGTCTTCTGGAGCAGGCCCATCTGAGTCTCTAGCTGCCTCTTGGTATCCATCAGCTGCAACTGGAAAAAGAGAAGAGAGGAAGGGGTTGATTTTATCTATGGTGCGTATCACTGGAGGCTGGTGGGAGGAGCTATAGGAGGACGGGCTCATTGTAATGGCCGGAATGGAATAAAAGCAACGGAATCAAACGTGGTTTCCATGTGTTTGATACCGTTGCATTTATTCCATTCCAGCCTTTACAATGCACCTGTCCTCCTATAGCTCCTCCCACCAGCCTCCACTGGTTTGTATGTAACAAATGCTTGACTGCTGCCTTTTTGAAGCAAGTCTCTTGGGGAAAAACGAATAAGTGTTATATTAGAGAAAGTGGAAAGATGGAAGAGGACAATCGATAGAACCCAGGTAGAGGGGGTTGTGGTTGGCACTGGGATGAGGGGTATCAGGGACATACATCTTGGTTTCTGCCCAGCAGATGGCGTTGCTCCACCTCGTGCTCCAGTCTCTTCTGCAGCTGGCCGATCTCTCTTTCCTGCTTCTCTATCTGGGCGTTCAGGTGCTGCCTGGTGTCTGTCTCTGAGCGCTCCAATGTGGCCTGGATGAGCACGCAGGGAGTGGAACGTTACATGAACAGACATGACATGAATGCAGAGAGAACAGTGCCTCAACAATTTTATGAGTGTTTGAGATGTTTCTATTGTCTTGACATTGGTGTTTATGTGTATAGGCAAGCACATGGAGTGTGTGTAAACCTGTATGGTCTTGAGGTTGGTGAGCAGCATGTTCTGTCCTCGTTGTTGGGTCTGGATGGTCTCTTTCTCCTGGGTCAGTCTGGACTCCACTAGCTTCAGCATATCCCTCTCCTTCCTGAGGCTCTCAGCACGACCCTGGGAGAGAACAGTCTAAGCTCAACTCACTGTGGCTTAGAAACTAGATGTAATGCATGTATAGAAAGATGGAACAAAACACTAACACAGATTACGAGAGAGACTAAGTATTGTCTGTTTGTCTAACACAATGAACAAAAGGCTTGGGACACACAAACATCAGGTACACACACACCTCTGCCATGTTGAGTTTCTCCTGTGCAACTCTCAGGTCCTCGGTCATGGTGTGAACAGTCTGCTCATTCTTCTGGGCTGCAGCAGCCATCTTCTGTCCCTTCTCCTTCAAAGAGGCAATGTCCTTCCTGTAGCCCTCCACATTACCCTGCAGCATCTCATACCTGGGGGGGTACGTCACCAAGCAGGTTCAGTTAGTTATCAAGCAAACTTGCCTAAAATATTCTGGAATATCTTCATGCTCCCAAGTTCAAAGAAAAAGACAACCTACCACATCATGTGACATTGTCTTGAGTAGTGTCCTGAGAGCGATGTGCAATGCTCTTACCTCTTGGAAGCAAACTCCAGTTGGGTGGATATCTTGGCATTCTGTGATCTCTGGTCAGACACCTGCTCCTGTAGCTTCTCAGTCTGTTCCGCCAGGGCCTTGTCACTCTCAGACCTCTCCCTCTTATAGGAGGAGAACACCTCCTGCAACTACACACACAAAACAAGACTTTCCTTTAGATACGAGTACTGCAACAATTTTGTATAAACCTGACTGAAGGATATTATGTGTGAGCTATCATAAAAATGGTGGTTTGGTGCGACAGAAGGACAGATAGTGGCATATACACAGAGTGAACAAAACATTAGGAACACCATCCTAATATTCAGTTGCGCCCCCATTTGCACTCAACAGCCTCAGTTAGTCAGGGCATAGACTCAACAATGTGTCGAAAGCGTTCCACAGGGATGCTGGCCCATGTTGACTCCAATGCTTCCCACAGTTGTGTCAAGTTGGCTGGATGTCCTATGAGTGGTGGATCATTCTTGATATACACAGGGAGCTGATCAGGGTGAAAAACTCAGCAGCGTTGCAGTTCTTGACACAAACCGGTGCACCCATTCACACTGAATGGCACACCTACACAATACATGTCTTAATTGTCTCAAGACTTAAAAATCCTTCTTTAACCTGTCTCCTCCAGTTCATCTACACTGATTGAAGTGGATTTAACAACTGATATCAATAAGGGATCATAGCTTTCACCTGGATTCTGGTCATTCTATGTCATGGCCTTTGAACAGGGTATGGTAGTAGGTGCCAGGTGCACCGGTTTGTGTCAAGAACTGCAACGCTGCTGGGTTTTTCACCCTGATCAGCTCCCCGTGTATATCAAGAATGATCCACCACCCATAGGACATCCAGCCAACTTGACACAACTATGGGAAGCATTGGAATCAACAAGGGCCAGCATACCCATGGAACACTTTCAACACCTTGTAGAGTCCATGCCCCGACAAATTGAGGCTGTTCTCAGGGCAAAAAGGGGAGGGATTGTGTGGGCTCACCTGCCGGAGGGCTGCCTTGGCCTCCACCGCCTCGGTTGACTCTGTTGCCATAGTAATGATTCCAGTGGGCGTGGCTGTGGTGGGGGTGGCAGCTGGAGAGCAGCAGGGGGTGGAGGTCAGGGAGAATTCCTCAGGCGCTGCACCTGAGACAAGAGGTCAAAGGGTCAGTGTGTGGGTAATATACACAAGCCAAAGTTCTCCACCGGGGCGGGCCAAAACGGACTAATAATAAAGAACCAAATCCTACACACGGTATATGCTCCCGTGCTTTATTCCTGCACCCACATTTACAAAGGTTTTGCTACACTAGCCTCATCAGGCCCTGAAGAAGTAAATGTATGTGAACCCCACCTTGCTGAGGGAAGCGGACTCCGGTGGCCTGGGCCAGCAGCACACGGTACATGTCTCTCTGCCTGACAATAGACTCAGCCAGCTGCATCTGGTGGCTCCGCTGCTCCCTCAGAGCCTCCAGCTCTGCCTGGGCCTTCTCCAGACTCCGCTCCAGCTCACCGCGCCTGGAGGGAGAATACAATGACCTTTATTTATCCACAGACAACAGAAATGTTTTGCTGACACAGGGAAACCAAAGGTAAAGGTGGAGCAGGAGCTACCACCATATTGCTTACACTCATCCAACAACGTCAGATCTACAAAAGCTTTTGGATGGTCGGGACTAAGGGTTGTTTCTGGATGGAGACATGGACAATCAGACACTTATTTTGGGGGGGTGTTGGGTTGAAAGCAAAACAAATAATCAGCAAAGAACATGGACAATTGAGTATATCGCACTTGGTGCCTGTGGTCTCGGTCTCATCTCTCTCCTGTGCGTCGCTGAGCTCTCGGAGGGCCACCAGGAGGCGCTGGTTCTGCTGCTGGAGCTCCTCCACGCCACGGAACGTCACCAGGTGCTGTGTGATGACCTCCGACGTGCTGCTGATGTCAGCAGAGCTCACCTCCTCGTTGGGGGCAACGTGGTTGCCACGCGCCTCCTCCAGCTCAATGAGTAGGACACAGACCTGGTGGGTTAGGGTAGGGGGTGCAAAAGCTATTGATTATGTCCTAATTAAACAGTCATATCTAAAACCTTCACTTTTTTATGATCAACATTTGTATAGATTTTTCACACATAATTCTATGACAACAATTAGGTTTTAGAGGGGATGTTAGGACAAGCAGTAAGGCTTTACTAAAAGAGATAAGACAGGACGTTCTGTTTGGAGTCCCACCTGCTGCGCCATGTCTGCCAGCTGCACCTCAGACCTCTGGTTGTCTCTCTCCAGGAGAGAAGAGCGCTTGTTGGCCTCGTCAGTCACCTTCTGCAGACGGTGCACCTCCTGAAACACATAGTAACCAGTTATAGTGTGTCAGAACCTATTTAGTGGACTCTCATAAGTGCACGGCATCTGCAAATGCACCAATACCAAGTCAAATACGTCGCAGTACAGTTCACCAATAACAATTCAAATACATTATTATCACTTACGCTGGACAATCTGCATGAACTGATTTAGTGCAGTTTTAGTGCAGTTCAAAACCTTGCATTAATCAGGAGTTGACTGATTGGTTTCTAATTATCCTCACATATCATCAGATGTTTTACTTACAGGTACAGGTTTTTTGGTACAGTATAACAAATTCACAAACTCAAAACACACACCTTAACCGCCTGTTCCAGCTTGGCCGACAGGCTGGCTACAGATTTCTGCATGCGCTCATGTTCGTCCCTCTGGCGTTTGAGGATGGGAGCCTTGTCCTCCACCTCCTGCACTATGTCATCCAGGTACTTATTCACCCGCTTGTTCTCCACACGCTGCAGCTGCAGCTCCTCCTGGCTCTCCACATAGGCCGTATACAACTGGAGAGAAGAAAGATGGACCTCAAACTCATACTGTATACTATGAGCGTCATGTTTTTTTTAATATAACCATTTGCTGAGCGAAGTCAACCATCTCTGGCAGTAGCAGAGAGCACAGTCTATGACTTGGGTGACTGGAGTTGTTGACAATATTTCGGGCATAAAATGTTGATCAACTATTAGGATATTTCTTCACATTATAAGCGCAGCAATGTGCACACTGCAGTAGGCTGGCTATAAGTGGGAATGTTCCAAAATGCTATCAATTAGCGGGAAAACACGTTCTCAAAAGTGCCCGCAAATGCGATTATGCATGTAATGCTTTATTATAAAGGTGCATTTTTATGGTGAATATTATCTCCCCAAACTTGAAACTCGTGTGCCGCCTATGCCAGTTGTAAAGCGGATGAATGTGCTTCATTTTAAGAAGTTACTTGGTCACTTTAGTTGTGATACAAACCTTATCAAAACATATAGGCCTATGGGCTAGGCTACATGATGTGTCCGACTATGATTTGAAAAAGTAGCAAAAAAAAGGCATGTGCTGTTTCTTGCCTTACTGCATAAGCTGGGCATCATTCACAAGTGATAATATTGTCACCCATCAGACTATTCTTGATTTAATATTGTCTTTAAATATACTAAATAATATATGTGTGAAATTTGTTTGGATTTTGAATGGACCATTATCATGCACCTGTCTCAGAACAGGAGCAGGGGAAAATTTATATTTTTTGCATTGATGTCAGAGTCATTAGAGGGACAATAGAGTGCTGAGTACCAGGCAGTTAGCACGTTTGGTAGGATACTAATGACCAGCAGCAGCATCAAAGCGCAGTTTTGGAGAAGCCTAGTTATGGTGACTAAACGGTCACGTGGAATTTGACTGCGGTCATGACTGCCGGTGTGGCGGTAATACGGTCACCGTAACAGCCCTAATACTGCCCAACCCTACCCATCACTAATGGAGAGAGATGTGAAAGGGAGCGGAGTTACAGCCTCGCTCTATCCAACTGTAGCAGTAGGATCAAGTTACAACACGCCCATCTCTTGACAGATAGCTGAACTAGCCAATTTAGTTTTTTCGAATTTCGTCCTGGCAGCTGAGTTGTTTAGAGATGCGTCCTGAAAGCAAAAAAAAAAATAGAACCTTTTTCCCGATCAAGTTTCATAAGCATCTGTGATCACAAATCATGAAGTTACATTGGAATTATTTGCATTGAATAGATGTTATTTTATAGTCTCAAACAGCAATGCCTATATGAGGTCCTTCCATACAGGCGTGACATTCTGGAGTGATGCTTCTACTGATAACATGATCAGTAGGCTAATATACAGTGAGCTATGAACGTTTTTTGGGACAGTGACACATTTTTGTTGTTTTGGCTCTGTACTCCAGCACTTTGGATTTGAAATGATACAATAACTACGAGGTCAGCCTGCCAGATTTAATTTGAGGGCATTTTCATCCATATCGGGTGAACGGTTTAGAAATTACAGCACTTTTTGTACATAGTCCTCCCATTTTTGGGGGCCAAACGCATTGGGACAAATTCACTTGTATGCGTATTAAAGTAGTAAAAAGTTTAGTATTTGGTCCCATATTCATAGCACGCAATGACTATATCAAGCTTGTGATTCTACAGATTTGTTGACACAATACATTATTTACCATTGATTTATATTGGTCACAAAATAATCTGAAACACAACCAAAACAAACAGCAAATGCATTCAACAAATATGTATAGTCACAAATTTGATGTAGTCATTGCGTGCTACAAATATGGGACCAAATACTTAACTTTTTACTACTTCAATACACATATTTTCCCCAATACTTTTGGTCCCCTAAAATGGGGGGCCTATATACAAAAATATTGAATATGGGCCTAAAATACTGGCCATCGGCCTCCTTGACACCCAAAAAAACTAAAATAATCCACACTGGTCGTTCTCTAGTGTTTACCTCAGTCAGCTTCATGCCAGGTTTGACAATCTTGGCCACGGCGGCTGCAGTCGGGGACATGGTGGTAATCGTTCCCTCTGACAGCACTGAGGCTGCACCTGCAGGCCATGGAAATAACCAACCATACAAACAGGTCAAAGTTCATCCTCCATTTCAAATGGAAGTCTCCAGAGCATGATCAAAGAAACCCCATCATCCTAATACAAATCAGTCAGTGGCCAGTTCGTCAAATCTGCTGGTAATGATGCTTACTCGGAGACACCGTCCCTATTAAAGCAATTTTACAGTCCAGTCAACTGTTCAGTAAAAAAAAAAACAGCCAGGCGATTGTGTCTTAGGTCTGACCTCTGAGCTTGGTGTCGGACAGCAGTTCATTAGCGTTGTCCAGTTCTTTCTCCAGACTGGAGATACTCAACTTCAGCTCAGCAGCCTCCTTGTCCCGACAGGCATCCATCTCCTGCAGTTTCACCTCCAGGGCCTTGTTCGCTGTAGAGAGGAAAGGAGAAGAGAATTCAGACTAATAACACATAAAGTTATAGCATACTTTTGACAAGATAAAGTGCCTGTGTTAGACAGTTTTGCATTGAGACAATAGATGCGTATGACTGTCTTTCTGGTCTCCCTCTCTTACCTTCTCCAGCATCCTTCAGCAGCTTGTGCAGCTCCTCTACAGCCCCACTCAACTCCTCACTCTTGGACTCAGAGTCTGCAGCAGCTCCCTGGGAATACAAGGTAAAGGGTTGTTGGCCAGTGTTGGGCCAGGAACAATTAATGCACTTATTAGTTCAATGCTTCACATCGTCCACCAGGAAAAATGTAACATGCACCTGTTAACTAAAATGTTCATCAAAAGCCTACCCACACAAAAAAAAAAGAATACAAAAATATTCAAATAAAAACTGTAGAATGGCACTGGAGGGAATAGCAGCCATTTTACAGGCTCCTGAACAATTGTGCCATTTAGTGTTTTTTGCGCTGATCTTAACTTTTTTTTCTACATAATGTTTCTGCCATTGTTTCCTATGACTGAAAAGAGTGTGCAAAGCTGTCATCAAAGCAAAGGGTGGCTATTTGAAGAATCTCAAATATAAAATATATTTTGATTTGTTTAACACTTTTTTGGTTACTACATGGTTCCATATGTGTTATTTAATTCATTTTGATGTCTTCACTATTATTCTACAATGTAGAAAATAGTAAAAATAAAGAAAAACCGTTGAATGAGTAGGTGTTCGAAAACTTTTGACCGGTAGTGTATATTGAGAATTTCGCAGTACGTCCAACCGACCTCACAACCGCAGACCACATGTAATCCACGCCAACCGAGGACCTCCACATCCGGCTTCTTCACCTGAGGGATCGTCTGAGACCAGCCACACGGACAGCTGATGAAACTGTGGGTTTGCACAACCATAGCATTTCTGGTACAAACTGTCAGAAACCGTCTCAGGGAAGCTCATCTGTGTGCTCGTCGTCATCACCAGGGTCTTGACCTGACTGCAGTTCGACATCGTAACCGACGTCAGTGGGCATATGCTTACCTTCGATGGCCACTGGCACGCTGGAGAAGTGTGCTCTTCATGGATGAATCCCGGTTTCAACTGTACCGAGCAGATGGCAGACAGCGTATATGACGTCATGTAGGCAAGTGGTTTGCTGATGTCAATGTTGTGAACAGAGTGCCCGATGGTGTCGGTGGGGTTATGGTATGGGCAGGCATAAGCTACGGACAACGAACACAATTGCATTTTATCAATGGTAATTTGAACGCACAGAGATACCGTGATGAGATCCTGATGCCCATTGTCGTGCCATTCCGCCGCCGCCATCACCTCATGTTTCAGCATGATAATGCACGGCCCCATGTCGCAAGGATCTGTACACAATTCCTGGAAGCTGAAAATATCCCAGCTCTTCCATGGCCTGCATACTCACCAGACGTCACCCATTGAACATGTTTGGGATGCTTTGGATCGACGTGTAGGACAGCATGTTCCAGTTCCCGCCAATACCACTGGCTGCGTCCCCTGACTTCAAAATGGCCCGAGTTGCTCCCCTCCTCAAGAAACCAATACATTTACATTTACATTTTAGTCATTTAGCAGACGCTCTTATCCAGAGCGACTTACAGTTAGTGAGTGCATACATAATTTTTTTATTTTTCACACTGGCCCCCTGTGGGAATTGAACCCACAACCCTGGCGTTGCAAACGCCATGCTCTACCAACTGAGCTACATCCCTGCCGGCCATTCCCTCCCCATACCCTGGACGACACTGGGCCAATTGTGCGCCGCCCCATGGGTCTCCCGGTCGCGGCCGGCTACGACAGAGCCTGGATTCGAACCAGGATCTCTAGTGGCACAACTAGCACTGCGTTGCAGTGCCTTAGACCACTGTGCCACTCATACTCGACTCATCTGACGTCAAAAACTATAGACCTGTATCCCACCTTTCTTTTCTTTCCAAAACACTTGAGCGTGCGGTCGCTGATCAACTTTCTCATCATCTCTCTCAGAACAATCTTCTTGACACTAACCAGTCAGGCTTGAAGATGGGTCACTGCTCCTTTGTGACACGGAGGCTCTCCGCACTGCCACAGCTGACTCTCTCTCCTCCTCCTAGATCTATCCGCTGCCTTGGACACTGAACCATCAGCTCCTTCTAGGGCTGGGCGTCTCAGGATATGCACACTCTTGGATTGCATCCTACCTGGCAGGCCGCTCCTATCGTCTGCACTACGAACTCTCACTAATGTTGTCCCCCTGGGCTCGGTTTTAGGCCCTCTCCTCTTCTCTCTATACACCAAGTCACTCGGCTCCGTCATATCCTCACATGGTCTCTCCTATCATCGCTATGCGGATGACACTCAACTACTTTCCTCCTTCCCCCCTTTCTAACACCCAGGTGGCGACACGCATCTCTGTGTGCCTGGCAGATATCTCAACTTGCATGTCGTCCCACCACCTCAAGCTCAACAAGACGGAACTGCTCTTCCTCCCTGGGAAGGCCTGCCCGCTCAAATACCTTTTTCACAGTTGACAACTCCAGTGTCACCCTCCCAGAGTGCAAAGAATCTTGGCGTGACCCTGGACAACACCCTGTCGTTCTCTGCAAACATCAAAGCAGTGACCCGCTCCTGCAGGTTCCTCACACAGGAAGCGGTGCAGGTCCTAATCCAGGCACTTGTCCTCTCCTGTCTGGACTACTGCTACTCGCTGTTGGCTGGGCTCCGCTTGTGCCATCAAACCCCTGCAACGTATCCAGAACGCAGCAGCCCGCCTGGTTTTCAACCTTCCCAAGTTCTTTCATGTCACCCCGCTCCTCTGCACACTTCACTGGCATCCAGTTGAAGCTGGCATCCACTACCAGACCATGGTGGTTACCTACAGAACAGCAACTGCCCCTCCCTACCTTCAGGCTATGCTCAAACCCTACACCCCAACCCGAGCACTCCGTTCTCCCTACGGGAGGGAAGCTCCCACTCAGCCCAGTCCAAGCTCTTGTCTGTCCTGGCACCTCAATGGTGGAACCAGTTTCCACCTGAAGCTAGGACAGCAGAGTCTCTGCCCATCATCTGAAACCCTACCTTCAAACAGTATCTTAAATAATCCTCCACCTCACCTTGACCCCCACCCCCCCAAAAAAAAACACTTAACCAGCACTTGCATTTGACCCCCCCACCACCACCACCTTCTAGCTCTGTACTGATAGCTACGTTGAGGAAATATGTACTTTCTATGCCTGTGATATGTGGTTGTCCCACCTAGCTATCTTAAAGATGAATGCACTAACTGTAAGTCGCTCTGGATAAGAGCGTCTGCTAAATGACTAAAATGGAAATATCCAGCGACATGTCACCCATTGAGTATGTTTGGGATTCTCTGGATCGACGTGTACGACTGCGTGTTCCAGTTTCCACCAATATCCAGCAACTTCGCACAACCATTGAAGAGGAGTGGGACAACATTCCACAAGCCACAATCAACAGCCTGATCAACTCTATGCGAAGGAGATGTGTCACGCTGCGTGAGGCAAATGGTGGTCACACCAGATACTGACTGATTCTGATCCACGCCCCTACCCTTTTTTTAAGGTATCTGTATTCCCAGTCATGTGAAATCCATAGATTAGGGCCTGATACATTTATTTGAATTGACTGATTTCCTTATATGAACTGTAACTCTGTAAAATCATTGAAATCGTTGTTGCGTTTATATTTTTGTTCAGTGTATATTTTTAGTAGCCATCTATTTACCACCACAAACCGATGCTGGCACGAAGACCGCACTCTACCAGCTGTATAGGGCCATAAGCAAACAAGAAAATGCTCACCCAGAGGCAGTGCTCCTAGTGAAGGCAGGGCTTGAAAACTATTACAGACTACAAAAGGGAAGCACAGCCGCGAGCTGCCCAGTGACACAAGACTTCCAGACGAGCTAAACCACTTCTATGCTCGCTTCGAGGCAAGCAACACTGAAGCATGCATGAGAGCACCAGCTGTTCCGGATGACTATGTGATCTCGCTCTCCGTAGCCGATGTGAGTAAGACTTTTAAGCAGGTCAACATTCACAAGGCCGCAGGGCCAGACAGATTACCAGGACTTGTACTCCGAGCATGTGCTGACCAACTGGCAAGTGTCTTCACTGATATTTTCAACATGTCTCTGACTGAGTCTGTAATACCAACATGTCTCAAGCAGACCACCATAGTCCCCGTGCCCAAGGACACTAAGATAACCTGCCTAAATGACTACCGACCCGTAGCACTGACGTCTGTAGCCATGAAGTGCTTTGAAAGGCTGGTCATGGCTCACATCAACAGCATTATCCCAGAAACCCTAGACCCACTCCAATTTGCATACCGCCCCAACAGATCCACAGATGATGCAATCTCTATTGCTCTCCACACTGCCCTTTCCCACCTGGATAAGAGGAACACCTACGTGAGAATGCTATTCATTGACTACAGCTCAGCATTCAACACCATAGTGCCCTCAAAGCTCATCACTAAGCTAAGGATCCTGGGACTAAACACCTCCCTCTGCAACTGGATCCTGGATTTCCTGACGGGCCACCCCCAGGTGGTAAGGGTAGGTAACAACACATCTGCCACGCTGATCTTTAACACAGGGGCTCCTCAGGGGTGCATGCTTAGTCCCCTCCTGTGCTCCCTGTTCACCTACGACTCCATGGCCAGGCACGACTCCAACACCATCATTAAGTTTGCCGACGACACAACAGTGGTAGGCCTGATCACCGACAACGATGAGACAGCCTATAGGGAGGAGGTCAGAGACCTGGCCGTGTGGTGCCAGGATAACAACCTATCCCTCAACGTGACCAAGACAAAGGAGATGATTGTGGACTACAGGAAAAAAAAGAGGACTGAGCACGCCCCCATTCTCATCGACGGGGCTGTAGTGGAACAGGTTGAGAGCTTCAAGTTCCTTGGTGTCCACATCACCAACGAACTATCATGGTCCAAACACACCAAGACAGTCGTGAAGAGGGCACGACAAAGCCTATTCCCCCTCAGGAGACTGAAAAGATTTGGCATGGGTCCTCAGATCCTCAAAAAATTATACAGCTGCACCATCTAGAGCATCCTGACTGGTTGCATCACCGCCTGATATGGCAACTGCTTGGCCTCCGACCGCAAGGCACTACAGAGGGTAGTGCGTAGAGCCCAGTACATCACTGGGGCCAATCTTCCTGCCATCCAGGACCTCTATACCAGGCGGTGTCAGAGGAAGGCCCTCAAAATTGTCAAAAACTCCAGCCACCCTAGTCATAGACTGTTCTCTCTGCTACCGCACGGCAAGCGGTACCGGAGTGCCAAGTCTAGGTCCAAAAGACTTCTCAACAGCTTCTACCCCCAAGCCATAAGACTCCTGAACAGCTAATCATGGCTACCCAGACTATTTGCACTGCCCCCCCACCCCATCCTTTTACGCTGCTGCTACTCTGTTAATTATTTATGCATATTCACTTTATCTCTACCCACATGTACATATTACTTCAACTACCTCAACTAGCCGGTGCCCCCGCACATTGACTCTGCACCGGTACCCCCCTGTATATATACAGTGGGGGAAAAAAGTATTCAGTCAGCCACCAATTGTGCAAGTTCCCCACTTAAAAAGATGAGAGAGGCCTGTAATTTTCATCATAGGTACACGTCAACTATGACAGACAAAATGAGAATTTTTCTTCTCCAGAAAATCACATTGTAGGATTTTTAATGAATTTATTTGCAAATTATGGTGGTAGTTTGTTATCAAACCAAAACCTTGCGGCCCACGAGTAGTGTAAAACGTCCCGCGACATGGTTTATATAACATGTGCGCCAATTCGCGTTAGAATGTGTTTTGGTCTAGAAACTTGTGATTTTGTTATGTAAAGGCACAAGGATGACTGTCACTGTGCTCCGTTTTTCCTCTGTGGCAGTGGCACTCAGAGGTTGCGTTTTATTTTACTTCTGCTCTTTTTTTCTCAACACTTTTTTTGTTGTTGTTTTATTTTTACTTTTTTGTTAAAAATAAATGCACTGTTGGTTAAGGGTTGTAAGTAAGCATTTCACTGTAATGTCTGCACCTGTTGTATTCAGCGCATGTGGCCAATAAAATTTAATTTTATTTGATTAGTGGGCGGTGATTTTATTGCAGGAAAACTGAAAACCGTCTTACCTCATTTCTACCAGCATGTCACCTGTGGAACTAGAGGCACACAAAAAAAATCTAGATCACCTTTACTCCCCCACAGACACGCATACAAAGCTCTCCCTCCATTTGGCAAATCTGACCATAACTACATCCTCCAGATTCCTGCTTACAAGCAAAAACTCAAATACGCGCTCAAGTTCTGGACTTCCTGACGGGCCGCCCCCAGGTGGTAAGGGTAGGTAACAACACATCTGCCACGCTGATCCTCAACACAGGGGCTCCTCAGGGGTGCGTGCTTAGTCCCCTCCTGTGCTCCCTGTTCACCTACGACTCCGTGGCCAGGCACGACTCCAACACCATCATTAAGTTTGACGACGACACAACAGTGGTAGGCCTGATCACCGACAACGATGAGACAGCCTATAGGGAGGAGGTCAGAGACCTGGCCGTGTGGTGCCAGGATAACAACCTCTCCCTCAACGTGACCAAGACAAAGGAGATGATTGTGGACTACAGGAAAAAAAAAGAGGACTGAACACGCCCCCATTCTCATCGACGGGGCTGTAGTGGAACAGGTTGAGAGCTTCAAGTTCCTTGGTGTCCACATTATCAACAAACTATCATGGTCCAAACACACCAAGACAGTCGTGAAGCGGTCACGACAAAGCCTATTCCCCCTCAGGAGACTGAAAAGATTTGGCATGGGTCCTCACGATGCTCAAAAAGTTATACAGCTGCACCATCGAGAGCATCCTGACTGGTTGCATCACCGCCTGGTATGGCAACTGCTCGGCCTCCGGCCGCAAGGCACTACAGAGGGTAGTGCGTATGGCCCAGTACATCACTTGGGCCAAGCTTCCTGCCATCCAGGACCTCTATGACTCCTGAACAGCTAATCAAATGGCTACCTGGACTATTTGCATTTTGTCCCCCTCCTCTTTTTAGGCTGCTGCTACGCTCTGTTTATTATCTATGCATAGTCACTTTACCTCCACCCACATGTACATATAGTGGGGAAAAAAAGTATTTAGTCAGCCACCAATTGTGCAAGTTCTCCCACTTAAAAATATGAAAGAGGCCTGTAATTTTCATCATAGGTACACGTCAACTATGACAGACAAAATGAGGAAAAAAAATCCAGAAAATCACATTGTAGGATTTTTAATGAATTTATTTGCAAATTATGGTGGAAAATAAGTATTTGGTCAATAACAAAAGTTTCTCAATATTTTGTTATATACCCTTTGTTGGCAATGACACAGGTCAAACGTTTTCTGTAAGTCTTCACAAGGTTTTCACACACTGTTGCGTGGCCCATTCCTCCATGCAGATCTCCTCTAGAGCAGTGATGTTTTGGGGCTGTCGCTGGGCAACACAGACTTTAAACTCCCTCCAAAGATTTTCTATGGGGTTGAGATCTGGACACTGGCTAGGCCACTCCAGGACCTTGAAATGCTTCTTACGAAGCCACTCCTTCGTTGCCCGGGCGGTGTGTTTGGGATCATTGTCATGCTGAAAGACCTAGCCACGTTTAATCTTCAATGCCCTTGCTGATGGAAGGAGGTTTTCACTCAAAATCTCACGATACATGGCCCCATTCATTCTTTACTTTACACAAATCAGTCGTCCTGGTCCCTTTGCAGAAAAACAGCCCCAAAGCATGATGTTTCCACCCCCATGCTTCACAGTAGGTATGGCGTTCTTTGGATGCAACTCAGCATTCTTTGTTCTCCAAACATGACGAGTTGAGTTTTTACCAAAAAGTTATATTTTGGTTTCATCTGACCATATGACATTCTCCCAATCCTCTTCTGGATCACCCAAATGCACTCTAGCAAACTTCAGACGGGCCTGGACATGTACTGGCTTAAGCAGGGGGACACGTCTGCCACTGAAGGATTTGAGTCCCTGGCGGCTTAGTGTGTTACTGATGGTAGGCTTTGTTACTTTGGTCCCAGCTCTCTGCAGGTCCCCCCGTGTGGTTCTGGGATTTTTCCTCACCGTTCTTGTGATCATTTTGACCCCACGGGGTGAGATCTTGCATGGAGCCCCAGATCGAGGGAGATTATCAGTGGTCTTGTATGTCTTCCATTTCCTAATAATTGCTCCCACAGTTGATTTCTTCAAACCAAGCTGCTTACCTATTGCAGATTCAGTCTTCCCAGCCTGGTGCAGGTCTACTATTTTGTTTCTGGTGTCCTTTGACAGCTCTTTGGTCTTGGCCATAGTGGAGTTTGGAGTGTGACTGTTTGAGGTTGTGGACAGGTGTCTTTTATACTGATAACAAGTTCAAACAGGTGCCATTAATACAGGTAACGAGTGGAGGACAGAGGAGCCTCTTAAAGAAGATGTTACAGGTCTGTGAGAGCCAGAAATCTTGCTTGTTTGTAGGTGACCAAATATTTATTTTCCACCATAATTTGCAAATAAATTCATAAAAAATCCTACAATGTGATTTTCTGGATTTTTTTCTCTCCATGTGTCTGTCATAGTTGACGTGTACCTATGATGAAAATTACAGGCCTCTCTCATCTTTTTAAGTGGGAGAACTTGCACAATTGGTGGCTGACTAAAGACTTTTTTTCCCCCACTGTATTACCTCAATTACCTCGACTAACCTGTGCCCCCACACATTGACTCTGTACCGGTACCCCCTGTATATAGCCTCGCTACTGTTATTTTACTGCTGCTCTTTAATTATTTTACATAACACTTATTTTTCTTTAAACTGCATTGTTGGTTAAGGGCTTGTAAGTAAGCGTTTCACTGTAAGGTCTACACTTGTTGTGGTCTATGTAAACTGCACAAAAAATTGCATATTTTCAGATTGAGGTTGTCACAACACCAACATTTGACTAACGATGTGATACCAGGCCAAGTATCATGATACCGAAGGATAGTGACTGTGGCCAATGGCACAGTCTCATCCTCTTGGCCGCAGAGACAACATTTTGCTGTTTTAAAGCAAATTTCCTGCAATTCTATACATTTTGCCATGGGGCGGAAAGGAAATGTTGGTTTTAAAGCACATTTCCTGCAATTCTACACATTTTGCCTTGGCTTATGCAGTGTTCTTATGCTATCTGAATAACTCATAACAAAATCAATGGGGGCCCCGTGCCATGACATTTTTGTTTTTATTTTGCCAGTTGTTAGTTCTCAAAGATGATCTTATTTTAAAATGATATAACAATAAAAATGTTTTACCATCATATTGTTGGGAGTGGCGGGAACTATTTAGAATTAATATAGGGGAAACGCTGCACTCTTTACTGTATAATAGAAAAGGCAACTGCAGAAAATAGCTGATTTGCTCATATCCCAAGTCCTACCTGTGGGCAGGAGGAATGTAGTAAAGAATGTAAATTATAATGATCTGCATTTTCATTGTGGCAGTAAGGGGAAAACACACTAGGCCTATATGAAACCATCTTTAGACTAATCTTCAGACAACTTTACACACAGCCTACACACTCTCCCTCACACATCCTCTTTCTCTCACACACACACACACACACCACTCTTTCCTTCTCTCTTCCACACACACACACACCTACCTCCCAAAGGTGAGGCAGCAAACAGAATTTAAGGAACACCAGAAGAATATGGATTTTTAAATTCAGATTTAGCTTAGAATTACATTGATGAGGCTAGGCATACGCATCCTACCTTTGAAACAACTTTGAGTAGGCCATCCATCTTTTTCCTGCGCCATCCAAATGTGTGCATAGCCAAGGGGTACCATGTTGTCAGCTAGCTAGCTAGGTAACATGACTAAAAAAGGTAGTTTGTTATCAAACCAAAACCTTGCAGCCCACGAGTAGTTTAAAACATCCCGCGACATGGTTTATAAAAATTATATAACATGTGCGCCAATTCGCGTTAGAATGGGTTTTGGTCTAGAAACTTGTGATTTTGTTATGTAAAGGCACAAGGATGACTGTCACTGTGCTCCGTTTTTCCTCTGTGGCAGTGGCACTCAGAGGTTGCGTTCAAGTTCCTCAGTGTCCACATCGCTAAGGACCTATCATGGTCCAAACACACCAACACAGTCGTGAAAAGGGCTCTACAATGCCTCTTCCCCCTCAGGAGGATGAAAAGAATTGGCATGGGCCCTCAGATCCTCAAAAAGTTATACAGCTGCACCATTGTGAGCATATTGACTGGCTGCATCACCGCTTGGTATGGCAACTGCTTGGCATATGACTGCAAGGCGCTACAGAGGGTAGTGCATACGGCCCAGTACATCACTGGGGCCTAGCTCCCTGCCATCCAGGACCTCTATACCAGGTGGTGTTAGAGGAAGGTCCTAGAAATGATCAAAGACTCCAGCCACCCAAGCCATAGATTGTTCTCTCTGATACAGCATGGCAAGCGGTACCGGAGAGCCAAGTCTGGGAACAAAAGTCTCCTGAACAACTTCTACCCCCAAGCCATTAGACCAGGGTTTCCCTCTATCCTCGGGAACCCAAGGAGTGCGTGTTTAGTTTTTTGCCATAGCACTATACAGCTGATTCAAATAATTAACTAATCATCAAGCTTTGATCATTTCAATCATAATTTTTATGTAGTGTTAGGGCAAAAATCTAAACGTGCACACCTTTGGGTCCCGAGGAGAGAGTTTGGAAAAGGCTGCATTAGACTGCTGAACAGTTAATCAAATGGCTACTATTTGCATTGAACCCCCTTTTTTTTTTTCACTGACTCTTTCACTGGATCTATGCACATTTACCGGACTCTACCCACACACACACTCAGACATTCTACACCGACACTCCCAACACATACACACACAGGTGCATATTGACGCCACACACAGACACACTTCCACACTTTTTCAAGTTTAACATACGCTGCTGCTACTCGGTCAAATCTGATTGCCTAGTCACTTTTACCACTACCTACATGTACATATTACCTCAATTGCCTCGTACCTCTGCTCATTGACTCGGTATCGGTCCTCCTTGTATATAGCCTCGTTATTATATCGTGTTACCGGTTCCTTTTTTGTGTGCACATTGTTCTTTCTTTTTAACTCTGCATTGTTGAAAAATGGCTCGTAAGTAAGCATTGCACGGTACAGTATACACCTGTTGTATTCGGCGCATGTGACAAATACATTTGATTTGAAAAGCACAAAAATGCAACGATCAAAGAAGCAACGTCTGCAATGATGACTGCCTTTGAGAGCTATAGAGTATTCATTGGAATCCAAAGCAAATCCAAGACTTGTTCTACATACCTTGTACAAGTTGGAGAGCTTTATGTTGGCATTCAGCTCATTCCTAAACTTGTCCTCCATGCTAGCGTGCTGCTCCTTAGCCTCTTTCAGTTTGATGATCATGTCTTCAGTCTGCTTCTGAAGGCTTTCATTTGAAGTCTTTAAACTGTTCACTTGGTCCTGGACTCTGTTCATCTACAAAAAACAACCAAAAACATAATGTTGAAACAGTAAATGGGGTAATAGTTTAGAGACATTCACATAGTCCCGTGTAGCTCAGTTGGTAGAGCATGGCGCTTGCAACGCCAGATTTGTGGGTTCGATTCCCACGGGGGGCCAGTATGAAAAATGTATGCACTCACTAACTGTAAGTCGCTCTGGATAAGAGTGTCTGCTAAATGACTAAAATGTAAAATGTAATAACTATTTGTGATACAAAGATGTTTTGTTTTAGACACTAACTACGTAAGGGATAATCAACGAGGAGCTATGCTTTCTCTAGAAAATAATGAACTCCGTGGAAGGTGTGTTCCATGAGGCGCTAGCGGAACAGAACTGACCTTCCACGGAGTGGCATTATTTTCCAGAGAACGCATAGATCCACGAGTGGATTATCCCTTTTATACCATGGCTATAATTTAACACATTTGGCACAAGAAATGTGTTCATTTGCAGGTAGAAATGTGTTCAACATCCACTGAAGCAGCTAGCAAGTTTACTAGATAGCTACAGTAGTTGCCTTGGTAAGCAAACAAACAGAATTGCTAGTTTAGTTAACTAAACCATCAAGTCCTAGCTTGCTATTATGAAAATCGAATTCAACAATGTCAATATGTTTTCAATTCGACTTTTGCTTTAAAAAAAACAGCTCAATAGAACATATCAGAATTAACTATAGCCTTTGAATTCTACCACGCTGATATAAAGTGCCTTATAGGGACATAATGTACGCTCTAGAACGCCCTTCAAGCCAATCAGAAATGAGTATTCAACAATGCCATGGTATAACTTGCTTTAACACCTATTGACGATAGTATCTTCTGGCCGGGGAAGTTTAGTTAAGAGCCCTGATGCTTGCTCTAAACGTTATCGCGCATCGCTTGCAGTACTGTTTTGGAAACATAAGGAACGTATCTTTCATATCCGTGATAAATAATTTTCTAAAAACGAATGGTTAAATTACGACACACCTTTATAGCGGTATGGTTCCCACACGGCCATATTTCCACGTTACAGCGCTTGTTTACAGAAAACTGACGGGAGACAGAGTTGGACTACCAGTGCTAATTAGGTGTCAGTCTCCGAACACCTGTGTGTAAACGGAAGACTGACACCACAAACATGTTGTCAATGTGAAATACTGTCAGCTGCAACTTTGGTAAAACCGGTTAAAACAGTTCACAGTAAGTGTACATTTAGCATTTGTGAAATTATTTTTATGTGATATGAAAGTAGACTCATGTTTCTAGAACCGTACTGCAATTGAGAATCAATTCACGTTTAGATGGAGTATTTGGCTGTTTTGGCTTCCAGAGCCAATTCACCTCTAACAGAACATGTAAGGTCCTTGGCCTATAAGGACTAACATTAGGCTCCTTTAGTCCATTATTGGGCTAGTCTTGGTCATACCTCATCCTCTTTGTTCTCAAGGCTGCACTTGAGCTCCAGGATCTCGTTGCCCTTCTGGCGTGACATGGCCAGCAGCTCCTCACTCTTAGCCTTGAGCTCTCCGTTCAGCCAGGCCGTCTGGCCCTGCAACAGCTCCTTCTCCTGCTCCATACGCTTCTCACGGTACTGGAGGTACCAGGCACAACAGTGTGGATTACACATGTGATGTATCAGATCATTTCAAAACCTTCCTTGAGAGCTGGGTCCTATTCAAAAGGTCATAAGTTACAGAACATTCAAATAGGCTCACCTTGATGTTGACCTCGGAGGACTCGAGCTCGTCCAGCTTGAGCTGCAGCCCCATTTTTGTGGCATTGACTTCTGCCACTTTGTCATTGAGGCGCTGCAGGTCCTCTGATGAGCAAATAAATCCCATAGACATTAGATAAAGTGTGTGTATGTGTGTATCCCTCCACATATATTCATCCATACCACTCAGATAGTCCACTTCCTGGGATCTCCTCTCCAGTGTATGTACAAGCTCCCGCTTCTCTGACTCCAGTTCATCTTTGGCTTTAGAGAACTGGGCCTAGAATAACATTTATGTCAATGTTAAGCTCAAAAAGGTGTCAACACCAACCGTTAAAGAGGTGACAAGATCATGAGTCTCACCTGTTCAGATGTAACCTTTTCTTGGTTGATTTCACACTTTTTATTATTTTCCCGTAAACTCTTGAGTTCTTCATCTATAGAAAAAAATAGCCATTTCATTAAACAGTGGATTGTCATCCCCCATTCTTTAGTCATGGTCAGTAACACCAGTGTTTACATGTATGCAGCAGTCAGTAAAGAGCCTTTGGCTGGATCAAGTAACTAATTCCACTTACCGATCTTGGTGAACTCCTCTCTGAGTTTGTGGTGCTGTTCAGTCTGGGTCACAAACTGTTCCTGACTCTGCTCAAGACGCTGCACTTTCTCAAAGAACTGTTGTTCTGCAAGAGTGACAACAACACATGTTAACTTGGCTGCTCTTGTCTTGAAGGCTAAATGATAAATCAAAGTACTTTAATGAAGTTGGCTAGCTATAGGGAGTAGAGAAGTTCTTAATAAACTAACGCAGGGCTCTCCAATCCTATTCCTGGAGAGCTACCAGGTCCTTAGGGTTTCGCTCCAATCCCAATCTAGCGCACGTGATTCTAATAATTAGCTGGTTGATCAACTGAATCAGGCCAGTTACAACTGAGGTTGGAGTGAAAACCTACAGGACGGTAACGTTAGCTCTCCAGGAACAGGTTTGGAGACCCTGAGTTAACGTTACCCTACTCACTAAGTCATTCCTTCACCACGTTACGTCAGCCAGTACAGCTAGCTAGTTACAGTAGCAAAACAATTTAGACATGGCTGATAAACAATGTTGGCTAGCTATTTTTGAATCCATCACATTACTCTGCCTTGTAAACTAACTAGCTAGATAGTAAACAGTTGTCGATGCTGCCGGTCAAAGCCATCTACGCGTTAATAACCTACTACGTTATCCTACTACGTAGTTAGCTAGGCTGTACACATACAATGACCTATTCAGCCATTTCTTACCACTATCGACTCTAAATTGCTCATGGTGTGCCTTGAGGAAATCTATTTCATATTGCAGATCAGAGAGGAGCTTTTCCAGTTTATTTTGAACAGCTTTTGGGAGTTTCGTTATCTCAGCGCGATCCAGCGCTTGTGGCAGCACTGCCGACATTTTCCCTGCACGAAACACCTGGCTCTGAGCAGGCGCAGTGACTACTTGTTCTCAGTGACCTGTGTGGAGAGATATCTCGATCTGTTGGAATACGATGATACAAACGCTTATTTCAAAGAGCGCTCCTTAAGCCACGCCCCTGTGGGCAGAGCTAGGCATGTTGCACCGGGACACGTTTTAATACAGAGAAAAGCCTCTCATTCTACGGGTTTGCTGTTCTTCTGTGTAGCGTAGTTATCATGTTATATTTGAGACCAGTGTATTGCAGTTAATTTCGTCTTTGACTTAATACGTAAATATATTTCCGTAGTAAACAAGAAAACAACGAGTCCCAGACAGTGTGCAATAGAACATACCAGTTTACTGGCTACCTACATTATTGGGATCATCCGGTTACCACCAGTGTTTGCAATACATTGAGCTCGTTGACAAAATAGACATGAAGGTCCGCGGTGGGTCTGTGTAAATTATGCGATTATATTTTTGACAGATTTATAGCAGTGAATGTCATCTATTAATGTACTCTTATAGTATTTAGAAGTAGCAGTCATATCATCCAGGGAAACGAATTGCAGTGTTCCATGACTATGTACATATGGCAGCAGCCTCTAACGTGCATGGTAGAGTAAGCGGTTGGTAGCCGTCTAGTGACAGCTACTAAAGTTCAGGGCAGGGTACTGGGCGGGGGAGGCTAGTGATATTTTTTCTTTTCTTTTTTTCCCATCCTTTATTTAACCAGGTAAGCCAGTTGAGAACAAGTTCTCATTTACAACTGCGACCTGGCCAAGATAAAGCAAAGCAAGGCGATAAAAACAACAACAACAACAACAACACAGAGTTACATATGGAATAAACAAAACGTACAGTCAATGATACAATAGAAAATCTATATACAGTTTGTGCAAATGTAGTAAGTTATGGAGGTAAGGCAATAAATAGGCCATAGTGCAAAATAATTACAATTTAGTATTAACACTGGAGTGATAGATGTGCAGAAGATGATGTGCAAATAGAGATACTGGGGTGCAAATGAGCAAAATAAATAACAATGTAAATAACAATATGGGGATGAGGTAGTTGGGTGGGCTAATTACAGATGGGCTGTGTACAGGTGCAGTGATCGGTAAGCTGCTCTGACAACTGATGCTTAAAGATAGTGAGGGAGATAAGTGTCTCCAGCTTCAGAGATTTTTGCAGTTCGTTCCAGTCATTTGCAGCAGAGAACTGGAAGGGCTGGCGGCCAAAGGAGGTGTTGGCTTTGGGGATGACCAGTGAGATATACCTGCAGGAACGCATACTACGGGTGGGTGTTGCTATCGTGACCAATGAGCTAAGATAAGGCAGGGATTTGCCTAGAAGTGATTTATAGATGACCTGGAGCCAGTGGGTTTGGCGCGAATATGTAGTGAGGGCCAGCCAACGAGAGCGTACAGGTCACAATGGTGGGTAGTATATGGGGCTTTGGTGACAAAACGGATGGCACTGTGATAGACTACATCCAATTTGCTGAGTAGAGTGTTGGAAGCTATTTTGTAAATGACATCGCCGAAGTCAAGGATCGGTAGGATAGTCCGTTTTACGAGGGCATGTTTAGCAGCATGAGTGAAGGAGGCTTTGTTGCGAAATAGGAAGCCGATTCTAGATTTAACTTTGGATTGGAGATGCTTAATGTGAGTCTGGAAGGAGAGTTTACGGTCTAACCAGACACCTAGGTATTTGTAGTTGTCCACATATTCTAAGTCAGACCCGCCGAGAGTAGTGATTCTAGTCGGGCGGGCGGGTGCAAGCAGCGTTCGATTGAAGAGCATGCATTTAGTGATGACTATTTAACAGTCTGATGGCCTTGAGATAGAAGCTGTTTTTCAGTCTCTCGGTCCCTGTTTTGATGCACCTGTATTGAGCTCGCCTTCTGGATGGTAGCAGGGTGAACAGGCCATGGCTCAGGTGGTTGAGGTCCTTGATGATCTTCTTGGCCTTCCTGTGACATGGGGTGCTGACGATGTCCTGGAGGGCAGGCAGTGTGCCCCCGGTGATGCGTTGGGCAGACCCGTGGTAACTGACCCTTGGTAACTACCCTTACCACGGGTATTTCTTGTTAGAGTTTCTGCCTATAAGAAGGGAGAAGCAGGATGGAGGCGTGATCTGATTTGCCAAAGGGAGGGCGGGGGAGGGAGTTGTAGCCGTCCTGGAAGGGAGAGTAGCAATGGTCGAGAGTTTTTGAAGCATGAGTGGCGCAGGCGATGTGTTAATAACTTCGGTAGCATTTTCCTCAGATTTGCTTTATTAAAGTCCCCAGCTAAAATAAATGCGGCCTCAGGGTATGCAGTTTCCAGTTTGCACAAAGTCCAGTGTAGTTCCTTGAGAGCTGTTCTGGTATCGGCTTGAGGGGGAATATACACACGACTGTGACGATGACCAAAGATAATTATCTCGGGAGGTAATGTGGCATTTGATTGTGAGATATTCTAGGTCGGGGGAACAAAATGACTTGAGTGCCTGTACATTACCACAATCACACCATGAGTAAATCATGAAACATACACCGCCTTTCTTTTTCCCAGAGAGTTCTTTATTCCTGTCTGCGCGATATACTGAGAACCCAGCTGGCTGTATGGATGGGGACAGTATATCCAGAGAGAGCCATCATTCCGTGAAACAGAGTATGTTACAGTCCCTGACATCTCTCTGGAAGGAGATCCTCGCCCTGAGCTTGTCTACTATATTGTCCAGGGACTGAAGATTAGCGAGTAATATACTCGGAAGCAGTGGGTGGTATGCACGTCTCATGAGTCAGACTAAAAGTCCACTCTGAATACCTCTTCTCCGCCGGCGGCATCCTGGAGTAGTCTGGGATAAGTAGAATTGCTTTTGGAAGTACGAACAAAGGATCCAATTCAGAAAAGTCGTATTTCCGTCGCTCTAATATCCAAAAGTTATTTCCGGCTGTATGTAATAATGCAAAAGACATTCTGCGCTAATAAGGTGAGAAATAACACACACAAAAACAAATACTGCAAAGTTGCTTAGGAGCCATGAACAAGGCAACCATGTCTATCGGCGTCATCTTTATGAAAAGCCATCTGACCAGGGCTCTGGTCAAAAGTAGTGCATTATACAGGGAACAGTCATAGGGAGTAGTGCCCTTCCTTTGGGATGCATTCTCCTGTTGTATTTGTATTTATTATGGATCCCCATTAGCTGCTGCCAACAATGAAAGACCTTACATCACATTTCACAACAGATTTTACAACACATTAAGTGTGTGCCCTCAGGCCACTACTCTACTACCACATATCTACAACTCAAAATCCATGTATACGTGTGTGTATAGTGTGTATGTTATCGTGTGTCTGTGTGTCTGTGCCTATATGTGTGTCTCTTCACAGTCCCCGCTATTCCATAAGGTGTATTTGTATCGTCTGATTTTACTGCTTGCATGAGTTACTTGATGTGGAATAGAGTTCCATGTAGTCATGGATCTATGTAGCCATGAGCCCCACCTTGCCTCATGTAAACCATTTCTCCATCCCATTCCTCCAGTTAAGCAAATGAAGGGGAGAGGCTGTGACTATAATTGATGTAGTAAATTACTTTCCCTGTCAATGACTTTATTTAATAAACTTTCTTTATTGTGTATGTGTCCCTTTTTGAAGGTTTAATAAAACCTTCATTCAGCGAAGAAATCAATTTTTTTATTGATGAAATATTCAACAGACTGAACAGTCATGTACCAATGAGATGAATGAGTTGCATTGCAGTTGTGTGTGGTGTTGTTACCATTCAGCATCGCCTAGCCTTGGTATGGAATATAGTACAAAGTACCTCAGCCTTAGGAAATCATTGGGGAAAGAAGTCACACTTCCAGTTTGCACGTATCTTTATTTTACTTGCTGTAATACAGAGATACAGACAGTTTAAAAGCACACATTCAATCTAACAATATCTTAATTGTGTCTTAATTGAAAATGAAAGCATAGTCTCCCTTTATTCACCATTTCAATAAGGAAAGAGCAATAACAGTATTAATGGCTAGCAGGCTCAGACAATATCTATAATGACTATAGCGAAAGTACTAATACTTTAAGACCCTATGGTCAGATGGGTTTTCATAAAGTCATATGAAAAGTAATGGAATACAAGTTTCTGGGTGTGTGGGGAGTGGGACAGTGACTTGAGGGGAAGAAAGAACCAGTGGAGGCAGCAACAGTGGGGCAAGGTGGGATTGGGCCAGGCACGTCCAGGTGTCAGGCCAGGGTGTCCTCAGTCGCGGTCCAAGAGCCTCAGGCCCTCCAGAAGGGGAGACAGAGAAAGAGAAAAGATTAGAGTTAGTGAGAGCATGGCTAAGATCACAGTACACCACATGCACTGGGGGTAGAGACTAATCAACAGTGTTGCTGTGGATACTGGATAATCTGACTGACACCCACACCTGTTTGACCTCGCTTTGATACTGTAGGCCTACTTATGTAACTTTTCTGAGTCAATTCAGGTAGCATTCAATGTCCTGCATTTGTGTTAACCATGGCAGCCAGCATTTTAAATAAAGAGAAAGATAAATCAGCCTCTGTGTCTGTGGATCCTTTCCCCTTAATGTATTTTTCATGCCAGCCAGGCACATCTTTTCAAAGAAACACATTTTTTTTCAATCTCTAGTTGAGTATGGAGTCTATCTGCAACTGGGTCCTGGACTTCCTGACGGCCGACCCCAAGTGGTGAAGGTAGGCAACAACACCTCCACCACGCTGATCTTCAACACAGGGACCCACAGGGGTGCGTGCTCAGCCCCTTCCTGTACTCGCTGTTCACCCATTACCGCGTGGCCATGCACATCTCCAACTCAATCATCAAGTTTGCTGATGACACAACAGTGGTAGGCCTGATTACCAACAACGTCGAGACAGCCTACAGGGAGGAGGTGAGTGCCTTGGCGGAGTTTGCTAGGAAAATAACCTCTCCCTCAACGTCAACAAAACAAAGGAGCTGATTGTTGACTACAGGAGACAGCAGAGAGAGCACGCCCCCATCCACATCGACGGGGCCGCAGTGGAGAGGGTCAAAAGCTTCAAGTTCCTCGGCGTGCACATTACTGATGACCTGAAATGGTCCCTTCACACAGAATGTGGTGAAGTGTTGCGCCTCATCAACCTCCGGAGACCGAAGAAATTCAGCTTGGTCCCTACGACCCTCACAAACTACAGATGCACCATTGAGAGCATCCTGTCGGGCTGTATTACCACCTGGTACGGCAAAAGTACTGTTCGTAATTGCAGGGCTCTCCAGAGGGTGGTGCGGTCAGCCCAACACATCATCAGGGGCACACTGCCTGCTCTTCAGGACATCTACAGCACCCAGTGTCACAGGAAGGCCAATAAGATCATCAAAGACCCCAGCCATCCGAGCCACAGCCTGTTCACCCCGTTACCATCTAGAAGGCGGAAACAGTACAGGTGCATCAAAGCTGGGACCAAGAGACTGATTAACAGCTTCTATCTCCAGGCCATCAGAATGTTAAACAGTCACCACTAGCCGCGTCCGCCCAATACCCTGCCCTAAACCTCAGACACTGTCACTAGCCGTAACCGCAGCCATAGAATGTGACTGGAACTTTAGTCCTGGACTATTACATGAAAAGCTAATTATCACAATCTTGATTGAAAGTGCTCTTCAGTCCAGCAAAAGGTCTTATCTGAGCCCTTCATGTTTTCGTCTCAGGGTTTTATGACTTTGATTCTCACTAACCAACAATCCTTATTAACAGTTCTATTGCATTACATCATTACCAGTATAATCTCTAAGGTCAATACAAAACAATGCATCTGTTACATTTCTTCCAGTTTACAGGCATTAAGTAAGGAGCTTCTCTTAAATATACAATTGGAGTTATATCAAGTGCACTATGAGTTCATATTTTGAAGTTGACTTATTTTTACAAATCGATAGTATCTTCACAGAGACAGTACTGGGATATGCAGGGTCAGCCTTAGCCTAGAGTCCTGGATCCTTGGAGAGAGTTCAGGTGCTCTATGGTGAAAGTGTATACATGAGACTGGACATTTAAATGTTAGATGTTCGATTTTTATTTGTTTTTTGGGGTTACATTTGGTTATCAACTAATCAGCCTGCTTCTCAAATGTACAGTTAATCAGATAGAAACAATAAGCAAAACACACAAACAACCTGTGGTGAGCAAACAGGCATGTACAGTATTCTGAGAAAAATAAGAGATAGATAGATGGATAGATGGTTTCAGATAGCTGTCTCCCAGCTAGCACAATTGGTTTCAATTTAGGTTTCCTATTGGTTCTGCGAACGAAGCCATATGTTTCCTGACCAGTAAAACTGAACGTTTTTTTTAACGTTCTGAGAATGGAAGAAGCGGTTGAAACTATCTCACCGGAGAAAGCATCCGAGCGAGCGAAACAGCGCCGCTCTGTCTTACTATATGCAGCCCATGTATCTGATGCTGTCTGGACGAAAAAAGGGTATGACATGTCATACTCTTTTCGGCCAGACAGCATCAGCTACCCTTTTTTCGTCCAGACAGCATCAGATACATGGGCTACACATACAGTGAGGGAAAAAAGTATTTGATCCCTTGCTGATTTTGTACGTTTGCCCACTGACAAAGAAATGATCAGTCTATAATTTTAATGGTAGGTTTATTTGAACAGTGAGAGACAGAATAACAAAAAAAAAATCAACAAAAACGCATGTCAAAAATGTTATAAATTGATTTGCATTTTAATGAGGGAAATAAGTATTTGACCCCCTCTCAATCAGAAAGATTTCTGGCTCCCAGGTGTCTTTTATACAGGTAATGAGCTGAGATTAGGAGCACACTCTTAAAGGGAGTGCTCCTAATCTCAGTTTGTTACCTGTATAAAAGACACCTGTCCACAGAAGCAATCAATCAATCAGATTCCAAACTCTCCACCATGGCCAAGACCAAAGAGCTCTCCAAGGATGTCAGACACAAGATTGTAGACCTACACAAGGCTGGAATGGGCTACAAGACCATCGCCAAGCAGCTTGGTGAGAAGGTGACAACAGTTGGTGCGATTATTCGCAAATGGAAGAAACACAAAATAACTGTCAATCTCCGTCGGCCTGGGGTTGCAATGATCATGAGAACGGTGAGGAATCAGCCCAGAACTACACAGGAGGATCTTGTCAATGATCTCAAGGCAGCTGGGACCATAGTCACCAAGAAAACAATTGGTAACACACTACGCCGTGAAGGACTGAAATCCTGCAGCGCCTGCAAGGTCCCCCTGCTCAAGAAAGCACATATACAGGGCCGTCTGAAGTTTGCCAATGAACATCTGAATGATTCAGAGGAGAACTGGATGAAAGTGTTGTGGTCAGATGAGACCAAAATCGAGCTCTTTGGCATCATCTCAACTCGCCGTGTTTGGAGGAGGAATGCTGCCTATGACCCCAAGAACACCATCCCCACCGTCAAACATGGAGGTGGAAACATTATGCTTTGGGGTTGTTTTTCTGCTAAGGGGACAGGACAACTTCACCGCATCAAAGGGACGATGGACAGGGCCATGTACCGTCAAATCTTGGGTGAGAACCTCCTTCCCTCAGCCAGGGCATTGAAAATGGGTTGTGGATGGGTATTCCAGCATGACAATGACCCAAAACACACGGCCAAGGCAACAAAGGAGTGGCTCAAAATTTCTAGCCCAATGACTCCTCAAAACGAGCCCGAAAGGCCTGAAAACTAGGCCTTTTTTTTTCACAGCAAGAGAGGAGTTGCCATAAACCCTTTTTCCAGAAAGTTATGGAGCCAATTAAGAAGGAATATCATAGTAACTTGTAACGACGTTAGAAGCTAAATTCGGGTTTCCTCAAAATAATAATTATTGCAAGCTATGACATGACGTAATAAAGGAATTAGAATATGTGACAAGATAAAAGATAATTTGCCTTTATTAAACTCGCCAGATCATTTTCCATCAATGGATGTCGATGTAACTCGCTTGACTGCTATGAATAAGCAATAAGGCACAATGGGGTATGGTATATGGCCAATATACCACGGCTAAGGGCTGTTCTTAAGCACAATGCAACGCGGAGTGCCTGGATACAGCCGTTAGCCGTGGTATATACAATCCCCCGGGGTGCCTTATTGCTGTTATAAACTGGTTACCAACGTAATTAGAACAGTAAAAAGTCATGTTTTGTCATACCCGTGGTATATGGTCTGATATGACGCAGCTTTCAGCCAATCAGCATTCAGGGCTCGAACCAGGTTTATAATTGTAAATAAATCCCCTTTGCGGATGTGCATAACTATAGATAAATCCGACAGGAGAGTTTGAATGATGAAAGTTGGACAGAGGATCTTGAAATCTCTGAGAAAGAAATAATTGGATGAACATTAAAAAACGAATATTAGGCAATTTTCTGGCAATTGTGCTGTTATTATGTGCCAGATGTTAAGACTACAAACAGTTATACAGTGGCTTGCGAAAGTATTCACCCCACTTGGCATTTTTCCTATTTTGTTGCCTTACAACCTGGAATTAAAATGTATTTTTGGGGGGTTATATCATTTGATTTACACAACATGCCTACCACTTTGAAGATGCAAAATATTTTTTCTTGTGAAACAAACAAGAAATAAGACCAAAAAACAGAAAACTTGAGCGTGCATAACTATTCACCACCCCAAAGTCAATACTTAGTAGAGCCACCTTTTGCAGCAATTACAGCTGCAAGTCTCTTGGAGTATGTCTTTATAAGCTTGGCACATCTAACCACTGGGTTTTTGCCCATTCATCAAGGCAAAACTGCTCCAGCTCCTTCAAGTTGGATGGGTTCCGCTGGTGTACAGTAATCTTTAAGTTACCACAGATTCTCAATTGGATTGAGGTCTGGGCTTTGACTAGGCCATTCCAAGACATTTAAAAGTTTCCCCTTAAACCACTCGAGTGTTGCTTTAGCAGTATGCTTAGGGTCATTGTCCTGCTGGAAGGTGAACCTCCGTCCCAGTCTCAAATCTCTGGAAGACTGAAACGGGTTTCCCTCAAGAATTTCCCTGTATTTAGCGGCATCCATCATTTCTTCAATTCTGACCAGTTTCCCAGTCCCTGCCGATGAAAAACCTCCCCACAGCATGATGCTGCCACCACCATGCTTAACTGTGGGGATGGTGTTCTCTGGGTGATGAGAGGTGTTGGGTTTGCGCCAGACATAGCATTTTCCTTGATCGCCAAAAAGTTAAATTTTAGTCTCATCTGACCAGAGTACCTTCTTCCATATGTTTGGGGAGTCTCCCACATGGCTTTTGGTGAACACCAATCGTGTTTGCTTATTTTCTTCTTTAAGCAATGGCTTTTTTCTGGCCACTCTTCCATAAAGCCCAGCTATGTGGTCCTATGGACAGATACTCCAATCTCCGCTGTGGAGCTTTGCAGCTCCTTCAGGGTTGTCTTTGGTCTCTTTGTTGCCTCTCTGATTAATGCCCTCCTTGCCTGGTCCGTGAGTTTTGGTGGGCGGCCCTCTCTTGGCAGGTTTGTTGTGGTGCCATATTCATTCAATTTTTTTATAATGGATTTAATGGTGCTCCGTGGGATGTTCAAAGTTTCTGATATTTTTAATAACCCAACCCTGATCTGTACTTCTCCACAACTTTGTCCCTGACCTGTTTGGAGAGCTCCTTGGTCTTCATGGTGCCGCTTGCTTGGTGGTGCCCCTTGCTTAGTGGTGTTGCAGACTCTGGGGCCTTTCAGAACAGGTGTATATATACTGAGATCATGTGACAGATCATGTGACACTTAGATTGCACACAGGTGGACTTTATTTAACTACTTATGTGACTTCTGGTGGTAATTGGTTGCGCCAGATCTTATTTCGGGGCATCATAGCAAAGGGGGTGAATATACACTGCTCAAAAAAATAAAGGGAACACTTAAACAACACATCCTAGATCTGAATGAATGAAATAATCTTATTAAATACATTTTTCTTTACATAGTTGAATGTGCTGACAACAAAATGACACAGAAATTATCAATGGAAATCAAATGTATCAACCCATGGAGGTCTGGATTTGGAGTCAATCTCAAAATTAAAGTGGAAAACCACACTACAGGCTGATCCAACTTTGATGTAATGTCCTTAAAACAAGTCAAAATGAGGCTCAGTAGTGTGTGTGGCCTCCACGTGCCTGTATGACCTCCCTACAACGCCTGGGCATGCTCCTGATGAGGTGGCGGATGGTCTCCTGAGGGATCTCCTCCCAGACCTGGACTAAAGCATCCGCCAACTCCTGGACAGTCTGTGGTGCAACGTGGCATTGGTGGATGGAGCGAGACATGATGTCCCAGATGTGCTCAATTGGATTCAGGTCTGGGGAACGGGCGGGCCAGTCCATAGCATCAATGCCTTCCTCTTGCAGGAACTGCTGACACACTCCAGCCACATGAGGTCTAGCATTGTCTTGCATTAGGAGGAACCCAGGGCCAACTGCACCAGCATATGGTGTCACAAGGGGTCTGGGGATCTCATCTCGGTACCTAATGGCAGTCAGGCTACCTCTGGCGAGCACATGGAGGGCTGTGCGGCCCCCCAAAGAAATGCCACCCCACACCATGACTGACCCACCGCCAAACCGGTCATGCTGGAGGATGTTGCAGGCAGCAGAACGTTCTCCACGGCGTCTCCAGACTCTGTCACGTCTGTCACATGTGCTCAGTGTGAACCTGCTTTCATCTGTGAAGAGCACAGGGCGCCAGTGGCGAATTTGCCAATCTTGGTGTTCTCTGGCAAATGCCAAACGTCCTGCACGGTGTTGGGCTGTAAGCACAACCCCCACCTGTGGACGTCGGGCCCTCATACCACCCTCATGGAGTCTGTTTCTGACCGTTTGAGCAGACACATGCACATTTGTGGCCTGCTGGAGGTCATTTTGCAGGGCTCTGGCAGTGCTCCTCCTGCTCCTCCTTGCACAAAGGCGGAGGTAGCGGTCCTGCTGCTGGGTTGTTGCCCTCCTACGGCCTCCTCCACGTCTCCTGATGTACTGGCCTGTCTCCTGGTAGCGCCTCCATGCTCTGGACACTACGTTGACAGACACAGCAAACCTTCTTGCCACAGCTCGCATTGATGTGCCATCCTGGATGAGCTGCACTACCTGAGCCACTTGTGTGGGTTGTAGACTCCGTCTCATGCTACCACTAGAGTGAAAGCACCGCCAGCATTCAAAAGTGACCAAAACATCAGCCAGGAAGCATAGGAACTGAGAAGTGGTCTGTGGTCACCACCTGCAGAACCACTTCTTTATTGGGGGTGTCTTGCTAATTGCCTATAATTTCCACCTGTTGTCTATTCCATTTGCACAACAGCATGTGAAATGTATTGTCAATCAGTGTTGCTTCCTAAGTGGACAGTTTGATTTCACAGAAGTGTGATTGACTTGGAGTTACATTGTGTTGTTTAAGTGTTCCCTTTATTTTTTTTGAGCAGTGTATATGCACACACCACTTTTCCGTTATTTATTTTTTAGAATTATTTGAAACATGTTCTTTTTTTTCATTTCACTTCACCAATTTGGACTATTTTGTGTATGTCCATTACATGAAATAAAAATAAAAATAAATTTAAATTACAGGTTGTAATGCAACAAAATAGGAAAAACACCAAGGGGGATGAATACTTTTGCAAGGCACTGTAAATGGCCCATTTGCGAGATTGACTTGTCATTGGGGGTGGCAGGTAGCTTAGGGGGTAAGAGCGTTGTGCCAGTAACCAAAAGGTCGCTGGTTCTAATCCCCGAGCCGACTAGGTGAAAAATCTGTCGATGTGCCCTTAAGCAAGGCACTTAACCCTAATTGCTCCTGTATGTCGCTCTGGAGAAGAGCGTCTGCTAAATGACTAAAAAATGTTTAAAAAAAAATAGGCATAGGCTTCAGACTAAAATCTGGGTTTATGATTCTAATAAAATGTTGCCATAGTTTGCTTAGATAAAGGCAGGTAGCCTATAGCCCCTGATATGCCTACAGTTCATTTCAGATCGTCTATAGTAGCCTAAACAAGATGTAGGCAAGATGTAAACTGAACGATTTAGCAGCTTGCTTAGTTCAAATTAACAGACTAATTTATTCAACATGAATAGTGAGGCGATTTCGCAATAAGAAGTGCTTGTTTCCACAATAGCCAGCTGGAATAGGCTACTGAGGATGGGGTCATAATTTCAATCACTGAATTAAATAGTAATAATATGTATATGAACTGAATATGCTAAGTAACGATACCGTAACAGCAATTGACTCAAGTAAATGTGAAAGTGACCCAGTAAAATACTACTTGAGTAAAAGTCAAAAAGTATTTGGTTTTAAATATACTTTAGTATCAAAAGTAAATGTAGTTGCTAAAATATACTTAAGTATCAAAAGTAAAAGTATTCATAATTCCTTATATTAACCAAACGGCACAAATGTCTTTATTTACAGATAGCCAGGGTCACACTCCAACACTCAGACATAATTTACAAACAAAGCATTTGTGTTATAGTGAGTCCGCCAGATCAGATGCAGTAGGGATGACCAGGGATGTTCTCTTCATAAGTGTGGGAATTTGACTATTTTCTGTCCTGCTAAGCATTCAACATGTAATGAGTACTTTTGGGTGTCATGGAAAATGTATGGAGCAAAAAGTATATAATATTCTTTAGGAATGTAGTGAAGTAAAAGTAAAAGTAGTCAATAATATAAATAGTAAATTACAGATAACCCAAAAAACGACTTAAGTAGTACTTTAATGTATTTTTCCTTAAGTACTTTACACCACTGCCAAATGGTAGCCTACAATGGCATATACATTAATAGTCTACTTGATGGCCAACAGAGGCAAATGTATAATTCTCCACATTTAGCCTAATGTCAGATTTATGTAAAGCGCTCTAATGCGCCTAAAGTTATTTCCAGTGCTTTGTCTCCATTATTTCTTGTTGTGTATCAGTTCTAGAGTATTAATATTTTTTATGGAAATAGGTTTGGAAATAGGTGTCTCCATAATGACAATCTAAATAGCCAACCTACAACTGGTAAAAAGTTGTCACAACGTGTGCACGTGCTGCTCTGTCTCCTCTCGTTCACGTGACTCAGCCAATAACTGTAGTGCTCTCTCAACACACACACACACACCCATCCAGCCCTCCCCACCACTCAATTCAATTCAAGAGGCTTTATTGGTATGGGAAACATATGTTTACATTGCCAAAGCAAGTGAAATGGATAAACAAAAGTGAAATAAACAATAAAAAGTGAACAGTAAATATTACACTCACACAAGTTCCAAAAGAATAAAGGCATTTCAAATATCATATTATGTCTATATACAGTGTTGTAGTGATGTGCAAATAGTTAAAATAAAAAAAGGGAAAATAAATAAATATGGGTTGTATTTACAATGGTGTTTGTTCTTCACTGGTTGCCCTTTTCTTGTGGCAACAGGTCACAAATCTTGCTGCTGTGATTGCCCTGTGGTATTTTACCTTTATTTAACTAGGCAAGTCAGTTAAGAACAAATTCTTATTTACAATGATGGCCTACACCGGCCAAACCCGGACGACGCTGGGCCAATTGGGAGTTTATCAAAATTGGATTTGTTTTCGAATTCTTTGTGGGTCTGTGTAATCTGAGGGAAACATGTGTCTCTAATATGGTCATACATTTGGCAGGAGGTTAGGAAGTGCAGCTCAGTTTCCACCTAATTTTGTGGAAAGTGTGCACATAGCCTGTCTTCTCTTGAGAGCCAGGTCTGCCTACGGCGACCTTTCTCAATCGCAACGCTATGCTCACTGAGTCTGTACATAGTCAAAGCTTTCCTTAATATTGGGTCAGTCACAGAGGTCACTCAGCAACAGCCTGTCTCACTGCCTGACAGTCAGGAGTAAGTCACAGTGAAATATATACAGTGCCTTCGGAAAGTATTCAGACCCCTTGACTTTTTCCACATTTTGTTAGGTTACAGCCTTATTCTAAAATTGATTAAATTGTTATTTTCCCTCTATCTTTCTATTCTTTCTATCAATCTACACACAATACCCCATAATGACAAAGAAAAAACAGGATTTACATTTTTGCTCATAAAAAAAATAAAAAATGAAATATCACATTTACATAAGTATTCAGACTCTTTACTCAGTACTTCCTTGAAGCACCTTTGGCAGCGATTACAGCCTTGAGTCTTCTTGGGTATGACGCTACAAGCTTGGCACACCTGTATTTAGGGAGTTTCTCCCATTCTTCTCTGCAGATCCTCTCAAGCTCTGTCAGGTTGGATGGGGAGCGTTGCTGTACAGCTATTTTCAGGTCTCTCCAGAGATGTTAGATTGGGCTCAAGTCCGGACTCTAGCTGGGCCACTCACGGACATTCCAAGCAGGCTGTCGTGCATTTTACTGAGGAGTGGCTTCCGTCTGGCCACTCTACCATAAAGTCCTGATTGGTGGAGTGCTGCAGAGATGGTTATCCTTCTGGAAGGTTCTCCCACCTCCACATAGGACATATGGAGCTCTGTCAGAGTGACATTCGGCTTCTTGGTCACCTCCTTGACCAAGGCACTTCTCCCCCGATTGCTCAGGTTGGCCGGGCGGCCAGCTCTAAGAAGAATCTTGGTGGTTCCAAACTTCTTCCATTTTAGAATGATGGAGGCCACTGTGTTCTTGGGGACCTTCAATGCTGCAGACATTTTTGGTACCTTTCCCCAGATCTGTGCCTCGACACAATCCTGTCTCTGATCTGTACGTACAATTCCTTCGACCTCATGGCTTGGTCTTTGCTCTGACATGCACTGTCAACCGTGGGACCTTATATAGACAGGTGTGTGACTTTCCAAATCATGTCCAATCAATTGAATTTACCACAGGTGGACTCCAATCAAGTTGTAGAAACAGCTCAAGGATGATCAATGGAAACAGGATGCACCTGAGCTCAATTTTGAGTATAATAGCAAAGGGTCTGAATACTTATGTAAATAAGGTATTTCTGGTTTTTATTTGTAATAAATGTGCAAACATTTCTAAAAAAAAATGTTTTCACTTTGTCATTATGGGGTATTGTGTGTAGATTGCTGAGGATTATTTATTTTTTAATCAATTTTAGAATAAGGCTGTAACATAACAAAATGTGGAAGAAGTCAAGGGGTCTGAATACTTTCCGAAGGCACTGTATATTTTTAAAAGAAATGCCTTGGCAGCCACGGTGACATTTAGAAATAGCCCAAAAACCCGCAACCCGTGACCAATACATTTTAACCCGCGACATAATTTTCAAAGTTGCCCAATTTTACAGGAAAACTGCACACATGGCAACACCGTGTATGGCAGGAAAAATAGCTAAATAGGGTGGAGACCCGGTGTAAATCAGTGACCCCTCGCTACACGTCAAACCAATCAAATGCCTTGCTTGGGCGGAGCTCCAATAGTGCTCACTAGATTAGTGTTGTAGGTGCAACAGTGCGTGTCGATTCCTTTTACGGTCTATGGGGAGGATGGCTGGGAAATAACCAATTAAATGTTGAGTTTGTGTATAGAGCGCACTTCTGACAAAACATAATTCAGTTTTTTCTCCAGTATTTCTTCAATTTTCTGCAATGTTGCAAACGGAACAACTCTCTGCAAAATGTGTCCTTCCCGGTCTGAAAACAGTGACGAACATAACACATAGCACCAATGGGCATGTGGAAGGAGGGTTCTAGAAATGTAACATCCAATCAAAATCTTGCCGCTGTGAGCCAGCTGACCATTCAAACTGTTTTTGCGATACAAAAATATCCAGACCTCCAAGGGAGGCGTGACAGCGATGTGATTTTGGAGGAATGGCAACGCGAGACTACTACTAAGACAACATATGGAATTGTTTTAAGATGGTCATACCAAGGACAATTTAGCTATTTGATTTTTAGGATCCCTGTAATTATCCCAAAACTTATTTAACAAATTATTTGATGAAACATTGGATTTGGCCTTACTGCTATTAGCCCATTGAATAACAACAGATTCAATCATGGGGAAAAACAGTAAAAAATGTTATCAAAAGGAAGAATGTTTTGAAGTGTCTGTCCTATATCTGAGATAAGTACAAATAAATTAAAATGTTTTTACTGTGAAATTACCTTTGACGTGGAAATGCCCTATTCACTTCCATTAATTTTTCAGCCGGGTACCGGGTTATCTTCAGACGTGTCCCGTGACACTTGGGGGTTTGTAGTGCAAAACGGAGAACACCATTGTGTCCACCTTTCCATAGAGGGGTCATATTAATTTGTAGGCCAAACCGTTCGCACATTACAGGCGTTTTCGTGAGAAGACCGTTTTTCGAGATGTTTCCTGGTCTGACAAACACCACAGATGCAGAAGGCCGACATCGACGGATTGAGATGCAGCCCATGCAAAAAACATATCTGTAGCTTTAACAGATTTTGATGGGGATTTTTATATTTATTTATGCCAGATGAGCATGAGGTGACCACAAGCGGATTTTTATTTATTTCAATTTAAATAAAAACATTGTGTTAAGCCCAGCTCATGAGGCCCCTTGATGATGTGAGGCCTGGGGCAATTAATTGCCTCTACTGCCAAATAGTAAGTCTGCCAGTGCTTATATGCAGTGTCATCCATGTTCAAATAGTAGATGAGCACTATCTCAAAGTAATACTCCAAATGTCCACTAAAGGGCACTATCTTCTATAAGGTTTTACTAAGACGCATCACATATTGGGAATAGTCTTGTGAAGGCCAGTGTGGATGCAGGTTTTTGTTCCAGTTTGTAGTTGACTACAGAAGTTAACATAGCTCTGGCAGTGAAATATCTATCCAACCATAAAGCTAAATTACATGGTTAGGGAGCTAAACAGTCTGTCTTAAAAGTTCAATTTCTTAATACTACTATACTCGGGAACCAGTGCACCATTAAACAGCATTGGGATATCAATTTCCAGACTACCCTAAAAAATAACTCCAGGAACAAAGTCCTTATTTATATTTTACCTTCGCCACACAATGGCACCTTTATCTGTGAATGTATTTAATCATGAAAGAACACAGATTTTCGTGTGTATGTGATTATGTATGTGACGGTGTTAGTCATAACAATGCAAAAATGAATCGACCATCTTTATTTACCGACGGAGGTCTATAATAGCAGGGTTAGGATTCACACATCTGTTGAGCACTTGGCTGACCCACACACACAATTGTATTTATTTCAGAGCAAATATGCAGTAGGGTGCCAGAGGGAAAATCAAAATGGAGGATCTTCAATCACCACAGGAAATACTGCAGGAGCAGGTTCACATTGATATCAGTATACTAGGCCCCGTTCAGCAGGGTGCGATGTACAGAGCGTTGCAGAAATGCCATGAGTAGAGATGACATGACTCAATCTACGTCTGTTCTATACAATACTTTCTATCTGAACGTTGCGCAATGCGGGGCACTGCTGAATACGGCCCTGGAATGGTGTGTAAACAGTGTGAGAAGGTCTGAGGGCTTCCAAAGGACCTTGGCTGCATCACAAATCCGTGGCTTCCTCTCAGTTTTTTCCTTACCTCGGACTGATGTGTCAACTGTTTTCAGATCAGTGCAGGTAGAGGAAACAAGGTGAGGAAGCCACTATGTCATTGAGACGCAGCTTATGAGTTGTTAAATGAAACCATACAGGGGGAATGGTTCACCTATAGAGCTAAAGATGTCAGAGGGATACATTTTAAATCATTGAAGTCTTCCTTCCCCCTGCTATCGAGTCCTTTGAAAACTATTTTCTATTCAAAATACCTTTTAATACAGAACTGATTTAGGCTCGACTTTAAAAATGTGTTAAGTGTAGTGTATATACACTTAAATAGTTATAATGGAGCCTAAATTATTAGATCAACGATCCAAGGCATGTCCCTATCTGCACCATCAGAAATAATATAATCTCACCCCAAGATCTCTTACCATGAATTTCTTTTTCAGGCCTATATCATAGAGGTCTAGGCCTTAATTAAAAATAAAAATAAAATACATAAAACTGCAGAACTAAAGCAAAGTCCTTGAAATCTCACTGAGTGATGATACAGTAACCTCTTCAGAAATACCCAGTATGGTAAGAGCTAGTTGGCTTGGGTTCCATCACAGCACAGCCTGGTTTGAAGTGATCATATAGCAAAGCAAGCTATGGGACACCACAAGCTCAAATGATAACTCTTTCTCATACCTTATATTTGGACATGCGTATTTTCAAGCAGCAATACAAAAAAAGTATTAATGAAGAACGCATAATCTCTGAAAAAAATACTGTATGAAAACGTCCCTGCTACCTTGTCTCTAAGTACAAAACCTCTACCAATAATTTGCTCCGGAAGTAGCAAGAAGTCCTTTTCTTTTTTATTTCTTTTTTTCCATTTCTGTTTTTTTTCTCATTTTCTTTTTAATAAAACGGGTAAAATTCAGTCCGCAGATGCGAGTGTCATGGGCCATGACAGTCTTCTCCATCATATAATTTTTTCGGAAGGATCCAGAAACATGCAAGCCTCGTAGAGAAGGGGCCTAGGGGGTCTGCCCGGGGGTCTGCTAAGGGCTCCTGGGGGCCTATGGGGCAGCCACTCCATCTTAGGCCAGGGCCGGGAAGGCCTCGGGGTCATCCACGTTGGGCACGATCACCCCGCTCGGCTGGGAGGAGGGTTAGAGGGTTGGGAAAACAAAAAGGAACGAGATTGATCAGACGTATACAGTGAAATTATGACAATGTCTGTTGTACTTAAACAATCCAAATTCCCTTAACTTTAACTTGCATAAATCTTTGCCACAGCAGCCGTAACAGACCAATAGTAATTATACGGAAAAAATATATACTGAACAAAAATATAAACGCAACATGCAACAATTTAAAAGATTTTACTGAGTTACAGTTCATAAGGAAATCAGTCAATTTAAATAAATAAATTAGGCACTAATCGATGGATTTCACATGACTGGGAATACAGATATGCATCTGTTGGTTACAGATACCTTTAAAAAAAATGGGCCTCAGAATGACGTTGCGGTATTTGTGTGTATTCAAATTGCCTATCGATAAAATGCAATTGTTTGTTGTCCATAGCTTATGCCTGCCCATACCATAACGGGGCACACTGTTCACATCAGCATATCGCTCGCCCACACGACGCCATACACATGGTTTGTGGTTGTGAGGCCAGTTGGACGTACTGCCAAATTCTCTAAAACGACATTGGCTTATGGTAGAGAAATTAACATTAAATTATCTGGCAACAGTTCTGGAGGACATTCCTGCAGTCAGCATGCCAATTGCACGCTCCCTCAAAACTTGTCTCCCGAGTGGCGCAGTGGTCTAAGGCACTGCATTGCAGTGCTAGCTGTGCCACTAGAGATCCTGGTTCGAATCCAGGCTCTGTCGTAGCCAGCCGCGACCGGGAGACCCATGGGGCGGCGCACAATTGGCCCAGCGTCGTCCAGGGTAGGGAATGGCCGGCAGGGATGTAGCTTAGTTGGTATAGCATGGCGTTTGCAACGCCAGGGTTGTGGTTTCGATTCCCATGGGGGGCCAGTATGAAAAAAATAAAATAATAATAAATACACTCACTAACTGTAAGTCGCTCTGGATAAGAGCGTCTGCTAAATGACTAAAATGTAAATGTAAAACTTGATACATCTGTGGCATTGTGTGACAAAACTGCACATTTTAAAGTGGCCTTTTATTGTCCCCAGCACAAGGTGCACATGTGTAATGATAGTGCTGTTTAATCAGCTTCTTGATATGCCACACCTGTCAGGTGGATGGATTATCTTGGCAAAGGAGAAATGTCGTTTTAGAGAATTTGGCAGTACTTCCAACCGGCCTCACAACCACAGAGCACGTGTAACCACGCCAGCCCAGGACCTCCACATCCAGCTTCTTCACCTGCAGGATCGTCCGAGACCAGCCACCCGGACAGCTGATGAAACTGGGGGTTTGCACAACCTGTCAGAAACCTTATCAGGGAAGCTCATCCGCTTGCTCATCATCCCCACCAGGGTCTTGACCTGACTGCAGTTCGGCATCATAACTGACTTCAGTGGGCAAATGCTCACCTTCGATGGGCACTGGCACGCTGGAGAAGTGTTCTCTTCATGGATGAATCCCGGTTTCAACTGTACCGGGCAGATTGCAGACCGTGTATATGGCGTTGTATGGGTGAGTGGTTTGCTGATGTTAACGTTGTGAACAGTGCCCCATGGTGGCGGTGGGGTTATGGCCAGGCATAAGCTACGGACAACGAACACAATTGCATTTTATCTATGGCAATTTGAATGCACAGAGATACCATGACGAGATCCTGAGGCCCATTGTCGTGCCATTCATCCGCCTCCATCACCTCATGTTTCAGCATGATAATGCACGGCCCCATTTCGCAAGGATCTGTACAGAATTGAAGCTGAAAATGTCCCAGTTCTTCCATGGCCTGCATACTCAAACATATCACCCATTGAGCATGTTTGGGATGCTCTGATCGACGTGTACAACAGTGTGTTCCAGTTCCCGCCAATATCCAGCAACTTCGCACAGCCATTGAACAGGAGTGGGACAACATCCCACAATCAACAGCCTGATCAACTCTATGCGAAGGAGAGGTGTCGCGCCGCATGAGGAAAATGGTGGTCACCCCAGATTTTTTTTAAAGGTATCTGTGACCAACAGATGTATATCTGTTTTCCCAGTCACGTGAAATACATCGATTAGAGCCTAATTTATTTCAATTGACTGATTTCCTTATATGAACTGTAACTCAGTAAAATACTTGAAATTGTTGCATGTTACGTTTATGTTTTTGTTCAGTGTAGTATTAGTAGTCCTTACCTTGTCAGTCCGGCCTCCGCGGACCGGCCTGGTGGGGGCTCCACCATCACGCTCGCGGGGCTCTCTGGGTTCACGCTCGCGGAACTCTCCTCGGAACTCTCCTCTGCCCTCTCCACGCCCACGGCCCCCCCTGCCACCACGGGGTCCACCACGACCACGGCTGGGGCGGCCCAGGTCCCCAAAGTTTATCTCCAGCTGGGCTGTGATGTCATTGGCCGGCTTCCGGAAGTGGTGATCATCCTCTGTCTGAAAGTCAGTGGGGGAAGGAGAGCGTCGGCAATGACTGAACATTTGTTTCCTGCACACACGTCTGAGCCACATTCAGTCATCTTGATGTACATGTTTGTGGGTGCGGGCAGAGAGCGTGTGCGCGTCTGTCGGATGTGATACTCACCTTAAGGGCGACTCCCTCAGCCTCCACTGCAGCTTCAATCAGAGTATCATCTTTCTTCTCCTTTATTGGAGAGAAAGAGGGAAGAAAATGGAGTTAGGAGGTTATGGAAAACCAAACGGAGGCCAAGTCAGTTTTGTGGTTTTGACAGTCCACTCACGTCCTTGGACTTGTGCAGCACGTATCCTTTCTTCCACTGGCTGTCGGCTCCCTCGTTGGCCTTTCGGATGTTGAACTCCACCTTGGTTTTCTCCTTGTCCTGCTGGGCCTTCCATTCATCCAGAGTCATCTCCTTGGGTTCCACTTCCTTAGGTTCACCAACCTCGTTCTCCCTACAACACACAGATTACAAAACAGAACTGTCAGAACACACAACTGGCTGGAAATAGTATTAAAAAATATGGAGGAAAAGCCTTCCGCCCATGCTGTTAAATCCCTGAGGGGGAGAGAACAATCGGGGAGAAGAGGGAGATGTGGTAGAAGGCTCAGCCCTCTCAACTCACTTATTCTCAGAGTCGGCGGGCGGATGCTCCTCTCCCTCAGGGGTCTCCTCGGTCACGTTTGATTGGTCGAGCTCGCTGTGGAGAGGAAAAACTAATTTAGCTTCACCTGTGTGTGTCCACATTAGCTTAGCTCCACCTGTACATTAACACCTGCTGAACAGCCCTGTGTGGCTGCATGGCTTCAATGCCATACAACAATCCTTCAGTAGCCTTCAACTGCTCTTAAACACTAGTAAAACTAAATGCATGCTTTTCAATCGAACGCTGCTAGCACCCGCCCACCCGACTAGAATCACCACTCTCGACGGGTCTGACCTAGAGTATGTGGACAACTACAAATATCTAGGTGTCTGGTTAGACTGTAAACTCAACTTCCAGACTCACATAAAGAATCTCCAATCCAAAGTTAAATCTAGAATCGGCTTCCTATTTCGCAACAAAGCCTCCTTCACTCATGCTGCCAAACATGCCCTCGTAAAACTGACTATCCTACCGATCCTTGACTTCGGCGATGTCATTTACAAAATAGCCTCCAACACTCTACTCAGCAAATTGGATGTAGTCTATCACAGTGCCATCCGTTTTGTCTCCAAAGCCCCATACACTACCCACCACTGTGACCTGTACGCTCTTGTTGGCTGGTCCTCACTACATGTTCGTCGTCAAACCCACTGGCTCCAGGCCATCTATAAATCACTGCTAGGCAAATCCCCGCCTTATCTTAGCTCATTGGTCACCATAGCAGCACCCACCCGTAGTCTGCGCTCCAGCAGGTATATCTCACTGGTCATTCCCAAAGCCAACACCTCCTTTGGCCGCCATTCCTTCCAGTTCTCTGCTGCCAATGACTGGAACGAATTGCAAAAATCTCTGAAGCTGGAGACTCTTATCTCCCTCAATAACTTTAAGCATCAGTTGTCAGAGCACCTTACCGATCACTGCACCTGTACACAGCCCATCTGAAATTAGCCCACCCAACTACCTCATCCCTATATTGTTATTTATTTTGCTCTTTTGCACCCCCAGTATCTCTATTTGCACATAATCTCTTGCACATCTAGCATTCCAGTGTTAATACTATTGTAATTATTCTGCACTATAGCCTATTTATTGCCTTACCTCCATAACTTGCTACATTTGCACACACTGTATATATATTTTCTGTTGTATTTCTGACTTTATGTTTTTTTTACCCCATATGTAACTCTGTGTTGTTTTTATTGCACTACTTTGCTTTATCTTGGCCAGGTCGCAGTTGTAAATGAGAACCTGTTCTCAACTGGCTTACCTGGTTAAATAAAGGTGAAATAAAAAAATAAAAAATGGCATTCCCATCCACGTCACTCATTCTCATACATTCAATATGCTGACAGGTGACGCTACCAGGACAATATAGAGACTAGGCGTCTTGACTCAACATGTTGACTTTAGTTTACACATAACTAAACAAGGTAAATCAAAACTCTTCCTTGTGGTTTGCAGACATACTGTCTTTTATAGAAAGTCTATTGAGAGGGTGTGTTGTGCTAGGTCGGCAGTGCAACTCACCCCATCTCATCCTTGACTGTGCCCCAGTTGTGAGATCCACTTCCACCACGCTTCTCCTCACCTTTCTGGCTGCTGAAACAACGTCTGGGCTTTAGCTCACACCTTCACTTCAAAACTCTCCAGCAAAAAAACAGTTTCTCTCAATGAGACTACCTTGGATGGAAAAACGTTAAATAAGTCGTTCTTATACTTCTAGGGCCAGTTCCCCAGACACAGATTAAGCCTAGCCATGGACTACAAAGCAAGCTCAAGGGAGAATCTCCATTGAAATGTATTTTTAGTCCAGGATTAGTCTTAATCTGTGATCGGGAAACCGTGGCTCGATCGCAACCAACAGGCAGAACCTAACGTGCTCCTGCAGGTTACCGCTAGATTTCTTAAAACGCTACTAACGGGAGATTACATGCACCTGCGGGCTAAACCACGCTTGATTGCAATGAAAACAAACCCACAAGGATAAAACAGCAGATCAGTTGATCGCGCGTTGTTATCATGTCAAGTGATTATGATACCAGACAGCTGGTCTAGATTCTCTACTCCCAGCCCCCAATGAAAATGACCTATCAGGAGCATTGGAAACCAAGGCTGATGAATGTAAAAATATCGTGAGGCCTATATTTCATTAAAATACTTCACCTTAAATGGCAAATTAATATATTAAGATTTACTTTCATTAGTTACACATTTCAAATCTTGGACTATCCAGGGATATTCTCCCCCCCAATCTTGATAAGAAATGCCCATATCAGACAATTTTAGTTTAAAGATAGTTGTATTTAATGGATTACATAAATTGGAAATTAATAAAATAACAGTAGGCTACACCATCAACATTACTTTTCCATTCATACAACGTGTCGGGTAAATTGCCACAGTAGATTTGCCGTGGTAAACAAGGAAATACTTTATTTCAGTTGTACGGAATGATTGTAAAATAGATAAATCGCCCTTAGTCTGGTCAACTAGCAAGATTAAACATTTTCCAATGATAATGGTCCTCTGTAGCTCAGCTGGTAGAGCACGGCGCTTGTAACGCCAAGGTAGTGGGTTCAATCCCCGGGACCACCCATACACACACAAAAAATTTATGCACGCATGACTGTAAGTCGCTTTGGATAAAAGCGTCTGCTAAATGGCATATTATTATTATAATACCCACCAGAGGGTCGAAATAGTCTTGGAAAATGTTGGTTGCAATCACGACTAAAAGATAACCACGACATCCGCGTTATGTAGAGGTAAATCGGTGGCGGATGATGGTTGCAATTGAGATCAGCTATGCGGGTGACTTTAGCTCGTATTTATGGTTTAAGGAGAGATCAGCTGGTGATATAGTGGCCACCAGTGGCTGCAATTGGCCCAGTGTTTTCCAACCCTGGACTAAAAAGCACTTTAGAACAGAGATTCTCCATTCGTGCAGGAAAACGGCCTAATAATGAGATTTCATTTATCCATCCCTGAGTTAGCTAGCTACATCATTCACAACATGACACAGAAGACTTACGATCGATCGCTGCCGCTGTGTCTGTCGAATTCACGCTTTCCTCTGACGTCGAAGCCGTCGCTCCTGCCCATGCCCCGGCCCCTGCCGCCCAAGCCCCGGCCCCTGCTGCCACCACGTCCTCTCATCGGCCTATCACCAATGGGCCTGGGGAGACCGACAAGGAAACAGACCAATCAGCAGCCTGCCTCACAGGAGGGAACAGTTGATGTGTATTCATTGAGGTTAAAACATTCAGAACGTTGCAGATAGAAATGTAACAAATAGAGTCAACACGTTATCTGAACGATCTCTAATGTTACATCCTCACGAACAGACCCCAGTGCATAACTAATAGGTGTTTCAGACATTAAATGCTACAATGAGGACCCAAAACACAATGTGTGATCTATCACCAATACTGTGAACTACACTGAAACAGTATTATACCATACATTACTTATCTTTCCTTAGGCAGGGCTCTACGCTGACCTTTTTTACAAGGAGCACGTGTGCGCCTAAATTGAAAAATGTAGGCACACAAATAAAATGTAGGAGCACAATGAAAAACATTAGAGGTAATAAAATCTAGAATCCTTCATTTTTCTAGGCGCAATGCCTCAAATAAAATTCCAGGGCACATAGCAAAATATTTAGGCACATTTGTGAGTAAAATGGTCACACTGTAGAGCCCTGCCTTAGGCACTGTTTGAATACCTAAAAAATATTTGTCCTTCTTTAGAGTCATCATTGTTGGATTGTGAGGCCCCCCAAAAATCCCCTGGCTATTCATGATAGACCAGCAACTCTTTCCACAAAGGAAGAAAGGACGTATTTGAAACGCATTTAAAACAGGGGATCAAATACAGTGAGGGGAAAAAAGTATTTGATCCCCTGCTGATTTTGTACGTTTGCCCACTGACAAAGACAAGATCAGTCTATAATTTTAATGGTAGGTTTATTTGAACAGTGAGAGACAGAATAACAACAGAAAAATCCAGAAAGACGCATGTCAAAAATGTTATAAATTGATTTGCATTTTAATGAGGGAAATAAGTATTTGACCCCTCTGCAAAACATGACTTAGTACTTGGTGGCAAAACCCTTGTTGGCAATCACAGAGGTCAGACGTTTCTTGTAGTTGGCCACCAGGTTTGCACATATCTCAGGAGGGATTTTGTCCCACTCCTCTTTGCAGATCTTCTCCAAGTCATTAAGGTTTCGAGGCTGATGTTCGGCAACTCGGACCTTCAGCTCCCTCCACAGATTTTCTATGGGATTAAGGTCTGGAGACTGGCAAGGCCACTCCAGGACCTTAATGTGCTTCTTCTTGAGCCACTCCTTTGTTGCCTTGGCCGTGTGTTTTGGGTCATTGTCATGCTGGAATACCCATCCACGACCCATTTTCAATGCCCTGGCTGAGGGAAGGAGGTTCTCACCCAAGATTTGATGGTACATGGCCCCGTCCATCGTCCCTTTGATGCGGTGAAGTTGTACTGTCCCCTTTGCAGAAAAACACCCGCAAAGCATAATGTTTCCACCTCCATGTTTGACGGTGGGGATGGTGTTCTTGGGGTCATAGGCAGCATTCCTCCTCCTCCAAACACAGCGAGTTGAGGCCAAAGAGCTCCATTTTGGTCTCATCTGACCACAACACTTTCACCCAGTTCTCCTCTGAATCATTCAGATGTTCATTGGCAAACTTCAGATGGGCCTGTATATGTGCTTTCTTGAGCAGGGGGACCTTGCGGGCGCTGCAGGATTTCAGTCCTTCACGGCGTAGTGTGTTACCAATTGATTTCTTGGTGACTATGGTCCCAGCTGCCTTGAGATCATTGACAAGATCCTCCCGTGTAGTTCTGGGCTGATTCCTCACCGTTCTCATGATCATTGCAACTACACGAGGTGAGATCTTGCATGGAGCCCCAGGCCGAGGGAGATTGACAGTTCTTTTGTGTTTCTTCCATTTGCGAATAATCGCACCAACTGTTGTCACCTTCTCACCAAGCTGCTTGGCGATGGTCTTGTAGCCCACTCCAGCCTTGTGTATGTCTACAATCTTGTCCCTGACATCCTTGGAGAGCTCTTTGGTCTTGGCCATGGTGGAGAGTTTGGAATCTGATTGATTGATTGCTTCTGTGGACAGGTGTCTTTCATACAGGTAACAAGCTGAGATTAGGAGCACTCCCTTTAAGAGTGTGCTCCTAATCTCAGCTCGTTACCTGTATAAAAGACACCTGGGAGCCAGAAATCTTTCTGATTGAGAGGGGGTCAAATACTTATTTCCCTCATTAAAATGAAAATCAATTTATAACATTTTTGACATGCGTTTTTCTGGATTTTGTTGTTGTTATTCTGTCTCTCACTGTTCAAATAAACCTACCATTAAAATTATAGACTGATAATTTCTTTGTCAGTGGGCAAACGTATAAAATCAGCAGGGGATCAAATACTTTTTCCCCCTCACTGTATGTTACCACCCTTTTCCTACACACCCTGCTGTGCTGTAACAGGTTAAGCTAAGTGACAAGGCAAAGCTGAGGAACTATCAGTGAAGGTGGCGTGACTTTCTTTGCTGCTAAACAGTAGTGGAACCCATAATTAAGATGTGGTTGGGTTACCTCTGACAGCCTGAGGGGAAATAGTCCTGTCAAATGGAGAAGGGGGTTGTTTTTGTTTACACAATAAAGGCCTGGTTAGTGTCCATTTTAAAAGGAAAGAACAGTACTGTCCTACATTCGAGTGCCGGTGTGGGTTCAGTCTTTTGTATCAAAGTCTTAAATGAGGACTAATATCAGTTTATTTGTGAAATCAGATGGGTTACTGCTAGGATGGAACAAAGGCCTGCACACACACAGATCTGAATCTTGTTATTGTTTGGGTTAGTACCTGTTTAAAAATAAAAAATCTCCCATTTGGTGCCAACTGAATGTACCCCTGCGCCACCCAGTACTCACTTCTCCACAGAGAACTCTCCTCCCTCACCAGGCTTCTCCTCTCCGCCGGGGGGCCTCTCGAAACGGCGTGGTGGCCGTCTGTCAGTCCGGGGGGGTCTGTCTGTAGGGGGGCGGCCCTCACCCTGGAACTCACGGGGCGGTCCACTAGCTGGGCCCTGACCCTCAGGTCTGCGACCCATCCTCCTGGGACCAGGTCCTGGAGCAGGACAGAGCATAGGAATTATTAATCCTCTTATGAGAGACAATTTACAGTTAAGGTTCTTTGAAAAACAAAAGGAGTACAAGAGTACTTTTCTCTAGAGTTTTTCTAGCAAAAATAACTCAAAACAGGGGAGTGAAATGGAGACTACTGTCATTAAAGCTAGAGCTTTTCTCAAGACCAGTCTCCAAAAGAGAGCAGGACTGATGTACTGGACTAGAATGTAAGGGCTTAATCATGAAACATGGAGGAATACAATTAAATGTAAATGTCCTTATAAACAGATGAACTGACATTGAACTTCGTATTATGCACCATGCCAGTACTAGCAGATGGAAACATGCCCTAAGTCTGGTCTGACAAGTCCCTCCCACTGTTGACCAAAATAGACTCCCACCCCTACACCCCAGCAGCTGAATGCACGTTGATGCACCTGTCTCTTCTTCTCTTGGGTTTACATTTTTTGCTTTGTTTTTGACTGGTGTAAGTAGGATGTAACGTGCTAACAATACAGGGGCCTCCTATTTTACTTTTAGATTGTGTAGATCCGTCTAAAGTTAGCCAGTAACGTTAGATTACTCACTAATACGAGAACGTTGTAAAAGTACGTGACAAATTATTTGGCCAATTGATAGTCTTATCTAACGTTGTTTGTTCACTGAGTAGTTGGAAGCGAGCATACTCGTGAAGCTGTTATCTGACAAAAACAACAAACGCCCATATTCACATTAACAACCGCGATACGCAACGCAAGATGACATCATTCCCTGCCTAGACAACATGTTGGTGCTGTTGTACACCCCAAGCCACGAGGTTGGTCACGACGCGGGATAATAATGCGGGTAGCGAAAGACTCGCTATCTACGTTAATTTGTCCAGTTACTTGGTTAGAAAACAACCCTCAAAAATATAACCAAGAGATTCTAGTACGATCGCTTCGCTTGTGGAAGTTGGCTTACAACCAGGTGTAAATACACGGTTCGCTAGTTGGGTGAACAATTTCAGTTGCACGAAACTGACAATTCGCCAATCGTGCATTTAGCAAGTATGTAATTACCCATCCAACACTGATCAAAAGGTATTTAGAAAACTAACAAGCAAATTACTTTGGTAAGTTAACGTTAGCTATCTAATTAACTTGAGGCTAACAATCCTGGCTAAACAAGGCACCGAGTAAGATGCGTTTTATTGGCAGCAAAACAAGTTCGCCTGCAAGTTATTTATCAGGGGACACAATACTGTACCACGCACACTATCGTGACAATTTTTTTGTTGCAATGAATGCGATAACAAGCTTCTCAACTTTAGCTGCCAACTGAACTGACGCACAAAAGGAATCATGTCGACCTCATGGAGGCTTTGAAACCATAGTTAGCTAGCTAACGTTAATGCTGAACTATCCAGCGAGAACTGCGACTTTGCAGACCAATCCGACATTTATTACAGGAAACAGTCTTACCATCTTTCTTCAGAGGCACGGGTGCCAGAGGCTCATCTTTCTTATCGGCAGGGACCATCTTTCTGTCTTTCTGGGACTCCTTTTTCTGGAGCTTGGCGGCTTGAGCTGCGGTCTTGGCGGCACCAGGGACAGGAGCCTCCTTCTTCTTGTTTTCGGCCTCCTTCAACAGCTCGAACGGGTCCGACTCGTCGTCAAATAGTTGGTCGAATCGGTTTGCTATGGCGCAGCCGAAACCTTCTTGCATATGTCCGGGCATGATGGCGCCCCTTCAGCAGGATTTTCCTCCGATTCTACGAGGCTTGGTGCGAACACTTCGCTAAATGACGCCACAAGATGGCTGGGAAAAGGACCTTCTTCTCTTCCGGCGTAATAGACATCCGGGGCCTCAACTTTGGCGCCGGGTGGGGCGTGTAGTTCTTTGATGAGGGAGAGTTTCGCGAAAACATAAGGGGTGGCTCACTCAAAAAACTACAGTACCCACAACGATAATGCCTTTTTTTTCTCCATTTGACAAGCGTTAATGTTTTTTTATACCTGTTGTAGTTTGCGTTCAAGCATATACTTTGTATGGGAGATCTTTCTATACTCATCTAAACCCACTGTATACTATACACACACTAGTCATACTCACCCTCAAACCCTTTGCTACATTGTTTCTCCATAGTCATTTAGCAGACGCTCTTATCCAGAGCGACTTACAATTAGTGAATGCTTACATTTTTCATACTGGCCCCCTGTGGGAATCGAACCCACAATCCTTGCGTTGTAAACGCCATGCTCTACCAACTGAGCTACAGGAGGGCCATAGTGCTTTGCCATATCAATTTGGCCTGCATACCCAAGTATGCGGGCGGCAGGTAGCTTAGTGGGTAAGAGCGTTGTGCCAGTAACCGAAAGGTCGCTGGTTCTAATCCCCGAGCCGACTAGTTGAAAAATCTGTCGATGTGCCCTTAAGCAAGGCACTTAACCCTAATTGCTGATGTAAGTCGCTCTGGATAAGAGCGTCTGCTAAATGACTAAAATGTAAATGTAAAACACTGTTCTGGTAGTCAACTGAGACATCTGTGCATATTTCAGTGCAGTCAATGGTTTGTGACCTTTGTCAAAGTTGCGTCAATTCAAATCTGGCATTAGGAACAAAAGAGGTCAACACGACTTCTAAGATATACTAGTATTTTAATTAATATAAAACCTTCAATGGTAAATATGATGTTTCGTATATATGGGCTCCTTGAAATACCTCGCAGGGCACTTCAGAGAACTAAATCCATTGTTTCAGATTGTTCTTCAAATACTCTTACAGAGAGAGAGTTCCCACCTCTCTGCTGGCCAATCAGAGTAGAGACTTGAGCGTGGTTTAGACTTACTCAGCCAATCCGTTGGCGCACAGGCTAGTCCCCCGCCTCTTAGCGCATCCCTGTTTCCAGGCATACGTTTATCATAACAACCTGTCATAGTGAGAAGAGCCAGCTCCCCTAGACACCATTCCTACGTCCAAGGAAGGTTCACAGATCACAAAGAACCAGTATAGTCTAGTATTTGGAGACACAAATCCTTATCTCATTTTACCCCCTAAAACAGCTCTTCACATCAATCACAGCTTGCCAGGTGACACAACCTACATTAGCCCAGTCAAGAATGCATTCTTTCTAAGTTAGTCATCCCATCAATTATAAAAATAATAAATCCCCCATAATCCCCCTTTTCACACCCACTAGGGTGTGATTCAAAAAATAAGAAAACACAGGGTGTCAGTCATTAAAATACAATACAAACAAAAATAATCACACTTTTATTAATAGGCCATAATGATACTAAAAAATTAAAACCCTCAGTCCATCTACACCCAACTTGCAAATTGTTACCAGTCATCAAAGAACTTCAAACCATAAAACACAGGATTAATAGAACACAAAACATAAGACTATTAAAACATAAAACACAAACAGAGATGTATATTTTGGCCCCCTTTAGACACCCTCTAGTGTCACTCCACCAAGCCTGGTAGGTCATATCCTCCATTCCTAGGTTGGAGTCCAGGATTGGGCCGTATCTCACCATCTGTTGAGAAACCACCTTCTCCATCTCCTTTCTCACCAAACCTCAGACACAGGAAATAAGACAACATCCACAAAGAACAAGTATACCCATAGAAGCTATAACTTCACCCAGAATAGTTACAACAATAGTTTTCCATTTATCAAATATGTTATCAAACCAACCGTTTATGGAGCTATCAATACCAGAGTTCTCAGCCAGTTCGTTCGTCAGCGTAGTTACTCCCTGAAGCTCTTTTGTCACGGACCCGTCCGGTGCTATATTGTTTGAGGATGAAAATACAGCACATATATCCAAACAGAACACAAACTCCGCCCCGCTCAGCCAAAAGCATATCTAAAGCTATTCTATTCTGCCATGTCATTAAGCTAGTTGCCGCTGTCTGCTCAGCTAATCCCTTTATTGCATCACGAGTGTGGTTTATAAATCTTTGCTGGTTATAGTAAATATAATTTATCCAATCTACGTTTTTATTAATTGTTGACCACCAGAAAAGACTTGATTCAAACTCAGCTGCGATCTGATTCCTAGCTTTGAATTGTTCTGGAACCCCTCGAGGTACTCCTATCCCATCAATATATATATCCTTTCATCAAAGGATCCCGGGAGGAGGTCCTACTTTCTACGTGACAACTCACCAGTCTCTGACACGTTTGATTGTTTACATATGTAGGTGAGTTCACAATCAGTTATCACCACACAACCATCAGATGTCAGCACGGGCCTGGTTTTGGTTCCTAAAATCCTCTGGCTGCAACAAAGAGGAGAGATTAGTCATGTTCTCTTTTAGTTGTGATATTCTCTGTGTGGGAGCAGGAGCTAAGATGCCCTACTCTGTATCCTATCTTACTAGTCCTAGAAAAACAATTAGAATCCCCTGAGACTTCAAACGTAGGCAACCTAGGTCGGAATGACTTTGTTATCGGGGGATACAGATAGTTCAAGTTACTACAAGACTCTTTCACCACATTCCCAGGTGGCTTGCATGGAGGATAAACCTGTTTTTGCATACTTCAGACTTTCAGACAGTACCTACCCTTCTATGGGTCGCACTGCCATTTCTGGTAATTCCCTACTTTCACAATACTACACCTGTCCCTAAACTGTGTATGGAGATTTACATATCCCCCCCGCTCGGTATGAGCAACTACATAATCCCAGGATGTACATGGTGACATACATATGGTGATGTCCTTCCCTAAAGTCCCTAGTACTTCCCCTTTCCCTATGTCTAGCTGTCTCCTATGCCTTCGTAGACTGTGCTCAGGTATTATTTTATCAACTTGTGTTAGGTTAACTACTACTTCTGGCTGATCAGGAGGGTCTGAGTGTGTTAGGAATATGGCCCCCACAATCAGACAGCTACCTACCGTCGGGAGACCTGTGAATCCCCACCCTCGCCCTGAGAACATGTCAGACGCCAACCCATTGCTTCACCTTCTACCGAACTCACACAGGGATGATCAGACAGGGTAAGGGAATCTTCGTTAAGGAGCCAACCCCCGAGCCCTAGTGGTGATCGGTTCTTTCTCCTAACTCTGTGTTTGTTCATCAGGTGTAACTGGGTTTACCTTTTTGCAGTGTGTGACATGCACCCATGTGGATCTAATAGGACTTGATAGGGCCCTTCCCAACAGGCCTGCTTCCAGTTTTTCTTCTTTTAGGGACTGGATCCACACCCAGTCTCCTGGTGAGATAGAGTGGGTCACCTTCTCCTTTAGTTCACCTGTGGGGCACAAAACCTCTGACATACGGGTGTGGTTAATAAACTATCTTCACACATACATGTTGAGCTCTCAATTTCTATTGTTGTTGTTTGTTTTTTTTAAAGTATTTTGTCCTCTCCTTCGTATATATTTATTATTTAATCCTATCACTCCCCATTTTTGACACATGATTTGCCCATGTGTCAATATTACCACCTTCCTAAACCATCCCTTATGTAATTTATCATCCAATTGCCATGCCTTTCATTTTCGAGATTGTCTTTTGCTTCTTTATTGCTCCTCCCACTTCCTTTGTCTTTTATGGCAGCTAAATTCGACTTTCATCCAGTTCAGAATCAATTAGTAATCCAATCATCAATCTCTTATCTTGTAAAAACACTCATGTTTAGTTCAAACTCTGTTCTACCCAGGCTCTCCCGGGCTTGACCTGAAGACTGATTGTTGGACATGACAAGTCCATATTTAGGTCACCTAAGTCTTCTGTCTAGCAACAAAGAATAAAAACCTCTATGTTCATGATTAACCCAGTTATATCTAATAGCCCACCAAAAAAAAAACCCCTCATCATCTTTAAATCACGACCAATGTCATATCCCTCTTTACTCTCTACCATTTGGATAACATCCCTGATGTATGTATGCCTCCTTAGAGTTCCAAATTATTTTACCATGGGCTGCCATTGCCTTCCCATAGATAAGATCACTTAATTTACCCGTATGCAGTACATAATGGAGTACCCAAGCGTTACAGCAGTTTATCATTACCAAAAAGCTCATCATTTGTTTTTTTTGTTTAATGGTTTTGGCGCTTCAAGTATAGCAGTTTTCCTGGATGAGTTTAACATTCGCCCCTCCTGAGTTATAGTGTGTCCTAGGTAAATGACCTCGCTCTGCCAAAGTTGACGTTTCTTTTTGCTCACTTTGTGTCCCTGTTCTGCCAGGAAGGTTAACAATTGGATTGTATTCCTCTTACATCCCTCCTGAGTGGGATTAGCCAATAGAATATCATCTACATAAACTAACATTTGGCTTCCTTCCCTAGGTTCAAACTTTCCCAAATTCCTAGTTATAGCCTGGGCAAAGATTGTAAGACTTTCCGAGTAGCCTTGAGGCATCCTAGCGTAAGTCCATTTCCTTCCCTGAAAAGTAAAGCCAAACCACCCCTGACTATCCGGATGAACTGGGATACTAAAGAAAGCATTAGCTAAATCTATCACTGTAAAATAGGAGTTCTCTGGTTTCAATTGGTTCAGCAATGTATGTGGATCTGGTACACATGGAGCTCTGGGAATTATATTTCTATTAACCCCCTGCAAGTCCATGACCATCCTCCAGTCGGCGCTAGGTGCCGCCTTTTTAACAGGAAATACTGGAGAGTTGCATTGTGCCTCATCTCCAGGAATTATCACCCTCACTTAAGTAAATGCTGAAATGTAGGGGTTATCCCTTTTATTGCTTCTGGTTTCATAGGGTATTGCTTTTGTTATGGTCTATTATCGGATCGAGGAATCACTTGTACTGGAGCTACCCCCTTAATTAGTCCTACATCTGCTGGTCCTTGTGACCATAATTTGAACGGAATTGCTGCTAACTCAGCCTCCTGTTCCTGAGTTAAGAAAATATCTTCCTGTCATCCGTTAAAACTTGTCTCCAAGTGGACCCCGGGCAGGGTTTTTGCTCTCCAATTTAACTTTCTTCTATATCTCCCAGTGGAGTGGCCATACTGATCCCCATTTGGTGTATTCTGCCAGTCAGTAATGTTTTTCCCCTGCTTTATCCATTTACCTAGTGATAACCATTCCTCTGAATGTTCTTTCACTAGGGCAACATGGGGGCTCCACCTTCCCTACAATCTTCCTTCTTAGGAAATAATGTCATTCGTACTTAACATATTTTCATAGACCTATCTAGAATACTACTAAAGCTATCTTATGCAACTTTTAATACACGTAAAAACTCTCTCTCTCTCCACCCATTCCCTATTGAATAAGTTAGTTTTTCTATTTAACCCCAAAACACGCTACAAATAGTCCATTCAACATGACCAAACCAAATACTCCATCGTACCCATTCAATCAACACATCAGCAGTGGAATTTACACTCATAAATGCATATTGTTACTCCATGCCTTGAAATGATAAATAGATTTCCACCAATAGCATATTACAATGATTTCTCATCTTACCCTCTAACACAAAATGAAGTTCCCTCACTGTACTACGTTAGCTCTACCATGATAATTAGTTCAATTTAACCCTCTATTTGCTTTGTACTATATTATACATTACGTCTAAAACAACATTACTTATGGTCAGTTTATTCCACCATCACATGATCCAACAACGCCACAATCTTAAACTCATATGGGGCGGCAGGCAGTTTAGTGACCAATAGCGCCGCGCCAACAACCGAGAGGTCGCCGGTTCCAATCCCGAGCCGACCAGGCGAAAAATCTGCCGATGTGCCCTCGAGCAAGTCACTCAACCCCAATTGCTCCCATAAATCGCTCTGGACAAGAGCGTCCGCCAAATTACCAAAAATGCAAATGTAAATGTTCTCTACTAACTGTGCCACTAGAGATCCTGGTTCGAATCCAGGCTCTGTTGCAGCCGGCCGCGACTTGGATACTCATGAGCGGCGCACAAGTCTTCCAGGGTAGGGGAGGGAATGGCCGGCAGGGATGTAGCTCAGTTGATAGAGTATGGCGTTTGCAATGCCAGGGTTGTGGGTTTGATTCCCACGGGGGGCCACACAAACAGCGCCGGAGAAGATGGCTGCCGTTTTACAGCCCTCTAACCAATTGTACTATTATGTGTGTTTTTCCGCGTTATTTGTAATTTATTTTGTACTTAATGTTTCTGCCATCGTCTCTTATAACCAAAGAGAGCTTCTGGATATCAGGACAGCGATTACTCACCTCGCATTGGACGAAGATTTTTTCTTCAACGAGGCGTTCGCGAAGGATATCCTACAGACACCCGACAAGGCCCAGATCCCCGTCATTCGCGTGAGGAAGAGACGGAGATATCGCGGACGCAGATCCGGGTGCCTTGTAAGGATCCGACGGCGGCGAGTAAACTGCCTCTCCCATCAATCCTATTAGCCAACGTTCAATCTTTTGAGAATAAAATTGACGATTTAAGATTACGGTTATCCTACCAACGGGACATTAAAAACTGTAATATCTTATGTTTCACGGAGTCGTGGCTGAACGACAACAATGATAACATTCAGCTAGCAGGCTATACGCTACATCGGCAGGACAGAACGGCAGACTCTGGTAAGACAAGGGGTGGCGATCTCTGTATATTTGTAAACAACAGCTGGTGCACAAAATCAAATACTAAGGAAGTCTCGAGGTTTTGCTCGCCTGAGGTAGAGTATCTTATGATAAGCTGTAGACCACACTATTTACCAAGAGAGTTTTCATCTATATTTTTCATAGCTGTCTATTTACCACCACAAACCAATGCTGGCATTAAGATTGCACTGAATGAGTTGTACAAGGCCATTAATCAACAGGAAAACGCTCATCCAGATGCAGCGCTCCTAGTAGCCGGGGACTTTAATGCAGGGAAACTTAAATCCGTTCTACCTAATTTCTACCAGCATGTTAAATGTGCAACCAGAGGGAAAAAAACTCTAGACCACCTTTACTCCACACACAGAGACGCATACAAAGCTCTCCCTCGCCCTCCATTTGGCAAATCTGACCAAAACTCTATCTTCCTGATTCCTGCTTATAAGCAAAAACTGAAGCAGGAAGCACCAGTGATTCGGTTAATAAAAAAGTGGTCAGATGACGCAGATGCTAAGCTACAGGACTGTTTTGCTAGCACAGACTGGAACATGTTCCGGGATTCTTCAGACAGCATTGAGGAGTACACCACATCAGTCACTGGCTTCATCAATAAGTGCATCGATGATGTCGTCCCCACAGTGACCGTACGTACATACCCCAACCAGAAGCCATGGATTACAGGAAACATCCGCACTGAGCTAAAGGGTAGAGCTGCCGCTTTCAAGGAACGGGACTCTAACCCGGACGCTTATAAGAAATCCCGCTATGACCTCCGACGAACCATCAAACAGGCAAAGAGTCAATACAGGTCTAAGATTGAATCATACTACACTGGCTCTGACGCTCGTCGGATGTGGCAGGGCTTGAAAACTATTACAGACTACAAAGGGAAGCACAGCCGCGAGCTGCCCAGTGACACAAGCCTACCAGACGAGCTAAACCACTTCTATGCTCGCTTCGAGGCAAGCAACAATGAAGCATGCATGAGAGCACCAGCTGTTCCGGACGACTATGTGATCACGCTCTCCGTAGCCGATGTGAGTAAGACTTTTAAGCAGGTCAACATTCACAAGGCCGCAGGGCCAGACGGATTACCAGGACGTGTACTCCGAGCATGTGCTGACCAACTGGCAAGTGTCTTCACTGACATTTTCAACATGTCCCTGACTGAGTCTGTAATACCAACATGTTTCAAGCAGACCACCATAGTCCCCGTGCCCAAGAACTCTAAGATAACCTGCCTAAATGACTACCGACCCGTAGCACTGACGTCTGTAGCCATGAAGTGCTTTGAAAGACTGGTCATGGCTCACATCAACAGCATAATCCCAGAAACCCTAGACCCACTCCAATTTGCATACCGCCCCAACAGATCCACAGATGATGCAATCTCTATCGCACTCCACACTGCCCTTTCCCACCTGGACAAGAGGAACACCTACGTGAGAATGCTATTCATTGACTACAGCTCAGCATTCAACACCATAGTGCTCTCTAAGCTCATCACTAAGCTAAGGATCCTGGGACTAAACACCTCCCTCTGCAACTGGATCCTGGACTTCCTGACGGGCCGCCCCCAGGTGGTAAGGGTAGGTAACAACACATCTGCCACACTGATCCTCAACACGGGGGCCCCTCAGGGGTGCGTGCTCAGTCCCCCTCCTGTACTCTCTGTTCACCCATGACTGCATGGCCAGGCACGACTCCAACACCATCATTAAGTTTGCCGACGACACAACAGTGGTAGGCCTGATCACCGACAACGATGAGACATCCTATAGGGAGGAGGTCAGAGATCTGGCCGTGTGGTGCCAGGACAACAACCTCTCCCCTCAACGTGACCAAGACAAAGGAGATGATTGTGGACTACAGGAAAAAAAGAGGACTGAGCACGCCCCCATTCTCATCGACGGGCTGTAGTGGAACAGGTTGAGAGCTTCAAGTTCCTTGGTGTCCACATCACCAACGAACTATCATGGTCCAAACACACCAAGACAGTCGTGAAGAGGGCACGACAAAGCCTATTCCCCCTCAGGAGACTAAAAAGATTTGGCATGGGTCCTCAGATCCTCAAAAAATTCTACAGCTGCACCATCGAGAGCATCCTGATTGGTTGCATCACCGCCTGGTATGGCAACTGCTTGGCCTCTGACCGCAAGGCACTACAGAGGGTAGTGCGTACGGCCCAGTACATCACTGGGGCAAAGCTCCCTGCCATCCAGGACCTCTATACCAGGCGGTGTCAGAGGAAGGCCCTCAAAATTGTCAAAGACTCCAGCCACCCTAGTCATAGACTGTTCTCTCTGCTACCGCACGGCAAGCGGTACCGGAGTGCCAAGTCTAGGTCCAAAAGACTTCTCAACAGCTTCTACCCCCAAGCCATAAGACTCCTGAACAGCTAATCATGGCTACCCGGACTATTTGCACTGCCCCCCACCCCATCCTTTTTACGCTGCTGCTACTCTGTTAAGTATTTATGCATAGTCACTTTAACTCTACCCACATGTACATATTACCTCAACTACCTCAACTAGCCGGTGCCCCCGCACATTGACTCTGCAACGGTACCCCCCTGTATATATAGCCTCCCTACTGTCACTTTATTTTACTTCTGCTCTTTTTTTTCTCAACATTTTTTTTGTTGTTGTTTTATTTTTACTTTTTTGTTTAAAATAAATGCACTGTTGGTTAAGGGCTGTAAGTAAGCATTTCACTGTAATGTCTGCACCTGTTGTATTCGGCGCATGTGACCAATACAATTTGATTTGATTTGATTTGATTTGATTAGGGGAGCTGGCTCTTCTCACTATGACAGGTTGTTATGATAAACGTATGCCTGGAAACAGGGATGCGCTAAGAGGCGGGGGACTAGCCTGTGCGCCAACGGATTGGCTGAGTAAGTCTAAACCACGCTCAAGTCTCTACTCTGATTGCCCAGCAGAGAGGTGGGAACTCTCTCTCTGTAAGAGTATTTGAAGAACAATCTGAAACAATGGATTTAGTTCTCTGAAGTGCCCTGCGAGGTATTTCAAGGAGCCCGTATATACGAAACATCATATTTACCATTGAAGGTTTTATATTAATTAAAATACTAGTATATCTTAGAAGTAGTGTTGACCTCTTTTGTTCCTAATGCCAGATTTGAATTGACGCAACTTTGACAATTGGTGACTTCCGACGTGATCTGGTAGAAGGGACTTCGCTGGGTATTGTCCGGCCCATTTGGTCACCTCTTTCATTGGACTGTGTGTTTCACAAAAAGTCCGGACTACTTAAAGAAGGTAAGCAGATACCTATTGTTAAATAACTAAAGATCTGCACATTGGCTTTATTCAAATTAATTTTGTGAAACAACTGTCTGATGTAAGTGAACTAAATTATGAAACTATTATGAGTAGATAAGCACAATATTGTGACATGCAAACCTTTGGTGAATGTGATGTTAAACCATGGTACCAGAGAGTATTTTGTGCTACCGGCAAGGTCCGTGGGATACGGCTAGGTTCAGGAGACAATACTGACATCTACCGGCAAGGTCCGTAATTGCGACAATACGGCTAAGGTTCGGAGATATAGGGAATAATTGATTTAAGTAATTGCTATCGGCAAGGTTCGAACTACGACAGTACGACTAGGTTCGAAGAATTACACCGGCAAGGTCCGTAACTACGAGGATACGGCTAGGTTTGGGAAATTTTAGATAAATACTAGCGACTGGCAAGGTCCATAACTTCGAGGATATGGCTAGGTTCAGCGGAATATTTTTAAAGATAGTAGAGGAGACTGTGTGCCCAAATAGAAGAGGCTGTGTGCCCAAATAGATTGTGTGTGGAGTGTAGGTGTGTCATTTATGACTGTGTGACATATTTGACTGTGTGATAGGATTATGACTGTATATTGTGAGTGAGTGCGATAACTGTGTACTATTTTTGCTGTGTGTTAACTGTATACTACGTTTAACTGTGTACCATTTTTGGCTGTGAATACAAAGAATATTTTAAAACAGTAAATAATGAGAATTACAATTAGGAAATAAAGTTTAAAGTGTGCAAACGTTAACAAAAGACACCCATAGGAGGTACTATAAAAAGTTAGACAGTGCGAGTGTTGTCGTGTGCATGAGAGTGTGAATGAGAAACCCACATGCACCTCTCAAATAATCACCCCGTGTGGCGTTCCCAGCCAACTCCCAGTCTTTCCTGGCTCCAAAAGCCACACTTTCGCTCTCTCCAGCCCCCCCCCTCGCAACTCTACCTTCTGTGTCCTCTGAGGAGCTGTGTTTCTTGTTTTCAATATTCTGCCGTTAATTAAGGTACTTTAGTCTATTTATTTAAGTCAAATCATTCCCACCTAATTAGTTAAACTCGGTGCCAGATTATTTCAGCCTTAATTATTTGAAAGCATTATTCTTACAGTGCCACACATCAAATGGTAAATCAAAACAAATAAACCAAAGTGTTTCAATTATTTAACCAATGGTTGATACGTCAAATTAAACGCCACACATCAAATGGTAAATCGAACGAATAAACCCAAGTGTTTCAATTATTTAACCAATGGTTGTTATATCAAATCAAGCGCTAAACCATATTACTTCAATTTACTTATTTAAAACCAGTGTTCTGCTATATCAAACGTCAAACGTTACTATTCAATTATATCAGTTCAAACGTTTCAGTTTAGTCACACTCATTCATCACTTTATATTTTTATGTTTTCGATTGTCACTGACGGATTATACGGTTTGAGTAACCACAAATCCAACAGTTATTCCCAAATTATACCGTTTGGACAGTCACAGACATCTTTTGATTCCCAATTTGTTTTCTATCAAGGTATACAGGTTTATCATTCACACTCTCATGCACACGACAACACTCGCACTGTCTAACTTTTTATAGTACCTCCTATGGGTGTCTTTTGTTAACGTTTGCACACTTTAAACTTTATTTCCTAATTGTAATTCTCATTATTTACTGTTTTAAAATATTCTTTGTATTCACAGCCAAAAATGGTACACAGTTAAACGTAGTATACAGTTAACACACAGCAAAAATAGTACACAGTTATCGCACTCACTCACAATATACAGTCATAATCCTATCACACAGTCAAATATGTCACACAGTCATAAATGACACACCTACACTCCACACACAATCTATTTGGGCACACAGCCTCTTCTATTTGGGCACACAGTCTCCTCTACTATCTTTAAAAATATTCCGCTGAACCTAGCCATATCCTCGAAGTTATGGACCTTGCCAGTCGCTAGTATTTATCTAAAATTTCCCAAACCTAGCCGTATCCTCGTAGTTACGGACCTTGCCGGTGTAATTCTTCGAACCTAGTCGTACTGTCGTAGTTACGAACCTTGCCGATAGCAATTACTTAAATCAATTATTCCCTATATCTCCGAACCTTAGCCGTATTGTCGCAATTACGGACCTTGCCGGTAGATGTCAGTATTGTCTCCTGAACCTAGCCGTATCCCACGGACCTTGCCGGTAGCACAAAATACTCTCTGGTACCATGGTTTAACATCACATTCACCAAAGGTTTGCATGTCACAATATTGTGCTTATCTACTCATAATAGTTTCATAATTTAGTTCACTTACATCAGACAGTTGTTTCACAAAATTAATTTGAATAAAGCCAATGTGCAGATCTTTAGTTATTTAACAATAGGTATCTGCTTACCTTCTTTAAGTAGTCCGGACTTTTTGTGAAACACACAGTCCAATGAAAGAGGTGACCAAATGGGCCGGACAATACCCAGCGAAGTCCCTTCTACCAGATCACGTCGGAAGTCACCAATTGTCAAAGTTGCGTCAATTCAAATCTGGCATTAGGAACAAAAGAGGTCAACACTACTTCTAAGATATACTAGTATTTTAATTAATATAAAACCTTCAATGGTAAATATGATGTTTCGTATATACGGGCTCCTTGAAATACCTCGCAGGGCACTTCAGAGAACTAAATCCATTGTTTCAGATTGTTCTTCAAATACTCTTACAGAGAGAGAGTTCCCACCTCTCTGCTGGGCAATCAGAGTAGAGACTTGAGCGTGGTTTAGACTTACTCAGCCAATCCGTTGGCGCACAGGCTAGTCCCCCGCCTCTTAGCGCATCCCTGTTTCCAGGCATATGTTTATCATAACAACCTGTCATAGTGAGAAGAGCCAGCTCCCCTAATCAAATCAAATCAAATCAAATCAAATTGTATTGGTCACATGCGCCGAATACAACAGGTGCAGACATTACAGTGAAATGCTTACTTACAGCCCTTAACCAACAGTGCATTTATTTTAAACAAAAAAAGTAAAAATAAAACAACAACAAAAAAAAATGTTGAGAAAAAAAGAGCAGAAGTAAAATAAAGTGACAGTAGGGAGGCTATATATACAGGGGGGTACCGTTGCAGAGTCAATGTGCGGGGGCACCGGCTAGTTGAGGTAGTTGAGGTAATATGTACATGTGGGTAGAGTTAAAGTGACTATGCATAAATACTTAACAGAGTAGCAGCAGCGTAAAAAGGATGGGGTGGGGGCAGTGCAAATAGTCCGGGTAGCCATGATTAGCTGTTCAGGAGTCTTATGGCTTGGGGGTAGAAGCTGTTGAGAAGTCTTTTGGACCTAGACTTGGCACTCCGGTACCGCTTGCCGTGCGGTAGCAGAGAGAACAGTCTATGACTAGGGTGGCTGGAGTCTTTGACAATTTTGAGGGCCTTCCTCTGACACCGCCTGGTATAGAGGTCCTGGATGGCAGGAAGCTTTGCCCCAGTGATGTACTGGGCCGTACGCACTACCCTCTGTAGTGCCTTGCGGTCGGAGGCCAAGCAGTTGCCATACCAGGCGGTGATGCAACCAGTCAGGATGCTCTCGATGGTGCAGCTGTATAATTTTTTGAGGATCTGAGGACCCATGCCAAATCTTTTTAGTCTCCTGAGGGGGAATAGGCTTTGTCGTGCCCTCTTCACGACTGTCTTGGTGTGTTTGGACCATGATAGTTCGTTGGTGATGTGGACACCAAGGAACTTGAAGCTCTCAACCTGTTCCACTACAGCCCCGTCGATGAGAATGGGGGCGTGCTCAGTCCTCTTTTTTTTTCCTGTAGTCCACAATCATCTCCTTTGTCTTGGTCACGTTGAGGGAGAGGTTGTTGTCCTGGCACCACACGGCCAGATCTCTGACCTCCTCCCTATAGGCTGTCTCATCGTTGTCGGTGATCAGGCCTACCACTGTTGTGTCGTCGGCAAACTTAATGATGGTGTTGGAGTCGTGCCTGGCCATGCAGTCATGGGTGAACAGAGAGTACAGGAGGGGACTGAGCACGCACCCCTGAGGGGCCCCCGTGTTGAGGATCAGTGTGGCAGATGTGTTGTTACCTACCCTTACCACCTGGGGGCGGCCCGTCAGGAAGTCCAGGATCCAGTTGCAGAGGGAGGTGTTTAGTCCCAGGATCCTTAGCTTTGTGACACCATTCCTACGTCCAAGGAAGGTTCACAGATCACAAAGAACCAGTATAGTCTAGTATTTGGAGACACAAATCCTTATCTCATTTTACCCCCTAAAACAGCTCTTCACATCAATCACAGCTTGCCAGGTGACACAACCTACATTAGCCCAGTCAAGAATGCATTCTTTCTAAGTTAGTCATCCCATCAATTATAAAAATAATAAATCCCCCATACCTTTTTTTAGGTATCAGTCAATGTTGTAGGTTTGCTGGGTATAGTCCTGTGTAGCTCAGTTGCTAGAGCATGGTGCTTGCAACGCCAGGGTTGTGGGTTCGATTCCCACGGGGGACCAGTATGAAAAAATTTATGCACTCACTAACTGTCACTCTGGATAAGAGTGTCTGCTAAATGACTGAAATGTATAGGCCCTAGGGGCTATTGATGATTTCATTGCCTATGGGCAGGAATGCTGATCAGCAACTTACAGCGACACAGAAAGTGTGGGGGCCGACTAGTGTGCGACCCACTTTAGATGGATGCTGCTATCTAAAAGAGAACCAGTGATCATCATTAGGCAGAGGAAAGGTCATTTGAGGGCAGCAGATGGCAGCCATAGGCTACTTGTCAGTCAGAGGAGAAGATCCAGGACCACTGATCTCTGTCTTATTACAGAGGCCTAATCAGGGTTTGAATTACTGTTTGTAGCCTATGGAGGGTATAAGAATTGTATTTGTGTGAAGTTGCCTTTGAAGCACTGAGATCTGGGCCTGTATTTATCAAGCATCTCACAGTGCTGATCTAGGAGCAGGTCCTGTCCATAATAATCAGTTTCATTATAAAATGCTAAACGTATCCTAAATCAGCACTCCTACTCCGAGACATTTGATTAAAACGAACTCAGACCTAAATAGGTGTATTTTCCTGCTAGGAGTGCAGTAAGGCACCTGAGCCCCCATTGATGTCTGCCAACGTGAGTGTAAATTGAGGGATGACAAGATAATAGTCACAGCCAAGTCTATAGTGGGAGAATCAACCAGACTGAGAAATGAGGACAACTGAGTTTTACACAACAGATGAAAGGGGGTTCGTTATCAGTTTCTTTGTTATACAGGAGAGAAGCTCAATTTTACCGCCACTTTTCCTGGCTGCCCAGTGCCCAGCCCACTCTGGCCATGACTGGTTCTGTTAACGGTTTACCTTAGCCCATCACAGGATGCTGTCCTCTGAAATATATATGTGAAAAGTGATAGACCTTTAAATTAGGTTAATAAAATAAGATGTGAAGGGAACAATATTAGGCTGTTATTCGGTTTAATAGCCTAGACTACTGCACAGATAAAATGGCAAATTAGAACAAGATTGAGAGCCTCGATCGTTGGGCAGAAGAACCTTTATTCACAAGCTCTCACAGTCTCACTGCAGCATTAGCCCCATATGAATATGATGATTCATGCTTTTGAGCCCGCAAAAGCCAATTGCTAATCATCTCCACCGTGCTGCAGATGACACAGTGTGACTGTGATTGAGCTGTCAGGACATCACATCTGACGGTGCAGAGGGGATGCTCCTGTGGGATCAAAGCCATTTACAACTTTTCTAATTAATCAATGGCGGGTTATCAATCTAATTGTCTGGATTTCTAGAGCGCTCCACATCATTATATCTGCTTGCTTCCTATAGCCTATTGTTGTTGTTGAGAAAGAGAAGTGTTTGGGGGGTGGAAAGTGTATGCACATCAATTACGCAAATCTTCATCCTACACCACAACTTTAGCTATAGCATATAGTGGCTCAGGACATCTGCAGTTACGAAGGCAATGATCGAATCTTACGTTCTCATGGTTTTCGTCATGGGGTCGTTTTTCGTGTATTTCTGCGGCATGGTTTGGGCATTCTGCAAGCCGAAACTCAGCGGCGTCGAGGAAGCGATGCTTAAAGACAGTCTCCCGCAGAGGACGAACGCTGCTGGGTGTGCGCCAACCCTGCACCCTCCCCCGGAGCATAAACACTACCACACGCACCGCGGGGACACCACAGAGGACAGGGGACTGGATCACACAGACCACCTATGTTAACATTTGGGGGGAGAGTACTGCTGACAGCCTCTTAACGATGGACCGCACCAGATTTATGTGAAGCCAGCAATCAATCGTGGCGCAATTTGGATTGGTTGACACTATGCATTATTCAGCAAGTGATGGTATATCTTGTGAATATTTCTGTTTTGTGTAGCCTATGTTGTGAGTGGCTATATGCAGTTTTGGTTTTATTTCAATGTCTGATGAAACCTTTTGATTGCTTGTTATCACAGCACAAAAAAACAAGCAAGCCAGAGAAACAATTAAGTGAAGTGGATCATGCATTTATTTAGAGTAGGCCCCCCTACAGTGGCTTGCGAAAGTATTCACCCCCCTTGGCATTTTTCCTATTTTGTTGCCTTACAATCTGGAATTAAAATGTATTTTTGGGGGGGTTTGTATCATTTGATTTACACAACATGCCTACCACTTTGAAGATGCAAAATATTTTTTGGGGTGAAACAAACAAGAAATAAGACCAAAAAAATGAAAACTTGAGGGTGCATAACTATTCACCCCCTCCAAAGTCAATACATTGTAGAGCCACCTTTTGCAGCAATTACAGCTGCAAGTCTCTTGGGGTATGTCTCTATAAACTTGGCACATCTAGCCACTGGGATTTTTGCCCATTCTTCAAGGCAAAACTGCTCCAGCTCCTTCAAGTTGGATGGGTTCCGCTGGTGTACAGCAATCTTTAAGTCATACCACAGATTCTCAATTGGATTGAGGTCTGGGCTTTGACTAAGCCATTCCAAGACATTTAAATGTTTCCCCTTAAACCACTCAAGTGTTGCTTTAGCAGTATGCTTAGGGTCATTGTCCTGCTGGAAGGTGAACCTCCGTCCCAGTCTCAAATCTCTGGAAGACTGAAACAGGTTTCCCTCAAGAATTTCCCTGTATTTAGCGCCATCCATCATTCCTTCAATTCTGACCAGTTTCCCAGTCCCTGCCGATGAAAAACATCCCCACAGCATGATGCTGTCACCACCATGCTTCACTGTGGGGATGGTGTTCTTGGGGTGATGAGAGGTGTTGGATTTGTGCCAGACATAGCGTTTTCCTTGATGGCCAAAAAGCTCAATTTTAGTCTCATCTGACCAGAGTACCTTCTTCCATGTGTTTGGAGAGTCTCCCACATGCCTTTTGGCGAACACCAAACGTGTTTGCTTATTTTTTTCTTTAAGCAATGGCATTTTTCTGGCCACTCTTCCGTAAAGCCCAGCTCTGTGGAATGTACGGCTTAAAGTGTCCTATGTACAAATACTCCAATCTCCGCTGTGGAGCTTTGCAGCTCCTTCAGGGTTATCTTTGGTCTCTTTGTTGCCTCTCTGATTAATGCTCTCCTTGCCTGGTCCGTGAGTTTTGGTGGGCGGCCCTCTCCTGGCAGGTTTGTTGTGGTGCCATATTCTTTCCATTTTGTAATAATGGATTTAATGGTGCTCCGTGGGATGTTCAAAGTTTCAGATATTTTTAATAACCCAACCCTGATCTGTACTTCTCCACAACTTTGTCCCTGACCTGTTTGGAGAGCTCCTTCGTCTTCATGGTGCCGCTTGCTTGGTGGTGCCCCTTGCTTAGTGGTGTTGCAGACTCTGGGGCCTTTCAGAACAGGTGTATATATACTGAGATCATGTGACAGATCATGTGACACTTAGATTGCACACAGGTGGACTTTATTTAACTAATTATGTGACTTCTGAAGGTAATTGGTTGCACCAGATCTTATTTCGGGGCTTCATAGCAAAGGGGGTGAAAACATATGCACGCACCACTTTTCTGTAATTTATTTTTTAGAATTTTTTTAAACAAGTTATTTTTTTAAATTTTACTTCACCAATTTGGACTATTTTGTGTATGTCCATTACATGACATCCAAATAAAAATCCATTTAAATTACAGGTTGTAATGCAACAAAATTGGAAAAACGCCAAGGGGGATGAATACTTTTGCAAGGCACTGTATATGCTGGTTAAAATTAACAAAATCATTACACTTACTTGACAACATTACAGTGTAGGTCTACCACTTTAAATCCACAAAGTCATTCAGGGCTATCAGTGGTGCAGACGTTGTTAATTAAAGCCATATGGTTTATTGGAATGTTATTACATTATTTGATACATAAAATAATACACATACTTTCAAATGTTTTTGTGGAATTCCTTATGAGGTCTGACAACACATGCAATACAAACACAATACATTAGTAGCAGCATCAATGAGTGACATGGTGGCAATCAAATCAGAACCTAATACCAGCAGCACTCATTGTCTGTGAGGCCTCCCAATGTAGGCAAATAAGGCAAACAGAATTCATCACTTCTATCAATGACATAGTGACAATCAGATGAGATTCTTTCTCAGTAGTTTGCAGGACAGGAGTCTCAGTCCATTAGATGGGAGTTATCTCCCATCCAGTGTTCCTTCAATCAGGCTACTGTGGTGTTACTCTAATACCCTTCTTTTCCTCCTTCAGTTTCCTGCGTACTTTGCCAGTTCCAGTAGTTTATTAAACAGGGCCTCGGACATGTCCCCGTCAATATCCATCTGAGAAGGGAACAGAGAGGCGATCAAACACAGCAGGGGACTGATGGCATGTCAGCTACACCAGCCGCTGACTAATAGTATTGTCTGGCAAATTGCTTTCTGGAGTGGATTTGACAAGAATAGAAACAGAAGTCATGACACGTGTCAGATAGAATAATTACTTAATATTTCATAATTTGGACGGATCCAATATTAATCTATAGTTACATTCCACCTCTTCAAAATGATCTAGAGTATCATAAATATGATTGGCTGACAGCCATGGTTTATCAGACCACATACCAAGGGTATGACAAAACATATATTTTTACTGCTCTAATTACATTGGTAACCAGTTTATAATAGCAAAAAGGCGACTCAGGGGTTTGTGGTATATGGCCAATATACCACGGGTAAGGGCTGTATCCAGGCACTCCGCGTTGGGTCGTTGTCACGATCGTTGAACGGAGTAGACCAAGGCGCAGTGTGATGAACGAACATACTTTATTATCTTTAGTGATAATACGAACAAAACAATAAACGAACAACGTCACGTCCTAGGTTAAACAACCAACACGGAACAAACCAAAAGGAACAAGATCCCACAACTATGTGGGAAAACAGCCTGTTTAAATGTGGTTCCCAATCAGAGACAACCAGCCACAGCTGACACTCGTTGCCTCTGATTGAGAACCACACTGGCCAACATAGAAATAGAACACATAGAATATACAACACAGAACAAGAACACATAGAATCTACACACCCTGGCTCAACATATAGAGTCCCCAGAGCCAGGGTGTGACAGTCGTACATAAGAACAGCCCTTAGCCGGCATATATTGGCCATATACCATACTCCCTCGGGCCTTATCGCTTAAATATAATCAGCCAAATAACTTAACCATGCTGATATGATTGAAATTGATATCTTGCTTGGTTGGTAGATTGGTAAAAAAATATACAGGCTGGTAATATGTTCAAAAACGGAACAATACAAATATGTGATGTACATGTGATGTCGCAGATTCAAATAACTGTGGAGATGACTTCCAATGTTTTAAGTGTACAGTATCACTACTGTTTTAGAGTTAGTCTGGATTTCCTGGATCTGTGGTTTGTATACCTTGCGAGGTTGTGTGTAGTTGTTTCCCAGACCTGAGGTTAGACTGTGGTATTTAGCCCAAGGATCTAGCGACTCAGGTTTTTGCATAAACAGCCAGAACTGCACAATGAAAAGAGGTATAGATTAATCAAACTCTTAAAAATAGATTTGATTAAGTCACAACAAATGCAGAGCATGTAACAACCAAGAACTATCAATACAGAAAGGTAATATGTTTCCATGGTTCACTGCGAGAGGTAAAAATATTTGTTGGTACTTGTACATACCAGTGATGTCATGTTATCTGTGGAAAATTCCAGAGCCTCCGCTTGTGTGTGTGTGTGTGTCTGTGTGTACATACCAGAGCCTCTGCTCCATTGTAGGGGGTCAGGGTGAATGTGTTTGTAAAGATTCTGATCTGTTAAAATGAGAAAGATGGATAAGACGCATCATCATGAAAATTTGATATTGCTTGATTTTGGGAATCAGGAGACTGAAAGCAATATATCTTAAAATATTGAATGTTGACATGCACAATTTTGTGGGACTAATGATAAAATGTTCCTTTAACAAATACTATTATCGCTCACACAGACACACACACACAACACATACACACACAACACACACCAGCCAGAGGATGGGCATGAGCAGGTTCCAGAGGAGGGGGGGGAGGAAGGCAGGATACCGTAGGTCAGGTTGGTCATCGCAAAGCCTGGACAGATCACTGTCGAATACAGGCCCTGGAGGAAACACAAATGAATAAAGTATGGCCCACTCAGTGCTTACTAAAATATGGCTGACCCCTTCTACACATCTTTGTGCCGTGGCTGACCTGTATGTTGAGGTGTGTGTGTTGTAGCTGACCTTTATGTTGAGGTGTGTGTTGTGGCTGACCTGTATGTTGAGGTGTGTGTGTTGTAGCTGACCTGTATGTTGAGGTGTGTGTTGTGGCTGACCTGTATGTTGAGGTGTGTGTGTTGTAGCTGACCTTTATGTTGAGGTGTGTGTTGTGGCTGACCTGTGTGTTGAGGTGTGTGTTGAGAGCCAGACTGAGGAGGTCTGAGGTGTATTTGGAGGAGCTGTAGGGCTCAGTGCCTGTCTGGTGCTGAAGGTCCTTCAGGCTGAAGGCTGAGCGCCGGGCGTTACTGGAGCTAGTCCAGATCACGTGGGAGGTGTGGTTGGCCTGGCACAGCACCGGTAGCAGCTCCCTCACCTGGCCATGCAGGGGACAACACAGGGTCAGATGACACAGGTGACAACACAGGGTAAGGGACCTAATGGGGTTAAGGAAATGTTTGGTGCTGTAACGAAGACGCAAGGAGTCAGGAAGCAGGTGCAGTTGGTGAGTTTACTAGTAACGAATATGTAGAGAATACAAAACAAGAGAAGCGTCTGGACATGATAACAGAACCAATACTGCCTGATGAGTAATGCTACAGAGTGCTAGATAAAGGGGAAGTAATCAGGGTAGTGATGAAGTCCAGGTGTGCCTAATGGTGCAGGTGTGCATAATGATGAGTTGCCAGGACCGGTGGTAGTAAACCAGAGACGTCGCGCGCCGGAGCGGGAGTAGACGTGACAGGTGCCAACTGTCAACTGTGCCATTCAGGGCAGCAGGTAGCCTAGCGGTTAAGAGCGTTGGGCCAGTAACCTAAAGTTTGCTGGTTTGAATCCCCTGAGCCGGCAAGGTGGAGAAATTAACCCCGAACAACAACTGCTCCCTGGGCGCCGATGACGTTGATTAAGGCAGCCCCACACACCTCTCTGATTCAGAGGGGTTGGATTAAATGCGGAAGACACATTTCGGTTGAATGCATTCAGTTGTGCAACTGACTAGGTATCCCCTTTCCCTTCCCTACCTTAGCTAACTCGTCATTGCCTTGCCAAACAAGGCCAGAAGCAGTCAGGTACACAGGCTAGCGGTACCAGTGATAAGAGACATCACCACAGTCAACTGGCCTCTCCAATAAACATGAGTGTACAAAGCCCTGAGGTAAGCAGAATAGTAGAGGTGACCCTGGAATTAGCAGTCAGCAAAAACTCTCTCTAGGGAAGGAGAGGACAGAACTTATTGTCTTAGAAACTGTGGTGTTAATTTTTTATGAAGAGCGTTGCTATGTGACGGGCAGCTGGTGAAGGGGAGATGGATCCAGGGTCCTCTGCTGTAGAGGGAAAGCTAACTTAATAAGTAGGTGGTCCTCAATGTCTACAAAGTAATGATCTCAGGAGATGGATAAAAAGCTTATAAGATAACATGGTCTGAACAGATCTCTTTATGATATATACGTGTATATACTATATATATGAATGTTATATTAATTAGGATGTCCAATCAAAAACGCATATTTTGACCAATGGGTAAAATTGACTTTTACATTTAATTCAGCTCGTGTCATGCTAATTTTGCTTTTTGCCACCCGCGGAAACAACTTTGAAGATGACGACCGCAAAATGTAAAATCCTCAAAAGTTGTTATGAGAAACCTGCACCGCTATGTCAACAGAGCTCGGCGCTTATTATCAGAAGTATTAGGTTACAAAATCTGACTTTTTGGATATAATGTTAATGATATGTTAGAGAAAGACCCTACTGAATGATTCAGAACATGAATAATCATATTAGTCTTGGTAAAATGTATTTTATAACATAAGGAAGTTACATTTCATCACCATTAATAAACTGCACTTCGCTCACCAGTAGGAAGTGACCAAAGAGGTTGGTGGCAAACACTTCCTGTAGTCCGTCTGTGGTGACGTTATCCTTCTGGGTCAGAATACCTGCCCCCGTGGCAAACATGCTGATGACTTTGCTACAACAAACACATCACAACCTCAACGTAACCACAATTGTGCCGGTACCCCCTGTATATAGCCTCGCTATTGTTATTTTACTGCTGCTGTTTTTTTTTAGGGTATTCTTTCTTAAAACTGCATTGTTGGTTAAGGGCTTGTAAGTAAGCATTTCACTGTAAGGTGTTGTATTCGGCACATGTGACAAATAAATGTTGATTTTGAACATTTGATTTGATTTGATGTAGTATAGACCCACCAGAAAGAAACGTTCCCCAGGTGGTGGATTTGAGCAAACAATAGTGAAAACACAAAATACATATACACACTAGTAGAGGCCTACAGTATGCTCCCAAAAGAACTCAGACAAGACGTTTCGACCATAGCTGGGTCTTAGTTCTGACAAAACTTTGTGGAGCTGTACCTGGAGAATAGTCCCTTACAGAAGGCCTTGACATCCAGCTGTGGGTTGGGCATGATGCCAGCATTCAGGTAGAGGTAGTCCAACTGGTTATACCTGGGAGACACACATACACGCCACAATACTTTGTTAGCCCACTGAGCTAAAGACTAGGAATTAGCTCAGGTAACAAACGCAAGTCTACAGGTCACAAGTCTTACTCATCACGTGAACCGCCTCCACTACAACAGAACCACTCGTCCCTTTGTGGTACTGCAGTAATAGTTCACAGAACCACCTTCGTCATACTAATCCCATGGGCCGTGACAGCTGAGTAGCTGATTTGGTTCTGGGTGCTGAGATTACCGTCATACCTACCTACCTCAGTTTGACGTCGTGGGCGGCGGTGAGGACCGAGGAGATGCTACTGGTGTCCAGCTGTAGCAGGGCCACCTGGGCACCGGGGTGAGAGGTCAACAGGGCGGAGCGGGCGGCCTGGGCCCGACGCAGGTTCCTACAGGCCAGACATAGCTGGATACTGCCATCCTCAGAGAGAAGACGCTCACACAGTGCCAGGCCTATACCACTGCAGGGAACAAAGGATAACCAATCAAAACCATTGGAAAATGTAATTAAATTCATGACATTTTTACAAGATTCTACAATGTTGATTGATATAGGTTTAAAGGAATAATCCATTCAAAAACTATATTTTGGTATTTGTTTCATTAGTCCACTGTGGATACAGTCCCAAAATGTTTTGCATGTCAGCAATCATGTTATCAAGATATTGAACTTTCAAAACGCAACATATGATGCAAAACTGGTAATGTCATACTAGCTGTATTTCTGCCTACTTCAACAGCAGTGGGCTCGTTTGAGTGGTAAGGCGAAAGCAATTGACTGTAGACGAAAGTTGAGGAGTGAAGTCGGGAGAGGTGCATCTGCGACAGCCGAAGGTCGGATACTGAGGGGTTTTTCCAACAGCAAGGCTCAGTGCAACATGGCAGTGTTGCCATTGTTTATAAAAGTAGTTCTTTATAATGTCAAAATAAACATATCTCCAACCCCCATATCACAGACTCAGAAACTGGAAATATATGTGTGTACACTGCACAATGAACTGATGAGAGAGAGCGCCTCAAATATCACATTCATTTATACATATCCACTGTACCCACTGGGCACACACTGCTTGAATCAACGTTGTTTCCACGTCATTTAAATTATATTACGGGGTTGAACCAACGTGGAATAGACATTGAATTGACGTCTGTGGCCAGTGGGTTTACAAAGTTGGTTCCTGTTTCAGTCACATCTTTGGTCACATTCGCGTGGGTCAAACACACCCTAAGTGGTTCACAACAAAGCCTCCCTCAATGTAGGCGACGACTGCAGGATGAAGTTGGTGAAGAGCAACTGCAGAAACTTGCAGTCAAAACTTAAAGATGCACTATGCAGAAATTGCTCTGCCATTTCCTGGTTGCTAAAATTCGAATACAGTGCATTCGGAAAGTATTCAGACCCCTTGACTTTTTCCACATTTTGTTATGTTACAGCCTTATTACCGAAGCCACTCCTGCGTTGTCTTGGCTGTGTGCTTAGGGTTGTTGTCCTGTTGGAAGGTGAACCTTCGCCCCAGTCTGAGGTCCTGTGCGCTCTGGAGCAGGTTTTCATCAAGGATCTCTCTGTACTTTGCTCCGTTCATCCTTCCCTCGATCCTGACTAGTCTCCCAGTCCCTGCCGCTGAAAAACATCCCCACAGCATAATGCTGCCTCCATCATGCTTCACCATAGGGATGGTGCCAGGTTTCCTCCAGACGTGACGCTTGGCATTCAGGCTAAATAGTTCAATCTTGGTTTCATCAGACCAGAGAATCTTGTTTCTCATGGTCTGAGTCCTTTAGGTGCATTTTGGCAAACTCCAAGCGGGCTGTTATGTGCCTTTTACTGAGGAGTGGCTTCCGTCTGACCAGTCTACCATAAAGGCCTGATTGGTGGAGTGCTGCAGAGATGGTTGTCCTTCTGGAAGGTTCTCCCATATTCACAGAGGAACTCTAGAGCTCGGTCAGAGTGACCATCAGTTTCTTGGTCACCTCTCTGACCAAGGCCCTTCTCCACCGATTGCTTAGTTTGGCCAGGTGGCCAGCTCTAGGAAGAGTCTTGGTGGTTCCAAACTTCTTCCATTTAAGAATGATGGAGGCCACTGTGTTCATGAGGACCTTCAATGCTGCAGACATTTTTTGGTACCCTTCCCCAGATCTGTGCCTCGACACAATCCTAGCTCTATGGACAATTCCTTCGACCTCATGGCTTGGTCTTTGCTCTGACATTTACTGTCAACTGTGGACAGCTGTGTGCCTTTCCAAATCAAGTTCAATCAATTGAATTTACCAGAGGTGGACGCCAATCAAATCTCAAGGATGATTAATGGAAACAGGATGCACCTGAGCTCAATTTCAAGTCTCATAGCAAAGGGTCTGAATTCTCATGTAAATAAGGTATTTCTGTTTGAATTATTTTATAAATTTGCAAAATTTTATAAAAAACTGTTTTCGCTTCATCATTATGAGGTATTGTGTGTAGATTGATGAGAGATAAGGCTGTAACGTAACAAAATGTGGAAAAAGTCAATGTGTCAGCGTCTGGGTGCAGTGGGGAAACGGAATCAGGCGCAGGACACAGAACTGAGAATAAATGGCTTTATTTGACTCCAAGTAAACACAGCAAACCCTCCACGCAGGGAAGAGCAAATACAACAGCTCAACAGACGACGAAACAAAGAACAATCACGCACACACTCAGGAGGGAAAACAGAGGTAATATAGGGAAACTAATAAGCCTAATAAGTAACAGGTGTGAACAATACAGACAGAACTAGTGAGACACAGAAACATCGATCGGTGGCAGCTAGTACTCCGGTGACGACGACCGCCGAAGCCTGCCCGAACGAGGAGGAGGGGCAGCCTCGGCCGTATCCGTGACAGTACCCCCCCCCCCGACGCGCGGCTCCAGCCGTGCGTCGACACCGGCCTCGGGGACGGCCAGGAGGACGCAGAGCAGGGCGAGTCGGATAACGACGATGGAACTCCCTTAACAAGGAGGGATCGAGGATGTCCCTCCTGGGAACCCAGCTCCGTTCCTCCGGGCCGTAGCCCTGCCACTCCATGAGATACTGCAGGCCTCCAACCCGACGCCTCGAATCCATGATGGAACGGACCGAGTACGCCGGTGCCCCCTCAATGTCCAATGGGGGTGGAGGAACCACCCGCACCTCGGCCTCCTGGAGCGGACCAGCTACCACTGGCCTGAGGAGAGACACATGGAACGAGGGATTAATACGGTAATCAGGGGGGAGCTGTAACCTATAACAAACCTCGTTCAACCTCCTCAGGACTTTAAAGGGCCCCACAAACCGCCGACCCAGCTTCCGGCAGGGCAGGCGAAGGGGCAGGTTTCGGGTCGAGACCCCCCCCCTCCCCCTATATTACCTCTGTTTTCCCTCCTGAGTGTGTGCGTGATTCTGTCAGCGTCTGGGTGCAGTGGGGAAACGGAATCAGGCGCAGGACACAGAACTGAGAATAAATGGCTTTACTTGACTCCAAGTAAACACAGCAAACCCTCCACGCAGGGAAGAGCAAAAACAACAGCTCAACAGACGACAAAACAAAGAACAATCACGCACACACTCAAGAGGGAAAACAGAGGTAATATAGGGAAACTAATAAGCCTAATGAGTAACAGGTGTGAACAATACAGACAGAACTAGTGAGACACAGAAACATCGATCGGTGGCAGCTAGTACTCCGGTGACGACGACCGCCGAAGCCTGCCCGAACGAGGAGGAGGGGCAGCCTCGGCCGTATCCGTGACACAATGTGCCTGAATACTTTCCGAATGCACTGTAGTTAGCCTAATTTCAGTTTATGTGACAAAACAAGCAAGTATACTGTAGAGAATCAATGTACCATCTAAACCGCTGTGAAATAACTTTTCCATAACCAAAAATATAGCATTTTCAGCAGTGGCATCTATTCATGGATGCCAAGGGAAGCCAGGCTTCCCCCCAAAATTAACCAAAAAAAACACACACAAAAAACAACAACATACTAAACAATGTATATTTTATCTCTCTGTTTCATAAATGTCCTTCAATTCACAAGAGACTGAATGTATCTCACTGGAGAAAGCATCCATGTGAACGAAACAGCGGCCCTCTGTCTTAGTATGTGTAGCGTATCTATCTAATGCTGTCTGATCAAAAAGAGTATGACATTGTTGCCGCCGTAGCATTGAATGCAAGGGAAGACAGTGAGCATTTGGCCTCCCTTGCTATTTAAAAAAAATAAAGTAATTGCCAATCAGCGTTGGGCTAAACTGAGTGAGCTCAGCTGTGAATGGTCCTAGCATGCCAAAAAAAAGTGTCAAGGGACGCTAGTTTGGATTTGGATTCAGACCAATCACATCACATCAGAAGCCAAACATCATAGACAGAAAAAAAATGGAATTGTTGCATCTTGTTGTGTCACTGTCCTCCGGTGGCTAGCTAGCTAGCTAAAATCGGCCCTTTCCTAAATTAGCCATGGATGGAGATAGGGATTTGGACTTGGGTGTTTTTCTTAATTATCTGTATTGGCCAATGATTATAACGGCGATTCTGAACCAACCATAAATTCATACATTGTGCCCCTGGCCCCAGAGGATGGAAGTTCAACATGTAGCTAGATGTTGTATGCTAATGTTAACTAGCTGGCCTGGTGCATCGTTGGCCATGAGTTAGGCTAGCGAGCAAGCATTTTAGCCAGGTAGCCTAGGACAACAAAAACTAAAAGTGTGTACTGTACAGAGTCATAGACTGTTTAGGCGACATGGAAGAAGAGGGCATTGGCGTTTCTCTACAAGTAGGGTTAGTCAACATGTTTTGTCTACTTGCATGCATGCACGCACACACACCACACACACACACACACACACATAAATCAGTACCATGGACAGCTACATCATATTTAGCTTTCATTGATTGGACTAAATCGTTTTTGGTATCTTTTAGTTGTCACTGTATTAGACTAAGCATAGGTGATTTGATGATGTTGAAATGTTGAAGTTGAAATGATGCTGGAATAGTGGAGGCAGCTCCTGTTTTCTTTGTGCTTCTAAATCAATAGTTGTAAAATCAATAATAGTCCGAAAATGTCGGAAACATTACCTTGCTTGACCATGCTGAAGGTCATGTAAATGTTTGTTACATGCAATATGTTTTGTGGACGTCATCGGTCAGATGTTGCTCTCAGATTTTGTAATGAAACAAATGTGTGGTTGAATTTATTCTGCCATTGTGTCTTCTAATTGTCTCTGCCTTAGGCCTATATATCACGGTGTCAAGGCATATGAACTAACATGTTATAAAGCAAACAAGCAATTATCACAACACATAGGTTGTAATATTGCTATTTTTTCTGGCTTGGCATCCCGGGTGCTACTGATTTTCAGCTGTTTGAAGCTGGTATACAAAAAAACTGAAATTAAAATACGCAAAAATGAAACTTTAAAACGGGAACCTTAGAAATAGCACACATTGAAAAGATATTCTCAGACTTGCGTTCAACGACATTGACAGATCTATAAACCCCATTTATATGTGAATTTTGTCAGGGCTCCCAAAAAGATATTTCAGCTTTAATGACCTTTGATCACATGATTTTTGTTACGTTCATGCAGTTGACATATAGGAGCAAGTCGGACAATTTGTATCCCCATAATATAAAACTTTGAAAGGCGGTGAACAACAATGGTCACCAACTCGACAAAAGTGATCCGCTCGAGCGCCCCCAAAAGCGCAGATAAACATGAGAACACGAAATGACCCCGGGAATCGATAGAACATCGTTCAGAGGTGCACAAAAACGATACAACATTCAAAATTGGTGAATATTTCCTTCAACTGCAACAGTAACATAGAAAACATGTGTCCTCGGTTACTGTCAACGCTTGATACATTTTACATCACTGTCGTTTCTAATATTAAAGTAACCTCGCTGCCCACTATTGTAAGGAGAGAGCAAGTTGCAATAGATTTTCCTTGAACAAAAACCGCGACAGACAGTAATAAAGGAAAGACGCTAGTCATTTTTTCTAATTCAAATTAATATAATAATCTATAACTGTTAAAATACAGAAACAAATTCGCTGAACGACTGACTGTACGAAATAGACTAAAGGTAGAGCCCCCTGCTAATCCCGCCTCTATGGTGTGATTGGATGTCATCCCAGCCCCAGCCAATAGCGTTAGACCACAGTCAGCCCAGATCTAAAACAACGTAGCAGGCGTAAAAGAAACCCACATCCAAGACATCATTTGAGAATAACATTGTTTGGAAGTCTCTGTGTCACAAATTCATGTAAGCTTGCATACATTGGTTTTATTATGAATGTAGCTATACAATAGACAAAGCATTATTTTGGTGGTTTCATTTTTATTTTTGTCTGTAACAAATGATCACCATGACAAATGTTATGTTTTCTCTGAAATATTTGTTTTTTCTTAGGAAAAGAAACATTTGAGTACAAAGATCTAATAAAACTAAACCATTATTGAATTTCCTTGTGCAGTAACACAGTAATAACCTCTAAACAACTGCATTACTATACATAAGTATACCTTCATTCTCTTTATAGCTGGCATATCTGTAATAATACAATAATAAAGCATTCATACACGATGAAGCACTGAGATGTTGTGAACGGGTCCCTTTTTGGTCTGAAGAATATCAATGCATTCCTCATCATCACTACTGAAACAAACCAACGGGGGACAAAATGACAGCCAGACCATTTAGCATGTTTATCTTTGGACTACAATATATGTACAAAATATACTTCCCACAGGGCAATATACACATAGCTCATGGTCAGGAGAGAATCATAAAACAAAATGAGAAAATTAAATACAGAAATAAAACAGGACACAGATCATCAGAGGAGAATAGAGTTTGATTTGGGTCTCAGCCCATAATTGAAAATAACCTAGATCTAGCGCATTATGACTAATGGTTTGCAATCAGGTGACACCACTATGTGAATAAGGTCCAGGTGCAAAGGTTGCTAATAAGGAGGAGGCCTCTGAGTAAAGTTGAATCTGTGTGTGATTGTAGGAAGTATGATGTCAGAACTAGGCCTGTAGGGTATGAAGACTGGAGATAGGTTAATAACATATACAGTTTAAGTCGGAAGTTTACATACCCCTTAGCCAAATACATTTAAGCTCAGTTTTTCACAATTCCTGACATTTAATCCTAGTACAAATTCCCTGTCTTAGGTCAGTTAGGATCACCACTTTATTTTAAGAATGTGAAATGTCAGAATAATAGTAGAGAGAATTATTATTTATTATAATTTTTTTGTCATTTTTTGCAGACGCTCTTATCCAGAGCGACTTACAGGAGCAATTAGGGTTAAGTGCCTTGCTCAAGGACACATCGACAGATTTTTCACCTAGTCGGCTCGGGGATTAGAACCAGCGACCTTTCGGTTACTGGCACAACGCTCTTAACCACTAAGCTACCTAGGTCAGAAGTTTACATACACTCAATTAGTATTTGGTAGCACTGCCTTTAAATTGTTTACCTTGGGTCAAATGTTTCGGGTAGCCTTCCACAAGCTTCCCACAATAAGATGGGTGAATTTTGGCCCATTCCTCCTGACAGAGCTGGTGTAACTGAGTCAGGTTTGTAGGCCTCCTTGCACGCACACGCTTTTTCAGTTCTGCCCACAAATGTTCTATAGGATTGAGGTCAGGGCTTTGTGATGGCCACTCCAATACCTTGACTTTGTTGTCCTTAAGCCATTTTGCCACAACTTTGGAAGTATGCTTGGGGTCATTGTCCATTTGGAAGACCCATTTGCAACCAAGCTTTAACTTCCTGACTGATGTCTTGAGATGTTGCTTCAATATATCCACATAATTTTCCTTCCTCATGATGCCATCTATTTTGTGAAGTGCACCAGTCCCTCCTGCAGCAAAGCACCCCCACAGCATGATGCTGCCACCCCGTGCTTCAAGGTTGGGATGGTGTTCTTCGGCTTGCAAGCGATCCCTTTTTTCCTCCAAACATAACGATGGTCATTATGGCCAGTTATATTTTTGTTTAATCAGACCAGAGGACATTTCTCCAAAAAGTACGATCTTTGTCCCCATGTGCAGTTGCAAACCGTAGTCTGGCTTTTTTATGGCGGTTTTGGAGCAGTGGCTTCTTACTTGCTGAGCGGCCTTTCAGGTTATGTCGATATAGGACTCATTTTACTGTGGATATAGATACTTTTGTACCTGTTTCCTCCAGCATCATCACAAGGTCCTTTGCTGTTGTTCTGGGATTGATTTGCACAGAACGAGTCTCCTTCCTGAGCAGTATGATGGCTGCGGGGTCCCATGGTGTTTATACTTGTGTACTATTGTTTGTACAGATGAACGTGGTACCTTCAGGCGTTTGGAAATTGCTCCCCAGGATGAACCAGACTTTTTTTTCTGAGGTCTTGGCTGATTTCTTTTGATTTTCCCATGATGTCAAGCAAAGAGGCACTGAGTTTGAAGGTAGGCCTTGAAATACATCCACAGGTCCACCTCCAATTGACTCAAATGATGTCAATTAGCCTATCAGAAGCTTCTAAAGCCATGACATCATTTTCTGGAATTTTCCAAGCTGTTTAAAGGCACAGTCAACTTAGTGTATGTAACCTTCTGACCCACTGGAATTGTGATACAGTGAATTATAAGTGAAATAATCTGTCTGTAAACAATTGTTGGAAAAGTTACGTGTCATGCACAAAGTAGATGTCCTAACCAACTTGCCAAAACTATAGTTTGTTAACAAGACATTTGTGGAGTGGTTGAAAAAAATAGTTTTAATGACTCCAACCTAAGTGTATGTAAACTTCCGACTTCAACTGTAGAAGCTATAGGGTTCAAACCTAAAGACTTTCAAGGTATTGGTGTAACAACATAATCATGATAGCTACTATTGTAAATGTCTTGTGTTACAACAACTGTCATGTGCAGTTGACATTGTCTGAAATCCTTCTGACTGATTATCATCCTGAATTCCATTCAGAAACCCTTTAACAACCGTTCAGCTCTCGCTCTCTTTCAACAGAGATACATCATAAACAGTTGGTTTCTTGTTCAGAAAAACTGTCAATGTTAGCACTTTCAATACAACACAAAAATAGCTTAGAACAACATTCGTTGTATAAAGGTAGCAAACACACTAACCATTAAAAAACATTCTCTCTAGAAGCATAGTTTCCTACATTTCACTTTTCAAAGACTCCTCTGCACTTACAGTTGGCCCATCATCTCCCCTCCAGTCTGGATCCTGATTAGCACCATAATCTGATCACTATGGAGAGAACATGGACCAGCACTAATGCAGCTTATCTCAGATCTGATTTGGACAGTGATTTTGTTCACATATATGAATGATAATAGATTATGTGTCTCAAGGACAAACATTTGTAATGTTATTGAAGGCAGATCCTCCACCCCACCTCCCACAAAGCTAACTGCCATTTTCTCAAACGACTCTCGAAAGACATTGAACAAAATACAAAACTACAAAATTGAATGTACAACTTTTCCCATGCAAAAATAAAAAGCTGATCAGTACCCAAATATATAAACAAGAAGCAAACAGAACAAATAAACAATACATATAAATATCAATACAAAATATTAATATTTGAGAAGTACATACACATTGATGTCTCCGAGCACTCTTGGTCAAATATCACTGGCAGCAACTGTAGCAGAGTGTATGCCAGAGTAGTACAGTTGAGACATGGTTGAATTATGGTTATTGTCCATGTTATGAATTTGTTCATCACTTGTAACTCTTTAATCAAAAGCCAATAGGTATAATGTTAATTGAAATAGGCTGATAATAAGTCAGGATCATGAGTCATACATGCTTATGACAAGTCTTATAATGCATTATTTTTATGGAAACATAATTATCCCTGTTGGCTTTGAATAAACTGTCAGACTAACAGATGAATAACCTTTTCAAATATAACAATTCTCAAAATTTCTCAAAAATGAACACGTTTCGCTAAATTAAGACATCAATGAAACTGCATTCTTATTTACATTCAAGCAGTCTTCTTAAAGAAAACACAATTTAATTCATAGACGTGACATTACCATACACTACATTAAACAAGGTGGGAACTTTACACTCATTTATAGTACAATTTCGAATAAATTATAACTTTTTTAAAGTACCGAACTTTCATTGCTACAATTCACTTTGGCTTCTCTGAGACAATCTGACAGCCATTCGTAATTTTTGCCTTTCTTTTTCTGTGCATAATTAGTTGAATTGAGTTGAACTTTTGATGGCTGTGTAATGTGTTGTTGATGCGTTTCATCCAGCCGTCTGTCTGTATGTGTGTGTGTGCTGGCCCAGGGGTACTGGCCCTAAGCTTGGCTCTCCAGCAGCGCTCGGTGGATCTCCTGGAAGGAAGGTCTCTCCTTGGTGTTCCTCCTCCAACAATTCAGCATGATCTTATACACAGAGTCAGGACACAGCACTGGCTGGGGAAGGTAGATCTATGACACATAGATAATCAGGTACAATACAGTAGAACATACACAGGTCGATGTACAGCAAAAGAGAGTGAGTGTGTGCGTGTGGGTTTCTCTCACCTGTCGTTTCTGGTCCCTGAAGAACTCGCCAGTGTTCTCTATGACCTGCTCGTCAGTCAGCTGGGAGTAAGGCTGCTCGTTACAGAAGGTCAGGGTCTCCCACAGCGTCACCCCAAATGCCCACACATCACTGGCTGTGGTGAACTTTCCCTGGGAGTGAAGAGGCAGAACAACAGACATTAGGCTACGTAAGTTGAGTTCAAATGATTTCTAGTGGCTTAAAAATGGGCTAGTTCAACTGATACCCAAAGCCTTCATTCACTGGCCCATTACAGTAAACATAAGCAATTGAATGTTTTATCAGGGATTGTTATAACTGGAGTGCAGTGTAGTCAGGTTAATAATGTGAATGGTCTGATAGCCAGTGGCCTCATTCCGTGAAGTAAACTGAGGTATCTATTCTATGTATGACCATCAAGGGGGCCCCACGTCTCACCACTTTCCCTCCCTCCCTCCCTCCTCACCAGCAGTATGCTCTCCCAGGACATCCATCGTATGGGCAGCACGGCCCGGCCCTGGATGCGGTAGTAGTCACTGCTGTACAGGTTCCTGCTCATGCCAAAGTCAGCGATCTTGATGGTGTAATTCTTCCCCACCAGACAGTTCCTCGTGGCCAGGTCTCTGTGGACAAAGTTGAGCGAGGAGAGGTACCTCATCCCTGAGGCGATCTGAGTGGCCATGTAGCGCAGGTTACTGTAGCTGTAGCAGAGGAGTGAGAGAAATAGAGGAGAGTAGACACCAGCTGGAATGCGGTTTTAACCAATCAGCATTCAGGATTAGACCCACCCCCGTTGTATAATATCATCACATACCCTTGTAAATGTGTAAATACAAACTATAAATACAAGAAAATCTTCTTACATCACATTTCTACATGTTCTCTTCCCTTTGGCACCGCATCAATGTACTGTATCATGAAGCATGATACATTTTTACAGTTTTGGCATTTCAAAGGGTGAAAATGCCATATGGTGTAACTGTCAGAGGTTGAATTTAAACAACAAAAGTGTTGTGAATTGGTGTAATTCATAACAAAAATTGAAATATTTAACTTTGGCACACATTTACAAGGGTATGTGATGATATTATTCAACGGGGGTGGGTCTGCCAGGCGAAATCGAGCCTCATTAACTAATTGTTATGGATGTATCCAAATAAATGTCACAAGAAAACAGCTTAAACAAATGCAAATGCAGCTACTTTGCTGTTATTCTGGCTGCACTTTTTGACGTGACTAAGTTAGCCGTAGTTGGCTAGCTAGCAGGCAAGGGTTAAGAACGTTGCCAGCCAGTATGGCAATGGAACATTTAGAACGAACGACTGGGTCGCGTCTCTAGCAACCGAACCCATAGAACGAACGACCAGCCGGCTTGGGTAGCAACCCTAGATTTGTGTCGGGACTATATCTTGTGGAAGGATGAAATAGTATGAATAAATTCATCAAAATGACGTTTTTAGAGGCCTCCCGAGTGGCGCAGTGGTCTAAGGCACTGCATCGCAGTGCTAGCTGTGCCACTAGAGATCCTGTTTTGAGTCCAGGCTCTATCGCAGCCGGCCGCGACCGGGAGACCCATGGGGCGGCGCACAATTGGCCCAGCGTCATCCAGATTAGGGGAGGGTTTGGCCGGCAGGGATGTTCTTGTCCCATCACGCACTAGCGACTCCTGTGGCGGGCCGGGCCCAGTGCACGCTGACACGGTCGCCAGGTGTACGGTGTTTCCTCCGACACATTGGTGCAGTTGGCTTCCGGGTTAAGCGGGCATTGTGTCAAGAAGCAGTGCGGCTCGTTTGGGTTGTGTTTCGGAGGACGCACGGCTCTCGACCTTCGCCTCTCCGGAGTCCGTACGGGAGTTGCAGCGATGGGACAATACTGTAACTACCAATTGGATACCACGAAATTGGGGAGAAAAAGGGGTAAAAAAAATATATATATATATATATATATATATATATATATGACAAAAAAAATAAAAAAGAACGAAAAACAATAACAATAATCATTATTTGAATATGTTGGTAACCTGTTGTATAAAAGTGATAATGCCCTCGAACCGTGCCAATATATCCTCCAAACACCAGCTTCTCGGGCATTATCACTTTATTATGAAATATTGTCTAAATATGTACCTAGCAAATAAGAAATGTATTTGAAAAACACTAATATCATATGTCACGACCAACATTAAAATGCAACATTGACTACATTAATAGTTTTTTTTCTCAAAGGGTCATGATATGACATCAAAGCATACTTTGAAGTGGACCCTCCAATTCAGCAGAAAGTTAATGAAATCTGCCACAAATGCTCACAAATTTAGCATCTCTATCATCGGTCATGACAAGGGATCATTTTAAATGTCATATGGTGCGACCAGTAAAAACCTATAAAAATGGTGTATAATTTTAAAATAGTTTATCTGTTATTAAAGATTAAGGTGCATGTAAAAAAAAAACTTTGCCTCGTGACAACCTTTGAAAGTAGAGTTAAAAGCAACTGTGTCAATTATGGCTGTTTTCAGTCTCACCTACCTAGACTGATGATGTCATCTCATTTGCATAGCCAGGTAAACAGAACAGGGGACAAGATAACTTGCAGAGACAGATTTACTGAGAGGCAATTTAGGAGAATTTAGAGTACACATTATCCATTCCGATAGCTGGGCTTATTAGCTATACCATTATACAGGTTACTGTGGATAAAATTACTAGTCTTTAGCTAGCTAGATTATTATGATAAAGCATATTCGCTAGCTACCTTAGCTAGCTTGCTTATTAGCTATAGCTTACAGGCTTAACAACTTGCTTATTAACTAATGTTTTCTAGCTGGTTTGCTAAATAGCTTTCTAGCTAGGTTCAGGGGTGGATATGGGCCGGAACTCTCAGTTCTCCGATCTCCTCTGTGCTTGGGGCTACAACCAAATGGAAAAATGCATGCAATAGGCTCTATCCCTAGCCAGTTCAAGTAGGATCAGACACTGTTTGTTGACACTCCAAGCTGCTAGATGACATGTGTTAGTCAATAGTGTAGGGTAAAAAATATTTCAACCACAAGCTGATGCATTTACCTGCATTAAAATATATATTTGTAAATAAACTATAGAAAGTCTCAATCATTTCAGATTTGTAGTGAGGTGAACTAACCCCCATTTGGTCAAATCTATGTGCGGTATAAATCTGTAGAAATGTCAGTAATAATTTCTCCCTAGCACACCATGTAAATGCCAAATAAATATTTAGCATGTGGGTATGTATGCCTTAAGATCTGCTTGATGACTTCAATAGCTTTCAAAGCCTGCCCTCTGGAATTAAAGGGGCAATCTGGGTTTGGTACAAAACATTTTATCATTTTGATCTCATAGATTATCAATCATTGCCTCCATAGCTCCATCTATGAATTTGAGAGTTGTTACATTTCTCCAGCTGCAGCCCATAGCTATTGACTAATGTGCTGCTTTGTTGTTATTTGAATCCCAGATTCCCCCTTTAAACCTTGTGTCATAGCATTTCAGACAACATGGTGTAACTTTTATTATGCATTCCCAATAGAGTTTTACATTTTTTTTTACAGGAACTTCTATATAGACAGTTCCCCAAAATCAGTTTTACCAGTGAGAACCACAATATGGCTGCATGCAAGATATCATTCATTTGCATTTCTCAATGTGTATGCATCTGAAATAGTCTCTAAATCAGGGTTCGTCAACTAGGTTTGGCCATATTTCTTCTGAGCTAATAGTTGGCGGGCCAGAACATAATTTGTATATAATATTAGCACATATAATTGGTCAACACTACACATTTAACAACATTTTTAACACATCTGATTAGTACATTCGAAATTCAGTGACAATAACATAATAATTTTGATCTGATTACGCTCATAAAATCACCATGTCTCTATTCAATTATTATTTTTGTCTATTTGTCCGTGCGTTGATTGGTGGGGAAAAACAGGTCTACGTAGCCTACTGTAGGCTACACTACTTTTTTAACGTCAACATTGGTTCAGAACAATTAGCTTGATAGCAAGGGAAAATATTGCTCTCAAAAAAGTATTAAAAAAAAGGTGGATAATGAAAATCGAAGTTTCAGGATAGACTGTACAGAGAGATATGCGTTCATTTTACCATATTTTGCCAGTGCCAAGCCAGTGTGTCTTATTTGCAATGAAAATGTCGCTGTTTGGAAATAATTCAATCTCAGACGTCATTATGAATCTAAGCACGGAACTTTCAAAGTGGCCTTCCCGCCACAGACAGAGGCCCGGCGCAGAAACATTGAAGCGTTAACTGCAAACTACACAAACACAGCTTTTTTGGCTGACATATTCTGTCACTTAAACGGGTTAAATCTGCAGTTACAACGAAGAGGGAAAACAGTCGTGGACATGGTGGAAAAACTTGAGGCCTTTACTAGGAAGCTCGAAGTTGTTCGATTTGGACAGAGGGACCAGGGCGCAGCATTGTCACAGAGGTGATGGAAGATTTCATCAAGCAGCTGAGGGACAACTTCTCCACCAGATTTGAAGACTACAGCATGCGCAAGGATATCATTACATTTGTCTGTGATCCTCTCACAGTCCGCATCCAGGTGGAGAATTCTCCAACCTTGTTAAGAAAACGATAACCCTCACCAGTGGCGGCTCCTGAAAAAAATCTCAGGGGGGGGCAATTTTTCTGATGATTTAGGTGACCTACACACATTTTAAAAAAGATATGTCCAGCAACAACATGAAGACAGGGGCAGCATATAAGTCAATACTGATATACACATTACTTGCTTCAAAAAGGCCTCATGGTTGAATTGGAAATATGTGCACCTGAGCATAATTCACAACAAGCAAGCAGGAGCTTTTGATAGAGGCTACTGAAAACATTGATGCAAGTTATTGGTAATAAGAAATTTTTATAGACTTCCATATTCTGCCCTCTTGTATAGATTTGTGAAAATGAACAGTGATAGACATTTTGCCTGAAAACAGAATTTGAAAATAATTTCTAGAAAAGGTAAACACAGCTATCTGTATGGCTTTGTAAAAATGAACAACCATATTCTGGCCAATTGTATAGATTTGTAAATATGAACAACCATATTCTGGCCTATTGTATAGATTTGTAAAAATGAACATGAACAGATTTTTTATTTTTTTTTACTTTAAAAAAAATGAAAAATAACTATTTTAAACAACATCAACTGTGAACTGATTTGGGCGTGTGTGTGTTAAAGAGACAGACAGGGAGGGACAAAGAGAGAGAGAGGCTACATTACTTGTACTGAAACTGTTCTAGCTTGCTGCATGATCAAATTCAGCTGATGCGCATAGCAATGCACGTAATGGGCATTCTTGAAATGCTCCATCGTAAGCTTGCGCAATGAGTTTGACTTTCTCGTCATCGGCAAAAAGACCGTTCAGTCTCTCCAAAAGCACACTGGCGATTGAGACTGAGGTTGATTCCGAGATGGGAAGGAACTCAAAAAAGCGCTCCTGCACTTTGTGGTTGCTATCTATGTACCTCAGCACAAGCACCAGCTGTGTCTGTGTAGAAACGTCCGTGGTCTCGTCAGCTTGGATAGCTACGAAGTTCGCCGACTTCACCTCCTCCACAATATGTTCCCTCATGACCGCTAGCATACACTCCAGTAGCTCGTTTTGAATGGTCTTTGATGTGCCCTTGAAAACTTTAGCATTTTTAAGATGGTCATCAAACACCTCATCTAATTGTGCCACAAAGTTCACAAGTCCAAGAAAAATACCAGGGTTGGTGGAGCCCTCAGTTTCATCTTTGCCTTGCAAAGCTAGCCATCTTGACAGTTGTACGTGAATTGATTGACGCTGCTACCCGCTCTTTTCTTAGTTATGTTCATGGTTACTTATGTTACGTATGACGAAAGCGCGTAAGTGCAAGCCCTCCCGGAACCCATAGAGATTGTATTGAAAGCTCTGATATTTGAGAAAAAAAAATATTTTACATGATAGTCTATGAGAGACTCCTGTGCGATTTTCAACCTGACTGAAATCGCCCCAAAAGGGGCGGGGCCATTTGAAGCACGACTTTAGCCTGATTGGACATTTAGTGGCAGATCAGACGTCTAGATTAGAACACTGAAAACTACTGTTGCCGTGATATAATTGATTAGAAAAAAAATCCCTTCCTTTTGCCGTTTGGCAGTGCGTCGCCCATATCGCCCTAATGAACACACCGCCCCTGACCCTCACTGGATGAGGCCGCATTTCAAACTGAGCTGATTGAATTCCAGACATCAAGCCAAATCAGGAATGCGCTCAGGAGTGCCGAGTCCTTGTGTGCGTTTTGGGTGGAATGCTCAGAGGAATACAGCACAATAAAGAAACTTGCATTTTATGTGCTAACAATGTTTGGATCGACTTACACCTGCGAGTCCTCATTTTCCTCTATGAACGCAATATAGATTCACGACAGGAACCGGCTTTCACATAAGTCAATCGAGGACTGCCTGCGCATCAAAATCACATTGATCTCACCCGACATCCACAAGATCGTGTCCGAGGGAAAATGCAACTTTTCCTATTGAGTAAGTAACTTAGTGGCCTATATGACTGTATTTAGTAAATACTAACATTTTTGTGAGTGCTTATCCAGGGATATTTAGGTCTCAAGCTGACAGTATTTTCTGTTTGTTCTTTCGTTAATGGAGCAGGCTATCCCGAGACTCCCGATACAGAAATCGCCTTTTTTTCCTTGAAATGATTGTTTTACAAAGGATGCTACATTTTTGGCCAGTTGCAATTGTAAGTAGGACTTATAAAAAAAATCCCACTTCTATTAGGCCATATATCTTCTTATTGTGAAAGATGCTGTTAAACCTCATAGCCCAGTGAATTTATTTTATATAGGCTCGGAGGAAATATACTCCAATTAAGCCCTCTTGTTGTTTGTAAAGTCAAATTAAAATGAAGATTATTGTTGAAATGAATTACTCGACTGTTGTAGTTTTTCTCCATCTGTTGCTGTGCAACACTTGCATAACAAGTTAGCTATATTTTCAGCACCAAGCCCTATTCACCTCCTATCAATTGCGCTCCTGTTGCAGCACCACAAAATGGTCCACTGCCTGCTTTATTAGTTGACTGTCTCCTGCATTCTCTCTCCTCATGAATTAAGTTAAAATGTAGCTTTTGCATTATTTAGGTAGGTTAACTTCCTTCTTGGGACATTGGGAGTTTTAGCATCTCTAGTCTGATATTTTTTGGGGGGCTTTGGGGGGCCAAATAATTTTGCTGGCGGGCCAGATTTGACCCGCGGTCCGCCATTTGGGGAACACTGCTCTAAACGATCATATAAAAATATATTTTGTGAGAAATGTACAGAAAATAATGAATATAGCAAATTAAAATGGTATGACATTTTTACAGGACTAAACATGGGGATCTTGTTTAAAAATTAAATTAAACACAATTTCAGATTTCAACTGTCATAAATTCATAGACAAGACCTATGTGAAGAAAATAAATGTACTTAAATGTTAATTCACTTTAATTTTTTTCACTCTTGAAAACCTTTTGTCACATATACAGACTCACTCACACACACACACACACACACACACACACACACACACCCTCCCCCCACCCTCCATCCCCCTACCCTTACCTGACAGTGGGTGCGTTGCTGATGAGCGCTAGCTGTCCCTCAGGTTCATGGCGGGACAGGAACTGGTTGAGGTCTCCATTCTCCATGTACTCTGTGATCATGCAGAGGGGGTCACTGCAGATACACACGGCCAGCAGACGGATGATGTTAGGGTCCTTCAGACGAGACATGATCTTAATCTCCTTCAGGAAGTCGTTCCTGATGATAACACAGGAACAAAGGTTAGAGGTCAGAGGGAAGACTGTGTGAGAGCTTTGATTAATAGATAGGAATATATCTCACAACACACACATTCAAAATGTGTACTGATGCTGGAAGAATCACTCAAAAAAACATGTCTATGTGGACAATACATTTGGGAGCAGCATGTGCAGACATTCACTGTATTCGCTAATTAGGAGTGCGGCCCCCCTCACCTGGCGTTTTTGTTAGCGTCTGCTCTTAGCATCTTAACAGCCACCAGTACTGGCTGGTTGTCACTGATGTCGAAGGAGAAATCCTCATCCATAAACTCCTGCATGCCTTCTGCCTCACACAGGTGGACCTGTAGGGGGACGAAACATGGAGACTCTGATCAACACACTACATCTAATGGTCACTAACAATGGTTCCAAAGAGCCACAAAGGTTGTGTAAGCTTTTTCTCTAGCTTAAATCACCAGATGAATCTATTTAATGACCCTGATCAATGTTCTTTATCTCAGAAGGGCATAAGAAATTAGTTTAATTGATGTACTGTAAATCATTCACAGAATTGATTTCTGTTTACTATGTGATGTCCAGAGAGCTCGAACCTCTCCAAACTGTCCCTCGCCCAGCTTCTCTTTGAAGGTGAGCAGTTTCCTGGGGAACTCTTCCACCGCCACGTCCTTCCCTGACAGCAGGTCCATGGTTAGAGCAGGGACCGCGTACGTGTTGCCCCCAGTTACGCCCTGCAGGTTGACGATGTCTGCCTCGGCGTAGTGAGGGACTCCGTCCTGGGAAAATGTTGCCGTGGGAGCCTTGGAGGCTGTCGCTGCCACCACTGTGCTGGTCAAAGCTGGAACCGGAGAAAAGAGTTGAAGATAGATTCAGCAATATGACATGATAATACACAATAGGGCGACTTCATGCTTACAGAATGAGCAGACATATTTTTTCAACCTTCGTGACCCAACTCTCTCATATGTCTTTTCTGGTAATTTAAACCCTGCCTGTGTGTCCGGTCTACTCACCGGCCTCCTCCGAGGTGTGGGAGAACTCAGGCAGCTTGCGTATCAGTCGTGAAGGCTCCTGGTAGTCAGGGCCCAGGGGGAAGATACGCTCGTAGGTGGAGCTAGACTCCTGCTCGCTGGGTGCTGACGATGATGAAGGGTTGTTGTGGCTGTAGGCGAATGTCTCGCTCTGTAGTGACAGACTAGCAGTTAGTTCATCGTCCAGCATCCGCCGCGAGGCCTAGAATAAAGGATGCTGGGGTGAAGAGACACATCTGACCAGCCCTGATTGATCAACACATGGCAAATTGTAGGATTTTTCTAATATTTTGCGTTTCCTGATAGTAACAAACAGTCACAAACTAACTTTCACATTCAGAGACATGGTGCATCCAAACACTTTGTGGCTCAGATAAAACATGTGTGAACAGGTGGGATCTCTCACCTTCTCCAGCATCTTTTGCCAGACCTGCCTCCAGAGGATGATGACGATGATGGCGACGAGGATGAAGATGATGGCCACCAGGCAGCCAATCAGAATTCTGGTGTTGCTGTCGTCTATTTTGTGGGTGGGGTCATCCCCTGGGGAGGGGATAGGGGAAGACACCATTCGATTGGACAATAGAATTAAAGCAGGAAGTGGGTTTCGGCCACAGCCATTGCTCACGGGTGGGAGTGTGTGGTAAAAGAGGTAAAAACGGATAAAGCGTGTGCGCAATGCATGTGTAGTGGGCACTGACCTGGTTGAGTGCTGGTGGGAGGGCCACCGCCAGTCTTGGGGGGAGCCAGGGTAGTATTGTACATGGCTGTGTCTGGAAGAGAATAGACAGACGTAAATCACAACAAAGAACTGATAATACTTCACAAATGAATATTCAAACGGAACAAGGTGTGTTTTCTCTACAGCACATGATTTGGAGGTGATCTCAGGTGTGTGTGTGTGTAAACATTTACCTGACTGGAAGGTGATTTCGCTAAACATCATCCAGGAGTCAGCGAAGTAGAAATGGCACTTGATAGCACTGGCCATGTGATTGGCCAGAGAGACGGTGACGAATCGGGCGCTGGGATTGACATCGTCCACCACAGGGCTGAAGGAAAGGGGCGTGGCCTCCCAGTCAGCCTCGGAACGGAAGTAACACACCACCTGGCGGAATGCCTTGATATGATGCATGAACATGTTGTTACAGTGCACCTAGAGACAGAGAAACAGAGAGAGATGGGGGAGCAAGAGGGGAATATGTTGTAAGAGTGAAACTACAGTCAACCTGCTAGAAAAATGTGTTCTAGTGATTGGAAAAAGGGTCAAGAAGCTGAAAGATTTAGAACTGTAATGCCTGTTATTTGGTCATAAAAATCCCCTGCTCCCCTTACATATTGTAAATAACAACTGGGAGATAACAGCCCCTGACACCTACACCCACCCACCCACACCTTCATGGTGGTGAAGTTGCGTGCGCGGTCGAACTCGAACATGATCTCCACGTATCCGTTGGGGAAGCTCTCGTTGGTCCAACCTACGTAGTCGTAGCCAGGCCACACATTGTAGACGTGGCTGTGGGTGAAGTCATCTAATCCACACATCCCATCAGTCAGCTGGCCCAGCCCCTCCGTCATACTGGAGACGGAGAAGAAAGAGAGAAGAGGAGATGAAGATAGAGTTCAGAGTTAGAGTATTTTGAGGTAGTCAAAATACAAACTAAAAATGTGTTTTCGGGGTGAACCAGAGAGTCTGTGTGAACTATCCTTAAGGAGACCTGACAACGTGTAAACGACTAATTGACAACCTTGCTTGACACACAATAATCGCTATTTTCATGTTTAATTACCAAGTATTTATTTTACAACACACAATATTTATTTTGTGAAAGGTAAGGTTGAGAGACAAACTATTCCGCTATCTGTTTATTCAGCTTCCCTCCACCCACCACTAGGTGGTAGCATCATCTTTTCCACATTCAATATCTCATCTTGGCAGTGGTATAAAAACCCGAGCCATTTTCTCTTCTCAGACTACATTAACAGACTCAAACTCAGAGAGAGAGAGAGGGAGAGAAAGAGAAGCAGAGAGAGAAAGAGAGATAGAGTTCTATAGCAGAGACAAACTGAGGGCAGCATCATGGAGGAAATTATTCAGACCACAGTGACTCAAACACTAACACATAAAGGCAGCAAGGATACCCACACAGTCATTTATGTTCTCAAGAAGTCAAGTTTTTGTCCAAAGACACTGACTCAAACTCTCCCACGCGTTCATGCACCAGAAGCCATGTGTGGGTGTAATTGTCTCTGTGTGTGTTCGTAACACTCCAGTGCATAACTGTGCAGAGAAGCGTGCTTGTGTGTGTGTATGTAAGTTTGTGTGTGTACGCGTGACAAAACCACAGTGACACATGCCATTGCGCTGTCTACATCCTGCCGTAACTACAGCAACCAGGCAATAACAGGGCCAGCGTGGAACCACAACTCCGAGATTGGTGAAGGAAGCACAAAAGGAGGAGAGGAAGAACAGAGAAGGAGGTTGGATAAACCGAGAGAGGAGGGATACATTAAATCAAAACTAATTGTATTAGGTCACATGCGCCGAATACAACAGGTGTAGACCTTACAATGAAATGCTTACTTACAAGCCCTTAACCAACAATGCAACTTTAAGAAAAATAAGTGTTAAGTAAAAAATATATACAAATAATAATAAAAAAGGATGAAAGAGCAGCAGTAAAATAACAGTAGGCTATATACAGGGGGTCCCGGTACAGAGTCAATGGGCGGGGGCACAGGTTAGTCGAGGTAATTGAGGTAATATGTACATGTAGGTAGAGTTAAAGTGACTATGCATAGCTAATAAACAGAGAGTAGCAGCAGCAACAACAAAGAGGGAGTGGGGGGGGGGCAATGCAAAAAGTCTGGGTAGCCATTTGATTAGCTGTTCAGGAGTCTTATGGCTTGGGGGTAGAAGCTGTTAAGAAGCCTTTTGGACCTAGACTTGGCGCTCCGGTACCGCTTGCCGTGCGGTAGCAGAGAGAACAATCTATGACTAGGGTGGCTGGAGTCTTTGACAATTTTTAGGGCCTTCCTCTGACACCACCTGGTATAGAGGTCCTGGATGGCAAGAAGCTTGGCCCCAGTGATGTACTGGGCCGTATGCGCTACCCTCTGTAGTGCCTTGCGGTCGGAGGCCGAGCAGTTGCCATACCAGGCGGTGATGCAACCAGTCAGGATGCTCTCGATGGTGCAGCTGTAGAACTTTTTGAGGATATGAGGACCCATGCCAAATCTTTTCAGTCTCCTGAGGGGGAATAGGCTTTGTCGTGCCCTCTTCCTGACTGTCTTGGTGTGTTTGGACCATGATAGTTTGTTGGTAATGTGGACACCAAGGAACTTGAAGCTCTCAACCTATCCACTACAGCCCCGTCGATGAGAGTGGGGGCGTGCTTGGTACTCTTCTTTTTCCTGTAGTCCACAATCATCTCCTTTGTCTTGATCACGTTCAGGGAGAGGTTGTTATACTGGCACCACACGGCCAGGTCTCTGACCTCCTCCCTATAGGCGGTCTCAACGTTGTTGGTGATCAGGCCTACCACTGTTGTGTTGTCGGCAAACTTAATGATGGTGTTGGAGTCGTGCCTGGCCATGCAGTCATGGAGGGGACTGAGCACGCACCCCTGAGGGGCCCCCGTGTTGAGTATCAGCGTGGCATATGTGTTGTTACCTACCCTTACCACCTGTTGGGCGGCCCGTCAGGAAGTCCAGGATCCAGTTGCAGGGGGAGTTGTTTAGTCCCAGGGTCCTTAGCTTAGTGATGAGCTTTGAGGGCACTATGGTGTTGAACGCTGAGCTGTAGTCAATGAACAGCATTCTCACATAGGTGTTCCTTTTGTCCAGGTGGGAAAGGGCAGTGTGGAGTGCAATAGAGATTGCATCATCTGTGGATCTGTTGGGGCGGTATGCAAATTGGAGTGGGTCTAGGGTTTCTGGGATAATGGTGTTGATGTGAGCCATGACCAGCCTTTCAAAGCACTTCATGGCTACAGACGTGAGTGCTACGGTTCGGTAGTCATTTAGGCAAGTTACCTTAGTGTTCTTGGGCACAGGGACTATGGTGGTCTGCTTGAAACATGTTGGTATTACAGACTCAGTCAGGGACAGGTTGAAAATGTAAGTTTAGACACTTGCCAGTTGGTCAGCGCATGCTTGGAGTACACGTCCTGGTAATCTGTCTGGCCCTGCGGCCTTGTGAATGTTGACCTGTTTAAAGGTCTTACTCACATCAGCTATGGAGAGCGTAATCACACAGTTGTCCGGAACAGCTGACGCTCTCATGCATGCTTCAGTGTTGCTTGCCTCGAAGCGAGCATAGAAGTAATTTAGCTCGTCTGGTATGCCCGTGTCACTGGGCATCTCACGGCTGTGCTTCCCTTTGTAGTCTGTAATAGTTTGCAAGCCCTGCCACATCCGACAAGCGTCGGAGCCGGTGTAGTACGATTCAATCTTAGTCCTGTATTGACGCTTTGCCTGTTTGATGGTTCGTCGGAGGGCATAGCGGGATTTCTAATAAGCGGCCAGATTAGAGTCCCGCTCCTTTATATTTTTGTGTATTTTACCCCCTTTTTCTCCCCAATTTCGTGGTATCCAATTGGTGGTTACAGTTTTGTCCCATCGCTGCAACTCCCGTATGGACACGAGAGGCGAAGGTCGAGAGTCGTGCATCCTCCGAAACACAACCCAACCGAGCCGCACTGCTTCTTAACAAAGTGCCCGCTTAACTCGGAAGCCAGCCGCACCAACATACACCTGGCGACCAAGTCAGCGTGCACTGCGCCCGGCCCGCCACAGGAGTCGCTAGTGCGCGACGGGACAAGAACATCCCTGCCGGCCAAACCCTCCCCTACCCTGGACAACGCTGGGCCAATTGTGCGCCGCCCCATGGGTCTCCTGGTCGCGGCCGGCTGCGACAGAATCTGGACTCGAACCAGGATCTCTAGTGGCACAGCTAGCACTGCGATGCAGTGCCTTAGACCACTGCGCCACTCGGGAGGCCAGAGTCCCATTCCTTGAAAGCGGCAGCTCTACCCTTTAGCTCAGTGCGGATGTTGCCTGTAATCCATGGCTTCTTGTTGGGGTATGTACGTACGGTCACTGTGGGGACGACATCATCGATGCACTTATTGATGAAGCCATTGACTGATGTGGTATACTCCTCAATGCCATCGGAAGAATCCCGGAACATATTCTAGTCTGTGCTAGCAAAACAGTCCTGTAGCTTAGCATCTGCATCATCTGACCACTTCTTTATTGACCGAGTCACTGGTGCTTCCTGCTTTAGTTTTTGCTTGTAAGCAGGAATCAGGAGGATAGAGTTATGGTCAGATTTGCCAAATGGAGGGCGAGGGAGAGCTTTGTACGCATCTCCGTGTGTGGAGTAAAGGTGGTCTAGAGTTTTTTTCCTCTGGTTGCACATTTAACATGCTGGTAGAAATGACGTAAAACGGATTTAAGTTTCCCTGAGCGTTTTCCTGTTTGCTTATGGCCTTATGCAGCTCATTGAGTGTGGTCTTAGTGGCAGCATCGGTTTGTGGTGGTAAATAGACAGCTACGAAAAATATAGATGAAAACTATCTTGGTAAATAGTGTGGTCTACAGCTTATCATGAGATACTCTACCTCAGGCGAGCGAAACTTCGAGACTTCCTTAATATTAGATTTCATGCACCAGCTGTTGTTTACAAATATACACAGACCGCCACCCCTTGTCTTACCGGAGGCAGCTGTTCTATCTTGGCGATGCAGCGTATATCCCGCCAGTTGTATGTTATCCATGTCGTTGTTCAGCCACGACTCGGTGAACCATAAGATATTACAGATTTTTATGTCCCGTTCGTAGGATATCCGTGATCTTAGTTAGTCTATTTTGTTATCCAATGATTGTACGTTGGCTAATAGGACTGATTGTAGAGGCAGACTACACACTCGCCGTCGGCACCCTGACCTATGTCCCCGATATCTAAGTCCCTTCTCATCTGAATGACGGGGATTCAGAAAATCCTTTGCGTCCGACTCGTTAAGAAAACATCTTTGTCCAGTATGAGGTGAGTAATCGCTGTACTAATATCCAGAAGCTCTTTTCGGTCATAAGAGATGGTGGCAGAAACATTATGTACAAAATAAGTTACAAATAACGCGAAGAAACTCACACAATAGCACAATTGGTTAGGAGCCCGTAAAACGGCAGCCATCTCCTTCGGCGAGAGGCAGAATGAAAAGGAGACAGAATAACGATAAGGAGATGAAGAAAAAGAGAAAGGAGGAGGAAGATGACAAGGGAGGATGAGAGGGAAAAGGAGTTATGCACACCCACCTGTGGATGACGGCTCCATCGTACACCGAGTCGTTGAGGTGGACAGGCTGGCCCTCTAGTCTCATCTGTTCTCCTGCTGGAGCGTTGTAGGACACCAGACCGTCTGATAGAGAGAGGGACTCTGTATTAGCCCATTGAGCTAAAACTTAAGCACTGAGTTTGCCGAACTCTGTGTAAAGGATGTCACGCTGTTTTCTTAGCGAGTACCACTTCCTCCTGATTGCGCTCACACCGAAGCTCGAACCCAGGATCTCTGCCTTGCTAGCACACGTGACCGCCCTCCTGAAACGTCTTACCAGTCGCCGCCACGTGAAAGGCTAGCAATTCGGCGGTGTAAGTGGCGACACTTCAGGCTGAGGAGTAAGTTTCACACATCCCCATGTGCTACATCTTTCTACCTATGGTTCAGAGTAGGGCGCTTCTCCACCTCTCCCTCTCTCCTCCCTCTGTCTTACCGAGCCATTCACAGCCGTAGAGCTCCACCCTCATGCAGACGTTCATAGAGTGGTCTGAGACGGGCATGAACCTCACGAAGCGGGCGATGATCGGAGGCTCCAGGTCCTTCAGCATGATGTCATATGCATTCCTGTTCCCCTCAATGACCTATAGCCATGTCACCCACAGATAATAATCAATCAATCAATTAGCCTAAATAATAAGTAATAACTCACACATTCCAGTTCCCTTAACCACTTAGATTGACGTCACACATCACCAATATTACCATTATCAATCAATATTTTATGATCAACACTTTTATATTCCTGTCACTGTCAACCAATAGTCAACTTCATAACTGATTGATTACCTGTTTGCCCTGCCTGTTCCTCCAGGAGATCCAGCGGCTGCCGTCACGGCTGTATTTGATCTTGTACATCTGGGCGAACTCGTTGCCGATGCCCCCTGCGTGGCGGCCCTGTGTGCCCACCAGGGTGATGAAGTGGAGGGAACGCAGGTCTATCTGGAGGAACTCCTTCAGGCTGTCTGGTTCCACGGTTATCTCTGGACACCACGCACCATCACCCTCCTCAAAGTCCAACCTAAAGAGAGGGAGGAGAGGGGAAGTAGAGGGAGAGAGGGCGATAACACATAGAAAAAAGGATAGTGAGAATGAGTGAAAGGGAGGCAGGAGTACAGAGAGAGAGAGAGAGAGAGAGAGAGAGAGAGAGAAAGGGTGGAGGGAAAGGAGAGAGAGGAAGATAGGAAGGGATGGAGTGTGAGAGAAAGGAGAGGTGAGTGGAAAGTGAGTGTGGTGACTGGATGTCAGTTCATACAGCCTATTAAACAAATACCTTTGCTGTAAATGAATGTTAAAGTGTTAATTTAGTGCTGAGCTGGCAAGGGAGAAGGAAGGCTAGGTCAGAATAAAAAGAACATAGATTACATCATTATCTTCCTTACACTGAGTGCAGGCCACCCACACTCTCCAACACACACTAATTTGCACACACACACGCACAATCACTCTCTCTCTCGGTTTCTTTCTCTCTTGCTCTTTCCAGGCTTAACCATAACAAGCTGAGAGTGGGAATTGATACGCAGTTTATTAATAACCCACAAACACGGACACATACTCTTGAAAACTTTTGTGTGTGAGTGTATACGAGTGTTCATGTGTGTAGTTGTTGGAGCGCCTGCATGTGTCCTGTCTACTAAATTGAAGTTGAGATGTATGTATGTATACACTGAGTGTACAAAACATTAGGAACACATGCTCTTTCCATGACATAGACTGACCAGGTGAATCAAGGTGAAAGCTATGATCCCTTATTGATGTCACTTGTTAAATCCACTTCAATCAGTGTAGATGAAGGGAAGGAGACAGGTTAAAGAAGGATTTTTAAGCGTTGAGACAATCGAGACATGGATTGTGTATGTGTGCCATTCAGAGGGTGAATGGGTAAGACAAAAAATGTAAGTGCCTTTGAACGGGGTATGGTAGTAGGTGCCAGGCGCACCGGTTTGAGTGTCAAGAACTGCAACGCTGCTGGGTTTTTCACGCTCAACAGTTTTCCATGTGTATCAAGAATGGTCCATCACCCATAGGACATCCCGCCAACTTGACACAACTGTGGGAAGCATTGGAGTTAACATGGGCCAGCATCCCTGTGGAACACTTTCGACACCTTGTAGAGTCTATGTCCTGACGAATTGAGGCTGTTCTGAGGGCAAAAGGGGGTGCAACTCAATATTATGTTTTGTAGACTCAGTGTATGTGTGTGTGCATGCGTGTGTGTATACAGTACCTGCCGTATCTAGCAGCAGTAGACTCAGACCACTGACTGGAGGCTGAGATGTCTTCATCCTGAATCTGCCCTTCTGACATCCCCAGAGGGTACCGACACACACCTACAACACAAGACGGCTTTTAGTACACACACATGCAAACACACAGTCACGCACACACCCACACACGTCCACACATAAACATGCGCTCAAGTATGACCGACCCGTTATTGAAACAATGCAAAGCATAGACGTTAGGAGCTAACACAAGCAAAGTTACTAGTCACGCGAGCATGGTTCACTGGACCACCTGCGCTACACCGAGGTGTGTGGTGGTAACTCTTACTGAGCTCTCAGACATAAACACACAGTCTGTATTGACCTGGATCATCTGTCTAATCTCCTCCACCTGGTGCCATGGTTTTAAATACTATACTATATACTGGGTTTTAATCATAACTCCCCCAGCCCAGCCCAGTCAGACCAACCACAGTGGTGGGTTCTATAAACCATAGACCTTCAGACATTATTAATTATTATTAATTATTATAAACCATAGACATACACCACCCTACTCCCTTCTTCTAAAATCAAAACTAATCCCCCCTTCTGTCGAGTCATCACATTCTGAAATTGAGAGAGAGAGGTGGCCGTTTAGTCAGTGTGGGTACAAAAACACATCCCCTCTCCCCAGCACTAAGAGTGTGGTTGCTTTATTGAAATAAAGAGCAAGGATCCGTTCAACCTCTCTGCCAGTGCAAACATAAGGGGTAGCACGTAGTGCGTGTGTGTATGTGTGTTAGAGAATACCCCACTGCTCCTGTGTGGTCTTTCCCCTGTAGCAGTGAGGAGCGATCAAAGGTAACTGTGGGCGTTTGAACATTTCATCCTGCTCACTGTGATCCGGTGGGCTAGCGGGTAACTACTCGTGACATAGAAGAGATGGTATCTTTTAACTTTTACAAGCCTGAAATATCATTTCCTTACTTTTGTTGCTGTTTCTGGGAGTAAAAATAGAAGGTGATTTTTCCATCAATATTATCCCAGGGCTGGGTGTATAAGGACTATTTATTGAGGTTTATAATAATCACTGGCCATATCATTGCTTCAACTGTCTTCTCTACTCAGTAGAAAACTGATGCTAACAATTAACTTGGAGACAACACGACCAATGTCTTCGCTGCTTTCCGGCTGAACACTTCATCAAACTGTCTGTATGTGTGTGTGTATACTGTAGTTTCTACAGTGTGTGTGATAGCGCAGGGTCAAGCTGGTCAGTATGAGTGGCAGAGGAAGTACAAGGGAACAGACAGACAGACAGACAGACAGACAGACTACCTGTATGTTTATGTGTGTGTATCCTGAAGTGTACAGAGTGTGTGATATCTTGGGGTCAGGCTGGTAACAGGGAGTGGAGGAGGAAGTGCAGGCCAGGGAGAGACTCTCCCTTCAGCATGGCCCCTCAGCTCAGCTCCGTCTGACACACAGGAAAGTCTTTGTGAAGCTGCCAGTAACAGCACACACAACGCTCAAGGCCTTTCTGTCCTTCCTCACTTTTTTATCCTTTCTTTCTGTCCTCCCTCCCTCTTCCAAATGTTTGCTTAAAAGTCAATATGGGGAAACCTCTCAGGGTTCATCCTGGCAGTGACGGTGAGACTCACGCCAGAAACAGATCCGTCCCAAAACAAAAAACTATTCCAGATGTGAGACCACCTTCTCCTCCGCACCGCCCCCTTTCCTCCCTCCCATTCTCCTGTCTTTATCTTCTCCTGTCCTCCTCTCCTGTCCTCCCTCCCCCATCTCCCCCCTCCCTCACGCCTAGACAGACATGTCAGCCATAATCATCACACACTTCTCATATTTTCAGTCTATTAGTGGTAACCTTGGTAACGTAATTGCAATCAAATGTGATAACATCTGCAATTCCTCCAATAATAATGTCAGCTTTGACTCATGTGTTGTATTTGGCAACATTTCATTGGCTCTCCAGGCATCTCTGAGACTCCATAAGCGAGCAGTGAGCAAAACATCCATAAATTTTTTTACAACAGTTTACTAAACTCTGGTTAATTAATAAAGTTTAATTCAACTTGATTCACACTGTAGATTATAATACAGTGTGCACAGTACTCTTTGCACAGATCTGTGCAGTTTTTTTCCATGATTAAAATGCTGCGCTTAAAGGTCGACTTTGGGCAAACCCCCAAAAATAACAGCTTTAAACTGTATAACTGATCAATGCACCATCATACCATGTTTGAAAATTGAGAAAGAAGCAGAGTTGGACCGTTTTTCGTGCCGAAAGTCGACCTTTAATATATGAGTGGTGGAAGTTGGGCTAGTTGACCATAGTACCGGTGTAGGATCTTAATTTGATCACCCTGTTGCAGGAGAACTTTCCTACAATGCAGGACATTTCTAACTTGTAGTGTGTTTAAGGTTTAAAAAGGCTTCTGAAGTTTGTCATTTCTACTTTGAAATTTCAGAATTGATTTTCCCTTACGAAAAATGCATCAATCCCTACAAAAATGTCCATTAATTATAATCCACATAATAATTCACATTTCCTGTTGCTGCAGGATTATTTTCCTGCTGTAGCAAACTGGCTCAAATTAAGATCCTACATCTGTATTTCACCACTGGTCTGTGAGTGAAAGAGGAGAAACTTGAGTCCATTCACATACAGGTGTCCACTGCAAACAGAGGCAGGGAGAAAGAGAACCAGAGAGAGAGAAAGAGAGAAAAATAGGGGGAGACTAGGCTTGACTTTGCATGCATTAACAGAGCAACTGATTGTTGTTTTCAGACTAGAATAACTGAAAAACCACAACATACTTGATATTGCATGAATGAAGCGTGTCATATTAGTGTCACAGCAGGACACAAATACAACAGAATGAAACTCTGAACAACCACATTATGTGGGATTCACTTGGTACAAAAATAAAACTGATCCATAATAAGGTAATTTTCCATTAACTACAGCCAGACATATCCATTGGCTCAGTCCAGAGACAGTAGAGGAGAAAGCAGAGAAAGAATCTGTCATTACCTTGAATGTAATTGGTGAAAATAAGTCATTATCAGTGGCTCAGACCACCACATCCTAAACTAAAGCATGCAACAAAGGAGGAGAGAGAGAGAGAGAGAGAGAGGTGTTTTTCAGTGCGCTGGATGAACCTCTCTCCTAAATGTTGGTTTGTGGCGTGTTTATCTAGCTTACCCTCAGGGGTGACTCATGGGGCACTTGTGAGGACTTACCATACTTGTGAGGACTTTTTGGGGACCAACAATAGATTCCCATTCAAAATCCTATTTTCCCTAACCCCTAACCCTTAACTTTACCCCAAACCCTAACTCCTAACCCTAATTATAACCCTTAACCTAACCCCTAAGACTAAAATAGCCTGTGAGGACCAGCAAAATGTCCTCTTATCTCAGAAGTTTAGTTGGTTTACTATTCTTGTGAGGCCTTCTGGTACTCACAAGTATAGTAAAACGTGTACACACACACACCATCTAAAAATAAAATATCACCTCTGAAAAGGTGGAAAAATACCAGCCTTGTGTGGAGAGAGAGAGAGAGAGAGAGCGAAGAAAGAGAGCGCGAGAAAGAGAAGAGAAAAAAAATGCTTTTATTGCCACATACATCAGATAGGTGCAGTGAAATGTGTTGTTTTACAGGGTCAGTCATAGTAGTACGACGCACCTGGAGCAAATTAAGGTTTTTCACCTTGTCAGTACGGGTATTCGAATCAGCGACCTTTTGGTTACTGGCCCAACGCTCTAACCACTAGGCTACCTGCTGCCCAAATAGAGAGAGCTGGACGAACCCTCTCACATCCCAACTGGCTCATACTCTTACAGGTCACACATACACGTAAGCACACACACACACACACACACACACACACACACACACACACACACACACACACACACACACACACACACACACACACACACACACACAGTGGCTCCTTTCCCTCCCTCACCCCTTTTATTTCTCTGTGCTCATGCTCTGGCCAGTGAAAGGCAGGCTTGTTTCATAGTGTTTGCGGTCTAACCACAAGCTCCAAACACACACACACACACACGCACAGTACTATGATATTATAGTCAATTTTGTCCTTGGCCATCTTGTGTAAACGGTCTCAAAGCCTTTCTATTGTATTATGATGACAGCAATATCTTCATCACAATGGCTGTACCCAGCCTTAAATCACGGGACGATCTGACCTTGGTGGCAGTTTATAATTGTGTGTGTGTGTGTGTGTGTGTGTGTTGTGTATGGAAAGTATGTGGTTAATGCATTCCAGACATACTGACAGCAGGAAAGTATATTGAAATGGCCTTCCCATGTGTATTTGCTGGGATTGTTGTTGACCACTCAGAAGTGGTGGAGTGCAGAGTACTAACGCACCTGAACATGGCCAAAGTTCATTTAAATTCATGCAACAAAATGTTCTAAATCCCAAATATGCCCCATTGTGGGAGAATCATTTTGACGGCGCGTGAGAGAGAAATCATAATTATTTACAGATTTCAAATCTTCTAAACTGGACAAAGATCTCTGAAACACAAGAGAATGGATGAGGGAATTGTGCATCTGTCCGTCCCTTGTCACTCTACAGTTTTGCTATGAGTCTCGTTGACTCAATCACAGGTCTTACTGGGTCTAACTATCATTCTGCTGCATGGATGGAGAGGAAAAAAACAGAAGGCAGGAAATATGCATTGCTGAATTTAGTAGCACTGAGATGCATGTTGATGCCAACTTTCCCCTGTTTAAAATTCCTGAGCAGTGCAGTTATACCATCTCTGTCTTTCCCATTTCCATTCTGAGTGGGCGACATGCTTTCACTGTAGAGTAGGAGCCATAGAGACTGGAATAAGTCTGGAGTAGAGATGGAGAAATAGAGATGGATTCAGGTTGGGATAAGACTGGACTGTAGATCAAGTAATAGGGATAGACTAAAGCTGTATACGGTCAAGCTGATCCACTCTGCTGTATCTCCGGAGCACATCTGGTAAACCAGGGCAGAGACCTCTAGCAACAGAGATGACGAGATGTAGACAGGCCTGAAAACAACCACAGCACCCACCACTTCACTGCTCTGTCCCATTGGAGAGAACACCCATTTTTTATAAACCTACTCTCTCTGTCTGCCAATATAGCAACATGCTAGTCTTACAGATCAGCCACACTGTAGGCTGTAAAATACACGCATGAACGGAGAGAAGGGTGTGTCCCAGTGGAGGCTCCTCAGAGGAGGAAGGGGAGGACCATCCTCCTCAGTGAATTTCATAAAAATAGAAATGGTAAAACATTTAAAACGTTTTCCTTTTTAGATAAAACTATACTAAATATAATCACATACACTACCGTTCAAAAGTTTTAGAACACCTACTCATTCAAGGGTTTTTCTTTATTTTTTACTATTTTCTACATTGTTTTATAATAGTGAAGACATCAAAACTATGAAATAACATATATGGAATCATGTAGTAACCAAGAAAAGTATTAAACAAATCAAAATATATTTTATATTTGAGATTCTTCAAATAGCCACCCTTTGCCTTGATGACAGCTTTTCACACTCTTGGCATTCTCTCAACCAGCTTCATGAGGTAGTCACCTGGAATGCATTTCAATTAACAGGTGTGCCTTCTTAAAAGTTAATTTGTGGAACTTCTTTCCTTCTTAAAGCGTTTGAGCCAATCAGTTGTGTTGTGACAAGGTAGGGGGGGTATACAGAAGATAGCCCTATTTGGTAAAAGACCAAGTCCATATTATGGCAAGAACAGCTCAAATAAGCAAAGAGGAACGACAGTCCATCATTACTTTAAGACATGAAGGTCAGTCAATACAGAAAATTTCAAGAACTTTGAAAGTTTCTTCAAGTGCAGTTGCAAAAACCATCAAGCGCTATGATGAAACTGGCTCTCATGAGGACCGCCACAGGAATGGAAGACCCAGAGTTACCTCTGCTGCAGAGGATAAGTTCAATAGAGTTAACTGCACCTCAGAAATTACAGCCCAAATAAATGCTTCACAGAATTCAAGTAACAGACACATCTCAACATCAACTGTTCAGAGGAGACTGTGTAAATCAGGCCTTCATGGTCGAATTGCTGCAAAGAAACCACTACTAAAGGACACCAATAAGAAGAGACTTGCTTGGGCCAAGAAACACGAGCAATGGACATTAGACCGGTGGAAATTTGTATTTTGGTCTGGAGTCCAAATTTGAGATTTTTGGTTCCAACCGCTGTGTCTTGTGAGACATGGTGTGGGTGAATGGATGATCTCTGCATGTGTAGCTCCCACCGTAAAGCATGGAGGAGGATGTGTTATGGTGTGGGGGTGCTTTGCTGGTGACACTGTCTGTGATTTATTTAGAATTCAAGGCACACTTAACCAGCATGGCTAGCACAGCATTCTGCAGCGATACGCCATCCCATCCATTTTGGGTTAGTGGGACAATCATTTGTTTTTCAACAGGACAATGACCCAACACACTTACAGGCTGTGTAAGGGCTATTTTACCAAAAAGGCGAGTGGTGGAGTGCTGCATCAGATGACCTGGCCTCCACAATCCCCCGACCTCAACCAAATTGAGATGGTTTGGGATGAGTCAGACCGCAGAGTTAAGGAAAAGCAGCCAACAAGTGCTCAGCACATGTGGGAACTCCTTCAAGACTGTTGGAAAAGCATTCCAGGTGAAGCTGGTTGAGAGAATGCCAAGAGTGTGCAAAGCTGTCATCAAGGCAAAGGGTGGCTATTTAAAGAATCTCAAATATAAAATATATTTTGATTTGTTTAACACTTTTTTGGTGACTACATGATTCCATATGTGTTATTTCATAGTTTTGATGTCTTCACTATTATTCTACAATGTAGAAAATAGTAAAAAATAAAGAAAAACCCTAGAATGAGTAGGTGTTCTAAAACTTTTGACCGGTAGTGTATAGTACTGAAAGCATAAAATGTGGTGAGTAGTTGACTCAAAAAAAGAGAAAGACAATAGTTCAACAGTTTTTAACAAATTAATTTCTTCCAAAATGAAGGAGAAGCAAGAGAGAGACAGAGTCATTTTATTTCACTTTCAGTTTCACTTAGGCCTACTTAGCTAGCAAATGCAGCTAGCTAGTTTAGCCTACTCAAAACACCCTGTTCAAACAGAGGGATGCTTTGTTAGCTAGCTGGCTATGACTATCCAACACAACACTGGAACTCTTCCAAGTCATGGTAAGCTTTTGGTTTTACTACAGTGCATTCGGAAAGTATTCAGACCCCTTGACTTTTTCCACATTATGTTACGTTACAGCCTTATTCTAAAATGGATAAAATAATACAATAATCCTCATCAATATACACATAGTACCCCATTAATGACAAAGCGAAAACTGAAATACCTTATTGGACAGTAACAGTTGGAAGTACCATGTAACAATGTGTAAATGCAATGTCAATACACTGCACCTATGTAACTACCATGCAAATGCATAGGGTTTTGGATCCTTAGGTGAAGTGGTAGTGTGTTATTGAAGAGAAAGGCAGAGGGGTGAAGAGTGCAATATGGACTTTACAGAGTTAAAGCTGGAATCCTTAATGGTGTAACTGCCACCTTCCAACAGGACAATGACCCTAAGCACACAGCCAAGACAATGCAGGAGTGTGGTCCTCCGTAGCTCAGCTGGTAGAGCACGGCGCTTGTAACGCCAAGGTAGTGGGTTCGATCCCCGGGACCACCCATACACAAAAATGTATGCACGCATGACTGTAAGTCGCTTTGGATAAAAGCGTCTGCTAAATGGCATATTATTATTATTATTATTATTATAGAGTGTCTTCGGGACAAGTGTCTGAATGTCCTTGAGTGGCCCAGCCAAAGCCCGGACTTGAACCCGATCAAACATCTCTGGAGAGACCTGAAAATAGCTACGCAGCTTGCGAGGATCTGCAGAGAAGAATGGGAGAAACTCCCCAAATGCAGGTGTGCCAAGCTTGTAGTGTCATACCCAAGAAGACTCGAGGCTGTAATCGCTGCCAAAGGTGCTTCAACAAAGTACTAATTAAAGGGTCTGAATACTTATGTAAATATAATATTTCAGTTTTTTATTTTTTAGTAAATGTGTAAACATATTTAAAAACGACTGTTTTTGCTTTGTCATCATGGGGTATTGTGTGTAGATTGCTGAGGATTAAAAATAAATCCACTTTAGAATAAGGCTGTAATGTAACAAAATGTGAAAAAAGTCAAGGGGTCTGAATACTTTTCGAGTGCACTGTAATTTATTGCCACCGGGGCACGCCGGTGTAAGTGCTAAACTGCTTACTGACTGTACGCTGTAATGTTACTGCATGATTGTAGCGGGTTTACTAACGCGTTAGTTCTTTTAGCTATGTTGACTATGTAGTTACTTTAGCTAATATGGTGACAACGATGTAGGCTGTGTGTAGCGGTTATGATATGGTTTGGAACGTTTTTTTGCGCCTGGTCACATACAGCTGATGTGTTGTACATTAAAGTCCACAAGTGAAGGGAAAAGGTGAGAGGAGGAGAGCGCATAAATGCGAGAAGGAATACAACGTGGCTGCTATGAAAGTGAACTGTGTTTACGTGTGATCAGGAGAGTATTCATTCCGTCGATTCTGTTGAAAAACATTTCTTAAACGGAAGGAAACAGAACAAAACGAGTATAAACATACCTGAATTTGTCCAATAGAAATTCTTGTTTGCAACTGTTGGACTAATGATTACACTCTATATCAGCTCGATGCAGGCAAGAGCGTGCAAGGCGGTATTGAATATGTCAATGTCTATCCATGTGTCACCGCCTGTCACCTCAAATTTTTCTCTCGACCTGTGTGCACCTACGTTTTAAAAACGTTCATTCATAGGCTAGGTTGTAGCAACCTCATGATGGGTATAGGGAAAATGTGAGTATCATGTAGTAGCCTAAACCTATCGCTGTTACATTGAACTGGGTGAATGGAATATGAATGACAGTTATTCAATATGCTGTAATAGAAATAAGGCCATGCTCATGAAAAAAAAAAATCCTCACTCCTCCCTCATTTTAAACGGCACTGACCGCCACTGGTGTGTCCAGTGTGTGTTTGTATGTGTTTGTCACTCTACTGTTAAAGACGTTGAAGTTTCCATGTATGTTCATGAAAGTCCATGAAAACAAATAGTTGTTTCCCTGCACCAAGTTTACAGCATACATAACATAGCATTTGTTTGCTTCGAGGAGCTCCAGACAATTTTGTGAGAAATGTTCTGGTGTGTTTGTAGTTTGCCTGGAGCAGGCTTTAATTAAAAAGCAATGTTAATGTGGAGAACTGACTCTACAATTATCTCCCCCTCTCTCAGAGCAGACTGCCACAGCTGTAAAAGACCATGCACGCACCACACACACTCTCTCCTAGGCCTATTGCTTGGCCTTGTGCCCTGCTCTTTTATCCAATTATAAACCTCTATTTAATGAGAACAGCTCTATAATGTTGTGACACATACTATAGTCCCAAGTCATTGTATTTATCAGGAGTTGACTCAGATTTTCTATGTTGCCTAGTGGTTGTCAGTGATCTGTCTCTGCTCACAAAATGTTGCCTCTGGGTTTCCTTGTAAAATATAATTGGTTGTATTCTTGACATCACACTTTCCCTCAGTGAAGCACCCATAGAGTGGTAAAAGTGGAGAAAACCATGGACACCAGAACAGTGCCACTCATATCAAAGAAACAGCAGTAGCAATTAAGGCCACCACATGGACACAAACACACACAAGCACACACAGCTCCCCACACCGTTCCCATGGCAACACTCACCTGGGTTAACCTGTGAGGTGACATCTCCTACCAGGTAGAGAAGGATGAGCAACGGGAAGTGTTTGTCCCACAGGCGCTTCATCCCAAACACACACTCACACACACACCGAGAGGGTCTTCAAACCTGAAATCAATGGGAAAACAACAGACAGTCAAAATATGTCATACAAGTTGAAGTATTTGGACTGTGGTGAAATAAAACAGAAGTTCAAGGGTCCGTGTTTGAATCCATGGTGTATATTCAGGCAGTTGATGTGGTTTCATGTCTTTCCTCCAGGGTACCAGACCATCTGAGAGGTTCTATGGGCAAGCTGCAGCTTTTACTGGAGGAATGGTTTTAATTTGCACAATAAAGACAATAATTGCTGTCTAAAATTGGAATTTCCATTCATTCATTACACAAGTGAATAGCAAAGGGATAATAAAGTCAAAATGGTGGGGATAATTCAATATTACAGTAGCCAGCTCTAAGGAATTAAACTGTACCCATACATCTAAACATCTAATAGTAAATTGTGTGTGTGTGTGTGTGTGTGTGTGTGTTAGAGGACTTCAGACAAAAGGAGGTAGGAATAAATTCAAAGTAAGGCAGAGAGGTAGAGAGAGAGTGGAAAGAGAGAGAGAGAGCAGCAGAGTGGGCCACCACAGACATTACCACAGCGGGACTGATCATACAGCGAGACAGAGACAGGTCCAGCAGGACCCAAACAGCCAATTGTCTAACCTCAAAGGAAAAGTTGATGTCTACTCACAGTGATCTTGAACAAAGCTTTTAGTAATTGACTCTAGTCTTGTGTGGTTGTCTGGCCTCCCACTCGCATAATGATCTAGTAACTCATTGTTACATAATCACAATCAGTCTTAGTATGTGGCTTGCACACTGTGTCAATAGCTTATGTAACAAACACAATGCTGCATTTAAAGTATGGGGTACAAAATGGTCATGTTAATTTATTACTGGAACAGAATCATTAGTGGTTGTTCTATGTTTGCTTATATAAAAGTTAACATTTATCTAGCATATTTTAACCTTTACGCAGAATATATTGGATAGTAACAGTTGGAAGTACCATGTAACAATGTGTAAATGCAATGTAAATACACTGCAGCTATGTAACTACCATGAAATACATAGGGTTTTGGAACCTTAGGTGAAGTGGTAGTGTGCTATTGAAGAGAAAGGCAGAGGGGTGACGAGTGCAATATGGACTTTACAGAGTTAAAGCTGGAATTCCTGAATGGTTTAACTGCCACGTCCGTTTGGGATATTACAATAACAAAGTTACTGCAGACAACGAACACAGTTTTTTCCCCTTTCGACATCATTGCACGCGCGATAGAACAACAGAATATGTACTGCAATTTAATTATACCACACTGCTCGACACACCTCACCTCCGTTTCGTCCACAAAATAAAAACAATAACAACAGGTGCTGGGGCGGACAGTGGCGCTATTTCCCCTCATGCGATATTTAAAGAAAGCCGAAAGGGGAGGTTCCCTGGTCTTTATCCTGTGCCAAAGAGGTACGAGTGTGTGGTTGTGTGTATGCGCACGCGAAGTTTCTGGCTGTTCATTCCGGACTAAACACTTTTGGCAGGGGGGTGGAGCACCGCTAGTTTAAGACCATGCTTAGACATTGTTCTCTCTCTTTCATCTTGTCTTAAGAAGAGGTGTTCACGGTTGTTTTATACGGGTATCTTTAGATTTATTTGGCGTGGGCTACTGCCAAACAGTAACCTGTGTTGAGTTTGGTTAATAAACCGGGAATTCGTAAACTCAAACCTCTGTCTGGACAATTGCTCATTTATGATCTAGCCAGGTCATTACAATAATTTAACACGTTCATATATGTTTTACGTAGTTATTACACATTGATCACACTATCACTCGTTTTTCATATATCACAACGATTCACCGATACGTATGCTATGATGCTGGTAAAGTTATCTGGCGCACCTGCCGCTACCGCAGGAGCGCAGACACACTTCCAGCTCTGGACAATGCTGGTCATACAAAAGCTAGCTAGCTGATGGATGCAAACATAATCTGTTTCAGTAGCTATAGTTAGTAACTGACTTTCTAGCTAGGTGTCATCATCTAAAATACCCCTAATTTATAAGACCGTTCTTATTTGATTAATGGTGGTCAGACCCACCTATGTGAAGCTAGCCACAATAAGGATTAGCCACAATAGTGGAATTTGCGGTTCGCCTTCAAAATAAAAGTTTCTCAATGAAAGTGATGCAAATGAATACAAATAGTGGACAAATCATGCTAAACGAGGTTGGAATGTTCTTGTATAAATTCAACAAAATACAATTTGTTAATCTGACAAAAATCACACTGGATGTATTAGACTTTAGAATTGCATTGGGGCATACTTATTTCACTGTGCAGCCTTACCTATGGATTGTGGATCAATGACATGGGGTATCAGTCTACTCAGTGACACCCAGAGAACATTAGCGTCGTAGCTCTTATTGCAGGTCTCTGAAACCACTATGAATTGAGCCACATTTATTGTACCAGTCAACATATGTGTATTGAACACTATTCCAGAGGAAAAACAATACGACGTGGATGTTTTGGAGCCTGATAACTCTGAGGAGGACTTTGGGAAAAAAATGTAACAGGGTTGGTTATGTTTCCACTTGCCTCTAAAGAAATTTGTATTTAATGTTCAAGCATTCTTATTGGTTGGTTCAACTCTGATGACAATAAGGCGTGTTGTGATTGGCCCCGCTTGCAGCTAGGGGGGAGATCGCGAACGTCAGGTCTTCCCAGTATGAAAATGTGATGCAAGGGTTAGGTCATGTTCTGAATACTGTTTTATATTTTACAATGTGTACAAGGTTGCTGTACGTTACTGATTGATACATGTGTGGGTATATGGTACCTGTTAGGGATTGAGGGGCTTTCTGGGATGTGCTTTGGCATATGATTGCTGTAGATAAGTGTGTTAGTTAGCATACACCGACTTAATGGTCACATAAGCCCACTGCTAACACAGCTGCCTTCATGCTACAGATTTTGCCATCGACAGCCATCCATATCGTTAAGCTATGCACAACTAACGTGCTGTTTCCCATTTAACAACATAAATAAATGATGCTCAACTGGGACCACTGGCTGATGTGATTTATTAAGAAAAAACACAACGCAAGGAGAGTACGATATACATCTGTTACAAAAGCACTTGGTTACTGAGTAGACTGGTAGCCCATTTTATTGATCCCCAATCCTTAGGTAAGGCTGTACAGTGCAATATGAATGTCAATACGCACAATAGGCTGACTGGGGAGGTGATTTCCCACGGTCAAAGTCCCGCAATAAGAGCTACGACACTAATATTTGTGTAAACTCTTCACAGTTGTGTTCTGTGGGTGTCACCAAGTAGACTGATACCCCATTTCATTACTCCACATTACAACCTTGTTTAACATTATCTAGTCTATATATGGCATGATTCCACCATTTGTAACCTTCTGCATCACTTTCAAATAGTAACTTTTATTTTGAAGGCGAAACGCAAATTCCACTATTGTGGCTAATCCTTATTGTGGCTAGCTTCACAACACATAACCCGGTCCGGTCAAGCCATACTAGCCAGATGAAGCTAGCTGGCTGCTTATAACGTTAGTTTTGGGCAACATAGTTAAGTAGCTGGCTAGCTAGTTATTTCAATAGGAGAACAACAAATGGCTACCTAGCTAATACTTACTCACATGGATTCCTAAATCATTGCTAAGAATATTGAAAATGACTGCAGTTTTTACTGGTCATTGTATTCAGGCTGGTTGCATTGGTGCTTGTTAGAGACCAAGCTCAAGATAGCTAGATAACCTAGAAGTTGCTAATAACATCTGTATCAAAGATATTTGCAAACATTTTTGATCCAGCTCCTATGATCCTGATCTAATTTCAAATGCTCACACAGACGTTTTACCATTCGGTCGAACAAATAATGCCTTATTACCAATGCAGTATTGTACAGCTTTGACAGTGATCATAATGGTGGCGCTTGGCTTGCACGTGTAAATTCAGCACACACAACATTCTATAATAGAATTGTATTAATTCTTAAAAGCTTATTTGACGCGTCAAATAGTGCTATTTGATGTGTATATTTTTTGACACGCAAAGACCCAAACGGCGTTCCATACTGTTGTGGTTGTGGGAAACATACACTATATATACAAAAGTATGTGGACACCCCTTCAAATTAGTGGATTCCGCTATTTCAGCCACACCCGTTGCTGACAGGTGTATAAAATCGAGCACACAGCCATGCAATCTCCATAGACAAACATTGGCAGTAGAATGGCCTTACTGAAGAGCTCAGTGACTTTTAACGTGGCACGGTCAAAGGGTGCCACCTTTCCAGCAAGTTAGTTCCTCACATTTTGCCTTGCTAGAGCTGTCCCGGTCAACTGTTAGTGCTGTTATTATGAAGTGGAAACTTCTAGGAGCAACAATGGCTCAGCTGCTAAGTCGTAGGCCACACAAGCTCACAGAATGGGACCGCCCAGTGCTGAAGCGCGTAACGCGTAAAAATCGTCTGTTCTTGGTTGCAACACTCACCACCAAGTTCCAAACTGCCTCTGGAAGCAACATCAGCACAAGAACTGTTCAGCGGGAGCTTCATGAAATGGGTTTCCATGGCCGAGCAGCAGCACACAAGCCTAAGATCACCATGCGCAATGCCAAGCGTCGGCTGGAGTGGTGTAAAGCTTGCTGCCATTGGACTCTGGAGCAGTGGAAAATCGTTCTCTGGAGTGATGAATCATGCTTCACCATCTGGCAGTCCGACAGACAGATCTGGGAATGCCAGGAGCATGCTACCTGCCCCAATGCATATAGCGCCACCTGTAAAGTTTGGTGGAGGAGGAATAATGGTCTGAGGCTGTTTTTCATGGTTCGGAATGCCTCTGTGCACAAAGCCAGGTCCATTTTTATTTTATTTAACATTTATTTAACAGAAATTGTTTGTCGAGATAGGTGTGGAAGAGCTTGACTGGCCTGCACAGCAATGTTCCCTCTAAACTGCGCACGGGGCACGCAGTAGCCGGAAACAGCCAAGCAGCTCCCCGGGACTGCCACTCAGAAGAAATACTGTATCAGCAGAATAAATACTGTATCAGCCCACCGAGAGAAGCACGCGATTGAACTTCACTCAACTTCCTAGAGTTTTCCCTGTTAGTTAACACTATCAACGTTTCCCTTTACTGTGGCAATTGTGATCGAACCAACGCGATATTAGCCAAGTTCAAATCAACACACCGAAACAAAACGAACTATGCAAGATACTTTTGTTGTACGCAGAACGCATCGGAGTAGGATTCTATTTCATTGACAAGCACGACTCAGCCCATACGCTACACAGACCAGTTCGCATAACCAATCAGAGCTGCAGTAGGCCTTTATGCAAACAGACCATTGCCATATATGGATCTGTGCCATTTACTTTGATCTGGACTGTTTACAGCTGTGGTCACAAGTAAATATTCTTGTTTTGAGATCAAAGCGAGGGCTGCATGTAGCCACGTGTGCACGTTTTGTTCATATCCATTGCTAGTTAGTGAGTTATTAGCCCAGTTATAGATACTTTGTAGTCAGCAATAGGGGAGGGATTGCTTCCTACAAGAGCACAAAATGTGCACATTTCTATCTTTGAAAAGCCAGCCAGGTAAAGAGATTTTTTATGTCTTAAAGGGGCAATGTTGTATTTTGATACAGGCTTGTATAAGCAAACTAGCCAATAGGCAGAGGGTAGCATAATTTGTCTGATTCTCTGTAATAATGGTATGGGAATAATAATGTGTTTTATTTTGTAAAAGGGTTTCTCCCAAGTGGCGCAGTGGTCTAAGGCACTGCATCGCAGTGCTAGCTGTGCCACTAGAGATCCTGATTCGAATCCAGGCTCTGTCGTAGCCGGCCGCGACCGGGAGACCCATGGGGTGGCGCACAATTGGCCTAGCGTCGTCCAGGGTAGGGGAGGGAATGGCTGGCAGGGAGGTAGCTCAGTTGGTAGAGCATGGTGTTTGCAACGCCAGGGTTGTGGGTTCGATTCCCACGGGGGGGCAGTATGAAAAATAATGTATGCACTCACTAACTGTAAGTCGCTCTGGATAAGAGCGTCTGCTAAATGACTAAAATGTAATGTAAAAATGTTTCTTGCATTAAACAACACAACACCATTTTCAGTCACCTTGTCTGAAGGACAAGTGGATAAACAGGTTAATGTCAAGTCTCATGGAATGTAGGCCTACATTGAACACCACACATTGGCTTCTACTGTAGGCTGAATGATTTAACAGCTCATGTTAAAATGTTATGGGATGTATTTTCTCCATTGTTTTTGATGATAGACCACTCTGGTAGGCCTACATTATGATCAAATAGCCACAGTAGCCTACTTGGCCACTGTTAAAACTAACTTAAAGCGGGTACAGCCTCAGTGTTCACAGTAAATGTGCGCTGGAAGTTGCACAGAATTTTCACAACGTTCAAGTTTGCGCTCAGCAGACCTGAAATTTGCCCCGACCTTTGGGATGAATTGGAACTTCAACTGCGAGCCAGGCCTAATCGCCCAACATCAGTGCCGACCTCACTAATGCTCGTGGCTGAATGGAAGCAAGTCCCCGCAGCAATGTTCCAACATCTAGTGGAAAGCCTTCCCAGAAGAGTGGAGGCTGTTATAGCAGCAAAGGGGGGACCAACTCCATATTAATGCCCATGATTTTGGAATTAAATGTTCGACAAGCAGGTGTCCACATACTTTTGGTCATGTAGTGTATTTGGATGTGTTGATTTTGATCTGCTGCCCAAGAACTCTGTTTCTGCCAAGATGGACCTCTGATGACACATGATATCACAGAATGACTTCATCAGCTCTACACAGTTTCTAGAAACCAATAGACATTTATGATATCTGGATTTCCAGAATATAAGAAATACTGCTTTCATGCCGGTCAGTTAACTTTCGGCGGATGATTTCTAAACCATCCATTCTCTCACAAATACAATAATTTCACTGTAATAGCATTACAGTAATCAGCTAATCACAAAAAAACAGCTATAAAACTGTACAAACTCTCTCAACAGCTCCCCTTCACAAACACCCATCGACCTCTGAATGGCCTCATTGTGTACTCATCATCATCATACATCATCTAGTTGGTTTCTCCTTCAGAAGTGCTCCACTTCCTGTAGTAGAAGATTACAGCCATATCACACTGAGACACTGGCCTACTTATATGGACTTGTGAAAGTATTCACCCCCCTTGGCATTTTTCCTATTTTGTTGCCCTACAACCTGGAATTAAAATGGATTTTTTGGGGGGTTTGTATAATTTGATTTACACAACATGCCTACCACTTTGAAGATGCAAAATATTATTTTTTGTGAAAAAAACAAGAAATAAGACAAAAAAACAGAAAACTTGAGCGTGCATAACTATTCACCTCCCGAAGTCAATACTTTGTAGAGCCACCTTTTGCAGCAATTACAGCTGCAATTCTCTTGGGCTATGTCTCTATAAGCTTGGCATATCTAGCCACTGGGATTTTTGCCCATTCTTCAAGGCAAAACTGCTCCAGCTCCTTCAAGTTGGATGGGTTCCGCTGGTGTACAGCAATCTTTAAGTCATACCACAGATTCTCAATTGGATTGAGGTCTGGGCTTTGACTAGGCCATTCCAAGACGTTTAAATGTTTCCCCTTAAACCACTCGAGTGTTGCTTTAGCAGTATGCTTAGGGTCATTGTCCTGCTGGAAGGTGAACCTCTGTCCCAGTCTCAAATCTCTGGAAGACTGAAACAGGTTTCCCTCAAGAATTTCCCTGTATTTAGCGCCATCCATCATTCCTTCAATTCTGACCAGTTTCCCAGTCCCTGCCGATGAAAAACATCCCCACAGCATGATGCTGCCACCACCATGCTTCACTGGATGGTGTTCTCGGGGTGATGAGAGGTGTTGGATTTGCGCCAGACATAGCGTTTTCCTTGAAGGCCAAAAAGCTCAATTTTAGTCTCATCTGACCAGAGTACCTTCTTCCATATGTTTGGGGAGTCTTCCACATGCCTTTTGGCGAACACCAAATGTGTTAGCTTATTTTTTTCTTAAAGCAATGGCTTTTTTCTGGCCACTCTTCCGTAAAACCCAGCTCTGTGGAGTGTACAGCTTAAAGTGGTCCTATGGACAGATACTCCAATCTCCGCTGTGGAGCTTTGCAGCTCCTTCAGGGTTATCTTTGGTCTCTTTGTTGCCTCTGATTAATGCCCTACTTGCCTGGTCCGCAAGTTTTGGTGTGCAGTCCTCTCTTGGCAGGTTTGTTGTGGTGCCATATTCTTTCCATTTTTTAATAATGGATTTAATGGTGCTCCGTGGGATGTTCAAAGTTTCTGATATTTTTTTATAACCCAACCCTGATCTGTACTTCTCCACAACTTTATACCTGACCTGTTTGGAGAGCTCCTTGGTCTTCATGGTGTCGCTTGCTTGGTGGTGCCCCTTGCTTAGTGGTGTTGCAGACTCTGGGGCCTTTCAGAACTGGTGTAATATACTGAGATCATGTGACAGATCATGTGACACTTAGATTGCACACAGGTAGACTTTATTTAACTAATTATGTGACTTCTGCAGGTAATTGGTTGCACCAGATCTTATTTCGGGGCTTCATAGCAAAGGGGGTGAATACATATGCACGCACCACTTTTCCGTTATTTATTTTTTAGAATTTTTTGAAACAAGTTATTTTTTTCATTTCATTTCACCAATTTGGACTATTTTGTGTATGTCCATTACATGAAATCCAAATAAAAATCAATTTAAATTACAGATTGTAATGCAACAAAATAGGAAAAACGCCAAGGGGGAGGAATACTTTTGCAAGGGACTGCAGGAGCTATTGCTGATGTTAAACAGTTAATGAAACAGACAGCTGGTGGCTCGTGTTCTGTGTTAGGGAGGGAGAGTCAGAGATGTATTTACCATGTGGCCAGGGAGAGGAGCTCTCTTATGTAAAAGCCTGGCCGTAGAGTTAGAACGAAAAAAACTGATTTTCCATTTTCCAAGGCTCTGTTCTGTGGAGATACTCTTAAAATCTGTCCTTCTACTTCGCTTCCTTGAGGTACACACTGATCTGTATGTGATTGTGTAACAGAGGTTCAATGCACGCACGCACACACACACCTTTCTACCCCCTCCTCTCTCTCAGTAACAGCTGTATTCTCAATCCAGGTAGGCATCTGAGTGGAGCGTAGGGCTGTTGTCTCATAACAGGGCTTTGCTATAGTAACATCAGAGCAGGCTTTGACACACACAGGACACAGGGTTAGGTCTCACATCCACCATTATGGAAACCTTCTACTCCTGGTGGTGGAGAGGATCTATGTCAGACAACACTATTCACCTGCCGGCCCTTCAGGGTCCAACTAATATTCCTCCAGACATTCAGTAATAATAACTCCATCATTCTGCAGCTTTACCAGCAGAGGCCCAAAAGGCAGCATTTTTATAGGAGATATTTGTTGAATCTTCTGGTCTGAGGTAAATTCAGCTTTCCTAGGTAAACTGTGTTTGTCTTTCTCAAAAGGGCAGAAAGTAGGCCTAACGGTTTATCATCAGCCTCTAAAACCAAGCGCCCCAAAGCCAACACAAACAGGAGGAGAGCAGGGAGGAGCCTAGGGAGAACAGAGGAGTGAGAGGAGAGTTTGGTGGAGTTGCAGGGTGTGTCAGGGGAATAGAGGGAGACAGTGGAGCGACATAGGGGGAGACAGGAAGAGAGGCAGAGGTAGAAAGACAGGGTGAGGTACAAGAGGAGGCACAGGGGCAGTTAGGGGCCCTCCTAGGCCTAAAAGGTGAGGGGCCATAGTGGAGGCAGAGTCGACAAACAAGCCTTGTGTCCTGCCATACACTGTCCCTTACATTCCCCCTCTCACAGCCTGCTCTAGGGGTCTACTCTAGTGTGTGTGTGTGTGTGTGTGTGTGTGTGTGTGTGTGTGTGTACACAGCCTGCTCTATGGGGTTGCTGGGGCCTAATATAGGGCTAATTTTACCCAGGAGTGGGTTTCATACACTCCTATATCTGCTACATTAATCAACCTATAGGCTTACAGAGTAGGGCCTAGCCAAAAACAGCTTTCAAAGCCTATATTATCCACAGGGCTCTGGTTGGAGTTGTATGTACCATACTGTGCCTAGTGTGCACATAAGCAATCTAAATTATACAGTTGACTTCTGATATATGCAATGGCTTGGCCTTGGCAGTGTGCACTAAACTGGAGCATGCAGGGAATAGGGGTCAGGGCTAGGGGATAGGGATTGATATTGAACTAGACAACTGAATGGCCCTGCTTTGGTCCACTGCTCTCTGTCCCTCATTACTGCTGTCAAACACATTAAAGTCAACGAGAGAGATTCAAACTAAATGCTTGATCCTAATACTGTACTAAAAGCCTGAAGGGGAATTCAACCTTCTGTTCCACCCTACAATATGCATTAAAATCAGATGAATCTGGGAGTCTTAGAGCACATCTGTTTGATCTATCTAAAGTCAAACACAGTCAACAGAAAACATCAGATGGACGTCAGCTCGGATCAATTTCACCTTTAGAATAGACAACGTACGTCAGACGGCAGAGCAATTCTCAATACTTTCACAATGGCTACCAAGAAAAAGAATCAGGCTTGAACCTGTGTAAGAGAAGTCAAACAAAGTACTCAAGGACTGTGTCTGATACATCGAGACCCTGTAGTTTGGAGGTCAAATCACTTGTGAGTGTGTGTGTGCATTCGTGTGTGTGAGTGAATGAGTGAGAAAAATAGATTAAAATACTGTAAACTGAGAGCGCCCACAGCTTTTTTTTTTTATGAATACAAAACTGCCGCCAAGTCAAATACAAACTGGATCCAAAAGGATAAGTACAGATATCACAATTTTTGTGATAAACGGTATAACAGTTGAAGAGAGAAAGGTGATACAATATTTATTGAGCTGTTAACTAGTTCTATCTGTACACAGTGTCCTGTCTTGTGCTCCCAGACCAATATATTCTGTAAGTGTCAAAAGGAAAGACTGATAAACTAATGTTTTCCTCATATTTATTTCTACCACATAAGAGTCTACTGTCCCTGTATAAAATATGGACGTATTCCCCATCAATGGACTCTTTGTTGAAGTGATACATCTGGATAATTAAAGGGAGGTGAGACATGTGGGAGAGTGTGTGTGTGTGTGTGCTCATACATCCCTGTGGCTGGATGTTAGTAGGCTAGGCTGGCTCGTACCTCCCTGTGGCTGGATGTTAGTAGGCTAGGCTGGCTCATACCTCCCTGTGGCTGGATGTTAGTAGGCTAGGCTGGCTCGTACCTCCCTGTGGCTGGATGTTAGTAGGGTAGGCTGGCTCATACCTCCCTGTGGCTGGATGTTAGTAGGCTAGGCTGGCTCATACCTCCCTGTGGCTGGATGTTAGTAGGCAAGGCTGGCTCGTACCTCCCTGTAGCTGGATGTTAGTAGGCTAGGCTGGCTCATACCTCCCTGTGGCTGGATGTTAGTAGGCTAGGCTGGCTCATACCTCCCTGTGGCTGGATGTTAGTAGGCTAGGCTGGCTCATACCTCCCTGTGGCTGGATGTTAGTAGGCTAGGCTGGCTCATACCTCCCTGTGGCTGGATGTTAGTAGGCTAGGCTGGCTCGTACCTCCCTGTAGCTGGATGTTAGTAGGCTAGGCTGGCTCGTACCTCCCTGTGGCTGGATGTTAGTAGGGTAGGCTGGCTCATACCTCCCTGTGGCTGGAAGTTAGTAGGCTAGGCTGGCTCATACCTCCCTGTGGCTGGATGTTAGTAGGCAAGGCTGGCTCGTACCTCCCTGTAGCTGGATGTTAGTAGGCTAGGCTGGCTCATACCTCCCTGTGGCTGGATGTTAGTAGGCTAGGCTGGCTCATACCTCCCTGTGGCTGGATGTTAGTAGGCTAGGCTGGCTCATACCTCCCTGTGGCTGGATGTTAGTAGGCTAGGCTGGCTCATACCTCCCTGTGGCTGGATGTTAGTAGGCTAGGCTGGCTCGTACCTCCCTGTGGCTGGATGTTAGTAGGCTGGCTCATACCTCCCAAACACACACAGGTGGTCACTAACTTCACACCTACTCTCTCTTCATCCTCCCTTCCTCCTCCTCTCTCATTAAGTTGTTTCAGACTATTTTGTGCTGCAGTCTTCACACATATTACTGTTAAAAGCTCTTTATTAGTGTTCTTGAAAGGTGCTTAGAAAATGTCAAATGTAAATGTATTCAATCAGTTGGAACAAAGTGCAGAAGGAGCTCTATTTTGGTGGCCTCTGGTACATTCTAATGCCTTGATTCCACCTGAAATACACAGCAAAATGATTGAATACAGATTGGAAAAATGTGTTGTGGTATTGTGTAGAAAGACATTACTTTACAATTTAAATGACTGAAAATGTAGGAATTCAGTGTATTGTTAGTTGTTTTGGAGATTGTCTAGGTCTAGGCCTATATGATCAACACTATTTTCTATGTAAGATAACATTAAACATTTTTAACATTTAACCTGTCTTCTCTTGAGATTAAAGTCTTATTTACAGTTTTACTGCAAGAAATGAATTGCCACAATTATGTTTGTTCTTCGAATTATGTATTTTATCATTATCTAGAAAAATTTATTAAAGGTTTTGTTTTTCCAGGTTTCCGTTTTTCCCAGTTCTTTCAGGTTTTCACTCTCAAAATCACACATTTTTAATAGAAAAACAACTAAACTGGATGTTCTAATTCCACAACAATGCTTAAACCACATCAGGAGACCACTTTTGAGGTCTGGGAAAAATCTAAGACATTTACATTTTTGGGTGTAGTAACCCTTTAATTCAAGTGCACACCTAGCAAGAGGCTGTTGTTTAGCTGAGTTTTTGTAGTGCACATGTGATAGTAGAGTTTGCTAAACAAATACCCACTGGATTGATTAAAATAATCATGAAATCAATCAAATCATTCTGCCAGGTAGACCCGGCGCTAGAATGAATCAGTTGGACAGGCATTTGATTTCCATAGGGAGGCCCGTTTTATTTTTTTAAAGACCATAGGCAGCTCATGAGTTTCATGTTTGGGGAAGCTTACAATTTATCCTACCATTTCTACAGATCTACGTGCCAGTTATGAATATTCATATATGCACATTTTCACAGAACAGTTTAATTTCAATAACGTTTTTGTTTCTAAAAATCATTGTCATGTGGTTAATGATAAAAATCTTAAGTAAATTGATACAAATGTAAAAGTAAAGATTCAACTATGGCAAGAGCACTAGCCTCTGCCATATGGACACATTGATACACTGTGATCCATTGGCGGCTAAAGAAATGAGAGCATAGAACTCAGAGAAAGCCTATAGAACAATGCAGCAGAAGGTCTATAACTTCCATCATCAACTTAGTAAAATACATAGGCCTAAAGCCGACAAAATAAAAACAGTAGAAAATATCCTGATGAAAATTCTGGTTCTTTCTATCACATTCACCCCTCTTCTCCACCTATCTGCCTCCCGTTCTATCTGTCTTGACTTGAGCTATTGCTAGTGAAGTTCAACATTTAATCAAATTCTCAGAGGGACCGGCCTGAATCTGTTGCTAACGAACTTGCAACATTGTATCAACCAACTAGCCTATTCTGAGCCCTCAAACTTTCCTGCGCCAGTGAGCTCGGGACAGAAAGCTGTTTTTTTTATGACGTTTCACTGGATATATGGGATCATCAGATCATTATATTTTGCTCTTTCACACCAAGGCTTGGTGATTATTGAGGCCGGAGCTGTGTTCGAATACTCATACTAACCACATTAACCATATTATTTGTGACGTAAATGGAGTATGTAGTATGCTTATTGGTCATACTATGGATATAGTTAGTATGCCAAAAGTTCCCGGATGTCTACTACATTCGGCAAAATTCGAAGTATACAAGCAGTGGATACTATTTCCATGCTTTTAAGGCCCATAACGCAATTCTCCAGAAAATGGGCGTGGCTTTGCAACTTTTTCAGATTTGAAGAACATGATGGAAAATATGCAGTCAAAGTCCAACGAGAGCGGATACAAATTCATTGCTTTAACTAATTATGACAATTGTTAAGAAAATGTTGAGCAATGTAATAAAAAAGTAATTACTTTTCAAATAAGTTACATGTTATGTTGGCTGACAATTTGTTAGCTACGCTAGCCTTTACGAACCTCCTTTCATATCATTACAGCAGTTGCTTGTATGTACCGGTATGTTAGCTAGCTACCTAACGTTAGTTGGCTACTAATACATCGAACTTGCCAGTATATGAACTATATGCTATCCAACTAGCTACCCAACGTTTATTGACTTGATTATTCACATCATTCTTAGCTAAGTGGTATAGTCGTTGTGTGTTCTCAATGGACATTGTTAATGAAGTCATAAGATGTCTAGCTAGTAATTTATTATACTAACAAGCTAGCAAGAAGTTGCATAGCAACAGCATCAACTTCTGGTAGACAGGCGAAGCGCTAGTACACTCAACTGAAAGGATACAGTTTGTTTACAGTATGCCAAAATTAACTAATAGTATATAGTATGTAGTATATACTCATTAAGTATGTAGTATACATTATGTTACTATTGGTATTCGAACACAGCTCGGGAGTGTTGGAAATATTTTTCAAATACTGAGGAACTATCATTCGCAATAGATGTAAAAAAAAAAAAACTTGTGTGAGGCGAAGAAAAAATGAGTGGTGTACGTGGTGAGTTAAGACAATCAGAAACCCAAATTGCGGGCTTCCCAAACACACAATCCACAGCAATTTATTTTAAGGAAGCTAATGATCCTCTGTGGCTAAGTCATTCTCCCTGGTGAACTATTTTTTATGATTTTATTTAGACAGGAGTAATTATATAATTTTGGCGAAACATCAATTTACTTTAGGGCAATCCAGTGCACTGTGCAACTGCCAACTTTCCTTTCCAATTCACAAGAGGCTGAAACCAGAGATTAGTAAATAATGATGAGATGCTCATGTCTCAACCCTAACAATGGGAGTCTTTGTCCCAAAGGCAGGCAGTCATGCAACAAGCTTAGGTCTGCATATTATACCCATGGAAACGCATTGGGCTTTACTGGACAGATTTTGGCGAGAGTGAGCACTCTCGCTTCGCCTCTTCCTCTCTGTTGAAACTACACTGAACAAAAATATAAACGCAACATGTAAAGTGTTGATCCCATGTTTCATGAGCTGAGAAAAAGCGTATCTTGCTCAAATGTTGTGCCCAATTTGTTTACATCCCTGTTAGTGAGCATTTTATCCTTTGTCAAGATAATCCCTCTACCTGACAGGTGTGGCATATATAGAAGCTGATTAAACAGCATGATCATGACATAGGTGCACCTTGTGCTGGGGACAATAAAAGGCCACTAAAATGTGCAGTTTTGTCACACAACACATTGCCACAGATCTTTCAAGTTGAGGGAGCAAGCAATTGGCATGCTGACTGCAGGAATGTCCACCAGACTGCAGGAATGTTGCCAGAGAATTGAACGTTCATTTCTCTATCATAAGCCGCCGTCAACGTGGTTTTAGAGAATTTGGCAGTACATCCAACCGGCCTCACAACTGCAGACCACGTGTAGCCATGCCAGCCCAGGACCTCCACATCCAGCTACTTCACCTGCGGGATCGTCTGAGGAGGGGTGCTGATGAGTATTTCGGTCTGTAATAAAGCCCTTTTGTAGGGAAAAACTCATTCTGATTAGCTGGGCCTGGTTCCCCAGTGGGTCGGCCTGGCTCCCAAGTGGGTGGGCCTATGCCCTCCCAGGCCCATCCATGGCTGCGCCCCTGCCCAGTCATGTGAAATCCATAGATTAGGGCCTAATGAATTTATTTAAATTGACTGATTATCCTTATATGAACTGAAACTCAGCAAAATCTTTGAAATTGTTGCATGTTGCATTCATATTTTTGTTCAGTATATATCACAGGAGAAAGCATCCGCGCGAGCGAAACAGCGCCCCTCTATATGTAGCCCATGTATCTGATGCTGTCCAGACAGAAATAATTTAGTATGACAGGGTCCAGACAGTATCAGATACATGGTCTACACATACTGAGACAGAGGGGCGCTGTTTCGCTCGCTCTGATGGTTTAACTGAGATTGATGCGTCTCGGTCAAATTAATGATCAATACTTCAATATTTTATTTGGACGGGCAAGGAGGTACGGTAGGGTGGGCCAGGCCCCCTAATGCCCACCCATAATGCTAGCCCTGAGTCGTTTTTCTAAAGGCGGGAAGGCAGGCGACAAGTTTAGGTCCAAAATAATCCCAAAGAAACGCATTGGATTTATTTTGGACAGATTTTAGCGAGTGAAACCTCTTGCTTCGCCTCTTTGTCTCTGCTGCGTTTCCCTGTCATCGCTTGCTTTGTGACTGACAGGCGCCTGTCCGATCAATAGATCGCTAGAAGATGCATATCGTTCATTCTAACCGGCGAGGGCTCGACGGACTGGCTAATTTAAATTTATAAATGAAAAGTAGCCTAGTTAAAATGAAGTGGGAAATGTAGCCGGCTGAAAATGAGTCTGGATAAATAGAAAGAAAGTGTCTTTCTTGTTACTCTTCACTTTTCATTTAATTTCTGACAGAATTGCATTAACGTAGAGGGATTTGATAGCCACCTAGTCCAGTTTATTGTATTACCTTATAGTCTGCTGTTCCTGAATCAGAAAACTAGACCATTGCTTCAGGTGCTGGGAAAATGTCTGTTCTCCAAAACTATTGGGTCCCCCCAGGCTCAGAACAGGAAGTGGCCAAGGACAGATACTCCCACAGACTTTCTGGGGCTGGAATTGTGATCTCTTTATTCAGCTTCAGCGGGCGTGCGTGCGTGAGTGTGTGTGCGCGTGCGTGTCTACCCACATCCCTCTCCCCAGGGGAGCAAAATCCTAGAGAAACTTGGAACAAACACACATTGTAGCCCCTAACCAGGTTATCCTCCAACACTCTCACATTGCAAGAGCAAACAGGATAGGGATTTTATGCTGTTGAATAGGGGTTTTGGATGTGCAGAAACAATCAGCTTTTCTTGGAAAGACTTCCTCTCTTTCCTCTCGTGGTCACACAGAGGGGTGATGGTCCTTGCACCCTGGGAGAGCCGGTAGAGTCAACACACAGCACATCCCCACCCCTGGTCCCCTGCCCTGGCTGGTTCTACTGTCAACATCACTCACATGCTGTATGCCATGAGCGAGAGGAGGACTGGAGAGAGGATAAGAGTCTGCAATGTGTGCATCTCTCTGTGTGTGTATACTGTATGTGTGTGTAGGATCTGTCTTCCCTCAGCCCCTGACTGTGTAGTGAGCCAGGCAGGGTAGTTCACTGTAATGGCCACAATTAAAGCTAAGTAAAGCTGTGCAGAACAATGATAGCAGCCTTAAATCACCCGTCAGCCTCGATTATAGGGGCATCCTTACCCTTTACCCACAACCTGCTCTGAAACACGTAACCTGCCACTACACACAACCGGCTCTGAAATACACAACCTGCCACTTTACACAACCTGCTCTGATAGACACAACCTGCTGTAAAACACACAACCTGATCTGAAACAAAGAACCTGATCTGAAACAAAGAACCTGCTCTGAAACACACAACCTGCCACTACACACAACCTGCCACTACACACAACCTGCCACTACACACAACCTGTTCTGAAACACACAACCTGCCACTACAAACAACCTGCTCTGAAACGCACAACCTGCCACTACACACAACCTGCTCTGAAACACACAACCCACTCTGAAACACAGTCAACCCCTAGGATGGGAGGTGCTGGGTTTTCCTAGTTACACATGATCCAGGAGAAGGCTGCATTAATACATAAAGAATAATATAAACTGTGACACATAATCGTTTCCCCCTCGGCACCCCTCTCTTCTTCTTGTCTTCAGGATGTGTGCGGACCAAATATTTAAATACAGAAACGAATGTAGTATGAACTACCTAACGTATCCTGTGATGTAGCTTCTGGAAGTGCAGTGATTGTGCATACCGGAGCTGAGATCTTTACAGAAGGAAACACAACAGTAAACTCTCATCTGTCAGTAGAATAAACCATCACACAAAAGGACCCTATTTTCCTCCCTGCACATTAACACACCATAGAGCTTGACCGAAAGATATGTGCCTCTGAAACAGACTGTTAGACAGAGAAGAGAGAAAGAAGAGTTTAACTGAAAGCTATAATTAACTCCCAACTTCAGTCAGTGTGGGCTAAGAGGGTGACAATCTGGTTGTGATTAGTGGGCTAAGAGGGTGACACACACACATACGTGCACACTGCACACACATGCACACGCACACACATCACCCTTATAAAAATGATGAACCTCCTCCCCTACTCTGGGAAATGTACAAACTATTAAATAAAAACATTTTATTATTTCAAGGGTATGAAAGAACACGCTGATTGGCCGATACACATGGAGTCCAGTGTGATTAGGAAAGAAAATGTATACTTCCACCAAGTCTTCCAACCAGGGGAGAGGGGGGTAGGGCATAATAAATCAATATAAAAAAGGGGATTAAAAATGATGCAAGTAATGTTATTTGATAGACTTCAATTCTATCTGCTAATTTCATAGTTGATCTATTCCCCCCCAAAAAACAAAAACATGCTATGGCTGCTTACATTCCTGTACAACAAAAGACTTGCCCGCTGGGTAGACAGGTCATTAAAACAGTGCAGGGAATATTAACAGAGCAAATCAATGCAGAGAGCATTTTATTGGCCCTGCAGATATTAGCTGGAACTGTGTGTGTGTGTAGCCATATGCTAGCCTAGCTACCATGACCAGCCACAAGTGCTTCTGATTACACCCTCTCAAGTTTGCCCTCAAGGCCATAACATAGCATTGCATAGCAGACATTTTATTTTGATGGGAATGCATGACATCCAAATCAAATAGCCTTTCTACCCAAAGCCAGATGGAGGCATGTAAACAATAGGCGAGCATAAACACACCCACACCAATTCTCTCCCTGGTCATTAGAGGAAGAGGAAGCGCTGGCTGCGCATGGGCGCGCGCACACACACACACACACACACACACACACACACACACACACACACACACACACACACACACACACACACACACACACACACACACACACACACACACACACACACACACACACACACACACACACACACACGCGAGAGAGAGGAAAACACTGGACTGGAGAAAACAATGCTCCACTATGTGTAATTATTTGTGATGTTAATGTGTGACATCTGGAAGCGAGGTGGAGAAGGGAATACTATAAACATTCATGGAAGGGCCACATGTGCTACCTGGGGTGATTATGTTAAAAGGATAGTTCACCCAAATTACTAAATGACACATTGGTTTCTTACCCTGTAAGCAGTATATGGACAAACCATGACAGCAATCCATGCTTTAGTTTAGTTACCCTGGCACTGTTTCCACATGCTAACATTTTAGCATTTGTGAAACAAATCCACTTCAAGTCATGGGACCAATATTAGCATTTTTCGCACATACTTTTTTTGCGCATCATGATGCACTCTAAACCAACAACACAATTGTAGGGTTCTGTGAGACATACACTCAAATACACACTTGTGCACACACTCCTGGTTGGTGTCACTCCCAGCCCCGATACTAGTGACCCTCTCCCTGACTGTCTGGCTGGTAAGAATATCTGGACTGTATTCACTGCTAATGATACCCAGCTGGGTTTAATGAGATCTGAGAGAAAGTGAGAGAGACAGAGGGGGAGAGCGAGAGAGAGAGTAGAGAGAGGGAAAGAGAAAGAGAAAGACATAGAGAGAGGGAGAGTAGAGAGAGAAAGACAAAGCAAGAGAGACAAAGAGAGAGGAAGAAAGAGATAGAGGAGAGAAAGGGGAGAGATGCATAAAGCTTTTAACTGAAGCTCAGGCCCTAACCCTCAGTTTTGGATGTTAAATGTGGAAACTCAATTATCAGGTCCAAGAAGTCCTTTTCCATTTCCCCCCATGGTGTTTAAATCATCTCAGAGCCCAAGACCCGCTCCATTCTCACTCTGTCTTTCCTCTTCCATCTCAACTCTCTACTACTAAACTAAATCTGTTAATATCGATACTACCAGTTCAAATTACCCAACTACTGCTTGTAAATGTAACACTACTACTAGGCTTAGGCGATATACCATTTATACTGTATACTTGGGTATTTCTAAATACAGATGGAATGATTTGCAATACTGTTCTTTATTTTTTGGGGGGGTGGGTTTGTGGACACCCCTGCCTCGCGGTGGCTGCGGGGGTGCGTGCTACGCCACTGCTTATAACTATAAGTTAAGTATAACGAATAAATCTAAGATGTGTCAAATAAATTATATCCAGCTCAGGGCTCTTGCTAGCTAAGTGGCTAAATGTCAAAATCAAGCTTCTTGGTTACAGCAGAGACATTCAATCCCCTCCTGGATCAAGATCCCTGTTGCCTAAATTGTTTTGTGTGTCCCAAAAAAATAGAAAATAAATAGTGCCCCTTGTGTGCTCTTCCGGTGATACTGTATACCCGGTATGGTACAGAAACGGTATGAAAATCTGTATACCACCCAACCCTAACTACTACTACCACTGCTTGCGAATATTGCCACTTCTACTACCATCACAATTACTGTACTATTACTATGCTACTTCTGAGTAGTTTCAAGCTGTCAATAAATACATCTCTCCAAAGACACTCCAGAACACAGAACACTTAGAGTTTGAATGATTCTGTTTTCTTGGACCCTGAATATCATACAAAATCATACTTCTTATTCGGATACTCAACAAAATGTTATATTATGAAGTACTAGGCACGAGAAGGAGCGAGAGAGAAAGAGGGAAAGAGAGAGGGAGACAGAGCTGAGAGAGAAATACAATTTTCTTGTTGTTTTCAGGTTCTTGCCAATCCATCCATCTGTGTGAGGAGTTAAGAGACCAGCTCTCTCTCTTTCCTCTCTCTCTCCATTTACTCACTGCATATTCTCACTCTGTTCTCCTTATCTGGACTTAAACACTGAACCAGGAAGAGACACAACTTCAGCCCAGTTTTTGTTTAGGTGGTTGTGATATTTATGTACACTGGTACTTAGAGTAGGACGAGACTGACTGACTGTGCATACTAACCATTAGTTCACAGTTGTCCTATAAGAATCACAATAGTACATCGAAATAATGTACTAGTTAGCCACCGAAAATACTTTTGACCAGTCATGCTTATCGGTCTATAGGTTAATTTGCATAATGTAGTGGAATTAAATTGCAGTGTTTGTATTTTCGTTAGTTGTCATGCATCTTATTTATCCAACCTGGACTCAGGGGTAGACGTAACATAGTAAATGTAAATCCAGGACACTCCAATTAGTATATGTTACGTTTCGTATAGTATGTACAGTATTACATTTGTGGATGTCCATCATCCATTTCATATGATATGTTCTGAATTGCAATTCTTACAATATGTTACGAATTGCAATTCTTACAATATGTTATTAATTTGCAAAACGTATGATAATGAATTCCAATTTATTGTGGCTAACGTTAGCAAGGTGGCTAATGCTAACGTTAGCTAGGCGGCTAACGTTAGCTAGGCGGCTAACGTTAGCTAGGCGGCTAACGTTAGCTAGGGTAAGGGTTAGGGTTAAGGGTTAGGGTTAAGGTTAGGATTAGGGGAAGGGTTAGCTAACATGCAAAGTAGTTGCAAAGTAGCTAAAAAGTAGTAAGTAGTTGCAAAGTTGCTAATTAGCTAAAATGCGGAAGTTGTCTGTCATGAGATTCGAACACGCAACCTTTTATCACACGCACACAGCATAAAGAGCCTAGTTTAAGGAGCGGATTGGCCTATCACCTGTCAGACAGCACGAGAGCAGCTCCTCAAAAAGCTGGTATTGGAGTAAAACATGCGCTTTTATAAGTCCAGTCACTGCATAACAAATAACAATTCTAAATCCAATTACGTGTTAAAAACGTTTTGACTAAAAAGAGCTACTATTTTTATTTCTCAATCTCAACTCCTAATTAAAGCGTGCCTCCCATTCTCCATTCGAGTGCAGGCAATCAGCGAGTCACCCACCACTTTATAATGTGAGCTTGAGGCAGTATAATTGTTTGAAACCCAAATGTTTTACTTTACTTCAAATAATGAGGACGGTCTAACCTTACTTTAAAATAGCCTTTCTTTTATAAAGACTTCCTGATGCCATTAACCAGCATTTCTCTACTGTTCTATTGGTTTTCATAAACTTTATTTTGTTGTCCAGAAACCAAAGGCACACAATCCTAGTCATATTAGCAACCAATCATAGTTGTTGCTATTATATTCCCCCTCTTTCTATGTTTCTAACTGAGATTTTCATCTCTGTCACATATGGAACTGCTCGCATTAGGTGGGCTGTTTAGAATAGTGTTTTCCTGTGAACTGCATTTTGGCAAATGTTTGATAATGACGTTTTATTACCTGCTTCTTACAGCAGTTGCATGTTCAATAATAGGCTATAGCATTTTGACTGTAAGACAATAGGCTTGCTATCATGTTTTCATTAAGTTCTTAATGAAAAATGTCAGTTTGTTGTATGCATGCATAGTATTTTGGTCAAGTCATTTTACTGTTTGGAATTTTTTTTACCGTTTGTTGACCGGTTAATGAGGGTCGGTTAGTCTGCAACAAAATTGAACAAAATTTGCATCCCTAACTAATATACATCAAAATAGTTCACTAACACCATTTCTGTACCGTAACATTTCTGTCAACTGGTTTTACTGGGAACCTGATCTCTGTGGCGTGTTGAAGGAAGGGCTGTCGGTTAGGGCAGGGTCCGAGTTCAAGCACACCTGTGGGACGCTAAGTAAACCTGGTATTTTTGGTGATGTTCTCTGAGATGTTGCCATTTATACCAAACTACACACTGCCTGCCTGAGCTGACTGCCTCTCACTCCCAACGTGCTCATCTGGTCATGTGCTGCCAGCGAGTGGCCTGCGCATGCGGCACTGATATGAAACATGGACGTATGGACCTATGGTAGGCAGGCAAGTCCATGTAAGCCCATGTCTGCTGTGTTTTGAAAGTGCTTGAAATTATATCCTGCTGGTTCAGTAGTGTGTCATTTATCTCTACCTCTGTATCTGGAGATGTCAGTCAGACAGACTCTGAGGCCCCAAGGGGAGGGAGGGCTGGAGAGGGGAAGAGAGGGAGGGAGGGAGGGGTTGCTAAGAGACTCAGTGATAACAGCCTGCTAATCTGTCTCTGCTCTGGGCTCCAGCCACTGTGTGTGTGTCTGTCTAGATTTCACCCCATGATTTTCCTATTTTTCCATAGCATGATCACTTTTCCAATAGATTTCCTGAATTGTCGGTTTACTATACGTCTGACTGTTGGACCTTCGGTCTTGATATTCATTCTCAAAATGTCAACACAGGAACTGCTATTAAGCCTTACTGAGGTGGTTACCTTGTCTGAGTTCAAGGGGCCACAGAAGTACCTGCTGTGTGTGTGTGTGTGTGTTCACTGGGCAGTTGAAGTACCTGCTGTGCATTCCTCTGATAAGTTAAAGCACATGTTGAGAGCTGGAAGAGAGAGGTCAGGCTGGCTATTCCCAGCAGTGAGGTCATGAACCCGGCTCAACACACGGTCTTACATACCCCCACACACACACAAACACTGCCAGGAATGGCTAAGGGGGTCACACCACATGCTCCACCACCTTGACCTCTCTAGAACAACGGTCCTTTATGACTCTGCAGCCGTTTCCACCAACCTGTGGCTCAAATGGCTCAGCCAGTTATGTATGAGTCAGGACTATGTGTATATAATGCTTGGGCTAAAAGTGTCTGCTGCTAAGTGACTATTATTATTACGTCCCCACATAAAAATGGCGGAATTTAGCCTCTGTGTGGATCTGTCACCCACATACCACAGGGCACCTGCATAGCTCATACATACCGCCTACATACTACCTCCATAACACCTACATACCGCCTGCATGACACAAGAGGACAAAGACAGACACACAAATATGGATAGTGTGCTCTTTACAGGCTATGAGGTCTAAAGGTTTGTAGAGGAAATCTTTGAGACCATAGCATTATACTGTACATGCCTTAGTCTAAATGACAATACAATTCACATATGACCATATGTTATGTATGATAAAACCAAGCCAAAATAACATGTCAGGGACAGGAACTCAAGTGGTGAAAAGTTGCTCAACTTTTCCAAAACACAGTGAACGAATGCCCACCAAAACAAAGCAGAACACATTATCTCTGGGGTTTGAAGTGGCAGCGTGAAAGTGAAAAAGCCTCAAGCAATTTCTGCATTAGTTTCACCAGACAAAAACAAGAACTTCAATATCCTATCAACTGGGAAGCACAACATCATTTTGCAGTCCAGATTTTCTAAGAATTGTCAATGTCACAGATATTGTAAGGCTATATTCTCCATTGAGTAATACGTAGTAAAAAACAATGACGTAACTAGCAAGCAAATGTTTAACTTCCTATAATGTATGGCATAACTGATAACAATGGCGGTCGGTGCCGTGTAAGATGAGGGAGGACTACCTTTTGTTAATGAGCATGGCCTTATTTCTATTACAGCATATTGGATGACTGTCATTCATATTCTATTCACCCAGTTCAATGTAATATCGATAGGTTTAGGCTACTACATGATACTCAAATTTTCCCTATACCCATCATGAGGTTTCTACAACCTAGCCTATGAATGAAAGTTTACAACGTAGGTGCACACAAGTCGACAGAAAGATTTGAGGTGGCAGACAGTGACACATGGACAGACAGTGACACATTCAATACCGCCTTGCACCCTCTTGCCTGCATCTAGCTGATCTAGGGCGTAATCATTAGTCCAACAGTTACAAACGAGAGTTTCTATTGGACAAATTCAGGTATGTCTATCCCCGTTTTGTTCCGTTTGCTTCCGTTTAAGCCAATTACAAACAGCTCGTTGTAAAAAAAAAAAAGAAAAAGAAAACTGCTTGTTGTATTCCTTCTCGCATCTATGCGCTCTCCTCCTCTCACCTTTTCCCATCGCTTGTGGACTTCAATGCACAACACATCAGCTGTCTGTGAACAGGCGAAAAAACCTTTCCAAAACAAACCTTCATATCATAACCGTGACACACAGCGTACATCGTTGTCATTGCCACCATATTAGCTAAAGTAATGTCATAGTCAACATAGCTAATAGAACTAACGCATTAGTAAACCCGCTACAATCATGCAGTACAGTGTAGTCAGCAAGCAGTTCAGCAGGTACACCCGCCGGTGCCAATACATTTGTAAAACCAAAAGTTTACCTTGACTTGGAAAAAAATTCCAGTGTTGGATAGTCATAGCCAGCTAGCTAACATAGCATCCCTCTGTTTGAGCCGGGTGTTTGAGTAGGCTAAACTAGCTAGCTGCATTTGCTAGCTAAGTAAGTGGGAAAAAAAGACAAAATCTCTCTCTCAATGAATTAATTTGTTAAAAACTGTTCAACTATTGTCTCGCTCTCTCTTTGAGTAACGTACACCACATTTTATGCACTGCAGTGCTAGCTAGCTTTAGCTTACGCCTTCAGTACTTGATTAATTCTCTGCTCCTTTGATTGGGTAGACAACATATCAGTTCATGCTGCAAGAGCTCTGATAGGTTGGAGGACGTCCTCCGGAAGTTGTCATAATTACTGTGTAAGTCTATGGAAGGGGGTGAGAACCATGAGCCTCCTAGGTTTTGTATTTAAGTCAATGTACCCAGAGGAGGACAGAAGCTAGCAGTCCTCCGGCTACACCATGGTGCTACCCTACAGAGTGCTGTTGAGGCTACTGTAGACCTTCATTGCAAAACAGTGTGTTTTAATCAATTATTTGGAGACGTGAATATATTTTGTATAGTTTTATCTAAAAAGGATACATTTGAAATGTTTCACTATTTTTATTTTTATGGAATTAACTGAGGAGGATGGTCCTCCCCTTCCTCCTTTGAGGAGCCTCCACTGAGATAAGTTGATTAAGTTGTTTGAACATTTTTAGTCTGTTTTTTAATGCCATCATATTCTGGGATAAAAGTGCAAATAGTCTACTTTAAAACCTAAGCAAATGCACATTTCAAAATAATGTTCAAATTCAAACCAGAGCTACAGTATTATTCAGTATGTGTGTAAAAGTCTCTAGTAGCAGCTGGATTGCAGCAGTGCTTTTCACAGTGAAGTGTGGATATGCAAAAGGCTGCATCAGGTCTCTCTGCTATCCTCTATTCTAGCCTGCCATGCAAACAGCAGCGCTCTCTCTTTCTCTCTTGCAGACAAATGGGACATGGGTTCAAAACTACACTAAAAACACAGACACCTAGACTAATGTGAGGTACTGACACAATTCTACAGAAAACAGAAGCATCTATCTAGCTTAAAGTGAAACCCAAACCCTTTACCATCGAAACACAGAAGAAATAAAGAAAGTAAAATTCGAAAAAAGTTATGTTTGAGAAAAAAGACTATTGAAACATACTTTTAAAGAGTTTATCCTTTCAAACCATTTGTTCCGAGGAGGCGGTGGAGTATTCCAGTGAGTGTCCGTGTCCCCAATTCAGTCTGTTAGAATCCAAGCCTCCCTATTCTCTCTCTGTTCACTCTCGCTCAGCTCAGGTCGCTCTCACACTCACTGGACTGATGCAAGACACCCCTGGAAAAAAAGGGAGCTCGGAGAGGAGGGAGAGAAAGAGAAAAAAACATCACATTCTGAGGATTCTTGGGGGCATGCCAAAATCCCAGAATTCCTCATGCTACACATATCGTTTCAATTAAGTCAAACCCCAGTACCCATTCAGAATGCCCTTTTCTCCTTGAGGAGAACGTTTTCTTTTGACAGCCTGAGGGAGCAATGAAACCACTAATTCATGGCAGCTATAATTCATAAAGCACAGGACATTTCAATTCAAATGTTGCCTATTGTTGTTGTGTGGAAGAAATTACAAATAATTTAAACAAAATAAAACATCAAATAACTTCAATTCAACACTGGAATATTTTTTTTTTTAAATGACACATTTGATAGGGTTTTATTTTACAATACAAAAACCTTTTATAGTGACCATAGATATGACATTGGCAATGCACTTAAGTACAGTGTTTTTACACTGTTAGTACACTTACAACTGTACTGGAATTAGTTTAATTTACATTATTTAGAATTGCAAGCTAGACAACAGTACTGTTACTAAGATAATAACGTATAACAATTCATGAAGCCCTTTTTAGCCTAAACATTATACTCAGTCCACAGAATGAGCTAACCTTAGTGAAGAGTTAGGAGACAGTCACCTCCTGATGACATCATCACCGCCAGTATTCCGTTGCTGATGTAGACCAAAACGTTTGGCCAGACTCAGGAAATAAAAGGGATAGGGAGGATTGAGAAGGTAAGGATCAACTGATCAAATAATGATCACGGGGTGGAATTCTCCTTTAAATGTTTCATTTCCTTCATGGTGGAAAAGCATGGTGTGGCTTAATGAGGAAAGCATATGCTACAGTAGTCCAGTCCAGTCAAGGCCAGTCCAGCCTGCTAAAGCTATCTATGCACATGGTCATGTTTCATACCTGCCTGAAGGAATATAACCGACTAGAATAGACATCACCGTTATTTACCACAGTCAACTCAACATTTACATTGAGGTACACCTTATAAAAGTGTTACCTACGCATTTCCCTCTATCACTGCAATCAATACCTTCTGTCGGAGATACTGTAGCGGGAGTGAGAGCTAGTGAAAGAGAGAAAAGAGGAGATGAGAGAGGAAGAAAAAAGGAGAAAGTGAGAGTAAGTGTGTGCGAGACTGAGACAGACAATCAGACAGAGAGATGGTTAGGAGCCACAGACTATATTTTCTGAGTGGCTGCAGCAGTGAGTGTATCATGCTCTCTCTGCCCATCTTAAACACAAACCATGTGCTGCTGCTGGAATCTCTGATTCAACACACCAGGACTTCTAATGCAAAAAACACCCATCACACACACACAGCCGCACACACACAAACAGAGATAGACAAATCAACACACACTCATAACCACAGAGCTTGCTCGCACACACAAATCCACGCCGCATAGAGACATACACACCACGCTAACCTTGAGTTTAATCAAAGAACTCATACCTGTTCCAAATTGGACATTTCTTTAATAAAGAAAATGGAAAACAATTCCTATGTCATATAGCTCAACAGGGTCATTTTGAAGACAATCAGGCAAAAGACTAGCAGTAGTGTGCTATACTACATAGTAATTATAAATAAAACCCTTCCCATGTACCTACATTACATGTTAATAATCAATCACATTAGGATCATCTGATTACAATCGTTGTACTCCTCTCTATTTGTATCTGTGTGTACAAATCACTTGGTAAAATGCATAGGGGGTAATTTCCCTCTACAAGACATCCATCCATATAAAAATACGTCTTATAAGCAAAATAAATAACTTGATCTTCTGACTGCTTCATCCAGCCATGCAGCCCCGCAACGCAAGGCTTCTGTCCTTCATCTTATGCTGCGGCCATGTGCTCCTCTGAAAAATCTGAAAAAACATTCCACTTGGGGGTTGGATCTCGTGGTACTGAATTATAGCACAGGTTCCCAGGTTTTATAATTCCAATTTGGAAGTTCACATTAAACGTTTTTGGATGTCGGAAACCTGTGTTTCAGATTATTTCCAAGAGTGCATGAACACAGCATTATTGCACTGAAACGGGGGGAGGAGTGGAATAGGTATTTGGCTCATCTCTCTTTTTTGCTCACTCCCACCCTTTCATTCTCTCCCTCTCCATCCTTCTGTCCCTCACACTCCATTCTTCACCAGTTCGTGGACTCCACTCTCGTCGATGACCAGGGTGGGGCGGAACTCTTGACCCCTCACCAGCCCCTCCAGCCCCTGCAACAACAGGAAGTGACATCATCAGGATATGATATCATCAATGCTTGTAAAACTGAATGTAATAACTATAATGGGTAACACTTGTTTTTATATTTCTTTCTATTTGAACAGGGCCCTACTGTTAAGTCCCTCCCCCTTACCTCCCCTCCATAGGACACCAGTGGGGAGATCTCACATTTGATTGGCAGGTCTGTTCCATCCTTCAGGCTGTGGGGAAAAGAGAATGAGTCGGGAGAAGGGAGGAGGAGAGGCTAAATTGGTTCTCTCTTGTGCACGGAGGGAAAAAAGAGAAGAAGCAGCTGGATGTGTGATTCTCTGCTCCAGCTGTTCTTAGATGATTAAACATTTGGAGCATTAAAGCGTCAACATCAGCAGTTCCACAGACTCATAGACCTGTTTCCGGGACAAAAATTAAGCCAATTCCTGGACTAAAAAGCACTTTCAACTGAGATTCCATTTAGTCCAGGAGTAGGCTTATACTAGGTCCAGGAAGACTAAGTCAGCACAAGTTTGAAATGTCAAAAGTGGAAGTGAATGAAGTCTCTCTATTGATTGGGAGAGAGCATACATCACACAGAAAGAGCCACTACACCTTATTACAATCTAATGACACCACTAAGTCGCATTTATGAACATTTATGAATGTTATAAATATTATAAATGGTGTTGAATCATCCTTGAACAATAAAGAGGATTTAAATGTATTTGGTGTTGTCGTCACAATCACAGGTAACTGACCAACATCAGATCTGAAATGGCCACTCATCGTCTCCCCATCTCCCCTTCACCATCAGACAGACAGATTAACACAGCGACATCATCAGTCACATCATCGATCTCAAAGCGTGCCCAGTGCCCATTACCCAGCATGCTCCACATTCCGTGGGTTAGTACCTACTGTCCCAGTTAGCACTAGGCCCTGCTCCAATATCTTATGCATCCTTCCTTTCTTCCTTGAGGTAATCACTGATCTAGCAAGGTTTGATAGGTGATAGCAACCGGGTGGTAAACTGGCATACAATTATTTAATCACGTGCAGACCAGTGATTGACTAAAGAAAGAGGTGAAGGAAGCATGCATATGAAGACTATTGGAACAGAGACCAAGTCAGTGGGCAGGCCAGGTACCTCTGCCCCCACCTGCACAGGACAGGTGATCATGTGACATTGCCCTTTGACCTGGGCCCTAGCACAGCTAAACTCCAGGCTGCATTTCAACACTCGAGTCCTTTTCTCTCCTCGTCTCCTTCCCTTCACCCACACTGATCAGAATAAACTGACCAGGTGAAAGCAGATGACAGGTAACAAGGAGAGGAAGCAACTGTAGAGAATTGAGACAGCCTGGGTGTTTGTGTGTGTGACAGTTGGTTACAGTGAGCGACTGAGAAAGTGTGTGAAAGCCAAAGCCCCGTCACCATGCAGTAACTCAGGTCAGTAGCACAGAGAATAGTTACTTCTGGTTGACATCAGCTGTGCCACTTCCTGCAGGTCCGTCTCTGGAAACATTAAAACATTACACAGGACACACAGGGTTAAGAGGAACTGTGAGGGGGTGCTGTGAGAAAACGTGTGACTGTAAAAAAGCTGTGACAGGGAGACTATATGGTGATGAACGTGTCAACAGGTGGAGAGGTAAATAGAACGTATACTCACTGTGTATGTTTGGTTTGGTGTGTGTGTGTGTGTGTGTGTGTGTGTGTGTGTGTGTGTGTGTGTGTCTCACCTGGGTATTGCGGCCACACGCGTTCCGTTCTCGTCTATGAAGTGTCCTCCAGCATTGAGGACCCAGCGGTGATGCAGGGACATGAGGGCGTGTTTCGTCGTGGTGGGCGTGTCTTTACCGTCCTGGCTGTCAGCGTTCTTCAGGGGAGAGAACTCGTCTTCACGAAGAACCTCGTACACCACAAAGGTCCTGCGACACACACACATTGTGAGAATACATCTTTAGTGATAGCTTTTTCAAGGTAACCCACAACAAAACACACTTATCATCCCATTCCAGTTTTAAACAACCGGAGAGTGATAATTGTGTAGGGTTGTAGAATAGAGCCACATAGAACAGCATCCTCATCTCATGGCAATGAGAAGAATCCTTTGACTCCATGTAAAGTTCTAAAAGCAGCAACATGACTCAGAGATGATGTCATGATGATTAAACCGCTGGAGGGAGGGAGAGAGAGACAGAGGGAGTTAGAGGAGGCTGGAACAGCTCGTAAAACCTGCCTCTTCAAGCCCCAGCAGCAGGAGGAAGAGGATGAGGCTAAGAGGATGTGGTCCTCTGTAGCTCAATTGGTAGAGCATGGCGCTTGTAACGCCAGGGTAGTGGGTTCGATCCCCTGGACCATCCATACGTAAAAATGTATGCACACATGACTGTAAGTCGCTTTGGATAAAAGCATCTGCTAAATGGCATTTTTTAAAAAATTTATTATGAGGAGGGCTGGGCCGGGCCGGGCTGCCTGGCTCTGGGACAGTGGCTCTGGAGCTGGGGTTCCGGCTACGGGTCTGGTGTGTTGGAACATGCCATGTGGCTGGATGCTGGGGTTGGGGCTCCAGAGATCTGGGTGTCAGGACCTGGGTCTTACTAACGGAAGCCTGGCTGTGTGGAGGGAGAACCCTGATTCCTGCTGCCTTTTCTCTTCTCCTCTCCTGCCTCTCCTTGCCCTCACCTCCAGGGTTGGGCAGTCGAATTGAAGGCAGTAATTTCAGAAACACAGCCATGAAACACACACGCTAAAGCCAGCTGGAAAATCACAGCACTCACTTGGAAAACTGGAAGATGTCAAAGACAAATTTTTCCATTTTAATCCCGTTGGGTTTGTCAGGTTTGATTAGCCTTCCCTGCATGTCCACGTACGGGATTTTCTTCTGGGCCACGTGATGCTGCAGCTGAGGCTCGAATGTCCTGAGCGAGAGTGAGAGAGAAAGAGGAAGGGGGAGAGAGAGAGAGGTGGAAAGGGAGAGAGAAAGGGGGTGGGAGAGAAAGAGAGAGAGGAGTGACAGAGAGAAGGGGATAGAGTTAAAAGACAGACAGAGACAGACAAGGGAGATCAGGAAATCTGAAACATGCTCTTGGTTATAACTGTTAAACAATGAAGAGAAAGAAAAACACTGGCAAAGACATCATGTATTTAAAATACCAAAGTCCAGACATAGAAAACTAAACTGCAGCTTTTTCCTCCTTTCATTTCCCTCACCTTAGATTCTGGGTATTCATTAAAAGTCACTGCGATGTTTCCAGACATTTATCAGCTTACAGACACTGCTCATTAGAAACCAGAGAGGGCCAAAGCCACTACATTTCTCTCTCAAGTTATGAGGTTCTCACTAGCCATGTAATGACCTCAAATACCTGCTTAAAATGGGGGTTACACATTCATCATGTAATAACTCACTTATTGTATGGAGGTATGTGTGGCTGTGTGTGTGGCTGTGTGTGCGTGGTGTGTTTACAGTGAGGGAAAAAAGTATTTGATCCCCTGCTGATTTTGTACGTTTGCCCACTGACAAAGACAAGATCAGTCTATAATTTTAATGGTAGGTTTATTTGAACAGTGAGAGACAGAATAACAACAACAAAATCCAGAAAAACGCATGTCAAAAATGTTATAAATTGTTTTGCATTTTAATGAGGGAAATCAGTATTTGACCCCTCTGCAAAACATGACTTAGTACTTGGTGGCAAAACCCTTGTTGGCAATCACAGAGGTCAGACGTTTCTTGTAGTTGGCCACCAGGTTTGCACACATCTCAGGAGGGATTTTGTCCCAGTTCGCTTTGCCGATCTTCTCCAAGTCATTAAGGTTTCGAGGCTGACGTTTGGCAACTCGAACCTTCAGCTCCCTCCACAGATTTTCTATGGGATTAAGGTCTGGAGACTGGCTAGGCCACTCCAGGACCTTAATGTGCTTCTTCTTGAGCCACTCCATTGTTGCCTTGGCCGTGTGTTTTGGGTCATTGACATGCTGGAATACCCATCCACGACCCATTTTCAATGCCCTGGCTGAGGGAAGTAGGTTCTCACCCAAGATTTGACAGTACATGGCCCCGTCCATTGTCCCTTTGATGCTGTGAAGTTGTCCTGTCCCCTTAGCAGAAAAACACCCCCAAAGCATAATGTTTCCACCTCCATGTTTGACGGTGGGGATGGTGTTCTTGGGGTCATAGGCAGCATTCCTCCTCCTCCTCCAAACACGGCGAGTTGAGTTGATGCCAAAGACATCGATTTTGGTCTCATCTGACCACAACACTTTCACCCAGTTCTCCTCTGAATCATTCAGATGTTCATGGGCAAACTTCAGATGGGCCTGTATATGTGCTTTCTTGAGCAGGGGGACCTTGCGGGCGCTGCAGGATTTCAGTCCTTCACGGTGTAGTGTGTTACCAATTGTTTTCTTGGTGACTATGGTCCCAGCTGCCTTGAGATCATTGACAAGATCCTCCCGTGTAGTTCTGGGCTGATTCCTCACCGTTCTCATGATCAATGCAACTCGACTAGGTGAGATCTTGCATGGAGCCCCAGGCCGAGGGAGATTGACAGGTCTTTTGTGTTTCTTCCATTTGCGAATAATCGCATCAACTGTTGTCACCTTCTCACCAAGCTGCTTGGCGATGGTCTTGTAGCCCATTCCACATTTACATTTACATTTTAGTCATTTAGCAGACGCTCTTATCCAGAGCGACTTACAGTTAGTGAATACATTTTATTTTTTTATACTGGCCCCCCGTGGGAATCGAACCCACAACCCTGGCGTTGCAAACGCCATGCTCTATCAACTGAGCTACATCCCTGCCGGCCATTCCCTCCCCTACCCTGGACGACGCTGGGCCAATTGTGCGCCGCCCATGAGTCTCCCGGTCGCGGCCGGCTGCGACAGAGCCTGGATTCGAACCAGGATCTCTAGTGGCCTAGTATTCCAGCCTTGTGTAGGTCTACAATCGTGTCCCTGACATCCTTGGAGAGCTCTTTGGTCTTGGCCATGGTGGAGAGTTTGGAATCTGATTGATTGATTGCTTCTGTGGACAGGTGTCTTTTATACAGGTAGAAAACTGAGATTAGGAGCACTCCCTTTAAGAGTGTGCTCCTAATCTCAGCTCATTACCTGTATAAAAGACACCTGGGAGCCAGAAATCTTTCTGATTGAGAGGGGGTCAAATACTTATTTCCCTCATTAAAATGCAAATTAATTTATAACATTTTTGACATGCGTTTTTCTGGATTTTTTTGTTGTTATCCTGTCTCTCACTGTTCAAATAAACCTACCATTAAAATTATAGACAGTGGGCAAACGTACAAAATCAGCAGGGGATCAAATACTTTTTTCCCTCACTGTAGCTGTGTTAAATGTGTGTGTATGCATGTTTGTGTGTGTGTGAGACTCACTGGACGACGTCCCTGAGGAAGGGTAGTGTGAAGAAGTGATTGGCTACGTTTCCAGCGTTGAACATCAACCGCCCGTCCGCGCTGCGCTCCTCAGCCGTAGCCAAGGAGATCTCGCTGTATTCTACCACCTGGTAACATCCGTCCACCTTACAGACCACGCCCACCGCCTCCGTTGGATTGGTCTTCTCCACCACCTGGAAGTGATGTCACAGGAAAGGATTTTACCTCACCTGGGACTACTACCAGATTCTGCCCTCCTCTTCAAAGCGTGCACTAGTTCACTCCCCCTTTAAAAGTATTTGATTGCCATTTACAGAGAGGTTTGGAATTAGGGTCAAAACGTTGCAGACAGAAATGAAGACATGGATGTGATTCTTAAAAATAGGATTTGACTGTACATTTTAGTGACTGGAGTCTGGTCCAAATCAGAGATCCAGCCCTCTGCCCATCTGGTTGGCAGTCCAAATGACAGAGCTGGGCTTGTTGAGGGGGTTAGTGGTGGGAGAGAGTCTGGGCCTTGATGAGGGTGAGGGCTGGGATAGGGTGGGGAGGGGTTTAGCTATGGGGGAGAGGCTTGGTGGAAGAAGCCACATCAACTGCAGTCTGTCAGTTAACGACAGGAGGGTGGGTCCCTGCATTCCTCTGATCCTAGCAGAGCCTCCACACCACAGCTCACAGACTGACACGCAGCAGGAATGGGTTTACTACAGCTCTCAACATGGAGTTAAATATTTAATTTAATTACATCTGTACTTCATAGGCATATTTCAAGTGTTAAAAGCCTTTTCTCCATTCTGCAGAGTTTTGTGGTGATGGTGTGACAAGTTGCACAGAACTGGTAAATGTGCAGGCTAGGCTGCAGTCAGGTTAATGTACAAAGCACGTTGTTGGACGTCACAGAAAATGATACATGCTTTTGAAGCTAATTTCAGGAGTCTTTGGAGATCTTTCATGGTATGTCTCTATGTATGCTGTAAAGACATCAGTGTACAAAAGTAACTGAGAAGGATTCAAGCCAATCCTGCAGAACTTAACCCAAAATGTCAACTGAACAATCTGGTCTTGGTGTGTTCGTGTTAAGTGCGGCCTGTCACTAATAACGAACTAAGGGAGATGGGGAGGAGGTGAGGGGGAGTGCAGGGGTGAGGGGTAGGGTGAGAAGGGAGTGTCCACTCATGTGAAGAAAGTGCACACTAACGAAGGGTTATAGCAGCTTCTATTCTAAAGGGTGTCGAATGGGGACCAGCCAGCCAAAACATTCCTGTGTGTGTGTGTTTGTGTAGCAGCTCTGAGACAGTGATCAGAGGGTGTTACAGACATCACATAGCTGCTACCAGAAGGATGAAATGGATCATATAACAGCTAGGTCCCAATCTCTGCTCTAGTGCTGCATGGATGGAAGACTTTCCTCCCAAGTTTAGTCTTACTACTTCTATCCTCCTCACAGTACTCATGCACACTGACTTCACACAGACGCGTGTGTGTTCGCGTGGTAGGGGTGCTGTAACGCTGAACGCTAGCCAATGTCAGACCTCACCAACATCGGAAGATGAAAGTAAAAAAACAAGAAACATTTTTAATAGTTATATAAATAAGTACCTTGCACTGCCACGCTAGTTAAACACACATCGTAAAAAACGTAGCTTTCCTGAGAAGAAACCAGTTAAGTTTCCTATTTAACCACTGCTCCCTGTAAAGTTTTCTTCCCTCTCAAAAATAGTACACCGTGTCCAAACTCATTGTGTAGAAAAAACAGATTCATACATCAGGCTTGTGATATGTGATACTATAGGCTGAGTGGTCCAAGCCTTCTCTGTGTTAGAGGGCTGTGTGGTTCCCTCACTGTTCATAATGAGGCAGTAAAGGCCAGTATCACTTCATATAGTGGCAGCAGTTACAGTGCCTTGCAAAAGTATTCATCCCCCTTGGCGTTTTTCCTATTTTGTTGCATTACAACCTGTAATTTAAATGGATTTTTATGTGGATTTCATGTAATGGACATACACAAAATAGTCCAAATTGGTGAAGTGAAATGAAAAAAAAAACTTGTTTCAAAAAATTCAAAAAAATAAATAACAGAAAAGTGGTGCGTGCATATGTATACACCCCCGTTGCTATGAAGCCCCTAAATAAGATCTGGCGCAACCAATTACCTTCAGAAGTCACATAATTAGTTAAATAAAGTCTACCTGTGTGCAATTTAAGTGTCACATGATCTGTCACATGATCTCAGTATATTACACCTGTTCTGAAAGGCTCCAGAGTCTGCAACACCACTAAGCAAGGGGCACCACCAAGCAGGGGCACCATGAAGACCAAGGAGCTCTCCAAACAGGTCAGGGACAAAGTTGTGGAGAAGTACAGATCAGGGTTGGGTTATAAAAAAACATCCGAAACTTTGCACATCCCACGGAGCACCATTAAATCCATTATTAAAAAATGGAAAGAATATGACACCACAACAAACCTGCCAAGAGAGGGCCGCCCACCAAAACTCACAGACAAGGCAAGGAGGGCATTAATCAGAGGCAACAAAGAGACCAAAGTTAACCCTGAAGGAGCTGCAAAGCTCCACAGCGGAGATTGGAGTATCTGTCCATTGGACCACTTTAAGCCGTCCACTCCACAGAGCTGGGCTTTACGGAAGAGAGGCCAGAAAAAAGCCATTGCTTAAAGAAAAAAATAAGCAAACACGTTTGGTGTTCGCCAAAAGGCATGTGGGACACTCCCCAAACATATGGAAGAAGGTACTCTGGTCAGATGAGACTAAAATTGAGCTTTTTGGCCATCAAGGAAAACACTATGTCTGGCGCAAACCCAACACCTCTCATCACCCCGAGAACACCATCCCCACAGTGAAGCATGGTGGTGGCAGCATCATGCTGTGGGGATGTTTTTCCATCGGCAGGGACTGGGAAACTGGTCAGAATTGAAGGAATGATGGGTGGCGCTAAATACAGTGAAATTGTTGAGGGAAACCTGTTTCAGTCTTCCAGAGATTTGAGACTGGGATGGAGGTTCACCTTCCAGCAGGACAATGACACTAAGCATACTGCTAAAGCAACACACAAGTGGTTTAAGGGGAAACATTGAAATGTCTTGGAATGGCCTAGTCAAAGACCAGACCTCAATCCAATTGAGAATCTGTGGTATGACTTATAGATTGCTGTACACCAGCGGAACCCATCCAACTTGAAGGAGCTGGAGCAGTTTTGCCTTGAAGAATGGGCAAACATCCTAGTGGCTAGATGTGCCAAGCTTATAGAGACGTACCCCAAGAGACTTGCAGCTGTAATTGCTGCAAAAGGTGGCTCTGGGGGGGTGAAAAGTTATGCACGTTCAAGTTCTGTTTTTTTGTCTTATTTCTTGTTTGTTTGCATCTTCAAAGTGGTAGGCATGTTGTGTAAATCAAATGATACAAACCCTCCCAAAATAAATTTTAATTCCAAGTTGTAAGGCAGCAAAATAGGAAAAATGCCAAAGGGGTGAATACTTTAGCAAGCCACTGTATTTTTATTCTTTAGTGTTTGTTTTAGTCAAATTGTCTTATAATCTCAGTCATCAAACCAATCAATGTACAGTGAGATTACTTGAAGTAGCAATGAATGAGACTCCCTGGAAGTGTTTTTAAGAGGAATAGCCTATCATTTGTCTAGCTTAAAAACTCCTCTGCTCAGACCTTGGCTCTAGGCGGAACCCTTTACAGACAGACTTTACGGTATAATAAATAATCAAAACATATTTTTTTTAAAGATCAGCCAATGTTTTTTTAGAGCCCAATTCATACATTCCTATTTTTACAACATTGTTGCTGTGATAATAATTTTATATCTCCCGTGCACATACTGGCAATTTAGGAGTGGGAGTAGATGTGGGCCAATGTGGGTGGATATCAATTTTTTATAAATCCAGGGAGATATGTATACTGTAACTAAGAAAGTAATACTAAGTGTATGTTGTGTAGTAAGCTGTTAGTAGCCCATGTGCCTCACCCTAATAATTTGGTATATTTTCCCCTCTTAATTTCACCTACTGTTCTGACTTGGTGGTGCACATGTGGCCTAACCTGTTTTAGAGAAATGTAATCATTGAATATCGTAAGAGCTTTCATTGTCTGCTTATATGCCCCCTTTATTTATCCTACAGTTCTGACTTGGTGTACAGGGAGAACACTGTAAGAACGGCCCATTGTACATTTCAAAAGTGCTGAACAAATAGTTATATTGACTACGTCCGTCCTAGCTCGCTCATTAATATCCTAATCGAAATGACTGATTACCTCTTATCCGCTTGTCATCCCCTTATGCCATAGTTTGTACATCCTCAATTGTCTGTAGAAACCACATTTGTTTAAGCAAGTCAGCCATATCAGCTATGTTTTTTTTAAGGCAGTAAATGAGGCTGAATGAACTGTTTCGCTGCCAGACAAGGCTGCGCTGATAGCCAGGTGTAGCAGTGGTAAGATGTTGGGACAGCTTTATGTAGGCCCTAACAGTTTGTGGGCACCGTTTGTCACCGTTATAGTGCAATTAATGTATTGTTTAGTGTTGTGTTGTGTAGTGGCTTTGCTGGCATGCATCCCACATGTGTTTGTTTTTTTGCCCTACCAAGATTGACATGCTAAAATCGCCACTGATAGTAGTGCATTTATACTTCTTGCGCTTAGCGGAGCAGAGCAGCTGTGAAGGAAATAGTAAAGGAACTGAGTTTGTTTATACAGGACCTCCCGCCCCTACCGTCAACCAATCCTGTCAATGCGGGGCTATACAGAGTACTCCACATTGTTACACAATTTGGGAGGCACACAGCGATTCGGTATGGCGCTCGAGTTGGCCGCTCCAAGCCTCTGGAGGCTCCGCAATTGAGTCACACCCTCCATAGGGAGCCTCCGAATCACATTTCCAGCGCAAGTAAAATTGTCTTTAAGCCGTAGGTAGAACTTTACCGCAATCATGACTAGGTCAGATGGCGGAAGGAAAAGTAGAGGCTTTGTCGCCGGCCATACCTTTCATATACAAAGAAAAGTTGGCGGGATGTTAAAGTTGGCCGAAATTCGTCTTGATTTGAACCGTGTATGTGAAGAAATGCCTGCTGCTTAACTCCTTCTGGGTGATGGCAGTCTACACCCCCACCTTTTGGTGAACTAGAAGAAGTGCAGTTCTTTATAGAGGAGAAGTCGTGCCAAGGCAGTTTTCAATGTCTCATCGAAGACAGTACAGTATGAAGATGGGCTAAAACTGCTTTTCCAATAGAAATCCCCGATCACACTTGTACGCTAGCTAAGCGCATGCGTTCTCCGAAGTCTCGCTATGTTGCGCTTCTGGATTTAGACACTCTGTGGGTTCACCGCGCTATGGCCTGTCACGTGTCCGGTGAAAGAGGCACACCCTGCTAAAATTGAACAGTAATAGAATATGCGCTGCTCGGTCATACTGTCAATAAGGAAGCATGAGGCATCGTTCAGAAAACGCATCTCTCCATAAAATATGTTAGAATTTTCGAACTAGTTTTCAGTGGGAAGGCAGGCAAATCATTTTAAATCAAAAGCAAACACTTTGCATGTGAAAACAGAATAATACTCGTTACTCCACATGCTTAATTAACCTACATCACTTTTGTTTTTAGCTGACTTCACTGTTGGCCAGAGCAGGGCGCCTGGCTCATGCCAGGGAGGCAGCCAGGTTCCAAAACGAATACAAATCACTTTTCACCAGGTGCAAACTGCCACCCGGGCCAGTTTAATCGAATCCCCTCAGTCACACCCTCTTATCCAAACACACATTTACTGAACACAGTTTCATGTTTCAATACTACTTCCTGGTCTGGTATTGCACAACAGGACCTGAACCACCAGCAGATCAAGGACTGGATGATGACGCACATCGTCAGAGTCTAAATTAATTTCAATAACTTCCTTCTCATTCCAGAGTGACCAACCATACTGCTTTCAGCTCAAAGCCTTTGTGAACATTGGCTTAGAGGGAGAGACCAGGAGAGGAAAACACTTTAAGCTACTGAGATAGGACCTGACTAGAGAAGGAAGGAAGTCATTTAAGAGTATTGGAACACATCGGGTGACCTCATGAGTCACATTTGGCCACATTGTGAGAGACAGAAGAGGGCAGAGAGACAGCGAGAGACCGCAATAGAGAGCTGGCCGAGAGAAACTTCCAGTGAGAAAGAGACAGAGAGCTACAAACCTTAGCCCCACAGTCTCCTCCTTTCTGGACACAGAAGCCGACAAAGGCAGGGTCTGCTACTTTAACCAGTATGTTGTCCACACAGTACACATGGATGAACCCGATCCTCCTCTGTTCCATGTCCTCCACGATCCCCTGAGTACCCAGAGCTCTGTACAGACCCCCGTTACCATCTGAAATACAGACACACACATCAGTAGACCCGTTATCATCTAAAATACACAGAGATGTACGCACGCACTCAAACACAGATTAAGTTATGTTGTGTACCTGGGGCCATGGCCAGCTTGGCTTTGCTCTCCAGGATGATCTTGCCGTTGTAGTCCATGGCAGGCAACATGCCCTGCTGGAAGAAGATCACGTTGTCTTTGCCCAGCCCAAAGTAGCTGTGGCGCGAAAAGAACTCTTTAGTCGACTCCATGGTCCGGCCGCTTGTCATGATGTACCTAGGGAGAAATTCACTTATTATTTATTTTTTGATTCATTCATTCACTGGTCATTATGTGCAGGGGGAATGGGAAAATACATTTGGTTTGATTCAAGGCTAATACAAATCGAGAGCTTGGTTCCATCTGCAAAAAGATGATTCTGAGATAATTGGCTTTAAAGTTCCGAACCCTCATTGGTTTGAATGGAGTCAGCAATTTTTATCTAGTATTCTTTTGAATTTAACATGAATTGGGGCATTTAGAGTACTATATACTGTAGGTAGAGAACATTGAGCAGAACAAGGCTATGTCAATAACTCAATTTTGACAAAACTGCAGATAGAACAGTATAGTCCCAAGCTCTCGAACTCTCAAGACAGTGATTCATTTGTTTTTTTTAAACAATGTTTTTGACTTTTCACTGTGATTCACTGCATCAATGACTTATACGTTTCATAAGATTGGAAACCTCTCCTCTCTCATTTTACGAAGATTCCAGAAAGGTTATTCATAATGCACATTATCTGGCAAACAATTTAATCCAGATGAATTTTAACAGCTGAATGCTCAGATCTGACTAAAGTTAAAAAGACATGGTGGGAACAACCCATCACAAGACACAAAACCAGAAGTACTTCCTTATGACTGGATGGCATCTGGCATCTCATGGTGAGCTCTTAGTCATGACCCCTGATATTAATTACAGAGAGCCCAGCCCCAAACACGGGATGCCAGCTAGACATGTCTCCTTCCTGTCAACCCACTTCTGAATAGTCTTAATTACATTTACATTTAGTCATTTAGCAGACGCTCTTATCCAGAGCGACTTACAGTTAGTGATTTATTTTATTTTTTTCATACTGGCCCCCCCGTGGGAATCGAACCCACAACCATGGCGTTGCAAACGCCATGCTCTACCAACTGAGCTACATGGGGCCATGACTCCCTTCATCTACTCCATAGAGATTTACAGTGCCTATAGAAAGTATACACCCCCTATAACTTTTTTCACAGTTTGTTGCATTACAAATTGGGATTGAAATAGATTTAATTGTAATATTTTGTGACTGATCAACAAAAAATAATCCATAATCTCAAAGTGAAAAGAAAATTCTACAAATATTTACAAATTAATTAAAATGAACTAAAATATAGTCGTTGCATAAGTATTCACCCCCTGGCTTAACAAATCACATAATAAGTTATATGGACTCACTGTGTGAAATAATAGGGGTTGACATTTTTGAATAATTACCCCTTCCTCTGTCCCCCATACATACAGTACATCTGTAAGGTCCCTCAGTCAAGTATTGAATTTCAAGCACAGATTCAACTACAAAGACCAGGGAGCTTTTCGAAAGCCTCATAAAATAAGGGCAGGAATTGGTAGATGGGTAACAAAAACAAATCAGATATTGAATATATATTTAACCATGGTCAAGTTAATAACTATGCTGTGTATGATGTCTTAAACCACCCAGACACATCAAAGATGCAGTCGTCCTTTTGAACTGAGCTGCAGGACAGGAAGGAAACTGCTTAGGGATGTAACCATGGGGCCATTGGTGATTTTAAAACAGCTACAGAGTTCAATGGCTATGATGGGAGAAAACTGAAGATGGATCAACAACATTGTAGTGACTCCACAATACCTCGTACCCCTGCACACTGACTCGGTACCGGTACTCCTTGTATAGTCTTGTTATTGATATTTAATTGTTACAAATTCCTTTTTTGTACATTTTTCACATTAAAGTCTACACCTGTTGTATTCAGCTCATGAGACAAATAAAATTTGATTTGATTTAATTTGACAATAATGACAGTGAAAAGAAGAATAAAAAAATATATACAGAATATAAATATTCCAAAGCATGCAACAAAAGCACTAAAGTAATGCGGCAAAGAAATACACTTTTTGGCCTAAATGCGAAGTCGAATGTTTGGGGCAAATCCAACACAACACTGAGCAACTGCTTCCTTATTTACAAGCATGGTGGTGGCAGCATCATAGTATGGGTATACTTGACATCAGCAAAGACTGGGGAGTTTTTCAGGATTAAAATAAACAGGATGGAGCAAGCACAGGCAATATCCTATAGGAAAACCTGCTTCAGTCTGCTTTACACCAGACACTGGAAGAGAAAATCACCTTTCAGTAGGACAATAACCTCAAACAAAAAGCCAAATCTACACTGGAGTTGCTTAACAATAAGACAGACACTGCTCCTGAGTGGCCAAATTACAGTTTTGACTTAAAGGTGCTACACATAGTATTTAAAAAAAAATTTGCATTGTAATTTCAGAAAATGTCCATAATGTATCTGGCGCTAATAGTACAATGATAGGGTTTCACAGTATTACTTACCTGCCAGTGCTTTGATATACGCCTATTGATTTCTCCTGCCGGAGCAGCAACTGTTCCCAAACTGGGAAAACTGTTCTGACTTTGTGGCTGTGTTATCTAGTGGAAATCTCTGTCTCATCTTGGTTGCTAAAATTCTACACACGAAAGTTACTTTCGTTTTTTGTTCACCAGCTTCAAACAGCGGTTTTGGTCCACTTGCTTTCTATAGGCACTGTATAATACTGCTCCTTTCTGGGATCAAACCGCTTCCTTGATTGATACAGGGGAGTGGCAGCAATATGTAGATGTAGTTAATAATCAGAGAACTGAGAGGGGGAACATAAAAACATATATATTTGATACAATAACAGGGTTGTATGGTTTGTTTGTGATTTCACAAACTGGGCTAAAACAAAAATGGGTCCCTCAGGAATGGATTGAGAAACAGTGGTCTATGGTCAGCTTGCTGTAGTGCTGAGCGATAAACTGAAATGTCGGTTATTTTTAGTTTCTTAAATCATTAAGAGTCTATTGACGCACCCATGCGTCAATCAAAGTAATGTAATTTTAAAAAATCCCCAACAACTAGAGATATGTTTTTTTGCGTGGGCTGCGTCTCAATCCACTGCATCCGCCTATGTCAGCCTTCTACATCTGCGGTGGAAGGTGGCCGAGCTACAGCGGTGTTTGTACAACCATGAGACATCCCTAAAATCCAAAAGGTCTGCAGTGTCCGAACGGTTTGGCCTACAAAACTATCACGATGGTGTTCTCCATTTTGTTCTACGACCCCCACAAATGTCACGGGACTCGCCTGAAGTTAACCCATACAAACAAATGGAAATATGGAGGTAGTTTTGTGCCCCAAAATATATGGGGTTAAATGTGTAAAAAAAAAAAAATTCTCTCTCTCAGATATAGGACAGACACGTCAAAACCTTATTCCTTATGATTACTTTTTTTACTGTCTTCTTTGCTTTTTATGAATGTGTTATTCAATGCGTTTCTGTGGGCTATAGTAGTAAAGGCCAAATTCAATATTTTATTTTTGTTACCTAAAGGGGTCCTAAAATTCAAAATGAAATCGCTAAATGATCCATGGTATGACCATCTTAAAACAATTCAATGTTTGCTTAGTACCCCCCCCCCTCCCCCCCCTCCCCCCCCTAACCCCTTTTCCAACAGGCCAATAGTCTACATAGTTTAGCGCAGAAAACGTGGTCATTAACTACAATGACCATAATCCATTGCGCGCCTCCTTGTCCGGTCTCAGACGGAGAGAAGAGGCAGAACAACACGCGGTTGAGAGCAGTTGCTTCGTGAGGTATCTCTACGTGAAAATACATGATCTAAGATTGATAGTTGTTATTCAGCAGTCATAAAAGTATGCCTTATTTAATTTAAATAACTACTAAAATAGTGATTTTGTCAGACAGCATAGGCAGCAGCTCTATAGAGATGACTTGGAATGAAATAATAAAGTCATCAAATAGGCCTAAAACAAATGTAATATTCAAACCAAAACGAAACGACCTCAAAGAGCACTAATCGCTCATCACTAGCTGCATGTTATGTGCTGTGTAACCCCTATGGTGTATCATTATGCCCTTTAGCTGCCAGTCCCAGTCTCACCAGGGGATGCCGCACTTGGCTCCGTGTCTCTGTTCTGCCAGCTGTTGAAGCCTCAGTATCCTCTCTGCCTGGATCTGGAACAGGGTCTTGTGGGAAGGCAGGCCCACATCATACATGCCTTTTGGGTAGGACACCCCAAGCCGGGTCCCTTGGCCCCCCGCTAGCAGAAGAACAGCCACCTTGCTCTGGGAAATACACCGCAGACCTAAGAGAGGGGATGAGAGAATAACAGCTAATGTATGAGACCATAATTGATTTTACAAAATGTAAATATGGTACAAACAATACAGCTTATTCAAGCAATATAACTAAAACCAAAAAATACTTGTGATGTTTGACAAAACTAAAGAACACTAATCGACTTTTTATGGCTAAAGTATAATCTACCTTTGCAAGGTGACCTGATATAATAATTGCAGGTGAAACAGCAGGATAACCCAATAACCCATAGTTCAATTACATTCAACTTCACGATCTAAACATCTCATTACAAAATCATGGGCATTAATATGGAGTTGGTCCCCCCTTAGCTGCTATAACAGCCACCACTCTTCTGGGAAGGCTTTCCACTAGATGTTGGAACACTGCTGTGGGGACTTGCTTCCATTCAGCCACAAGAGCATTAGTGAGGTCGGGCACTGATGTTGGGCAATTAGGTCTGGCGCGCAGTCGCTGTTCCAATTCATCCCAAAGGTGTTCGATGGGGTTGAGGTCAGGGCTCTGAGCAGGCCAGCCAAGTTCTTCCACACCGATCTTGACAAACCATTTCTGTATGGACCTCGCTTTGTGCACGGGGGCATTGTCATGCTGAAACAGGAAAGGGCCTTCCCCAAACTGTTGCCACAAAGTTGGAAGCACAGAATCTTCTAGAATGTCACTGTACACTATAGCGTTAAGATTTCCCTTCACTGGAACTAAGGAGTCTAGCCTGAACCATGAAAAACAGCCCCAGACCATTATTCCACCTCCACCAAACTTTACAGTTGGCACTATGCATTGTGGCAGGTAGCGTTCTCCTGGCATCAGCCAAACTGAGATTCTTCCGTCGGTCTGCCAGATAGTAAAGCGTGATTCATCACTCCAGAGAACGCATTTCCACTTCTCCAGAGTCCAATGGCGGCGAGCATTACACCACTCCAGCCGATGCTTGGCATTGCGCATGGTGATCTTAGACGAACAGTTATTGTGCTGACGTTGCTTCCTGAGGCAGTTTGGAACTCGGTAGTGAGTGTTGCAACCGCTACAGCACTCGGCGGACCCGTTCTGTGAGCTTGTGTGGCCTACTACTTCCTGGCTGAGCCATTGTTGCTCCTAGACCAGGGGTGTCAAACGTCCGGCCCACGGGCCGGATCAGGCCCGCAAACGGGTTTAATCCGGCCCGCGAGATGATTTTGTAAAGTATAAAAATGCGCTGCAATTTTTCAATAAACTGCTGTTCCAATTGCGTCCACTGGATGGCGCAATAGCAATTGTGTTAAGCAAGCAAACTGTTTATACCGGGGCAGAGCAAGTAGGTCAAGTCTGTGTTTACTCACAGCCGAGACATCAGTGACGCTGCAGTGAAAGCTAGCTACCTCATTGCTAATGAAATCGCAGTGGCTTCAAAACCATTTAGTGAGGGTGAATTTGTAAAAACATGCATGATGAAGGCAGCGGAGATTGTGTGCCCTGAAAAGCGGCAGGGTTTTGCAAATATCAGCCTGACAAGAAACACAGTTGCAGACAGGATTTCCGATCTTTCAGTAGATTTGGACAGCCAGTTGAAGCAAAAAGTAAAGTAATTTATTGCGTTTTCGGTTGCAATTGATGAAAGCACGGACATTACAGATGTTGCACAACTGGCCATTTTCATCCGCGGAGTTGATGACACATTGACCGTCACCGAGGAGTTCGTGGAGTTGGTGCCGTTGACAGATACAACGACAGCAGCTGATATTTTTACCGCACTCGTCGGCGCGCTGGACAGGGTCGGAGTGGACTGGTCCCGCGCTGTCAGCCTGGCTACAGATGGTGCGCCCTCAATGATCGGGAAAAAAGCAGGCGTTGTGACAAAGTTCAGAGAGAAAGTGCAATCTGCAAATGGAGGACGTGATTTTTGGACTTTTCACTGTATTTTGCACCAGGAGGCTTTGTGTTGCAAGTCATTAAAGATGGATAACGTCATGAAGGTGGTCATCCAAACTGTTAATTTCATCCGATCCAGAAGCCTGAATCACCGTCAGTTTGACAGCCTTCTCAGAGAGAAAGACCACATCTATGGCCTGCCATACCACACTGAGGTAAGATGGTTAAGCCGAGGTGCTGAGGCGTTTCTTTGATTTACGAGAAGAAATTGAACAGTGTTAGAATTCCATTCCGCAGAATGGATGCAGGACCTTGCATTTATGGTGGATGTTACAGAGCACCTGAATAACTTGAACAAACAGCTGCAAGGGCGCAACAAAGTTGTCACGCAGTATTATGACAGCATACGTTCTTTCAAGTTGAAGCTGTCATTGTGGGAGACGCAACTTGCCGGTGGTGATGCAGCTCACTTCCCCTGTCTGAAAAATGTGTGCGCGACCCAACATGTGGCAGACATGAAGCGGTTCAAAGATAAAACAACGGGACTGTTACGGGAGTTTGAGCAACGCTTTCAGATTTTTGGTGAACTGGAGAAAGACTTCAACGTTTTTTGCTCGCCATTCACCGTGAATACCTCTGATCTGCCCGTCAGCATCCAACTTGAAATAATAGACTTGCAGTGTGACTCGGATTTGAAGGGCAAATTTGCCGCAGCTGGCTTGGACACATTTAATCAGAATCTCTTGCCAGGTTACCCCAACTTGACAGCCCTCGCTGCAAAACTGTTGTGCATGTTTGGAACCACATATCTTTGTGAGCAAGTTCTCTCTGTCATGAGCATAAATAAAACAAAGCTGCGCTCAAGGCTCACGCACAAGCACTTGAATCACATCCTGAAGTTGGCTGCCACTCAGGATGTGACGCCTGATATTGATGCGCTGGTGAAACCTAAAAGATGCCAGGTATCAGGAGTCAAATAAACTATGCAACCCCACTTAAAGTGCTACATGAGACACCCTGATATAGTTCTGTGATCTGTGATATACTTCTGTGAATCACTGAGGCATTGTGTGTTTGTGTGTTCTTTGTCCTCAGAACTTTCAAATAACTTGAGGTGTTTTATGATTAATAGTGATGTTGTGCTTTTGGACACACTGTCCTCAGGCTCCAGCTTTATGTTTATATGTTTTTATGTTGATGTGCTATTGTTTTTAATTGATTTTATTTTATTTGTATATTTAACCTATTCTTGACTCTGTGGTTCTTGCACTTGTTTGGGGAACAGGATTTCATTCTTTTTATCTACATTTCTGCCTGAGAAATGACCCCCTGATATAGTTCTGTGATCTGTGAAACAGTTCTGTTAATCACTGAGGCATTGTGTGTTTGTGTTCTTTTTCTTTAGAATTTTCAAATAAACTTGACGTGTTTTATGATTAATAGTGATGTTGTGCTTGTACTATTTTGGACACACTGTCCTCAGGCTCCAGCTTTATGTTGTATGTTGATCGTATTAAAACAAAGAAAACAATCTGAAGTTGTTGTTTTTAAGTTATATATACCATGATTTTTCCGGTCCGGCCCACTTGGGAATAGATTTTCCTCCATGTGGCCCCTGAGCTAAAATGAGTTTGACACCCCTGTCCTAGACGTTTCCACTTCACAACAACAGCACTTACAGTTGACCGGGGCAGCTCGAGCAGGGCAGAAATTTGACAAACTGACTTGTTGGAAAGGTGGTATCCTATGACGGTGCCACGTTGAAAGTCACTGAGCTCTTCAGTAAGGCCATTCTACTGCTAATGTTTGTCTATGGAGATTGCATGGCGGTGTGCTCGATTTTATACACCGGTCAGCAACGGGTGTGGCTGATATAGCCGAATCCACTAATTTGATGGGGTGTCCACATACTTTTGTATATATAGTGTACCAGGTCAACAACATCCTTATTATACAGCTCTACCTTAACTTACATAAACTGTTGCTATACGAGTCTGTGATTAGTCCACAAATACACACACATGTGCACTCACATTCCTGAGCCATTGAGAATGGACTGGGAGCGGGAGGTGCCATTGTAGGCTTTGGCTATCCTGACACACATACACCCTGGGTGTATGTGTCCTTAGTTTGCTGCTGTAGATGTTGGCTGCTCTGACACACCACACATGATTAAGAACTGACGCAGAGCAGGATGACCTCATGAGTGAGGGTGCAGTGAGCAGTACCCCATTTATGTCAGGCCAAAGCCAGAAACAGATATCCCTTGCTTCTCCCCTCCTCTCCTCCTTCATCCCTCAGGCTGGACCTCCTCAGCTGCAGCTCAGGACTGCTAAACATTGAGCTTTTACTCCAAGGGGCTAGTCCATTTGACAAATAGACTATCCCCTTGTTGTTTGAGAAGTTAACCTTCTCAAACAACTCCATATTTCTTTGATAATGAAGAAAGAGAAACTGGGAATGGTAACAGTGTGACTGACTTCATGTTCTCAATAAACCCACATTCTGCTTTCTTTATGAATCAGAGTGTTAAGAGTTATAAGGCTATATCTGAGTGTTTGTCATTAGATGGCTAACTCACTGACATTGATTTGCAAAATACAAGCCAGGTACCCCATTTAGCTATTTCAACATCACAAGACATCATGGTTTACCCCCTAACCCTTAAGGTTGCCAAGTCATGTAAGTGTTGACTGAAACATGGCTTAAGCCTGATGAATTTGCTGTGTTAAATGAGGCCTCACCTCCTGGTTACACTAGTGACCATATTCCCCGTGCATCCCGCAAAGGCGGAGGTGTTGCTAACATTTACGATAGCAAATTTCAATTTACAAAAAAAAAATGGCGTTTTCATCTTTTGAGCTTCTAGTCATGAAATCTATGCAGCCTACTCAATCACTTTTTATAGCTACTGTTTACAGGCCTCCTGGGCCATATACAGCGTTCCTCTCTGAGTTTCCTGAATTCCTATCAGACCTTGTAGTCATAGCAGATCATATTCTAATTTTTGGTGATTTTAATATTCACATGGAGAAGTCCACAGACCCACTCCAAAAGTCTTTCGGAGCCATTATCGACTCAGTGGGTTTTGTCCAACATGTCTCTGGACCTACTCACTGCCACAGTCATACTCTGGACCTAGTTTTGTCCCATGGAATAAATGTTGTAGATCTTAATGTTTTTCCACAAAATCCTGGACTATCGGACCACCATTTTATTACATTTGCAATCGCAACAAATAATCTGCTCAGACCCCAACCAAGGAGCATCAAAAGTCGTGCTATAAATTCTCAAACAACACAAAAATTCATTGATGCCCTTCCAGACTCCTTCTGCCTACCCAAGGACGTCAGAGGACAAAAATCAGTTAACCACTTAACTGAGGAACTCAATTTAACCTTGCGCAATACCCTAGATGCAGTTGCACCCCTAAAAACGAAAAACATTTGTCATAAGAAACTAGCTCCCTGGTATACAGAAAATACCCGAGCTTTGAAGCAAGCTTCCAGGAAATTGGAACGGAAATGGCGCCACACCAAACTGGAAGTCTTCCGACTAGCTTGGAAAGACAGTACCGTGCAGTACCGAAGAGCCCTCACTGCTGCTCGATCATCCTACTTTTCCAACTTAATTGAGGAAAATAAGAACAATCCAAAATTCCTTTTTGATACTGTTGCGAAGCTAACTAAAAAGCAGCATTCCCCAAGAGAGGATGGCTTTCACTTCAGCAGTGATAAATTCATGAACTTCTTTGAGGAAAAGATCATGACCATTAGAAAGCAAATTACGGACTCCTCTTTGAATCTGCGTATTCCTCCAGGGCTTAGCTGTCCTGGATCTGCACAGCTCTGCGAGGGCCTGGGATCGGGAGAGACACTTAAGTGTTTTAGTACTATATCTCTTGACACAATGATGAAAATAATCATGGCCTCTAAACCTTCAAGCTGCATACTGGATCCTATTCCTACTAAACTGCTGAAGGAGCTGCTTCCTGTGCTTGGCCCTCCTATGTTGAACATAATAAACAGCTCTCTATCCACCGGATGTGTACCAAACTCACTAAAAGTGGCAGTGATAAAGCCTCTCTTGAAAAAGCCAAACCTTGACCCGGAAAATATAAAAACTATCGGCCTATATCGAATCTTCCATTCCTCTCAAAAATTTTAGAAAAAGCTGTTGCGCAGCAACTCACTGCCTTTCTGAAGACAAACAATGTATACGAAATGCTTCAGTCTGGTTTTAGACCCCATCATAGCACTGAGACTGCACTTGTGAAGGTGGTAAATGACCTTTTAATGGCGTCAGACCGAGGCTCTGCATCTGTCCTCGTGCTACTAGACCTTAGTGCTGCCTTTGACACCATCGATCACCACATTCTTTTGGAGAGACTGGAAACCCAAATTGGTCTACACGGACAAGTTCTGGCCTGGTTTAGATCCTACCTGTCGGAAAGATATCAGTTTGTCTCTGTGAATGGTCTGTCCTCCGACAAATCAACTGTACATTTCGGTGTTCCTCAAGGTTCCGTTTTAGGACCACTATTGTTTTCACTATATATTTTACCTCTTGGGGATGTTATTCGAAAACATAATGTTAACTTTCACTGCTATGCGGATGACACACAGCTGTACATTTCAATGAAACATGGTGAAGCCCCAAAATTGCCCTCGCTAGAAGCCTGTGTTTCAGACATAAGGAAGTGGATGGCTGAAAACTTTTTACTTTTAAACTCGGACAAAACAGAGATGCTTGTTCTAGGTCCCAAGAAACAAAGAGATCTTCTGTTAAATCTGACAATTCATCTAGATGGTTGTAAAGTCGTCTCAAATAAAACTGTGAAGGACCTCGGTGTTACTCTTGACCCTGATCTCTCTTTTGACGAACATATCAAGACTGTTTCAAGGACAGCTTTTTTCCATCTACGTAACATTGCAAAAATCAGAAATTTTCTGTCCAAAAATGATGCAGAAAAATTAATCCATGCATTTGTTACTTCTAGGTTAGACTACTGCAATGCTCTATTTTCCGGCTATCCGGATAAAGCACTAAATAAACTTCAGTTAGTGCTAAATACGGCTGCTAGAATCCTGACTAGAACCAAGAAATTTGATCATATTACTCCAGTGCTAGCTTCCCTACACTGGCTTCCTGTTAAGGCAAGGGCTGATTTCAAGGTTTTACTGTTAACCTATAAAGCGTTACATGGGCTTGCTCCTACCTATCTTTCCGAGTTGGTCCTGCCGTACATACCAATACGTACGCTACGGTCACAAGACGCAGGCCTCCTAATTGTCCCTAGAATTTCTAAGCAAACAGCGGGAGGCAGGGCTTTCTCCTATAGATCTCCATTTTTATGGAACAGTCTGCCTACCCATGTGAGAGACGCAGACTCGGTCTCAACCTTTAAGTCTTTACTGAAGACTTATCTCTTCAGTAGGTCATATGATTGAGTGTAGTCTGGCCCAGGAGTGTGAAGGTGAACGGAAAGGCTGGAGCAACGAACAGCCCTTGCTGTCTCTGCCGGGCCGGTTCCCCTCTCCACTGGGGTTCTCTGCCTCTAACCCTGTTGCAGGGGCTGAGTCACTGGCTTGCTGGTGCTCTTTCATGCCGTCCCTGGGAGGGGGTGCGTCACTTGAGTGGGTTGAGTTACTGACGTGATCTTCCTGTCTGGGTTGGCGCCCCCCCTTGGTTTGTGCTGTGGTGGAGACCTCTGTGGGCTATACTCGGCCTTGTCTCAGGATTGTAAGTTGGTGGTTGGGGATATCCCTCTAGTGGTGCGGGGGCTGTGCTTTGGCGGAGTGGGTGGGGTTATATCCTTCCTGTTTGGCCCTGTCCGGGGTTTCTTCGGATGGGGCCACAGTGTCTCCGGACCGCTCCTGTCTCAGCCTCCAGTATTTATGCTGCAGTAGTTTATGTGTCGGGGGCTGGGGTTAGTTGGTTATACCTGGAGTACTTCTCCTGTCTTATCCAGTGTCCTGTGTGAATTTAAGTATGCTCTCTCTAATTCTCTCGTTCTCTCTTTCTCTCTGAGAACCTGAGCCCTAGGACCATACGTCAGGACTACCGGGCATGATGACACCTTGCTGTCCCCAGTCCGCCTGGCCTTGCTGCTATTCCAGTTTCAACTGTTCTGCCTGCGGCTACGAAACCCCTACCTGTCCCAGACCTGCTGTTTTCAACTCTTTAATGATCGGCTATGAAAAGCCAACTGAGAGACCTGAGCCCTAGGACCATACGTCGGGACTACCGGCCGTGGTGACTCCTTGCTGTCCCCAGTCCGCCTGGCCTTGCTGCTATTCCAGTTTCAACTGTTCTGCCTGCGGTTATGGAACCCCTACCTGTCCCAGACCTGCTGTTTTCAACTCTTAATGATCGGCTATGAAAAGCCAACTGAGATTTATTCCTGATTATTATTTGACCATGCTTGTCACTTATGAACATTTTTGAACATCTTGGCATGGTTCTGTTATAATCTCCACCCGGCACAGCCAGAAGAGGACTGGCCACCCCTCATAGCCTGGTTCCTCTCTAGGTTTCTTCCTAGGCTTTCGCCTTTCTAGGGAGTTTTTCCTAGCCACCGTGCTTCTACACCTGCATTACTAGCTGTTTGGGGTTTTAGGCTGGGTTTCTGTACAGCACTTCGAGATATTAGCTGATGTAAGAAGGGCTATATAAAATAAAATTGATTGAAAATTGATTGATTGCCAGGTCTTGTTTAACCCCCTCAGAGTTGCCATTACCTGATCACAGTAAATTATCCTTGCTGCTGCCTGTCACTGTGCTGTTTGAAGGGGGTTACCAGGGACATGTTGGACAGGTTAGTTTCAGTAGCCCTGCTTGGTTGGAGGAAATTGTATTGCATAGGCCTTTACTCATTTGGGCAAAAGTCTGTCCTCCACCCTATCTCCTCCGTGACCCGGAAACCGATAAGTGGTCAATGAGATATCACTTCGTTAGTAGGCTAAGTGAAGAGTGTCCTCCCCTCTTCAATATCCACGTTTCATCGAGGATAGTTATGTGTATCCTACCGGAGCCCTTCGCGGAAGAGTTTTGAAATCTGCCACACCCCCTTTGAAACAGTTTTTGTTTTGTTGGAGGAGAAAAGCATGCACACAATATATTACTTAGCATTTTATCTATAAAATGTCTTGCACAACTAACTTCATTTGTTATTTATAAATTACATTTATTTTGGGATGCACCCCTGTAAACATAATTTGCCTGATGACGCGCAATTGGAAAACGAGTCTAATTTCATACAAACAAATTTTGGTCCACGTTCTCTCTCCATGCCGCCTCTCCTCGATTACCCATGACCTTTTTCAAAAGGAGGCGAGAGAAGACGAAGGTGCAAGGACGCAGCAGTTGAGCAAATCCAGTTGAGAAAAGGCCATAATGTTTGACCTCAGTTTATGCCCTCGCGCAACTGAGACAACAGACACACACAAACACCCGCACTGCACGCACGCACGCACACACACACTGCACGACTAGTCTAGAATGTAACACTAGGCAGAAGACACCTACTATATAACATTATACTGCACACCATAAAGCCTGATGAGATTTCCCTATCTGCCCGTTTCACTTCCTGGTCGCATGTAAAATAATCAATGATGTTGAAAACCAGTGGAATTCAATCAGTTGAATTAAATTAGCCCCCATTTTAAATTGATCAATAGAACCTGCTTTAGGCTTTGTGGCAGAGATGCACTATTGTGACTGAAATGCATGCATCATTGTGCCCGACTTTACCAAAACCGTAAACTCCAAGCTAAATCAAGCACACCTAAAATACTTTAAAAGTATTTGACATATGGATTTGACTCTGGTCTGGTCCCAACCAATCCACCATTTGGGAACCCCTGTACCAGACGACTCACCCTCCTCCTCCCAGTCCTTGAGGCGGTCTCTGTCCCTGGTCACACTACCCAACACCTCCCTGGGCACTGGCTCCATGCGGGCGTCCATCTTCTCCTGCTTGCTGCTGCCCGACACCTCCATGGCACTGCGGAAGAACCTGTTGATCTCCTGGAAGTCCATAGCTTCCAGGTCAGAGGTCATCTTGGCCTGCTGCTCAGGGGTCAGCTCGTCCCAGAACTGCAGGAGGTGAGACTGGCCGGCTTCAGCCAACCTCTGGGTCAGTCTGCTTCTGGTGCTCTCCATGACGATGATCACACTGCTTGGCTAAGCTTGAAGAATCTCCTCTAGGGAATCGACCTACCACACCCAGAAAAGAAGAGAACAGGAACGTGTTGTAAGTGTCAGGGATATTTACCTAGCCTACACAGTCACGATGATCACATTACTCAAATCTCCTCTGAAAACTACCACACCCAATACAATGGAAAATGATTTTGAGTGTCAGGATCACATCAGATAGGTATTAGGAATTAGGAAGCACTGGTGCAGCATCATTGGAATACACTAGCCCTAAAAAGAAAACAGATGCTGGTTCAACACTAGCTTAATGACTAAAAAGAGAAGACGTTTCACAATCTGAATTTGTCATAAATATGGTGAACAGCCACACCTACATCAATGATCTTTTTGGGACTATAATGACATGGGTGTGCCTGCCATGTTTCGTCAAGCAAAGCTAGGTGACTTCATTAGACATCTATGAGGACATTCCAGTCGGGGACTTGTTGTACTAGACTACATGCCCATTTGACCATTTCACCTTTGATTTACATCAGCAGATGAGCTGAGCTGTCAACTTGGCACACCAATAGTGGCGTAACATTGCTTTAGCTTGAAGCCTAGTCTACTGCAATAAGCAGGGCAAAACCAAATACTCGGGACACAAATATTAAGTTATGTAATTGACACTAAACTTCACAGAACATTTCCCCAGCTTTCAGACAAACCACGACATGGGAAATGTTCTAACATACAATGGATAAATAAGTCCCCCATTGATGCACCAAAACTATGTACAAGCAGGCTATTACTACAGTAGCTAGCTAACGTAATACTACACATCTTACACCATCATCTCTATCCATAAAGCTGCGGTTATGTTAGCTAACCAAATCAGATATTACCTACCTACACATAATGACTATCATCATCATCCCATTTGTGGTCCTACACAACAGCACGCTACCAATTGGGTGCGCGACAAGAATTGAAACCTCGTAGCTATTCTACAACCCTGGTTGAAAAACAAAATGGTCTAACTAGACTATTAGATAAAAATGTAACGAAGTGAGTAGCAGTTGAAGTTAATAAAGGCTTACCTTCAACGCTGTGTCTAGGAATCAATTTGGTCGGACAGCGTTTAACCGGTGACTCTTGTATTGACTACGGTACCCCCCCTCGAGTACACCTAGCTACATCCGTCACTTTGACGTGGCACTCCTGTCGAATGGGAACGCCCTGCAGCTCAGAGACACATTTTTGCCGTATTACATATTTTTGTGCATTATACATTTACCGTTACTGTATTGAAGAAAGAATTAGCAAAACTGAGTAAGATCAAGTTAATCATAAAGTCGCGTTAACCATCTCAGACAACTATGATAGTAAAATAGTTGAGACCATCCAATAAGAACTGATCTACCGTCAGTTTTTTTTGTTGACCCTCGGCATAATTCTTTATCATTATTGAACTGTAGACTGATCCTAGATCTGTAGGGGGAAATGACAACTACCTAGCCAATCAGGTACGAGAGGAAGTAGAAATGGAGAAGCGTGACGTTTGAATTTACGACTACAGAAGAGAGGAGGCTATTTTTACAAGATGAAGGGTGGGACACAGCCAGTTGAATAAAACATTAAATGTGATAGGAAAGCATCCAACAGGAAAGTGAGATTATTGTCAGGAAACAGAGATCGTGGAGCATGTATTGCTACAGTGTGGGCAGTATCAGAGGGAACGAGAGAGGATGAGATCTAGTATGAGGGAGAAGGGGATACAGGAAATTAGTTTAAAGAGTATATTGAGTAGAACGTCATTGGATATAGTCTCAAATATTTTGTAATCTATTTTAAGAGCAGCGGGGCTGGCAGATAGCGGTACCGGAGCGCCAAGTCTAGGTCCAAAAGGCTTCTTAACAGCTTCTACCCCCAAGCCATGAGACTCCTGAACAGCTAATCATGGCAACCCGGACTATTTGCATTGCCCCCCACCCCATCTCCCTCTTTTAGGCTGCTGCTACTCTGTTTATTATTTATGCAAAGTCACTTTAACTCTACCCACATGTACATATTACCTCAATTACCTCGACTAACCCCTGCCCCCGCACATTGACTCTTGTACCGATATCCCCTGTATATAGCCTCCCTACTGTTATTTTATTTTACTGCTGCTCTTTAGTTATTTTTTATTTTTTATTTTTTACTTATCTATTTTTTTGTGGTCCTCTGTAGCTCAGCTGGTAGAGCACGGCGCTTGTAACGCCAGGGTAGTGGGTTCGATCCCCGGGACCACTCATACACACACAAAAAAAATATGTATGCACGCATGACAAGTCGCGTTGGATAAAAGCGTCTGCTAAATGGCATAATATTATTTTACTTAACTTTTTTTTCTTCTTTTCTTAAAAACTGCATTGTTGGTTAAGGGCTTGTAAGTAAGCATTTCACTGTAATGTCTACACCTGTTGTATTCGGCGCATGTGGCAAATAACATTTGATTTGATTTGATTTGGATTTTGTTTCTCCCTGTCTCTGGCCCACACTCCAGTACAATAGGTGGCGGTAATGCACCATAACGTTGGATGCCAACCGCCGATAAACCCCACTGAAGAAGAAGATTAATTTACGACTGCTGCTTCCGGGAAGATGGCCAGCTAAACAATGACAAAAGTCTCTGTCCTCCAAATCAAGAATAAACTTTTCGCCTTTGCAAACTACTTGGCTTAACGAAAGTGTTTGGATTTAGTGCGTGCAATTAGGTCGTTTATTTTGTTAACTTTTGCATGCATGTTGTTAAAGCTGATGTTTGAGTCGGAGTCAACTAATTTATCTAACTAGCCACCGAAGGTAGCCAACTTTTCCCATTCAGCAGAATTAGCCTAACGTTAGCTAGCAAATGCGAAGTGGATACCATGTCAACATAGCTAGGAACATAAGTATTGCTATCGGCTGCTACAGTTGAAACCCGCAACTGATTTATTGAGTTCCATGATCGAGAAATGGAGAGTAGACACGTCGCAGTGCTGGCTTGTGTAGATGCGTTCAGTCTTTTTATCGAGGTGTCTCGCTGGTTGATTGCCATGTTCTCGCAGCTGCGTACAGCTGTCTAGCTAGCTTGGTTCACTAATCTCAATGGCTCACTGCAGTTCAGATCCAAGTGGGAAGGTACCCCGTCCAGATAGCAGCTCAGTGTTGATGGCAGGATCTCCCGGAAGCGTTGATCAGGCCATGAAGCCGGTGTTGTTTGAAATATTTGGAGAGTTTTGGAACGTCCAGGCCCGGCTCGGGCAAGGCGTCTCGGCGTCAGTATACCGGGTGAGCTCTGGGAGGGCGAGCACGGCCGCGGTTAAGGAGTTCCAGGCGGACACTCAGAGTGGAGATTACGGTTACCAAAAGGAGAGGTCCGTGCTGGAAGACATCCAAGGACACAAAAACATCGGTAAGGAAATGTTCATTGTATTGCAATATGGTTGCACTGTGCACAATCTCTGGAATTACAGTGCTCGTTTACTAGTGTGCCTCCCATGACTAGGCTATGTGAGAATCAAATAATGAGTCTTATTGCCATGGGTGTAGCCTCATTTAACCTTGGCTACTTTGGGTCTGTGTTCTTGTCAGGCTGATTGCAAATCTGTCATTACAACCAAGTCACACATCTCAGTCTTGTCTCTGATCTGTCATATCACACACTAATAATTTGATATTAAACTGATTATGGCAGTAGGCCGAGTATATGGCAATAGTCATGTAAATACCTTACTCTGCTTATCTTATTCGGCGTATTGTCAAAATCTTAGTAAGCATATTCCAATTAAAACGTGAGCTATGTTCAAATACTCATACTAACTGTACTATTGTGACGTAAATTGAGTATGTATAATGCTTATTGGTCATAGTATGGACATATTTAGTATGCCAAAAGTGCTCGGATGTCGTACTACATAAGCCAAAATTTTGAATTCAAAGGAAGATAAGATATTGGAGAGTTTACTTTGCCCCCACATTTTTGAAGGACTGTGCTTTAAATGGATATGGTTTTGATTATGACATCAATTCTACTTCCTCAATATCACCATATAGACTTACTTTACATTCATAATACATGAATATTCAGATAATACACCTCCATGTTTTCATAACACTCCCTGTTTTATAACCTTTGATAACTGGGTGATAACTTTCCTTTAAAGATCCCATCAGTGATTAACAAAGGAAGGGATGACAGAAGGATGCATTTTATGAGTATTCAAACAGAGCCCCTAGTAAACTCCTTCCCTCCCCAATCAAATCTGTGCTGACTGTAACCCTAACCACTCCTGGCTGTCTCCACAGTAACGCTGTACGGGGTATTCACCAACCACAGCCATGTGGGTGTGGCCACGCGCTGCCTGCTGCTTGAGCTGCTGGACGTCAGTGTGTCTGAGCTGCTTGTGAGGACCAGTACCCAGAACCGGGCCTGCAGCCCCCAGTGTGGTGGTGCCCAAAAGCAGGGCCACTCCATGTGGCTAGTGCAGCACTGTGCCAGGGACGTCCTGGAGGCCCTTGCCTTCCTCCACAGAGAGGGCTACGTACATGCTGACCTCAAGCCCCGCAATGTGCTCTGGAGCGCGGACGATGAGTGCTTCAAACTCATCGACTTTGGCCTCAGCTTCAAAGAGGGCAACCAGGTGAATTGGACTGAAGGATAGGGGTTTGACTCTGACTGTAGGCCTCTGGTGAGGGGAACCAGGGGTGTATTCACTGAGAACCAAACAAAAGCAAACGGAACGAAACAGGGAGGGACCTACCTGAATTTGTCCAATAGAAACTCTTGTTTTCGTTGCAAAACGTTTTCCGTTTGGAGTAAACATTTTCCGTTGCAAAACGTTTTGGACTAATGAGTACACCTCTGGTAGGGGGCCAGGTAGCTTAGAGGTTGGGCCAGTAGCCAAAAGGTTGCTGGTTCAATTCCCTGAGCCGACTTGGTGAAAAATCTGTTGATGTGCCCTTGAGCAAGGCACGTAACCCTAATTGCTCCTGTAAGTCGCTTTGGATAAGAGCGTCTGCTAAATGACAAATAAAAAAAGACAAAAAAAACTGGTGGAGGACAGATGTTGGAGTCTGCTGTAGTCCTTTGGCAAGGGAGAGTAGTCCCTGACTAGATGGTCATGCTAGAATGGACAAAATATACAATCTTCTCTGTGTGAAACATTTTGCCTCCATTCTCTGTGTTCCCAGGACGTGAAATACATCCAGACAGATGGGTACCGTGCCCCGGAGGCTGAGCGTCAAAACTCCCTGGCCCAGGCGGGGATGGAGGTGGAGGGGGACTCTGGCTGCTCGGCCGCTGTGGACCTCTGGAGCTTGGGCATTGTCCTGCTGGAGATGTACTCAGGCATCAAACTCAAAGACACCGTCAGGTCACCCGAGTGGAAGGTACGTCCACAGCATGGGCCTCCAACTCCGGGCCTGGATTACTACTATACGGAGTGTGCAGGCTTTTGTTCCACCACAGCACTAACACACCTGTTTAAATGACTGTTCTTTACCACATTATTGACATATAATCAAATCAACAGGCCCTTCCCAACAATTAAAAAAATAAATAATAAGAACATGAGGAATAAATACACAATGAGTAATGGTAACTTAGCTATATACACAGGGTACCAGTACCGAGTCGATGTGCAGGGGTACGAGGTAATTGAGGTAGATATGTATATATATATGTAGGGGTAAAGTGACTAGGCAACAGGATAGATAATAAACAGTTGCAGCAGCGTATGTGATGAGTCAAAAGTATTAGTGCAAAAGCGTCAAAGGCGCCGAAGGAGATGGCTGCTGTTTTACGGGCTCCTAACCAATTGTGCTATTGTGTGTGTTTTTTTGGGTTATTTGTAACTTATTTTGTACATAATGTTTCTGCCACTGTCTCTTATGACCGAAAAGAGCTTCTGGCTATCAGGACAGCGATTACTCACCTCGTACTGGACAAATATTTTTTCTTTAACGAGTCGGACGCGAAGGATTTTCTTCAGACACCCGACAAGGCCCAAATCCCAGTCATTCGCATGAGAAATAGACAGAGATATCGGGGATGTAGGTCGGGGTGCCTTGTAAGGATCCGACGGCGAGTGCGTAATCTGCCTCTACAATCAGTTCTATAAGCCAACGTACAATCATTGGATAACAAAATAGACGAACTAAGATCACGGATATCCTACCAACGGGACATTAAAAACGGTCATATCTGATGTTTCACCGAGTCGTGGCTGAACGACGACATGGATAACATACAGCTGGCGGGATATACGCTGCATCGCCAAGATAGAACAGCTGCCTCCGGTAAGACAAGGGGTGGCGGTCTGTGTATATTTGTAAACAACAGCTGGTGCATGAAATCTAATATTAAGGAAGTCCTCAAGGTTTTGCTCGCCTGAGGTAGAGTATCTCATGATAAGCTGTAGACCACACTATTTACCAAGATAGTTTTCATCTATATTTTTCATAGCTGTCTATTTACCACCACAAACCGATGCTGACACTAAGACCGCACTCAATGAGCTGTATAAGGCCATAAGCAAAAAGGAAAACGCTCAACCAGAGGTGTCGCTCCTAGTGTCCGGGAACTTTAATGTAGGGAAGCTTAAATCCGTTTGACCTAATTTCTACCAGCATGTTAAATGTGCAATCAGAGGAAAAATACATTCTAGACCACCTTTACTCCACACACAGAGACGCATACAAAGCTCTCCCTCGCCCTCCATTTGGCAAATCTGACCATAACTCTATCCTCCTGATTCCTGCTTACAAGCAAAAACTAAAGCAGGAAGCACCAATGACTCGGTAAATAAAGAAGTGGTCAGATGACGCAGATGCTAAGCTACAGGACTGCTTTGCTAGCACAGACTGAAATATGTTCCGGGATTCTTCCGATGGCATTGAGGAGTACACCACATCAGTCACTGGCTTCATCAATAAGTGCATCAACGACGTCGTTCCCACAGTGACCGTACGTACATGCCCCAACCAGAAGCCATGGATTACAGGAAACATCCGCACTGAACTAAAGGGTAGAGCTGCCGGTTTCAAGGAGGGGGACGGACGCTTATAAGATATCCCGCTATGCCCTCTGACAAACCATCAAACAGACAAAGCGTCAATTCAGGACTGAGATTGAATCGTACTACACCGACTCCGATGCTCGTCGGATGTGGCAGGGCTTGCAAACTATTACAGACTACAAAGGGAAGCACAGCCGCGAGCTGCCCAGTGACACAAGCCTACCAGACGAGCTAAATTACTTCTATGCTCGCTTCGAGGCAAGCAACACTGAAGCATGCATGAGAGCATTAGCTGTTCCGGACGACTGTGTGATCACGCGCTCCGTAGCCGATGTGAGTAAGACCTTTAAACAGGTCAACATTCACAAGGCCGCAGGGCCAGACGGATTACCAGGACGTGTACTCCGAGCATGCGCTGACCAACTGGCAAGTGTCTTCACTGACATTTTAACCTGTCCCTGACTGTAATACCGCCATAGTCCCTGTGCCCAAGAACACTAAGGTAACTTGCCTAAATGACTACAGACCCGTAGCTCTCACGTCTGTAGCCATGAAGTGCTTTGAAAGGCTGGTCATGGCTCACATCAACACCATTATCCCAGAAACCCTAGACCCACTCCAATTTGCATACCGCCCCAACAGATCCACAGATGATGCAATCGCTGTTGCACTCCACACTGTCCTTTCCCACCTGGACAAAAGGAACACCTACAGTTGAAGTCGGTAGTTTACATACACCTTAGCCAAATACATTTAAACTCAGTTTTTCACAATTCCTGACATTTAATCCTAGTAAAAATTCCCTGTCTTAGGTCAGTTAGGATCACCACTTTATTTTAAGAATGTGAAATGTCAGAATAATAGTAGAGAGAATTATTTATTTCAGCTTTGAATTCTTTCATCACATTCCCGGTGGGTCAGAAGTTTACATACACTCAATTAGTATTTGGTAGCATTGCCTTAAAATTGTTTCACTTGTGTCAAATGTTTCGGGTAGCCTTCCACAAGCTTCCCACAATAAGTTGGGTGAATTTTGGCCCATCCCTCCTGACAGAGCTGGTATAACTGAGTCAGGTTTGTTGGCCTCCTTGCTCGCACACGTTTTTTTTCATTTCTGCCCACACATTTTCTATAGGATTGAGGTCAGGGCTTTGTGAAGGCCACTCCAATACCTTGACTTTGTTGTCCTTAAGCCATTTTTGGAAAGCCAACTTTGGAAGTATGCTTGGGGTCATTGTCCATTTGGAAGACCCATTTTCCACCAAGCTTTAACTTCCTGACTGATGTCTTGATGTTGCTTCAATATATCCACATAATTGTTCTTCTTCATTATGCCATCTATTTTGTGAAGTGCACCAGTCCCTCCTGCAGCAAAGCACCCCCACAGCATGATGCTGCCACGGTTGGGATGGTGTTCTTCGGCTTGCAAGCTACCTCCTTTTCCCTCCAAACATAAAGATGGTCATTATGGCCAAACAGTTCTATTTTGGTTTCATCAGACCAGAGGACATTTCTCCAAAAAGTACGATCTTTGTCCCCATGTGCAGTTGCAAACCGTAGTGTGGCTTTTTTATGGCGGTTTTGGAGCAGTGGCTTCTTCCTTGCTGAGCGGCCTTTCAGGTTATGTCGATATAGGACTCGTTTTACTGTGGATATAGATACTTTTGTACTTGTTTCCTCCAGCATCTTCACAAGGTCCTTTGCTGTTGTTCTGGGATTGATTTGCACTTTTCGCACCAAAGTACAATAATCTCTAGGAGACATAATGCGTCTCCTTACTGAGCGGTTTGACGGCTGCATGGTCCCATGGTGTTTATACTTGCGTACTATTGTTTGTACGAATGAATGTGGTACCTTCAGGTGTTTGGAAATTGCTCCCAAGGATGAACCAGACTTGTGGAGGTCTACAATTTTTTTTCGGAGGTCTTGGCTGATTTCTTTAGATTTTCCCATGATGTCAAGCAAAGAGGCACTGAGTTTGAAGGTAAGCCTTTAAATACATCGACAGCTACACCTCCAATTGACTCAAATTATGTCAATTAGCTTATCAGAAGCTTCTAAAGTCATTACATCATTTTCTGGACTTTTCCAAGCTGTTTGAAGGCACAGCTTAGTGTATGAAACTTCTGACCCACTGGAATTGTGATACAGTGAATTATAAGTGAAATAATCTGTCTGTAAACAATTGTTGGAAAAATTACTTGTGTCATGCACAAAACGATAGTTTGTTAACAAGAAATTTGTGGAGTGGTTGAAAAATGAGTTTTAATGACTCCAACCTAAGTGTATGTAAACTTCCGAATTCAACTGTACGTGAGAATGCTATTCATTGACTACAGCTCAGCGTTCAACACCATAGTGCCCTCAAAGCTCATCACTAAGCTAAGGACCCTGGGACTAAACACCTCCCTCTGCAACTGGATCCTGGACTTCCTGACGGGTCGCCCCCAGGTGGTAAGGGTAGGTAACAACACATCTGCCACGCTGATCCTCAACACTGGGGCCCCTCAGGTGTGCATGCTCACTCCCCTTCTGTACTCCCTTTTCACCCATGACTGCATGTCCAGGCACGACTCCAACACCATCATTAAGTTTGCTGACGAGACAACAACAGTGAGACAGCCTATAGGGAGGAGGTCAGAGACCTGGCCGTTTGGTGCCAGGATAACAACCTCTCCCTCAACGTGATCAAGACAAAGGAGATGATTGTGGACTACAGGAAAAAGAAGAGGACCAAGCCCGCCCCCATTCTCTTCGACGGGGCTGTAGTGGAGCAGGTCGAGAGCTTCAAGGTCCACATCACCAACAAATTATCATGGCCCAAACACACCAAGGCAGTCGTGAAGAGGGCACAACAAAGCCTATTCCCCCTCAGGAGACTGAAAAGATTTGGCATGGGTCCTCAGATCCTCAAAAAGTTCTACAGCTGCACCATCGAGAGCATCCTGACTGGTTGCATCACTGCCTGGTATTTCAACTGCTCGGACTCTGACCGCAAGACACTACGGAGGGTAGTGCGTACGGTCCAGTACATCACTGGGGCCAAGCTTCCTGCCATCCAGGACCTCTATACCAGGCGGTGTCAGAGGAAGGCCCTAAAAATTGTCAAAGACTCCAGCCACCCTAGTCATAGACTGTTCTCTCTGCTTCCGCCTTGCAAGCTGTACCGGAGTGCCAAGTCTAGGTCCAAAAGGCTTCTTAACAGCTTCTACCCCCAAGCCATAAGACTCATGAACAGCTAATAAAATCTTAGGGCCCATGCCACATCTTTTCAGCCTCCTTAGGGGGAAGAGGCGTTGTTGTGCCTTCTTCACGATTGTGTTGGTGTGTGTGGACCATGTTATCTCCTTAGTGATGTGGATACTGAGAAACTTGAAGCTTTCGACTCGCTCCACTACAGCCCCGTGGATGGGTGAATAGGGAGTACGGGAGGGGACTAAGAACGCACCCCTGAGGGGCCCTCGTGTTGAGGGTCAGCGTGGTGGAGGTGTTGTTGCCTACCCTCACCACCTGGGGTCGGCCGTCAGGAAGTCCAGGATCCAGTTGCAGAGGGAGGTGTTCAGTCCCAGGGTCCTGAGCTTAGTGATGAGCTTGGAGGGCACTAGGGTGTTGCGTCCTGGTAATCCATCTTGCCCCGTGGCCTTGTGAATGTTAAGCTGCTTAAAGGTCCTATATACAGCCACCTGCTGTGATTACATAGCCAGACATACAGTGGACTGTCTTACATTGGACTGTAGCTAGTAGAGACATGGGTACTTGTTTTCCTAGGAATGCAGTGGACTCTGTTCCACCTGTAGCTAATAGTTGTATATGTTCTTCAGAAAGATGGATCGATAGATAATACACATTTATCAGACAGACATGGGTGTGTTGTCCAAACTACTGTTCTGTAGCCTATTGTTCTTTGCTCCTGCAGGACAACAGTGCAGCAATAGTCGACCATATCTTTGCCAATAACAGTGTGGTGGTTCCTGCCATCCCTGTCTATCACCTCAGAGACCTTATCAAAAGGTAACAACATTAATTCATTCAGGACCATATGCATTTTGTTTTTGTTGTTTTTAGGTAAATGCAGACATTTTATCCATTGTAACAAATTGACTCTGCACTCCCTTAAATATAAGTTGTCATTTTCAACATTGGAAACGTATTGAAATACATATGATTATCCTGCGACAGGGGTACCTAATGTTGACATTTAATTGTAATATGTAATGTTTGTATGCTCCTGCAGCATGCTTCACAACAACCCCAAGCACAGAGGCACAGCCGAGACGGCCCTGCTTAGCCCCTTCTTCAGCATTCCTTTTGGTTAGTCACAGCCGATATGGGCACATACCTCCCTCTCAGACAGCTTGATAGCTTGTAATACAGCAGAATCTTACCAGCTCTCTCGCCACTCTCGCCCTCCCACCAAACCCCTCTTTCCCTCTCTGCTTGTAAACATCTACCTCTTTATGAAATGTTCATATTGAATTTTCATTGAAATCAACAAAGATTATAAGCATAGTAGAGTGGGGTTGGTGGAGCTGTATAAACCCTTTGTTAAAGGACTCTTAAACATATTGACTGAGAAAATATTGTGTGTGTGACAGCTCCTCATATAGAAGACTTGGTTCTGCTTCCCTCTCCTGTTCTGCGCCTGCTCAACCTGATCGACGACAGCCACCTGCACAATGAGGAGGAGTATGAAGGTAGGGCACAGCGTTTTCTAACCAACTTTCTCCACTGACGCTAAATAGCTTACTATCAGCGTCGGAAGTACACTGGGGCTTTAGGGTATTTTGCCCCTAGATTTCCAAAATATGCCCCTAAAATCACAGTGACAAAGGCAAAACGTTTTGGGATGATATTAATATTGCAAGGTAGGGCTACATGATTTGGACAAAATATCAAATTGCTAATGTTTTGGGGGCCAGATATTGCAGTTGCGATTATGAATTGTGATTTTCAAACACTTAGGTGAAACTTGGTAATTCCATCAGACATCGTTAAAACAAGTGTCAGGGTAGAGAACATCATTTCTAAAATGAGATCATATGAATGAATAAATACTGTGCTAACTGAATACAAAACCAAATTAAACAAATCTTTTCCAACATTGTAATAGGCTACATATGTTAATAGATAGCATTATTACACCTACAGTACCAGTCAAAAGTTTGGACACACCTACTCATTCCAGGGTTTTTCTTTATTTTTACTATTTTCTACATTGTAGAATAATAGTGAAGACATCAAAGCTATGAAATAACACAAATGGAATCATGTAGTAACCAAAAAAAGTGTCACAGAAGCCACCCTTTGCCTTGATGACAGCTTTGCTGAGGCTGAACTGAGGGCCTACAAGCCCTCAGTCCAGCCTCTCTCAGCCTATTGCGGACAGTCTGAGCACTGATGGAGAGATTGTGCATTCCTGGTGTAACTCGGGCAGTTGTTGTTGCCATCCTGTACCTGTCCCGCAGGTGTGATGTTCGGATGTACTGATCCTGTATAGGTGTTGTTACACGTGGTCTGCCACCGCAAGGATGATCAGCTGTCCGTCCTGTCTCCCTGTAGCGCTGTCTTAGGTGTCTCACAGTACGGACACTGCAATTTATTGCCCTGGCCATATCTGCAGTCTTCATGCTTCCTTGCAGCATGCCTAAGGCATGTTCACGCAGATGAGCAGGGACCCTGGGCATGTTTCTTTTGGTGTTTTTCAGAGTCAGCAGAAGGGCCTCTTTAGTGTCCTAAGTTTTCATAACTGTGACCTTAATTGCCGACCGTCTGTAAGCTGTTAGTGTCTTAACGACCGTTCCACAGGTGCATGTTCATTAATTGTTTATGGTTCATTGAACAAGCATGGGAAACAGTGTTTAAACCCTTTACAATGAAGATCTGTGAAGTTATTTGGATTTTTACAAATGATCTTTGAAAGACAGGGTCCTGAAAAAGGGACATTTCTTTTTTTGCTGATTTTATATAAAAAGGGCCCGGCAGCAGCGAAGTCCCTCAGCCACAACCAGCCACCTACGTTAAACAGGTATTGATTGCAGATACGTTTTCAAGTGTAACTTCCTACAAAAAAAACATCCCGCACAGACACAGAAATCACTGAGGCTATCACATAGCCAAAGACATGGTTCCTATTTACACAGTCAGCAAAGACGGCTTCAAGAAGATGATAAACAAGCTAGACAGGAGATACAAGATTCCATCTCTCACAAGTCGCCATCCAAACACTGTATAAGAAAATTAATTCAGTTAAGAGAAATAAGAGTTAAGAAAAAGTTTACAAAAGAAACTAGTCATTTATTTTTATTTTTAAGTAACAATAAAATAACAATATCGAGGCTACAGTGGGGAAAAAAAAAGTATTTAGTCAGCCACCAATTGTGCAAGTTCTCCCACTTAAAAAGATGAGAGAGGCCTGTAATTTTCATCATAGGTACAAGTCAACTATGACAGACAAATTGAGAAAAAAAAATCACATTGTAAGGATGAACTTCAAAGAGGCCTTTCTACTGACTCTGAAAAACACCAAAAGAAAGATGCCCAGGGTCCCTGCTCATCTGCGTGAACGTGCCTTAGGCATGCTGCAAGGAGGCATGAGGACTGCAGATGTGGCCAGGGCAATAAATTGCAATGTCAACAACATACAATCTCTCCATCAGTGCTCAGACTGTCCGCAATAGGCTGAGAGAGTCTGGACTGAGAGCTTGTAGGCCTGTTATAAGGCAGGTCCTCACCAGACATCACCTATGGGCACAAACCCACCGTCGCTGTACCAGACAGAACTGGCAAAAAGTGCTCATAGGTGATGTCTGGTGAGGACCTGCCTTAAAACATGCCTACAAGCTCTTAGTCCAGACTCTCTCAGCCTATTGCGGACAGTCTGAGCACTGTCCGCAATAGTCGCGGTTTTGTCTCACCAGGGGTGATGGTCGGATTTGCGTTTATCGTCGTAGGAATGAGCGTTACACCGAGGCCTGTACTCGGTAGTGGGATTGATTTGGAGGTGGAGGGTTCGTCATGGTCTGGGGCGGTGTGTCACAGCATCATCGGACTGAGCTTGTTTTCATTGCAGGCAATCTCAACGCTGTGCGTTACAGGGAAGACATCCTCCTCCCTCATGTGATACCCTTCCTGCAGGCTCATCCTGACATGACCCTCCAGCATGACAATGCCACCAGCCATACTGCTCGTTCTGTGCGTGAATGTCAGTGTTCTGCCATGGCCAGCAAAGAGCCGGATCTCAATCCCATTGAGCACGTCTGGGACATGTTGGATCGGAGGGTGAAGGCTAGGGCCATTCGCCCCAGAAATTTATTTTGAACTTGCAGGTGCCTTGGTGGAAGAGTGGGGTACCATCTCACAGCAAGTACTGGCTAATCTGGTGCAGTCCATGAGGAGGAGATGCACTGCAGTACTTAATGCAGCTGGTGGCCACACCAGATACTGACTGTTACTTTTGATTTTGACCCCCCCCGTTGTTCAGGGACACATTATTCAATTTCTGTTAGGCACATGTCTGTGGAACTTGTTCAGTTTATGTCTCATTTGTTGAATCTTATGTTCATACAAATATTTACACGGTTTAACAGGACGGGTTCCACTCAGAACAGGTCTCGCCATGGTCGACCAAAGAAGTTGAGTGCATGTGCTCAGCGTCATATCCAGAGGTTGTCTTTGAGAAATAGACGTATGAGTGCTGCCAGCATTGCTGCAGAGGTTGAAAGGGTGGGGGGTCAGCCTGTCAGTGCTCAGACCATACGCCGCACATTGCATCAAATTGGTCTGCATGGCTGTCGTCCCAGAAGGAAGCCTCTTCTAAAGATGATGCACAAGAAAGCCTGCAAACAGTTTTCTGAAGACAAGCAGACTAAGGACATGGATTACTGGAACCATGTCCTGTGGTCTGATGAGACCAATAAACTTATTTGGTTCAGATGGTGTCAAGCGTGTGTGGCGGCAACCAGGTGAGGAGTACAAAGACAAGTGTCTTGCCTACAGTCAAGCATGGTGGTGGGAGTGTCATGGTCTGGGGCTGCATGAGTGCTGCTGGCACTGGGGAGCTACAGTTCATTGAGGGAACCATGAATGCCAAAATGTACTGTGACATACTGAAGCAGAGCATGATCCCCTCCTTTCGGAGACTGGGCCGCAGGGCAGTATTCCAACATGATAACGACCCCAAACACATCTCCAAGACGACCACTGCCTTGCTAAAGAAGCTGGACTGGCCAAGCATGTCTCCAGACCTAAACGCTATTGAGCATCTGTGGGGCATCCTCAAACGGAAGGTGGAGGAGTGCAAGGTCTCTAACACCCACCAGCTCCGTGATGTCGTCATGGAGGAGTGGAAGAGGACTCCAGTGGCAACCTGTGAAGCTCTGGTGAACTCCATGCCCAAGAGGGTTAAGGCAGTGCTGTAAAATGATGGTGGCCACACAAAATATTGACACTTTGGGCCCAATTTGGACATTTTCACTTAGGGGTGTACTCACTTTTGTTGCCAGCGGTTTAGACATTAATGGCTGTGTGTTGTGTTATTTTGAGGGGACAGCAAATTTACACGGTTATACAAGCTGTACACTCACTACTTAACTTTTTTTTTTACATGCATTCGTCAAAGTAGGAGATGGTTATTATTCTAATGATTGAATAAATGTGTTGTGTTGCTCTTGTTGTCGCCACAACTCTGAGGCACTTTTTGCAGAACACATGCATTTGGTTGACATCTATTTGCCTGTAGCCTAAATACTGCCATACCACTGAAGAGGCGCCCTTCTTTTGCACCAAATCAACGTTCTCATTAGCACTAGCATCACTCATGTTTCCGATACACACTGAGGTTCCTAAACCTCATACTGTACTGTCTTTGGTAAAGCCCTTTCGCTCCTCACCAGCATCTAACTGCGAGCTCTAAGCGGGGATGCTTGTGATTGGCCAGCATTTGCATGCCATGCAGAGGGTGAGAGAGCCCGCTTGTGATTGGTCAGCATCCTCTGTGCATGTAGAGAGTGAATGAGTGTAGTCTAGCGCGCATATCTTTGGTGGAGGTACCGTAGTCAAGTTTTTGTTGTATTAACGGAGATCCAAAGAAAGAAAATCGCAGCCTCTTGCGATATGGATATTGCATATGTCAATATCGCAATTTCGATTAATCGTGCAGCCCTGTTGCAAGGTGCGTGGTGCTGCACTACAAGTCATCAGGGAAATAAACAATATGATTAGACTATATATAGACTCAGCGATCTGACATTGCCACGAGCAGCAAGATTAACCGCAGATATTGCAGATGAGCCCAATGCAAGACAATGCCCGGCCTCACACAGAGGAGAAGTTGAGCTTCGCGCTCTTAGTTGTTACGGAAGTCTGCACGTTTCTACAGTCCACTTCATGCGTCATTGACTATACCTTTAAAACAAGTGGTAAGATGTTACATTGTAAATAAAAAATAAAAAAACATAAATGCTCCCATATTTTTCTAAAATGCCCCTGAAAATGTGTCAACGGGCAAAATATCCCCCCTATTTCCTTTTTTTCTATTTGAATTTCCTACACTGATCACATTGTTATTGTGACTAACTAGCATGATGTTGTTGTGTTGTCAGAAATCTTGGAGGACATGAAGGAGGAGTGTCAGAAGTATGGCTCTGTGGTCTCTTTGCTCATCCCCAAGGAGAACCCAGGCAAAGGACAGGTAAGACACACAACTAGCCCCATTACCAGTTTATTGTTGTCTTTCTAATACTTCCATACAGTCTTTGTAGTTGATAGAGTTGTAGATATTGGAGACATGCATTTTTACCATCTGTTCTTGGCTTAATCTGTGTGCATGCATGTTTCCCCCAGGTGTTTGTAGAATACGCTAACGCAGGCGACTCCAAAGAGGCCCAGAGACTGCTGACGGGACGGACCTTTGACGGGAAGTTTGTCGTTGCCACATTCTACCCCCGGAGTGCTTACAAGAGAGGCTATCTGTACCAGACCGTGCAGTGAACACACACACACGACACACATACACTACGCATGCACACATACAAACACACACCGTCTGCTGAAGAGCACAGGCCGAGGACCGAGTCTGTCAGTCACTGTCATGATGTGTATAATCATATCAGATCACCACTCTGCTTTCTGCAGCTTCTAGGGCCAGAGTTAACCTACTGTGTCCTGTAGTTTTACTGTACGTAGCAACAGTCTGGATTATACAAATCTGTCCTTTTGCAATCTTCCATGTCCTCCTATGGGGATGTATACTGCTGGATGCTGCTGTTGACAGATTCTGATGGGTTGTATGTTTATCATAGGGGTAGATGGCTTGACTTTCAGTAGATAGATCCTCACTGGCCAAAGCTGCACACTGTCCCATTTTGCACACTGTGCTGATGTCAAAACCTGAACAAGATAATTACTTTATGTCCACCCACCTTGTAAAGCACAAGCACAAGTACAGTACCAAGTGCCCTATGGGTTTTGTAAAGCCAGCAAGCAGTTTGGATTGAATAGGGCCCTAGTTTTCTTCATACTCAATGGCTTGAATATCCTATATTTATTTGTGTAATTGAAACCGTTTCTGATTGATCATGGGTCTCTCTTGTTAAAGGCTGAGCCACAATTTCATCTTGTCCAAAGTTACCTTCCCATCACCTATTTGTCTATGAGATGTTTGTTTTGAGTCTTGAATTCCAAAGGTACCACTCCAGATCATCAGTAGAATCACACTGAGTTTTAGAACGTTCCGAGTCTAAACTCCAACCGCTCAACTGCAGCACTTTTCTGTGGTACATGATATAATATAATTTTTTGTTGTAATTTCTGACATTTTTTATCTAATAATTTCTACCATATACAGTATTATTCAATTTTGTCCAAATTGACCCATACACTATGTTTACTCCTGAATGGCTGGGCTGATGTGAGTGGAAGTTAACAGTTTTCGATACGTTATGAAAGGGATGGGTTATTTCCTTAGCACTGTACAGTACAAAGCAACAAGCTTACTTTACTTTCAGAACCGATGAATAGGGTTTTCAGTTGAATATTTCAGTTGAAGAGCATTCGAGCTGACAGTTTCGTAACACGGTAGCCTACTTTCAGTTCTACCTGATTTCTGTCTGTGTGAGTTAGTCTGCATGACAAATGAATGTATGAGAGCTGTGCTAGTGTAGCTATTTGTTGATTATGGTGAGATTATAGAATAATCCAATACTGAAGAATTTGGTATCCTATGTCATGTGTGGGAGATGTTGAAATGAACTAAACAGTGTTGCATGCACTGAACTAATATGTTAGGGGCAGTATTTATTCAGACAGTCTTGACTCTTCCCCTTGTCTGTCTGCTGCTCATATTCAGTCCAATGACATTGTGAATCTTAAGCATAAATCATAGTCCACAGACGCTGAGACACGATAGTCCGGCGTCCCATTGTGACATAGCTATGCAGCTCTGAGACCACCGTCCGTGGGGACCCACATCCTGAAAGCTCACCTCCCCACAATTCCCAACCAACGTGGGTATTCATTTGAATGTGTTGACAGTTGGAGAAAATGCTTGAGCAGCGCTGAGAATTGTAAAAGTATGAAACCAACGATCCATTATTCTAGAACACTGCTGTGCGTACACGTTTTGGATTATGATGCCACTTCAGGTGGGGCACAGATGCTTCTGAATGAGTAGGCTGGCATTGAAACCAGAACAGTTTCTGAGGACAACAGGCTGAAGCTCCGTCCTGCCTGCCCAGCCTCTCCAGATGTTTGAGAAAGAGACCATAGATTAACAATGAGCAGAAATAACTACAATTTAAAGCACATTCTTTTTGATATTCTGCAATTTACTCCATTTGTAACTAACACTTCCAGTCAACTGGCATCATGCGACAACTGTTGAGGCTGATTGAGACATCGTTGACGACATCCTGCTTAAATGTGAAAGTACTGACTCTAGGACTTATGGGTGACCTGTCATAAGACCAAAATGTGAGGTGATCCATACCAAATGTAGTCCACTGCCTTAGCTACCTTCTCTGTGTTATCTTGAGTCTAACACCTATAATGCTCCCATTTAGTTTCAGCACGCTGTCCCTTCACAGAGTGTTATTCAAAGTAGATCCCAATGAAAGCCTCCATGGTTTCCTTCCTAATCTCCACAACCATGGCACATGATGATATTTCTTCATGCAAACATTTTCAGGGAACTTCTTTGTTTTTTGTTTATGCTTTGGGTCAGTTATCCAAATACAGTGTCAGTTTCTTTACTTACATTTTAGTCATTTAGCAGACGCTCTTATCCAGAGCGACTTACAGTTAGTGAGTGCATACATTTGTCATACTGGCCACCCGTGGGAAACGAACCCACAACCCTGGCGTTGCAAGCGCCATGCTCTACCAACTGAGCTACACGGGGCTACTTATATGTCTTCTGATATATAAGTACTAATATGAAAACATGCTATGTATCTGATGAAGCTTTTAGATAGCTGTAATGGATTTGTGGGCAAGGCGATTAGTCCATCCTGCTAGCCATGTGCTAACTCCTATATGATATGTATTGTAATAGCAGCAAATGTAATAAGAGTTTTAGCATGCAGGTGGCAGAGCAGTATTCCTCTGGACAGTGACTATGCAATCAATGCTGATCAGGGATAACCAGTACAACTAGATAGGTACAGACACTACATGAGAAAGAGGGAGCTGTGCTGTAAGTCCGAGTACATGCCATGATGCTTTGGGCCTGAGACGTTTGTTAGGCCACAGACTTTTCTCATCTCTAGTTAGATGTTTCATATCCCGGGGCTGTGTCGGTAAGACTAAAAAGCTTCCTAGCTATGTAGTACTATATGCTCTTGAATAAAATAGCTCCAGTTTACGGCCCAACTCCATATTGAGAGGAAGCAGAATAATTGTGTAACTTTCTTTGGAAAGTTTTGTGTTACTCTGAGCAGTTGTAGAATTGTCACTAAGCTGCTCCCCGACCCCAATCTATTTAGAAACGGATAGAAGGAGTGACTGTTTGCAGACACCCTGGGCAATCAGTGTGTGTGCTCGTCTGTCAGCCCTATCTATCCCTGTTCCATCCCACTCCAGCTCTGACCTCTTACCCCCTGACCTGATAGGCCAGTCCAGCAGAGGACCAGAGCCTTGTTAATATGCATAAAGCCCCTCTCCTTGGGATTCTCAGATTCTGCCTAATGGACAGAACGGCCCTGGTCCTCATCCATATACACACAGGCAGCCTTATAAATACACTTGGCTTTGATGATGAGTGGTCAAGGGGAGGCCTGGAGTGGGGGGAGGTCACTGGGTTAATGTGTATCAGTGGGAGGGGATGATGAATGAGAGGCGTGTATGTGCGAGAGCAAGTGTGTGTCTGTGTGAAGAGGTGGGCTGGAGGTGTGTCAAGGCTGCAGAAATGAGCGATGGCACCCAAGCTGACACTGCACTCCATCTCTCTTGTTCTCTCTCTCATTAGAAGTCATTGTTGACCCAAGTTACTGCAGTAATGAATAGCTAGGTGTAAAGGTTAGAGAGTAGAGTGTGTTCTTTATATTAATTTATAGTGGTTTGAATGAGGGGAGGCTTCCTGCATCCTCCCAGCTTGTTGTTGATTAGCATTGTTCTGTTGTTTCATTCAGGTTTATTAGCTAGAAGTGGAGTTAAGCTTTTACAAGAACGGCTGTTGGCAGAGATGATTCACACAAATTGGCAATTTTCTAAACTGAATTGAGCCCAACCATGCTTTACAGCACTGATCAAATGAAAGAGAAATCTAAATCAGAGCAAAATAATTTAGACCAATCCCCCCCATGGCCATATAGTATCCAAAGATTACAGGATTGAAATTAGGCGTTTTATTCTAACTGTTTTGGCTGCTAGGCATTATTGAAGAAAGAGGAGTCTCCAAAGACTACAGCACTGATACCAATGTGTTATATGAATCATGTCCCTTCCCCACTCAAAGACAATCTGATGATTTTCACTGTTGCCTTTCTTTGTTTTGAGAAACATTTCGTAACCTTTGGGTTTTGTGAAAGCCTGCTGCATTGATCGGCTGGCAGCCCCCCTGTTACAAAGAACAACCCTGTCTCCAACAGAACTTAAACTGACTTAAATGTAATGTGAATATCTCGCTCTGAGAATCCCTCCACTCACACTAACTGATCTGTCAAATCTGCATTATTAAAGGCACATATTATGAGAATGAAACAAGTGTATGTACGATGGAACAAGCGTTTGTGGAGAGACCATGCATTGCCACACAGAACCCTGTGATTCTGAGAGTGATTATACATGTTCGTATTGTCGTTTGCATATCTCACAATAAAGAACGCTAGACTTGACTTGCAATATATGTTAGCCCTTTTACGTCTGTTTTTACAATTTGGATCAGCTATATCAATACAGACAACACTCACATTATGTAATAATGTAGGATTGCCACTTGAGGCCAGCACAGCCACACATCACAACATACTGCTATTACTATTAGATGTATTTACTTCTGTTGCTGCCTGCCTCTTTTTATTGATCCCCATAGTTGTCTAGCCGCTGGGTTGAGCAGACCTCACATCCACACACGATAAATTCATAATCTAACAAGGCCTATTGATCTCTGTCATACTCTGATCGATTAGCTTGCTGTGACGTTTTCAGCAAGCCAACAAATAATTGCTTTCCACAACTCTCTCTGGCGTGGAAGGATCCAGTCTGACAGAATTATAAAAGTAATATCCCATAGTGGGATAGCCTGGATGTCGGGCTAACACATCATAGTTGAACACAGAGCCAATCAGGTTTGAGTGGTAAACACTACGATGCCTTGAATACATATGAACCCATGCATGAGGAAGTGCTGTATCAAGACCATAAAAAACGCAACAAGGCGTCTATGCAAAGCCCTCACTCTTTCACTCAGAAATGTATTCCAGTGTCTGCCTGCCAGCTGAAACTCATTTCCAGTGTGTGTGTAGGCTACATACCCCTCCCCCTCTGAAGCGTAGTCTACTGTAGCCTACTGACATTACAAGTGTGATTCAGAAATTAGGGAGAGATTTTTAATTAGCGAACAATGGATTAACTTTTTCAATGCTAGTTACGGACACTATAGTTATCACGTTTCACATTGGATTTATTAACTGCAAAAAGGTAAGACGTGTTTTTAATTCTGGTGCCGCTCTGCACACACAAGCTTGTTAGCTAGCTAGCTAGCTCTGGTCCAACGTTAAGCCAACTCTTGTAAATTCAAAGACATTCAAAGTTCCTCCATAGAAGCCGCTCCTCCGTAGGTATATAATTCTGTGGGCCTAATTCAGATAATGCATGTCATTACAAGATGCCCAAGCCTCCTCCTCCACCCTCTCGCCAGATTATCCTATCAGAGAGAGAGGAAGTGTGGAGAGAAAGAGTGAGACAGAAGAAGAGAAAGGAAACTCACTAGACAGGAGAACTACACACCGGTGTCAGCTCAGGTGAACTTGTCACCTGTCTGTCTACCTGTGTGGCCCATCACCTTCCTTCACATTGAACCTGTGTAGTCCACATGTCTGTCTGGGCCTGTTTCTGTCTAGTTTGTGTATTAGACCAGGAAAGGAAGCTCCTTTAAACTGTTGACTAATGACATAGCCATTCTAATCAAATTAGATGCATTTACTCACTCTGATTAATGAGTTCTACAGATTGACTCCCAACTGTCCCACTGGCTCTATTAAGTGTTTGTGTGTGTTTACTCTGTGTTTTGGCCAGAGAGAGTTTGTCAGTCTGTCTTGGGAGAGTGATTAAACAGCCAGCCTGTCATGTGAATATTCATGACTGCCTGTATGTAGCCGTGCTGTGTGGTCCTGGTCCAGACCCAATTGCACGCACACACACAAGTTATGTTCTTCTATCGTGGGGACCTAAAATACATTTATAGAGGATCATAATCACTCACTCACTCATTGTGTGTGTGTAATACAGTATCGCTGTCTGGAAAGTCTTAATAGTTCAAATTTAAACCCAGATTATAACAGAGTTTAATTGAGTAATCCTATTGTTATTCCTTATCAGTCTGACATTCTGTCTTTCAGGTCATAGCTACATCACACCGCGTTGCTTGGCGGGGCAGGACTTTTCTAATCCTCCTTGTGTTTATTGACGAGAGGACCACTGTGATATTTAGGATGAGGAAGGAATGCAGTGGCTGCCTGCCTGCTGCTGGCTCAAATTAAAGAATAGATTAAATATACATTAAAGCAGACGATTACCTTCAGTCGGTGGAATGACCTCCGACAGAGGATGTGTTACAATCAAAAAGCAGCTTATACATTAATTCACTTTCGTCCTTCTCAGAGGAAGTGATATAAAGACGCATTTGTTCAGTTCCTATTCTCTGATTCTGGTTGATAGCTAGGTAAACAGGTTTATTCTCTGGTTCACTTTATTATTCCCTTTGAAGGAAGATGGACTGATTTGACATAAAATACAATAAAGTAAACAAAGAAGAGAAGAAGAACACAGACAGCTGAGACAGTTACACAAAATAAATCACTGAATCTCATTTACATATTTACATCAGCGTTACATGCAGTATTAGAAGGCAATGCAGCATTTGAAGGCAATAGAAATGCCATTCTGTAAGAGAGGATGTATGCAAAGTCAAGGCCATCAAATGAGGTTGGACAATAGAAATTAGTTATACAGTGTAGCCTCTTTATTTTGGTTCTACATCGAGCTTTCAGAGAAGAGTGACAGGAGATATTAGGTTTAAACCAGGGTCCTAGCTAGATCTTGTAATCTAACTATCATCAGTTCCCCAGCATACAAAAAACATGTGCCAAACAGTACAGCATAGAAAAGGTATACAAGAAAAGAAGCCACTGTTTTCAATATGTGGTAAGCATGGTGAATGGAATGTATTTTAGCAGCCCAATAAATATCCTCTAGCAAAATGCAAAAAGACATTTCAACATGAAAGTATTTTAAGATGTTTTATTGTCACATACACCGGATAGGTGCAGTCAGTGAAATGTGTTGTTTTGCCATTTCATTTCTGCCTCTGCTCTTAAATCGTCATTCTGCAAGTATGGAGGGATACATAAATATGGGTGATTGCAAAGAAAATCAAATTATATTAGATTTTCGTCTCCACTCCCCTTTCAAGGATCCTAAATTCAACATAACAAGATGTCACAGTGGCAGTGTTGAATGTGACACAAGTTGCCATGGTTGTGTGAGGGAAAGAAGTACAACAGGATATGGCCCAAAATAGACAGGAAAGCTTCTGAAAAGACAGAAGAGGGAAGAGAAGAGAGCAAAGTCTCTTCTGTTTGGTCCATAAGTTACAGGTACAAGGAGTTATATTTCATTTTTCAACTTTATATTTTCCAGTAGCAAGAGTTAGTGTTTTTTATTATATATTTTTTGCAAATTTACTAAAATTAAAAAACATAAATATCACATTTACATAAGTATTCAGACCCTTTACTCAGTACTTTGTTGAAGCACCTTTGGCAGCGATTACAGCCTTCTTGGGTATGACGCTACAAGCTTGGCACACCTGTATTTGGGGAGTTTCTCCCATTCTTCTCTGCAGATCTTCTCAAGCTCTGTCAGGATGGATGGGGAGCAACGCTGCACAGCTATTTTCAGGTCTCTCCAGAGATGTTCAATCAGGTTCAAGTCCGGGCTCTAGCTGGGCCACTCAAGGACATTCAGAGACTTGTCCCGAAGCCACTCCTGCGTTGTCTTGGCTGTGTGCTTAGGGCTGTTGTCCTGTTGGACGGTGAACCTTCGCCCCCAGTCTGAGGTCCTGAGCACTCTGGAGCAGGTTTTCATCAAGGATCTCTCTGTACTTTGCGCCGTTCATCTTTCCCTCGATCCTGACTAGTCTCCCAGTCCCTGCCGCTGAAAAACATCCCCACAGCATGATGCTGCCACCACCATGCTTCACCATAGGGATGGTGCCAGGTTTCCTCCAGATGTGATGCTTGGCATTCAGGCCAAAGAGTTCAATCTTGGTTTCATCAGATCAGAGAATATTGTTTCTCATGGTCTGAGAGTCCTTTAGATGCCTTTTGGCAAACTCCAAGCAGACTGTCATGTGCCTTTTTACTGAAAGGTGGCTTCCGTCTGGCCACTCTACCATAAAGCGCTGATTGGTGGAATGCTGCAGAGATGGTTGTCCTTCTGGAAGGTTGTCCCATCTCCACAGAGGAACTCTGGAGCTCTGTCAGTGACCAAAGCCCTTCTCCCCCATTTGCTCAGTTTGGCCGGATGGCCATCTCTAGGAAGAGTCTTGGTTGTTCCAAACGTCTTCCATTTAAGAATGATGGAGGCCACTGTGTTCTTGGGGTCCTTCAATGCTGCAGAAATGTTTTGGTACCCTTCCCCACATCTGTGCCTCGACACAATCCTGCCTCAGAGCTCTACGGACAATTACTTCGACCTCATGGCTTGGTTTTTGCTCTGACATGCACTGTCAACTGTGGGACCTTATATAGACAGGTATGTGCCTTTCCAAATCATGTCCAAACAATTGAATTTACCACAGGTGGACTCCAATCAAGTTGTAGAAACATCTCAAGGAGGATCAATGGAAACAGGATGCACCTGAGCTCAATTTCGAGTCTCATAGCAAAGTGTCTGAATACTTATGTAAATAAGGTATTTCTGTTTTTTATTTTTAATGAATTTGCAAACATTTCTACAAACCTGTTTTCGCTTTGTCATTATGGAGTATTGTGTGTAGATTATTATTATTATTTTTTTTAATCCATTTTAGAATGAGGCTGTAACGTAACAAAATGTGGAAAAAGTCAAGGGGTCTGAATACTTTCTGAATGCACTGTATATATATATATATCACAGATTTGTTGTTACACAATATATTTTCTTAAAATTGAAGGCGAATGTATTACAAATAATGAATAGTAAAACTGTTATAGCGAAAGGGCTTCATCAGAACTGTCCATATGTCTCATACAGAATACATAACAAGCTTGTTTTTGTCTCTCTTGCTCTCTCTCTCTCGCTCACACACACACAATCATCCTTGTTCATTATGTCTTTCCTTCATTCAACCGTGGAGTAGTGAAATTATATCGACCATCTTGTAGAATACAAAACTTAAAACAACAATAATGCATAAATCAATCATAACAAATCAAATGTATGTCATATCATTCTGTTTCAATCAAATGTCTTTACAACTAGCTAAATATAACATTTTCCAACTAGATTTATGACTAAATTGTATTTCAAAATAAATCGTTATAAAGGTGTCAAAAATATTTCCATAAATGTACAGTATATTCCTTCACATTTCAAGATCTGATATAACATAAGTGGTCAGCATAGTATTGATACAGATAAGCTAGGTGTTGATGCTGTAAAACATAGATTTTTAACCACCTGTCCTCCTTAGGTTTCTCATGTAGAAATAACGATATAACGACAACACCCGTCTAGACTCCACAAACGATGATGGATTAACATATTAATTATTTCATATATGTGAATTATTGCTTTACTTTACATCATGATTATGATTAGGTTGCCTTATCAAACAGATAATCAAACACCATCTGAAACAAATAGTTGAAAATACAGTGGATGCCAAGCATTTTGTTTACCATTATGAAATACATAGTCTGTCAAATCTCCAAACACACAAAACCATGTTTCTAGTCACAGTTTAGTTTTCAGCCATGGCCCACCGTTTGGAAAACACTGGGTTGATACAATACAATATGCTAACAATCTTGATGAAAATAATTTCCCAATTCTATCAATCTTTATGCTGTCATCTCTCTCCCGCTCTCTCGCTATTCCAGAGATGCTGGGTTCAGACTAATACTCTGTGTGCTGACTGATGGAAGCACAGATCCACACACACACCCTAAACCACCCCACACAGAATACCTATGCCTTGTTCTTTTGGAGTAGTAATTCTCCAGACACGCTGATCTAAGTTCAGTTTTGCGAGACACTGATGTAAAGTCTTATTCATCTGTGCTACGAACAACCAGATCCACTCTCTTTTTGGCCATCTCAGGGAGGAGTGGAGGAGATGGAAAGAGGAGGAGTGGATGAGTAGAGGGGCGAGGAGGCTGTGAGTGAGAATTGCAGCTCCAGACAAAGACTCCTTTCTCTGCTAGGGTGTGTCCTGTGTGTGTGTGTGTGTGTGTGCGTGTTGTCTCTGGTGCCATAATCTTTTAGCAGAAGGATTCAGAGGCTCAAAACAAATGACAACATACATGACACATAAGAAGGAAATCAAACAACAGGACTGTGAGTGGCACTACTAAAACCATAGCTGTCGATCAACAAATGTAAATCAAACACACATATTGTACAGGCTGAACAAACCCAATTGCATGTTTTCCACAATACATATCTCAATTTATGTTGTGAAAATGAGGATGACATCACCAACACAACAGCATCAAATTACAGTCAGTGTTAATGTCATGTTCACTTTGGTTTTCATTTTCCCAGCTGAAGGCTTGATATATTTTCTGAAGGGCATCAGTTATAAAAGATCATAAAAAATACATTCTCTCTCAGCATGAAAGGGCACTATGACATTTCAAATAGATTATTTTAGAAATCTAGAATGCTTGGGTATACATCTTCCTTCTACATTATGTTGTAAAGTTAACACTATAAAACATGACATAAAACAGTGTTATAAAACAATGTTTGGCAGACCAAGAGGTTGTGGTTCTCTTGAAAAGGTTTGGTATGTTTTTTAATGATATGCTAAAATAGATACTCTTTCCCCATCTCTGTCTTGTTCTCTTGCTACATCTCTCACACATACCCTTCGTCTATCCACTCCTCTCCCACTATATCCAACTCTCACTCAAACAAACACACTACATCTTGATCTATATCTCTCTCCCCTATCCCCTAACAGCCACAAAGTCAAAATTATCTATATCGTAAAGATTCATGAAAACAAAAATGTGCTTTTTGGTCTTTATTTAGGGTTAGGCTTAGCCATAAGGTTAGCAGTGTGGTTAAGGTTAGGGTTAAGGTTGAAAATCACATTTTAAGAAGAGAAATTGTAGAAATAGGTGGGGTTTATGACTTTGTGGCTGTAGTAACTAGTGATCACCCTAATCCTAGTCTAGGGTCTAGTCAAAAACATCCTCTCTCCCTTTCTTATTCTCACACAAACAATCTCTGTCTTCTCCTCTCCTTCTGCCAGCTCCTCTCCACATCACTGTTCCCATTATCTCTCCCTCTCTCCAGAGGTTCAGAGTCTGTGTGTGTATGTATGTATCCGTGTGTGTGTGTCTACTCAAAGGAGAGCAGGTCGGGGTGTTGTTCAGGCTCCTCTGTGTCTGTGACTGCTGATCCTCTCCTACAGAGGGATGTTCTCCATCAGCCCATCCTCACTCACACTCAGACTGATCCTTTACGGAGCTTTTAGGTTGGTCGAGGCTAGCCTCGTGTCTGCTCCCGGGGCCTTCTGCCTGGGCTCAGACGTCTTCGACCTGGGGGGGACCACGTGATCCTTATGGATGAGGTCTGGGACAGAGAGCTGGAGCTGGAGCTGAATCTGGGTCTGCTCTCCCTCTCTCCTCTCCTCCATCTCATTCCCTTCCACTCCATCCATCTCACTGCTCCCATTCCTCTCCATCTCCACCTCCTCTTTCCTCTCGCTGTCCAGAGGGCCAGTCAGTCCGGTGAGTGTGTCTCTCCCTCTGTCATTCTCTCCATACTTCTCTCCCTGGGGTGGGGTCTGCTCATTGCTGATGAGGGAGGTCTTGATGGGGGAGGAGAGGAGGGAGTGATCGGGGGTCTCGGGGGGTGTAGTGACGACGGGGTCAGATGAGATCATCATGTCCTGGGTAGTCTTCAGGGTGCGAGGAAGACGCTTTTTACCGGGGGGAGGGGGGTCCAGACGAGGGAAGGAGTCCAGAGAGGCATGACTGGAGGGAGAGAGAAGAGGAAGAGACATCCATTACTACTGTAACTTTAACAAGAACAAATTTGTTCAATTTGTTCAATCGCTCGGCGTCACTCAGTTCTCTCTCTCACTTGTTCTCATCCTACTGTCTAACTTCCACTCGTTCTCTTCCCCCTTCTCTATGCTGTGGGACTGTGTGTTTATTTCTCTACCGTTCCCCTACAAATGAGCATATTGCCATGGTGACAACCATATCATTGCCATAGTGATGAGGAGTGAGTCACCGCAAAGCATACCAGTCATTTATGACTACTCTGTCTATACGTGACCTACCACTTACTGGCGCTGACAAACACACACGCACTAGCGCGCACATGCACACATGCACGCACACACACACACATACAGTGTGGGAAGAAAGTATTTGATCCCCTGCTGATTTTGTTCATTTGCCCACTGACAAAGAAATGATCAGTCTATAATTTTAATGGTAGGTTTATTGAACAGTGAGAGACAGAATAACAACAAAAAAATCCAGAAAAACGCATGTCAAAAATTTTATACATTGATTTGCATTTTAATGAGGGAAATAAGTATTTGACCCCCTCTCAATCAGAAAGATTTCTGGCTCCCAGGTGTCTTTTATACAGGTAATGAGCTGAGATTAGGAGCACACTCTTAAAGGGAGTGCTCCTAATCTCAGTTTGTTACCTGTATAAAAGACACCTGTCAACAGAAGCAATCAATCAATCAGATTCCAAACTCTCCACCATGGCCAAGACCAAAGAGCTCTCCAAGGATGTCAGGGACAAGATTGTAGACATACACAAGGCTGGAATGGGCTACAAGACCATCGCCAATCAGCTTGCTGAGAAGGTGACAACAGTTGGTGCGATTATTCGCAAATGGAAGAAACACAAAATAACTGTCAATCTCCCTCGGCATGGGGCTCCATGCAAGATCTCACCTCGTGGAGTTGCAATGATCATGAGAACGGTGAGGAATCAGCCCAGAACTACACGGGAGGATCTTGTCAATGATCTCAAGGCAGCTGGGATCATAGTCACCAAGAAAACAATTGGTAACACACTACGCCGTGAAGGACTGAAATCCTGCAGCGCCCGCAAGGTCCCCCTGCTCAAGAAAGCACATACACAGGCCCGTCTGAAGTTTGCCAATGAACATCTGAATGATTCAGAGGAGAACTGGGTGAAAGTGTTGTGGTCAGATGAGACCAAAATCGAGCTCTTTGGCATCAACTCAACTCGCCGTGTTTGGAGGAGGAGGAATGCTGCCTATGACCCCAAGAACACCATCCCCACCGTCAAACATGGAGGTGGAAACATTATGCTTTGGGGGTGTTTTTCTGCTAAGGGGACAGGACAACTTCACCGCATCAAAGGGACGATGGATGGGGCCATGTACCGTCAAATCTTGGGTGAGAACCTCCTTCCCTCAGCCAGGGCATTGAAAATGGGTCGTGGGATGGGTATTCCAGCATGACAATGACCCAAAACACACGGCCAAGGCAACAAAGGAGTGGTTCAAGAATAAGCACATTAAGGTCCTGGAGTGGCCTAGCCAGTCTCCAGACCTTAATCCCATAGAAAATCTGTGGAGGGAGCTGAAGGTTCGAGTTGCCAAACGTCAGCCTCGAAACCTTAATGACTTGGAGTAGATCTGCAAGGAGGAGTGAAACAAAATCCCTCCTGAGATGTGTGCAAACCTGGTGGCCAACTACAAGAAACGTCTGACCTCTGTGATTGCCAACAAGGGTTTTGCCACCAAGTACTAAGTAATGTTTTGCAGAGGGGTCAAATACTTATTTCCCTCATTAAAATGCAAATCAATTTATAACATTTTTTACATGCGTTTTTCTGAATTTTTTTGTTGTCTCTCACTGTTCAAATAAACCTACCATTAAAAAGATAGACTGATCATGTCTTTGTCAGTGGGCAAACGTACAAAATCAGCAGGGGATCAAATACTTTTTTCCCTCACTGTATTCAGACAATTCACATTTCTCAACACATCAGTGTCTAAACACACATCACGGTTTGACCAATTCTATGAGTTGCGCAGCTGAGAAATGTCTGACCTGGCACGATGTGTCAGGGTGGTGACTGAGTGTCAGTCAAGAGACAGACAGATCAATGACCAGCTACAGCATAGACGGACAGCTCGTTCTGTCTCTTTAAACTAAGGGAGACCCAAGGGTGAGTGTACTTGTGTGTGTGCGTGCACTGTGTATGATTAACATTAGAAGTGAGGCAATTCAACTCTCAAATATGTCTCATTCAGTCTCTCTGTGTGTGTGTGTGTGTGTTCTTTAATCTCAGCTTCAGTCTAACTAACCCTCCTCTTACTCTTCATCACTTATTCACGACCCCAGTTTGGAAAAATTCAGATGAATAATTTAAACATCTTTGACTCAACGGTTATGATCTTTTATATGGAGTGAGAGGATGACTACTCTTTCCCAGCTTAAATCATTCCACTTTAGACAGAATAATACAATATTGGTTTTTAGAAATAACTAGCTGTCTCTCAGTTTTACTCTTTGGATAAAACCAATATTGGGTTGAATCTCCAGGGCACAGTGTCTGAAAGCTGGGTTATGACTATTGGGCCCAGACACATGACGGACGTGTTTGTGTGTATGTGTGATCTGCAAATGTTTGTGTGTTTGTGGTTGTGTGTGTGTTTTACTGTATCCCTCCTGTGTGTGTGTCTTTTAGTGTACCCCTCCTCACCTTTAGGCAGTAGTCCCGAGTGTGAGTTTGTGTATGTGTGTGTTCTGTAATTGTGTATCCCTCCTTACCTATTGGAAGTAGTCCGCTGGGTCATTTCCTCCATATTGCTCCAGATTGCTCCTACGTTCTTGTTGACCTCTGTGACACCGATGTCTCCTATATGACTGGGCTCTTTCCTTCGCAGCAGGTCATTGACCTTTGCCCCAACAGCCTTTCCCAGGTTCAGGGCGTTCTTCAGCCTCTGCTGACTTCCATTGGTAGTGGTGGAGGAGGGGGCCTCGGCAGGGCCGCTACACAGGCCAGTGTTAGCTGTAACCAGGGAGCGACGGGCCGAGGCCTGGGTCAACCTGGAGGCCTGGAGCCCCTGGCCTGGAGCTCTGGAGGCGTTGGAGTTCTCAAACATACTCTGGTCGACTGGAGAGCGAGAGGGAAGGAGGGAGAGGGAGAGCATGTAAGATATAAATGAGGGTATTGTGAGGGCACATTCAATCAAGGTATTTCTAGTTTTACGCAAGGTTGCAGATACACAGAACATTACAGTCACCAATGGAATGTTGCAGATATAAATGGAATATATAGACATTTCACATGACCTGGAGCAAAAGAAAACTCCTGACATACCATTTCTAACTGCATCTGTGTGCAACACTGTACAACATTGCAGAATGTTGCAACATCAAAAACATGTCAAAGTGTGGCTTATAGGGAGTCCGTGTAGAACGAAAGAGCATATGGAGTCCCACAAGGCACAGTGTTACAACCGCTCCACATGGATGCAACACGTTACACAATCATCAACAAGTCATGATGCAAGCAAGGGACATGACACATGCACATAACCACATCCACCAATCACAATGAAGCTGAAAAGGGACCACAATGTACTGCAGGATGGGTAAATGCACAAAGAAGCGGGTTGTTGTCATTCCACATAGTATAATAATAGATTGTCTTACCTCGTGGAGAAAATAGTTTCTCGGAAGGCATTAGTAAGACACAACAAGTTCTTAGATTTCGGTAACACTTTATTTGAATAACCCATCTGTAAATGCTCTACAGACTATCAGTAACATTTCAACTAACTATCTCCAAACCCTAGCCCTAACCCTTACCCTAACCCTTATTCTAAACATAACCTTAATCTTAGCAAGCAGTTGCTTATCAACAGATAGTTTGTTGATAGTATGACCATCTGTAGACCATCTACAGATGGACTACTAGACTATCCAAATAAAGTGTGACCTAGATTGGTATACAATAATTAAAAAGTGTATTTGTAAAGCAGGTTCCAAACATTGCGTACAAAGCAGATGTTCTTATTCAGAGTGCTTTCAAATAACCACCAGTACATATGCAAGAGAACATTTAGAGTTCAGAATGCTGAGCACATTCCAATGGAACACAATTTACTGCCTGGTTCTTTCTGGCTGATCAGACCCACGCACTAAGGCATTAACAGGCTCTTCAGGGGGACAAACAGACTTTACAGCTAAATGCTGAGTTTGGCTGTAACTCTAAAAGCTAACATCTCAACTCTGGACAGAAATATGGAAAGGAACATCTTCATTAATAACTCTAGAAAAGGAGCAGTGAGACAGCACAGGTGCCCTTGACTTCTCTTTGTGTTGTTTCTGCAATTCAGACGATTTCAAAGACATTGGCAGCCACAGATATCTTCGAATACATTAGTGTGTGTCTTTGGAGAGACAGCTAATATAATTCAGGAGTGATGGGAGGGTGTTTGAAGGAGGGAGAGAGAGGGAGAGCAGACATCCAGGGGCTTATTCATACAAACACGGAGATATCCTTTCACTGTTAGAGGCCTGCCAGGTGGAAGGATTCTCTGTAGTTTGACCAAAGAGGAGGGCTATAAGGAAGATGAGATTGAACAGAAAATCACTCTGTGTTCGGTGTGTGTGCGTGTGTGTTTGGATGTGAGTGTGTGTGTATGACAGCTCTCAGAAAGCCACTGTTTACGCTAGAACAGCAGTTCCCACACTTCTCTTAGCTAGACTCCCTGTCAGAAAGCTTCATAATGATATAATAATGATAGTGTTTTAAGTATGGGCGGGCATGACAATGAATAGCACACACAGTCACTCCCCATGTTAGGCCCTGGAGCTTGTTTGTCTATGCCTGAGGCTGAGACTGGCCTTGTATCAAATCAAATCAAATTTTATTTGCCACATGTGCCGAATACAACAGATGTAGACCTTACCATGAAATGCATACTTACAAGCCCTTAACCAACAATGCAGTTCAAGAAAGAGTTAGGAAAATATTTACTAAATAAACTAAGGTAAAAATTAATAAAAAAGTAACACAATAAAATAACGAGGCTACAGTTGAAGTCGGAAGTTTACATACACCATCGCCAAATACATTTAAACTCAGTTTTTCACAATTCCTGACATTTAATCCTAGTAAAGATTCCCTGTCTTAGGTCAGTTAGGATCACCACTTTATTTTAAGAATGTGAAATGTCAGAATAATAGTAGAGAGAATTATTTATTTCAGCTTTTATTTCTTTCATCACATTCCCAGTGGGTCAGAAGTTTACATACACTCAATTAGTATTTGGTAGCATTGCCTTTAAATTGTTTCACTTGGGTCAAATGTTTTGGGTAGCCTTCCACAAGCTTCCCACAATAAGTTGGGTGAATTCTGGCCCATTCCTCCTGACAGAGCTGGTGTAACTGAATCAGGTTTGTAGGCCTCCTTGCTCGCACACGCTTTTTCAGTTCTGCCCAAACATTTTCTATAGGATTGAGGTCAGGGCTTTGTGATGGCCACTCCAATACCTTGACTTTGTTGCCCTTAAGCCATTTTGCCACAACTTTGGAAGTATGCTTGGGGTCATTGTCCATTTGGAAGGACCATTTGCGACCAAGCTTTAACTTCCTTACTGATGTCTTGAGATGTTGCTTCAATATATCCACATAATTTTCCTTCCTCATGATGCCATCTATTTTGTGAAGTGCACCAGTCCCTCCTGCAGCAAAGCACTCCCACAGCATGATGCTGCCACCCCCGTGCTTCACGTTTGGGATGGTGTTCTTCGGCTTGCAAGTGATCCCCTTTTTCCTCCAAACAATGGAAATTATGGCCAAACAGTTCTATTTTTGTTTCATCAGACCAGAGGACATTTCTCCAAAAAGTATGATCTTTGTCCCCATGTGCAGTTGCAAACCATAGTCATACTTTTTTAAGGCGATTTTGGAGCAGTGGCTTCTTCCTTGCTGAGCGGCCTTTCAAGTTATGTCGATATAGGACTCGTTTTACTGTGGATATAGATACTTTTGTACCTGTTTCCTCCAGCATCTTCACAAGGTCCTTTGCTGTTGTTCTGGGATTGATTTGCACTTTTCGCACCAAAGTACGTTCATCTCTAGGAGATAAAACGCGTCTCCTTCCTGAGTGGTATGACGGCTGCGTGGTCCCATGGTGTTTATACTTGCGTACTATTGTTTGTACAGATGAACGTGGTACCTTCAGGCATTTAGAAATTGCTCCAAAGGATGAACCAGACTTGTGGAGGTCTACAATAATTTTTCTGAGGTCTTGGTTGATTTCTTTTGATTTTCCCATAATGTCAAGCAAAGAGGCACTGAGTTTGAAGGTAGGCCTTGAAATACATCCACAGGTACACCTCCAATTGACTCAAATTATGTCAATTAGCATATCAGAAGCTTCTAAAGCCATGACATCATTTTCTGGAATTTTCCAAGCTGTTTAAAGGCACAGTCAACTTAGTGTATGTAAACTTCTGACCCACTGGAATTGTGATACAGTGAATTATAAGTGAAATAATCTGTCTGTAAATAATTGTTGGAAAAAATACTAACCGACTTGCCAAAACTATAGTTTGTGGAGTGGTTGAAAAACAAGTTTTAATGACTCCAACCTAAGTGTATGTAAACTTCCGACTTCAACTGTATATACAGGGGGTACCGGTACCGGAGTATGTGCGGGGGTACAGGTTAGTTGAGGTAATTTGTTCATGTAGGTAGGGGTAAAGTGACTATGCATTGATAATAAACAGCGAGTAGCAGCAGTGTCAATATAAATAGTCCGGGTGGCCATTTGATTAATTGTTCAGCAGTCTTATGGCTTGGGAGTAGAAGCTGTTAAGGAGCCTTTTGGTCCTAGACTTGGCGCTCCGGTACCGCTTGCCGTGCGGTAGCAGAGAGAACAGTCTTGGGTGACTGGAGTATTTGACAATTTTTTGGGCCTTCCTCTGATACCGCCTAGTATATAGGTCCTGGATTGCAGGAACTTGGCCCCAGTGATGTACTGGGCCGTACGCACTACCCTCTGTAGGGCCTTATGTAGCGGTCAGATGCCGAGTAGTTGCCATACCAGGTGGTGATGCAACCGGTCAGGATGCTCTCGATGGTGCAGCTGTATAACTTTTTGAGGATCTGGGGACCCATGCCAAATCTTTTCAGTCTCCTGAGGGGGATAATATGTTGTCATGCCCTCTTCACGACTGTCTTGGTGTGTTTGGACCATGATAGTTTGTTGGTGATGTGGACACCAAGGAACCTGAAACTCTCGACCCGCTTCACTTCAGCTCCGTCGATGTTAATGGGGGCCTGTTCGGCCCGCCTTTTCCTGTAATCCACGATCAGCTCCTTTGTCTTGCTCACATTGAGGGAGAGGTTGTTGTCCTGGCACCACACTGCCAGGTCTCTGACCTCCTCCCTATAGGCTGTCTCATCGTTGTCGGTGATCAGGCCTACCACTGTTGTGTCATTAGCAAACTTCATGATGGTGTTGGAGTCGTGTTTGGCCACACAGTCGTGGGTGAACAGGGAGTACAGGAGGGGACTAAGCACGCACCCCTGAGGATCAGCGTGGCATATGTGTTGTTGCCTACCCTTACCACCTGGGGGCGGCCCATCAGGAAGTCCAGGATCCAGTTGCAGAGGGAGGTGTTTAGTCCCAGGGTCCTTATCTTAGTGATGAGCTTTGTGGGCACTATGGTGTTGAACGCTGAGCTGTAGTCAATGAACAGCATTCTCACATAGGTGTTCCTTTTGTCCAGGTTGGAAAGGGCAGTGTGGAGTGCGATTGAGATTGCGTCATCTGTGGATCTGTTGGGGCGGTATTACATTTTACATTTTAGTCATTTAGCAGACGCTCTTATCCAGAGCGACTTACAGTTAGTGAGTGCATACATTATTATTTTTATTTTTTTCATACTGGCCCCCCATGGGAATCAAACCCACAACCCTGGCGTTGCAAACGCTATGCTCTACCAACTGAGCTACATCCCTGCCAACCATTCCCTTCCCTACCCTGGACGAGGCTGGGCCAATTGTGCGCCGCCCCAGTGCCTTAGACCACTGTTTCCGGGATGATGGTGTTGATGTGAGCCATGACCAGCCTTTCAAAGCACTTCATGGCTACCGATTTGAGTGCTACGGGGCGGTAATCATTTAGGCAGGTTACCTTCGCTTCCTTGGGCACAGGAACTATGGTGGTCTGCTTGAAACATGTAGGTATTACAGACTCTGTGTACTATAATACCTACCGGTCTCGCTCTCTCTCGCTCTCTCTCTTTCTCTCGCTCTCTCAATTACAGCCCAGCCTTAGGGATTTTTGCCATGTTAATTACATTGTTAATTAAAACAGAAGCGCTGTTTCTTCTGCAAGTGGAGAGGAGGATAAACATACAGGAACGAAATACAGAAAACATGAAAGAAAGATAATTAAATGAAAGTGACAGAATTCTAGAAAGACAGTCGGATGTTAAGCTGTTACAGTACAGTGTGCCTGCAGTGGCACAGCACAGCAACCCAAGTAGAGGAGTACAGAAAGAAAGAAAGAGAGAGAAGGTAAGAAAGCAGACGTTTATTGAGCAAAAGCAAGGTCAGCGACAGAATGAGATTCAGAGTAAGTGCAAGTTCACTCCCACACATACAGTGGGGAAAAAAAGTATTTAGTCAGCCACCAATTGTGCATGTTCTCCCACTTAAAAAGATGAGAGAGGCCTGTAATTTTCATCATAGGTACACGTCAACTATGACAGACAAAATTAGGAAAAGAAATCCAGAAAATCACATTGTAGGATTTTTTATGAATTTATTTGCAAATTATGGTGGAAAATAAGTATTTGGTCAATAACAAAAGTTTCTCAATACTTTGTTATATACCCTTTGTTGGCAATGACACAGGTCAAACGTTTTCTGTAAGTCTTCACAAGGTTTTCACACACTGTTGCTGGTATTTTGGCCCATTCCTCCATGCAGATCTCCTCTAGAGCAGTGATGTTTTGGGGCTGTCGCTGGGCAACACAGACTTTCAACTCCCTCCAAAGATTTTCTATGAGGTTGGGATCTGGAGACTGGCTAGGCCACTCCAGGATCTTGAAATGCTTCTTACGAAGCCACTCCTTCGTTGCCCGGGCGGTGTGTTTGGGATCATTGTCATGCTGAAAGATCCAGCCACGTTTCATCTTCAATGCCCTTGCTGATGGAAGGAGGTTTTCACTCAAAATCTCACGATACATGGCCCCATTCATTCTTTCCTTTACACGGATTCGTCCTGGTCCCTTTGCAGAAAAACAGCCCCAAAGCATGATGTTTCCACCCCCATGCTTCACAGTAGGTATGGTGTTCTTTGGATGCAACTCAGCATTCTTTGTCCTCCAAACACGACGAGTTGAGTTTTTACCAAAAAGTTCTATTTTGGTTTCATCTGACCATATGACATTCTCCCAATCCTCTTCTGGATCATCCAAATGCACTCTAGCAAACTTCAGACGGGCCTGGACATGTACTGTTTAAGCAGGGGGACACGTCTGGCACTGCAGGATTTGAGTCCCTGGCGGCGTAGTGTGTTACTGATGGTAGGCTTTGTTACTTTGGTCCCAGCTCTCTGCAGGTCATTCACTAGGTCCCCCCGTGTGGTTCTGGGATTTTTGCTCACCGTTCTTGTGATCATTTTAACCCCACGGGGTGAGATCTTGCGTGGAGCCCCAGATCGAGGGAGATTATCAGTGGTCTTGTATGTCTTCCATTTCCTAATAATTGCTCCCACAGTTGATTTCTTCAAACGAAGCTGCTTACCTATTGCAGATTCAGTCTTCCCAGCCTGGTGCAGGTCTACAATTTTGTTTCTGGTGTCCTTTGACAGCTCTTTGGTCTTGGCCATAGTGGAGTTTGGAGTGTGACTGTTTGAGGTTGTGGACAGGTGTCTTTTATACTGATAACAAGTTCAAACAGGTGCCATTAATACAGGTAACGAGTGGAGGACAGAGGAGCCTCTTAAAGAAGAAGTTACAGGTCTGTGAGAGCCAGAAATCTTGCTTGTTTGTAGGTGACCAAATACTTATTTTCCACCATAATTTGCAAATAAATTCATTAAAAATCCTACAATGTGATTTTCTGGATTTGTTTTCTCAATTTGTCTGTCATAGTTGACGTGTACCTATGATGAAAATTACAGGCCTCTCTCATCTTTTTAAGTGGGAGAACTTGCACAATTGGTGGCTGACTAAATACTTTTTCCCCCCACTGTATACAGTACAGTATACTGGGTTTCTCTTTACAACAAGTCAGGGAAGGACGATGGAATTAAACAGGTTTTGGACCAGAACAAAAGACCCGGGTTATCAGAACAAAGAGAAGTCACACTATTGAGATGCACCCACAGCCTAATGAAGCCGTCGTCTAGGAACTAGGAAACAAAGTTTGGTCACAAGTTTGGAACCTAGAATCATAGGGTCCTATATCTGACAACAGGCTAGTTTGGAGATACAGTGTAACGTTGCAATTGGTTTATACTCTGTCATTCAATCTTTAATTTAAAACGTATATCTAAAGTGTAGTTAAAAGTTGTATTTCCAGTGTCACATAATTGGCTGTATTATTAACATATACACTTAGAGAGAATGTCCATGACAATAACACAACTTCTACAGTCAGTCAGAGGAGCCTTATATCAACCTTACAGGCTGCTGTATCTAGATGGACTCAACTTTCCCCTTCATCTAAAGAAAAACTTTAGACCTTGTTCTCAGCTGTGAGTAACCCACTTCTGTCAGAGTGACTAAAACACAAACCCATGCGCACGCACGCACGCACGCACGCACGCACGCACGCACGCACGCACGCACGCACGCACGCACGCACGACGCACGCACGCACGCACGCACGCACGCACGCACGACACACACACACACACACACACACACACACACACACACACACACACACACACACACACACACACACACACACACACACACACACACACACACACACACAGGGTGAAAGCTGCAGTGGGTGAGACATGGGCTATTAGTCAGACAACAGCAGCCTTCCTTACAGAAATGTTGTGGTAACAGTCTGAGATAGGAGGCGAGTAGCAGACAATCACAGGGCTGAGTGGAGGAGAGTACGAGACAACGTACCACAGGGCAGAGTGGATCATTGTTCTGACAAACGGAGAGCAGAGAACCTAGTCTAGCAGAGTCCATTACTACTGATGCGTAAATGAGCCTAGCGCTCAACACTTAGCGCCTGGCCTAGTGCGTAATGACAAGACCATTTGATGTGTGTGTGTGTGTCTGTTTGTGGTGAGAGAAGACCAATCAGTCCGAAATGGCTGTGTGGTTATTTAGGATGTTAGAAGAGCCTCCCTGTGATGACAGATTAGCCTTTAATCTACATGAGTGAGGCTTGTCTAAGTAGGACCAAAAAGCCTCACAGTGTGTATGTGTGTGTGTGTGTTTGTGAGTGTGTGATGACAGGATGAAAGCATGTTCTATTAGGAACTGATGTGAAACTACACTTAAAGGGATAATTCGCCATTTTGTCAACTAAGCCCCTTTTTCTACTTATCCAAAGTCAGATGAACTCATGGATACCATTTTTATGTCTATGTGCAGTTTGACGGAAGTTGAATGAAGTTTTTGTCTACAGGTGCAGCTAGCTAGCTGCTGCTCCTGTAGACTTCCAGTCATTGCGCTAATGCTAGTAAGCAATGGTTCCAGAAACGACCTTCAACTTTCTTCAAACTGCAGGGAAAGACATACAAATGGCAATAGCAGTGTTTGGGTAAAATCACTGGGGAAGCCAAGCCAGAAAAAAAGCCATATTACAACCTATGTGTTGTGATAATTGCGTTGTTTGCTCTATAACATGTTAGTTTATATGCCTTGACACCGTGATATATAGGCCTAAGGCCGAGACAATAAAAATACACAGTGGCAGAATAAATTCAACCACACCTTTGTTTCATCACAAAACCGGAGAGCAACCTCTGTCCGGTGAAGACCACAAAGCATATTGCATGTAACAGTTACATGACTTACAGCATGGTCAAGCAAGTTAATGTCTCTGACATTTTCGGAGTACTAAAAAACTATTGATTGAGAACAACTGTGATGAGATGTGAATGATGGAGTCAGGCGCAGGAGGTAAAACACCGAAATCCAGAGTTTATTCAGTGTACATGATTAAAGCGCAGCAAGCGTCAAAATGAAACTAGCACAAGGGAAAAATCCACCTTGGCTACATACATGGAAAGAGTAGCTCAACCGAGCTACTCACTCTCACAATGAACAATCACTCACAAAGGACAAGGGGGCAGAGGGAACACTTATACACAGACTAATGAGGGAATGAGTACCAGGTGTGTGTGATTGACAAGACAAGACAAATGGAGTGATGATAAATGGAGCGGTAGTGGCTAGTAAGCCGGTGACGACGAACGCCGAAACCTGCCCGAGCAAGGAGGAGGGGCAGCCTCGGCTGAATTCGTGACAGTACCCCCCCCGCACCGACACCGGCCTCGGGGACGGTCAGAAGGACGCGGAGCAGGGCGAGTCGGATGGTGACGATGGAAGTCCCTCAACAGAGAGGGATCGAGGATATCCCTCACCGGGACCCAGCACCGTTTCTCCGGACCGTACCCTTCCCATTCCACAAGGTACTGAAGGCCCCCCACCCGGCGCCTCGAATCCAGTATGGAACGGACAGAGTACGCCGGCGCCCCCTCAATGTCCAAAGGAGGTGGAGGGACCTCCCGCACCTCAGACTCCTGGAGCGGACCAGCCACCAACGGCCTGAAGAGAGACACATGAAACGAGCGGTTAATACGGTAATCAGGAGGGAGTAATAACCTATAGGTAACCTCGTTGATTCTCCTCAGGACTTTGAACAGCCCTACAAACCGCGGGCTCAGCTTCCGGCAGGGCAGGCGGAGGGGCAGATTCCGATCGAGAGTCAGAAAAACGGGGGCCTCACTGCGGTGACGGTCAGCTTTGGCCTTCTGACGACGCACGGCGCGTTGGAGGTGAACATGGGCAGCGTTCCACGTCTCCTCCGCGTGCTGAAACCAGTCATCCACTGCAGGAGCTTCGGTGCCACGGTGCCAGAACCGGTTGATAACCTAAAACACACTGAAATGGCGTTAGGTTCGTAGAGGAGTGGCGGAGAGAGTTCTGGGCATATTCTGCCCGTGGCAGGAACACTGGCCACTCCCCCAGCCGGACCTGGCAATAGGACCTCAGGAACCTACCCACATCCTGATTTACCCGTTCCACCTGCCCATTACTCTCAGGGTGGAACCCAGAGGTCAGGCTGACCGAGACTCCCAGACGTTCCATGAACGCCTTCCAGACTTTTGACGTGAACTGGGGACCCCGGTCAGACACTATATCCTCTGGTACCCCGTAGTGCCGGAAGACGTGTGTAAACAGGGCCTCCGCAGTTTGCAGAGCCATGGGGAGACTGGGCAGAGGAAGGAGGCGGCAGGCCTTCGAAAAGCGGTCCACAACGACCAGGATGGTGGTGTTCCCTTGAGAGAGAGGCAGATCAGTTAAAAAATCAACACTCAAATGAGACCATGGTCGTTGTGGAACTGGTAAAGGTTTTAACTTACCCGCTGGGAGGTGCCTAGGTGCCTTACTCTGGGCGTACACTGAGCAGGAGGAAACATACACCTTCACGTCCTTAGCCAAGGTAGGCCACCAGTAGTTTTTGGTCAGGCAGCGCACTGTACGACCGATACCTGGGTGACCAGAGGAGGGCGACGTCTGTGCCCAGTAGATCAGACGATCACGGATAAGCGCAGGCACGTACTGCAGCCCAGCTGGACACTGCGGTGGAGATGGATCTGTGCGTAATGCCTGCGCTATATCTGCGTCCATCGCCCATACTACCGGCACCACAATGCATGAGTCTGGCAGTATGGGGGTATTGTCTCTGGGCCTCTCCTATGTATCATACAGCCGGGACAGTGCGTCTGCCTTCATGTTCTTTGTACCCGGAATGTATGACAGTGTGAAATCAAACCGGTTGAAGAATAGGGCCCACCTGGCCTGGCGAGGGTTCAGCCTCCTCGCTGCCCGGATGTACTCCAGGTTACGGTGGTCCGTCCAGTCGAGGAAAGGGTGTTTCGCCCCCTCAAGCAAATGTCTCCACACGGTCAGAGCTAGGACAACAGCCAATAGCTCCCGATCACCAACGCCGTAGTTCTGCTCCGCCGGGCTGAGCTTCTTTGAGAATAACGCACAGGGGCGGAGCTTGTGTGGCGTGCCTGAGTGTTGAGACAGGACTGCTCCCATCCCAACCTCGGACGCATCCACCTCCACTACGAACGGTAGTGATGGATCGGGGTGGGTCAGTACCGGGGCTGAGGCGAACAGTTCCCTCAGGTTACTGAAGGCCCTGTCAGCCTCAGCAGACCAGCGGAGCCGGGACGGCCCACCCTTCAACAGAGATGTAATGGGAGCTGCGACCTTGCCAAAGCCCCAGATAAACCTCAGATAATAGTTGGCGAAGCCAAGGAAGCGCTGCACCACCTTTACCGTGGTTTTTCAACCACTCCACACATTTCTTGTTAACAAACCATAGTCTTGGCAAGCCGGTTAGGACATCTACTTTGTGCATGACACAAGTAATTTTTACAACAATTGATTACAGAAAGATTATTATACTTATAATTCACTGTATCACAATTCCAGTGGGTCAGAAGTTTACATACACTAAGTTGACTGTGCCTTTAAACAGCTTGGAAAATGGCCTTAGAAGATTCTGATAGGCTAATTGACATAATTTGAGTCAATTGGAGGTGTACCTGTGGATGTATTTCAAGGCCTACCTTCAAACTCAGTGCCTCTTTGCTTGACATCATGGGAAAATAAAAAGAAATCAGCCAAGACCTCCGAAAAAAATTTGTAGACCTCCACAAGTCTGGTTCATCCTTGGGAGCAATTTCCAAACGCCTGAAGGTACCACTTCATCTGTACAAACAATAGTATGCAAGTATAAACACCATGGGACCACACAGCCGTCATACCACTCAGGAAGCAGACGCGTTCTGTCTCCTAGAGATGAACGTACTTTGATGCGAAAAGTGCAAATCAATCCCAGAACAACAGCAAAGGACCTTGTGAAGATGCTGGAGGAAACAGGTACAAAAGTATCTATATCCACAGTAAAACGAGTCCTATATCGACATAACCTGAAAGGCCGCTCAGCAAGGAAGAAGCCACTTCTCCAAAACCGCCATAAAAAAGCAACTGCACATGGGGACAAAGATCTTACTTTTTGGAGAAATGTACTCTGGTCTGATGAAACAAAAATAGAACTGTTTGGCCATAATGACCATCGTTATGTTTGGAGGAAAAAGGGGAAGGCTTGCAAGCCGAAGAACACCATCCCAACCCTGAAGCACGGGGGTGGCAGCATCATGCTGTGGGGGTGCTTTGCTGCAAGGGGGACTGGTGCACTTCACAAAACAGATGGCATCATGAGGAAGGAAAATTATGTGGATATATTGAAGCAACATCTCAAGACATCAGTAAGGAAGTTAAAGCTTGGTCGCAAATGGGTCTTCCAAATGGACAATGACCCCAAGCATACTTCCAAAGTTGTGGCAAAATGGCTTAAGGAAAACAAAGTCAAGGTATTGGAGTGGCCATCACAAAGCCCTGACCTCAATCCTATAGAAAATGTGTGGGCAGAACTGAAAAAGCGTGTGCGAGCAAGGAGGCCTACAAACCTGACTCAGTTACACCAGCTCTGTCAGGAGGAATGGGCCAAAATTCACCCAACTTATTGTGGGAAGTTTGTGGAAAGCTACACGAAACGTTTGACCCAAGTTAAACAATTGAAAGGCAATGCTACCAAATACTAATTGAGTGTATGTAAACTTCTGACTCACTGGGAATGTGATGAAAGAAATAAAAGCTGAAATAAATAATTCTCTCTACTATTATTCTGACATTTCACATTCTTAAAATAAAGTGGTGATCCTAACTGACCTAAGACAGGGAATTATTACTAGGATTAAATGTCAGGAATTGTGAAAAACTGAGTTTAAATGTATTTGGCTAAGGTGTATGTACACTTCCGACTTCAACTGTATGAGTTAATCTGACTCTGGGTAAATCACTGAACGAGAGTGAATGCTAGGTGGGAAAGTTTAACGAGCTCATGAGTGGCGATTAATTTCAATCACTGACTGTTCAAAAGTAAAGCAGTGTGTGCACTAACCAGAGATTACCGGAAAATTAGGTACTTCAAAGAAAATAGGCTAAATATTTAAAGGTTCAGATGAACTTGTGGATACCATTTTTATGTCTCTGTGTCCAGTATGAAGGAAGTTAGAGATACAGTAGTTTCGCGAGCCAATGCTAACTAGCTAGCGTTAGCACAATGACTGAAAGTATATGAGTATCTGCTAGCATGCAGATACAGTTGTCAACTTCCTTCAAACTGAGACATAAAAATTGTATTCACGAGTTCATCTGACTCTGGGGAAGTAGATAAAGGGCCTCATTGCCAAAATCCCAAAGTATCCCTTTAAGATCAGTTACAAGTCTAACTTTGGAGCCAGACATGACCCAGAGAGCTAGATCTCCTGTTCCCCTGACTCAGAGAACAGTAGTCCAGCCACATACGATATTGTACACACCTAGAGCACAGCTATTGTAGGCCAAACATCTATAATTCACACACCCTCGTTTTTTAATATGAATCATTAAAATAATGGGGTTTTGATGGTGGGTGGGGGATGAATCATTTAAATGCTGTACACTACAGTAGCTGGAGGGGGTCTGAGGGCAGTAGTGTTCATTCTTTAACCCCCCGCTGAGTCATACACCGCCCTGCACCCTGTCTCCTGTGGTTCGTAACGGGAAGTCAAAGGTCAAAGGTTAGACCTACAGCTGCATGGGTTGATGGGATTATGAGTTCTCTTCCTGTCCCGACACACTACAGCTCTGATCTATGACATCAGAACAAGGCGTTAACAGCCTATTAGCCAACACCCCCTTAACCATAACCAATGCCCCTCACATCAATCTCCATCCCCAACAACTCCCTCATCTTCCTCACCCAGCAAACCAGCCCTGTCCTTGGGCCCCTAGTAAAGGACTTTTAAATGATGGGACTGTAAGGGCCAGTGTGTTTATGTGTGTGTGTGTGAGTGGCCTGAATGGGAAGAGCACAAAAGAGAGAGAGAAGAGAATACAGGAGGGAGAGGATGGGTAGAGCAGGGAGGATGACAGGACAGGTTGTATTCAGGTTGGGAGGAGTGCGGAGGAGAGAAATTAGGACATGAGGAGAGAAGGAGAGAGGAGAGGTTGTAGCAGACATTTTTGTAAGCCTTCATTCCCATCCATATCAAAGAGCTCCAATCAATATTTAATCTAGCAATTTGCCACACCACTGTCTGTCTGTCTGGCCCTCCAAGACCCTGCTGTGTGTGTGTGTGTGTGTGTGTGTGTGTGTGTGTGTGTGTGTGTCTGTCTGATATATCCCTGAGTCAGCAGTAGATGGTGTGTGAGTATTCTTTATTTTTTATTTAACCTTTATTTAACTAGGCAAGTCAGTTAAGAACAAATTCTTATTTACAATGACGGCCTACCCCGGCAAAACCCTCCCCTAACCCGGACGACGCTTGGCCAATTGTGCGCCGCCCTATGGGACTCCCGATCACGGCCGGTTGTGATACAGCCCAGGATCGAACCCCAGTGCCTTAGACCGCTGCGCCACTCGGTACCGAAGCAGTGAATCTGATTCCAGACCAAGACCGAAGCAAATCGAGTCCAAGTCAAGTCCAAGACCGGAGCGGGGCGAGACCGTGTCAAGACCGAAACTGGGAGGGGGGCGAGGGGTCTGAGACCAAGTCAAGACCAAGACCAGAAAAATGTGGGTCCAATTCAAGACCATGGTTGCAATTGTGTTCAAAATGCCCAGTATTTCTGTGTTCATATTTCAGAAGACATTCAGAATGGTGAGAAAATGCATGCTGAGGGCAAATAGAGAGCCACTCTACAAAAGATAATTAACCCAAACAGGTCTATAATAGATTCCCCCGGTCTCCCCTGATAATTGTGAGCACGCAATTTTCAAACAATGTCCCCCACTCTTCCCTACCAGCGAATCAAGGATATTTTTCAACAAAAGTAAAGGACAGTAATGTTACGAAGAAAGTAGGAAGCCCAGGTTTCAATAGGCATTAAGATATTAATGTGTCATAGTGTGGATATTTGGCCTGGCGAAGCGGTTTTATGGGCTGACAATGGGAGCTGATAATTATGAGTTTTTCACACCTCTGGTCTCGGTTGGTCTCGACAAGAATTTAGGAGTCCTCATTGTCCGAGTAAAAATGTATCCAACACCGAGACAAGACAGAGACACTCAATATGTGGTCTCGAGACCGGACTCGAGTACTACAACACTGTGTGTGAGTATAAAGAAGTTCCCCCTCTCTCTCTCCTTCTCAGAATTAAGCGCCCATAATATTTAATCAAGGGTCTGTTTAACTCCATAGGTTGTTGATCCCCAATTGCACAGACATTTAAAATGTCACACTGAGGTTAACTCAATGGTCTGATCAATAGAGTCCTTCACAAGTTCACCCACGCATACACACGCATGCACGCACACATGTAACCCTTACGGGAAAACCGCATGATTTAATGTGAAAAATCACATGATTTCACATGTGAAGTTTTGAGGTTTTGCAATTGTAATATTTTGATTTCACTTTGAAGTTTCACATATGATCACATAACCTTTCCCATGTAAAATCATGTGGAACATGTGGTTTTGGAACACTTTATATGTGATGATATTTCACATAAAGTTTCACATGTGGATTTTCATGTGATCACATAACCTTTCACATGTGGATTCACATGGTGACCTGCAAAAAAAAATGTGTCGTTATGATGTCCCTGGAACGTCATAAAATAGCTGCAGTATTTTCAACTTACATATTTGACACACTTTGACATACAGTGGGGGAAAAAAGTATTTAGTCAGCCACCAATTGTGCAAGTTCTCACACTTAAAAAGATGAGAGAGGCCTGTAATTTTCATCATAGGTACACGTCAACTATGACAGACAAAATTAGATTTTTTTTCTCCAGAAAATCACATTGTAGGATTTTTTATGAATTTATTTGCAAATTATGGTGGAAAATAAGTATTTGGTCAATAACAAAAGTTTCTCAATACTTTGTTATATACCCTTTGTTGGCAATGACACAGGTCAAACGTTTTCTGTAAGTCTTCACAAGGTTTTCACACACTGTTGCTGGTATTTTGGCCCATTCCTCCATGCAGATCTCCTCTAGAGCAGTGATGTTTTGGGGCTGTCGCTGGGCAACACGGACTTTCAACTCCCTCCAAAGATTTTCTATGGGGTTGAGATCTGGAGACTGGCTAGGCCACTCCAGGATCTTGAAATGCTTCTTACGAAGCCACTCCTTTGTTGCCCGGGTGGTGTGTTTGGGATCATTGTCATGCTGAAAGATCCAGCCACGTTTCATCTTCAATGCCCTTGCTGATGGAAGGAGGTTTTCACTCAAAATCTCACGATACATGGCCCCATTCATTCTTTCCTTTACACGGATCAGTCGTCCTGGTCCCTTTGTAGAAAAACAGCCCCAAAGCATGATGTTTCCACCCCCATGCTTCACAGTAGGTATGGTGTTCTTTGCAACTCAGCATTCTTTGTCCTCCAAACACGACGAGTTGAGTTTTTACCAAAAAGTTCTATTTTGGTTTCATCTGACCATATGACATTCTCCCAATCCTCTTCTGGATCATCCAAATGCACTCTAGCAAACTTCAGACGGGCCTGGACATGTACTGGCTTAAGCAGGGGGACACGTCTGGCACTGCAGGATTTGAGTCCCTGGCGGCGTAGTGTGTTACTGATGGTAGGCTTTGTTACTTTGGTCCCAGCTCACTAGGTCCCCCTGTGTGGTTCTGGGATTTTTGCTCACCGTTCTTGTGATCATTTTAACCCCACGGGGTGAGATCTTGCGTGGAGCCCCAGATCGAGGGAGATTATCAGTGGTCTTGTATGTCTTCTATTTCCTAATAATTGCTCCCACAGTTGATTTCTTCAAACCAAGCTGCTTACCTATTGCAGATTCAGTCTTCCTGTCACGATCGTCATACGAAGCAGACCAAGGCACAGCGTGATATGCGTACATCTTTTTAATAGTGTACTAGCAACACGATACAAAAATACAAAACAATAAAACGAAACGTGAAGTCCTCGGTTAACAAACACAAACCTACACGGAACAAGATCCCACAAAAGACAAGTGCACAATAGGCTGCCTAAGTATGGTTCCCAATCAGAGACAACAAGCAACAGCTGATTCACGTTGCCTCTGATTGAGAACCACCCCGGCCAACATAGAAACACATAAACTAGATCGTGAACATAGAACACAAAACATAGACCCTACACACCCTGGCTCAACATATAAGAGTCCCCAGAGCCAGGGCGTGACACTTCCCAGCCTGGTGCAGGTCTACAATTTTGTTTCTGGTGTCCTTTGACAGCTCTTTGGTCTTGGCCATAGTGGAGTTTGGAGTGTGACTGTTTGAGGTTGTGGACAGGTGTCTTTTATACTGATAACAAGTTCAAACAGGTGCCATTAATACAGGTAACGAGTGGAGGACAGAGGAGCCTCTTAAAGAAGAAGTTACAGGTCTGTGAGAGCCAGAAATCTTGCTTGTTTGTAGGTGACCAAATACTTATTTTCCACCATAATTTGCAAATAAATTCATTAAAAATCCTACAATGTGATTTTCTGGAAAAAAAATTCTCAATTTGTCTGTCATAGTTGACGTGTACCTATGATGAAAATGACAGGCCTCTCTCATCTTTTTAAGTGGGAGAACTTGCACAATTGGTGGCTGACTAAATACTTTTTCCCCCCACTGTACATGATTACACTGTGTATGTTTAGTTTCACAATAATTATTATCCAACTGGGATTTGAACTCATTTGGTTCACGGCATTCCGATCTTCCTACTACATCACCATGTCTGTGCCAATAAATAATTTCACCTGTATTCCTACACTTTGGACTTCAAAGTAAATCTCAGCTTTGTATAATACACACATGAAAAACAATTATATTTATCATAGTGACTCAGGAGTAACATTAAAGAAGAAAAAGATGTTCCACCAACATTAGACAACTACACAGAAAACCCTAAAAATGCTGAAATGAAATGAATGATGAGAGAATAGTCAGATGAACTGCATTTTTTTTGCTAAGTGCAAAGATGTATTATAGGTAATGAATGTGTAGGAGACATCTAAGAATGCTACAGACTTTGTGGAGCAGCAGAAACATCAGCATTTTTCACAAATCCAGAGGTTAAGAGTTAAAATCCCAGGTGGGGTCATATTGCAAAGTCAGTACATTTTACATTTTAGTCATTTAGCAGACGCTCTTATCCAGAGCGACTTACAGTTAGTGAGTGCAAACATCATACTGGCCCCCCGTGGGAAACGAACCCACAACCCTGGCGTTGCAAGCGCCATGCTCTACCAACCGAGCTACAGGGAACTGTGATCATGTCAAATGTAAAGATTGTCATTGATTAAAGATGTTTACACTATGTTAGCTGTTTACATGTGTATTGCAGATTTACATGTGTAATTAGCATGTGAAAACCTAACTCTCACATGTGGAATTGCATTTTCACATGTAACAATTTTTCACAGGTGAAGATCTAGCTCTCACATGTGAAATTTGCACTTTTACATGTGAAAAACGTTTGCTATGAAAATCTAACTCTCACATGTGGAATTGCACTGTGAAAATCCAATTTGCAATTTCACATGTGAAATACTTTCAAATGTTGTCACGTGTAGTTTCATGGTATCACATGTTGAAAATGTGCATCCCCATGTTGTCACAATTATTTAACGAGATCATGTTTTCATATGTGCTCAAATGTTTTCACGTGTCGTTTCATGTTATCACATGTTGCTTAATGTGGTCACAAGCTATCACATTAACTTCACATAAGATCATGTGAAATAAAGTTCATGTGGTTTTTCCGTAAGTGACATGCGCACGCGCGCACACACACACCCCCACACCCCCCCACACACACACACACACCCACACACACCCACACAAATAACATCCAGAACCTAATGTTGAGGTTAGCAGAAGTCAACTAGAATATGTTGGAGATGTCAGGAGCTTGTAGAACCAGAGTTCCCAGATCACTACACACACACGCACACACACATACACACACACCTTCAGCTGTGAGATTAATGACCGTGTCTGCACCCAAACAGAAAATAAAAACCTCCAGAGCACAATAATGAATCCTCTAACCTCCAGATGAATGAATGTTTCGGACCCTGATACAGCACATACACTTACAACAATGAAACTCTCCTCGAACCCTGACATAGCACACACCCTTCCAACAAAGGAATTCTCCTGAAAGGCTGCACTGCTTTCAGACCCTAGTCTTTAAGTTAACGAGGGAGGAGGGCCTTTGTAGCCTATATCAGCACAGATAGAGATGAATACCACTTTGTTTTCATACGTAGGCTGACACACGCATGTGCATAAGCAAGCACAAACAAACACCCACGCACACACACAGACCCACCAGATAACTTCTTTATCTGCAGACACAGTTGGGCTAAGGCATGCACTGACATTTTGACTAGATTTCAATTATGATGTGAGAAGATGCAGGGAGCTCAGAACAACATGCTAAACAATATGGTAAACATCTCTGTAAACAGTAAACACCAACAGCAGCTAAATATCAGAACTGAAGATCAAAATCCTGTTAGTCTCATCCTTCTCTCTGTTTCTCTTCCTCCCTCTCTCCCTCTCTCCAACCCTCTTCTCTGGCTCTGTCTATCCCACGGGGCACAGATGTCAATTCAATGTTTATTCCACGTTGTTTCAATGTAATTTCATTGAAATTACGTGGAAACAATGAGTGTATGCCCAGTGGGATCCCTCTTCCGCCTCTCTGTCTTTCTCTCTCTCGCTCCCTCTCTCCCCCGTCTCTCTGGCTGTGTGGGTTCTTGTTTCCTTTGAGGCTGCAGTGACTGCCTGTTACCTCTGCTACGCTTCTCTAGAAGGGCTTCAATGCTGCCAGTTAGTGTTTGTGTGTGTGAGAGAGCGAGAGGGAGAGAGATAATGAGAGGGAGAGCATCTTCTCTTACATCATTCCAGAAATACCAAGTCAGTGTCACTAAAATCCTACGCACACACAGTTAGAAGGACAGATGGAATGGCCACCCCATCCGCCTGCCAATAAAACCCACAGCTGTGTGTGTATGTGTGTGCATGTGAGAGTGTGTGTGCGTGCGTGCATGATGTCTGGTCAATTCCACAGCAGCCTGCTCAGTCTCCTTGGGTGACCCACGCTCCGTTAACCACAGAGCTGTGAATCTGGGAGTGTGACTTTAATTAACATTGCCACTAGGCCACTGGGTGTGACAATGACAGTGACGTTGATGACTGTGGTGCTGTTGTGGTGGCTGGGTGCGCAGGGACAGAGAGACAAGGACACCAGGCCTTGATCGGAACATTGCAAAGCCCTCTCTGTGTCACTATGACCTCTGTCCCCAACCCCGCAGCCCACGTGCTGTCTCCCAGGACCCTGTCATTTCTTCTGTCACCGGGAGAAACCATCATACTGTCAGAGGGGTGGGGAGTCAGAAGAACTGTCACAGCAACTTTTCTAACTGACTGACTTTGCTTTACTTTTCACAGTGGCAGGGCTGTGTGTGTTTGACAGGGTGGGTGTCTGTGTGTTGATAGGGCATCTGACTGTGTATGCCATTTTACACAGTGCATATAAAACTTCATTAGAGCATTTGTCTAAATATTAAACAAAGAATCAGTGAGGTGTGCGTGCTGTGTGTATGTGCGTGTGTGTGTTAGTCAGGGTGAGTGATGAGTCCTTATTGGTAGATTAAGCGTGGAAACGTGACTAGGTTTCAGAATGGAGATCATTGATTCAGGTCTGGAGCCAATCGCTCTTATAAATCATCAATATGTCCTTCAGCAGGAAAGGAGAGAAAAGGAGAGGAGAGGAGTGGATAAGAGGGGAGGAAGAGAGTAAAGGAAGAGGATGAAAAGAATATACATAGAGAGTGTTTATCCCACAGGGTTGTGTGTGGGGAACTAGAGAGGAGGAGAGAGGGTAGGAGAGGAGGCCAGAGGCTGTTGTGTGGGTGACTGAGGACAATCTGGAGTTTGAGGAAGTGGAACAGCTGGACCATAGCCTTTAGACCTGCCCTTAGAGAGAGAGAGAGAGACAGAGAGTGTGTGTTTGTGTGTGTGTGTGTGTGTGTGTGTGTGTGTGTGTGTGTGTGTGTGAGAGAGAGATAGATAATATGTGTATACAGTATGTTCTGCCCCATCTTTTTTCTCATTAACTCTCTGTATTTCTCTCTCTCTCCCTCACGGACCTTAACTTACCCTCTCTCCCCCCACAGTGAGATGGCCCAAGGTGAAAAACAGAGGTCAAACTACATGGTCACCTGGATGAGCAGAGTAAGGCAGAGAGGACAACTGAGACCACCACCCTGCTAACTACTGGATGAGTACAGCTTAGACCTCACTCACCCTCTCAAGGAGATCACAGAAAGGGTTGATTGGAGGCAGTATGATAACTATTCACACACACACACACACACCACACACACACACACACAAACACAGCACTCTGGGTCAAGTGGGTTACACACACATGAGAACAGAAACTTCAGAGATCAAACAGTTTGCTACAAAGTTATTTTAAATATCCGTCACCTTCAATTCTCTGCTCTCTATTGAACCTGATGCAAGAGATGAGCTGAGGATAACTGACTGAGAGGAACTGACTTGACTTGCTATGGGCCTTTTATACACTACTGTATATAGTTATTTCCATAACTTCTATACTACCCACACACAGTGTTGTCGTAGGGTGACTAGGGTTTATTAGGAGCAGTATTTGGCAGGTGCTCTAAGTGCACAAGGTCTTAAAGGGAACAGTTTCTGGCAGGCGCTCTAGTCACTGTTACGGAACAAAGTCTTGTAAATGAATAAAAAAGCTACGGCGTACTCGGAGGTCTGAATAATCCCAGATTTACATGAATTAGACACCAGTTAGAGAGGGGGAGGGGTGGTTCTGTGAAAACTGCACACATGCTTCCAAAAAACAGATTATTCAGAAACAAAAAGCACTGGAATAATACGTTCTCAACCAACATAATACATATTATACAACATCACATGGCCATGTAGAAAATTTTGTTTTCCCTCTATACATACAGATATCATCATATTCTTACTAAAAAATAGTATTTGCTTACGAAGTGTGGATAAGGTTTCCTCTCTAACAAACACCAACAGAATCTGTATACCAGTCAACAGTCCTGTACACTTTAGGGCCTGTACTATACAGCACTGATGCCTTACCGTCCCCTCATACCATTACACTGTGCATGTAGACAGAGACCAAAGTTCAAGGGGAACAGTTTTAGTCATAAACTGTAGGCTGTGGTACACACACAGATGTGCAGTAAAGGAATCTGTTTCTGATGATTCTGAGAGCAGAGAGGGGGGAGAAGTGGGGGTCAGGTTATGGCTCTTCACTAGTGTTTTTACCTGGTGGGGATGTGTGTGTTTGGGTCTGGGTCGATCAGTAAGGTGTGCGTGTGTGTGTGTGTGACTGTGTGTGTTTATGAGTGTGTGCATGTGTGAGAGCATGTTGCATGTGGGTGCATGTGCTTTTGTGCATTGTGAATGTGTGTTGTCAAGTTACACTGCTATCTCATCCCCCAGGCAGTCTGGTGGTCCCTGTCTGTTGAGCACGTTTAGTAGGCGGAGGGTCTCCTCGTCAGTCCCCCAGCCGTATATGATATCCCTCTCCTCCATCTCCTCCCTCTCTTCTCTCTCCTCCCTCTCATCACTATCTTCCGTGGACTCGTACTCGGACGCAATGCCAGACTCCCGGAACCTCAGCAGCTCCAGACTGCCCAGTACCTCGTCGCGGGTTGATGACATCACCACCCCCGACCCCTCCTGACCCTTCACTCCATTCTGACCCCTCCGCTGTGGTGGAGTAGGGGGGCGAGGGTCAGGTGTTGGGGGTCCGGGAAGGAAGCGGAAACATTCAAGCTTGAGGAGACACTGTTCCCTACCTAGGGGGCTGCCCAGGGGCAGGGAGGAAGAGAAGAGGGGGGTGACCGTCCCGTCCTGGCCCACGCCCATGTTGATGCCCAGCGCTGGCAGGTTGAGGTTGGCGTGGTCCTGGGGTCGCGGGGTCGTTGGGTCACACAACACCGGGGGGACGGTGGAACGGAAAGTGATCTCCAATAGACTGTCCTGGGAACCCACTGGAAGAGTGGAAGAATGGAAAGGGAGAAAAGGGGGAGAGAAAAGAAGGATGTTAGTTTCATTAAAGGTAAGCATCCTTCCACACATTGAGCTAACTGAGCTTACATTCACCTGTTTAACTGCTAACATGAGGCTAATTCCCATCCACCCCTGGTATGGAGTGTGAAACACTGTCAAACACTACATTAGGAGGAGGTGAGGTGTGGAGTGTGATATCAGGAGGAGAGGAGAGGGCTGAGGTGGCTGAGGTGTAGAGCTGGTTGGTCCGCTGAGGTGTAACATGTTGTATAATGAAGCAGCTGAGGAAGTTGTGAAGTAATGTAACATGTTACATGATAACATGCTGGTTGGTCCATTGGAGTCTATGCTTGGCCAGTCAGCTTAAAGAAGTGTGATATGGTGTGTGATGAGAGAAAGATGGGGGGAGGGAGAGAAGAAATGTGAAATAGGGGAGGAGAAGATACAGGTTCTTTGAGTGGATAATGAGATGAAGGGAGAACAGAGAAAAAGAGACCAAGACTCTGTGTGTGTCCATGTGTGTGTGTGTGTGTGTGTGTGTGTTTGCAAGTCTGTGTGTACATGTGTGTCATGCGTATGTTTGTGTGTGTGTGTATGTGTGTGGTCATGCATCCTGTGTGTACTTACTGGAGCTGGGCCCAGACATTTTGACCTCCAGTTCCTGGATCTGTTTGACCAGTAGAGAGATGTGCTGCAGCAGGTCCTTGTTCTGGAGCAGCAGCTGGTGGACTCTGGCCTGGGCCTCCAGTCTGGCTGTAGCCTCCACACTCAGCTGGTCCTTCAACAGGTGCACCTGGGGGGAGACCACACACACACACACACACACACACATACATCTGAGATAAGTACTCACTTGGAAGAGAGAGAACACACATGCATGCACGCACACACACAAGATACCGCTGTACAGTGTGTTCATACACCTGAGAGAGACAGAGAGACAGAGAGAGAGAGACAGAGAGAGAGAGAGAGAGAGAGAGAGAGAGCGAGAGAGAGAGAGAGCGAGAGAGAGAGAGAGAGAGAGAGAGAGAGAGAGAGAGAGAGAGAGAGAGAAGAGAGAGAGAGAGAGAGAACAGATACTCCTGAGATATTGAGTGTCACTGTAAGCATGTCTGTGTGAATTTCTGTACATGTCTCACCAAAGCCCATAACTCGAGGAGCAAGATGAGGACTGCCATACTTTAAGCTTAAGCTCAAGCTCATGAAAACTTAATGCCATGAATGGTCTGTAGCAGGATTAAACCAAGAGAAGAAAAAATACAGTTTCCATTAAAGGCTGCAGCCTGCAGTGGCATTAGTCACTAAATAATTTAAACCAGAGACGAAGAAGAATAAACCCTGTTTCTCCTCTAGCCCAGGCTTCAACACCAGGCTCAGGAGACAGACAACCCTGGAGATGATCATAGGAACAAACAGGGCTGTTTGGATTCCTAGGCATGTCTTCTCAGAAACAGTACACATGGAGAGAGACTGATGATGACTAAAATGTAAATGTAAAATGATGATGCCTGGAGCAGTAGCTTAGTGAGTTCTTCAATATCAAGGGACGTGCATGTCTTTTAGTCTACATGGTATTACTAGCCAGAGCTTAGGTGCAACCTCTTTTATAAAAACTGGAAGGTCATTCCAAGGTGAGGCAGAGTGTCGTTGGATGTGTCGCGTATATCATGGCAAGAGAAGCGATGGGGATATAGTAAAGGACGAGCCCCATCTCATTCTGAATAGTCGACAATGAGTGCTACTCTGGTACTTCTAACTTGACATTGAGCACTTCTTCTTCCAACTTTATGATGGTTTCTATAGGAACTTTTCTGCTGTGGTTTTCTTACATCAAGGAGCATGATGAATATATAGAGATATTTCTGGCTTGTTATTCATCCCATGTCTCTATAGCACTGCATTGCTCTCACTTCAAGGAGAATGGAGCATGAATAGAGTCATGAGGCTGTAGCTACAGTAGAGAGTCAGAAGATACAATTCTGCTTTCATCATACCACAGCTACAAAACTCTGTAACCAAGGTAATGTGGATGTATAGCTGTTTGTCATCATTAGTGATGCAATTACTGTAAAGAGAAACAGTTGATGGTGATGGAATTAGATAAACAGTTGAAGGACTTTGTGTCTAATGAGAAACCTCTGAACTGTGCACACACAAGATGGAGCCACTCCATCTCATGGCTTCCACTTATTGCAATGTACTCCCCTTCAACCCCACACCCTCCCCTCTTCCCCCCTCTTCTCATCCTATCTCTTCTCCTCCTCTTCCACTTACTGTACTCTCCCCTTATTCTCTCCCCTTCACTCCCCTCACCCTCCTCTTTCCCCCTCTTCTCATCCTCCATTCACCCCTGGAAGTTAAACACCAGGAAGGAGAGAGGGTAAAAGACAGATCAGATTCCATCATCACTCCACTTAGCGAAAAATAGCAGTGATCTAGCCTCCATTAAAGTGGGCCATCAGCCTCAGAGTTAATCTGTAAATCCCGACAGTCTAACGGCGCTGTCAGGGTAATATACCGCCGTACGACACCTCAAGCCCCGCCAGGACACAACATGAGATATTTAGGCTGAAAGGTATGTGACTCTGATCAAAGTGTGAAAGGTAAACTGAATTTAGTTCGACATGCCTTGGAGAAGGAAGGTGTCATATTTGTCTTGGATAGATCTGAGACGTGACTGTGCGACGTCTTGCAAAAATGCTGCTCTGTGGTGATGGTGAACGCAGCCTGAATAATAACACGGAGAACAGAGATACTAAATGTGTCTCTGTGTGTGTGATGATTGAGAGATAGAGATAAAAGCAGAGAAGGGGAGATAGAGTGAGTTAGTGAGTGAGTGAGAGAGAGAGAGGGAGAGAGAGAGTGTGAGGGAGACAAAGTTCAATTTGAGCCAGACAGACATGTTCTTATCAACACCTTAAAGCATTTTCTGCATATTTAATCAAGGAAACAGTAATTTAATGCTTTGAAGCAGAGTTTGGTTTGATGAGACAGAATTCCACAGGTTATCATTTCTGGGACTGGAGGCACTGTGGGCAAAGCAATGATGGTCGCCTGCATCACCAGGTACAGACCCAGAAATGCCTGTTCACATCCGTCTGCCCGACGGTAGATGACGTCTACCAACATGTGGAGCGACTCTTGCAGCACTACGTTTTCCCCTTCCGCAGCAAGAAGTTGGTGACACAGTCACACCAAGACCAGAAGGCTGTGAACATCCCAGAGGCCGGAACAAAAATTGTTAACCTAGGTGACACTCTGCACTATCCTACTCGCTTTCTCCGTGCCAAGGAAGCATCTTCCCTGAGGGCCACCAAAGAGACCGTCATGCCAAACGCCAGGAGCACAGAGAATAGGTTGCCAAAGGACCCGTAAAAGCAAAGCTATAAAATGCAGAGATCCAGAAGGCCGTCGAGGCAGGGTGTGTCACCAAGCTTACCAGAGAGGCATGCCACCAAGACCACCAAGATGATCCAGCTGAGCTGAAGAGGTCCATCTTCTGTGGTCTCACGACAGTAAGCCTCACTCTACAAGTGCCCGACGGCAACAAGTTCAACCTGGAAAGCGCATGTGGAAGAAACCTACCAGTCCCTTCACGGGAAACCGCTGATGACACCAGCCTGCACAAGCCAGACTATCGCGATACTGAGGTCCCTCTCTTCAACACCAAACCATTGGTTTATGTCTCTTCCGATGTGGCAGATCCAGACCCCATTACACCCATCATGCTCTACATGGGATGGCGGGACTCCTCCCTACCACAAGTTCCTAGCCATCCCAGACGACGACGGCCAAAAGGGTCCGGAACCAGCATAGGGAATTCATGGGCTTTACATCTTAATCCTGCTAAACTGGGGGCGGATGTACAGAATTCCCTGATCGGTGACATGGACGCGGGGGGAGTGCATTCGTGGCAGATGTGCCATCGATCTAACTCTATGGACAGGTATTTAAAAGGGCAGGTTTAAATGGGTGCCTACTTTTAATTCGAGTCCTTCACCCAAACAGAGCTGAGCAGTTGAGCACATCAAACAACTCTCACTACAAGAAACCTGTATGCGTCATTAAAATACAAATCATACTTACCTGTTACCTATTCCACATAACCAACCAGCTGGTTACTGAGTCAAGTCACTGTTCAAGACATCAAGACTCTTCAAGATTGTAATATAACCCATCTGAATGACCAATGTAAATAATTGAGTTGTAGGTGGATAGATGATGCCCATCTACCGTGGGGCTCTGATAAGGGAGCAGGCGGAGGCAAAGATGCAATTTATGATTCCGCCGTGGGACGATCTTTTCTTGAGTGGATGGTCAGGGGGCTGGAACATAATAACAAATAATTTGTAGACTGCAAATTGACCGCAAGAAGCCCAAACAGATATAATGTTTGACTAAAACATAATCACTTCAAACCTTGCCTACATTTGCATATGATCACGTATCTCTATTATGCGTGGGAATACTTGGGAACAGATTTCCTAAATTAAAATCACTTGGAGCTGATTTCCTGGTGTTCTTACAGTTTTTTATGTCCAACAATGAAAATTCAACAACAAAAACAAGCTTTTATTAATTATTTTGCTCAGAAAACTTGGGTGGCCAAATAAAACCAACCACGGGTCAGATTTGGCGCATGGGCCACCAGTTGGGGAACCCTGATTTATGTATTCAGAGGATATAGGTGATACAGAGCATGGAACATGTCATTCAGATGGGTTGTATTACAATCTTGAAGAGTCTTGATGTCTTGAACAGTGACTTGACTCAGTAACCAGCTGGTTGGTTATGTAGGATAGGTAACAGGTAAGTATGGTTTGTATTCAAATCAAATCAAATCAAATTAAATGTTATTTGCCACATGCGCCGAATACAACAGGTGTAGACATTACAGTGAAATGCTTACTTACAAGCCCTTAACCAACAATGCAGTTTTTTAAAGAAAAAGTTTAAAGAAAAAAAGTGTTAATTAAAGGAAAATAAAAAATTAAAGCAAATTGAGGTCATATGTACATGTTGGTAGAGTTAAAGTGACTATGCATAAATAATAAACAGAGTAGCATCAGCGTAAAAGAGGGGGATGGGGTGGGGTGGGGGGGCAGTGCAAATAGTCCGGGTAGCCATGATTAGCTGTTCAGGAGTCTTATGGCTTGGAGGTAGAAGCTGTTGAGAAGCCTTTTGGACCTAGACTTGGCGCTCCGGTACCGCTTGCCGTGCGGTAGCAGAGAGAACAGTCTATGACTAAGGTGGCTTGAGTCTTTGACAATTTTTAGGGCCTTCCTCTGACACCGCCTGGTATAGAGGTCCTGGATGGCAGGAAGCTTGGCCCCAGTGATGTACTGGGCCGTACGCACTACCCGGTGTAGCTGTATAACTTTTTGAGGATCTGAGGACCCATGCCAAATATTTTCAGTCTCCTGAGGGGGAATAGGTTTTGTCGTGCCCTCTTCACAACTCTCTTGGTGTGTTTGGACCATGATAGTTCGTTGGTGATGTGGACACCAAGGAACTTGAAGCTCTCAACCTGTTCCACTACAGCCTCGTCGATGAGAATGGGGGCGTGCTCAGTCCTCTTATTTATCCTGTAGTCCACAATCATCTCCTTTGTCTTGATCACGTTGAGGGAGAGGTTGTTATCCTGAAACCACACGGCCAGTTCTCTGACCTCCTCCCTATAGGCTGTCTCATCGTTGTCGGTGATCAGGCCTACCACGGTTGTGTCGTCAGCAAACTTAATGATGGTGTTGGAGTCGTGCCTGGCCATGCAGTCATGGGTGAACAGGGAGTACAGGAGGGGACTGAGCACACACCCCTGAGGGGCCCCCGTGTTGAGGATCAGCGTGGCAGACGTGTTGTTACCTACCCTTACCACCTGGGGGCGGCCCGTCAGGAATTCCAGGATCCAGTTGCAGAGGGAGGTGTTTAGTCCCAGGATCCTTAGCTTAGTGATGAGCTTTGAGGGCACTATGGTGTTGAACGCTGAGCTGTAGTCAATGAATAGCATTCTCACGTAGGTGTTCCTCTTGTCCAGGTGGGAAAGGGCAGTGTGGAGTGCAATAGATATTGCATCATCTGTGGATCTGTTGGAGCGGTATGCAAATTGGAGTGGGTCTAGTGTTTCTGGGATAATGGTGCTGATGTGAGCCATGACCAGCCTTTCAAAGCACTTCATGGCTACAGACGTGAGTGCTACGGGTCGGTAGTCATTTAGGCAGGTTATCTTAGTGTCCTTGGGCACAGGGACTATGGTGGTCTGCTTGAAACATGTTGGTATTACAGACACAGTCAGGGACATGTTGAAAATGTCAGTGAAGACACTTGCCAGTTGGTCAGCACATGCTCGGAGTACACGTCCTGGTAATCCGTCTGGCCCTGCGGCCTTGTGAATGTTGACCTGCTTAAAGGTCTTACTCACATCGGCTACGGAGAGCGTGATCACATAGTCATCCGGAACAGCTGATGCTCTGGGTTAGAGTCCCGCTCCTTGAAAGTGGCGGCTCTACCCTTTAGCTCAGTGCGGATGTTGCCTGTAATCCATGGCTTCTGGTTGGGGTATGTACGTACGGTCACTGTGGGGACGACGTCATCGATGCACTTATTGATGAAGCCAGTGACTTATGTGGTGTACTCCTCAATGCTATCTGAAGAATCCCGGAACATATTCCAGTCTGTGCTAGCAAAACAGTCCTGTAGCTTAGCATCTGCGTCATCTGACCACTTTTTTATTAACCGAGTCACTGGTGCTTCCTGCTTTAGTTTTTGCTTATAAGCAGGAATCAGGAGGATAGAGTTATGGTCAGATTTGTCTAATGGAGGGCGATGGACAGCTTTGTATGCGTCTCTGTGTGTGGAGTAAAGGTGGTCTAGAGTTTTTTTTTTCTCTGGTTGCACATTTAACATGCTGGTAGAAATTAGGTAGAACGGATTTAAGTTTCCCTGCATTAAAGTCCTCGGCCACTAGGAGCGCTGCCTCTGGATGAGCGTTTTCCTGTTTACTTATGGCCTTATACAGCTCATTGAGTGCAATCTTAGTTCCAGCATCAGTGTGTGGTGGTAGATAGACAGCTACTCAAAATATAGATGAAAACTCTATTGGTAAATAGTATGGTCTACAGCTTATCATGAGATACTCTACCTCCGGCGAGCAAAACCTCGAGACTTCCATAGTGTTAGATTTTATGCACCAGCTGTTGTTTACAAATATACACAGACTGCCACCCCTTGTCTTACCGGAGTCAGCCGTTCTATCCTGACGATGTAGCGTATATCCCGCCAGCTGTATGTTATCAATATCGTCGTTCAGCCATTCAATGAATGAAACAAACACACACGCACACATAGGTTATTGATTACTAACGTAATACAATGAAAACAGGTCCCTAGTGGACTGGACTAACAATAGCAAGAATGCTTGGGTAGGAGGAGGGTCAGAATGGAAGGGAGAGACAGAGATTCAAACTATTGTTGTTACTTTGGAGACTATGCTCACAGTAATCATAATACTTATGCACCCTAATAACCGCTCATTCAGATTAGAAATGCAACATGTATTTACACTACCATTCAAAAGTTTGGGGTCACTTAGAAATGTCCTTGTTTTCGAAAGAAAAGCAATTTTTTTGCCCATTAAAATAACATCAAATTGATCAGAAATACAGTGTAGACATTGTTAATGTTGTAAATGGCTATTGTAGCTGGAAACGGCTGATTTTTAATGGAATATCTACATAGGCGTACAGAGGCACACTGTCAGCAACCATCAGTCCTGTGTTCCAATGGCACGTTGTGTTTGCTAATCCAAGTTTATCATTTTAAAAGGCTAATTGATCATTAGAAAACCCTTTTGCAATTATGTTAGCACAGCTGAAAACTGTTGTGCTGATTAAGGAAGCAATAAAACTGGCCTTCATGAGACTAGTTGAGAATCTGGAGCATCAGCAATTGTGGGTTCGTTTACAGGGATGAGGCGATTCCGGGATGCTGACCTTCTAGGCAGAGTTGCAAAGAAAAAGTCATATCTCAGACTGCCCATCTCAATCTTTTCTTTTTATTGGCCAGTCTGAGATACGGTAGTGTACGTGTAGCTGTCTTCGATAGTTGAGTTGATGATGTAGGACTCTGGTTTGCCCACCAGAGATCCCAATGTCCTTGGTAGAGTTTCTGGTCGTAGTGGTGGTTAGGATGGATACTTCAGCGTACCCTGTCGTTCGTAGAGTTGATCTGTTAGAATAGATACTTCAGATGTACCAACGGTTGTCTGAGAGGGATTGTCCTTCCCAACTTTCGTGTCTTTAGTGAAAGTTCTCTAGACGACTATACATGCCAGCTGCAGACTGAGATGATAAGGTCTAGTGCGTTGTTGTCTTCTTCTTCACCTCGTGTAGAGGTTGAGAGTTTCAGAGTTTCTCCATTTCAAACGTGTGGACTAACGTCTCATGTTTTCTGGTCTTTCTGGTTTAACCATTTTGTAACGTGTAGCTTCAGCTTCACGTCTGCTGGTCTGAGGTGAATTTCGTCACGAGGGGTTTTATACTTGAGTAGAAAGGGGGCGTTTCATCATGTTTGTGCTCATCTGGGTGTGGCCACTGACTGAGAACAAATCAATATGGAAACAATCATCTCATCTAGAATGCTAAAATCACATTGTTATCTTCACAAAAGTATTATTATACTTAATCATTCGTTTTATACAACAATTAGATGCAAACCTCATAACTGGGAAGTGTACACCCCCAGAGATACAGTTATGTTGTTCCACCATCTTTAATGACATCACAACATAGTAACGAATTTGACATGATTGCTCTTTAAGTCGCCACCGACCATTTGCCACATTCTTTTAAGTAGGAATATTGTTTCATTATCCACTTTTGGATGTTGGAGTCTTGGCGGGAAGACTTCCTTTGTCTCACAGGGAAATTCCCTCTCCCAATACTGCATGGCATGGAAAATAATGTTTCTGCAAGGAATTTACGACCGGTCATAAAACTGGCCCCCAGGAGAGGGGGTGTTCAAACCTTTGCCTAGCCGCCAACTTTAATCCTCAGCCCATGAGGGCAAGTCATGACACAGGTTTCTTGTGAGAGATGTTTTGCGTTCTCAACTCCATTTTGGTGAAGGACCCAGATAGAAAAAGGAGGCGCCCTCAAACCTTCCCATTTAAATACCTGGCCATAGAGTTAGACAGAGGGCACACCTGCCCTAAGTGCCCTCCTGCCCTGAGTGCCCTCCCCACATCCATGTCACAAATCAGAGAATTCTGTAAAGCGGTCCCCATCCTAGCAGGTCTAAGATGCTAGCCCATGAATTTCCTATGCAGGTTCCAGACCCTTTTGTCCGTCGTCGTCTGGAATAACTGGCAACTTGTGGTAGGGAGGTGTCCCGACGCCCCATCTAGAGCATCATGGCTGTTACGGGGTCTGGATCTGCCACATCCGAAGAGACATACCCCAATGGTTTGGCGTTGAGGATGCCTGCCTTCTGACATGATCTCAAGAGAAGGACCTCCACTTTGCGGTAGTCTGGCTTGGGCAGGCAGGTATCAGCAGCAGCCGCCTCGTGAAGGGACTGGTAGGTTTCTTCCACCTGCGCTTTCCAGGAGTTGAACTTGTTGGTGTCAGGCACTTGTAGACTGGGGTTTACTGTCATGAGACCACAGAAGATGGATCTCTTCAGCCAGGCTGGGTCATCTTGGTGGTCTTGGTGGCCTGCCTCTCCGGTAAGCTTGGTGACGCACCCTGCCTCGATGTGCTTCTGGATCTCGGCATTGTATACTTTTGCCTTTCCGGGGTCCTTTGGCAACCTCTTCTCGGTGCTCCTGAGGTTTGGCATGACGGCCTCCTTGGACGGCCTCAGGAGAGGTGCTTCCTTGGCAAGGAAAAGGTGGGTAGCATAGCGCAGAGTGTCACATATGTTATAAAGCTTAGTTCAGGCTTCTAGGATGTTCACAACTTCACGCTGCGAAAAGGGGAGAATGGATGTGAACAGGCATTGCTGGGTTTGTACCTGCTGAGGCAGGTGACCATCAGGGCCCTGGACTGTCCAACCGAACTGCGTATGTACAGCTGCTGGTCTACCAGCTGGCCCTAGCCTGATCGTCTCTATCAAGCTGGTGTAGTCCACTCCGATGAGCAGCAGTGGGTGTACCTTGTCAAAGGCATGATGTGGGATGCCCCTTAGATGGCGATAGCACTTCTGCATACACTAAGTTGACTGTGCCTTTAAACAGTTTGGAAAATTCCAGAAAATGATGTCATGGCTTTAGAAGCTTCTGATAGGCTAATTGACATCATTTGAGTAACTTGGAGATGTACCTGTGGATGTATTTCAAGGCCTACCTTCAAACTCAGTGCTTCTTTGCTTGCCATCATGGGAAAATCAAAAGAAATCAGCCAAGACCTCAGACAAAAAATTGTAGACCTCCACAAGTCTGGTTCATCCTTGGGGCAATTTCCAAACGCCTGAAGGTACCACGTTCATCTGGACAAACAATAGTACGCAAGTATAAACACCATGGGACCACGCAGCCATCATACCGCTCAGGAAGGAGACACGTTCTGTCTCCTAGAGATTAACATACTTTGGTGCGAAAAGTGCAAATCAATCCCAGAACAACAGCAAAGGACCTTGTGAAGATGCTGGAGGAAACAGGTACAAAAGTATCTATATCCACAGTAAAACGAGTCCTATATCGACATAACTTGAAAGGTCGCTCAGCAAGGAAGAAGCCACTGCTCCAAAACCACCATAAAAAAACCAGACTACGGTTTGCAACTGCACATGGGGACAAAGATCGTACTTTTTGGAGAAATGTCCTCTGGTCTGATGAAACAAAAATGGAACTGTTTGGCCATTATGACCATCGTTATGTTTGGAGGAAAAAGGGGATGGCTTGCAAGCCGAAGAACACCATCCCAACCGTGAAGCACGGGGGTGGCAGCATCATGCTGTTGGGGTGCTTTACTGCAGGAGGGACTGGTGCACTTGAAAAAATAGATGGCATCATGAGGAAGAAAAATTATGTGGATTTATTGAAGCAACATCTCAAGACATCAGTCAAGAAGTTAATGCTTGGTCGCAAATGGGTCTTCCAAATGGACAATGACCCCAAGAATACTTCCAAAGTTGTGGCAAAATGGCTTAAGGACAACAAAGTCAAGGTATTGGAGTGGCCATCACAAAGCCCTGACCTCAATCCTATAGAAAAGTTGTGGGCAGAACTGAAAAAGCGTGTGCGAACAAGGAGGCCTACAAACCTGACTCAGTTACACCAGCTCTGTCAGGAGGAAGGGGCCAAAATTCACCCAACTTATTGTGGGAAGCTTGTGGAAGGCTACCCGAAACGTTTGACCCAAGTTAAACAATTTAAAGGCAATGCTACCAAATACTAATTGAGTGTATGTAAACTTCTGACCCACTGGGAATGTGATGAAATAAATAAAAGCTTAAATAAATCATACTCTCTACAATTATTCTAACATTTCACATTCTTAAAATAAAGTGGTGATCCTAACTGACCTAAAACACTTTTTACTAGGATTAAATGTCAGGAATTGTGTAAAAATGAGTTTAAATGTATTTGGCTAAGGTGTATGTAAACTTCCGACTTCAACTGTATAGTGTTCAACACTGTGGAAGAGGTCCAGGCAGGTGATCTGGCATGAGCGATGCAGCAGGTCCAGGCGGGTGAGCTGGCTGGAAAGGGGCAGCAGGTAGCAGCAGTAAACTGGTGGGAAAGGAGCGGTCCATGGAGGATAAGCTGGCTGGGCAGGTGCAGCCCACGGTTGGTCAGCTGAATAGGATAGAGCAGCTGACGGAGTCTGAGCAGCTGATGGCTGATACCCAGAATAGACCGGAGCAGTGGATAATGGCTGGTATCATGCAGACTAAGCTTGAGCTGGTGGGTGGAACAGTTGGTGTTTGGAAGTGGTAGCTCAGGGCGTGCCCACCAGTCCATGACTGGTTTGGTGGATTTAACAACATCAAGGAAGAGTGCGTGGTCACATTTCCATACTGCTGGTAGGGACTTTCGGCCGACTGCCTACTTGAAATGACTGTTTGTGGCAGTGATTTTGTGACAGTGTAGGTCTGTGTAGCGATGGTGGCTTTCTACAGGGTCAACCTCCCCAGTGCTTCCATTCCTGCCAAGGAACATGTTAGCGGTAGAGTGACTGAAACGTGGGCAGCAGTGTCCTGTGGCCTAGCCATGAGCTGGGTGTAGTTTAGAGTAGTGACCTCACAGTGTTGGGGGAGAGGACCCAAACACAGAATAGCTGGTCGACGGGGGTCGCAGTCGGCCTGCTTTCCTCCACTGGGATGTAGCTCCCTGGTGCTGGCACTCTGTACCTGCACTCCTCCTCCCAGGGAGTCAGATAAACTGTGGATGCTGATTGGAGAGGTTGTAGACGTTGGGCATGTGCTGCCACGGGTTGTCGTCGATGTTGTAGTGGTCCTCTGTAGCTCAATTGGTAGAGCATGGCGCTTGTAACGCCAGGGTAGTGGGTTCGATCCCTGGGACCACCCATACGTAAAAATGTATGCACACATGACTGTAAGTCGCTTTGGATAAAAGCGTCTGCTAAATGGCATATTATATTATTATTATAGGTATCAGTATCCATCGTTTTCTAAGATCATGGGATGGGATCTTCTGACGGTGAGACTGTTGCTGTGTTTCCTTACTCCTCTGCCATGTCACAGTAGGAATGTAGTGAAGTAAAAGTAAACATTTTGAAAAATGTAAATAGTTAAGTACAGATACCCAACAAAAACAACTTAAGTAGTACTTTAAAGTGTTTTTACTTAAGTACTTTACATCAATTTACTAGCTTGATGTGTTATGTTTGGACTCATTAGCACTAGCATTGTAGCTCTATTGTCTATTGTTATGTTAACTAACTGCCTTCAGAACATGCTTTACTAGTAGAACCACAGGTCAGGTCTGTATTGACTCTATATTTTATATTATGTGTAGTACTTCATGCTACTAATGCCACCTTGTTTATTGCCATAATATTTATGTTCATATCCAACACTATTTCAGGCCATAGGGCCCGCTTATGGTAGGGTAACTGCAGGCTACTGCTCTTTTGTGTTACTGTTGTGTTTTGCCTTACCAGTATGTTAAGTTTTGTTACCTTTATGCTAATTATGTTCAATTGATGATTCAATTGATGTCAACCCTAATAATAGTTTCCATCTGTTCCAGAAACCATACATACAAGCAGTTCTCACCAACGTGTTTGCCCTCTGTCCTGGGACGGTTTTTGGTGCTCATGATAAATGGTCAAGAGTTCATTGGAGTCTTGTCCACTCTAACTGGAGCCGACTTGGTGGTTAGCATCCACCCACAACTTAGTCTTTAGTCTCAGTACACTACAACTAATCTAGCCTGGTCTTATAGATGGCTCAATAATTTGTTTCTAATGAAATGTAACAGGCTAAAACTGTATTGAACTTCCTTCTCAATCAACGATTTAGTGTCGAGGTGACGTCCCTAGAATAACCAGAGGATGTACAACTCTATTTTCTTTTCATTTTTAGGAACAGGAAGAAATTAAATGCTGCCGAAATGATAAGGATTCCATTTGAAAAGCCCTCCACTGGTGTGAGTGTATGTGTGAGCTAGCTTCCAGTGGGCTACGAATTAGGTTAAATCTCATTAGCCACTCAAAGTAACAAGGTTCTGCTCTGCAGTATGAATCATCAAACAAGTATTCACACTTCTCTGAGAATGTAAGTGATCCTTCTCTCCTCCTCTCCCTCATCCTTCCCTCCTCTTCTCTCCTTCCAACCCTAGATGATTGTGATGAGTGTGAGCTTTCACAGACCAGCTAACTTCCCTAACATCTCAGCTACTGTCAGCACTTTGTTTAGAAGTCCATAAAGTTTCAGAGAGTTGGCGCTGTACCAACCTAACTGGGCCGATCGCTATTCGCTCCCCTCCTGGCCTTCCCTCTGAGGTGTGAAGGGAAGTGATATACTTGACCCACCTTGACACATTGGCTTAGATGAAAGAATCTGTTTCTTCCTTCCTGTCGCACAAAGTTAGTAACATCACCCTCTCAAGGCCATCGACTGACTGCACTGGCAGATAGGGGTTAGAGGGGTGCTTTCAACCAGCTACCCGGTTACCCAGTCTCACACCCACACACACACTCTGGCCTTCAGAACTAGACTTTACAAGGCAGTCACGTCCTCCTCTGCCTCACTTATTCATAATTTCAAAATGTTTCGTTTTATAATCAGTTTATTATTGTCCTCTTTTTAACCTCTGAGTTTAACCTTCTCCCTTCTCATTAACGGCCAGTTGAACCTAGCCGTGGGCTAAGTCTTAATGCCACACAGCATGGCAGGCAGCAGAACTAATGGGTTTAGTGCCTGTAGCCATGCTTGTGCTGGGGTTTGGACAGACAGATAAACAGGATAAGAACAAAGACTGTAAACTCTCACTTTCAGGTATTTGAAAAGGAAATAATCTCCCAAATATCACTATTTCTAAAACAAGCCATAGAAAGTTGTTTGCAATTTCAATTTAATCCTCCAGAAACGACAGAACAAATAATGCAACAAATATTGTGGTTAAACTCAAATATACTAATCGATAAAAAACCTTAAAAAAGGTATAATCTTCGTAAATGATGTTATCGGTAGGACTGGTGGAGTTATGTTGCACATGCAGCTAACAAAAACATATGGAAATGTCTACTCTACCCAAAAATACAACCAAATAATTGCAGCATTACCACAAAAATGGAAAAGGAAAGTGGAAGGGGGAGAAAGTAAGGAACTTGTCTGTCGGCCTTGCATTAAAGAATATAATTGGTTAAAGAAAATTGTGATAAATAAAAAAGTATACCAGTTTCATTTAAGGACCAAAGGATTGACAGCTGTCCCATATAGATTGCAAAATAGTTGGGAAGAGATTTTTGACGTACCGATTCCATGGCATAGTGTTTATGAATTGATATGCAAAACGACGCCAGATTCAAAACTTAGAATTTTTCAATTTAAATTATTATATAAAATTATTGCTACCAATAGAAGGTTATTTATATGGGGGATACAATCTTCCCAGCTCTGCAGATTTTGCTGCGAAGAGACAGAATCATTAGATCATTTGTTTTGGTACTGTCCATTTGTAGCTTGTTTTTGGACACAGGTCCAGGAATGGCTAAAGGATTGCAATATTTACCTGGAGCTAACCCTGCAGATAGCACTACTGGGTGATCTGAAAAGTCATAGTCAATCGATCAATAATATAATAATACTTTAAGCAAAAAAAATTATTTTCAATTTACGATCTTTAGAAACAATGAGAATAGAAAGGTTCAGAACTTTTGTAAAACATCACAGTACAGTTGAAAAATATATGGCAAATAGAAATCCAATATGGATGGTGTTAAGAGATACAGTGGGGAGAACAAGTATTTGATACACTGCCGATTTTGCAGGTTTTCCTACTTACAAAGCATGTAGAGGTCTGTAATTTTTATCATAGGTACACTTCAACTGTGAGAGGCGGAATCTAAAACAAAAATCCAGAAAATCACATTGTATGATTTTTAAGTAATTAATTTGCATTTTATTGCATGACATAAGTATTTGATCACCTACCAACCAGTAAGAATTCCGGCTCTCACAGACCTGTTTGTTTTTCTTTAAGAAGCCCTCCTGTTCTCCACTCATTACCTGTATTAACTGCACCTGTTTGAACTCGTTACCTGTATAAAATACACCTTTCCACACACTCAATCAAACAGACTCCAACCTCTCCACAATGGCCAAGACCAGAGAGCTGTGTAAGGACATCAGGGATAAAATTGTAGACCTGCACAAGGCTGGGATGGGCTACAGGACAATAGGCAAGCAGCTTGGTGAGAAGGCAACAACTGTTGGCGCAATTATTATAAAATGGAAGAAGTTCAAGATGACGGTCAATCACCTTCGGTCTGGGGCTCCATGCAAGATCTCACCTCGTGGGGCATCAATGATCATGAGGAAGGTGAGGGATCAGCCCAGAACTACACGGCAGGACCAGGTCAATGACCTGAAGAGAGCTGGGACCACAGTCTCAAAGAAAACCATTAGTAACACACTACGCCGTCATGGATTAAAATCCTGCAGCGCACGCAAGGTCCCCCTGCTCAAGCCAGCGCATATCCAGGCCCGTCTGAAGTTTGCCAATGACCATCTGGATGATCCAGAGGGGGAATGGGAGAAGGTCATGTGGTCTGATGAGACATAAATAGAGCTTTTTGATCTAAACTCCACTCGCCGTGTTTGGAGGAAGAAGAAGGATGAGTACAACCCCAAGTACACCATCCCAACCGTGAAGCATGGAGGTGGAAACATCATTCTTTGGGGATGCTTTTCTGCAAAGGGGACAGGACGACTGCACCGTATTGAGGGGAGGATGGATGGGGCCATGTATCACGAGATCTTGGCCAACAACCTCCTTCCCTCAGTAAGAGCATTGAAGATGGGTCGTGGCTGGGTCTTCCAGCATGACAACGACCCAAAACACACAGCCAGGGCAACTAAGGAGTGGCTCCGTAAGAAGCATCTCAAGGTCCTGGAGTGGCTTAGCCAGTCTCCAGACCTGAACCCAATAGAAAATCTTTGGAGCGAGCTGAAAGTCCGTATTGCCCAGCGACAGCCCCGAAACCTGAAGGATCTGGAGAAGGTCTGTATGGAGGAGTGGGCCAAAATCCCTGCCTCTACTTCCAGCCCATACCCACTATCTACATTTTATGGACAGTCAATTTTACAATAATTACATTTTGTTTGTTCTTTCTCCTGAACTTCTTCTACTCTCAAACTCTCCGATCATTTTCATGATGTCCATCCGGTTTGCTTCTATATGCCATATCTTTCTAACTGTGCTCCTTCACAAAAGCTCCCAACCTACAACCCATACACTTATTATGGACACAGCGTGCCTACATTATTAGTTATCTTGTTATTGTTTGTTGTTAGTTGTTATTAGTCCCATCCTTCAATTCCATTCAACAGGCTTGTTGCTAACTCTCTGACAGTTTGTGTGTGTGTGTATGTGTGTGTGTGTGTATGGAGTTGTGTGTAAATACAGTAGGTTGAGCCCAGTTGTGAAATTGCTGCCACTGGTCTCCAGGCGCTTCGTTGACTGTTGATTTTGCACAGCTAGTGTGAGGAGTGTATGACCTACGTGTCCTAACTAGGTCATTGAAAACCAATCTGACTTTATACAATAGTAACCAGAGGTGGGACCAAGTCACTATTATTAGAGTCCCAAACAAGTCTCAAGTCTCAAGGTCCGAGTCTCAAGCCGAGTCCCAAGTAGAACGGGTCAAGACTCGAGTCAAGTCCAAGTCGTGCATTTTAAGAGCAAGTCGAGTCACAAGTTTTCAAGTTAAGTCTCTAGTCAAATAAAATAAAAACACATGCAACGACTTGTTGAACTAAAAACCTTTCTATATTTATTGAGGCTGCTAAACAGCCCTTTTCATTATTTTGTCTACAACATATTTTGATTGGCTAGCCTATGTAATTGTAAAATAGGGACCTTGTAGCAGTCATAATGGCATGAAATCTGCAGAAGGCAAGGCAGGTTGACGTGCTCAGAGTGTAGATTTATTTACAGGTCTTGGTGATCCAATGGTGAAAGCACTATGTCATACAAAATATACAAGTAGATTTACCAAAAAAGAATTAGCCTCTGTAACAGGCTTAACCTGTCCTATCTGAACAGACACAGGTAGAGGGCAAGACTGTACAGCCTCCCCTTGAGAAACCAAATCGAATCTGTCTAACAGGAGCTCAAACAGGTACACCTACTGTACATAATATAAGCACTTGGCCCCCAGGACCATACAATTACCTTATTGGCAATTACAACCAATAAACTGGTTCTACAAAATGTAAAAGGCGATTTCCACATCCATTGTTACATCGGTACATTCGTCTTAATCAGACGAAATGATTAATAATGATATTTTAACACCATGCTTACATGGATAAATCATTTTCTCTTATTAAACGTTCTGACTCCAAAGTGTGGAGCGAAGCCACGTAGCCTATTTCTATGCGCATTGAGGCGTACGCGCTCCTATTACTCACAACCAGAATGACAGAGACATAGGACACAGACACACGGAACTCCGACATAACCTGGGAAATATGAACAAAGGAAGCCATACATTTAATTAAATAAACAGAACTTCTACCTCATGAGTCTTGTGAACGTTCATGTGCACTATAAAAATTGTGCCCACTCAGAGCAGTGTAAGAAATGGTTGGCTAAATGAAAATGTATCGTAGGCCTACCAAACATTAAACAGAAATGTCTATGTGTTGCAAAAAACAGTACGGCGGTGGATAGCAATTATTGTAGTATTATATGTTATATAGATTTACCACATAGGGCCTATGCTTTTAAACGTGTGAAAGCAGCAGCAAACATTTCAACAAGGGAAAAAAGCACTCTCCACTGGCGGGAGTTTGGAGAGCGAAGTAAATATTCTTGATCACCAACATTTTTGGGAGGTGCATATTTATTTATTACAGCAATCCTCTCTCCCTACACTTTGATGTTTGCCCTGCACCCAATCCTATAACTGTACAGCAAATCAGCTCACCAGACCTGTTGATTGACAGTTTGCTAGTTCAATCAGAGTGCCGATTTCAATAGCCAATTTGTTGCAGTTTTTTTTTGGCAAGGGCGATGCTGCGGCTACTGTCTCTGGCTGTGTGTGGTGTAATCCACGTACACTCTGTGCCACAAAATGAGTGACAAAACATTACAAAACCTGGCCAGATAATTTCAAGTCATCAGTCTCAAGTCAAACTCGAGTCCCAAGTCTTGAGGCTCCAAGTCCAAGTCAAGTCTCAAGTTATTTTATTTTATATCAAGTCGAGTCTCAAGTCATCAAATTTGTGACTCGAGTCAGACTCAAGTCCAAGTCATGTGACTCGAGTCCACAACTCTGATAGTAACACAACTGAAACCTTTCTATTTACTCTCTTGTATAAACAGTGCAGCACTGTAAAGATGACAGTGATTCAATATGTATGGTGGGTCACACTTTGTTCATACTATCTGTTGATAAGCAAACGTTTGCTAGGGTTAAGTTTAGAATAAGGGTTAATGTTAGGGTTAGGGCTAAATTTAGGGTAAGGGTTAAGGTTAGGGTTAAGGTTAGGTTTAGTAGATAGTTGAAATGTTACTGATAGTCTGTAGAGCATCTACAGATGGACTTTCCAAAACGTTTTACCGCATGGGGTATTAATCATGTTTTGTCAATAATGACGTACATAGTCCTCCTGCTGAGCTGCTGTGAGTAATTGGTATTTTGTGTATTATTTTGTTTGTGTGTGTGTGTGGGAGAGCTGGTGTTAAAGTCACAGAAAGTAAAGTTCATATGATTCATAACGGTTAATATTAGCAAAGTGAAGAGCTTGCAGACAAACAAGATAGTAGCTAGGAGGGAACAACGACCAGCTCCCTGTAGTTCAAACAACAAGACCTCCTCACCCATCCACAGTACTACAAACACCATCTGTTAACATACACAAACATGTGTGTGTCTCGGTCCTACCTGTGCCACAGCTACATGTGTCTGTTGCTGTTGTTGCTGTAGTTGTTGCTGTAGCAGCTGGATCTGGTGGTGGACTGACAGGGGAGCACTGTTGAGCAGAGTACCCGACGACGGCAGCAGCATCCTGGGGGACACCAGCAACAGAGAGGCCTCCTCTGGAACCTGCCATGGAGGAGAGAAGGTTAATGATGAATTGATGGATTGAGAGACGGAGACATCAATATAAGGTGAGAGAGGATGGAAGAGGTAAGGAGGAGATGGAGATACAGTGCCTTCAGAAAGTATTCACACCCTTTAACTTTTTCCAAATGTTGTTGTGTTACAGCCTGAATTTAAAATGGATTACATTTAGACTATTTGTCACTGGCCTGCACACAATACTCCATAATGTCAAAGTGGAATTATGTTCTTCAACAATAAGTATTCAACCCCTTTGTTATGGCAAGCCTAAATAAGTTCAGGAGTAAACATTTGCTTAACAAGTCACATAAGTTGCATAGACTCACTCTGTGTGCAATAATAGTGTTTAACATGAGTTTTTAATGACTACTTCATCTCTGTATCCCACACATACAATTATCTGTAAGGTCCCTCAGTCGAACAGTGAATTTCAAACACAGGTTTTCCAATGCCTCGCAAATAAGAGCACCTATTGGTAGATGGGTAAAAAAACAAAAGCTGACATTGAATATCCCTTTGAGCATGGTGAAGTTATTAATTACACTTTGGATGGTGTATCAATACACCCAGTCACTACAAAGATGCAGGCGTCCTTCCTAACTCAGTTGCCGGAGAGGAAGGAAACCGCTCAGGGATTTCACCATGAGGCCAATGGTGACTTTAAAACAGTTACAGAGTTTAATGGGTGTGATAGGAGAAAACTGAAGATGGATCAACAACATTGTAGTTAGTCCACAATATCCAGGCAAAATCATAGAAGAAAGGAAACCGCTCAGGGATTTCACCATGAGGCCAATGGTGACTTTAAAACAGTTACAGAGTTTAATGGGTGTGATAGGAGAAAACTGAAGATGGATCAACAACATTGTAGTTAGTCCACAATATCCAGGCAAAATCCTAGAAGAAAACCTGGTTCAGTCTGCTTTCCACCAAACACTGGGAGATGAATTCACTTTTCAGCAGGACAATAACCTAAAACACACTGCAGTCGCTTATCAAGAATAGAGTGAATTTTCCAGATTTAAGTCAAAGTTACAGCTTTGACTTAATTCTGCTTGTAAATCTATGACAAGACATGAACATGGTTGTCTAGTAATGATCAACAAACAATTTGACAGAGCTTAAAGAATTTTGAAAAGAATAATGGCAAATATTGTACAATCCAAGTGTGCAAAGCACTTAGAGACTTACCCAGAAAGACTCACAGCTGTAATCGCTGCCAAAGGTGATTCTAAAATTTATTGACTCAGGGCTGTGAATACTTATGTAAATTAGATATTTCTGCATTTCATTTTCAATAAATTTGCACACATTTCAAAAAACATGTTTTCACTGTCAAATGTGGTATTGTGTGTACAGTCATGGTCAAAAGTTTTGAGAATGACACAAGTATTGGTCTTCATAAAGTTTGCTGCTTCAGTGTTATGATATATTTTTGTCAGATGTTACTATGGTATACTGAAGTATAATTACAAGCATTCCATAAGTGTCAAAGGCTTTTATTGACAATTGCATGAAGCTTATGCAAAGAGTCAATATTTGCAGTGTTGACCCTTCTTTTTCAAGACCTCTGCAATCCGCCCTGGCATGCTGTTAATTAACTTCTGGGCCACATCCTGACTGATGGCAGCCCATTCTTGCATAATCAATGCAGAATTTGTGAGTTTTTGTTTGTCCACCCGCCTCTTGAGGATCGACCACAAGTTCTCAATGGGATTAAGGTCTGGGGAGTTTCCTGGCCATGGACCCAAAATGTCGATGTTTTGTTCCCAGAGCCACTTAGTTATCACTTTTGCCTTATGGCAAGGTGCTCCATCATGCTGGAAAAGGCATTGGTCGTCACCAAACTGTTCTTGGATGGTTGGGAGAAGTTGCTCTCGGAGGATGTGTTGGTACCATTCTTTATTCATGGCTGTGTTCTTAGGCAAAATTGTGAGTGAGCCCACTCCCTTGGCTGAGAAGCAACCCCACACATGAATGGTCTCAGGATGTTTTACTGTTGGCATGACACAGGACTGATGGTAGCGCTCACCTTGTCTGCTCCGGACAAGGTGTTTTCCGGATGCCCCAAACAATCGGAAAGGGGATTCATCAGAGAAAATGACTTTACCCCAGTCCTCAGCAGTCCAATCCCTGTACCTTTCGCAGAATATCAGTCTGTCCATTATATGTTTTTCATGGCTGAACAGGCTCTAAGATAAAAGGAAAAGTCATGCTCGCTCATGCATCTACATGTTAGACAGACAAGCCAATATGTCACTACTGGAATAGCATTCACACATTAGTGAATTGAAAAAGAAGAACAATAGCAGCTTGTACAGTGGGGGAAAAAAGTATTTAGTCAGCCACCAATTGTGCAAGTTCTCCCACTTAAAAAGATGAGAGAGGCCTGTAATTTTCATCATAGGTATACGTCAACTATGACAGACAAAATGGGAAAAGAAATCCAGAAAATCACATTGTAGGATTTTTTATGAATTTATTTGCAGTTTCTCAATACTTTGTTATATACCCTTTGTTGGCAATGACACAGGTCAAACGTTTTCTGTAAGTCTTCACAAGGTTTTCACACACTGTTGCTGGTATTTTGGCCCATTCCTCCATGCAGATCTCCTCTAGAGCAGTGATGTTTTGGGGCTGTCGCTGGGCAACACAGACTTTCAACTCCCTCCAAAGATTTTATATGGGGTTGAGATCTGGAGACTGGCTAGGCCACTCCAGGACCTTGAAATGCTTCTTACGAAGCCACTCCTTCGTTGCCCGGGCAGTGTGTTTGGGATCATTGTCATGCTGAAAGACCCAGCCACGTTTCATCTTCAATGCCCTTGCTGATGGAAGGAGGTTTTCACTCAAAATCTCACGATACATGGCCCCATTCATTCTTTCCTTTACACGGATCAATCGTCCTGGTCCCTTTGCAGAAAAACAGCCCCAAAGCATGATGTTTCCACCCCCATGCTTCACAGTAGGTATGGTGTTCTTTGGATGCAACTCAGCATTCTTTGTCCTCCAAACACGACGAGTTGAGTTTTTACCAAAAAGTTCTATTTTGGTTTCATCTGACCATATGACATTCTCTTCTGGATCATCCTCTTCTGGATCATCCAAATGCACTCTAGCAAACTTCAGACGGGCCTGGACATGTACTGGCTTAAGCAGGGGGACACGTCTGGCACTGCAGGATTTGAGTCCCTGGCGGCGTAGTGTGTTACTGATGGTAGGCTTTGTTACTTTGGTCCCAGCTCTCTGCAGGTCATTCACTAGGTCCCCCCGTGTGGTTCTGGGATTTTTGCTCACCGTTCTTGTGATCATTTTGACCCCACGGGGGTGAGATCTTGCGTGGAGCCCCAGATCGAGGGGAGATTATCAGTGGTCTTGTATGTCTTCCATTTCCTAATAATTGCTCCCACAGTTGATTTCTTCAAACCAAGCTGCTTACATATTGCAGATTCAGTCTTCCCAGCCTGGTGCAGGTCTACAATTTTGTTTCTGGTGTCCTTTGACAGCTCTTTTGTCTTGGCCATAGTGGAGTTTGAAGTGTGACTGTTTGAGGTTGTGGACAGGTGTCTTTTATACTGATAACAAGTTCAAACAGGTGCCATTAATACAGGTAACGAGTGGAGGACAGAGGAGCCTCTTAAAGAAGAAGTTACAGGTCTGTGAGAGCCAGAACTCTAGCTTGTTTGTAGGTGACCAAATACTTATTTTCCACCATAATTTGCAAATAAATTCATAAAAAATCCTCCAATGAGATTTTCTGGATTTTTTTTTCTCAATTTGTCTGTCATAGTTGACGTGTACCTATGATGAAAATTACAGGCCTCTCTCATCTTTTTAAGTGGGAGAACTTGCACAATTGGTGGCTGACTAAATACTTTTTTCCCCCAATGTACCTGTCAAAGGCCTGGAGGACTATATTGTTTTTCCTTGAATAGCTAAATCAATCTATGTGTGTCAGAGAGTGAGAGAGAGCGTTGCATTTGTGTATGTGTATGTGTCAGACAGAGATAATTGCATAGAATATGCTTTTACTGAAGAATACAGAGAGAGCAAGAGAGAGAGATTACATTTTGATGGACTTATTGAGACATCCTTTCTCAGGCCTCTCGGAGAGAAAACTGCTTCAGAAATAAAATCATACGTTGTTGGATGCTTCCAAAGTACTCTTTCGTGACACAACCCACATTTCCATCCAAGTCATACCGTATAAAATAAATCACGACAGCTGTGATGGAAACAGGAAGTTTCGGTAAATTTTTATAAATGCTGACAAAGAATTTGTTAGTTCGACATGGTGGGATCTTTTTGTGTCGGTAAAATTACTTATGCGTGAAATGACGGTAGAAACATCATATTGAAGTTAAGTTGGAGTCACAAGATGATATGGTGTGCGGTCCTCCCACTACGACTTGGGAAAGCATGCAGTTTATTAGGTTACAGATTAAATAAGTTATGATTAACTTCACAGGGTGGTGAAAGTGTACAGTGATGAGCTTGATGCTCCTTTCCAGTAAATATCGAGGGTCTTATTCTGGTGACATGATGATCGATGCTTGACTACCGTTTGACAAATACAAATATTCTTGCTCTTATCCATAATAATCTCATGTAGACTAGCCTACCCACACTGTATCTGCGAGTCCAATCCCGGTACCTTTTGCAGAATATCAGTCTGTCCCTGATGTTTTTCCTGGAGAGAAGTGGCTTCCTCGCTGCCCTTCTTGACACCAGGCCATCCTCCAAAAGTCTTCGCCTCATTGTGTGTGCAGATGCACTCACACCTGCCTGCTGCCATTCCTGAGCAAGCTCTGCACTGGTGATGTCCCGATCCCGCAGCTGAATCAACTTTAGGAGACGGTCCTGGCGCTTGCTGGACTTTCTTGGGCGCCCTGAAGCCTTCTTCACAATAATTGAACCTCTCTCCTTGAAGTTCTTGATGATCCGATAAATGGTTGATTTAGGTGCAATCTTACTAGGAGCAATATCCCTACCTGTGAAGCCCTTTTTGTGCAAAGCAATGATGACGGCACGTGTTTCCTTGCAGGTAACCATAGTTAACAGAGGAAGAACAATGATTTCAAGCACCACCCTCCTTTTAAAGCTTCCAGTCTGTTATTCTAACTCAATCAGCATGACAGAGTGATCTCCAGCCTTGTCCTCGTCAACACTCTCACCTGTGTTAACGAGAGAATCACTGACATGATGTCAGCTGGTCCTTTTGTGGCAGGGCTGAAATGCAGTGGAAAGGTTTTTTGGGGATTAAGTTAATTTTCATGGCAAAGAGGGACTGCAATTAATTGCAATTCATCTGATCACTCTTCATAACATTCTGGAGTATATGCAAATTGGCATCATAAAAACTGAGGCAGCAGACTTTGTGAAAATTAATATTTGTGTCATTCTCAAAACTTTTGCCCACGACTGTACATAACGTATGGATCATCACCATTACACTGCACAGATTCACTCAATCCACTAAATTTGTTTCGAAGTCAGCAAATTACACCCCAAACTTATGTTCTGCCATCTGTCTCAGGTGCAGATCCCTAGAATCAACACTGGTCTCGCACGCACACGCACACAAACACACACACACACACCCACCCACTTACCCACCCACCCACCCACCAGTGGATGAGTGATGGTGTGTCGCTGTCTGATCTACAGGTTAATCAGGACATTACCAGACAAGCTGTTTACTCTCAACTCTTAATGATGAACAGTGGAACTAGAACACTCTCTCTGTGTGTGTGTATGTATGTGTGTGCGTTGTGATTTCATCAAGTGCAGTACACTAGTGATGTCCGGCCGACTATACGTGATAAAGTGAAAATCTGAGGCCCTCACCCGACCCTAACCCACAAATAGGCCGATATAAAATGTGCTGTACAGTCAGATGGCAGAACGATTTTTTGACAGGGAGTGCAGGATTTATTTATTTATTTCTAATTTAGAAATGTTTCAGTTGATAATTTCCGACATTTTGGTAGGCTATTTGTTAGTCAGCTTGTCTAAAATTAGATATATCAAATCACATTTTATTTGTCACATGCGCCGAAAACAACAGGTGTAGACTTTACGGTGAAATGCTTACTTACGAGCCCTTTCCCAACAATGCAGAGTTAAAAAGTAAGAACAATTATAAAAATTAGCAAAATAAAAAAAGGAAATAATAACACAGTCAGTGTCCCGATTTCAGTTAGGCTACTATTACATTTAACCCATCTGAACAGTATGCTACAGTTCCCTTGACGCACCATATTTCAAGTCCCCGTCTTGTGACTCTCGAATTTGTATAGCGCCTCACAATCATCACACATAACATAGCCGGCACTGCTATCATCCTCTTTTGCCACTTAACAAAATCTTTCCCAAACATTACTCTTCTGGCCCTCCCTTCTCTTTACTTAGAATGTTTTTTAAATTGTACAAACTGCCTTAAGTTTGCAGGAAGAGTAGCTGCTGCCTTGGCAGCAGATCCATAATAAATACAAATACTTTCAACTCAGCTTTTATCTTATTGAATTCAAATCCAACATTGTCCTTTTTGCCTCAGTGGATCGAGGTTAACTTTTTCTGCCCAAGTTCCCAAAAGCATTTAGCGATTGGCGTGTATTTGGTGCGCATACATAAAAAAAAAAGGCCCTGAAGCTTAGGCTTACACACTAATGGCAGATAATGGCAGATAAAAAATAATGAAAGAAAAACCTCAATGTAGCCTATAGATGTGAATTGCACAATAATAATACAGATATAACTGCAGGGATTGTGGGTTCTGAGTCAACCGGCGCATCACTACAGTAAACATCTTTGTACTGTTTACTTTGGTAACTCTGGTAAAAAAATATATTTGCTTTACACAGAAATCGTCAGAATAATTGTAGTAGTTTGGATAAAAAGAATACCTTAGCCGCCAGCTGAAAGACTAACTGTTTTTATGTGCTAAGTACCTTTGCATAGAGAACTGTCACCGGTATAATGGCAGTAGGATTGAAGAGGGAGTGAATATAATACATGTGTAATGGTTAGGGGCATTGGGGAAGAAAGAAAGAAAGAAAGAAAGAAAGAAAGAAAGAAAGAAAGAAAGAAAGAAAGAAAGAAAGAAAGAAAGAAAGAAAGAAAGAAAGAAAGAAAGAAAGAAAGAAAGAAAGAAAGAAAGAAAGAAAGAAAGAAAGAAAGAAAGAAAGAAAGAAAGAAAGAAAGAAAGAAAGAAAGAAAGAAAGAAAGAAAGAAAGAAAGAAAGAAAGAAAGAAAGAAAGAAAGAAAGAAAGAAAGAAAGAAAGAAAGAAAGAAAGAAAGAGAGAGAGAGAGAGAGAGAGAGAGAGAGAGAGAGAGAGAGAGAGAGAGAGAGAGAGAGAGTGAGACAGAAAGCGAGAGAGAGACAGAGAAAGAGAGGGACAGAGAGAGAGAGATACAGAGAAAGGGAGGGACAGAGAGAGAGAGAGAGAGAGAGAGAGAGAGAGAGAGAGAGAGAGAGAGAGAGAGAGAGAGAGAGATACCTGTCAGTTTCCATAAAGGTGACCATCTATCCCTCTCAGTCAAGCAGAGCTTTGCGACGAGTCATGCTCCTCTGAGTCTGCAGGACAGATACAGTACGATGGATAGTTGACAAGCTGCACTAACAAGAACCCAGTAGAAGTTATTCAAGACCTTTGTTGTCAGACATAGCACCTTTACTCCCTTCCTTTTTTCAGAAACAATCAGTAGATATTTCCTGTATATTTGAGAAAGCAGAATCGTTGTTATTCATCGTGGTATTTGGTATTTTATTAGGATCCCCATTAGCTGTTGTGAAAGCAGCAGCTACTGTACTCTTCCTGGGGTCCACACAAAACACGACTTAATATAACATAAAAATGGCACACATAGCCTAAATATCAATACATACACACAAAATATCTAGGTCAAATAGGGGAGAGGCGTTGTGCCGTGAGGTGTTGCTTTATCTGTTTTTTTAAACCAGGTTTGCTGTTCATCTGAGCAATATGAGATGGAAGGGAATTCCATGCAATAATGTGTCTATATAATACTGTACGCTTTCTTGAATTTGTTCTGGATATCGGGACTGTGAAAAGACACCTGGTGGCATGTCTGGTGGGGTAAGTGTGCGTGTGTCAGAGCTGTGCGTAAATTGACTATGCAAACAATTTGGAATTTTCAACACATTAATGTTTCTTATAAAAAGAAGAAGTGATGCAGTCAGTCTCTCCTCAACTCTTAGCCAAGAGAGACTGGCATGCATAGTATTTATATTAGCCCTCTGATTACAATGAAGAGCAAGACGTGTCACTGTTCTGAGCCAACTCTGTCTTCTTTGCGGCACATGACTGGACAATAATCAAGATAAGACAAAACTAGAGCCTGCAGGACTTGCTTTTTGGAGTGTGGTGTCAAAAAAGCAGAGCATCTCTTTATTATGGACCAACCTCTCCCCATCTTTACAACCATTGAATCTGTATGTTTTGACCATGACAGTTTACAATCGAAGGTAACACCAAGTCATTTAGTCTCCTCAACTTGTTCAACAGCCACACCATTCATTACCAGATTCAGCTGAGGTCTAGAGCTTATGGAATGATTTGCACCAAATACAATGCTCTTAGTTTTAGAGATGTTCAGGATCAGTTCATTACTGGCCACCCATTCCAAAACTGACTGCAACTCCTTGTTACAGTGGGGAGAACAAGTATTTGATACACTGCCGATTTTGCAGGTTTTCCTTCTTACAAAGCATGTAGAGGTCTGTAATTTTTATCATAGGTACACTTCAACTGTGAGAGACGGAATCTAAAACAAAAATCCAGAAAATCACATTGTATGATTTTTAAGTAATTAATTTGCATTTTATTGCATGGCATAAGTATTTGATCACCTACCAACCAGTAAGAATTCCAGCTCTCACAGACCTGTTAGTTTTTCTTTAAGAAGCCCTCCTGTTCTCCACTCATTACCTGTATTAACTGCACCTGTTTGAACTCGTTACCTGTATAAAAGACACCTGTCCACACACTCAATCAAACAGACTCCAACCTCTCCACAAAAATCCAGAAAATCACATTGTATGATTTTTAAGTAATTAATTTGCATTTTATTGCATGACATAAGTATTTGATACATCAGAAAAGCAGAACTTAATATTTGGTACAGAAACCTTTGTTTGCAATTACAGAGATCATACGTTTCCTGTAGGTCTTGACCAGGTTTGCACACACTACAGCAGGGATTTTGGCCCACTCCTCCATACAGACCTTCTCCAGATCCTTCAGGTTTCGGGGCTGTCGCTGGGCAATACAGACTTTTAGCTCCCTCCAAAGATTTTCTATTTGGTTCAGGTCTGGAGACTGGCTAGGCCACTCCAGGACCTTGAGATGCTTCTTACGGAGCCACTCCTTAGTTGCCCTGGCTGTGTGTTTCGGGTCGTTGTCATGCTGGAAGACCCAGCCACGACCCATCTTCAATGCTCTTACTGAGGGAAGGAGGTTGTTGGTCAAGATCTCCTCTGGATCATCCAGATGGTCATTGGCAAACTTCAGACGGGCCTGGACATGCGCTGGCTTGAGCAGGGGGACCTTGTGTGCGCTGCAGGATTTTAATCCATGACGGCGTAGTGTGTTACTAATGGTTTTCTTTGAGGCTGTGGTCCCAGCTCTCTTCAGGTCATTGACCTGGTCCTGCCGTGTAGTTCTGGGCTGATCCCTCACCTTCCTCATGATCATTGATGCCCCATGAGGTGAGATCTTGCATGGAGCCCCAGACCGAGGGTGATTGACCGTCATCTTGAACTTCTTCCATTTTCTAATAATTGCGCCAACAGTTGTTGCCTTCTCACCAAGCTGCTTGCCTATTGTCCTGTAGCCCATCCCAGCCTTGTGCAGGTCTACAATTTTATCCCTGATGTCCTTACACAGCTCTCTGGTCTTGGCCATTGTGGAGAGGTTGGAGTCTGTTTGATTGAGTGTGTGGACAGGTGTCTTTTATACAGGTAACGAGTTCAAACAGGTGCAGTTAATACAGGTAATGAGTGGAGAACAGGAGGGCTTCTTAAAGAAAAACTAACAGGTCTGTGAGAGCTGGAATTCTTACTGGTTGGTAGGTGATCAAATATTTATGTCATGCAATAAAATGCAAATTAATTACTTAAAAATCATACAATGTGATTTTCTGGATTACAGACCTCTACATGCTTTGTAAGTAGGAAAACCTGCAAAATCGGCAGTGTATCAAATACTTGTTCTCCCCACTGTATGGGTTTCAGTGACTTAACTATGGTTGCTTACACGTACTGCATATGGTTAAATAATCAGCATACATGGACACACAGGCTTTGTTTAATGCCAGTAGCAGGTCAATGGTAAAAATAGAAAAGAGTAGAGGGCCTAGAGAGCTGCCCTGCGGTACACCACACCCTACATGTTTGACATTACAGAGATTTCCATTAAAGAATACCCTCTGAGTTCTATTAGATAGATACTGTAGCTCTGAATCCACATTATGGTTGGAAAGCCGTAAAACATACGTTTTCTCAACAACAGGTTATGGTCAATAATATCAAAGGCTGCACTGAAATCTAACAGTACAGCTCCCACAATCTTCTTTTTATCAATTTCTTTCAACCAATCATTAGTAATTTATGTCAGTGCAGTATATATTGAGCACCCTTGCAGTAAGTCAGCCAGTCAGATGTGCAACCAGACTTATTAGCCACTCCTTTTGACCCATCTCTTTCAACCAAATAGTTTTTCAATTCCTCATCAATCCATGGAGACTTAACAGTTCTAACAGTCAGTTTCTTAACAGGTGCAAGTTTATCAATAATTGGAATGTAGCAATTTCATTAATGCATGAAGTGCAGCGTCTGGATGCTCCTTATTAATCACATCAGACCAACATATATTTTTAACATCATCCACATAAGAGTCACAGCTAAATCTTTTGTATTATCTCTTATACACTATTTTAGGCCCAGTTTATGTAACTTTGGCTTTCCTGGATATATCAACTATATTGTGATCACTAAATCCCTTGGGTATGGATACAGCTATACAGTATTAGTAAAAATGTAATCGATACATGTGGATGATCTTGTTCCTGTAGTGTTTGTAAACACCCTGGTGGATTGATGAATAACCTGAATCAGATTACAGGCACTGGTTACAGTGAGAAGCTTCCTCTTGAGCGGACAGCTTGATGAAAACCAGTCAATATTCAGGTCCCCAAGAAAGTAGATCTCTCTGTTTACATCACATACACTATCAAGCATATCACACATTATTTAGATACTGACTGTTAGCACTTGCTGGTCTATAGCAACAATCCAAAAGAATAGGCTTTAGATGAGTTAGGTGAACCTGCAACCACAGCCCTTCAGTAACACTTGACATGAGATCTTCTCTAAGCATTACAGGGATATGGCTCTCTATATATGCATGTATGTATATATATAAATATATATATATAAATACAATATATATATATATATATATATATATATATATATACACTGCTCAAAAAAATTAAAGGAACGCTTAAACAACACAATGTAACTCCAAGTCAATCACACTTCTGTGAAATCAAACTGTCCACTTAGGAAGCAACACTGATTGACAAAAAATGTCACATGCTGTTGTGCAAATGGAATAGACAACAGGTGGAAATTATAGGCAATTAGCAAGACACCCCCAATAAAGGACTGATTTTGCAGGTGGTGACCACAGACCACTTCTCAGTTCCTATGCTTCCTGGCTGATGTTTTGGTCACTTTTGAATGCTGGCGGTGCTTTCACTCTAGTGGTAGCATGAGACGGAGTCTACAACCCACACAAGTGGCTCAGGTAGTGCAGCTCATCCAGAATGGCACATCAATGCGAGCTGTGGCAAGAAGGTTTGCTGTGTCTGTCAGCGTAGTGTCCAGAGCATGGAGGCGCTACCAGGAGACAGGCCAGTACATCAGGAGATGTGGAGGAGGCCGTAGGAGGGCAACAACCCAGCAGCAGGACTGCTACCTCCGCCTTTGTGCAAGGAGGAGCAGGAGGAGCACTGCCAGAGCCCTGCAAAATGACCTCCAGCAGGCCACAAATGTGCATGTGTCTGCACAAACTGTCAGAAACAGACTCCATGAGGGTGGTATGAGGGCCCGACGTCCACAGGTGGGGGTTGTGCTTACAGCCCAACACCGTGCAGGACGTTTGGCATTTGCCAGAGAACACCAAGATTGGCAAATTCGCCACTGGTGCCCTGTGCTCTTCACAGATGAAAGCAGGTTCACACTGAGCACGTGACAGACGTGACAGAGTCTGGAGACGCCGTGGAGAACGTTCTGCTGCCTGCAACATCCTCCAGCATGACCGGTTTGGCGGTGGGTCAGTCATGGTGTGGGGTGGCATTTCTTTGGGGGGCCGCACAGCCCTCCATGTGCTCGCCAGAGGTTGCCTGACTGCAATTAGGTACCGAGATGAGATCCTCAGACCCCTTGTGAGACCATATACTGGTGCGGTTGGCCCTGGGTTCCTCCTAATGCAAGACAATGCTAGACCTCATGTGGCTGGAGTGTGTCAGCAGTTCCTGCAAGAGGAAGGCATTGATGCTATGGACTGGCCCGCCCGTTCCCCAGACCTGAATCCAATTGAGCACATCTGGGACATCATGTCTCGCTCCATCCACCAACGCCACGTTGCACCACAGACTGTCCAGGAGTTGGCGGATGCTTTAGTCCAGGTCTGGGAGGAGATCCCTCAGAAGACCATCCGCCACCTCATCAGGAGCATGCCCAGGCGTTGTAGGGAGGTCATACCGGCATGTGGAGGCCACACACACTACTGAGCCTAATTTTGACTTGTTTTAAGGACATTACATCAAAGTTGGATCAGCCTGTAGTGTGGTTTTCCACTTTAATTTTGAGGGTGACTCCAAATCTAGACCTCCATGGGTTGATAAATTTGATTTCCATTGATCATTTTTGTGTGATTTTGTTGTCAGCACATTCAACTATGTAAAGAAAAAAGTATTTAATAAGATTATTTCATTCATTCAGATCTAGGATGTGTTATTTTAGTGTTCCCTTTATTTTTTTTGAGCAGTGTATATATACAGTACTAGTCAAAAGTTTGGACACACCTACTCATTCAAGGGTTTTCTTGATTTTTTACTATTTTTTACATTGTAGAATAATAGTGAAGACATCACAACTATGAAATAATGCAAAAAAAGTGTTAAACAAATCAAAATACATTTTATATTTGAGATTCTTCAAATAGCCACCCTTTACCTTAATGACAGCTTTGCACACTCTTGGCATTCTCTCAACCAGCTTCACCTGGAATGCTTTTCCAACAGTCTTGAAGGAGTTCCCACATATGCTGAGCACTTGTTGGCTGCTTTTCCTTCACTCTGCCGTCCGACTCATCCCAAACCATCTCAATTGGGTTGAGGTCGGAGATTGTGGAGGCCAGGTCATCTGATGCAGCACTCCATCACTCTCCTTCTGGGTAAAATAGCCCTTACACAGCCTGGAGATGTGTGGGTCATTGTCCTGTTGAAAAACAAATGATAGTCCCACTAAGCCCAAACCAGAATGGATGGCATATCACTGCAGAATGCTGTGGTAGCCATGCTGGTTAAGTGTGCCTTGAATTCTAAATAAATCACAGACAGTGTCATCAGCAAAGTACCCCCACACCATAACACCTCCTCCTCCATGCTTCACGGTGGGAACCACACATGCGGAGATCATTCGTTCACCCACACCGCGTCTCACAAAGACACAGCGGTTTGAACCAAAAATCTCCAATTTGGACTACAGACCAAAGGACACATTTCCACCAGTCTAATGTCCATTGCTCATGTTTCTTGGCCCAAGCAGGTCTCTTCTTATTATTGATGTCCTTTAGTAGTGGTTTCTTTGCAGCAATTCGACCATGAAGGCCTGATTCACACAGTCTCCTCTGAACAGTTGATGTTGAGATGTGTCTGTTACTTGAACTCTGTGAAGCATTTATTTGGGCTGCAATTTCTGAGGCTGGTAACTCTAATTAACTTATCCTCTGCAGCAGAGGTAACTCTGGGTCTTCCATTACTGTGGCGGTCCTCATGAGAGCCAGTTTCATCATAGTGCTTGATGGTTTTTGTGACTGCACTTGAAGAAACTTTCAAAGTTCTTGAAATGTTCCATATTGACCGACCTTCATGTCTTAAAGTAATGATGGACTGTCGTTTCTCTTTGCTTATTTGAGCTGTTCTTGCCATAATATGGACTTGGTCTTTTACCAAATAGGGCTATCTTCTGTCTACACCACTACCTTGTCACAAAACAACTGATTGGCTCAAACGCATTAAGAAGGAAAGAAATTCCACAAATTAACTTTTAACAAGGCACACCTGTTAATTGAAATGCATTCCAGGTGACTACCTCATGAAGCTGGTTGAGAGAATGCCAAGAGTGTGCAAAGCTGTCATCAAGGCAAAGGGTGGTTATTTGAATGTGCCAGTAACCGAAAGGTGGCTGGTTCTAATCCCCGAGCCAACTAGGTGAAAAATCTGTCGATGTGCCCTTGAGCAAGGCACTTAACCCTAATTGCTCCTGTAAGTCGCTCTGGATAAGAGCGTCTGCTAAATGACTAAAATGTAAATGTGAATGTAAGAATCTCAAATATAAAATATATTTTGATTTCTTTAACACTTTTTTGGTTACTACATGATTCCATATGTGTTATTTCATAGTTTTGATGTCATCACTATTATTCTACAACGTAAAGAATTGTTAAAATAAAGAAAAACCCTTGAATGAGTAGGTGTGTCCAAACTTTTGACTTGTAGTGTATATATACAAAAATATAAATGTAACAATTTCAACGATTTTACTGAGTTACAGTTCATATAAGGAAATCAGTCAAATGAAATGAATTCATTAGGCCCTAATCTATGGATTTCACATGATTGGGCAGGAGATCAGCCATGGGTGGGCCTGGGAGGGCATAGGCCCACCCATTTGGGAGCCAGGCCCACCCACTGGGGAGCCAGGCCTAACCAATAGGAATGAGTTTGTCCCCACAAAAGGGCTTTATTACAGACAGAAATACTCTTCAGTTTCATCAGCTGTCTGGGTGGCTGGTCTCAGACAATCACGCAGGTGAAGAAGCCAGATGTAGAGGTCCTGGGCTGGCCTGGTTACACGTGGTCTGCGATTGGGAGGCCGGTTGGACATACTGCCAGATTATCTAAAACAACATTGGAGGTGGCTTATGGTAGAGAAATTAACATTACATTTTCTGGAAACAGCTCTGGTGGACATTCCTGCAGTCAGCATGTCAATTGCACGCTCCCTCAAAACTTGAGACATCTGTGGAATTGTGTTGTGTGACAAAACTGCACATTTTAGAGTGGCCTTTTATTGTCCCCAGGGTAATGCACCTGGGTAATGATCATGCTGTTTAATCAGCTTCTTGATATGCCACACCTGTCAGGTGGATGGATTATCTTGACAAAGGATAAATGCTCACTAACAGGGATGTAAATAAATCTGTGCACAACATTTTAGAGAAATAAGGTTTTTGTGCACATGTAACAATTCTGGGATATTTTATTTCAGCTCATGAAACATGGGACCAACAATATATACAGTCGTGATCAAAAGTTTTGAGAATGACACAAATACTAATTTTCACAAAGTCTGCTGCCTCAGTTTTGATGATGGCAATTTGCATATACTCCAGAATGTCATGAAGAGTGATCAGATGAATTGCAATTAATTGCAAAGTCCCTCTTTGCCATGAAAATAAACGTAATCCCCAAAACACATTTCCACTGCATTTCAGCCCTGCCACAAAAGGACCAGCTGACATCATGTCAGTGATTCTCTCGTTAACACAGGTGAGAGTGTTGACGAGGACAAGGCTGGAGATCACTCTGTCATGCTGATTGAGTTAGAATAACAGACTGGAAGCTTTAAAAGGAGGGTGGTGCTTGAAATCATTGTTAACCATGGTTACCTGCAAGGAAACACATGCCGTCATCATTGCTTTGCACAAAAAGGGCTTCACAGGCAAGGATATTGCTGCTAGTAAGATTGCACCTAAATCAACCATTTATCGGATCATCAAGAACTTCAAGGAGAGAGGTTCAATTGTTGTGAAGAAGGCGTCAGGGCGCTTAAGAAAGTCCAGCACGCGCCAGGACCGTCTCCTAAAGTTGATTCAGCTGCGGGATCGGGGCACGACCAGCGCAGAGCTTGCTCAGGAATGGCAGCAGGCAGGTGTGAGTGCATCTGCACGCACAGTGAGGCGAAGACTTTTGGAGGATGGCCTGGTGTCAAGAAGGGCAGCAAAGAAGCCACTTCTCTCCAGGAAAAACATCAGGGACAGACTGATATTCTGCAAAAGGTACAGGGATTGGACTGCTGAGGACTGGGGTAAAGTCATTTTCTCTGACTTTACCCCAGTAAAGTAAAATGATAAACTTGGATTAGCAAACACAACGTGCCATTGGAACACAGGACTGATGGTTGCTGATAATGGGCCTCTGTACGCCTCTGTAGATATTCTATTAACAATCAGCCGTTTCCAGCTACAATAGCAATTTACAACATTAACAATGTCTACAAAAAAAAAAATGTAAAATGTACACTGTATTTCTGATCCATTTTATGTTATTTTAATGGACAAAAAATTGCTTTTCTTTTTAAAACAAGGACATTTCTAAGTGACCCCAAACTTTTGAACGGTAGTGTATATAGCAACGCCTCCCCCATAAGTATTCATGTCTCCTATAGATGTTATATCCTTGTATTGCTACTGCTGTATCATCAAAGGAATTATCTAAGTGCGTCTCAGAAATGGCTAATATATGACTAATCTGATTTTAGCAAGTTATTGATTTCATGAAACTTATTTCTAAGGCTACATATATTAATATAGGATATTTTCAGCTCTTTCCTGGGTAGCTTCTCAGAGATAGACATAATATGGAAAATAACAAACACTCGTGGTTTCAGGGTGTTTGACTTAGTCTATGTCTTGGGGAGAAATACATTAAACCCGTGGTTACTCAACAAGGGCCCTCCAGCATCTGCTGGTTAGTAGTGAAATACCAACACATTCAGTCAAAGCACTCTGGACCACACACACTGAGAACAGCAGAGAGACCAATTTGCTCAATAAAACCCAGCATAATTTTGCCTGAGGCTGTGCTATGCCCCACGGGCATCAAGAGACAGATAGACGTGCGCGTACATGCTCACACATACATTTACATTTAAGTAATTTAGCAGACGCTCTTATCCAGAGCGACATACAAATTGGTGCATTCAACTTAGGATAGCCAGTGGGACAAACGCTCATTTTTTTTTCTTTTTTTTGGGGGGGGGGGGGAGGAAGGATTACTTTATGCTATTCCAGGTATTCCTTAAAGAGGTAGGGTTTCAAGTGTCTCCGGAAGGTGGTCAGTGACATACATTCCAAGCAGTTCTTACGAGCTTACAACAATATGCTAACAGGCCTACTGAATAAAGATTAGATTCCCAAACTTTGTCTGATCCACCACCTCCCAAGTGTGTTTAACTCAATAGAAATAGAAAACATCGTTCTTTTTGCAGAGAATGCTAAATGTGTTTACAGCAATCTGGCCCCAATTTGGGTGGAAATATCATTTGAATTTGTTTTTATTATTTTTAGGTAAACAAATGAGGAGAAGAACATGGGGTCTGAGTTTGTGTTCTGAGGAGAATTACAACTACAACTCCCGAGTGGCGCAGCGGTCTAAGGCACTACATCTCAGTGCTTGAGGCGTCACTACAGACCCCCTGGTTCGATTCCAGGCTGTATCACAACCGGCTGTGATTGGGAGTCCCATAGGGCAGCGCACCATTAGCCCAGCGTCGTCCGGGTTTGGCCGGTGTAGGCCGTCATTGTAAATAAGAATTTGTTCTTAACTGACTTGCCTAGTCAAACAAAATAAAAACATATGGTCAAGAAGATCAATAAAAACAAAACACTTCCCAAATACCCCTCATTATTTTTTGACATGACCAATGTCTCTAAGTTCAGGCAAAGGCAAAGGCAAAGACAAAGGCAAAGGCATTAAGAATGCAACATGCTGTAGACGCTACACACTCCCTCCCTGCTCCCTTCCACCCTCTCTGCAGTATCTGTAGGCTACTTCTGCCCTTCAAAGGGGAGACCAGATGACTTGATGTGAGATAATCGTGCACATCACTGTACAAATTGAAGCATACTACAGGTTCCCTTACAAGTTTCCACTCCTTCCTTTCAGAGAACACTGTGAAGTAAACTCATCTCCTTCCCTTTAGAGTGCACACTGCATGTTCCAATTCAAGTCTCCCTCCCTCGCTGTGGGTGCCCTGAGGGCCCTTAAGTGCTGTGGCCCTCTGCCTTTCAGTCTGGGCCAGTGAACACACACACACACACACACACACACACACACCATCAGAGGTCTGGGGCTAGTGCTGTAGCAGCAGCTGGCAGTGTATAAGACAGTATGTGTGTGTGTTTACTCCCCCCAGTCCCCTCAAACGTCCTTGGCAGCAGCAGTAATCTGCCCATCCATCTCTCTGCCACCACATCCACTCAGCAACATAGCCCAACGGAGGGAGGAAGGGGAAGAAAGAGAGAGGAATGGACCCCTGAGACAGAGAAGGAAGGCTGGCTCTCTCATCCTTTAGCAGTGATTACACTAGCTGCTCTCTGCTATCTATCCTGTCATTCTGACAACCTAGATCCACCACAGCACCAACAGCACACTCAGAGCTGTGGTTGGGTGTGTGTGGGAAACAGAGTGTGAGTGGCAGGAGCTAGGGGGGAGTGGAGTGGGACTAGGTAGAAGTGGATTAGGGGTTGGGTGAGGGATGCCAGTGGTCCTCTGTAGCTCAATTGGTAGAGCATGGCGCTTGTAACGCCAGGGTAGTGGGTTCGATCCCCGGGACCACCCATACGTAAAAATGTATGCACACATGACTGTAAGTCGCTTTGGATAAAAGCGTCTGCTAAATGGCATATTATTATTATATTATAATGTGTGTGATAGTGGATAAGGGTCAGCTGCACACAGAGAACTAGGAGCTACAGGCTATTTTGGAGCAGGGAGGAAAGGGGTAGGAAGTCAACAACAAAGAACCTCTGAAGTGTCACTCCCTCCCATATCCTGGCAACCGTCCAGGACAGGAAGAAACCTCTGGATACATGAAATGTTCTCCAACATGCACAATACCCACACCTGTTACCAGTTTAGACACACACTCAGGTACAGCCATCTATCTCTCTCCCACTGAGTTCTGTCTCCCTAGGGCAGGCACGTGCACAGATAGGGCTTTACCTGTGGTGGTATAATCCCCCATTTTTTTGGTTGGTTAAAAAAATAATAATGTAATTGTTGTTCGGAACCCATTGCCCCCAAGTCATTGTCAAGGTCACAACCCCACACCCCGTCCGTTGGTTGCGCCTGTTGATCTGCCCTGTACACACGACCGGTATCCAAACATGAATGGCTTGAGAGATGCGGTCACCAGTCGAGTGTGCGTAGCTAGCTACCTTGCTGACATTAAGAGAGAGGTTGTTGTCCTGGCACCACACAATACTGCAGTATCTTTAATGATTATGTGGTGTGTGGTGTGATATTGTGACACTCTGGCTCTAGGACTTGTGTATGTGAGCTAGAGTGTATGTTGTTTTGTTGGGACTTGGGTGTATTTCTATGTTGGTTAGTCTAGGTTGTTTGTTTCTATGTTTGGTCATTGACTCCCAATCGGAGGTAACGAGTGTCAGCTGTCGGCTCGTTATCTCTGATTGGGAGCCATATTTATACTGTTGTGTTTCACTGTTTGTTTGTGGGTTTTTGTTCCAGGTTCAGTATTTTGTCTGTTGGACTTCACTATCGTCTTTTGTTGTTTTTCCGTGGTTGCTTTAATTTATAAAGTCATCATGTTCACTCGCAACGCTGCGCATTGGTCTGCTCATTTTCAAGACGATCGTGACAGAAAAACCCACCATCAAAGGACCAAGCAGCGTGTCCAGGAGCAAAGAGACTGGACATGGGTGGAGGCGCCGGGTAAGGAGATCGAGAGGCTGGCGATGGCCCAGGTGGGCAAATCGTGGTCCTGGGAGGACATGCTCGGGGGCAAGGGACCTTGGGGGAAGATCAAGGCCCTGGCGAGAGAGGAGCATCGGCGGCAGCAGGTTTTTCGTCGGAAGGACGAGAGGCAACCCCAAGAAATTTTTGGGGGGCACATGGTTTGGGCGGCTGGGCAGCAGGAGGCTGCCACAGGGAGAAAAGGAGAAAAGGCTAACGGAGTACGGGAGCCATTGGCGAAGTAGAGGGAGGGAAGTGTTTGTGGCACGGCGTGAAGGACTGATGTGTGTTGCCAGTCCGGTCCGGCCCGTTCCTGATCCTCGGTTGAGGCCAGTGGTGTGTGTTCCCGGTACGGACCGGCCTGTTCCTACTCCAAGCACCAGGTCCACGGTGTGCTACGCCAGACCGGAGCCGCTAGAGCCTTCCGCCAGACAGGAGCCGCTAGAGCCTTCCGCCAGACAGAATCATACACCAGCGATGGAATCAGCAGGAGCCGACGCAGCCCGTACAAGACTGGAAGCCCAGGTTCGGGTCCAGCAAGAGCAGCTCCTGCAGATGGGAACCGTCCTGCGGGAGGTGATGACCACTCTCCGAGGCTGGGGTCCGCCTCCACCGCCAGCTGCTCAGCCTGCACCGTCAGCCAGCCATGAGCAGCCAGATCCGTCAGCCAGCCATGAGCAGCCAGATCCGTCAGCCAGCCATGAGCAGCCAGATCCGTCAGCCAGCCATGAGCAGCCAGATCCGTCAGCCAGCCATGAGCAGCCAGATCCGTCAGCCAGCCATGAGCAGCCGGATCCGCCAGAGCCGTCCAGCCAGGATCCGCCAGAGCCGTTCAGCCAGGATCCGCCAGAGCCGTTCAGCCAGGATCCGCCAGAGCCGTTCAGCCAGGATCCGCCAGAGCCGTCCAGCCAGGATCCGCCAGAGCCGTCCAGCCAGGATCCGCCAGAGCCGTTCAGCCAGGATCCGCCAGAGCCGTCCAGCCAGGATCCGTCAGAGCCGTCCAGCCAGGATCCGCCAGAGCCAGCCAGCCAGGATCCGCCATTCAGTCCGGAGCTGCCCCTTAGTCCGGTACTGCCCCTTAGCCCGGTGCTGCTCCTTAGCCCGGTGCTGCCCCTTAGCCCGGTGCTGCCCCTTAGTCCGGTGCTGCCCCTTAGTCCGGTGCTGCCCCTTAGTCCGGTGCTGCCCCTTAGCCCGGTGCTGCCCCTTAGTCCGGTGCTGCCCCTTAGCCCGGTGCTGCCCCTTAGCCCGGTGCTGCCCCTTAGTCCGGTGCTGCCCCTGAGTCCGGTGATGCCTCTTAGTCCAGGGCTGCCCCTTAATCCTGTGGGGGTTTAGTTGGGGGTGGTCATGTGGAGGAGGTTACACAAGCGGGTAGTGACTATGGTGGGGTGGGGACCACGACCAGTGCCTGAGCCGCCACCATAGACAGACGCCCACCCAGACCCTCCCTAGACTGTGGGCTGGTGCGCCCGGAGTTCGCACCTTTAGGGGGTACTGTGACACTCTGGCTCTAGGACTTGTGTATGTGAGCTAGAGTGTATGTTGTTTTGTTGGGACTTGGGTGTATTTCTATGTTGGTTAGTCTAGGTTGTTTGTTTCTATGTTTGGTCATTGACTCCCAATCGGAGGTAACGAGTGTCAGCTGTCGGCTCGTTATCTCTGATTGGGAGCCATATTTATACTGTTGTGTTTCACTGTTTGTTTGTGGGTTTTTGTTCCAGGTTCAGTATTTTGTCTGTTGGACTTCACTATCGTCTTTTGTTGTTTTTCCGTGGTTGCTTTAATTTATAAAGTCATCATGTTCACTCGCAACGCTGCGCATTGGTCTGCTCATTTTCAAGACGATCGTGACAGATATACAGCCTTTCGTGCTTTAGTATCTGTAAAGTACTGTAAAATATACAGGTTTTTATCTGTATTCTTTGGGTATTCTGTCCTCATGAATAAAGCACTGTGTGTCTGTCTGTGGCATTAATATTGATGACTGTCTGATATTACTGGCCTGCTCAACAAAGTACAACTCATGTATTATTAATGCAAAGAGGTCCCTTCCCTCAGAGTTGTTTGTGCCTGTGTCCATGTTTAAATATGGTATCTGACACAGTGAGAAGGACACAGTGTTGTTGAAATGAGCAGAACACTGAACAAAAATATAAACGCAACATGCAATAATTTCCATGATTTTACTGAGTTACAGTACATATAAGGAAATCAGTCAATTAAAATCAATTAATTAGGCCCTAATCTATGGATTTCACATGACTGGGAATACAGCTATGCATCTATTGGTCACAGATACCTTAAAACAAAGGTAGGGGCGTGGATCAGAAAACCAGTCAGTATCTGGTGTGACCACCATTTGCCTAATGCAGCGTGACACATCTACTTCACATAGAGTTGATCAGGCTGTTGATTGACATCAGCAAACCGCTTGCCCACACGACGCCATCTACCTGGTACAGTTGAAACCAGGATTCATCCTTGAAGAGCACACTTCTCCAGCGTGCCAGTGGCCATCGAAGGTGAGCCTTTGCCTACTGAAGTCAGTTATGATGCCGAACTACAGTCAGGTAAAGACCCTGGTGAGGATGACGAGCATGCACATGAGCTTTCCTGAGACGGTTTCTGACAGTTTGTGCAGAAATTCTTCAGTTGTGCAAACCCACAGCTTCATCAGCTGTCCGGGTGGCTCGACTCAGACCATCCCGCAGGTGAAGAAGTCGGATGTGGAGGTCGATGTGGGGATCATACTTAGGCAGCCATTTTGCCTACCTATGTTGTGGGATCTTGTTTCTGTTTCGGCTTGTTGCTGTTAGCCTTTAGAACTTCACGTTCAGTTGCTTTTGTTATTTTTGTCAAGTGTTTATTTACATTTTACTCTTATCCAGAGCGACTTACAGTTAGTGAGTGCATACATTATTTTTTTATTTTTCATACTGGCCCCCCGTGGGAATCGAACCCACAACCCTGGCGTTGCAAACACCATGCTCTACCAACTGAGCTACATCCCTGCCGGCCATTCCCTCCCCTACCCTGGATGACGCTGGGCCAATTGTGCGCCGCCCCATGGGTCTCCCGGTCGCGGCCGGCTACGACAGTGCCTGGATTCGAACCAGGATCTCTAGTGGCACAGCTAGCACTGCAATGTAGTGCCTTAGACCACTGCGCCACTCGGGAGATATAAAAAAAATTAAACATGTACGCATACCACGCTGCACCTTGGTCCGACCATTTATACAACGAACGTGACACATCTACAGTAAACAACCCAACAAAACCACTCCAATACAAAAAGAGTGCAAAGCACAGTCTAGTCTGTAAGCTCAATATCTGGTAAATAAGTGTCACTAGAAAACCAAAGAAGAAGAGGAACAGCCACATTGATTTGTGTAAAAATGACTTTTTTCCCCTTTTCATTTTCTCACCTCTTCAGGTGAATTAAGTTTCCATTTCATCTTCTTACCCCAGGGGACAGAGAACCTAAGGACTGTGTCTTTAATCCACAACACTAGTCTTGGCGTCTTGCAAGTTGTTCACATGATGTCGTTGGATTGATTTGTGGCTGCGACGAAGGAGCGGTTGGAAGTAAAAGGCCTTTCTTAACCCTCTGTTGTTGTAGTGATTTCACGCCATGTTGGTTCCAATCAGATCCATATAAAACACTCCGTCGCCATAACTCTCTGTCTTTAATGGGATTCAAGGATACACTTCACCTCACAGACCTCCATTTACCATCTCTATAATAATACATGCTTCTGCAACTGACAACTAAAAGGTTCAGTAGAAATATCTACCTACAGCTTAAGGCAAGAATGCTGTATAAGCACATTTTAGGCCTATTTTTATGGTTGTGAGTGTGACTAACTACATGTTAACGCCATGTTAATTACATGGTAACTATGTGTTAACTAAGTGAAAACGACTGTCATTTACACTATGCCATTTCAATGGAATGTTTATGTTACATGTAAACTATATGCAAACTTTTGTAGCACTTTATAATAACTCCACATAATAAAGGATGTATAATGGCTTAGTAAATCGTTTATTAATTATTAATTAATCATTACTCCATTCATAAGATGTTTAATATAGGTCCTTATAAACCATTTACTAATCATTAGTTAAGTTTTGAGTGACCAGTGAAATTCCTCACAAAAATATGGACATTTCAGCACCTGATGGTCCTTAAGGTCTCAAAATAGCCTAGAACATATCAATGGTAAAATAATAAGCACACAACGAAGGATGCTAAAGGAAATATGTAGAACATTTTATTCACAAAAACTGTTGTGAAACAACTGTTGCAAGAACTTGAGGAAGAGTTAATGTGAATGTTTTGATAATGATTTCGACGTCGCGAACGCAAACTAATCATAAAACAGCTGTAGCCTACACACAACAACTGGCCGGATCTAGTGGATTTTTGTTCCTTCATTACTACTAATATGTGATTGAGGTAGAAATGTTACATGTTTGATTTGCATGTAGAAATGTTCCATGTATAACCTTTAAATGCTTCCAGTGCTTCAATCTTTTAACCGCAGACTATTTTCACACATGGCTTTGTTTGGTGGCACCTTTACTGAGCGTCTAAACCAGGGGTGTCAAACTCATTTTAGCTCAGGGGCCACATGGAGGAAAATCTATTCCCAAGTGGGCCGGACCGGTAAAATCATGGTATATATAACTTAAAAACAACAACTTCAGATTGTTTTCTTTGTTTTAATACTATCAACATAAAACATAAAGCTGGAGCCTGAGGACAGTGTGTCCAAAATAGTACAAGCACAACATCACTATTAATCATAAAACACCTCAAGTTTATTTGAAAATTCTAAAGAAAAAGAACACACAAACACACAATGCCTCAGTGATTCACATAACTGTTTCACAGATCACAGAACTATATCAGGGTGTCATTTCTCAGGCAGAAATGTAGATACAAATAATGAAATCCTGTTCCCCAAACAAGTGCAAGAACCACAGAGTCAAGAATAGGTTAAATATACAAATAAAATAAAATCAATTAAAAACAATAGCACATCAACATAAAAACATATAAACATAAAGCTGGAGCCTGAGGACAGTGTGTCCAAAAAGCACAACATCACTATTAATCATAAAACACCTCAAGTTATTTGAAATTCTGAGGACAAACAACACACAAACACACAATGCCTCAGTGATTCACAGAAGTATATCACAGATCACAGAACTATATCAGGGTGTCTCATACAGCACTTTAAGTGGGGTTGCATAGTTTATTTGACTCCTGATACCTGGCATCTTTTAGCTTTCACCAGCGCATCAATATCAGGCGTCACATCCTGAGTGGCAGCCAACTTCAGGATGTGATTCAAGTGCTTGTGTGTGAGCCTTGAGCGCAGCTTTGTTTTATTTATGCTCATTACAGAGAACTTGCTCACAAAGATATGTGGTTCCAAACATGCACAAAAGTTTTGCAGCGAGGGCTGTCAAGTTGGGGTAATCTGGCAAGAGATTCTGATAAAATGTGTCCAAGCCAGCTGCGGCAAATTTGCCCTTCAAATCCGAGTCACACTGCAAGTCTATTATTTCAAGTTGGATGCTGACGGGCAGATCAGAGGGATTCACGGTGAATGGCGAACAAAAAACATTGAAGTCTTTCTCCAGTTCACCAAAAATCTGAAAGCGTTGCTCAAACTCCCTTAACAGTCCCGTTATTTTATCTTTGAACCGCTTCATGTCTGCCACATGTTGGGTCGCGCACACATTTTTCAAACAGGGGAAGTGAGCTGCATCACCACCGGCGAGTTGCGTCTCCCACAATGACAGCTTCAACTTGAAAGAACGTATGCTGTCATAATACTGCGTGGCAACTTTGTTGCGCCCTTGCAGCTGTTTGTTCAAGTTATTCAGGTGCTCTGTAACATCCACCATAAATGCAAGGTCCTGCATCCATTCTGCGGAATTAAATTCTAACACTGGTTTGCCCTTTTCTTCCATGAACTGTTCAATTTCTTCTCATAAATCAAAGAAACGCCTCAGCACAGCACCTCGGCTTAACCATCTTACCTCAGTGTGGTATGGCAGGCCATAGATGTGGTCTTTCTCTCTGAGAAGGCTGTCAAACTGACGGTGATTCAGGCTTCTGGATCGGATGAAATTAACAGTTTGGATGACCACCTTCATGACGTTATCCATCTTTAATGACTTGCAACACAAAGCCTCCTGGTGCAAAATACAGTGAAAAGTCCAAAAATCACGTCCTCCATTTGCAGATTGCACTTTCTCTCTGAACTTTGTCACAAAGCCTGCTTTTTTCCCGATAATTGAGGGCGCACCATCTGTAGCCAGGCTGACAGCGCGGGACCAGTCCACTCCGACCCTGTCCAGCGCGCCGACGAGTGCAGTGAAAATATCAGCTGCTGTCGTTGTATCTGTCATCGGCACCAACTCCACGAACTCCTCGGTGACGGTCAATGTGTCATCAACTCCGCGGATGAAAATGGCCAGTTGTGCAACATCTGTAATGTCCGTGCTTTCATCAATTGCAACCGAAAACGCAATAAATGACTTTACTTTTGCTTCAACTGGCTGTCCAAATCCACTGAAAGATCGGAAATCCTGTCTGCAACTGTGTTTCTTGTCAGGCTGATATTTGCAAAAGCCTGGTGCTTTTCAGGGCACACAATCTCTGCTGCCTTCATCATGCATGTTTTTACAAATTCACCCTCACTAAATGGTTTTGAAGCCACTGCGATTTCATTAGCAATGAGGTAGCTACCTTTCACTGCAGCGTCACTGATGTCTCGGCTGTGAGTAAACACAGACTGCTGTTTCTTCAGACCCACCAACAGTTCATTCACCTTCTCTCTTCTCCGCTGTCCTTGAAAGTTGTCATATTTGTCGGCATGAAGACTCACATAGTGGCGACGAAGGTTATATTCTTTTAGCACTGCAACATGCTGTGAACACACCAAACATACAGCTTTCCCATTCAATTCCGTGAATAAATAGAAGGATGACAATTTTTCTTGGAACACTCTGCACTCTGCGTCCACTTTTCTCTTTTTTGACAGAGACATATTGGGGCAATGAGGGTGCCAAAGCACATAATGTTAAAAGTAGAAGCCGTAATAAATATTGCGGGCAAAACAAAGTAGCTCATCCGGACTGGCTGCACTTGCTTGACCTATTTGTTCTGCCCCGGTATAAACAGTTTGCTTGCTTAACACAATTGCTATTGCGCCATCCAGTGGACACAATTGGAACAGCAGTTTCTTTTATTGAAAAATTGCAGCTCATTTTTATACTTTACAAAATCTTCTCGCGGGCCGGATTAAACCCGTTTGCGGGCCTGATCCGGCCCGCGGGCCGGACGTTTGACACCCCTGGTCTAAACATAGTAACTCTTTAAACATAATGGGATAGTTGAGCGAAATAATGTATTCGGATTTAGTTTCCTTACCTCTTAAGCAGTATATGGGCGGCTCATAATCTCTCGTGGACAGATTCTGCACGTAAACTGAAGAATCTATTATTTTGTGTGTTTTTTCGCATTGTTTGTAACTTATTTTGTACATAGTGTTTCTGCCACTGTCTCTTAAGACTGAAAAGAGCTTCTGGATTTCAGAACAGCGATTACTCACCTCGAATTGGATGAAGATTTTTTCTTAAATGAGTCAGATGCAAAGGATTTACTGCTGCTACCGGACCAGGCCCAAATCCCCATCATTCGCATGAAGAGGAGACGCCGATACAGGGGACGCAGATCCGGGTGCCTTGTGAGAATTCGTCGGCGAGTGTGTTACCCGCCTCTATCATCCGTCCTATTGGCCAATGTGCAATCATTGGGGAATAAACTGGATAAGCGCCGTTCGAGACTATCCTACCAAAGGGACATTAAAAACTGTAATATTTTGTGTTTCACTGAGTCGTTGCTGAACGACGACATAGATAACATACAGTTGGCTGGATTTTCCGTGCATCAGCAAGACAGAACAGCTACCTCCAGTAAGACGAGGGGTGGAGGTCTGTGTCTATTTGTCAATAACAAATGGTGCGCAAAATCTAATATTAAAGAAGTCTCAAGGTTTTGCTCGCCTGAGGTGGAGTACCTCCTGATAAGCTGTAGACCACACTATTTACCAAGGCAGTTTTCATCTATATATTTCGTAGCTGTCTATTTACCACTATAAACCGATGCTGGCACTAAGACCGCACTCAACGAGCTGTATAAGACCATAAGCAAACAAGAAAATACTCAACCAGAGGCGGCGCTCCTAGTGGCCGGGGACTTTAATGCAGGAAAACTTAAATCCGTTTTACCTAATTTCTACCAGCATGTAGCATGCAACCAGAGGAAAAAAAAACTCTAGACCACCTTTACCCCACACACAGAGATGCGTACAAAGCTCTTCCTCGCCCTCCATTGGGCAAATCTGACCATAATTATATCCTGTTGATTCCTACTTACAAGCAAAAACTAAAGTAGGTATTACCAGTGACTCGCTCAATATGGAAGTGGTCAGATGACGCAGATGCTAAGCTACAGGACTGTTTTGCTAACACAGACTGGAACACACCTTTCTATATAAGGTTTCACAGTTGACAGTGTATGCCAGAGCAAAAACCAAGCCATGAGGTCAAAGGAATTGTCCGTAGAGCTCTGAGACAGGATTGTGTTGAGGCACAGATCTGGGGAAGGGTACCAAAAAAATTCTGCAGCATTGAAGGTGTTTAAGAACACAGTGGCCTCCATCGTTCTTAAAAGGAGGAAGTTTGGAACTACCAAGACTCTTCCTAGAGCTGGCCGCCTGGCCAAACTGAGCAATCGGGGGAGAAGGGCCTTGGTCAGGGAGGTAACCAAGAACCCAATGGTCACTCTGACAGAGCTCCAGAGTTCCTCTATGGAGATGGGAGAACCTTCAGAAGGACAACAATCTCTGTAGCACTCCACCAATCAGGCCTATATGGTAGAGTGGCCAGACGGAAGCCACTCCTCAGTAAAAAAGCATATGACAGCCCGCTTGGAGTTTGCCAAAATGCACCTAAAGACTCTCAGACCATGAGAAACAAGATTCTCTGGTCTGATGAAACCAAGATTGAACTCTTCGGCCTGAATGCCAAGCGTCACAACTGGAGGAAACTTGGCACCATCCCTACAGTGAAGCATGGTGGTGGCAGCATCATGCTGTGGGGATGTTTTTCAGCGGCAGGGACTGGAAGACTAGTCAGGATCGAGGGAAATATGAACGGAGCAAAGTACAGAGAGATCCTTGATAAAAACCTTCTCCAGAGCACTCAGGACCTCAGACTGGGGCAAAATTCACCTTACAACAGGACAACAACCCTAAGCACACAGCCAAGACAACACAGGAGTGGCTTCGGGACAAGCCTCTGAATGTCCTTGAGTGTCCCAGGAAGAGCCCAGACTTGAACTTGATCGAACATCTCTGGAGAGACCTGAAAATAGCTGTGCAGCGACGCTCCCCATCCAACCTGACAGAGCTTGAGAGGATCTGCAGAGAAGAATGGGAGTAACACCCCAAATATAGGTGTGCCAAGCTTGTAGTGTCATACCCAAGAGGCTGTTATCGCTGCCAAAGGTGCTTCGACAAAGTACTGAGTAAAGGGTCTGAATAAATATGATTTTTCAGTTTTTCAGTTTTAATACATTTTCAAAAATTCTAAAAACCTGTTTTTGCTTTGTCATTATCAGGTATTGTGTGTATATTGATGAGGGGAAAAAACTATTGAATCCATTTTAGAATGAGGATATAATGTAACAAAACGTGGAAAAATTCAAGGGGTATGAACACTTTCAGAATGCACTGTACATACCCCAACCAGAAGCCATGGATTACAGGCAACATCTGCACTGAGCTAAAGGGTAGAGCTGCCGCTTTCAAGGAGCGGGACTCTAACCCAGACGCTTATAAGAAATCCCGCTATGCCCTCCGACGAACCAACAAACAGGCAAAGCGCCAATACAGGACTAAGATTGAATCCTACTACACAGGCTCTGACGCTCGTCGGATGTGGCAGGGCTTGCAAACTATTATGAACTACAAAGGGAAGCCCAGCCGTGAGCTGCCCAGTGATATGAGCCTACCACACAAGCTAAATTACTTCTATGCCCGCTTCGAGGCAAGCAACACTGAAGCATGCATGAGAGCCCCAACTGTTCCGGATGACTGTGTGATCACGTCTCTGTAGCCGATGTGAGTAAAACCTTTAAACTGGTCAACATTCACAAGGCCGCACGGCCAGACGGATTACCAGGACATGTACTCAGAGCATTCGCTGACCAACTGGCAAATGTCTTCACTGAAAATTTCAACCTGTCCCTGACAGAGTCTGTAATACCTACATGTTTCAAGCAGACCACCAAGAACGCCAAGGTAACCTGCCTAAATGACTACTGACCCGTAACACTCACGTCTGTAGCCATGGAGTGCTTTGAAAGGCTGGTCATGACTCACACCAACACCATCATCCCAGAAACCCTAGATCCAGTCCAATTCACATACCGCCCCAACAGATCCACAGATGACGCAATCTCTATTGCACTCCACACTGCCCTTTATCACCTGGACAAAAGGAACACCTATGTGAGAATGCTGTTCATTGACTACAGCTCAGCGTTCAACACCCTAGTGCCCTCAAAGCTCACAACTAAGCAAGGACCCTGGGACTAAACACCTCCCTCTGCAACTGGATCCTGGACTTCCTGACGGCCGCCCCCAGGTGGAAAGGGTAGACAACAACACATCTGCCACACTGATCCTCAAAACGGGGGCCCCTCAGGGGTGCTTAGTCCTCTCCAGTATTCCCTGTTCACCCACGACTGCGTGGCCAAGTACGACTCCAACACCATCATTAAGTTTGCCGACTACACAACGGTGGTAGACCTGATCACCGACAACGATGTGACAGCCTATAGGGAGGAGGTCAGAGACCTGGCAGTGTGGTGCCAGGACAACAACCTCTCCCTCAATGTGATCAATACAAAGGAGATGATCGTGGCCTACAGGAAAAGGAGGGCAGAGAACGCCCCCATCCACATTGATGGTGCTGTTGTGGAGCAGGTCGAGAGCTTCAAGTTCCTTGGTGTCCACATCATCAACAAACTATCATGGTCCAAACACACCAAGACAGTCATGAAGAGGGCACGACAACGCCTCAGGAAACTGAAAAGATTTGGCATGGGTCCTCCGATCCTCAAAAAGTTATACCGCTGCACTATCGAGAGTATCCTGACGGGTTGCATCACCGCCTGGTATGGCAACTATTCGGTATCTGACCGCAAGGCGCTACAGAGGGTAGTGCGTATTGCCCAGTACATCACTGGGGCCAAGCTTCCTGCCATCCAGGACCTCTATACCAGGCAGTGTCAGAGAAAGGCCCTAAAAATTGTCAAAGACTCCAGCCACCCTAGTCATAGACTGTTCTCTCTGCTACTGCATGGCAAGCGGTACCGGAGCGCCAAGTCTAGGTCCAAAAGGGTCCTTAACAGCTTCTACCCCCAAGCCATAAGACTGCTGAACAATTAATCAAATGGCTACCCGGACTATTTGCATTGCTACCCCCCTTTTTATATACTGCTGCTACTCACTGTTTATGATCTATGCATAATCATTTTACCCCTAACTACATGTACATATTACCTAATTTACCTCGACTAACCTGTACTCCTGCACATTGACTCAGAACCGGTACCCCTTGTATATAGCCTCGGTATTGTTATTTATTTAATTACTTTTTTTACACTTTGGTTACATTCTAAGGCTGCATGATGCAACATTAATGATGCTCTGTTTCTAGCGCAGGCTGCACACACTTCATCTGTCTCTCATTCCTCATTCACAATTTGACAAGCACTTGATATTCTTACCCATCACCCTATTTGTAATTTAATCTGGTCTTTACATTAAGCCTATGGGTTGAATTAGTTTTGATTTAAAATAGCCCCCCAAAACATCATCCGTAGCCTGTATTTTTATGGTAAAAATTAGCTTCCCCAAACTTGAAACTCACGTGCCGTCTATGTATGCCAGGTTGTAAAGCGGATGAATGTGCTTAATTTTAAGAATTGAGCAATAAATATAGCAGCAGGAGAAAGCTGGGATCCTCTTTTAAATAGTGGCCAGTCAAAACTCTGTTTTCACATGCGATTGCGCAATGACTGGGCTTATAAGAACACGTTTCACTAGGCTCTGTAGGCTATGTGCTCTCCAACTGTGTTCCAGGAGTCCTAGGCCTATAGGCTACGTTTGGAGTTATTTGGTCACTTTAGTTGTGATACAAACCTTATCAAAACATACAGTGAGGGAAAAAAGTATTTGATCCCCTGCTGATTTTGTACGTTTGCCCACTGACAAAGAAATGATCAGTCTATAATTTTAATGGTAGGTTTATTTGAACAGTGAGAGACAGAATAACAACAAAAAAATCTAGAAAAACGCATGTCAAAAATGTTATAAATTGATTTGCATTTTAATGAGGGAAATGAGTATTTGACCCCTCTGCAAAACATGACTTAGTACTTGGTGGAAAAACCCTTGTTGGTCAGACGTTTCTTGTAGTTGGCCAGCAGGTTTGCACACATCTCAGGAGGGATTTTGTCCCACTCCTCTTTGCAGATCTTCTCCAAGTCATTAAGGTTTCGAGCCTGACGTTTGGCAACTCGAACCTTCAGCTGCCTCCACAGATTTTCTATGGGATTAAGGTCTGGAGACTGGCTAGGCCACTCCAGGACCTTAATGTGCTTCTTCTTGAGACACTCCTTTGTTGCCTTGGCCGTGTATTTTGGGTCATTGTCATGCTGGAATACCTATCCACGACCCATTTTCAATGCCCTGGCTGAGGGAAGGAGGTTCTCACTCAAGATTTGACGGTACATGGCCCTGTCCATCGTCCCTTTTGATGCGGTGAAGTTGTCCTGTCCCCTTAGCAGAAAAACACCCCCAAAGCATAATGTTTCCACCTCCATGTTTGACGGTGGGGATGGTGTTCTTGGGGTCATAGGCAGCATTCCTCCTCCTCCAAACACGGCGAGTTGAGTTGATGCCAAAGAGCTCGATTTTGGTCTCATCTGACCACAACACTTTCACCCAGTTCTCCTATGAATCATTCAGATGTTCATTGGCAAACTTCAGACGGGCCTGTGTATGTGCTTTCTTGAGCAGGGGGACCTTGCGGGCGCTGCAGGATTTCAGTCCTTCACGGCATAGTGTGTTACCAATTGTTTTCTTGGTGACTATGGTCCCAGCTGCCTTGACATCATTGACAAGATCCTCCCGTGTAGTTCTGGGCTGATTCCTCACCGTTCTCATGATCATTGCAACTCCACAAGGTGAGATCTTGCATGGAGCCCCAGGCCGAGGGAGATTGACAGTTATTTTGTGTTTCTTCCATTTGCAAATTATCGCACCAACTGTTGTCACCTTCTCACCAAGCTGCTTGGCGATGGTTTTGTAGCCCATTCCAGCCTTGTGTAGGTCTACAATCTTGTCCCTGACATCCTTGGAGAGCTCTTTGGTCTTGGCCATGGTGGAGAGTTTGGAATCTGATTGATTGATTGCTTATGTGGACAGGTGTCTTTTATACAGGTAACAAACTGAGATTAGGAGTACTCCCTTTAAGAGTGTGCTCCTAATCTCAGCTCGTTACCTTTATAAATGACACCTGGGAGCCAGAAATCTTTCTGATTGAGAGGGTGTCAAATCAATTTATAAAATTTTTTACATGTGTTTTTCTGGATTATTTTGTTGTTATTCTGTCTCTCACTGTTCAAATAAACCTACTATTAAAATTATAGACTGATCATTTATTTGTCAGTGGGCAAACGTACAAAATCAGCAGGGGATCAAATACTTTTTTCCCTCACTGTATAGGCCTATGGGCTAGGCTATATGATGTGTGCGACTATGATTTGAAAAAGTTGCAAAAAAAAGGCATGTGCTGTTTCTTGCCTTACTGCATAAACTGGGCATCATTCACAAGTGATAATATTGTCACCCATCCGACTATTCTTCATTTAATCTTGTCTTTACACATACTAAATAATATGACTTGTCATGACTTGTGATCGCCGGTGTGGCGGTAATATGGTCACCCTAACAGCCCTATTCTAGGGGCCATTTTGAGACCTTAAGGAGCATCAGGTACTGCTGGAATGTCTACCGATGGCATGTCCATATTTCACTCAAAACATTTATAAGTATTTATAAAATATATATAAAGTAAATAGCCAATACTTTAGATGAGGCCACACAAAAATGAAGAAAAAATACCTATTGATTAGTAAATGGATTATAAGGACCTATATTAACCATCTTATGAATCATTATTAAATACTTTAAAAGTTGTTCATACATTTGTGAATAACTAGGTCACTAACATTTACAAAAGTGGGCGTATGTCACGACTTCCTCCGAAGCTGCCTCCCCTCCTTGTTCGGGCAGGCTTCGGCGTTCGTCGTCACCGGCCTTCTAGCCACTGCCGCTCCATATCTCATCATTCCATTTGTTTTGTCTTGTCAATTACACACACCTGGTTCATATTCCCCTCATTAGTATGTGTTTAAGTGTTCCCTCTGCCCCCTTGTCCTTGTGGGTGATTGTTTCATGTGAGATGAGTGTAGCATGGTGGAGCTACCTGTACTTTGTATTGCCGGGGTATATTTTCCCTGTGTGCCTGTATTTGTTCCAGTGCACCTGTTTTGCGCAATGGACTGTTGACGCTATCCAGCGTAACTGTGTACTACGGAATAAACTCTGTATTCTGTGATTTACCCTCCTGCGCCTGACTCCTTCAAATCACACTCTCACAGCGTAATGATGAATACATGATGAATAAACTATTTACTAATCCATTATACATGCTTTATTATGTGGAGTTATTATGAAGTACTATCTAAACTTCTGATAAGGCAGATGACAGCGTCGCTAATTAGGTTAACTAACTAAATGTTACCTAAGTGTGAACCAAATACATGCTAAATATTCTAGTAAGAGCTGACAAATTGACAAAAACTGATAGAAAAAGACTGCTAGAAGAAATGTCAGCTACAGGAGAACTAGATCAAGTGCCCCTAAAGCGTTTAAAAGAAAACAGAAAATATTTCCAGAGAGGAGCGCATGCCTGGAGTCGTGGCACGGGTCCAGGAGCATTCAACGATGCTAGCCAGCTTTGGTGAGGCGATGGATCGGGTTCTTCAGGTCGTCCAACGCCTTGAGAGGAGAGAACCCAATCTGTCGAGACCAGCTGGGCGACCAGATCCAGCCACCCACACTCCAGCACCTAGAGGGATCCATATATCCCGACCACGGGAGTTCGACGGGACAACTGCTCTCTGCCAGGGATTCCTCCTCCAACTGGAGCTCTACTTCTCCAGCATCAGCCAAGCCCCATTGGAGTGGGAGAAGGTGTCCGCCCCCGTCTCCTGCCTCTCGGGGAAAGCCCTGGAGTGGGCAAACGCGGTCTGGAACGAAGGAGGAGCCGCGTTGGACAATTACGGGGAGTTCGCTCGCCTCTTTCGGGCTGTCTTCGATCAACCGCCCGAGGGTCGAGAGGCGAGCGAGCAGCTGGTCCACCTGAGGCAGGGGACGAGGACTGCGCAGAACTTCACCTTGGCGTTTTGGACATTAGCAGCTGGGTCCGGGTGGAACGAGCAGGACCTTATCGACCACTTCCGGTGCCATCTGCGGGAGGACGTCCGAAGGGAGCTAGCCAGCCGGGACACCATGTTGTCCTTCACGCAACTGGTGGACATGGCCATCCGTTTGGACAACCTGCTGGCGGCCAGCGGACGTCCTGGAGGGGGTCTGCCTGTTCCATCCCCGGCCGACTCGGATCACGAGCTGATGGAGCTGGGTGGAGCCACGATCCGAGAGAGCAAAGGACGACAGCGCCAGTGTCATTCTGGTGGTACGAAGGGACATTACACCGCACAATGTCATCAGCGTTCTTTTGGGTCTCGAGGCGGCAGGCAGGGCACTCTCGCATCACCCCAGGTATCAAACACCCACACTTGTTCAGAGCCCTCTGCTGCGCACTGTACCCTACCCATCTACTTTCCTGATCACATGGTAGTTCCCCAGTGTAAAGCGCTAGTCGATTCAGGCGCAGCTGGGAACTTTATGGACAGGGCATTCTCACACAGTTTAGGCATTTCATTGGTTCACCTATCCATTCCACTCTCCATCAGAGCACTTGATAGTCGACCATTAGGGTCCAGGTTTGTTAGGGAAGTTACAGCACCAGTCACCTTAATTACCCACTAGACTCATTGCGAGCAAGTCATTATTTATTTATTATTGAGTCTCCTGCTTTCCCTGTGGTATTAGGTATCCCTTGGTTAGCACTCCACAACCCCACCTTCTCATGGCCGCAGAGGGTTCTCACAGGGTGGTCACGAGAGTGTTAGGGTAGGTGTCCAGGTGTTTCCGTTGGTGCAACCACGGTGGAAAATCCAGAAAGTACATCCACCGTGCTCATTCCTTCCAGTCCTTTGTGAACGTGGTGTTTCGGGACATGCTTGGTCGCGGTGTAGTGGTCTACATCGATGACATTCTGGTGTATTCCGCTATGCGCACCGAGCATGTGTCCCTGGTTCGCAAAGTGCTGACCCGACTGTTGGAAAATGACCTTTATGCCAAGGCATAAAAGTGTCTATTTTTCCAGCAGTCCGTCTCTTTCCTCGGATACCGCATTACCACCTCAGGTGTGGAGATGGAGGGAGATCGCATTTCAGCCGTGCATAATTGGCAGACTCCAACCACGGTTAAGGAGTTGCAGCGCTTTGTTGGCTTCGCCAACTACTATCGGAGGTTTATCCGGGGCTTTGGCAAGGTCGCAGCTCCCATTACATCTCTGTTGAAGGGTGGGCCGTCCCGGCTCCGCTGGGCTGCTGAGGCTGACAGGGCTTTCAGTAACCTGAGGGGTCTGTTCACCTCAGCCCCGGTACTGGCCCACCCTGATCCATCACTACCGTTCGTAGTGGAGGTGGATGCGTCCGAGGTAGGGATAGGCGCTGTCCTGTCTCAATGCTCGGGCACGCCACCCAAGATCCACCCCTGTGCCTTCTTCACTAAGAAGCTCAGCCCGGCGGACCAGAACTACGACGTTGGTGATCGGGAGCTTTTGGCTGTTGTCCAAGCCCTGACCGTGTGGAGGCATGGGCTCGAAGGGGCGAAACACCCTTTCCTCGTCTGGACAGACCACCGTAACCTGGAGTACATCCGGGCAAAGAGGAGGCTGAATCCTCGCCAGGCCAGGTGGGCCCTATTCTTCACCCGGTTTGATTTCAAACTATCATACATCCCGGGTACGAAGAACGTGAAGGCAGACGCATTGTCACGGCTGTATGACACAGAGGAGAGGCCCAGAGACAACACCCCCATACTCCCTGCCTCCTGCATTGTGGCGCCGGTAGTATGGGCGATAGACGCGGATATAGAGCAGGTGTTACGCGCAGAGCCATCTCCACCTCAATGTCCAGCTGGGCTGCAGTACGTGCCTGCTCTTATCCGTGACCGTCTGATCTACTGGGCACACAAATCACCCTCCTCTGGTCACCCAGATATTGGTCGTACAGTGCGCTGCCTGACCGGAAAGTACTGGTGGCCTACCTTGGCTAAGGACGTGAGGGTGTATGTCTCCTCCTGCTCGTTGTGCGCCCAGAGTAAGGCACCTAGGCACCTCCCAGCGGGTAAGTTACAACCTTTACCAGTTCCACAACGACCATGGTCTCACCTGAGCATTGATTTCCTTACCGATCTTCCCCTCTCCCAAGGTAACACCACCATCCTGGTCGTTGTGGACCGCTTTTCCAAGGCCTGCCGCCTCCTTCCTCTGCCCGGTCTTTCCACGGCCCTGCAAACTGCGGAGGCCCTGTTTACACACGTCTTCCGGCACTACAGGGTACCAGAGGATATAGTGTCTGACCGGGGTCCCCAGTTCACATCCAAGGTCTGGAAGGCGTTCATGGAATGTCTGGGGGTCTCGGTCAGCCTGACCTCTGGTTTCCACTCCGAGTGTAATGGGCAGGTGGAACGGGTAAATCAGGATGTGGGTAGGTTCCTGCGGTCCTACTGCCAGGACCGGCCGGGGGAGTGGTTGGTGTTCTTGCCATGGGCCGAATATGCCCAGAACGCTCTCCGTCACTCCTCCACTAACCTAACGCCATTCCAATGTGTTTTAGGTTACAAACTGGTTCTGGCACCGTGGCTCCAGAGCCAGACCGAGGCTCCTGCAGTGGATGACTAGTTTTGTCTCGCGGAGGAGACATGGGACGCTGCCCACGTCCACCTCCAACGCGCCGTGCGTTGTCAGAAGGTCAACGCTGACCGCCACCGTAGTGAGACCCCGGTCTTCGTACCGGGTGATCGGGTCTGGCTCTCGACTCGGAATCTGCCCCTCCACTTGCCCTGCCGGAAGCTGAGCCCGCGGTTTGTGGGGCCGTTCAAAGTCCTGAGGAGAATCAACGAGGTTACCTATAGGTTATTACTCCCCCCTGCTTACCGTATTAACCCCTCGTTTAATGTCTCTCTCCTCAGGCCGGTGGTGGCTGGTCCACTCCAGGAATCTGAGGTGCGGGAGGTCCCTCCGCCTCCTCTGGACATCTCGGGGGCCCCGGCGTACTCCATCCGTTCCATCCTGGATTCGAGGTGTCGGGTGGGGGGCCTTCAGTACCTCGTGGAGTGGGAGGGGTACGGTCCAGAGGAATGGTGCTGGGTCCCGGTGAGGGATATCCTCGATCCCTCCCTGTTGCGGGATTTCCACCGTCGCCATCCGGTTCGCCCTGCTCTGCGTCCTCCTGGCCGTCCCCGAGGCTGGGGTCGGCGTGCTGCTGGAGCTGCGCGTCAAGGGGGGTACTGTCACGACTTCCTCTGAAGCTGCCTCCCCTCCTTGTTCGGGCAGGCTTCGGCGTTCGTCGTCACCGGCCTTCTAGCCACTGCCACTCCACATCTCATCATTCCATTTGTCTTGTCTTGTCAATTACACACACCTGGTTCATATTCATTTTTACATTTTAGTCATTTAGCAGACGCTCTTATCCAGAGCGACTTACAGTTAGTGAGTGCATACCTTATTTTAATTTTTTTCATAGAGGCCCCCCGTGGGACCCCTCATTAGTATGTGTTTAAGTGTTCCCTCTGCCCCCTTGTCCTTGTGGGTGATTGTTTCATGTGAGATGAGTGTAGCTCGGTGGAGCTACCTGTACTTTGTATTGCCGGGGTATATTTTCCCTGTGTGCCTGTATTTGTTCCAGTGCGCCTGTTTTGCGCAATGGACTGTTGACGCTGTCCAGCGTAACTGTGTACTACGGAATAAACTCTGTATTCTGTAATTTACCCTCCTGCGCCTGACTCCTTCAAATCACACTCTCACAGCGTAATGATGAATACATGATGAATAAACTATTTACTAATCCATTATAAATGCTTTATTATGTGGAGTTATTATGGTGCTATATAACTTCTGATAAGGCAGATGACAGCGTCGCTAATTAGGTTAACTAACTAAATGTTACCTAAGTGTGAAAAACATGTAACTTCATGCCAAATACATGCTAAATATACTAGTAAGAGCTGACAAATTGAGAAAAGACTGCTAGAAGAAATGTCAGCTACAGGAGAACTAGATCAAGTGCCCCTAAAACGTTTCAAAGAAAACAAATAATATTTCCACCCAGGTCTGACTCGATCTAACCTCCCCTGTTTGTGAGTCACAATATTACTCTTCACAACAAACGATAACCAGAACAGATAGCTCACAATATATCACTCTCCAATCCAGTCAGAGGGATAAAGATAGAGCAGCAGACCAGTCTTAGTATAGTATAGTCTCTAGATAGAATCCAAAAGCATGCTTCTACCCTGTCCAAGCAGTCCAGGAAACAATATTTTATTCTGTCTTCGATCCAAGAATAGCAATATTACCCAATATAACTCAATCTGCAGTAACATCAGACAATGCAGTGTGTGTGTTCTCCCTGACTCACAAAAGCAGTATGCATCACCCTACATAACAACCTATACAGTGGGGGAAAAAGTATTTAGTCAGCCACCAATTGTGCAAGTTCTCCCACTTAAAAAGATGAGAGAGGCCTGTAATTTTCATCATAGGTACACGTCAACTATGACAGACAAAATGAGGAAAAAAAATCCAGAAAATCACATTGTAGGATTTTTTATGAATTTATTTGCAAATTATGGTGGAAAATAAGTATTTGGTCAATAACAAAAGTTTCTCAATACTTTGTTATATACCCTTTGTTGGCAATGACACAGGTCAAACGTTTTCTGTAAGTCTTCACAAGGTTTTCACACACTGTTGCTGGTATTTTGGCCCATTCCTCCATGCAGATCTCCTCTAGAGCAGTGATGTTTTGGGGCTGTCGCTGGGCAACACGGACTTTCAACTCCCTCCAAAGATTTTCTATAGGGTTGAGATCTGGAGACTGGCTAGGCCACTCCAGGACCTTGAAATGCTTCTTACGAAGCCACTCCTTCGTTGCCCGGGCGGTGTGTTTGGGATCATTGTCATGCTGAAAGATCCAGCCACGTTTCATCTTCAATGCCCTTGCTGATGGAAGGAAGTTTTCACTCAAAATCTCACGATACATGGCCCCATTCATTCTTTCCTTTACACGGATCAGTTGTCCTGGTCCCTTTGCAGAAAAACAGCCCCAAAGCATGATGTTTCCACCCCCATGCTTCACAGTAGGTATGGTGTTCTTTGGATGCAACTCAGCATTCTTTGTCCTCCAAACACGACGAGTTGAGTTTTTACCAAAAGTTCTATTTTGGTTTCATCTGACCATATGACATTCTCCCAATCCTCTTCTGGATCATCCAAATGCACTCTAGCAAACTTCAGACGGGCCTGGACATGTACTGGCTTAAGCAGGGGGACACGTCTTGCACTGCAGGATTTGAGTCCCTGGCGGCGTAGTGTGTTACTGATGGTAGGCTTTGTTACTTTGGTCCCAGCTCTCTGCAGGTCATTCACTAGGTCCCCCCGTGTGGTTCTGGGATTTTTGCTCACCGTTCTTGTGATCATTTTGACCCCACGGGGGTGAGATCTTGCGTGGAGCCCCAGATCGAGGGAGATTATCAGTGGTCTTGTATGTCTTCCATTTCCTAATAATTGCTCCCACAGTTGATTTCTTCAAACCAAGCTGCTTACCTATTGCAGATTCAGTCTTCCCAGCCTGTTGCAGGTCTACAATTTTGTTTCTGGTGTCCTTTGACAGCTCTTTGGTCTTGGCCATAGTGGAGTTTGGAGTGTGACTGTTTGAGGTTGTGGACAGGTTTATTTTATACTGATAACAAGTTCAAACAGGTGCCATTAATACAGGTAACGAGTGGAGGACATAGGAGCCTCTTAAAGAAGAAGTTACAGGTCTGTGAGAGCCAGAAATCTTGCTTGTTTGTAGGTGACCAAATACTTATTTTCCACCATAATTTGCAAATAAATTCATAGAAAATCCTACAATGTGATATTCTGGAAAACATTTTCTCAATTTGTCTGTCATAGTTGACGTGTACCTATGATGAAAATTACAGGCCTCTCTCATCTTTTTAAGTGGGAGAACTTGCACAATTGGTGGCTGACTAAATACTTTTTTTCCCCACTGTACATAGGCCACACAATATTGTTTTCCGCTACCTCAAGCCATCTTTACACAGGCCACAAGATATTGTATTTCCCTGGTTGAAGCAATCTATAGATGGACCAATGGTATTGTGTTACCTGGAATAAGCAATCTATACAGGAGATAGATGAATGGTATTGTATTTCAGTGGTAAGAGTAATAATGACCAGCCATTATTGTGTTCTCTCATTCCAGGCCTTAGTTAGTATACGCATGTATTAGTACTTTTGCAACTGTGTCCCCTTTCTTCCCACCAAACATACCCCAACCTCACCCCCAAAACACATACACACAGCCATACCTTGTCGATGCTGTTGAGGTGTGTGTGGTCAGTCTTGACAGTAGCGTCCAGTCCGTCCAAGTCAGTGACCCCGCGGTTAAACTCCTCGACCGTACTGTCCGGTAACGGTAAAGGAGCCTCTTCCGCATCAATGTCTGTCTCCACAGCAACCACCAACTTCTCCGCTCCTGTTAACTCCCGGGCTGAGAGAACAAACACAGCAACACATTGTCAAGGAAACACCTAATCACTATGCCATGTTAAATAGTTGCCATAGAAGGAGGGCCAATGGAGTAATATACCTTGTTGTTAGAAAGAAAGTTGCTACACCAAAAGATGAGGGAGGAGAAAAGAAGAGAAGTGGCAGGCTGGGATGTGCTTCATTAAGGTGTTCTCCTGTTCTCCCTGCTCTGACAATTAACTCTCCAGATAAGCCCACTAGCGGGGCTCAGAGACTCCTGTGGTTTATACAGTTGAAGTCGGAAGTTTACATACACTTAGGTTGGAGTCATTAAAACTCGTTTTTCAACCACTCCACACATTTCTTGTTAAAGTTAAAGTCTTGTTATCCTCCCAAGTGGCGCAGTGGTCTAAGGCACTGCATCACAGTGCTAGCTGTGCCACTAGAGATCCTGGTTCGAATCCAGGCTCTGTCGTAGCCAGCCGCGACCGGGAGACCCATGGGGCGGCGCACAATTGGCCCAGTTCAGTTGGTAGAGCATGGCGTTTGCAACGCCAGGGTTGTGGGTTCGATTCCCACGGGGGGCCAGTATGAAAAATAAAAAAATAATGTATGCACTCACTAACTGTAAGTCGCTCTGGATAAGAGCGTCTGCTAAATGACTGTAATGTAAATGTTAACAAACTATAGTTCTGGCAAGTCGGTTAGGACATCTACTTTGTGCATGACACAAGTAATTTTTCCAACAATTGTTTACAGAAAGATTATTTCACTTATAAATCACTGTATCACAATTCCAGTGGGTCAGAAGTTTACATATACTAAGTTGAAGGTGCCTTTAAACAGCTTGGAAAATTCCAGAAAATGATGTCATAACTTTAGAAGCTTCTGATAGGCTAATTGACATAATTTGAGTCAATTGTGGATGTATTTCAAGGTCTACCTTCAAACTCAGTGCCTCTTTGCTTGACATCATGGGAAAATCAAAAGAAATCAGACCTCAGAAAAATTATTGTAGACCTCCACAAGTCTAGTTCATCCTTGGGAGCAATTTCCAATCGCCTGAAGGTACCACGTTCCTCTGTACAAACAATAGTACGCAAGTATAAACACCATGGGACCACGCAGCCGTCATTCCGCTCAGGAAGGAGACGTGTTCTGTTTCCTAGAGATTAACGTACTTTGGTGCGAAAAGTGCAAATCAATCCCAGAACAACAGCAAAGGACCTTGTGAAGATGCTGGAGGAAACAGGTACAAAAGTATCTATATCCACAGTAAAACGAGTCCTATATCGACATAACCTGAAAGAAAGAAGCCACTGCTCCAAAACCGCCATAAAAAAGCCAGACTACGGTTAGCAACTGCACATGGGGACAAAGATCGTACTTTTTTGAGAAATGTGCTCTGGTCTGATGAAACAAAAATTGAACTGTTTGGCCATAATGACCATGGTTATGTTTGGAGGAAAAAGGGGGTTCCTTGCAAGCCGAAGAACACCATCCCAACCGTGAAGCACGGGGGTGGCAGCATCATGCTATGGGTGTCACGACTTCCGCCGAGGCTGCCCCCCCTCCTGGTTCGGGCAGGCTTCGGCGTTCATCGTCACCAGAGTACTAGCTACTGCCGATCCCATTCTCATCACTCCACTTGTCATGTCTTGTCAATCACACACACCTGGTGCTCATTCCCCTAATTAGTATGTGTATAAGTGTTCCCTCTGTTCCCCTTGTCTTTGTGAGTGATTGTTTGTTGTGAGAGCGTGTAGTTCGGTTGAGCTACTATTCACTGTGTTTATGCCAAGGTGGATGTTTTCCCTTGTAATAGTTTCGTTTGATGCTTGGGGCGTTTGATTTATGTAAATGGATAAACTCTGGACTACGGTATTTTACCTCCTGCGCCTGACTCCTTCATTCACACCTCGTCACAATGGGGTGCTTTGCTGCAGGAGGGACTGGTACACTTCACAAAATAGATGGCATCATGAGGAAGGAAAATTATGTGGATATATTGAAGCAACATCTCAAGACATCAGTCAGGAAGTTAAAGCTTGGTCGCAAATGGGTCTTCCAAATGGACAATGACCCCAAGCATACTTCCACAGTTGTGGCAAAATGGCTTAAGGACAACAAAGCCAAGGTATTGGAGTGGCCATCACAAAGCCCTGACCTCAATCCTATAGAAAATGTGTGGGCAGAACTGAAAAAGCATGTGTGAGCAAGGAGGCCTACAAACCTGACTCAGTTACACCAGCTCTGTCAGGAGGAATGGGCCAAAATTCACCCAACTTATTGTGGGAAGCTTGTGGAAGGCTACCCGAAACGTTTGACCCAAGTTAAACAATTTAAAGGCAATGCGACCAAATACTAATTGAGTGTATGTAAACTTCTGACCCACTGGGAATGTGATTAAATAAATAAAAGCTGAAATAAATCATTCTCTCTACTATTATTCTGACATTTCACATTCTTAAAATAAAGTGGTGATCCTAACTGACCTAAGACAGAGAATTTGGTACTTGCAGGCCAGACCGTTAACCATTTGTTTAGGATACAACTTGTTCAGTCATGTTACCTCATTTGCTAGCTATAGCTAACAACCTGGGGCGGGTTTAGCAGGACGCAACGTTTTGGAACATTCAGATAGACAAATGCTATATAGAACAAACACTCTCTGACATGTTGAATAAGGAATAACGTCAGTTCTATTCATGGAATCAAATCAAATGTTATTTGTCACATGCTTCGTAAACAACAATGCAGAGAGAAAAATAATAGAACAAATTAAAATAACACAAGGAATAATATCTGCAAAGTTCGAGAACGTTTTGCAACTGAACGTGGCCCTGGTATCATTACCAGTAGCCTATATGCAAACATTTGGTGTCACAGAAAGAAAGGAAAAGGGATAGCAAACAATTTATTGACTCAATTCCTCTTGCCTGTACTAGGGCTGTTGCGGTAACCATATTACTGCCAAAACCGCAGTAAAATTCCACGTGACCGTTGAGTCACGGAAATCTTCTCTTATGCACTCTGGTCTTGCGTTGGTAGTACCCGTCACTAATGGCCTGGTACTCAGGGCTCTATTGTCCCTATAACCACTCTGACATCAATGCAAATGCAATCTAAAATCACATCAAACACTTATCATCAAAACAGTATGTGCTTTTAAAACTCAACTCACTGTGATTGATCAATTTGAAGAAAGAAGTTCAGGTTGAAACTGAGTGGAAAACATGGTCTTTGTTTCAAAGCCTAGCACAATGAAATGGACAGCGCTTTCTAAGGTGATGATTAATTTAATAATTTAGCCTACACTGTCCCACAAAATCATCCTGTTGTCCCACATTTGGGTATTTTAAATTTGGTCACCCTACCGGCATGAGTGAGAAAAACGAACCTGTGGGAAAGTGGCCTCCATCAGCTATTCTAGTTCATACGATGACATGTCTTTTTTCCCCTGCCCATGTTCCTGCCCATTTGATAATGGGCTATTCTAAATATAAACAAATGTTACATATTAGTAAAGACAAGATTAAATTGAGAATAGTCTGATGGGTGAAAATATTATCACTTGATGAGGGAACAGTGTGTGCAGCCTGAGGCAAGGAACTGAGGGGAAGCTTTTTTTGTGACTTTCTCAAATCATCAATAGCCTATAGTCGCATCATGCAGCCCATATATGTTCTGATTTCTAAGACATTCTAAGGTTTGTGCCATTCACAACTAAAGTTGCCAAATAACTCTAAATCTAGTGTATAGGACCTGTTTCAAATGATCACTTTTATGCTCAACATAGCCACTTCATATGCGAGTGCACTTGCTCTGGAATGGGAAAAATATCCTTTATATTTTATTCAGCTAAGTTCAATTATATTATTCTTACTATAAAATCATTTAAAATAATGGCATGGGACTTACAGTGGGGAGAACAAGTATTTGATACACCGCCGATTTTGTAAGTTTTCCTACTTACAAAGCATGTAGAGGTCTGTAATTTTTTATCATAGGTACACTTCAACTGTGAGAGACGGAATCTAAATCAAAAATCCAGAAAATCACATTGTATGATTTTTAAGTAATTAACTTGCATTTTATTGCATGACATAAGTATTTGATCACCTACCAACCAGTAAGAATTCCGGCTCTCACAGACCTGTTAGTTTTTCTTTAAGAAGCCCTCCTGTTCTCCACTCATTACCTGTATTAACTGCACCTGTTTGAACTCGTTACCTGTATAAAAGACACCTGTCAACACACTCAATCAAACAGACTCCAACCTCTCCACAATGGCCAAGACCAGAGAGCTGTTTAAGGACGTCAGGGATAAAATTGTAGACCTGCACAAGGCTGGGATGGGCTACAGGACAATAGGCAAGCAGCTTGGTGAGAAGGCAACAACTGTTGGCGCAATTATTAGAAAATGGAAGAAGTTCAAGATGACGGTCAATCACCCTCGGTCTGGGGCTCCATGCAAGATCTCACCTCGTGGGGCATCAATGATCATGAGGAAGGTGAGGGATCAGCCCAGAACTACACGGCAGGACCTGGTCAATGACCTGAAGAGAGCTGGGACCACAGTCTCAAAGAAAACCATTAGTAACACACTACGCCGTCATGGATTAAAATCCTGCAGCGCATGCAAGGTCCCCCTGCTCAAGCCAGCGCATGTCCAGGCCCGTCTGAAGTTTGCCAATGACCATCTGGATGATCCAGAGGAGGAATGGGAGAAGGTCATGTGGTCTGATGAGACAAAAATAGAGCTTTTGGTCTAAACTCCACTCGCCGTGTTTGGAGGAAGAAGAAGGATGAGTACAACCCCCAAGAACACCATCCCAACCGTGAAGCATGGAGGTGGAAACATCATTCTTTGGGGATGCTTTTCTGCAAAGGGGACAGGACGACTGCACCGTATTGAGGGGAGGATGGATGGGGCCATGTATCGCGAGATCTTGGCCAACAACCTCCTTCCCTCAGTAAGAGCATTGAAGATGGGTTGTGGTTGGGTCTTCCAGCATGACAACGACCCAAAACACACAGCCAGGGCAACTAAGGAGTGGCTCCGTAAGAAGCATCTCAAGGTCCTGGAGTGGCCTAGCCAGTCTCCAGACCTGAACCCAATAGAAAATCTTTGGAGGGAGCTGAAAGTCTGTATTGCCCAGCGACAGCCCCGAAACCTGAAGGATGTGGAGAAGGTCTGTGTGGAGGAGTGGGCCAAAATACCTGCTGCAGTGTGTGCAAACCTGGTCAAGACCTACAGGAAACGTATGTTCTCTGTAATTGCAAACACAGGTTTCTTTACCAAATATTAAGTTCTGCTTTTCTGATGTATCAAATACTTATGTCATGCAATAAAATGCTAATTAATTACTTAAAAATCATACAATGTGATTTTCTGGATTTTTGTTTTAGATTCCGTCTCTCACAGTTGAAGTGTACCTATGATACAAATTACAGACCTCTACATGCTTTGTAAGTAGGAAAACCTGCAAAATCGGCAGTGTATCAAATACTTGTTCTCCCCACTGTATAAGCATATCTTGTCTGCTAAATGAACAAGCCTACTGCCTATGGCATGGCGCATAGCCAGATAACATACAGTACATTAGGTCGATTCATATTCTGTTTTTCTGAAATAAATTTTCTTCATATCATAATGTTTCTTTAGACCTGCCAAAAATAAATAATGGATTTACTGTGATGGTGTATATTAAAATTATTTATTAGACTTTTTTAAATGTAGATGTCCAAAGGCGTGCATCAGCAGCTTGAATGTGTGGAGGCCTGGAGAAGATAAATGTGTTTATGTTAATTAACGGTCAATTACCGTGAGTCTTTTGCAGAAAATTTCATAACCACCACATCCCTAGCCTGTACACTATATCTGACTGGGTAAATCACTTCATTTTGAGTTAATGTGGATCCAGTGACTCAGACTTACTGGGACTCAAACTTCACAAAATGTTTGACTCGGACTCGCTCTCTCTCTCTCTCTCTCTCTCTCTCTTTCTCCCTCTCTCTCTACCTCTCTCTACCTCTCTCTCTCTCTACCTCTCTCTCTCTTTCCCTCTCTGTCTCTGTCTCTGTGTGTGTGTCTCGCTCTGCATGTGTGTCTGTTTGTTTTGTATGTAATGTGCAATATCTATGTAGGCTGAATTAGGAATTTACACGGACAGATCATTCTTATATATGTTTGTCACATTTCTGCTGTTGGGAAGAGAATAGTTATGTTATGCAGAAAAATATGTTGGTAGGACAAGGGTAAGTATGTTTGTGCACATGGAAGTCAGTGATTTATGTTTACTATTAGGTTAATGAGACAATATAAATGTGATGTGACTAAAATGTGACTAAAATGAAAGGGCATTTAAGTTGACTAAAATGTCCCACTGTTTGTCATTTTGACAATAACTTATTATTGAAATGACAAGAAATGTGACTAAGACTAGACTATATCTAAAAAAGTGTGTCAAAATTAACATTGGTGTGTGTAGGAGTGTGGCGCGTGGGTGCTGTGGGATCATCTGCATATGAAAGGGCCCTGTAGTTACTGGAGCCAGAGTCATCCCACCACTGTTCTGTTCTGTTCCACAGCCACAGTCTCTCTATTAGACTGACTCATCTGTGATGCAATCCTCTCAAATGGCATCTAACACTCAATCATGAGTGTGATAGTGTGTGTGATTTTGTGTGTGTGTTTGTCTGTATGCACCTGAGAGTGTGGACTTCTCGTTGCAGGTCTTGTCGCTGTCTGCGTCCTCCTGTCCATCTGCGTTCTGGTGTGTGTGTTGCAAGCTGAGTTTGTGACACACCTCGAATGCCTGGCCCACCGTCCGCACGACACGCATGGCCTGGGACTGGAGAGAGGAGAAGGAGTTGAGAGAGATAGAGAACATATGACATTATAAAATCCATGTACACAAACAACAAGTGTGCAGTTAAAATTGGCAAAAAACACTCAAAAGTATTTCCACAGGTCCGTGGGGTGAGACAGGGATGCAGCTTGAGCCCCACTCTCTTCAACATATACAGTGCCAGTCAAAGGTTTGGACACACCTACTCATTCAAGGGTTTTTCTTTATTTTTACTATTTTCTACATTGTAGAATAATAGTGAAGACATCAACACTATGAAATAACATAAATGGAATCATGTAGTAACCAAAAAAGTGTTAAACAAATCAAAATATATTTCATATTTGAGATTCTTCAAATAGCCACCCTTTGCCTTAATGACAGCTTTGCAAACTCTTGGCATGCTCTCAATCAGCATCACCTGGAATGCTTTTCCAACAGTCTTGAAGGAGTTCCCACATATGCTGAGCACTTGTTGGCTGCTTTTCCTTCACTCTGCCGTCCGACTCATCACAGACCATCTCAATTGGTTTGAGGTCAAGGGATTGTGGAGGCCAGGTCATCTGATGCAACACTCCATCACTCTCCTTCTTGGTAAAATAGCTCTTACACAGCCTGGATGTGTGTTGGGTCAATGTCCTGTTGAAAAACAAATGATAGTCCCAACAAAACCAAACCAGATGGGATGGCGTATTGCTGCAGAATGCTGTGGGAGGCATGCTGGTTAAGTGTGCCTTGAGATTCTAAATAAATCACAGACAGTGTCACCAGCAAAGCACCCCCACACCATAACACCTCCTCCTCCATGCTTCACTGTGGGAACTACACATGCGGAGATCAGCCGTTCACCCATAACTAAAAATCTCCAATTTGGAATCCAGACCAAAGGAAGAATTTCCACCGGTCTAATGTCCATTGCTCGTGTTTATTGGCCCAAGCAGGTCCCTTATTTTTATTGGTGTCCTTTAGTAGTGGTTTCTTTGCAGCAATTTGACCATGAAGGCCTGATTCACACAGTCCCCTTTGAACAGTTGATGTTGAGATGTGGCTGTGACTTGAACTCTGTGAAGCATTTATTTGGGCTACAATTTTTGAGGCTGATAACTCTAAGGAACTTATCCTCTGCAGCAGAGGTAACTCTGGGTCTTCCATTCATGTGGCGGTCCTCATGAGAGCCAGTTTCATCATAGAGCTTGATGGTTTTTGTGACTGCACTTGAAGAAACGTTCAAAGTTCCTGAAATGTTCCGTATTGACTGACCTTCATGTCTTAAAGTAATGATGGACTGTCGTTTCTCTTTGCTTATTTGAGCTGTTCTTGCCATAATATGAACTTGGTCGTTTACTAAATAGGGCTATCTTCTGTAATCCCCCCTACCTTGTCACAACACAACTGATTGGCTCACACGCATTAAGAAGGAAAGAAATTCCACAAATTAACTTTTAAGAAGGAACACATGTTAATTGAAATGCATTCCAGGTTACTACATCATGAAGCTGGTTGAGAGAATGCCAAGAGTGTGCAAAGCTGTCATCAAGGCAAAGGGTGGCTATTTGAAGAATCTCATATATAAAATATATTTTGATTTGTTTAACACTTTTTTGGTTACTACATGATTCTATATGTGTTATTTCATAGTTTTGATGTCTTCACTATTATTCTACAATGTAAAAATAAAGAAAAACCCTTGAATGAGTAGGTGTGTCCAAACTTTTGACTGGTAGTGTATATCAACGAATTGGCGAGGGCACTAGAACAGTCTGCAGCACCCGGCCTCACCCTACTAGAATCTGAAGTCAAATGTCTACTGTTTGCTGATGATCTGGTGCTTCTGTCCCCAACCAAGGAGGGCCTACAAGCAGCACCTAGATCTTCTGCACAGATTCTGTCAGGTCTGGACCCTGAAAGTAAATCTTACTAAGACAAAAATAATGGTGTTCCAAAAAAGGTCCAGTTGCCAGGACCACAAATACAAATTCAATCTAGACACCGTTGTCCTAGAGCACACAAAAAACTAAACCTACCACGGCCTAAACATCAGCACCACAGGTAACTTCCACAAAGTTGTGAATGATCTGAGAGACAAGGCAAGAAGGACCTTCTACGCCATCAAAAGGAACATAAAATTCGACATCCAAATTAGGATCTGACAAAAAATACTTGAATCAGTTATAGAACCCATTGCCCTTTATGGTTGTGAGGTCTGGGGTCCGCTCACCAACCAAGAATTCACTAAATGGGACAAACACCAAATTGAGACTGCATGCAGAATTCTGCAAAAACATCCTCCGTGTACAACTTAAAACACCAAATAATGCATGCAGAGCAGAATTAGGCAGATACCCGCTAATTATCAAAATCCAGAAAAGAGCCGTTAAATTCTACAACCACCTAAAAGGAAGCAATTCCCAAACCTTCCATAACAAAGCCATCACCTACAGAGAGATTAACCTAGAGAAGATTCCCTTAAGCAAGCTGGTCCTGGGGCACTGTTCACAAACACAAATAGACCCACAGATACCCAGGATAGCAACACAATTAGACCCAACCAAATCATGAGAAACCAAAAAGATAATTACTTGACACATTGGAAAGAATTTACAAAAAACTGAGCAAAATGGAATGCTATTTTGCCCTGAACAGAGAGTACACAGTGGCAGAATACCTGACCACTGTGACTGACCCAAAATTAAAGAAAGCTTTGACTATGTACAGACTCAGTGAGCATAGCCTTGGTATTGAGAGAGGCCGCCGTATGCAGACCTGGCTCTCAAGAAAGACAGGCTATGTGCACACTGCCCACAAAATGAGGTGGAAACTGAGCTGTACTTCCTAACCTTGACAAAGAGAGAGTTGGTCTTCGATGAGCTACTGTGGTGACTTCTCTCTATCTTTTAATGAAAGATACTGTACTCGACCCAGAGAAAGAGAGATAGAGAGCATGAAAGTGAGAGAAAGGTGAAAGAAATGAATAGCATTCCTCATATTCTCCAGATGCTTTCAAAATAGTTGGAGAAGGACTGGGGGAAAAATAATGAGAGGTTATCGGAGAGCAGCCTTTATCACACCACAATCTGAATGACTGGAGAGAATGAGAGGGTGTGTGTGGTTGTGTGTGTGTGTAGCCTGACTGTAAAGACTTAGCTCTCTTTTCAGGCCGAGCAGAGAGAGAGAGTACATTTCCATTCATACAACGCCTTGCGCACACACACACGCACACACGCACACACACACAAACACACATTCCTCGTCAGACACACACAGTTCTATTCACACAGCCTTGTCCCAGGATTAAATCCACCATGTATAATCAATTGCGAGAGCAGCACTAGCATTGTTACTATCGTTAGCCTTTTTAGATAAAGCCTAGATAAAGGACCAGCATTGGAACAGCACCTTGATGTTAAAGTGTGATAATGACTCTCGCTTTCTTTTTAACTCAAGGTGTTTCCCTCCAATTCAGCCTGTCAATTAACAGCCATTATGGCTCAACAGTTGTCCAGAAAGTCATTAACACAGACAGGGCTGGGGTGCAACTGTGACTGTTCTACACAATAACAACGGGAAGGACTGAGGAAAAGGCATTACATCTAGTGTTCCATGGGTCTTTGAGGATGAATTATTAAGTCATAGCTCACATAATTTATTTGGAACTTAAACAGATTAATGAGTATTTGCATGGTCAAATAGAATCTGTGTTGGCCAACCACTGGGTCAGTCTCCTGGGTTATGCCACTTCGCCCATGCCAGCGCACTGTGTCTGAGATTGGCAGAGAGAGTGGCAACTGGCAATGGATGGGAGGGATCTCTCACTCACTCACCCACACACACACACACACACACACACGGCAGTCTCGCCTTGGTCCAGGCCTCTGGTCTCTAATGGGTTCTCCCTGTAGGTCTCCTCCTCAATTAACTCTCTGTGATGGAGGAAGCCTCGTTAATTACAGTGTGATGGAGACACAGCCATTAATTACACTGCTTTAAAGTGTCTACAGGAGGACAGATAGAGAGGAGGGAGGGTGGAGGAATGGAGGAAGAGAGGGAGGGAGAATTACAGAAAAAGGAAAAGGGATAGGGAGGAAAGGTGGAGAGGGAGAGTGTCTGTGTAAAACAGATGGAAATTTACGCTCTCAATGGTTCTACCATGCTGTTTGACTTGTGGTGTGTGGCTTTGTTCATTGTATATCTGTGAATTCCTTTAAGAGACAAATAACTTTAACTTCAGCTTGAAACCAAAAGTACTCCCTATTCGCTCTGTCTCTCTGTCACACACATAATGGTTCTATGACTCGTGACAGCATTGCGATTAGTGTGGTTGGGTAGAGGTATGTAGTGTGAGTGTACTGGGAGGTTTTAATATGGCAGGATGCTGTTTAATACGTGCAGGTCGTGTTGAGGTAGAATACAGTACAGCCATGGGCCTGTAGCAATCTATTACTGACACACTCCAATGCACATTGCTTTGTGTCTGTCCATGCTAGTGACTGTAGATTAGAACACACACTTTCACTCTCTCCCTCTCTTACACAAGCACGCAGGCAGGCAGGCAGGCAGGCAGGCAGGCAGGCATGTGCGCACACACACACACACACACACACACACACCTACACACCTACACACGCACGCTCAGGAAAAGTTATTTACATCTCAATGGCCTTGGGCCAGAGCTGCCCATGCGAATGTCAGTGTATTTCACTCCCCGCTCTCCCAGGACTAAGGCTTTGAGGTTGAGTGTGTGTGTGTGTGTGTGTGTGTGTGTGTGTGTGTGTGTGTGTGTGTGTGTGTGTGTGTGTGTGTGTGTGTGTGTGTGTGTGTGTGTGTGTGTGTGTGTGTGTGGCACAGTTGATAGGGGGAGGAAGCGCGTGTGTGTGTGAGAGGGCTGTACAGGGCTGCACTCACACCACTGCCCCATGGACCTCCAAGATATGCTCCACCCACCATATAACAGACGCCGCACTACCCGCCTATGCACAGCCATGCCAGACCATGCTCTCACCCTCCTAGTCACCAGAACACGCTCCTTGGACAGAAGCTTCCTACAAACTACTGTCCATATATGGAATAGACTTCCAGAGCACGTTATCAGTGACATCACAGTGGTCTTCAAGCCTTCAAATGCCGAGTGCATGAACACCTCCTGACCACCCCACCCCCACTGACCTGCAGTGAACCATATGACTGGGCGACTGGATTTTACTTTATATCTGATTTGGCTATTGTTCACAATTGCAACCAATAATTATTATTTCTTAAATAAAGAGACAGAGAGAAAGAGGGAGTGTGAATGTGTGAATTCCTTTGCTTACATTTAGCAAACATGACTGGACATGGCTCAGTAATGTCAATGGGACTGTGGATAACATTATCATGCAAGAGAGGAAAGAGAGAGAGTAAAAAGAGATAAAGTGTCTGTCTCACCTTCTTCTTGGACTTGAAGACGTTACAGCGGAAGACGTTACTCTGTCCGTCTCTGGCGATGTAGCTGAAGATCTTCAGGTCCTGGGAGTCATGAGATACATAGAAGATCCTATAGGACAGAAACAGAGGAAATAGGTACACAACCAAAAGTTACCATAGAGCTGAACCCTAACTTATAATCTGTTTGTGTAACTCAACCTCTCATGTAAATCTCCCATTTACATCTATCACAAACTAGCTATCAAAGTTTTTACAGAATAACTAGAGTGCCAAACAAGTGTAATGTAATTGTGTTGTATTGAGACTGGAGGCTGCTTACATCATGACATTTCCACTATATATACAAAAGTATGTGGACACCCCTTTCAGATTAGTGGAACCCTGCTATTTCAGCCATATCTGTTGCTGACAGGTGTATAAAATTGAGCACACAGCCATGCAATCTCCACAGACAAACATTGGCAGTAGAATGGCCTTACTGAAGAGCTCAGTGACTTTCAATGTGGCACCATCATAGGATGCCACCTTTCCAGCAAGTCAGTTCATCAAATTTCTGCCCTGCTAGAGCTGCCCCGGTCAACTGTAAGTGCTGTTATTGTGAAGTGGAAATGTCTAGGAGCAACAACGGCTCAGCCGCGAAGTGGTAGGCCACACATCTCACAGAACAGGATTGCAGAGTGCTGAAGCGCGTAGCGCGTAAAAATCGTATGTCCTCTGTTGCAACACTCACTACCTCTGAAGTGGAGAATCATGCTTTACCATCTGGCAGTCCGACGGACTAATCTGGGTTTGGCGGATGCCAGGAGAACGCTACCTGCCCCAATGAATAGTGCCAACTGTAAAGTTTGGTGGAGGAGGAATAATGGTCTGAGGCTGTTTTTCATGGTTCGGGCTAGGCTCCTTAGTTCCAGTGAAGGGAAATCTTAACCCTACAGCATACAATGACATTCTAGACGATTCTGTGCTTCCAACTTTGTGGAAGGGCCTTTCCTGTTTCAGCATGACAATGCCCACGTGCACAACGCGAGGTCCATACAGCAATAGTTTGTCGAGATCGGTCTGGAAGAAATTCACTGACATGCACAGAGCCCTGACCTCAACCCCGTCGAACACCTTTGGGATGAATTGGTACGCCGATTGCGAGCCAGGCCTAATCGCCCAACATCAGGGCCTGACCTCACTAATGCTCTTGTGGCTGAATGGAAGCAAGTCCCCGTAACAATGTTCCAACATCTAGTGGAAAGCCTTCCCAGAAGAGTGGAGACTGTTATAGCAGCAAAGGGAGGACCAACTCCATATTAATGCCCATGATTTTGGAATGAGATGTTCGATGAGCAGGTGTCCACATACTTTTGGTCATGTAGTGTATCAGTCTTCAACAACGACAGCCTAGTCAAACAGTCCCGGTTTCTCCGCTTTTTTCCCTAATTGCTCTTTAAATGCTTAACGTCAATGAGCCGAGGTAGAAAACGTCACACACACATTATCACACACGAACACACACACACAAACACACATACACCCCTTCCAGACAAATCAGAGGACAGCTCCCGCGGTGAGAGAAACTAAACACAACCTTTCAGAACTGTGTGTGTCATGCCAGGGGCCTAGCTGATGTCTCCTAACTTCTTGGTGGCTCCAGTTTGTTATTTCCTTGCCTACACTACACTATGCCTCGCCATTCCCACAGTGATGTAGGTCCCTGGTGTGGTGATTAGCACAGAGAGTGTAACAAAGACCGGGACAGCCAAAGCTATCAGGGATGACTCACACAAACAAACAAACACACCCACACACACACACAGGCTTGGGTGGTATACCTTATATACTGTATACCGGGGTATTTGGAAATAGCCACGGGATGGTTTTTCAATACCGTTGAAACTATTTATTTGTAAATGTGAATATTTGTAGCTACTTTTTAAGTAAATACCTGCAGTCAACTTGTGCAATACGTTAGGAGATAAAGCAGATCTCGTTCTTCATTTCACCTGTTACATTATTTTTCATTATTAAGCTTACCGGTAGTCTCCAATCACATGGTGTTTGATTACAAGCACACAATGAAGAGAGAACGGAACCTTGCGAGTCACTCACTGTGGTTACAGTATGGAATTCACAACTAAATGTTTGTCAGCTAGATATCTTATAACTATTAAGTTAACTGTCTAAAATGTGCTAAATGCTCTGCAGTTTTGCATTTGGTTTGCTAGCTAACTTAGTAGTTATCTAGCTGGTTAGCTTCTTGCAAAATCAAGCTTCTCTTGGTAACAGCAGAGAATCGCCTCCTTGGATCAAGAGCCTTGCTGTCCAATATATCTATTGTGTGTGCAGCAAACTGTGAGTAGCATTTTTTTGTTACTTGTTTAAATTTATGAGCTGGGATGTCTGTCCTGCAAATAGTTTATGTCAGAGACAGTATAACATTTTCACAATTCACTCGTTAGCATTTAGCTAGCATGCGCTATGGGATTTTACATGTACTTGTTAGCATTGGTAACCTTCAGATTACAGAGGCTCAGTGGGGTTTGAACATAGCACCCCTTGTGTTCAGTGCCGGTATCATTTAATATCCTGGGATGGCACAGGGTCGATATGGTATGACAATCTAGATACCGCCCAAGCGGTATGTGGATTCTTTGTGGATTCTGATGTGTGCTTGGGTTTATTGTCTAGCTGGAAGATCCACTTGCGGCCATGCTTGTCTTGCTGGAAGATCCTCTTGCTAGAGCTCTATTTTCATGTCATCTGACCATAGCACCCAACCTGGACTCATGGGTAGACATAACATAGTAAACGTAAATCCGGGACATTCCAACTAGTATGATATGCTATGTTTACTATGTTATGTCTAGTCTATGAGACCAGGCTGTAGCACCGCCTGGAGTTTGCTAAATGGCATTTGAACTTGGATTGGAACCGGTGCTATGGTCAGCAAGACAATAACTTCAAGCACACATCAAATTTTGTATGGAGGAATGGTCTAAGATCCTTCTCAATGTCTTCTCCAATCACATTTAAGAAAAAGGCTCAGTGTCATTATCCTCGTAGATGGATCTAGATAGAACAGCTGCCAAACACTCCACGAGTAAAGAAACACCTAATACTGTATGTCTATATGAATGACAGAAAAATACCAGCCTTGCAGTCTGTATGTGTATGAGTGTGTGTGTGTTAGAGATGGATGCATTGGAGCCTGACCGGTAAATTAAAACTTCAGTGTCTCAGCGGGGTGTGTCAACAAGAGAGATGGAGGGAGGAGATGGAAGTAGAGAGAACATGGGGCAGGGTACTCCCCTTGCCCACCTCATGAAAGCAGTCATTCACTTCAATCCCCCACCCCTCTACACACACACCTTAAAAACATTCATTCGCTCCTTTTGAACTTTCGACACCTGCTTTGCACGAGTCAGCACTTTGTATTTGTATTTATTATGGATCCCCATTAGATGCTGCCAAGGCAGCAGCTACTCTTCCTGGGGTCCAGCAAAATTAAGGCAGTTATATACATTTTAAAAACATTACAATACATTCATAACAGATTTCACAACATATTAGTAGAGGATGAAAGAAACATATATATTTCTTAAAGCAAGCAACATAACGCTCACACACTGCAGAGGCGACATCACTTTTAATACCCCTCTAACACACTCGCATGCCGCCAACCTCACACAGGCACACACCACTTTTAATAGCGGAACAGGTTGATATGGTAGTGATGTGCCTTTGTTTACTCTGATTAATATCTGTTATGAAATATGCTGCAGATAAACCAGCTGCTAAGAGGCTCCGGAGGCCGCAGCACTCTGTCATCTCACGCACAAACACACACACACACTCTCTGAGAGAGAGAAAGGAGAGAGAGAGAGAAAGAGAGATACATTAAATGATGGTAACGAAATTGTATCAATATTTTCCCCTCTATCCTGCCAGATAGAGCTGTATGTGTGTTTGTGTGTGTCCGGACAGATGCGACTGTATTTAGCACAGACAGCAGAGGAGAGATGGCAGCCAACATACAGTTTATCAGCTTCATGATCTCTTAGCATTCATTACAGGATATGACTATAACCACAGACATACCACACTGTGAGGCCATCACAATCTCTTACAGACAGGATATTACAACCTGTTTTAACCTGTTCTTTTCCTCTGGGAAAGCGTAAAACAAAAGATTCAAGTGAACTTTTACTATATAATTTAGTTGGTTATAATATCTAAAGTGTAGAAGAACATGATGATAGGTGGTTGTGAACAAAAGTTAAATATGGTTGTTTTGTTTTGGTCTCTTTTAGTTCCCTGTCAAGATAACATGTGAAAGTAAATAAGTTTCACATCTGGTGATGGAGTCCAATAGTGTCAGCCCACAATCTGTCTCCATACGCTGGCAGTGGAGCGTAAAACTACTGTAGTGCTCTTATAGCTAAGAATATCTGCTTTTAAATGTATGCTCTTAGTGTAGAATGGCTATGAATATCTGCTCTTAAGGCCTGTTTTGATCACACACACACACACACACAAACACACGCACACACGCACAGACAAGTAGAGAGAGGGAGAGAAGAGGTTCTTAAGGGAGGGAGGGAGGAGGGAGGGAGGGAGGGAGGACGAGGTTTCGGCGGGAGAGGAAGGAGATAGAGCCAGGGGGAAGAAAGTGAGAGTGTGTGTGAGAGAGATAGGAGGATGAAGACCAGGGGGATTCTCAATATTAAGTCTCTAATTAACAGCCCTCCTCCACTCCTCCTCCTCCTCTCCTCTTCTCCACTCCTCTGTGACAGATCTAATGAGACCTGGGTTCATCCTCTCCTCTCTTCCTGTCCTCCCTCCATCCCATGCAGGGTCATGGAATATTATGGAGGGTTAGAAAAGTAAAGCCAGTTAAGTAACCCCTGTAGACCGATGGATATGACAGGAGTGAGGGAGAGAAAGAGTGTGTAGTGTACTGCTCTCACACTACTCCAACTCCGTGTCAAACACAGACAAAGCCAGAGATAAACATATAACTCATCTCTATCATCTGTTTGAAGAGGCGGAGCCAGCTGTGGTGTGTGTGTGTGTGTGTGTGTGTGTGTGTGTGTGTGTACAATACAGTCCTCCATGCCTAATTTAATAGCAGCTTGTGTTGAGGTTTATACTGTATTCTGTCAGAGCTGGAATGAGCTGATAGTGACTCAATACACTTCATGGGGATAACAATAACAATGTGTGTGTGTGTGTGTGCATGTGTGTGGGAGGTTATAGTGAGCAGAATAACAGCTCAATTGTGGCGTTCCACAGAGAAAAGTATCCTATTCCATTAAGCAACAACAAAGACAAACCTCCCCACCAGACGACACACTACACTAATTCATCCCCTGGGAAACAAACACATGCTCACACACTATGGAGATGTTAGTGTAATGTCATGTCATAGAAAGGACTGCTTGTAGTACAAATAACACTGTATTGCCCAGGGGTGGCCAGTTTTAGGCTTTTGGTCCAGCAAATCAAAGCCCCCTCCCCCCACCCCCCCACAGACCTTATCATATCCAATTACATAGCTATTCACATATGTCTCAAATCTCTCCTCACATTGACTGATATCAGATGAAGGTCACATGGGCTATAGACATCCCACAAAGCGCAACAACTTACGATAAATCGTGTGTGTGTTTCTGTTGGTGTGTGTGTTTTCTGTGTGTCTTGGTGTATGTGTGGAGCTCCCTTTTTCTCCTGCAACTCAACCACATGATTTCTGTCTGTCTGTCTGTCTGTCTGTCTGTCTGATCTCCAGTGAGTAAATAAGTCAGATAAAGAAGTAAGAAGATCAGATAAAGAGCAAAGGGCTAGTGTGGCACACATGAGATCCCCAAGCCTCTAGTCCCAAACCACATACCAGCTTCTGTAGATGAGACTGGCTGGCTGGCTGTAGAGTGTGATCAGAGCTTCGAGAGTGACTCCAAGGTCATCCATTGAGCTCTGCTTATGCAAGAGAGAGAGAGAGAGAGAGAGAGAGAGAGAGAGAGAGAGAGAGAGAGAGAGAGAGAGAGAGAGAGAGAGAGAGAGAGAGAGAGAGAGAGAGAGAGAGAGAGAGAGAGAGAGAGAGAGAGAGAGAGAGAGAGAGAGAGAGAGAGAGAGAGAGAGAGAGAGAGAGAGAGAGAGAGAGAGAGCCTTGGAACGGTACTAAACAACTAGTTGGTGCAGAGGCACTGACAAAGCTGATATATGTTCCGGGGGTATTCCATTCTGTGTAACAGAGATACCATAAATTATGTTAAGTAAGTGAAACTGGGCTGTTAAGGTTCATGGACTAGTGGCATTTTTAGAGTTGATCAGTTTTAGGGATTTTCAGATATAATCAGAGCCATATTTCACAGCTCTCTTTAAGTGCTCCAAATGACACTCCACTGAATAAAGAGAGCAACAGTTTGTATAACATATGGTACTATCCACTAACACAGTGGTATTCAAACTTTTTCAGCGGGGACCCCCTTTTTTCCGCCAGAATTTCTGGGGAACCCAAATAATATGACACAACCTTAAAATCTGTACATTTCGATTTTGACATCAACAAATAACCTTAAATTCATTTACATTTCATAAAATTAGATTTTTCAAATGATCTTTCTCAAAACGTTTGTATATTGTCCCATACTATAATCTGTACTCTTCATATTTTGTTCAGAATATACACTACCGTTCAAAAGATTAAGATGGGCAAAAGAACACAGACACTGGACAGAGGAAGATTGGAAAAAAGTGTTATGGACAGACAAATCGAAGTTTGAGGGGTTCGGATCACAAAGCAGAACATTTGTGAGACACAGACCAAATGAAAAGATGCTGGAGGAGTGCTTGATGTCATCTGTCAAGCATGGTGGAGGCAATGTGATGGTCTGGGGGTGCTTTGGTGGTGGTAAAGTGGGAGATTTGTACAGGGTAAAAGGGATCTTGAAGAAGGAAGGCTATCACTCCATTTTGCAACGCCATGCCATACCCTGTGGACGGCGCTTGATTGGAGCCAATTTCCTACTACAACAGGACAATGACCCAAAGCACAGCTCCAAACTATGCAAGAACTATTTAGGGAAGAAGCAGTCAGCTGGTATTCTGTTTATAATGGAGTGGCCAGCACAGTCACCGGATCTCAACCCTATTGAGCTGTTGTGGGAGCAGCTTGACCGTATGGTACGTAAGAAGTGCCCATCAAGCCAATTCAACTTGTGGGAGGTGCTTCAGGAAGCATGGGGTGAAATCTCTTCAGATTACCTCAACAAATTGACAACTAGAATGCCAAAGGTCTGCAAGGCTGTAATTGATGCTAATGGAGGATTCTTTGACGAAAGCAAAGTTTGAAGGACACAATTATTATTTATATTAAAAATCATTATTTCTAACCTTGTCAATGACTACATTTCCTATGCATTTTGCTATATTTCTTATTCAAACTAATTTCATGTATGTTTTCATGGAAAACAATGACATTTCTAAGTGACCCCAAACTTTTGAACAGTAGTGTATATTATTTTATAATAATAATTTTGGCGACCCCACTGCAGTTTCCAGGTCGCAACCCCGACTTTGAATACCACTGCGAGTCTAACACAATACCTTTTTAAAACTGACTGAGGATCGATAAACAATATGCTGTATGATTAAGTAGAGGTCTTATAGTTTCTTTAAAGGTACACTTCTTAATATCTGTTTCTGGCGACTGTTTGTAAATAGATGAATGACCGTGGTGGACCTGTGTCTGCCAATAGCTACCACTGACTGACGGGGATACTAGAGTACACTGTTAACACCCTCCATCATTGGCTGACACTATCTGTGGTCCCTGGGGGGTGAGAGTCTGGGTGTTTTACCCTGTTAGTGAAGAGATACAGTACTGTACCGTAGGGCTCTGAGCTGGGATAAGAGAGAAAGTGTATGTAAATATAGCAGACAGCTTGTTTGTATAAGAAAGATTACATGGTGAGATTATCTTGATTAAATAATCATGGTGGCATTAAGATCACTGGAGCATACTGCACACACACACTCTATGGGTATTTATACACACACCCACACACATCCATCTCATTTCAGGAAACGCCTCTGTGAAAAGTGTCAGTATGGTTCTCTTTCATCCCTGACTGCTTATAATGTATAAACGTGAATACAGTGGGTATCGTAAGTATTCACCCCCCTTGGATTTCTTCACATTTTATTGTGTTACAAAGTGAAATTAAAATTGATTTAATTGTCATTTTTGGCAACCATCTACACAAAATACTATGTAATGTCAAAGTAAAAAAATATATACAGTATATATCTTACAAATTTATGAAAAATGGAAAATGAAAAAAAGTATTCACCCCCCTGAGTCAATACATGTAAAAACAATAAGCTGTGAGTCTTCTTGGGTTAGTCTCTAAGAGCTTTGCACACCTTGATTGTGCAATATTTGCCCATTATTCTTTTAAAAATTCTTCAAGCTCTGTCAAGGTGTTGGGGGTCATGGCTAGACAAGCAGATTTAAGTCAAAAATGTAACTTGGCCACTCAGGAACATTCATTGTCTTCTTGGTAAGCATCTGCAGTGTAGATTTGGCCTTGTGTTGTAGGGTATTGTCTGGTATAAAGCAGACTGAAGCGGGTTTTCCTCTAGGATTGTAAGGTATTGTCTGGTGTAAAGCAGACTGAAGCAGGTTTTCCTCTAGGGTTTTGCATGTGCTTAGCTCCATCCCGTTTCTTTTTTTCAAGCATACCCATAACATGAGGCAGCCACCAAGCTTTCTTGAAAATAAGGAGGCAGTTACTCAGTGATGTGTTGTGCTGGATTTGCCCCAAACATAAGGCTTTGCATTTAGGCCAAAAAGTGTATTCCTTTGCCGTGTTTTCTTGCAGTACAAACCATCACAGCCATTGAACTCTGTAGATGTTTTAAAGTCCCCAATGGCCTCATGGTGACATCTCTGAGTAGTTTCCTTCCTGTCCTGCAGCTCAGTTCAGAAGGACAACTGTATTTATGTTGTGTCTGGGAGGTTTAATACATCATCCACAGCATCATTATTAACTTGACCACACTTAAAGAGATATTCAATGTCTGATTTGTTATTGTTACACATCTACCAATCACTGCCCTTCTTTATGAGTTCCCTGATCTTTGTAGTTGAATCTGTGCTTGAAATTCAATACTTGACCGAGGGACAAATGTTGTATGTATGGGGGACAGACAGATTGTGAATTATGGGGGGTAGGGGGGTCTCAGAACCCCTGAATGAGACATGAGTCCCCCTAAAAGGGGGAGGGGGGGTCTCTAAATAATGCTAATTCAACCATTCTCCTATTTGTTTCAAATGCAATTTGTACTGCTACAGTAGTAAATATTAAAATAAAAGCTTAATCCAAATGAAACGAACACCCCCACCAAATCTTTCCCCATGTGGCTGCACTTGTCATCCCGGGACAGTCCCGTATCTGAGCCCCTTTTCCGGTGTCCCAACTTCTCTTTCTAGAAAAAATATACTTTTGTCAGCAAGACACATCAATTAATTCAGGCTACAAGAGTGTAGACCCTATGACAATCACCAAATGTCATGAAACCTTTCGGTGTTTTGTAACAGATGTCTCTTTCCATTCACCAAATGGCGCAAGTACACAGTACACTGTTTGGATGCTGGAATTATTTTGGAGTGGACGAACATGCTTAGGTAGCCTACTTTTTGAAGTGATTTGTTTGACAATAAGATGAAAACATCCATGACTGGTTGTGTTCATGCCAAATTAAAGGGTAATAAAAAACATTTTACCGTTAAATGAAATGTCTTTACTATTAGGCCCATAAAAACATTTAGTGCACAGGTGAGTCCATGTAACTTATTATGTAAGCCAAATTTTACTCTTGAACTCATTTAGGTTTGCCTAAACAAAGGGGGTGAATACTTATGCAACGACTATATTTTAGTTATTTAACTTTTTATTAATTTGTAAACATTTTGTATAATTTTCTTTTCACTTTGACATTATGGAGTATTTTGTGTAGATCAATGACAAAAATATCACAATTAAATCCATTTCAATCCCACTTTGTAATGCATCAAAGTGTGAACAAATCCAAGGGGGGTGAATACTTATGATACCCACTGTTTGTGGAATGTTCACTTCTTTGGAAACATGTGTACCGCTGAAATATGTAATTCTGTTGTAAACAACTTACTGTACCTGGTTACTCGTCACACACTGATTCCGGTATGTTAGTGCAATAGACTAGGGATAGTGTGAAAGTGTGTAACAATAATCAAAGCTTTATCAAAGGTATTTATCTACATTGACTCTCCTACCCCTTTAATTCTGTTACAATAACAAAACCATGTGTGTGTGTGTGTGTGTGTGTGTGTGTGTGTGTGTGTGTGTGTGTGTGTGTGTGGTGTGTGTTTCTGTAGCCCAGTGGAAAGCCATGTTAGCAGGCTTCTGGCAATGCACTCTGGGAATTAATCTGTGCCGGCTCCTTCACTTCCTCTGTGCTAATCTGAAAGTAATTACTCTATTAGGAAAAGATAAAAACACACATACACACACACACACACACACACACACACACACACACACACACACACACACACACACACACACACACACACACACGGTCAACATACTATCAAGGGGCTGCCACTTTTGCTGCTGTTTGTTTATTCAAAATGAGGCTGTGCAGAAAGAGAGAGAGAAAGAGAGAGAGAAAGAGAGAGAGAAAGAGAGAGAGAAAGAGAGAGAGAAAGAGAGAGAGAAAGAGAGAGAGAAAGAGAGAGAGAAAGAGAGCAAGAGTGAAGCTATTAAGAGAGAGAGAGAGACATAAAATAAAATAATGATACCAGCCGACACATTTGACAAATGCTTTTTAAATGTTTTGAAGAATGAAGTCCAGGAGCTCAGGATCAAATATAAACCTGTATGTCAGAGGACTGACAGATGATGATGGCTATTTCCTGGAAGGCATAGTGAGTTCTGGAAATATATATCCTGCCCCTGTTGACTATGTGTACAAATTGTGCATGTTTATTGCTGTGTACATACGTTTGTCCATGCCCATGAGTGAGTGTGTCCGTGTGCACCTGTGTGTGTGTGTGTGTGTGAGAGAGAGTTGTTTGCGGATGTGTGTGTGTGTGTGAAGTTTGCGGGTGAGTGTGTGTATACAATAGTGCCTTCCCTGCATGTGATATAAAACAAACAGTCAGTCAGTCAGCAGAGTTCCTCTAGTCTTCATCAGTGTATTGATTAACCAGACTGCTCTCAGACATCAGCTTCATAAGCAGAACACCCTGCTGTTGCTGTTTGTCCCTGATGCAGGGAACACAACCAACCAATCACAGACACTCTGTTACTTTCCTTCTGCTATGGAGTGTTTGTAAGTGCATGCCTGAGCCTCCACGCTTACAAGGGCAGTCTCTCAGAGAGAAAGTGTGTGTGTAGCATTTTATAGGGTAGTGTAGGGTGTACTTAGTGGTCACTACCTCTGGCCCATGTCCAGCCATATCATAGAAAGATGCCCAAAGATGCCAAATAGCAGAGTAGCTGGTCAGCAGAGTTGAGGTTGCTATATTACTAATCATAATTTTGACTTTGTATGCTTGCTGTGTGACCGACCTTTCATCAGTGTAATTGCTGAGGAGGAATTGGTAGGTATCTCCATGCTGAGAGATACCTGTTGTATTCGGCACGTGACAAATAAAGTTTGATTTTATTTGACACTTCGGAACTTGAGCCCCCACTCTGTGTTTCTGACGCACACGCACACACAGACACACACACACACACACACCTACTACTTAAGAACAGGAGAACAAACAATTTATACGTTCTAAAACAGCTTGCAGCTTCAATCTTCCCGACAGAATAACACATTCAAGCGTGAAGTACCCCCCACTCTGCTCTCCTCTGTACCCCTGAGGCAGACTGTGCTATCTGCTAGCAAATACATCTCTGATGTAGAGTCCCGCGTTTGATCCGCAACAAAATCAGCTTTCGGGGGGAATGAAAACATTATTTCAACACGTGGGTCAATTTACGGTTCAGGACACTTATAATGCGGGTCGAAAATGTTTTAAATCAAAATAATCTGATTTTCTTTACAAACCCAGGATCTTGTTGTGTTGAATTGTGTTGTGAATTCCATTCTGTGAGCAGTGAGGCAGACCTATAGGCTACCAGCCACACACTCAGTGGATCAGGGAACAGTCCATTATTTGTGTGATGCTGAAACTTATGTTTCATCCCCCCACGTGAAAATATGTTGCCAAGTGTATTTTCCCTGGCAAGCCTAGCTCACGTGAAGATGGCGAACGTAGGCCTAACTGGATAAATAAAAAGGTTATGAAATACACCATCATGGAAACAGGTGCTGCACGAGTGAAATCCCCGGTTTGGTTTGGAAGGATTTTGGAGTCATTGTGGACAGGGACAACAACCCGGTAGATGGATACACAGCCTGCAAAAAGTGCAAGCAGGTATTTGTTTACGATAGGCAAATTCAGTTTATTATCATTTAATTGTTATGTTAATTCAGGCTTTCATTCATTTAGACCATGCGCAGGCCATAACAAGTTTAAACCGTTACGGCTGTTAAAAATGAGTATAGCCTACTAATTGAATGTATTTTTGCAGCCTATATTTAGATTCTGGGAATTGTTTATTTAAGTTTCAATTAATCAATTTGATTATCTAAACAATATTGAGTGTTACGGTCTTGTTTTGTTATATCTGTCACGCCCTGGCTCTGGGGACTATGTTATGTTGAGCCAGGGTATGTAATCTATGTTTGTATATCTATGTGGGCCTGAGTGACTCCCAATCAGAGGCAACGAGTGTCAGCTGGTTGTCTCTGATTGGGAGCCATATTTAACTATCGGTCTTTTCACTTTGTGTTGTGGTTTCTTGTTCCTTTTGGTTTGTGTGTATCGAAGGACTTCACGTTTCGTTCGTTGTTTTGATCAGGTGATCTGTTTAATAAATAATATGTACGCATTCAACGCTGCGCATTGGTCCTCCTCCTTAAGCGAACGTGACAGAAGAAACCACCAAGACAGGACCAAGCAGCATGAAGAGGAGAGTGGATGGACCTGGGATCAGTGGAGTAGGAGTCTCAACTGGGCCCAGCCAAGCGAAGAGCAGAAAGGTTGGACTTTGAAGCAGTGGAGTGAGAGTCTGGCGAGAACTAGGGAGGCCTGGTCCACGGGAGGGAGAGAACCCCAGAACATTTTTAGGGGGGCTCACGGCGTGGACGACGGGGGCAGCCGGAGGCCGCGATGGAGGCGGTCCAGCGGGTGTGCAGAGGAGGCCGCCAGGTTAAGGGGGGCCACTGGTCACAGAGGAGAGGGAAAGTGTGGAGGCACGGCGAGAGGTACTGGGGGTGTATTACCAGTCCGGTCCGGCCCGTTCCTGATCCCTGCATAGGGCCAGTGGCGTGTGTCCCCAGTACGGTTCGGCCTGTTCCTGCCTCTCGCACCCGAGCCTGTGGTGCGGCGTCGCCAGCCCTGTCCGGCCCGTTCCTGCTCTCCGTACCAGTCGGTGGTGCGCGTCGCCAGCCCGGTCCGGCCCATTCCTGCTCCCCGCACCAAGTCTGTGGTGCGTTTCGTCAGCCCGGATCGGCCCGTTCCTGCTCCCCGCACCAAGTCAGGGGTGCGCCCGACAGCCCGGCTCGGCCCGCTCCTGCTCCCCACACCAAGCCAGTGGTGTGCGTCGTCAGCCCGGCTCGGCCCGTTCCTGCTCCCCGCACCAAGTCAGGGGTGCGCTTCGACAGCCCGGCTCGGCCCGCTCCTGCTCCCCACACCAAGCCAGTGGTGTGCGTCGTCAGCCCGGCTCGGCTCGTTCCTGCTCCCCGCACCAAGTCAGGGGTGCGCTTCGACAGCCCGGCTCGGCCCGCTCCTGCTCCCCACACCAAGCCAGTGGGGTGCGTCGTCAGTCCGGCACGGCCCGTGCTTGTTCTCCGCACCAAGTCTGTGGTGCGTTTCGTCAGCCCTGTCCGGCCCGTTCCTGCTCTCCGCACCAAGTCTGTGGTGCGCGTCGTCAACCGGTTCGGCCCGTTCCTTACCCACGCACCAAGCCTACGGTGTGCGTCGACAGCCCAGCCCGGCCCGTTCCTGCTCTCCGCACCAAGTTTGTGGTGCGCGTCGCCAGCCCAGTCTGGCCCATCCAAGCTCCCCGCACCAAGCCAGTGGTGTGCGTCGTCAGTCCGGCACGGCCCGTGCCTGCTCTCCGCACCAAGTCTGTGGTGCGTTTCGTCAGTCCAGCACAACCCGTGCCTGGGTCATGTCCGGAGCCGGATCCGCCGCCGAGGCGGAGTGCCCACCCGGTCCCTCCCCTGTTGTGGTTGTTTGGCGCGGTCGGAGTCTGCGCCTTTGGGGGGGGGTACTGTCACGCCCTGGCTCTGGGGACTATGTTATGTTGAGCCAGGGTATGTAATCTATGTTTGTATATCTATGTGGGCCTGAGTGACTCCCAATCAGAGGCAACGAGTGTCAGCTGGTTGTCTCTGATTGGGAGCCATATTTAACTATCGGTCTTTTCACTTTGTGTTGTGGTTTCTTGTTCCTTTTGGTTTGTGTGTATCGAAGGACTTCACGTTTCGTTCGTTGTTTTGATCAGGTGATCTGTTTAATAAATAATATGTACGCATTCAACGCTGCGCATTGGTCCTCCTCCTTAAGCGAACGTGACAATATCGGCTATAGGCTTTCATTAGGTAAGAAGGCTAATTAGAATGCCCTTTTTTTCAGAACGATTTGAGTTGTCGATATTCCGCATCTCATTATGAAAATATGTTGAATACACATGCAGACAAATTAATGGGGAATAATAACCTACTCTGGGGTCATAAAAACAATTAAATAAATTGATGTTATTTGCCGGGTCACAGATTGGCTCTCGGAACAATTCTATGCGAGTGGATTGGGTTGCAGATACAAATCTGTCCTGATGTCGGTATCGGGTGGGGCTCGGAATTGATGTCACCGGCGCGGGAAGGGTGAGGCTCCAAAAGACTGACCCGACTGAGATGGTCATTGCAAAATGTTGATTTTTTGTGGATTGTGATGTGTGCTTGGGGTTATTGTCCTGCTGGAACATCCACTTGCAGCCAAGTTTCAGCCTCCTGGCATGGGCAACCAGGTTTTTGGCTGAAATGTCCTGGCACTGGGTAAAGTTCATGCAGTTGACCTTAACAAGGGCCCCAGGACCAGTGGAAGCAAAATAGCCCCATAACATCAAAGATCCACCACCAATATATTCTACAGTAGGTATGGGGTTATTTTCTCCATATGCATCTTACTTTCGAAGCAAAACCCACCACTGATGTGCATGGTCAAAGAGCTCTATTTTCATAGATAAATCAGGGGGTTATAACTAGATAGTTTGTCTGTAGTCCTCTCCTGTCATAGCCCAGTGTCACGACACTGTTCCTCGCTAGCTTTGGCATGCACCCTCAATTGGTTTTACAGGCTGTGTTTGTGTGTGTATTAGTGACTAGCTTCAGACACTGCACTGTATTTCTCAAAATGTTCATCAAATCTGTCTGAGCCTCCAAATCACTCCACACTGTGTGTGTGTGCACGCGTGTGTATTTGTTCAGGAGCCTGAAACAGCTGCCTGGCAACCCAGACCTCAGCAGAATTGAGCCCCCACTCTGCGGTTCACACACCCACACCCCGCTGCCAAGAGGATTGCTGGCTGCCGCAGCACACAGAGGAACTTCCTACAAGGTCACTAGAACTTCCTAAACAGTCTCCTTCACAGTCTTTAAGTCACAGGGGTAGCAAAACCTCTTCTAGAGTGTGGAGGCTTTTGTTCTACCTTTGCTCTGTACTAAATCAGAGATTAGAACTACACTGTAAATATTTATCCCTTTGACATTAGACAAAGGACAACGTGATTGTTTTATTGTAGGTGTGGATGGCTCCTTTCATTTTCTGTGTCTTTGTTTTAAATACAGTGTATGACATCGTCTGTGTAAGCGGGCATAAGGCTGTGGCGGTGAAATTTTGTCAGCGGTGATTGTCAAGCAAACAACTGCCGGTCTCATAGTCAATCAATCAATTTTATTTTATATAGCCCTTCTTACATCAGCTAATATCTCGAAGTGCTGTACAGAAACCCAGCCTAAAACCCCAAACAGCTAGTAATGCAGGTGTAGAAGCACGGTGGCTAGGAAAAACTCCCTAGAAAGGCGAAAGCCTAGGAAGAAACCTAGAGAGGAACCAGGCTATGAGGGGTGGCCAGTCCTCTTCTGGCTGTGCCGGGTGGAGATTATAACAGAACCATGCCAAGATGTTCAAAAATGTTCATAAGTGACAAGCATGGTCAAATAATAATCAGGAATAAATCTCAGTTGGCTTTTCATAGCCGATCATTAAGAGTTGAAAACAGCAGGTCTGGGACAGGTAGGGGTTCCATAACCGCAGGCAGAACAGTTGAAACTGGAATAGCAGCAAGGCCAGGCGGACTGGGGACAGCAAGGAGTCACCACGGCCGGTAGTCCCGACGTATGGTCCTAGGGCTCAGGTCTCTCAGTTGGCTTTTCGTAGCCGATCATTAAAGAGTTGAAAACAGCAGGTCTGGGACAGGTAGGGGTTTCGTGAGCCGCAGGCAGAACAGTTGAAACTGGAATAGCAGCAAGGCCAGGCGGACTGGGGACAGCAAGGTGTCATCATGCCCGGTAGTCCTGACGTATGGTCCTAGGGCTCAGGTTCTCGAGAGAAAGAGAGAACGAGAGAATTAGAGAGAGCATACTTAAATTCACACAGGACACTGGATAAGACAGGAGAAGTACTCCAGGTATAACCAACTAACCCCAGCCCCCCGACACATAAACTACTGCAGCATAAATACTGGAGGCTGAGACAGGAGCGGTCCGGAGACACTGTGGCCCCATCCGAAGAAACCCCGGACAGGGCCAAACAGGAAGGATATAACCCCACCCACTCCGCCAAAGCACAGCCCCCGCACCACTAGAGGGATATCCCCAACCACCAACTTACAATCCTGAGACAAGGCCGAGTATAGCCCACAGAGGTCTCCACCACAGCACAAACCAAAGGGGGGGCGCCAACCCAGACAGGAAGATCACGTCAGTAACTCAACCCACTCAAGTGACGCACCCCTCCCAGGGACGGCATGAAAGAGCACCAGCAAGCCAGTGACTCAGCCCCTGCAACAGGGTTAGAGGCAGAGAACCCCAGTGGAGAGGGGAACCGGCCCGGCAGAGACAGCAAGGGCTGTTCGTTGCTCCAGCCTTCCGTTCACCTTCACACTCCTGGGCCAGACTACACTCAATCATATGACCTACTGAAGAGATAAGTCTTCAGTAAAGACTTAAAGGTTGAGACCGAGTCTGCGTCTCTCACATGGGTAGGCAGACTGTTCCATAAAAATGGAGATCTATAGGAGAAAGCCCTGCCTCCCGCTGTTTGCTTAGAAATTCTAGGGACAATTAGGAGGCCTGCGTCTTGTGACCGTAGCGTACGTATTGGTATGTACGGCAGGACCAACTCGGAAAGATAGGTAGGAGCAAGCCCATGTAACGCTTTATAGGTTAACAGTAAAACCTTGAAATCAGCCCTTGCCTTAACAGGAAGCCAGTGTAGGGAAGCTAGCACTGGAGTAATATGATCAAATTTCTTGGTTCTAGTCAGGATTCTAGCAGCCGTATTTAGCACTAACTGAAGTTTATTTAGTGCTTTATCCGGGTAGCCGGAAAATAGAGCATTGCAGTAGTCTAACCTAGAAGTAACAAATGCATGGATTAATTTTTCTGCATCATTTTTGGACAGAAAATTTCTGATTTTGCAATGTTACGTAGATGGAAAAAAAGCTGTCCTTGAAACAGTCTTGATATGTTCGTCAAAAGAGAGATCAGGGTCAAGAGTAACACCGAGGTCCTTCACAGTTTTATTTGAGACGACTTTACAACCATCTAGATGAATTGTCAGATTTAACAGAAGATCTCTTTGTTTCTTGGGACCTAGAACAAGCATCTCTGTTTTGTCCGAGTTTAAAAGTAAAAAGTTTTCAGCCATCCACTTCCTTATGTCTGAAACACAGGCTTCTAGCGAGGGCAATTTTGGGGCTTCACCATGTTTCATTGAAATGTACAGCTGTGTGTCATCCGCATAGCAGTGAAAGTTAACATTATGTTTTGAATAACATCCCCAAGAGGTAAAATATATAGTGAAAACAATAGTGGTCCTAAAACGGAACCTTGAGGAACACCGAAATGTACAGTTGATTTGTCGGAGGACAGACCATTCACAGAGACAAACTGATATCTTTCCGACAGGTAGGATCTAAACCAGGCCAGAACTTGTCCGTGTAGACCAATTTGGGTTTCCAGTCTCTCCAAAAGAATGTGGTGATCGATGGTGTCAAAGGCAGCACTAAGGTCTAGTAGCACGAGGACAGATGCAGAGCCTCGGTCTGACGCCATTAAAAGGTCATTTACCACCTTCACAAGTGCAGTCTCAGTGCTATGATGGGGTCTAAAACCAGACTGAAGCATTTCGTATACATTGTTTGTCTTCAGAAAGGCAGTGAGTTGCTGCGCAACAGCTTTTTCTAAAATTTTTGAGAGGAATGGAAGATTCGATATAGGCCGATAGTTTTTATATTTTCCGGGTCAAGGTTTGGCTTTTTCAAGAGAGGCTTTATCACTGCCACTTTTAGTGAGTTTGGTACACATCCGGTGGATAGAGAGCTGTTTATTATGTTCAACATAGGAGGGCCAAGCACAGGAAGCAGCTCCTTCAGCAGTTTAGTAGGAATAGGATCCAGTATGCAGCTTGAAGGTTTAGAGGCCATGATTATTTTCATCATTGTGTCAAGAGATATAGTACTAAAACACTTAAGTGTCTCTCCCGATCCCAGGCCCTCGCAGAGTCTGTGCAGATCCAGGACAGCTAAGCCCTGGAGGAATACGCAGATTCAAAGAGGAGTCCGTAATTTGCTTTCTAATGGTCATGATCTTTTCCTCAAAGAAGTTCATGAATTTATCACTGCTGAAGTGAAAGCCATCCTCTCTTGGGGAATGCTGCTTTTTAGTTAGCTTTGCAACAGTATCAAAAAGAAATTTTGGATTGTTCTTATTTTCCTCAATTAAGTTGGAAAAGTAGGATGATCGAGCAGCAGTGAGGGCTCTTCGGTACTGCACGGTACTGTCTTTCCAAGCTAGTCGGAAGACTTCCAGTTTGGTGTGGCGCCATTTCGTTCCAATTTCCTGGAAGCTTGCTTCAAAGCTCGGGTATTTTCTGTATACCAGGGAGCTAGTTTCTTATGACAAATGTTTTTTCGTTTTTAGGGGTGCAACTGCATCTAGGGTATTGCGCAAGGTTAAATTGAGTTCCTCAGTTAAGTGGTTAACTGATTTTTGTCCTCTGACGTCCTTGGGTAGGCAGAAGGAGTCTGGAAGGGCATCAATGAATTTTTGTGTTGTTTGAGAATTTATAGCACGACTTTTGATGCTCCTTGGTTGGGGTCTGAGCAGATTATTTGTTGCGATTGCAAATGTAATAAAATGGTGGTCCGATAGTCCAGGATTTTGTGGAAAAACATTAAGATCTACAACATTTATTCCATGGGACAAAACTAGGTCCAGAGTATGACTGTGGCAGTGAGTAGGTCCAGAGACATGTTGGACAAAACCCACTGAGTCGATAATGGCTCCGAAAGACTTTTGGAGTGGGTCTGTGGACTTCTCCATGTGAATATTAAAATCACCAAAAATTAGAATATGATCTGCTATGACTACAAGGTCTGATAGGAATTCAGGAAACTCAGAGAGGAACGCTGTATATGGCCCAGGAGGCCTGTAAACAGTAGCTATAAAAAGTGATTGAGTAGGCTGCATATATTTCATGACTAGAAGCTCAAAAGATGAAAACGCCATTTTTTTTTGTAAATTGAAATTTGCTATCGTAAATGTTAGCAACACCTCCGCCTTTGCGGGATGCACGGGGAATATGGTCACTAGTGTAACCAGGAGGTGAGGCCTCATTTAACACAGCAAATTCATCAGGCTTAAGCCATGTTTCAGTCAGGCCAATCACATCGAGATTATGATCAGTGATTAGTTCATTGACTATGACTGCCTTTGAAGTGAGGGATCTAACATTAAGTAACCCTATTTTGAGATGTGAGGTATCACGATCTCTTTCAATAATGGCAGGAATGGAGGAGGTCTTTATCCTAATAAGATTGCTAGGGTGAACACCGCCATGTTTAGTTTTGCCCAACCTAGGTCGAGGCACAGACACAGTCTCAATGGGTATGGCTGAGCTGACTACACTGACTGTGCTATTGGCAGACTCCACTAAGCTGGCAGGTTATAATAATAATAATATGCCATTTAGCAGACGCTTTTATCCAAAGCGACTTACAGTCATGCGTGCATACATTTTTTTTTTGTGTATGGGTGGTCCCGGGGATCGAACCCACTACCTTGGCGTTACAAGCGCCGCGCTCTACCAGCTGAGCTACAGAGGACCAGGTTGGCTAACAGCCTGCTGCCTGGCCTGCACCCTATTTCACTGTGGGGCTAGAGGAGTTAGAGCCCTATCTATGTTGGTAGATAAGAGGAGAGCACCCCTCCAGCTAGGATGGAGTCCGTCACTCCTCAGCAGGTCAGGCTTGGTCCTGTTTGTGGGTGAGTCCCAGAAAGAGGGCCAATTATCCACAAATGTTATCTTTTGGGAGGGGCAGAAAACAGTTTTCAACCAGCGATTAAGTGCTGAGACTCTGCTGTAGAGCTCGTCACTTCCCCTAACTGGGAGGGGGCCAGAGACAATTACTCGATGCCGACACATCTTTCTAGCTGATTTACAAGCTGAAGCTATGTTGCACTTGGTGACCTCTGACTGTTTCATCCTAACATCGTTGGTGCCGACGTGGATAACAATATCTCTATACTCTCTACACTCGCCAGTTTTAGCTTTAGCCAGCACCATCTTTAGATTAGCCTTAACGTCGGTAGCCCTGCCCCCTGGTAAACAGTGTATGATCGCTGGGTGATTCGTTTTAAGTCTAATACTGCGGGTAATGGAGTCGCCAATGACTAGGGTTTTCAATTTGTCAGAGCTAATGGTGGGAGCCTTCGGCGTCTCAGACCCCGTAACGGGAGGAGTAGAGACTAGAGAAGACTCAGACTCAGACTCCGACTCGCTACATAATGGGGAAAACCGGTTGAAGGTTTCTGTCGGCTGAATGAGCGACACCGGTTGAGCATTCCAACAGTATTTCCCTCCAGAAGCCATGAGAAAGTTGTCCGGCTGCGGGGACTGTGCGGGGGATTTATACTAACGTTACTGTCTGTACTTACTGGTGGCACAGACGCTGTTTCTTCCTTTCCTACACTGAGATTACCCTTGCCTAACGATTGCGTCTGAAGCTGGGCTTGTAGCACAGCTATTTTCGCTGTAAGGCGATCGTTCTCCTGTATATTATGAGTACAGCGACTGCAATTAGAAGACATCATGTTAATGTTACTACTTAGCTTCGGCTGTTGAAGATGTTGATGAACCATGTCCAGATAAAGCGTCCGGAGTGAAAAAGTTGAATAAGGGAAAAAAGTTGCGATGGAAAAAAGGAAAATAACGTAAAGTTGGCAGCTAAAACGCACAGGAAAATGACTCTTCTGTCTCGGGATAAACGTCCGGGGTGAAAAAGTTTAACGAAAAAAGATGAGTGAGGACAAAACTAAAAAGTTGGTAAATTTGTTGAACACAAAGATTGATTAAACGTTTATTAAAAGTAAAACGTGAATAGTTTGGCAGGTAGCCAAGTAGCAACAAACAGCACAGCAGTACGGAGACAATGCGGAAGCGAGACGGTAATTGACCGTTAATTAACATAAACACATTTAGCATCTCCTGGCTTCCACGCATAGCCTACAAGCCACTGATGCAGACCTTTGGTACATCTAAACTCAGCAAAAAAATAAATGTCCTCTCACTGTCAACTGCGTTTATTTTCAGAAAACTTAACATCTGTAAATATTTGTAAGAACATAACAAGATTCAACAACTGAGACATAAATTGAACAAGTTCCACAGACATGTGACTAACAGAAATGGAATAATCACAAATCTAAAGTAACAGTCAGTATCTGGTGTGGCCACCAGCTGCATTAAGTACTGCAGTGCATCTCCTCCTCATGGACTGCACCAGATTTGCCAGTTCTTGCTGTGAGATGTTACCCCACCCACTCTTCCACCAAGGCAGCTGCAAGTTCCCGGACATTTCTGGGGGGAATGGCCCTAGCCCTCACCCTACGATCCAACAGGTCCCAGATGTGCTCAATGGGATTGAGATCCGGGCTCTTCGCTGGCCATGGCAGAACACTGACATTCCTGTCTTGTAGGAAATCATACACAGAACGAGCAGTATGGCTGGTGGCATTGTCATGCTGGAGGGTCATGTCAGGATAAGCCTGCAGGAAGGGTACCACATGAGGGAGGAGGATGTCTTCCCTGTAACGCACAGCGTTGAGATTGCCTGCAATGACAACAAGCTCAGTCCGATGATGCTGAAACACACCATGACGGACCCTCCACCTCCAAATCGATCCCGCTCCAGAGTACAGGCCTCGGTGTTATGCTCATTTCTTCGACGATAAACGTGAATCCGACCATCATTTTCCTTTTACTGAGGAGTGGCTTCCGTCCATCCACTCTCCCATAAAGGCCTGATTAGTGGAGTGCTGCAGAGATTGTTGTGCTTCTGGAAGTTTCTCCCATCGGGTTCTTGGTCACCTCCCTGACCAAGGTCCTTCTCCCCCGATTGCTCAGTTTGGCCGTGCGGCCAGCTCTAGGAAGAGTCTTTGTGGTTCCAAACTTCTTCAATTTAAGAATGATGGAGGTCAATGTGTTCTTGGGGACCTTCAATGCTGCAGACATTTTTTGGTACCTTTCCCCAGATCTGTGCCTCGACACAATCCTTTTCCTCGACACAATTTCTTCGACCTCATGGCTTGTTTTTTGCTCTGACATGCACTGTCAACTGTGGGACCTTATATAGACAGGTGTGTGCCTTTCCAAATCATGTCCAATCAATTGAATTTACCACAGGTGGACTCTAATCAAGTTGTAGAAACATCTCAAGGATGATCAATGGAAAAAGGATGCACCTGAGCTCAATTTCGAGTCTCATAGCGAAGGGTCTGAATACTATGTAAATAAGGTATTTCTGTTTGCAAAAATGTCTAAAAAACTTTGTCATTGTGGGTTATTGTGTGTAGATTTATGAGGATTTTTTATTGATTTTATCCATTTTAGAATAAGGCTGTAACGTAACAAAATGTGGAAAAGTCAAGGAGTCTGAATACTTTCCAAATACACTGTATAGCCTACACCATCACAATAAATCCATTATTTATTTTAGACAGGTCTATAGAAACATGATATGAAGAAAATGTAGTCTATTTCAGAAGAACAGAATAGCATACTCTGAGTTGTCCTTATGTTAGGCCCTGATCTGGCTATGCCATAAGGCTGTGGGCCACACTAGTTAAATTAGCAGACAAGATTTGATTAGAATTCCATGGCATTATTTTATATTATTTTAAAGTATGAAGAATACAATTGAACAAAGCTGAATAACATAGAAAGGCTATTTTCTCCAAATGATTTGAGGGAGTGCGCACATGCGGCTGTTCTGTGTTGAGTGGATAACAAAGAAACAGGTACTCCTACAGTGGGGAAAAAAAGTATTTAGTCAGCCACCAATTGTGCAAGTTCTCCCACTTAAAAAGATGAGAGAGGCCTGTAATTTTCATCATAGGTACACGTCAACTATGACAGACAAAATGAGATTTTTTTTCTTCAGAAAATCACATTGTAGGATTTTTAATGAATTTATTTGCAAATTATGGTGGAAAATAAGTATTTGGTCAATAACAAAAGTTTCTCAATACTTTGTTATATACCCTTTGTTGGCAATGACACAGGTCAAACGTTTTCTGTAAGTCTTCACAAGGTTTTCACACACTGTTGCTGGTATTTTGGCCCATTCCTCCATGCAGATCTCCTCTAGAGCAGTGATGTTTTGGGGCTGTCGCTGGGCAACACAGACTTTCAACTCCCTCCAAAGATTTTCTATGGGGTTGAGATCTGGAGACTGGCTAGGCCACTCCAGGACCTTGAAATGCTTCTTACGAAGCCACTCCTTCGTTGCCCGGGCTGTGTGTTTGGGATCATTGTCATGCTGAAAGACCCAGCCACGTTTCATCTTCAATGCCCTTGCTGATGGAAGGAGGTTTTCACTCAAAATCTCACGATACATAGACCCATTCATTCTTTCCTTTACACGGATCAGTCGTCCTGGTCCCTTTGCAGAAAAAACAGCCCCAAAGCATGATGTTTCCACCCCCATGCTTCACAGTAGGTATGGTGTTCTTTGGATGCAACTCAGCATTCTTTGTCCTCCAAACACAACGAGTTGAGTTTTTACCAAAAAAGTTCTATTTTGGTTTCATCTGACCATATGACATTCTCCCAATCCTCTTCTGGATCATCCAAATGCACTCTAGCAAACTTCAGACGGGCCTGGACATGTACTGGCTTAAGCAGGGGGACACGTCTGGCACTGCAGGATTTGAGTCCCTGGCGGCGTAGTGTGTTACTGATGGTAGGCTTTGTTACTTTGGTCCCAGCTCTCTGCAGGTCATTCACTAGGTCCCCCCGTGTGGTTCTGGGATTTTTGCTCACCGGTCTTGTGATCATTTTGACCCCACGGGGTGAGATCTTGTGTGGAGTCCCAGATCGAGGGAGATTATCAGTGGTCTTGTACAGTGGGGAAAAAAAGTATTTAGTCAGCCAACAATTGTGCAAGTTCTCCCACTTAAAAAGATGAGAGAGGCCTGTAATTTTCATCATAGGTACACGTCAACTATGACAGACAAAATGAGAGAAAAAAATTCCAGAAAATCACATTGTAGGATTTTTTATGAATTTATTTGCAAATTATGGTGGAAAATAAGTATTTGGTCAATAACAAAAGTTTCTCAATACTTTGTTATATACCCTTTGTTGGCAATGACACAGGTCAAATGTTTTCTGTAAGTCTTCACAAGGTTTTCACACACTGTTGCTGGTATTTTGGCCCATTCCTCCATGCAGATCTCCTCTAGAGCAGTGATGTTTTGGGGCTGTCGCTGGGCAACACAGACTTTCAACTCCCTCCAAAGATTTTCTATGGGGTTGAGATCTGGAGACTGGCTAGGCCACTCCAGGACCATGAAATGCTTCTTACGAAGCCACTCCTTCGTTGCCCGGGCGGTGTGTTTGGGATCATTGTCATGCTGAAAGACCCAGCCACGTTTCATCTTCAATGCCCTTGCTGATGGAAGGAGGTTTTCACTCAAAATCTCACGATACATGGCCCAATTCATTCTTTCCTTTACACAGATCAGTCGTCCTGGTCCCTTTGCAGAAAAAACAGCCCCAAAGCATGATGTTTCCACCCCCATGCTTCACAGTAGGTATGGTGTTCTTTGGATGCAACTCAGCATTCTTTGTCCTCCAAACACGACGAGTTGAGTTTTTACCAAAAAGTTATATTTTGGTTTCATCTGACCATATGACATTCTCCCAATCCTCTTCTGGATCATCCAAATGCACTCTAGCAAACTTCAGACGGGCCTTGACATGTACTGGCTTAAGCAGGGGGACACGTCTTGCACTGCAGGATTTGAGTCCCTGGCAGCGTAGTGTGTTACTGATGGTAGGCTTTGTTACTTTGGTCCCAGCTCTCTGCAGGTCATTCACTAGGCCCCCCCGTGTGGTTCTGGGATTTTTGCTTACCGTTCTTGTGATCATTTTGACCCCACGGGGTGAGATCTTGCGTGGAGCCCCAGATCGAGGGAGATTATCAGTGGTCTTGTATGTCTTCCATTTCCTAATAATTGCTCCCACAGTTGATTTCTTCAAACCAAGCTGCTTATCTATTGCAGATTCAGTCTTCCCAGGCTGGTGCAGGTCTACAATTTTGTTTCTGGTGTCCTTTGACAGCTCTTTGGTCTTGGCCATAGTGGAGTTTCGAGTGTGACTGTTTGAGGTTGTGGACAGGTGTCTTTTATACTGATAACAAGTTCAAACAGGTGCCATTAATACAGGTAACGAGTGGAGGACAGAGGAGCCTCTTAAAGAAGAAGTTACAGGTCTGTGAGAGCCAGAAATCTTGATTGTTTGTAGGTGACCAAATACTTATTTTCCACCATAATTTGCAAATAAATTCATTAAAAATCCTACAATGTGATTTTCTGGATTTATTTTTCTCATTTTGTCTGTCATAGTTGACGTGTACCTATGATTAAAATTACAGGCCTCTCCCATCTTTTTAAGTGGGAGAACTTGCACAATTGGTGGCTGACTAAATACTTTTTTCCCCCACTGTATGTCTTCCATTTCCTAATAATTGCTCCCACAGTTGATTTCTTCAAACCAAGCTGCTTACCTATTGCAGATTCAGTCTTCCCAGCCTGGTGCAGGTCTACAATTTTGTTTCTGGTGTCCTTTGACAGCTCTTTGGTCTTGGCCATAGTGGAGTTTGGAGTGTGACTGTTTGAGGTTGTGGACAGGTGTCTTTTATACTGATAACAAGTTCAAACAGGTGCCATTAATACAGGTAACGAGTGGAGGACAGAGGAGCCTCTTAAAGAAGAAGTTACAGGTCTGTGAGAGCCAGAAATCTTGCTTGTTTGTAGGTGACCAAATACTTATTTTCCTCCATAATTTGCAAATAAATTCATTAAAAATCCTACAATGTGATTTTCTGGAAAAAAAATTCTCAATTTGTCTGTCATAGTTGACGTGTACCTATGATGAAAATTACAGGCCTCTCTCATCTTTTTAAGTGGGAGAACTTGCACAATTGATGGCTGACTAAATACTTCCCCCCCCCACTGTATATGATTAATTTAGAGTTATTTATGTAACTTTTGTTGTGATACAAATATGTTTTGATTTTTTATACATTCTAAGGCTGCATGATGCGACTGTAATGATGATCTGAAAAAAGTTGCATGAAAGGCATGAGCTCTGCTTTGTTTTTTGCGCAGGCTGTCCACACCTCATAAGTCTCTCATTCACAATTTGACAAGCACTTGATAATGCCTCGAATTTCCCGGCTGTATCCCCTTTGTGTGGCCGTAATGCCCACTAAAAAAATCCATGCTTGCCAAAGCACCTCTCACGCACATGGCTCTCTGTCACGTGATCAGGTCTTTCTCACAGGCTACAAGTGAAGACAGACACATCGGAGATGCAACTGCGCACGTCCGTATCCAATTCCGAGGAAGATATTGGAAGAACTGTCCACATTTCCTTTTCATCAGCCAACAAGATGAGTAGGCCTAACGAACAGCAAAAGCACTAGCCTATGTCAATCTACTATCCCCCATAGTACAAAAGTTGACCTATTCTATTCTGTGCGAGAAATACATATTCCAAACATAGTCTGGGACAGTTGTGGGATGCAATAGATCCCAAATTAATATAACCACTAGCATAAAAAAACTGTTTTAAGCAATGAGCCTGACACAAAAGATGAGAAAAATTTAGCTTAAAATGTTGATAAACTATTAGGCTTTTTCTTCACATTATAAGCGCAGCAATGCGCGCATGGCAGTAGGCTATAAGCGCGAATGTTCCATTAGCAGGAAAACACCATTCTCAAAAGTGACCACAAATGCGATTATGCATGTAATGCTTTTATTATAAAGGTTCATTTTTATGGTGAAATTGATCTTCCCCAAACTTGAAACTCACATGCTGTGTATAGTATGTCAGTTAGGCACTACACCGGTTGTAAAGCGGATTAATGTGCTTTGTTTTAAGAAGTTATTTGACCACTTTAGTTGTGATACAAACCTTATCAAAACATATAGGCCTATGTGCTAGGCTACATGAGGTGTGCAACTATGTTTTGAAAAAGTTGCCAAAAAAAGCATGCACTGTTTCTTGTCTTAAACTGGGCATCATTCACAAGTGATAGGCTATTGTCACCCACCACACTATTCTTGATTTAATCTTGTCTTTACATATACTAAATAATATATGTGTGAAATTTGTTTTGATTTCCAATGGACCATTGTCATGCACCTGTCTCGAAACAGGGTCAGCAGAAAAAATACATATAATCTATGCACTTAAATAGTGAATGGAGAACGCTTTTCCCGTGGTTCATTTTCATGCCAGCCAGGTAGGCTATACTCCTTTTGTAAAGAGAAGCAATGTGCTTAATATGAGGAAAGTTGAGAAATAAATATAGTAGGCCTAGCCTATAGAAAGCTGATGGGATCCTCCTCTTTTTAATAGAGGTCATCACTCTGTTTTCTCACGCAATTGCATAGCCTATAGAAATGTTGAGCAACATGAGCTCATGCTCTCATGAAGTGTTCGATTCCATTTTTTATTTGCATTGATGTCAGAGTGATTTGGTAGCCTACTAATGACCATCAGCAGCATCAGAGCTTAGAGAAGCCTAATTACCGTGACTAAACGGTCACATGGAAACTGACTGCTGTCATGACTCGTGACCGCCGGTGTGGCACTAATACGGGGTGAACCCCTAAGCAGGCATTGTAACAACGCAGAAAGACCCCTTCAGATAAATCATCCAGGATCCTTTTGTTTGAATAATAGTGTTAAGTGCTGCTTAAATGAGTCAATACTGCAGGTACATCATGCACACACTATGATTGGACATTTTCAAATGGCTCGGGCTATTGACCTTGAACCATTCAATTGCTCATTAGATCATAAAATACCATATTTTATACACAGATTCAGTCATTACAATCCATAACACATTCACTGGACAGCCTCCATCACCAAAGTCCTGTGTGTGTGTGCTGTATGTGTGTGTGATTAATCATTCAAATCAATAAAAACCTTTACATATGGATACTCTCCATCACTAAACCACAATTAACCCAGCAGTGGCGTTTAACTGCTCATTCTGGTCACTGGGCACTGGGCCATTCACTACCATCAGCCAGATCTGGGCAATTCCACGGAAATGACATTTCGCTTTGACTCAGTTTTTTCACTTAAAATGTATGCCAAACAAAAAACATTGATTTCAACGTTTAACAAACCAAACACATCTATCCACAAGGACTACTTTGAACAATTTACATTATTTTATTTACAAAAACTAATTTAGTGGAAGAACTGTGCAGATGCAAACTTTGGTAACGGAATTACGGTAATATTTCCCTCAGTTTATTATGGTCTGGATTCCAAATGTGAGATTTTTGGTTCCAACCGCTTTGTCTTTGTGAGACGCGGCGTGGGTGAACGGATTATCTCCGCATATGTATATCCCACCATAAAGCAAGGAGGAGGAGGTGTTAAGGTGTGGGGGTGCTTTGCTGGTGACACTGTCTGTGATTTATTTAGGATTCAAGGCACACTTAACCAGCATGGCTACCACAGCATTCTGCAGCGATACGCCATCCCATCTGGTTTGGGCTTAATGGGTCATTTGTTTATCAACAGTACAATGACCCAACACACCTCCAGACTGTGTAAGGGCTATTTTACAAAGAAGGAGAGTGATGGAGTGTTGCATCAGATGACCTGGCCTCCACAATCCCCCGACCTCAGCCCGATTGAGATGGTTTGGGATGAGTCAGACCGCAGAGTGAAGGAAAAGCAGACAACAAGTGCTTAGCACATGTGGCAAAGGGTGGCTATTTGAAGAATCTCAAATATACAATATATTTTGATTTGTTTACACTTTTGTGGTTACTACATGATCCATATGTGTTATTTCATAGTTTTGATGTCTTCACTATTATTCTACAATATAAAAAATAGTAAAAATAAAGAAAAACCCTTGAATGAGTCCAAACTTTTTACTGGTACTGTACGTCTATGATAGGTTCAGATTTGGTCTAGTCTGGTCCGTCTGTGGATGTTAACATCAAGCCCAGGGTGGACTGACCAAATTTCAACTACTTTTCAACATCGATAATTGTATACTGTACAACACAGATTTTAACGCTATTAGTGTAACACAAGGAATTAGCTGTGGTCAATCGTTTGTGAAATTAAAGCTCTATACCCCCATCCATGGTAACGTCTTGGACTGGTCTGAACCACCCGAGGAGCTGCAGGGTGTGTGTGTGTCTTTGTGTGTGTCCCAGGGTCAGATTGGACCGACCCAGCCCATCTGGAGACAATAAGAGTGTTATGACACCAGCTGTCACCATGGAAACCACCCAGGCCCCGCCTTGACCTGACATGCCCTTCGATGGGACAAACTTACTGCTGTAAGATGGTGCTGAAGTGTGAAGTCTTACCTGTAAATGGGATCCTGCATTACCATCATCTTACTCTCATCCCACGTCCACTCCTTCTTCTATGGAAAGACAGAATAACACTTGTTTAGTGAAGAGTGTGTGGAAGAGAGTCAGCCAGGGGTTTGTGTATGTTAGGGAAGTGTGTGAGAGAGGCTAAGGTGGAGTGAGAGGAGGTCAGGTCCTCTGTGAGGTACCTTTACACCTACATCAGACACTTTAAATGAGGCTGTCGCCGCTAACTACAGCTACTGTCATTTAACACAGTGTCTCGGATTGCCACGGTAATTAACTTTGACCTTGCTGGGCTGGATGTTGGGCTCAAGGAGATATTGATTATACTGAGCCAATCGATCCACAATCCACACGGTGAAGACAACAGTTATCTAGCTGTGATGTTCCATTTAGATATTCTGCTCTCTCTCTCTCTTTCGCTCTCTCTCTCATCTTCTTTCACTCGCTCTCTTCATATCTTTCTTACTCAGTCGTTCTCTTTGGCCGCTTCTTTTTTGCTTGCTCTCTCTCTAGCTCTTCCTCTCACTCTTTCAGTCTCTCTCTTTCCCTCACATGCACTCTTTCTCTCACTTTCCCTAGCTTTCTCTCTCTTTCTCGGTCTGACTCATTATCTCTCTGTCACGCCCTGGCCTATAGAACTCTAGTTAGTTTGGTCAGGGTGTGAATATTCTAGGTTTGTATTTCTATGTTTGGCCGGGTGTGGTTCCCAATCAGAGGCAGCTGTCGCTCGTTGTCTCTGATTGGGGATCATACTTAGGCAGCCAGTTTTCCTGCCTGTGTTGTGGGATCTTGTTGTGTTCCTGTTTAGGCTTGTGTGTTAGCCCTTTGGACCGTCACGGTTAAGTTTGTTATTTTGGTTACTGTGTCGTGTGTTTATTAGTTAAATAAACATGTACGCCTTTCACGCTGCACCTTGGTCCGACCCGTCTCTTAACGTACGCGACAGAAGATCCCACCACCAATTAACCAAGCAGCGTGCCCAGGAGGAGCAAAGAGTATGGACTTGGCGGGAGATAAGATGATCTGGCAAGGCAGATGGAGGCCCTGAAAGGGATCAGGGTGGGAAGGAGAGACAGCCCCAACTTTTTTTTGGGGGGGCCTAAAAGGGTGGTCGGGGAGCGACAGAGAGGAGCCCCGACCACGGCACTCGTGGGGGCTCAAGGAGGAGTCCTCACTGGAGGAGGACGGGGCGCGGAGTGTAAAGGACGGAGACAGTCATACACCTCCAGCGCCGGTTCCCAGTCCGGTATGCCCCGTACCTGCTCCCCGCACCAAGCCAGTGGTGCGTGTTCCCAGTCCGGCCTGGCCTGTTCCTGCACCTCGCACCAAGCCAGTGGTGGGTGTTCCCAGTCTGGTCCGGTCTGTTCCTGTTCCTCGCACCAAGCCAGTGGTGCGTGTTCCCTGTCCGGCCCGGCCTGTTCCTGCTCCTCGCACCAAGCCAGTGGTGCGTGTTCCCAGTCCGGTCCGGACTGTTCCTGCTCCTCGCACCAAGCCAGTGGTGCGTGTTCCCAGTCCGGCCCGGCCTGTTCCTGCTCCTCGCACCAAGCCAGTGGTGCGCGTCGTCAGTCCGGCCCGTGCCCGTTCAGAGCAGTCCGCTCCACCGGTGCCTGATCCAGCTGCGGTCGGTTGCTCCACTCCGGAGCCAGAGCGGTCTGCTCCACCGGTGCCCAAGCCAGCTCCGGTCAGCCTCTCCACTCCGGAGCCGCCACCGAGGCTGGAAGCCCACCCGGACCCTCCCCTATTCAGTCAGGTTTGTGCGGCCGGAATCCGCACCTTTGGGGGGGTACTGTCACGCCCTGGCCTATAGAACTCTAGTTAGTTCGGTCAGGGTGTGAATATTCTAGGTTTGTATTTCTATGTTTGGCCGGGTGTGGTTCCCAATCAGAGGCAGCTGTCGCTCGTTGTCTCTGATTGGGGATCATACTTAGGCAGCCAGTTTTCCTGCCTGTGTTGTGGGATCTTGTTGTGTTCCTGTTTAGGCTTGTGTGTTAGCCCTTTGGACCGTCACGGTTAAGTTTGTTATTTTGGTTACTGTGTCGTGTGTTTATTAGTTAAATAAACATGTACGCCTTTCACGCTGCACCTTGGTCCGACCCGTCTCTTAACGTACGTGACACTCTCTCTGTCTTTCTCTCATTCTGCTCTCTCAATCTCATTCTTTATTTTTCTCTCTATACTGGGCTTCGTCCCAGATTACTGACATAATATAAATGTCAAAAGGAGAGTGATTGGAATTATTTATCCTATTGATTTTCATTCCATTCTGTGAGATGTAAATGAGGCAGTCTCTGGACGAGTTGACATTTCATCCCTCGCCAGAGAGCAGGCTGAGAGACAAAGCAGACACAGCCCAATAGAGCCCCATTCAAACCACAATAATTGCATTCACTGTACAGCTCATAATAACAATACAAACACCAGTTCACTCCAGCTGTTTAGAATAATACAACCAGAGCTTCTGGGTCTGGCAGAGGCCCTTACTGTCTGCTTAGAGGGTCTGACCAGGGTGTGAGGCGCTTTTCTCTCTTGTTTTTTCACAGGGGTTATCGAGGGCAATTATCCTTTACGGTCTAGTGGTCACTTCTTCTATTCTGCTCTTCCTCCTCTCTCTATTCCCTTTCTCTTCCTTCTATATTCTTTCCTCCTTTCTTTATTCCCTCCTTCCTCCTCTCTCTGTTCTCATTTTCCTCCATAGGATGAGTCCCGTATAAAGGTAAGGGCCTTGGTCTGTGTGGACTCTAAAGGGTAATCCATTCTGCACTGGAATGACTCTGATATAGAAGACTTGCTGGCAGTTTGTGTTCAAGTATTGTTTTTTTTTTATGCCTCATACTAGGTCTCCTTCTTCCACTCCACTGACTGCATAAATAAAGCCTCATCCACAGAGTTTTGTTGGCTGGGATGTGTGGGGAGGTGAGATATAGGCCATTGGACCCCCGAGGAGCAGATAGGCCGGCGCACCCTTGCGGACATAGAAGCATCCATTGGCATTTAGAGTGGGATAGAGTGGACACATGCACAGCACACACCTCTCTGCCACTCAGATACACTCCTCTCTGCCACTCTACCCTGTCTGAATTGTTAGTTTAGCCAGGCACAGATTCAATCCTCTCCTTCACTCTACCCTGCCTGGAGCCTTATTTAACAGGGCACAGATTCGCTAATCACTCCCTCTCACAGCTGGTGACAGGATTTGAATCCCACTCACTCCTTAACACAACCCCAGGATATGACATGGCTCAACAATGGCTGAGTGGGCACAGTTTGACAGGGGAGGTTAGAAACAACACAACACCCATCCACTCTACTCCCTGCCCCTAAGCTCCAGACAGTCACAAATGTAAATATAATAACAGGTTACAAAAGATAAATAAAAGACTCACTATAAACAGACTCACTTTTTTCTTTTTTCTGAGTGCCACCTTCACTCCATCCACTGAGACTATGATGTTGACCTTCTTCTTCTTTATGTTTTTCACTTTGAATTCATACTGTGGAAAGAAAGATTGATTCAAATTAGTAACTATATAACAATTAGAGAAGAATAGTTTAACTTTTAATTAGAGAAGAACGGATTAACTTTTCAATGCAAGTTGAGCATGGCGCTTGCAACGCCAGGGTTGTGGGTTTGTTTCCCACGGGGGGCCAGTATGAAAATGAAAATGTATGCACTCACTAACTGTAAGTCGCTCTGGATGAGAGCGTCTGCTAAATGACTAAAATGTAAATGTAATAACTGGTTGAACGCGGCATGTGTATAACTACAACCAGTTAGCAAGTCGGAAATTTGAATTATCAATGCACATCCACTGTTCCACAGCCCAGCCAGGCAATTTACAAACTCCCCTAGAAAATAGTTCCCAATGCTACTCGGCTGGGGTTTGCTAATGCTACTAGGCTGGGATTTGTCTAAACCTTACTGCCTGCCTTTTTTCAAAAGTCTCATGAACGTGACGAGACTGACAGTTTCTCTGAGCCAGGCAAATTCATTTATCAGGATCATTATAATGGGTATATCCAAATAAATGGAAATAGAAACAAAGGTAAAACAAACGAAAATGCACATAGTTTGCTGTCATTTCACCTGCTTGATGGGATTGTGTGTTAGCTTTAGTTGGCTAGTTAGCGGCTGGAAAGAAGTAGCTAGCCTGCATGGCAATTGTTTTTGCTTAGAACAGTAGTCACCAACCTTTGAGTCAAGATCACTTTCTGAGTCCAAATGCAAGCCGAGATCTACAGTTTTTTTTTTACATTACTTAAAAAGCGTAAGCCTATGCAACATTAACCTATTAAAAACAGTACTGTAGTAATGAGGTTTGTGCAGTAGGCTATAGGCCCAAAACATTATCACCACATATTGGCTTTGCTTGAATTGCCCTGCTAATGCATTGTTGTTCTTCTCAGACCCCTTTAAAAAAATCATATTTCAACATTTGAGGTAGGCTATATGATCACACCGGTAATCAATGTTCCCTCTAAGCTGTGCCCGCACACACACCTTCTTCTGTGCAGAGAAGCATGAGATTGAACTTCACTCAACTTTCTAGAGTTTTCCCCGTAAGTTAACACTACCAATGTTTCCCTTCACTGTGGGAATTGTGATTGAATCAATGCAAAATTAGCCACTTTCAATGCAACATACCGAAACTAAATGAACTATGCAATTTGTATGCAAAACTAACTATGCAAGAAATGTTGTTTTAGGCAGAACGCATCGGAGTAGGATTCTATTGGGCATGACTCAGACCCGTACTCTACACAGACCGGTGCGCCATAACCAATCAGAGCTGTAGTAGGCCTATATGCAAATAGACCATTGCCATATATGGATCTGTGCCATTCACTTTGAACTGGACTGTTTTTACAACATGAGCAGTCGTGAGTAGATGTGCTTGTTTTGAGATCAAAGTGAGAGCTACATGTTGCAACATGTGCACATTTGTACATTTGTTCATATCCTTTGCTAGATGGTGAGTTATTAGCCCAGTTATAGATAATTTGTAGTCAGCAATGGGGGAGTGATTGCTTCCTACAAGACCCCAAAACGTGTACATTTCTAGAAATCTTTGAATAGCGAGTCAGGTAAAGAGCTTTTATTTGTCTTAAATGTGCAGTGTTGTATTTTGAGACAGGCTTGAATAAGCTACACTATAGGACCAAAAGTATGTGGACGCCTGCTCGTCAAACATCTCATTCCAAAATCATGGGCATTAATGGGGAGCTGGTCCCCCCTTTGCTGCTATAACAGCCTCCACTCTTCTGGGAAGGCTTTCCACTAGATGTTTGAACATTGCTGTGGGGACTTGCTTCCATTCAGTCAAGAGAGCATTAGTGAGGTCGGGCGGTTAGGCCTGGCTAGCAGTCGGCGTTCCAATTAATCTCAAAGGTGTCGATGGGGTTGAGGTCAGGACTCTGTGCAGGCCAGTCAAGTTCTTCCAAACCGATCTCGACAAACCATTTCTGTATGGACCCCACTTTGTGCACTGGGAATTGTCATGCTGAAACAGGAAAGGGCCACAAAGTTGGCAGCACTGGAACTAAGGGGCCTAGCCTGAACCATGAAAAACAGCCCCAGACCATTATTCCTCCTCCACCAAACTTTACAGTTGGCACTATGCATTGGGGCAGGTAGCGCTCTCCTTGCATCCGCCAAACCCAGATTCGTCCGTCGGACTGCCAGATGGTGAAGCGTGATTCATCCCTCCAGAGAACGTATTTCCACTGTCCAATGGCGGCGAGCTTTACACCACTCCAGCTGATGCTTGGCATTGCGCATGGTGATCTTAGGCTTGTGTGCGGCTGCTCGGCCATGGAAATCCATTTCATGAAGCTCCCGATGAACAGTTGTTGTGCTGACATTGCTTCCAGAGGCAAATTTGGAACCCGGTAGGGAGTTTTGCAGCCAAGGACAGACCATTTTTACGCTCTAGGCACTTCAGCACTCTGCGGTTCCGTTCTGTGAGCTTGTGTGGCCTACCACATCACAGCTGAGCTGTTGTTGCTGCTAGATGTTTCCACTTCACAATAACAGCACTTACAGTTGACTGGGGCAGCTCTAGCAGGGCAGAAATTTGACTTACTAACTTCTTGGAAAGGTGGCATCCTATGACGGTGCAACGTTGAAAGTCACTTAGGTCTTCAGTAAGGCCATTCTACTGCCAATGTTTGTCTATGTAGATTGCATGGCTCTGTGCTCAATTTTATACACCTGTCTGCAATGGGTGTGGCTGAAATAGCCGAATCCACTAATTTGAAGGGGTGTCCAAATACTTTTGTATATATAGTGTAATTAGCCAATAGGCAGAGGGTAGCATAATTTGTCTGATTTCTGCAATAATGGTGTTATATCTAGTTTAACCGTAGAAGAATCTGCACAGTTTCACATTGTACATCACTCTGATGTTTAATGACATGTGCCACTCATTCTGACAACCCATTCATACGTAAAGCAGCACACTGTCATAAACCATAACAACGCACAGTACGACGTACAGCATGTCGTACTATACATAACGAATCAAATCAAATTTTATTGGTCACATGCGCCAAATACAACAGGTGCAGACATTACAGTGAAATGCTTACTTACAGCCCTTAACCAACAGTGCATTTATTTTAAACAAAAAAAGTAAAATAAAACAACAACAAAAAAAGTGTTGAGAAAAAGAAGAGCAGAAGTAAAATAAAATAACAGTAGGGAGGCTATATATACAGGGGGGTACCGGTGCAGAGTCAATGTGCGGGGGCACCGGCTAGTTGAGGTAGTTGAAGTAATATGTACATGTGGGTAGAGTTAAAGTGACTATGCATAAATAATTAACAGAGTAGCAGTAGCGTAAAAAGGATGGGGTGGGGGGCAGTGCAAATAGTCCGGGTAGCCATGATTAGCTGTTCAGGAGTCTTATGGCTTGGGGGTAGAAGCTGTTGAGAAGTCTTTTGGACCTAGACTTGGCACTCCGGTACCGCTTGCCGTGCGGTAGCAGAGAGAACAGTCTATGACTAGGGTGGCTGGAGTCTTTGACAATTTTGAGGGCCTTCCTCTGACACCGCCTGGTATAGAGGTCCTGGATGGCAGGAAGCTTGGCCCCAGTGATGTACTGGGCCGTACGCACTATTCTCTGTAGTGCCTTGCGGTCGGAGGCCAAGCAGTTGCCATACCAGGCGGTGATGCAACCAGTCAGGATGTCTCGATGGTGCAGCTGTATAATTTTTGAGGATCTGAGGACCCATGCCAAATCTTTTCAGTCTCCTGAGGGGGAATAGGCTTTGTCGTGCCCTCTTCACGACTGTCTTGGTGTGTTTGGACCATGATAGTTCGTTGGTGATGTGGACACCGAGGAACTTGAAGCTCTCAATCTGTTCCACTACAGCCCAGTCGATGAGAATGGGGGCGTGCTCAGTCCTCTCTTTTTTCCTGTAGTCCACAATCATCTCCTTTGTCTTGGTCACGTTGAGGGAGAGGTTGTTGTCCTGGCACCACACGGCCAGGTCTCTGACCTCCTCCCTATAGGCCGTCTCATCGTTGTCGGTGATCAGGCCTACCACTGTTGTGTCGTCGGCAAACTTAATGATGGTGTTGGAGTCGTGCCTGGCCACGCAGTCATGGGTGAACAGAGAGTACAGGAGGGGGACTGAGCACGCACCCCTGAGGGCCCCCGTGTTGAGGATCAGTGTGGCAGATGTGTTGTTACCTACCCTTACCACCTGGGGGCGGCCCGTCAGGAAGTCCAGGATCCAGTTGCAAAGGGAGGTGTTTAGTCCCAGGATCCTTAGCTTAGTGATGAGCTTAGAGGGCACTATGGTGTTGAATGCTGAGCTGTAGTCAATGAATAGCATTCTCACGTAGGTGTTCCTCTTGTCCAGGTGGGAAAGGGCAGTGTGGAGTGCAATAGAGATTGCATCATCTGTGGATCTGTTGGGGCGTATGCAAATTGGAGTGGGTCTAGGGTTTCTGGGATAATGGTGTTGATGTGAGCCATGACCAGCCTTTCAAAGCACTTCATGGCTACAGACGTCAGTGCTACGGGTCGGTAGTCATTTAGGCAGGTTATCTTAGAGTCCTTGGGCACGGGGACTATGGTGGTCTGCTTGAAACATGTTGGTATTACAGACTCAGTCAGGGACATGTTGAAAATGTCAGTGAAGACACTTGCCAGTTGGTCAGCACATGCTCGGAGTACACGTCCTGGTAATCCGTCTGGCCCTGCGGCCTTGTGAATGTTGACCTGCTTAAAAGTCTTACTCACATTGGCTACGGAGAGCGTGATCACATAGTCATCCGGAACAGCTGGTGCTCTCATGCATGCTTCAGTGTTGCTTGCCTCGAAGCGAGCATAGAAGTGGTTTAGCTCGTCTGGTAGGCTTGTGTCACTGGGCAGCTCGCGGCTGTGCTTCCCTTTGTAGTCTGTAATAGTTTTCAAGCCCTGCCACATCCGACAAGCGTCAGAGCCAGTGTAGTACGATTCAATCTTAGTCCTGTATTGACTCTTTGCCTGTTTGATGGTTCGTCGGAGGGCATAGCGGGATTTCTTATAAGCGTCCGGGTTAGAGTCCCGTTCCTTGAAAGCGGCAGCTCTACCCTTTAGCTCAGTGCGGATGTTTCCTGTAATCCATGGCTTCTGGTTGGGGTATGTACGTACGGTCACTGTGGGGACGACATCATCGATGCACTTATTGATGAAGCCAGTGACTGATGTGGTGTACTCCTCAATGCTGTCTGAAGAATCCCGGAACATGTTCCAGTCTGTGCTAGCAAAACAGTCCTGTAGCTTAGCATCTGCGTCATCTGACCACATTTTTATTAACCGAGTCACTGGTGCTTCCTGCTTTAGTTTTTGCTTATAAGCAGGAATCAGGAAGATAGAGTTTTGGTCAGATTTGCCAAATGGAGGGCGAGGGAGAGCTTTGTATGCGTCTCTGTGTGTGGAGTAAAGGTGGTCTAGAGTTTTTTTTCCTCTGGTTGCACATTTAACATGCTGGTAGAAATTAGGTAGAACGGATTTAAGTTTCCCTGCATTAAAGTCCCCGGTCACTAGGAGCGCTGCCTCTGGATGAGCGTTTTCCTGTTGATTTATGGCCTTGTACAACTCATTCAGTGCAATATTAATGCCAGCACTGGTTTGTGGTGGTAAATAGACAGCTATGAAAAATATAGATGAAAACTCTCTTGGTAAATAGTGTGGTCTACAGCTTATCATAAGATACTCTACCTCAGGCGAGCAAAACCTCGAGACTTCCTTAGTATTTGATTTTGTGCACCAGCTGTTGTTTACAAATATACACAGACCGCCACCCCTTGTCTTACCGGAGTCAGCCGTTCTATCCTGCCGATGTAGCGTATAGCCCGCTAGCTGTATGTTATCCATGTCGTCGTTCAGCCACGACTCGGTGAAACATAAGATATTACAGTTTTTAATGTCCCGTTGGTAGGATAACCGTACTCTTAGGTCATCCAATTTGTTCTCCAATGATTGAAGATTGGCTAATAGGATTGATGGAAGAGGCAGTTTACTCGCTCGCCGTCGGATCCTTACAAGGCACCCCGATCTACGTCCACGATATCTCCGTCTCTTCCTCACGCCGAATGACGGGATTTGGGCCTTGTCGGGTGTCTGTATGATATCCTTCGCGGCCGCCTCGTTGAAGAAAAAATCTTAGTCCAATACGAGGTGAGTAATCGCTGTCCTGATATCCAGAAGCTCTTTTTGGTTATAAGAGACGATGGCAGAAACATTATGTACAAAATAAATTACAAATAACGCGAAAAACACACATAATAGTACAATTGGTTAGAGGGCTGTAAAACGGCAGCCATCTTCTCCGGCGCTGTTTAGTTTATGGTATGGGAATAATGATGCATTTAATTTTGTAAAGTGGTTTCTTGCATCAAACAACACAAAAACATTTTCAGTCACCTCCTTGTCTGAAGGACAAGTGGATAAACTTTTTTCAAAAGTCTCATGAATGTAGGCCTACATTGAACACCACCCATTGGCTGCTACTGTAGGCTGGACGATAGAATAGCTATTTCCATGTTAAAATGTTATGAGATGCACTCTGGTAGGCCTACATTATGATCACATAGCCACAGTAGCCTACTTGACCACTGTGAAAACTAACTTAAAGCAGGTACACCTCAGTGTTCACAGTAAACGCGCGCCAGAAGTTGAACAGAATTTTCACAACGTTCAAGTTTGAGCTTAGCAGACCTGAAATTTGTTCAGTGCCTAATTTTGTTTTAGTGAACATTGGCAGTAATTTGAGGGAACATTGCCGAAATGGTTCAAAATGGGAACACGTCGCCTACCTGGCGCGCAGGGCAGCTGAAGCGGGTGCACCTACCACCAACAGCGCGAGACAAATTAAAAAAATATGAACACAAGTTTTATCGTTGGGTTTTTTACAGAAATGTTAGGCGATAGACTAGGAATGTCTTGGAGATCGACTATCGACCAGTAGGTGACCACTGGCTTAGAACGTTTGGAATGGAGGACCAGCTCGTTTGGCTAGCAACTTCAGAATGCAGAACTAACAACTGGCTTTTGCCCGGACTATATTGTCTAGTGGAAGGATGAAATAAAACAGATTCACTCATTCAAATATATTTTTAATGAAAACGTCACTCATCTTTAAAAAAACATGTTGGCATAAGAACAGATCTGCGTCGGGCCTAAGAACAGCCCTTAGTCGGGAGTTATTCACACGATAATCCCCGGGTTCTCATGCCTTTCTAAATATATGGCTCTGGCCCACAGCATTCTATTGTTGAGGTATGCCCACACTATTCAAACACAGAAAAGCTGCTTTTTAACATACTTCATTTTTTGGAAGGAAAACTATTTCACTCATATTGTAATTAATTATAGGTCATATTTCATAGAAATCTGGAAACACTGGACAGTTACTTTAAAGCGGAATTACACTCAAAAATACGTTTTTGTGTGGAAAATAGATATTCCAGAGCCATCCATTTCCATTGGACCTTTTGGATTTCTGTTGGATTATTGATTTATATTTGGGATTGCTTTGGGATTTAACTATTTTGTCTTTTTGAGGGTTTTTCCTTTGGATTATTTACTGTATTTGTCATGTTCGTTGAATACAGGATTGGACCAAGGTGCAGCGTGGTATGCGTACATGTTCGTTTACTTATTAAACACCGACAAAACAACAAAAGCAACGTAACGTGAAGTTCTAAAGGCTAAACATAAGACAAGCAAAACACATAGAAACAAGATTCCACAACATAGGTAGGCAACATGGCTGCCTAAGTATGATCCCCAATCAGAGACAACGAGCAACAGCTGCCTCTGATTGGGAACCACACCCGGCCAACATAGATCTACAATAACATAGAATGTACACATAGAAATTCACACCCTGACCAAACCAACCAAAGAAAACCGGGCTCTCAAGGCCAGGGCGTGACAGTATTTCCTTGGTTTTGGACTCCCATTCAGACTCAAAAGACACACCAGAGGTTCAGGCAAGACTAAGATTGTAATTTACATTGTGGATTTTGTCTTTGTACTGTTGGCTCTGACATGACTATTCATTTGTGGATTATTTAATCGTTATTTTGTTGCTTAAGTTGAACCCTATGATTTTCCTATCAATACTATAATTGCACTGACCAAATGTATCAAACTTTAATATATACTGAACAAAAATATAACGCAAGTGTTGCAGTTCATATAAGGAAATCAGTGAATTTACATAAATTAATTAGGCCCTAATCTATGGATTTCACATGACTGGGCAATGTTGTCAATGATCTCAAGGCAGCTGGGACCATAGTCACCAAGAAAACAATTGGTAACACACGCCGTGAAGGACTGAAATCCTGCAGCGCCCGCAAGGTCCCCCTGCTCAAGAAAGCACATACACAGGCCCGTCTGAAGTTTGCCAATGAACATCTGAATGATTCAGAGGAGAACTGGGTGAAAGTGTTGTGGTCAGATGAGACCAAAATGGAGCTCTTTTGCATCAACTCAACTCGCCGTGTTTGGAGGAGGAGGAATGCTGCCTATGACCCCAAGAACACCATCCCCACCGTCAAACATGGAGGTGGAAACATTATGCTTTGGGGGTGTTTTTCTGCTAAGGGGACAGGACAACTTCACTGCATCAAAGGGACGATGGACGGGGCCATGTACCGTCAAATCTTGGGTGAGAACCTCCTTCCCTCAGCCAGGGCATTGAAAATGGGTCGTGGATGGGTATTCCAGCATAACAATGACCCAAAACACACGGCCAAGGCAACAAAGGAGTGGCTCAAGAAGAAGCACATTAAGATCCTGGAGTGGCCTAGCCAGTCTCCAGACCTTAATCCCATAGAAAATCTGTGGAGGGAGCTGAAGGTTTGAGTTGCCAAACGTCAGCCTCGAAACCTTAATGACTTGGAGAAGATCTGCAAAGAGGAGTGGGACAAAATCCCTCCTGAGATGTGTGCAAACCTGGTGGCCAACTACAAGAAACGTCTGACCTCTGTGATTGCCAACAACGGTTTTGCCACCAAGTACTAAGTCATGTTTTGCAGAGGGGTCAAATACTTATTACCCTCATTAAAATGCAAATCAATTTATAACATTTTTGACATGCGTTCTTGATGCGTTATTCTGTCTCTCACTGTTACCTGAGAGACAGAATAACCTACCATTAAAATTATAGACTGATCATTTCTTTGTCAGTGGGCAAACATACAAAATCAGCAGGGGATCAAATACTTTTTTCCCCTCACTGTACGTGTCTCTTCCAATTTAGCAAAAAAAATAAAAAAATAACTAAGAGGCATTTTCTACAGCTGTCTCTCAAAGACATTGGCTAGCAGGGGAGACTCTTCAAGGCATTAGATAGGAAGGTAGCTAGAGGTTTAAAGGCTTTGGCTAGCTTCCCTGATTTCATCTGCAGAGTGTATTACCCTTACCCCTGCTAGTGTATGATCAATCAGAGTTGAGCACAGTAAAGATTTCTGCTCTTCAGAAACACACATACATCACACACCATGCCTGCACAGCCATAGGGATGAAGAGTGCACTCACATATACATTTGCACAACATGACTGGGAAAAACAACTCTGTCATAAACATATAGGCCTAGACCTAGCAGCAGCATAAATCAATGTGAACCTGATGCCTTCATGTCTTGAATATCTTACTTAAATGTTATTCTGTCTGATGTCTGCGGTGTGGGAGAATACTGACTATCCTTTCTGCACTGTAGCCAACTGCACCTGGCCCAGACAGACACAGCGAGGTGTGTGTGTGCAGTGGCAGATTTAAGATTAGGCAACTAAGGCAATTTTCTGGGGCCTCACATCATTAGGGGGGCTCGTGATTTTTTATTTTTAGGAACTCAGTTGGGGTCTCAACTTACTGTTGGGAGTTAGAATAGTAGAATACAGAAGGTGCAATTTCGGTAGTGCATCAGCAGTTTTCCTCTTGTTATGTCAGTCAATTAGCCCATGTCAGTTAACATTTTATAGATTGCTAGCCAACTATCTAAACCTTGTAGTAATCATGGCTGAATTACCAACCGGGCACGAAGGGCACCAACCAAATCTCGCTTAGGATCCCCAAAAGGCTCTGGGCAGGAGGCCTCAGGCTGGCCTCTGCCTTGGGCTCCAAATCACTAAGTATGCCCCTGTGTGTGTGTATGTGTGTGTGTGTGTGTGTGTGTGTGTGTGTGTGTGTGTATGTGTGTGTGTGTATGTGTGGCCAGACTGGCCACCTGTGTCAGCTGGAGCTTGGAGGTGCCAGTGCATTTCCCTTTCAGCATAGAAATCCCCAAATCTCTCTCCAGGCACATTCAAGTATTCAGCACAATCCACACCAGCTAATCCATACTGGCCAGGTTTGAAAAGTCCATTAAAAGTTTATCTGGCTGAGATGTCTGCCTGCCTGGCCTGTTCAGTGCAGCAGTAATGCAGCAGTCAGGACTCTGAGCATTGCTACATTCTCTGGAGGAGAGTTAATTCCAGGGAGGAGAGTAAAACACTGTCTGCCTGCTATTAGGCTGAGGTTGGGGCCTGCCAGGAATCTCATCCTCTGCTTAACCCTGAGGAAGAGGAATAATCTGCTGACCACTACCTGTTACCAGACCAGCGGCTAACATGATTGATTGACAGGCAGAGACAGGAAGACAGACAGCCAGGAAGACAGACAGAGAGAGGGGCAGACGGACAGAGGGGTAGAGACAGACATACATACAATACAGTACAGAGACTGTCTGTGCGACATGTGTTTGCGCATCTGTGTGTGTGTGTGCGTATTTGTTTGGCTTGTGGGTGCATCTGAATGGCCTCTTTTTTAAAGGTATTTTTTAAGGAGTGGGGCTGTCCCACTCCTTTCGTAATTTTTTAGGTTCATTGAAGAGATAGTAAAGTGTTGGAATAACAGGAATAGGAGTAGGATGAACCAAAGGGCAGTCGGACGGATTTGAACCCATGCCGACTCTGGCATACATGTATGCTGTGGTGAGCGGCTTTAACCGCTGGACCACACAGGCCATATGACTGCATCTATCTAATGGCTCTCACTGGACAGCTGGCACATACAGTATATGCATCTATGCGGCGTAATCAGTCAATCATCAGTCAATCACATCAGCTAGTCTGGTCTGGCAGGCTTGTAATGGTGTCACAGCACATTCACTTTCAATTTCCAATTTATATCTACTATTGATGATGGGATGTTCAACGACACATGAAAGGACCAAATAAACTGACCTAATTACGACAGTTAACGCTGCAATGGCTCCCTGCTAAAAAAGCCATTAATTGTTGCGCTGCCATTTTGAAAATTTTATCTTGTGAAAAAGACAGGGCTTAGAAGACGAATCCTTCCCTTAGAAATACTGTTCATGTAAATACTGTACACTGTCTCAGCATTTGATTCATTTAACATTTAGCCTTCATATCGCCAGAAAAGCATGTCATTATTTCCTAAAGGTCGGCTCCAGCCGTTTGCTCTGTAATCCATCAAAGCAATAACAACACCATCAGACAAACATAATGCCATCTTCAGTCTCAAAGGCTATTTTCACACACATACAAATACCATTCATATCATCCAACAACGACAGAGCCATTCATCAATGACTGCCATAATAATAAACCTTTTCACAGAGGTTGGATGCGGCATTTTGCCTGCATTTCGTCTCTCACACACACATACGTACGTACGTACACACGCACACACGCACACACCAAAAGGTGTCTTTCAGACGCAGTGTCAGCCAGCTAGCTGACTAGTTCAGTGTGCCAGCATTTCCATGGAAGGGTCTTACATAAATAGTTGCCTTATGAAAGAGCATACGCTTTTGATCTTTAAAGGGGCAATCTGCACTTGAAATAATAACAAAGCCGACTCCCTGCCGCTGTATTAGTAAAAAGCTGAGGGATGGGGCTGGAGAAATGTAACTATATATATGGTTCCAAGGAATGACCATCCATGATATCAAAAGTATAGTTTTGACCATGTTTTGAAGCGATACAGTGTTTGTTTACATTTACATTACAAACATTGGATTAAAACAAGCTTATATTTTGGGTTCTGATGGGATACAACAGTTGAACTAAGCTCATGAGGCATTTATATGTTACAGTATATTAATGGGTATACTGTATATCAGTAATTTATAAGTAAAGAAAATGTATGTAGTAACTGCGGATTGCCAATTTAAAGACATTATGAAGTATTCCTTGAGAGCAATTGTGGTGTGTGTGTGTGTGTGCTTGTGTGTGTGTGTGATGCTGTCCAACTTCCCTTCCATCTGTTAGGGGGGACAGCTGGAGAAGACAGAACCAGGCCAATACTGTTACCCACCTGCCTACACACACACACACACACACGCACGGACACACACGCAGTCCCTGAGCAGCAGTGTGTGTTACTGCCCAGCGGCCAAAGTGATCCATGAAGGCTCTAATTCAATCCTAACAAGTAGCATTAGTTTTGATTATCGACCAGGAACCATCAGTTAGACCAATCAATCTCCCTGACACCTCTCTTCCTGAGAGAGAGTGGGAATACGGGAGAGAGGAAGAGGGGGAATAAGGGAGAGAGGGAGAGAGTTTGAGTGTGGGTGTGTGTGAAAGAATGAGGTCGAGAGAGAGAGAAAAACTGGTAATGGCTCGAGGAATGTAAAGATTTTACTGAGGTGACTGTCTGGGAGAAAAGGTGAGAGTGAAATCTCCAATTTCCAATATCTAATACTTTTCCTGAGACAGAGTGAGGAGCCAGACACCTGCCTTCTGCTATCTGCCCTTTTAAATAACAGATTGGCTGTTAAACACAACCTAGTGTCCAAAGTACACCACTTTCTTGCCCCTATGCACTTATCTGAGAAGATTAGATAAGTAAAAAGTTACCCACTGGGCACACACTGGTTGAATCAACGTTGTTTCCACGTAATGAAATTATGTTGAACCAACGTGCAATACCTCTGGGTTTCACCCCGAATCTAATGGGCAGGTGGAACGGGTGAATCAGGATGTGGGTAGGTTCCTGCGGTCCTACTGCCAGGACCAGCCGGGGGAGTGGTCGGTGTTCTTGCCATGGGCCGAATATGCACAGAACTCTCTCCGCCACTCCTCCACTAACCTGTCACCATTTCAATGTGTTTTAGGGTATCAGCCGGTCCTGGCACCGTGGCATCAGAGCCAGACCGAAGCTCCTGCGGAGGACGACTGGTTTCGGTGCACGAAGGAGACGTGGAACGCTGCCCACGTCCACCTCCAGCGCGCAGTGTGTCGCCAGAAGGCCAACGCTGACCACCACCGCAGTGAGGCCCTGGTCTTTGTACCGGGTGATCGGGTCTGGCTCTCGACCCGGAACCTGCCCCTCCGCCTGCCATGCTGGAAGCTGAGCCCGCGGTTTGTGGGGCGGTTCAAAGTCCTGAGGAGAGTAAACAAGGTTACGTATAGGTTGCTACTCCCTCCAGATTACCGTATTAACCCCTCGTTTCACGTGTCTCTCCTCAGGCCAGTGGTGGCTGGTCCGCTCCAGGAGTCTGAGGTGCGGGAGGTCCCTCCGCCCCCTCTGGACATCGAGGAGGCCCTGGCATACTCCATCCTTTCCATCCTGGATTCGAGGCGTCGGGTGGGGGGCCTTCAGTACCTCGTGGAGTGGGAGGGGTACGGTCTGGAGGAGTGGTGCTGGGTCCCGGTGAAGGATGTCCTTGATCCCTCCCTGTTACGGGATTTCCACTGTCACCATCCGGATCGCCTTGCTTCGCATCCTCCTGGCCGGTGTCGGCGTCAAGGGGGGGGGTACTGTCACGACTTCCGCCAAAGTTACCTTCTCTCCTTGTTCGGGCAGGCTTCGCCGTTCGTCGTCACCGGCCTTCTAGCCACTGCCACTCCTCTTTTCATCATTCCATTTGTTTTGTCTTGTTTTCACACACACCTGCTTCATATCCCCTCATCAGGGTCTGTATAAGTATTCCCTCTGCTCCCCATGTCTTTGTGTGTGATTGTTTCCATGTGGAGGTGTCGATAGCTCGGTGGAGCATATTGTACTTTATCGCCGGGATATTCACCCGTGTGTTTTGTTTTTCCCAGTGCGCCGTTAAGTTGCACTATAGTTGTTTTATGCATTGCTGCGAACCGCTGTATTGGCCCAATAAACCAGTATTCTGTGATTTACACCTCCTGCGCCTGACTCCGTTCAAATCACCTGCTACAATGTCTGACAAGTAGTATGGAATGCTTCTTCATCCTATGTAATGTATTCCCTGTGAATCTTGTGATCCATGTTGTTGGTCTCGTGTTTATTAAATGTATTACAACATTTTCTTTGCAACTTTGGGTAGAACCCCAATAGCTTTCGCTCATGATGAAAATAAGTTGTGTGGTCATCCTCACAAGTCCAGCCAGTCCTCCATGAAAGCAATTCAGTTTGTCCTTCTCTTAGCAACCTAATGCTTCAACCCAACTCTCTTTGAATAGTCCAACAAATGGCAGCTCTCTGAGAGGGCTAACCCTATTGTGCAATTCTAATATGAAGACCTTTCCTACAAAAATGGGCTAGTGACTAAAACATTGTGACAATCATTAATAAAATAATACAATTATAAAACATTGCATTGCAGTTGAGGTTTTTCAATAACAATATTAGAAAACATCATTTACCATTAAATCCAGCCAAACCTAATACCATTACTATTGAAAAAACTAGTTGTATTTGTATTTATTAGGGAACCCCATTAGCTGCTGCCAAGGCCTCTTCCTGGGGTCCAAACACATTAAGGCACTTACATTACACATAAAACAAATTATAACATTATTAGACCACTACATGTCTACAATACAAAATGTATAATACCACCATACAAAGTTATTTAGATGTACTTGTGTGAAGAGTGCTAGCATTTGTGTGTGTATGCGTGTGTCTGTAACTGTGTGTGTGTCTCTTCAAAGTCCCCGCTGCTCCATAAGGTGTATTTTTATCTGTTATTTCAATCTGATTCTACTGCTTGCATCAGTTACCTGATGTGGAATAGAGTTCCATGTAGTCATGGCTCTATGTAGTACTGTGCGCATCCCATAGTCTGTTCTGGACTTGTGAAGAGACCTTTGGTGGAATGTCTCTTGGGGTATGCATGGGTGTCCGAGCTGTGTGCTAGTAGTTTAAAGAGACAGCTCGGTGCATTCAGCTTGCAAACACACTTACAAAAACAAGTAGTGATGAAGTCAATCTCTCCTCCACTTTGAACCGTGAGAGATTGATATGCATATCATTAATGTTAGCTCCCTGTGTAAATTTAAGGGCCAGCCGTGCTGCACTGTTCTGAGCCAATTGTAATTTTCCTAAGTCCCTCTTTGTGGCACCTGACCACACAACTGAACAGTAGTTCAGGTGTGACAAAATAGGGCCTGCAGGACCTGCCTTGTTGATAGTGTTGTTAAGAAGGCAGAGCAGCGCTTTATTATGGACAGACTTCTCTCCATCTTAGCTACTGTTGTATCAACATGTTGACATGTGACAGTTTACAATCCAGGGTTACTCCAAGCAGTTTAGTCACCTCAACTTGCTCAATTTCCACATTATTCATTACAAGATTTAGTTGAGGTTTAGGATTTAGTGAATCATTTGTCCCAAATACAGTGCTTTTAGTTTTTGAAATATTTAGGACTACACTGAGGGAAAAAACTATTTGATCCCCTGCTGATTTTGTACGTTTTCCCACTGACAAAGAAATGATCAGTCTATAATTTTAATGGTAGGTTTATTTGAACAGTGAGAGACAGAATAACAACAAAAAAATCCAGAAAAACGCATGTAAAAAATGTTAGAAATTAATTTGGATTTTAATGAGGGAAATAAGTATTTGACCCCCTCTCAATCAGAAAGATTTCTGGCTCCCAGGTGTCTTTTATACAGGTAACGAGCTGAGATTAGGAGCACACTCTTAAAGGGAGTGCTCCTAATCTCAGTTTGTTATCTGTATAAAAGACACCTGTCCACAGAAGCAATCAATCAATCAGATTCCAAACTCTCCACCATGGCCAAGACCAAAGAGCTCTCCAAGGATGTCAGGGACAACATTGTAGACCTACACAAGGCTGGAATGGGCTACAAGACCATCGCCAAGCAGCTTGGTGAGAAGGTGACAACAGTTGGTGCGATTATTTGCAAATGGAAGAAACACAAAAGAACTGTCAATCTCCCTCGGCCTGGGGCTCCATGCAAGATCTCACCTCGTGGAGTTGCAATGATCATGAGAACGGTGAGGAATCAGCCCAGAACTACACGGGAGGATCTTGTCAATGATCTCAAGGCAGCTGGGACCATAGTCACCAAGAAAACAATTGGTAACACACTACGCCGTGATGGACTGAAATCTTGCAGCGCCCGCAAGGTCCCCTTGCTCAAGAAAGCACATATACTGTCACGCCCTGACTTATGGGACTCTTGTATGTTGAGTCAGGGTGTGGATATCTATGTTAGTATTTCTATGTTTTCGTTCTAGGTTTGTGTTTCTATGTTTGGCCGGGTGTGATTCCCAATCAGAGGCAGCTGTCGCTCGTTGTCTCTGATTGGGGATCATACTTAAGTTGCCTGTTTGTTATCATTAGTTGTGGGATCTTGTTCCGTGTAGAGGCTTGTGTTGTGTTTAGCCTGAGGACTTCACGTTACGTTGTTTTGTTCGTGTGTTTATTCGTTATAATAAACATGTATGCATTTCAAGCTGCGCCTTGGTCTGACCCATCCTTCAACGTACGTGACAGAAGATCCCACCAAAAATGGACCAAGCAGCGTGCCCAGGAGCAGACATCCTGGACATGGGAGGAGATCCTGGACGGAAAGGGATCCTTGACCTGGGAGGAGATTCAGGCTGGGATGGATCGCCGTCCTTGGGAGGAGACAGTGAAGGCCCGGTTTAGAGAGGAGCAACGCGGCAACACAGAAGGTGCCGGCCGAGGAGGAAGGCAGAGAGAAGGCCCCAACATTTTTTTGGGGGGCTAAATGGGTGGTCGGGATCGATGGAGAAGAGCACGACCACTGCACTCGTGGGGGCTCAGGGAGGAGTCCTCACGGGAGGAGGACTGGGCGCGGAGAGTGAAAGACTGGTACAGTCGGAGTTCTCTAACATCAGTTCCCAGTCCGGTACACCTCGTGCCTGCGTCTCGCACCAAGATAGTGATGCGTGTGCCCAGTCCGGCACGGCCCGTTCCTGTTCCTCGCACCACGCCAGTGGTGCGTGTTCCCAGTCCGGTACGGCCCGTGCCTGCTCCCTGCTCCCTGCACCAAGCCAGTGGTGCGTGTTCCCAGTCCGGTACGGCCCGTTCCTGTTCCTTGCACCAGGCCAGTGGTGCGTGTCGCCAGTCCGGCCCGGCCCATGCCTGCTCCCCGCACCAAGCCAGTGGTGCGTGTTCCCAGTCCGGTACAGCCGGTTCCTGTTCCTCGCACCAGGCCAGTGGTGCATGTCGCCAGTCCGGCCCGGCCCGTTCCTTTACCTCGCACCAGACCAGTGGTGCGTGTCACCAGTCCGGCCCGGCCCGTTCCTTTACCTCGCACCAGACCAGTGGTGCGTATTCCCAGTCCGGCCTGGCCCGTTTCCTGTTCCTCGCACCAGGCCAGTGGTGCATGTTCCCCAGTCGGTGCGGCCGTGCCTGCTCCCGCACCAGACCAGTGGTGCGTGTCGCCAGTCGGTCCGGCCCGTTCGTGTTCCTCACAGCAGGCCAGTGGTGCGTGTCGCCAGTCCGGCCCGTTCCTGTTCCTCGCACCAGACCAGTGGTGCGTGTTCCCCAGTCGGTACGGCCCGTGCCTGCTCCCCGCACCAAGCCAGTGGTGCGTGTCTCCAGTCCAGCCCGGCCCATTCCTGCTCCTCGCACCAGACCAGTGGTACGTGTTCCCAGTCCGGCCCGGCCCGTTCCTGTTCCTCGCACCAAGCCAGTGGTGCGTGTTCCCAGTCCGATACGGCCCATGCCTGCTCCCGCATTCAAGCCAGTGGTGCGTGTTCCCAGTCCGGTACGGCCCGTGCCTGCTCCCCGCACCAAGCCAGTGGTGCGTGTCGCCAGTCCAGCCCGGCCCATTCCTGCTCCTCGCACCAGACCAGTGGTACGTGTTCCCAGTCCGGCCCGGCCCGTTCCTGTTCCTCGCACCAAGCCAGTGGTGCGTGTTCCCCAGTCGGTACGGCCCGTGCCTGCTCCCGCACCAAGCCAGTGGTGCGTGTTCCCCAGTCCGGTGCGGCCCGTGCCTGCTCCCGCACCAAGCCAGTGGTGCGTGTCGCCAGTCCAGCCCGGCCCATTCCTGCTCCTCGCACCAGACCAGTGGTACGTGTTCCCAGTCGGCCCGGCCCGTTCCTGTTCCTCGCACCAAGCCAGTGGTGCGTGTTCCCAGTCCGGTACGGCCCGTGCCTGCTCCCCGCACCAAGCCAGTGGTGCGTGTCGCCAGTCCGGCACGGCCCATGCCCGTTCCACTGGTGCCTGGTCCGGCACCGGTCAGCTGATCCACTCCGGAGTCAGAGCAGTCCGCTCCACCGGTGCCTGATCCAGCTCCGGTCAGTTGCTCCACTCCGGAGCCAGAGCAGTCCGCTCCACCAGTGCCTAGTCCAGCTCCGGTCAACGACTCCAGTCCAGACCCAGACGTCAGCCCCGCTCCAGGTTCGGGGTCTCCCACACCAGGGCTCAGACAGGGTTTGGTGCATCGTGGGAGGAAGGAGAGGGGAAGCAGCGCGCCGAGGTCCAGATCAGACCAGGGGCGCAACGGGAGGCTGAGAGAATGTGGTCGTCACGCCCAGAGCCAGATCCGCCTCCGAGGCGGAATGCCCTCCCGGACCCTACCCTGTTATGTCAGGTTTGTGCGGTTGGAGTCCGCACCATTGGGGGGAGTACGCTCTGACTTATGGGACTCTTGTATGTTGAGTCAGGGTGTGGATATCTATGATAGTATTTCGATGTTTTCGTTCTAGGTTTGTGTTTCTATGTTTGGCCGGGTGTGATTACCAATCAGAGGCAGCTGTCGCTCGTTATCTCTGATTGGGGATCATACTTAAGTTGTCTGTTTGTTATCATTAGTTGTGGGATCTTGTTCCATGTAGAGGCTTGTGTTGTGTTTAGCCTGAGGACTTCACGTTACGTTGTTTTGTTCGTGTGTTTATTCGTTATAATAAACATGTATGCATTTCAAGCTGCGCCTTGGTCTGACCCATCCTTCAACGTACGTGACAGAAGATCCCACCAAAAATGGACCAAGCAGCGTGCCCAGGAGCAGACATCCTGGACATGGGAGGAGATCCTGGACGGAAAGGGATCCTTGACATGGGAGGAGATTCAGGCTGGGATGGATCGCCGTCCTTGGGAGGAGACAGTGAAGGCCCGGTTTAGAGAGGAGCAACGGCAACACAGAAGGTGCCGGCCGAGGAGGAAGGCAGAGAGAAGGCCCCAACATTTTTTTTGGGGGGGGCTAAATGGGTGGTCGGGGATCGATGGAGAAGAGCACGACCACTGCACTCGTGGGGGCTCAGGGAGGAGTCCTCACGGGAGGAGGACTGGGCGCGGAGAGTGAAAGACTGGTACAGTCGGAGTTCTCTAACATCAGTTCCCAGTCCGGTACACCTCGTGCCTGCGTCTCGCACCAAGATAGTGATGCGTGTGCCCAGTCCGGCACGGCCCGTTCCTGTTCCTCGCACCACGCCAGTGGTGCGTGTTCCCAGTCCGGTACGGCCCGTGCCTGCTCCCTGCTCCCTGCACCAAGCCAGTGGTGCGTGTTCCCAGTCCGGTACGGCCCGTTCCTGTTCCTTGCACCAGGCCAGTGGTGCGTGTCGCCAGTCGGCCCGGCCCATGCCTGCTCCCGCGCCAAGCCAGTGGTGCGTGTTCCCAGTCCGGTACAGCCGGTTCCTGTTCCTCGCACCAGGCCAGTGGTGCATGTCGCCAGTCCGGCCCGGCCCGTTCCTTTACCTCGCACCAGACCAGTGGTGCGTGTCACCAGTCCGGCCCGGCCCGTTCCTTTACCTCGCACCAGACCAGTGGTGCGTATTCCCAGTCCGGCCTGGCCCGTTCCTGTTCCTCGCACCAGGCCAGTGGTGCATGTTCCCAGTCCGGTACGGCCCGTGCCTGCTCCCCGCACCAGACCAGTGGTGCGTGTCGCCAGTCCGGTCCGGCCCGTTCGTGTTCCTCACAGCAGGCCAGTGGTGCGTGTCGCCAGTCCGGCCCGTTCCTGTTCCTCGCACCAGACCAGTGGTGCGTGTTCCCAGTCCGGTACGGCCCGTGCCTGCTCCCCGCACCAAGCCAGTGGTGCGTGTCTCCAGTCCAGCCCGGCCCATTCCTGCTCCTCGCACCAGACCAGTGGTACGTGTTCCCAGTCCGGCCCGGCCCGTTCCTGTTCCTCGCACCAAGCCAGTGGTGCGTGTTCCCAGTCGGTACGGCCCATGCCTGCTCCCGCACCGAGCCAGTGGTGCGTGTTCCCCAGTCCGGTACGGCCCGTGCCTGCTCCCGCACCAAGCCAGTGGTGCGTGTCGCCAGTCCAGCCCGGCCCATTCCTGCTCCTCGCACCAGACCAGTGGTACGTGTTCCCAGTCCGGCCCGGCCCGTTCCTGTTCCTCGCACCAAGCCAGTGGTGCGTGTTCCCAGTCCGGTACGGCCCGTGCCTGCTCCCCGCACCAAGCCAGTGGTGCGTGTTCCCAGTCCGGTACGGCCCGTGCCTGCTCCCCGCACCAAGCCAGTGGTGCGTGTCGCCAGTCCAGCCCGGCCCATTCCTGCTCCTCGCACCAGACCAGTGGTACGTGTTCCCAGTCCGGCCCGGCCCGTTCCTGTTCCTCGCACCAAGCCAGTGGTGCGTGTTCCCAGTCCGGTACGGCCCGTGCCTGCTCCCCGCACCAAGCCAGTGGTGCGTGTCGCCAGTCCGGCACGGCCCATGCCCGTTCCACTGGTGCCTGGTCCGGCACCGGTCAGCTGATCCACTCCGGAGTCAGAGCAGTCCGCTCCACCGGTGCCTGATCCAGCTCCGGTCAGTTGCTCCACTCCGGAGCCAGAGCAGTCCGCTCCACCAGTGCCTAGTCCAGCTCCGGTCAACGACTCCAGTCCAGACCCAGACGTCAGCCCCGCTCCAGGTTCGGGGTCTCCCACACCAGGGCTCAGACAGGGTTTGGTGCATCGTGGGAGGAAGGAGAGGGGAAGCAGCGCGCCGAGGTCCAGATCAGACCAGGGGCGCAACGGGGAGGCTGAGAGAATGTGGTCGTCACGCCCAGAGCCAGATCCGCCTCCGAGGCGGAATGCCCTCCCGGACCCTACCCTGTTATGTCAGGTTTGTGCGGTTGGAGTCCGCACCATTGGGGGGGGGTACGTCCTGACTTATGGGACTCTTGTATGTTGAGTCAGGGTGTGGATATCTATGATAGTATTTCGATGTTTTCGTTCTAGGTTTGTGTTTCTATGTTTGGCCGGGTGTGATTACCAATCAGAGGCAGCTGTCGCTCGTTATCTCTGATTGGGGATCATACTTAAGTTGTCTGTTTGTTATCATTAGTTGTGGGATCTTGTTCCATGTAGAGGCTTGTGTTGTGTTTAGCCTGAGGACTTCACGTTACGTTGTTTTGTTCGTGTGTTTATTCGTTATAATAAACATGTATGCATTTCACGCTGCGCCTTGGTCTGACCCGTCCTTCAACGTACGTGACATATACATGCCCGTTTGAAGTTTGATAATGAACATCTGAATGATTCAGAGGAGAACTGGGTGAAAGTGTTGTGGTCAGGTGAGACCAAAATGGTGCTCTTTGGCATCAACTCAACTTGCCGTGTTTGGAGGAGGAGGAATGTTGCCTATGACCCCAAGAACACCATCCCCACCGTCAAACATGGAGGTGGAAACATTATGCTTTGGGGGTGTTTTTCTGCTAAGGGGACAGGACAACTTCACCACATCAAAGGGACGATGGATGGGGCCATGTACCGTAAAATCTTGGGAGTACCTCAAGAAGAAGCACATTAAGGTCCTGGAGTGGCCTAGCCTCTGTGGAGGGAGCTGAAGGTTCGAGTTGCCAAACGTCAGCCTCGAAATCTTAATGACTTGGAGAAGATCTACAAAGAGGAGTGGGACAAAATCCCTCCTGAGATGTGTGCAAACCTGGTGGCCAACTACAAGAAACGTCTGCCCTCTGTGATTGCCAACAAGGGTTTTGCCACCAAGTACTAAGTAATGTTTTGCAGAGGGGTCAAATACTTATTTCCCTCATTAAAATGCAAATCAATTTATAACATTTTTGATTATTTTGTTGTAATTCTGTCTCTCACTGTTCAAATAAACCTACCATTAAAATTATAGACTGATCATTTCTTTGTCAGTGGGCAAACTTACAAAATCAGCAGGGGATCAAATACTTTTTTCCCTCACAGTACATATACATACATATATATACATATCCTTATTTTCCCTTTATTACTTTCCAACCCCACCACCCCTTCCCTAATTGGAGTAAACTAGAGAACAACAACGCTTAGGCCTCTACTTCCAGCGTATACATACTCAATTATATACATTTTATGGACACAGTCAATTTTACAATAATTATCTTTCGTTTGTTTTTACTCCTGAACTTCCTCTACCCTCAACCTCTTCGATCATTTTCATGATGTCCATCCGGTTTGCTTCTATATGCCATATCTTTCTAACTGTGCTCTTTCACAAAAGCTCTCAACCTATTACCTATATAATTATTATGGACACATTATGCTTTACATTAGTTATCTTCTTGTTATTAGTTGTTAGTTGTTATTAGTCCCATCCTTCAGCTCCATTCAACACCTCCCAACTATCTCTTAACACCATCCATATTGGATTTCTATTTGCCATATATTTTTCAACTGTACTCTGATGTTTCACAAAAGTTCTGAATCCTTCTGTTCTCATTGTTTCTACAGATTGTAAATTGAAAATATACATTTTTGCTAAGAGTATTATAATATTATTGATCGATTGACTATGACTTTTCTGATCACCCAGTAGTGCTATCTGCAGGGTTAGCTCCAGGTAAATATTGCAATCCTTCAGCCATTCCTGGACCTGTGACTAAAAACAAGCTACAAATGGACAGTACCAAAACAAATTATCTAATGATTCTATCTCTTCGCAGCAAAATCTGTAGAGCTGGGAAGATTGTATCCCCCATATAAATAACCTTCTATTGGTAGCAAGAATTTTGTATAATAATTTAAATTGAAAAAATCTAAGTTTTGAATCCGGCGCCGTTTTCGTATCAGTTCATACGTCAGAAATCTCTTCCCAACTATTTTGCAATCTACAGTTGAAGTCAGATGTTTACATACACTTAGGTTGGAGTCATTAAAACTTGTTTTTCAACCACTCCACAAATTTCTTGTTAACAAACTATAGTTTTAGCAAGCTGGTAAGGACATCTACTTTGTGCATGACACAAGTAATTTTTCCAACAATTGTTTACAGACAGATTATTTCACTTATAATTCACTGTATCACAATTCCAGTGGGTCAGAAGTTTACATACACTAAGTTGACTGTGCCTTTAAACAGCTTGGAAAATTCCAGAAAATGATGTCATAGCCTTAGAAGCTTCTGATAGGCTAATTGACATTATTTGAGTCAATTGGAGGTGTACCTGTGGATGTATTTCAAGTCCTACCTTCAAACTCAGTGCCTCTTTGCTTGACATCATGGGAAAATCAAAAGAAATCAGCCAAGACCTCAGAAAAACAATTGTAGACCTCCACAAGTCTGGTTCATCTTTGGCAGTAATTTCCAAACGCCTGAAGGTACCACGTTCATCTGTACAAACAATAGTACGCAAGTATAAACACCATGACGCAGCTGTCATACCGCTCAGGAAGCAGACGCGTTCTGTCTCCTAGAGATGAACGTACTTTGGTGCGAAAAGTGCAAATCAATCCCAGAACAACAGCAAAGGACCTTGTGAAGATGCTGGAGGAAACAGGTACAAAAGTATCTATATCCACAGTCAAACAAGTCCTATATCGACATAACCTGAAAGGCCGCTCAGCAAGGAAGAAGCCACAGCTCCAAAACCGCCATAAAAAAGCCAGACTATGGTTTGCAACTGCACATGGGGACAAAGATCGTACTTTTTGGAGAAATGTCCTCTGGTCTGATGAAACAAAAATATAACTGTTTGGCCATAATGAGGAAAAAGGAAAAGGGGAACGCTTGCAAGCAGAAGAACACCATCCCAACCGTGAAGCACAGGAGAGGCAGCATCATGCTGTGGGGGTGCTTTGCTGCAAGAGGGACTGGTGCACTTCACAAAATAGATGGCATCATGAGGAAGGAAAATTATGTGGATATATTGAAGCAACATCTCAAGACATCAGTAAGGAAGTTAAAGCTTGGTCGCAAATGGGTCTTCCAAATGGACAATGACCCCAAGCATACTTCCAAAGTTGTGGAAAAATGGCTTAAGGACAACAAAGTCAAGGTATTGGAGTGGCCATCACAAAGCCCTGACCTCAATCCTATATAAAATGTGTGGGCAGAACTGAAAAAGAATGTGCGAGCAAGGAGGCCTACAAACCTGACTCAGTTACACCAGCTCTGTCAGGAGGAATGGGCCAAAATTCACCCAACTTATTGTGGGAAGTTTGTGGAAATCTACCCGAAACATTTGACCCAAGTTAAACAATTTAAAGGCAATGCTACCAAATATGAATTGAGTGTATGTAAACTTCTGACCCACTGGGAATGTGATGAAAGAAATAAAAGCTTAAATAAATAATTCTCTCTAGTATTATTCTCACATTTCACATTCTTAAAATAAAGTGGTGATCCTAACTGACCTAAAACAGGGAATGTTTACTAGGATTAAATGTCAGGAATTGTGAAAAACTGAGTTTAAATGTATTTGGCTAAGGTGTATGTAAACTTCCGACTTTAACTGTATATGGGACGGCTATCAATCCTTTGGTCCTTAAATGAAACTGGTATACTTTTTTATTTATCACAATTTTCTTTAACCAATTATGTTCTTTAATGCAGGGCCGACAGACAAGTTCCTTACCTTTTCCCCCTTCCACTTTCCTCTTCCATTTTTACGGTAATGCTGCAATTATTTGGTTGTAATTTTGGGTAGGGCAGACATTTCCATATGTTTTTGTTAGCTGCATGTGCGACATAACTCCTCCAGTCCTACCTATTATATAATTTACGAAGATTATACCTTTTTTTATTTTTTTATTATCAATTAGTACATTTCAGTTTACCCACAATATTTGTTGCATTATTTGTTCTGTCGTTTCTGGAGGATTAAATTGAAATTGCAACCAACTTTCTATGGCTTGTTTTAGAAATAGTGATATTTGGGAGATTATTTCCTTTTCAAATAACTGAAAGTGAGAGGTGGTAATCTGAATAAAGGGAAAAAGGCCATTCTTGAACATGGGGTGAGACAATCTTACTAATTTGCTAGAGAACCAGTTCGGATTTAAGTATAACTTTTGTATGACTGAAGCTTTTAGTGATAGGTCTAATGCTTTAATATTTAAAGTTGTAAATGAGAACTTGTTCTCAACTGGCTTACCTGGTTAAATAAAGGTTAAATAAAAAATAATATACATTTTTAAATAATTTCTGTCCTTCGAATTCATATTCATTATATAAATAGGCCCGTTCAATTTTGTCTGGCTTGCCGTTCCAAATAAAATGGAATATATAATACTAAAGAGTTAATCAGCGTGATTTTTCCACAAATAGACAGGTATTTACCTTTCCATGCTAGCAAGATCTTATCTATTTTTGCTAACTTTCTATTAAAATGTATTGGAGTGATATAATTTATTTCATTTACGATACGTATTCAGAGTATATCCACATCACCATCAGACCATTTTATTGGTAAACTGCATGGTAATGTAAAAATCGTATTTTTTAGTGATCCAATATGTAATATAGTACACTTATCATAATTTGGTTGTAATCCAGAGAGGTTAGAAAATGTATCTAGATCCTCTATGAGGCTGTGGAGGGATTAAAGTTGTGGATTTAAAAGAAAACATGAATCATCAGCATACAATGACACCTTTGTTTTTAAGCCCTGGATTTCTAATCCCTTGATATTATTGTTGGATCTGATTTTAATAGCTAACATTTCGATGGCCACAATAAATAGATATGCTGATAGTGGACAACTTTGTTTTACTTCTCTTGACAGCTTAAAAGAAATAGCCATTTACTATTTTACACCTAGGGTTACTATACATGATTTTAACCCATTTTATAAGAGATTCTCCAAAATTGAAATGCTCCAGGCATTTATATATAAACTCCAGTCGTACTTTATCAATTGCCTTTTCAAAGTCTGCTATGAACAGCAGGCCTGGTTTCCCAGATAGTGTTCTATTGTTTCCAGTACTTGCCTTATATTATCTCCAATGTATTGTCCATGTAAAAAACCTGTCTGATTAGAATGAATAATGTCAGACAATACCTTTTTAATTCTAGGCGCTATACATTTTGCTAGAAGTTTTGCATCACTACACTGAAGTGTAAGGGGCCTCCAATTTTCTAAATGGACTGGATTTTTATATTTCCCACTTGTATCCTGTTTCAGTAATAATGAAATCAGACCCTCTTCTTGAGTGTCTGATAACCACTTCTATGTAAATGGTAGATTAAAGCATGCTAATAACGGTCCTCTAAGTATATCAAAAAAGGTTTGGTATACCTCGACTGGTATGCCATCCAACCCTGGAGTTTTCCCAGACTTAAAGTCTTTAATTGCACTAAGAAGTTCCTCCTCTATAATTTCACCTTCACATGAGTCTTTCTGTATGGCTGTTAATTTTACATTATCAATAGAAAAAAAATCCCTACAATTAGCTTCAGTTAGAGGAAATGGAGGCGACTGAATCGAAAACATATGCTTAAAGTACTTTGCTTCCTCCATCAAAATACCATTTGGTGAATCATGGGTGACTCCGTCATTTGTAACCAGTTTCAGTAAATTCTTTTTGGTAGCATTTCTATGTTGAAGATTTTAAAAGATTTTGGTGCAATTTCCCCCATATTCCATCCAGTTTGCTTTATTTTTTATAATATATTACACTTGATCTTTCTTGAATAAGCTTCTCCATTTATTTTTGTTTTTTCCTCTAATTTATTCTGAGCCTCTATGTTACAGTTTTTATTGCTATCTATCTGTTCTGTTAGACCTTCTATTTCCTTTGTTAGTATGGACTCCTTTGACCTAAATTGCTTTTGCTTTTGAGATGAGTACTGAATTGCATGGCCTCTAAAGGCAAATTTAAAAGTGTCCCATACAATAAGGGGATTTACTGTAACTATGTTATGTCGGAAAAAATATTTTATAAAATCCTCTGTCCTAGTTAAAAACAAGTTATCATCCAATAGGCTTTGATTAAATTTCGAATATCCTCGCCCACGTGGAAATTCAGTAAGAATAATGTATATGCCAATTATATGATGGTCCGACCGCATTCTGTCCCCTATCAACACTTTTTAAACTTTTGGTGCCAACGAGAATGACATAAGAAAGAAGTCAAGACGACTAGCTTGATTGAGTCTCCGCCATGTACAGTGGGGAAAAAAAGTATTTAGTCAGCCACCAATTGTGCAAGTTCTCCCACTTAAAAATATGAGAGAGGCCTGTAATTTTCATCATAGGTACACGTCAACTATGACAGACAAAATGAGAAAAAAAAATACAGAAAATCACATTGTAGGATTTTTAATGAATTTATTTGCAAATGATGGTGGAAAATATGTATTTGGTCAATAACAAAAGTTTCTCAATACTTTGTTATATACCCTTTGTTGGCAATGACACAGGTCAAACGTTTTCTGTAAGTCTTCACAAGGTTTTCACACACTGTTGCTGGTATTTTGGCCCATTCCTCCATGCAGATCTCCTCTAGAGCAGTGATGTTTTGGGGCTGTCGCTGGGCAACACGGACTTTCAACTCCCTCCAAAGATTTTATATGGGGTTGAGATCTGGAGACTGGCTAGGCCACTCCAGGACCTTGAAATGCTTCTTACGAAGCCACTCCTTCGTTGCCCGGGCGGTGTGTTTGGGATCATTGTCATGCTGAAAGACCCAGCCACGTTTCATCTTCAATGCCCTTGCTGATGGAAGGAGGTTTTTACTCAAAATGGCCCCATTCATTCTTTCCTTTACACGGATCAGACATCCTGGTCCCTTTGCAGAAAAACAGCCCCAAAGCATGATGTTTCCACCCCCATGCTTCACAGTAGGTATGGTGTTCTTTGGATGCAACTCAGCATTCTTTGTCCTCCAAACACGACGAGGTGAGTTTTTACCAAAAAGTTATATTTTGGTTTCATCTGACCATATGACATTCTCCCAATCCTCTTCTGGATCATCCAAATGCACTCTAGCAAACTTCAGACGGGCCTGGACATGTACTGGCTTAAGCAGGGGGACACGTCTGGCACTGCAGGATTTGAGTCCCTGGCGGCGTAGTGTGTTACTGATGGTAGGCTTTGTTACTTTGGTCCCAGCTCTCTGCAGGTCATTCACTAGGTCCCCCCGTGTGGTTCTGGGATTTTTGCTCACCGTTCTTGTGATCATTTTGACCCCACGGAGCCCCAGATCGAGGGAGATTATCAGTGGTCTTGTATGTCTTCCATTTCCTAATAATTGCTCCCACAGTTGATTTCTTCAAACCAAGCTGCTTACCTATTGCATATTCAGTCTTCCCAGCCTGGTGCAGGTCTACAATTGTGTTTCTGGTGTCCTTTGAAAGCTCTTTGGTCTTGGCCATAGTGGAGTTTGGAGTGTGACTGTTTGAGGTTGTGGACACGTGTCTTTTATACTGATAACAAGTTCAAACAGGTGCCATTAATACAGGTAACGAGTGGAGGACAGAGAAGCCTCTTAAAGAAGAAGTTACAGGTCTGTGAGAGCCAGAAATCTTGCTTGTTTGTAGGTGACCAAATACTTATTTTCCACCATAATTTGCAAATAAATTCATAAAAAATCCTACAATGTGATTTTCTGGAGAAAAAAAATCTCAATTTGTCTGTCATAGTTGACGTATACCTATGATGAAAATTACAGGCCTCTCTCATCTTTTTAAGTGGGAAAACTTGCACAATTGGTGGCTGACTAAATACTTTTTTCCCCCACTGTATATCTCACTAGGTCAGGATATTTAAGCCTCCATATATCTACTAGTTCTAATGTATCCATGACATTAATGATTTCCTTAAGAGCATGAGGGTGATAGATTGTAGTGTGATTTCCTTTACGGTTCACTGAGCTATTTAAAACAGTATTATAACCTCCTACCATAATAATATAGTATTGTATTGCTTGCAGGGTTGATAATTTATTATATACTGTAGTTATATTTCAAGATGTATTATTTAGCTTGTAATCCTTTCTTGTAATGCCATCTTATCCCTTTATAAAATACTATAAATACTATAAATGTGCTTTATTATTACAATCCCTACCATGGCTAGTATTGGGTGTTCCATTATTCGACTCCTCTATTAGAACTTTCAGAATAGCCATGGAGTAGTCTTTGTGTCGCGGAACATTTGGTTGTCAAAATACAGTTTATTGACTACGAGAGCAACACGCTTCCCTTTTAATCTATTTTCCTTGAAGATCGGGTACAGAACTTTGCGCCGTTCTGCAATCTCCCTCGGGAACTGATCATTCATGCCTATGTTCGTGCCAGCAAGTCTTTTACCTAGGCTTTTAACCATTACTTTATCCTTAAAAGAAAGCAAATTTGGCAACCATTGGACGCTCTTATCTCTGTCCTCTTTATCCGAAACCGTGTACACGTTCAAGTTGGATTTTATCGACAGCATCGAGTGGGATTTGAAGCACTGTAAGAAAGAAGTCCTTCACAATTTTTTCGGTAACCTCTCCTTCTTTTTCTTGGATACCCGTAAGTACTAGATTTTCTCTCATCGATCTAGCCTGCATGTCTAGTAAGGCTTCTCTCAGAAAGTTGTTCTACTTTTTAAGTTCCTTAACGTCCGTTTCTATCTTAGTGACTGTCCCTTTTAGCTTTTTTGTATCTTTCTCCATTATCGCAGCTTTTTCGTCACTCATTTCAAGACACGCCTTCAACTCCTTTACATCCTTACTGACCAACTCTAGTATGCCCAGTTTGTCATTTATCTACTTCAACAGATCACTTTCCACACTTACCAGTCCCAGTGGTGAAAAGCATAAATCATCTGTATCCGTCGAGGAGTCGCGTTTTCTCTTGGAGATTGATTCTCCTCGTTTATCCTCCGTCATATTTGAGTGTTGCTTGTTGTTGTAATATTTGTCAATACATTTCTCTAGCCTTATGATTTGTTTTGTGTTATTATCCAAATTGAATGTTATTACCCACAAGTATATGAAGTGCTAATATTTAGTCTAACTTACTGATATTGAATATTACGTTTTTACCTTTAGGTGATTCACACAGCTGTGTGTTCAATACGCCATCTTGTCACGTGAGAGTGGCATGTTGTTAGTAAAGATTGAAAAAAGTAAGGGGCCTAGACAGCTCCCCTGGGGAATTCCTGATTCTACAGTGGCTTGCGAAAGTATTCACCCCCCTTGGCATTTTTCCCTTTTTTGTTGCCTTACAACCTGGAATTAAAATAGATTTTTTGGGGGTTTGTATCATTTGATTTACACAACATGCTTACCACTTTGAAGATGCAAAATATTTTTTTTTGTGAAACTAACAAGAAATAAGACAAGAAAACTGAAAACTTGAGCGTGCATAACTATTCACCCCCTCCCCCAAAGTCAATATTTTGTAGAGCCACCTTTTGCAGCAATTACAGCTGCAAGTCTCTTGGGGTATGGCTCTATAAGCTTGGCACATCTAGCCACTAGGATTTTTGCCCATTCTTCAAGGCAAAACTGCTCCAGCTCCTTCAAGTTAGATGGGTTCCGCTGGTGTACAGCAATCTTTAAGTCATACCACAGATTCTCAATTGGATTGAGGTCTGGGCTTTGACTAGGCCATTCCAAGACATTTAAATGTTTCCCATTAAACCACTCGAGTGTTGCTTTAGCAGTATGCTTAGGGTCATTGTCCTGTTGGAAGGTGAACCGCCGTCCCAGTCTCAAATCTCTGGAAGACTGAAACAGGTTTCCCTCAAGAATTTCCCTGTATTTAGCGCCATCCATCATTCCTTCAATTCTGACCAGTTTCCCAGTCCCAGCCGATGAAAAACATCCCCACAGCATGATGCCGCCACCACCATGCTTCACTGTGGGGATGGTGTTCATGGGGTGATGATAGGTGTTGGGTTTGCACCAGACATAGTGTTTTCCTTGATAGCCAAAAAGCTCAATTTTAGTCTCATCTGACCAGAGTACCTTCTTCCATATGTTTGGGGAGTCTCCCACATGCCTTTTGGCGAACACCAAACGTGTTTGCTTATTCTTTTCTTCAAGCAATGGCTTTTTTCTGGCCACTCTTCTGTAAAGCCCAGCTCTGTGGAGTGTACGGCTTAAACTGGTCCTATGTGACTTCTGAAGGTAATTGGTTGCACCTTTCTCTCTCTCTCTCGCACTCTTTCTTGAATTTCATATTTTTTATCAGACAGTATGAATAGATGAGAGAGATAGAGAGAAAGTAAAATGAAGAGAGAAAGGGAAAGAGAGGGGGGGTGTCTCACTTTGTGGTCTATTCCATTACTGAGGTGGTGCTAGCCTCCCCCTCTCCCGCTTTTCTTTTTCTATTGACCATGGGAGAGAGAATGTGATTAAGTACAGTTACTGTATCTAGTCTGGTTGGAACAGAATAGGGTTCTGTGCCAGAACACAAGCAAACTGAATTTGGGGGACATTTTGCGATAGTTCCAAGGCATTTTCATTTTTGAGGAATATTGACAGTGGTTTGACCTCAGCTGAATGATGGGGTTCAGGTTAAAGACACTCTCTCTCTCTCTCTCTCTCTCTCTCTCTCTCTCTCTCTCTCTCTCTCTCTCTCTCTCTCCTCTCTCTCTCTCTCTCTCTCTCTCTCTCTCTCTCTCTCTCTCTCTCTCTCTCTCTCTCTCTCTCTCTCCCTCTCTCTCTCTCTCTCTCTCTCTCTCTCTCTCTCTCTCTCTCTCTCTCTCTCTCTCTCTCTCTCTCTCTCTCTCTCTCTCTCTCTCTCTCTCTCTCTCTCTCTCTCTCTCTCTCTCTCTCTCTCTCTCTCTCTCTCTCTCTCTCTCTCTCTCTCTCTCTCTAATTCAATTAAATTCAAAGGGCTTTATTTGCATGGGAAACATGTTTACATTGCCAAAGCAAGTGAAATAAATAATAAACAAAAGTGGGTAGGTCTCTCTCTCTATCTCTCTGGCCCGGTCTCTCTCTCTGGCCCTGTCTCTCTCTCTCACCCTGTCTCTCTCTCTTGCCTTGTCTCTGTAAAAATGTACAGTGGGGAGAACAAGTATTTGATACACTGCCGATTTTGCAGGTTTTCCTACTTACAAAGCATGTAGAGGTCTGTCATTTTTATCATAGGTACACTTCAACTGTGAGAGACAGAATATAAAACAAAAATCCAGAAAATCACATTGTATGATTTTTAAGTAATTAATATGCAATTTATTGCATGACATAAGTATTTGATACATCAGAAAAACAGAACTTAATATTTGGTACAGAAACATTTGTTTGCAATTACAGAGATCATATGTTTCCTGTAGGTCTTGACCAGGTTTGCACACACTGCAGCAGGGATTTTGGCCCACTCCTCCATACAGACCTTCTCCAGATCCTTCAGGTTTCGGGGCTGTCGCTGGGCAATACGGACTATCAGCTCCCTCCAAAGATTTTCTATTGGGTTCAGGTCTGGAGACTGGCTAGGCCACTCCAGGACCTTGAGATGCTTCTTACGGAGCCACTCCTTAGTTGCCCTGGCTGTGTGTTTCAGGTCATTGTCATGCTGGAAGACCCAGCCACGACCCATCTTCAATGCTCTTACTGAGGGAAGGAGGTTGTTGGCCAAGATCTCGCGATACATGGCCCCATCCATCCTCCCCTCAATACGGTGCAGTCGTCCTGTCCCCTTTGCAGAAAAGCATACCCAAAGAATGATGTTTCCACCTCCATGCTTCACGGTTGGGATGGTGTTCTTGGGGTTGTACTCATCCTTCTTCTTCCTCCAAACACGGCGAGTGGAGTTTAGACCAAAAAGCTATATTTTTGTCTCATCAGACCACATGACCTTCTCCCATTTCTCCTCTGGATCATCCAGATGGTCATTGCCAAACTTCAGACGGGCCTGGACATACGCTGGCTTGAGCAGGGGGTCCTTGCGTGCACTGCAGGATTTTAATCCATGACGGCATAGTGTGTTACTAATGGTTTTCTTTGAGACTGTGGTCCCAGCTCTCTTCAGGTCATTGACCAGGTCCTGCCGTGTAGTTCTGGGCTGATCCTTCACCTTCCTCATGATCATTGATGCCCCACGAGGTGAGATCTTGCATGGAGCCCCAGACCGAGGGTGATTGACCATCATCTTAAACTTCTATTTTCTAATAATTGCGCCAACAGTTGTTGTCTTCTCACCAAGCTGTTTGCCTATTGTCCTGTAGCCCATCCCAGCCTTGTGCAGGTCTACAATTTTATCCCTGATGTCCTTACACAGCTCTCTGGTTTTGGCCATTGTGGAGAGGTTGGAGTCTGTTTGATTGAGTGTTTGGACAGGTGTCTTTTATACAGGTAATTTTATTTTTTTATTTTTATTTAACCTTTATTTAACCAGGTAAGCCAGTTGAGAACAAGTTCTCATTTACAACTGCGACCTGGCCAAGATAAAGCAAAGCAGTGCGATAAAAACAACAACACAGAGTTACATATGGGGTAAAAAAAACATAAGGTCATAAAATACAACAGAAAATATATATACAGTGTGTGCAAATGTAGCAAGTTATGGAGGTAAGGCAATAAATAGGCTATAGTGCAAAATAATTACAATTAGTATTAACACTGGAGTAATGAGTACAAACAGGTGCAGTTAATACAGGTAATGAGTGGAGAACAGGAGGGCTTCTTAAAGAAAAACTAACAGGTCTGTGAGAGCCGGAATTCTTACTGGTTGGTAGGTGATCAAATACTTATGTCATGCAATAAAATGCAAATTAATTACTTAAAAATCATACAATGTGATTTTCTGGATTTTTGTTTTAGATTCCGTCTCTCACAGTTGAAGTGTACCTATGATAAATATTACAGACCTCTACATGCTTTGTAAGTAGGAAAACCTGCAAAATCGGCAGTGTATCAAATACTTGTTCTCCCCACTGTATGTCCTGCTCCCCTCCTCTCTACCTAACTTCCCCTCACAGCCCCTTTAGTTTCCCTCAAGTCCCTTTAGTTTGGCTGCTCAGTTTAACTTAGTTGTCACTCGCCCATCATAGCTCTGCCATTCCCAGGTTTCAGAGGAATTTTTATTGTGGACATTAACACCAATACCTAAATGTTGTGTGTGCATCGAAGTTGTGAGTTAATCGCAAGTTATTATTATTATTTATGCTGTGTAGTAATGGGTAATTAGCAATAATCACTTAGTTACTTAATAAGTTTGTAGCTATTTTCTACTGTACAGGTTTTGCTGTTCTGTAGCTAATGTTAGTGTGCCGATACTGCTTTGCATATTGTGTATAGTTAATTGCCTATTGCTTATTTGCCTAAGTGCCATTATTTTATTGGTTGCACAAGTGCTTATGAAAAAGTTGTTATTTGCTTGTATTAGTAAACAGTCGGTTGTATGCGCACGCTAACACTGCACCTTTTATAGTGTAATTTGCTAGTGTATTGCGCTGCCATGGGCAAGCTTCTAGAATTATTGGAGCTCGTGCATGCGCAGAGTAATTTATGACCCTTTGGCGCAGGTCAGATCAGATAATCTCTTCAGTCTGCAGATTCAGATGACAGCTTTACCAGGCCAGAGAGTGCCATAAATCTTGTCCCCTTGTCAATCTCAGTAATTCGTTTCTCTCTCTCCAGCAAGAGGCTAATGTTTAGGTTTATGTTATTGCTGCTGTGTTTATAGCCCTTTATAGACTTGTTATAAGTGTAATGCCATATGCCATTTATTAATGTACATATGTTTTGTATATTACATAGTTATAACCCTTAACAAATACAGTTTACATGTGTGCATATTCTTGCGTTATAGAACCACAAGTCATTCGGATTAACAAAACAAGTACGATTCCAAGTCATTCCAATAAACATCCACTGTAAAGAACCGAAGTGTGTGTGTGCATAATTGGTAGTGGTGACGAAGAAAAGGAATAAAAACCCTGAAAGGAGAAGCATCCACTTTGTTCTTACTGGACATCCTGTAGAGGGTCAGAACCCAAGTCAGAATCAGCATTAAACCTTAGTTTCGCCGGATTTCTGACCAGCTTCAGGTAGGATGGCTTCATTAGCCGAAGATGACCCTTTTCCGGACTCCAGGATGCAGACGTTTTACCCTGTGTCCGTAAGCCACATGGGGCTGCTGTCACCACCCACACAACACACACAAAACCGTCGCTTCCCCTCACAGTCCCCTTCCCCTCACAGTCCCCTTAGTTTCCCTTAAGTCTTTGTCACGATCGTTACAGGAAGTGGACCAAGGCGCAGCGTGATAAGCGTACATACTTTATTTGTACTGAACACGACACAAAAACAATAAACAACGATGCGTGACGTCCTGAAGTTATACACAACACAAACCTTAACGGAACAAGAAACCACAAACACAACGTGAAAGACAGACAGTTAAATATGGCTCCCAATCAGAGACAACCAGCTGACACTCGTCGCCTCTGATTGGGAGTCACTCAGACCAACATAGAAAATCAAACATAGAATTACACACCCTGGCTCAACATAACATTGTCCCCAGAGCCAGGGCGTGACAGTCTTGTTAGTTTGGCTGCTCAGTCTAACTTAGTTGTCATTCACCCATCATTGCCCTGCCATTCCCAACCAACCAGAGCGCTTGGAAATGCACATCTGGACACTGCACCCTCCCACTCAGGTCAGAGTGTCATCGTCGTCCGAAGAGAGAAGACACAAGGTTTCTGAATACTTTTTATTGTGGACATTAACACCAATGCCTGAATGGTGTGCGTACAGTGCATTCGGAAAGTATTCAGACCCAGACTTTTTCCACATTTTGTTATCTTACAGCCTTATTCAAAAATGTATTAAATACAATTTTTTCTCATCAATCTACACACAATACCCCATAATGACAAAGCGAAAACATGTTTTTCAAGAAAAAAAATCACATTTATTAAAAATAAAAAACAGAAATACCTTATTTACATAAGTATTCAGACTCTTTGCTATGAGACTTGAAATTGAGCTCAGGTGCATCCTGTTTCCATTAATCATCCTTGATGTTTCTACAACTTGATAAGAGTCCACCTGTGGTAAATTCAATTGATTGGACATGATTTGGAAAGGCACACAGCTGTCTATAAAAGGTCCCACAGTTGACAGTGCATGTCAGAGCAAAAACCAAGCCATGAGGTCAAAGGAATTGTCCGTAGAGCTCCGAGACAGGATTGTGTCGATGCACAGATCTGGGGAAGGGTACAAAAAAATATCTGCAGCATTGAAGGTCTCCAAGAACACAGTGGCCTCCAACATTCTTAAATGGAAGAAGTTTGGAACCACCAAGACTCTTCCTAGAGCTGGCCGCCTGGCCAAACTGAGCAATCTGGGGAGAAGGGCCTTGGCCAGGGAGGTGACCAAGAACCTGATGGTCACTCTGACAGAGCTCCAGAGTTCCTCTGTGGAGATTGGAGAACCTTCCAGAAGGCCAACCATCTCTGCAACCCTAAGCACACAGCCAAGACATTGCAGGAGTGGCTTCGGGATAAGTCTCTGAATGTCCTAGAGTGGCCCAACCAGAGCCCGGACCTGAACCTGATCGAATATCTCTGAAGGGACCTGAAAATAGCTGTGCAGCGACGCTCCCCATCCAACCTGACAGAGCTGGAGAGAATCTGTAGAGAATAATGGGAGAAACTCCCCAAATACAGGAGTGCCAAGCTTGTAGCGTCATACCCTCAAGGCTGTAATCGCTGCCAAAGGTGCTTCAACAAAGTACGGAGTAAAGGGTCTGAATTCTTATGTAAATGCACTTTTTCAGGTTTTCTTTAAAAAAGCACAAAAAATCTACAAACCTGTTTTTGCTTTGTCATTATGGGGTATTGTGTGTAGATTGATTAGGGGAAACAACTATTTAATCCATTTTAGAATAAGGCTGTAACGTAACAAAATCTGGAAAACGTCAAGGGGTCTGAATACTTTCCGAATGCACTGTATGTCGAAATGTGATTTAATTAATTGCGGGTTATTATTGGGGGGTTTCATGCTGTGTAGTAATTGGTCATTATCAATAATCACTTAGTTACTTAATAAGTTTGCAGCTATTTTCTAGATATTTTGTGTAAGTGGCCTACACACAATACCCCATAATGTCAAAGTGGAAATATGTTTTGACAAATTTGTACAAATTTATTAAAAAATGAAAAGTTGAAATGTCTTGAGTCAATAAGTATTCAACCCCTTTGTTATGGCAACCCTAAATAAGTTCAGGAGTGAAAATGTGCTTAACAAATCGTATAATAAGTTGCATGGACTTGCGTGCAATAATAGTGTTTAACATGATTTTTGAATGACTACCTCATTTCTGTACCCCACACATACAATTATCTGTAAGGCCCCTCAGTCGAGCAGTGAATTTCAAAAACAGATTCAACCTCAAAGACCAGAGAGGTTTTCCAATGCCTCGCAAAGAAGGGCACATATTGATAGATAAAAAAAATAACATGACATTGAATATCCCTCAGAGCATTGTGAAGTTATTAATTACACTTTGGATGGTGTATCAATACACCCAGTCACTACAAAGATAAAGGCGTCCTTCCTAACTCAGTTGCCGGAGAGGAAGGAAACAGCACAGGGGTTACACCATGAGGCCAATGGTTAAAACAGTTACAGAGTTGAATGGCTGTGATAGGAGAAAACTGAGGATGATCAACAACATTGTAGTTACTCCACAATACTAACCTAAATGACAGAGTGAAAAGAAGGAAGCCTGTACAGAATAAAAAATATTCTAAAACATGCATCCTGTTTGCAATAAGGCACTAAAGTAAAACTACAAAAAATGTGGTAAAGAAATTAACTTTATGTCCTGAATACAAAGCATTAGGTTTGGGGCAAATCCAACACAACACATCACTGAGTACCACTCTTCATATTTTCAAGCACGGTGGTGGTTGCATCATGTTATGGGTATGCTTGTCATCAGCAAGGACTAGGGAGTTTTTTAGGATAAAAAGAAACTGAATAGAGCTAAGCACAGGGAAAATGCTAGAGAAAAACCAGGTTCAGTCTGCTTCCCAACAGACACTGGGAGACCAATTTACCTTTCAGCAGGAAAATAACCTAAAACACAAGGCCAAATATACACTGGAGTTGCTTACCAAGACGACATTGAATGATCCTGAGTGGCCTAGTTACAGTTTTGACTGAAATTGGCTTGAAATCTATGGCAATCTAGCAGTGATCAACAACCAACTTGACCGAGCTTGAAGAATTCTTTAAATAATAATTTGCAAATATTTTACAATACAGGTGTGCAAAACTCAGAGACTTACCCAGAAAGACTCACAGCTGTAATTGCTGCCAAAGGTGATTCTAACATGTATTGACTCAGGGGTGTAAATATTTATGTAAATTATATATTTCTGCATTTAATTTTCAATAAATGTGCAAAAAAATCTAGAAACATGTTCTCACTTTGTCATTATGCGGTATTGTGTGTAGATGGGTGATTTAATGTGTTTTTTAAATCAATTTTGAATTCAGGCTCTAACACAACAAAATGTGGAATAAGTCAAAGGGTATGAGTACTTTCTGAAGGCACTGTAACTCTCTCACACAGACCCAGGGGTAGGGCTGTGACAGTCATGGAATTTTGGTTGAAGGTAATTGGCCAGCCAAATGACCGCGGTAACAGTAATAACCGTTATAATAGTATGTGCTGCCATAGAAATATAATGAATAGAAAGGCAATCCCCATTCGAGTGTACCCATAGGAGCAAAGCAGGAAGTAAAATATAGTGTACCCATGAATTTACCAGTCAAATTACCAGGGTTAGAGGTTCCAAGCACATTCTATTCAATCTATTTCTATACGTTTTACTGTTGCATTGTGATTGTGAGGGGCGTTGCCTTGGCAACCGAATAATCATTTGCTTGTTTCAGCAAGGTGCAACAAAGTTTCATCACGTTGTTAAGAGTCCAGGTTAATGCCGAAATGGACTCAACCGCACGAATGCCCGGCCATCCCGTCTTTTATTTTAACGGTTATTTTATTTTCATGACGTCTTCATCTAGAACCGTCAGTTACACGCTTATACGGTAATTGTGCCAGCCCTAAACAGTGGATACAGTTACCGGGAGACAGTTACTGGGGACTGGCTCTGCAATATACAAGTGGAGAAGGCAAGGGGAGCAGTTCCATTTGCTTGGAAAAGCACAACCTCTTTTAATAAACAAATATGACACAGAGACCTTGCCTGCTCCATCTCCCAAATAACATTTAATCTGCCCAGGGAGGGAGGGAGAGGGAGAGAGAGATGGGTGGGGGTAGAGAGAGGGATGTAGAGAGAGGGTGAAAGAGGAGGTTGGAAAGAGAGGGGGAGGAGGTAGAGAGAGAGACAAAGCAAGAACGGTCATCTGCTCTATGCTGGGTGAAATGAGAAGTCATTGTGCGTGTAGCAGTCAGGAGCAGGTAGTCTGGACGGGAGTGTCAAGACAGAAAGACAGGATATAACATTGTTTCAGCCTCCATTCTCACAGCTAGGGAACAGCAGAGGACAAGGTCAGCACTGATGACTTCTACACCAACTGTATCTATCTCCCCTCTCCTCGCCTTTCTGATGGCTTGAGAACGCCCACTGTATCCATACAACACCACAGGACTCATCATCTAGGCTAGACCTAATACCTGTGTGTGTGTGTGTGTGTGTGTTTGTGTGTGTAGAGTCACTCTCTCTGTTTATCTACTCTAATACAGTATTTCTGTCTGTCCTCCTCTGTTGTAAAGCCAGTTGGAGACCTGAGTGTGGTCCATATTTCTGCTCTCTAATAAAGCCAGCAGTAAATGCATTAGAGACAGAATGTAGGAATCAGAATGATGACCACAGCATTACCATTCCCTCTGGAATCATGGAAATTGCCTTTCTATTAGCTTGGCAAACCTCCAGCGGACTTTATCACCATCACAAACACACACATACACACCCACACGCACACACACACTCATGCAGGAAAACCTACAGTGCGCTCAAGAGACAGGATGGTATAGGTTTACCCCGGCCGTAGTTTACCCACCTTGAGGGAGTTCTCTCTGTGAAACCCCAATACTGCCTGAATCAACCAGACATTAGAGAGGAACAGCTCTGAGAGGACTACATGGAATCTACACTCTGGCACTACCATTACTATAAAACACAAGGTACATCCTCGTGTTTTCACAGTGTGTAGTGGCCCTGTCCTTGTTGTTAAAGAGACACCAGTGGCCTGCGCTCTCCTGCTATTTATCTGCTCTGCTATAACACACAAACAGTGCTGTGTTGCAGTGTCGCCTGTTTTCACAGCGGGGTGATATAGCAGGCCAGGCATCCTTGTCATTGTTGTTTAAAGGACACACACACACCGTGGCTAAGCAGCTCTGGGTTGCTATCTTAACACCCTGGCGGGAGGGGGAGAGAGGAGAAGAAAAGTGGTATGGGAGAGAGGAGAGCGAGGGGAGCGAGAGGCATTCCACAGTCATAATGTCGGCCAGACGACACAGGAACCGTCGGCTAACAGGTTCTTCTCAGGGGTAGCACAACCATTATGGTCTTAACCTCACAATGAAGGGTTATTGGGAAGGCTATTCCAGCTGCCAAGAGCATCTGTGGATTGGAGTGGACTGGGATGTGGCTTTGGCTGCTGTTATGGGATGGTTTACTTAATTTACTCCGGCTATTTATTTTTATTTTTTTATTTTTTTTAACCTTTATTTAACTAGGCAAGTCAGTTAAGAACAAATTCTTATTTACAATGACGGCCTACACCGGCCAAACCCGGACGACGCTGGGCCAATTGTGCAGAGTATTTGTGGGGAATCTTGCAGGAAAGACCCCTCTCTCCCATTCAAACTAGCAGACCGAAAGTTGGAGAGAGAGTTCAGACTTCTCCAAAACGTCACACATTGTGAAGAGTTTCAATCGCCCATTTCTTTATGTATCGGTACTCTGCCCCACAGTTTCTTTAGAGAATAGTTACCTGACTGAGAAGTTAGTTCTTTCTCTCTGCCTCTTGTCCTCTGGACCATTGCCCTTGAGTGAAAACTTTAAAACTTCTCCACAATGCATGGGTGGGTTTGTGACTCTCCACCCGGTCCAATGAATCCTGAAGAGTTTCTGGGCACAGATAGAGTGCCTTGGGTAACTGTTCTGTCAATCTTCAAGACTTTTCCATTTCAGATAAACACCAGCAGATAACCCCACTGACAAAGTCAGTCTGTGAGCGTTGACTGTGAGTGCTAACAGCACACTGTGTAACTGTTTAACACTGGAGAGTGCCAGGGCTGAGAGCCGAGACCTCTAGAATAGGTGATTATTTCCCTCACAAAACTTCTCTCCACTCAACTTCTTTCTAACTGTCTGACTGACTGAGCACCCTTCTGATGTGACAGAACACGATAAAAAAAAAAAAAAGAAGCTTTTTACAAAATATCCAAATGCATAATACATTTGAATATTACGATTCAGTGAGCAGTTTTTGGTCTGCCAACGGGGCTAAAAAGTAAAGTTGGTGAATATTTTTTTTGGATTCTGTCTCTCACTAAACTGCATCATTGGCCAGATCGTTAATGGTTCACTGGGTCAATTCAATACCCAACACCAGCGAGCTAGAGTATCGCAAGCCATTCTAACAGATAGTCTGCCTGGCCACATCAGACACGACAGCCATCGTACGTCACACCCCCATGCAAATGCTCTGAGAGAAGGGCGGTAATTGGCAGACTAAGAGAGAGGGGGAGAGAGAGATAGACGAGGAGAGGAAAGGTGTTTTTTTGGAGAGATGCTCTTCACACATCAGTGTCTGTAAAGTAAAGATCACTTCAACTGATAAAAAGAGCGATTGATTGAGAGAGAAAGACAGATAGGTAAAAAAATTTAGGGAGAATGAAAGGAAGAGAGAGAGAGAGAACGAGAGAGGGAGAGGCATAGAGGGAGAGAGATCTCATAGAGGGAGAGAGATCGCAAGAGAGAGAAAATGTCTGTCCATTTGCCAACTCCTAGTTGTTGTTAAGTGACGGGCTGTGTTATACAGTACATCAGATAGGAATACAGCAGTGTGTCATGTCCCCTAACACTACTGTGGGATCTCCTTCATTTTGAATAGCAGGACTGCTCTGTCAACCATTATTTTCCATCATCCACTCAACTTTAAAAAACTGAGGTAGAGCTAGAGAAAAGGCAGGTGTTGAAATATCGTGATGAAATATCACTTGCAAAACAGTTTACAAAGGAGTGAGCAATTTACATTCACCAACTGCGTCATGCAATCTCCAGAGAGGGACTCCTCAGTGATTCATATCATCCTGTGCAATATTTAATTAGTTGAGCGCATATAATGTGCTTCTCTTCCTTTTTTTCTCTCACTCGTGTCTCTTGATGAAAAGCATGGCAGAAACAGAGAACAACCCCTCTCTGTGCAAATGACAAACAAACACTATATAGCTTCAAAACATTATTAAAACTATCATTTTTATATTATCAATGGTCAGTCCTTGCATCCATAGCTCTGTCTATGAATTTGAGAGTGGTTACATTTCTCCAGTCCCATCCCTCAGCTTTTTCCCAAAACAGAGGTGGGGAGGACACTTTGTTATTGTGTCAACTGCTGATTTCCCCTTTAAAGTGACAAACTATTATTGAAAGTATCCTCAGAAAGGACACAAATCTACATTCCAGTTATTCCGCTGTAGCTTTCAGAGTTTAAGAACCCTCCCTGTCTCATACAACACAAAGTCTTTGAATTAATTATCTTACAACTGATGACGAACAGTCATCCAGGCTGTTCCGCTCCTCTCTGCTCTCCCCATGGAGCCGAGCGCTCAGCAGATGCAGGTGTAGCCATAGTCTCAGAGGGGGAGCTGTGGAAACTGGAATGTGGAGCTAGCTTGTGCCGTGTTCACTCAGCACATAGTTGGAGAGAGCCTGAGTCTGACTGACACATAGCTTTGATCATGTTTGTGAAAGTCTGAGAGAGCTGAAAGAGCTAAGAAAGCTCCCTCAAAGGATCTAGCATGCCGCGGGCAGGCTAGCTAGCAGAAACCAGCATTCTAGAATTGAAACACTGACTACACTGACTGAGTCATCAGAGTTCAACTGCAGGGCCGCTGACCAGTTGTGTCAACACCAGTGAATTTAAAGTTGAAGAAAATGCTTTTCAGCGCCTTCTCTGACACTGATTAGTACAAAGTAAATCACACATCTCAATATGAACAGATGGGGGAGTTTTCAAGTGTCTCAATTTAAAAGCTCAACTTTAAGAGATTACTTTTTTTGAGAAAAGATACCTAAACAAAGAGAGGAAAACCAAAACAAGATGGCAACTTCAAACAGCCTTCTGTTGCAGGTGTTTTGTAGCTAAAGCCTTTTCTAGCCCGCCCAAAGCGGTTATGTGGTTGAGAAGTGTGTATCTCTTTGTTTGTGCTGTTTTCCCCTAAACCTGTCAGCCTGTCTCCCAGACCAGTTACACTGGGCAGCTAAAGGGAGTACTCAGAACTACTGGACACTCCTTTTCAACTAATCTTAACTAACAAATACTGTACATCTACACCTAAAATAATCACACTCATTCACACACATGCACACACTACACACACACCCCTGGCAGCCCTGCCCTGTAACTGTGGGCCTACGACACGGCAAGCAGGCAGGCTGACAGTGTGCCACAGCCTTTTGTGAAGTAAAAATCCCTGTAATTGGAGAACCTTCAAAGCTCAGCCTCTCTATGAGAAATGGATCAAAGTTGACAGCATTCACTGGATTCCTCCCAGTACGCAAGGCCATGTGATAGACAACATTCTCGCTCTCTCTCTGACTCCCACGGCTGAGAGATACCGATGTTTGTATCTGACGTGTTCCCATCAAAGTTTTATCATTGGCACCCAATTCCTCACAGTAGAAGGTCTGTTTCCCTTTCCTGTGGGGGGCTTTAGTAACAGGTACTGTCTATCTCTCTGTGCAGCCCAGGACAAATCTCTTTAACTGGCCATGTCAGAATACCCTTACTTGAGTCCTAAATAGTAGGCCATTTGAGTATGGGAAAAAATAAAGTTTTATAATATGTATAAAATCGAGTATATGTTAAATGCCCAGATGTCATAGTCATTTCGGCTTGGACAACAGCTGATTAATTAGATATGGGTATGCACTACCGAAATCAAAGAATAGCGGTTAACAACGCAATCGCGTATTCTCAGTATGTGAAAATATAACGTTTTATGGTATGTGAACTTTCGAAAATCTAGTATGCTTTAAATGCCAGGATGTTATAGTAATTTCTGCTTTTTTTTGTAGCATTTGCTGCACACTTTTCGGGAATCTCACAGCCACACATTGGAAGAGGCGGGCTGTGAGTTTTGATAGCTAGATCTCTTCAAGTAGACAACAAAATAACTTGGAAGATGGCGAATAGCAAAGCTTCTGCAGTTGTGTTCAAATGGAAGTTGTTTTTGTTGTCCTTAAAATGATCATGACTATTTCATCATACGAGCCAATTTATGCTTGATCCGAAAATATGGTCAGAGGCTTCGTATGGATGGTGTGACGCAATTGCAGAACCTCCGGAGGCATGCAAAGGCCAAATTGAGCTCCGTACCACATTGCCGTTCCCAAATTATTTTACAATGCGGAGGGCTCCGTACAGCGCCGCATTGGTTGATGGTAGGTGGGGGCGGGAGGTCCTGTATAAACACAAACTAACTTCCTTGACAACATCCTTCATAACAGCTCTGCTCAACAGCTCTGCGCTGCTCAGAGCAAAAAGTATGAACGCCCTGACTTCTGCAGAGGCCGTATCACCGTAATTGCTGCACGGCTAATGCAGATGTCGGATTGACCATGCAGCGCCTTTCACATTACATCTTTGAAATCACATCTGCAGCCTGCTGCCTGCTGTGCCTTTATCTAGCTATGTGCTTTAGTAGTAACAAGATGTTAGCTATAACTGTTAGAACGGTAACATTAGTTATAGGGTTACTTGTTTGCTGTTGAGCGACAACTTCATATTTAACATTAACCTAGTTAGCTAGATAGCTACTTGTTGTAAATACCAGGGCTTGTGCTCAAACTGTTGCAGGGTCTGATGTTAATACCAGGCATTTAATTCAGTGACAAACACGATAAGAGAAATGCAGCAACAAAAAGGTTTTGAGTAAGTCATGTGGCTCTCTTGCCACTGCCTTATGCACTGACATTAGCTATAGCTAACGTTAGTAACACAGTCGCCTACATTGCTATTTTCCACAGCGGTGCTGGTTCCAACACTTCTCTATTCTTCTAGTTCTCCTGATTTGTCACGACAGTTTATCTGTGTTGAGCTGATTGTAATGTTCATGCTATGCTATTTGTTTCTACCTGAACGGTTACAGCCTGAATGGGTCAAGCTCAGTGGTACAGATTATTGTATGGGACAATATACATACATTTTTTGAGAACGATAACTTTTTATTGAGAAAATGTAAATGGGGAAAAATGGAGAGGCAGCTGTCACCTGCATGGGTGAAAAAGAATTGGGAGAACCATAAGCAAAACATAAACGGTATGTTATCTTTACATTTATTGTGGTGCTGTAATTGGCTAATAAAGTTCCCCTTTTCTCTGAGAGCAATAACACTTTCTCATCTATTTCCTATGCTTCATCAGCACATTCAAGTAAGTGTGAAGATATACAGTACCAGTCAAATGTTTGGACACACCTACTCATTCAAGGTTTTTTCTTTATTTTCTGCTATTTTCTACATTGTAGAATAATAGTGAAGACATCAAAACTATGAAATAACACATATGTAATCATGAAGTAACAAAAAAAGTGTTAAACAAAATCGTCAAATAGCCACCCTTTGCCTTGATGACAGCTTTTCACACTCTTGGCATTCTCTCAACCATCTTCACCTGGAATGCTTTTCCAACAGTCTTGAAGGAGTTCCCACATATGCTGAGCACTTGTTGGCTGCTTTTACTTCACTCTGCCATCCGACTCATCCCAAACCATCTCAATTGGGTTGAGGTCGGGAGATTGTGGAGGCCAGGTCATCTGATGCAGCCCTCCATCACTCTCCTTCTTGGTCAAATAGCCCTTACACAGCCTGGAGGTGTGTTGGGTCATTGTCCTGTTGAAAAACAAATGATAGTCCCACTAAGCCCAAACCAGATGGGATGGCGTATCGCTGCAGAATGCTGTAGTAGCAATGCTGGTTAAGTGTGCCTTGAATTCTAAATAAATCACAGACAGTGTCACCAGCAAAGCACCCCCACACCATAACACCTCCTCCTCCATGCTTCACGGTGGGAACTACACATGCAGAGATCATCCGTTCACCCACACAGCGTCTCACAAAGACACAGCTGTTGGAACCAAAAATCTCCTATCTGGACTCCAGACCAAAGGACACATTTCCACCGGTCTAATGTCCATTGCTCGTGTTTCTTGGCCCAAGCAGGTCTCTTCTTCTTATTGGTGTCCTTTAGTAGTGGTTTCTTTGCAGCAATTCGACCATGAAGGCCTGATTCACACAGTCTCCTCTGAACAGTTGATGTTGAGATGTGTCTTTACTTGAACTCTGTGAAGCATTTATTTGGGCTGCAATTTCTGAGGCTGGTAACTCTAATGAACTTATCCTCTGCAGCAGAGGTAACTCTGGGTCTTCCATTCCTGTGGCGGTCCTCATGAGAGCCAGTTTCATCATAGCGCTTGATGGTTTCTGCGACTGCACTTGAAGAAACTTGCAAAGTTCTTGAAATGTTCCGTATTGACTGACCTTCATGTCTTAAAGTAATGATGGACTGTCGTTTCTCTTTGCTTATTTGAGCTGTTCTTGTCATAATATGGACTTGGTCTTTTACCAAATAGGGCTATCTTCTGTATACCCCCCCTACCTTGCACACTCGCACATCTGAGCTATATTGTTGCAGGTGCATGGTAACAATTAGATAAATTGAAAGAAAAAAGAAACCCGTACACTGCTCTTGCTAGTATCACTTTTTTATTGAAGCTTACTTGTCGGCCTCTTGGCCTTCATCAGAGCTTTTCAGCTCTAATAAACTAAATAAACCATCTTTGGTATATAATAATAATTGATTTCATTTCTATAGCGCTATTCATAACAATCTTAAAGTGCATCAAAGCACAAACAAAAGCAATACATTGTCCTGAGTAGCCTAGCTACAGTGGTGAAAAAAAGTATTTAGTCAGCCACCAATTGTGCAAGTTCTCCCACTTAAAAAGATGAGAGAGGCCTGTAATTTTCATCATAGGTACACGTCAACTATGACAGACAAAATGAGAAAAAAAATTCTCCAGAAAATCACATTGTAGGATTTTTTATGAATTTATTTGCAAATTATGGTGGAAAATAAGTATTTGGTCAATAACAAAAGTTTCTCAATACTTTGTTATATACCCTTTGTTGGCAATGACATAGGTCAAACGTTTTCTGTAAGTCTTCACAAGGTTTTCACACACTGTTGCTGGTATTTTGGCCCATTCCTCCATGTAGATCTCCTCTAGAGCAGTGATGTTTTGGGGCTGTCACTGGGAAACACAGACTTTCAACTCCCTCCAAAGATTTTCTATGGGGTTGAGATCTGGAGACTGGCTAGGCCACTCCAGGACCTTGAAATGCTTCTTACGAAGCCACTCCTTCGTTGCCCGGGCGGTGTGTTTGGGATCATTGTCATGCTGAAAGACCCAGCCACGTTTCATCTTCAATGCCCTTGCTGATGGAAGGAGGTTTTCACTCAAAATCTCACGATACATAGCCCCATTCATTCTTTCCTTTACACGGATCAGTCGTCCTGGTCCCATTGCAGAAAAACAGCCCCAAAGCATGATGTTTCCACCCCCATGCTTCACAGTAGGTATGGTGTTCTTTGGATGCAACTCAGCATTCTTTGTCCTCCAAACATGACGAGTTGAGTTTTTACCAAAAAGTTCTATTTTGGTTTCATCTGACCATATGACATTCTCCCAATCCTCTTCTGGATCATCCAAATGCACTCTAGCAAACTTCAGACGGGCCTGGACATGTACTGGCTTAAGCAGGGGTTACACGTCTGGCACTGCAGGATTTGAGTCCCTGGCGGCGTAGTGTGTTACTGATGGTAGGCTTTGTTACTTTGGTCCCAGCTCTCTGCAGGTCATTCACTAGGTCCCCCCGTGTGGTTCTGGGATTTTTGCTCACCGTTCTTGTGATCATTTTGACCCCACGGGGTGAGATCTTGCGTGGAGCCCCAGATCGAGGGAGATTATCAGTGGTCTTGTATGTCTTCCATTTCCTAATAATTGCTCCCACAGTTGATTTCTTCAAACCAAGCTGCTTACCTATTGCAGATTCAGTCTTCCCAGCCTGGTGCAGGTCTACAATTTTGTTTCTGGTGTCCTTTGACAGCTCTTTGGTCTTGGCCATAGTGGAGTTTGGAGTGTGACTGTTTGAGGTTGTGGACAGGTGTCTTTTATACTGATAACAAGTTCAAACAGGTGCCATTAATACAGGTAACGAGTGGAGGGCAGAGGAGCCTCTTAAAGAAGAAGTTACAGGTCTGTGAGAGCCAGAAATCTTGCTTGTTTGTAGGTGACCAAATACTTATTTTCCACCATAATTTGCAAATAAATTCATTAAAAATCCTACAATGTGATTTTCTGGATTTTTTTTCCTCAATTTGTCTGTCATAGTTGATGTGTACCTATGATGAAAATTACAGGCCTCTCTCATCTTTTTAAGTGTGAGAACTTGCACAATTGGTGGCTGACTAAATACTTTTTTTCCCCACTGTATAGTTGGCTAGGTCAACCAATAGTGGCCAAGTCTTTGAATCCTCCAAAGATGGAGAGGGACAGTTCATGGCTTGATCAGAGGAAGGTGGTCAGGGAGATGGAGATGGATGATGAAGATGGAGTTTGGTGCCGATCTTGTAGAGGGCTAGCTACTCTGGGAACCAACCTGGGTTCTGCAGCCCAATATAGCGACCGGAGTATGGGCGAGTGGGTATGTCGAAAGTAGTGGGTGTATGGAAAGCGAATCAGCTAATTGGGCAGATTTGTTGCCACTCAAGACCGTTTGGTGTGACTGACTGGGCTGCACAACGAGATAAGCCGGCGACCAGTGCACCGGTGTTGTTCGACATGCCTTCCGACTTAAAGTGCTTCATACTTGGTATCACGGTCGTGTCGCCGGCGGTAGCTAATGTTTATTTCAAGTAGAAATAAAAATATAACTAATATTGATAACCATCTAGATGTCACCTTGATACATACAGTGTATACAAGTATTCAGACCCCTTCCCTTTTTCCACATTTTGTTACGTTACAGCCTTATTCTAAAATGGATTAAATAAATAAAAATCCTCATCAATCTACACACAATACCCCATAATGACAAAGCGAAAACAGTTTTTTTTTTTACATTTTTGCACATTTATATAAATAAAAACATAAATATCTTATTTACATACGTTTTCAGACCCTTTGCTATGAGGCTTGAAATTGAGCTCAGGTGCATCCTGTTTCCATTGAGATGTTTCTACAACTTGATTGGAGTGGAAATTCAATTGACTCGACATGATTTGGAAAGGCACACACCCGTCTATATAAGGTCCCACAGTTGACAGTGCATGTCAGAGCAAAAACCAAGCCAATACATGAGGTCGAAGGAATTGTCCGTAGTGCTCCTAGGCAGACCTGTTTTTGCTTTGTCATTATGGGGTATTGTGTGTAGATTGATGAGGGGGAAAAAACAATTTAATCCATTTTAGAAGAAGGCTACAACTTAACAAAATGTGGAAAAGGTCAAGGGGTCTGAAAACTTTCCGAATGCACTGTACAGTCTACTACTCAATGGGGAGGGCATGAAAGGAAACAGTGCCCTTCGCTCCCGCTTGACAAGCACTACTGTCTGGCAATAGCGTGGGAAGTAGCAACCAGTAGCCAATATCAGGGTGACAGTCACAGCGCATGAAGCAACAGTACACCCATCGTCAATATTCTTTATAAAAAACAAACAATCGTCAGTTTTATAACTGAAAATGTACAATTATTTGTGTAAAATCAACAGAGAAATATGACTCAGACTCATCGTCTGTCTTAAAAACAGATGTCGCGGTATCGTAACTCAATGTACGGTAGTTGCCTGGTAAGAAATGGAAGAAAGACAACACAGCTCTATCAAAACCGTCTAACCTATAGCAGAGCGGTTTCGACACACCCACTCCTTTCCACACGCCCTCTACTTTCCACACGCCCACTACTTTCCACACGCCCACTACTTTCCTTTCGACACAGTTACTCGCCCATACTCCGGTTGCCATATTGGGATGCAGCTACCCCCTTCTCATTGGACTTCTCCTTCACAATGTATGGCACCAACTTGGGTGATGCCTTAGCAGCTCTGGGCACCAGAAGGCTCACCACACACAGTTCAGAGTAGTAGCTAGCCAGTCGTCCTCATTACAAGCCCTCTGCCTCAGCACTGCATTCCTCTACTGCATCTCCCATTCCTCTTTAGCTTCAGGTGACTCTTCAATTGATACATGCTTAGATCCATGGTTAACTCAAGTTTACTCCAAATACTAGCTAGCTACTTAGCTAACGTTAGCCCAAAACAACAACATTCCGGCACTCCGTTGCAGTGAAAGGTCAATGGGTGGGGCTACAGACGATCCTTTACGGGTATGCGAAGCTGTAACTGATGGTGCATTCAAGACAACAGGGAACTCTGAGAACAAAAACATGCTCAGATTGGGATTACAAATCGGAAACTCGGCATCATCCTAGAGCTCCAATTTGTCAACCTGAAGATCACTGACCTCACGATTTTTCCCAGTCTGAGCTTGTTTTGTTTACGAGTTCCCAGTTGCCTTGAATGCACCAAAAGTAGTATGTTGCGGCAGTGGCAAAAATAAGGGGTTAAATGTGTTAAAAAAAAATATTTATATATTTCCTGAGCTTTCTTATCTCCTAGATATAGGCCAGACACTTCAAAACCTTATTCCCTTTTATTTAGTTTTTGACTCTTTTTTTGCCATTTATGAATTTGTTATTCAATGCATTTCTATGCGCTATATTCAATATTTTATCCCCCCCAAAAAAATTGTCCTAAAAAGTAGGCAAGCTAGATTTTGGACAAGGCCACTCTCTCTAATTAAACTCTCCATTCTCTTCCTGTCTCTCCAGCTGTTACCCTACACTGATTTGCCACACCGGTAACAATCCTGCTGTTTCCATTGTCATCTTCGTATAATTCCAGAACCTCTCGGAAACTCTGATCTCAATTTGCATAATATGAAAAATAGCAGGGAATCGCAGGGGCGACAGGCAAGGGGGATGTTCCCGTGTGTGATTGAAAAATCTGTTAGCTGTGATAGGAAAAATATGGAAAGATTAAACAGGAAAGCGTAGGGTAGATGTGTGTCTTTGGGTGCTGTAAGCCCGTAGTGATCCAATTTTTACAACTACAGACGGCCAGCACTCATAAATATGGCTATTTTGTGTGTGTGTTTGTCCTCTGGCAGAGGCAAACAAGGTTTTTGGCTAAAATGTCCTGGTACTGGGTAAAGTTCAACAATTTCAGACCCCAAGTATTTCAATGCAAATCATTATCATGATTACCATTAATTCTCACAATCCTGGATCACCTCTCCCTTCACGTACACCTGCAGAGACAACCAGCTGTAGTCCATTTGTATTCTTACATACAACTCACTAACACAAAAACATGCACACGCACACACGACACGCTAGCTCACATACACTTTCATCACAGAATTTGAAAAATGTAAATACACATTTCACCTGGCAGATCTATCCAACTTAAACTTCATTCGTGAGATAAAATGTAGGGACTCCCTTCCTACTTCTCACATTAGTTCCAAGTTTCCTTCCTCATCAGTGAGTACCCACATGTTGTTTTAACATAATTTGTTGTTTTGAGGGTGAAATTTCAACCACAGGACTATGTCATCATGGTAACCAATTTTCAACATAGACAAACCTTGAATAAAATATGTTGAATTTGTACCTTTCAAACAATGTCTGATCTTTCACGTAATATCCACTATAAGAAAAAAACAGCCCTGCTTAGCTTTGATATTTGTCACTGACTATTACCAATGTGCTATCGTGGGAATGATTGTTAAGAAATCTCCACTTAATGGATTCACTGTTGATATCTAAATCATTCCAAAGGGTAGGTTTAACAGAGCAAATAAAATGTAACCATACTTTATCAATCATACAGTATATCATCAATGATGCTATTTAGGCCTATACAGCATTTGGGAAGTCATCAACAGTTATTGTTTAAATTCAGCCCAGGATTCAACTAAAAATAGACAATACATAAAGGCCTCAGGTTTCAAGCTTTGGTTGATTTCAAATTAATCAAGTTAATAATGTTGGATTCACATCTCCATCTCAACCAAAAATAGGACTAAATCAAATCAAACTGTATTTAAAGTGCATAGTTTGACTTGATTAAGTCCTATTCTTTAACTTATTTTTTTGGTCGAAATGGAGATGTGAATCCAACATATAAATGTTTAATTTGTAGACAAACTGGAATTAAAGCCAGACTCAGTGGCACAGATGGAACTATCCAAGCAGAAGATACAGCGCCTTTAAATGTTGATATATGGTTGCATTCAGAATCAAACACAATTCAATATCACTTTTGCAATACAGCAAATAGCCTACAGTAAAGGCTATCTTACAAACTAATGTAACAGTATTTATTCAACCTTAAAATGACATCCATGGGCACATTGAGGTTACAGTAACAATAAATGTAATCATAGAAAACGTGGATGTACAAGATAGCATGCAAAGATCGTAGGTCTGTGGAAATCTTCACAAATGCTATAATAATCTGTTTATTTATTTATTTCACCTTTATTTAACCAGGTAAGCCAGTTGAGAACAAGTTCTCATTTACAACTGCGACCTGGCCAAGATAAAGCAAAGCAGTGCGATAAAAACAACAACACAGAGTTACACATGGGAAAACAAAAACGTACAGTCATAACACAATAGAAAATATATATACAGTGTGTGCAAATGTAGCAAGTTATGGAGGTAAGGCAATAAATAGGCTATAGTGCAAAATAATTACAATTAGTATTAACACTGGAATGATAGATGTGCAAAAGATGATGTGCAAATAGAGATACTGGGCTGCAATGAGCAAAATAAATAACAATATGGGGATGAGGTAGAATCTCGAACACCATTGATCACTTGCACCATGTACTTTAATGTAATTTCAACTGCAATCCAGGTCATTTGGTTTTGCTATTAGTTGAAGCACAGCGATAACACATTAAGTTAGTATAAATTGTATAAATAAACATCTGACATTGTAATCCAGTTCATCTGGGAACATCTGAATGATTCAGAGGAGAACTGGGTGAAAGTGTTGTGGTCAGATGAGACCAGAATCGAGCTCTTTGGCATCAACTCAACTCGCCGTGTTTGGAGGAGGAGGAATGCTGCCTATGACCCCAAGAACACCATCCCCACCGTCAAACATGGAGGTGGAAACATTATGCTTTGGGGGGTTTTTCTGCTAAGGGGACAGGACAACTTCACAGCATCAAAGGGACGATGGACGGGGCCATGTACCGTCAAATCTTGGGTGAGAACCTCCTTCCCTCAGCCAGGGCTTTGAAAATGGGTCGTGGATGGGTATTCCAGCATGACAATGACCCAAAACACACGGCCAAGGCAACAAAGGAGTGGCTCAAGAAGAAGCACATTAAGGTCCTGGAGTGGCCTAGCCAGTCTCCAGACCTTAATCCCATAGAAAATCTGTGGAGGGAGCTGAAGGTTCGAGTTGCCAAACATCAGCCTCGAAACCTTAATGACTTGGAGAAGATCTGCAAAGAGGAGTGGGACAAAATCCCTCCTGAGATGTGTGCAAACCTGGTGGCCAACTACAAGAAACGTCTGACCTCTGTGATTGCCAACAAGGGTTTTGCCACCAAGTACTAAGTCATGTTTTGCAGAGGGGTCAAATACTTATTTCCCTCATTAAAATGCAAATCAATTTATAACATTTTTTACATGCGTTTTTCTGGATTTTTTTGTTGTTATTCTGTCTCTCACTGTTCAAATAAACCTACCATTAAAATTATAGACTGATCATTTCTTTGTCAGTGGTCAAACGTACAAAATCAGCAGGGGATCAAACACTTTTTTCCCTCACTGTACTTTGCTGTGGCACCCCATCTCAGGGCTGGTCCCTAGCCTTGGGGTTTCAGATGATAAATGAACTTAGTTCAAACCTGTTAGATGTAACTCAAATGTAATTAAAATGTAATCTATGTAATCTCAAAAGTAATTATTTATCATGAGGGACATAAACAATAACTTGTAATCTACCTCAAAAAGCACAAGAAAGAGGATTTCGACACCCGCCATCTCAGATTGTTCTGAATTTGTTTCTGTTGTTAGAAACAGATAAGATTAGCATTCCTACAACTTTATTTTGTTGAAATATAATTTGATCTCTGAGAAATTAAGCTAATTGATTGCACCCTAATTGGCCATTTTAATTTATAGGATTCATATAATATTCAATAAATATAGTGCATAACAACCAATTTGGACCCCAAAAAATTCTAACAGTGAGTCAGACATGGGGAATCCAAAGAAATTGTCAAAACCAGTTTTGGTTAGCTAGCTAGCAATTTTTTTGCCATATTAGCGTTGACATGAAATTAGCCAAAACACCTCAAAACAAGACATGGTATCGAGCTGAAACGAGTCACTTATGATTCCCCACATGACAGTGTCTTGCCTTTGTTGGTAGCTATCTGGCCATCCAGAATCACAACAACTCACGGCCCCATTGAAGCGTGCACATCGTTTTTGTGACGTTGTCAGCTAATCCAATTTATTAGGTGATTCTTTTTTTTTTAAGAATCCCCATGTTAAAGGGATAGTTCACCCAATTTACAAAATGACAAAATGGTTTTCTTACCCTGAACGGGCAGGCACGTACACACACACACACACACACACACACACACACACACACACACACACACACACACACACATCCCTGAGAGGATAGATCCCATGCTACAGGGTCTCTTCATATCACCATTCCTCTTATTGGATTTCATTTAGGCCCACGTAGATGTAACTGCAGGCTGATTGTCTCAGAGGACAGCCTCTTACAACCATTACAGTGAGAGGAGAAATGCATTTAACGATCCATGTAACAAGGCACACAGGCCAAATGGGCGGTATTCAGACTAACACAACAACTGAATAAAAAAACATGAGGGGAAACCATTTCAGTGGCTGACATCTCGACAATAACATAGGGCCTAGTCTACCACACTCTACACGTAGGACACATGAATAACCACCAAACTTATATCATGTCTGAGTGCTTTATCTGCAGCACACACTGACTAATTCCTGGATACCACAACCCTTTTAGTGTTGTTACTTCAATAAACTCCACTCATATAACATCTCTACTTACCCCTGGCCGTGGTAAAAGAGAAACACCCAGGTCTAACGTGGTCTTCTCAGACACCAGCTCTGCTTTATTCCTCTTATCTACCTATGTGGGTGAGAGATGTTTATGTTCTGCTCTGTAGTTCTACTAACATTTCTGTTCTTCTTTATCTATACTTGAGTGTAGTTCAACACAGTTCTACACACGTCTCTGTGAGTGATGCACCCTTGTTTCACAGTTCTTCTACAATTGAGAGAGAGAAAGCCAGAGAGATGGTGATAGATGGTGTGTGTGTGTGTGTGTGTGTGTGTGTGTGTGTGTGTGTGTGTGTGTGTGAGTGAGAGAGAGAGAGCGAGAGCTCTTTTGTAGCTCATGTCTGTACATTCCTCACTTTTGATCTACTCTGACGTACCATCACCTTCAATCAACACCTTCAAATACTACTCCTAACATCCCAGATCACATACTGACTGAGCCAGCTCTCAGTCTGTCAGATATGCTTCTTTAGCTGCAGCCATCGTGTGCTCTGAACGCAGAGCTAGGTTTAAACAGCCAGTGTTTCGCTGGGCACAGAGCATGATTAAATGCTGTAATCATCATCCAATTATAACACTGTATAATAATTGTGAGATTCCATCGTGTTGTGTGTAGCTAAATGGGCTGATGGTGAATTATTTGGAGTGCCTGACTAGACATGTTATAGCCCAGCCCTGTCATTACCCAGACCATCACCGGCTGGTGGACCACAACGGGACACAGTATCAAAGGCACTGACTGTATTACACAACAACAACACTGGCCACAAAACTGTCAGTTTACACCTCATATCTGAGTGAAATGCTGGACAAAGGGACATTGATGATGAAGATGATTATACGTTGCGTTTATAATAGTGCTTTTCACTAAGTGTCAGCCAGCCCCTAATTCAACCCATGTTGAACAATTGTGCATCCACTTCATAGTTATGACTGTACAACTGTAATATTGGAGATCTTTGGATGAACGTGGTATCTCTTCATGTAGTTCTATCCATATCTATGGCCTGGGGATTCTGAAAGCACTGATTCTGATTATGTGTTATAGGATGAAAGCAGGCATTCTACTGAGGCCCTAATTCTGAAGAGACAAGATAGATTACACTTTTATCTGAGCTAGTAACTTCACTCCACTGACTGGCTTTGCTGTGAAATAATTATCCAGTTGTAATCCTCTGAAAGGAGAGTTTCAAAGACCTGGCAGGCATGAGAAGAGGAAGCCAGACCAAAGAGACTGGATGAATTGATCAATAGTATAGAGGCCCTTGATGCATGGCGCCAAACTGATTATCAGCTGGCTGACTTAGCACTGGGTAGACATTGGTCATTTGCAGAGATCTAGGATCAGCTTACCCAAAACAGATAAGTAGGGATAAATGCCCTTTTAGTCAACCAGAAACGAGTATTCAACAATGCTGTGGTATAAGGAGCATTAACTCAAAATGTACCTTAGATCAGCATCTAACTACTGCCCAAGCTCTCAACAGAGTTGCCTTCAGAAAGTATTCATACTCCTTGACTTATTCCACATTTTGTTGTGTTACAGCCTGAATTCAAAATTGATTATATAGATTTTTTTCTCACCCATCTACACACAATACCCCATAATGACAAAGTGAAAACATGTTTTTATAATTTTTTTAAATACAAATATATCTAATTTACATAATTATTCACACTCCTGAGTCAATACGTTGTAGAAGCACCTTTGGCAGCGATTAAATCTGTGAGTCTTTCTGGGTAAGTCTCTAAGAGCTTTCCACACCTGGATTGTACAACATTTGTCCATTATTATTTTAAAAATTCTTCAAGCTCTGTCAATTTGGTTGTTGATCATTGTTAGACAACCATTTTCAGGTCTTGCCATATATTATCAAGTAGATTTAAGTCAAAACTGTAACTCAGCCACTCAGGAACATTCACTGTCTTCTTGGTAAGCAACTCCAGTGTAGATTTGGCCTTGTGTTTTAGGTTATTGTCCTGCTGAACGGTGAATTCATCTCCCAGTGTCTGGTGGAAATCAGACTGAACCAGGTTTTCCTCTAGGATTTTGCCTGTGCTTAGCTCCATTTAGTTTCTTTTTTATTCTGAAAAACTCCTCAGTCCTTAACGATTACAAGCATACCCATAACATGATCCAGCCACCACTACGCTTGAAAATATGGAGAGTGGTACTCAGTAATGTGTTGTATTGGATTTGCCACAAACCTAACACTTTGTATTCAGGAGAAAAAGTGAATTGCTTTGCCACATATTTTGCAGTATTTTTGTGCATTCTGTATAGGCTTCCTTCTTTTCACTCTGTCAATGAGGTTAGTATTGTGGAGTAACTACAATGTTGTTGATCCATCCTCAGTTTTCTCCTATCACAGCCATTAAACTCTGTAACTGTTGTAAGGTCACCATTGGTATCCTTCCTTTTCAGCAACTAAGTTAGGAAGGACGCCTGTATCTTTGTAGTGACTGGGAGTATTGATACCATCCAAAGTGTAATTAATAACACAATGCTCAAAGGGATATTCAATGTCTACTTTTACCCATCTACCAATAGGTGCCTTGGTTGAATCCGTGTTTGAAATTCACTGCTCAACTGAGGGATCTTGTGTGGGGTACAGAAAAATAATAATAATGTTAAACACTATTGTTGCACACAGAGTGAATCCAAGCAACTTATTATTTGCCTTGTAAAGCACATTTTTACAAAACATATTTAGGCTTGTGATAAGAAAGGGGTTGAAAACTTATTGACTCAAGATATTTCAGCTTTTCCTTTTTAATTAATTTGTTAAATTTTAAAAAAACATCATTCCACTTTGACATTATGGGGTATTGTGTGTAGGCCAATGACCAAAAAATCTAAATTGAATCTATTTTAAATTCAGGCTGTAACACAATGTGGAAAAAGTCAAGGGGTGTGAATACTTTCTGAAGGCACTGTATCTTATGGCCCAGATAAACATTTTTAAATCAGTTAACCTTGAGAAGCATTGGAGTATCTATTAGAGCTGTCATCTGCCCTGAAAATTTGAGCCCGGTCTTCCCCAAGCCCGGTGAGCTGAAGCTCGAGCCCAGGCCCGGTCCGAAATCACAGAAATGTAATGAGCCCAAACCCGGAAAAAGACAGATTTCTAGAGAACAGTATATTGATTTAAACCGGTGTTGAGAACAATGCGGTGGAGGCGGGTGGCAGCGGAGTGAGGAGATGAGGAAACAACCCTTGTCTTAGAAAAGTGAATAGAGAGGAAAACTCACCTTAGTTATGATCAACTGAATGACGAAGAAATTGGAATAAAGTAGGCTAATGCAATTGAAGGCATGTATCACATTGTTGCTTACTGAAAATACCAAAGTCATATCCAACCATTATACTACATTTGTGTGGTCAACTAGTTGATAATTTCAGCACCATTTTGATTGGGATAGCGCCATTACACTGCTTTGAGTGGGGACTTCTCTTGATAAATCAATCAATGTCAGATTTTTGTTTTCACTGAATCTCCATTTGGATATTTGTTTACAATTAGGTTGGGAAAATGTTAGCTACAGTAGGTTGAGGTGAGTATTCATGATCATCTTTATTCTTTAAAAAAATATATGTATATATATATATATATATATGTTTAGGAAGTAGATCAGCTTTAATATTACAGATAGATTGTGGCTTCTACCAATGTAATTGTCTGCATCATTTCTGCATCATTGTAAATATACTGTATATATTATTTTAAATATATCTTTTTCAAAATATATTTTCCTTCTTTATCATCTTTATTCTAGTTTGATCATATATTAGCACTGATCAGAACATTTACCTAGCATGTTATGTAGCTCAACAAGTGGATTTTTCTCTTCACTTGTATAGTAACCTACTCCCAACCGAAAGCCTGTGACTTGTCTGATAATCAATCAATGTGATTTTGTTTCACTGAATCGCTGTCTGCATATTTGGCTAATTGATCTTTGGCTGGACAAATAAGTGGAGGTGGTAGCTCATTTATCACTGATCAGTAACATTTAACAATAATGTAAGTCAAGTGTTTTATTTAGCTCTTCACTCTTGTATAGGCTATAGTAGCCTTATATAATCTATCCACCATCGAGCTGTCTTAACATAACTTACTTCAATATATCTCAATCAATCCAGGGTTTTTTCTGGATCAAAAAGGGTCTTAGGTGGTGGGTGGATCAGGGGCTTGGCAATATTCAGTCCGGGCCCTGGGCAATAATATTTTAGAGGCATCCATCCTGGCAGGGGGGAGCACATTTAGCTGTTTTAATGCTAATTTCCTGCAATTATATGCATTTTACTATGGCTTATGCTGTGTTCATATGCTCAAACAGGATAAGAAAATCTATGGAGATCCTCCTGAATGCATCATTTTTGGAATTCCAATGACTGTCTAGCTTTTATTTTGGTGATTGTTAGTTCTCAAAGAATATATGTATATTTTCTATATACTTTCTATCTGGTTTTAGTCATTTAAGTTCACACTGAAAACGTTTTTCCATCCCGAAAAGTATTTACAAAAAAAATACAACTCCAGTATCTATGAAGGACATTAGCAATGCTTCACTCTCAGAAGAGAAGAGAACAAGTTCATTCAACTTTCCAAATGGTACACACAATATGGCCGCCGGCCCACTTCCCCCTTGATTCTAATTCCTCGGTCATATCCAATCAGAGAGAATGTTCTGGCTCTGGTTAGTGGAGAGGCGATTAGCATTCTCAGTGTCACCAGTGGAAAGTGTGAATAATTATGTGAATAAACAGAGCTATCGTAGTGAGTAGAGTATGGCAAGCAGAGAGAGATGAGGGCATTCGTCTTGCTGGGGGTGCCACGGAGTCACCGGTCACAGGCCCATCCCCTTCTATTCGAGAACAAGGTAACAGTAAACATGCCGTCCCTGACAAATGATGCAGCGCTCCCCCTTGGGCCAGTTGAGATATAGCGTGTGACTAACACATTTCAGATATCGTGTGTGACCACAGATGATCCATTATATTGACTAGATACTCAAGTGGCCGCTCTAACAATTAAAAACAATCTTCAAAAATGGAAGGCAGTTAGCCTGGGTATTAGTCTCTTTAGCTAATCCACTCTCTGTACTCCATGTCATGTGCCAAAGAGACTGGCCTTTCTACCATCTTCAAATTATTAACATTGCTAAACAAACGTTTTTTCCAGATGAAACCAGTTTGACAAAAGTTGCTAGCTCACGTCTAAATTCTCAAACTAAATACTGCAATTACCAGCCAGAAAATCTTTGATTTTAAGCCTCAAAATACAACTTGACTAGCTAATAGCTACAGTGCCTTGCAAAAGTATTCACCCCCTTGGCGTTTTTTCTATTTTGTTGTATTACAACCTGTAATTTAAATGGATTTTTATTTGGATTTCATGCAATGGACATACACAAAATAGTCAAAATTGATGAAGTGAAATGAAAAAAATAACTTGTTAAAAAAATTCTAAAAAATAAATAACGGAAAAGTGGTGCGTGCATATGTATTCACCCCCTTTGCTATGAAGCCCCTAAATAATGTCTGGTGTAACCAATTACCTTCCGAAGTCACATAATTAGTTAAATAAAGTCCACCTGTGTGCAATCTAAGTGCCACATGATCTCAGTATACATACACCTGTTCTGAAAGACGCCAGAGTCTGCAACACCACTAAGCAAGGGGCACCACCAAGCAAGTGACACCATGAAGACCAAGGAGCTCTCCAAACAGGTCAGGGACAAAGTTGTGGAGAAGTACAGATCAGGGTTGGGTTATAAAAAAATACCAGAAACTTTGAACATTATTTAGGATCTTCATAGCAAAGGGGGTGAATACATATGCACGCACCACTTTTCCATTATTTATTTTTTAAACAAGTTATTTTTTTCATTTCACTTCAACAATTTGGACAATTTTGTGTATGTCCATTACATTAAATCCAAATCCATTTAAATTACAGGTTGTAAGGCAACAAAATAGGAAAAATGCCAAGGGGGGTGAATCCTTTCGCAAGCCACTGTAAATGTTTGTTTTTGACTATGTTATAAATTCAAATTCTATTTTCGAGGCTCCATGTTGTCATGCAAAATATGAATGTTATTTCCAACAACCTAAGAAAACCCCAGCTGTATCCAGTGCATCTTTGGCAATGACAAGGGGTGGCAAGGAGTGGAATGTTAGCTAAAGAGACTGGTACTCAGACTAGAAGGCAGTCGGGAGGATGCAAGATCAGGTGGGACCATTCTAGCCAATGAGAGGGCAGATACGCGTGTAAACAACAGGCACAACTCCGATATAGGGTGTTTTTTCTCAAAGTTCCCGGGATGTCACATGTTCTACTTATCAGTACACTCGTAACAACCTAAGCACTACGAAATGTATATTCAATCAAATAAGCCACAAGTAGCAAATAAGCCATTCAATTGTTTTAAACCAAATTTGACACTCTCATACGAAAACTCCTCGCTTGGTGAGCGAAAAAAGCACAAAAACGCCACCTGCTGGAGAAGACAGATTTTGGGCCCAGTTATCCCTCTCGCTTCGCCTCTTCCTCTCTGGTGTGACTCACAAATTTCAGTCAATTACTATAGCGACCACCTTGGGTCAATTTGTGTAATTTTGTAAATGCCAGATCTCTACGGCAAGACACATCATTCACCCAAGTTTCGTTAAAATCAGGCCAATGCTGTCTAAGATATCACATGTGACTAAGATACGAACAAACAGACGGATGAACGGAGACCGATCCACAGTCCCCTCCCCGATTTAATCGTGGTGGATAACACAGTTTAATGGGAATGCCATATTACTGGTGGAGCAATACGATAGGCCTTAGCTTCCCTCCACCCAACACCACAAGGATCGAATGCACACACACACATACACACATACTCCCTTCCAAAACCAGTAAAATCAAGGGCTGTGCTTGACTACGGTTGCCTACTCTACTGCTACTGCCAATCCATTATCCATTACTGCATGAACAATGTAGATCAGGAGAAGGGAAATGAAATAAAGGAATAGGAGGAGGCTGCGGATCCGTTGGTAACTGCACCGTTCCGCCCCCGTCCCGCCCCCCTGGAAAGATATGTATCATGTCCTGCGCATGTGTTTCTTTACCTCTACTTTACAGTACACACACACATTTTTGTGGTCATCCTCCCTTCACATTTCTCACTGTCAATCGTGGATGATAATTCTTTAAGTTTTATCGGTGAAACGTCCATGCAGCATCTGCATGCCAACCATTTGATCACAATCAGTTTCATGGAAATATGCATTTAGATCTTCTGTACAGTATTGTTTTTGTAATTATGTAGACTCCAGTGAGCAAATTTTAGAGCAGATGGTGTTAACAAAACTGTAGCATACCTGTGTTTTGTTTAAATCACAGCACATATTTTGCCTAGTGGCACGCTGTTGAGTTGTGGCCGCATGAGAGAAAAATGCGTAAGAAATGAGGTGGTGCTTTTTGACTTACAGTAACGTTATACTATGCTATTATATTTGGCTCTTATATACAATACTATCATCATGTGATCCTGCAGACATTGATTCAGCTTTGATCTAACTTCATTAAATGAGCACCATTCACCAGAGTAGCCTGTTCTCTACGAGTAGAGCAGAGACTGCGTAGAGAATCCCGCACATGCGCAGAAGCTTTGGGACCTTTAGTCATTAGCAAGAGAGGTCCAGAAAAGTCGGATCCGCGGCCACTCCGTAAGGAATAAGGGGGCGGTGGACTTTGACATTGAACTAAAATGGTTCATGTGTTTCGGTATCGGTGCCAGTTTCACACCATTGTGTGAGTTGCCTCATTAAACCCTTCCTGTTATATACAGTATGAGGGAAATAATGGTCCTGGACTAACGGCATACTGAGGAACTGGTGGAGGTGTAGTAGGGTGTGGAAACTTGGAGGTAAAATAGTTGACAAGGTTCTCTTTGAAAAGGGTATTGCAAGAGTAGGAACGAAACAATATGTGGTAGGTTCAGGGCTTACTGATCCTGGTCTCTCATACAAAAGCAGTGGAAAAGTGGAAGACGTTTGGTGTGGGGAGGGATATTAAGTGGACAAACAGCGATAGATGAGGCATAGCAACATACAAACTGTGATGGCCCTTAGTAGCTAATTGTCAAAATCTGGATGTGCTCTCAAACTTAACTTGAGGAGAAAGTGCTGCCCACACACTATTAGTATACAGAGAGCACCAAAAGTATTGGGACAGTGACACATTTGTTGTTGTTTTGGCTCTGTACTACAACACTTTGGATTTGAAATGATACAATGACTATGAGTTTAAAGTAAAGACCGTCAGCTTTAAGTTGCAGACCGTCAGCAGACCTTCAGCTTTAATTTGAGGGTATTTATTTCTAATGTTCTGTACCCTGGCAAGACTGGTTCAGCCGTAACGTTTTGGTTCATCGCCAAGTTACAATAACTTAACTTTTCGAGGGAGAGAGAGAGACGAAAGACTCAGAGTGAAGGAGAGACAGAGAGGAAAACAGAGAGAGTTAATTCCCAGAGCCTTGTCATAGCCAAAAGCGTGTCTGTTTGACATGAATGTCTAGTGGCTGGATGGTGATCCTCGTTGGGACTAATTACTACTAAGATGGCAGATTAAGCATTAAGCAGACTTCAATGGACAGGGAGGGACAAACTGTAGCATGAAGGAGCTCTAAGGGGAAAGTTCCACACAACGAATGCAACAGTAAAGTTATATTTTTGCATGACAAGCAATCTTGTAGGGCTCTCTTTGGAGGATCCTTCATCCCTCACCTTCCTCCCTCCCTTCCTGGTCTGTATGATTCATTAAATGTGTTCCTTTCCTTCTTTTCCTGTGTGTGTGTCTATGAGTGTGCGTGAATGACTGACTCATTAACTGTGTGTCTGAGTTGTGATAAAGCAGAAAGGCCCATTCCCTCTGTAAAACTGGATACAGGCAATGTTCTCCTATTTCCCCATACAGAACAAAGCCTTTCTGAGCTTGGCTCGCTCTCTCTCTCACACACGCACGCACGCACACGCGCACGCACACACACACACACACACACACACACTGATGATAAAATAGCCTCCAGAATGCTGCAGAGATGGGGCGGCAGAAGGGGGTGATGGCCCCCAAGGTCTACCACATCCCACACACACCCTTCTCAGCCCGTGGTGTGTGTGTGAGGCTCTCCCTTAGGGAACTTGTTATGAACATATCAACACAGCGGCTATACTAAAGGCCAGAGCACACATTGATCTCTATTTGTACATGCTTGTATTTAAACTCACATTCTCAGGCCAGTGCAAAGTTGGTGTTTTTTCACAGTCTACCAAAGCACATACAGTATGAACGGTGTGTATATTCTCAAAGACAGCCGGGCAATGTGGGCATACATTGAGCTGTCCGTGTTTATGCCTTATTTAAACATATTCCCAGTTGAGTTTGTTTTAAGTACATTTATATGTACATATAAACACACTGCATTATAAAAGAAAGAGCATACATTGAGTACTCTGAGTATGGTAGTGTTCACATATTCCCAGTTGAGTTGTGGATAGCATTATTTATGGCCAGGTCTTTGCAAAGAAATGATGTCGTAAAATGGTCATTACACAATAATAAGCTGATTCTAGACCCTGAGCCCAGACACCCACAGACATCTCCTCTCCTGCCACACAATGTCCTTGTTAGGCTTAAGGAACCGAGTCTAAAACACAGTGGTGTTATTTTGTTGTTTGTGTTTCTGAGGTTTCATCCTCTTTCTCTCCCTCAAACAACTAGCCAATCAAAAACTAGCCTAAAAAACCCCACAGCAGATCAGAGGAAGACGTCAACACACACACACACACACACACACACACACACACACACACACACACACAGTTACACAGCCCTAGGTGATTGATCATGTGTTAGTCTATAGTTATACTGTGAGGCCTGGTGCTTGATGCTGCTAGCTAGCAGGCGGTCCCAGTCCCACACAATCACTGGCCTTTAATGATACAGCATGTAGGCTATGCATGCCAACCTGCACACTGTCAAATGTTTTAGTTTTTCAACTTTTAGTTATTTAAAAGTGGATTCAAATTAAAAAGATAAGTTGCCACTGCCTTAAAAGGTTAAGTTATGAATGAATGACTCTTTCTGTGAGCCAAGTCGGACAGCTTGGGGCTATACTTGCGAACATTAGAAAAAGTAGTTTTTTTAGTTCAAGTTTAAGCATCAGCCAACTTAAATTGTTGACGTAGTCGCACATGATCAAAGGCTACATGCTAGTTGTTCTCAACAGCACCATCTGCTAGTCAAAGTTCCTAAAACTTTTTTACTAGACGATTAGCTCACAGTGTTTTGTGAGCCTGGCTCCTGACTATTTTTGCCGTTTGCGGAAAGTTCAAATCCCAGTTGAGATGTTTTTTTCCTTTGAAATGTATAATTACATTTCTTGTGTTAATGTGTTTTCAAGAGAAGTGCAGCCAAAACCTTGTAAATGAAGATTACGAATACATTTAATACGGAGCTTCTTGTTGGAATCCCTCTTACAGACCGACACATAGGCTACTGGCACTGCTACATAAATAATTGTCGCTACTATAGGGTATATTACACAGACGTGTAGGCCTACACTTACATGTACTATGCTTTATATGAAAATACAGAACCGCAGCCACTCCATTTAAGAAATGCCATTGGTTTGTGCAGAAAAAGTTTAAGATCTTTGATAGGCTGCCACAGAATTTGTTACAGGAAATAATCACTGACACCTGGTGAGGTTAGCGTATGGCTAACATGTGCCAGGTTATCTTATGGGACCAGCTACAATGTAGCATTATACCACGTGCAAGTAAATCAATGATTTTAATTAATTGGCAGATGTGCATTTTGAGACATTTGTACTTTTTCTAATGTTCGCAAGTCTGGCCTCGCAAGGTTCATACAAGCTCACTACATTATAAACCTGTGTGTGAAAGTAGAGAGACAGCACCTGGTGAAGAAAAACACGATAGGGTCAATATGAACCCTATTTGGAAGAACATTACCACAGGGAGACATACACTGAGTGTACAAAACGTTACGAACACCTTCCTAATATTGAGTTGCACCCCCTTTTGCCCTCAGAACAGCCTCAATTCGTTGGGGCATGGACTCTACAAGCGTTCCCATGTTGACTCCAATGCTTCCCACAGTTGTGTCAAGTTGGCTGAATGTGCTTTGGGTGGTGGACCATTCTTGATACACAAGGAAACTGTTGAGCGTGAAAAACCTAGCAGCGTTGCAGTTTTTGACACACTCAAACCGGTGCGCCTGGCACCTACTACTATACCCTGTTCAACGGCACTTAAATATTTTGTCTTGCCCATTCACCCTCTGAATGGCACAGACACACAATCCATATCTCAATTCTCTCAAGGCTTTAAAATCATTATTTAACCTGTCTCCTCCCCTTCATCTACACGGATTTAACAAGTGACATCAATAAGGAATCAAAGCTTTCACCTGGTCAGTCTATGTCATGGAAAGAGCCTGTGATCCTAATGTTTTGTACACTCAGTGTAGTTGCCTCTTGCATTTTGGGCTAACCTTTTCAGTAAATACTTTAGAGACTGTTTATTTACCTGCTTCAATGTAATCATTGAACATTGTTACGTTTTATACTGTTGTACAGTAGCCTATAAAACTGCAAATGCTTCATTTGCTTTTTTCATTATGCTAAGTAAAGAGCCTCAACACGTATCTCTGACCATTAATGTGGGCTAATAACCACAACGCTGGCGTCCAACAGAGAGCGGTAGATAGCGGCTGTAGAAAACAGTATGGGACCAGTTAATTGGATACACTTCCGGTCAAAAGTTTTAGAACAAATCAAATCAAATCCAATTGTATTTGTCACATGCGCCGAATACAACAGCTGTGGACCTTACAGTGAAATGCTTACTTACAAGCCCTTAACCAACAATGCAGTTTTAAGAAAAATAAGTGTTAAGTAAAAAATTGATGAGTAAAAAAATAAACAATAAAAATAAATAGCAAATAATTAAAGAGCAGCAGTAAAATAACAGTAGCGAGGCTATATACAGGGGGTAACGGTACAGAGTCTGGTTGAGAGAATGCCAAGAGTGTGCAAAGCTGTCATCAAGGCAAAGGGTGGCTATTTGAAGAATCTCAAATATAAAATATATTTTGATTTGTTTAACACTTTTTTGGTTACTACATGATTCCATATGTGTTATTTCATAGTTTTGATGTCTTCCCTATTATTCTATAATGTAGAAAATAGTAAAAATAAAGAAAGACTCTTGAATGAGTAGGTATTCTAAAACTTGTGACCGGTACTGTATGTCGAATCACCACATGATATTCAGCAATTTGTGTGTCCAATAAGAGACATGCTAATGAACAATATATTATTTTCTGGAATTAAAATGCTGTGCAGTCTGAGTCAGATGTAGAGGCAGTGCATGGTTTGTGTGTCTGGACTGGCCTGTATGGCTGGCTGCTCAGATCTGTTTTACATCTCCTATAACTCCACTGCTCCACTGACCTATCTTCAGGACATTTGCATATAAGAGCGTGGTGGGTATTCTGCTAGTTATGGATCAAATGCACTTTCATCATCCCAGCTGCAGTGTCAGCTCCACACAGCTATGTTGACAACACCGAGGATGAGGACTTGAAAAGGCCAGTTTATAAATCAGCTGGAAGTGGACATACGCTCTAAGAGGTCTCAATGTTTTTATAATGCAGATTTGGCAGTAAATCATCAAGCTGACAGAAGGCCCCTCACTGCCTCAGTCTCTGCCAGGCCAGCCTGACTCCACTCTGAACATCAATCATGTAAAAACACCTGCAGATGGGGGAGAGGTGAGGAGAGAGAGGAGTGAGAGAGAGAGAGGGGAGTAAGAAGGGAGATGTGTGTGTGTGTGTGAGAGAGAGGGGGGTGTTGAGGTGAGAGAGGTGTGTGTGTGAGAGAGAAGTGAGCGAGCGAGCGAGAGAAAGAGCAAGCGAGAGAGAGAGGTGAGGTATTACCCCAGGTGATTGACAGGCTCTATCTCCGCTTTGCTGAGAACACGGATGGAATCACGGAATCCAGACATTAAAACGGAATTCAACAATATTTAAACATTTACTGAACTTAGTAGGAAATCAACTCAATTTTTTGAACTTATTAGAAAATGTATTAATTCGCCCAAGTTAAATCATAAGACATGAACAAAATGCATCAGTGATTCGTATTTCCTGCAACTTTCTGAAACGGCACAGGAATGCCACAGTCAGTGTGTGTGTGTGTGCGCACGCGCGGTACGTGCGTATGTCTACGTGCGGGGTCCTCTGTAGCTCAATTGGTAGAGCATGGCGCTTGTAACACCAGGGTAGTGGGTTCGATCCCCGTGACCACCCATATGTAAAAATGTATGCGCACATGACTGTAAGTCGCTTTGGATAAAAGCGTCTGCTAAATGGCATATTATATTATTATATTATATTATATTATATTATATTATTATATTATATTATATTATATTATACTACACTTTGTGTAGCCGTTAGCGATGATGCTAATGATAATCCTTCTTCTGGTAGAGATGGAAAGGCTTTTCCAAAAACTACAAAGTAGCCTATGCCTACCTGGCAGAATGATATCTTGATTATTTGCATCAATCCAGTTGCCATTTGTTTTGCAAACTCTGCAATCACATGAGCGCTACAGAAACATCCTAACCAAACAATGGTATCTTCCTGGTGTGCACTGGAATTAAAGGTACACCCAAAAATATAAATTTCTTAGATTTTTCCCAAACCTCAAAATTGGTCTCCTGATGTGGTTTACGCATTGTTGTGTACTTTAACATTTTGGGATTTTGAGGAAAAAAAACTGAAAAAACCCAAAGAGTTTTTGGGGAAAAAAAACAGACACCTGGAAAAACAAAATGGAGAAAACAGAATTTGGGGAAAAAAATAAACGGAATCAGGCAAAAAACAAAACTGATTTTATAGGGTGCTACTCTATGCTAATTAATTGACTCGGCTAAACTATAACCAATAAAGCCTGCACTCTCTCTCTCTGTGAGTGTCAGACAATCAGCCATGTGTAGCTGGATCACTTCCCTGTTTTGATGTATGTCACAATGAATGATGACCTGTCAGTCAGGGTGAAAAACGACAGTAAATAAAGGCCCCAACACTTACAGAGACAGGGGGAGGAAGGGAGGGTAAGGGAGGGAGTGAGAGCTGAAAAAGGAGAAAGATTAAGAGAAAGTAAGGGCTTTGAGGTTGTGGAAGCAGTGTCAGTAGTGTGAGGTCAGCTACAAGGGAATATGGAGATCATGATGGGGTCACCTAGGGACAGGGGCGGTGTGTTCATTAGGGCGATGCACTGCCAAACGGGAAAAGGAAGGTTTTTTTTTCTAATCAATTATATCACGGCAACAGTAGTTATCAGTGTTCTAATCTAGACGTCTGATCTGCCACTAAATGTCCAATCAGGCTAAAGTCGTGCTTCAAATGTCCCCGCCCGTTTTGGGGCGATTTCAGTCAGGTTGAAAATCGCCCAGAAGTCTCTCATAGCCTCTAATGTAAAATACATTTTTTCAAATATCAGAGCTTTCAATACAATCTCTATGGGTTTCTGAGGGCTTGCACTTACGCGCTTTCGTCATACGTAACATAACCATGAACGTAACTAAGAAAAGAGCGGGTAGCCTCATCAATCAATTCACTACTACTGTCAAAATGGCTAGCCTTCAGTGCAACTCGATTGTCTCTTTGAAAGAAGTTCCTTTTTGTCGGCGAACAAATCAAGATAAATTGGCAACGAAACAATTAGGACCTCCCAGACCAAATTTAATAATTCAACAGGTTTCTACTAAGCAGAGTCGTGAACACTGTCTACGAGAATCGAGACGACCTCATAGAATGTTTTGAAGCCATTCGGACGGGTTCATTGGGTTCATTTGACCAGCCCACCGTGAGAGAGGCATCTGGCTACGTGAGGATGCTACATGATGAAGATTTTATTTTTTTCCTGCGGCTTTTTCACAAAATCATGCCCCACGTCGACATTCTGTACCAGAAGCTACAGAAGAAGGACATCGATGCTGTCTTTATCAAACGTGCCCTCGACAGCTTCACAAGCAGTGTGCAGGCCATAAGGTAAGATTAAACAATATCATTCGATCTTTCTCAAAGCAGAGCTTTATTTGAAAATGTATGCATGAAAGGAGACTGCATTTGTGTTTGGAATTACATTATTCTCATTATATATGGCCAGTGGTGTAATCTAGCTTATTTTATATACTATGTGTACTGTACAGTGGTGCTCATAAGTGTATGAACACATTCTAAAGTTGACTAAAAAGAGGAATACAAAAATAAAAAAAATCATCTTTTGGAAATTGATCTTAATGACTTAATTAAAAAAGTTGGAAAATCCAACCTTTAAGGACACCAATTTTATTTTCTTTTTATTCCTCTTTTTAGTCAACTTTAGCATGGGATCATAAGCTTATGAGCACCACTGTATACTGTGCTGAACATCCAGGCTATGTGAGACACAAAGGCTAACTTAAACACTAAAGACTTTATGCATCCCTGCCCATTTTAAGTGGAACTGAAGTATTTGTACTATACATGGATACATTGCATATACCTGTGCATCACATAGACAACAGTACTGTACAAAGCCAACAAACACATTGGTCTGTTTGCCTTCAGGGACTCCTCTCAACAGCAGCTGCAAGAAGCAACAGGAGCCAAAAGACCCAGAACAGCTTTGAGAGAAGAGGAGAAGCAGAGGCTGTCTGAAGAGGTCTGCAACACCATCCTGGATCACACCAAAGAAAGGTTCTCTTTCTCTGGCCACCTTGTGAGTGCTACCTTACTGCAAGCAGACATGTTTGAAAGGTACTGCCATTCATTTCCTGATGAGGCTCTGAATGCCACTGTGAATGCATACCCCATGCTGAGCAAGGCAAAGCTCAAGACAGAACTATCTCTGATCTATGAGAATCCTGAATTCAAGGGATGCTGTGGTGCACTGGCACTGTACCAGGTTCTCATGAGCTACAACCTCCAGGAGACGTTCTCTGTGACTCTGTTGAACATCCTCATAACTACTCCCATGACAACAGCTGAAGCTGAGAGATGTTTCTCAACTTTGACACGAGTTAAGACATTCCTGCGAAATTCAATGGGCCAGGAACGTCTGAATGCACTGGCCATGCTTTCCATGGAGAGGGAACTAGTCCTCAGCATGCCTGATTTCAATGAGAAAGTCATTGAACGCTTTGCTGTATTGAAACAGAGAAGAGAACAGTTTCAGTACAAGTAATGTAGCCTCTCTCTCTCTTTGTCCCTCCCTGTCTGTCTCTTTAACACACACACGCCCAAATCAGTTCACAGTTGATGTTGTTTAAAATAGTTATTTTTCATTTAAAAAAAAGTTTAAAAAAAAATAATCTGTTCATGTTCATTTTTACAAATCTATACAATTGGCCAGAATATGGTTGTTCATATTTACAAATCTATACAATTGGCCAGAATATGGTTGTTCATTTTTACAAAGCCATACAGATAGCTGTGTTTACCTTTTCTAGAAATTACTTTCAAATTCTGTTTTCAGGCAAAATGTCTATCACTGTTCATTTTCACAAATCTATACAAGAGGGCAGAATATGGAAGTCTATAAAAATGTCTTATTACCAATAACTTGCATCAATGTTTTCAGTAGCCTCTATCAAAAGCTCCTGCTTGCTTGTTGTGAATTATGCTCAGGTGCACATATTTCCAATTCAACCATGAGGCAAAAAATGTGGTAAAAGCTCTTGTTGATCCTGCAATCTGAACAAATACCAAGATGCTGTATTTTCAGCTGATATTTCATTTGTTTATGGAAATGCATATTGTTTATGCAGTGTTGAGGAATGTGAAAGAACACCCTTGATTATTTTTACTGTGATAACTTATTTTGATTTTGTAAGCCAACACTTTTGAGATCAGTCAATAAATGCTTCTGGTATTGACTTATATGCTGCCCCTGTCTTCATGTTGTTGCTGGACATATCTTTTTAAAAATGTGTGTAGGTCACCTAAATCATCAGAAAAATTGCCCCCCCTGAGAATTTTTTCAGGAGCCGCCACTGCCTAGGGAGTATGAGACTAACCAAGGATAGTTGCAAATGAAGGAAAGGAAATGAGGAGAGGTGTAGCCATGAGTAGTATTGAGATGCAGCCGAAGAGGAGTTGACAGATGAGGTGAGAGCCAAGAAGAGACTACATTAACATTATCCTTGGCACCTGTGTGTATGTGTGTGTGTGTGTGTGTGTATGTGTGTATGTATGTGTGTGTGTGTTCATGTAAGTCAGTGGTCACCAACCTTTTCTGAGTCAAGATCACTTTCTGAGTCAAAATGCAAGCCGAGATCTACAGCTCAGATTTTTTTTTTTACATTACTAAAAAAACATAAGCCTATGCAACATTAACCAATTAAAAACAGTTCTGTAGCAATGAGGTTTGTGCAGTAGGCAATAGGCCCAATACATTATCACTGCATATTGTTGTTCTTCTCAGACCATTTTGAAATTATATTTTCACCCTGGTTATAGATAATTTGTTGTATTACTTGTGAGGCAAAGCTGAGTGAGCATAATAATTAGCTTTTTTTTTTTTTTAACTGGACTGATGGCCTGCATCTGATGGTCAGTCTGAGGGGAGTGAGGGAGCAGGGGTGAGGCTGCCTCTCCTATGAACAGAGAAAGTGAAATATTCCTTGACATTAAAAAAGACAGAAGCCGCAAATAATAACAACGCAAGCTTATCGAAACACTTTGCTGTACTCATTCATTGCAGCTGCAGTGTTGGTTGTAGCGTGAGTGGAAGTAGGGAGAATGCGCATTTTATGGCTTATAAACTGTTGAACAAAGTGTTGACAGTGCTGAATAACAACTTAAATATGAACTTACTCATATAAACAGCAGCTCTTAGCTGTATTCGTTGAGTCTCTCTCTAGTCATGGTTTTAAAAGTTTTAAAATCTCACATTATCAACTTTGCTGTGCATTCGAGACTTATTTTTACAGTCTATGGTGTGAAGAAACTGTGCAGACACAGTGATCTGAGCTATCTGATTGGCCAGTGGTAGGCCTATAGGTGCACTTGATTTTCTCTCTGGGCCTGCCGGGTAGGCGGAGTTCTACCTTCAGACCAGTGGAGGGTGCTGAGGGGAGGACAGCTCATAATAATGACCGGAATGGAGCAAATGGAATGGCATCAAACATGGAAACCATGTGTTTGATGTATTTGATACCATTCCACTAATACCGCTCCAGCCATTACCATGAGCCCGTCCTCCCCAATTAAGGTGCCACCAACCTACTGTGCATCAGACACATGAAATGGTTCAAAATGGGAATACTTTGCCTTCCCGATGCTAGGGCTGCTAAATCATGTGCACCTACCGCCAACAGCGCAACACTAATAAAAAAAATAGGAACGCATGGCTTTATCATTGGGTTTTTACAGAAATGTTTGGTGATCGAGTGGCGCAGTGGTCTAAGGCACTGCATCGCAGTGCTAGCTGTGCCACTAGAGATCCTGGTTCGAATCCAGGCTCTGTCGTAGCCGGCCGCGACCGGGAGACCCATGGGGCGGCGCACAATTGGCCCAGCGTCGTCCAGGGTAGGGGAGGGAATGGCCGGCAGGGATGTAGCTCAGTTGGTAGAACATGGTGTTTGCAACGCCAGGGTTGTGGGTTTGATTCCCACGGGGGGCCAGTATGAAAAATTCAACAAAAAAAAATGTATGCACTCACTAACTGTAAGTCACCTCTGGATAAGAGCGTCTGCTAAATGACTAAAATGTAAATGTAAATGATCGACTAGGAATGGCTTGGAGATTGGTAACCACTGATGTAAACCATCCATTCTGGGGTAAACACTAACCAAACATAGAGGATGAGGTAATGTGACACTAAGTACCCAGGAGCTTAGAGGTACATCCTGCTAATGTTAATGTTGACACACTGTAAACAAACAGCCTCTCTGTGGACTATTAACATTTACTGATTGTCGAGTTATGCTAAGTATGCTAACTATGCAGGACACGGTCCAATGAGCCAGCCAATTTCTGTTGACAATCCTTCTGTTGATAGTAGGCCTATGGGGGAAGCAGGACATTGGTTAGCCTCATATCTCTGTGACGCTATGCAATAACTGCCCCTTAAGGATAAATAATTTTTTTGACACCTCCATTAACAACTCAAAGCAAATGCGGACACGTGTCTTGAAGATGTGTCTTGAGGTGTTTCCCATTGTGCTGGTTTGGCATGGAGTGGGTGATAGTGGTCCTCTGTAGCTCAGCTGGTAGAGCACGGCGCTTGTAACGCCAAGGTAGTGGGTTCGATCCCCGGGACCACCCATACACAAAAAAAACAACAAAAAAAAACAATTATGCACGCATGACTGTAAGTCGCTTTGGATAAAAGCGTCTGCTAAATGGCATATTATTATATTATATATTATATTATATTATATTATAGTGTGTGGTCTGGTCTGGTCTGTGGTTGTAATACTGTCATGGCATTGCTGGAGGCAGAGGTTTCTCTTAAAGACACTTAACCTGAAGAAAGGTTGAGTATTTGAAGAAAGATGGAAAAAAGTATGGGTCGATTCCACGCCAGCGGAAAACATCTCAGATTGTTCTGGCAATTTGTATCACAAACCATTTTTTTTTTAAAATCATGATGAAAGTGGCCATTCTAGGCCCTTTTTAGACCTATACATGCCTCCTATACAGACCCTATGATCTGTGAACCGTAAATGATACAGACAACATATTGGTGTCATTATACTCCTTATAGTGTGCTCTAAAATATGGGCCCAAAATTGCCAATTTCATCATGATTTTCTCAAAAATGGTTTGTGATATAAAAGGTAAAAAGCATGTTAAACATCCTCCCTCCTAATTAAGTTCAATTTTGAGAATTGCCATAACAATCTGAGACACCAAAAATATCTTCTGCTCCCTCTGGCATGGAATCGCCCTTTGACTTCGAAGCACCCAAGCAGAATCAATTACATTCTCAATGTAGCAGTAATCACATTTCAATCAAATGCATTTATAAAGCCCTTTTTAAATCAGCAGTTGTCACAGTGCTTATACAGAAACCGAGCCAATAACTCCCTAGAAAGGCTGGAACCTAGGAAGAGACCTAGAGAGGAACCAGGCTCTGAGTGGTGGCCAGTCCTCTTCTGGCTGTGCCAGGTGGAGATTCTAAGAGTACACTATCAGTTGAAGAGAAACACTATCAGCTGATTTGCATCAGTAACAGTGAAATGCTTAGATAATAATCATTTCCGTGTAGCTCAGTTGGTAGAGCATGGCATTTGCAACGCCAGGGTTATGGGTTCGGTTCCCACGGGGGGCCAGTATGAAAAAAAAAAATGTATGCACTAACTGTAAGTCGCTCTGGATAAGAGCGTCTGCTAAATGACTAAAATGTAAAATAATAGCTGCACAGCTGTCTCTCTCTTTCTCTCTGTGGAGGAGGCCATTGGTATATGAGCATGACAGTGATTCACCAGCGAACTATTTTCATAGTGGATCACAGCTCTCCAGATTAGAACTACCCTCAAGATTTCCATGGTGTTGCTGTGTGCGTGGGTGTGTGTGACGAGGTGTGAATGAAGGAGTCAGGCGCAGGAGGTAAAATACTGAAGTCCAGAGTTTAAACCGTTTACATAAATTAAACGCCCCAAGCATCAAACGAAACTATTACAAGGAAAAACATCCACCTTGGCATAAACACAGTGAATAGTAGCTCAACCGAGCTACACGCTCTCACAACAAACAATCACTCACAAAGACAAGGGGAACAGAGGGAACACTTATACGCATACTAATTAGGGGAATGAGCACCAGGTGTGTGTGATTGACAAGACATGACAAGTGGAGTGATGAGAATGGGATCGGCAGTAGCTAGTACTCCGGTGACGACGAAGCCTGCCCGAACCAGGAGGGGGGGCAGCCTCGGCGGAAGTCGTGACAGTGTGAGTGTGCGTGTGCACGTACGTGCATGTGTGTGTGTAGGGCAGCCAGTTGAATTCTCAGAGCCTAGCACTAGCAGCCAGGATGAAAGGTAGAGCCAGGGGGATTTCTCAGCTGACATTTTGCTAAGGAAAAGCCATTCCCTCTCCAATACAGAAGCCACCTTTTCTACCTGGCCTCTAACACCAGGGAGCTGCATGTCTGAATGAAATAGCAGCAACAGTTTAAGGAATCCTGCAGCATCTGGGCTACATTACCCTATGACAAGATTAAGAGTGTCGTTGGGCTCCGAGGGCTGTGTGTGTGTGTGGAGGGAAGGAAACACACCTCAGTCTGCTGACAACACACTAAGGCTGCTAGATGAGTTTGTCATTGTCTAAGGAGGAAACAGGAGAATCTCTGCTGATATCTTTATTCATGTACAGTGCACTAAGATAAGACCATGCGTCCTGAATGAGTAATCCCCCTGAGAGCTCTGACAAAAAGCAGTAAAACATATCCTTAATGCACAGATAGCAGGTGTGTGTGTGTGGTGTGTGTGCATGCGTGTTTGTGTGTGTATGTGTGTGCGCGTCAGTGTGTGTGCGTGAGTCCTTAATGTACACCAGACCGCACTCGTCCAAGTCCATCCCTCCTCTAGCCGTGGAAACAGATAGAGCCTGCTCACATTAGCAAAAAACTGCGCCTGGTTAGCAGATTTACTTTCATTTAACAGCCACATATATTCCCAGGCTCAAAAGATAACATTTGTACCTTCTTTTAATTTATTAAGTGATTTCTTGGCTCCAGAGCATTATTAACCTCTCTGTGGCTCCTGGAGCAGTGGAGCACAACCACAGGTCTACAGATGTTGGGTCTTCATTTGAGCCAGTTTGCTACAGCAGGAAAATAATCCTGGACCAACAGGTAATGTGAATTATTATGTGGATTATAATGAATGGACATTTCTGTCGGGGTTGATACATTTTTCATAAGGGAAAATCAAGTATGAAATATCAAAGTGGTAAGGGACAGATCGAAATTTACTGGGGGGGAGGGCTGGTCCAATTTAAGGTGTCATCAAAAAAAATGCAAATACCGTAAAATAAATTGAACACCCTCCCCCTCATAGAATTAACTGAAAATAATGTTTACGACCAAAAATAACAATAATTGTAGCGACCCTGTTTATAAACGTGGACATGCTTTTGTGGCACAGTCAATGCCACGCAGGGCTACGGGCCAGAAGGTTGAGGGGTCGCCAACCACCACAGACGAGCTCACTCCCCCTGCCTGTTTAATTACACTATGATCAGAGCCGGCTGCAGACAATGATCAGCTAGGGGGAATCTGATTTTCAACATTTTGATGCCATATTTATAATTCTATAAAATATATGCAACGAATAGGTTTCTGTGCCAATGCACTACACAACCAATAAACAAAGCATACCCACTTCAGGCACTTCAATATTATGGTTTGCGTTTTCAACACCACAGTAAATAGACTACATCAATCTGGACAAACAGAAAATACATCCCTCCCTACCCAGTATTGAAGGCTTGGCTTGACAATCTCTGAACGTCATTCAACTTTTTGGTGTTGCACAATAAAGTCGGGGACTTATTTCCATTGAGGTACATAGATAGAGATGAAAAAATGCTCAACCTCCAGATGAGTATCGGAGGGAGTTTAAGTACAATTCTTACAAGCTTGTTTGGCTGGTAGCTTATTCTTTAGATGTTTGGGGCTGCTGGTAAACCATGATGTGCAGGCATAATCAAAGTGACACTGGACTAGTGCATTTGCCAGAGTCTTTAGGGTGTCTATAGCTAGGTTTTCTTCATAAAAACAATATTCATTTTTAGAGTTTCCTTTAGGAAAATTTGGAGCTGGACAACATGAAAGGGAAGATTTTTTTAATTTACCGGACATTTGAGAAATGTAATGGACATCCATATGCATTCAGATCCTGGCGCAGCCAGCGCCATCAATAAATGAGGGATGTTGGCCAAATGAGCCACATTTTCATGTCCTTAAAATAAGCTATAACAAATTACAAAAACACTTTTTCGATGTGTAGCATATGCAAAACTTTCTAGCCTATGTTTTATTGTTTTTTAGGCTACTTTCCAAAAAAATGAATTGTGCACCTCATGGTTCTGCTGTCAGAGATTTGAGCACGAAATGTATCAGGGCATTGCATGATTGGGCCTATAGGCTTATGTGTCCACTGTATGATATTAATGTGTATTATCATGAACTTCAAATAGGCCTACCGGTAGCCAGTGATGTAGTAAAAAATAAAAAATAGGTGGGTAAACTCTAATTGCCAGTCGCTGTGATAAAAGTAACGCGCCCTATACATTCAATGCATTTTTTTTTTTTAAGGTGGATAAACGGCGTTTGCTTGCGTTTACCCTCCACTAGACCTACACCACATGCCGGTAGCCTACCCTCTCAGCCAAGGCAATGTTAAACACATGAACACACGCAGAATAGGTAGCCTACATTCAATATAATACATGAGTTGAATCAAAACATGTTTTACACCCTAGTTCATAAGTTGTCCATAATTCATGAGTTAATGCTTGGTGTCTTCACAGATCGTGTGACATAAAACACTACCTTTCTTTCCTTACATTAATGACAGTGTTATTTGTCATTATTAAGCATTTAACAACTGCATTAGGACATTGAACTTAAACTCTGTACGAATCATGGATCTTGGAGATCTTGGATAATGTACTGTAAGTCAACTATAGGCCTACTGTCATTTACGTATACTTGTTGGATGGATTGAATGTGCATTGGTGTCTAGCTGTAGGCTAGTTGTCTAGTGATATTGTTGACCATCATCAGCTGATCCAGGAAATAAATCAAATATTGATAGAAAATAATAAAGCTAAATAAATGGTCTACTACTTATGACCACGGATGGCAAAGAGAACACCAGAACCCGCACGCACCTGAAAAAGAAAGCAATGAGAGCTTTAAACAGCTGACTGAGAAAAGCAAACAATGATAAATCAACGGATAAATCTAATGCATTGGTATAAAGGCTATTTTTATCAAGGGCACATGGCAAACATATGGCAAAAATTAGGAAGTACAAAGAAAAATCGATGTGCAAAGGAGCTCAGCTGAGGCTGAAATTGAGCACTACTGGATGGACAGCGCCACCACATAGAAATAAATTGTTTAAACCATGACAGAGAGGTGGGGGTGTTCATTTCATTGGTGGGGGTGTCATGCCAAAAAGTGTCCCCCCCCCCTTGCGTCACAATGGGATTCGATGAGTTCAAAGCGTCCATTGCTATGCTGGTTGCTTGGCTCTATTTTACCTGGTAGCGGTCACGAAGGACGGAGGACGCGGGCAGTTGTAGTTCTATTTCACCTCATAAGCCCTCGCTCAGTACGTGCAAAATTATTACCTCAGAATTGCTCTCCAAGGATGCTGTTTTTGACGGTGTCTACCTGCTGACTACCTACTGCTTCAGAGGACCGAAAAGACTGGAAAGAGAACGCTCTTTCTTTACCATATATTTGGTCTTTATATAAGAACATATTGTTAAATAGGAAGAAATAAATTCAGCTGTTTTTAGACTGACGTTGCTAGCTGCTGTACTTATTTACCTCAGCCTGCCTAATCAGCAAGCCAGCTACAGGAATGGTGGGAGAACAACCTGAAGGTAATTATCTTTGCACACAACAGCAGCGTCCAGGCCTTCACAGAGTACGGACTGGAGCCGCAGCTGTTGACGGAGGTAAACAATGCAATTGTATATACAATTATTGCATATACTGTAGTCTTTCAAATTTGTGATTGACTTACTGTTGTCGTTTGTCTATTGCTATTTTTGTATATCGTACTTTCAGATCACTGAAACCCCACCTGATGTGGTGGATGTTGTCGAACCAGATCAGAACGCCTTCGAGGACCACCTTCAGGAACGGACTGAGAAGGATGTGGAGGTTTTTGACCAGGTATAAATTATAGTCCGCTGTTAATTTATGTTCTGGCCCTCCAAGAGATATGTAAGACATGTATTTGTAATATGCAATATACAGTAATTGTATTTATTCCTGTTATCAATCAAGGTGAGACTGAACATCGACAAGGCACAGGAGAAACAGACGGAGAGCTACCGGAGCAGAATCAAGAAGGTGACCAAGTGCTATGACAGTCGGTCAAATTACTTGGTTTGGAAGAAGGACGAAAGGAAGGCGAGAGCTGGGAAACCTTGCTGCTCTTTCGCTCATAGCTGGGGTCACCATCTGTTAAGGTGAATATAAAACATCTCAGATAATAACTATTTGTTACCTGAAGCTAGTTTTAGTTTCCCTAACACTGATATTTTTCTCTTTGTCTTCCTAGGGTTACCTCGGTGGAAGCAAACAATCTTCTTCAGTTGGAGCAGTTGGACGGTCGACCACTGAAAGCCCTGACGCCCTACACTTTGGTGAAGCCCAATAGACAAAGTATGTTAAGTTTTGATTGACATTTGAGAAAGCAAGAAATGCTAGTTATGCTGAGCTTATTTACCTCTCCAAATGACTTTAGGACCATCGACTGTCCAAGCCCCCCAGGAGTTATCCCATCCACCAGAGCCAGTGAGTTCGGATCAGTCTGATTCTCTGTGCTCGGAGTTGGAGGGGGACCAGCTTGAGGTAGGCTATACCTTCCAAAACTGTTGAAAAGTACATATCACCCATTTATAACACTGCACTAATCCATCAATTTTTCTCCCAGTAAAGTGTAACCTGTGTGTTTGCTTGTTTACGTCGCTGTCTCCTACCCTGTTCCCTTTAACTCTGCTCCTGTTCTCCAGGACCTAGGGGTTCTGCCCAACACCCAGACGTGGATCCACCTGATGTTCTCCATTACCAACCACCCTCCAACTTTTCATTACATAATCTACAGCTACTGTTATTGTCATGTTGTCATTATCTGATAAGAAAGTTCTTGCTCTATCATACTGGGCACATAAAACAGTGAGGGAAAAAAGTATTTGATCCCCTGCTGATTTTGTATGTTTGCCCACTGACAAAGAAATTATCAGTTTATAATTTTAATTGTAGGTTTATTTGAACAGTAAGAGACAGAATAACAACAAAAAAATCCAGAAAAACGCATGTCAAAAATGTTATAAATTGATTTGCATTTTAAATGAGGGAAATAAGTATTTGACCCCCTCTCAATCAGAAAGATTTCTGGCTCCCAGGTGTCTTTTATACAGGTAACGAGCTGAGATTAGGAGCACACTCTTAAAGTGTGGAGTTGCAATGATCATGAGAACGGTGAGGAATCAGCCCAGAACTACACGGGAGGATCTTGTCAATGATCTCAAGGCAGCTGGGACCATAGTCACCAAGAAAACAATTGGTAACACACTACGCCGTGAAGGACTGAAATCCTGCAGCGCCCGCAAGGTCCCCCTGCTCAAGAAAGCACATATACAGGGCCGTCTGAAGTTTGCCAATGAACATCTGAATGATTCAGAGGAGAACTGGGTGAAAGTGTTGTGGTCAGATGAGACCAGAATCGAGCTCTTTGGCATCAACTCAACTCACCGTGTTTGGAGGAGGAGGAATGCTGCCTATGACCCCAAGAACACCATCCCCACCGTCAAACATGGCGGTGGAGACATGCTTTGGGGGTGTTTTTCTGCTAAGGGGACAGGACAACTTCACCGCATCAAAGGGATGATGGACGGGCCATGTACCGTCAAATCTTGGGTGAGAACCTCCTTCCCTCAGCCAGGGCTTTGAAAATGGGTCGTGGATGGGTATTCCAGCATGACAATGACCCAAAACACACGGCCAAGGCAACAAAGGAGTGGCTCAAGAAGAAGCACATTAAGGTCCTGGAGTGGCCTAGCCAGTCTTCAGACCTTAATCCCATAGAAAATCTGTGAAGGGAGCTGAAGGTTTGAGTTGCCAAACGTCAGTCTCGAAACCTTAATGACTTGGAGAAGATCTGCAAAGAGCAGTGGAACAAAATCCCTCCTGAGATGTGTGCAAACCTGGTGGCCAACTACAAGAAACGTCTGACCTCTGTGATTGCCAACAAGGGTTTTGCCACCAAGTACTAAGTCATGTTTTGCAGAGGGGTCAAATATTTCCCAAATTAAAATGCAAATCAATTTATAACATTTTTGACATGCGTTTTTCTGGATTTATTTTGTTGTTATACTGTCTCTCACTGTTCAAATAAACCTACCATTAAAATGATAGACCGATCATGTCTTTGTCAGTGGGCAAACGTACAAAATCAGCAGGGGATCAAATACTTTTTTCCCCCTCACTGTATGTGAGATACACAGACTAACTAAAAACACTAGCACTGCAAACACTGCCTGAAGCAGTGCCTGGACTTTGCAGTCTCCCTCTTCAAGTCCCCCTTCCGAGACTGGCTCCCTGTTGAGAACAAGTGACAGGCAGAACCTCCCACCCACACAGCAACCACCTCCTCTATATTCCACACACCAGAATTCAGTATTTTAGTCTATGATTGCCATGTGAGTGTACAAAAAAATTGGAGAAAATAAATTAATGACACAACTGTACCAAAAAAATATCAATGTTTATGTATTAAAATCTTAAATATTGGCAGGTTGGTTTTCACAGCTGTTTCACAAGGTGTTCATTATTGTAAATTGTAAGGTATCCTTTGATGGTATTTGTTCCACATTATTCATTGTTGTATCCTAGGACTTACAATAGATACATATATATTAAACCACAAGGGTGTACTAATGAGCTATGCGAGATAGAAAAAAATGAATCATAATAGAGGACTACTGATATTATGTTATTTCAGTGTAGATAAGGGAAGGGCAGGTTCAAATAAAAACATGACAGCCAGACAAGCCAGTGTATGAATCAAACAAATCAGAGTGGAAATTAGCTGACCTTGTGATCTGTAAGGTGAGTAACTTTAATGTGTCAAGCAGATTACACGTTTTCTTTGCTATTTCCGAAACGTAGCAATGTTTAAGACATGGATTTCATGTTGTAATGATAACAAGGTACCGAAAAGTAGTTTGAAGAAATGTTTTCATTTTATTAGCTAAACACGTACCAACAAACGGGTGTGATCATTTTACAGTGATCCCTGCAGCGTACACTCAAACTGGTGTGATTAGAACGCTTATTTAGAACGTGCAGTTTCGATTGACGCAACAGTCAGCATTTGAGCTAGCCACACTGTTTTTTCACAGAAAGATTTTGCACAAATATGTCCTTACAAAGTTATGTCCTGAATGTGACCAGTTAATTTTTTGGATGCAATGTTCAGACATTCACAGAAGTAGTGACAGCATACACAATCATCCTCGTGACACCCAGAATGCATTGTATAATGTCAACAAACATGGCGCCACACATAAATGGCAAATAGCTTAGCATTAGCTCATTATAATCCGTTTAGTGAGTGCATACATTATTATTTTTTATTTTTTTCATACTGGCCCCCCGTGGGAATTGAACCCATTGCAAACGCCATGCTCTACCAACTGAGCTACATACCTGCCGGCCATTCCCTCCCCTACCCTTTCCCCTACTGCCGGGGAAATATCTACCCCGGAAACAAATAGGTATTAGTAGCTCCACCGAGCTGCTACACTACTCTCACATATAAACAATCACCCACAAGGACAAGGGGGGCACCATGGAAAAAGTTGTTTAACGAGTTACCATCTCCTGAATTAAACTCTTAGAAGATATATACAGTACCAGTCAAAAGTTTGGACACACCTACTCATTCAAGGGTTTTTCTTTATTTTTTTTTGCTATTTTTTACATTGTAGAATAATAGTGAAGACATCAAACTATGAAATAACACACATGGAATCATGTAGTAACCAAAAAAAAGTGTTAAACAAATCAAAATATATTTTATATTTGAGATTCTTCAAATAGCCACCCTTTGCCTTGATGACAGCTTTGTTAGATAGAATATGTACACTTTCCAAGTTACAGTTATTTATTGATACCATCCTTAATGACGTCACAAAATAATAAACAATATGACATGATTATTCTTTAGATCCCCACTGACCATTCCAAACATTTGGAGGTCAGGAATAATGTTCCAATGTCCAATCTTTTGACGTTAGAGTTTTTAGGCGGCAAGAGTCTCTGTAACAAAGAGAGTTCTTTCTTCCCATACTAGAGACCAAAAGGAGTCATTTTCTGCAAACTATTTATGACCGGCTGTTAAGTTATAAAACCGTCCCAACTCCCATTTCTCCTCTCCTGTGGCCTTTGATACTGTGAACCATCAGATCCTCCTCTCCACCCTCTCCGAGTTGGGAATCTCCGGCGCTGCTCACTCTTGGATTGCGTCCTACCTGACAGGTCGCTCCTACCAGGTGGCGTAGCGAGAATCTGTCTCCGCACCATGTGCTCTCACCACTGGTGTCCCCCAGGGCTCAGTTCTAGGCCCTCTCCTATTCCCAAGTCACTTGGCTCTGTCATATCCTCACATGGTCTCTCCTATCATTGCTACGCAGACGACACACAATTAATTTACTCCTTTCCCCCTTCTGATAACCAGGTGGCGAATCGCATCTCTGCATGTCTGGCAGACATATCAGTGTGGATGTCGGATCACCACCTCAAGCTGAACCTCGGCAAGACGGAGCTGCTCTTCCTCCCGGGGAAGGACTTCCCGCTCCATGATCTCGCCATCACGGTTGACAACTCCATTGTGTCCTCCTCCCAGAGTGCAAAGAACCTTGGCGTGACCCTGGACAACACCCTGTCGTTCTCTGCTAACATCAAAGCGGTGACCCGATCCTGCAGGTTCATGCTCTATAACATTCGCAGAGTACGACCCTACCTTACACAGAAAGCGGCACAGGTCCTAATCCAGGGACTTGTCATCTCCCGTCTGGATTACTACAACTCGCTGTTGGCTGGGCTCCCTGCCTGTGCCATTAAACCCCTACAACTTATCCAGAATGCTGCAGCCCGTCTGGTGTTCAACCTTCCCAAGTTCTCTCATGTCACCCCGCTCCTCCACACACTCCACTGGCTTCCAGTTGAGGCTCGCATCTACTACAAGACCATGGTGCTTGCCTACGGAGCTGTGAGGGGAACGGCACCTCCTTACCTTCAGGCTCTGATCAGACCCTACACCCAAACGAGGGCACTACGTTCATCCACCTCTGGCCTGCTAGCCCCCCTACCTCTACGGAAGCACAGTTCTCGCTCAGCCCAGTCAAAGCTATTCGCTGCTCTGGCACCCCTTGGTGGAACAAGCTCGCCCACGACGCCAGGACAGCGGAGTCACTGACCACCTTCCGGAGACACTTGAAACCCTACCTCTTTAAGGAATACCTGGAATAGTATAAAAGTAATCATTCTACCCCCCCCCACAAAAAAAAAAGTGGTTGTCCCACTGGCTATCATAAGTTGAATGCACCAATTTGTAAGTCGCTCTGGATAAGAGCATCTGCTAAATGACGTAAATGTAAATGTAAATGAATATATGCACACTCACCGGGTATATGGATGATGCTCTCCGCTGGTGCCAATAAGATAGGCTACTGTTCACTCAATTGGGAGTTGAGAATTTTGATAACTAGAGACAGATTAGAGTATTTTCTTTGTCTTCCCTTTTTAACAATAGCCATTTGCTTTCTAAAAACTATGTTTTCCCTACAACTGTATTTTGAAGTATTGTGATAGGCCTATTTAATGGGTAAGAAGCATGAGTTTTTACTCACCGAAGCAACAACACAATGTGGTCAAAGACTTAGTAATTTAGTTGTAGACACGATCTGGTTACCTATAACTACAAATATAGTTATGTTTTTGCGTTTTTACATATTTATTAACTTATTAATAAACATATTAATGGAATTGAGACATGGGAGCCAGCCAGCCACCTCTCGAACTTGCCTAGCAAGCGAACGTCAGCTAAAGTTATTTGTGTCGATGGTCCTTTGGGTCAATGTCATTTCATTGCAGCTCTTCAGTAAGGCCATTCTACTGCCAATGTTTGTCTATGGAGATTGCATGGCGGTGTGCTCAATTTTATACACATGTCAGCAACGGTGTGGCTGAAATAGCCAAATCCACTCATTTGAAGGGGTGTTCACATACTTTTGTATATATAGTGTAGCAGTTGATACTAGTTGTACAGCGGGTGTGTGATGTCTTTATTGATTCGTCTGGCTTTGTGGATAGTTCTGGATTTGTGGAGTGATGAGATGCTTTGGCACTTGACACTGCAGACCTTGCTCGCAATGTTGACTGTTCTGTGAATTGTGTTGGTGTTTGTTATTGACAGTGAACCATACCAGCCGTAGCATCCTGTCCATGTCCCTTGTACTGCGAGTGGCTCTCCTCATGCCTCAGCTTCTCCGGCCTGCTCTGAAACGGCTTGAGTACTCATGCAGTAAGTATTGTTGTTATCTCATTGGTAATATACTGTGTCATAATACGATTCAAAGTCTAAATGTTTAACAATATGTGAGAACGAGTAACTTCCTAATTCCTTTTTCTGTCTTTCTCCCTACCTCTTCCTCTAGGAACCTGAATACCACCTCAGTCCAACATCAGCCTTCTAATGACACGCTGCCATCAACACACCTGCATCCTGCCCTATACTGATTCCTGTCTGTCTGCTGTAACTGTCATTAGGGTTTTATTACACAGTTGTTCCCTTGTACCCTCTGCCCTTGTTTACTTCCCATTAATGAGATGAGATAAGAGTAAGCAGCACCTGTTACAAGCCTAACTCCACACCCGCCCTCGGTCTATGTTCATCGGACGTTGTGCTCTTTGACACTCCTCACACCAAGCGCTGCACGTCTCTGCTGCTGCCGCCAAGCTTTCAGAGTGGAACTCAATCATCCATAAAGAAATGTATACAAATATATACAATTATTTACTGTATTTCTAAATTGTATTGTTATTGTATATTAACTATCATTATTATGGGGCCTGTGTCCACAAAGTGGAATGTTGACAGATTTTTTAAAAGACCCATGGCAAAAGTGATGTACCAGTATTGGTATAACATATACTAATAAAAAGGTAAAAGCGTGTTTGAATTCTTCTTATGGTAACTTGAAGCCCGTGTAGGGCATGTTCTCCTCATTTGGGAACATATTTCTTGTCCCATTGACTGCACAAGCTGGAATTGGCACACGGTTGTACTGCCCCAGATAGCCCCAATTCCAGATGATGAACTGCCTGTAGGCAACGGGTCTGAACTTTCTAAAAATGTATTACTATTGGCAGGGGGAGTGGTGTAACATTATTTGAGTTCCTTATTGCATTAGATTAGTGGGGATTCTATTTATAGATTAACTATATTGACATCCAGGCAATATGCTGGAGGGTTTTGTTTTAGTTATGTTTTGTGGGTTTCTGCCTGTGCTTGCTGGTCTTCATTGTTGTAACGTTAGCTGGCTAGGCTAGCTAGCTGCCTAAAATATCTAACGTTAACTGGATGGCTAGTTTGCTGGCTAAGATAACGTTCATTGCATATAACATTCTTGATAACTGGTTAGATGTGGTTATGTATTTCAAAAACGTTTGTTTACTTTAATGTAGCTGTAAGCTAGGTGTTGATAGCAACTGGCTGACTCATCAAGTTCTAACGTAATGTTAGCAGGCTGGTAGGGCTAACATTTGCAAGCTGGTAGGGCTAACGTTAGCAGGCTAGTTGTCTAGCAACCTTGCAAGCTGATTTGTAACAATACATTCGTAAAGTATTTGCTTGTAAGTTAGCTGAACATTTAATTAAAATCAGTAGTCATGAGTGCAAACGATTTGGTTTAATTTGAAGTTATACATTTTAACTTATTTCTGTTGGAGTTTACAATATAGGGAATAGGCTGGCTTGCCGGGTCCTCCATATCACGTCATACCCCGCAAATGTTTTTTCTGGCATGACTTCGGTATTCTTCGGAATTCTGATCAGTTTTATGTAATAACTAGAAAAATAGAAAAGTGAGGTGTAACTTTGCATTGGGACTTTTGATGCATATTCTAATGCAAATCCATATGTTACATGTGGTTACGTTTATGCTATCTACCCTTTAACTGCTTTTCGCTGACAGCTGCAACTCAACAATCAACTTTTTGGTAGGCTATTTGCCAAGCGCGCTGCTCAAATTGCGTGCTTAAAACAATACATAGCTAATTAGCTCATAGTAGCTAATGATCATTTGTGGCCAAATCATGCTCTCTGGTGTAGTATTTTGAATGATTTTATTTATTTCTGTATAGGCACGAGTATTATATAGCTAATTTTGGCAAATGTAATTCTATTTACTTTAGGGGAAGCTTATATTCCCCTAGCCTATTGGATGTGCTGCCTATGCCGACATCAATGTGTAACCCGTGCATAAAACAGCTGGCCGTGAACCTTACAACTTCAAATGCCAACATCAAATTCAAAGTGATCGGCCACTACCTAAATGGCTGACAGGCAAAGCAAACTGTCTGGCACTGTCTCTGCTGAGAGAAAGGCTGTGCAGGCTGGCAGCTTCTCTTGGAGAGATGCTCCGCATGGTCTAAAAGCAAGCGTACCAATATGCTAAACAGCCATTGCATTTTAATCAGGATTGGAATGATTTTAGTCAACTTTTTTGTAGCCTACTTTTACATTTTTGGTCTTGCGCTAGGGTATGGCGTTAATTTAAAAGGGGTCTGAAATTAGAGCAGCATCTCCATTAGTTACAGCAGGGCCTGACAAAAGGCTGCGCTGCTTCTCAGAAGAGAAACGGTGAATCAGCCAAAGTTTCACTCCTCCATTTAATGAAGGGAGGATGAAATTACTCGCTTAATGTATTGCTTAGCAAAGGACATCGGGGAGGGAAGGAGGAAAGGAGAGAGAGTGAGAGTCAGGGAGCAAAGAAGAGAGAGAAAGAGACAAAGGGTGAAAAGGAGGGAGTGGGAGAGAGAGAAAGGGAGGAAGGGAAAAAAGGAGGTTTGATTTAGAGTGGTCAGTCTCTCTGGGAAACGAAGGATGGGGTCCGACCATGTCTTGGCTCCGTTTCCACACTCTGGGTCAGTGCTGTTGAGGGCACATTGCTGATGGCGAGAGAGGGTGCACACACACACACACACACACACACACACACTGGGTCTTTGAGTGTGTGAGAGGCTCTTCAGGGAGGATAGAGAGGGCAGGCACTCCAGAATAAATTCCGCTGGCCAGGAGTCCCACTGACAGCCAGACTGGCCAGAGAGGATAGATGGGAGAGGAATCCTCATCTATGCTGAGCCTTCTGCATATCTTACTGCTCCACACCAATGACTGTATAGCCCCACAGATAATGATCTAGACCAGGGATGGGCAACTCCAGTCCTCTGGGGCCTTATTGGTGTCACACTGACCGTGTCTAGACTTAACAGTTCATGCAGCTTTTGTATTCTGACAATGGAGTTCTGATCATGGAATTCCAAACACATCATGCATCTACATTTACATTTAAATGTGTCCACTATGTCCACATTGTGTCTGTTCCTGCGCTATATTCAAATGCCGTATGCATTCTACAAACTGTGGAATATGCAAAATATGATAATAACACAACAACAACTGATGGCAGTAGCTAAACACTGTAGCTAAGTAGCCAGCTAACCTCTGTAGCTAGCCAGCAAGCTAGCAAGCAGCGCTACAGGGAGCACAAATGAGTTAGCATAACATCATTTTTCTAAATATTAGCTAGCTGGCTAGCATTTATGAGGCCAGAAAACACGTTCCCCACACACCAGGAACATATTTCCGCCAACGTTATAATGAAAAGGTGCCTCTCGGTCCCAAAACACACGTTTTCTGGAGACTTGTGGGAGGAGTGCTTCTGATGTCGCCCACTGTATGCACTTTCGGTAGCCTGATTGCATCCAGACTGAGGAGAAATCTGCACACAATGCATCTCTGATCACCTCCTGAAGTGGTCAGACAGATCTGAACACAATCAGACCACAACGCAACTTTTGTGCTTCTAGACCCGTCTTTTCAATGCGAGCTTCGTATTCTGATAGCAGAAGTCGCATGTAAGTGTCAAGTGTAGACACAACCACTTTTTCCCCAGCCTCAGCTAACACATTCTGACTCCAATCAACTAATCATGATCTTCAGTTTAGTTTAATCAGCTGTGTTTGCTAGGGATGGGGGGAAAAGTGTAACACCACTCCGGCTCCCGAGGACTGGAGTTGCCCATCCCTGATCTAGACCTCTGTATGAGTCAAGCGTCTGGTATAACACTAGGCTAGCTAGCTATCACTCCTTCCCACAGCACTACTCCCTAAGGCCCTACAGTACAGCCACACTGATGAAAGCTTCTATTAAAGCTACTGAGCTATTTATACACAGCTACTGTCTGCCAACCCAGTCTCCCTGTGGGGAGGCTAGACATTACACATAAGAAGGCTATGGGTAAGCAGTGTGTTAGTTGTGTGTTAGTGCTGGGCTCAGTTGGTAGAGCATGGTGCTTGCAATGCCAGGGTTGTGGGTTCGATTCCCACGGGGGGACCAGTATGGGAAAAAAGTATGAAAATGTATGCATTCACTACTGTAAGTCGCTCTGGATAAGAGCATCTGCTAAATTACTAAAATGTAGAAAATGTCAAACAAAAGCCTGCACACCGAGCAGTTTTACAGGACCAGTGTTGTATGTAAATGATGATCCCTGATGGGCTTGCTATAGCCTCAGAGAGCAGCCAGTAGCATCACATTAAGACTTTAACACCCAGCAGCATCCCTCCCACTTCAGAAAACAGGCCAGGACATTAATGGAGCAGAGGTTGTTTAATTCGACAGGTGCCTGGATCGCATCTCATTACTGTCAATCACATTGACACAGGTAAACACCAGGCAGCAGGATAATTGAAGAGCCAGATAAACGAGATGCTGAGAGTGAATCACTCAAACACAATGTCTCTTTCTTCTCTGTCTTGCTGTCCGTCTTTCTCTCTGTCCTTGCTCCCCCACTTTCTGTATGTCTGTACCTCTCTCTCTCCCTCTCTTTTCTATCGATCTTTAACAAGGCTGTAATGTTGTTTAAATGAAACCTCCGTAGTTAATTTGAGACAAAAGGATTACAAGGAGAACTGGAGATGATGTGGCGTGGGAGACACAAGGGCTGGAGGAGCAGTCACCACCATGTCCATACCCACACCCATACATACCCATGTGGACCATAGCCATACCCACACTCAACCTATACCAATGCCCTATACCCACACCTATACCCATGCCCTATACCCTGTATGCCGGCACATACAGTGAAGAGGGAGCAAGGCAAAGGGAAAACTTACATTTGCAGGCGCTATATAACCAGCAGTTGAGCCCTATGATCCTATCAGTTCAGTCATTCAGTATGAGTACAAACAAGCTAATACCACACTGTTCAATATGAACAAAGTACAATACAGTGGGGGAAAAAAGTATTTAGTCAGCCACCAATTGTGCAAGTTCTCCTACTTAAAAAGATGAGAGAGGCCTGTACTTTTCATCATAGGTACACGTCAACTATGACAGACAAATTGAGAAAAAAAAATCAAGAAAATCACATTGTAGGATTTTTAATGAATTTATTTGCAAATTATGGTGGAAAATAAGTATTTGGTCACCTACAAACAAGCAAGATTTCTGGCTCTCATAGACCTGTAACTTCTTCTTTAAGAGGCTCCTCTGTCCTCCACTCGTTACCTGTATTAATGGCACCTGTTTGAACTTGTTATCAGTATAAAAGACACCTGTCCACAACCTCAAACAGTCACACTCCAAACTCCACTATGGCCAAGACCAAAGAGCTGTCAAAGGACACCAGAAACACAATTGTAGACCTGCACCAGGCTGGGAAGACTGAATCTGCAATAGGTAAGCAGCTTGGTTTGAAGAAATCAACTGTGGGAGCAATTATTAGGAAATGGAAGACATACAAGACCACTGATAATCTCCCTCGATCTGGGGCTCCACACAAGATCTCACCCCGTGGGGTCAAAATGATCACAAGAACGGTGAGCAAAAATCCCAGAACCACATGGGGGGACCTAGTAAATGACCTGCAGAGAGCTGGGACCAACCAAAGTAACAAAGCCTACCATCAGTAACACAGTACGCCGCCAGGGACTCAAATCCTGCAGTGCCAGACGTGTCCCCCTGCTTAAGCCAGTACATGTCCAGGCCCGTCTGAAGTTTGCTAGAGTGCATTTGGATGATCCAGAAGAGGATTGGGAGAATGTCATATGGTCAGATGAAACCAAAATAGAACTTTTTGGTAAAAACTCAACTCGTCGTGTTTGGAGGACAAAGAATGCTGAGTTGCATCCAAAGAACACCATACCTACTGTGAAGCATGGGGGTGGAAACATCATGCTTTGGGGCTGTTTTTCTGCAAAGGGACCAGGACGACTGATCCGTGTAAAGGAATGAATGGGGCCATGTATCGTGAGATTTTGAGTGAAACCCTCCTTCCATCAGCAAGGTCATTTAAGATGAAACGTGGCTGGGTCTTTCAGCATGACAATGATCCCAAACACACCGCCCGGGCAACGAAGGAGTGGCTTCGTAAGAAGCATTTCAAGGTCCTGGAGTGGCCTAGCCAGTCTCCAGATCTCAACCCCATAGAAAATCTTTGGAGAGAGTTGAATGTCCGTGTTGCCCAGCGACAGCCCCAAAACATCACTGCTCTAGAGGAGATCTGCATGGAGGAATGGGCCAAAATACCAGCAACAGTGTGTGAAAACCTTGTGAAGACTTACAGAAAACGTTTGACCTGTGTCATTGCCAACAAAGGGTATATAACAAAGTATTGAGAAACTTTTGTTATTGACCAAATACTTATTTTCCACCATAATTTGCAAATAAATTCATAAAAAATCCTACAATGTGATTTTCTGGATTATTTTTTCTCATTTTGTCTGTCATAGTTGACGTGTACCTATGATGAAAATTACAGGCCTCTCTCATCTTTTTAAGTTGGAGAACTTGCACAATTGGTAGCTGACTAAATACTTTTTTCCCCCACTGTATGTATTAGGCCTACACTGTACTTACACTAATAATTATACAGTAATGACACTATATTGTAAAAATGTAACAATGCCTGATTTAACTATTTTCATACTGTAGGTGCCAGAACCTGTTCTCCTGCCAACAACAACAGCGGCTGTTATGCCCCAGCAGGGGTACGCACTGTGGGCAGCGGGCCTCGGCTTTCAAACAGTTTGCACCTTTACGGGATCCTCTAAGTAACAATGTATAAAAATAACAAACAATGATTGATAGCAAGCCAAGCCATGCTCACTCTTGGATTGCGTCCAACCTGACCGGTCGCTCCTACCAAGTGGCGTGGCGAGAAGCTGTCTCCGCACCACGTGCTCTCACCACTGGTGTCCCCCAGGGCTCAGTTCTAGGCCCTCTCCTATTCTCCCTATACACCAAGTCACTTGGCTCTGTCATATCCTCACATGGCCTCTCCTATCATTGCTACGCTGACGACACACAACTAATCTTCTCCTTTCCCCCTTCTGATAACCAGGTGGCGAATCGCATCTCTGCATGTCTGGCAGACATATCAGTATGGATGACGGATCACCACCTCAAGCTGAACCTTGGCAAGACGGAGCTGCTCTTCCTCCCGGGGAAGGACACCCTGTTCCATGATCTCGCCATCACGGTTGACAACTCCGTTGTGTCCTCCTCCCAGAGTGCGAAGAGCCTTGGCGTGACCCTGGACAACACCCTGTCGTTCTCCGCTAACATCAAGGCGGTGACCCGATCCTGTAGGTTCATGCTCTACAACATTCGGAGAGTACGACCCTGCCTTACACAGGAAGCGGCACAGGTCCTAATCCAGGCACTTGTCATCTCCCGTCTGGATTACTGCAACTCGCTGTTGGCTGGGCTCCCTGCCTGTGCCATTAAACCCTACAACTCATCCAGAATGCCGCAGCCCGTCTGGTGTTCAACCTTCCCAAGTTCTCTCACGTCACCCCGCTCCTCCGCACACTCCACTGGCTTCCAGTTGAAGCTCGCATCTGCTACAAGACCATGGTGCTTGCCTACGGAGCTGTGAGGGGAACGGCACCTCCGTACCTTCAGGCTCTGATCAGTCCCTACACCCAAACGAGGGCATTGCGTTCATCCACCTCTGGCCTGTTGGCTCCCCTACCTCTGCGGAAGCATAGTTCCCGCTCAGCCCAGTCAAAACTGTTCGCTGCTCTGGCACCCCAATGGTGGAACAAGCTCCCTCACGACGCCAGGACAGCGGAGTCACTCACCACCTTCCGGAGACATTTGAAACCCCACCTCTTTAAGGAATACCTGGGATAGGATAAAGTAATCCTTCTACCCCCCCCTTACCCCAACCCAAACCCCCAAAAAAAAAAAAAAAAAAACATTGTAAAGTGGTGATCCCACTGGCTATAAGGTGAATGCACCTATTTGTAGGTCGCTCTGGATAAGAGCGTCTGCTAAATGACGTAAATGTAAATGTCTAATGTGGTATGTTGGGAGTATGGGATAATTCTCTACTCTCTCTGATATTCAACATATTTGAAAAACACTAAAATATAAAAACTTTCTCCTGAGACGTGATGTTCCACAAGAATCTCTCCAGATAAAAATCTAAAATTGACCTTATAACCTTTGCTTGTACTGGTAAAACAGCCAACATGAGGCTATATAACTGGAGGAATCAACAGGACATGACAGTAAATGGTCATAAGACCAGAAACACAGGATAGTTATGAATATTGAGGTCAAATAAATAAAAGAGGCTACATTTTAAGATGGACAAAGAAAAAGAGAGAGAGAGCCTAAAAAGCCTAAAAACCTGAGTAATAAATTCTGTCTGTTCCAGTATTGCTTATCTATGCCGATTTAGTCCTGCAAAGCGAGTCATTTGTTGATTGATTTGTCACACTTTCTAGTGGTGCAGTTAAATTGGGCTGGAGGCGGTAGAAGGGCCACCCAGATAGGAACACTGTTTGGGACAGTTTGAAAATTACTGGGGGGGAGGGGATTTATATTGGGCACAGGGGAGGGTAGTGCGTTTTTACCATGGTTTACATCAAGGGTTTTGGTACTTTCCTTATACATTAGCCTATGCCACAGTACCCACATGGTTTGGCGCCGTTGGCTCCGGGTTCATATTTGTCACACTCCTTTGATATTTGCCTCTCCAAAGGCCAAGAAACAACATGTTTTGTTGCCCTTGATTAGTATTTTTTATCAGAGTTATTGATCTCACAATGAGCCAGATTCAAGTAACTTCCATGAAAGCTTTGTTGTGCTGAATTGTGAAGCGGCAGCCGTGGAGCAATCAATCAGGAGGTGGCCAGCACGTGGTGCTGAAATTAGAGTAAATAATTTCAAGTCTTCATTTAAATTTTAATTAACTAACAAGAGGGCTTTGTGTTGGAGCCTATTTCTTCCCTTTTAAGAAATAAGAGGTAGGCCTACCTGTTTCACATACTAAATTATAGGCTATCCATAGATTTGCTGGCCAATTACTCCAATAGTGTCACCACTAATTAAATACCTCTGTGTTCATGAAGAGCTTGGTGTGTTAAGCTAAAACCAGTGCTCAAATTGAGGGGGTAGGCCTATGTGAGGGTATGCCATAGCCTACTTTGTGTTAGCTTAAGATTTTGAAGAAACTAAATCGGATTCTGATTATATAAAGTGATCTTAACGACGATGCTTTATGCTAAAAACAAGCCACGAAATGCACAAGAAAGACGCGACTCTGATGCATATGGGAATGTCTTTGGTTAATCTCTATGACATTCAGAGGCTGAGCTAAGAAGTTCTATAGCGGAGAAGTAAAAGAAAATACTTTGCTTGGGAAGTAGGCCTACAGATGCCGAATCTTAACTTGATCACTCTTTTGTCACGGAGAACTTTACTGGTGCATCAGGAAATTCAAATGAGCCTTGTGAGTCCCTGAAAAAGAGCAGTTCTCTTTCTCTTCATGCGGGGGTCGTCGAGTCACTGGGATCAGGGCTTGCTTTCAAAATAATTTTATCTCGCTCACTCAAACGCTAGGCCTATTACTGCAACATTCAAATGTACAAAAATGTATCTGAAATGCAGCCATACACATCAACAACTGTCATTTTATACAGCTTATTAACACAAGATAGCCTAGTGAAGACCAATATCTATGACATAAAAGTGACAAGTGTAATGCTAAAGTCAAAATTGAGTTCAATCGCGGCCTGGGGTAGTCCAGCGGTTAGGGCCGCTGCTTTCAGCGTGGCCGCACACATACACGCCTACCATCTCGGTGTGGGTTTGATTCAGGCCCACTCCCTTCTGGCACAAATAACAATCCACCCGACTGACTTTATTTATTTACACATTTTCAATATGGACAGTCAAGGGATATTTTAGCCCCGATCTTGAAGAATTGACCATGCCAGACACTTTTGGATAACATAAATAGGAACAAAATAAAATAATAGCAATAGGCTACACCAACTTTAGTTTCCATTCATACAAAGTGTCGGATAAATTGCAACAGTAGATTTGCTGTGGTAAACGATTAAATACTTTATTTCTATTGTACCGAATGCTTGTCAAAAATGACCTTAGTCTGTTCAAAAAGGACTCCGGTTCCAGTGGCATGCATTGAAATGTGTGGCTTTCTTGTGGCTTTCTTTTGCAAAAGAACTATGATTTAACAGACATATTTTCTAATAATTGACATTAAGGTGTGTGATGTTCACTGTATTACAAGGAACTACAGCAGAGCCCGGTTTCCCAAAAGCATATTGAGGCTAAGTTCATCGTTAGAACCTTCGTAGGAGCATCGTTAAATCTCCGAGCTGTTTACCAAAACCATCGTTACCGTTGCACTTGAAAATGCTTGTAATATAACGCCTTCCTCAGACCACTCCTCGAACAGCTAAGTGCGTTGTTAGATGCTTTTTTGCCCTCCCACGTCACTTTATACACAGAAGATCTCCGCTAAACATAGAATCACACGGCTTATCCATATCTCTGTGACTGCCGATAACTTCAGAACAAAGTTGACTACAAATACAAAGTTGCCAAAATCTTTGCAATTGATACAACGAGCGACGTATAAAAATATGTTTCAAATGAAAACCGAGATGACTGCATTAAAATATAAACAGTAGGCTATAGGCCTATTTCAATCACATTGAAATACCTTTCATGTTCAATCAATTGAGTTCTATTTTGCTACTGGTAGGGTACTGTCTGTAATTTGTCTCAATATCTTTCATGATGTGTAGCCTAACATGTGCGCAATGAGGTGCCAAATCTGTGATTGAATGCATTTTATTGAGTAAGCATTAGAATAAGCCACCTCAATACTTGCATTCGTAGGCGGTAATATCTTTCTAGGAGCTGATCCGTCGTCAGTATTGTGAAATAATTCAAATTATAAGGAAATATTTGAATGGAGAATGCTGATCCGATAGCAGCGCTCCCTTTTTTCGATCAGTATCGACACAAGCCCCAATGGCGCACTTAGCAACAGTTCTCTCTGCGGGGTGTTTTGGGAAACGCATCTTACATCTTTGGCTGTTGTAGGAAAGATGCATACTCATAAGCCTTAGTTCCATCGCTATTGGGAAGCTGGGCCTAGGTCTATTTCGCTCCAGCAGCTGGCATATTCTGTCCATTTGTCACCTCTCCTCCCGTTGCTCCCCTCCGGCACTCTGATTCACCAGTCCACTGAGCCACCGGTGTGAGCGCACCACCTCGGCAACACCGGAATGGAAACCCAACGCACCCTAATCACCTCCAGCGCACCTGCACCTCATCATCTCATCACCACCCCTATATAGCCCTGGACTGTTCAGTGTTGTGTTGTGTGTGATTGTTAGTGTCTTGTACTCGCTCTTTGTTGTTCTCTTGCTCAGTGTTAAGTAAACTTTTACATTGTTGATTCCTGCGTCTGCGTCCTGCCTCTTAGTATCCTCGGTACTTGTCACACCATTCAAAATTCACCTGTGGAAACATGGCGGCTCTCAACACCCGACAACAGAAAGAGTTGGCCACTACTATCCGAGAGATTGTTCGCGAGAAAATTACCTCTGCCCTCAACTTGCAATTAAAACCGATAAATTAATCTCTTTCACTGCTCACTTATAAGTAGATACCAACTTAACTAAAGTGGAAAGTTTAAAGTCATCGGCCAATGTGAAAGAGGTGCGACTCCATGACCTGGAAACAGTGCGAACTAAGCTAGAAGGGGAAATCAATCTCCTAAAATAGAAAACTGAATCAGTCTAAATCATTCCCTTAAATTCAGCTTGGATTTGAAACTGGTGTGGAAGCGGGCAACCCAACTTCCTTCATGAGAAATCTTTTCTATGAACTGTTTGGGCAGGAGAAGCTGGGTCCCATGCCGCTGATAAACATTGCGCACCGCACGGATCCTCTCCGGGACGGATCTCGGTGTATGATTGTACGAATCCACAGTTAAGTCAAAAGGCAAATTGTTTGTTTCGCTGCAGAATCGGGGGCTCTGACCTATGCAGAGAACAGGATCAGCATCTACCCAGATCTGAGTGCCGAACTGCTGAGACAGAGGGCGACCTAATATGAGGTGAGATCCCAGCTACGCAAGCTAAACCTGAGATGCGCTTCGTCCACCCGGCAAAACGAATCTTGACCTTCCATAATGGTTCTGGGTGGGGAACGACCAAAGGGTGGGATTCCCTGTGGGTCCTGCTTTTTGTTTCACATCCATGAGGTGACCAATAATGGTTGCAATTGAGCTCAGCTGTGCGGGTGAATTTAGCACGTATTGATGGTTTAACGAGACATCAGCTGGCGATAATCTAGTGCCATCGATGGTTGCAATAGGCCTCTTGTTATTTGATTATATTCCAATAGGCTACATTCTGTAGACTACCCGTTAGCCTATCCATTGTCAGATAATGAAAGGTGTGAAAACCGATAATAGGCACCTGTGTTTCCCTGGCTGAGTTGAACTGATTTGGGTCATCAGTTGATTGACAGATGTAGGCCTACTGTAGAATGATAAACTTTCCTCCAGTGTGCATGCTTGTCCACGTTTTATAGTTAGGCTATGTACACTGAGTATACCAAACATTAGGAACACCTCTATAATATTGAGTTGGGGACCCCCCCCCGTATTGTGTGGCTTTGATATTTCATTTCGTAAAGCTGTCAAGATGTTTATGCGTGTAAATGATGAGACTAATTGTTTTACTTCTTGAAAACATTGAAATAAATGCAATTAACTTGTAGGCCTAATGTAGGCTCAGGCTGGTCGCTATATCGCCCAGCATTGGTCACAAACTCATGAGGCTCGGAGCCGGAGCGCACCGCTTAGACCACTGTGCTATGGCAGTTCACAACGCCCTAGCAAGCACTAAGAGTACTATGAATACTGATGATACATAGGCGTTTGTTTTTAATTATTTCAAACCCATGCTGACTCTGGCATATGTGTGCATAGTTCAGCGGCTGTAACCACTGGACCCCCTATTGCTTGCCTTCAACATATAATAAAACAATTGATTAAAAAAACGAATTTTTCCCTAATGAAAAATACATCTACCCCCTTCAAATACATACATTTATTATAATCACACGAGACTCGCTGTCGCCTGCATGTAGCCTACATGTAAGTGTGGTGTGCATTGTATAGAAACACCGCTTCCAGCTGCCCCCTGGCGGCAATTCTAAATATTTCTTCAGATATTCAAATCCTCCTGCTGCAGGATTATTTTCCTCCTGCGATGAAAGGGGTCAAATTAAGATAGAACATCTGTACAATGTGTAACTCTGTCACTATCAGTTGAGCTATTCACTTTCTTTAAAAGAGAAGATGTTTAAACCTAGGCAGCTTTTAGGGACAGACTTGTGACCTTCTATTGTTGGGTTAAGCCACGAAAGAATAGCCAGCAGTTAAATCTTACATTATTCTGTGTCGGGCCTCTGTCTAGGGTGGAAAGGTAACTTTTGAAAGTAATGCTTAGAATCATATGACCTCTCAGATGTAATTATTTGCAAACAGCCCGAAAGTTTTGCTGCAAACAAGACACACTGGTTTGGCATTGGATAAATGTGGTAAAATGAACACATATCTCTCTGTCCATTCTGAAACTTCTATTTTCTAAATCTCTTTCTTTTGGGACTTTTTGATAGAGACATTTTCTCTTGAAAGCGAGCTTAAAAAAAGTAGAGTAGGCTACCTGTTTTCCTCAATCAACACATAGGAGACAGACATTGGATACCAAAATAATTTACTAGAGACATTGGTGATTGTATCTCAATTATGTTAGTCATTGAATTGGTTATGTTCTAACCAGATGTGTTAAAAATTGTGTCCATGAATTGGGCTGCTATTATATTCTGGCCAGCCGACTGTTAGCTCAGAAAAACAGTGGTATTAAAAATACATTCTGCTAATGTCTTCAGTCATGTAAAATGACTACAATTGCATGAAATGACTTAATAAAAGCCCTTTTTTTCAGGGACCCGCAAATACGATGATAATGCTCTATGATTGAGGTTGAGGTAGACCTACTTTATTACATTTACATTTTACATTTTAGTCATTTAGCAGACGCTCTTATCCAGAGCGACTTACAGTTAAGTGAGTGCATACATTTTCATACTGGCCCCCCTTGCCCCCCGTGGGAAACGAACCCACAACCCTGGCGTTACAAGTGCCATGCTCTACCAACTGAGCTACACGGGGCACTTTTAGTATTATAAGTATTTTCCTAAATATAAGCACTGGTCCCATTCCCTATCTAGTGCACTACTTCTGACCACTGCTTATATTTAGAAAAATAAAAAAACTATCACTGTTACTGTGGTCATAATCATTATTTTGAGTTAATACCCTCCCCTTTATTGAGTTATCATTTTTTTCAAGTACAAGGGGAGGGTAATGTGAAAATATTTTTAAAGTTGGGGAGGGGTTTGATGTTTTTTAATGACATCTCGAGCTGGCTAGGCCACTCCAGGACCTTGAAATGCTTCTTACGAAGCCACTCCTTCGTTGCCCGGGCGGTGTGTTTGGGATCATTGTCATGCTGAAAGACCCAGCCACGTTTCATCTTCAATGCCCTTGCTGATGGAAGGAGGTTTTCACTCAAAATCTCACGATACATGGCCCCATTCATTCCTTTACACGGATCAGTCGTCCTGGTCCCTTTGCAGAAAAACAGCCCCAAAGCATGATGTTTCCACCCCCATGCTTCACAGTAGGTATGGTGTTCTTTGGATGCAACTCAGCATTCTTTGTCCTCCAAACACGACGAGTTGAGTTTTTACCAAAAAAGTTCTATTTTGGTTTCATCTGACCATATGACATTCTCCCAATCCTCTTCTGGATCATCCAAATGCACTCTAGCAAACTTCAGACGGGCCTGGACATGTACTGGCTTAAGCAGGGGGACACGTCTGGCACTGCAGGATTTGAGTCCCTGGCGGCGTAGTGTGTTACTGATGGTAGGCTTTGTTACTTTGGTCCCAGCTCTCTGCAGGTCATTCACTAGGTCCCCCCGTGTGGTTCTGGGATTTTTGCTCACCGTTCTTGTGATCATTTTGACCCCACAGGGTGAGATCTTGCGTGGAGCCCCAGATCGAGGGAGATTATCAGTGGTCTTGTATGTCTTCCATTTCCTAATAATTGCTCCCACAGTTGATTTCTTCAAACCAAGCTGCTTACCTATTGCAGATTCAGTCTTCCCAGGTCTACAATTTTGTTTCTGGTGTCCTTTGACAGCTCTTTGGTCTTGGCCATAGTGGAGTTTGGAGTGTGACTGTTTGAGGTTGTGGACAGGTGTCTTTTATACTGATAACAAGTTCAAACAGGTGCCATTAATACAGGTAACGAGTGGAGGACAGAGGAGCCTCTTAAAGAAGAAGTTACAGGTCTGTGAGAGCCAGAAATCTTGCTTGTTTGTAGGTGACCAAATACTTATTTTCCACCATAATTTGCAAATAAATTCATTACAAATCCTACAAATGTGATTTTCTGGATATTTTTTCCTCAATTTGTCTGTCATAGTTGACGTGTACCTATGATGAAAATTACAAGCCTCTCTCATCTTTTTAAGTGGGAGAACTTGCACAATTGGTGGCTGACTAAATACTTTTTTCCCCCACTGTATCTAGCTAGATTTACCCCATAGCCTACATGCCAATGGGGCATTATGTGGCAGGTTCGACAACAGAACAAGAGTAGATGAGGTGAGGTAGTTTGTTTAGATGAAGGGCACAACTAACCCGTATTCTCCTCATAGCAGCCACGATCTCCACTCTGCTGTTCGGCCGAGCCACGTCCAGACTCCCGATGTACTGGTTAGGAACAAAACAGAAAGCAAGGATAGAAATGTTACCATATTTATTTGACCATTGTGATATATTCTACAGTGGCGTATTGCTGCCACTCAGAAGTTTGTTTTTGTATATAATTATTACGAGATAATATCACGCTATTACAAAATAATTAAATAACAATAATTAAATAATCCATTATCTCGTTATTACGAGAAAGATAACATTATAATGAGAAAGATCTTGTTAATACAAGATAATCCGGTTGCACGTTATTAAGAGAAATAGCCTTTATTATGCTGAAAAGTTAGCATAGGCTACTCTGCAAGCTTGGCTTCCTCTCATGCACGGGTTGACATTATTTCCAGTTTGCTTGAGTTAATAAACTTCTATTTTCTCCTCGGTTTGAGAAATTGGGAGATACAGTATTAGTGTCATGAGCAATATAGATGGTACTGTCATTAGTTGACGTCCATTGCGGAGTTCTCTAAGGCTCTACACAGATGGAAAAAACGATCGAACCTCCTTGATATAGCGTGATTCCTTCTTGATCAACTGGTCCGACATGGGAAGGTTCATGGATACAAACAAAACACAGTCAGGAATTTACTTCATATTCTAGACCCCCATGGAGTGCGCATTTGGGTGGAAGTATCTAGGAACAAGATTAGCTAGCTTGCTACCTAACCTTCACAACCAAGAGGACATAGAGGAACATCTTAGGTAAGTGTCCTTTTTGTCTTGTAATTTCAAGAATTTGGAAGGTGCATTGAAACAATTAGCTAGCATGATTATATTATTTCTAGCACAGCCAACTAGCTAGCTAGCAAGCTATATGAATGATGCACTGAAATTAGATACTCTCGAGGGATCACTATGGTAACTAGCTATGGCTATTCTCAAGAACAAGCAAGCCTCTATCTGAGAAGCATGTCCGACTGATCGATCATTCTACTCGATGCATTCTCAATGAGCGCTGATTTAATCAAAAGTGTATTACAGTGGCTTGGAAATACAAAGATTGCAAAGGGAGGGAAATCATTTTGTAGGGAAAGCTTTTATCATCATTTTAATGCTGCCAGATTGACTTTAGATGCAGAGTAACGTTAGCTAGCTAGCCAAGATTGAGAGGAGACCACAGAATTTTCGTTAGCTAACGTTACCATTGCTAGCTATTTTTGACAAACTTTGCTAGCTAATGACAACATCTCCATCCATTTCACAACATGTTAATGATGGCAAAGTTGTTTCCTACTAAACATTTGCCTACTTGTCATTGCAATGTCATCATATTTTCAGGCAACTGTTGTGTTATTTAGACGAAACAGTCGTTAGCCTCCATCACAGGATGTTGGTGGCACCTTAATTGGGGAGGACAGGCTCTGGAACTCCAAGACAGACAGACACACAGGGCTCGTGGTAACGGCTGGAGCGGCATTGATGGAATGGTGTCAAATACATCAAACACATGGTTTCTATGTGTTTGCTCCATTCCAGCCATTATTATGAGCCGTGCTCCCCTCAGCAGCCTCCATTGGCCTCCATCTATCATGACTTTTGGGCACCACTATGGCACCATCAGCAGAGGGCGGCTTGAGAACGTGACGATGCGACCCAGTGACGGAGGTTTTAATTGTATTTCTTTAACCAGGTAAGCCAGTTGAGAACAAGTTCTCATTTACAACTGCGACCTGGCCAAGATAAAGCAAAGCAGTGCAATAAAAACAACAACAACACAGAGTTACATATGTAATAAACAAAACGTACAGTCAATAACACAATAGAAAATCTATATACAGTGTGTGCAAATGTAGTAAGTTATGGAGGTAAGGCAATAAATATACCATAGTGCAAAATAATTACAATTTAGTATTAACACTGGAGTGATAGATGTGCAGAAGATGATGTGCAAATAGAGAGACTGGGGTGCAAATAAGCAAAATAAATAACAATATGGGGATGAGGTAGTTGGGTGGGCTAATTACAGATGGGCTGTGTACAGGTGCAGTGATCGGTAAGCTGCTCTGACAACTGATGCTTAAAGACAGTGAGGGAGATAAGTGTTTCCAGCTTCAGAGATTTTTGCAGTTTGTTCCAGTCATTTGCAGCAGAGAACTGGAAGGAATGGCGGCCAAAGGAGGTGTTGGCTTTGGGGATGACCAGTGAGATATACCTGCTGGAACGCATACTACGGGTGGGTGTTGCTATGGTGACCAATGAGCTAAGATAAGGCGGGATAAGCCTAGAAGTGATTTATAGATGACCTGGAGCCAGTGGGTTTGGCAACGAATATGTAGTGAGGGCCAGCCAACGAGAGCGTACAGGTCACAATGGTGGGTAGTATATGGGGCTTTGGTGACAAAACAGATGGCACTGTGATAGACTACATCCAATTTGCTGAGTAAAGTGTTGGAAGCTATTTTGTAAATGACATCGCCGAAGTCAAGGATCGGTAGGATAGTCAGTTTTACGAGGGCATGTTTAGCAGCATGAGTGAAGGAGGCTTTGTTGCGAAATAGGAAGCCAATTCTAGATTTAACTTTGGATTGGAGATGCTTAATGTGAGTCTGGAAGGAGAGTTTACAGTCTAACCAGACACCTAGGTATTTGTAGTTGTCCACATATTCTAAGTCAGACCCGCCGAGAGTAGTGATTCTAGTCGGGTGGGCGGGTGCAAGCAGCGTTCGATTGAAGAGCATGCATTTAGTTTTACTAGCGTTTAAGAGCAGTTGGAGGACACGGAAGGAGTGTTGTATGGCATTGAAGCTCGTTTGGAGGTTTGTTAACACAGTGTCCAATGAAGGGCCAGATGTATACAAAATTGTGTCGTCTGCGTAGAGGTGGATCTGAGAGTCACCAGCAGCAAGAGCGACATCATTGATATACACAGAGAATAGAGTCGGCCCGAGAATTGAACCCTGTGGCACCCCCATAGAGACTGCCAGAGGTCCAGACAACAGGCCCTCCGATTTGACACATTGACCTCTATCTGAGAAGTAGTTGGTGAACCAGGCGAGGCAGTCATTTGAGAAACCAAGGCTATTTAGTCTGCCAATAAGAATGCGGTGATTGACAGAGTCAAAAGCCTCGGCCAGGTCGATGAAGATGGCTGCACAGTACTGTATTTTATCGATCGCGGTTATTATATCGTTTAGGACCTTGAGCATGGCTGAGGTGACCATGACCAGCTCGGAAACCAGATTGTATAGCGGAGAAGGTACGGTGGGATTCGAAGTGGTCGGTGATCTGTTTGCTAACTTGGCTTTCAAATTATTTCGAAAGGCAGGGCAGGATGGATATAGGTCTGTAACAGTTTTGATCTAGAGTGTCACCCCCTTTGAAGAGGGGGATGACCGCGGCAGCTTTCCAATCTCTGGGGATCTCAGACGATACGAAAGAGTGGTTGAACAGGCTGGTGCAACCTATGAATAGCAACATTGGTTTTGCATTTGTCTATTTTGCCCAGGTATCAGACTGTGTCTGTCGGTCTGTTTGTCTTGGAGTTCCAGATGTGGCTGAGGAGTGGTGGTGGCCACTGAGGGCAACTTTACTGGAGCACATGTAGGAGCTCATCGTCATGAGTTAATCTGTAACAGCAGATACAAGTATCCTATATTAGGTACTACTAAAGTGCTAGCTAGCTAGTACATGTACATATGGATTTACAGTACTAATTATATTTCGTTAATGCACTTGGTCCAATTTTACCCAAGAGAACAATCCAGACTAAGAATTTGCAAAAGGTAAGATCATAATGAATACTAATATTATACAGACAGAGTGGACCTGGTCCTAGACCAGCACTCCTACTCTGATAGCAAATTCTCTCTCTCCCTCATCCTTTCTATAACTACAGATTGACCCCCTGGTAGAAGTGGGTGAGTGGACATACAGATCTGGGACTAGCCTAGCAACAGCAGCTCTTCTCAACTATTGGCAAGGATTTATTTGACATCCAATCACCATGAGAGATGCTTTATTTTACGTTCAACACTTCTACTGCAGGAGGTAAGCACCTATCATATCAGATCCCCCTGCTGTCCTTCACCCCTCGGTGCAGTCTGCTGACCATTGCTGAGGCCAGGAAGAAGTCCGCCAGCCGAAGTAGGAGCCAAGTTCATCGCCATGTAATGATCTACTGACCGAGGTAGACTATGCTTTGAGTAGCAACTGACAGGCAGGCAGGCAGGCAGAAACACACACACACACTCACATTTGACTTGACGTTATATTGACAGCACTCCACTCACAGATACCCCCCTCTCCCTTCCATCTCCCTGTCTCCACCCTAGGTGCCACGTGGTCTCCCATCTCCTTCATAGTGGCCTCAGCTGGACCCCGCCGCATAACTTCTTGGTCTAAGCTTCACTCCAGCCCAGCCTGGCTTTGACTTCCAGGTGGGTCACAGTTACAACCCCCCTTGCTTCCACCCACTTCAATTATCTACTAGGGTCTTCACATTCTTCTTGAGGCGCTCATATTACTTTCAAAATTAAATGTTATCATGGTCAGATGATTTACAATAGTGAATAATTAGATTCCCTCAGGGGACAATACCAGAGACTGTAAGGGGGCTGTTGCCTGATTAGAAGTTTACAGAAGTTATTTTTTGAATACATTATGTTCTATATTAGTTTAGGGTTCATCTATTCCCGACCTGACAGTGTGCCTTTCAACTAATCTATTTTGTTTTCCAATCCTCAGGAGACTGAGAAGTGAGTGGGCCACCTGACCAACGGCATTGCTGTGTGTGGTTAACTCCAGCAGCTCCTCTAGGTGCTCCCGCAGACCGCCTGTCTTTTGGATCCTGCTGAAACAGTCCACTATCAGCCAGGTGAGGATGCTCTCCTATGAAAAGGATGAGCTGTTGAGGCATCAAAATACCTGAGAATTGCCTGGGTAGTGCCTCCTTTTTCTGAAAAGTTAAAATTTACTCCTGAAGATCTTAGTACATTAAACTGACAACTATGGACAAGACTGTTTAAGGCAAGGCATGTTTTCCTGTCATCGAGAATCTGCAATATATTCAAGTAACAAGTTAGGATCCTCCTCATCCCCACTTTGGATACACACTTCTAAAGATGCCCTATTGAGAGCATCCTGTCAGACTGTATCACCGCCTGGTTTGGCAACTGCACCGTCCGCAACCGCAGGGCTCTCCAGAGGGTGGCGCGGTCAGCCCAACGCATCACCAGGGGCACACTGCCTGCCCTCCAGGACATCTACAGCACCCGGTGCCACAGGAAGATCAAGAGGATCATCAAGGACCTCAGCCACCCGAGCCATGGCCTGTTCACCCCGCTACCATCTACAAGGCGGAGACAGTACAGGTGCATCAAAGCTGGGAAAGAGAGACTGAAACACTGCTTATATCTCCAGGTATACAGTCCATTCGGAAAGTATTCAGACCCCTTGACCTTTTCCACATTGTTACGTTACGGTCTTATTCTAAAATAGATAAAAAATAAAAATAAACTCATCTATCTCACAATACCCCATAATGACAAAGCGAAAACAGGTTTTTCAAATGTTTTGCTCATTTATTTACATACGTATTCAGTCCCTTTCCAATGAGACTCGAAATTGAGCTCAGGTGCATCCTGTTTCCATTGATCATCCTTGAGATGTTTCTACAACTTGATTGGAGTCAACCTGTGGTAAATTCAATTGATTGGACATGATTACTAGCCGGCTACCACCCGGTTACTCAACCCTGCACCCTAGAGGCTGCTGCCCTATATACATAGATATGGAATCGCAGGCCACTTTAATAATGGATACATACTGCTTTACTCATCTCATATGTATATACTGTATTCTATTCTCCTGTATTTTAGTCAATGCCACTCCGACATTGCTCGTCCTAATATTTATATATTTCTTAATTTCATTATTTTACTTTTAGATTTGTGTATTGTTGTGAATTGTTAGATACTACTGCACTGTTGGAGCTAGGAACACAAGCATTTCGCTACACTCGCAATAACATCTGCTAAATATGTGTATGTGACCAATAAAATTTGATTTGATTTGGAAAGGCACACACCTGTCTATATAAGGTCCCACAGTTGACAGTGCATGTCAAAGCAAAAACCAAGCCATGAGGTCAAAGGTATTGTCCGTAGATCTCTGAGACAGGATTGTGTCGAGGCACAGATCTGGGGAAGGGTAACAAAATAATTCTGCAGCATTGAAGGTCCCCAAGAACACAGTGGCCTCCATCATTCTTAAAATGGAAGATGTTTGGAACCACCAAGACTCTTCCTAGAGCTGGCCGGCCAGTCAAACTGAGCAATCGGGGGAGAAGGGCCATGGTAAGGGAGGTGACCAAGAACCTGATGGTCACTCTGACAGAGCTCCAAAGTTCCTCTGTGGAGATTGGAGAACCTTCCAGAAGGACAACCATCTCTGCAGCACTCCAACAATCAGGACTTTATGGTAGAGTGGCCAGACGGAAGCCAGTCCTCAGTAAAAAGGCACATGACAGCCCGCTTAGAGTTTGCCAAAAGTCACCTAAAGAATCTCAGACTATGAGAAACAAGATTCCCTGGTCTGATGAAACCAAGATTGAACTCTTTGGCCTGAATTTAAAGCGTCACGTCTGGAGGAAACCTGGCACCATCCCTACAGTGAAGAATGGTGGTGGCAGCATCATGCTGTGGGGATGTTTTTCAGCGGCAGAGGAAAAGATGGAGGAAAAGATGAACGGACAATGACCCTAAGCACACAGCCAAGACAACGCAGGAGTGGCTTCGGGTCAAGTCTCTGAATGTAAGTAAGCTTGTAAGTAAGCATTGCACGTTAAGGTCTTCACCTGTTGTATTCGGCGCATGTGACAAATAAAGTTTGATTTGATGTCCTTGAGTGGCCCAGCCAGAGCACGGACTTGAACCCGATCGAACATCTCTGGAGAGACCTGAAAATAGCTGTGCAGCAACGCTCCCCATCCAACCTGACAGAGCTTGAGTGGATTTGCAGAGACGAATGGGAGAAACTCCCCAAATACAGGTGTGCCAAGCTTGTAGCATCATACCCAAGAAGACTCAAGGCTGTAATTGCTGCCAAAGGTGCTTCAACAAAGTACTGAGTAAAGGGTCTGAATACTTATGTAAATGTAATATTTAAGTACATTTTTTATAAATTAGCAAACATTTCTAAAAACATGTTTTTGCTTTGTCATTATGGGGTATATATAGTGTGTAGATTGATGAGGGGGAAAAAAACAATTTAATCAATTTTAGAATAAGGCTGTAACGTACAAAATGTGGAAAAAGTCAAGCAGTCTGAATACTTTCCGAAGGCACTGTATGTCACACTTCATTTGCAAGTTCTGGTTCCAAAAGAATGGCCCAATCCCAAATCAACTCCATTTGGTAATAATTCAAATTGGCCCTTTGATAGGCTAGGTGGAAGTTTCACCATATTGTTTAGACCCATCAAATCAGATCTCCACAAGTGCATAGGGTCTAGGGGGTCAATGTGGGATTGGACCTATGATAGAGCAAAATAAGGTATATTGTTTTGATGTGAATGCTTCAATTTTGTTATATTATGAAGTTACTGTAAGCCATTTACCTGTGCTTTGGGACTGTGTTGCGGTACGGTTGGGTGGAGAGATGTCTTTGAAACAAAATGAATCACATGTTAACATTAACCAACGTCTAATGTATTTTGCACTTCAATTGAAAGTTCAGGCTTCCCGAGTGGCGCAACGGTTTAAGGCACTGCATCGCAGTGCTAGAGTCGACCCGTGTTCGATCCCGGGCTGTGTCACAGCCAGCCACGCCCGGGAGACCCATGAGACGGCGCACAATTGGCCCAGCGTTGTCTGAGTTTGGGGAGGGTTTGGCCGGCCGGGATGTCCATGGCCCATCGCGCTCTAGCGACTCCTTGTGGCGGGCCAGGCGCATGCACGCTGACTTCGGTTGCCAGCTGTACGGTGTTTCCTCCGACACATTGGTGCGGCTTGCTTCTGGGTTAAGCGAGCAGTGTGTCAACAAGCAGTGCGGCTTGGCGGGGTCGTGTTTCGGAGGACGCATGGCTCTCGACCTTCACCTCTCCCGAGTCCGTACGGGAGTTGCAGCGATGGGACAAGATTGTAACTACCAATTGGGGAGAAAAAGGGGTAAAAAGTACCCAAAAAATAAAGAAAGTTCAGGCTCTAAATTATGACACTATAAAATAGGGTCTACTGTTTCGATGTGAATGCCTCAACGTTTTTACATACTATCAAGTTACTGTATGCCATTTACCTCTGCTGGGGGACGGTCTTCCAGGTGAGCTTGGTGGATAAACTTCTGTGAGACAAAATTAATCACATGTTAAAAATAACAAAAGTATTCATCCCCCTTGGCGTTTTTCCTATATTGCTGCATTACAACTTGTAATTTAAAATTATTTTTATTTGGATTTCATGTAATGGACATACAAAATAGTCCAAACTGGTGAAGTGAAATGAAAAAAATAAACTTGTTTCAAAAAATTCAAAAATATCCTAAACTTTCAACGTCCCATGGAGCACCATTAAATCCATTATTAAAAACTTGAAAGAATATGGCACCACAACAAACCTGCCAAGAGAGGGCCGCCCACCAAAACTCACGGACCAGTCAAGGAGGGCATTCATCAGAGAGGCAACAAAGAGACCAAAGATAACCCTGAAGGAGCTGCAAAGCTCCACAGCGGAGATTGGAGTATCTGTCCATAGGACCACTTTAAGCCGTACACTCCACAGAGCTGGGCTTTACGGAAGAGTGGCCAGAAAAAAGCCATTGCTTAAAGAAAAAAATAAGCAAACACGTTTGGTGTTCGCCAAAAGGCATCTTGGAGACTCCCCAAACATATGGAAGAAGGTACTCTGGTTAGATGAGACAAAATTTGAGCACAGGGAAATTCAGGGAAATTCTTGTGGAAACCTGTTTCAGCCTTCCAGAGATTTGAGACTGGGACAGAGGTTCACCTTCCAGCAGGACAATGACTAAGAATACTGCTAAAGCAACACTCAAGTGGTTTAAGGGGAAACATTTAAATGTCTTGGAATGGCCTATTCAAAGCCCAGACCTCAATCCAATTGAGAATCTGTGGTATGACTTAAAGATTTCTGTACACCAGCGGAACCTATCCAACTTGAAGGAGCTGGAGCAGTTTTGCCTTGAAGAATGGGAAAAAATCCCAGTGGCTATAGACATACCCCAAAAGACTTGCAGCTGTAATTGCTGCAAAAGGTGGGGGTGAATAGTTATGCACGCTCAAGTGTTCTGTTGTTTTTTCTTATTTCTTGTTTGTTTCACAAAAAATATATATTTTGCATCTTCAAAATGGTAGGCATGTTGTGTAAATCAAATGATACAAACCCCACAAAAATCCATTTTAAATCCAGGTTGTAAGGCAACAAAACAGGAAAAATGCCAAGGGGGGTGAATACTTTCGCAAGCCACTGTATGCTACACTTCATTTGAAAGTTCCAAATTTGGCACCACTAAGATGGTTACAATCAGGGCCTAAAATTAACTTTTTGGTCCACACAGAAATGCTCACACTGTGGAGCCCTGACCACCTGCCAATGCCAAAATCTACTCGTATTTGCCGGGTGTTAATTTTAGGCCCTGGGTACAACATACAAGGATGCTTCAATATTTTGAAATAGTTGTAAGTTGAGCTTTTTACCATTGTTGGACAGTGGAGAGACAGCTGTAAAACAAAATAAAACACGTTATTCGTTATAGATATTGGAATGTATTTTCATGTTTCTTTTGAAAGTTCCTAATTTAGCATCACTATTGTGTACCTCTGGTGCTGCAGACATCGCAGTTTTGTGAGCTGACTGTAAACAAATTAATGTTTAATATACATTTAAATAAAAGTGAGAATCAAATGTATTGTTTTTTCAATGACCACACCACAAATGAACAAACATGTGTGATTCAGTATACTGTAGATCAAGAAACAGCCTACAATTGTGCTTACTTTAACTGTCTGTCTGTCTCCTTTTTCTGCTCTGCCTCTTCGCCATTGCGATGGGACATCCCGGCCGGCCAATGGCAACAAACATAAATTAAACGTGGCCTGCTAGGGCACCGTAATGTTAACTGCTAGTTATATAGATTACCGGTATTACCATGACTTTTATAGTCTCGAAAGTGTTTAATTTTTTGGGAGATGATCTGTCTCCAAATTAGATGTCTCCTCTGCCCAGTTAACTTTCTTCTTTGGTCTGTCATACGAGTCTAAAAATAATAATAATCGGGTTACAAATAATTCTACAATGGTTATTTGATAGGCCAAACCCCAATGTAAAGTCCCATACTGGACATGCCCTATTAGACTGTCATACTGAATCCAGATTTCATACTATCAGTCTAAAACATATTCAATTTACCTGTGGTCTCCAGAATTCTGGCCATTGCATTTTACATGTCTTGTCGGGTCTTTCACAGTTTAACTTTTTTGGGGTTACCTTTTTTGGTCCATTAGCAATACACACCCTGATGAAGAGGTTACAGTGTATTTCAATTATAACCCAATATACAGTTGAAGTCGGAAGTTTACATACACCTTAGCCAAATACATTTAAACTGTTTTTCACAATTCCTGACATTTAATCCTAGTAAAGATTCCTGTCTTAGGTCAGTTAAGATCACCACTATATTTTAAGAATGTGAATTGTCAGAATAATAGTAGAGATAATGATTTATTTCAGCTTTTATTTCTTTCATCACATTCCCAGTGGGTCAGAAGTTTACATACACTCAAATAGTATTTGGTAGCATTGCCTTTAAATTGTTTAACTTGGTTCAAACGATTCGGGTAGCCTTCCACAAGCTTCCCACAATAAGTTGGGTGAATTTTGGCCCATTCCTCCTGACAGAGCTGGTGTAACTGAGTCAGGTTTGTAGGCCTCCTTGCTCGCAAACGCTTTTTCAGTTCTGCCCACAAATGTTATATAGGATTGAGGTCAGGGCTTTGTGATGGCCACTCCAATACCTTGACTGTGTTGTCCTTAAGCTATTTTGCCACAACTTTGGAAGTATGCTTGGGGCCATTGTCCATTTGGAAGACCCATTTGGAAGACCCATTTGCGACCAAGCTTTAACTTCCTGACTGATGTCTTGAGATATTGCTTCAATATATCCACATAATTTTCCTTCCTCATGATGCGATCTATTTTGTGAAGTGCACCATTCCCTCCTGCAGCAAAGCACCCCCACAGCATGATGCTGTCACCCCTGTGCTTCACGGTTGGGATGGTGTTCTTCGGCTTGCAAGCGTTCCCTTTTTTCCTACAAACATAACAATGGTCATTATGGCCAAACAGTTCTATTTTTGTTTAATCAGACCAGAGGACATTTCTCCAAAAAGTACGATCTTTGTCCCCATGTGTGCAGTTGCAAACCGTAGTCTGGCTTTTTTTAATGGCGGTTTTGGAGCGGCTTCCTTGCTGAGCGGCCTTTCAGGTTATGTCGATATAGGACTCGTTTTAGTGTGGATATAGATACTTTTGTACCTGTTTCCTCCAGCATCTTCACAAGGTCCTTTGCTGTTTTTCTGGGATTGATTTGCACTTTTCGCACCAAAGTACGTTCATCTCTAGGAGACAGAACGTGTCTCCTTCCTGAGCGGTATGACGGCTGCGTGGTCCCATGGTGTTTATACTTGCGTACTATTGTTTGTACAGATGAATGTGGTACCTTCAGGCATTTGGAAATTGCTCCCAAGGATCAACCAGACTTGTGGAGGTCTACACATTTTTTTCTGAGGTCTTGGCTGATTTATTTTGATTTTCCTATGATGTCAAGCAAAGAGGCACTGAGTTTGAAGGTAGGCCTTGAAATACATCCACAGGTACACCTCCAATTGACTCAAATGATGTCAATTAGCCTATCAGAAGCTTCTAAAGCCATGACATCATTTTCTGGAATTTTCCAAGATGTTTAAAGGCACAGTCAACTTAGTGTATGTAAACTTCTGACCCACTGGAATTGTGATAAAGTGAATTATAAGTGAAATAATCTGTCTGTAAACAATTGCTGGAAAAATTACTTCCGACTTCAACTGTATATTACAATTATTTATTTTTTGAAGGTCAGAACACAATCTGTTTGTTTGTTGTCAAAGTAGAAACATACTGAATCCGTTTTAACAATCCAAGTGGTTGGAACAACCTCAACATATTTCACTCCTTCAAATTCTATTTCCACCCCTGCATACAGATGCTTTATCCTAGAGGTAAAAGAAAAGGGATTATTTTTTTTGTATTTCTTTGTGCGATTAGCAGCTGTTAAACAAAACGTCAGAAATACTTTGAAAACAGCTACTGCAGCATGTGCTCATACTTGACTTTTTACTCGTAAATGTGAATGTAATGCTCGCACTGTTGAGCCCTGCAAATTCACCACCTGCCTACGTGGCTGGTGAAATAGACATTCTTACCCCCCAATACCTAAATCTACCCGCATTTGGCGGGTGTTAATTTTATGCCCTGCTTGTATTTATTCATTAATTTTTTGGAACACAGCCCTGTATCCCCACCATCACACTGTTGTTGCAATCCAAAAACGGTCCATTATAAATAGCAATCTGGGTCAGGTGGCCATCATTTGAAAGCTTATTCTATTGCCAACATGACTAGCTAAATTATAAAATATGACCTTACAAGTACAGTACTTCAATCATCTAACCAAACCTACATATTACCTCAATCAACCCAACTCCCTCGTACCCCAGTACACTAACTCGGTACCGATACTCCTTGTACTGTATATAGCCTGTATATAGCCTTGTTATTGTTATTTTATTGTGTTACTATTTGTATTTTTATCTATAGTTAATTTTCTTACTTTTTAACTGCATTGTTGGGAAAGTGCTCATAAGTAAGCATTTCACGGTAAACTCTACACACTTGTTGTATTCGGCGCATGCGACAAATACATTTGATTTGTATTAACTTTTGTAAAGTTAAGTTGGCACGCTTCTATACTAACTTATTTACACAACGGGTCATGTGACTTGGTTACCATCGTCAGGTACTAGCCAAGTAGTCTAATTCAACAAATCAAATTATTGCTATCTGTTTCAAAATATAAAAAAAATTATAACATAGCAAGAGGGTTATCAGACCTAATTTGTCACTCTCCCCAAAAAATATGTTTTTATGGTCAGACCTAGCTAGCAGCCAATGCAGCTGGAGAACACGCTAGCTAAACTAGCTAATTTACGCATAAATTGTTTTATTCTGCATACACAAAACGTTCAAAAATAACTATGCTACCTCCTAAGATGTTCATATAAACAGATGTTGTAGTTTTAGTATGTTTCTCTGACTCCTTACCTGTAAGAATAGTAATATTAGCAGTACTTGAAACAAGCTAAACTGCCTGGCAGCCATTTCCCCAACTGTCAACAGTTGCTGTGGTGACCAAGGTGTCACATGACCGTTTGTCTTGTAAACAAATTGTAAAGGAGAGTTTAAACAAGTTTTTTTTTTTTGGGGGGGGGGGGGGAATAAAAAAACTAGTTATTTACAAAATGATGTGCACTCACCTCCACATACACTTCATCTCCTCTTTCAGCAGTTTGATCCAATATGGTCCTTAGATATGCAAAGTTTCCAGAACGTCCACATAATTTTATTTCTTCCAACAACCAAACGGGAACCACAGGGGAATTTTATGTAAAAGTTCTAATTCACCAAAAAATAACATTTTATGAGGTTATTTGAATGTTCTCAGAACAATGTGTTTCTACCTTACCAAAACAACAACATTCCCTAAAGGTTCTCCTTTGGTTCATAGAAAAATAACTTTCCTACAAAGTTCCCAGAACGTTCTGTGAAAGTAATTGTTCTAAGAACCAAATGAGAACCTTTAGGGAACGTTACAGGAACGTTGGGCGGCAAGTAGCTTAGTGGTTAAGAGCGTTGTGCCAGTAACCGAAAGGTTACTCGCTGGTTCTAATCCCCGAGCCAACTAGGTGAAAAATATAGTTTTTTTAATTGCTCATGTAAATCGCTCTGGATGCTAAATTACTAAAAATGTTTTTAAAAATGAACGTTCTGCGCTAGCTGGGTTACCTAAACTGTTCCTCTATGTCCTCTTGGTTGTGAAGGTAAGGTAGCAAGCTAGTTATCTCGTTCCCAGAGAGGTCTGCCCAAATGCTCACTCCATGGGGATCTAGATGAAGTAAATGCCTGATTGTGTTTTGGGTCACCACATATTCCGCTTGGATGCATTTAAGATGCATTAGTTTGTATCCATGAAGCTTCCCATGTCGTCCCACTTGATCAAGAAGGAATAAAGCTATGTCAAGTAAGTCCGATTGTTTTCTTCGTTTGTTGAGTCTTAGATAACTCCACAATGTACGTAAACTAATGACAACAACATCTTTATTCCTCAATGCCATCTCTCTAATATCTCCTAATGCCTAAAACCGAGGAAAACATAAAAGTTGATTACCTCAAGCAAACCGGCCAAAATGTCAACCTGTGCATGAGAGGAAGCCAAACTTGCCAAGTAGCCTAAGGCATAGGCTATTTTTCATAATAACGTGCAACCGGACTATTTCATTATAATAACTACATCTTTCTCATTACAACATGATATTTCTCGTAATAACGAGGTCTGTATCATTATAACATTATCTTTCTCATAATAACGACATCATGGGTTATTTTCGTAATAATTAGATATTGATTAATTTCGTAATAACGTGATCTTATCTCATAATTATATAAAACATATATTTTGCTTAGTGGCAGCAATACACCACCGTAATATTCAATAGGCTAAACACATTTTAGCAAAAACCTACATTAACTCCACTAATGAGGAAAATGAGGGATTGGGAGATAGTTTTGCAAATAATCTCAATACAGTAGCATATAAAAACAACTCACCTTTGCTTCGAAGTTGATACCATGTTGGAATGCTTCCTCGTTATGCAATGGAATTCTCAAATCATGGCCATCATCAACTAGATTGTACTTTGTTTTCGCTGGCATGACTGCCGACTATCCGTTTTCACACCACACGGAAGAGGACGAACCTAATTGTTAATCCAAAACGCAAAACGAGTCCCAAATCCCTTAATTCCAGTGGTCCATTGCAACGAGTAGTCGTCCCAGAAGTATACAGTGGGCTAGGAGGTGTAACTTTGTATCTATTGCTCACGCAAGTAGACTGGTTTACAAAAACAATCGTGCCTCTCCGGCAAATCAAATCACTTCCGAAATAAATAGCACCAGGTTACTTTCAGCGACGTAAAACTACCCCAACAATCAAAAATGTTGTTTTCCTGGTCCTGTCGTTTTCCCCACTAGTAAAACGCCATGAGCAGCCTAGCCCCCCCTCACTCTCCCCCTTGCGTGGATTCTCCAGGCAGATTGGGATTGGAAGAATCTGGGAATTCTTCCTCTTTTCATTGGAACATAGTTAATTCATGGTATAGTAAGAGGGCGAATTCGTTTTCAATTGGCCGGTGCATGGATAGTTCACTTAAAGACCAATGGAATGGTCTAAAATGTACAAACTCCGCCAATATGGGGAACCGGGCCATGCAAAACGAATTCGCCCAGTGTCACTTAGCAGCACTGTGAGAAGGAACAGTTGCTCTTTCGGTTCAACGTAAAGCCTATGTAGTGACATTATGGTAGGCTAGTGTTTACATACAGTGTAGGCCTTATTGCAGTGTAGACAGTTAAACAGTATGCCGACTTATCACTGTGTTATCAGTTTAAAGGGGCAATCAGCAGTTGCTACATCAATTTTTGACTTATAAATTAATGATATGTACCCATTGATTCTAGAAGAATATCACTTATAAATGACTCAAGAGTTTAGTTTAACTGTCATACCCCATCAGAACCCCAACATATAAGGTTGTTTTACGCCAATGTTTGTAAACAAAGTACATGTAAATTAACACTGTATAGCCTCAAAACATGGTTAAAACTATAATTTTGATATCATGAATCATCAGTCCTTGCATCCATAGCTCTGTCTATGAATTTGAGAGTGATTCGATTTCTCAGGCCCCATCCCTCAGCCTTTTACCGAAACAGTGGCACGATTACACTTTGTTATTCCTTCAACTTCTGATTGGTCTTTTACATTTTTTTTAATGAGAAACACTTATGTTTATGCATTGGATTACTAAACCAACTCAAACTAAGTGTGGGTAAATTCACCTTCAATGTAGCCTACTGGTTTGTTTTAGGTCAGTTATCTTCATTAGAAGTTAAAGACATGCTCCGGAACTTTGATGATTAGTAAGTATTTTTTCAACCTCCCGCTTTGGGCTCAATGTGTAGTTTATACCAGTATAATCTATGAGCACAATTACTGTCTTACTTCAATTAGCCACAAAATCCCTAGTTTGAAAGCAACTATTTACTGGAAGCTGTGCAGCGCCATTTTCCATACATTTTCCCCCATGTGGGCCAACCCCCTAGCAATTTGAGTTCCAGCCAATGAGGTTCAGCCCCTTGCCATTTGAGTGACAGCTAGCAAAATGCACACACAGCAGAGCAAGAGAGAGCAATTATGTGGTGCACATATGTGACGTAGTACGCCATTTCCGTAGACCACTTTGGCTCGTGAGCGCTACTTTCAGAACTACTGGCTAAAAAGTAAACAAGAGTACCGGATAATCTCTTTAAATTATGATCATTATTGATCATTATGATTCTGTAGAATAGTGATGTTGTTTATAAAATATAGGGAGATATCAATGGATAGACAGCTGCATGAAACTAAGAAAGAGCAAGACTACCTACTTGTGGTCACCTAAGCTAATGACCGCAGTAAGGCACTCAGTATGCCATACAGGCAATGTTCTGTACAAGATGCTCTGTACATGATGTGCATGATGAATGTAGCTTGGTGTTGTATGATGCAGTCCATCTGTGTCACCTGTCTGTAATTTATGGTAAGAAGCAGCGCTCAGCTCCCCAAGGTGTCTCAAATTTGTGGGGAATTGGAGCAGCACCAATTCACATTCTCAACACTGGCAGAGGCTAAAGGATGTAGCTGTATTGACTAACTAGCCTAAGGGTGCATCTCAATTGTTTTCATTTGCTTCCACTCCTCATCTCTCTTCTCATTAACCATCATTATGTTTCTCCAGGCAGTGATATGAATGATTGCAGTTGAAGGATTGTGACATGAATGATTGCAGTTGAAGAATTGATCCCAACAGTCTTAAGTCACTTCCTCTCCTAGCTCCCTTATCCATATGGGTGAAAATCATATGGATAATGCAGGGATGCCTTCGGCATCTAAGATCAGTGTGGATGAGCAACTTTAGACTATTGGGACACAGTCCAAGTCTCACTAGCTCTCTCTACATTTCAGTCTGTGTGCTCAATACTGTGCTGGCTTTAAGATTAAGATTACTTTATTGGTCAATTGCACACAATGTCCAACTGAAATGTGACTTTTTAACCCAACCCCTCTAAAAGACACACACACACACACACACACACACACACACACACACATAGAGGTTTTGGAGGGGTGCGTGGGGCTGCCATACTGGGGGAGCTGTTGTTGTGGGGGGTTACTGTAAGTGCCTTACTCGATGGGCAAAAAAAGTATAATTCCAACAGATCCCGGATTCAAACTGACAACCCTCCGGTGGCTGGATCGCCTCTCTATCTGCTAGGCTACCTGCATATGCTACCAGCAGTAAGTTGATTTTTGGGATCTGTCATTATGCTGCCTGGTTCTTTAGAAGAGGGATCTCTGATTCTGCCGTCACTGACCATTTCTACTACAGCTGCTACTTTTTAAAATAATACTACTACTACCTACCACTACCACTGATGATACAGCAATTATTACTACCTCATCTTCTAGAGTTTCATTTTGTGAGGGTGGAGCCTTCGCAAACTGGAACTCCCAGTTTCTAACAGGTATGGACACAGAACTAAATCACGCAGCTGACCAAATTACTCATGATTTTATTTCTGGATTAACCAAGATCATTCAAGCACATATTTCATCCTGCTTACTAAGAATCTTTCTCTCTCTCTCTCTCTCTCTCTCTCTCTCTCTCTCTCTCTCTCTCTCTCTCTCTCTCTCTCTCTCTCTCTCTCTCTCTCTTCAATTCAAGGGGCTTTATTGGCATGGGAAACATATGTTTAGATTGCCAAAGCAAGTGAAATAAAAAGTGAACAGTAAATATTACATTCCAACATTTTAAACTTCATATTATGTCTATATACAGTGTTGTAACGATGTGCAAATAGTTAAAGTACAAAAGGGAAAATAAATAAACATAAATATGGGTTGTATTTACAATGGTATTTGTTCTTCACCGGTTGCCCTTTTCTTGTGACAATAGGTCACAAATCTTGCTGCTGTGATTGCACACTGTGGTATTTCACCCAAAAGATATGGGAGTTTATCAAAATTAGATTTGTTTTCAAATTCTTTGTGGGTGTGTGTAATCTGAGGGAAATATGTGTCTCTAATATGGTCATACATTTGGCAGGAGGTTAGGAAGTGCAGCTCAGTTTCCACCTCATTTTGTGGGCAGTGTGCACATAGCCTGTCTTCTCTTGAGAGCCAGGTCTGCCTACGGCGGCCTTTCTCAATAGCAACACATAGTCAAAGTTTTCCTTAATTTTGGGTCAGTCACAGTGGCCAGGTATTCTGCCACTGTGTACTCTCTGTTTAGGGCCAAATAGCATTCTAGTTTGCTCAGTTCTTTTGTAAATTCTTTCCTATGTGTCAAGTAATTATATTTTTGTTTTCTCATGTCCTAGGGCTCTGTGGCGTCTGTTTGTGTTTGTGAACAGAGCCCCAGGACCAGCTTGCTTAGGGGACTCTTCTCCAGGTTCATCTCTCTGTAGGTGATTGCTTTGTTATTGAAGGTTTGGGAATCGCTTCCTTTTAGGTGGTTGTAGAATTTAACGGCTCTTTTTGATAATTAGCGGGTTTCGACCTAATTCTGCTCTGCATACATTATTTGGTGTTTTACGTTGTACACAGAGGATATTTTTGCAGAATTATGCATGCATTGTCTCAATTTGGTGTTTGTCCCATTTTGTGAATTATTGGTTGGTGAGTGGACCCCAGACCTCACAACCATAAAGGGCAATGGGTTCTATAAGTGATTAAAGTATTTTTAGCCAGATCCTAATTGATATGTCAAATTTTATGTTCCTTCTGATGGCATAGAATGCCCTTCTTGCCTTGTCTCGCAGATCGTTCACAGCTTTGTAGGTGCTGACGTAGGCCCTCCTTGGTTGGGGACAGAAGCACCAGATCAGCAAACAGTAGACATTTGACTTCAGATTCTAGTAGGGTGAGGCCGGGTGCTGCAGACTGTTCTAGTGCCCTTGCCAATTCGTTTCTATATATGTTGAAGAGGGTGGGGCTTAAGCTGTGTCCCTGTCTCACCCCACGGCCCTGTGGAAAGAAATTCGTTTTTTGCCAATTTTAACTGCACACTTGTTGTTTGTGTACATGGATTTTATAATGTTGTATGTTTTTCCCCCAACACCACTTTCCATAAATTTGTATAGCAGACCCTCATGCCAAATTGAGTCAAAAGCTTTTTTGAAGTCAACAAAGCATGAGAAGACTTTGCCTTTGTTTTGGTTTGTTTGTTTGTCAATTAGGGTGTGCAGGGTGAATCCGTGGTCTGTCATATGGTAATTTGGTAAAAAGCCAATTTGACATTTGCTCAGTACATTGTTTTCACTGAGGTAATGTACAAGTCTGCTGTTAATGATAATGCAGAGGATTTTCCCAAGGTTGCTGTTGACGCATATCCCACGGTAGTTATTGGGGTCAAATTTGTCTCCACATTTGTGGATTGGGGTTATCAGTCCTTGGTTCCAAATATTGGGGAAGATGCCAGAGCTGAGGATGATGTTAAAGAGTTTAAGTATAGCCCATTTGAATTTGTGGTCTGTATATTTTATCATTTCATGTAGGATACCATCAACACCACAGGCCTTTTTTGTGTTGGAGGGTTTGTATTTTGTCCTGTAGTTCATTCAATGTAATTAAATAATCCAGTGGGTTCTGGTAGTCTTTAATAGCTGATTCTAAGATTTGTAATTGATCGTGTATATGTTTTTGCTGTTTGTTCTTTGTTATAGAGCCAAAACGATTGGAGAAGGGGTTTATCCACACATCTCTGTTTTGGATAGATAACTCTTCGTGTTGTTTGTTTAGTGTGTTACAATTTTCCCAGAAGAAGTGGTTAGATACTATGGATTCTTCAGTTACATTGAGCTGATGTCTGATGTGCTGTTTCTTATTTTTCTCTCTGATATGAAGAATGAGAGGCTCCTGTTCAAGCTCCACATTATAGGTATAATAATACCTGCAGTGCTCCCATAGGGGGAGCCAGAACTGCACAGATTAACACTAGCCAGCAATCACTCCTAGAGAGAGACTGATGACAAGAAGAAAGGTATTACTAAGACTAAAAGCACATCATTTATGCCTCAAGAGAACATAAACAACCCCCCTCTCTCTCTCTCTGCATATCTCGTTACCACACCACTACAGCTACTCTGTCTGAGTAGCAGGAGGACTCAAAAACATGTGTAGTACTAAGTACAAAAATCTGAAAAGCACTTATCCTTTTCTCCTCTTGTGCACTTGGAGCTACACAGAGAAAGAGGGGTCATTGGGCTATAAATAGGTGTTCTCAGTAGGGATGCGTCACTCCTCAGGAGGTCTACATAGGGACTACAGTTGAAGTCTGTAGTTTACATACACCTAAGCCTAATACATTTAAACTCAGTTTTTCACAATTACTGAAATTTAATCCTAGTAAAAATCCCTGTCTAAGGTCAGTTAGGATCACCACTTTATTTTAAGAATGTGAAATGTCAGAATAATAGTAGAGAGAATTATTTATTTCAGATTGTATTTATTTCATCACATTCCCAGTGGGTCAGAAGTTTACATACACTCAATTAGTAATTGGTAGCATTGCCTTTAAATTGTTTAACTTGGGTCAAACATTTCAGGTAGCCTTCCACAAGCTTCCCACAATGAGTTGGGTGAATTTTGGCCCATTCCTACTGACAGAGCTGGTGTAACTGAGTCAGGTTTGTAGGCCTCCTTGCTCGCACACACATTTTCAGTTCTGCCCACACATTTTCTATAGGACTGAGGACAGGGCTTTGTGATGGCCACTCCAATACCTTGACTTTGTTGTCCTTAAGCCATTTTGCCACAACTTTGTAAGTACGCTTTAAATTCCTGACTAATGTCTTGATGTTGCTTCAATTTATCCACATAATTTTCCTTCCTCATGATGCCATCTATTTTGTGAAGTGCACCAGTCCCTCCTGCAGCAAAGCACCCCCACAGCATGATGCTGCCACCCCCATGTTTCACGGTTGGGATGGTGTTCTTCTGCTTGCAAGCTACCCCCTTTTTCCTCCAAACATAACGTTGGTCATTATGGCCCAACAGTTCTATTTTTGTTTCACCAGAGGACATTTATCCAAAAAGTACGATCTTTGTCCCCATGTGCAGTTGCAAACCGTAGTCTGGCTTTTTTATGGCGGTTTTGGAGCAGTGGCTTCTTCCTTGCTGAGCGGCCTTTCAGGTTATGTCGATATAGGACTCGTTTTAGTGTGCATGTAGATACTTTTGTACCTGTTTCCTCCAGCATCTTCACAAGGTCCTTTGCTGTTGTTCTGGGATTGATTTGCACTTTTCGCACCAAAGTATGTTAATCTCTAGGAGACAGAACGCGTCTCCTTCCTGAGCGGTATGACGGCTGCGTGGTCCCATGTTGTTTATACTTGCGTACTATTGTATGTACAGATGAACGTAGTACCGTCAGGCGTTTGGAAATTGCTCCCAAGGATTAACCAGACTTGTGGAGGTCTACAATTCTTTTTCTGAGGTCTTGGCTGATTTCTTTGATTTTCCCATGATGTCAAGCAAAGAGGCACTGAGTTTGAAGGTAGGCCTTGAAATACATCCACAGGTACACCTCTAATTGACTCAAATGATGTCAATTAGCCTATTAGAAGCTTCTAAAGCCATGACACCATTTTCTGGAATTTTCCAAGCTGTTTAAAGGCACCGTCAACTTAGTGTATGTAAACTTCTGACCCACTGGAATTGTGATACAGTGAATTATAATAATATTAATAATAATCTGTCTGTAAACAATTGTTGGAAAAATTACTTGTGTCATTCACAAAGTAGATGTCCTAACCGACTTGCCAAAACTATAGTTTGTTAACGAGAAATTTGTGGAGTGGTTGAAAAACATGTTTTAATGACTCCAACCTAAGTGTATGTAAACTTCAACTGAATTTCTAGCGGAGAGCACAAAGCAACACTCACCTTTGTTTCAACATGAAAAGCACTTCATGGCTCTGCTATCCTCTGATAAACATTAAAGGTCAGGGACCTTTCATGCTGGGCATTTCCATCAAAAATGAGCACCAACATGTGTAGTTCATAGGAGCATATCAAAATTGGGTATAAAAAATAAAGCTAAGAATCTATATTTTTGGGAAATTTCGCAAACAATTGCCTTCGGAAAGTATTCAGACCCCTTGACATTTTCCTCATTTTGTTACGTTACAGCCTTATTCTAAAATGGATTAAATAAAAAATCTACACACAATATCCCATAATGAGAAAGTGAAAACAGGTTTTTAGAAAATGTAGCACATTTATAAAAAATAAAAAACAGATACCTTATTTACATAAGTATTCAGACCCTTTTCTATGAGATTCAAAATTGACCTCAGGTGCATCCTGTTTCCATTGACCATCCTTTAGGTGTTTACAACTGAGCAATCGGGGGAGAAGGGCCTTGGTCAGGGAGGTGACCAAGAACCCGATGGTCACTCTGATAGAGCTCTAGAGTTCCTCTGTGGAGATGGGAGAACCTTCCAGAAGGACAACCATCTATGCAGCACTCCACAAATCAGGGCTTTATGGTAGAGTGGTCAGACGGAAGCCACTCCTCAGTAAAAGGCACATGACCGCCCGCTTGGAGTTTGCCAAAAGACACCTAAAGACTCTCAGACCATGAGAAACAAGACTCTCTGTTCTGATGAAACCAAGATTGAACTCTTTGGCCTGAATTTAAAGCGTCACGTCTGGAGGAAACCTGGCACCATCCCTACGGTGAAGAATGGTGGTGGCAGCATCATGCTGTGGGGATGTTTTTCAGCGGCATGGACTGGGAGACTAGTCAGGATCGAGGAAAAGATGAACGGAGCAAAGTATAGAGAGATCCTTGATGAAAACCTGCTTCAGAGCGCTCAGGTCCTCATACTGGGGCGAAGGATCACCTTCCAACAGGACAATGACCCTAAGCACACAGCCAAGACAACGTATGAGTGGCTTTGGGACAAGTCTCTGAATGTCCTTGAGTGGCCCAGCCGGAGCCCGGACTTGTACCCGATCAAACATCTCTGGAGAGACCTGAAAATAGCTGTGCAGCAACGCTCCCCATCCAACCTGACAGAGCTTGAGAGGATCTGCAGAGAAGAATGGGAGAAACTCCCCAAATACAGGTGTGCCAAGCTTGTAGCATCATACCCAAGAAGACTCGATGCTGTAATCTCTGCCAAAGGTGCTTCAACAAAGTACTGAGTAAAGGGTCTGAATACTTATGTTAATGTAATATTACAGTTTTTTATTTTTAATAAATTAGCAAACATTTATAAAACCAGTTTTTGCTTTGTCAATATGGGGTATTGTGTGTAGATTGATGAGGGGAAAAAAACGATTCAATAAATTCTAGAATAATGCTGTAATAATAATGCTGCAATGTGGAAAAAGTCAAGGGGTCTGAATACTTTCCGAAGGCACTGTAAGTAAAGGCTTTTATTTCTGGATAAACAGATGGAAAAGGGGTCTTAGAAAACATCTACCAGAAAAAGTATTAAAAGGTATCAGAAACATCAAAACACAATAATGATGACATAAAGACCCCTTCTGCCAACTAATATCAACACATATTTAGTTTTGGAGAAATTCTTTACCTTCTGTAATTCCATTACCAAAAACCCACATATCTTTAAGATATTTTATCATTTCTCTCCCTCATGAGGAGGGAGGATAAAGAAAGTTCACAGAGGTAACACGTAGTGGTAGACCTACCAATTTGTTATTGTGATTTTACTGATAAACATGTGTTTTTTATTATTAAGTGATTAAAACTGAATTCCGTTACCAAATTGTTAATGGAATTACCCCCAAAATCTGTAATGGAATTACTGCAACTGAATTGGCAACAATGGGAAATCATAATAGTCACCTTCTACTGTCTTCCCTTTCACTGGCGTACTGTTATGTTCAGCTCATAACGGTTTTCTTTGTCTTTCTGTTGTCTGGTGGTCAAACCAAGAGTGTTAAAACAGTCTGTACATCCCCTCTCTCCCTCTCTCTGCCTCTCACTCTCCAGTTTTGTCACCTTTCCCAGGTCTTACAGACACCTACCCATGAGCCTCCTCTCTTTCCATTTACTGTAATCAGCATCCTCACCCACTGAGCACCGACCGACACCGGACGTCCATGGACGTTTACATTTTGTCAGTCCACTCTGGCCTTGATGTTAATGTCCACAGAAGGACCGGTCTGGACCAAATCTGAACCTATCATAGACGTTTGTTTCACAAGTTTGGATAGTACAGTACAGTACAGTGAGTAGAGCACAGTAGAGTCCAGTACAAAACAATACAGTGAGTAGAGCACAGTACAATATAGAGAACAGTAGAGTACATTACAATAAAGTACAGTGAGTAGAGCACAGTACAATACAATACAGTGAGTAGAGCAGGGTTTCCGTTAGCCGTAATCAACGGCATTTGGCCATTACATAAAAAAAAAAGATAAATACAATTGGCTAGAGGAAGAGGGGTCGGGGGGTCGAAGAAAATTGAGTCGAAGAAAATTGAGGTTGTGGTGGCAGCTGCAGAGAGGTATTTGGGTGTGCGAGACTTGACATCAGAAGGGTTACAGGGAGTGTTAAGTGGTGATGTCCCATCATTTCAGGTTGAGGGCATGAGGTAGGAATGAATATATTTAAATAGTGGAGAAGGGTGGGGTTAATTATTAATAATAATTTTGAATTTGTGAGTGTAGTGTTAGATGGTAGGGTATTTCTCTAGTAGGTGGCGGTAATGCAACAAATTGGATGCCAACCACCGTTAAATCTCATTGAAGAAGAAGAACAGGCTTAATCAACGCGTCACACACCACTTTGCAATGAGCTGGAGGAAGTATGCATTTTGAAAACATATAGCTACCTAATTGTTTGAAACCTGAATGTTTTACTACATATTATGAGGCATGATTTTACCTTCCTTCAAAGGCCAAACCCACTGGCTCCAGGCCATCTATAAACTGTGGTTCTCTGTAGCTCAGTTGGTAGAGCACGGCGCTTGTAACGCCAGGGTAGTGGGTTCGATCCCCGGGACCACCCATATACAAAAATGTATGCACGCATGACTGTAAGTCGCTTTGGATAAAAGCGTCTGCTAAATGGCATATTATTATTATTTTTTATTACCACTGCTAGGCAAATCCCCGCCTTAGCTTAGCTCATTGGTCACCATAGCAACACCCACCCGTAGTATGCGCTCCAGCAGGTATATCTCACTGGTCATCCCCAAAGCCAACACCTCCTTTGGCCACCATTCCTTCCAGTTCTCTGCTGCCAATGACTGGAATTAACTGCAAAAATCTCTGAAGCTGGAGACTCTTATCTCCCTCACTAACTTTAAGCATCAGTTGTCAGAGCACCTTACCGATCACTGCACCTGTACACAGCCCATCTGAAATTAGCCCACCCAACTACCTCATCCCCATATTGTTATTTATTTTGCTCATTTGCACCCCAGTCTCTCTATTTGCACATCATCTCTTGCACATCTATCATTCCAGTGTTAATACTAATTGTAATTATTTTGCACTATGGCCTATTTATTGCCTTACCGCCATAACTTGCTACATTTGCACACACTGTATATATATTTTCTATTTTCTGTTGTATTTTTGACTATGTTTTGTTTTACCCCATATGTAACTCTGTGTTACTGGTTAAATGAAGGTGAAATAAAATAAAACAATTAAATATCCGTGGAGGCAATTATTTTATACAGACTTCCATATGCCATTAAAACCAGTAGCCTATTTCTCTCATGTTCTATTGGTTTTCAAATTTCTTTCATTGTCAGGAAGGCAAATTTGTGCGTAGCCTACTGCCTTGTGTGCTTTGCTGAGCTAATAATGTTAAGAAATACTAGTTAATCAACATTTTAAGCTAAACGTTTTGATCTGTTGCATCATATTCATTAAAAAAAAAGTTTTATATAGCTAGGTCTACTAGTTGTATGAATATGGGATCTATCATCCCAGAGTCTGGTGGGCTATCTCACAAATTGATGTGATGTATTTAGGTGAGGGGACACCTGTGGCGATTGATTTGTGAGTTGCCCTTCATGCCCGCTCCCATACCCTATAATTCTGTATCTCTTTGTGACTAATTTGTATACAGCTAGACCAGAAAAGCCACATCCCTGATTGGCAACCCTGATTAGAAGCACCTGCTGCTCATCTGTTGTTCTTTACAAATGCTGTTTTGAATTAAATAACATTTTACCTACACACTGAAGAAGGCTGTAAAGCTGAAACGTATGTCTGTGCTATCCCCGATGCAGTAAAAAAGTTAAAAACATAAAATAATGTGTGAACACATTACATCTCTTTGTTTCTCAACAAGCTGACCAATTAGGTAAACTTTTCTACTATGGGTATAGTAGATTGACATAGGCTCATAGGCAGCGCGTCCATAAGGCTAGGGGAAGCTAAGCTGTCCTTAAGTAAATTGAATTACATTTCCAAAATGATATAGCCTAATTAGCTTACTCATGTCTATACACTATAAGCGCTCAGCCATGCATTGAATGGTCTTTTTTGCAAACAGTGATTGAGTTAGGCCTATATTATTAGTCTAAATGATGACTATCCAATCTATATCATCACATTACGAATAGTAGGCTATCCTATATGTCTGCAAATGCAATGATGCATGGAATGCTTAATTATAAAGGTGCATTTTTATGGTGAAAATGGGCTTCCCCAAACTTGAAACTCACGCTCCGCCTATGCATAGGATAGTGATTTTTCTGTTACTTACTCGTCTTGTTGGCTGAGGAAAAGTAAATGTGGACAGTTATTCTAACATCTTCAAAGTGGGCTTACCGCATGTTCTGTTAAGATTAATTACCATAATCTAAATGTGATTTCTGTCATTCTGAGCACTGTGGGTGGACGCGCTAATCAGGTTACGCACCCAATTCATATGGGTCCGATACATTTCTCAAATATCCAGTAAATGAAAATGCTGCCTGTCGAATGTCAGGCGCCACATTTTCATAACGGAAACCCTGGAGTAGAGCACAGTAGAGTACAGTCCAATACAATACAGTGGTACAGTACAGTATAGTAGATAAACGTAGAGTAGAGTACAGTATATTGTACTGTACACTACTGTACTGAACTATACTCTACTATACTGAACTCTACTGTACTGTACTCTACTGCACTGTACAGAACTCTACTCTGCCGTGCTGTATTGTACTCTACTGTGCTCTGCTACGCTGTGATGTCCAAACTTGTAAAACACAAGAATGACAATCATATCTATAATTATGCATTTCTGTGTAGTACAAATCAGGGACCCATGACGTAATTCCGTTACCGCAATTCTGTTACCGTTTGTAAATCCACTTCACTTAATGTAGTTGAAACTCAAGGTGGCATGTCATAGCTGACACCACATTCTTTCTGCAGACATCTTTGAATCTTAATTCGGAGCAGATATTTAAGAGTTTTTAGAAAACGTGGTCGCATTAAAAACCAGAAGGAGATTTTACCATAATTCCATTACCAAAGTTTGCATCTGCACATTTCAAATCAAATCAGTTCTTCCACTAAATTAGTTTTAGTAACATCTTCAGTGGAAATTGATCAAAAGTAGTCCTTGTGCATAGAGTTGTATGGTTTGTTGAACTTTGAAATCAATGTTTTTTGTTTGACCTACATTTGTAAGTGAAAAAAACTGAGTCAAATCGTAAATCCGTTACTTTGGAACTGCCCCACATTAAACTCTCTCCAGGAACTGCATAAACTTTGTATGCATGTGTGAGTCTTTTTCAGTGTGTGCTGTTGACTGGGCTCCCCACTTGTGCCATCAAACCCCTGCAACTTATCCAGAATGCTGTAGCCTGCCTGGTGTTCAACCTTCCCAAGTTCTCCCATGTCACCCCGCTCCTCCGCACACTCCACTGGCTTCCAGTCAAAGCTCGCATCCACTACAAGACCATGGTACTTGACTACAGAGCAGAAAGAGGTACTGCCCCTCCCTACCATCAGACTATGCTCAAACCCTACACCCCAACCCGAGCACTCCGTTCTACCACCTCTGGTCTCTTGGCCCTCCCACCCCTACGGGAGGTCAGCTTCCGCTCAGCCCAGACCAAAACTCTTCTCTGACCTGGAACCCCAATGGTGGAACCAGCTTCCCCCTGAAGCTAGGACAGCTGAGTCCCTGCCCATCTTCTGAAAACATCTGAAACCTTACCTCTTCAAAGAGTATCTTAAATAAGAGTTATCAACAAAAAGTGGTTTTGTTGCGTAAGTTAAGAAATTGACCCAGAAGTATTTTTCGGTTGTAGAGTTGTGTTTAGTTGTGTAAGGTTCCACACATGTCATTTTCTTAACCCATCTAGTGACTAAATGACAGCATAGGTTTTAAGCATAGGAGGTTGGTGGCATCTTAATTGGGGAGGACAGGCTCGTGGTAATGGCTGGAGCGGAATCATTAGAATGGTGTCAAATACATCAAGCACATGGTTTCCATGTGTTTGATAATATTCCATTTGCCCCGTTCCAGCCATTATTATGAGCTGTCCTCCCCTCGGCAGCCTCCACTGGTTTCAAGTATCATGCTAGCTAGTCTTGGGTGTTAGCCTGGGAGAAGTTACAGGAGAGACGGGTGGGGCGAAAGTTACACAATGTTAACTGATGACCTGGAATAAAATAAAAACACGTTTAAGCACGTTTTTCTCATCTGGTTCATATTGCTGAATGTTTGAAAATTATATATGACATCATTAGAATTATGCCTTACTCAATTGACTTGATGGATCAGCTTCTCACATAAGCTTTTACCGACAGGTTAGAGGTTAAAATAAATATATACAGTTGAAGTTGGAAGTTTACATGCACTTAGGTTGGAGTCAACCACTCCACACATTTCTTGTTAACAAACTATAGTTTTGACAAGTCAGTTAGGACATTTACTTTGTGCATGACACAAGTAATTTTTCCAACAATTGTTTTCAGACAGATTATTTCACTTATAATTCACTGTATCACAATTCCAGTGGGTCAGAAGTTTACATACACTAAGTTGACTGTACCTTTAAACAGCTTGGAAAATTCCAGAAAATGATGTCATGGCTTTAGAAGCTTCTGATAGGCTAATTGACATAATTTGAGTCAATTGGAGGTGTACCTGTGGATGTATTCCAAGGCCTACCTTCAAACTCAGTGCCTCTTTGCTTGACATCTGGTTCATCCTTGGGAACAATTATCAAACGCCTGAAGGTACCACGTCCATCTGTAAAAACAATAGTACGCAAGTATAAACACCATGGGACCACGCAGCCGTCATACCGCTCAGGAAGGAGACGCGTTCTGTCTCCTAGAGATGAACGTACTTTGGTGCGAAAAGTGCAAATCAATCCCAGAACAACAGCAAAGGACCTTGTGAAGATGCTGGAGGAAACAGGTACAAAAGTATCTATATCCACAGTAAAAGGAGTCCGATATCGACATAACCTGAAAGGCCTCTCAGCAAGGAAGAAGCCACTGCTCCAAAACCGTCATAAAAAAGCCACACTATGGTTTGCAACTGCACATGGGGACAAAGATCGTACATTTTGGAGAAATGTCATCTGGTCTGATGAAACAAAAATAGAACTGTTTGGCCATAATGACCATCCTTGTGTTTGGAGGTAAAAGGGGGTTACTTGCAAGCCGAAGAACACCATCCCAAGCGTGAAGCACGGGGGTGGCAGCATCATGCTGTGGGGGTGCTTTGCTGCAGGAGGGACTGGTGCACTTTATTATTATTATTATTATTATTATTCACAAAATAGATGGCATCATGAGGAAGGACAATTATGTGGATATATTGAAGCAACATCTCAAGACATCAGTCAGGAAGTTAAAGCTTGGTCACAAATGGGTCTTCCAAATGGACAATGACCCCAAGCATACTTCCAAAATGGCTTAAGGACAACAAAGTCAAGGTATTGGAGTGGCCATCACAAAGCCCTGACCTCAATCCTATAGAAAATCTGTGGGCAGTACTGCGAGCAAGGAGGCCTACTAACCTGACTCAGTTACACCAGCTCTGTCAGGAGGAATGGGCCAAAATTAACCCAACTTATTGTGGGAAGCTTGTGGAAGGCTACCCAAAACGTTTGACCCAATTTAAACAATTTAAAGGCAATGCTACCAAATACTAATTGAGTGTATGTAAACTCTGACCCACTGGGAATGTGATGAAATATATAAAAGCTTAAATAAATAATTAACTCTACTATTATTCTGACATTTCACATTCTTAAAATAAAGTGGTGATCCTAACTGACCTAAGACATGGAATTTTTTCTAGGATTAAATGTCAGGAATTGTGAAAAACTGAGTTTAAATGTATTTGGCTAAGGTGTATGTAAACTTCCGACTTCAACTAATATATATATATCTTTAGGATTCTGGTGGTCAATTACCTTCTGTCAAACCACGGAAATGTGAAAAGCATGATGAGTTTGCTGTTTTGAAGATAATAAATACTTTTATTCAATGAAGACATGAGGAACGCGCATGACAAGGACAGGTGGAGCGCACCTGATTAGTAGGGCTAACCATGAATAGTCTTTGAAAATGGTGAAAAACATCTACTACAATACCATTAAAGTGAGATGAGAAAATGATGGTTAATATAGCTATTATGTTATCCATTTTAGTCCGATTAATATTGTATTGCGATGTCGCATGGTTAATTTTCATAAATTACGAACCTACAGCATTAATTATTCAAATCGACACAAACATTAAATGATGTCTGATAGTACATTTGTGAAAGTAATTAGCATTACAAACCAGAAACAGGGAGATATGACCGATATTGTTCTTCTCACCAGCTGTTGCTACCGTCCCAAGGCTGTGTTACTCCCGCCCAGCTAGCAGTTAAAAAAGTAATGTTGCGGTAGTTCTGGTCTCAGTCTATTTAAGTTCAACTCATTTCCCCTCTTGTTGCTAATGGTAGAGGACATATATACGTTGTTTGTCATAAAATGTGGTGTCTCTAGCTCTATCGATCTCAGAGTAATTAGGAAATACACAAGTGTTACTTTCGTCCCAGTTGTCCCCTACTTTGACGAACATTTTTACTATGACTGTGATATTTGGTTGTCCCACCTACAGTCATGGAAAAAAGTATTTGATCCCCTGCTGATTTTGTACGTTTGCCCACTGACAAAGACATTATCAGTCTATAATTTTAATGGTAGGTTTATTTGAACAGTGACAGAATAACAACAAAAAAATCCAGAAAAACGCATGTCAAAAATGTTATAAATTGATTTGCATTTTAATGAGGGAAATAAGTATTTGACCCCTCTGCAAAACATGACTTAGTACTTGGTGGCAAAACCCTTGTTGGCAATCACAGAGGTCAGACGTTTCATGTAGTTGGCCACCAGGTTTGCACACATCTCAGGAGGGATTTTGTCCCACTCCTTTTTGCAGATCTTCTCCAAGTCATTAAGGTTTCGAGGCTGACGTTTGGCAACTCGAACCTTCAGCTCCCTCCACAGATTTTCTATGGCTAGGCCACTCCAGGACCTTAATGTGCTTCTTCTTGAGCCACTCCTTTGTTGACTTTGCCATGTGTTTTGGGTCATTGTCATGCTGGAATACCCATTCACGACCCATTTTCAATGCCCTGGCTGAGGGAAGGAGGTTTTCACCCAAAATTTGACGGTACATGGTCCCGTCCATCGTCCCTTTGATGCGGTGAAGTTGTCCTGTCCCCTTAGCAGAAAAACACCCCCAAAGCATAATGTTTCCACCTCCATGTTTGACGGTGGGGATGGTGTTCTAGGGGTCATAGGCAGCATTCCTCCTCCTCCAAACACGGCGAGTTGAGTTGATGCCAAAGAGCTCGATTTTGGTCTCATCTGACCACAACACTTTCACCCAGTTTTCCTCTGAATCATTCAGATGTTCATCGGCAAACTTCAGACGGGCCTGTACATGTGCTTTCTTGAGCAGGAAGACCTTGCGGGCGCTGCAGGATTTCAGTCCTTCATGGCGTAGTGTGTTACCAATTGTTTTCTTGGTGACTATGGTCCCAGCTGCCTTGAGATCATTGACAAGATCCTCCCGTGTAGTTCTGGGCTGATTCCTCACCTTTCTCATGATCATTGCAACTCCACGAGGTGAGATCTTGCATGGAGCCCCAGGCCAAGGGAGATTGACAGTTATTTTGTGTTTCTTCCATTTGCGAATAATCGCACCAACTGTTGTCACCTTCTCACCAAGCTGCTTGGCGATGGTCTTGTAGCCCATTCCAGCCTTGTGTAGGTCTACAATCGTATTCCCGACATCCTTGGAGAGCTCTTTGTTCTTGGCCATGGTGGAGAGTTTGGAATCTGATTGATTGATTGCTTCTGTGGACAGGTGTATTTTATACAGGTAACAAACTGAGATTAGGAGCACTCCCTTTAAAAGTGTGCTCCTAATCTCAGCTCGTTACCTGTATAAAAGACACCTGGGAGCCAGAAATCTTTCTGATTGAGAGGGGGTCAAATACTTATTTCCCTCATTAAAATGCAAATCAATTTATAACATTTTTGACATGCGTTTTTCTGGATTTTTTTGTTGTTATTCTGTCTCTCGCTGTTCAAATAAACCTACCATTAAATAGACTGATATTTTAGTCGTCAGTAGGCAAACGTACAAAATCAGCAGGGGATCAAATACTTTTTTCCCTCACTGTAGGTATCTTAAGATGAATGCACTAACTGTAAGTCGCTGTGGATAAGAGCATCTGCTAAATGGCTAAAATGTAAATGTGTACTGTATGTTTGTGCATGTGTGAATTTACACATGGTTCTGTATTAGAGCCATGTGCTTACAGTACTGTACAATTCAGGGTGTTCCCTCCATCCAAAGCTGTTTCGCACATAAATATGCTGATGTACATATAGATACAGTACATGTATTGTCTACTACCCTACTGAGGAGGGTGGAGAATCACTCATTCTTTCACACGGAATGGTAGCAACCAAGTGTTCTCTTTCAAAGGAGAGAGGCAAATAGTCCCAGGTGTGTAATTATGTACTATTACTATGTGTTTTTCCTTGTGTCATTTTATGTCCCCCAAACAGTACACAAAACAAGGCAGAAAATAAACAATATTTGCGATCGAAGGCCTTGACATTTGTGATGATTGTTATGTCTTTTTTTATTTATTTTGGGCATCACTTTAAACCAGGGCTTCCCAACCCTCTTCCTGGAGATCTACTGTCCTGTAGGTTCAGTCCAACCCTAATTTAGCATATCTGATTCAGCTAGTTAAGGTCTTGTTGAGCAGCTAATAAGTAGAATCAGGTGTGTTAAATTACGGTTGGACTGAAAACCCACAGGACGGTAGATCTCCAGGAAGACGGTTGGGCAGCCCTGCTCTAAACTCCCTCTTTCTTTCTCCCAGCAGTTGGAGGCAAAGAGAGGGAAAAAAGAATAGAGGGACAGGTGAAAGAAAGGGATGCTTTGATTGATGATTTGCCTTCGATCTGCACACTTTAGCTCACACAATAGACAACCATCTACTCAAAGCACTAATGACTATTGGTGCTCCCTCTCTCCCTCCCTCCCTCTCTCTTCCTCCCTCTCCCCCGCTCTCCCTTTCCCTGACCCAGATAACTCTACAGTTTTGAATTGCCTTTAAGCTTTTCTCTAACCACTCTCAAAGCTTTGTCTGTAACCTATCTGTACCTTACATCAGGCAGTGCATCAGTATTCATCTGACTCAGAGGCATTGAAGAGACTCACTTCTGCACACACAAGGCAATGTTAATCATTACATTTTAAAAGGTATTTGAACTGAACTGACCCTCAATTTAGAACGTCTTTAAGTCAAAACTGGAAAGTGTTTCACTTTAAACTGGATTGTTTGTGAAGACAAAGTTTTGCAATTAGGGTGCACAATGTGTTTAGTTGAGCCTTTGTGAATGTTAGGTGCTACAGTGGGTTATAAACATGTAGACCTTCGTCTGAAGGCATAGCTTGATGTCTGAAAATATGTTTGCAGACAGAAAGGTTTGAGTCGTCAGGGTGCTAAGCAACAATGTGATTCATTAACATGCTCGAGTGGAGTGGTTGTTTTCATGTGGGGAGTCATGGAACTGGAGAGACTTCCTGACGTCCCTGACATGGCTGGAGAAAATATGACTTAATATCTTTGTCATGATACTGTATGGTGCAGTGCATCCATAATGGGTGGAAGAAGGAGTAGAAGGTACTTAAAAGTAATAAAAGCACCAGATTCTATGTGTTTTAGGCTAGCCACATGGTGTCACTAGAGTTCTTCATACATTTTTGTTCAATTTAGCTTTCGCCTGTCCAGTTCTCTCAGATCAGTGCAGGTGAAAGAAAGGAGACAAGCACAGGAACATGACACACTTAAGAACCACTATACTTCTGACGTCACCATTCAGTTTAATGATTTGGTCAAAATAACACTTATTAACAGCAATAAGTATATTCTGTATAACTGTCATAATGAAAATAATACATTTGATTTCACTACAATCTTAAAAAAAAGGATACTGAAATTCATATGAAAATTCAGAACAGATAGTTCAGGAACCAAAATGAACAGAGTAGGCCTAGGCCCACATAAAACGTGATTCTGAATGTTGAGGATTAATTCATAGTAGGCCCAGACAACCAATGCCAAAACAATACTGTTATAATCCATCAGAATGAGTATTGTTTATTGAATAATTAGTGATGAACTTCTGAAACTTACATTCCCTTGCTTTCTATGTACAGTAGTCTTCAAACCCAGACATATTGAGTACCACAGTGTGAGTCATAATACCCATGAAACCTAGCGGTCAAACATGAAAATGGTTCCAATTGTTTTTTCCCCATAGGGGATTTTACATTTTAGTCATTTAGCAGACTCTCTTATCCAGAGCGACTTACAGTAGTGAGTGCATCCATTTTCATACTGGTCCCCCGTGGGAATCGAACCCACAACCCTGGCGTTGCAAACGCCATGCTCTACCAACTGAGCTGCATGGGACGGAACCACTTTGAATAAGGTCGTAAATCTCCTTTGGACAAGGTGACTTTTATCAATATATTCGCCTTTATTAAAACAAAACAGAAATTATGCTATTAAATCAAATCAAATCTAATTTTATTTGCCACATGCGCCGAATACAACAGGTGTAGACATTACCGTGAAATGCTTACTTACAGCCCTTAACCAACAATGCATTTATTTCTTAATAAAAAAGTAAAATAAAACAACAACAACAAAAAAGTTTTGAGAAAAAAAGAGTAGTGAGGCTATATACAGGGGGGTACCGGTGCAGAGTCGATGTGCGGGGGCACCGGCTAGTTGAGGTAGTTGAGGTAATATGTACATGTGGGTAGAGTTAAATTCGCACACACTGTATATATATTTTCTGTTTGTATTTTTGACTCTATGTTTTGTTTACCCCTTATGTAACTCTGTGTTGTTGTTGTTTTTATCGCACTACTTTGCTTTATCTTGGCCAGGTCGCAGTTGTAAATGAGAACTTGTTCTCAACTGGCTTACCTAGTTAAATAAAGGTGAAACAAAATAAAATAAAAAGTGACTATGCATAAATAATTAACAGAGTAGCAGAACTACACATGCCTGCCGCAAGCTTCACGTCACTCACCAGGGCCATGATGATCTGAAAGAGACTGCTGAGTTGAGGCAAAGGTAAAAATCTCTGGATTCACTATATAATGGTCGCTAAAATGTAGTAATAAATATACAGTGACTTCGGAAAGTATTCACACAATACCTCATAATGACAAAGGAAAAACAGGTTTTTAAATGTTTGCACATTTATTAAAAATAAAAGGAAATCTGACATTTTCATTTACATAAGTATAAAAAAAAAAATTCAGACCCTTTACTCAGTACTTTGTTGAAGCACCATTGGCAGTGATTACAGCCTCAAGTCTTCTTGGGTATAGGTGACACCAATTGTTGCGCCCCACGTGCTAATGTGCTAACGTCCAACCTCAAAATATAAATGGAAAAACCAAAGCCTGTAACACTACCTGTTGTCTAGCTTGCTAGCTCATGGTTGCTAGCTAAATTAGTTAGCAACATTAGCCTGGCTATGGCTACATTAGCCATCTATTTGTCTAGCCATTTACAGGTAAATGCATGAGAAATGTGTAATAAAAACCAGTTTAGGTTTCTTTGGCTTTTATAAACCAATTAACTAACTAGCCAACTTAGATGGTGAAGTTAGTCATTCTTGATAATGTTTGTTTGTGTCTTTGGGTGAGGTCTGGGTAGGGGAGTGTGGGGTAAGTTGAGTCAAAGGGTTAGTTGAGGAATCCCATGTTTCTAGGAAACCATACACAAAATTAATAATGTGACCAAATACTGTATATAGAAAGAGGTAATCATTTCATGGAGCCTGTAGGAAGAAACAGCATAGAAAAAGTGGTAAGCAAGTTAGGTCCAAAAAACTGATTTTCACAAAGTGAAATGCATTTATTGTGTTATACGTTTCATGATACTTGTGTCTAAACCAAAGTAAATTGTTTTAAGATTGATCTGTACATCAGTTGGGGTCTCTATAAAACAATTATAAGGTCCTACACCTATCATGAAAGTGCATCCTTGTAGCTGTATGGGCTAATATACTCAAAATGTTTGCCTTTAAGTTGAGCCAATGGCCACCATACCCCATACAAATGATGATTACACTTTGTCCATTTTATGCATAATAGGCATAGTATTTTTGCAATTTGTCATGCATATTAACTCAAGATAGTGCATTTTTATTGTTACAGAGCAGACATCATCATGCCCCATGTATACAAACATAAAACAAGCAGCCCACTGTACAAAAACTCAACGTTGTTTCCACTTCATTTCAACCCCCCAAAATTAATGTGATGACGTTGAATCAACTTGGAAAACATTTTGGATTTGCAAAAAGCCATCAACGTAAGTGCATTTTTAATTTCTTTTCAGCTAGGTGGGACAACCACATATCAAAGGTCGAGGTGAGGAGGAGGATAATTTAAGATACTGTTTGAAGAGGTAGGGTTTCAGAGATGGGCAGGGATTCAGAGAGCAGCCAAGGAAGTCGCTTTGGATAAACGCATCTGCTAAATGGCATATTATTATTATATTATTAAGTAAGAGAAGGGAAGAAGTCCATTTGAGAAGGACCAAGAGTTGAAAAAATTGACTGAATGACACTGAAGATGTACATTGACAAAAATGAAAATGAACGTACCTGTATGAAAGAGAGGCTATGATAGAGTAGCAGAGGCACACAAGGTCGTATCTGATGACATGGAGTCTGAGCTTGCTAAACATATCAAGAATCTCATAGACCAGTTTGATGGGCTTAGTAGCCTCAAATGCAGAGAACTTGTCTATGAATTGTCCCTGTCCCAGACAACTGGTCAAGAAATGGAAGGATAAGTGGTATTGAACAGCAAGATCTATATCTGAATGTAGGCATACATTTAACATATACAATATACCACACCCCATTCCGTGAATTAAACTTTGACCTACCAGCACCATCACCCACTGTCACAGGACACCATTCACCCACTTACCCTAAGGTGGCTCAACTTACCCCATACCTGGGGTAAGTTGTGCCAAGAGGCCACTTGTTTTGGACAAGCTATGTTTTCAAAACTGTTGTTTTCATGAATTCTGATTATTTCCAGGGATACACAACATCCTGAAATATATGTGACGGCTTAACTCATCTGGGGCATTTTTTTTTCATCTAAATGCTTAAAGAAAAATATATGCCTTCTTGAACATGTGAACTTTCATGTGCCTTAATAACAAACTTGTTTGTGATCTGTAATTATTTTATATATATATATATATATATATATATATATATATATATATATATATATAAACAGAAGCTGTTTAGCCACGGAGAAAATACAGAATCTTGCCCAGCCATGATTGGTTTAGATAATGAGGGTACCGGGACATTCACGAAGGAGTGAGTCTGTCACTAGCCTTCTGTCAAATGGCATATCCTGCTCTCTGCTACCGCGGATATTTGAAAAATCTTATTTCCATCATGAACAACATGCAAAGTGTAGCTTTCAATAAAAGTGTTGCCCTGAATTCTGCTGGTATAACGTAGTTCTGACTGTGGAAGGAAATCATTGTCTGGTTGATGCTGAGTGGAAAGGATATTTTGAAAGTGTTTCAGTCTGCCGTGATGAATCATAATCCATAGCTACGCAGGTAAGAGTCTACAGTTATACTGAGCAAAAATATTAACGAAACATGTAAAGTGCTGGTCCCATGTATCATGAGCTGAAATAAAAGATCCCCGAAATGTTCCATATGGCGCAAAAAGCGTATTTCTCTCAAATGTTGTGCACAAATTTGTTTACATCCCTGTTAGTGAACATTTCTCCTTTGCCAAGATATTTCATTCACCTGACAGGTGTGGCATATCAAGAAGCTGATTAAACATCATTACACAGGTGCACCTTGTGCTGGGGACAATAAAAGGCCACTATGTGCAGTTTTGTCACACAACACAATGCCACAGATGTCTCAAGTTTTGAGGGACCTTGCATTTGGCATGCTAACTGCAGGAATGTCCACCAGAGCTCTTGCCAGAGAATTGAATGTTAATTCCTCTACCATAAGCCGTTTTAGAGAATTTGGCAGTACATCCAACCGGTCTCACAACTGCAGACCACATATAACCACGCCAGCCCAGGACCTCCACATCCGACTTCTTCACCTGCGAGATCGTCTGAGACCAGGCACCCAGACAGCTGATGAAACTGTGGGTTTGCACAACCAAAGAATTTCTGCTGAAACTATCAGAAACCATCTCAGGGAAGCTCATCTGCGTGTTCGTCATCCTCACCAGGGTCTTGATCTGACTGCAGTTCGGCGTGGTTAACCGACTTCAGTGGGCAAATGCTCACCTTCGATGGCCACTGGCACTCTGGAGAAGTGTCCTCTTCACAGATGAATCCCGGATTCAACTGTCCCGAGGAGATAGAGTCATGTGGGCGAGCAGTTTGCTGATGTCAACGTTGTGAACAGAGTGTACCATGGTGGCGGTGGTGTTATGGTATGGGCAGGCATAACCTATGGACAATGAACACAATTGCATTTTATCGATGGCTATTTGAATGCACAGAGATACCGTGACAAGATCCTGAGGCCCATTATTGTGCCATTCATCTGCCGCCATCACCACAGTTTCAGCATGATAATGCACGGCCCCATGTCGCAAGGATCTGTACACAATTCCTGGAAGCTGAACATTTCCTATTTCTTCCATGGCCTGCATACTCACCAGACAACATTCCACAGGCCACAATCAACAGCCTGATCAAATCTATGCGAAGGAGGCAAATGGTGGTCACACCAGATACTGACTGGTTTTCTGATCCACGCCCCTACTTTTTTTAAAGGTATCTGTGACCTACAGATGCATATCTGTATTCCCAGTCATGTGAAATCCATAGATTAGGGCCTAATGAATGTATTTAAATTTACTGATTTCCTTATACGAACTGTAACTCAGTAAAATCGTTGAAATTGTTGCATGTTGCGTTTACAGTGCATTCGGAAAGTATTCAGACCCCTTGACCTTTTCCACATTTTGTTACATTACAGCCTTATTCTAAAATTGATTAAATTGTTTTTTTCTCATAAATCTACACACAATACACCATAATGACAAAGCATTTAAATAAGTATTCAGAACCTTTACTCAATACTTTGTTGAAGCACCTTTGGCAGCAATTACAGCCTTGAGTCTTCTTGGGTATGACACTACAAGCTTGGCACACCTGTATTTGTGGAGATTCTCCCATTCTTCCCTGCAGATCCTCTCAAGCTCTGTCAGGTTGGATGGAGAGCATCGCTGCACAGCTATTTTCAGGTCTCTCCAGAGATGTTCAATCAGGTTCAAGTCCGTGCTCTGGCTGGGCCACTCAAGGACATTCAGAGACTTGTCCCGAAGCAACTCCTGCGTTGTCTTGGCTGTGTGCTTAGGGTCGTTTTCCTGTTGAAAGGTGAACCTTCGCCTCAGTCTGAGGTCTTGAGCGCTCTGGAGCAGTTCTTTTTTATCAGGGATCTCTCTGTACTTGGCTCCGTTCATCTTTCCCTTGATCCTGACTAGTCTCCCAGTCTCTGCTGCTGAAAAACATTCCCACAGCATGATGCTGCCACCACCATGATTCAATGTAGGGATAGTGCCAGATTTCCTCCAGACATGACGCTTGGCATTCAGGCCAAAGAGTTCAATCTTGGTTTCATCAGAACAGAGAATCTTGTTTCTCATGGTCTGTGAGTCTTTTGGTGCCTTTTGGCAAACTCCAAGCGGGCTGTCATGTGCCTTTTAATGAGGAGTGGCTTTCGTCTGGCCACTCTACCATAAAGGCCTGATTGGTGGAGTGCTGCAGAGATGGTTATCCTTCAATGCTGAAGTTTTTTGGTAGCCTTCCCCAGATCTGTGCCTCGAGGCAATGCTGTCAGTGAGCTCTATGAACAAATCCTTCGACCTCATGGCTTGGTTTTTGCTCTGACATGCACTGTCAATTGTGGGACCTTATATAGACAGGTGTGTGCCTTTCCAAATCATGTACAATCAATTGAATTTACCACAGGTGGACTCCAATCAAGTTGTAGAAACATCTTAAGGATGGTCAATGGAAACAGGATGCACCTGAGCTCAATTTCGAGTCTCATTGCAAAGCGTCTGAATACTTATGTAAATCAGGTATTTATGTTTTTTATGTTGAATAAATTTGCAAAAAAATCTAAAAACCTGTTTTTGCTTTGTCATTATGGGGTATTGTGTGTAGATTGCTGAATTATTATTTTTAAAATCCATTTTAGAATAAGACTGTAACGTAACAAAATGTGGAAAAAGTCAAGGGGTCTGAATACTTTCCGAAGGCACTGTATATTTTTGTTCAGTGTAAATAGGGAAAGGGAAAGGGGGATACCTAGTCAATTGTACAACTGAATGCATTCAACTGAAATATAAATAGCTTGCTAGTCGTTTTCATTGGTAGCTACGGCTGTGTAGCTAAACAGTTTCTAACCCATACATAGATGCTAACTACCTTTAGTGCCTATTGACGATAGCATCTTGTCAGGGGTGCTGAAGGTGGGTGTGGTGCAGGAATCAAGCGCAGGACGCAGAAGCTAAGTCCAAAAGACTTTAGTGAATTATTCACGTAGTACACGAGAACAATAAGCCCGGAGGCGAAATAAAGGCGCACACAGGCGTCAAACAAAAGGCGCACTAACATGTGCGAAACCTCTCCAAACAACGGAGGGAAGATACGTAGCTCAGAACACCAAACAGAGGAGCAATCACACACAACACCAAACAGACACAACGAGAACTAAATAGGACACTAATGAGGACTAACTAGACACAGGTGTACAACATCAAGACAAAACCAAACGAACATGAAACATAGATCGGTGGCAGCTAGTACTCCGGGGACGACGACCGCCGAAACCTGCCCGAACAAGGAGGAGGAGCAGCCTCGGCCTAAACCGTGACAGTACCCCCCCCTTGACGCACGGCTCCAGCCGTGCGCCGACCCCGGCCTCGGGGACGACCAGGAGGGCGCGGAGCAGGGCGCGCGGGATGGTCCCGGTGGAACTCCGACAGGAGAGATGGGTCTAGGATGTCCCTCCGCGGCACCCAGCACTGCTCCTCCGGGCCGTACCCCTCCCACTCCACGAGATACTGGAGACCCCCCATCCGGCGTCTTGAGTCCAAGATGGACCGAACGGTGTACGCCGGAGCCCCCTCGATGTCCAGTGGGGGCGGAGGAGTCTCTCCTATCTCACCTTCCTGGAGTGGACCAGCTACCACCGGCCTGAGAAGAGACACATGGAACGAGGGGTTAATATTCTTATATTCCACAGGCAGATGTAACCTATAACACACCTCGTTCAATCTTCTCAGGACTTTGAAAGGCCCCACAAACCGCCGACCCAGCTTCCGGCAGGGCAGGCGGAGGGGTAGGTTTCTGGTAGAGAGCCAGACTCGATCTCCGGGTGCGTACACCGGCCCCTCACTGCGGTGGAGATCGGCGCTCGCCTTGTGACGACGGATGGCCCGCTGCAGGTGGACGTGTGCAGCGTTCCACGTCTCCTCCGAGCGCCTCATCCAATCATCCACCGCAGGGGCCTCGATCTGGCTCTGCTGCCAAGGTGCCAGAACCGGCTGGTAACCTAACACACATTGGAAGGGGGTTAGGTTAGTAGAGGAGTGGCGGAGAGAGTTCTGGGCCATCTCGGCCCAGGGAATGTACCGAGCCCACTCCTCAGGCCAGCCCTGGCAATACGACCTCAGAAACCTACCCACATCCTGGTTGACTGGTTCTACCTGCCCGTTACTCTCCGGGTGGTACCCCGAGGTAAGGCTCACCGAGACCCCCAAACGCTCCATGAACGCTCTCCATACTCGGGAGGTAAACTGGGGGCCTCGATCAGACACTATATCCTCGGGTACCCCGTAATGCCGGAAGACGATGGTCGTTGTGGAACGGGCAGGGGTTGTAACTTACCCCTGGGCAGGTGTCTGGGTGCCTTACACTGGGCGCACACCGAGCAGGAGGAGACATAAACCCTCACATCCCTGGCTAACGTGGGCCACCAGTATTTAGTGCTAAGACAATGCACTGTCCGGCCAATACCCGGATGTCCAGAGGAGGGTGACATGTGAGCCCAGTAAATGAGTCGATCCCGAATCTCGAGCGGAACGTACTTCCGACCCTCAGGACACTGTGGAGGGCTGGGGTCGGTACGCAACGCTCGCTCGATCTCAGCATCGACCTCCCACACCACCGGTGCCACAAGACAAGACTCCGGTAGTATGGGAGTAGGCTCAACGGACCTCTCCTCCGTGTCATACCGCCGGGACAGCGCATCTGCCTTACCATTCTGGGACCCAGGGATGTACGTGATTTTAAATACGAACCTGGTGAGAAACATACTCCATCGAGCCTGGCGAGGGTTCAGTCTCCTCGCTGCCCGGATGTACTCCAGGTTCCGATGGTCAGTCAAAATGAGGAAAGGGTGTTGAGCCCCCTCAAGCCAATGCCTCCACACCTTAAGGGCCTGAACTACAGCTAACAGCTCCCTGTCCCCGACGTCATAATTTCGCTCCGTCGGGCTGAGATTTTTAGAGTAACAAGCACAGGGGCGGAGTTTAGGTGGCGTGCCGGACCGTTGAGAGAGTACGGCCCCTATACCGGCCTCAGACGCGTCCACCTCGACCTGAAAGGGTAATGCGGAATCCGGATGCGCCAGCACCGGAGCCGACGTAAACAGGTCCTTCAGTCTCCTAAAGGCCCTGTCCGCATCAGCTGATCACTGCAGGCGCACCGGACCCCCTTTCAGAAGGGACGTGATGGGAGCTGCCACCTGTCCAAAACCCCGGATAAATCTCCGGTAGTAATTCGCAAAGCCCAAGAACTGCTGCACCTCTTTAACAGTGGTTGGGGTTTGCCAATTACGCACAGCTGACACACGATCCACCTCCATTCTCACCCCTGACGCGGACAACCGATAACCCAAAAAGGAGACCGACTCCTGGAAAAACAGACATTTCTCTGCCTTGACATATAGGTCGTGCTCCAACAGCCTCCTCAATACACGACGCACCAGGGCTATATGCTCGGCTCGGGTAGACGAGTACACTAGAATGTCATCAATGTACACGACCACCCCCTTGCCCCTGCATATCCCGGAAAATGTCATCTACGAAGGATTGGAAGACTGATGGAGCATTCATCAACCCATATGGCATGACGAGATACTCGAAATGACCTGACGTGGTACTAAACGCTGTTTTCCATTCGTCGCCCTCCCTAATGCGCACCAAGTTATACGCGGTCCTGAGATCCAGTTTTGTGAAAAACCGCGCTCCATGCAATGACTCCGTCATGGTCGCAATCAGTGGGAGTGGATAACTGTATTTCACAGTAATCTGATTGAGACCACGGTAATCGATGCACGGGCGCAACCCTCCATCTTTTTCTTCACAAAAAGAAGCTCGAGGAGGCGGGAGAAGTGGAGGGCCGTATGTATCCCTGTCTCAAAGATTCGGCTATGTAAGTTTCCATAGCTTTTCTCTCCTCTTGAGACAAAGGATACACGTGGCTCCGTGGGAGCGCTGCTCCTGCCTGGAGATCAATCGCACAATCCCCCTGTCTATGAGGAGGCAACTGCGTCGCCCTAGCTTTACTAAACACGAGAGCTAAATCCCAGTGCGGGCACTTGGTTTGGACTTTCCACCGAAGTTGCCCCTACGGAAACACCCAGACATCGCCCCTCGCACTGAGCAGACCACCCATTGAGAGCCCTCTGTTGCCACGAAATAGAAGGGTTATGGGTGCTTAACCAGGGAATTCCCAGCACCACCGGGTACGCAGGAGAGTCGATCAGATACAACTGTATAGTCTCTTCATGACCCCCCTGCGCACACATCCTAAGTGGCGCTGTGACTTCCCTAATCAACCCCGACCCCAACGGGCGGCTATCTAAAGCATGAACGGGAAAAGGCTTGTCAACAGGTAGGAGAGGGATCCCTAAATCTAAACAAAACTTCCGATCAACAAAACTGAATCTACTAGCGCCTTATGCTGGGAATGAGGTGCAACCTGTGGAAAAATAAACAGGTATACAAAAGTGCGCAACAGAGAGCTCTGGGTAAGTGGGGCGTCTACTCACCTGGGAGGGCTCCCCAGTGCGTGGCCTGTTGTCTCCTCCCTCGGGGAACCCTCCCCAGCACCTGGCCGCAGTGTGCCCTCCACGACCGCACTTGGTGTAGGGGACAGGCCCCCTCGGGCTCCTCCTCCTCCTTTCTCTAGCGCCAGCACCCCCGAGCTCCATAGGGCTCGGCTCGGAGGTGCCGGAGGGTGGAATGGACGGACCCCACTCGGGACGTCCACGGGTGGCCAGCAGGGTGTCCAGACGGATGGACATATCGACCAACTGGTCGAAGGTGAAATTGGTGTCCCTGCAGGCCAACTCACGTTGAACGTCCTCCCGTAGGCTACATCGAAAATGGTCGATGAGGGCCCGTTCATTCCACCCTGCGTCTGCTGCTAGAGTCCGGAACTCCAGCGCGAACGCCTGTGCGCTCCCCCTCCCCTGTCTCAGGTGGAATAGACGCTCCCCCGCCGCTTTGCCCTCAGGTGGATGGTCGAACACGGCCTTGAAGCGATGGGAGAACTCGGCGTAGGAGATGGTGGTGGCGTCCATCCTCCTCCACTCGGCGTTGGCCCATTCCAACGCCTTGCCCGTGAGACACGAGATGAGGGCGGAAACGCTCTCGTGTCCCGAGGGCACCGGGTGTACAGTGGCCAGGTAGAGCTCCACCTGCAGGAGGAACCCCTGACACCCGGCAGCTGTTCCGTCATACGCCCTCGGGAGCGCAAGCCGAATCCCACTGGGTTCCGGACCTGGGACTGGTGGACCGGCCGATGGGGGTGGCAGGGTAGGTGGAGGTGTGGGTACCCCTCTGGACTCCCATTGGTGCAGGGTGTTGATGACGTCCTGTAGAGCGGTCCCCAGTTGTCGGATCTGGTCATCCTGGCCGCGGACATGCTCCTCCAGCGACTCAGGCGTGACTGTTGCTCCTGCTGATTCCATTCATTAAGGTGTGTGATTCTGTCAGGGGTGCTGAAGGTGGGTGTGGTGCAGGAATCAAGCGCAGGACGCAGAAGCTAGGTCCAAAAGACTTTAGTGAATTATTCACGTAGTACACGAGAACAATAAGCCCGGAGGCGAAATAAAGGCGCACACAGGCGTCAAACAAAAGGCGCACTAACATGTGCGAAACCTCTCCAAACAATGGAGGGAAGATACGTAGCTCAGAACACCAAACAGAGGAGCAATCACACACAACACCAAACAGACACAACGAGAACTAAATAGGACACTAATGAGGACTAACTAGACACAGGTGTACAACATCAAGACAAAACCAAACGAACATGAAACATAGATCGGTGGCAGCTAGTACTCCGGGGACGACGACCGCCGAAACCTGCCCGAACAAGGAGGAGGAGCAGCCTCGGCCGAAACCGTGACACATCTTCTGGCCAGAGGAGTTTTGTTAAGAGCCCCGACGCTTGTTCTGAACATTAAAACATATCAGCGATTTCTTTTTTTTAAACAACAGAAGGTAAAATTATTACACACCTTTATAGTATTAGGGTTCCCTTACGGACATATTTCTATGTTACAGCGCTTGATTATGGAAAACAGACAGAAGACAGAGGCATTCCTATGCTAATTAGTTATCTGTGTCTCTGAACAACTGTGTGTAAATGGAAAATGGATGCCACAAATGTGTTGGAGTAGCGTTAGGGTCCTTTAGACCATTACTGGGCTAAACAGTTGCATACAGTTAGCCTGTTAGCTATCCAGCTAGCTAACGTTAGCTGGCCAGAACTCTAGCTAGTGAGCTAACGTTAGATTGGTTAATGTTTATTGCTGATGTGCTAAGCCATGCATGACATGATAATAATCTTTGTCATGTTTGTCAGTTTGTCATGTTTCACCACCAAAAATATCCACTGTGGTGCAAATGCTAACCCATGTTAGCTAGGTGATAGGGACACACAGGTTAGATTGGCTAGCTAGATTGCCATGATGAAATGTTGGCTAAAAAGCTATCTAGATTGGATAATGGATTTTGATTTTCAACTAACTGGCTACCTAGATTAACATAATTTACATCTAGCTAGCTGGTAATTATAAGTGAAATGTTTGCCAAATCAGTTGTGTTAGCGTTGCCGTTGTTTGGCTGAAAACAGGTTGAGTACAGGGCTTGTTTTTAAGTTTAAAAGTTTATTTGTTTTAAACAGTACAGCAAAATTCTTACTTTGGGAACTATTTCTCAACAATGCAGGGATAATAATAATAATAATATAGATAATATTAGAAAAAATAATAAAAAATAAAAGTAAGAATTAAAAACACACAATAATTATAGAAGAGCTGTAGCAGTCAACAGGCAATAACAAGCTATAGGACATAAATTAATTCATGTTTTAACTCTAAATTAATTCATGTTTTAACCCTAACCTATTTTCTGGAATTTGTCTTTCAGCATAAGAAGAACCTGCTCTCCTCCACCAGTACAAGGAGATGAATGAGGGTGAACAAGTAGCAATTTGGCTTTGTACTGTAGTATCTAAACAGTTTATAATTTTGGCTGACGTTTGCAAATGGTGTGATAGATGAACTTTACTCTGCTTTGCTGAAACATCTGGAAAGCATTACTACAGGGGCTCCTTGGAATAGAGGACATTTGGAGATATGTGGAGGCCAGGGATTGGTCTATCAAAAACCACCAATCTTATGTTACATAGGATATAAATACCATGTTTCAACAAAGGACGGGGACAATAATCATTTTTAGATTGGGTTTGTTGTTCTCCGGATTTCTGCAGAAATCTGTTAATTGACGCTGGAACCTTTGATATAATAAACCTTTATAATCAAGTACAGTGTCAAGCGGATTTCTTGTCTACACAGCATATCGGCATCGTTGTCTCGACACCACAGTATTTTATGAGCTTATTGCTTGAACTTGGAGGTCAGAGAATGTAATTGCTAGTATGCAAGGTTTAAATGTCTTGTCCATTGTTGTCTGCTTTCCTCTTTTACAGTTTCACTTGTCTGGAGTCTGGTGTTGTAGTGGCTAAGGAACTTTCACTCAGATATAACCAGATTTCAGCTGCTTTGCAATGTTGATGTCCTTCCTCCCAGAAATGTGTAAGCATCATCTGGACTGGACACAACCCAGCAAACATATTTTTGAGAAGATCAGGACTTTTGCAATGAAAAGGCCATGAGGGCAGGACATGAATAGGCTAATCCTTTGTGTGTATAAAAGTTTTACTACTTGTAGGCATAACTTTTAAAGTTAATAAAATATTAACTCAGCTGGTAGATTACGGCGCTTATAATTTGATTTAAGCACCCATAGAGAAATTATGTAGATATCTTTGTTGGAAAGAATACTATATTTCACTTCTATGCTTGCTTAGAAGCAAGCAACACTGAAGCATGCATGAGATCACCAGCTGTTCCGGATGACTATGTGATCACGCTCTCCGTAGCCGATGTGAGTAAGACTTTTAAGCAGGTCAACATTCACAAGGCCGCAGGGCCAGACGGATTACCAGGACATGTACTCCGAGCATGTGCTGACCAACTGGCAAGTGTCTTTACTGACATTTTCAACATGTCCCTGATTGAGTCTGTAATACCAACATGTTTGAAGCAGACCACCATAGTCCCTGTGCCCAAGGACTCTAAGATAACCTGCCTAAATGACTACTGACCCGTAGCACTGACGTCTGTAGCCATGAAGTGCTTTGAAAGGCTGGTCATTGCTCACATCAACACCATTATCCCAGAAACCCTAGACCCAGTCCAATTTGCATACCGCCCCAACAGATCCACAGATGATGCAATCTCTATTGCACTCCACACTGCCCTTTCCCACCTGGACAAGAGAAACACCTACGTGAGAATGCTATTCATTGACTACAGCTCAGCATTCAACACCATAGTGCCCTCAAAGCTCATCACTAAGCTAAGGATGCTGGGACTAAACACCTCCCTCTGCAACTGGATCCTGGACTTCCTGACGGGCCGCCCCCAGGTGGTAAGGGTAGGTAACAACACATCTGCCACGCTGATCCTCAACACGGGGGCCCCTCAGGGGTGCATGCTTAGTCCCCTCCTGTACTCCCTGTTCACCCATGACTGCATGGCCAGGCACGACTCCAACACCATCATTAAGTTTGCCGACGACACAACAGTGGTAGGCCTGATCACCGACAACGATGAGACAGCCTATAGGGAGGAGGTCAGAGACCTGGCCGTGTGGTGCCAGGTTAACAACCTCTCCCTCAACGTGACCAAGACAAAGGAGATGATTGTGGACTACAAGAAAAAAAAGAGGACTGAGCACGCCCCCATTCTCATCGACGGGGCTGTAGTGGAACATGTTGAGAGCTTCGAGTTCCTTGGTGTCCACATCACCAACAAACTATCATGGTCCAAACACACCAAGACAGTCGTGAAGAGGGCACGACTAAGCCTATTCCCCCTCAGGAGACTGAAAAGATTTGGCATGGGTCCTCAGATCCTCAAAAAACTCTACAGCTGCACCATCGAGAGCATCCTGACTGGTTGCATCACCGCCTGGTATGGAAACTGCTTGGCCTCCGACCGCAAGGCACTACAGGGGGTAGTGCGTATGGCCCAGTACATCACTGGGGCCAAGCTTCCTGCCATCCAGGACCTCTATACCAGGCGGTGTCAGAGGAAGGCCCTCAAAATTGTCAAAGACTCCAGCCACCCTAGTCATAGACTGTTCTCTCTGCTACTGCACGGCAAGCGGTACCGGAGTGCCAAGTCTAGGTCCAAAAGACTTCTCAACAGCTTCTACCCCCAAGCCATAAGACTCCTGAAGAGCTAATCATGGCTACCCGGACTATTTGCACTGCCCCACCACCCCATATTTTTACGCTGCTGCTACTCTGTTAATTATTTATGCATAGTCACTTTAACTCTACCCACATGTACATATTACTTCAACTACCTCAACTAGCCGGTGCCCCCGCACATTGACTCGGCACCGGTACCCCCCTGTATATATAGCCTCCCTACTGTTATTTTATTTTACTTCTGCTCTTTTTTTCTCAACACTTTTTGTTGTTTTATTCTACTTTGTTATTAAAAATAAATGCACTGTTGGTTAAGGGCTGTAAGTAAGCATTTCACTGTAATGTCTGCACCTGTTGTATTCGACGCATGTGGCCAATAAAATTTGATTTGATTTGATTTGATGTTGTGATGCTGAATAAAAAAAAGTGCTCAACGTACCCCACTCGCCTCTACGTCAAGTACTACCTCACTTGTAGCTACAGCAACTCTATACTCTGTACCATAGCTAGCAGTGTGCTTGCTAACTTTACTGCAGGAAGACATTGATATGTTTGCTGTTGCCCTCTGGACAGAAGATGCTTAGCTTGTAGGCAAGTTTATGTAACCTTATTTACTGTTGTCCTACCTGCTATGTTGGGGTTTAAGTTAATTGATATTCACGTTTGTTGTTGAAGAAGAATTACTTTCATGTTATTGATGCCAAATTGCAAACCTTATTTGCACCTTCTCTATTCCAGAACCATTGGTTGTGACTGAATCTTATCACCTCTCAACTAGGTAAGCTGTTTCAACCTGGAACACTATTCTTCTGCTTTGGTCTGTTTCAGTCATTGCAGGAAGTCCTGAAGAGCATGAATGTGTTTTGTCCCAGCCCAGAGTTAACACCTGACTTAGCCTATCGATGTGATTCGTTAAGTTGATTATTTATGTTAACTGTAAAACTTTTCGCTGTAAATTTACAGCATTATACATGCAGCAGAGTTGCCACCTTAAAGGTTTGCCTAATTCCAGTTTATGTGACAAAACAAGCAATGTATAGTGTAGAGAATCATTGTACCATCTAAACCGCTGTGAAATATATTTTCAATAACCAAAGATATTGTATTTTCAGCTGTTTGAAGCTGGTGTATAAAACTGAAAGTAAAAGACGCAAAACCTAAACTTAAGAACGGGAAGCATAGAAGTAGTGCACATAGAACAGATCTACCGCTTCTTAGACTGGCTTTCAATGAGAATGACATATCTATAACTAACATTTATATGTTAATTTGGTCAGGTCGACCAAAAAGTTACATATTGCAGCTATAATACTGTAATTTTGCTTTACAGCAGAGTTGCTTTAATATATTTTATAGTAACATTTTCCTTATTGTAAAACATATTATTGCATGCCTTCTGTAATATGTTTTACAGTAAGGAAAATAGTACTGTGTATAAAAGTATGCTCGACTACCGTGGTCTTCAGTTCTGGGATTGGTTGTTATTATGCATTAATTGTGTAGTGTAATGGTTTTGGTGAATATGAGCTTTTTTGTTTGAGTTTGCCCCACCAATATTTTCATGTTAAAATCGCCACTGTGTATAGGTAGAAGTTGCCGCTATCCTGTGATCCAGAGTCAGACATTTGAAATTGGTTTAAATCAGGATGTATGGGTATCTGATCTTAGATCTTTGGTTACGAGCAATTTGTACCGACTCGAACTCTATCGTTTCAAAATTGTTGCACCTGACTTTTTGCAAAGATATTAGCAAGCAGCTACAATAATAGTAGGCAGGAATGGAATTTATGGAATGGAATTTATCCCCTCATATGGAGTTTTCACCTGAAATAATTAATCTCAGGTAAAAATATTAATGTTTTTGAGGATGTATTGAAGTGTATTTTGCTGGTAAACCTAGCAAGCAAATCGATAGCTAGCTAACTTTAGCTACTAGCTACAGTTTTGCCAATAGCTGTGTTGTTTCATATGCAGTACTGTATAGGCTGTAAAATATTGAACACAAGCTAGATTGCAAAGTCGGTTTGATTTTGGTTGGCAAAGTTTACCACCTGATACCTCTGCTTCTGAGAGAATTTGGGGCCTTCAATGGTTTATTAAGTTATTTGACTACTGTTGCAGTAGCTAGCTAGTTAGCTTAAATTTGACAGTGTTTGAATTTGGTTGTGTCCCTTACAAAAAAAGATTGCAGTTTTGAAACTGCAGTAAAAGTGCAGTAACTGCAGTTGACTGTAGTATTTTGGACGCAGTAATTGCAGAATAACTGCAGTGTACTGCAGTTGAACTGCAGTTATACTGCACTCTAACTGCAGTTACACAGCAAAATTACTGCAGTAAAAGAACAGTGTTATTTTGAATGCAGTATTTGCAGCATACTGCAGTTATACTGCACTCTAATTGCATTTATACTGCAGTGTAATGCAGTTATACTGCACTCTGACTGCATCATTTTTTCGTAAGGGGTGTTTTTAGTAAGCTGTCATGTTGTGCTGGCCTCAAAACAGGTTCGCAAAATCAATAGCCAAATTTTTTGTTTAATTTGGCATTGGACTAATGAAGGGTTGTTTGGTTGTTGTATTGCTTGGTTTCTTGTAAAGCCTGACATGATTTTCATTGACATTGATATTGTGTAGATTTGATATTATGTGGTTGTCAAAGCCGACATCCTTCTGCTGTATAGGAGAGAGTGGGGTAAGTTGAGAGATTTTATACATTGAGCGTCACTCTGTCAAGGGAAATATAGTAATCTTTCTAACAAATATATTTACATATATTTCAGGATGTTGTGTATCCCTTGAAATAATCAGAGATCATGTAAACATAACTTTTTTTTTTCTTTTTTTTTTAAGCGGTCTCTTGGCACAACTTAGCCTGGGTATGGGACAGGATAAGATAAGCGTCAAATTTTTGTACTGAATGAAATATTACCACTAACTTTTTAAAACCATGTCTATCTTTATTTTCCAAACACAATTCAACACAATCACAATAGCTTTTTTGTCTTTTCATATTTTATTTTTTAAAACACTTTTAACATGTTACCTTGCATTACGCCTGAGAAAAAAACACGTCAATTTGCTCAACTTGCCATTGGCTCAACCATAGGCTCAATTTACCCCAACGCAAACATTTTGACTATATTAGCCCACACAGCTACAAGGATGCACTTTCATGCTAGGTTTAGGACCTAATATTGAAGCTTATAGAGACCCCACTGATGTATAGAACAATCTTAAAACTATCTAATTTGGTTTAGATACAACCCACTGGGCAACATTTGTATCATGCTGTTTAATTAGGTCCTTGATATGCCACACCTGTCAGGTGGATGGATTATCTTGGCATAGGAGAAATGCTCACTAACAGGGATGTAAACAAATTTGTGCACAAAGTTGGTGCGTATGGAACAAATCTGGGATATTTTATTTCAGCTCATAAAACATGGGACCAACACTTTACATGTTGCGTTTATATTTTTGTTCAGTGTAAATATAATGATATGCATTTCTGTGTAGTACAGATCAGGGACCCATGATGTAAATCCGTTACCATAATTCTGTTACCGGTTGTAAATCCACTTCACTTACTGTAGTTCAATAACCAAAATATATTTGTTTTAACTCAAGGTGTCATGCCATAGCTGACACCCCCATTCAAAACGTGGTTGCATAAAAATACGGAGGCAGATTTGACCGTAATTCTGTTACCAAACTTTGCATCTGCACAGTTCTTCAAGTAAATGTGTTTTTGCAAAATGTTCTGTGTAAATTGTTAAAAGTAGTCCTTGTGCATAGAATTGTATGGTTTGTTAAACTTTGAAATCAATGTTTTTTGTTTGGCATACATTTTAAAGTGAAAAATCGGAGTCTCAGTGTAATTCCGTTATCGTGGAATTGCCCAACTGTATCATGGCCTATATGTTCATCTGTCGCGATCGTCGTAGGAAGTAGACCAATGCACAGCGTGTTGAACGAACATGTTTATTTATCTTTAGTGATAAATACGGACAATCAACAAAACAACAAACGACTCGTGAAGTCCACGGTACAAACACAACCAACTGGAACAAGAACCCACAAACACAAAGGGAAAAACAGACAGTTTAAATATGGCTCCCAATCAGAGACAACCAGCCACAGCTGACACTCGTTGCCTCTGATTGGGAGTCACTCAGGCCAACATAGAAATAAACAAACTAGAACTCCCAACATAGAAACAGAACACATAGAATGAACACACCCTGGCTCAACATATAGAGTCCCAGAGCCAGGGTGTGACAGTACCCCCCCCTAAAGGCGCGGACTGCGACCGCGCCTCAACTAGAGCAAAACAGGGGAGGGCTGGGTGGGCATTCCTCCTCGGCGGCGGTTCTGGCTCCGGGCTTGCCCACCACCCTCCAATACTCTCCCCATAGCGCCCCTGGTCCGGTCTGGCCCCGCTGGCTGGAGCTGAACTGGACGTAGCAGGAGCGGTTAGCTTCAGCTCCGTTGTGGAGCAGTTGAGCGGTACCTGATTAGGCACCGGTGACCCAGGCACTGGTTGTGCCGGACTGACGACGCGCACCCCTGGCTTGGTGCGTGAGGCAGGAACGGACCGGACCGGGCTGACGATGCGCACCCCTGGCTTGGTGCGTGGAGCAGCAACGGGCCGGACCGTGCTGACGATACGCACCCCTGGCTTGGTGCGTGGAGCAGGAATGGACCGGACCGGGCTGACGATACGCACCCCTGGCTTGGTGCGTAGAGCCGGAACGGGCCTCACCGGACTGACGACTCGCACCCCTGGCTTGGTGCGTGGTGCCGGAACGGACCGGACCGGGCTGACGATGTGCACCCCTGGCTTGGTGCGTGGTGCCGGAACGGTCCTCACCGGACTGACGACTCGCACCCCTGGCTTGGTGCGTGGAGCAGCAACGGGCCGGACCGGGCTGACGATGCGCACCCCTGGCTTGGTGCGTGGAGCCGGAACGGGCTTTACCGGGCTGACGACTCGCACCCCTGGCTTGGTGCGTGGAGCAGCAACGGGCTTTACCAGGCTGACGACTCGCACCCCTGGCTTGGTGCGAGTAGCAGGAACGGGCTGGACCAGGCTGACAACTCGCACCCCTGGCTTGGTGCGAGTGGCAGGAACAGGCTGGACCAGGCTGACGACTCGCACCCCTGGCTTGGTGCGAGTGGCAGGAACAGGCCGGGCCGGGCTGGCGACGCGCACCGTAGGCTTGGTGCGAGTGGCAGGAACAGGCCGGGCCGGGCTGGCGACGCGCACCGTAGGCTTGGTGCGAGTGGCAGGAACAGGCCGGGCCGGGCTGGCGACGCACATAGTAGGTTTGGTGCGAGGAGCAGGAACAGGCCGGGCCGGGCTGGCGACGCGCACCGTAGGCTTGGTGCGAGTGGCAGGAACAGGCCGGGCCGGGCTGGCGACGCACACCGTAGACTTGGTGCGAGTGGCAGGAACAGGCCGGGCCGGGCTGGCGACGCGCACCGTAGACTTGGTGCGAGTGGCAGGAACAGGCCGGGCCGGGCTGGCGACGCGCACCCTAGACTTGGTGCGAGTGGCAGGAACAGGCCGGGCCGGGCTGGCGACGCACACCGTAGACTTGGTGCGAGTGGCAGGAACAGGCCGGGCCGGTCTGGCGACGCACACCGTAGGCTTGGTGCGAGGGGCAGGAACAGGCCGGACCGGGCTGGCGACGCACACCGTAGGCTTGGTGCGAGAGGCAGGAACAGGCCGGACCGGGCTGGCGACGCGCACCGTACATTTGGTGCGAGGGGCCGTAACAGGCCGGACCGTACTGGGGACACACACCACTGGCTCTACCCCGGGATCTGGAACGGGCCGGACCGGACTGGTAACACACCCCAGTACCTCTCGCCGTGCCTCTAAACCTTCTTTCCCTACTTTGACCAGTGGCCCCCGTAACCTGGTGGCCTTCTGAATACACCCCTTTTCTGCCTCCGTCAGCCCCGTCGTCCATGCCCTGTGCCCCCCCCCTAAAAATGTTTTGGGGTTGCCTCTCGTCAGCCCGACGACGACACTGATCACGCCGTTGCTCCTCTCTCCGTCGCCTCTCTACTGTCTCACTCCATGGCCGGCGATCCATCCCGGCCAGGATTTCCTCCCAGGTCCAGGACCCCTGCCCGTCTAAGATCTGCTCCCACGTCCAGGCTGCCTGCTCCTGGACACGCTGCTTGGTCCTGTGATGGTGGGTTCTTCTGTCGCGATCGTCGTAGGAGGTAGACCAATGCGCAGCGTGTTGAACGAACATGTTTATTTATCTTTAGTGATAAATACGGACAATCAACAAAACAACAAACGACTCGTGAAGTCCACGGTACAAACACAACCAACTGGAACAAGAACCCACAAACACAAAGGGAAAAACAGACAGTTTAAATATGGCTCCCAATCAGAGACAACCAGCCACAGCTGACACTCGTTGCCTCTGATTGGGAGTCACTCAGGCCAACATAGAAATAAACAAACTAGAACTCCCAACATAGAAACAGAACACATAGAATGAACACACCCTGGCTCAACATATAGAGTCCCAGAGCCAGGGTGTGACATCATCGAACAAACACAGATAACAGATTAGTGATTGCTCAAAAAACCAAGACAAAAAAATACCATGATTTCGGGGATTTGTTAGAAGGATTGTTGACATACACTATCGGTCAAAAGATTTAGAACAAGGGTTTTTGTTTATTTTTTAAAACTATTTTCTACATTGTAGAATAATTGTGAAGACATCAGGTGTAGTCGCAAAAACCATCAAGCGCTATGATGAAACTGGCTCTCATGAGGACCGCCACAGGAATGGAAGACCCAGAGTTACCTCTGCTGCAGAGGATAAGTTCATTAGAGTTACCAGCCTCAGCAATTTCATCCCAAATAAATGCTTCACAGAGTTAAAGTAACAGACACATCTCAACATCAACTGTTCAGAGGAGAATGTGTGAATCAGGCCTTCATGGTCTAATTGCTGCAAAGAAACCACTACTAAAGTACACCAATAAGAAGAAGAGATTTGCTTGGGCCAAGAAACACGAGCAATGGACATTAGATCGGTGGAAATTTGTCCTTTGATCTGGAGTCCAAATTGGAGATTTTTGGTTCCAACCGGCGTGTCTTTGTGAGACACGGTGTGGGTGAACAGATGATCTCCACATGTGTAGTTCCCACCGTAAAGCATGGAGCGGGAGGTGTTATGGTGTGGGGGTGCTTTGCTGGTGACACTGTCTGTGATTTATTTAGATTTTAAGGCACACTTAACCAGCATGGCTACCACAGCATTCTGTGCATCTTCAAAGTGGTAGGCATGTTGTGTAAATCAAATGATACAAACCCCCCCCAAAACAATTTTAATTCCAAGTTTTAGGCAACAAAATAGGAAAAGTGCCATGGGGGTGAATACTTTCGCAAGCCACTGTAGATGTTTCAAAGGTCTGCATCAGTGGCTTGTAGGCTGTGTGTGGAAGCCAGGAGATGCTAAATGTGTTATGTTAATTAACGGTCAATTACCGTGAGGCCGACAGTTATTTGCTTGACAATCACAGGCTGACTAAATTTCGTGATGCTTGACAATCACTGGCTGACTACATTTCGTGACCACCACAGCCCTAGCCATGAGGTCGAAGGAATTGTCCGTAGAGTTCTGAGACAGGATTGTGTCGAGGCACAGTTCTGGGGAAGGGTACCAAAAAATGTCTGCAGCATTGAAGGTCCCCAAGAACACAGTGGCCTCCATCATTCTTAAATGGATGAAGTTTGGAAACATCAAGACTCTTCCTAAAGCTGAGCAATCGGAGGAGAAGGGCCTTGGTCAGGGAGGTGACCAAGAACCCGAGGGTCACTCTGACAGAGCTACAGAGTTCCTCTGTGGAGATGGGAGAACCTTCCAGAAGGACAACCTTCTCTGCAGCACTCCAACAATCAGGCCTTTATGGTAGAGTGGCCAGACTGAAGCCACTCCTCAGTAAAAGGCACACGACAGCCCGCTTGGAGTTTGCCAAAAGGCACCTAAATACTCTCAGACCATGAGAGACAAGATTCTCTGTTCTGATGAAACCAAGATTGAACTCTTTGGCCTGAATGCCAAGCGTCACATCTGGACGAAACCTGGTACCATCCCTACGGTGAATCATGGTGGTGGCAGAATCATGCTTTGGGGATGTTTTTCAGCAGCAGGGACTGGGAGACCAGTCAGAATCGAGGCAAAGATGATCGGAGAGAAGTACAGAGATATCCATGATGAAAACCTGCTCCAGAGCTCTCAGGACCTCAGACTGGGGCGAAGGTTCACCTTCCAACAGGACAACAACCCTAAGCACACAGCCAAGACAACGCAGGAGTGGCTTCGGGACAAGTCTCTGAATGTCCTTGAGTGTCCCAACCAGAGCCCGGTCTTAAACCTGATGGAACATTTCTGGAGAGACCTGAAAATAGCTGTGCAGCAACTCTCCCCATCCAACCTGACAGAGCTTGAGAGGATCTGCAGAGAAGAATGGGAGAAACTCCCCAAATACAGGTGTGCCAAGCTTGTGGTGTCATATCCAAGAATACTTGAGGCTGTAATCACTGCCAAAGGTGCTTCAACAAAGTACTGAGTAAAGGGTCTGAAAACTTATGTAAATGTTATATTTCATTTTTATTTTATTTTATTAATTAGCTCAAATATCTACAAACCGGTTTTTGCTGTGTCATTATGGGGGGGAAAAGTAATTTCATCAAATGTATAGTAAGGCTGGAACCTAAATGTGGAAAAAGTCAAGGGCAGAATATGCCTTTGTTTGGATTGCGCACACACACTTCTTGATGGATGCACAGACTCAGTTCTTCGTGTGTACTGTGAATCAAAGTACTTTGTCCTAAAATGTAGAGTTTTAATCTTGTTAATAAAATGAAACCTGATTCTATGACGTCTCAGTGTGCAGTAATTTAGATTAGATTGAACTACACCACAAGTAGAAGAAAGCCTGTAAAGTATGTGGAACACAGCTCTTCTGTACATTGTCAGCACTTGATGTTCAAATAGAATGCATTGAGGTTAAGAAATGCCAACAGAGCTTTTTCAGCATACAAATAAACCTTAATTCTTCCTTCTGGGCTCTGAAAGTAAACCACAATACAAAAGGGTCTGCTATGAACAGACATGTACACAACAAAAGTGTCAGAGTGTACATACAAATATTTATGAGCAATATAAATATTTTGGAACAATAGTAAAACAGTGTCTGCTATGAACAGACATGTAAACAAAAGTGTCTATGGAATAAAATAAGTGTCTAGTATCTGACTCCTGAGATGTCTGAAAAACAACAGAACAAGTTGTTAATGTCACTATGGTCCCAGTCGTTCGGTCCATGTCCTCTTCTTGAAGTCATGCACAAACTCATACGGCTGGTGATCGAATTCCTCCCTGAGTTTGGTGAGTGTTCATCCATGAAATCAGCTATAGGTGCCAGGGCCCTGTGGAGAGGGTCAGGAGAGGGGGGAATTAGGAGTGTCTGGAGAGCGGTGTGCATGGTGAGGAGATGAGGAAAAATTACAACAGAAGAGAGGAAAGGGGATCAGAGTAAAGGATGAGAGTCTGAAATTATATATTTTTATATTACCTCTGGGATAAGCTGGTGGCTCGGTGCATGACGTTCTCCAGATCTTGAGATCTGTCATCAATCATTTGCAATGCCTTTGCGAGTGATGTGTCAAGGGCTGAGTCTGCAGCTCATTTCTCCCTTCTTCTTACACCCCTGCTACTACTGCTGCTGCTCTGTGTCATCAGTGAGGAGCAAGCCAGTGGAGTAGGTCTTGGAGGTGGGCCCAGGATAGAGCTTCCCAGGTCCTGCATGGAGATAGTTTCTAATTCTGCACTGCAGGTCAGGGTGGGAGATGGTCTGGGGGCCGATAACTAGTCAGTACTGGGGGCAGAAAAGAAAATCAGGTGCTGTCTCCATCCATCAATGAGTATAATAAAATATAATTAACCGAGACTACAATAGACTATATAATGTTACAAATGTTTGAGCAGAGTTGAGTAGGCCTGGCCTAGCTACTCAATACTGCTCAAACGTTTGCAACACTTTGACTAGCCGGACCTTTCTACCAAACGTTGACTTTGATGTTACCAATGTGGGAAGCTTATGATTTTCTTTCTCTGACAAAATTATGTTTGATCAAAAGTTGTAAAGATCTTTAGTTTAGAGTTGGTTGTCTTGCTTTCTCTGCACGAGTATGCTGCTAGGCTAGCTAGCCACTAGCCAGCCAAGTAGTTAGCGCTAGCTTGCTATCTATTGTTAGCAAAATATGGCTACTCTTTTCGTCGACTACAATAGAAAATACAACCTCATACCTCATCCTTTGGTGAAGATGGCATGTTGCTTTTACATGTTGGTCTTTATATAATGTATGGCTAGAATCGTAGTGGTGAAGGTACTTCTGTACCTCCTAGGTCAATCGATGCTCGAAGTTGTCGTTCGCCATGTTGAATCCACACTGCGTTTCGGGCTGAATCGACAAGAAGAAGAAACTTGCGTCACCCCTACAGTTGACCAATCACGGACGAAGGGGCATAGACTTTGTCTCCCCAACTTCAGCTGGCCTTGAGAAAAGATTTTGTGTGCCCGAAAAGCAGAAAAAACCCTAACCAAACACCAAAACGAACAAAAATGTCACAAAATGTCATCATAATACAGTATATGCACAAACTGTTCCGAACTGTTTTGGTTGGGAAGCATGCAGCCGCCTTAAGCCTACCCACAACCAGTTTGATTACAATGTTTGGATTTCAACCCAGACCCCCCCAATCAAAACCCTACCCTCAACACCCACAAACTTGATCAAAAGTCAAAAAGGACCTTTGGCCTAATACACTATCACTGATCAAGGGCATAACACATCTTTGCCCCACAATTGACCAAGGATCAAAAGCACCGTATTTTGTCTTACACACACACACACACACACACACACACACACACACACAGCAAAACCTACATCAAAGCCCTCCATAACAAAGTAATCAGATCAAAGTTGTTTACATACAACACGTGGCGACCACGTGGTTATCTAATTTAATAACCTAATTTGATTTGCTCCTGCAACTAAGCGTTGCCAAACTGTCCAGACCCACATCACCAGCCCCTCCCCACCAATACACACAGATACACAAACTCCACTCCTGACTAACCCATCACAACTTCAAGCATTCTCACTGGTTAAGGAAATTGGACAATGTGTCATACCCAGACATGGAACCCCCATCCTAACTAACCCATCATACCAACCCCCACCGTGTCACCATAGGCCCCAATACAATACCCCCTTGACCAACACAATAGTCTCGTTCACCCCACAAACACCTTTCACAACATATCTGCACACAGACACTAGGACCCCTCCTCACATCCACAATACTGTAATCAGAACAGTGGGGTGTGATGTTTACATACAACACGTGGTAAAAAGAAACAACAACATGAGGGTGTCATATTCATATCCACCTTGTAAAGCCCTGGCCACTCAGAACAATGGGGTTGATATTTACATACAACATGTGGGTGTGATATTTACATCCTAGGGGGAAGTCCCCCCCCCCCCTCATAAATCAACGAGGTGAGGAATAAAGTTTGACAGAAGCCCCCCTACAATAACTACTAACACGTATAGTACAAGCACACACACAGCCAGAGATGTTAAGCTGTTGATGGTAGCTCAGCATGGTGATAATGGTTTCCCATCAGCATGATACCTGCCATTGCGTCAACTGGAAATGCTGCTCAGGATATTACTCACTATTGTTTTGGCAATAAATAAGACACACAGAACCGTATGCAGTAGTGATGACGTTGTGCTTTGTCAACAGCACTCCTTAGACCTCTAACCAACATAGGATTACATGATTCCATGTAAATTAATGGAATAATCCATGTGTATCATGTGAATTCAGGTCCGGATTGTCCTCTTGTTCTGGTCTGTGAGTTCTGAACACTGTGTTTATCAAGGAACAGAAGGATCTGTTCAATCAAATTTGATCAACAGGTTTCAGCGGAGAACAAGATATTCTCTTTGCACTTCCAGAATGTGGGGTTTCGTTTCACTAACAAATTAGACAAAACATCCCCCAAAAGTTTCCAGACTGTGAGAAGAGCCGTTCACAGCACTGCACCTACTCCTCCATCAGTCCCATGCAGACAGAATACAATTGGAGTTTGTTGTGCGTAGCCCTGAGTGAAAGAGGCTGCTGATAGCCAGTTGGGATGGGCTGCCTCAGTGTTCACATGAAGAACAGGTGTGTGTTCAGGCCTAGAGGGATGTGTCATCACCACCTGGCTTTATAAGGACCAAAGAGCCTCAAACCTCTGGGAAATGACTGATTACGTGTGTGTGTGTGTCTGTGTATGTGTGTGTGTGTGTGTGTGTGAGAGAGACCTGTTATTGTCAGACAGTCCTCTCAGACTGTCTTTAGGAAAGTAACACAGGGTCCATTTCCTCAAAGCTCTTGTATGTCATGTATTGAAGCATTGACTTAAGCGTCAATATACATGATGCAATTCATAGGCATCATGTCTTGTGATGTCTATATCTTTGGAAAATAATCACAGACTGACGCTCATAAGCTGATACTGGGTTGAACATATACAATGGATGTTTATATAAAGCCTGAACTCCAACATATATTAAGTTTAAGTGAGTGAATCCTCACAAAACCCAGACCTAGTAAGACCATAATTTGGGGGATTTTCACAAAATGTAATCCATAGAATAATCCTTTGGAGGAAGGATTGTTGACATATATTTGACATTTGTATTGTTGTGGAAATTCTTACACAGGGACACTCGAAGTTAATCTTAAATGAATCATTGTTTATTGTCAGCAAGCTGGAGAGGTCACAGTCAAACTTAGATGCATAAAATACCGGTCTGAATTGAGCTCTAACGGGGAAGTCCAGTTAGTTCTCTTATATACTGCAGACAAGTCATATTTGCATGATTTAGCTTATTCATAATTAATTCATAATTAACGTTTGCTTCATTCATGTGACCGACCAATACTGGGTCATGCATGTGACAGACCAATACCTCACAAGGCTTCTTCTCTCTAAGCTGAGACCTTCAAACTGAGATATCCCTTTCTCTAAACAAGGTTCTGGGCGTACTGCCAAATTGCAGATACTGATAGTGAGGATTCGTTCAATCAGTCACTTGCATGAACACAGAAATTGGTTTATAGAAAAGCACAAACCGAGAACACAGAAATGTATAAATAGAAAAGCACCAACATAACATTTTCCATCACTGTATTGTCGTGGAAATTCTAATCAAAAGGAAGAGAGACTGCAGATTCTTCAAACAATCATACTTTAATATTGATTAATTATTGCAATAATGGAGCTGGTCAACGTACCACCCGTAGGTGATTCGTTGAGAGCCCGACGACCAGGGTCGGGTCTCAGTTTTTATAGAAAGATACAATCTCATTTGTGTATGTGCAATTTAGCAGGTGTGTGAGATCATGGTGGGAACATAGCGCACAAACAAGTGTTACTCCTTTCTGCTGATATAATTGTCACTACTGCTCAGGATAGCCTCGGTTCTCTTCATTTCTCCACACAGCTGTGCCCTTGAAAAAAAACAAAACAGGATGGACCAAAAAACTGTGGTCACTCTCAGAGGCTCTTTGTCTTAGGCCGTGTGACCAAGCAGCACACAGACAGAAATGAAAAATACTGGCTTCCTCTTACATGAGCAAACATATTATTAAAAATAGGTTTAATACAGCGCATAACATAAGCTTAGCATTAAGAACTATTACAGTAATTCTTAATTACATTGTCTCTGCTATACACGCTTAAAGAGGTTATACAGGATTTTTCCCTCACAGTATCTAAAAGCATAATTGACAAATAATGTTTTCAAGTTGGCACATTTATGACATTTTGGCCTTAACCAGGCCTCCTTTAAGACTCCATATTGTTTAATCTGTAGGTGCTACAAAGCAAACATTGGTGTCATATGACGTTTTACCACTTGCTCTGTAATTTGAGTAGTGTTTTGATTTCAATAACTTGGTAAATATTGATATATAAATATTGATAATAGACCATTTTTTATTTAGCTAATTTTTCAATATATTGTTGAACATAATATACTCTACAGGCATATCAAAGTTCCAGAGTGGGATCTCTGCTGCTTTTAGAGTTATGATCCAATTGGTAAGCATTGCCAACAAAGTGAATGTGAAAATTGATTAAAAAGGGTCACCCTCATCTGGTGATTTGCAGGATGTGCAATGATACAAGTAAAATGATTGCTGTGTTTGGTTACATTGCCTACTATGCTGTTTTCTCTGTATAAAATGGGCCATAATTTTGATATGCCGTAGAGTATATTATGCAAAAAAATATAGAAACATTTGCTGAATCTAAAATGGTATATTTTCAATATTCATATTTATATTTTCCAATATTCCGAAATTAATATAATAAAAATAAAAAATATATGCAAATACTACTCATATTACAGAGCAAACAGTAAAGCTTCATACAGTGAGGGAAAAAAGTATTTGATCCCCTGCTGATTTTGTACGTTTGCCCACTGACAAAGAAATGATCAGTCTATAATTTTAATGGTATGTTTATTTGAACAGTGAGAGATAGAATAACAACAAAAAAATCAAGAAAAATGCATGTCAAAAATGTTATAAATTGATTTGCATTTTAATGAGGGAAGTATTTGACCCCCTCTCAATCAGAAAGATTTCTGGCTCCCAGGTGTCTTTTATACAGGTAACGAGCTGAGATTAGGAGCACACTCTTAAAGGGAGTGCTCCTAATCTCAGCTTGTTACCTGTATAAAAGACACCTGTCCACAGAAGCAATCAATCAATCAGATTCCAAACTCTCTACCAAGGCCAAGACCAAAGAGCTCTCCAAGGATGTCAGGGACAAGATTGTAGACCTAAACAAGGCTGGAATGGGATACAAGACCATCGCCAAGCAGCTTGGTGAGAAGGTGACAACAGTTGGTGCGATTATTCGCAAATGGAAGAAACACAAAATAACTGTCAATGTCCCTCGGCCTGGGGCTCCATGCAAGATCTCACCTCGTGGAGTTGCAATGATCATGAGAACCGTGAGGAATCAGTCCAGAACTACACGGGAGGATCTTGTCAATGATGTCAAGGCAGCTGGGACCATAGTCACCAAGAAAACAATTGGTAACACACTACGCCGTGAAGGACTGAAATCCTGCAGCGCCCGCAAGGTCCCCCTGCTCAAGAAAGCACATATACAGTGGGGAAAAAAAGTATTTAGTCAGCCACCAATTGTGCAAGTTCTCCCACTTAAAAGATGAGAGAGGCCTGTAATTTTCATCATAAGTACACGTCAACTATGACAGACAAATTGAGAAAGAAAAATCCAGAAAATCACATTGTAGGATTTTTAATGGATTTATTTGCAAATTATGGTGGAAAATAAGTATTTGGTCACCTACAAACAAGCAAGATTTCTGGCTCTCACAGACCTGTAACTTCTTCTTTAAGAGGCTCCTCTGTCCTCCACTCGTTACCTGTATTAATGGCACCTGTTTGAACTTGTTATCAGTATAAAAGACACCTGTCCACAACCTCAAACAGTCACACTCCAAACTCCACTATGGCCAAGACCAAAGAGCTGTCAAAGGACACCAGAAACAAAATTGTAGACCTGCACCAGGCTGGGAAGACTGAATCTGCAATAGGTAAGCAGCTTGGTTTGAAGAAATCAACTGTGGGAGCATTTATTAGGAAATGGAAGACATACAAGACCACTGATAATCTCCCTCGATCTGGGGCTCCACGCAAGATCTCACCCCGTGGGGTCAAAATGATCTCAAGAACGGTGAGCAAAAATCCCAGAACCACACGGGGGGACCTAGTGAATGACCTGCAGAGAGCTGGGAACAAAGTAAGAAAGCCTACCATCAGTAACACACTACGCCGCCAGGGACTCAAATCCTGCAGTGCCAGACGTGTCCCCCTGCTTAAACCAGTACATGTCCAGGCCCATCGGAAGTTTGCTAGAGTGCATTTGGATGATCCAGAAGAGGCTTGGGAGAATGTCATATGGTCAGATGAAACCAAAATATAACTTTTTGGTAAAAACTCAACTCGTCGTGTTTGGAGGACAAAGAATGCTGAGTTGCAGCCAAATAACACCATACCTACTGTGAAGCATAGGGGTGGAAACATCATGCTTTGGGGCTGTTTTTCTGCAAAGGGACCAGGACGACTGATCCGTGTAAAGGAAAGAATGAATGGGGCCATGTATTGTGAGATTTTGAGTGAATACCTCCTTCCATCAGCAAGGGCATTGAAGATGAAACGTGGCTGGGTCTTTCAGCATGACAATGATCCCAAACACACCGCCCGGGCAACGAAGGAGTGGCTTCGTAAGAAGCATTTCAAGGTCCTGGAGTGGCCTAGCCAGTCTCCAGATCTCAACCCCATAGAAAATCTTTGGAGGGAGTTGAAAGTCCGTGTTGCCCAGCAACAGTTCCAAAACATCACTGCTCTAGAGGAGATCTGCATGGAGGAATTGGCCAAAATACCAGCAACAGTGTGTGAAAACTTTGTGAAGACTTACAGAAAACGTTTGACCTCTGTCATTGCCAACAAAGGGTATATAACAAAGTATTGAGAAACTTTTGTTATTGACCAAATACTTATTTTCCACCATAATTTGCAAATAAATTCATAAAAAATCCTACAATGTGATTTTCTGGAAAAAATTTTCTCATTTTGTCTGTCATAGTTGACGTGTACCTATGATGAAAATTACAGGCCTCTCTCATCTTTTTAAGTGGGAGAACTTGCATAATTGGTGGCTGACTAAATACTTTTTTCCCCCACTGTATATGCCCGTCTGAAGTTTGCCAATGAACATCTGAATGATTCAGAGGAGAACTGGGTGAAAGTGTTGTGGTCAGATGAGACCAAAATGGAGCTCTTTGGCATCAACTCAACTCGCCGTGTTTGGAGGAGGAGGAATGCTGCCTATGACCCCAAGAACACCATCCCCACCGTCAAACATGGAGGTGGAAACATTATGCTTTGGGGGTGTTTTTCTGCTAAGGGGACAGGACAAATTCACTGCATCAAAGGGACGATAGACGGGACCATGTACCGTCAAATCTTGGGTGAGAACCTCCTTCCCTCAGCCAGGGCATTGAAAATGGGTCTTGGATGGGTATTCCAGCACGACAATGACCCAAAACACACGGCCAAGGCAACAAAGGAGTGGCTTAAGAAGAAGCACATTATGGTCCTGGAGTGGCCTAGCCAGTCTCCAGACCGTAATCCCATAGAAAATCTGTGGAGGGAGCTGAAGGTTCGAGTTGCCAAACGTCAGGCTCGAAACCTTAATGACTTGGAGAAGATCTGCAAAGAGGAGTGGGACAAAATCCCTCCTGAGATGTGTGCAAACCTGGTGGCCAACTACAAGAAACATCTGACCTCTGTGATTGCCAACAAGGGTTTTGCCACCAAGTACTAAGTCATGTTTTGCAGAGGGGTCAAATACTTATTTCCCTCATTAAAATGCAAATCAATTTATAACATTTTTGACATGCGTTTTTCTGGATTTCTTTGTTGTTATTCTGTCTCTCACTGTTCAAATAAACCTACCATTAAAATTATAGACTGATCATTTCTTTGTCAGTGGGCAAACATACAAAATCAGCAGGGGATCAAATACTTTTTCCCCTCACTGTATGACACCAATTTGAGCTTTTTAGCGCATCCTAATGAAACATCAGGGAGTCTTAAAAGAGGCCTGGGTAAGGTCAAAATGTCACAACTTTGAATAATTATTTCTCAATTATGCTTTTAGAAACAAATGTCAAATATACGTCAACAATCCTTCCTCCAAAGGACTATTCTATGGATTCCATTTTTTTGAAACCCCCAAAATCATGGTCTTTTTTTGTCTGAGTTGCGTAAGGAATCATTCAAGTACTGTAGGACATCGCATGAATTTTCTATTATAGACTTTAAGGATAATTATGAACATGGCTTTAGTTGGAAATGACTAACTTTATTTCTATATGCTCAGGTTGACTTTCCCACGGAATCGCCCCTGTATGTAGGATGCAGAACAGGGTAGCATAGATGTTTTGCCATCTCTGTTTCCTCTGCTTCTCTAAATCACTAATCATCCACAGACACAACCTTTCTGTCTGTCATCTAACATTCTCTCTCTCCGCTTAGGATATTACTCACTTTTGTTTTGGCCATAACAAACAGAGAGAGTAAACAGAATGAATGCAGCAGAGATGACGTTGTGCTTTGTCAACAGCACTCCTTAGACCAAAATATAATTAAACGTTTTTCTGTGTATGTGTGTGTGTTTCTGTGTGTGTGTCTGTGTGCGTGCGCGCGTGTGGCGTGTGAGAGAGATTATGCTATTGTCAGTGTCCTCTCTGTCTATCTGTAGGTGTGAATATCAGTGTGAACTCTTCAGGGACATAACACAGGGTCCATTTCCTCAAAGCTCTCGTCTGTCATATACTTCGGGGAGATAGTGCATCTCTTCAGGTCTCAGGCAAGGTTAATCCTCATGCGAGTGTGTTTCACCAAACCACCTCTGTTACTTAGTGGTCTTTTAAAATGGCATTGACATAATCTTCAACTCCTCTCATCTCAAACTCCATATTCCCAGAATATTCCCTCACCCTCTCCTTTCATCAACATCCCAAACTCAGCTTCCTTTGATCTACATGCAGGTTAGCAGAAACACACACATACTTTTGCGTACTTGTTTAGCCGGCATATGTAGGCATTTAACCTCTGGATGGCTGCCCAGAACAGAGCAGCCTGTGCAGGAAATGTAATGCAGTGAAACTAGTATGTAGCTGATTGTTGTACATTTTTGTACATTGCCCAGGGGTGATTTTGAAAGACCACACACACACGCACTTTGACACACACAGACACGCTCGCAATTCGATTGCACGGGTCTGGGTATTTCAACCTGACAAGTTAGTTTAACCAACATAAGTAAACAGTTCTCTTTCAATTCTGATTGATGCCATAAGGCAAAAATGTACAACAATCAACCACATACCATTTTCACTGCATTACATTTCCTGCACAGGCTGCTCTGCTCTGGGCAGCCATCCAGAGGTTAAATGTCTACATATGCTGGCTAAACATGTGCGCAGAAGTATGTGTGTGTTTCTGCTAACCTGCATGTAGATCAAAGGAAGCTGAATTGTATTACCCAGTTCAGTGCTCTTTTCCCTGCTCATTAAGAGAGCATACTTAGCCCAGTGAGGGCTGTGATTGGCTCTTCGTCAGCGTTTGAGCACTGTAGCTGTATAAAACCCCAACTGTGGGAGGAGGCTTCACTAAGACACAGCGCACTACTGACTTACTGAGAGTACTACCAGTCATAATATTACAACCTTTTCCTCTGCACTCAAAACCACTGCAAATCATTCTCCTTGATTTGGATTTAGCAAAGAGGCAACATGTGTAAGGGATTAACAACACTGCCTGCAACCTGTTTGAAAAGGTAAGATGGCTATTTTAGTTGTTTGAGGTTGTTCGCATGTTGTTTTAGATCACTAGTAACAGACATGTAATACATGTGAAATCCTAACAAATAAATGATGTAATATCTGTACTGTAATGGGAGATTTTCAGACAGTATTGTATGTTGAATACAAGCCTTGTGTGCCAGGCATCTTGGTTCTGCTATAATAATAGGACACATGGCTGTGTCTTAATTAGATGTTTATACATTCTGTAGCCTAACACTAACCACTCTATCTCTTCTCCCTCAGTGCCAAAGACATCAAGCACAAGATTGGCTTTCTGCTCCATAAGCCTGAGTTTCCACCAGACCAGGAACATATCAAAGAGAAGACCAACACTACCAAGAGGTGAGTTTACAGGAGAATACTGAAACATTTTAACCTTGAATGTATTGATTGATTTATCATTTATTTATGAAGGACATCAATATTAAGGATCTATTTTACCAGGGAGGCCTGTTGTATGAGAGCAGCAAACAAACAATTGATTCTAATCATCATACATAATATTGAACAACACACCAGATATCATAGATAAAACAGCATTCAGATTCTATGAAATGTATTTATCACACCATGGGGAATGATACTCTCAAGGCAATAACCAGTGTGCACGTAGGTAACTTTAATGCAGGTTGAATTGCTGTGTTGGAGTCCTCCCCCTAGGGAACATCTGCTGTCCCTAAACTAGTTAGCAAAGACAATCTCCAGCCTGACCTTTCCTTTCATTAGGACTAATCTAATCAATGCCCTTGCGATGAAAACAAATAGATGCAACCCGTTAATTGTCTTCACAATTTCCAGTAATGCAGTGGTGTAAAGTACTTATGTAAAATTACTTTAAAATACTACTTAAGTTGTTTCTTTGGGGTTTCTGTACTTTACTTTACTATTTTTAAAACTTTTACTTTTACTTCACTACATTCCTAAAGAAAATAATGTACATTTTATCTGACACCCAAAAGTACTCGTTACATGATGAATGCTTAGCAGGACAGGAAAATTGTCCAATTCACACGTGGTCATCCCTACTGCCTCTGATCTGGCAGACTCACTAAATACAAATGCATCATTCGTAAATTTTAAAAACAAGAAAATGTTGCTGTCTGCTTTGCTTAATATAAGGAATTTGAAATTATGTATACTTTTACTTTTGATACTTAAGTATATTTTAGCAATTAAATGTACTTTTGATTCTTATATATATAAGTATATTTAGAACCAAATACTTTTAGACTTTTACTCAAGTAGTATTTTACTGGGTGACTTTCACTTTTAATTGAGTAACTTTCTATTAAGGTATCTATACTTTTACTCAAGTAAGAGAATTGGGTACTTTTTCCATAATTGTACTTATGGATCAAAACTGTAAATTGTACTTTTAATACTTAATTGACGTATTTTAGTATGCTTGGTTACTCATTAACTCAAAGAGGTGTATATGTTACGGTTGATGCTCATGGAAAATACAGTAGCAAATGTCCTGTTGTAAAGAGCATTATGTAAGATGGTAGATATGACATCTGCAGGTATCATTAAAATACAGGCTGTTAGCAATATGCAGGTCAAGAACTGTGGGATATCAACACACAACGGATGTACTGAAATCCGACTTGGGTTCAAATACATCTGTATTTGATTATGTGTTTTTAAATAATAATTTGCTGTGTATTTGATTATTTTCAATAATGTGGCCTGAATCAACTACTTCTATTGGAAGCATTTGAAAGTATTTTCCATTAATTTCCTCGAAATAGCCTACTTTCAAATACTTATTTCAAATACTATTTTCAAATACCTGGGTCAAATGCATGGGAGTGTATTTGAGTCATTGTATTTGAGTATTTATTTTAAAATACATGACAATACTTTCCAAGTGTATTTCCAAATACATTCCAGTATTTCTTTTATATAAATTTTTTATTTCACCTTTATTTAACCAGGTAAGCCAGTTGAGAACAAGTTCTTATTTACAACTGCGACCTGGCCAAGGTAAAAAAAGCAGTGCAATAAAAACAACAACACAGAGTTACATATGGGGTAAACAAAACATAAAGTCAAAAATACAACAGAAAATATATATACAGTGTGTGCGAATGTAGTAAGTTATGGAGGTAAGGCAATAAATAGGCCATAGTGCAAAATAGTTACAATTTCGTATTAACAATGGAATGATAGATGTGCAAAAGATGATGTGCAAATAGAGATACTGGGGTACAAATTAGCAAAATAAATAACAATATGGGGATGAGGTAGTTGGATGGGCTAATTACAGATGGGCTGTGTACAGGTGCAGTGATCGGTAAGCTGCTCTGACAACTGACACCTAAAGTTAGTGAGGGAGATAAGAGTCTCCAGCTTCAGAGATTTTTGCAGTTCGTTCCAGTCATTGGCAGCAGAGAACTGGAAGGAATGGCGGCCAAAGGAGGTTTTGGCTTTGGGGATGACCAGTGAGATATACCTGCTGGAGCGCAGACTACGGGTGGGTGTTGCTATGGTGACCAGTGAGCTAAGATAAGACGGGGATTTGCCTAGCAAATTATAGATGACCTGGAGCCAGTGGGTTTGGCGACGAATATGTAGTGAGGGCCAGCCAACAAGAGCGTACACGTCACAATGGTGGGTAGTATATGGGGCTTTGGTGACAAAACGGATGGCACTGTGATAGACTACATCCAATTTGCTGAGTAGAGTGTTGGAAGCTATTTTGTAAATGACATAGCCGAAGTCAAGGATCGGTAGGATAGTCAGTTTTACGAGGGCATGTTTGGCAGCATGAGTGAAGGAGGCTTTGTTGCGAAATAGGAAGCCGATTCTAGATCTAACTTTTGATTGGAGATGCTTAATGTGAGTCTGGAAGGAGAGTTTACAGTCTAACCAGACACCTAGGTATTTGTAGTTGTCCACATACTCTAGGTCAGACCCGCCGAGAGTAGTGATTCTAGTCGGGTGGGCGGGTGCAAGCAGCGTTCGGTTGAAGAGCATGCATTTAGTTTTACTAGTGTTTAAGAGCAGTTGGAGGCTACGGAAGGAGTGTTGTATGGCATTGAAGCTTGTTTGGAGGTTTGTTAACACAGTGTCCAATGAAGGGCCAGATGTATACGAAATGGTGTCGTCCACATAGAGGTGGATCCGAGCGTCACCAGCAGCAAGAGCAATATCATTGATATACACAGAGAATAGAGTCGGCCCAAGAATTGAACCCTGTGGCACCCCCATAGAGACTGCCAGAGGTCCAGACAACAGGCCCTCCGATTTGACACGTTGAACTCTATCTGAGAAGTAGTTGGTGAACCAGGCGAGGCAGTCATTTGAGAAACCAAGGCTATTTAGTCTGCCAATAAGAATGCGGTGGTTGACAGTCTCGAAAGCCTTGGCCAGGTCGATGAAGACGGCTGCGCAGTACTGTCTTTTATCGATCGCGGTTATAATATTGTTTAGGACCTTGAGCGTGGCTGAGGTGCACCCAACTACTTGTCTTTAAAGATAGATAATATCTGAATACTTACTTCGAAATGTATGTGAAAGTAATTGAAGAGTTTCATTCCATTTTCAGAAATGTTGGCAAATTAGCTTTTATTCTTTAAAAAACGTATAAAAGAGATTGATGTGTTTTTTCACCATCTAATTATGGGATTGGTTGTTCAATGACAGACGTATTTGTTTGAAATCTATCACTTGATAGTTTCATTTCAGAGAGACAAATAATAATGTTTTGTTGCAAAATGCTATATATCCGCTTCACTCTCAGGAGGAATAAGTAGTACTGCTAGGTTTTACACAGTCAAATGTAATAAATAAATATCAATATTATAAATTTTTATTTTTATGAATCAATATAGTAAAATGAAATCTATATGAAAAATATTTACATTTGACATTTTAGTATTTTAGCAGATGCTCTTTTTCAGAGTGACTTACTTACAGTTAGTGCATCCATCTTAAGATATCTAGGTGAGACAGCCACATATCACAGTCAAATACAGAATATTAACATTCCATTCCAGCTATACAATAGATATATAGTGTTTTACAACAAAACCCAGTTTAATAAACATCTAAAATCTATTGAATAAAAATATGAGAACAGTAATATTTTACAAACACATGAAGGTACCCATGAGCAATCATTTCTGACGAAAAAACACAAATGTGAAATTGGTGGATATAGTGTTTTGGAATAAAACTCTTCATTTGAGATATTTCAAATAGTATTTGAACCCAGGTCTGATTGAAATATTGGTTATTGTTAATCCCAGTATACAGGTGTATTAATGATGCTCTTTCTCTGGTTTTAGAGTTTCACCTGCTGATGTAGAGAAATGGAAACAGTCCTTCAACAACCTGATGAATAGTGAAGGTGAGTTTGTCACAAATCGAAGGAGGCATTGTATGGATACATTTATGTAATTTAGCAGACACTCTTATCCAGAGCAACATACAGGAGGATTTAGGGTTAAGTGCTCAAGGGCACATCGACAGATTTTTCACCTAGTCGGCTTGGGGATTCGAACCAGCGACCTTTTGGTTACTGGCCCAATGCTCTTAACCACTAGGCTACCTACCGCCCTACTACTGTAGAGTTGGGGAGTCTATCTTGCTCAAATGCGCTCAAATGTGAAAACATCTTCGATAATGGGATGGTGGTTTACTGAATTAAAAAGTTGTACAAAAAAATATTTGAATGAAGCTCTCTGCTGCCCCTTGTGTAGAACTCCTAATCCTCTGTCAAAACTCTGCCACTACCTATTACCAACCCACAACACTAATGTTACACCACAATACAGGACTACATGTCTTCAAACACTCTAACTTGAGTGACAATCATATCTCCCTCTCCCTTGTCTCTCTGACCCCTGTCTCTCTGTTTAAGAGACTATCATGATGCCTGTGTGGGCTGTAGTGTACTTGGCTGTGGGTTGTTGGGGACTTTACATGGCTCTTCGGCTGTGTTCTCATGCTCTGGTCATGTGCTACGTGTCTGTAGGCAATGCTTGGTGGCCCCTGAGGGCCTGCTGCTCTGCACCCTCTCTCTCTCTCTGTGTGTGTGTGTGTGTGTGTGTGTGTGTGTTTGTGTGTGAGCTTACTGATGGTCCCTGTGGTGTCAGGCTTTCTGTGGGGACACAGAGCAGGAGCAACGGCCTCCTGAGAACCATCCTAGCCTTGACCTCAAACATTCCACAGTTTCCTCCATGACTCCCTTCAGAGGGGTGCTCTCTGTTTCTCTCTTTAGGAGCATTTCATTAGGAGCATAATAGTGTGTAGCTTCATATCAATCACTCAACCCAGCACCCAGATTGACCTGACTAATCTATCCTCATTCTCTCTCTCTTTGTCTGTCTATCAGCTGGCCGTACAGTGTTCACTACCTTCCTGAAGGCAGAGTTCAGCCAGGAGAACATGGAGTTCTGGAAAGCTTGTGAGGAATACAAAACGTCAGCTCCAAAAAAGATGGCAGCTAAAGCCAAACAGATCTATGACCAGTACATCGAGGCAGACTCTCTTAACGAGGTAAAATGGAAATAAAAATAGGCTTAAACCTTCCCTTGGTAATCTCTGCTATACCGACATGGTTTTATTCAAAGGCAGTATTCTGTGTTACACAGACCTGTTGGAGTCATAATATACTTATGAGTAATGACCCGGCTCTTTCAATACATCGGTTTTCTCCATTAAAAGCTTTTAATAATCCTGCATGAGTGCCTTTGACATGGATTCTGATAACACTTAATACATCCTGTTGATGTATCCTCTTTTTCCTCTTTAACGATTCCCACTTTCTAAAAGCACCTGTGGTTGTTCCTTTGAGATTGCCGTTTTTGATTTTTATAGCGCTTCTTATGGCACCTTTTGCTGATACAGTATCCATGTTGTATTGCATTACTTATATATCTCCATTTCCCTCTCCCTTTCAGGTGAACTTGGACTCAGCGACGCGAGAGGAGACCAGACAGAACCTGTCTAATGCCGGCCCATTCTGTTTCGACGAAGCACAGCAGAAGATCTTCACTTTGATGGAGAAAGACTCATACAGAAGGTTCCTCTATTCCAAACTGATCCAGGATCTGTCCCCATTGCCCACAACCACCCCACTCAGTGCTATGGAGAAGAGGGGTGGGAAGAGAGGCTGTTCTGAGAACAGTGGTGCATAGATGGAGCGAGAGAAACATTGCCGATTAAAGCACTCTGTCATAATCTGTGAGGGAAAGAGTAGGTGGTCTTGAAGAGAAAACATATTGTTATGAGTGGGTGAGTTTGAATTTTTTCTGTCCGTTGTTCAAGAGAACAATTTCAACACACATCACAAATAGCTTATTTTTGAGACGAGGGTATGCTTGGAGAGGGAGAGAAGAAAACTATCAGAGTTGTGATTTTTCAGGAAGAAATATCCTCCTCTTTCCCCTGATTTTCATTTTGTGAGGGTCTACTTTCATTCCACTGAATATCTTCCAGAGCTCTAACAAGAGTCAAATGGTTCAAACAGGCATTTAGGTATTTCATTCTGGTCAGCTCCCTGTATCCCCTCTGTCTGGCTTTCATCAAGGGCTCAAAGCTAAGTCATGCATCTACGCCAAAAATGCCTTCCGGCTTGAAAATGCTCTTCCTCAAACTGAGTGTTAAATTAGATGATCATTTCTGAATGAAGATAACTATGTCTGGATCAGCGTTAAAAGATCCTTTCACCTGACTGATGTTTTTGTTTGACTCTGTTTTTCTGTTGTTAATTTACCTTAGGCTAGTTTGTGCACTGCTGAGGTGTAGCTCACTTGCCCTCTGTTAACGTGCTGACGAAGTCATGACTAGGTGATGTTTTGATTCACAACACAGGGAAAAACAATGAGGAACTACCTCTCTATCCATCCCTATCCCACTTTCTGGGTGACCTGAACATTGACTGGTTAGCAACTAGCTGTCCTCTCAAAAGGAAGCTTGTGACTGTGCCTGTAATATGACCCAGGTTGTCACTAAACCAACTAGAGTGCATACCAATAGTGTTGGATCTGTGACATCCACTTGTATTGATCATATCTTCACTAATGCTGCAGAGCTTTGCTCTAAAGCAATATCAGTTTCCATTGGCTGTAGTCACCATAACATTGTGGCAATAACAAGGAAAGCCAAAGAGCCAAAGTGCCAAAGGTTGGGCTTAAAGTAATTTATGAGATCATACCAAAAAAATTATCAGGATTATTTTGTTGAAGATCTTGTGTCTTATGTGTATGAGGAAGTGAATCCAGATATATAACTGGAAGTATTTGTAAAATTATTCCTGTCAATTGTTGACAAGCATGCATGCACTGGGTAAGAAACGAACTGTGAGAACTGTTAGAGCCTGATCGATTGATGATGAATTGAAAAATTGTATGGTTCAAATAAATAATGCAAAAGAGGTGGCAAACAAGTCAGGCTGCTCAGCTGATTGGTTGACATACTGTAAACTTAACAAAAAGACAAATAAATTATATTACCAAAAAAAGATAAATGACATAAAACACAATGGAAAAATACTTTGGAGTACCTTAAATGATGTCGTGGGCAGAAAACCCAATTCATCTCCATCGTTCATTGAAGTTAATGGGTCATTTATAACAACACCTTTCGATATTGCCAATCATGTCAATGACTCTTTCACTAGTAAAGTGGAAAAACTCAGAAGTGTAATGACAACAATTAACAGTGAATCATCATATTTTTGTATAAAAGATCTAATAATGAAAGAGAAGGATTGCTGTTTTGAATGGACAATTTACTGTGGGAGAGGTGGAAAAACTATGGTTATCAATCAGTAATCATAAAACCAACAGGTATAGACAACCTTGATGGGAAACTATTGAGAATGGTAGCAGACTGTATTGCCACTCCTATTTGCTACAGTGCCTTCAGAAAGTATTCACACCCCTTGACATTTACCACATTTTGTTGTGTTACAGCCTGAATGTAATATTGATAACATTTAGATTTTTTGTCACTGACCTACACACAATACCCCATTATGTCAAAGTGGAATTATGTTTTTCAACAAAAAAAATCTAATTAATTAAAAATGAAAAGCAGAAATGTCTTGAGTGAATAAGTATTCAACCCCTTTGTTATGGGAAGCCTAAATAAGTTCAGGAGTAAAAATGTGCTTTACAAGTCAAATAATAAGTTGCATGGACTCACTCTGTGTGCAATAATAGTGTTTAACTTGATGTTTTAATGACAACCTCATCTCTGTACCCCACACATACAATTATCTGTAAGGTCCCTCAGTCGAGCAGTGAATTTTAAACACAGATTCAACAACAAAGACCAGGGAGTTTGTCCAATGCCTCGCAAAGAAGGGCTCATATTGGTAGATCGGTAAAAAAAAAAAGCAGACATTAAATATCCCTTTGAGCATGGTGAAGTTATGAATTACACTTTGAATGGTGTATCAATACACCCAGTCACTACAAAGATAAAGGCGTCCTTCCTAACTCAGTTGCCAGAGAGGAAGGAAACCGCTCAGGGATTTCACCATGAGGAACATTTTGAAAAGAATAAGGGGCAAATATTGTAAAATCCAGGTGTGCAAAGCTCTTAGAGACCCAGAAAGACTCACAGCTGTAAATGCTGCCAAATGTGATTCTAACATGTATTGACTCAGGGGCGTGAACACTTACAGTTGAAATCGGAAGTTTACATACACCTTAGCCAAATACATTTAAACTCTGTTTTTCACAATTCCTGACATTTAATCCTAGAAAAAATTCCCTGTCTTAGGTCAGTTAGGATCACCACTATATTTTAAGAATGTGAAATGTCAGAATGATAGTAGAGATATTGATTTATTTCAGCTTTTATTTCTTTCATCACATTCCCAGTGGGTCAGAAGTTTACATACACTCAATTAGTATTTGATAGCATTGCCTTTAAATTGTTTAACTTGGCCTTCCACAAGCTTCCCACAATAAGTTGGGTGAATTTTGGCCCATTCCTCCTGACAGAGCTGGTGTAACTGAGTCAGGTTTGTAGGCCTCCTTGCTCGCACACGCTTTTTCAGTTCTGCCCTCAAATTTTCTATAGTATTGAGGTCAGGGCTTTGTGATGGCCCCTCCAATACCTTGACCTTGTTGTCCTTAAGCCATTTTGCCACAACTTTGGAAGTATGCTTGGGGTCATTGTCCATTTGGAAGACCCATTTGTGACCAAGCTTTAACTTCCTGACTGATGTCTTGAGATGTTGCTTTAATATATCCACATAATTTCCCTTCCTCATGATGCCATCTATTTTGTGACGTGCACCAGTCCCTCCTGCAGCAAAGCACCTCCACAGCATGATGCTGCCACCCCTGTGCTTTACGGTTGAGATGGTGTTCTTCGGCTTGCAAGAACCCCCTTTTTCCTCCAAACATAACAATGGTCATTATGGCCAAACAGTTCTATTTTTGTTTCATCAGACCAGAGGACATTTCTCAAAAAAGTACGATCTTTGTCCCCATGTGCAGTTGCAAACCGTAGTCTTGCTTTTTTATGGCGGTTCTGGAGCAGTGGCTTCTTCCTTGCTGAGCGGCCTTTCAGTTTATGTCGATATAGGACTCGTTTTACTGTGGATATAGATACTTTTGTACCTGTTTCTTCACAAGGTCCTTTGCTGTTGTTCTGGGATTGATTTGCACTTTTTGCACCAAAGTACGTTAATCTCTAGGAGACAGAACGCGTCTCCTTCCTGAGCGGTATGACGGCTGCGTGGTCCCATGGTGTTTATACTTGCGTACTATTGTTTGTACAGATGAACGTAGTACCTTCAGGCGTTTGAAAATTGCTCCCAAGGATGAACCAGACTGGTGGAGGTCTACGATTTTCTTTCTGAGGTCTTGGCTAATTTCTTTAGATTTTCCCATGATGTCAAGCAAAGAGGCACTGAGTTTGAAGGTAGGCCTTGAAATACATCCACAGGTACACCTCCAATTGACTCAAATTATGTCAATTAGCCTATCAGAAGCTTCTAAAGCCATGACATCATTTTCTGGAAATTTCCAAGCTGTTTAAAGGCACTCTCAACTTAGTGTATGTAAACTTCTGACCCACTGGAATTATGATCCAGTGAATTGTAAGTGAAATAATCTGTCTGTAAACAATTGTTGGAAAAATGACTTGTGTCATGCACAAAGTAGATGTCCTAACTGACTTGCCAAAACTATAGTTTGTTAACAAGAAATTTGTGGAGTGGTTGAAATACGAGTTTTAATGACTCCAACCTAAGTGAATGTAAACTTCCGACTTCAACTGTATGTAAATGTAAAATGTATGTAAAATAATGTAATTTTTAATGTAATTTTTAATTTTTAATTTTTAATTTAATTTAAATGAGATATTTCTGTATTTCATTTTCAAGACAAAAAAAGTTTTAAAAAATAACATTTTGTCATTATGGGGTATTGTTTTTTAGAACGGTGAGAAATATATATATTTAATCCATTTTGAATTCAGGCTGTAATATAGCCAAATGAGGAGTCAAGGAGTATGAATACTTTCTGAAGGCACTGTATATATTTAACCAAAGCCTAAAGGAGTGTGTGTTTCCACAGGCGTGGGAGGAAGATAAAGTAATTCCACTGCCTAATAATAGTAAAGCACACTTTGCTGGCTCTAACAGCCACCCAATCATTTTGTTGCCTGTTTTTAGTAAACGGATGAAGACGATTTTGTTCAGAAGGGGACTTAACTTGTACTGCACTGACTCAGATGACTGATGATTGGTTAAAATAAATGGGTAATAAGATGATAGTTGGAGCTGTATTGTTAGATTTCAGTGCAGCCTTTGATGTTATTGATCATAAATTGTTATTGAAAAACTGACTTGCTATGGCTTTACATCACCTGCCATCACATGGTTGGAGAGTTATTTATCCAATAGATCCCAGAGAATTTTCTTCAATGGAAGCTTCTCTAACATCAGATATTTACAGTGTGGTGTCCATCAGGGCAGTTGCCTTGGGCTGTTATTTTATTTTTACAAATTAGTTGACACTGGTCTTACACAAAGCTAAATGACTGTGTATGCAGATGATTCCACACTTTACATTCTCTAAGACTTTTTTTTACACAAAAATCAACTGTACTAGTTGTTCAGGTTCTGGTCTTGTCCTATCTTGATTACTATCCTGTAATATTGTTAAGTGTAGCAAAGAAAGACCTAGCAAAGCTGCAGCTGGCTCAAAACAGCGCAGCACACCTTGCCCTTAACTGCACATACAGAACTAACATCAACAACATGCATGCCAGTCTTTCCTGGTTGAGGGTTAACAAGAGATTACCTGCTTCTCTTCTAGTTTTCATGAGAAATATTACTGTGATGAAAATTCCAGATTGTCTGCATAATCAAATAAGACTCAGCTCAGACACCCATACATACCACACAAGACATGCCACCAGGGGTTTCTTCACAGTCCCCAAGTCCACATGAGTTCATGGCAATGCTCAGTTTTATACAGAGCCATGATCACATGGAACTCCCTTCCATCTCCAATTACTCAAGCAAACAACAAAATTACCTTTAAAAAACGGATTAAAAAACAAGTCATGGAATGGCGGGACTGTGAGGGGACACACACAAAGACACACACACACACACACACACACACACACACACACACACAGACACTCTAACACACACATTCTTTTTAAGTTGTATTGTTTGTATAATTTTTTTTGTTGCATTGTTTGTATATCGTTGTCTTTTTTATTTGTGTGATTTTTCTTGTGTTTCAGTGTATCTGTGTTTTGTTACTTGTCATGTTTTGTGTTTTTTGTGGACCCCAGGATGAGTAGCTGCTGCTTCTGCAAAAGCTAATGGGGATCCAAATAAACAAATAAACAAATAAATAATGTTAACCCACAGACAGCCAGGCCTCTGTATGGACATCATCTGAACAATTTGAATGTTGTCCCTCAGCTTCGTTTCACTGCATGAAGGTAGCAACTTACCCACATGTACATTACAGTACCGGGATAGAATGATATAATCACAGCACAACTGGCAGTGCTGAGCATCTTCTTCCGTAGCTTTTAATACATGAGAATGGGCCTTAACATCAATGTATTGGTCTTATTTATGTCACTCTTCTTATTCAACTATTAACATTTAGCTTAAATATCCATGGCTATAAGCTTTGTGTTCATTCTATGAAAACTGTTCAGATTATAGCTTTGTTTGGTATTGTATTTTGATAACATCTCCCTGTATTGCTTATTGTGAATTATTTATGTTATATAGTTATTGACGATGGACAAGTAGGGCAGATTAATGTGTCTTATTAGGCAATCATATATCATTGATATTGATACCATTGGTAAAGCTATTGATATAATTACAGTATATGGTTCTGTAAGTTTTGTTTACACATTACTCCTACTCCCCACCAAGGATGATAAATGGCTAGATACTTATTGTAATAATCATTTTAATATTTATTTTCTGTTTCTATTCTTGACACATTTATTTATAATGTATTTGTAAATTAAAACATGTGTCACCAAGTTGGTTTTTCTGTTTTGTCACTTACTTTCAAACTTCCGTAAATGAACGAAAGGCTGATATTGTAAAACTTACCAGATTCGAAAACATATAATGCCTTCAGAAAGTATTCATACCCCTTGACTTACTGTATTCCACATTTTGTTGTGTTACAGCCTGAAGTCAAAATTGATTAAATAATTTTTTTTCTCACCCATCTATACTATAATGACAAAGTGAAAACATGTTTTTCGGTTTGTTTTCAAATGTATTGAAAATGAAATACAGAAATATATAATTGACAGAAGTAGTCACACCCCTGAGTCAATACATGTTAGAATCACCTTTGGCAGCGATTAAAGCTGTGAGTCTTTCTGGGTAAGTCTCTAATAGCTTTGCACACCTGGATTGTACAATATTTGAAGATTTCTATTTTTAAATTCTTCAAGCTCTGTCAAGTCGGTTGTTGATCGTTACTAGACAGCCATTTTCAAGTCTTGCCATAGATTTTCAAGACGATTTAAGTTAAAACTGTAAGTAGGCCCCTCAGGAACATTCAATGTCATCTTGGTAATTAAGTCCAGTGTATATTTGGACTGTTTTAGGTAATTGTCCTGCTGAAAGGTGAATTCATCTCCCAGTGTGACACGCCCTGACCTTGAGAGCCCAGTTTTCTCTAGTTGGTTTGGTCAGGATGTGAATTCTATGTTATGTATTTCTATGTTGGCCGGGTGTGGTTCCCAATCAGAGGCAGCTGTCGATCGTTGTCTCTGATTGGGGATCATACTTAGGTAGCCATATTGCCTACCTTTAGTTGTGGGATCTTGTTTCTGTTTCTGACTCTGTTTCAGTTTAGGCTTGTTGGATGTTAGCCTTTAGAACTTCACGTTCAGTTGCTTTTGTTATTTTGTCAAGTGTTTATTTAATAAATTAAACATGTACGCATACCACGCTGCACCTTGGTCCAATCCTTCTATCAATGAATGTGACACAGTGTCTGTTGGAAAGCAGACTGAACCAGGCCTTACTCTAGGATTTTGCCTGTGCTTAGCTCTATTTTGTTTATTTTTATCCTAAAAATATCCATAGTCCTTGCCGATGACAAGCATACCCATAACATGATGAAGCAACCACCATGCTTGTAAATATGAAGAGTGGTACTCACAGTGATATGTTGTGTTGGATTTACCCCAAACATAACACTTTGTATTCAGGATATAAAGTTCATTTCTTTGACACATTTTTTTTTGCAGTTTTACTTTAGTACCTTGTTGCAAACAGTGTGCATGTTTTTTTATTCTGTACAGACCTCCTTCTTTTTACTCTGTAATTTAGGTTAGTATTGTGGAGTAACTGCAATGTTGTTGGTCCATCCTCAATTTTCTCCTATCACAGCCATTAAACTCTGTAACTGTTTTAAGATCACCATTGGCCTCATGGTGAAATCCCTGAGCGGTTTCCTTCCTTTCCAGCAACTGAGTTAGGAAGGATGCCTGTATCTTTATAGTGACTTGTCACGCCCTGACCTGGAGAGACTGTTATTCTCTAGGTAGTTTGGTCAGGGTGTGAAATTCTATGTATTGTATATCTATGTTTGGCCGGGTGTGGTTCCCAATCAGAGGCAGCTGTCGGTCGTTGTCTCTGATTGGGGATCATACTTAGGCAGCCAGTTTTCCTGCCTAGGTTGTGGGATCTTGTTTCTGTTTGGCTAGTTTCGGCATAGCCCATAGAACTTCACGTTTCGTTTTTTGTTATTTTGTCAAGTGTTTATTCGTAAATAAAACATATTCGCATACCACACTGCACCTTGGTCCGACTACTTAATCAACGACCGTGACAGAAGATCCCACCAAACAAGGACCAAGCAGCGTGCCCAGGAGGAGCAGAGATCATGGACTTGGAAGGAGATAAGAGAGGATCTGGCCAAGCATATGGATGCCCTGAAAGGGATGATGGTGGAGAAGGAGAGTGTAGCCGATAAAGGACCCTGGGCAAAGGAAGAAGCCCAGGTAGGAGAGGATCAACGGTGAAGCCGAAGGTCCCGGACACGAGGAGAGCCCGAGAGGCAGCCCCAAGAAAATATTGGGGAGGGCACACGGGGTGGTTGGCGGAGCCAGGGTTCAAAGCAGAGCCAACTCCCCGCATTCGTTCTAAGGAGTGTGTGACCGTGCAGGCACCAGGCTATGCGCCGGCTTTACGCACTGTGCCGTCAGTGCGCCTTCCCAGTCTGGCACGGCCCGTGCCTGCTCCTCGCACCAAGCCAGCAGTGCATGTCACCAGCCCGGTGCGCTCCGTGCCTGCTCCTCGCACCAGTCCAGCTCCGGTCAGCGGCTCCACTCCGGAGCCAGAGCAGTCTGCTCCACCGGTGCCTAGTCCAGCTCCGGTCAGTGGCTCCACTCCAGAGCCAGAGCAGTCCGCTCCACTGGGGTCCAGTTCAGCTCCGGTCAGCGGTTCCACTCCAGGCCCAGACGTCAGCCCCTCTCCAGGTTCGGGGGCTCCCACACCAGGGTCCAGACAGGGCTTGGTGCATCGTGGGAGGAAGGAGAGGGGAAGCATCACGCCGAGGTCTAGACCAGACCAGGGGTGCAACGGGGAGACAGAGAGGGAGAGGTCGTCACGCCCGGAGCCGGAGCCGCCTCCGAGGCTGAATGCCCACCCGGACCCTACCCTAATGAGTCAGGTTGGTGCGGCCGGAGTACGCACCTTTGGGGGGGTACTGTCACGGTCTGACCTGGAGAGACTGTTATTCTCTAGGTAGTTTGGTCAGGGTGTGAAATTCTATTTATTGTATATCTATGTTTGGCCGGGTGTGGTTCCCAATCAGAGGCAGCTGTTGCTCGTTGTCTCTGATTGGGGATCATACTTAGGCAGCCAGTTTTCCTGCCTGGGTTGTGGGATCTTGTTTCTGTTTGGCTAGTTTCGGTATAGCCCATAGAACTTCACGTTTCGTTGTTTGTTATTTTGTCAAGTGTTTATTCGTAAATAAAACATGTTCGCATACCACACTGCACCTTGGTCCGACTACTTAATCAACGGCCGTGACATGACTGGATGTATCCAAAGTGTAATAACTTCACCATGCTCAAAGGGATATTCAATGTCTGCTTTTTTTTTTACCCATCTACCAATAGGTGCCCTTTGCGAGGTATTGTAAACGCCCTCCTGGTCTTTGTGGTTGAATCAGTGTTTGAAATTCACTGCTCGACTGAGGGACTTTACAGATTATTGTATGTGTGGGTCACAGAGATGAGGTAGTCATTAAAAAATCATGTTAAAAAACTATTATTGCACACAGATTGAGTCCATGAAACTTAATATGTGATTTAACCTATTATGTGATTTGTTAAGCACATTTTTACTCCTGAACTTATTTAGGCTTCCCATAACAAAGGGGTTGAATACTTATTCACTCAAGACATTTCAGCTTTTAATTTTTAATTAATTAGTAAACATTTCTAAAAACAAAATTTCACTTTGCCATTATGGGGTATTGTGTGTAGGCCAGTGATGCAAAATCTCGATTTAATCAATTTTAAATTCACGCTGTAACACAACAAAATGTGGAAAATGTATGATAAAATATGATAATTTCAGCACACTAGTTGTACTTATTCTATTTTAGGAAATATGCAGTTTCCTACAACCATTTATTCAAATAGTTGTCGTTGTTCCATTGCCCTGAATAAACTGAACACATCACCAACCCTTAAATACTCTGATTTAATTAGTTTATCTATTGATAAACAGCAAAGCTAGATGGCAGAGAGTAACCCAAACACTTGAAACTATGGATTGATCTCAGTATAAATAGTACCTTTACCTCCCACTGTAGAGGTCACAGTGCTAGTGACAGAAGAGATGTTTCAGTACACGATATTCCTACTAGTACCACAGACTGCATCTTTAATGTGGAAAAGACAGTATTTGCATACGTACAGCTTGGCATACAGTGCCTTGCAAAAGTATTCATCCCCCTTGGTGTTTTTCCTATTTTGTTGCATTACAACCTGTAATTTAAATGTATTTTTATTTGGATTTCATGTAATGGACATACACAACATTTTCCAAATTGGTGAAGTGAAATGAAAAAAATTACTAGTTTCCAAAAATTATACAATATAAATAACGGAAAAGTGGTGAGTGCATATGTATTCACCCCCTTTTCTATGATGCCCCTAAATAAGCTCTGGTACAACCAATTACCTTCAGAAGTCACATAATTTGTTAAATAAAGTCCATCTGTGTGCAATCTAAGTGTCACATGATCTGTCACATGATCTCAGTATATATACACCTGTTCTGAAAGGCCCCAGAGTCTGCAACACCACTAAGCAAGGGGCACCACCAAGCAAGCGGCACCATGAAGACCAAGGAGCTCTCCAAACAGGTCAGGGACAAAGTTGTGGAGAAGTACAGATCAGGGTTGGGTTATAAAAATATCAGAAACTTTGAACATCCCATGGAGCACCATTAAATCCATTATTAAAAAATTGAAAGAATATGACACCACAACAAACCTACCAAGAGAGGGCCGCCCACCAAAACTCACGGACCAGGCAAGGAGGGCATTAATCAGAGAGGCAACAAAGAGACCAAAGATAACCCTGAAGGAGCTGCAAAGCTCCACAGCGGGGATTGGAGTATCTGTCCATAGGACCACTTTAAGCCGTACACTCCACAGAGCTGGCCTTTATGGAAGAGTGGCCAGAAAAAAAGCCATTGCTTAAAGAAAGAAATAAGCAAACACGTTTGGTGTTCGCCAAAGGCATGTGGGAGACTCCCCAAACATATGGAAGAAGGTACTCTGGTCAGATGAGACTCAAATTTAACTTTTTGGCCATCAACAAAAACGCTATATATGGCGCAAACCCAACACCTCTCATCACCCCGAGAACACCATCCCCATGGTGGTGGCAGCATCATGCTGTGGGGATGTTTTTCATTGGCAGGGACTGGGAAACTGGTCAGAATTGAAGGAATGATGGATGGCGCTAAATACAGGGAAATTCTTGAGGGAAACCTGTTTCAGTCTTCCAGAGATTTGAGACTGGGACGGAGGTTCACCTTCCAGCAGGACAATGACCCTAAGCATACTGCTAAAGCAACACTCAAGTTGTTTAAGGGGAAACATTTAAATGTCTTGGAATGGCCTAGTCAAAGCCCAGACCTCAATCCAATTGAGAATCTGTGGTATGACTTAAAGATTGCTGTACACCAGCGGACCCCATCCAACTTGAAGGAGCTGGAGTAGTTTTGCCTGAGTGGACAAATATGTTTAAGGTTACCTTTGCAAAGCTCTCGTGGGTGCCCATAACAGTCATGTTAATTTTTTTGGTCATGAAAGCTTGTTCGTTCAGAGCCACAGTAAATATATGTTTAATCACCAGGGTACTTCTGCTGTTCAAATCTACTTCATCTAGGATTGCGGACTTGGAGCCAGCTCATTATGGGAGAAATCATGAAAATGATTTAACACTATTAATATTTCCGTTATTAATTTCAATCAGGTATACCTCCTGTAAAATCCCATGGGCCCAGATTCATAAAACGTCTCAGGGAAGGTGAACTCATCTAGGATCCATATAATCTAACTCATTATTATCTAAAAGATCAAACTGATCCTAGATCAGAACTCCTACTCTGCAACGCTTTATGAATGTGGGTGCTGGTTATCCAGGCCAAACGGAGAGGGTTGGCAACCCAAACCTCTTCTCACTGCTTTTTGAAGGCATTGCATTGTGATGAGGTACTTGACAATCCTGTTTATCCTTATAGCACCCAATGAGAATAATTACCAACTTTTAACACGCCGTAAAATGGCCTGTTTCCGAATGTGTACATGTAAATCAGAATATCTTTAATGATAAGAAGTAGAAGCTCAGTATTGAGAAGTTTGAAGTAAAACAGAGCTTGACCAGTCTTGATTTGTCGGCTCTGGAAGGTCATGGATCTTTACACATGCTATTAGCCCCTAACACCTTGTCTATTGTCCTCATATCACGCCCCAGTTCAGCTCAGCAGGCAAACTACTCCAAACATTTATTTAGTAGGCCTATAACCTAGTTCATAGTTCCAAATAAAAAAACGGATAATAAAACATGTAAAAAGTATGATACATTTGATAAAATATGCAGAAACAATTATGAATAATCAAACGTTTTTTACCACTACAGTTTAAGACATAAACAGTAGCTTTCCTCTCAATTTCCCAAAGCTCGGCCCCTTGATTTCACATAGTTTCACCTCCAAGTAGCCTAATGCTTAAAAAGCAGCCCTGCTTGAAACTGGTACTACCACAGTTACAGTCTCTGTAGTCCTGGCAAACTGCACTTTATCCCGGCAATATGCAGAATTCTCTGAACTAGAATAAACTGTGCCTCTGATACAGATTCCAATGCCTTTGCCCAAACCTCAACAGGGGGCTTGAAATTATGTTGATTCCTAGAGCTGGCCACCCAGCCAAACTGAGCAATCTGGGGAGAAGGGCCTTGATCAGGGAGGTGACCAAGGACCTGATGGTCACTCTGACAGAGCTCCAGAGTTCCTTTGTGGAGATGGCAGAACCTTCCAGAAGGACAACCATCTCTGCAGCACTCCACCAATCAGGCTTTTATGGTAGAGTGGCCAGACGGAAGCCACTCCTCAGTAAAAGGCACATGACAAGCCGCTTGGAGTTTGCCAAAAGGCACCTAAAGGACTCTCAGACCATGAGAAACAAGATTCTCTGGTCTGATGAAACCAAGATTGAACTCTTTGGCCTGAATTTAAAGCGTCACGTCTGGAGGAAACCTGGCACCATCCCTACGGTGAAGCATGGTGGTGGCAGCATCATGCTGTGGGGATGTGTTTCAGCAGCAGGGACTGGGAGACCAGGATTGAGTCAAATATTAACGGAGCAAAGTACAGAGAGATCCTTGGTGAAAACCTGCTCCAGAGCACTCAGGACCTCAGACTGGGGCAAAGGTTCACCTTCCAACAGGACTACGACCCTAAGCACACAGCCAAGACAACACAGGAGTGGCTTCGGGACAAGTCTCTGAATGTCCTTGAGTGGCCCAGCCAGAGCTCAGACTTGAACCCGATTGAACATCTCTGGAGAGACCTGAAAATATCTGTGCAGCGACACTCCCCATCCAACCTGACAGAGCTTGAGAGGATCTGCAGAGATGAATGGGAGAAAATCCCCAAATATAGGTGTGCCAAGCTTGAAGCGTCATACCCAAGAAGACTTGAGAGCACAGTTAGAAAGATATGGCATATAGAAGCAAACCGGATGGACATCATGAAAATGATCAGAGAGGTTGATGGTAGAGGAAGTTCAGGAGTAAAATCAAACAAAATAGAATTATTGTTAAATTGACTGTGTCCATAAAATGTATATAGTATAGTAGTATAAGCTGGAAGTAGAGGCCTAAGCGTTGTTGTTCACTAGTTTACTCCAATTAGGGAAGGGGTGGTGGGGTTGGAAAGTAATAAAGGGAAATATATATTTTTAAAGGATATGTATATATATATATATATATATATATATATATATATATATATATATATATATATATATATATATGTATGTATATATACATATAGAAAAGCCATATCTCAGACTGCCCATCTTAATCTTTTCTTTTTATTGGCCAGTCTGAGATATGGCTTTTTCTTTGCAACTCTGCCTAGAAGGTCAGCATCCCGGAGTCGCCTCTTCACTGTTGATGTTGAGGCTGGTGTTTTGCAGGTACTATTTAATGAAGCTGCCAGTTGAGGACCTGTGAGGCGCTTGTTTCTCAAACTAGACACTCTAATGTATTTGTCCTCTTGCTCAGTTGTGCACCGGGGCCTCCCACTACTATTTATATTCTGGCTAGAGCCAGTTTGTGCTGTTCTGTGAAGGGAGTAGTACACAGCGTTGTACGAGATCTTCAGTTTCTTGGCAATTTCTCGCATGGAATAGCCTTCATTTCTCAGAACAAGAATAGACTGACGAGTTTCTGAAGAAAGGTTTTTGTTTCTGGCCATTTTGAGCCTGTAATTGAACCCACAATTGCTGATGCTCCAGATACTCAACTAGTCTCAATAAGACCCGTTTTATTGCTTCTTTAATCAGCACAACAGTTTTCAGCTGTGCTAACATAATTGCAAAAAGGTTTTCTAATGATCAATTAGCCTTTTAATGTCACGAAGGAGGCTGCTCCTCCTCCTTGCTCGGGCAGGCTTCGGCGTTCGTCGTCACCGGAGTACTAGCTGCCACCGATCTATGTTTCTGTGTTCTACTTGTTTTGTCTTTATTGCACACACCTGGTTCCAATGTACGTTAATTTGTTTCCCTATGTTACCCTCTGGTTCTCTCATGGTGTTGTGTGTGATTGTTTGTTGTCTTGTTGTCATTTGCTTTATGAGTCTGTATTTTCTTCCCTGCGTGGAGGATATGTTTATTTACTTGTGATAAGTAAAGTACGTCGTTGACCAAGTTCTGTGTCCTGCGCCTGACTCCGTCCTACCGCTACACACTGATGCATGACATTTAAAATGATAAACTTGGATTAGCAAACACAACGTGCCATTGGAACACAGGAATGATGGTTGCTGATAATGGGCCTCTGTACGTCTATGTAGATATTCCATTAAAAATCAGCAGTTTCCAGCTACAATAGCCATTTACAACATTAACAATGTCTACACTGTATTTCTAATCAATTTGATGTTATTTTAATGGACAAGAAAATTGCTTTTCTTTCGAAAACAAGGACATTTCTAAGTGACCCCAAACTTTTGAACGGTAGTGTATACAGTGAGGGAAAAAAATATTTGATCCCCTGCTGATTTTGCACGTTTGCCCACTGACAAAGAAATGATCAGTCTATAATTTTTATTTGAACAGTGAGAGACAGAATAACAACAACAAAATCCAGAAAAACGCATGTCAAACATTTTATAAATTGATTTGCATTTTAATGAGGGAAATAAGTATTTGACCCCCTCTCAATCAGAAGATTTCTGGCTCCCAGGTGTCTTTTATACAGATAACGAGCTGAGATTAGGAGCACACTCTTAAAGGGAGTGCTCCTAATCTCAGTTTGTTACCTGTATAAAAGACACCTGTCCACAGAAGCAATCAATCAATCAGATTCCAAACTCTCCACCATGGCCAAGATCAAAGAGCTCTCCAAGGATGTCAGGGACAAGATTGTAGACCTACACAAGGCTGGAATGGGCTACAAGACCATCGCCAAACAGCTTTGTGAGAAGGTGACAACAGTTGGTGTGTTTATTCGCAAATGGAAGAAACACAAAATAACTGGAAATCTCCCTCGGCCTGGGGCTCCATGCAAGATCTCACCTTGTGGAGTTGCAATGATCATGAGAACGGTGAGGAATCAGCCCAGAACTACACGGGAGGATCTTGTCAATGATCTCAAGGCAGCTGGGACCATAGTCACCAAGAAAACAATTGGTAACACACTACGCCGTGAAGGACTGAAATCCTGCAGCGCCCGCAAGGTCCCCCTGCTCAAGAAAGCACATATACAGGGCCTTCTGAAGTTTACCAATGAACATCTGAATGATTCAGAGGAGAACTGGGTGAAAGTGTTGTGGTCAGATGAGACCAAAATGGAGCTCTTTGGCATCAACTCAACTCGCCGTGTTTGGAGGAGGAGGAATGCTGCCTATGACCCCAAGAACACCATCCCCACCGTCAAACATGGAGGTGGAAACATTATGCTTTGGTGGTGTTTTTCTGCTAAGGGGACAGGACAACTTCACCGCATCAAAGGGACGATGGATGGGGCCATGTACCGTCAAATATTGGGTGAGAACCTCCTTCCCTCAGCCAGGGCATTGAAAATGGTTCGTGGATGGGTATTCCAGCATGACAATGACCCAAAACACTTGGCCAAGGCAACAAAGTCCCTCCTGAGATGTGCGCATACCTGGTGGCCAACTACAAGAAACATCTGACCTCTGTGATTGCCAACAAGGGTTTTGCCACCAAGTACTAAGTCATGTTTTGCAGAGGGGTTAAATACTTATTTCCCTCATAAAAATTTTAATCAATTTATAAAAATGTTGACATGCGTTTTTCTGGATTTTTTTGTTGTTATTCTGTCTCTCACTGTTCAAATAAACCTACCATTAAATTTATAGACTGATCATGTCTTTGTCAGTGGGCAAACGTACAAAATCAGCAGGGGATCAAATACTTTTTTCCCTCACTGTATATATTTGCGATAAAAAAATTACATATGGGGGATTGGAAGTGATGCAGACAATTACATTGATGGAAGATACAATCTATCTGCAATATTAAAGCTGATCTACCCCCCACATAAAAAATAAAACATAAATAGAAGACTTGAGGCTGTAATCGCTGCCAAAGGTGTTTCAACAAAGTACTGAGTAAGGGGTCTGAATACTTATGTAAATGTAATATATCCGTTTTTTATTTTTACTAAATTATAAAAACCTGTTTTTGCTTTGTCATTATGGGGTAATGTGTGTAGATTGATGAGGGATTAAAAATATAGATATTTTAGAATAAGGCTGTAATGTGGAAAAAGTCAAGGGGTCTGAATACTTTCCAAATGCACTGTGTCCACACATTTCCTTAAAGTATAATTTTCAGAGACTACTAATGTTACTGTCCCCACTACAACAACAAAATACTTCAATACATGTAATTTTGTGTTGAAATATTTAATTGAAATACTGTAATCGTGGTCCCGTGTGGTTAACTTGGTAGAGCGTGGTGCTTGCAACACAAGGGTTTTAGGTTTGATTTCCATGGAGGACCAGTATGAAAATGTATGCACTCACTGCTGTAAGTGATGTTTGCTAAATGACTAAAATGTAAAATGTCTGTAGAATTTTATTCATTCCTTTGGAGGACTGCTCCTACTGGGGAGTGTCAATACGGCCGAGTGGTGCTTTCAAAGCCTCTCAATGGCCAATACATAGCATCAGCAACCCAGGGTTTATATACATTATTGTTTGCAACCTGTGTGAGCTTGACCTGGATCTGTGTTGTTGAACAAATAAAAAGATGGTGGTCAAATCCCAAGTAGGCTACATGAAAGTAAAAAACAAAATACTAACAAAAACGTTTCTGATAGAATGACATTGAAAATAAACAGGGGCCTGAAAGCCCCACAATAAAGTAGCAAACTTTATAAATTGTTGTGATATATTATCAATGTACACTAGTTGTTACTTGGAGAATAGGCTACTGGGGGACACGATTATGAATGCTTTTACAGAGAAGACACAAAAAACTCTATAATAATAAGCACACACACACCATGTTCATCCTGCCATAATAACTCCTTGGTCTGTTCTTGCTGCAATGGCAATTCCTCTAGAAAGGTGGCTGTGTCTTGCCATTCAACTGTCCATTGATGAGTGCATTTATTATAAAACTTAGCTTTATGTTCATAGTATGCTGTCTTTCCAAATGTCTGTGGCAGTGGCCACACTCTTCCATTGGCCAAGTCCTGGGTTTGAGATCATCTGCCTTGCGCTTTGACATGATAGTGAGTCTAAATCTATTTTTACAGTGAATCGTCAATAAATAATATGTTAGGCATAGATATTCTATGTAGAATTACGATAGTCTTTTGGATCTGTACACCTAGAGCTAAACATGGTGGATAAATGAAGACGTCTTACTCAGGCCGTTTACCATTGAGAAAATGGTCACAGTTCCGGGCTACTTAAGGGGTGGCTCGCCCATAGACACCAATGCGATAGCAGCTGGGTCTGGTCTATTCGTCCCAGCCATCTTTCGGGTGTCCTGATCTGGCCCCTAATACCATCATGGTCACCTAATCATCCCCAGGTCATCCCCAGGTCTTTCGGGTGTCCTGATCTGGCCCCTAATAACATCATGGTCACCTAATCATCCCCAGCTTCCAATTGGCTCATTCATTCCCCCTCCTCTCCCCTGTAACTATTCCCCAGGTCGTTGCTGTAAATAAGAACGTGTTCGCAGTCAACTTACCTGGTAAAATAAAAGTAAAAAAAAAAAAAGACCTGGAAAAAAATTGTTAGTGAGATTTCTCGCTTCCTCTTACGTCTATGCTGGAGCGACACACTTGTATCACAGAGTTTCTGTTTTGATGGAACAGGAAGTGTAGTTTCATGAAACCACAGATTATCCATTATATTGACCAGATATTCAAGTGGCCGCTCTAACAATAGAAAGAAATGTCTTAAAAATTTGAAGAGGAAAGGTCAGGTGAGACCATTCTAGCCAATGAGAAGGCAGAGACATGCGTGAACAACAGGCACAACTCTGATATAAAGTGTTTTTTCTCAAAGTTGCCGGGATGTCACGTGTCATACTTATCAGTACACTCGTAAAAACCTAAGCACTATGGAACTTCTATTAGATCAAATAAGACACACGTAGCAAATAAGCCATTACATTTTTCTGTTGACCAAATTCGACACTCTCTCATTGACCTCCATACAAAAACGTACCTTAAAGGTACCTTTATTAAAATTAACCCTGCATATTACTTATAAGTAAGTAGATGCATTCATTTGACACTTCTCAATATAACAACTTGCCACGTACTGTACCTATATACTGCAGCCAATTTAACATACAGTTGAAGTCAGAAGTTAACATACACCTTAGCCAAATACATTTAAACTCAGTTTTTCACAATCCCTGAAATTCCATGTCTTAGGTCAGTTAGGATCACCACTTTATTTTAAGAATGTGAAATGTCAGAATAATAGTAGAGAGAATGATTTATTTCAGCTTTTATTTCTTTCATCACAATCCCTGTGGGTCAGAAGTTTACATACAGTGAGAGAAAAAAGTATTTGATCCCCTGCTGATTTTGTACGTTTGCCCACTGACAAAGAAATGATCAGTCTATAATTTTAATGGTAGGTTTATTTGAACAGTGAGAGACAGAATAACAACAACAAAAATCAGAAAAACGCATGTCAAAAATGTTATAAATTGATTTGCATTTTAATAAGGGAAATAAGTATTTGACCCCCTCTCAATCAGAAAGATTTCTGTCTCCCAGGTGTCTTTTATACAGGTAACTAGGACAACTTCACCGTATCAAAGGGACGATGGATGGGGCCATGTACTGTCAAATCTTGGGTGAGAACCTCCTTCCCTCAGCCAGGGCATTGAAAATGGGTCGTGGATGGGTATTCCAGCATGACAGTGACCCAAAACACACGGCCAAGGCAACAAAGGAGTGGCTCAAGAAGAAGCACATTAAGGTCCTGGAGTGGCCTAGCCAGTCTCCAGACCTTAATCCAATATAAAATCTGTGGAGGGAGCTGAAGGTTCGAGTTGCCAAACGTCAGCCTCGAAACCTTAATAACTTATAGAAGATCTGCAAAGAGGAGTGGAACAAAATCCCTCCTGAGATGTGTGCAAACCTGGTAGCCAACTACAAGAAACGTCTGACCTCTGTGATTGCCAACAAGGGTTTTGCCACCAAGTACTAAGTCATGTTTTGCAGAGGGGTCAAATACTTATTTCCCTCATTAAAATGCAAATCAATTTATAACATTTTTGACATGCGTTTTTCTGGATTTTGTTGTTGTTATTCTGTCTCTCACTGTTCAAATAAACCTACCATTAAAATTATAGACTGATAATGTCTTTGTCAGGGGGCAAACATACAAAATCAGCAGGGGATCAAATACTTTTTTCCCTCACTGTACACTCAATTAGTATTTGGTAGCGTTGACTTTAAATTGTTTAACTTGGGTCAAACTTTTCGGGTAGCCTTCCACAAGCTTCCCACAATAAGTTGGGTGAATTTTGGCCCATTCTTCCTGACAGAGCTGGTGTAACTGAGTCAGGTTTGTAGGCCTCCTTGCTCGCACATGCTTTTTCTGTTGTACTCACATATTTTCAATAGCATTGAGGTCAGGGCTTTGTGATGGCCACTCCAATACCTTGACTTTGTTGTCCTTAAGCCATTTTTCCACAACTTTGGAAGTATGCTTGGGGTCATTGTCCATTTGGAAGACCCATTTGCAACCAAGCTTTAACTTCCTGACTGATGTCTTGAGATGTTGCTTCAATATATCCACATAATTTTCCTTCCTCATGTTGCCATCTATTTTGTGAAGTGCACCAGTCCCTCCTGCAGCAAAGCACCCCCACAGCACGGTTGGGAGGGTGTTCTTCGGCTTGCAAGCTTCCCCCTTTTTCCTCCAAACATAACGATGGTCATTATGGCCAAACAGTTCTATTTTTGTTTCATCAGACCAGAGGACATTTCTCCAAAAAGTTCGATCTTTGTCCTCATGTGCAGTTGCAAACCTTAGTTATGGCGGTTTTGGAGCAGTGGCTTCTTCCTTGCTGAGCGGCCTTTCAGGTTATGTCGATATAGGACTCGTTTTACTGTGGATATAGATACTTTTGTACCTGTTTCCTCCAGCATCTTTACAAGGTCCTTTGCTGTTGTTCTGGGATTGATTTGCACTTTTCGCACCAAAGTACGTTCATCTCTAGGAGACAGAACGCGTCTCCTTCCTGAGCGGTATGACGGCTGCGTGGTCCCATGGTGTTTATACTTGCGTACTATTGTTTGTACAGATGAACGTAGTACCTTCAGGCGTTTGAAAATTGCTCCCAAGGATGAACCAGACTTGTGGAGGTCTACAAATTTGCTGATTTCTTTTGATTTTCGAATGTTGTCAAGCAAAGAGGCACTGAGTTTGAAGGTAGGCCTTGAAATACATCCACAGGTACACCTCTAATTGACTCAAATTATGTCAATTAGCCTATCAGAAGCTTCTAAAGCCATGACATCATTTTCTGGAATTTTCCAAGATGTTTAAAGGCACAGTCAACTTAGTGTATGTAAACTTCTGACCCACTGGAATTGTGATACAGTGAATTATAAGTGAAATAATCTGTCTGTAAGCAATTGTTGGAAAAATTACTTGTGTCATGCAGTGGAGTGGTTGAAAAACAACTCCAACATAAGTGTATGTAAACTTCCGACTTCAACTGTAATTAACCTTTGGTTTTTAGATGTAAGAACGTTTTTTTTAAACCTCCTCACCTTAGTTACATTGTAATTTCTTGGTTGTAGTGCCTTTCACCTTTCTAAATCCAGTTTTGAAAAATGCAAAATGACCTACAATCCTTGATTAAAGGTCCGACTGGATTACCAAATTCTTATCAGAATCCGGATAGGATAAGGTTATTATCCCTCCGGCTAGGGATACGGATATGGATGGCCAAATTCTTATCCCTCTCCGGAGGATCAAAATCCCATTTCTCAGTTTTGAAAAACCCAATTCTAACATTTAATCCTATCCGATTGGGGTTATCTGATTAGATTACTTTTGAAAAAACGGCCCCTGGTTACAATACATACTGTATTTCAGATACTGTATTTCAGATACTTTCAAATACTTAGAAATGTTTGTGATTTAGCTTGATTTAGTTTGGAGTATGCTCTTTTTTTCGGACAATTCCATTGGTAATTACTGTAAATCTAGAGCAGCTCAAGTATTTGACCCAGGTCTGGCCCCAAGAAACATAAAAAAGTTGAATAATCTGATAGATGTTTAGTATTGACCCTGAGCTCTTTACTGAAAATGAGAGTGAGGTGGACCACATAAAGACTTTCAGAGATCAATCTCAGAGTGCTTATGGATGCTTAATAATATCACAAGCATCTGAAGAGAGACTACCTGACCAGACAGCATAGCACACACACAAGCACGCACACACACACACATACACACACACATACACACACACACACACACACACACACACACACACACACACACACACACACACACACACACACACACACGCAAACCACACATATACACCATGGACCACCGGGCCAATCAATTCAATTTGATCAATATCTTTGCATCTTTTGTTCGAGCATTCATTGCGTCTAGCTGATGAAAAGCAGAGGCCTGTTACAGCTACAAAGGGAGCTGCAGATGTGGAGCGTGTGTGAGTGAAAGACCTTGTCTTTCAAACAGTCCATGAAGAACATAATCACACACACACAGCCAATAAGAAACTCCCACTGGGTACACACTGGTAGAATCAACGTTGTTTTTCACGTAATTTCAATGAAATGACGTGGAACCAACTTGGAATAGACGTTGAATTGACGCATGTGCCCAGTGGGCTGTCTCTGGAACAGCAATGAAATAATCAATCAATAGGAGAATTGTGTAACACTGTTCCCTTACCATGAGACCTCAAAATGTGTTCAAAACTGGAGACATTGTGGTCATTTATTGGCCTGCTCGTTGTAACCGTTTAGTTTGTCAGACAGACTATGTGAGAAAAGGATCAACTGAAATGTGTCATGGATGGTGGATAACATAAACGATTATGCTAACAGTTCTAATTTATGTTAATAGATGTGTAATTGCTATGTATACATAAAATACAAAGCTACTCTAACGTTACATTCCTGGTCATGTCTCTGTAAAGCGATCATAGTGAAAAGTGGTTAGTAGGTGCTCTGACAGTATCTGTGTTTCTGATGTCAAAGAGGCAGACTCCATTTAGAAACCACAAAACAAACTAAACTGGTGTGACACGGTCTGGATGGACTGAATCTGATTAGGGAGAAAAAGCGGTTGATTTGAGAGGGCTGGTTTCCACAGGAGATGACGATTATGATCCACACACACGTTCATCGGTCACCAGATCTGAACAAAAGAAAAGATTCAACCCATTTCCTGTCAACCATGTTAACCATTCTAGCTGTGTGTGTGTGTGTCTATCTGCCTATCAGCTCTGCGTTCACTGATCCAGATACAATAACATCATTATCATTAGCACACTAACACACTATAATAAGTCTCTGACGCATCACCAAGCCCACACAGACTCTCTAACCCACAAAGAAATCATAGCTTTGCACATATCATGGCATCATAATTATCATAAGGTGCCATATAACATTTAAACCAAGTACTTTTCTGCATATCTAAGCATACCTCTTGAGCTGTCTGTATCTTCCTGACTGATGGTTCTCATCAAAAAAAATCTGGGTAAAAGATTGAAAGGAATGTGACTCTTATTTAGTAAATTTAGTAATTGCTTGTTTTTCTCAAGTCTAGCAACCTTGCCATCAGGCATGCCAGCTAAGATAGTTAGCTACTCTAAATTGATTGATAGCCTGAAATGGCTTGGTAGCTATGTATAGTTGTTATGAGGTTGGGAGATTGGGAACCTATCTAGCTGGCTAGCTAAAGTCAACTTCATAAAAATACTAGGTGGCTAGTATTACAGAGAAACAACAAAACACTTTTGTTTTCTTTATTCATCAAGAAGTACTCAATAGGCTACATAGCTTGATCAAATTAATTTACAAACATAGCTCCTGTGAGTCCTGGCCATCACCAACAGCTAAATTCAAATCAAACTCTGTGTGTGTGTCACTCTACAGTCTCTCTGTCAAGACTTCCTCCGAAGCTGCCTCCTCTCCTAGTTCGGGCAGGCTTCGGCGTTCGTCGTCACCGGTCTTCTAGCCACCGCCGCGCCTCATCTCATCATTCAATTAGTTTTGTCTTGTTTATTACACACACCTGGTTTCAATTCCCCTCATCAGTACCTGTATAAGTGTTCCCTCTGCCCCCTTATCTTTTTGTGTGATTGTTTATTGTGGAGGTTAGTTTAGCTCGGTGGAGCTCTTGTATTTTGTATCGCCGGGATATTCACCCGTGTGCCTTGTTGTTTCCAGAGCGCTGTATATTTCCGCACTGGAGTGTTTGACGCATTGCTGCGTACCGCTGCGTCAACGGAATAAATCTGTTATTCTGTGATTTACCTTCCTGCACCTGATTCCAGGATGCTAGCCAGCTTGGGAGAAGCAATGGATCTTCGACCACCCGCCCGAAGGATGAGAGGTGGGCGAGCATCTGGTCCAACTGAGGCAGGGGACGAGGACCGCGCAGGACTTCGTCCTTGAGTTTCGGACCCTAGCGGCTGGGTCCGGGTGGAAAGAGCGGGCCCTGATCGACGGATTCCGGTGCAGCCTGAGAGAGGACGTCCGAAGGGAGCTAGCCTGCCGGGATTCCATGTTAACCTTTGACTAGCTGGTGGACATGGCCATGCTAGAGGACGTCCTGGGAGTGGCCTGCCCGTTTCAGCCCCCCCCCACCCCCCCAACTCAGATTCCGTTCCGATGGAGCTGGGTGGGGCAGCGATCCGAGAGAACTGAGGAGGACAGCTTCAGTGTCACTCTTGTGGCAGAAGAGGACATTATACTGCACTCTGTCATCAGGGTTCTTCTGGGTCTGGAGGCGGCAGGCAGGGCACTCTTGCATCACCCCAGGTAGCGCAAACCCACACTCGGTCAGAGCCCTCTGCTGCACACTGCACCATAGACGTCACCTTCCCTGACTACCCTGTAGTTTCCCAGTGTAAGGCGCTGGTCAATTCAGGCGCAGCTGGGAACTTTATGGACAAGTCGTTAGCTCTAAGTCTAGGTATTCCATTGGTTCCCCTATCCACTCCACTGCCCATCAAAGCATTTGACAGTCGACCACTAGGGTCAGGATTCGTTAGGTTAAGTTACAGCCCCAGTCACGATGGTTACCCAAAGGACCCATAGAGAGCACGTCACATTGTTTATTATTTTGTCCCCCGATTTCCCTGTTGTGTTGAGTCTTCCCTGGTTAGCACTACACAACCCCACCTTTCATGGCCGCAGAGGGTTCTCAGGGGGTGGTTGCGAGAGTGTCAGGGTAGGTGCCTAGCTGTTTCGGTTGGTGCAACCACGGTGGAAAGTCCAGACACTTCCTCCACCGTGTGCATTCCCCCCAAATACCTCGATTTGGTGCATGCGTTTTCCAAAACACAGGCGACCAAATTACCACCTCATCGGGGTGGGGGGGGATTGTGCGATAAACCTACGAGTAGACGCTGTGCCTCCCAGGAGTCATGTATATCCCCTGTCGCAAGCTGAAATGGAGGCGATGGAGACATACATCTCCGAGTCCCTGCGCCAGGGGTTCATACGTCCCTCCACTTCGCCCGCCTCCTCAAGTTTATTTTTTATGAAGAAGAAAGACTGAGGTCTGCGCCGTGCATTGTTTACCGAGCATTGAACAAAGGGACAATACGTTATAGTTATCCTCTGCCCCTTATCCCATCTGTGATCGAGTCAATGCATGGGGCGCGCTTTTTCACAGAATTAGATCTCTGGAGTGCGTTTAACTTAGTGCGTGTCCGAGAGGGTGACGAATGGAAGACAGCATTCAGCACAACCGCGGGGCATTACGAATACATGGTGATGCCGCACGGTTTGATGAATGCTCCATCCGTTTGTGTTGGAGGTTTATCCGGGGCTTTGGCAAGGTCGCAGCTCCCATCACATCTCTGTGGAAGGGTGGGCTCTGCTGGTCTGCTGAGGCTGACAGGGCCTTCAGTAACCTGAGGGTTCTGTTAACCTCAGCCCTGGTATTGGCCCATACCAATCTATAACTACCGTTCGTAGTGGAGGTGGATGCGTCCGAGGTAGGGATAGGCGCTGTTCTGTCTCAATGTTTGGGCATGCCACCCAAGCGCCGCCCCTGTGCCTTCTTCTCCAAGAAGTCTAGTCAGTGTGCCCCTTCCGCAAAATAAAGCTGACAGATCTTTTCATAAATAATTATGATAAAAAATGTGGGCTTAGAAACAAACTTTAGTCATTAATTTAACATCTGAAAAATAAATAAAACATGGGGATGATGCCTTTGGTACCGACCTCTTCCTCTCATTGGAAGATAACAAAAACAGACAATTTCAAAGCTGAAGAAGATATTACACTAAAATCATTAGGATCATTACACTAAAATCATTAGGATCATTTCACCATTGCTGGTGGATGTTTGTTTGTTTGTTTGTGGGTGGATGGGGTGTTTATATGTGTTTGTGATGTTCGTTAGTGGATGCACCAATAATGAGGATGGGCCAGAGTAGTAGAATGCTTTGTGGAGCTGTGGATGCATGGATAATCTCTATAACCTGTTTTATCTCTTCTTCTCTCTTCTCTCCCTATGCTCCTCTGTTCTGTCTTTCTCTTCCTCTGTTCCCCTGTTCTCTTTCTCTCTTCCCCCTCTCTCACTCTGTTATCTCACCCCCTGATTCCTCTCCTCTCTGTGTCTGTGTAGCTGCAGGCAGGACAGGAACCATGCAGGCCTGGTCATTAAGGTCCCCTAGGCTGTAGCCCTGCATATCTGGAGCTCTGGAAGCCTGCAGCTCTGGATCCCTGCTCTGGGATGAGAGGAACTGCAGGTCCATTGAAACATCTCACATTGATTGTATTTCAGATGACTATTTTTAGAATATAATAAAGTTTACACACTTTGTTTTGTGCAACATTTGTGCGTCTGTATATGTGTATGACTGTTTTTATGTTGTGTTTTGTGTGGACTGCAGGAAGTGTAGTTCTTGCCAATATGGATGTCAAATAAATTATTCATAGCTTTTTACTGTCAGTGTTTAAACCAAAAGCTTTTTCTGAGCATTCATGAGAAAGTTCTGGAGTCACAGCGTTATCTGGTATTATGTCATGTTTGTGTGTGTGTGTGTTACAGGCTATATCTGTGACAGGGACAGAACATTGCAGGGGCCAAGTGAGTAAGAAGCTGGTGTCGTGACGTGACTTACTTTAATGTATAACTGTTATTTATCGAATCACCTAACTATGTTTAATTGTCACTTGATTAAATGATTCATGTAACAATTAACTCATTAGGAATTTGGGGCACCACGGAAGAAGTTGTTTAACGAGTTACCATCTCCCGAATTAAACTCTTAGAAGATATATGTTATATATATCGATAACAGTCACTTATTAAAAAATTACCTCTTATCAGTCTCATTCTGAACGTCGCATAATCCTTAAACCTGCAAGAACCCTAACCTTATTGATGAATCAGCAATACACAAATTGGCTTAATTATTTTTTTTACTAACTAACTAAATAATAACACAATACAAACACACATAGGTTATTGATTACTAACGTAATACAATGAAAACAGGTCCCTAGTGGACTGGACTAACATTAGCATGAATGCTTGGGTAGTGGAGGGGTCAGAATGGAAGGGAGGGAGAGATTCAAACTATCGTGGTTACTTTGGAGACTATGCTCACAGTAATCATAATACTTATGCACCCTAATAACGCTCATTCGGATTAGAAATGCAACATGTATTTATGTGTTTCTGTCCTCGATAGTTGAGTTGATGATGTAGGACTCTGGTTTGCCCGTAGTGGTGGTTAGAATTGATACTTCAGATATACCAGCGGTTGTCTGAGAGGGATTGTCCTCACCTCTCGTATCTTTAGTGAAAGTTCTCTAGACGACTATACATGCCAGCTGCAGACTGAAATGATAAGGAATAGTGCATTGTCTTCTTCTTCACCTTGTGTAGAGGTTGAGAGTTTGAGTTTCTCCATTTCAAACGTGTGGACTAACGTCTCACATTTTCTTGTCTTTCTAGTCTAACCATTTTGTAACGTGTAGCTTCAGCTTCATGCTTCTTGGTCTTTTAGAGTATCTACTATTTTAAGCCGTGGGGCTTACTGGTCTGGTAGAATTTCAACCATTTGCAACGTTTAGCTCACGCTTCACGTCTGCTGGTCTGAGGTGAATTTCACCACAAGGTTTTTTATGCACTCGGGGTAAAAGGGGCGTTCCATCATGTTTGTGCTCATCTGGGCATGGCCACTGACTGAGAACAAATCAATATTTAAAACAATCATCTCATCTAGAATGCTAAAATCACATTGTTATCTTCACAAAAGTATTATTATTATACTTAATCATTCGTTTTATACAACAATTAGATGCAAACCTCATAACTGGGAAGTGTACCCCCCCCAGAGATACAGTTATGTTGTTCCACCGTCTTTAATGACATCACAACATAGTAACGAATTTGATATGATTGTTCTCTAAGTCCCCACCAACCATTTCCCACATTCTTTTAAGTAGGAATATTGTTTCATTATCCACTTTTGGATGTTGGAGTCTTGGCGGGAAGACTTCCTTTGTTAACAAAGGGGTCCTTTCTCCCAATACTTCATGGCAAGGAAGAGAAAGTCTGCACGGTATTTACGACCGGTCATAAAACTGGCCCCCAGGAAAGGGGGTGTTCAAACCTTTACCTGGCCGATATCTTTGATCCTCAGCCTATGATGGCAAGTCATGACACTGGTCAATTCCACTGTAACAGAGACTCAGATTTTTCACTTCCAAATGTTACCAAACAAAAACCATTAATTTGAAAGTTTAACAAACCATACAACATTATGCACAATGACAAAACAAATGTTTTCACTGACAACAATTTACAACAGAATTCCAATTTGACTTTGTAAAAATATATTTTGGTTATTGAACTACAGTAAGTGAAGTAGATTTACATACGGTAACATAATTACAGTAACATAATTACTTCATGGGTGTCTGATCTGTACTTTACAGAAATGTATAATTATGGATATGAATATCATTCTCTTCATGGTAATGTATCCTGAATGGGTACAAAAAGGTACAAATATGCAATATCCTCCTTTGCATATTTGGATATTATTCTACAAATGGACTATTATTCTAATGAGCTCCGCTCCCAAACAAGACCATATTTGCCTGATCCAGACCCGGATTTCCATTAGGAAAATGTGGCTCCGGACAACATGACTGGGAAGATTTTAATTTACTGGCCATTTGAGAAATGTACCAGACCTACAGTGGGGTAAAAAAGTATTTAGTCAGCCACCAATTGTGCAAGTTCTCCCACTTAAAAAGATGAGAGAGGCCTGTAATTTTCATCATAGGTACACGTCAACTATGACAGACAAATTGAGGAAAAAAAATCCAGGAAATCACATTGTAGGATTTTTAATGAATTTATTTGCAAATTATGGTGGAAAATAAGTATTTGGTCACCTACAAACAAGCAAGATTTCTGGCTCTCACAGACCTGTAACTTCTTCTTTAAGAGGCTCCTCTGTCCTCCACTCGTTACCTGTATTAATGGCACCTGTTTGAACTTGTTATCAGTATAAAAGACACCTGTCCACAACCTCAAACAGTCACACTCCAAACTCCACTATGGCCAAGACCAAAGAGCTGTCAAAGGACACCAGAAACAAAATTGTAGACCTGCACCAGGCTGGGAAGACTGAATCTGCAATAGGTAAGCAGCTTGGTTTGAAGAAATCAACTGTGGGAGCAATTATTAGGAAATGGAAGACATACAAGACCACTGATAATCTCCCTCGATCTGGTGCTCCACGCAAGATCTCACCCCGTGGGGTCAAAATGATCACAAGAACGGTGAGCAAAAATCCCAGAACCACACGGGGGGACCTAGTGAATGACCTGCAGAGAGCTGGGACCAAAGTAAAAAAGCCTACCATCAGTAACACACTTCGCCGCCAGGGACTCAAATCCTGCAGTGCCAGACGTGTCCCCCTGCTTAAGCCAGTACATGTCCAGGCCCGTCTGAAGTTTGCTAGAGTGCATTTGGATGATCCAGAAGAGGATTGGGAGAATGTCATATGGTCAGATGAAACCAAAATAGAACTTTTTGGTAAAAACTCAACTCGTTGTGTTTGGAGGACAAAGAATGCTGAGTTGCATCCAAAGAACACCATACCTACTGTGAAGCATGGGGGTGGAAACATCATGCTTTGGGGCTGTTTTTCTGCAAAGGGACCAGGACGACTGATCCGTGTAAAGGAAAGAATGAATGTGAGATTTTGAGTGAAAACCTCCTTCCATCAGCAAGGGCATTGAAGATGAAACGTGGCTGGGTCTTTCAGCATGACAATGATCCCAAACACACCGCCCGGGCAACGAAGGAGTGGCTTCGTAAGAAGCATTTCAAGGTCCTGGAGTGGCCTAGCCAGTCTCCAGATCTCAACCCCATAGAAAATCTTTGGAGGGAGTTGAAAGTCCGTGTTGCCCAGCGACAGCCCCAAAACATCACTGCTCTAGAGGAGATCTGCATGGAGGAATGGGCCAAAATACCAGCAACAGTGTGTGAAAACCTTGTGAAGACTTACAGAAAACGTTTGACCTGTGTCATTGCCAACAAAGGGTATATAACAAAGTATTGAGAAACTTTTGTTATTGACCAAATACTTATTTTCCACCATAATTTGCAAATAAATTCATAAAAAAATCCTACAATGTGATTTTCTGGATTTTTTTTCCTCATTTTGTGTGTCATAGTTGACGTGTACCTATGATGAAAATTACAGGCCTCTCTCATCTTTTTAAGTGGGAGAACTTGCACAATTGTTGGCTGACTAAATACTTTTTTCCCCCACTGTAATGCATTGGGTGCATTACCATTAGGGTGTCCACCCACGGTGCTCAGAGTGACAGCAAGCTATGGTAATGCATCTTAACAGAACATGCAACTCATGTAATGAAGCAGCCAAAAAAACGTCATTTTCAAACATTTGCCAAAATGCAATTCCTGGGAAAACACCATTCTAAACAGCTCACCTGATAGCGGTCCCATATGTGACAGAGATGGACATCTCTGTTACAAACTTAGAAAGAGGGGGATTCTAAAGATGCAACAACTAGGATGGGTTGCTAATTTGACTAGGATTGTGCCTTTGGCTTCTGGACAATGAAAGAAAGTTGATATGAAAACCAATAGAACAGGAGAGAAATTGCATAGCATCGGGTCCAATAAGGAAGTAAATGGAAATCAAATTGCCAAAATTATATAATTACTTCTGTCTATACAAAAAATTATAATAATTCAAAATACTTCACCAGAAAGCATGACTTAGCCACTGAGGAATCAAGGATCATTAGCTTCTTTAAATACATGGCTATGGATTGTTTCAAATCACAAGCTCGTAGGTCTATGCCTATTTGGGAAGACCGCAATTTGGGCAGCGCGTGTGGCAATAGGCCTAGCTGATTATGGAGTTGCGCCTGTCAGTGAAAAGTGTAAGGATGGGTGTGAGGTGTGACCCAGGTGCGGTGCAGGATACAGTGGGGAAAAAAAGTATTTAGTCAGCCACCAATTGTGCAAGTTCTCCCACTTAAAAAGATGAGAGAGGCCTGTAATTTTCATCATAGGTACACGTCAACTATGACAGACAAAATGAGAAAAAAAAATCCAGAAAATCACATTGTAGGATTTTTAATGAATTTATTGGCATATGATGGTGGAAAATAAGTATTTGGTCAATAACAAAAGTTTCTCAATACTTTGTTGTATACCCTTTGTTGGCAATGACACAGGTCAAACGTTTTCTGTAAGTCTTCACAAGGTTTTCACACACTGTTGCTGGTATTTTGGCCCATTCCTCCATGCAGATCTCCTCTAGAGCAGTGATGTTTTGGGGCTGTCGCTGGGCAACACAGACTTTCAACTCCCTCCAAAGATTTTCTATGGGGTTGAGATCTGGAGACTGGCTAGAGCCACTCCAGGACCTTGAAATGCTTCTTACGAAGCCACTCCTTCGTTGCGGGCGGTGTGTTTGGGATCATTGTCATGCTGAAAGACCCAGCCACGTTTCATCTTCAATGCCCTTGCTGATGGAAGGAGGGTTTCACTCAAAATCTCACGATACATGGCCCCATTCATTCTTTCCTTTACACGGATCAGTCGTCCTGGTCCCTTTGCAGAAAAAACAGCCCCAAAGCATGATGTTTCCAACCCCATGCTTCACAGTAGGTATGGTGTTCTTTGGATGCAACTCAGCATTCTTTGTCCTCCAAACACGACGAGTTGAGTTTTTACCAAAAAGTTATATTTTGGTTTCATCTGACCATATGACATTCTCCCAATCCTCTTCTGGATCATCCAAATGCAATTCAGACGGGCCTGGACATGTACTGGCTTAAGCAGGGGGGACACGTCTCGCACTGCAGGATTTGAGTCCCTGGCGGCGTAGTGTGTTACTGATGGTTGGCTTTGTTACTTTGGTCCCAGCTCTCTGCAGGTCATTCACTAGGTCCCCCCGTGTGGTTCTGGGATTTTTGCTCACCGTTCTTGTGATCATTTTGACCCCACGGGGTGAGATCTTGCATGGAGCCCCAGATCGAGGGAGATTATCAGTGGTCTTGTATGTCTTCCATTTCCTAATAATTGCTCCCACAGTTGATTTCTTCAAACCAAGCTGCTTACCTATTGCAGATTCAGTCTTCCCAGCCTGGTGCAGGTCTACAATTTTGTTTTTGGTGTCCTTTGACAGCTCTTTGGTCTTGGCCATTGTGAAGTTTGGAGTGTGACTGTTTAAGGTTGTGGACAGGTGTATTTTATACTGATAACAAGTTCAAACAGGTGTCATTAATACAGGTAACGAGTGGAGGACAGAGGAGCCTCTGAAAGAAGAAGTTACAGGTCTGTGAGAGCCAGAAATCTTGCTTGTTTGTAGGTGACCAAATACTTATTTTCCACCATAATTTGCAAATAAATTCATAAAAAATCCTACAATGGGATTTTCTGGATTTTTTTTCCTCAATTTGTCTGTCATAGTTGACGTGTACCTATGATGAAAATTACAGGCCTCTCTCATCTTTTTAAGTGGGAGAACTTGCACAATTGGTGGCTGACTAAATACTTTTTTTCCCCACTGTAGACTGTAGGCAGTAGGCAGAGATGGTGAAACAAGGATCTTTACTGGTGGTCCCGAAGCCAGGATAGGTGGAGCAAATAAGTCTCAAAAAACAGGCTGACAGCCAAAATACGAAATAGTAACTACGACTGAAATAATAAAGAAAAGAGTGAGAACACTTCTCGAGTACCTGTACATACTTCTCAGATCAGACACTGATTAGTACAGCTGAGCATAGAGAAACTAGCAGAGAAAACTGAGCAAGGGAACACAGGGAAGTGAGGGCATAAATACACAGGTGAACACGTAGACACAGGTGACACCAATAGGATGATGATTAGTCCAGACTGTGAGTAAGGAGGTGCCTAAGGTTGTTGGAGGAGGACACCATGTGGATCGCTCCAGAACTGCGATTCCCTCCTAACGGGTGAGGTAGATGGGCGGATGTGACCCTCGACTAGTGCCTCATCGATATACTCCCTCATGGCCAGTGTCTCCGTTCTGGACAGGGAAAACAATTGCCCCCGTGTGGGAATGGCGCCCAGCAGGAGATCGGTAGCGCAGTCGTATTGCCTGTGAGGAGTTAGGTCCTTGGCACACCTCTTACTAAACACCTCCCCAAGATCCCAATACTCCCGGGGAACACCTGCCAGGTCTGGGCCGGTGACAGAGTCTGTAGCCGCCATCCTCCTGGTGGCAACCGCCACTAGGGCGGTAGGCGGTTCGGAGTGCGGGACATGGGGAAGAGGTGAGGACTGGTAGGTGGTCTGGGACGGTGGTTTGGGCTGATGAGTGGTCGGTGGAGACCGGAACAGTACAGGAGCGGATCCCCTCTCCAGGTTGAGCCGCCCCGTGGACCAGTCTATCCAGGGTTTGTGGGCGACCAGCCAGGGGTGACCGAGGACAAGGGGACACTCCGGAGAGTCCACAATGAAAAACTGGATATCCTCCCATAGCCCCCCTGCCACCCGGACACGCACGGGGACAGTGCGCCGGGTGATGAAGCCCGACCCCAACGGCCTGCCGTCCATCCCATGACCGGAACCGTCTCGGAGAGGGAGAGTAACGGAACGCTCCACCCTTCGGCCAGCCTCGCATCCATCAGGTTTCCCGTGGCCCCAGAATCCACCAGTGCATGCGCCCGATGCGTAGCGCGGGCCCACTGAACCCTGACGGGGAGAAAAGTCTGGGAGTCTCTGGAGTTGGAGTTTTGGTTCCGGCTCGTTGGCACCCCTCCCGATACTAGCAAGCCCTCCCGTTTCCCGGCTTCTCCAGGCATGAGTCACAGTGGCAACTTCCCTGGCGCAGACGCCTTTGCATCTCCATTCTGGACAAGCGCGCCGCACTCAGCTGCATAGCCTCCTCCTGAGGCATCTCCTCCCTGAATTGGCTGAAAGACTCCGGGCTAATAAGGGGACGCGGAGGCGCGCCTTACCTCATCCCTCTCTCGTGCGCCCTCTCACGACGCGATTGTCTACCAGCACCGAGAGGTCGACGAGGCCGTCCAGTCGCTCAGACAGCTCCCTGAAGGAGAGTTCGTCCTTCATCCCCTCCGATAGCCTCTGCACATAAAGGACGATCAGGGCGGCCTCCTCCCATCCTGCCTCACGAGCCCGGATCCGGAACTCCATGGAGCCGGGTGAATTGGTAGGAGTTGGAGCATGCCGGAGTTTGGCTCTCCCACTCCGCATTAGCCCAGGAAAGGGCCTGACCCGTCAACAGAGTGATGATGTAGGCCCCCCGGCCCTGCTCCGTCGGGAAGGAGGAGGGTTGTAGGCTGAATACCAGGGAACACTGGTTGTGGAATTCCCTACAGCCCTCTGGACATCCATCATACCTCTCTGGAGGTGGTAGGCGGGGTTCCCGCGATGTCGCAGGCGAGACTGGAGGCACCGCTGCCTCAGCTTCCACTCCGCTGGCTGCAGAGGCTGGTCGGGTGTCCACCCGGCTCTGCACGGCGATCGTCAGCTGGCGGAGCTTCTCGGTGATCTGCTGCAGGCTGCGGTCGTGTTGGTTCAGCATAGCTCCCTGTGTTGCCAATGCGCTCCGATACTGTGCTGCCTCCACTGGGTCCATATTGGCTAAGATTTCTGTAAGGGTTGGTGTGACGTGTGACCCTGGTGCGGTGCAGGATAGACAGTAGGCAGTAGGCAGAGATGGTGAAACAAGGATCTTTACTGGTGGTCCCGAAGCCAGGATACAAAACAACGGACTTAACACGATAAAAAAAAGGTGGAGCAAATAAGTCTCCAAAAACAGGCTGACAGCCAAAATATGAAATAGTAACTACGACTGAAACAAATAAAGAAACAGGGAGAACACTTCTCGTGTACATGTACATACTGAGCAAGGGAACACAGGAAAGTGAGGGCATAAATACACAGGTGAACAAGTGCGCATTCATTGTTTCATTGTGTGAATTGTTTGCCCTTTGGTAAATTTTTTTTATCAATTCCCCATTTCATATGTCACCAGTAGTAAATGTACCGTTAATTTGGTCCCCATCATTTGATTACATTTATTTATATGAATGCATTACAGTAATTTACCGTTCTCATTCTCGGAGTGGAAACGTTGTTCACAAACTGCTACACTTATGAGAAACAGGTGATTAGTCAATTTTTTCATTGTGTTTTGTTTGGAGTGCTCCATGTGAGCAATGAGCATACGTTTGGTTTCTCTGTCCTGATAATGTTGAGGGAGTGTATGCGCCTGAGTACGCATAGAAGTACCTGGCCTGCTTGCCAGAAATGTAGGAAAGTGTTGTTTTTTTTAAACTTCCACTGCGAATGATATGTTAAAACTATAGTTCCTCACAGTACAGCAATCTCCCCCTCAATAATCACCAATCCGCAGTGTTGTTGTGACTTTGACTATGGATATTCAAAATCATTTATTGATTAATTACTGGAATAATTAATTTATCTAATTTATCGTAATTAATTTAGTTATCCTATCCAAATTAATCACGTAGGGGCACCATTAAGGGTTTTGAAATAAAGAGGCATATCACGGCTCAGGCTAAGACCCAGATGCAGACACAGGAGCCGGATAGTATGAGTCTCAGAGTTTATTACAGTACAAGGGGCAGGCAATTGGTAGGTCAAGGCAGGCAAAGAGTCGTAATCCAAATCAGAGTCAGGCAGGTACAAGACGGCAGGCAGGATCAGGGTCAGGACAGGCAGAAAGGTAAGAACTGGGAAGACTAGAAAAAAAAAACTAGAGCACAGGAAACACGGGAACACGCTAGTAGGACTTGACGGGACAAGACGAACTGGCAACAGACAAACAGAAAACGCAGGTATAAATACACATGAGGTAATGGGAGACACCTGGTGGGAGTTGGAGACAATCACAAGACAGTTGAAACAGATCAGGGTGTGACACCTGGCGTTCTACCCTGGGACATACCTGGTTGACCGGGGTGTCGACGGCGGAAGTCTGTGATGAGGGCTGGGTCCAGGATATACCTGGCGGGGACCCAACACCTCTCCTCCGATGAGACGGGGGAGAGGGGTGGGGCTGGAAACAGGAGACAGAAAGGACAGCCCCCACTCTGACGTCCGAGGCGTCGACCTCCACCACGAAGGTCCAACTTGGTGAAGATGACCGCCTCCTAGAGAGGCTCGAAAGCCCAGGAGATGAGTGGTAGTGGGTAACGTTTATTAAGCATAATGTCATTAAGACCCCGGTAGTTGATACATGGACGCTTGGTCTTGTCCTTCTTCTCCACAAAGAAGAACTCCAGGAGAAACCTAAGCAACGTTGACTTGCACCATCCTATTCAAACAGAAGAATCACTTGAGAGGATCCCGTATCTCTGCTGAGGCACGACGAACTACTGAGTTGTATCACTCCCAAAAGGCACCCTGTGCCTTAACAAGCATTGTCTCTTTGGACTGAACGAATTGAGAACTGAACTGAGAAAGAACGATGAGCCTATGCATGAGCCCCGATGAGGGAGTTGCTTCTTTCGACCATAAACTCCAACACCAGGACAGGGAACCCTAGACCTTTCTTTGTCTACCACTCCGTCATAATGATAACTCAACTGAACCAGAAGACACTCAGATTCATGTAAATACCTTGTTGCATTGAATATCCATTTTGTGTGATGCTTTGTCTGTGTAAAAGTGGTGGCAGTAACTGATTATTGTAAGGATGTTATTCTTCGTTACATATCATGATTAATACTGTCACTGCATTGTCTACATTCGGATGCGATTGGATAGCATAGCCACTGGTGACTCTTGGTGGATGAGCCTAGAGTTTCACGGCTGTGAAAATGTACTGATGTAGCCTCTCCTTCACTCCTCCTGTTTTCACAAATAAGAATTGCGAACTCTCCAAAGTCCTGTTAAAGTGTTGTCATATCTGCAGATGAGTCCTCAAGCCTGTTCAATTGATCTGTAGTGCTTCTCATGTTAATGATTGTACTGCATTACATTTGTATCGTGTCTATTAAGGCAACTGTATGTACCTAATTTTCCACCTATGTTTGTCTAGTAATAAAATCTTGAAGTGAATCCTTTGTTGCATTGAAGTTCTTAAATGAGCGATTGGATTCTTGAAGTCTGAGAGCTCGACAACCTTTCAGAATGAGAGTACAGTCGTGGTCAAAAGTTTTGAGAATGACACAAGTATTGGCCTTCACAAAGTTCGCTGCTTCAGTGTTATGATATATTTTTGTCAGATGTTACTATGGTATACTGAAGTATAATTACAAGCATTCCATAAGTGACAAAGGCTTTTATTGACAATTACATTAAGTTTATGCAAAGAGTCAATATTTGCAGTGTTGACCCTTCTTTTTCAAGACCTCTGCAATCCGCCCTGGCATGCTGTCAATTAACTTCTGGGCCACCTCCTGACTGATGGCAGCCCATTCTTGCATAATCAATGCTTGGAGTTTGTCAGAATGTGTGGGTTTTTGTTTGTCCACCCGCCTCTTGGCGATCAACCACAAGTTCTCAATGGAATTAAGGTCTGGGGAGTTTCCTGGCCATGGACCCAAAATTTCGATGTTTTGTTCCCCGAGCCACTTAGTTATCACTTTTGCCTTATGGCAAGGTGCTCCATCATGCTGGAAAAGGCATTGGTTGTCACCAAACTGTTCTTGGATGGTTGGGAGAAGTTGCTCTCGGAGAATGTGTTGGTACCATTCTTTATTCATGGCTGTGTCCTTAGGCAAAATTGTGAGTGAGCCCACTCCTTTGGCTGAGAAGCAACCCCACACATGAATGGTCTCAGGATGCTTTACTGTTGGCATGACACAGGACTGATGGTAGCGCTCACCTTGTCTTCTCCGGACAGGTGTTTTCCGGATGCCCCATCAAAACTGAGGCAGCAGACTTTGTGAAAATTACTATTTGTGTCATTCTCAAAACTTTTGACCACGACTGTATATTCAAGTTATATCAACGTCATGAGTCCAACAGTTCCAATACATTGAAGAAAATGTATTTAATTGACCTTTTGCCCTCTTAGCTCCATTTTCTCATTGTTACAGAGTGGGAAGAGAAATTTGGCTCTGGCGCCCAAAGGTCTCTAATAACCCCCTGCCTTAACACGTGAGTCATAATAGACGGCCTGTTCTTTGTCTCTTGTCCTCCTCAGTCCATTTAGAGTCGTAAAGGGAGCAGTTGATTTGTCTTGTGATAGGCTTGAAAGGCGACTGTCAAAAACAGAGCGGTAAACTCTTGGCCTGGAATGTAATACTTAAGAAACCCTGTTCTGCATCACTTACTCCACCCCCCTCGTGAGCTCTCTGCCGCAACAGTGGGAAAGAGCACTGGAAGATATAGGCCTACTGCTGCATTTGGTCTATATTTCTTTATCCACCAATGGATCATGGTGTATCAATGTGTCCATATGGCACATTATGATTAACCACGTGACAATGATTTTGAATTAAAAAAAACATTATTATTAAAATAAAACTGTTCCAGGAAGGCCTCCGGAGTGGCACAGCGGTCTAAGGCACTGCATCGCAGTGTTGCGGCGTCACTACAGCCGGCCGTGACCGGGAGTCCCATAGGGCGGTGCACAATTTACCCAGTGTCGTCCGGGTTAGCGGAGGGTTTGGCCGGGGGTGCTTTACTTGGCTCATCGTGCTCTAGCAACTCCTTGTGGCTGGCCGGGCATCTGCGGTCATCAGTTGAACAGTGTTTCCTCCGACACATTGGTGCAGCTGGCTTCCGGGTAAAGCGGGCGGGTGTTAAGAAGCGCGGCTTGGCGGGTCATGTTTCGGAGGACGCATGACTCATCCTTCGCCTCTCCCGAGCCCGTTGGGGAGCTGCAGCGATGAGACAAGATCATAATCACGAAATTGGGGAGAAAAACAGGGGGAAAATGACACATGAAAATTATAACTGGCACGGAGAATGGCAGACATAGTAGGATAAATTGTAAGCTTCCCCAAAATTGAAACTCATGCGCTGTCTATTAAGTCTTTATAAAATAATTGCCTCCACGTTTCCATTGTTGGATTTTGCCTATAGGCTACTTCAGGAGGCTGTAAAAATTCAGCTTGGCCCCTAAGACCCTCACAAACTTTTACAGATGCAGAATTGAGAGTATCATGTCAGGCTGTATCACTGCCTGGTACGGTAACTGCACCGCCCGCAACCACAGGGCTCTCCAGAGGGTGGTGCGGTCTGCCCAACGCATCACTGGGGGCACACTGCTGCCCTCCAGGACACCTACAGCACCAGAAAAGATAATCAAGGACATCAACCACCTGAGCCACGGCCTTTTCACCCCGCTATCATCCAGAAGGCGAGGTCAGTACAGATGCATCAAAGCTGGAACCGAGAGACTGAAAAACAGCTTCTATCTCAAGGCCATCAGACTGTTAAATAGCCATCACTAGCCGGCTACCACCCGGTTACTCAACCCTGCAACTTAGAGGCTGCTGGGCTATATACATAGACATGGAATCACTGGCCACTTTAATAATGGAACACTAGTCACTTTAATAATGTTAACATACTGCTTTACTCATCTCATATGTATATACTGTGTTCTATTATACTGTATTTTAGTCAATGCCACTCCGACATTGCTTGTGCTAATATTTACATATTTGTTAATTCCATTCTTTTATTTTTAGATTTGTGTATTGTTGTGATTTGTTAGATACTACTGCACTGTTTGTGCTAGGAACACTACACTCGCAATAACATCTGCTAAATATGTGTATGTGACCAATAACATTTGATTTGATTTGATTTGAAGCAAGGTAAGACATGCCTTATAATTTGAAATAAAACATTCAGGTTTCAAACAATTAAATATGTTTTCAAAATGCATACTGCCTCCAGCTCACATCAAGTGGTGGGTGACGCCCTGATAGCTTGTTGCCTGAACTTGAATAGTGAATGGGAGGCGCGCTTCAATTACCAGTTGAGAAATAAAAATAGTAGCTATCTTTAATCATGCACCAAAACAGTTTTTAACACATGATTGCATTTAGAATTGTTGCTCAATGACTGGGTTTATAAAACCAGATGTTTTGCTCCAGCAGAAACCAGCTGAGGAGCTGCAGTAGAAATCCCCCTCAAAGTAGGTTATTTATGCTGTGTGAGTCTGATAGTTATGTTGGATAAATAAGATACATGATGACTAACGAAAATACACACAGGCAAATTTAATTCCACAAAATTATGTGACAGTAAAATGTATTTTTACCGACTGGTATTTCCATCAATGAATAAAAAGTATTATTTTGCAATGAGATTTAGTTTTATTTATCAGCTTTATCAGGAGCACAGTGTACAGTACAATACAGTACAGCACAGCACAGTACAGTAGAGCTCAGTACAGTACAGTAAAGCAGATATGTTCAGTACAGTACAGTAGAGTACAGTACAATACAATACATTTTACTGTACTCTACTGTACTGTACTCTACTTTATTGTACTGTTCTGTACTGTGCTCTACTGTACTGTACTGTGTTGTCCAAACTTGTGAAAGATAGACATCTATGATTGGTTCAGCTTTGGTCCAGCCAGGGTGGACTGACCAAGCTACTTTTCAATGTCAATGGATGTCTGGTGTCGGTCGGTGCTCAGTGTGTGAGGATGCTTGTTACAGTAAATGGAAAGAGGAAGGTGGTAGGTGTCAGTAAGAGCCGGGAGAGGTGACATTAACTGGAGATAGAGTGAGGCGAGAAAGAGAGAGAGGCAGAGAGAGAGAGAGAGAGAGAGGCAGAGAGAGAGAGAGAGAGAGGGAGAGGGAGAGGGAGAGGGAGGGGTTGTCCAGACAGTTTTCACAGTCTTGCTTTGACCACCAGACGACAGAAAGAGAAAGAAAATAGTTATGAGCTGAACATAACCGTATGCCAGGGAAGGGAGGACAGTAGCAAGTGACCCAACTGTGGTTTCTGACTAATATGATATCCCATTGTAGCCAATTCAATTGCAATAATTCTGTTCCAGATTATTCAGTAATTCCTTTACCAATGTAATATTTTTTATTTTTGTCATTTAGCAGACGCTCTTATCCAGAGCAACCTTTCACCCAGACAACTATGGCTTCGAACCAGCAATCTTTCAGTTACTGGCCCAATGCTCTTAACTGCTAGGCTACCTGCCACCCCATATTTCATAAACAAACGTGATGTCATTAAAAACACTATAACTAATTGGTAGGTATATCTTAACTTGTTACTTTACTTCAACATTATTGTGTTTTGATATATTTCTAATACCTTTTAAGACTTTTTCTGGTAGATGTTGTCTAAGATCCCTTTTCCATCTGTTTGACCAGAAATCAAAGCCTTTGCTTGTTCCACATTTTTGGATGGAAAATGGTTGAAAAATGTATCATTCCCTTAATGTAAAATAATATAGACTCTTAGCTTTCATTTGACACCCAATTTGACATGCTTCTATGAATTTCACGTCGCTGCTCATGGGTCCTTTTACATGGAAATGCCCAGCTCACAATGGTCTCAGATAGCCTCTTCAATCCCCATGCCCTCTGCCTTTTATAAAGCTACTGTAAAAATTAATAATATCATATTGAGGTTTATGGCCACTTTCCATCAATGGGATCTAAACTTAGAGACCTTAGGGAGCACCGTTTAGTTTTCTTTCCCAAGTCTTGATGGCAATATTCCATGACAGATTAGTAAATTCAGCTGAGAAGCTTCCTTACAGTATGCTATAGGATGAAACAGCGTGTGCTTCTACAGAGTAAGAGACGAGGAGCAGTTGAAGTGAAAAGTTCAAATGAGGAGAAAAGGTGAAGACCCTTTTTTACATTTATGAATCCATCATTTATAAAAGCAGCCTTTATGTTTCTGTAATCCTAGCTTTCATCGTCATCCCCCATCTCTTCATGTTGCAAGAAGCATTGAGGTGTTATCTGACCTGATCTCCACAGTGGATGGGTTTTTATCTCCAGCCCAGTGTTGTGTGTACTCTCTTGGTATATAATTAGACACATGGCTGGGACCTGCATGGTTCATGGAGTGGTAGTGGTGTTCTTAACGTTATGAAGTCATCTTGTCTGGTCAGGCTTTTAATAGTATTTGTTCATGGTATATTATATTATAAAGATTTACCAAGATGACTGATATTCTTTATCCTGTTCCAATGACACAGCCTTCCCACTGGGCACAGATGTTAGTTCAACATCTAGTTTTGATTTTCATTTGGTTGAGTTGTCAACTAACGTGAATTCAACATGAAATCAACAACAAATGTCACCATGTCATTGGATTTAGGTTAAAAGTTGGTGAAAAAAATATGAAATGCCCTTATGTTGACGACTTTTTGCAAATCCAATTTGACGTTGATGACTTTTTGCAAATCCAAAATGTTTTATATGTTGATTCAACGTCATCACATAGATTTTTTTGGTTGAAATTACATGGAAACAATGTTGATTCAACCAGTTTTTGGGTTGTGTAAATCTCAACACATACAACAGAACCCGCTAGTGTGTGAAGGGAACGCATGTAAAAGGGAAGAGAGAAAACCAATGAGACTTTTGTCAGGTTCACCGATGAACCCAAGGGGACATCACAATCTTCCATGTGATTCTAGGAACCATGACAGAAATAAGGAGTGGGAAGTCTACATTTTAGGCTGTGACACAGTTTGTATTGGCTGCGTCTCCCATGGTGCATCAGCTTCCTCTTTGTTTTTCACTCCCTACTCTGACGTTTTCATTAGCTCGCTGGACAATGACGCTCTCCTCCCGGGTCCAATGGAAGCGCTATGTTAATTGGAAGAAAAACACCCTCTTTCCATGTGGGAAGTCTTGAGTCTGGAGGTTAGCTATCTCTGCTTCAGGAAGTTGTATGTTTGTTATTAGACAATATCATAGTGGGTGTTTATTTTAGATGGGATTTATCATCCTCATCTCCCCTCTGTCATAAATTGTTATTTTGGGTTTTATTCCTTTTGAATACAGTGCATTCGGAAAGTATTCAGACCCATTCACTTTTTATGTAAATGTGATAATTCAGTGTTGTATTTGCAAACAAAATATCTAAAAACCAGTTTTTCCTTTGTCATTATGGGGTATTGTGTGTACATTGATGAGAGAAAAAACAATTTCATCAATTTCAGAATAAGGCTGTAACATAACAAAATGTGGAAAAAGTGAAGGGGTCTGAATACTTTCTGAATGCACTGTATGTAGGGGAGACTGGGGTAAGTTGAGCCATTTTTTACATTCAGCATTACTCCGGCAAGGGAAATATAGTATTCTTGCATTATGCCTGTGAAGAAAACACTTCAATATGCTCAACTTGCCATTGGCTCAACCATTGGCTCAACTTACCCCATGGCTACTGGTTCAAATTACCCCAAGGCAAACATTTTGACTTTATTAGCCCACACAGCTACAAGGATGCATTTTCATGCTAGGTTTAGGACCTCATATTGAAGCTTATAGAGACCCCAACTGATGTATAGAACAATCTTAAAAGTATCTACTTTGGTTTAGATACAAGCGTCATGATACCTCTAATACAGTAAATTCATTTGACTTGGTGAAAATCAGTTTTTTGGACCAAACTTGCTTACCACTTCTTCCATGTGGTTTCTTCATTCACAGACTCCATAACATTATGACCTCTTCCTGAATATATGGTAAACATTTTTAGCAGACACTCTTATCCAGAGTGACTTACAGTTAGTGCATTCATCTTAAGATAGCTAGGTGGGATAACCAAATATCACAGTCATAGTAAGTACATTTTATTAATAAAGTAGGTATAAGCAGTCAGAGCTAGTAACAGGGAAAAAAAGTCAAGTGTGAGTTTTAGTTCACGAAATTCATTATTTTGGGGGGGATTTTATGGTTTCCCAGAAACAAGGATGGCTCAACTTACCCCTTTGGCTCAACTTACCCCACTCTCCCCTATGTATCTGTGTAATAATGATCCCATATGTCATCAGTATGAAAATGTGTGCACTCACTAACTGTAAGTCGCTCTGGATAAGATCGTCTGCTAAATGACTAAATTTTTAAAATTTAAATCAAGACACAAATATTATTGTATAATCCTTGTGTAGGCCTTCTCTTGGGTACTATGTTGAGAGATGTTCTTCAGTAAAGGCTAAACTTGTGATCACAAAAAGGATAAAAAATACATGGATATTGGATAATAAAAACAGAGTGACAATAGATAGTCAGATGTTTTCTCTTTTATGACAGTTAAAAGATATGGTTCTCTCCTGGATACTCCTCGATCAGTGCTCTCTTGGCCACCACTCCCATTCATTCCAGTGGGGTAGTCAACTTAATCAACACAAATACTGCTAAATACTGGTAGATATCTACATAGAAAAATAAATACATCTTCAGGAATTTAATGTATTCATGTCTTTTATGTGGTTGACTACAAATCATACATGCGTCAGATATTAACTTAGCACTCCATAAGTCCTTACTGATTTTTCAATCAAGTGTTTTCATTGAAGGCACGACATCTTGGGCAATAGCAGTAGATTGGCCAATCTATGCAATCGGATACCCTTATCAATGCCACTTCAGAAACATATTGTTTTGTGTTAGTATTGGAAATTCCACAGTAAGAGAATACAACGATACAACTCAATGCATAAAGACGACTTTTAACAATTTCCACTGAAAATATTATAAAAACACATTTTCTTGAAGAACAGTGCAGATGCAAAGTTTGGCAACAGAAGGATGGCACAAACAGCACAAACCATCATTCTGTTACCAAACGTTGCATTTGCACTGTTCTTCAAGTAAATGTGTTTTTGAAAAATGTCAGTGGAAATTGTTAAAAGTAGTCATTGAGCATAGAGTTGTATGATTTAACTTAGCAATCATTGTTTTTGTTTGACATACATTTTAAAGTGAAAAATCTGAGTCTCAGCATCATTCTGTTAACGTGGAATTGTCTTATCGTTACTAAACTCTAAATTACTATACCATGTCAAGCGATTGCAAAGCATGTGATCTAAAATCTTTACATTTTAGCTTCAAGTGAAAATTTTAATTGGAGAATCAATTAATTATAATGACCATATTGTCAACTCCTGACATGCAGTGTTGTAGCAAGTTGAATTGTGTATATGGGGCAACAATAAGGACCTATAAAGATACTGAGTATTTGTGTAAAAATACTTCAATGTTATGGCTATGACAGCTGCACCCCTCAAATATATAAAAACATGCAGGTACATAATAGAAACACAGTGTAAGGTATTTATATAATTGCTACATTGGACTGAGATAGCATACCACAATAACCTTTTCATACCGATACACCTCCACCCTTTAAAACCATCTACTTTTCAGACTATGAATGGTGTGAAGTCTAGTTATTATAGTGAATGGTGAGTGATAAACATAAATGCTGAAAGCTGTATTGAAATACTTGATTAGTTAATCAATAATGGAGTGCATATATTTCTCTTTTATTAGGGTAGAAAAGTCGCTAAACTTTATGATGTTGCTATATTGGGTATGTGTCCATTACTCATCTCCTATGCTTCATTACTATCTTTAGGTGAAATGACTGGCTGAAATTGCCTAAATTGGAATGAATGTATGCCTACTTTTCTCTGGAGAAAATTCTGAGTTTCTTTCTTTTATGAGATCCACTCTTACTTGATCTTCCCATCTTAGCAACTTACAATGCCACTGAACTAACTGCCTACAACTGGTCCCAAGGATGGCATGAGAGCACGTTGGAGACAAATACTCACAGCTACTCAAGACACCCGGTTTCTACTATATGTCTTTTGTTCTTAGACGGTTTACTACTTGGCTGTGTGAACACTAGAGTGGCCGGTTCCAAGAAGTCCCTCACCCTTTCTCCCCCATTTAGAACATTGTATGTGTACTGGATGTGTCACTAAGAGTCTCAAGGCAGAGGTCAGATTGTCCTTCTCAGAAACTCTGAAAGCCACTTGGCTTTTTTTCCTGGGAAAACTGTTGTACAAACATGGTCGGTCTATCTGTCTGTCTGTCTAGGATATTTTTATTTAGACTATTTATTTAGACTTTTTAGACTATGGGACAAAATCATTGCGACAAAATACTTGCGACAGATTTTGTCTGCAATAATTATGACCTTCGGGTTTATCTTCCCAAGAAATGGTGAGGTTCAAATGTATTTGTTTAAATCACTGTTTATTGATTGGTGGTTTGTTTGTCTCTCAGTTGGAGTAAGCATTTAACAAATACTGTCATATTGTATGTTCCACTCTTTACTTTTTGAATTGACTTGTGACATTTTGATTGGCTACAGGTAGATAAGACAAATATAGTAATCATTTGAAATATTGAGTCAAGTTAGTTTAGAATGAGATCTATCTTTATGATTGTCCTTAGTTATCAGACCTGCAGTCTCGCTTGAGTCAATTCCATCAAATTATCCATCAAATGAAGGCCTAATTCCACTTCAAATTATATCCAATTGGTTTGGAATTTACCCTTACTCAGCAATCATCTCCTTATTTGACCAGCTCCAGGTACTGCTCGGATCTCAGAAAGCGGCCGAAAGAGTCCTTCTCCATCAGAGCATAAATTCTCTTCTGGGCCAGGTCAAAGGTTGTGGGGGAAAGGTCAACCAGGTTCCTCAAGGTCACATCCTTGGTGTAATGATCAATGTTCACCTGGAGGGAGGAAAAGTGAGAGGGATGGGCGGGAGGAGCGAGTGAGAGAGAAAGAGACAGAGAGAGACAGAAAGAGACAGAGAGAGACAGAGAGAGAAAGAGACAGGAAGGTAAGTCTGGTTTTCCACAACAAATACAACAGTAGTACACAATTACTGGCCACATTTTCTGTCACCTCTCTGGGTCCCTCGGTCTGGATGAAGTCCTCATAGATCTTTCTGGCTTTCACAGTCATCTTCATGGGAGACTTGGTCTTTTTGAAGTTCTCACAGGCCACCCAGAACTCAATGTTCTCCTCACTGAACTCAGAGCGCAGGAAGCTACGGAACATGGCCAGGCCATCTGGGAGACAGAGAGAGAGAGGAGATGGGAATGGTAAATTATCAGAGAGAGAGAGATAGGGGAGAGGGAAACAGAGAGCAGAGAGCAAAGAACAAAGATGAAGCAAAGAGAGAAAAAGTAGAGACAGAGTGAAATAGAGAGACAGTGAGTTGTTCCCCTATTTTAACACAGAGGGCATTGGGCCAATCCTCCAACATCTCCCCTGAGACCTGAATTCCAGAGACATGCTGCCACTGTGCCTCTGTTTTAAACTGTTATGATAGAATGATGATAAGCTCCGATGGCTAAGTGTTTACACAATCAGAGTTGGGGGTTGGATTCTTACATGGCCCTCTAATCCTCAATATATGTTGCTCGTGAGTAATTTTGTCCAAATGTTTCTGCTGTAGTGAGAACATTATAATGGGCCTGACTGTATATGCAGTATACTGAACAAAAATATAAACGTTCAACGTCCAACCGGCCTCACAACCACAGACCATGTGTAATCACCCCAGCCCAGGACCTTAACATTCGGCTTCTTCACCTGCGGGATCGTCTGAGACCAGCCACCCGGTCAGCTGATGAAACTGAGGAGTATTTCTGTCTGTAATAAAGCCCTTTTTGTGGGGAAAAACGTATTGGCTTATGCCCTCCGAGGCCCACCTATGGCTGTGCCCTTGCCCAGTCATGTGAAATCCATAGATTAGGGCCTAATTTATTTATTTCAATTGACTGATTTCCTTATATGAACTGTAACTCAGTAAATTCGTTGAAATTGTTGCATGTTGCGTTTCTATTTTTTTCAGCCACTTCCCTTTACTCACAGAAAAACCACCTGACCTCTTTTTTTGAAAAATCTCTTTGCTTTCATATATCCAGGGAATCTACTATAGTGAATATTACTGTAGCAACACAAAGCCCATGGATGTGTGTCCTATTGTCTGCCTCTGATTATAATCATGTTATATCTCTCTGAATTATATGTCCCATCTGAATGGCCACTTCGGGACAAAGTGTTACACAGAGAGGCAATCAAACGCTACAATCTGAAATAAAATGAGACAAAACCCTATGGATGATCAATCGTTTTCTGGAGGAGAACATTGAATTGAACTGAAGTGAACTATTTTATTTTTCCCGGACTGAAACTTCACTTATGGCATTTAGTAGGCTATGGAAACACACTGCTACACATCAACATAATAACATTACAGAACATAGTCTTTGCGGCGAGAATGCAGTGTCTCACCAATAGTGCTCTCTCCAAATTCCCGCCATTTGAGAGCACTTTGTTTCCCCATGATACCTGTTTGTTCAGGTTTCCTAACAAACTTTATTTCCGTTAAATCTATGTTCCATATTACACTATATATAAAAACGTATAGGGACACCCCTTCAAATGAGTGGATTTGGCTATTTCAGCCACACCCCGTTGCTGACAGGTGTATAGAATCAAGCACACAGCCATGCAATCTCCATAGGAAAAACATTGGCAGTAGAATGGCCTTACTGAGGAGCTCAGTGACTTTCAATGTGGCACCCTCATAGCAGGCCACCTTTCCAACAAGTCAGTTCGTCAAATTTCTGCACTTCTAGAGCTGCCCCGGTCAACTGTAAGTGCTGTTATTGTGAAGTGGAAATGTCTAGGAGCAACAACGGCTCAGCCGCAAAGTGGTACGCCACACAAGCTCACAGAACGGTACCGGCGAGTGCTGAAGCGCGTAGCGTGTAAAATCGTCTGTCCTCGGTTGCAAAACTCACTACAGAGTACCAAACTGCCTCTGGAAGCAACGTCAGCACAATAACTGTTCGTCAGGAGCTTCATGAAATGGGTTTCCATGGCCGAGCAGCCGCACAGAAGCCTAAGATCACCATACGCAATGCCAAGCGTCGGCTGGAGTGGTGTAAAGCACGCCGCCATTGGATCCTGGAGCAGTGGAAACTCGTTCTCTGGAGTGACGAATCACGCTTCACCATCTGGCAGTCCGATGGACGAATCTGGGTTTGGCGGATGCCAGGAGAACGCTACCTCCTCAAATGCATAGTGCAAACTGTAAAGTTTGGTAGATGAGGAATAATGGTCTGGGGCTGTTTTTCATGGTTTGGGCTAGGCCCCTTAGTTCCAGTGAAGGGAAATCTTAACGCTACAGCATACAATGACATTCTAGACGATTCTGCGCTTTCAACTTTGTGGCACAGTTTGGGGAAGGCCCTTTCCTGTTTCAGCATGACAATGCCCCCATGCACAAAGCGAGGTCCATTCAGAAATGGTTTGTTTAGATCGGTGTGGAAGAACTTGACTGGCCTGCACAGAGCCCTGACCTCAGCCCCATCGAACACCTTTGGGATGAATTGGAACACCAACTACGAGCCAGGCCTAATCGCCCAACATCAGTGCCCGACCTCACTAATGCTTTTGTGGCTGAATGGAAGCAACATCTAGGGGAAAGCCTTCCCAGAAGAGTGGAGGCTGTTATAGCAGCAAAGGGGGGACCCACTCAATATTAATGCCCATGATTTTGGAATGAGATGTTCAACGAGCAGGTGTCCACATACTTTTGGTCAGGTAGGTAGGTAGCCTTTAACAATTGCATTCAATTATTTCCTGGGCACCGCTAACCGATGCTATTTTTTTTAATTTTTTTTTTATTTCACCTTTATTTAACCAGGTAAGCCAGTTGAGAACAGGTTCTCATTTACAACTGCGACCTGGCCAAGATAAAGCATAGTAGTGCAATAAAAAAATAATAAAAAAAACAACAACACAGAGTTACATATGGGGTAAAAAAAAAAACAAAGTCAGAAATACAACAGAAAATATATATACAGTGTGTGCAAATGTAGCAAGCTATGGAGGTAAGGCAGTAAATAGGCTATAGTGCAGAATAATTACAATAGTATTAACACTGGAATGCTAGATGTGCAAGAGATTATGTGCAAATAGAGATACTGGGGTGCAAAAGAGCAAAATAAATAACAATATAGGGATGAGGTAGTTGGGTGGGCTAATTTCAGATGGGCTGTGTACAGGTGCAGTGATCGGTAAGGTGCTCTGACAACTGATGCTTAAAGTTATTGAGGGAGATAAGAGTCTCCAGCTTCAGAGATTTTTGCAATTCGTTCCAGTCATTGGCAGCAGAGAACTGGAAGGAATGGCGGCCAAAGGAGGTGTTGGCTTTGGGAATGACCAGTGAGATATACCTGCTGGAGCGCAGACTACGGGTGGGTGCTGCTATGGTGACCAATGAGCTAAGATAAGGCGGGAATTTGCCTAGCAGTGATTTATAGATGGCCTGGAGCCAGTGGGTTTGACGACGAACATGTAGTGAGGACCAGCCAACAAGAGCGTACAGGTCACAGTGGTGGGTAGTGTATGGGGCTTTGGAGACAAAACGGATGGCACTGTGATAGACTACATCCAATTTGCTGAGTAGAGTGTTGAGGCTATTTTGTAAATGACATCGCCGAGGTCAAGGATCGGTAGGATAGTCAGTTTTACGAGGGCATGTTTGGCAGCATGAGTGAAGGGAGGCTTTGTTGCGAAATAGGAAGCCGATTCTAGATTTAACTTTGGATTGGAGATTCTTTATGTGAGTCTGGAAGTTGAGTTTACAGTCTAACCAAACACCTAGGTATTTGTAGTTGTCCACATACTCTAGGTCAGACCCGTCAGAGTGGTGATTCTAGTCGGGTGGGCGGGTGCCAGCAGCGTTCGATTGAAAAGCATGCATTTAGTTTTACTAGTGTTTAAGAGCAGTTGGAGGCTACTGAAGGATTGTTGTATGGCATTGAAGCTCGTTTGGAGGTTTGTTAACACAGTGTCCAATGAAGGGCCAGATGTATACAAAATGGTGTCGTCTGCGTAGAGGTGGATCTGAGAATCACCAGCAGCAAGAGCGACATCATTGATATACACGGAGAAAAGTGTCGGCCCAAGAATTGAACCCTGTGGCACCCCCATAGAGACTGCCATAGGTCCAGACAACAGGCCCTCCGATTTGACACACTGAACTCTATCTGAGAAGTAGTTGGTGAACCAGGCGAGGCAGTCATTTGAGAAACCAAGGCTATTTAGTCTGCCAATAAGAATGCGGTGGTTGACAGAGTCGAAAGCCTTGGCCAGGTCGATGAAGACGGCTGCACAGTACTGTCTATTATCAATCGCGGTTATAATATCGTTTAGGACCTTGAGCGTGGCTGAAGTGCACCCGTGACCAGCTCGGAAACCGGATTGCATAGCGGAGAAGGTACGGTGGTATTCGAAATGGTCGATTATCTGTTTGTTAACTTGGCTTTCGAATACTTTCGAAAGGCAGGGCAGGATGGATATAGGTCTGTAGCAATTTGGATCTAGAGTGTCACCCCCCTTTGAAGAGGGGGATGACCGCGGCAGCTTTCCAATCTCTGGGGATCTCAGACGTTATGAAAGAGAGGTTGAACAGACTAGTAATAGGGGTAGCGACAATTTCGGCGGCTAGTTTTAGAAAGAAAGGGTCCAGATTGTCTAGCCCAGCTGATTTGTAGGGGTCAGATTTTGCAGCGCTTTAAAAACATCAGCTGTCTGAATTTGTGTGAAGGAGAAGCTGGGGGGCATGGGCAAGTTGCAGCAGAGGGTGCAGAGTTGGTGGCCGGGTTAGTGGTAGCCAGATGGAAAGCATGGCCAGCTGTAGCAAAATGCTTGTTGAAATTCTCGATTATTGTAGATTTATCGGTGGTGATAGTGTTTCCTAGCCTCAGTGCAGTGGGCAGCTGGGAGGAAGTGCTCTTATTCTCCATGGACTTTACAGTGTCCCAAAACTTTTTGGAGTTAGTGCTACAGGATGCAAATTTCTGTTTGAAAAAGTTAGCCTTTGCTTTCCTGACTGCTTGTGTATATTGGTTCCTAACTTCCCTGAAAAGTTGCATATCGCGGGGGCTATTTGATGCTAATGCTGTACGCCACAGGATGTTTTTGTGCTGGTCAAGGGCAGTCAAGTCTGAGGAGAACCAGGGGCTATATCGGTTCTTAGTTCTGTATTTTTTGAATGGGGCATGTTTATTTAAGATTGAGAGGAAATTACTTTTAAGGAACAACCAGGCATCCTCTACTGACGGAATGAGATCTATATCCATCCAGGATACCTGGGCCAGGTCAATTAGGAAGGCCTCCTCGCTAAAGTGTTTTAGGGAGCGTTTGACAGTGATGAGGGGTGGTCGTTTGACCGCGGACCCGTTACGGACGCAGGCAATAAGGCAGTGATCGCTGAGATCCTGGTTGAAGACAGCTGAGGTGTATTTAGAGGGTATGTTAGTCAGGATGATATCTATGAGGGTACCCATGTTTACGGATTTAGGGTTGTACCTGGTAGGTTCGTTGATAATTTGCGTGAGGTTGAGGGCATCTAGCTTGGATTGTAGGATGGCTGGGGTATTAAGCATATCCCAATTTAGGTCACCAAGCAGTACAAACTCTGAGGATAAATGGGGGGCAATCAATTCACATATGGTGTCCAGGGCACAGCTGGGGGCTGAGGGGGGTCTGTAGCAAGCGGCAACAGTGAGAGACTTATTTCTGGAAAGGTGGATTTTTAGAAGTAGAAGCTCAAACTGTTTGGGCACAGACCTGGATAGTATGATGGAGCTCTGCAGGCTATCTCTACAGTAGATTGCAACTCCACCCCCTTTGGCAGTTCTATCTAGATGGAAAATGTTATAGTTGGGGATGGAAATTTCAGAATTTTGGTGGCCTTCCTGAGCCAGGATTCAGACACTGCTAGAACATCAGGGTTGGCAGAGTGTGCTAACGCAGTGAATAACTCAAACTTAGGAAGTAGACTTCTGATATTTATGTGCAAGAAACCAAGACTTTTGCGATTACAGAAGTCATCAAATGATAGCGCCTGGGGAGTAGGAGTGATACTGAGGGCTGCAGGGCCTGGGTTAGCCTCTACATCACCAGAGGAACAGAGGAGGACTAGAATAAGGATACGGCTAAAGGCTTTAAGAACTGGTCTTCTAGTGCGTTGGGTACATAGAATAAAGGGGGCAGATTTCCGGGTGTTATAGAAAAGATTCAGGGCATTATGTAGAGACAAGGATATTGAAGGATATGAGTAAAATGGAGGTAACCCTAAGCGTTGGGTAACAATGAAAGAGATAGCATCGCTAGAGTCATCAATTGAGTCGGTCTCCGCATGTATAGGGGGAGGTGCAAATGAGCTATCTAAGGCAGGTTTAGCTAGGCTGGGGGGTCTACAGTGATATAGTACAATTAGAAATAACCGAAACAACAATAAACTAACCATGTTTGGGCTGAGGCTAAACATAAACAGGATGTAGTACCGTAAAAAGGAACAGTCCAGCAGATATCAGCTGTATAGCTGAGTTATCATAAGGTCCGGTGGTGAAGCACTAGTAAGAGGCCACGGCTAGCGTGTGCTAGCGGGCCAGGGCTATCAGATGGATGGAATCTTCGTGGTTAACGTCGTAACCACATCAGACGATTTCGTCGGCAGACCAGTCGTGTAGGATCGGCGGGGCTCCGTGTCAACACTAGGTGGTCCCGTCCGGTTGACAGAGAGGTAGATAGCCGGGAGATGGGCGATGGGCCTAGTTCAGGATGATTAGCCAGACCACAGCGTCCATTTAGTTGAAGCTAGCTGGTAGCGATGAATCCGGAGTTAAAGGTCCAGTGATTCAGTGATTCCGGCGGAAAAACTGATATGTTCTGGGTCGATAACGCTGTGCAGACTGGCCGAATATCCGGTGATCAATGTCCAGTGATTAAAATTAATCCCGCAGAAAAAAATCAAATGTTCTGGGTGAAACACCGCTAGCTGTGGCTAATAGCAAATAGCAAGTAGCTAGTTAGCTGGCTAGCTAGTTTCAACTGGAGATTCTAGATTCTAGATAAAAGTAAGTCAAGGTAAGTCAATAATAGAATCCGTTCCACATTGAGTGAGGCGGGTTGCAGGAAAGTATATCTTGTAGAAGGATGAAAAGTCTGATAGGGAAATATGTACGAAAAAATATGGTATTTACAGGCTATTTACAGACAGACGATAAAAACACAACTGCACTACTACGCCATCTTGGATGCTTAAGTACTTTACACCACTGTAATTAGCTAAACACCCTCGGTTATAAAAACATTCATTGTGATTAATTCACACGATATAATTAAGATTCCATTACATTATAAGGTCCCTTATCGATAAATCCTTGCAGTTAAGTAGTGTCGATAGCTGGTTACTTCGCCCTTCGTCCACACGAGTTCAAATAGGAGAACGACAACTTCCTATTCAAAACCGTCCACTGACCTCCGACGTGGGAAAAGCGTTGCCAAACAGGTTTAAAAACAGGTCTGTAAATAACACAATGTGGATATACTATATGTAATACGGCGAGACCTGAGTTCCACTCGGTCTCGAAACTGGGCTAATCAATCATCTGAGTAGGCGCGATGTTGGAAGTGCACCTGAACATTTGCTTAACTCGCAAGGTAGAAGATAATTTTGGGTCCATACTTGCGACCATTTTCTCTGTCTCAAAATCTGCATCAGCCAATTAAAGTTGTTGATGTAGTTGCACGTGATAGAATGTGATATATTAGCTGTTCCCATTAAATAACCTGGCACATTTAGCCCTATACTAACCTGACAGCTGGCAGTGATTATTTGCTGCAACAAATTCTGCATCAGCCTATCAAAGGTCTTATACTTCATATCCACCAACCAATGGTGGCGCAGTGGTCTAAGGCACTGCATTGCAGTGCTAGCTGTGCCACTAGAGATCCTGGTTCGAATCCAGGCTCTGTCGTAGCCGGCCGTGACCGGGAGACCCATGGGGCGGCGCACAATTGGCCCAGGGTAGGGGAGGGAATGGCCGGCAGGGATGTAGCTCAGTTGGTAGAGCATGGCATTTGCAATGCCAGGGTTGTGGGTTCAATTCCCACGGGGGGACAGTATAAAAAAAATATATATATGTACTCACTAACTGTAAGTCGCTCTGGATAAGAGCGTCTGCTAAATGACTAAATGTAAATGTAATGGCATATCTTAAAATAGATCAACTTGGCCACCAGAGGGATATTTTAAACCTCCAATTTCAAGGTTTATTTTGTTCCACTTGAAGTGTAGTGTGCCAATATTGCATGACGCATCCTTGACTTGTCTACTAGCTACTAACGTTCACCAAAATTGAAAAGCCACGTTTTCACATTTATGACAAAATCCCATGTTTTTGCTTATCCGTTTTACACACATCCATGTGCTTTTACTGGAAAAAGAAAAAGGAAGTCTATACAATATTTAAGTTTATCGTACAACGTAAAAAACGTCAAAGAGCCTTATGGTCCTGTCAAATATCTGTTATGTACCTCCATAATAATCGCTACAAGGTTTGAGGCCCCTTCGCTTCAAGCTTTTTTGTCAAGGAAAAAACTATTCACTGCTGGTCATCGATGCTCGATTGAAATAGCGCATATGTGATGAAATTGATTATTCTAATAATGCATATAAAATGTTGTACATGTAAGTTTAGACTACACATCTATCTATGTAATATGCAGTGGGGTCTGAAATTATTGACACCCTTGATAAAGATGAGCAAAAATGACTGTATAAAATAAATAATTCAAATGCTGAACTTTATTGTATGCTCAACAAAAATTGGGAAATTATATTTTCTAGTAATACAATTGCTGAAACTTGCCTGCAAGTGGATCTTCTAGCAAGATAATAACCCCAAGCACACATCAAAATCCACAAATAAATGGTTAATTGGCCACAAAATCAACATTTTGCAATGGCCATCTCAGTTTCCGGACTTGAAACCCATTGAAAACCTGTGGTTTAAATTGAAGAGGGCAGTCCATAAGCGCAGACGAAGGATATCAAGGATCTGGAAGGGTTCTGTATGGAGGAATGGTTTAAGATCCCGCCCAAAGTTTTCTCCAACTCATAAAATGTTTTAGAAAAAGGCTCAGTGCCGTTATCCTGAGGTATTGAAAGATATTGAAAACAGGGGTGTCAATAATTTTGACCCCTTCCTTTCAGAGAAAAAATTATAAATATTTGTATTTGAGCAATTGTATTACTATAAAATAATGTAATTTTCACGTTTATTTTTAGCATCAATATCACTCAGTATTTGAGTCATTTATTTTATACAGTCATCTTTGCAAATTTTTATCAAGGGTGTCAATAATTTTGGATCTCACTGTATATGTATATATATATCTATTTAAGCAATAAGGCACGAGGAGGTGTTGGTATATTGACCATATACCACAAACCCCTGAGGTGCCTCATTGCTATTATAAACTGGTTACCAACGTAATTAGAGCAGTAACAATACATTTTTGTCATACCCGTGGGATACGGTCTGATATATCACGGCTGTCAGACAATCAGCATTCAGGGCTCGAACCACCAGTTTATAAATATATATATACACACCAGTTTGTGTCAAGAACTGCAACGCTGCTGGGTTTTTCATGCTCAACAGTTTCCCGTGTGTATCAAGAATGGTCCACCACCCAAAGGACATCCACCCAACTTGGCACAACAATCAGTCAAAGGTTTGGACACACTTACTCATTCCAGGGTCTTTCTAGATTTTTACTATTTTCTACATTGTAGAATAATAGTGAAGACACAAAACTATGAAATAACACATATGGAATCATGTAGTAACCAAAAAAGTGTTCAACAAATCAAAATATTTTTTATATTTGAGATTCTTCAAAGCAGCCACCCTTTGCCTTGATGACAGCTTTGCACACTCTTGGCATTCTCTCAACCAGCTTCACCTGGAATGCTTTTCCAACAGTCTTGAAGGAGTTCCCACATATGCTGAGAACTTGTTGGTTGCTTTATCTTTACTTTGCGGTCCAACTCATCCAAAACCATCTCAATTGGGTTGAGGTCGGGTGATTGTGGAGGCCAGGTCATCTGATGCAGCACTTCACCACTCTCCTTCTTGGTCAAATAGCCCTTACACATCCTGGAGGTGTGTTGGGTCATTGTCCTGTTGAAAAACAAATGATAGTCCCACTAAGCGCAAACCAGATGGGATGGCGTAGAATGCTGTGTGCCTTGAATTCTATTTTTTATTTTATTTATTTCACCTTTATTTAACCAGGTAAGCCAGTTGAGAACAAGTTCTCATTTACAACTGCGACCTGGCCAAGATAAAGCAAAGCAGTGCGATAAAAACAACAACACAGAGTTACATATGGGGTAAAAAAACATAAAGTCAAAAAATACAACAGAAAATATATATACAGTGTGTGCAAATGTAGCAAGTTATGGCGGTAAGGCAATAAATAGGCTATAGTGCAAAATAATTACAATTAGTATTAACACTGGAATGCTAGATGTGCAAGGGATTATGTGCAAATAGAGATACTGGGGTGCAAAAGAGCAAAATAAATAACAATATAGGGATGAGGTAGTTGGGTGGGCTAATTTCAGATGGGCTGTGTACAGGTGCAGTGATCGGTAAGGTGCTCTGACAACTGATGCTTAAAGTTAGTGAGGGAGATAAGAGTCTCCAGCTTCAGAGATTTTTGCAATTCGTTCCAGTCATTGGCAGCAGAGAACTGGAAGGAATGGCGGCCAAAGGAGGTGTTGGCTTTGGGGATGACCAGTGAGATATACTTGCTGGAGCACAGACTACGGGTGGGTGCTTCTATGGTGACCAATGAGCTAAGATAAGGCAGGGATTTGCCTACCAGTGATTTATAGATGGCCTGGAGCCAGTGGGTTTGATGACGAACATGTAGTGAGGACCAGCCAACAAGAGCGTACAGGTCACAGTGGTGGGTAGTGTATGGGGCTTTGGAGACAAAACGGATGGCACTGTGATAGACTACATCCAATTTGCTGAGTAGAGTGTTGGAGGCTATTTTGTAAATGACATCGCCGAAGTCAAGGATCGGTAGGATAGTCAGTTTTACGAGGGCATGTTTGGCAGCATGAGTGAAGGAGGCTTTGTTGCGAAATAGGAAGACGATTCTAGATTTAACTTTGGATTGGAGATTCTTAATGTGAGTCTGGAAGGAGAGTTTACAGTCTAACCAGACACCTAGGTATTTGTAGTTGTCCACATACTCTAGGTCAGACCCGTCGAGAGTAGTGATTCTAGTCGGGTGGGCGGGTGCCAGCAGCGTTCGATTGAAGAGCATGCATTTAGTTTTACTAGTGTTTAAGAGCAGTTGGAGGCTACTGAAGGAGTGTTGTATGGCATTGAAGCTCATTTGGAGGTTTGTTAACACAGTGTCCAATGAAGGGCCAGATGTATACAAAATGGTGTCGTCTGCGTAGAGGTAGATCTGAGAGTCACCAGCAGCAAGAGTGACATCATTGATATACACGGAGAAAAGAGTCGGCCCAAGAATTGAACCCTGTGGCACCCCCATAGAGACTGCCATAGGTCAAGACAACATCTCCGATTTGACACATTGAACTCTATCTGAGAAGTACTTGGTGAACCAGGCGAGGCAGTCATTTGAGAAACCAAGGCTATTTAGTCTGCCAATAAGAATGCGGTGGTTGACAGAGTCGAAAGCCTTGGCCAGGTCGATGAAGACGGCTGCAGGGGTACTGTCTATTATCGATCGCGGTTATTATATCGTTTAGGACCTTGAGCGTGGCTGAAGTGCACCCATGACCAGCTCGGAAACCGGATTGCATAGCGGAGAAGGTACGGCGGGATTCGAAATGGTCTGTGATCTGTTTGTTAACTTGGCTTTCAAATACTTTCGAAAGGCAGGGCAGGATGGATACAGGTCTGTAACAGTTTGGATCTAGAGTGTCACCCCCTTTGAAGAGGGGGATGACCGCGGCAGCTTTCCAATCTCTGGGGATCTCAGACGTTACGAAAGAGAGGTTGAACAGGCTAGTAATAGGGGTTGCGACAATTTCGGCGGCTAGTTTTAGAAAGAAAGGGTCCAGATTGCCTAGCCCAGATGATTTTTAGGGGTCCAGATTTTGCAGCTCTTTCAGAACATCAGCTGTCTGAATTTGTGTGAAGGAGAAGCGGGGGGAGTGCAGAGTTGGTGGCCGGGGTAGTGGTAGCCAGGTGGAAAGCATGGCCAGCCGTAGCAAAATGCTTGTTGAAATTCTCGATTGTAGATTTATCGGTGGTGATAGTGTTTCCTAGCCTCAGTGCAGTGGGCAGCTGGGAGGAAGTGCTCTTATTCTCCATGGACTTTACAGTGTCCCAAAACTTTTTGGAGTTAGTGCTACAGGATGCAAATTTCTGTTTGAAGAAGTTAGCCTTTGCTTTCCTGACTGCTTGTGTATATTGGTTCCTAACTTCCCTGAAAAGTTGCATATTGCGGGGGCTATTTGATGCTAATGCAGTACGCCACAGGATGTTTTTGTGCTGGTCGAGGGCAGTCAAGTCTGAGGAGAACCAGGGGCTATATCTGTTCTTAGTTCTGTATTTTTTGAATGGGGCATGTTTATTTAAGATTGAGAGGAAATTACTTTTAAAGAACAACCAGGCATCCTCTACTGACGGAATGAGATCTATATCCATCCAGGATACCTGGGCCAGGTCAATTAGGAAGGCCTGCTCGCTAAAGTGTTTTAGGCAGCGTTTGACAGTGATGAGGGGTGGTCGTTTAACCGCGGACATGTTACGGACGCAGGCAATAAGGCAGTGATCGCGGAGATCCTGGTTGAAGACAGCGGAGGTGTATTTAGAGGGTAAATTAGTCAGAATGATATCTATGAGGGTACCCATGTTTACGGATTTAGGGTTGTACCTGGTAGGTTCGTTGATAATTTGTGTGAGATTGAGGGCATCTAGTTTTGATTGTAGGATGGCCGGGGTGTTAAGCATATCCCAATTTAGGTCACCAAGCAGTACGAACTCTGAGGATAAATGGGGAGCAATCAATTCATATATGGTGTCCAGGGCACAGCTGGGGGCTGAGGGGGGTCTGTAGCAAGCGGCAACAGTGAGAGACTTATTTCTGGAAAGGTGGATTTTTAGAAGTAGAAGCTCAAACTGTTTGTAGTATGATAGAGCTCTGCAGGCTATCTCTACAGTAGATTGCAACTCCACCCCCTTTGGCAGTTCTATCTAGACGGAAAATGTTATAGTTGGGGATGGAAATTTCAGAATTTTTGGTGGCCTTCCTAAGCCAGGATTCAGACACTGCTAGAACATCAGGGTTGGCGGAGTGTGCTAACGCAGTGAATAACTAAAACTTAGGAAGTAGACTTCTGATATTAACATGCAAGAAACCAAGGCTTTTGCGATTACAGAAGTCAACAAATGATAACGCCTGGGGAGTAGGAGTGATACTGAGGGCTGCAGGGCCTGGGTTAGCCTCTACATCACCAGAGGAACAGGGGAGGACTAGAATAAGGATATGGCTAAAGGCTTTAAGAACTGGTCTTCTAGTGCGTTGGGTACATAGAATAAAGGGGGCAGTTTTCCGGGCGTTGTAGAAAAGATTCAGGGTATTATGTACAGACAAGGATATGGAAGGATATGAGTAAAGTGGAGGTAAACCTAAGCGTTGGGTAACAATGAAAGAGATAGCATCACTGGAGGCACCGATTGAGTCGTTCTCCGCGTGTATGGGGGGTGGGACAAAGGAGCTATCTAAGGCAGGTTTAGCTGGGCTGGGGGATCTACAGTGAAATAGTACAATTAGAAATAACCGAAACAGCAAGAAGCAAACCATATTGACATGGGAGAGAGGCATAAAGCAATCACAGGTGTAATTTGAGAGAGCTAAGACAACAGCTGGTAATGACGACACAGTTTGGGCTGAGGCTAAACATAAACAGGATGCGGTACCGTATAAAGGAACAGTCCAGCAGGCATCAGCTGTATAGCTGAGTTATCATAAGGTCCGGTGTACAGCAATAGGATAGTTCGGAGGTAGTTTGGGGGCTGCTAAAGCACTAGCGAGCAAGAGGCCACAGCTAGCGTGTGCTAGCGGGCCGAGGCTAGCAGATGGAATCTTCGTGGTCGACGTCATAACGGGAAGCCTGTTGTAACCACATCTGACAATTTCATCGGCAGACCAGTCGTGTAGGATTGGCGGGGCTCCGTGTCAACACTAGGTGGTCCCGTCCGGTTGACAGAGAGGGGCGGCAGGTAGCTTAGTGGTTAAGAGCGTAGTGCCAGTAACCGAAAGGTCGCTGGTTCTAATCCCCGAGCCGACTAGGTGAACAATCTGTCGATGTGCCCTTGAGCAAGGCACTTAACCCTAATTGCTCCTGTAAGTCGCTCTGGATAAGAGCGTCTGCTAAATGACTAAAATGTAAAAATGTAAATGTAGGTAGATAGCCGGGAGATGGGCCTAGCTCAGGATGATTAGCCAAACCACAGCGTCCAATTTGTTGCAGCTAGCTGGTAGCGATGAATCCGGAGTTAAAGGTCCAGTGATTCAGTGATTCCGGCAGAAAAACTGATATGTTCTGGGTCGATAATGCGCTGTGCAGACAGTGCAGACTGGCCGAATAATAGTCCAGGCTAGAGCTGGCTGGTAGGTGGTGCAGGCCACGGACAATGGTGAAAAACCGTTAACGGTAGCTAATAGCAAGTAGCTAGTTAGCTGGCTACTCCCGTCCGGTAGACCGAGAGGTAGATAGCCGGGATATGGGCCTGGCTCTAGGCTAGCTCAAGGCTAACTGGTGCTTGCATCGGGGGCAGTGGTGATTAGCCAAACACAACATCCATTCGGTTGCGGCTAGCTAGTTGCGATCCGGTGATTAATGTCCAGTGTTTAAATTATTCCGGCAGAAAAATCCAATGTTCTGGGTGAAATACCGCTAACTGTGGCTAATAGCAAGTAGCTAGTTAGCTGGCTAGCTAGTTTTAACTGGAGAATCTAGATAAAAGGTAAGTCAATAATACAATCCGTTCCACATTGAGTGAGGCGGGTTGCAGGAAAGTATATTTTGTAGAAGGATGAAAAGTCTGATAGGGAAATATGTGCGAAATATGTACGAAAAATACAAAAAATAACAGGGTATTTACAGGCTATTTACAGACACACGACAAAAACAGGACTGCACTACTACGCCATCTTGGTTTGCGACAAGCAAAATCACTGACAGTGTCACCAGCAAAGCACCCCCACACCATCACACCTCCTCCTCCATGCTTCACGGTGGGAACCACACATGCAGAGATCATCCGTTCACCTACTATGTGTCTCACAAAGAAACAGTGGTTGTAACCCAAAATCTAAAATGTGGACTCATCAGACCAAAGGACAGATTTCTATCGGTCTAATGTCCATTGCTCGTGTTACTTGGCCCAAGCAAGTCTCCTCTTCTTATTGGTGTCCTTTAGTAGTGGTTTCTTTGCAGCAAGTCGAACATGAAGGCCTGGTTCACACAGTCTCCTTTGAACAGTTGATGTTGAGATGTGTCTGTTACTTGAACTCTGTGAATCATTTGTTTGGGCTGCTAGCTGAGGTGCAGTTAACTCTAATTAACTTATCCTCTGCAGCAGAGGTAACTCTGGGTCTTCCTTTCCTGTGGCGGTCCTCATGAGAGCCAGTTTCATCATAGTGCTTGATGGTTTTTGCGACTGCACTTGAAGAGACTTGAAATGTTCCGTATTGACTGACCTTTATGTCTTAAAGTAATGATGGACTGTCATTTCTCTTTGCTTATTTGAGCTGTTCTTGCAAGAAGGAAAGAAATTCCACAAATTAACTTCTAACTAGGCACACCTGTTAATTGAAATGCATTCCAGGTGACTACCTCATGAAGTTGGTTGAGAGTGCCAAGAGTGTGCAAAGCTGTCATCAAGGCAAAGGGTGGCTATTTGAAAAATCTCAAATCTCAAATATATTTTGTTTTGTTTAACACTTTTTGGGTTACTACATGATTCCATATGTGTTATTTCATAGTTTTGATGTCTTCACTATTATTCTACAATGTAGAAAATAGTAAAAATAAAGAAAAACCCTGGAATGAGTAGGTGTTGTAAAACGTTTGACCGGTAGTGTATATACACAGTATATATACTGTATGTCCAAAAATGTATGTAGCAATGAAGGTTTGTCCCTTTAACAGGCAGTGCACTTCATATAGCAGAACTATGTCACCATTTGAATGTGATCCATTATCCTCACATGTGAAAAGGTGGTGTTAACATGTGAACTCTAAATGTAATAAATGTGAAAATGTGGTTTCACATGTGAAATTTAAGTTCAACATGTGAGAACAGCTATTTCACATTTGATATGTTTTTTTTGTTAGGGTAGGCTACTACCATACACTAAGATCAAAGCATGAGATCAAAGCAAGATCAAAGTACCATTACAACCCACCAGCCTAAATCATGTACTTATGTACTTAAGAAGCATTTATGTATGTAAAGTACATATCTGATCACAGATAACTATATGATTTATACATGTATGTTGTAAGTGAGGAGAGATTCCTGGCATAAAACCATTTTATCGTTTTCGGGGAAGTGATTGCATGCATTTAAGCATCATTAATGGAAGCATCCCTGAACATTATGTTATATTGCTTTATCTGTTGTGGCGGCATCAGGAATCTTATGTGTGCAGAGCAGTTTACACATATCACCCCCAGCACAACATTACTCAAACTAGTTCTTAGTAAATCTTGCTTCCCAGTGTGTGTGTGTGTGTGTGTGTGTAAGCTCATCCTCTCACCAGCCAGCTCTGAGTATATGAGGCTTCCGACGCAAACATAAACCAGCACTGTGTCTGGTCATTCACACGACCTGGACGATTATGACACACACACACACACACACACACACACACACACACACACACACACACACACACACACACACACACACACCACAGCCTTGAGGAATGCACCACGCTGGAAGATTGAGACTAGACCCTTGAAGGCCTACAGTATTTTCCAGCTGTTTAATTTTAGACCCAGGTGTCATCTATTACATAATATAGACTTTATGTTCACAGATGGATTATAAAATGTTAGTTCTCCCAGGAGATCTCTCTGCATAATGAGAATGAATACCATCAGAGTTACTGTAATTCTAGTCTGTCTGCTCAGTATTTGGCATCACTCGTAAAGTATCATATGATGGGGTGAAGAAACGTATCATTTTCTAGAAGACCTCATGGCTTTTCACAATTACTTTTTTGGTGTGTGTGTGTATATATCTAGGCATACTCACAGCTGTTGGTCAGCACATGGTCGAGGGACTCACGCCACTGAGCAGCCTCCTCAGGAATGGGCCTGTTCAACACACAAACACAATATTACAGTTAAACAACACCCACATAGTCAAGCACCTTACCCTTGATTAAACATGAGACAAGCAGAAGAGCACAGTCAGCCCTTACCAATGTACGAAGAAGAACTACTCATCTCCTGGAAGGCCCAAACAATACCAGCCTTTGGTTGGAACAGAGTCAGCAGTTTGTCACCCACAGTCTCTTAATACTGCACCCTGTAAGGTCATAGAGCTTTAGAGGTCCTCGATTGCCCTCCCTATTACACACACACACACACTAGTGCAAGAGGGAGCCCTGCAGCATCTCACCTTTATTGATGGCTGTACTACTGAGCAAGTGGGGAAAATAGCCTGCAAACATAATTTATGTAAGAGGTTCCACAAATAAGTGGAAGACACAGTGAGACGATTTTCTATATAAACATCCCTGTGACACTTCTTCACAGGATGCTCTCTCTCGATTTCATTACATTTTAGTCATTTAGCAGACACTCTTATCCAGAGCAATTTACAGGTGCAATTAGGTGCCTTGCTCAAGGGCACATCAAATGATTTTTCACCTTGTCAGCTCAGGGATTCAAACCATCTACATTTCAGTTACCGGCCCAACACTCTAACCACTAGCCTACCTTTCTTCCCCTCTTGCTCTTTCTCTCTCTCAACGCTCACTTTCCGTACTCATACATACAACCATATCTTCAGAAGGTACATAAACTGTAGAGACTGAAGACATATAGGACAGTATATTACTTTTAGTGATAAACAACCCATATATTGGTATTGTCAGTGCCAGGGCATGGGATGGATATGTCTCCAAACCTTTGAACCCTCAATCTGATACAATCAATGGTCTCTGCACATGCACTACTATCAATTATGAGGCTAACATGCATACTGACATTCCTCAGGCTCAGATACACAACCTGCTCTCAGAACATGTATTATTATTCTGTACGTACATCCGAGACACTCCATTTAGTATGATATGTTATGTTTGGTATGGTTATATAACACAGATGGTTACTTAAGGAAAAAACTAAAGAAGGGTGGTTGGCTGGTGTATAATGTGAACGTCTAGCAACCCAAAGGTTGTGAGTTCGAATCTCATCACGGACATTTTTAGCTAATTTTTTAACTTTTCAATTACTTTCTACTTTTTTAGCTACTTGGCAACTACTTAGCATGTTAGCTAACCCCTCCCCTAACCTGAACCTTAAACCTTTTAGCTAACCCTTCACCTAACCCTAAACGTATTCCTTTTAGCTAACCCTTCCCCTAACCCTAATCCTTACCGTAACACCTAACCAACAACCTCTCCCTCAATGTGAACAAGACAAAGGAGATGATCGTGGACTACAGGAAAAGGAGGGTCGAACAGGCACCCATTAACATCGACGGGGCTGTAGTGGAGCGGGTCAAGAGCTTCAAGTTCCTTGGTGTCAACATCACCAACAAACTATCATGGACCAAACACACAAAGACAGTCGTGAAGAGGGCATGACAACACCTTTTCCCCCTCAGGAGACTGAAAATATTTGGCATGGGTCCCCAGATCCTCAAAAAGTTATTCAGCTGCACCATCGAGAGCATCCTGTCCGGCTGCATCACCGCCTGGTATGGCAACTGCTCGGCATCCGACCGTAAGGCACTACAGAGGGTAGTGTGTACAGCCCAATACATCACTGGAGCCAAGCTTCCTGCCATCCAGGCTCTATATACTAGGCGGTGTCAGAGGAAGGCCCCAAAAATTGTCAAAGACCAGTCACCCAAGTCATAGACTGTTCTCTCTGCTACCACACGGCAAATGGTACCGGAGCGCCAGGTCTAGGTCCAAAAGGCTCCTTTACATCTTCTACCCCCAAGCCATAAGACTGTGATTTGTATTCTTTAATGAATTAGGAGATAGAACTGGGTTAATCACGAACATTGAGTTAGAATTGTTTGTTACTGGTCTAGGAATTTAATTGGGGCATTACACTGTGTGTGGGGGGGAGTAGAGAGGAAATCTGCCCTAGGGTCAGATTGCTTGCTCTTACTTAAATCCATGGCTGTCTTATCTGATGAGAGACTGAAACTAGCTTGTGGCCTTTTTTCTCTCTCTTCAAACACAGTGAAGGGAGCGGCATCAGGGTTGAATAGAGTTTGGGCTAGACCTTTGTCTCCTTGGTATCTTCATGATTGATTACAGCATGGGGGGGTGAGGTTTGTGTAATTTAGGGCCTTGTCATGTTTAAACTAAACATGAGTGTGTGTGCAAGACAGGGGAGCGAGTGATTGGTTGGAGTAATAGTTCAGCCATCCTCAGGGACAAAGGAAGTGGGTGTGGAGCAATAAAAGAGCGGGAAAACTGAAGAGGACTATATCTGGATAAGAGCTGCTAAATGACGTAAATGTAAATGTAAATAAGATGGAGGGAGACCATAAGGATGTGTGCCACTCTGCAGACTGGTATCGGCTTCGTTGAAAACTTTAATAAAGTCATTTCTTAATGCAACAAAAACTCTGTAAGACCTTATTTGTAATAAAGTATAGTGGTTATTTTCCACAACAACTGCTGGACTATTTACATGTATTTTTGTTTTTACACTGCTGCAGCTCGCTGTTTATTATTTGTACAAATTACCTCGACTAACCTGTACACCCTCACATTGACTCGGTACCGGTACCCCCTGTATATAGCCTGGTTATTGTTATGTCATCTTTTTGTGTTACTTCTTTATTTATTTTTACTTTAGTTTAAATATTTTCTTAACTCTATTTCTTGAACTGCATTGTTGGTTAAGGTCTTGTAAGTAAGCATTTCACGGTAAGGTCTACACCTGTTGTATTCGGCGCATGTGACAAATACAATTTGATTTTATTTTATTTGAACTCCTAGCTTAGCTAACATTAGTTAGCTAGCTAACGTTAGCCACCTAGCTAGAATTCGTAACCTATCATAAGTTTTGCAAATTTTTAACATATTGTACGTTTTTGGCAAATTCGTAACATATTGTATGTTATGCAAATTCGTAACATATAATACAAATTGTAATTTGTAACATATCATAAGAAATCGGTGATGGACATCCACAAAGTAATACATACCATATGAAACGTAACATATCATACTAAATAGTGTCCCGGATTTACATACAGAATAATACTACATTCTCTGAGACCAGGTTGAGAGACAAGCTCTCCCTCTCTCTCTAAGTCAGATCTGGAGAGGAAAACCAAGATTTAAATCATGGTAGCAATTTACAAATGTCCATTTGACACTGTTTGAAGCAGAGTAGGGCCTATATGTTTCCCTCCTTTGAGGAGCACAGGAATGTAACTGACGCACTCTGTAGCCATGCTGGTTTAAGGTGTGTGTGGGTGTGTGTGCGAGAGAGAGATAGTATGTGTTTGTGTTCATGTTCTTGTGTGTGAGGGCTGTCTGAGGGAAGGAGTAAGCTACAGTACTCACTTCTGAAGCTTCTCTGGCTTCTTCTCTGGTTTCTCGGGGTAGGGGATAATCAGGTCAATGCCATTCTCAGGCTTCTGGAGGAGAACCCCCAACTTAGACTTGATCTCTTTAGCCCTGAGAAAGGAAAGACATGAGGAAATAAGGCCATTAAGGAGGATGCTGTAATGTTTTAAATGGCACACATTCAGGAGTTAGAACAGTATAACGACCCTAGTAATAACTTTGGCTAATGCAGATTGTAGTCAGGAAAACCAAGTGAGACACAGATAGCTATAACCAATCAGTGAAGTTCGATACAATACCAGTTGAAAAGCAATCAGTAACAGAGCAGAAGACCTAACCTCTAAAAGGAAGGACTCATCTTAGGCTATAAATTAATTGTATGGATCCATAAGTTGGGTTAAGACCCAAGATAACACAACCCCACCTCAGATGAATCAGGCCCATTAGAGATCATGTGATGTAGCCTTTGTTTTCAATGGCACAGTGCCAGTAGTTAGAGTACACTATGATGACCTGTGTAATAATTTACATTTAAAAGGGATAAAACGTAATTTTTTTCTAACATGATTTTTCATTTTTCATTTTAATCATCAATCAACCAAGTATGTTAACCATCATTTATAATGATCAAAAGACCCACTTCTAAACCATCTCAAACTAAACTAAAAGTAAAACAAATAGAAAATATGATGGTCACAATACTTTGTTGATACAATGACACACTAACAATTTTACTTGCTATTTCCAGAAACGCAATAATCGAAATCTATTTTATACAAAGAGGACATTTTAGTGAGTAAATCAAAGAGACTTTGAATAGAATAACCAAGTTTATCATTACTTAGAGCTCACCTTTCTCATGTAAAAAACACACAAAAAAACAGCAGAGACAACGAAACAAGACAAAGTCTAATCAATAATTAATAATATGGTGAACTGCAGGTAGTTGATTACTCTTTATTACTTTCTTCTATCCCTATAGTCAGCGATCAGTAGATGGGCTCAACTAAAACAACAGCCACACATGCATACACACGTGCAGCTTCTTGTTAACAGGATAGACCTTGTTGTTCCTGACTGGGGATGTCACTCAATTAAGCGAGACAGCATGTTTCCATGGGTTCCTTCAGAATATCCATTCTAACCAGGGCTGCAATTATTAAGAGGTTGACTGGGAGTTCAGGGCTATGCCATAATAAATCAGGATAGCCCATAAAGCAGATGAAAAAAATTAAACAAAATGTGTTAAACATCTTAGTAACCGTTGGTCCAAGTAATGAAGTGTAATTTTAAGTAATGGTGTTAAATCCGCAATGAAAATAGAATATATCTTAAATCCAGGATTTTTGATCAACTGGTATCTGTTGTCTAATTGCTTTGATTGATGAGCGGTTTTCAGGGAATGCATGCTGTAAAACAGCCCTGCATTATCAGGGATTTGTTAAGAACCATTTTAGCATTATGAGTTCTATTGCTTTATTTGCCTTAACAGTTATTTATGAACTTCCTTTATCAAAAAAATACTGCTCCAAGTAATAGTTTAATTTAAGAAACTAATATGCATAACTCAATATAAAAGTTATAAGTCATGTATGCATGATACTGGTATGTATTAATCCACCCCATGTGCCAGAAACAGGGCAGTGCAGTATATCATTTTATCATACTTTTTTTGGCCACATATGCATTTTAATACGTTTATCACCAGAGGATGACAAAGAGCAGATAGATACTGTACCTCTGTTTTGCTTTTAAGTTTGGCTAAATGTTCCTGTCTTGCAGGTGGAAGCTTTTGGACAAGTATTTAATCAAGTTTCCATTTATCCTACATGTTTTGCAAAATGTAGAAAAATTATACTATAGTCACAATTAACTTGATTACCATACAGCATATGTCAATGACTTCAACTATACTAAAAGAGAGCTCAGCATATTAACCCCCCAAAAAAACTATGAAGAAAGAAATCTGATTTTAATTACAGACTAAATGTTTTCTGACTAAGAAATCAACCTCAGAAACTTGTGATGTGATATCTCTGGGGTTATTTCAGGCAAGCTAGGAGAGATGACCCTTTCAGAGAGCAGAAGAGCAGAATTCTTACGGTATCTCACCTTTCCAGACATGTTTGGGGTAACGCAGCTAATCCTCTACACATTTTCTGTTTTTCTTTTTGATGTGTTGTTGAGTGAGTCCACCACTGTAAGATTCAGAGTCCCTTTTCTTTTTGACTTTGTCTTTCAGCACTCTTGGGGAGTTTATATATACAGAGACTATTGGCTCTGGGCCAAGAGCATAAGCCAATGAAATGGAGGTCTGCGACTGCAGGCAGAGGAGTCAGGGTCAGCTGGATGAGAAGTGGTCTGGTAGAACTGGGATGGCTGGAAGTAGAGGTTAGTCCCTAACCACAGATCTGGGATCTGATGCTTAAATTTACAAAGGTAAAAAAAGTTGCACTGAACTCAACCACTGATAAGGTGGTGAAAGAAAAATGTAATTTACAAGACTTCTAACAGCGACTTAACACTCAAATCAAGATTACTTTTGATTATCTTCTCAATTAGCAAAACATGTAGGTGAATTCAACTTTAGGTATAGACTGCAAACAGGGGGTCCTAGGACTGGAATGAACTCCAGTGGAGCAGGAGAAACAGGTTTCAGATAAACATTATCTACAGTGCATTCGGAAAGTATTCAGATCCCTTCACTTTTCTGCATTTTGTTACATTACAGCCTTATTCTAAAATTGATTAAATCGTTTTTCCCCTCATCACTCTTCACACAATACCCCATAATGACAACGCGAAAACAGAAATAAATTTTTTTACGTAAGTATTCAGACCCTTTGCTATGAGACTCGAAATTGAATTCAGGTGCATCCTGTTTCCATTGATCATCTTTGAGCTGTTTCTACAACGTGATTGGAGTCCACCTGTGGTAAATTCAATTGATTGGACATGATTTGGAAAGGCACAACCTGTCTATATAAGGTCCCACAGTTGACAGTGCATGTCAGAGTAAAAACCAAGGCATGAGGTCAAAGGAATTGTCCGTAGAGCTCCGAGACAGGATTGTGTCAAGGCACAGATCTGGGGAAGGGTACCAAAACATTTCTGCAGCATTAAAGGTCCCCAAGAACACAGTGGCCTCCATCATTCTTAAATGGAAGAAGTTTGGAACCATCAAGACTCTTCCTAGAGCTGGCCACCCGGCCAAAGTGAGCAATCGGGGGAGAAGGGCCTTGGTCAGGGAGGTGACCAAGAACCCGATGGTCACTCTGACAGAGCTCCAGAGTTCCTCTGTGGAGATGGGAGAACCTTCCAGGACAACTGTCTCTGCAGCACTCCACCAATCAGACCTTTATGGTAGAGTGGCCAGACAGAAGCCATTCCTCAGTAAAAGGGACATGAGAACCCACTTGGAGTTTGCCAAAAGGCCCCTAAAGGACTCAGACCATGAGAAACAAGATTCTCTGGTCTGATGAAACCAAGGTTGAACTCGTTGGCCTAGGACCCTAAGCACACAGCCAAGAAAAGACAGGAATGGCTTCAGGACAAGTCTCTGAATGTCCTTGAGTGGCCCAGCCAGAGCCCAGACTTGAACCAGATCGAACATCTCTGGAGACACCTGAAAATAGCTGTGCAGCGACGCTCCCCATCCAACCTGACAGAGCTTGAGAGGATCTGCAGAGAAGAATGGGAGAAACTCCCCAAATACAGGTGTGCCAAGCTTGTAGCATCATACCCAAGGGTCTGAATACTTCTGTAAATGTGATATTTCTGTTTTTTTAATTCATACTTTTGCCAAAATATTTGAAACCTGTTTTTGCTTTGTCATTATGGGGTGTTGTGTGTAGATTGATGAGGGGAAAAAAAAAACAATTTAATCCATTTTATAATAAGGCTGGAACGTGAAACACTGTGTACAAGGTCAAGGGGTCCGAATACTTTCCGAATGCACTCTGTGTGAGCAATGCATGCTTGGCTTTTTCAAGAGATCTGGACCTCATTTTAGAAGTTGCTATTAAAGTAGTTGCATGTTGAATTGTTTTCAAAATGGTGTTGATTAGCCAGTGTGACAAATGTAACTGACCATGCTGTAATCAAGAATGGTGAACAGTGATTGCATTTTCCCATTGATGAGTAATATTATGCATAGACATAGAGTGCACACCCACGCTCTCCAACTTTCTTTGGCACTAGCAAGTCTCAGTAGACTGAGGTTTGGACTTGAACCCTTAACAATGGGATGTGAAGTTCCCATTCCTATATAGCTGATCGCAATGGTTACTAATGTACAGTAACACGAAAAAGACTGGTTCATTTTGGAAGTTCACATTCCCATGCCAACTCACGCTGATTGTCATGCGAAAGTCCAGCACACTGGTAGATAATGTAGCTACACCAGCAACCCTAAATAAGGCCTACTCGTTAATGGTGGTACAGAGTAATACTTGATGTTTACCAATCATTATAAAGCAAAATCATAACTATGATAACAGTGGAACTTCTCAAAAACTGAAAACAGCTTCTATCTCAAGGCCATCAGACTGTTAAATAGCCATCACTAGGCGGCTTCCACCCGGTTACGTAACCCTGCCTCCTTAGAGGCTGCTGCCCTATATACATAGACTTGGAATCACTGGCCACTTTAATAATGGAACACTAGTCACTTTAATAATGTTTACATATTTTTGCTTTACTCATCTCACATGTATATACTGTATCCTATTTTACTGTATTTTGGTCTATGCCACTCTGACATTGCTCATCCTAATATTTATAATATTTATATATTCCTTAATTCAATTATTTTACTTTTAAGTTGTGTGTATTGTTGTGAATTGTTAGATATACTGCACTGTTGGAGCTAGATACACAAGCATTTTTATCTACACCCGTAATAACATCTGCTAAACATGTGTATGTGACAAATAACATTTGATTTGATTTGATCTGAAAACGTACTTGTCTGGGAGTTTGGAGGTATTTCCCATTTATCTTGGATAGATTGTGATACAAGCCTGCGTTTAATGAACTGTGTATATTCTCAGTAATCATTCATCTAAAAACACTGGTTTGATAAAGCTAATGCAATGTAACTTGTGACAACTTCTCACACAATTTCCATGGCTGACATAAGCATGATTGGTTGGATCATGGTGCTGGCATTTGAAAGGTTTAGTTGACAATATACAGTATAGTAGTAGTCAATATATGTTAAATGCTAGTTGCTTTGACATTTTTTCCATAATTCAGTAAATCAGTACCATTTACGTACCATGACATTTACTCTTCATCTGTATGTGTAAAGTACATTGAAAATAAACAATCTTCCAAAATCTCCCAATGCGAGGAGTCCTTTCAGAAGAACATGACATTTTTAAAAGAAACTTCAAGAACAAAATGGTGAACAAGCATGGAAAACTGCAATTACACACGACACTCAGAAAACAAGTAAACAAACGTTCCATTACAGACAGTCTGATCCTTCTACTGTGTGAAGAACACAAATAAAATAAAAATACACTTAATTTGTCTCTTTGCTGGAAAGTGAAGAGCATCTCTGAATAGGATCCAAGCCAGGAACTACACTCTTGGAAAAAAGTGGCTATCTAGAACCTAAAAGGGTTCTTCAGCTGTCCGCATAGGAGAACCCTTTGAAGAACCCTTGTTGGTTCCAAGTAGAACCATTTTGGGTTCCATGTAGAACCCTTTCCACAGAGGGTTCTACATGGAACCCCAAATAGTTCTACCTGGAACCAAAAAGGGTTATCCTATGGAGACAGCCGAAAAACCCTTTTGGAACCCTTTTGTGTAGAACAATCTCCTTCTCTGGGTGACGGAACGTGATTTACAGCCAGTAGCCATACTATACAGACCAGGCTGCTTGACAGGGACGGATATTTGGAGAGCACACAGAAAACAGAGGCATGTACCCTGGATAGGAGAAGGTGCCCATTCCTGTCCCAGACAAACCAGGACCAGACTAGTTACATAAACAAAAGGCTTAACATTGTTCTACTGAAATATCAAACTTTCTTGATAACAATGTTTTCCTTTGAGTGACATTAACAAAGGCCTTTTAATTATATATTTTGACCAGATTCATTGAGGCCTGCTAATTTGTCTCTGCTCTGTGTGAGCTGTGTTGTCTTTCGAACATGTGGGCTATGGATCTAATCTATAGACCTCCAGATATCATCATTGACAGTTTGGACTGTTGACATATGTTTTTAGAAGAAATGGAAACTGGAGAGAGGAACAGTGGTTCAGTATTGTTGACAACAAAATGTCATCTAGCATGTTCTCAAGTGGACCATAAAGTGGCGCCAAGCAGCATGGCTTATCTTGATGACATGGTGAACAATACTTTTTCCTGTGTGCAGTGCACCACCACCCAGCTACAGTTGAGTAGCAGCACTGTGGCAGGCAGCTGGGGAGAAGAGAAAATTAGAAAAAAAGCCATAGTTGCAGGCAAGGATAACATTTATCTTCTACTTTAGTGGCAACTCATCAAAAGCCAGCATGTTTGAAAAGTGTTTGTGTGCTTAAAGCAGCAACATCAGAAGTAACGGATCAGAGACAATACAAGCATACAAAATCACAAAATATTTGTTTTGAGGACAGACTTTACTGGAAGCCCAAGTTCACTGAGTGAAAATAAAAGTATTTGGCGGATGTGTACTTAGGCCAGAGGCAATCGTTACAATGCAGTTCAAATAAACCTGGACCAGCTGGCAGCCGGGTGGTTTGTTTGCTCCATGGACATGTGCTCTATGGTCAGCTTAGGGATGTAATGATCCAAATATGTAATCACTTTAGTTCTTTAGTTGTCATTCCACGTACAGTATGGGCTTATATGGAGGGCAATCAGACAGGATTCTGTAAAATGGTCCAGATGCTTTAGAAAGTAGTTGGTTGCAATTTCCATTAAGTGGCACTAAAAACGTTGTAATTACATCATAACTACATAATAACTACATGGTTGTTAGTTACACTAGGTCTACCCACACTCAACGAGCTGTATAAGGCCGTAAGCAAACAAGAAAATGCTCATCCAGAAGTGTCACTCCTAGTGGCCGGGACTTTAATGTAGGCTAACTTAAATCTGTTTTACCTCATTACCTGAACCAGCATGTTACATGTACAACCAGAGGAAAAAAACTCTAGACCAACTTTACTCCACACACAGAGACGCATACAAAGCTCTCCCTCGCCCTCCATTTGGCAAATCTGATCATAATTATATCCTACTGATTCCTGCTTACAATCAAAAACTCAAGCAGGAAGTACCAGTGACTCGCTCAATACAGAAGTGGTCAGATGACGTGGATGCTAAGCTAAAGGACTGTTTTTCTAGCACAGACTGGAATATGTTCCGGGATTCATCCAAGGAGTATACCACCTCAGTCACTGGCTTCATCAATAAGTGCATCGACGACGTCGCCCCTACAGTGACCGTACGTACATATCCCAACCAGAAGCCATGGATTACAGGCAACATCCGCACCGAGCTAAAGGCTAGAGCTGCCGTTTTCAAGGAGAGGGACAGTAATCCGGACGCTTATAAGAAATCCCGCTATGCCCTCAGACGAACCATCAAACAGGCAAAGCGTCAATACAGGACTAAGATTTGATCCTACTACACCGGCTCTGATGCTCATCGGATGTGGCAGGGCTTGCAAACTATTACGGACTACAAAGGGAAACCCAGCCGCGAGCTGCCCAGACTGACTAAATGCCTTTTATGCTTGCTTCGAGGCCAAGCAACACTGAAACATGCATGAGAGCACCAGCTGTTCCGGACATCTGTGTGATCATGCTCTCTGTAGCCGATTGCTCTAAACCAAGACCCTTTTCCCTTTTTTTGCATATCCCATGAGTTGGCGTTTGGGAAGAGTCTGACTTTTGGGAAATGGCAGTTAAAGACAGTTACACTGAATTTAGCTTACCAATCGCCAAATGCCTATTTTGACCCAATCACCATCTCTTCAAAGTAACTTACTACATATAGTCCAGTTTGTAACAATCTCTATGAAATGGGCTTTAAAATTATGTGTGATTAAATGTAGTGAGCTTTGAAATTATGGATGTATGTCCATTTAAAAGTGGTTAAACTGAATGCCATTTCGATAACGGTAGTATGATAAATTAAATTAATATACATTTTCATCAAGTTGTAGAAATGTTTGTTTACTTTTTGAAAATACTAATATTAATGTACCAAAATACCAAGAAATCTCAAAATTGATAAGAAGATGCAAAAATGTAATTTTTGCCTGTGGTATTTGTATTTATTAGGACCCCCCCATTGGTGAATGGCCTTTAACAGTAGATTAACTTTTTTAGGCCTTTCTGGTTTCCCAAAAAAATTTAAACAACAGGCCACCCGTGCCAGAGTGTTTGGCCAAACAGGAAGGCGAGTTTAATCTCATGTTGACATTTCTCCAAAAATACCACAGAACACATTCTGCTGTAATCTCAGTGCTTGTTATGACTCATTGGTGTGGCTCTTAGACTGGCCCTCTGACGTTTTACTTCCTACTGAGCAAAGGTCAACAGCAGTAGGGGCTGATAAAGCAGAGTAAGATGAAGTTGTCCCAGAACAAGTGTCATTGTGGAGACTATATCATTGAAACCCAATGGAATGCCAAGGCTATTATCTCCAATGCCATATCCACACTTCTAAACTGTCCCAAACTGGACTGGACTTGACCCAGGACATGGGCTAGACAGACCAGGCCTCGATGGATTCTTATGAAGGTGTCCTGTTTCTCTAGAATGCTATCACAGGCCAGAAGAGAGAGGAAATTACATGGCTTTTCCCACAGCACCATTAATTGCTTACATAAAGGAGGTTTATTTGCAAAGGCTTTTCTGGAGAACTTGCATGCTTTAAAGTGGAAGAAAATAATTGCAGAAATTATTTGCTTTTGAATTACAATGCCTATCTCTCTTTTCTAGTATGCAACTGTAGCCGGAGCTATACACATGCCAGGGGATAAATAGATATATTAGTTATCATTCCTCTCCTTAGAGAAATAAATTAATCCTCATTGAGAGAAATTAGTTTCCACCACACATGAAATGACGGCATCAGTTTAAAGCGTTATAAGTGGGTCTATTATAAAAGCCTCTTTATTATAAGTGTTTTATAGATGCCATTAGGCACTGATTGATTTGTACCGTGGATCAATTTGTCAGTAAGATATAGACTTTGTTTAACAGGTATAATGTTTATGTGTATATAATTACTGTATATTTAGTAGGCACTGATGCTGTTGATCGCAGTAGCAATCATGAGCAAGAACCAAGCACACAACACTCTACATACATAGGGTAAGAAACAGGGATGGCCCGTCCTGATATTACCGAAGTCGGCGGTGTCCAAAGAACCTCAACCTCTTTTCAGTGTGTTGCTTTCAAGGACAAAATGCACTAACGATAATCAGAAAAATGTGTCAGATGAACCCAATGTCCATCCACATCATAATGAGGATGATTATGGAAAAACATTCAATCTGGGCCTGAAGTCTCGATGTGTTTGGTCTAGCAGAAGAAGGAGGCAGATCAGATCAGATCAGACTGTGTACCCTAAGACTGTAAGAGGCGCGATAAAAAAATGGCCAAACCAAACATGACACTGAAGCAATTACGGACAATAGCTGCAGTCTGAGGTGACCACTTTTGTGATCTTGGAGATGGAGAGGTGAATGGAAGGCTGAGTGATGCTTGTGTAACAGCCCCTCTGTGGGAATTATAAATACCCTGTAGGCTATGGACCTCATTGTAATCTATAGTGTTTGGCTGGCCGACAGGGAGAAGGAGGAGGGGGTTCACACAGAGGAACGCATCTAACAGATATTTTACTAAATAAACTGTGTGTGCCAGAATTTGGCACATTACTGGACCGTATTGCATACATTATGGACTATGGTATGTCAGATGAGATCTGAAGTATTGAGCAAAATACTATTTTCACACTTTGGGCTGCGAGACCTGAAAACACTTCAGGTACTGTAGTCTCTCGTTATCAGCCCTATTATAGAGATATACTGTACTGTACCTAGCAAAGCCAGAAAGCCTTATTTTCCTCTTACAGTTTTTTTTGATTGCTTAAGCACGATTTTCAAAACAGGCCCGTGTTTTCAAAACACTACACACAATTAGCACAACCACACACCCAATTAGCAAAACACTACAGATCCTTTGCAAAATTAAACACTCTTGTAAAAACTATACACTTCTTTTTAAAAACCACACTTTGTTACCATATGAAACACACACGTTTCACATTACTATACTCTGTTTGCACGAGTTACACTCTGCTGTGATAAACCTAAAACAACACTTTTAGCACTTCTACTTCCCTATGATTAGAGTAGGCTACTCTCAACAAAGTACAAATATAATGTAAATTCACCAAACACTACACAAGACCAATGTTGCAGACTGAAGAAACTAATTTATTTCTCAACACGCCCAAAATGTTGACATGGAGATTCATAATACTGTAACCAAACGTCACTTTACGTATTGTAAGTTAAAAAATTTTTTAAAAAAATAACTAGACATTGTCTCTTCGCCTAGCTGGATCTGGCCAGAGAATTTCATCAACATCGCAGGCAATGTTGTCATTAGCAAGACACCTTGGAAAGAAACGTCTTGAATAAGAATCCATCCTTGCATTACTGCTACCTCCATCTGGTCACAGGCCTCCTCCATGGCTTGGATGAGGGGTACCTCAGCCTGGAGACGGAGATCATATACCTTCCACCGCCATGCCGAGAAAAACTCTTCTATAGGGTTGAGGAATGGAGAGTATGGTGGAAGATATAGGACGGTGAAATGTGGATGTTGCTGAAACCAGTTCTGAACCAGAGCAGAGCGGTGGAAAGACACATTGTCCCAGACAACAATGTATTGCATATGATCGATTTGATTTGCTGCTGTTATGTTGTGCAATTGGTCCAAGAATGTAAGTATGAGTGCTGTGTTGTAAGGGCCCATATGGGCATGGCGGTGGAGGACCCCATTCTGTGTAATGGCTGCACAGAGTGTTATATTACCCCCACGTTGCCCTGGGACATTGACTATAGCCCTGTGGCCAATGATGTTTCTTCCCCTCCTTCGTGTTCTCGTCAGGTTGAACCCAGCCTCATCTACGTAAATGAATCCTCATGCTGGATCTCCTCTCCATCCATTCGTAAAACTCTCTGAAAAACAGTGTCAGGCAAAATTGTGTAGTTCAGTGTAGATCTAGTATACATATTACAGTACAGTAAAAGATTATGAGACAGTATGCAAGATCACACTGCTAAAGTGAATACATACCTCTGCATAATCATGCCGCAGTCGTTTCACCCTTTCGAATTGCGCTCGAAAGGCACTCGATAAATTTGCTTCATTTGAATATGTTTTTTTTTTAGGATGCGTGCCAGTGTTGATGTTGAGACCTGATGGATATCGTTGAAAATGGCGTGGTTATTGACAATGTTAGCTTGGAGCTGCTTGAGTGTTATAGCATTGTTGGCCAAAACCATGTTTACTATCTCCCTCTCTTGCTGTTCTGTGAACATAGGAGGCCTTCCCCTTGTCGTCCCTGACCCTCAATCCTATGTAGAAAAAAAAACAGTATACAATAGTACAGTAATTTCACAGGAAAAGGTAACAGAAGTGCTGATAGTGCATAGAATATAGTACTGTAAGCAGTTACTGAAACCGTGCAGATGTTTTTGATATGATGATATTTTTACAATACCTATTTTCCAGTCGAAATGTTCTCATCACACTTGCCACTGTATATCGGCTTAGATTTGGCTTTTCTCGCAGTGGTGCCTCCCTCAGCGTCAGGCCGTGGTTGACAATGTGGTCAACCAGTGTTGCGCGGATCTCATTTGTCAGATTCGGTCCTCTTTGAGCACCTTCTTGTCTTCCTCTTCCTCTTCCTCCCTTCCTCCTCCTCCTCCTCCTCCTCCTCCTCCTCGTTCTCCTCCTCGTCCTCCTCGTTCTCCTCGTCCTCCTCGTTCTCCTCGTCCTCCTCGTCCTCCTCGTCCTCCTCGTCCTCCTCGTTCTCCTCGTTCTCTCGTCCTCCTCCTCGTTCTCCTCGTCCTCCTCGTCCTCCTCGTCCTCCTCGTTCTCCTCGTTCTCCTCGTCCTCCTCCTCGTTCTCCCTCGTCGCCTCCTCCTCCTCCTCCTCCTCCTCATCTTACTCTTTCTCTGACTCTTTCCATTGTGCTTGAAGACCGATGAACTCACCTGCTGCTTTTTTATAGTGCTTATACACCTGATTGGTGTGTCTACAATTAAGCAAACGAGTGTTTGCACACCTGATGACTGTGTTGAACCAATTGGTTGGACGGTGTGGTAATTTGACAGTCAGTGCTTTGGTATTGCAAGGACGTGACTTCATGATAGATTTTTGTGTGTAATGTATGTTAAGTGTGTTTAGTGTTTTGCAAATCACTGTGTGTAGAGTTTTGCAACAAGTGTAAGGTTGACAATGTGCTTATAGTTGTGCAAATATGGGCTGATGTTTTGCTTCTTGAGTGTAAGGTTTTGCTAATAGTGTACTACTTTAATTTTAGTGTGTAAGCAATCCAAAAAACTGTAACATATGGTCTTTATTACCAAGACCTCTTGTGTAGCATTCCCTGGTTGAAGTTTTTTTTGTTGCTGATCAGGCCAGACATTTCTATTTCTAAGTTCTAAATGAGTTAAGTTCAAACATGGAGCGACATGCTAAAAACTCTGAGATTGATGTCGGATAGGTGAACAACAACAAATAACCTGGCGCTGGTTTCGTGCAATCGCCCAGAAAGCATCAGTCTGTTTCTGACTTCATATTCATCACTGTGTTCCTCATCAAGGGTGCCTCCTCGATTCAGAGAAGGAACGGAATGCACTGAGGGGAGCGCAGAATCGATTTCTCACGCTGGTACAGAGTTGAGAGGAGGGGATGAATAGATTAATAGCAGAGAACATGAAAGTGGAGGCTCAATCAGAGTTAGTTGATCTTAGAGAGGAGAGGCCAAGTCAAAGCTTTGCTGAGGTCACAGCAGTCCAGGCACCTGCCACTCTTCATCTAACACTGAGCCTGGGGATTGAGATAGGGTTATCTTTCAGGTTCAAGTTAATATAGGAATTTTTATTAATATTTTTTTATTTAAACATTTTAATTATTAAATACAAAGGTTCTTGAATTCACTGAATTGACTGTTGTAGAAGGTTCTTGCATCTCAGATTTTGTGAGTAGGCGTAAATGGAACATACTGTCTCTGTGACAAACAGGCATTGGGTAGGACGTCATAAATACATATTTGAGGATATTTTTGTATTTTTGTGCCTTATGATGAGTTGAATGACCTAACAGAGATATAGCGTATGAGCTGGTCTCTCTGGGTATCTCTGTGATCCACAGTGGATAAAGCATCTAAACCCCATGGAGACCAAGGTCAGGGGATAGCACAGTTTTCCCTTTCCGCTAGGGACACGCAACAAGACATTTCCCACGCTTCGAGTGTAACATGCAGTTGCTTCTCTCTTTTTTCCTCTCTCGCTTGCAAATGCTCACTCTTTCCTCCCTCCCTAGTTGAGGTTAGATGTTGTAACCAAATTGAATCTACATTAAACCTCAGCAGTATTTAATTGGCCTTTCTTTGACAGACAGGCTGTACTGAGAGTGAGCATCTATCCTATACGTACTCAACTGACAGTTCGACCAAGGCCACAGAGGAAGAGGACAACTGTAGTTTTGTCTGAAAACAAGCCCCTAGCCTAGGTTTATTTATTTACTGGCTCTCAAGCTGAAGTAGTCCTGGTTTTTCTTTCTACCTGGTGTGAAATACTGTAAGTTGTCAGAGATCCAGGTAAGTTTGTTTCTTCCTCTGAAGAGTACAATCCTTCACCCCCCCCACCCCCCCCCCCCCACCCCCCACCCCCGCTCAAACAATTTTATGCGTTGGATTGGTGTAGGTTTAGGTATATGCTTTTGTTGGATGGACAGCATTTTTAAGCATTTTTCCCAAGTCCATTAGGGGGGATGTACTGTACCAGTGGACAGGAGAAGGGGAGACAAAGAATTGGGCTTCTGTTTTATTTAGAAGCCTAGTACGCCCACTGGTGGTTCCCTCACATAACTACCCCCTAAGTCTGCACACCCAGTAAATCTGCAGGAGGAAGGTTGGCGACCCCTGCTCTTGAGTCAGTGAAAGGATATGCTGTATCAGTTTATCCCCATATGGTGGCAGTACTCTCCTGTGAATGTTCTCCCAGTGGTCAGCCTCAAGAAGGGGTTTCTAGGAGGTTATATAGTTTAGCTACTGACATGTGTTAGCAATAAAAGGTTTGGCATTGACAAATCACATGTAACAGTGTTGCTTCCGTCCCTCTCCTCGCCCCTACCTGGGCTTGAACCAGGGTCCCGCTGCACACATCGACAACAGTCACTCTCGAAGCACCATTACCCGTCGCTCCACAAAAGCCGCGGCCCTCGCAGAGCAAGGGAAACAACTACTTCAAGGTCTCAGAGCGAGTGACGTCACCGATTGCAATGCTACTAGCGCGCACCGCTAACTAGCTAGCCATTTCACACCGGTTACATACAGAAGTGGAGGCTGGTGGGAGAAGCTATAGGAGGATGGGCTCATTGTAATGGCTAGAATTGAATCAATGGAATGGAGTCAAACGTGGTTTCCATACGTTTTATGTGTTTGATACCGTTCCATTTATTCCTTTCCAGCCATGACAATGAGCCCGTCCTCCTATAGCTCCTCCCACCAGCCTCCACTGATGTACAGAAGGTAGCCTATGATATATATCAACTTAAAGTATATTTTTGTCACTACATTTGTTGTTACACAATGAGGCTATAGCTATAGACAATTACTATGGTGCAAGGTAAAATGTATTTAAACCACACACTCTAAATATCTGTAAACTTGATGAATTGTACCTTTATGTTCTTGTTTATACCATCTACATTTTATAAAGACAGCAGGAGATGAATTCCAGTGTCACGACTTCCTCCGAAGCTGCCTCCTCTCCTTGTTCGGGCAGGCTTCGGCGGTCGTTGTTACCGGCCTTCTAGCCACTGGCTCTCCTCTTCTCGTCATTTCATTTGTTTTGTCTTGTTTTTTACACACACCTGGTTCATATCCCCTCATCAGTCCCTGTATAAGTATTCCCTCTGCCCCCCATGTCTTTGTGTGGTTGTTTCCATGTGGAGGTGTCGATAGCTCGGTGGAGCATTATGTACTTTATTGCCGGGATATTCAGCCGTGTGTTTTGTTTTTCCCAGTGCGCCGTTAAGTCGCACTGTAGTTGTTTTACACATTGCTGTGAACCGCTGTATTGGCCGAATAAACCATTATTCTGTGATTTACACCTCCTGCGCCTGACTCCATCCAAATCACCTGCTACATCCAGGGTCATTTTACATTTTTCTTTTATGAAATTACTGAGAGGAGAAGTTCAGGCAGTCGTGTCTCCTGAGTGGCGCAGTGGTCTAAGGCACTGCATCGCAGTGCTAACTGTGCCACTAGAGATCCTGGTTCGAATCCAGGCTCTGTCGCAGCCGGCCGCGACCGGGAGACTCATGGGCGACGCACAATTGGCCCAGCGTCGTCCAGGGTAGGGGAGGGAATGGCCGGCAGGGATGTAGCTCAGTTGATAGAGCATGGTGTTTGCAACGCCAGGGTTGTGGGTTCGATTCCCATGGGGGGCCAGTATAAAAAAAAAATGTATTCACTAACTGTAAGTCGCTCTGGATAAGAGCGTCTGCTAAATGACATAAATGTAAATGTGTCAGGAAGTTGATGACACAGAGGTCTGCCTCGCTCTCTCTCCACTATCATGCAGTTGATTTAACCCTGCAGACAGATGATGAAGTGGGCTTTGCATAACAGTCCACCTCCTCCTCCACAGCTTACTGTATGAGATGGTAGACAGGATGGGGAAATAGAGAAGAGAAAGAAGAGCGGTATTTCAGTGTTGCCAGAGAAAAATATCATAATCATGTTGGATTCTCTCCAAACACATAATATCATTGCAAGGTATTTAAATGGTGTAATATGATTGGAAATGTCCATTGTCATATTAATCTCAATATCAGAGTCAACACATTTAGCAAGTGGATATGTTACACCTCGCTCCCGCTGAGCTAAAAGTGGACTACAGTTGCTTGGTGATTCAGCTATCCGACAACTATTTCCGACTTGGTTTGAGTACTTAATTGACTGGGGACACTCCACATTCCTCCCTCACCACCTGTTAGCACTCTACAAACTAGTACATTTCCTCTGGGTCCGGTTGAGCTCTGTCAGATGGTCTAACACCAACACATCGGCCTACTTAAGGGCCAGATACAAAGTAAGCAATCTCACTACAGATCAACATTTTGGAAACTTTGCACAGGTGCAAAATGCTCTTAGAAGGTCTCTTCTCAAACCAGTTTTCAAGCTTCGTTTTTTTGTTGCATTTGCCTTCAAGGTCAAACAGCCGTTATCTCTGGTTTGGATGCTTGCTTTCCCAGTCAGAACATTGCCTGGTCTTCCACTAAAGGGAATTTCCAACAATGAGTTGATGCTGAAGAGGCTTCATCAAAATAGTCCTGAGTACCCATCTTCAGAGTCTCAACTGCACTGAACAGGTCTCGGCAAACAGCATATGCTTACAAAACCAGCTTTACTGACACTCATCGGCTGAGATGAATGGACATTTTGTTCCCAAGAAGATCAGATCTAGCTGAGATGAAAATTCAGCACCTCTGAGTTCCACCTGCACTAGATCCACTCCTCACTGATAACATTTAAATTCCCAAAATGGTATTACTGACTTGGACACTTATCATTAAGATATTGGCTGAATAAAATAAAACTTCAAATTTCCATGGTCATAATCAGATAATTATCCTTATCACATTAGTAGTAGAAACTTTGCAATAGTGTGTAGGGTACCAACATCGTCATTACACTGCACTTACTTGTACCATGTAATTGGGCGATTCCATGCCAGCATATACCAAAAATATGTTTTTGTATCTCAGATTGTTCTGGCAATTCTCACATAGAAACTTCATTGGGAGGAAGGATGTTTGAAATGCTTTTTACATTTGTAATGCAAACCATTTTTGAGAAAATCATGATGAAAGTGGCCATTTTGGGCCCTTTTTTAGACCTATACATGCCCCCCTCCGTGAACCTTGATGTCATTATACTCCTAATAGGCATATTGCTACATTCTGAATACAATTTGACACATGACTTCATTCAACATTAAAACTATTAATATCTCAAAAGTACCCTTTTTCATTTTGTTAATTTTATACATATTGTTTTAAACAATACCATTTCCAGAGTGAGCTCTCTGCTACTTTTAAAATGATGATACATTTTATGAGCACCACCAACACAGTCAATGGGAAAATTGATTCAAACGGAACTCCCTCTGTTGGTGATTTGCTGAATGTTCACTTCTACAGGAGGGCTGTGATTGGCTAAGGACATACAGTGGGGAAAAAAAAGTATTTAGTCAGCCACCAATTGTGCAAGTTCTCCCACTTAAAAAGATGAGAGAGGCCTGTAATTTTCATCATAGGTACACGTCAACTATGACAGACAAATTGAGGAAAATAAATCCAGACAATCACATTGTAGGATTTTTAATGAATTTATTTGCAAATTATGGTGGAAAATAAGTATTTGGTCACCTACAAACAAGCAAGATTTCTGGCTCTCACAGACCTGTAACTTCTTCTTTAAGAGGCTACTCTGTCCTCCACTCATTACCTGTATTAATGGCAACTGTTTGAACTTGTTATCAGTATAAAAGACACCTGTCCACAACCTCAAACAGTCACACTCCAAACTCCACTATGGCCAAGACCAAAGAGCTGTCAAAGGACACCAGAAACAAAATTGTAGACCTGCACCAGGCTGGGAAGACTGAATCTGCAATAGGTAAGCAGCTTGGTTTGAATAAATCAACTGTGGGAGCAATTATTAGGAAATGGAAGACATACAAGACCACTGATAATCTCCCTCGATCTGGGGCTCCACGCAAGGGGACCTAGTGAATGACCTGCAGAGAGCTGGGACCAAAGTAACAAAGCCTACCATCAGTAACACACTACGCCGCCAGGGACTCAAATCCTGCAGTGCCATACGTGTCTCCCTGCTTAAGCCAGTACATGTCCAGGCCCGTCTGAAGTTTGCTAGAGTGCATTTGGATGATCCAGAAGAGGATTGGCAGAATGTCATATGGTCAGATGAAACCAAAATATAACTTTTGGTAAAATCTCAACTTGTCGTGTTTGGAGGACAAAGAATGCTGAGTTGCATCCAAAGAACACCATACCTACTGTGAAGCATGGGGGTGGAAACAACGTTTTTCTGCAAAGGGACCAGGACGACTGATCCGTGTAAAGGAAAGAATGAATGGGGCCATGTATCGTGAGATTTTGAGTGAAAACCTCCTTCCATCAGCAAAGGCATTGAAGATGAAACGTGGCTGGGTCTTTCAGCATGACAATGATCCCAAACACACCGCCCTGGCAACGAAGGAGTGGCTTCGTAAGAAGCATTTCAAGGTCCTGGAGTGGCCTAGCCAGTCTCCAGATCTCAACCCCATAGAAAATCTTTGGAGGGAGTTGAAAGTCCGTGTTGCCCAGCAACAGCCCCAAAACATCACTGCTCTAGAGGAGATCTGCATGGAGGAATGGGCCAAAATACCAGCAACAGTGTGTGAAAACCTTGTGAAGACTTACAGAAAACGTTTGACCTGTGTCATTGCCAACAAAGGGTATATAACAAAGTATTGAGAAACTTTTGTTATTGACCAAATACTTATTTTCCACCATAATTTGCAAATACATTCATTAAAAATCCTACAATGTGATTTTCTGGATTTTTTTTCTTCTCATTTTGTCTGTCATAGTTGACGTGTACCTATGATGAAAATTACAGGCCTCTCTCATCTTTTTAAGTGGGAGAACTTGCACAATTGGTGGCTGACTAAATACTTTTTTCCCCCAAAAACAAATAAATACTTTTTTCCCCAAAAAAACATAATGTAGCCATACTCCATAATGTCAATTTTTATGTATAACATCGATAATTTCTTCAAAAGTAGCAGAGAGCTCACTCTGGCAGTTTGATGTGCTTGAAGAGTATATTGTTTCAAACAACATGTCTAAAAATAAGCAAAATCAAAAAGGGTACTTTTCAGATATTAATAATTATATGTTTTAATGTTGAATAGATTAATGTGATTTAAAAAACATAATGTAGCCATACTCCATATTTTAGAGCACACTATAAGGAGTATAATGACACCAATATGTTGTCTGCACCATGTATGGTTCACCAGTCATAGAGTCTTACAGGAGGCATGTACAGATCAAAAGGGCATAAAATGGCCACTTTCATCATGAGTTTCTTTTGTGAAACATATGTAAAAAGCATGTTAAACATCCTTCCTCCCAATGAAGTTTTTATGTGAGAATTGCTAGAACTATCTAAACAAATACCCAAATGATTGTCGGGCTATGCTGACATGTATTAGTGACAGTACAGTGACCTATGAGTATGAAACCACTGTGGATATGTTAGATGGCTGGTGTGGTTGTAGCTGCCCTGTCACAACGCTAGCTGATTTATGTCCTTTATTGCCAAAGATCGATGACTTGTGCAAACAAAAATGACTAACAAGGCTTTATGACTCTCTATTACGTAGATGCTTCACAATATCTCCCTTTTATTTCCTGTTTCCAAGAACTAGCTTCCATTTCACACCATGTGAAACGAAATATCACATAGTCTACACAATGCACATACAATGCACAATGAGACAAAAGCATTGTCCGTTAGCTGACAAGAACATTTAGTGTTCCTGATGCTTTGGAATACAGGCCAAAACAGTTGTCTTGGTGACCCAATCAGTGTATGGCGTGACACCTGCTAGTTCATCTCACTGCAGAGTGGGCTTAATGAAAGTAATCACAGGCTCATAGTCTATGAGCAAACATATTCTATCATCATCCGGAGAGAGGAAGTAGTGTTATTAAATGAATTACAAGTCATATATTGAGATGGATGTTGCCTAGCTTCCTAAGGAGAGGCTCTGTTTAGTATCCAAGGATAAAAAGTTTAAAATGAATAAATAATTCTGTATATTCTTCATATTAATTATGCAGTGAGAATGTTAGTATTTAAAAAAAACATGTAGCCATTGTTGTACTACACTGTCAAAATCAGATACAGTTGAAGTCGGAAGTTTACATACACTTAGGTTGGAGTCATTAAAACTTGTTTTTCAACCACTCCACAGATTTCTTGTTAACAAACTATAGTTTTGGCAAGTCGGTTAGGACATCTACTTTGTGCATGACACAAGTAATCTTTCCAACAATTGTTCACAACAGATTATTTCACTTATAATTCCCTGTTTCACAATTCCAGTGGGTCAGAAGTTTACATACACTAAGTTGACTGTGCCTTGAAACAGCTTGGAAAATTCCAGAAAATGATTTCATGGCTTTAGAAGCTTCTGATAGGCTAATTGACATCATTTGAGTCAATTGGAGGTGTACCTGTGGATGTATTTCAAGGCCTACCTTCAAACGCAGTGCCTCTTTGCTTGACATCATGTGAAAATCTAAAGAAATCAGCCAAGACCTCAGAACATTTATTTTAGTCCTCCACAAGTCTGGTTCATCCTTGAGTGCAATTTCCAAATGCCTGAAGGTACCACATTCATCTGTACAAACAATAGTACGCAAGTATAAACACCATGGGACCATGCAGCCGTCATACCGCTCAGGAAGGAGACGCGTTCTTTCTCCTAGAGATGAACATACTTTAGTGCGAAAAGTGCAAATCAATCCCAGAACAACAGCAAAGGACCTTGTGAAGATGCTGGAGGAAACAGATACAAAAGTATCTATATCCACAGTAAAACAAGTCCTATATCGACATAACCTGAAAGGCCACTCAGCAAGGAAGAAGCCACTGCTCCAAATCCGCCATAAAAAAGCCAGACTACGGTTTGCAACTGCACACGGGGACAAAGATCGTACTTTTTGGAGAAAAATCCTCTGGTCTGATGAAACAAAAATAGAACTGTTGGGCCATAATGACCATTGTTATGTTTGGAGGAAAAAGGGGATGGCTTGCAAGCTGAAGAACACCATCCCAACCATGAAGCACGGGGGTGGCAACATCATGCTGTGGGGGTGCTTTGCTGCAGGAGGGACTGATGCACTTCACAAAATAGATGGCATCATGAGGAAGGAAATTTATGTGGATATATTGAAGCAACATCTCAAGACATCAGTCAGGAAGTTAAAGCTTGGTCGCAAATGGGTCTTCTAAATGGACAATGACCCCAAGCATACTTCCGAAGTTGTGGCAAAATAGCTTAAGGACAACAAAGTCAAGGTATTGGAGTGGCCATCACAAAGCCCTTGACCTCAATACTATAGAACATTTATGGGGAGAACTGAAAAAGCGTGTGCGAGCAAGGAGGCCTACAAACCTGACTCAGTTACACCAGCTCTGTCAGGAGGAATGGGCCAAAATTCACCCAATTTATTGTGGGAAGCTTATGGAAGGCTACCCGAAACGTTTGACCCAAGTTAAACAATTTAAAGGCAATGCTACCAAATACTAATTGAGTGTATGTAAACTTCTGACCCACTGGGAATGTGATGAAAGAAATAAAAGCTGAAATAAATCATTCTCTCTAGTATTATTTTGACATTTCACATTCTGAAAATAAAGTGGTGATCCTAACTGGCCTAAGACTGGGAAGTTTTACTAGGATTAAATGTCAGAAATTGTGAAAAACTGAGTTTAAATGTATTTGGCTAAGATGTATGTAAACTTCCGACTTCAACTGTATCTCGACTTTGGTATTCAGTTACCTAATCAATATTGGTTGTCTGCAAATCTTCTCAAACTTTGACCGTCACTGACTCATATCAACCATTTGCGTATGAAAGTGATATAATCAATGTCGAAAGTAAGACAAAGACACAGTTTCAATATTCAAATATTTGTTTTTTATTCAAATAACTTAGCATATTATTTCTGTCATGTAAAAAACAACAACAGTAGATATCAGACAACAGTAGAAATATATTGCACAGTTTTTTCTTCCTCTCTTTGTCTTGTTAAACACATTATTTAACACATACAGACAACAGAACCAAGTAGAAACAAATAAATACTCATGCAGGGTTGGGAGTAATTGATTACATGCAATGTTACATGTAATCTGATTACAAAAAACAAACTGTAACTGTAATCAGTTACGTTAGCAGCAAAAATATTATAATCAGATTACAGGTACTTTTTAAGAACTCGATGATTACTTCACAGATTACTTTTAAACTCAGAAAGGATGTTTGAGGAAAAATTCATTGACACCTTTCTGTTTTCTCAATGACATTCAATTAAGCATTGAAAAAAGGCTAAAGTTTTAATTGTTCCACCTGAGCGAGTCTGACCACAAGTCAGACCTTTTTGTCTTCTTCTAAAGCTTCTTAAGGGGAAAGTAATCAGATTACATTGCTGAGATTGTGTAATCCAAAAGTTACATTACTGATTACAATTTTGGACAGGTAACTAGTAACTGTAATGGATTACATTTACAAAGTAACATACCCAACCCTGAAAACATGTCTAGTTACGAACACAGTTAGACATTGATGCAGTAGACTGGGACACTGTATCAGTGTGCCTTTGATTGTTAAAGTCCAACTCATTATCAATGCATCCTTTACACACTTCCTTCAGCCCACTCTGTATCTCCGTACATTCACTAATGATAGTCCACATCATGTGGTGATATTGCATCACAGTTCTTGTTAAAGTCCCAACTTCTGTCCATATGGGTATCACTCCGTTTGTGTTTTCTGTTTCTCTTTCCCTCCTTCAGAGCTGTATGGTAATTGACAGTCCTCATCTTTCAGAATAGCTGGCACCAGAATTTCCCCATCTGTCCATCTCGATCTGTAGACATTCCCATCTTAAGGCTTCACTCCTGGTCAACGCTCAACGGCGATGAGTCCCTTTTCTGTTCAAACTTTAGACGACCACACTAGGTCCACTGCTACTAGTTCACGCCTTCTTGGAGGTGGATGTGCACTTGGCACGGAGCTGGCTGATATGATCTTTGTAAGCCGGGGAACGGAGAAAGCGAGGGTAGCAGTCCTTTGCCATGAGAAGGTAAATCCTATGCTGGGCCATGTCGAAACAGGACGTAGATGGATCTTTCAGGTTGGCCCTGGTGATGTCACGAGTCTCGTGGTCAATGTTCACCTGGAGAGAGAGAATGGAGAGAGAGAGGTTAGTCAGCTGCTGCAGTCTGAATGAAGATTTTTTATTTGTTATTTATAGATGTAATAAAGTTGTAATTTCTAGTTGTAATAAAGATGATTGAAAGTGGGATGCCATAGAAATGTCATAGGTGAGGGAGAATAAAGCAAGCTGTTGAGGGATGCATACCTCTCGGGGTGCGTCGGTGCAGATGAACTCATCATAGATTCTCTGGGCTTTGGCGGCCAGCTTGGCAGCAGACTTAGTGCTCCTGAAGTCCTCACAGGCAAAGTAGAACGCAATGTTTTCCTCACTGAACTCTGACACCAGGAAATCTGTGAAGGCTATCAGTCCATCTGATGAAGAGAAAGAGAAAGTGAGAGAGAGATTAATATTGGTACAGTTCAATAACAATGATGCTATGTCGTAGGCTATCCTAGCATCTGTGTCCTTGCATTACCTACTGTGTGGGAATGTGTGTGCGTAGATGAGTGTGTGTGTACATGTGTGTGTGTGTCTACGTGTGTACACATGTGTATGCATGTGTCTGTATCTTGTGGAAAAACCCCCAGCACAGTGCCAGCATGTGTATTCTACAGCAGCGACTGTGTGATGTTGTGATGATCAAATCTCTTATCTTCGTAATTAGCAAGCTCCCAGTAATACACTATAAGCATCTAGGGATAAAATGGGACAAAATATCCTACTCTAACCTCAGTGCAGAATTAAAGGATTATTTTCATTGCATCTCTGCAGAACTAATTGTGTGTGTGTGTGTATGTGTGTACATGTGTTTGTGCAGTGAAGAGTAAGGTTTACTTACGTTTATTGGACAGCAGCTTTTCGAAAGACTCTTTCCACCTCATGCATTCTTCCAGAGTAGGTCTAGTTTTGCCTATTTTGCAGCTTGATAGACTCCAGTTGGGTTTTTGCAGAAAGCTGACCATCCTTGCTTTCAGTTCCTTGGCCCTAAGGAGAGAGAATAATATCATAGGTGAGATAAATAATGCACGTCCTTGAATTGAGTCCTTGTTCAGTACAATATTTTGCTACGTCTCCTCGCTGAAAGGTCTAAATGTAGAATCCCCTAAAACCGCCTTCACTTTCACCATTACAGAAGCTAGAAAGCCAAATAATTATCCCCTTTAATCCTTTAATCCAAATGCCAGAGACAGCAACAGTGAAGAGTTGTATGTACCTTTCTAGGCAGGTGGTAGACAGAGCTAGTCCTTTGCACATAGTTGTTGTGGATGGCAGAGAGCGGTACGTAGTGTAGGTAAGTAAATCCTTTGAGTTGAGGCGAGCAATTGGACTGAGATCAACAGAGTGTCTGCAGTGAGGGAGCAGCGAGCTTTTATCCTCCAGCCTGCGACTTGTCATCAGCCTACTCAGCCAATGACACGGCCTCAAGACTGTGTGTGTGTGTGTGTGTGTGTGTTTGTCTGTGCGTGTGTGTGTGAGAGAGAGAGAGATACAGAGAGAGAGATTGGGAAGGAGGACGAGAAATAGGAAGGGAGGGAGGGAGGGAGGGAGGGAGGGAGGGAGGGAGGGAGGGAGGGAGGGAGGGAGGGAGGGAGGGAGGGAGCGAGGGAGGGAGCGAGAGAGAGAGAAAGAGAGGGATATAGAGGAGAGAGCGGGAGAGAGATGGAGGGAGGTGAAGCTGGGAAATGACTGTGACCTAAAGATAAAAGCTTCTGATATTTTTTTAGATATTATTTTCAACATCGCTGAAATCAAACATGTCCTTTGTGTTGTTTATTTTCTTTCTGATCTCTGAAAACATGTTATTGTCTGATTGGACAAAATGTATCTCCCACTTACATGGGCCAGCGGGTGTTTGTGTGTGTGTGTGTCCATGTCAGTGTGTGTGTGCATGCATGGATGTGTTTGTATGCATATGTTAGTGTGTGTATGTGTGGCAGTGTTTACTAACCATAAGGTGTCAACATGTGCATTGTTATATCTACCACCTGTTGGATGTCAGCTCCACAAGGATGCTCTTCCTTTGTCTGTTGTTAATGGTCACTGCTTGGCACACACACACACACACACACACACACACACACACACACACACACACACACAGGAGATAACAGGGGAGATCAAATGAGAATACAGTAATAATACAACATCCTACAACTGTAGGAATGACCCCTCAACAAAGATGATCTCATAGATACAAAAAGTAAATCATGCATAGGCACAAATCTGTGCGTAAACCATACAAATAGTGAGATTCATCAATATGAACGTTTCCTTTAGAGTGTGCGTAAATGTAAGCACAGCCATGACCATGAGTACACACTCACTAACTGTAAGTCGCTCTGGATAAGCGCGTCTGCTAAATAACTACAAATGTAAATGTAAATACACACTGTTCCAAGTGGTGGAATAAGGGAACTGCTTGTCAAGTGTAGAATAGGGAAAATATATGTTGAACATTTGTGAAATTGTGAGTCATAATTCAATAATTGTTCTATTTAATTGTATTTCTATTGTGAATTCATGCAACATATCTTGACAGGCTATTTATAATTTGACCACATCAGTGCATTTGTAATGATAAGAATCTATATAAAGTACAGTAATTTGTTAAATTAGAGGCACGTGTGAAAGTCAAACCATTGTTGAAATACTATAATGGAAAATCGAATGAGAGATGGCTGATTTTGCTCTGTTGGAAGATTTGGCACACGCTGCATTTCGCAGAGAGCGTGTACAGATTGGTTATCAGATATAATTTCCCAAAACCAATCGTATAGGATCTTTGAGAGGATTTAACACCTACTTTAAAAAGGCAAACACATGCCATTCCGGTGCACATCCAAGTGCTATTCATTCTCAGGTTTTTGGCAACAGGCACATTTCAATGGGAGCTTGCCGATCGCATCTCACAGCCCTCGATGAGCCAATGTTTTGGATGCAATCATCAGCAAAATTAACAGTAACACATACAATTTCCATACACCATCTCACAACAGGTTGAAGTCAAGAAGGGTTTCTTTGCCATGATGCCATCAATGGGTTCCCAAATACGAACGGAGCAATAGACAGCACCCACATTGCCATAAAATAACCATCCCAAAACTATTTCAACTATGTGAACAGAAAAGGTTTCCATTCTTAATGTGCAGGTCATAGGTTATGTGATGCGCAAAAGACGCTGTTGAATTTGGATGCAAGGTGGACAGGTGGAACGCACGACTCTTTCATTCTACAGAACAGCAATGTTGGCCTATACGCCTACAGGAGAGAGCTGTTGAGGATGGATGGCTTATTGGTGAGTGTTGCCTACTCATGTGAAGTATATTTGCCATTGCTAAAGCACCTTGAATTGTCTTAATGGTCCTCTCTTTGTAGCTATGTTTTATTTTTACTGGTCAAGCCACAACTGAACAAGCCAAATAAAACGTTTTGGTTGACACTAGCGCTTCTATTTCAATCTCTGCAAAGTTTTTTTTTCGTACGTTTTTTTATTTGCGGTGTTGTATGTCATGGTACGCCGTCGAATATTCTCCACAGGCTTTAAAGATATGATTTTGACCATATATGGTTAACTAGGGGTGTTTCAAAATGCAAATAGCCAAGGTCATGCAAGCGCACTGAGGCTGAGAACAATTGGTATTTATCATTGGTTATCTCCTACCGGTGTGCGTATGATGCTCGTCGGATTGTTTTATAAATCACACTTTTTCTATGCGTACGAATGTTCTAAATTTAGTTTGTAAGTAGTATTTTAGAATAAACCTACGCAATATTGATAAAGAAGGCCCCAGGGCCTGTTTCAGGGAAGGAAATGTGGGTTGATTATTTAGTAATGTTTAATTATCATTGCAACATTTGATTGGATATAATTTTCTTAGCTCCTTGCTATTCCAAAAAAGGAAAGGTTGATAGCTTCTCCGGTAAATGACTGCAGATGCTATCACCTTTCCTTTTTTAGGATTATCAAGGATCTACAATGACTCAGATAAACACCTAATTCCAGAAAAAACGTTTGCAGTGCCGGCACATATACTGTATACAGTGAGGGAAAAAAGTATTTGATCCCCTGCTGATTTTGTACGTTTGCCAACTGACAAAGAAATTATCATTCTATAATTTTAATCGTAGGTTTATTTGAACAGTGAGAGACAAAAAAATCCAGAAAAACGCATGTCAAAAATGTTATAAATTGATTTGCATTTTAATGAGGGAAATAAGTATTTGACCCCCTCTCAATCAGAAAGATTTCTGACTCCCAGGTGTCTTTTATACAGGTAACGAGCTGAGATTAGGAGCACACTCTTAAAGTGAGTGCTCTTAATCTCAGCTTGTTACCTGTATAAAAGACACCTGTCCACAGAAGCAATCAATCAATCAGATTCCAAACTCTCCACCATGGCCAAGACCAAAGAGCTCTCCAAGGATGTCAGGGACAAGATTGTAGACCTACACAAGGCTGGAATGGGCTACAAGACCATCGCCAAGCAGCTTGGTGAGAAGGTGACAACAGTTGGTGCGATTATTCGCAAATGGAAGAAACACAAAATAACTGTCAATCTCCCTCGGCCTGAGGCTCCATGCAAGATCTCACCTCGTGAAGTTGCAATGATCATGAGAATGGTGAGGAATCAGCCCAGAACTACACGGGAGGATCTTGTCAATGATCTCAAGGCAGCTGGGACCATAGTCACCAAGAAAACAATTGGTAACACACTACGCCGTGAAGGACTGAAATTCTGCAGCGCCCGCAAGGTCCCCCTGCTCAAGAAAGCACATATACAGGCCCGTCTGAAGTTTGCCAATGAACATCTAAATGATTCAGAGGAGAACTGGGTAAAAGTGTTGTGGTCAGATGAGACCAAAGTGGAGCTGTTTGGCATCAACTCAACTCGCCGTGTTTGGAGGAGGAGAAACGCTGCCTATGACCCCAAGAACACCATCCCCACCGTCAAACATGGAGGTGGAAACATTATGCTTTGGTGGTGTTTTTCTGCTAAGGGGACAAGACAACTTCACCGCATCAAAGGGACGATGGACGGGGCCATGTACCGTCAAATCTTGGGTGAGAACCTCCTTCCCTCAGCCAGGGCATTGAAAATGGGTCGTGGATGGGTATTCCAGCATGACAATGACCCAAAACACACGGCCAAGGCAACAAAGGAGTGGCTCAAGAAGAATCACATTAAGGTCCTACAGTGGCCTAGCCAGTCTCCAGCCTTTAATCCCATAGAAAATCTGTGGAGGGAGCTGAAGGTTCGAGTTGCCAAACGTCAGGCTCGAAACCTTAATGAGAAGATCTGCAAAGAGGAGTGGGACAAAATCCCTCCTGAGATGTGTGCAAACCTGGTAGCCAACTACAAGAAACGTCTGACCTCTGTCATTGCCAACAAGGGTTTTGCCACCAAGTAGTAAGTCATGTTTTGCAGAGGGGTCACATACTTATTTCCCTTATTAAAATGCAAATCAATTTATAACATTTTTGACGTGTTTTTCTGGATTTTTTTGTTGTTATTCTGTCTCTCACTGTTCAAATAAACCTACCATTAAAATTATAGACGGATCATTTCTTTGTCAGTGGGCAAACGTACAAAATCAGCAGGGGATCAAATACTTTTTTCCCTCACTGTATATTAAAGTTTACTGGAACCAGGAACCAGTTAAGATATATAATATCAAAACTACACATCACATTCAGGAGACAACACAGGACAAATATTAATTTGGGAAATACAATACAAACATATTTAATAACACAAACACACACTACAATGAAACAGAAACTCCCATTATCATACCCATTGTTTTGAGCCCTTTTTCAATAAACTCAGGTTTTCTGGCCACTCTTCCGTAAAGCCCAGCTCTGTGGAGTGTACGGCTTAAAGTGGTCCTATGGACAGATACTCCAATCTCCGCTGTGGAGCTTTGCAGCTCCTTCAGGGTTATCTTTGGTCTATTTGATGCCTCTCTGATCTTGTCTGGTCCGTGGGTTTTGGTGGGTAGACCTCTCTTGGCAGGTTTGTTGTGGTGCCATATTCTTTCCATTTTTCTAATAATGGATTTAATGGTGCTCCGTGGGATGTTCAAAGTTTCGGATATCTTTTATAACCCAACCCTGATCTGTACTTCTCCACAACTTTGTCCCTGACCTGTTTGGAGAGCTCCTTGGTCTTCATGGTGCCGCTTGCTTGGTGGTGCCCCTTGCTTAGTGGTGTTGCAGACTCTGGGGCCTTTCAGAACAGGTGTATATATACTGAGATCATGTGACACTTAGATTCCACACAGGTGGACTTTATTTAACTAATTATGTGACTTCTGAAGGTAATTGGTTGCACCAGATCTTATTTAGGGGCTTCATAGCAAAGGGGGTGAATACTTATGCATGCACCACTTTTCCATTATTTATTTTTTTGAATTTCTTGAAACAAGTTATTTTTTTCATTTCACTTCACCAATTTGCACTATTTTGTGTATGTCCATTACATGACATCCAAATAAAAATCAATTTAAATTACAGGTTGTAATACAACAAAATAGGAAAACTGCCAATGGGGATGAATACTTTTGCAGGGCACTGTACAGTATATCATCATAATGTCATCAGAGACAGATGCATCATTTGCATTGCCCATCCTTCTTACATGACCCTAGAGAAAAAAAACATATGACTGTGCAATACACAAACATAATGTCTGTAAAATGCACAAATGTCATTTTGAATCAGAGCATTAATAAAGGGTAGTTAGCGATGATGAGGATGAATCACCTGCATCATCAGTGTATGATTCATAAAATAGACCCTTGGGACCATTCGGTTTACCTAACGCTCTACACAGGGGCATCATGCACAAATTGTTTTAGAGGGGGCACGAATTACGTATTTTTTAAACACCTGAAACAGCTTTTTCCTGCAATCTAGAACCATAATCATTATGTCTAATTCTATGTAAACAATATGTAAATTTTTCTGCATAGGTTATCTATTCATACCTCTTTACCTGTTCAATTGCCATTGAGGGTGTCACTCTGAATGTTGTAAATCACACATCTTAATATACTGCACTTACATGCCTAGGATTTACAGTACATCCAAATGACAGCAGAGTACATGGGACCATAACACACATAATCAATACAGGCACATTGCATCATAATTATTTTCTCCATATCTAAGCATACCTCTTGAGCTGTCTATATCCTTCTTACTGGTGGTTCTTTTTTTTAAAGAAACTAAATATGCTTCTCTGCATCTCAGCTCAAATCTGGGTAAAATATTGAAAGGTATATGTCTTATTTAGTACATTTAGTACCCCAGGATACCCATTACAGGTGGTAACTATAACAACAAGGTAGCTATATTCACGTAAGGGGAATTTTGCGAAAAGTTTCAGCCTATTTGCAATGCACCTCCTTGTTATTGCATTTCCATTTTTTGTTTTCGAGTGTTGTACTTGCATTGAGTAGCATCTATAGTGCCTTGCAAAAGTATTCATCCTCCTTGGCGGTTTTCCTATTTTGTTGCATTACAACCTGTAATTTAAATGGATTTTTATTTGGATTTCATGTAATGGACATACAAAAAACAGTCAAAATTGGTGAAGTGAAATTAAAAATTTGTAAAAAATAAATAACGGAAGTGGTGCGTGCATATGTATTCACCTTTGCCATGAAGCCCCTAAATAAGATCTGGTGCAACAAATTACCTTCAGAAGTCACACTATTAGTTAAATAAAGTCCAACTGTGTGCAATCTAAGTGTCACATGATCTCAGTATATATACACACCTGTTCTGAAAGGCGTCTGCAACACCACTAAACAAGGGGCACCACCAAGCAAGCGGCACCATGATGACCAAGGAGCTCTCCAAACAGGTCAGGGACAAAGTTGTGGAGAAGTACAGATCAGGGTTGGGTTATAAAGGACAATGACCCTAAGCATACTGCTAAAGCAACACTTGAGTGGTTTAAGGGGAAACGTCTTAAATGTCTTGGAATGGCCTAGATTGCTGTACACCAGCAGTGAATAGTTATGCACGCTCAAGTTTTCAGTTTTTTTGTCTTATTTCTTGTTTGTTTCACTTTTTATTTTATTTTGCATCTTCAAAGTGGTAGGCATGTTGTGTAAATCAAATGATACAAACCCCCAAAAAATCAATGTTAATTCCATGTTGTAAGGCAACAAAATAGGAAAAATGCCAAGGGGCGTGAATACTTTCGCAAGCCACTGTATGTATCATTTACATTTACATTTTAGTCATTTAGCAGACGCTCTTATCCAGAGCGACTGACAGTTAGTGAATACATATTTTTTTTCACACTGGCCCCCCGTGTGAATCGAACCCACAACCCTGGCGTTGCAAACGCCATGCTCTATCAACTGAGCTACATCCCTGCCGGCCATTCCCTCCCCTACCCTGGACGACGCTGGGCCAATTGTGCGCCGCCCATGAGTCTCCCGGTCGCGGCCGGCTGCGACAGAGCCTGGATCACATGATTATGAAGACATAAATGAATGGAAGTATGTATACTTATTTTAAATTGTTGTCGTTCTGTCCTTGTGATGTACTTGTCTATTAATGTTATGTATTATGTCATGTTTTGTGTTTTGTGTTGACCCAAGGAAGAGTAGCTGCTGCTTTAGCAGTAGCTAATATGGATCCTAATAAAATAAAAATACTAGTAATTGCCTGCTTTTCTAAAGTCTAACAACCTTGCCAGCAGGCATGCCAGCTAAGACAGTTAGACAAGCTACTTTAATTTGATTGATAGCCTGAAATGGCTTGGTAGTTAGTGATGAGGTTGGGAGATTGGGATCCTATCTAACTGGCTAGCTAAAGCCAACTTCATAAAATTGCTAGGTGGCTAGTATTACAGAGAAACAACAAAACATTTTCGATGTATTTATTCATCAAGAAGGAATCAATAGGCAGCATAGCTTGATCAAATTAATTTACAAACATACCTCCTGTGAGTCCTGCCTATCACCAGCAGCTAAAATCAAATCAAACGTTGTATGTGTCACTCTGCACTCTCTGTCCTCTTCCAATGACGATACTGCACACACTAGAGTATCTAACGTCCTTCCTAGCATATCTTTGCTCCAGGGACCTTGAAAGGAACCACTTACTAGGGATAATAGGGGGAGGGGGGCTGGTCAGTGTGCCCCCTCTGCAAAATACCGCTGACAGATCTTTATATAAATAATTATGATAAAACGTGAGCTAAAAAATGTTTTATTTAAAGTTTATTCATTAAATGAAACAAAGAAACAGGTCAAATCTGAGGGGGCATGTGCCCTTGTGCCCCCTATGGACTTGATGCCACTCGCTCCACAACACAGTGTCATAACCACGATGCAAAAGAACATTCGATTAGGATTTAATACGAGTGAATAAAAGGTCTCTCTGGTCCCTAGAAAGGCCTGGGCAACCCACCCACCCACCCACCCACAGACACAGACACAGACACAGACACAGACACACACAGACACACAGACATCACACTAATGTCATCACACACTAAGGTCTGTTTGTTCCTCCATCAATCTGTTAGGAAGAGGAGGGAAATAATGTGTTTGTTGTGTAAGATGAAGCACAAAACAAGTTCTCCAGAAGCTGTGAAGAACTGTTAGATGATTGATATAACATACTCACACAGACCTGCTCTGTTAGACGATCCCCTGATAAGGACCTATTCTTGGTATACCCTGCACACAAGCAGATGAGAAGATAAGGTACTGTATGAACCAAAGATACATCCGTTCAGAAAACCAACAGTCCTTGAGGAGGACTGTCAAACTTAATTTCACATGTCTCCAAAGGTAAATATTAATTGAAAGCATCTCTATTATTTTATTAACCGTTCTGGTCTTTCATGGAATGTGCTTGAGTATCCCCCGACGTAGTCTCTCTGAACCGGTTTGCTGGTGCTTTGTAGTGGTGCTGTGTAGCAGCACTGAGGGTGTTATTCTGAACCAAATAGCCATCTGTTTATCGAACTATCTGTTAAAATCAAATCAAATGTATTTGTCACATGCACGAATACAACAGGTGTAGACCATATCTTGAAATGCTTACTTACAAGCCGTTACCGAACAATGCAGATTTTTTTTTTTTACTAAGTAAATTTTTTTTTAGCTTAAAACATTTATGACAAATTAAGTAACACAATAAAATAAAAATAACGAGGCTATATATAGGGGGTACTGGTACTGTGTCAATGTGCGGGGGTACAGGCTAGTCGAGGTAATTGAGGTAAAATGCACAGTACATGTAGGTAGGTGTAAAGTGACTATGCACAGATAATAAACAGCGAGTAGCAGCAGCGTAAAAAAAGGGGTCAATGCAAATAGTCCAGGTAGCCATTTGACTAACTGTTTAGCAGTCTTATGGTTTGGTGGTAGAAGCTGTTAAGGAGCCTTTTGGACCTAGACTTTAAAGTACTACTGAAGTAGTTTTTATGGGTATCTGTACTCTACTTTACTATTTATATTTTTGACAACTTTTACTTCACTACATTGCTAAAGAAAATAACGGCATACATTTTCCCTGACACCAAAAAGTACTCATTACATTTTGAATGCTTAGCAGAACAGGAAAATTGTCAAATTCACACACTTATCAAGAGAACATCCCTGTTCATCCCCACAACCTCTAAACTGGCGGACTCACTAAACACACATGCTTCCTTTGTAAATTATGTCTGAGTGTTGCAGTGTGCCCCTGGCTATCAATATATTTAAAAAACAAGAAAATGGTGCTGTCTGGTTCATTTAATATAAGGAATATGAAATTATTTATAATTGTACTTTTACTTTTGATGCTTAAGTATATTTAAAACCAAATACATTCAGTATTTTACTGGGGGACTTTCACTTTTAATTGAGTCATTTTCTATTAAGGTATCTTTACTTTTACTCAATTATAACTTTTTGAGGATCTGAGGACCCATGCCAAATCTTTTCAGTCTACACATAGGTGTTGTCGTGTCCTCTTCACGACTGTCTTGGAGTGTTTGGACCATGATAGTTTGTTAGTGATGTGGACACCAAGGATCTTGAAGCTCTCGACCCGCTCCACTACAGCCCCGTCGATGTGAATGGGGGCGTGCTCAGCCCTCCTTTTCCTGTAGTCCACGATCAGCTCCTTTGTCTTGCTCATGTTGAGGGATAGGTTGTTGTCCTTGCACCACACTGCGAGGTCTCTGACCTCCCCATAGGCTGTCTTATCATTGTCTGTGATCAGGCCCACCACTGTTGTGTCATCAGCAAACTTAATGATGGTGTTGGAGTCGTGCGTGGCCACGCAGTCGTGGTTGAACAGGGAGTACAGGAGGGGACTAAGCAGCCTTTCAAAGCATTTCATGGCTACAGATGTGAGGGCTACGGGGCGGTAGTCATTTAGGCAGGTTACCTTGGTGTTCTTGGGCACAGGGACTATGGTGGTCTGCTTGAAACATATAAGTTTTACAGACTCAGTCAGGGAGAGGTTGAAAATGTCAGTGAAGACACTTGCCAGTTGGTCAGCGCATGCTCTGAGTACGCGTCCTGGTAATGTTGAATGTTGACCTGTTTAAAGGTCTTAATGACATCAGCTACAGAGAGTGTGATCACACAGTCGTCCGGAACAGCTGATGCTCTCATGCATGGTTCAGTGTTGCTTGCCTCGAAGCGAGCATAGAAGGCATTTAGCTCGTCTGGTAGGCTCGTGTCAATGGGCAGCTTGCGGCTGGGTTTCCCTTTGTAATAATAGTTTGCAAGCCCTGCTGCATCCGACGAGATTCAATCTTAGTCTTGTTTTGACGCTTTGATGGTTCGTCGGAGGGCATTGCGGGATTTCTTATAAGCGTTCAAATTAGTGTCCCGGTTCTTGAAAGCGGCAGCTGTAGCCTTTAGCTCAGTGCGGATGTTGCCTGTAATCCATGGCTTCTGGTTGGGATATGTGCGTACCGTCACTGTGGGGACAACGTCGTTGATGTACTTATTGATGAAGCTGGTGACTGATGTGGTATATTCCTCAATGCCATCGAATGAATCGCAGAACATGTTCCAGTCTGTGCTAGCAAAACAATCCTTTAGCTTAGCATCCACGTCATCTGATCACTTTTCTATTGAGCGAGTCAGTGGTACTTCCTGCTTGAGTTTATGCTTGTAAGCAGGAATCAGGAGGATATAATTATGGTCAGATTTACCAAATGGAGGGCGAAGGAGAGATTTGTATGCATCTCTGTGTGTGGAGTAAAGCTGGTCTAGAGTTTTGTTTTCCTCTGGTTGCACATACATGCTTTTAGAAAGTAGGTCAAATGGATTTAAGTTTTCCTGCATTAAAGTCCCCAGCCACTAGGAGCGCCGCTTCTGGGTGAGCGTTCTCTTGTTTGCTTATGGCCTTATACAGCTTGTTGAGTGTGGTCTTAGTGCTGCATCGGTTTGTGATGATAAATAGACAGCTACGACTTGATTTGATTTATTCTGCACCAAAAACCCATATGTTTATCTAACTGTGTCTGTTTGTCATTGCATGAGTCCTTTTATATTATCCTGAAGTGTTTTGGCACAGCAAAGCCGAGCAACACTTCATCAAACCGAATTGACATTTCAGTTCAGGGCAGAATATATTAAAGGTTTCATCTGTGGTAGATTATTCTTCTCTCCTTGTGTGACACAATGAGAGGTAGCTGTTGAGGATGAACATCATACACTACCTCTCTCTACCTTCTCAACCACATTTGTACTCAGAAAGCACCTTACCTCACTTTACCTCACCTGGGTATCATCACTCTACCTTACGCAGCCTCTAGGTATCTCACTCTACCTTACGCAGCCTCTAGGTATCATCACTCTACCTTACGAAGCCTCTAGGTATCATCACTCTACCTTACGAAGCCTCTAGGTATCATCACTCTACCTTACGAAGCCTCTAGGTATCTCACTCTACCTTACGAAGCCTCTAGGTATCATCACTCTACCTTACGAAGCCTCTAGGTATCTCACTCTACCTTACGAAGCCTCTAGGTATCATCACTCTACCTTACGAAGCCTCTAGGTATCTCACTCTACCTTACGCAGCCTCTAGGTATCTCACTCTACCTTACGAAGCCTCTAGGTATCTCACTCTACCTTACGCAGCCTCTAGGTTTCTCACTCTACCTTACGAAGCCTCTAGGTATCTCACTCTACCTTACGAAGCCTCTAGGTATCATCACTCTACCTTACGAAGCCTCTAGGTATCATCACTCTACCTTACGAAGCCTCTAGGTATCATCACTCAACCTTACGAAGCCTCTAGGTATCATCACTCTACCTTACGAAGCCTCTAGGTATCATCACTCTACCTTACGAAGCCTCTAGGTATCTCACTCTACCTTACGAAGCCTCTAGGTATCTCACTCTACCTTACGAAGCCTCTAGGTATCTCACTCTACCTTACGCAGCCTCTAGGTATCTCACTCTACCTTACGCAGCCTCTAGGTATCTCACTCTACCTTACGCAGCCTCTAGGTATCTCACTCTACCTTACGCAGCCTCTAGGTATCTCACTCTACCTTACGCAGCCCCCACGTATCATAATTCTACTTTACCTAGCCCCAATGTATTATCAGTCTACTAGCCCCTTAGTACTATGCATTCTCTCCAATGTAGCTCCTTGTATCTCATTCTATCCTGGCCTTCCCCAGATCTCTCACTAGGGTTTGGATTGCTGTTCCATTTGGATCCAGCTGGGAGGAATGCATTAGGTATTGGTATCAGAGGCTCAGAGATGATGGATTCAGCTGCTGCTTTGAAGATGCCCCGCTTTCCACTGCTCTCAGGAAACAGGAGAGCAGTCTAGGACAATGTTTTCTAAATGGGTGGCCATGACCAATTGTTGGGTCACTGCTAGTTCATTCTGGGTCACAGCTAAAGATGAGGCTGGTTCATCAATCGTGTGTTGGGTCATGATTTGGGTTAATGAAAAAAGTATAAAAGCCCCCCCACCCCAAAAAAAAAAAAAGGTTTTACACAAATGATGAGTGCTTTCATGAGTTATAATGTACTTGTTTTGGGGGGGGGGCTTTATTCAACAGAAAGTGTTTTCCTAAATTCAAAGTGGCTAGCAAAAGAGAAGAGTTTAGCTCCCTCTCCCTTGGAAAAAATATTCTCCTCTTTGAGACTTTGTACCTCCAAAGGTGCAATATCCTGTACTTCCACTACACAAACATCAATAATTGCATTAATGTAAACGAATAAGCATTGATGTAAACCAATCAGCATTGATCAGCAAGTGTACTTTCTGGTTACTTTCTATTGAATGTCCTTTCTGTCATCGCACTGCTTTTTTCATAACTGTTATTCACCTCACCTGTCAACAGAAACAGTTCAGTGTTTCCATCTTAATTAACACAGATGTAATCAAATCCACAGGCATCATTTAATATAAGAGGCTGTCTCTATGTATCCTGAGAGGACATGGTTGCCATAGCAACTTGTGTGAAAAGCACAGTGGTGTGGTGAATGTTCAGCAGCAGCAAAGACCATAATGCCTGTGAAATCCGGTAAATTAGCAGTGTGTGTGCGTGCGTGTGTGTTTGTTTGTGTGTGTGTTCATGCGTGTGTTTGTGTGTGTGTGTCCTGGAAAACGGTTTGCTTCAGTTCAATGCCACCGGAAAGGCCCGCAATGATTCCCGGCAGCACTTTTTCAAGGCCTTCGAGAGGTGAGTCAACAGCACAGAAAGGGATGGGTTGGTTAACGTCATTGATGCAGAATGATGATAGGAAAACGTTTTCCCGGATAACTTTAATTGCAATTCTCAAAGTAATTGATGAACGCAGCCAACTGAAGGAATCCTTGAGACACTTGGGAAGTTGCACCCCTATGAATCCAGAGTTGTCGGAGTGTGTTCAGCTACATGTTGCTATAGAGATGCCGGATATGCTCTATGGCTCTGGGGTCCATATTGTTGGTTCAAAACCTCTGTTTCTGCAACGTCCATGAGTAGACAAAGATTATCTATGCAGGTTTAAAATGTGAACGTATGAAAGGCGTCATTGGAATGCGTTTGCTTCTTGTATGCGTCATGTCTCTGCGGCTCTAGTGTTAATAAAGTAACTATATTAATACAGTGCAATCACAACCCACTTTAATTCCAAACTATTTTTCAATCAAATGCCATGCGATGAGTATTGTGTGAAATTACACATTTTTTGTAATGACTAATCTTTTTGTACCAGAGTATTCCCCTCCATCTGTGGTGGCAACATGGCTCAATGTGATGAGTTTGGGAGCCTCAGGTTCATCATCTGTCTGACAGTTTCCAGGGGAAAAGGGGAAGAGCGGAAGGGAAGAGGTGGAGCAACAAACAGATGCTGCCTAGGCCTCGTTACACACTGTACCACTCCACAGGGACAGGAAATATAACCTCTCTATATTGGCTCACCATCAACTGAAGGCCCACTTCAATCAAACACATTTAGCTATGTACAGGAAGTGGTGTATGTAATATCACTAGGGTGACACACATGTAAGCTTACAGCATTCAGAAGAAGCTGTGTGTGCAAGGGATGAATGTCCATATGAATACAGCCTAGTAAAAACATTGCTACGGTAGGTTTTATTGCCATACAGGGCCCTGAGAGCCATCCCAGACCTGCAATAAGCTGCATTCAAATCACACACACTCTGAAAAAGTAAATATTCCATATGTTGACGTCACGTGAACACTACAGACTTTAATATCGCAATCAATCAGAGATAGTGGCCACCAATGTCCCTCTTGTGTTTTGCTTGTCTCCGACAGGAATTGTTGCTATGTACTTTCCTTGTGTATGGCTGGTTCCTTTCATAGCATATTGACTGGGCTGAGACAGTAGCTCTGTGACTGCATGGTCCTGTAATGTGATGAGTGTTTTGTCTGTTTTATTGTCCTGTGATAAACTATTTCACAGCTCCTCGGCCTCAGAGGAGGGACTGAGTGTGACTAGGGTCCAGTTTATTGACCACTACCACCAGCACCAGTGTTGACCACATGCTGCCCAGCGTTAGACTGGGTTTACCGACTGCCTATTGGCCATATGATCAATATAGACTGGTAACTGATTAACTCTAGCATGCAAAGATTTGGTGCTTATCTTTCACAACACAATGGGAAGCCTGGGAAATAACATGTTGATCACAGGTGTTTTACCTGACTCATACCTGTAAACATCACATGAAAATGACATCAATGTGCCATTTGAAGTGACTTAGGCAATAACAATCAATATGTAAAGAAACTATCTTTGGGATGAAAGCAGATGTTTTTCTGTTCTCTGGGACTCTTGTTTTTCTGTAAATGTGATGAGTGGGAAGCTAGCAATCATAACAGCAGCAGGCTCTGGGAAGGTGATTGTGTTTGCTATTAATTAGGAAGCTACAGCGAGAGAGGAGAGAGAGAGAGAGCGGCACGTTTGTAAGATTTCTCATTATTGAAGTAGAACACATGTTGCGGACAGTTTGCTTTGGAAAACTGTGCAACTGGAGTCTGACATTTGTTTGGCTTTACTGCAAATAAATACAGACAGTAGTTGGAATAACATTCAAAAAAGGATCACCCAAAAACATTATGTTGATAGCTTATTTTATGTAAGAAAGGAGTACCACTACTACTGCTATGTCACATATGTCAGAGTCAAGGCCCGCGGGCCACATCCGGCCCGCGAGAAGGTTTTTTACGGCCCCTGGGATGATCTTGATTTATTATTAGAACCGGCCCGCAGACCGCAGCAAGCCGGCAGCCCGCAGATCTTTTACACGCACCAATACTACATTTCCCACAATGCAACGGTGACGCACCGAGCAGTAGGCTGCTTCATTTCAATATTTATTGGCACAGCAGTCGTCAGCATCACAGTAAAATTAACTTTCAGATACCCATCAAAAATGGCAAAACGGAAGGTGGACACTGAGAACCGGGGGTTTCAAACAAGGTGGGAGTCGGAGTATATGTTCACGGAGGTAGCTGGAAAACCTGTGTGTCTTCTGTGTGGAGAAAGTGTGGCGGTACTGAAAGAGTATAATCTGAGACGACATTATGAAACGAAACACGCGGACAAAAACAAGAATATGGACATGGAACAAAGGCTACAAAAGGCAGAGGAATTAAAACGAGGCCTCAAATCTCGACAGGCTCTGTTCAAAAAAGCCAAATCACAAGGCCAGGCTGCTGTCAAGGCCAGTTTTATTTTGGCAGAAGAGATCGCTAAATCAGCCCGGCCATTTACTGAGTAGGTAGTGCTGAACACCTCCACTCAATTCTGAGGATTTCCTCAGCTCAGAGCCTTACCCCGAACATTGATGAACTTGTGGAAAAGATGGGACACCACCAAGTATCACCCTCAACCTCAAACAAGTGAACATTACTGTGCAATCACATATTTAGAGTTTTTACTCAGTTCAAGTTTAAAAGTTAAAGTTTAATATTTGTTTTCACTGCATGTTACTTCTCCTTAAACAAAGTGTTGTTTTTGATTAATAGATTTTTGCACTTTATTTTATTGTATTTCAATCCAATTATATTTTAAAAATATTTCAGTTGAGTGGATGATAGAAAATTGCTATTATTGTTTTTTTCTTTGAAGTAAATTTAGCCCACTTTTGCTAAAATAGAAAATATAGGCTACTGATGGTGCCTTGAATACCGGTTTCTTTCATTTAATGTTCATGTTATGGGGATTTTTATATAAAGGAAATTTGTCTTTTGTGTCTGTTGAAAATTAAAGATTACTGACAGAGCCATAAGAAAATATTGCTTTATTTATCTGATCATATTGGAATATATTTGTTAGGTTTTCAGTAGGTTCAATTAGGTTCACTAGACTATATGCGTCATTTAAAAAATTTTCAATGAACATTCGAACAGTCCGGCCCTCGGCTTGTAGCTAAATTTTTTATTTGGCCCTCCGTCCATTTGACTTTGACACCCCTGTGCTATGTAATCATCACCATTCAGATTAAAATAATAATTTAGGTCATCATAACAATAACCATCACCATCATAATTACATAACCATCATCACCATCAATAATATCCAAGGTAGCACGGTGGGTGTGTTGTTTGTCTATTGACCTACATCAGCCCAAGTGCTGCCCGTGTGCTGCCGTGTGTCTATGGATGAGAACACTGGCCCACATTTCCCCTGGTCCTCTTCCCCGCAGTGACTCAACAACTCACAGATACTCAGCAGGTGAAAGTAAGTGGTGCAGTGGGCGAGACCACTGGGCACCTGGTCTACATATTCAAAGGGGGCAGATCCCTCGTGATTGGCTCTACAAACATATGTTTGTTATGCCTGCACTTGTTTTGGGATATTACTTAACCCCCCCTTCTTCTTCTTCTTCTTCTTCTTCTTCTTCTTCTTCTTCTTCTTCTTCTTCTTCTTCTTCTTCTTCTTCTCTCTCGCTCTATTTCTCTCTCTATTTCTCTCATTAATTCTCTATTTCGCCCTCTCTCATCCTCTCTTGCCCTCTCACGCTCTCTCTCGCTCTCTCTCTCGCTCGTCCTCTCTCCGGAGGGGTTATCTATTCATTGGTATGTTGTATATCTGTGTGCATCATGTCTGTGTCTGAGAAGATTCAGCTCGACTCCAGGTCATACATTTTTAAAATTTTTAAATCTCAGAGGACATTACAATCAAGGTATGCACCACTATGAGCAAACCATTGGCAATGATTAGTTGCACAATTCATATTTCCACTTATATTTCAAATTTTACTAATGCAGGTTCGTAGGTTTTCATACATTTTAATCATATCTTTTAAAATGTGTATATCATAAATAATTCAAATATACTCTATATTATATCATCTTCAGAATAATAATAATTAAAATGTTCATAATATGAAAATAAACTCACAGTATATGGGTAATTCTATAGAAGTGGTGTAAATCACTGTTTATGTCATGATACTGTATATTTAAGCAATAAGGCATGAGAACCAGGGAATAATCGTGTGATAGCTCCCGACTAAGGGCTGTTAGGCCCGAGGCGAAGCCAATAATTACACGATAATTCCCAGGTTCAAGTGCCTTCTTGCTATTATAAAATTGTTGGCAACATATTAAAAAAAGATTTAAAAAGTTATTTTACTTAGACAATATAGACCGGGGGAAAGCCAGTTGTTAGCTTTGAGATTCTGAAGTTGCTAGCCAAACAGGCTGGTCGTTCATTATATCCATTCTATTTGCCATGGTTGCTATGCTCAGTCAGGGCAAACCCGTTTTGTTGATTTCTGGTGTATCATCAAAATAAATCAATCACAGCACATTTTTGTTCCCAGTCAGCAGTTTTTACCTATTTAGGTACAATACCATTGGAAATTAATGTTGAAAGTTCAATTTATATTCCTAAATCTTAAATTGAAAATTATGCTGTCGCTGCTTCCTGTTGACAAGACATTTTGATAAATACCCCAATGTCAAAATACAGTTTTAAAGTGTCCAAATCAATAACCAATATGCAGAAACAGTTTGTGATATATTGAAAACCTAAAAATATAATGTACTATCTTGACATACATGTACAACAATAGTAATCATATTACTTTTATTTAAAACAAATACCTTATAAACTGCACACACCAGAAGGTGGCAATAATTCACTCATATTGATTTGGGGGAAAACCAGCTGGTTAAACTGAAAAAGCACATGGAAACTGGAGATATTTTTTACATCACTGGATAGAGGACAACTTGTAGAAGGTAGTAAGCTACATTTCAAAGTGATGGATTTTGATACGGGGGTCACCAAAACAGAAAAAGAAATGCAACCCTGTATTCCTGCTCCTGCCAGCCCGGCCCGGCCTGTTACTGCTCCTCGCACCAAGCCAGTGGTGCGCGTCGCCAGTCCGGCACGGCCTGTTCCTGCTCCTCGCACCAAGCCAGTGGGGCGCGTCGCCAGCCCGGCCCGGCCTGTTCCTGCTCCTCGCACCAAGCTAGTGGTGCGTGCCGCCAGCCCGGCCCGGCCTGTTCCTGCTCCTCGCACCAAGCCAGTGGTGCGCGTCGCCAGTCCGGCCTGTTCCTGCTCCTCGCACCAAGTCAGTGGTGCGCGTCGCCAGTCCGGCCCGGCCCGTTCCTCCCCCTCGCACCAAGCCAGTGGTGCGTGTTCCTAGTCCGGCCCGTGCCTGCTCCTCGCACCAGACCAGTGGTGCGTTTGTCCAGTCCGGCACGGCCCGTGCCCGTTCCACCGGTGCCTGGTCCGGCACCGGTCAGCTGCTCCACTCCGGAGCCAGAGCAGTCCGCTCCACTGGTGCCCAGTCCAGCTCCGGTCAGCGGCTCCAGTCCAGACCATGACGTCAGCCCCACTCCAGGTTCGGGGTCTCCCACACCAGGGTCCAGACAGGGCCTGGCATATCGTGGGAGGAAGGAGAGGGGAAGCAGCACGCCGAGGTCCAGACCAGACCAGGGGCGCAACAGGGAGGCGGAGAGTGAGAGGTCGTCACGCCCCAAGCTGGATCCACCTCCGAGGCGGAATGCCCACCCGGCCCCTACCCTGTTATGTTTATGTTGTGCGGTCGGAGTCCGCACCTTTGGGGGTACTGTCATGCCCTGACTCAGGGGACGCTTATATGTTTATTCAGGGTGTGTATATTCCTTGTTGTGCTTTTTCTATGTGTGGGATCTAGTATGTATATATCTATGTTGGCCGGTGTGGTTCCCAATCAGAGGCAGCTGTCGCTCGTTGTCTCTGATTGGGGGATCATACTTAGGCAGCCTATTGGCACTGTCTAGTTGTGGGATCTTGTTCCTGGTAAGGTTAGTTGTGTATTCTACTTTAGGACTTCACGTTTCGTTTCCTTTGTTGTTTTGTCGTGTGTTTATTAAGTTCAATAAACATGTACGCATATCACGCTGCGCCTTGGTCTGACCCGTCATTCAACGAACGTGACATATCTCTAGTTTAAGCTGACTGATTTTTATGGGGATTTTTTTATTATGCTAATTAGACTCGTCTGAAGTTGCTACAGCCGATCTGTAGCGTCCAAAACAGTTTAGGCTATACGCTAATGTGAACCCTCTATGGCAAGGGGGGTCACATTAGGATGCCCAAAAGCCTCACAAGACTAGTCTGAAGGTAGCCGGGTACCAGTTAAAAAAATTATTGGAAATATACAGAGTATATTCAGACCCCTTGATTCTTTCCACATTTTGTGACGTTACAGCCTTATTCTAAATTGGATTCAATATTTATTTTTCTCTCAGCAATCTACACACAATACCCCATAATGACTAAGCGAAAACAGGTTTTTAGAAATGTTTGCTAATTTATTAAAAATAAAAAACTGAAATAGCTTATTTACATAAGTATTCAGACCCTTAGCTATGAGACTCGAAATTGAGCTCAGGTGCATCCTGTTTCCATTGATCATCCTTGAGATGTTTCTACATCTTGATTGGAGTCCACCTGTGGTAAATTCAATTGATTGGACATGATTTGGAAAGGCACACACCTTTCTATATAAGGTCCCACAGTTGACAGTGCATGTCAGATCAAAAACAAACCAATGAGGTCAAAGGAATTGTCTGCAGAGCTCCGAGACAGGATTGTGTCGAGGCACAGATCTGGGGAAGGGTACCAAAACATTTCCGCAGCATTGAAGGTCCACAAGAACACAGTGGCCTCCATCATTCTTAAATTGAAGAAGTTTGGAACCACAAAGACTCTTCCTAGAGCTGGCCGCCCGGCCAAACTGAGCAATCGGGGGAGAAGGGCCTTGGTCAGGGAGGTGACCAAGAACCCGATGGTAACTCTGTCAGAGCTCTAGAGTTCCTCTGTGGAGATGGGAGAACCTTCCAGAAGGACAACCATCTGTGCAGCACTCCACCAATCAGGCCTTTATGATAGAGTGGCCAGACGGAAGCCGTTCCTCAGTAAAAGGCACATGACAGCACGCTTGGAGTTTACTAAAAGGCACCTAAAGACTCTCATACCATTAGAAACAAGATTCTCTGGTCTGATTAAACCAAGATTGAACTCTTTGGTCTGAATGCCAAGCCTCATGTCTCGAGGAAATCCGGCACCATCCCTATGATGAAGCATGGTGGTGGCAGCATCATGCTGTGGGGATGTTTTTCAGTGGCAGGGACTGGGAGACTAGTCAAGATCGAGGAAAAGATGAACGGAGCATAGTACAGAGAGATCCTTGATGAAAACCTGCTCCAGAGCACTCAGGACCTCAGACTGGGGCGAAGGTTCACCTTCCAACAGGACAACGACACTAAGGAAGACGAGGATGTAATTGCTGCCAAAGGCGCTTCAACAAAGTACTTAGTAAAAGCTCTGAATACTTATGTAAATGTGATATTTCAGTTTTTTCTTTTTAATCAACCTATTTTTCCTATGTCATTATGGGGTATTGTGTGTAGATTGATGAGGGAAAAAAACGATTTAATAAATTTTAGAATAAGGCTGTAACGTAACAAAATGTGGAAAATGTTAAGGGGTCTGAATACTTTCTGAATGCACTGTATAAGGAGATAATTTAGTGCCTAAAATAAGGGGTTGAATGCATGTATAAAATAAAATACAAAAATAGTTTCCTGATCTTTCTTACACTACATGGCCAAAAGTAGATGGAACATTGCTGCGGGGACTTGCTTCCATTCAGCCACAAGAGCATTAGTGAGGTCGGCACTGATGTTGGGCGATTTGGCTTAGCTCACAGTCAGCGTTTCAATTCATCCCAAAGGTGTTCGATGGGGTTGAGGTCAAGGCCCTGTGCAGGCCAATCAAGTTGTTCCACACTGATTTCGACAAACCATTTTGGTATGGACCTGGCTTTGTGCATGGGGGCATTGTCATGTTGAAACAGGAAAGGGCCTTCCCCAAACTGTTGCCTCAAAGTTGGAAGCACAGAATCGTCTAGAATGTCATTGTATGCTGTAGCGTTAAGATTACCTTTCACTGGAACTAAGGGGCCTAGCCCGAACGATGAAAAACAGCCCCAGACCATTATTCCTCCTCCACCAAACTTTACAATTGGCACTATGCATTGAGGCAGGTAGTGTTCTCCTGGCATCCGCCAAAACTAGATTTGTCCGTTGGACTGCCAGATGGTGAAGCGTGATTCATCACTCCAGAGAATGCGTATCCACTGCTCCAGAGTCCAATGGCGGCGAGCTTTTCACCACTCCAGCTGACGCTTGACATTGCACATGGTGATCTTAGGCTTGTGTGCGGCTGCTCGGTCATGGAAACCCGTTTCATGAAGCTCCCGACAAACAGTTATTGTGCTGACATTGCTGCCAGAGGCAGTTTGTAAGTAGATAGTGAGTGTTGCAACCTAGAACAGACGATTTGTATGCTCTGTTATGTTTGGGACATATCCAATGCAACACATTACTGAATACCACTCTCCAGACTTTCAAGCATAAATGGTGGCTGCATCATGTTATAAAAAACACTAAACATTTTTAGTCATTTAGCAGACACTCTTATCCAGAGCAACTTACAGTTAGTGAGTGCATATATATATATTTTTCTTCATACTGCCCCCCCCGTGGGAATCAAACCCACAACCCTGGCGTTGCAAGCACCATGCTCTACCAACTGAGCTACACGGGGCCCATCATGGATGGATCATCTCAATCTCTCACACTCAGAGGGGTGGGGGACCGGGTGTTACTATGGATACAACCCCTCCTGTCTGTCCATCCGTCGCGTCTCAGCCAGATGATAGTTCTGTCCTTCTCATCTGCGCCAGTACTGGGCAAACTTGTGTATCTACTCCACCACGGCAGGAAACAGTCTTGTCAGGCTCCAGGGCGATGTCGGGAATGTTGCCATCCACCATGAGAGAGAACAGATTTAGGATGAGGTTAGAGTACCTCCTGAGGTGTAGGAAGGCAGTGTAACACTGTTTCCTGAACTCCTGGTACTGTTCACTCTGCATGCCACCCATCCCCTCCACCATCTCCTTACTCAACTTAATGGGCGGAGGCAGCGGCTTGGGGTCACGACCCAGGATGTACCCAAAGTCTATGTGGAACAACTTTCCAGTCTTTGTGAGGAGCAGGTTGTCCAAGTGTCTGTCTCCCACACCCAGGATGTATGTGATGACACAGTAACCAGCACAGCTCTTGACGTAGGTGTCCATCACCTCAGGGCTGATGCCATAGGGCCCCTTTTCACTGGGGGCGTGTTTTCTGAAGAAACTCTGGATGTTTCTTTCAGTGGCCAGGACCTCAGCCACAGGCACTGACTGGACAAACTGCATGAACTCATGCTTGGTGCTTGTGGCCAGCACTTTGTAAGGTGTCAACTTCAGGTCCAGGTTCTCTTTCCTGAGCAACTTGTCCATGAGAGAGATGATCTGTAGGATGAGCTGGTCTTGTCTCAGGTCGTCTCCATGTTTAAAGATGACAGGGTACATCGCCCCATCCTCCGCCTTGAAGATCAGCTTGGCTGGCATCAGAGCGCTCTTGAATAGTGTGGCGGTGTCTGGTACGATGCCTCTGATTCTGACCGAGGGTTCCAGAGGTAGCGGAAAGGGGTCAATCTCACAAAGCTTCACCTTCTTATTGTCCGCCAGCAGAGCCTGCAGTCACTCCGTCTTCTTCTTGCGGTTGCCGCTCTCTCTCTCTGCACGGCCTTCATCAGCTGTACCAGTCTGTCCACAAACGTCTGCTGGGACCCCAGGAGAGACCGCATCACACTCACACTCTTATGACCCTTGAGCAGTGCTTGGCTAAACCTCCCGATGACGTTGAGGTACATCTTGTGGGTCTTCAGCTCTCTCTGCTGGGTGTCCTGGTCCTCACACTCCACTATTACATACCAGTACAGGTAGTTATAAGCAAATTATACTGCGAAGTTGATGATCACATCAGTGTTACATCAGACCTTTGTTAATGGCTGCAGTTATGAAGCTTGTGAAATATGTAACTGAAATTGTTCAAGCAAAAAGTTCATGCAATACAATTGATTCTGAAGATGCTCTGTTGTTTTTTTGTTTTCTTTAATCAAATACTTTCTAATATTGTGTCTTCTTATTTTACCATTGCATGCTTTAGGTTATTTTTTAGCAATTGGTGGTGTCAGGTATTGTCTACTAATGTGGCCAGCTATTGGGCAGTAACAAGTCCTTTATAAACCTTTTAAAAGTATATATAGTGCACACTTTCGATTACGGGCTTTAATAGTTTATTAATAATTAGTCAATGGTTTATCTACATTAATCATCAACTGAGGTATTAGTAAGTGCACATACTCACATTTACCAATTCACTCATTAACAATGAATACATATTTTATTTAAACTATCATTTTTTACTGAGACCAAGGTCTCTTTTTACACATGAGCCCTGATGTCTACTCCCGCTCCCCCGCTCCCTATGAAGGGTTCATGGCTCTGTTCAGAGGAGTCTTCGATCATCCACCGGAGGGCAGAAAGGGGGGTGAGCGCCTACTCCAACTACGGCAGGATGGCCAGACCGTTGAGGAGTACGTGCCCACCTTCCGAACACTGGCAGCATCCAGCGGATGGAATGAGCTGGCGCTCCGCACTCTATTCAGAAGAGGACAGCGCGAAGAGGTCCAGACAGAATTGGCATGCCGTGATAACACCCTCTCCTTGGATGCACTCATCGTGATGGCAATCCGTCTGGACAACGTACTTTGGGAGCGTCGGCACCCCCATCGCCTCACTCCCTCCTTCGTTGACCATTCTGTATCAGAGCCTGAACCCATGGAGGGAGGGGCCACACGCCTCCATGTGGATGAGCGACGCCGTCGGAGACAGCTGGGGCTCTGTCCCTATTGTGGTCAAGAGGGGCACCAGCTTCAACGGTGTCCGGTGCGTTCCAACCCAGGGTCCACGAGAGCAGAGGGACGGCCCCGTGATCATCCGTCTCCTGGGGTAAGCGTAGGTATTTAATTTTAGTGTCGATTTCACTAGCTGGCTGTCCCTCGTACTGTTTCTACAGCTCTAGTGGATTCCGGTGCCGCGGGGAATGTTATTGACCAGGCCCTTGCCTCTTCTCTGAACATCACCTCAAACCCGCTTTCCTCTCCGTTTCCGGTTTAAGCGCTAGATCTGGTACTATCACACACATCACAACACCACTTACCCTCACCGTGGAGTCCATACATCAAGAAAGCCTTCCTTTCTTCATCATCAGTGCACCCGTACACAAGATCATCCTCAGCCTCCCATGGCTCCAACACCATAACCCCACCATCTCATCGTCGAGGATGACAATCATGGACTGGGCACCCGAATGCCAGAGGACCTGCTTTCCCTTTCCCTGTGGTTCCACATCAGTTGAGAGTCCTGTGGTTGCCTTTCAGCCCAACATCCCGGAAGTGGGTTGAGTTACTGACGTGATCTTCCTGTCTGGGTTGGCGCCCCCCCTTGGTTTGTGCTGTGGTGGAGACCTCTGTGGGCTATACTCGGCCTTGTCTCAGGATTGTAAGTTGGTGGTTGAGGATATCCCTCTAGTGGTGCGGGGGCTGTGCTTTGGCAGAGTGGGTGGGGTTATATCCTTCCTGTTTGGCCCTGTCCGGGGGTTTCTTCGGATGGGGCCACAGTGTCTCCGGACCGCTCCTGTCTCAGCCTCCAGTATTTATGCTGCAGTAGTTTATGTGTCGGGGGCTGGGGTTAGTTGGTTATACCTGGAGTACTTCTCCTGTCTTATCCAGTGTCCTGTGTGAATTTAAGTATGCTCTCTCTAATTCTCTCGTTCTCTCTTTCTCTCTGAGAACCTGAGCCCTAGGACCATACGTCAGGACTACCGGGCATGATGACACCTTGCTGTCCCCAGTCCGCCTGGCCTTGCTGCTATTCCAGTTTCAACTGTTCTGCCTGCGGTTACGAAACCCCTACCTGTCCCAGACCTGCTGTTTTCAACTCTTAATGATCGGCTATGAAAAGCCAACTGAGAGACCTGAGCCCTAGGACCATACGTCGGGACTACCGGCCGTGGTGACTCCTTGCTGTCCCCAGTCCGCCTGGCCTTGCTGCTATTCCAGTTTCAACTGTTCTGCCTGCGGTTATGGAACCCCTACCTGTCCCAGACCTGCTGTTTTCAACTCTTAATGATCGGCTATGAAAAGCCAACTGAGATTTATTCCTGATTATTATTTGACCATGCTTGTCACTTATGAACATTTTTGAACATCTTGGCATGGTTCTGTTATAATCTTCACCCGGCACAGCCAGAAGAGGACTGGCCACCCCTCATAGCCTGGTTCCTCTCTAGGTTTCTTCCTAGGTTTTCGCCTTTCTAGGGAGTTTTTCCTAGCCACCGTGCTTCTACACCTGCATTACTAGCTGTTTGGGGTTTTAGGCTGGGTTTCTGTACAGCACTTCGAGATATTAGCTGATGTAAGAAGGGCTATATAAAATAAAATTGAATTGAAAAAGTATACCAAGACCTGCAGGAGGTTTTTCCCTCCTCATCGCCCCTCCTCATCGCCCCTGGGACTGTGCCATCGACCTGCTTGCAGGCTCTGTGCCCCCACGCTGCCGCATCTACCCTCTGTCAGTGGCTGAAACCAAGGCTATGGAGAAGTACATCCATGAGGCACTCCAATAAGGTTTCATCCACACATCCACCTCACCTGCGTCGACAGGCTTCTTCTTTGTGGCAAAGAAGGATGGAGGGTTACGAACCCCGTGGCTCTAAACGTCTAGGGTGGATGGACATGAGACCCGTAACATAAATTATGCAAATTAGGAGTGTGGCATGGAGCAGTGAGAACAACTGTGACACAACAACCATGAACTACCGTCAAACACAAATGGTTTATTTCAGAACACACGGTAAGGGTTTGGGAAAAAGGGCTGAGCAGGACCCAAGAAATGAAACAATAGTGTAAAACCCCCTAAACTGATCTAGCCTGCCTGAAGAACCGCTAGGCTACTGCTAGTCATACAAAAGTACAGTGGGTGGTCCGCTCAGGTCTAACTAGTGTTTTTAGACAGATTTCTTCCTACGGGTAATGTACGCCCAAGGGCAACTAGCTTAAACTCCCCTTTTCCCAGAAACACACAAAGCTACCAAACAGGGTAATCAGCAATTAAGTACGTACACAATACACAGGACACAACAGTATCCACACTCACATAAAGAAATAGATTCTAACAAAGTTACCAATCATAGTAAACAGCACTTAGTGAGTAATCAAAAACAGGACACCACCGAAATATTCTCTCTCTCTCTCAACAAACACAAGACTGGTTTTTATACAATGGGCTGTGTGATTGAACAAACGAGTAACAGGTGGTGCAATGCACAGGAATGTTCACTGATTGGTCCAATCAGCAGACACCTCAACGACCACCAATCAGGAACATACAGGACACCTGTGATTAGGGCAGAAGGAGAGAAACACACAAAAACACAGGATACCTGTATCCGTAACACTCCCACCCTTAAAAGAGCAAACCACAATGGTTTGCGACACACGTACTATCACAACACCCAAATTCACAAATCATCCTATCGGGATAACAAAAAAAAAACCTAGATCATTACACACGAGACAAAGCATCTGCCAACACATTATCCAACCCCTTTTTGTGGCGGATCTCCAAATTATAATTTTGCACGACAAGTGCCCAACGCATAAGGCGTTGGTTCTGGTTGTACATCCGGTGGAGAAAAACTAAGGGGTTATGATCAGTATACACTATCACTGGTAATGCACTGGAACCAACATAAACTTCAAAGTACTGCAGAGCTAACAACAAAGCTAGAGCTTCTTGTTCAATGGTGGAATAGTTTGTCTGACATTTGTTAAATTTCCGTGAAAAATAACAGACAGGATGGTCACCTCCACTCTGGTCTTGCTGCAGTAGAACAGCCCCAGCATCTCTGGCACTTGCATCTACCTCCAGTTTAAACGGTCGTTCAAAATCTGGCGCAGCAAGAACAGGAGTACTACATAAGAGTGCTTTAGCAGTGTTGAAAGCAGTACAACAATCTTCAGACCATACAAATTTTCTCGCCGGACTGAGCAAATCCGTTAATGGAGCAACTACCGTAGAGAAATTTTTTACAGAAACTACGGTAGTAGCCAACCATCCCTAAAAAACGGCGTAGCTCTCTTCTGGTGGTAGGTGCGGGAAATGCGTTTATAGCCGAGACCTTGGCATCTACAGGGCGCACCTGACCATGGCCGACCTGTTTACCAAGATACGTAACAGTGGCCTTCCCAAACTCGCACTTTGCTAAGTTCAGGGTTAGAAAAGCGGTTGCTAGACGTTCACACACTACCCTTAGAGTGTTAACATGATCAGACCACTCAGTTGAATAAATTACCAGATCATCAAGGTAAGCACTACAATTAGGAACTCCAGCCAATACTGTGTTAACCAGGCGTTGGAAAGTGGCTGGTGCGTTCCGCATCCCAAATGCCATTACAGCATATTGTAGGAAGTGATCTGGGGTCACAAAGGCAGAGATGTCGGAGGCACGTGGGGTTAACGGCACCTGCCAGTAACCTTTTAGAAGATCTAGTTTGGTAACATAAGTAGCAGCACCAACAGTATCAATACAGTCATCCAGTCTGGGTAACGGGAACGAGTCGGGCACTGTGACAGCATTGACCTTCCGATAGTCCGTACATAATCTGGATGTCCCATCAGGTTTAGGAACCAGAATGCACGGAGAACTCCAAGGACTTGAACTTGGCATAGCCAGGTTATTCTCCAGCAAATAACCGACCTCACCCCTCATTATCTTTCTCTTAGCGACGTTGACACGATAAGGATGTTGCTTGATAGGTGCAGCGTTTCCAACATTAATGTCATGTTCTAACACATTAGTACATGTAGGAACATCATTAAAAAGACATGGAAAGCTGTGTAATAGTCTCACAATATCATCTGACTGTCTGTCCGTTAAATGAATCAGGCTTGACGGGAGAGACAGCAGCATCTCTGAATTGGGCAATCTAGCACACTGCTGCTGAGTATTGCGCAACTCCAAACCATCTCCGTCCACATCATTAACATGACCTCCCACTACAGCCGTAGCAGCAATAGAGACAGCCGACTCGGCCAGTTTCTCTGGACTGTCTACCTGAGTGACGGGTCTGGTGTGGTATGTCTTCAACATGTTAACGTGGCACACACGAGATTGGCGTTTTCTATCAGGAGTCTGTATCACATAGTCAGTTTCAGTTAGTTTCTTTTCAATGACATAAGGACCCGAGAAACGTGCTGACAATGACGCTCCTGGCACAGGCAACAACACAAGAACTCGGTCACCTGGCTGCAGTGAACGAGAAACAGCCTGTGTGTCATAGTGTCGTTTCATCCGTTTCTGTGAGGAAGACAGTGCTTCCTTTGCTAGAGCACAGGCAGCATGTAGGCGCTCACAAAAGCGACTAACGTAGTCCAACACATTTTCTTTCACACACAACTCTTGTGACAAAAACTGATCCTTAAGGACTTTCATAGGTCCTCTCATGGTGTGTCCAAACACCAGTTCAGCTGGGCTGAACCCTAGGGATTCCTGTACTGTCTCACGGACAGCAAACAACACTAGAGGAACTCCCTCATCCCACTCTTTCTCAGATTCCAAGCAATATTTACGGAGCATAGACTTCAGGGTCTGATGCCAACGTTCAAGCGCACCCTGAGACTCTGGGTGATACGCGCTTGACACACGGTGTGTAACTGACAAGGACTTTAACACTTGTTTGAACAGTGTAGAAAGGAAATTCGTACCCTGATCAGTTTGTATCACCTTAGGTAACCCAAAAGTTGAGAAGAATTTGATCAACGCTTTACTCACCACCGGAGCAGTAATCCTTCGTAGAGGAATGGCCTCTGGGTACCTGGTGGCCACACACATAATTGTCAACATAAACTGGTTAACAGATTTTGTTTTTGGTAATGGTCCAACACAATCAACCATCACATGTTCGAATGGTTCACCTATGGCCGGTATGGGACAAAGAGGCGCAGGGGAAATAACCTGGTTCGGTTTCCCAACTACTTGACAGGTGTGGCAAGTCCGACAGAACTGAGCCACATCTTGTTTTAAGCCAGGCCAAAAGAAATGTCGCAAAACACGATCATAAGTCTTGGTGACTCCCAGATGTCCGGACCACTGGTGATCATGAGCGAGGGATAAAACATTTTGTCGAAAGGCTGTAGGAATCACTATTTGGTAAACAGCATTCCAATCTTCGCCAGCGTCAACATGGGATGTCCATATACGCATGAGGAGATTACCATCAATGAAGTATGCCATGTTTTTCTTCTTTAGCTCCTCCTCTGAGACAACACTAGAAAAACATTTAGCCAGGCTAATGTCAACCTGTTGGTTAGCGATCAGCTGCTCACGAGTAACTGGTAACTGTATGGCCTCAGCAACAAGTTCCACATCCTTCTTCCTTTCTCTGGGCTGTTGGTCAGACTGCACCAGCTTACCAGAGGTAGCACCCGAACTATCCTCTGGGTCACACTCTCTGAATAGAATCGTGTCTGACAAATCTATCACTTCACCCACTTGTCGTGCTTGAGCACGTGTGACAGCACAAGCGGGGAACACATCTGGATAACCCTGTGCCAGCTCCTCGGAGAGAGACTGGTCACTTTTATCCAATACCTCCAATATGGGTATCACCTTTCCTCCGGCAATATCGTTGCCCATTATAAATGTCACACCTTTTACTGGCAACATAGGACGACGCCAACTCTGAACAATCCACTGACTAACTCAGAGTGTACGTTCACAAAGTGCAATGGCACTGGGACGAAACCCATTTCAATTCCTTGTACTAACACACTGGAACCACAATATGTATTATTAGACAAGGGCAACACATCAGCTAGTATGAACGACTGCGCCGCACCAGTATCTCTGAGGATTCTAACTGGGACGCTGAGACGCTTCGTCATCTGATATAGAAACAAACCCCTCAAAAATGAACGGTTCATAACTGTGATCTGGGACAGGGACTTTCAAACCACATTCACTATGAGGCCTCTGTCTTGATTCCGGCCTTACAACCGTACGAATCAGCCCAACACCCGTTGGCGGCCTGGCGTGCTGAGGCATCCCCGGTTTGCGTTTTAGCAGAAAGCAATCATTAACCATATGTCCCACCTTATGACAATAGAAACAGTGACGCACATCTTTTGGGCGTGCTGGATGTACTGCTGGTCGACTAGGATTAAAAGTTAGCAACTCCGCAACCCTGCCCTCCGTCCGAGCCGAAAACACGCTCTTATGCGTCAATACAAACTCGTCTGCCAATACAGACGCTTCCGACAGTGAGGATACTTTCTGTTCGTTCAGATAAACTACAATGCGTTCGGGTAAGCAATTTTTAAACTCTTCTAACAAGATTAACTCCCGTAGAGAGTTAAAATCAGTTACCTTACTAGCACTGTGCCATTTGTCAAATAGATTTCCTTTGTCTCTAGCAAACTCCACATAAGTCTGAGTAGGAGACTTTTTATGAGACCTAAATCTCTGTCGATATGCCTCAGGAACAAGCTCATAGGCACGAAGAACAGTAGCTTTGACCACGGCATAATTCAAACTGTCTTCAAGAGGTAGCGCTGCCAGAACCTCTTGGGCTTTACCTGTTAGTTTACACTGAAGTAATAGGCACCATACCTCTTCGGGCCATTTCAATGCTACCGCTATACGTTCAAACACACTGAAATAGGAATCAACCTCTGACTCCCTAAACACAGGTACCAAGGTGATCTGCCTACTAATATCAAACGTAGCAGATGACACAGCTGGTGAGGATGGCTCACTAGCAGGCATAGTATTAGCAGAGACTAACCTCGCTGTTTCTGCCTCTAGTTCCATTTTACGCACCTCCAGTTCCATCTTACGCATCTCCAGTTCCATCTTACGCGTCTCCTGTTCTGCCTCTAGCTTACGCGTCTCCTGTTCTGCCTCTAGCTTACGCGTCTCCTGTTCTGCCTCTAGCTCCATTTTACGCATCTCCAGCTTGTCTTGCCTGATTTGTGCCCGCTCTTCCGCCTCCATTTGGAGCCGTGTCGAGCGGACATCCATCCTGGCATCACTGTCAGTCAGTGGGGAGAGTGGGTCATAACGGGGCAATGTGGCTGGAGCCTTAGTCTCGTCCTCAGACACTGATGGGCTTACAGGAACAGCAACCACATCCCCTACAGGAGCAGCAGACTCAGGCGGCGGTAACTCAAGCACTCGCTCGTTTAACAATATCGCTAGCACTACTTCCCCTAACTTCTGCTTTCACTAAACCCCTCGGTATGGGTACAGAAAAGTGGTCAGCCAAAGCCTGTAGATCCACTCTACGGCAATTATCAAAAACCTCCCACGTAGGGTTTTCCAAAAATGCCTCCAACTCAAAAGTAGCCATCCTACTAGCAACACGAGCCGGCGACTACTGAACACAAAAAAAAACAGGTAGTACAGCTGCCAAGCTCAACACTGAACCAGACACTTGCTAATTTGCATGAGTAGCATGGGATAGATCCCGGACGAACCCCCACTTTATGTTACGAACCCCGTGGCTCTAAACGTCTAGGGTGGATGGACATGAGACCCGTAACATAAATTATGCAAATTAGGAGTGTGGCATGGAGCAGTGAGAACAACTGTGACACAACAACCATGAACTACCGTCAAACACAAATGGTTTATTTCAGAACACACGGTAAGGGTTTGGGAAAAAGGGCTGAGCAGGACCCAAGAAATGAAACAATAGTGTAAAACCCCCTAAACTGATCTAGCCTGCCTGAAGAACCGCTAGGCTACTGCTAGTCATACAAAAGTACAGTGGGTGGTCCGCTCAGGTCTAACTAGTGTTTTTAGACAGATTTCTTCCTACGGGTAATGTACGCCCAAGGGCAACTAGCTTAAACTCCCCTTTTCCCAGAAACACACAAAGCTACCAAACAGGGTAATCAGCAATTAAGTACGTACACAATACACAGGACACAACAGTATCCACACTCACATAAAGAAATAGATTCTAACAAAGTTACCAATCATAGTAAACAGCACTTAGTGAGTAATCAAAAACAGGACACCACCGAAATATTCTCTCTCTCTCTCAACAAACACAAGACTGGTTTTTATACAATGGGCTGTGTGATTGAACAAACGAGTAACAGGTGGTGCAATGCACAGGAATGTTCACTGATTGGTCCAATCAGCAGACACCTCAACGACCACCAATCAGGAACATACAGGACACCTGTGATTAGGGCAGAAGGAGAGAAACACACAAAAACACAGGATACCTGTATCCGTAACAGCCTCCCATGGCTCCAACACCATAACCCCACCATCTCATCGTCGAGGATGACAATCACGGACTGGGCACCCGAATGCCAGAGGACCTGCTTTCCCTTTCCCTGTGGTTCCACATCAGTTGAGAGTCCTGTGGTTGCCTTTCAGCCCAACATCCCGGAAGTATACCAAGACCTGCAGGAGGTTTTTCCCTCCTCATCGCCCCTCCTCATCGCCCCTGGAACTGTGCCATCGACCTGCTTGCAGGCTCTGCGCCCCCACGCTGCCGCATCTACCCTCTGTCAGTGGCTGAAACCAAGGCTATGGAGAAGTACATCCATGAGGCACTCCAATAAGGTTTCATCCACACATCCACCTCACCTGCGTCGACAGGCTTCTTCTTTGTGGCAAAGAAGGATGGAGGGTTACACCCGTGCATTGATTACAGAGGTCTGAATGCCATCACCACTAAATACCGCTGCAGGCAGCAATCGAACAGCTTCGCGGGCCCGGTTCTTTACCAAATTGGACCTGCGGAGTGCCTACAATCTTATCCTCATCCGGGAGGGGGTTGAATGGAAGTCAGCTTTCAGCACGGTGTCTGGTCACTACGAGTACTTGGTGATGTCTTATGGTTTAGCCAATGCTCCATCAGTTTCCAGGCATCCGTTAACAAAGTGTTCCGGGACATGCTCGGATGGCAGGTGGTCGTGTATATCGACGACATCCTGGTCTACTCGGCTACCTTGGATGATCACGTCACTCAATGTCTGAGTAGTCCTGGAACGCCTCCTGGCTAACCACCTATATGTCAAAGCGGAGAAGTGCCAATTCCATCAGGAAGCTGTCTCCTTTCTGGGTTACCAGATCAGCCCGCAAGGAGTGATGATCGACGGTAAGAAGGTAGATGCTGTCAGGTCATGGCCAGTCCCAACTACCATAAAGGGGTTACAACGGTTTTTGTTATTTGCCAACTTCTACCGCTGTTTCATCAAAACTTTAGCTCTGTCGCCTCTCCTCTCACCTTTATACTCAAGGGTGGTCCCCGTAAGTTGGGGTGGAGTCCTGCAGACGATGAAGCCTTCCGCCTACTGAAGGGACGTTTCACCTCCGCCCCGTTGCTCCCACACCCAAATCCTATGCTACCCTTCATGGTGGAGGTGGATGCTTCAGAAGTGGGCGTGGGAGCTGTCCTGTCCCAACAACAAGGTAATCCACAAAAATGTTATCCATGTGCATATTACTCAAATAACTGTCTCCTGCAGAGAGAAACTATGACGTCGGCGATCGGGAATTCCTGGCGGTGAATTAGAGGAGTGGAGACACTGGCTGGATGGTGCCAAGGACCCATTTCTCATCCTCACTGACCATCGGAACCTGGAGTACATATGGAAAGCGAGGCAGCTAAACCTGCGGAAAGTAAGGTGGGCCCTTTTTTCCACTAGATTTGACTTCACTTTGACATATCGCCCAGGTTCAAAGAACACCAAAGCCGATGCCCTGTCCCATCTCTATGATTTGGGAGAGGTTCCTGCCATGAGTGTACCCATAATTCCGCCCTCTCGAGTCATAGCCCGGCCCTGGAGAGGGAACACGCACCCACTACCTGTCTTCCTGAGCGCATCTACGTTCCCACAGGTATAAGGGATCGGCTGATGACCTGGGCGCACACAGCTGTCGTCACTGGACATCCAGGTATCACCCGCACTATTCAATCTATCTCTGAAAAGTACTGGTGGCCCACCTGTGCACATGACGTCACTCGCTACGTCAACTCCTATTCCATATGTGCCCAAACTAAATCTCCCTGGCACGTTCCAGCAGGGAAACTCCTTCCCCTTCCCGTGCCTCCTGGTTTCATCTGTCCATTGATTTTGTCACTGATCTCCCCTCCTCTGATGGTTTCACCACCATTTTGGCGGTTGTGGACGGATTCTCTAATTCCTGCCATTTTATCCCTCTCTCTGGTCTCCCTACCGCTCTCCAGGTCGCTGAGGCACTGTTCCAGCAGGTCATCCGGCACTATGGCCTTCCGGAGAACATCATCTCTGACCATGGCCCCAAATTCACATCACGGGTATGGAAAGCCTTTATGGAGAAGCTGGGGTTCACGGTCAGCCTCACTTCCAGGTACCGGCCTCAGTCTAACGGGCAGGTGGAGAGGATGAATCAGGAGCTGGGGAGGTTCCTGAGGAGTCACTGCCTGGACCGGAAGGGGGAGTGGGCCCGATTCCTTCCCTGGGCGGAGTTCGCCCAAAATTCATTGTGTCACTCCTCCACCGGGCTGACTCCCTTCCAGTGTGTTCTGGGTTATCAGCCAGCCCTGGCTCCATGGACCCCAAGCTAGACCAAAGCTCCTGCGGTGGATGAGGGGTTCAGGCGCGCCATCCGCCGCCAGAAGTAGGCGGATCGCCACCGCAGTGAGGCTCCTGTGTTCCATCCTGGTGATCGTGTCTGGCTCTCTACCAGGAACCTCCCACTCCGCCTGCCCTGTAAGAAGCTGAGCACCTGGTTTGTGGGGCCGTTCAAGATTCTCCAGAGGGTCAACGAGGTAACATATAGATTACAGCTCACCACTAACTACCGGATCTCACCCTCTTTTCATGTTTCCCTCCTCAGGCCGGTGGTTCCTGGTCCCCTGGCTGAAGACGTCCCCCACAACACCCATCCGCCTCCCCTGGACGTTGAGGGAAGCCCAGCCTATGCCCTTCCGGACTCCCGACGTCATGGGGGTCGGCTCCAGTACCTGGTGGACTGGGAGGGGTAGGGTCCAGAGGAGCGGTGACATTCTATCTAGACCCCAACGTCCTCCGAGATTTCCACTGGGGGGAGGGGGTGTGTAAGTGTCACGTCTACTCCCTCTCCGGCGCTCGACGTGCCGGTTTACTATCCACCGGTCCTGGCAACCCATCATTACGCACACCTGCACCCCATCATGAGGCACACCTGAACTCCAACACTACCCTGATTACTCCCCCTTTATCTAACACTTCCTACCATCACTCATCAGGCAGTATTGGTTCTGTGTTCATGTCCAGACGCTTCTCTTGTTTTGTATCGCTCTATGTTCTTTATTATTATTAAACTCACGACCTGCACCTGCTTCCTGACTCCGAGCGTCATCGTTACACCTGAATTACAGAAATTACAGAAAATTCACACATCAAAATAAAAAATGCAAGCAGAAAGAAAAAACACAGTCATAAAAAACAAACACATTAATCAGTAATATGGTCCTCAATCAGCTCTCTGAATTGCGCTAGAGGCACCAAAACATCAAATTTAAGAACATTTAGAAGATTGTTCCATAAATAAGGTGCAATAAAATTTAAAGCTGATTTACCTAACTCAGTAGAGACCAAAGGAATTTCCAGAGTTAGCCATCCCTGAGACTGGGTGTGGTAACTCATACGTCTAAAGTTTATTAATGATGTGGTCCTCTGTAGCTCAGCTGGTAGAGCACGGCGCTTGTAACGCCAAGGTAGTGGGTTCGATCCCCGGGACCACCCATACACGAAAAATGTATGCACGCATGACTGTAAGTCGCTTTGGATAAAAGCGTCTGCTAAATGGCATATTATTATTATTATATTATTATGTTAGGTACGTTGGGAGTTTTTGTAAAATGGCTCTATAAACAAAAACATAGCAACATACATGACATCAAAGAGGGCCAACCAACTTTTTGGTAAAGAATGCAGTGATGAATACTAAAATTGTCACCCGTAATAAAGTGCAGTGCGCTATGATAAACTGCATCTAACGGCTTTAACCTCTTAAGGATCGGACGCTTTTTTAAAATTTTCGCCTAAAATGACATACCCAAATCTAACTGCCTGTAGCTCAGGACCTGAGGCAAGGATATTTATATTCTTGATCCCATTTGAAAGGAAACAGTTTGAAGTTTGTGGAAATGTGAAATTAATGTAGGAGAATATAACACATGAGATCTGGTAAAAGATAATACAACAAAAAAACATGCATTTTCTATTTATGTTTTTGTTCCATCATCTTTGAAATGCAAGAGAAAGGCCACAATATAATATTGCAGTTTAGGCCCAATTTAGATGTTGGCCACTAGATGGCAGCAGTGTGTGTGCAAAGTTTCAGATTGATCCAGTGAAGCATTGCAATACTGGACTATTTTGTATCAAGTCTGCCCAAATGTGCCGAATTGGTCAATTCGGATCATTGGCTTATACACTAACTTTCACACATCTAGATGGCCGGGCGGGGTGGGTGTTGAGCCAGAGACAGCAAGGGTTCAAACTGTAGAACCCAGTTCCTACATTTGAATATAAAAATTGATTTTATCAAACAAACTATGCTGCATTTTATCTCTGGGACCCTCAGGATGACAAATCAGAGCAAGATTCCTGAATGTAAGTACATTCTTTACCTTCAGAGGTGAATGTATCAAACCAGTTGCATGCTTTTTGTTGTTGTACACTCTCCTCAAACAATAGCATGGTATTCTTTCACTGTAATAGCTACTGTAAATTGGACAGTGCAGTTAGATTATCAAGAATTTAAGCTTTGAGACATATCTATGTCCTGGACAGTCATGCTAATCACATTAGCGCACGTTAGTTCAACCGTCCCGTATACGGGACACCGATCCCGTAGAGGTTAATGAAGTGGCAGCTGCGTTCGTATAGATGTATCCCATGACATACATAATTCATATTTAAATATGTATATAAATGGTGAGTCAAACCATTAATCAACCATTATCAAATACCTTCTAAATAATCTTGTTGACAATTACTCCTTTATAACTGGTTTATAGGTACATTAGCAATATATTATTAATTATTTACAAATGTTGAATATACCATGATCACCAAACACCTTATAATGATCTAATAAATCATTAATATATAATTTAAAATAGTGTTTATAAATGAGTACATGACTATTTAGAGATTGCTTGTTGACATTTACAAATGTAGAAATAATGATTTATAAATGGTAAGAAAACTCTTTATAAACTATTTATAAATTGTTTATTAAGGGACCTTAATATAAAGTGTTGACCTGAGATGTACATCTGTCCAAATGAAAGCTAGCCAGCCATATGCTAGCTATGGGGGTTCATTAAAGTCCAAAATAAGTCTAAATTGTCCAAACGTAAATGGTCACAACCAAAACAATTGAAACCATATAGATAGAAAGAAGTCTCATTATTTGTATCTGTGTCTTTGACATCACGGGTAGCACATTGAGGCTATCTCCATCTTAAAGTTGCATGCACCATGCTCTACCAACTGAGCTACAGAGGACCACCATGTGGGTAATGGACAAGTGCAGACTTTAAGAAAAAGTGATGAGTATTGAGATCCATTGCTAGCACGGGGCTCCAACCTTTCAATAGCCTAAACATTAACGTCTACAATGTGCTGTGCAGTTCTGTACTGTACTATACTATAATCTACTGTGCTCTGCTGTACTCTACTCTTTTATACTGTACTGTACTCTACTCAAGTTTACTCTACTCAAGTTTCTTACAATTGAAGAGAGGGCCCATGGAGTCTTGACCTACAGTCGTGGTCAAACGTTTTGAGAATGACACAAATACTAATTTTCACAAAGTCTGCTGCCTCAGTTTTGATGATGGCAATTTTCATATACTCCAGAATGTCATGAAGAGAGATCAGATGAATTGCAATTAATTGCAAAGTCCCTCTTTGCCATGAAAATGAACTTAATCCCCCCAAAACATTTCCACTGCATTTCAGCCCTGCCACAAAAGGACCAGCTGCCATCATGTCAGTGATTATCTCGTTAACACAGGTGAGAGTGTTGACAAGGACAAGGCTGGAGATCACTCTGTCATGCTGATTGAGTTAGAATAACAGACTGGAAGCTTAAAAAGGAGGGTGGTGCTTGAAATCATTGTTCTTCCTCTGTTAACCATGGTTACCTGCAAGGAAACACGTGCCGCCATCATTGCTTTGCACAAAAAGGGCTTCACAGGCAAGGATATTGCTGCTAGTAACATTGCACCTAACTCAACCATTTATCGGATCATCAAGAACTTCAAGGAGTGAGGTTCAATTGTTGTGAAGAAGGCATCAGGGTGCCCAAGAAAGTCCAGCAAGCGCCAGGACCATCTCCTAAAGTTGATTCAGCTGCGGGATCAGGGCACCACCAGTGCAGAGCTTGCTCAGGAATGGCAGCAGACATGTGTGAGTGCATCTGCATGCACAGTGAGGCGAAGACTTTTGGAGGATGGCCTGGTGTCAAGAAGGGCAGCAAAGAAGCCACTTCTCTCCAGGAAAAACATCAGTGACAGACTGATATTCTGCAAAAGGTACAGGGATTGGACTGCTGAGGACTGGGGTAAAGTCATTTTCTCTGATGAATCCCCTTTCCAATTGTTTGGGGCATCCGGAAAACACCTTGTCCGGAGAAGACAAGGTGAGCGCTACCATCGGTCCTGTGTCATGCCAACAGTAAAGCATCCTGAGACCATTCATGTGTGGGGTTGCTTCTCAGCCAAGGGAGTGGGCTCACTCACAATTTTGCCTAAGAACACAGCCATGAATAAAGAATGGTACCAGCACATCCTCCGAGAGCAACTTCTCCCGACCATCCAAGAACAGTTTGTTGACGACCAATGCCTTTTCCAGCATGATGGAGCACCTTGCCATGAGGCAAAAATGATAACTAAGTGGCTCGGGGAACAAAACATCGGCATTTTGGGTCCATGGCCAGGAAACTCCCCAGACCTTAATCCTATTGAGAACTTGTGGTCAATCCTCAAGAGGTAGGTGGACAAACAAAAACCCACACATTCTGACAAACTCCAAGCATTGATTATGCAAGAATGGGCTGCCATCAGTCAGGATGTGGCCCAGAAGTTAATTAACAGCATGCCAGGGCGGATTGCAGAGGTCTTGAAAAAGAAGGGTCAACACTGCAAATATTGACTCTTTGCATAAACTTAATGTAATTGTCAATAAAAGCATTTTACACTTATGTAATGCTTGTAATTATACTTCAGTATACCATAGTAACATCTGACAAAAATATCTCATAACACTGAAGCAGCGAACTTTGTGAAGACCAATATTTGTGTCATTCTCAAAACTTTTGACCACGACTGTAGTAGTCTTGAGATCACTCAAGACGATGCAAATTCGGTCTTTAACTGATCCAGGTCTCAACTCACTGGGTCTGGATCTTGGGACCAATGTCTTGGTTTATACTTTGTCCTTGGCTCATGATCTCGAACCATACCTTAGTTTTTGGTTTACAAACCGAGGACAAACCAATTTGAATAAGACACTGCTCTCTGATCATTGGCTGATCGCTACCAACCCATTGGATTCCTCTACCAGTTCACTACTTTAAAATGGTGGAAGCCCTCAACAGCAATGTCCATACTAAAAATGGTTATATCCATCTAGACTAGTCTTCCATATATCGCTATTTCTTAACATATTTTGTAATTAATTGTAATAATAATATATGGCAATAACATGCACTCCATTAGATATAGTGTCAATTAAGTAAGCAATTCAGTTCTGAATATATACAGTGGGGGAAAAAAGTATTTAGTCAGCCACCAATTGTGCAAGTTCTCCCACTTAAAAAGATGAGAGAGGCCTGTAATTTTCATCATAGGTACACGTCAACCATGACAGACAAAATGAGGAAAGAAAATCCAGAAAATCACATTGTAGGATTTTTAATAAATGTATTTGCAAATTATGGTGGAAAATAAGTATTTGGTCAATAACAAAAGTTTCTCAATACTTTGTTATAATACCCTTTGTTGGCAATGACACAGGTCAAACGTTTTCTGTAAGTCTTCACAAGGTTTTCACACACTGTTGCTGGTATTTTGGCCCATTCCTCCATGCAGATCTCCTCTAGAGCAGTGATGTTTTGGGGCTGTCGCTGGGCAACACAGACTTTCAACTCCCTCCAAATATTTTCTGTGGGGTTGAGATCTGGAGACTGGCTAGGCCACTCCAGGACCTTGAAATGCTTCTTACGAAGCCACTCCTTCGTTGCCCGGGCGGTGTGTTTGGGATCATTGTCATGCTGAAAGACCCAGCCACGTTTCATCTTCAATGCTCTTGCTGATGGAAGGAGGTTTTCACTCAAAATCTCACGATACATGGCCCCATTCATTCTTTCCTTTACACGGATCAGTCGTGCTGGTCCCTTTGCAGAAAAACAGCCCCAAAGCATGATGTTTCCACCCCCATGCTTCACAGTAGGTATGGTGTTCTTTGGATGCAACTCAGCATTCTTTGTCCTCCAAACACAACGAGTTGAGTTTTTACCAAAAAGTTATATTTTGGTTTCATCTGACCATATGACATTCTCCCAATCCTCTTCTGGATCATCCAAATGCACTCTAGCAAACTTCAGATGGGCCTGGACATGTACTGGCTTAAGCAGGGGGACACGTCTGGCACTGCAGGATTTGAGTCCCTGGCGGCGTAGTGTGTTACTGATGGTAGGCTTTGTTACTTTGGTCCCAGCTCTCTGCAGGTCATTCACTAGGTCCCCCCGTGTGGTTCTGGGATTTTTGCTCACCGTTCTTGTGATCATTTTGACCCCACGGGGTGAGATCTTGCGTGGAGCCCCAGATCGAGGGAGATTATCAGTGGTCTTGTATGTCTTCCATTTCCTAATAATTGCTCTCACAGTTGATTTCTTCAAACCAAGCTCCTTACCTATTGCAGATTCAGTCTTCCCAGCCTGGTGCAGGTCTACAATTTAGTTTCTGGTGTCCTTTGACAGCTCTTTGATCTTGGCCATAGTGTAGTTTGGAGTGTGACTGTTTGAGGTTGTGGACAGGTGTCTTTTATACTGATAACAAGTTCAAACAGGTGCCATTAATACAGGTAACGAGTGGAGGACAGAGGAGCCTCTTAAAGAAGAAGTTACAGGTCTGTGAGAGCCAGAAATCTTGCTTGTTTGTAGGTGACCAAATACATATTTTCCACCATAATTTCCACCTACAATGTGATTTTCTGGATTTTTCTTTCTCTATGTTTTGGTGGTGACAGATTTAGTGGGGTGGTATGGAATTCAGGTAAACATTTCGAATGTGCAATACAAACAAAGTGTATGAGTAGGAGATATGTCTATCTGTTGTAAGACGTGTGCTGAAAGTTTAGGGAAAATATGATACTGATTAGATTTTTTTCCAACCCACAATTTGCACCACTTATGTAGAATCGCCCACATATACTGTATATATCACATGAACTGCTGCAAAAATGTAATACAAAAACCATATCTCAGACTGGCCAATAAAAATGTAAGATTAAGATGGGCAAAAGAACACAGACACTGGACTTTTTCTTTGCAACTCTGCCTAGGTTAGCATCCCGGAGTCGTCTCTTCACTGTTGACATTGAGACTGGTGTTTAGCGGGTACTAGTTAATGAAGCTGCCAGTTGAGGACCTGTGAGGCGTCTGTTTCTCAAACTAGACACTCTAATGTATTTGTCCTCTTGCTCAGTTGTGCACCGGGGCCTCCCACTCCTCTTTCTATTCTGGTTAGAGCCAGTTTGCGCTGTTCTGTGAAGGGAGTAGTACACAGCGTTGTATGAGATCTTCAGTTTCTTGGCAATTTCTCGCATGGAATAGCCTTAATTTCTCAGAACAAGAATAGACTGACAAGATTCAGAAGAAAGTTATTTGTTTCTGGCCATTTTGATCCTGTAATCGAACCCACAATTGCTGATGCTCCAGATACTCAAGTAGTTCTATAATCAGCACAACAGTTTTCAGCTGTGCTAACATAATTGCAAAAGGGTTTTCTAATGATCAATTAGCCTTTTAAAATGATAAACTTGGATTAGCAAACACAACGTGCCATTGGAACACAGGACTGATGGTTGCTGATAATGGGCCTCTGTACGCCTATGTAGATATTCCATAAAAAATCAGCCGTTTCCAGCTACAATAGCCATTTACAACATTAACAATCTACATTGTATTTCTGATCAATTTGATGTTATTTTAATGGACAAAAACATTGCTTTTCTTTCGAAAACAAGGACATTTCTGAGTGACGCCAAACTTTTGAACGGTAGTGTATCGACACCAAAATGAACTATAGTGATAGGAGAAAAACATATAATCAACAACAACACATTTTCTAATAAGAGTAATAAAAGGATACACAGTACAAAGTCTTGTGGTATTTAGTTTTCTAAGTGTAAACTATATTGACACAGTTCTAAGAAGGATGATACAATATGTCTAAATACTAAGAATCGCTCTGTGAGAGGAGAATCCTAATTTGATAATTGTACGGATAACCCAAAAACTTTCACATGATTCAATATATCAATGGGAGACTTGAGTTATTGAGATGCGCATAGAGATCTCAAGTTAGAACTTGAGGAATAATGGTTCATTGGGTTCTAGCTACTGAAGACAAACACAACTCTTTGTGTGTGTGTGTGTGCATGTGCATGTGCGTGTTTGTGTGCGTATGTGTATCTGCGACGGCGCATGTCTGTGATCTTCAGACAGAGTTCCGTTGGCAGTGTGTGTACTGCGTGTTGAGTAAGTCCTGGTAGATCTTGGAGTGGAGAAAGCGTGGGTAAGAGTCTTTCTCCATGAGGCTGTGGACCCTGGCCTGTACCTCATTCAGACTGGAGGGGGTGGGCTCCGTAAGGCTCTGCTTCATCACCTCCCGCGTACGGAAGTCTATGTTTACCTACAGGGACCAAGGAAGGGAAAATAAATGTTAGATATCCAAATCTTCTTAGTGTGAATTTCCTATGAAACACTTGTTTGTGGACAGCATCAACATTAGTATTAATCCATATAATAAAAGTATGCATACAGTAGTCATGTGTACCTATCAGTAATATTGGGAGGTTGTGGATATAAAAATTGAATCTGACACGTAGTAACCCCAGATAAAAAACAAACCTATAGCCGTTTGCATTGAAGGCCAGGCACCACAGACTGAAATGACATTTTTACATATACAGTGGGGAAAAAAAGTATTTAGTCAGCCACCAATTGTGCAAGTTCTCCCACTTAAAAAGATGAGAGAGGCCTTTAATTTTCATCATAGGTACACGTTGTCACGATCGTCTGAAGGAGGAGACCAATGCGCAGCGTTGCGAGTGAACATGATGACTTTATTAACTTAAAGCAACCACGAAGAAAACAACAAATGACGATCCGTGAAGTTCTATACTGAATACTACTAACAGCAACAAAGAAACCATAACCCACAACACAAAGTGAACTCACACAGTATAAATATGGCTCCCAATCAGAGATAACGAGCCGACAGCTGACACTCGTTACCTCCGATTGGGAGTCATACGACTAATCAAGAACAATTAACCAAACATAGAAAATGCACAACCAGAAATCCCCAACATAGAAATACACCCAAACAATGAAACTAAACAACCCTGGCTCAAATATCAAGGTCCGTGGAGCCAGAGTGTCACATTACCCCCCCCTAAAGGTGCGACCTCCGGGCGCACCAGCATACAGTCTCGGGGAGGGTCTGGGTGGGCGTCTGTCCCTGGTGGCGGCTCTGGCCCAGGTCGTGGTCCCCACCCCACCTTAGTCACTATCCGCTTCCGTATTCCCTTCCTCGTGACCACCCCCCAACTAAACTCCACTGGATTAAGGGGCGGCACCGGACTACGGGGCAGTACCGGACTAAGGGGCAGTACCTGACTAGATGGCGGATCCTGGCTGGCTGGCTCTGGCGGATCCTGGCGGGACGGCTCTGGCGGATCCTGGCGGGACGGCTCTGGCGGATCCTGGCGGGACGGCTCTGGCGGATCCAGGCTGGACGGCTCTGGCGGATCCTGGCTGGACGGCTCTGGCGGATCCTGGCTGGACGGCTCTGGCGGATCCTGGCTGGACGGCTCTGGCGGATCCTGGCTGGACGGCTCTGGCGGATCCTTGCTGGACGGCTCTGGCGGATCCTGGCTGGACGGCTCTGGCGGATCCTGGCTAGACGGTTCTGGCGGATCCTGGCTGGACAGCTCTGGCGGATCCTGGCTGGACGGCTCTGGCGGATCCTGGCAGGACGGCTCTGGCGGATCCTGGCTGGCTGACGGATCTGGCGGATCCTGGCGGGCTGACGGATCTGGCTGCTCATGGCTGGCTGACGGATCTGGCTGCTCATGGCTGGCTGACGGATCTGGCTGCTCATGGCTGGCTGACGGATCTGGCTGCTCATGGCTGGCTGACGGGTCTGGCTGCTCGCGGCTGGCTGGACGGGTCTGGCTGCTCGTGGCTGGCTGACGGATCTGGTTGCTCGTGGCTGGCTGACGGATCTGGCTGCTCGCGGCTGGCTGACGGATCTGGCTGCTCATGGCTGGCTGACGGATCTGGCTGCTCATGGCTGGCTGACGGATCTGGCTGCTCATAGCTGGCTGACGGATCTGGCTGCTCGCGGCTGGCTGACGGGTCTGGCTGCTCATGGCTGGCGGAAGGCTCTGGCTGATCCTGTCTGGCGGAAGGCTCTGGCTGATCCGGTCTGACGGAAGGCTCTGGCTGCTCCTGTCTGGCGGAAGGCTCTGGCTGCTCCTGTCTGGCGGAAGGCTCTGGCTGCTCCTGTCTGGCGGAAGGCTCTGGCTGATCCTGTCTGGCGGAAGGCTCTGGCTGATCCTGTCTGGCGGAAGGCTCTGGCTGATCCTGTCTGGCGGAGAGCTCTAGCGGCTCTCCGGTCTGGCGGACGGCTCTGAAGGCTCATGGCAGACGGGCGGCTTGCAGGCTCAGTACAGACGGGCAGTTCAGACGGCGTTGGGCAGACGGACAGTTCAGACGGCGTTGGGCAGACGGGCAGTTCAGGACGGCGTTGGGCAGACGGGCAGTTCAGACGGCGTTGGGCAGCCGGGCAGTTCAGGCGTCGTTGGGCAGACGGGCAGTTCAGACGGCGTTGGGCAGACGGGCAGTTCAGACGGGCGTTGGGCAGACGGGCAGTTCAGGCGCCCGTTGGGCAGACGGCCAGTTCAGGCCGGCTGGCGACGCACATCGTGGACCTGGTGCGTGAGTAGGAACAGGCCGGACCGCACCGGGAACACCCACCACTGGCCTTAACTGGGGATCAAGAACGGACCGGACCAGACTGGGAACACACTTCAGTCTCTCATGCCGGTGCCACAACAACTTCCCTCCTCTACTCGCCAATGGCTCCCCGTAATCCGATAGCCTTCTCTCCTTTTCTCCCTGTGGCAGCCTCCTGCTGCCCAGGCGCCCTAAGCCATGTGCCCCCCAAAAAATTTTTGGGGAGTAACCACGGGCTTCCAGCCTCGACTCCGCGCTTCTCTTCATACCACCTCCTCTCGGCTGCAGCTGCCTCCAGCTCTTCACGAGGGCGGTGATATTCCTCCTCAGACCACCTCCTCTCGGCTGCAGCTGCCTCCAGCTCTTCACGAGGGCGATGATGTTCCTCCGGTTGTGCCCAAGGACCCTTTCCAGCCCGAATCTCCTCCCATGTCCAAAAGTCCTTAGGAGGCATCCATAACTCCTGTGTCCAGACCCCTTGCTCCTGGACGCGCTGCTTGGTCCTTTTTTGGTGGGTTATTCTGTCACGATCGTCTGAAGGAGGAGACCAATGCGCAGCTGCTATGCAGTGAACATGATGACTTTATTAACTCAAAGCAACCACGAAGAAAACAACAAATGACGATCCGTGAAGTTCTATACTGAATACTACTAACAGCAACAAAGAAACCATAACCCACAACACAAAGTGAACTCACACAGTATAAATATGGCTCCCAATCAGAGATAACGAGCCGACAGCTGACACTTCGTTACCTCCGATTGGGAGTCATCACGACTAATCAAGAACAATTAACCAAACATAGAAAATGCACAACCAGAAATCCCCAACATAGAAATACACCCAAACAATGAAACTAAACAACCCTGGCTCAAATATCAAGGTCCGTGGAGCCAGAGTGTCACACACGTCAACTATGACAGACAAAATGAGAAAAAAAATTCCAGAAAATCACATTGTAGGATTTTTTATGATTTTATTTGCAAATTATGGTGGAAAATAAGTATTTGGTCAATAACAAAAGTTTCTCAATACTTTGTTATATACCCTTTGTTGGCAATGACACAGGTCAAACGTTTTCTGTAAGTCTTCACAAGGTTTTCACACACTATTTTGGCCCATTCCTCCATGCAGATCTCCTCTAGAGCAGTGATGTTTTGGGGCTGTCGCTGGGCAACACGGACTTTCAACTCCCTCAAAGATTTTCTATGGGGGTTGAGATCTGGAGACTGGCTAGGCCACTCCAGGACCTTGAAATGCTTCTTACGAAGCCACTCCTTCGTTGCCCGGGCGGTGTGTTTGGGATCATTGTCATGCTGAAAGACCCAGCCACGTTTCATCTTCAATGCCCTTGCTGATGGAAGGAGGTTTTCACTCAAAATCTCACGATACATGGCCCCATTCATTCTTTCCTTTACACGGATCAGTCGTCCTGGTCCCTTTGCAGAAAAAACAGCCCCAAAGCATGATGTTTACACCCCCATGCCTCACAGTAGGTATGGTGTTCTTTGGATGCAACTCAGCATTCTTTGTCCTCCAAACACGACTGAGTTGAGTTTTTACCAAAAAGTAATATTTTGGTTTCATCTGACCATATGACATTCTCCCAATCCTCTTCTGGATCATCCAAATGCACTCTAGCAAACTTCAGACGGGCCTGGACATGTACTGGCTTAAGCAGGGGGACACGTCTGGAACTGCAGGATTTGAGTCCCTGGCGGCGTAGTGTGTTACTGATGGTAGGCTTTGTTACTTTGGTCCCAGCTCTCTGCAGGTCATTCACTAGGTCCCCCTGTGTGGTTCTGGGATTTTTGCTCACCGTTCTTGTGATCATTTTGACCCCACGGGTGAGATCTTGCGTGGAGCCCCAGATCGAGGGAGATTATCAGTGGACTTTTATGTCTTCCATTTCCTAATAATTGCTCCCACAGTTGATTTCTTCAAACCAAGCTGCTCACCTATTGCAGATTCAGTCTTCCCAGCCTGGTGCAGGTCTACAATTTTGTTTCTGGTGTCCTTTGACAGCTCTTTGGTCTTGGCCATAGTGGAGTTTGGAGTGTGACTGTTTGAGGTTGTGGACAGGTGTCTTTTATACTGATAACAAGTTCAAACAGGTGCTATTAATACAGGTAACGAGTGGAGGACAGAGGAGCCTCTTAAAGAAGAAGTTACAGGTCTGTGAGAGCCAGAAATCTTGCTTGTTTGTAGGTGACCAAATACTTATTTTCCACCATAATCTGCAAATAAATTCATTAAAAATCCTACAGTGTGATTTTCTGGATTTTTCTTAATTTGTCTGTCATAGTTGACGTGTACCTATGATGAAAATTACAGGCCTCTCTCATCTTTTTAAGTGGGAGAACTTGCACAATTGGTGGCTGACTAAATACTTTTTTCCCCCACTGTACAGTGCTTATCAATTTAGAAATGTTTTGGTATTTTGGTCCATTAATATTAATATTTTCATTAGTTTATCTTACTCATCAAAAAGTCATGAATTGTAACCACTTTTACAAATAATTTCAAAGCTCATTTAATCACACATAATTTAAAAGCCCATTTCATAGAGAATGTTACAAACTGGCCTATATGTAGTAACTTACTTTGAAGATTTATTTACTAGATTACATTTTCTTCTGAAAAATGCGCCAAAAAGGCATTTTACGTACCTTTCCTTAATATTTTACAGATAGAAAAATGAAAAAAGTATTTATCCACAATCGTCTATGCGTAAGTCCAGTCATGGAGTGTCTTAACAAAATGAAACAAAATTATTTAGTCTGTCTTCATTCAGTGTCCAGAAACATTTATTTGTGTTATATGCAAATATTTAATTAGAACACATAATTTGCATATTTCAATACAATATTTCAGAAAATATTTAATAAAAAAAAGTATTATATTTGTGTCCGCATTCAACTCGCAAAAGTTGACTGTGATATGACCCTATTAGGGTGTGGTGTCTGGCCTTAAAAGAGACAAAGTGAATATTTTGCATCATTAGTCAGTTGATCGAACACAAACCTCTCTGGGAGCCTTCACATCGATAAACTCATTGTAGATCTTGTTAGCTTTGTTCATCAATTTAGCAGGAGTCTTGATTTTTTTATATTCCTCGCAGGCCATCCAGAACTCAATGTTCTCGTCGCTGAACTCCGTCTTGAGAAAAGCCCGGAAGGCAGCCAGGCCATCTAAGACACAAAACATCCATCAGCCAGTTAGAAGAGCTAACGGACAGCAAGTGTGTGTGTGTGTGTGTGTGTGTGTGTGTGTGTGTGTGTGTGTGTGTGAGAGAGAGAGAGAGAGAGAGAGAGAGAGAGAGAGAGAGAGAGAGAGAGAGAGAGTGTGTGTGTGTGTGTGTGTCATTACAAAGATCTGTATTGTATCCCAGTACCTATTTCTGAACATGGGCCAGTTTCTTTGGAACTTATGTGCTTTTTTTCTACAGAGAGCAGCTGTAGTTCACATGATACTAACAGGGTTGTTTATCATGCAATGATAATGTCTGAGATGCAGAGTGTGCTCTTGTTCTCAGCACAGGAAACAGCTTTGTGATTAGAACATAAACATATGGTCCACAAACCTTCAATGAGCTGTCTGTCTTCATCAATCAAAGATAAGTGATCAATTTGTCTGACATCAATGATAACACAGAAGGAGGTCATGTTTTGCAATCGGCCGTGTCATGTTAACATGTTTTCTCCATACTTTCTCTCCCTCCTCCCCTCTCTCTCTCTCCCTCCCTCCCTCCCTCCCTCTTTATTTGCTTAACATTTGCCCAGCAGCAGCAGTAGAGTAGTCCATCAGGCCCTATCACCAACATTACTCACACACTCTCACTACACACTGGTTATAGGAAAATCACCAGGGACACTGTGACTGCATGCAGCCTTGTCAACAGACAGTGTTCAAAATAAAAAGCAGACCTCTAAGTCATTGAACTTTGCTTGGAGGAAGATTTTCTCGCCCTGCTTTATTCTTAAATATGTGTCCCCCAAAAATAATAATCCTGAGCTTTCTTATATCTCCTAGATATAGGACAGACACTTCAAAACCTTATTACTTATGACCGTATTCCTTATGACTGTCCTTTTTGCCATTTATGAATGTGTTTTTCAATGCGTTTCTATGGGCTATAGTAGTAAAGGCCAAATTCAATATTCTATCAAATAATGTTTAATTGTAACTTTCTTTTACCTAAAGGCATGCTAAAATTCTAAATCAAATAGCTCAATTATCCATCGTATCACCATCTTAAAACAATTACATATCTTAGCTTAGATTTGTAGAGGTTTTAATTAGCCTCTTTAGGAATAGGCTATTAATTAGTCTCTTTAGGAATATGCTATGATTTGGTAGTGAATGTACTGCAGGTCAGTTTTAGTTTCTCACTCTCATTCGATTTTCCTTACAGAATGCAGAAACACACTACACAGAGAGAGCTGACGTACATGTAAAGATTCTAAGTTAATATTGAAAAACGTAGACATGGATTTAGTTCAGCTTCAAGGTCTCTTTACTCATTTGTGTTTGCCAAAACCGGTTACAGACGTGTTTGCCTTTGTCCCCTTCTGTCTGAGGATAATATTAGTCATTTCCAGGAACAAGCAGACTGAGACCCTAGACTTTCAAGCAGCTAGGTTCATAAGAGGTTACGTGTGGATGTGACGCCAAACCATGATTGAAGTTTACACCAATTTGTCTATGTTATACAACTGCACCACCTGTTAAAGAGTTAGTAGTAGGGTCTACAGTATACTGTATACTATGCTTGATTAACTCAATAGAGACAAATGCTAATTTGAAACATGCACGCATGACATTACAAATGCCCATTAAGATAACACTACCGTATGACTTGAGTTGTGCGTGTATCTCTAGTTTGGACAACATATTATATAATGACTTTATTAAACTATTAGGTATCCTGACAAGAAAACAACACAAAAAGTCAACAGAACGTTTAAGACTTTTAGGTTGCATTTCAGGAACACTAAAGGAACAGAGCCTGAGGCAATTATGAAAGCCAGAAACAGTGAAGGCAGTACAAAAAAGAGAGAGAAAACCAGGAACAACTAGTAATATTAAAACACAGCAAGTTGTTGTTCATTGACACACTGCAAAATAAAATAAAAAAAATAACTAGAACTAAAGTCAAGGTCGGTCGTCTGTCTTCCTACTGTGCAGTCTAATTTTCCACTCCCTGTGGAGAGCCTAAAGCTTTCACAGCCTTTTCTGTCCTTTTTGTCAGGTTCTCTAGTGAGAGTGTATGTGTGAGTGAGAGAGAGAGAGAGAACACTGACAGACCCTCCAGATGGATACCTCAGACAGCCTGTGATTATGAACACACTTAACCTGTCACGTGTGTGTGTGCCTGCACGTGAACCATATGTGTGTGCTTGTGAGTGTGTGTGTGTTTGCATGTGTGTATTTGCACATCAAATAAAATGTTATTTGTCACATGCTCCGGTGGAGACCTTACAGTGAAATGCTTACTTACAAGCCCTTAACCAACAATGCGGTTTTAAGAAAAATAAGTGTTAAGTAAAAAATTGATAAGTAAAAAAAAAAAAGGTCAAGAAAAAAAGTGCAGCAGTAAAATAACAGTAGCGAGGCTATATTTTACATTTACGTCATTTAGCAGATGCTCTTATCCAGAGCAACTTACAGTTAATGAATACTTTTTTTTTTTTTTATACTGGCCCCCCGTGGGAATCGAACCCACAACCCTGGCGTTGCAAACGCCATGCTCTATCAACTGAGCTACATCCCTGCCGGCCATTCCCTCCCCTACCCTGGACGACGCTGGGCCAATTGTGCGCCGCCCATGAGTCTCCCGGTCGCGGCCGGCTGCGACAGAGCCTGGATTCGAACCAGGATCTCTAGTGGCACAGTTAGCACTGCGATGCAGTGCCTTAGACCACTGCGCCACTCAGGAGACTATATACGGGGGTACTGGTACAGAGTCAATGTACCAGTACATTGACTGCTACGCAGATGACACACAACTAATCTTCTCCTTTCCCCTTTCTGATAACCAGGTGGCGAAACGCATCTCTGCATGTCTGGCAGACATATCAGTGTGGATGACGGATCACCACCTCAAGCTGAACCTCGGCAAGACGGAGCTGCTCTTCCTCCTGGAGAAGGAATGCCCGTTCCATGATCTCGCCATCACGGTTGACAACTCTGTTGTGTCCTCCTCCCAGAGTGCAAAGAGCCTTGGCGTGACCCTGGACAACACCCTGTCGTTCTCCGCTAACATCAAGGCGGTGACCCGATCCTGTAGGTTCATGCTCTACAACATTCTGAGAGTACGACCCTGCCTTACACAGGAAGCGGCACAGGTACTAATCCAGGCACTTGTCATCTCCCGTCTGGATTACTGCAACTCGCTGTTGGCTGGGCTCCCTGCCTGTGCCATTAAACCCCTACAACTCATCCAGAATGCCGCAGCCCGTCTGGTGTTCAACCTTCCGAAGTTCTCTCACGTCACCCCGCTCCTCCGCACACTCCACTGGCTTCCAGTTAAAGTTTGCATCTGCTACAAGACCATGGTGCTTGCCTTCGGAGCTGTGAGGGGAACGGCACCTCCGTACCTTCAGGCTCTGATCAGTCCCTACACCCAAACGAGGGCATTGCGTTCATCCACCTCTGGCCTGCTGGCCCCCCTACCTCTGCGGAAGCACAGTTCCCGCTCAGCCTAATCAAAATTGTTCGCTGCTCTGGCACCCCAATGGTGGAACAAGCTCCCTCACGATGCCAGGACAGCGGAGTCACTTGAAACCCCACCTCTTTAAGGAATACCTGGAAAAGTATTAAGTAATCCTTCTACCCCCTTACCCCCCCCCCCCAAAAAAAACAAAACATATTGTAAAGTGGTTATCCCACTGGCTATAAGGTGAATGCACCAATTTGTATGTCGCTCTGGATAAGAGCGTCTGCTAAATGACGTACAGTGGGGAAAAAAAGTATTTAGTCAGCCACCAATTGTGCAAGTTCTCCCATTTAAAAAGATGAGAGAGGCCTGTAATTTTCATCATAGGTACACGTCAACTATGACAGACAAATTGAGGAAAAAAAAATCCAGAAAATCACATTGTAGGATTTTTAATGAATTTATTTGCAAATTATGGTGGAAAATAAGTATTTGGTCACCTACAAACAAGCAAGATTTCTGGCTCTCACAGACCTGTAACTTCTTCTTTAAGAGGCTCCTCTGTCCTCCACTCGTTACCTGTATTAATGGCACCTGTTTTAACTTGTTATCAGTATAAAAGACATCTGTCCACAACCTCAAACAGTCACACTCCAAACTCCACTATGGCCAAGACCAAAGAGCTGTCAAAGGACACCAGAAACAAAATTGTAGACCTGCACCAGGCTGGGAAGACTGAATCTGCAATAGGTAAGCAGCTTGGTTTGAAGAAATCAACTGCGGGAGCAATTATTAGGAAATGGAAGACATACAAGACCACTGATAATCTCCCTCGATCTGGGGCTCCACGCAAGATCTCAGCCCGTGGGGTCAAAATGATCACAAGAACGGTGAGCAAAAATCCCAGAACCACACGGGGGGACCTAGTGAATGACCTGCAGAGAGCTGGGACCAAAGTAACAAAGCCTACCATCAGTAACACACTACGCCGCCAGGGACTCAAATCCTGCAGTGCAAGACGTGTCCCCCTGCTTAAGCCAGTACATGTCCAGGCCCATCTGAAGTTTGCTAGAGTGCATTTGGATGATCCAGAAGAGGATTGGGAGAATGTCATATGGTCAGATGAAACCAAAATATAACCTTTTGGTAAAAACTCTACTCGTCGTGTTTGGAGGACAAAGAATGCTGATTTGCATCCAAAGAACACCATACATACTGTGAAGCATGGGGGTGGAAACATCATGCTTTGGGGCTGTTTTTCTGCAAAGGGACCAGGACGACTGATCCGTGTAAAGGAAAGAATGAATGGGGCCATGTATCGTGAGATTTTGAGTGAAAACCTCCTTCCATCAGCAAGGGCATTGAAGATGAAACGTGGCTGGGTCTTTCAGCATGACAATGATCCCAAACACACCGCCCTGGCAACGAAGGAGTGGCTTCGTAAGAAGCATTTCAAGGTCCTGGAGTGGCCTAGCCAGTCTCCAGATCTCAAACCCATAGAAAATTTTTGGAGGGAGTTGAAAGTCTGTGTTGCCCAGCGACAGCCCCAAAACATCACTGCTCTAGAGGAGATCTGCATGGAGGAATGGGCCAAAATACCAGCAACAGTGTGTGAAAACCTTGTGAAGACTTACAGAAAACGTTTGACCTGTGTCATTGCCAACAAAGGGTATATAGCAAAGTATTGAGAAACTTTTGTTATTGACCAAATACTTATTTTCCACCATAATTTGCAAATAAATTCATAAAAAATCCTACAATGTGATTTTCTGGTAATTTTTTTCTCATTTTGTCTGTCATAGTTTACGTGTACCTATGATGAAAATACATGGCTAGCCATTTGATTAGCTGTTCAGGCGTCTTATGGCTAGGGGATAGAAGCTGTTAAGAAGCCTTTTGGACCTAGACTTGGTGCTCCGGTACCGCTTGCCATGCGGTAGCAGAGAGAACAGTCTATGACTAGGGTGGCTGGAGTCTTTGACCATTTTTAGGGCCTTCCTCTGACACTGCCTGGTATAGAGGTCTTGGATGGCAGGAAGCTTTGCCCCAGTGATGTATTGGGTCGTACGTACTACCCTCTGTAGTGCCTTGCGGTCGGAGGCTGAGCAGTTGCCATACCAGGCAGTGATGCAAAAAGTCAGGATGCAGCTGTAGAAATCTTTGAGGATCTGCGGACCCATGCCAAATCTTTTCATTCTCCTGAGGGGGAATAGGCTTTGTCGTGCCCTCTTCACGATTGTCTTAGTGTGTTTGGACCATGATAGTTTGTCGGTGATGTGGACACCAAGGAACTTGAAGCTCTCAACCTGCTCCACTACAGCCCCGTCGATGAGAATGGGGGCGTGCTCGGTCCTCCTTTTCCTGTAGTCCACAATCATCTCCTTTGTCTTGATCACGTTGAGGGAGAGGTTGTTATCCTGTCACCACACGGCCAGGTCTCTGACCTCCTCCCTATAGGCTGTTTCATCGTTGTCGGTGATCAGGCCTACCACTGTTGTTTCGTCGGCAAACTTAATGATGGTGTTGGAGTCGTGCCTGGCCATGCAGTCATGGGTGAACAGGGAGTACAGGAGGGGACTGAGCTTTGTGATGAGCTTTGTGATGAGTCCCAGGGTCCTTAGCTTAGTGATGAGTTTTGAGGGCACTGTGGTATTTAACGCTGAGCTGTAGTCAATGAATAGCATTTTAATGTAGGTGTTCCTTTTGTCCAGGTGGGAAAGGGCAGTATGGAGTGCAAAAGAGATTGCATCATCTGTAGATCTGTTGGGGCGGTATGCAAATTGGAGTGGGTCTAGGGTTTCTGGGATAATGGTGTTGATGTGAGCCATGACCAGCCTTTCAAAGCACTTCATGGCTACAGACATGAGTGCTACGGTGTCTGTAGTCATTTAGGCAGGTTACCTTAGTGTTCTTGGGCACAGGGACTATGGTGGTCTGTTTGAAACATGTTGGTATTATAGACTCAGTCAGGGACAGGTTGAAAATGTCAGTGAAGTCACTTGCAAGTTGGTCAGCGCATGCTCGGAGTACACGTCCTGTTAATCCGTCTGGCCTTGTGGCCTTGTGAATGTTGACCTGTTAAATGGTCTTACTCACATCGGCTACGGAGAGCATGATCACACAGTCGTCCGGAACAGCTGATGCTCTCATGCATGCTTCAGTGTTGCTTGCCTCGAATCGAGCATAGAAGTTATTTAGCTCATCTGGTAGGCTTGTGTCACTGGGCAGCTCGCGGCTGTGCTTCCCTTTGTAGTCTGTAATAGTTTGCAAGCCCTGTCACATCCGACGAGTGTCGGAGCCGGTGTAGTACGATTCCATCTTAGTCCTGTATTGACGCTTTGCCTGTGTGACGGGCATAGCGGGATTTCTTGTAAGGTTCCGGGTTACAGTCCCACTCCTTGAAAGCGGCAGCTCTACGCTTAAGCTCAGTGCGGATGTTGCCTGTAATCCATGGCTTCTGGACGTCATCGATGCACTTATTGATTAAGTCAGTGACTGATGTGGTGTACTCCTCAATGCCATCGGAAGAATCCCGGAACATATTCCAGTCTAGCTTAGCATCTGCGTCACCACTTCTTTATTGACCGAGTCACTGGTGCTTCCTGCTTTAGTTTTTGCTTGTAAGCAGGAATCAGGAGGATATAATTATGGTCAGATTTGCCAAATGGAGGGCGAGGGAGAGCTTTGTACGCGTCTCTGTGTGTGGAGAAATGGTGGTCAATAGTTTTTTTTCCTCTGGTTGCACATTTAACATGCTGGTAGAAATGAGGTAAAATGGATTTAAGTTTCCCTGCATTAAAGTCCCCGGCCACTAGGAGTGCCACCTGTGGATGAGCGTTTTCCTGTTTGCTTATGGCCTTATACAGCTCATTGAGTGCGGTCTTAGTGCCAGCATCGATTTGTGGTGGTAAATAGACAGCTACGAAAAATATAGATGAAAACTCTCTTGGTAAATAGTTTGGTCTACAGCTTATAGTGAGATACTCTACCTCAGGCGAGCAAACCTCGAGACTTCCTTAATATTAGATTTCATGCACCAGCTGTTGTTTACAAATATACACAGACCGCCACCCCTTGTCTTACCGGAGGCGACTGTTCTATCTTGCCGATGCAGCGTAAACCTCGCCAGCTGTATGTTATCCATGTCGTCGTTCAGCCACGACTCGGTGAAGCATATTAATGTCTCGTTGGTAGGATATTCGTGATCGTAGCGCGTCTATTTTGTTATCCAATGATTGTATGTTATCTAATAGGACTGATGGTAGAGGCAGATTACACACTCGCCGTCGGATCCTTATAAGGCACCCCGACCTACGTCCCCGATATCTCAGTCTCTTTCTCCTGCGAATGACGGGGATTTGGGCCTTGTCGGGTGTCTGAAGTAAATCCTTCGCGTCCGACTCGTTAAAGAAAAAATAACGCGAAAAAACACACACAATAGTGCAATTGGTTAGGAACCCGTAAAACTGCAGCCATCTCCTCCGTGCGTTATTGTGTAATCCACAAAGGAGGTCACAACCAAGAGTGTGACTCATTGTGTGTTGAGGAGTCACACAATGAGTCACACATCAATAACCAGACAGACAGGGGATCTTACATAAGAAGGGTTTAGGGGGAGAGAAATGGACTGATGTGGGGAGCCATCCTCAGATAGAAAACAGAAAGACAATCATCTTGTGAAAGGAAATAGAGAGGCAATCATGTTTTCAAAGGGAACAGAAGGGATATAGAATGGGACTGAGGAAAAAATGTAATCTGTATAGTTGCCTGGTTTGCTTCTAACAGTTCCCTAACAATGGCATGGACACAGTTTTTTGGGGGGGTTGGTTGATAAAAGTTAAAATATTGTTTCCTCCATATTTTGCTTCAATTTCTCATATCTAACTCTAAAGAGAAGGATCAACTGTTACTTGTAAATAAAAAGGGACTTACACTTGTGCGACAGAAGAACATCGAAGGAATCTGCCCATGGAACGACTTCATCTTTTGACAGCCTTAAAGAAAAGACAGAGAGATACAGTGACATGTTTTCAAATGTGTATGCAACCATGCATGCAGTTCAAGGCAATTCAACACACACACATTAACAGTTTTAGAGGTTGCTCTAAAAGAGTCTACACCATCTATCGGGTAATCCTTTATATATTACATATTTCTAGCATTGTGAGTAATAATACCTACATTCTATATCAATGGAAGCGACTGGCACCATGTAATCTGATTAAAATGTCTTACTTTAGGCATCTGGTGGCCCTGTCCTGGTCAGGGGGCAGGAACTCAGTGAAGTCAGGGTAGGAGTCAGACTTATTGGACAGGCAGCCTAGTCTGGTCTTCATGGTTCTACTCACATGAATGGGATAATTGAATAGAAGCATATAAGAAAGTACCTCTCCTGATTATTGATCACATGACATCAAAATAAATTATATCAAATTTAGACTGTCCTCTGATGTAGAAATTCATCTTCACAGCTACTTTTTAGCTAACGAACATGTACACCTACAGCTCTAAACATAGTTTTCTAGGAAAGTGCTCAGATCTAAACCTCCTACCTATATTCAGTATGCTGATGGGTCAGTCATGAGCAAGGCCACGGCCTGTGGATCAATGTATTGACCCGTCCAATGACTGCAAAATGAAATGTTTGGATCCAGGTGCTCAAATGTTGGAAGTGGGAGAGCACTGTTTCAGGATGTGCGTCATGAAGTTTACTAAAACATCACTTCACATTTGTTTAATCTGCACCGACCTGATGACACATGGTTATTTGCCTTCAACATATTTCTGCTTACTCACTCACACTACATAACACACAATCAATCTGTTCAATGTTTATTTCTATGGTGTATCATGCACACCGGTTGTTGATGTAATCATCAAATGAATTAAATGGCCAGTATTGTCCTACCTTACTTATCAAACAGTAATGTTTAATATCATGACCTATTGGCCAGCTGCTGTAGGATTAGATAGATCAGACAGACAGACATACTGATGGGTCTGATTAGAGTCATTGCTCTAAAGAGATTCACCAGATAGACATAGAAAGCAGGTGTAGCTCCATGTGGAGCAGCCAACATGAATACCCATCAGCTAGTAACCAGAGAACATCCAATCTGGATTGTGAGCCACGAGCCTCTCTACCATGCACCTATTCCCCCTGATAACACACACACCAAACACACCAAGCACTGCTGTGAGTGCTCAGTATGCCAGAATGGAATGAGTGGAATGAGTTCCCCAATCTGTAGTTAGTTACATCAGTGACATGATCTCCATCCCGCTAGTGGGTAAACTGTTAGAGTACTTACTGTTACTTTGCCTCTTGGTATTGTTGGAATGGTCAGTTAAGCTTCTGTAATCCAAGGACTACTCTAAGAGCACTGGTGTTTGCTGTATTTCTCTGCTGGCACATAAAGAGAGAGGGATTGTTGGAAAGAAATAGTCTGGTCTTTTTATACTGATGAACAACAGGGTACAGTGGGGAAAAAAAGTATTTAGTCAGCCACCAATTGTGCAAGTTCTCCCACTTAAAAAGATGAGAGAGGCCTGTAATTTTCATCATAGGTACACGTCAACTATGACAGACAAAATGAGAAAAAATAATCCAGAAAATCACATTGTAGGATTTTTAATGAATTTATTTGCAAATGATGGTGGAAAATAAGTATTTGGTCAATAACAAAAGTTTCTCAATACTTTGTTATATACCCTTTGTTGGCAATGACACAGGTCAAACGTTTTCTGTAAGTCTTCACAAGGTTTTCACACACTGTTGCTGGTATTTTGGCCCATTCCTCCATGCAGATCTCCTCTAGAGCAGTGATGTTTTGGGGCTGTCGCTGGGCAACACGGACTTTCAACTCCCTCCAAAGATTTTCTATGGGGTTAAGATCTGGAGACTGGCTAGGCCACTCCAGGACCTTGAAATGCTTCTTACGAAGCCACTCCTTCGTTGCCCGGGCGGTGTGTTTGGGATCATTGTCATGCTGAAAGACCCAGCCACGTTTCATCTTCAATACCCTTGCTGATGGAAGGAGGTTTTCACTCAAAATCTCACGATACATGGCCCCATTCATTATTTCCTTTACACGGATCAGTCGTCCTGGTCCCTATGCAGAAAAACAGCCCCAAAGCATGATGTTTCCACCCCCATGCTTCACAGTAGGTATGGTGTTCTTTGGATGCAACTCAGCATTCTTTGTCCTCCAAACACGACAAGTTGAGTTTTTACCAAAAAGTTATATTTTGGTTTCATCTGACCATATGACATTCTCCCAATCCTCTTCTGGATCATCCAAATTCACTCTAGCAAACTTCAGACGGGCCTGGACATGTACTGGCTTAAGCAGGGGGATACGTCTGCACTGCAGGATTTGAGTCCCTGGCGGCGTAGTGGGTTTCTGATGGTAGGCTTTGTTACTTTGGTCCCAGCTCTCTGCAGGTCATTCACTAGGTCCCCCCGTGTGGTTCTGGGATTTTTGCTCACCGTTCTTGTGATCATTTTGACCCCACGGGGTGAGATCTTGCGTGGAGCCCCAGATCGAGGGAGATTATCAGTGGTCTTGTATGTCTTCCATTTCCTAATAATTGCTCCCACAGTTGATTTCTTCAAACCAAGCTGCTTACCTATTGCAGATTCAGTCTTCCCAGCCTGGTGCAGGTCTACAATTTTGTTTCTGGTGTCCTTTGACAGCTCTTTGGTCTTGGCCATAGTGGAGTTTGGAGTGTGACTGTTTGAGGTTGTGGACAGGTGTCTTTTATACTGATAACAAGTTCAAACAGGTGCCATTAATACAGGTAACGAGTGGAGGACAGAGGAGCCTCTTAAAGAAGAAGTTACAGGTCTGTGAGAGCCAGAAATCTTGCTTGTTTGTAGGTGACCAAATACTTATTTTCCACCATAATTTGCAAATAAATTCATAAAAAATCCTACAATGTGATTTTCTGGATTTTTTTTTCTCAATGTGTCTGTCATAGTTGACGTGTACCTATGATGAACATTACAGGCCTCTCTCATCTTTTTAAGTGGGAGAACTTGCACAATTGGTGGCTGACTAAATACTTTTTTTCCCCACTGTAGTTAGTGTAATTATTACTTCCTTTGGTGATCATTACCCTAAAGCCAGATGCCACCTGCAGTCCCACTTCAATATCAACAAACTGCTTGGATCCCAAAAGCTTTTCATTTTTCAATAAGCCAGGCCACTATATTCCAAAACAATATACATTGTTGGTTAAGATGGTTTAGTTGGATGGAGAATGGCGCTGATAGAAACACTGAGGTTGTTGGTTTGATTCTTGCATGTGCTACCATACATACTGAATATATGAGTTAATTCTAGGTCACTTTGGATAAAAGTGTATGCTAAAATTGACTATTATTATTGTTTTTCAGCATCCATCTAAACTAACACTTCCTCTAGAGAGAAACATTGGTGGGTGTTGGAGGAGGCATTATGGAGGATTGTTTTGGCGTCTGCTGTAATTGGGATAATTGCATGCAAAAATCACTTTAATGGGCTTTCTCATCATGCACTCTTAAGATTCCACTCATAGATTCCATCTAGGAAGAGTGGGTTTATCAGACTGCTTGGTGTGTGTGAGTGTGTGTGTGTGTGTTAAATTCAGGCTGTAACACAACAAAATGTAGAAAAAGTCAAGGGGTGTGAATATTTTCTGAAGGCACTGTAGGTAGAGAACATTGAACAGAACAAGACTATGTCAATAACTCAATTTGGACAAAAATGCAGATAGAACCTTATAGTCACAAGCTCTCAAAATGTCCCTTGACTATCACCAGATCAGATCATTATGGAAATCAGCTGTGAGAATTCCCTAAGATCCCTAGACCGAAAGTCCTCAACAATTATATACCTGTTGCCCTCACGTCAATAGAGATAATTGTTTTATCATACACAGAACAGCTGTTGGACCCCTTCAATTCACCTACAAAGCAGGGCGGAGCATGGAGGACACTCTATTTATTATTCCTCCTGAACATCCTGCACCAGCAGCTGGACATACCAAAATCATATGCCTGGACTTCTCTTCAGCATTCAACACCATTCAACCACATCACCTGTTGCAGAAACTCATGGACATGGAAGTCAACAGCTCCATCATCAGATGGGTCGACAGCTTCCTGAATAACCGCAGTCAAACAGTGAGGGTGAACTCTAACCTTTCCCCTTCCATACCCAACAACACAGGTGTACCGCAAGGACGTGTCATTTCACCAGTCTTCTTCACATTGTACACAAATTACACAAAGCCACACCATCAAATTTGCAGATGGCACAGCCATGGCTGGACTAATGTCAGGCATTCAAGAACACAACTGCAGGCAAGAAATACACACATTCACAGAACACACAAACATTACATCAAACCGGGGATGCAAGTCATTAATTCCAACCAGCAACAGATTCCTGAACACATAAATCAAAATCAAAATTCAAATCAAATAACAGTTTATTTGTCACATGCTTCATAAAGAACAGTTGTGTGAAATGCTCAGTTACAGGCCCTTTCCAACAATGCAGAGAGAAAAACATACAAATAATAATAACACGAGGAATAAATGCATGATGAGTAACGATAACTTGAGTATATACACAGGGTACCAGTTCGGAGTTGATGTGCCGGCTTACGAGGTAATTGAGGTACGGTAGATATGTACATATACAATACCGTTCAAAAGTTTGGGGTCACTTAGACATTTCCTTATTTTCGAAAGAAAATAAATTATTTTGTCCATTAAAATAACATCAAAATAGACATTGTTAATGTTGTAAATTGCTATTGTAGCTGGAAACGGCTGATTTTTAATGGAATATCTACATAGGCTTACAGAGGCCCATTATCAGCAACCATCAGTCCTGTGTTCCAATGGCACGTTGTGTTTGCTAATCCAAGTTCATCATTTTAAAAGGCTAATTGATCATTAGAAAACCCTTTTGCAATTATGTTAGCACAGCTGAAAACTGTTGTGCTGATTAAAGAAGCAATACAACTGGCCTTCTTGAGACTAGTTGAGAATCTGGAGCATCAGCAATTGTGGGTTCGATTACAGGCTCAAAATGGCCGGAATCAAATAACTTTCTTCTGAAACTCGTCAGTCTATTCTTGTTCTGAGAAATGAAGGATATTCCATGCGAGAAATTGCCAAGAAACTGAAGATCTCGTACAATGCTGTGTACTACTCCCTTCACAGAACAGAGCAAACTGGCTCTAACCAGAATAGAAAGAGGAGTGGGAGGCCCCGGTGCACAATTGAGCAAGAGGACAAATACATTAGAGTGTCTAGTTTGAGAAACAGATGCCTCACAGGTCCTCAACTGGCAGCTTCAATAAACAGTACCCGCAAAACATCAGTCTCAACGTCAACAGAGAAGAGGCGACTTCGGTATGCTGACCTAGGCAGAGTTGTAAGGAAAAAGCCATATCTCAGACTGGCCAATAAAAATAAAAGATTAAGATGGGCAAAATAACAGAGACACTGGACTTTTTCTTTGCAACTCTGATGTTGAGACTGGTGTTTTGTGGGTACTATTTAATGAAGCTGCCAGTTGAGGACCTGTGAGGTGTCTGTTTCTCAAACTAGACACTCCGAGAAACATAGAATATTACAGTTTTTCAGAGGCCTCATTTATAAACCTTGTGTACGTACCACATACAGTTGAAGTCAGAAGTTTACATACACTTAGGTTGGAGTCATTAAAACTCATTTTTCAACCACTCCACAAATGTCTTGTTAACAAACTATAGTTTTGGCAAGTCGGTTAGGACATCTACGTTGTGCATGACACAAGTCATTTTTCCAACAATTGTTTACAGACAGATTATTTCACTTATAATTCACTGGATCACAATTCCAGTGGGTTAGACGTTTACATACACTGAGTTGACTGTGCCTTTAAACAGCTTGGAAAATTGTCATGGTTTTAGAAGCTTCTAATAGGCTAATTGACAACATTTGAGTCAATTGGAGGTGTACCTGTGGATGTATAATAAGGCCTACCTTCAAACTCAGTGCCTCTTTGCTTGACATCATGGGAAAATCAAAAGAAATCAGCCAAGACCTCAGAAAGAATATTGTAGACCTCCACAAGTCTGGTTCATCCTTGGGAGCAATTTCCAAATGCCTGACGGTATCGCGTTCATCTGTACAAACAATAGTATGCAAGTATAAAAACCATGGGACCACGCAGCCATCATGCCGCTCAGGATGGAGACGCGTTCTGTCTCCTAGAGATGAATGTACTTTGGTGCGAAAAGTGCAAATCAATCCCAGAACAACAGCAAAGGACCTTGTGAAGATGCTGGAGGAAACAGGTACAAAGGTATCTATATCCACAGTAAAACAAGTCCTATATCGACATAACCTGAAAGGCCGCTCAGCAAGGAAGAAGCCACTGCTCCAAAACCGACATAAAAAAAGACAGACTATGGTTTGCAACTGCACATGTGCACAAAGATCGTACTTTTTGGAGAAATGTCCTCTGGTCTGATGAAACAAAAATAGAACTGTTTGGCCATAATGACCATCATTATGTCTGGGGAAAAAGGGGGACGCTTGCAAGCCGAAGAACACCATCCCAACCGTGAAGCACGGGGGTGGCAGCATCATGCTGTGGGGGTGCTTTGCTGCAGGAGGGACTGGTGCACTTCACAAAATAGATAGAATCATGAAGAAGGAAAATTATGTGGATATATTGAAGCAACATCTCAAGACATCAGTCAGGAAGTTAAAGCTTGGTCACAAATGGGTCTTCCAAATGGACAATGACCCCAAGCATACTTCCAAAGTTGTGTCAAAATGGCTTAAGGACAACAAAGTCAAGGTATTGGAGTGTCCATCACAAAGCCCTGACCTCAAACCTATAGAACATTTCTGGGCAGAACTGTGCGAGCAAGGAGGCCTACAAACCTGACTCAGTTACACCAGCTCTGTCAGGAGGAATGGGCCAAAATTCACTCAACTTATTGTGGGAAGCTTGTGGAAGGCTACCCGAAACGTTTGACACAAGTTAAACAATTTAAAGGCAATGCTACCAAATACTAATTGAGTGTATGAAAACTTCTCACCCACTGGGAATGTGATGAAAGAAATAAAAGCTGAAATAAATAATTCTCTCTACTATTATTCGGACATTTCACATTCTTAAAATAAAGTGGTGATCCTAACTGACCTAAAACAGGGAATTTTTACTAGGATTAAATTTCAGGAATTTTCAAAAATTGAGTTTAAATGTATTTGGCTAAGGTGTATGTAAACTTCAGACTTCAACTGTACCATAATGAGATACAAGTTTCAAATCTATTTATCATAATATATGTTTGTAAATTTACCAATAAAAAAGAACATAGTGATTGAGTGTCCATATAGCTGTACCATGATATTTGATACCATGATAGTAACCTTCCAATTGTTCTCCACTATTCCCGCCGCTAAAGCCCCTCCCCATCCCAAGTTGGGTTGTCATCCCAGTGATCGTAATACCACCCCCGTCCCCCCAGATCCCTAGGCCCCCCCGAGAGGCCAGGACCCATCCTTCGAAAACAGCACACAGTGCCACCCACAAAACAGAAGCAGGTCAACCGCCAAAAGCATTTCCAATGCTCTCACCTCAATATATATATAGCTATTAAAAATATATGTCTATTTAAATATCTTGCATATCTTAATTTCCATCATTATCAATTTATATGCGTAATAATGTTGGCAGTTAATGCGAAGGATTGTTACCTATGGCCCGGATTGCCATTTTTTAGCAAACAATTATTGTGGTTCATCCTATATTCTCCCTAACATCCTTACCCCCTTGCAACAGATGTGGGATACACACACACACACACATGCACATACTCTAACACACTCAACCCCTTTCCTCCACAATCAACCATAAGCTCAGATGCTCAACGGTTGTTACATCCCAGAGCCCAACTCAAGAAAGGACCTGATTTACGAATGCATATACAGTTACAGCTGTTTGAGAAAGCATGCAAGATTGAGCAAAAATGTACAACAATTTGAGATTTGATTAACCAATGTCAAGTCCTAGTTGATGGAGATCAGATCCACCCTCTTCCCCTGAGACACAAACTCTCTGGTCCCCCGTTGTAACCATTTTCCCCAAGCATCTCTGTGCAGTCAGACCATTGATTATTTTGTGCCACCAGGGCCACAATAATATGCCCCCTCTCTGATTGTCAGAGTGTGACCCCCTCCCCATGGGTTACTGCAGCCAGTGTTGCCAGCACTGCCACTACCTGGGTGGGGGTACCCCACCGGAATCCCCACCGGCTATGTACAAGGTCATCAAGGTTCTCATTAGCAGCTTTGAGAATGTCCTTGTATATTCTACTCTCCCATCAGGGGGCTCTGGCTTTGTAGGACCAACCCTGCCAGGCAGGCTCAGAATCTTGAGGGGGCGGTGCTGCTCTAGTAGGTCTCTGACCACATTTATCTTTCTGTTTTGGATGCATATAGGCAACTTACAGCAGGGCCATAAAACAGATGGGGACATCTCTTTGAGTTATGGGTCGCTCAGGTGGGTGTCTAGGATATAGAGTTGGGGACCGTTCCATCACGATAGACAATAAAAAATAGATTAAATGTATACTTTAAAAAAAAATGTATATCCTTCATCTGCACAAAATTTAAAGCTCTCTCACACAACACCTGCTCACAAACACACGTTGGTTCTGGGATATGCAACCATTTCCTTTCTCACTCACTTAACGCCACACTTTTCCAAACACAAAAAAGCACACCACACCTTCATTCACAATACATCCACACATAATGTGCCTTCTATGTCTTCTGTTTGCTATGTTTTTATCTCCTCTATGTTGATTGAGTACTTGTGTTCTAATTAGTTATATTTTAATATGTATTATTTTGCTTGTTATCCTTTCTTGTAAAACAGTGTTATCCCTTTATTAAATACTATAAATACTATAAATGTGCTTTATTATTACAATCCCTACCATCGCTAGTATTGGGTGTTTCATTATTTGACTCCTCTATTAGAACTTTCAGAATAGCCATGGAGTAGTCTTTGCGTCACGGAACATTTGGTTGTCAACATACAGTTTATCGACTACGAGAGCAACACGCTTCCCTTTTAATCTATTTTCCTTGAAGATTGGGTACAGAACTTTGCGCCGTTCTGCAATCTCCCTCGGGAACTGATCATTCATGCCTATTTTCGTGCCAGCAAGTCTTTTACCTAGGCTTTTAACCATTACTTTATCCTTAAAGAAAGCAAATTTGGCAACGATTGGATGCTCATATCTCTGTCCTCTTTGTCCGAAACGGTGTACACGTTCAAGTTGGATTTTATCGACAGCATCGAGTGGGAGTTGAAGCGCTGTAAGAAAGAAGTCCTTCACAATTTTTTCGGTAATCTCTCCTTCTTTTTCTTGGATACCCATAAGTACTAGATTTTCTCTCATCGATCTAGTCTGCGTGTATAGTAAGGCTTCTCTCAGAAAGTTGTTCTCCTTTTTAAGTTCCTGTTGCTTGTGTTGCATGTTGTTGTAATATTTGTCGATACATTTCTCTAGACTTATGATTTGTTTTGTGTTATTATCGAGATTGAATGTTATTACCCACGAGTATGTGAAGTGCTAATATTTAGTCTAACTTGCTGATATTGAATATTTCTTTTTTATCTTGAGGTGATTCGCACCGCTGTGTGTTCAATCCACCATCTACGCCAGAATGTGCTCTCTTAATCACAATCTTTAGACCATGGGTACGCACATCTGCTGGTGGTTGAAATGTTGTATTGCAAGCTGGCAAGTAAGTAGTTTGTGTAAATGGAGGATATGATGAAAAGCTTATTCATAAAGAACTAAAAACTGGAAAACATATTAAGAAAAATGCAACCATTTGCCATTAGTGAGAAGATGCGTAAATCTATGTGTTTTATTTTTAGAATCTAAAATAATTAGACATATGAATCTTGAAATTAGACATACACTATATATACAAATGTATGTGGACACTCCTTCAAATTAGTGGATTTGCCATTTTCAGCCACACCTGTTGCTGACAGGTGCAAAAAATCGATCACACAGCCATGCAATCTCCATAGACAAAAATTGGCAGTAGAATGGCATTACTGAAGAGCTCAGTGACTTTCAACGTGGCACCGTCATAGGATGCCACCTTTTCAACAAGTCAATTCGTCAAATTTCTGCCCTGCTAGAGCTGACCCGGTCAACTGTAAGCGCTGTTATTGTGAAGTGGAAAAGTCTAGGACCAACAACGGCTCAGACGCGAAGTGGTAGGCCACACAAGCTCACAGAATGGGACTGCCAAGCTCAGAAGCATGTAGCGTGTAAAAATCATCTGTCCTCAGTTGCAAAACCCACTACCGAGTTCCAAACTGCCTCTGGAAGCAACATCAGCACAAGAACTGTTCGTCGGGAGCTTCATGAAATGGGTTTCCATGGCCGAGCTCGCCGACATTGGACTCTGGAGCAGTGGAAATGAGTTCGCTGGTGTGATGAATCACATTTCATCATCTGGTAGTCCAACGGACAAATCTGGGTTTGGCGTATGCCAGGAGAACGCTACCTGCCCTAATGCATAGTGCTAACTGTAAAGTTTGGTGGAGGAGGATTAATGGTCTGGGGCTGTTTTTCATGGTTCGGGCTAGGCCCCTTAGTTCCAGTGAAGGGAAATCGTAAAGCTACAGCATACAATGACATTCTAGACGATTCTGGCTTCCAACTTTTTGGCAACAGTTTGGGGAAGGCCCTTTCCTGTTTCAGCATGACTGATGCCCACAAAGCGAGGTCCATACAGAAATGGTTTGTCGAGATCGGTGTGGAAGAACTTGACTGGTCTGCACAGAGCCATAAAGAGATAAGCTATATGTATTTCAAGTTTTGCAATATCATAGGCAATGCGGTTTATAATACCGGTATGCAGTCGAATTTAGCAGCTGATCTTTTACATTGAAGTAAGCCAAGTTTCAAGTTTCACGTTTTTATTGTCACGTGCACAAGTGCTTGCTCTTTCCCAACAATGCAGTAATGAATATCAGTAGTACTATAAAACAAATGATTAAAAAAAGTCAAGTAGAACAAAAACACAAGAAATATAACTGTAACTACTGTAAGTAGCGTAATTGCATTTTTTTAGTTTGGTGGAAAAGTCGATGCAAAACATTGTTTTCAAACGTTCTGCTGACAGGTTCACAACAATTTGCCATTGTTCCCTTTCAGTCAGTCATATTTGGTACAAATATTATGGGGAGTCGCACTCCGTTGGATCTACAATAATGCCTGAAGTTTGTACTTGTTCTCATAAGTTTTCTAATCACGAACAATTAGTTATTCTTCAATTTGCTGGTGCAATGAGTAAGATGGCTAAGAAGATGACTGAGACGACGATGGCTAAGCCCGGTTCGGGGTAGACATCATACACTCAGTCAAGCGGGTATAGCATTTCTCTGAAAGATACTCATGATCTACAGTGCCTTGCAAAAGTATTCATCCCCCTTGGCGTTTTTCCTATTCTTTTGCATTACAACCTGTAATTTAAATATATTTTTATTTGGATTTCATGTAATGGACATACACAACATAGTCCACATTGGTGAAGTGAAATGAAAAAAATTACTTGTTTCAAAAAATTCTAAAACAATAAATAACGGAAAAGTGGTGCGTGCATATGTATGCACCCCCTTTGCTATGAAGCCCCTAAATAAGATCTGGTGCAACCAATTACCGTCAGAAGTCACATAATTAGTGAAATAAAGTCCACCTGTGTGCAATCTAAGTGTCACATGATCTCAGTATATATACACCTGTTCTGAAAGGCCTCAGAGTCTGCAACACCACTAAGCAAGGGGCACCACCAAGCAAGTGGCACCATGAAGACCAAGGAGCTCTCCAAACAGGTCAGGGACAAAGTTGTGGAGAAGTACAGATCAGGATTGGGTTATAAAAAAATATCAGAAACTTTGAACATCCCACGGAGCACCATTAAATCTATTATTAAAAAATGGAAAGAATATGGCACCACAACAAACCTGCCAAGAGAGGGCCGCCCACCAAAACTCACGGACCAGGCAAGGAGGGCATTAATCAGAGAGGCAACAAAGAGACCAAAGATAACCCTGAAGGAGCTGCAAAGCTCCACAGTGAAGATTGGAGTATCTGTCCATAGGACCACTTTAAGACTCCACAGAGCTGGGCTTTCCGGAAGAGTGGCCAGAAAAAAGCCATTGCTTAAAGAAACAAATAAGTAAACACGTTTGGTGTTCGCCAAAAGGCATATGGGAGACTCCCCAAACATATGGAAGAAGGTACTCGGGTCAGATGAGACTAAAATTTAGCTTTTTGGCCATCAAGGAAAATGCTATGTCTGGTGCAAACCCAATACCTCTCATCACCCTGAGAACACCATCCCCACAGTGAAGCATGGTGGTGGCAGCATCATGCTGTGGGGATGTTTTTCATCGGCAGGGACTGGGAAACTGGTCAGAATTGAAGGAATGATGGATGGTGCTAAATACAGGGAAATTCTTGAGGGAAACCTGTTTCAGTCTTCCAGAGATTTGAGACTGGGACGGAAGTTCACCTTCCAGCAGGACAATGACCCTAACCATACTGCTAAAGCAACACTTGAGTGGTTTAAGGGGAAACATCTAAATGTCTTGGAATGGCCTAGTCAAAGCCCAGACCTCAATCCAATTGAGAATCTGTGGTATGACTTAAAGATTGCTGTACAACAGCGGAACCCATCCAACTTGAAGGAGCTGGAGCAGTTTTGCCTTGAGGAATGGGCAAAATCAAGGTGGCTAGATGGGCCAAGCTTATAGAGACATACCCCAAGAGACTTGCAGCTGTAATTGCTGCAAAAGGTGGTTCTACGAAGTATTGACTTTGGCCACTTGCCCAACCCGGCTCCTGTGCACTCTGTCGCCGTTTACAGGAGGCTACTCGAAGAGAGAGGGCGACCAGGTTCGGTGGGTACCTCCAGCCGCCTTTGTCTGCCTCGGTCAAGCACCGCTTGCCTCTGTTCCCAGACTTGTAGATGAAGGTCTGATCTCACTTCGATGATCTGGTCATACGTGGACTTTCGAGACCAGGCTAGCTAAACAAGAGCTGCATAGCATGCTAATACTAGCTATTCCTGGCACCCCATGGTGGAGTTGCTGGGGTAGCTCTCTTGGTTAGTATACAGTACGTAGCGTTAAGTCGCTTGGTTATTCTAAATGGACCATGCTGCGGTCAATGAGGCTAGCTAGCCTCCTGGTTAACGTCGGCTAACATGCTTATCTTATTAGCTTTCCCTTGGTGTTATGGCAACCCCATTCCTATTTTAAATTCCTGGAGTTGGAGGAAGCTGGGTTTGCGTGTACCTCTGATGAGGAAGCAGCCCCCCGAGCATTCGGCTGGGGTAAGCCCTGGAGCGAGGGGCCTTGGCTCGGGTCTGAGTGACCAGTGCGCCCCGCCGCAAAAACATTACTGTGACAACAGTGCCCCCACGTTTTGCAAATGGAGTACTACGTCAGCCATTGCCAGAGTCCCCTGTGCCCGTAAAAGGGCCAGGCTTAATGCAGGCTATAAAGTCTCACAGAAGCATACTGTATGTTGGAAGCTTGTCCATGTTTAATGTTGCCCCCTCTGTTGCCCCATGTTCCACGGTGTTCACAGGGTTCAAGGGGTACATCAATCTCCCCAGGGTGAGAGTGATAAGTTGGGTCACTGTCCACGAGGGGTGGCCCTCCCCATAGGTGGCTCATTACAGCGATTCATTGCTGATTCCTGCTAGTAGCTCACTAGTCCAAATGAGGTGTCTAGTTGTACAGGTTATGGGCTGTATGCAATTAGTTGTTTGTAGCGGAGTCGAGGGAACAAGCAGGGTTCGACACGACCACGCTATTATCCCACACTCAATCTCTGTGGTTCGTATGAGTCCCCAAATGAGCTGTCTGTCTCTAGCTCAAGCTCTAGCTTTTAATTCCTGGGAATTATATTCAATTATGAATCGCCCCTGTCTGTTACCACAGAAGGGGTCAGTTCTTTTTTGCTGTCTGTCCCATTCCCAGCTAGGTTACAAGGCCCTTTGTCGCCAGTACCTATGACTGTTCGGTAGGGTAACCTCCATGATAAAGTTTTTTCCCTGGGTCTATTTTTAATGCGTGCGGTCCAGCACTGGGGGCCAGCCGGTTACCGGAACGCATCTTATCGCCTAAACCGAGTAGGCTCGTTGTGACAACAGTACCCACAAGTGGCACTGCCAATCGGTACGTCACTGATTGCCAGAGCCCATGTACCCAGAGTGGGCTGGGCTTTAGGCGAACCTTGGTACATTAGCATACAGTTTCATTAACACACAGTTCATGGGTGTAAAAAGTGTTGTCTCCCGCACGTGAGTTCGATGAAAAGTGTCCCTTCTCCACGTTCAGACACACGGTTGTCAAGAGAGTTGGAAATGGAAGAAGAACCAATCTCTCCCAGTCCACAGGGTGGTGTCCTGCCCGACCAATGGCGCCTGTGCGCAGTGTCGCTCTGGATCATGCGAACAGTGACATCAGGATACAGGCTACAATTTGTTGTGCATACCCCTCTCTTCTGCAACGTCATCAGACTCATCACTTCGACTGTTTCTGAGGCCTCACCGCCCGTTTTGAGTGAGGAAATATCCTCCCATCTCCAGAAGCAGGCAATCTGAGTGGTTCCTATGTCAAAGATCCAGGATGGCTGGTACAGCTGGTATTTCCTGGTTCCGATAAGGGACGGGACTTTGAGTCTCAATCTAGACCTACGTGCCCTCAGCAAGCACCTCAGAGTCTGCAAACTCTATTATAGCCAATTGGCTGGTGGTGGCAGAGTTGAGGAGGCAAGCAGTGCTACACACATCCATGCTATTGTCCTGTATTCAGTCTCTAGACTTTATAAGAAACCAGAAAAAGAGCTGTCTGACTACATCTCAGCGCATTCCGTTTCTGGGTGTCGAGCTAGTCTCGAGCTAGACTTACTAGCGTATCGCGCGTTTCTATCACTGTGGAGGGTGTCTGGGTTCCGGCTACGCTTAGCCAAATTTCGGCTGGGTCACAGTGCGTTTTCGTAAGTGCCTACACCTACTGGGGATGATGGCTTCTGTGATGGAAGTCGTTCCCGTGGGGCTATTGTTGATGCAGCCCTTCCTGCGCTGAGTGCTAGCCACTAACCTGGACGCATCTCGCAGCCTAAGCCGGTCACTTCGGGGGTCCCTGTCAGGCATACGGGCCATGGCCCAATGGTGAGACACTCTGTTATTGTCAGGGAGCTCCCATGAGCTGAGTTTAATCCCGCAAGGTGATCATGACAGACTCTTCCTCCCGAGGATGGGGTGCTCTGTACGAAAGCAACTCGATTCGGGGAGGGACGGACACTGGTGCAGAGAGTACTGCATGTCAATTACCCAGAGCGCCTAACGGTTTATCTGGTGCTCAGGCGCTTCCCCCTGCTTTTGTCGGGCCGGTTTGTGCTGGTCAGAACCGACTATGTCAGTGGTGGCGCGCATCAACAGATGGGGAGAGACTGCCTCTCTCCCTCCTAACCATGTCTTGCTCCATATTGCTGGGGAGCAGTACACAGATGCCTCCGAATCTTATTGCTACCATTCAGACAGCAAGGGCACCCTCCACAAGAGGGCTGTATGCGTATAAATGGCAAACATTTGAACTCTGGTGCCAAGATAACACACTTTTTCTTTTTCAGTGCTCTGTGAGGGACATCCTTATGTTCCTACAGGAGCTTTTCAAGCATTTTCCACTTTAAAAGTGTACATGGCTGCTATCTCAGTGTGTGAAGTGGGAATTGACAGAGCCTCACCAGGGGCTCAGCCCTTGTGGTGCGGTTCCTGAATGGTGTATGTCGTCTCAGACCGGTCTCTAAACCTATTGCTCCCACATGGGACTTGGCGTTGGAGGCACTGTGTGTGGCCCCCTTTGAGCCTCTGGAGTCAGTGGATCTGAAGATCCTCTCCTACAAAACCTCCCTGCTCATTGCTTTGGCCTCGGCTAAACGTGTTGGGGACCTCCACGCGTTATCCGTACACCCTTCCTTTACTCAGTTTGCCTCGGGCGACTCTAAGGTGACATTGCGTCCAAATGCGGCCTTCGCCCCGAAAGACATGGCTATGTCCTACAAGTCCTTAGGTTTTGAGGTATTTCCCTTTTCGCCTCTTCCTTTAGCTTTTGAAGCGCAACAGAGGTTACATACCCTGTGTCCGGTGCGAGCTTTATGCACGTATATTGAATGGACCAGGGATATCCTGTTATGTGACCAACTTTTGTCTGTTTTGCTAATCCAGCTTGCGGCAGGGTGCTCTCTAAGCAGCGTCGCTCCCACTGGATTATGGATTCTATCTCCCTGGCATATAGCAGCGAGGGGCAAGAGTTACCTAGCGGTGTATGCACCCACTCCACCAGGGTTCTGGTAGCATTTTGGGCGTTGTTTAAAGGGTTGACTATAAGAGATATTTGTGCTGCAGCGAGTTGGGCCTCACCATACACTTTTGTGAGGCTTTATCACTTGGATGTCACTGCTCCCAGTATGGCACACAGTGTGCTTACTGCTGGGACAGGGGAAAGTCAATAAGCAGCGCAAGCCTCACACTTATCACCTGTGGAAGGAGGGGCTTCCAGCAAGGACACGGATTTCATTGGCCTTGTCCGGCGTGATAGTAGGTCCTTCAACGGAAGTTGCATAATGCGACTCCCCATAGTATGTTGTACCTCGTTTCCCTCCTTCAGGGAACAGTAGTTAGCATCATAACGTTACGTTTTCTCTTTCAGAAACTGACAGTCCTTTTACAGATACAGCATAAATTACTGCTGAAGATTAAAACATTCTGCCAACACAGTAAATAGACCAGTAGCTTTTGTAAAATTTTTGACAGTATGGGAAGGATACAGTATTGCTGTGCAATAGGAGTGCGATATAGTTGCCTATTTCATCTCAGAGTTTATACAAAGGCAGAACATATAAACCCTATAATCTATTGATGAGCTAAATATTGAACAACATTTAGTCTTTTGCATGCTGTGGCCTAATGCCAATTTTTCCAAATTATACAGCAAATACAGCGTTATCGTCACCATAAAGGGTGAATGGAGGCGTTTTCCAGGCAGAGTTTTAATGCTTGTTCACAGTTTTACGACAGATCTGATTTATAATGGGAAACATGCTTATGTAAGGTGTGCGGCAAGTTTGTAAATGTCAATATTTTTGTACATGCGCAGACTTTTCAGAAATCTTCATCCTAATCGAGGTTAGTGATCGCTGTTCTGATGTCCAGAAGCTGTTTTCGGTCATAGGATGGCAGAAACATTATGTACAAAAATAAGAAGAAGATCAGCGTAAAAAAAAACTCAAAATTGCAGAATTGGTCAGGAACCCATAAGACGGCATTTATGCACTGCCGCACCATAACCCCAAACTTACAGTATTCATCTACAGTGGGGAAAAAAAGTATTTAGTTAGCCACCAATTGTGCAAGTTCTCCCACTTAAAAAGATGAGAGAGGCCTGTAATTTTCATCATAGGTACATGTCAACTATGACAGACAAAATGAGAAAAAAATATCCAGAAAATCACATTCATTCATTTTTAATGAATTTATTTGCAAATTATGGTGGAAAATAAGTATTTGGTCAATAACAAAAGTTTCTCAATACTTTGTTGTATACCCTTTGTTGGCAATGACACAGGTCAAACATTTTCTGTAAGTCTTCACAAGGTTTTCACACACTGTTGCTGGTATTTTGGCCCATTCCTCCATGCAGATCTCCTCTAGAGCAGTGATGTTTTGGGGCTATCGCTGGGCAACACGGACTTTCAACTCCCTCCAAAGATTTTCTATGGGGTTGAGATCTGGAGACTGGCTAGGCCACTCCAGGACCTTGAAATGCTTCTTACGAAGCCACTCCTTCGTTGCCCGGGTGGTGTGTTTGGGATCATTGTCATGCTGAAAGACCCAGCCACGTTTCATCTTCAATGCCCTTGCTGATGGAAGGAGGTTTTCACTCAAAATCTCACGATACATGGCCCCATTCATTCTTTCCTTTACGCGGATCAGTCGTCCTGGTTCCTTTGCAGAAAAACAGCCCCAAAGCATGATGTTTCCACCCCCATGCTTCACAGTAGGTATGGTGTTCTTTGGATGCAACTCAGCATTCTTTGTCCTCCAAACACGACGAGTTGCGTTTTTACCAAAAAGTTATATTTTGGTTTCATCTGACCATATGACATTCTCCCAATCCTCTTCTGGATCATCCAAATGCACTCTAGCAAACTTCAGACGGGCCTGGACATATACTGGCTTAAGCAGGGGGACACGTCTGCACTGCAGGATTTGAGTCCCTGGCGGCGAAGTGTGTTACGATGGTAGGTTTTGTTACTTTGGTCCCAGCTCTCTGCAGGTCATTCACTAGGTCCCCCCGTGTGGTTCTGGGATTTTTGCTCACCGTTCTTGTGATCATTTTGACCCCACGGGGTGAGATCTTGCGTGGAGCCCCAGATCGAGGGAGATTATCAGTGGTCTTGTATGTCTTCCATTTCCTAATAATTGCTCCCACAGTTGATTTCTTCAAACCAAGCTGCTTACCTATTGCAGATTCAGTCTTCCCAGCCTGGTGCAGGTCTACAATTTTGTTTCTGGTGTCCTTTGACAGCTCTTTGGTCTTGGCCATAGTGGAGTTTGGAGTGTGACTGTTTGAGGTTGTGGACAGGTGTCTTTTACACTGATAACAAGTTCAAACAGGTGCCATTAATACAGGTAACGAGTGGAGGACAGAGGAGCCTCTTAAAGAAGAAGTTACAGGTCTGTGAGAGCCTGAAATCTTGCTTGTTTGTAGGTGACCAAATACTTATTTTCCACCATAATTTGCAAATAAATTCATTAAAAATCCTACAATGTGATTTTCTGGATTTTATTTCTCAATTTGTCTGTCATAGTTGACGTGTACCTATGATAAAAATTACAGGCCTCTCTCATCTTTTTAAGTGGGAGAACTTGCACAATTGGTGGCTGACTAAATACTTTTTTCCCCACTGTATATGTTCAAAGTATGTCTTGTGATATGTGTTGTCTATAAGTGAAGTGTTGTATGTCCTGTGATTTTGATTTTGTGTATGTTTGCCAGGAAATGCTGTATGTTGCCAGACAAGTTTCCCCTAAAGGGACAATAAAGTATTCAATCAATCAATCATTCTCTGCAGTGGAAAGCAGAGCTGTGTTTTCCAGTTTTCTCTCTGCTCTGCAGCAGGCTGAATCTCTTCACCTACATTGGGTGGGAACACGTGCCTGTCTGCCTGTAAGCCTGCCTTTCCTGCCTGCAGAGCTATTTATAAAGTTCCCTGACAAATCTGTGTAGTCAGGGGGAAACCACTTGATGTTCTATTCAGCCATGCAGTAGGCACAGACTCCTGGAGGGGCTGCTATAAAAAGGATTCAAAATTTGAACATGTCAGTTGCCTCATGAATTTTTTATATTACAACATTCGCAATTCCTTTAAAAGATGCCTGGTTGATAAAAAGGGATCCTGAAAGTACTGAGTCAAAATAAATCCTTTGATGTTGTTTTGGTGCATTGCGGTATTTTGACTGTTTCCTGTGCCAAGGTTTTCTTTTTCTTAGTGTGGAGAATGTAGTTGGAGAGCAAATTCTGTAATGTCCATCTGTCACGCAAACATCACTATCAGAAGACATTTGGCCTTTACAATGACCCTAAGCATACTGCTAAATCAACACTTGAGTGGTTTAAGGGGAAACATTGAAAGGTCTTGGAATGGCTTACTCAAAGCCCAGACCTCAATTCAATTGAGAATCTGTGGTATGATTCAAAGATTGCTGTACACCAGCGGAACCCATCCAACTCGAAGGAGCTGGGGGGGTGAATACTTTCGCAAGCCACTGTATATATTAATTTGTGGATGTCCATCACCTATTGTTTGATATGTTACGAATTACAATTTGTATTATATGGTATGAAAATGCTAAACGTACAATATCTTACGAATTTGCAAAACGTGTTATATGTTACGAATTTGCAAAAGTACAATAGGTTAGGGGTTAGGGTTAAGTTTAGGAGTTAGGTTACAGGGTTAAGGTTAGGGGAAGGGCTAGCTTAATGGGTTAAGGGAAGGGTTAGCTAACGTGCTAAGTAGCTGCAAAGTAGGTAAAAAGTAGTAAGTAGTTGATGAAATTCGAATTCACAACCTTTGTGTTACTGGACGTTTGCTTTATACTCCGACCCACCCACCACGACCAACCACCCTACTTTAGTTTTTGCCTGAAATAACCATCTGTCTTCTGTAACCATACCAAATGTAACATATCATACTAAATGGAGCGTCTCAGATTTACTTACAGAATAATACAAAATGCTCTGAGACCAGGTTGGAATAACCACCCCGTTGACTTGGTGCAAGCAGTTTCCCACCATGCAGAGTTTCTCTCTATAGCTAAAGTACAGTATTATCTAAATGTTGCATTAGAAATGGAGAGAAGCAGTTGCTGCAATAAATATTACACTTATTTCCCATGTGAGTTAAACATCATGGGATCACTGAATAATTCTGTGTCCTTTTTATTTATTGTGTGTGTGTGTGCCTACTTTTGTATAGGTGTATGCGCGTGCACACATTTGGATACCATCTGTGTCCCTGTCCAAAAGATGAGTGCCCCTGCTGAAGCCTTGCCGCCCAAAGTGTGGCAGGCCGTCTGATTTGCAGCATCTGGGTGGAGGGCTGTTTCTGGGCTATTTCTAGCCTTATAGACATATGCTGCTCTGTTTAAGGCTGGGGTTGCCCTGCCTGTCCCTGCCCTGCTCTATCTGTCTGTCCGTCTATCTGTCTGATGTCCAGTGTGTCTCCTAAAGGCAAACTTGACTCCATTTGAACTGATTCCATCCTTCTCTGTACCCTCTCTCCATCCCTCCCTCATCCCTCTCTCTATCACTCTCTCTCCATCCCTATTTATGTACGTGTAGCCACTGTCAACTACTACCCTTCATGAACATTGTTATGTGGACCCCCAGCTATCATGCTTTTATCCACAGAGGCATTGACCTTACCCTCTCAGGTAATCTAACTAAAATTAGCCCTGTTGTCTGTTCCACAGGCCGCAGCTAGCTGTCTCACTGATGCCCTTGCCTTGTTATTTGAAACCCCACCTCTTTAAGGAATACCTGGGATAGGATAAAGGAATCCTTCTACCCCCCAATTGTAAAGTGGTTATCCCACTGGCTATAGGGTGAACGCACCAATTTGTGAGTCGCTCTGGCTAAGAGCGTCTGCTAAATGACGTTAATGTGCCCTTGAGCAAGGCACTTAACCCTAATTGCTCCTGTAAGTCGCTCTGGATAAGAGCGTCTGCTAAATGACTAAAATGTAAATGTAATGTTATGCCAGCTTTGCAGTAAACAACACTGAGTGTAGGCTATCTCTATACACTCTCATAGAGTATGCCTAATCCTGATAAACACATCAGCCCTGATGCATGGCGCACCTCGACAGGCGTGGGGTTAAGCCAGGATAGAAGCCTCCAGTCTCAGTTCATCAAACTAACACTGTCTATCTATTTTTACCCTAGCTCTCTTCAGGCACGATCATATTAATGTCACTTTTTTCCCCAAAGTGGTTGATTTTCACAGGTGCTGCTGCCCCGTAGGCTACAATGGAATCTAAGGCACTCTTTACCATATCAAATAAGACACCCACGCACGCACACGCACACCCACGCACACACGCACACCCACGCCCAGATGCACACATGCACACTGCCCCCTGGAGGTGGAAGTTGGGGACTGAGGCATATGACACAAGGGCAGTAAGGACCCTGAGCGAGGCCATACCCATCCAGCCCTGAGCGATGAGGACAGTTCTATTTAAAGTAAATATATGCACAGAGGGCTCATGTTAATTGGGACATTATGATGTAATATTGGCTAAAAAGAACATTGTGCAGAGCATCACAGCATGCAATTTATAATTACATTTTAAGCTTTCGTTTTCATCTCTGTTTCAGAGTCATTGTATGGTTTACAACGAGCACAGTCATGTGCTTATTTATTCAATCTTAGCACAACAAAAATACATATATTTGTTAAATTGCTCTGGACTCATGCTCTATATGGTGATAATTCAGCCAGGTTGTTCAAGATTGACGTTGAAATTGGACATCTATCCATGTCCTGAGGACGTTGGGAAATGCCTTCAAAGCTTGGGTTTTACTATAGCATTGTGGACGGAGGTGGATGGAGGTGGTGGTGGACTCTGGATCAGAAGGTTGTGTGTTCGATCCCAGCCTTGGAAACTGGTTTTTTATTTTTTATTTAAAAGTCTAAGCCGTTGGGGGTGGTCATACCACAGATCATTTAGCTATTTGATTAAGAATATGAGGACCACTTTAGGTTTAAAATAAAATATTGAAAAATGATTTGATAAAATATTGAATTTGGCCTTTACTACTATAGCCCATAGAAACGTATTGAATAACACATTTACTACCTCCATACTTCCATTCGTTTGTATGGGTTACCTTCAGACGAGTCTCGTGACACCATCACGTTCGTGCGAGTCTCCCCTTTCCATAGAGTGGTCATAATAATTTAGTAGGCCAAACCGTTCGGACGCTACAGACCTTTTCGTGAATAGACCCATTTTCGGGACGTCTCATGATCTGACAAACACCACTTGGCTGCCTTCCACCGCAGATGCAGAAGGGTGACATGGGCAGATGAGGTGGATTGAGATGCAGCCCATGCAGATATCTCTATCTTAAACTGACAGATTTTGATGAGGATTTTTTTATTATGTTACTTAGATTGATGCACATGTGCATCAATAGACTCTTAAGGATGAACCATATCCCAAACCATAACCCTTACCTTAACCATTCAGAATGAGTGCCTAAACTTAACCCTTAACTTCTAAATTTGACGTTTGGAGAAACAGAACAATACAGAGCAACAAAAACACTTCAAAAATTGACATTTGGAGCAACTTAGAAATTTGAAATTTAAAGAACTTGGATCAACGTCTAATTATGCAGTGAGACTGTGAGAGCTTGTTGGATAATAACCACTGGGCTGGTGATTATCAAGTAGATGATTACAAGTTTGAACATTGCCCTTCTTTTGGTCTTTTTCTTTCTTTTTCTTTTTCTGCTGAGTTAGGAATTATGCTCTTAATCCTGACTTTTATTATGTAATCAATGTATTTGGGAGATTAGGTTTGCAGACCCCTCCATCCAGACTGAATAAGCTTGACAGCTCATTCTGTTGAAAGCTTTCATAGTTATTAACCCTTTTTAGGGTCAGATGGTTTAAAAAAATACTGTAGCTGTATCTAGATTTAGGTAGCTATAGCTGTTTGCTCTTTCAAACGCACACTGTTTGCAGTTTGGATGTAGACTTTCATATAATGTTTCTGTGTTGAGAGTGGCCACACAGAATCTCTGTTTGATTCGGGGCAGGTTTTTGGATGAAATATGCAGGAGAGGGAGGGAGGCATACTGAGATGTAAGGGACGAGTGGAGACATATAAGGGAAGAGAGGGAGGGACGAAGGGAGGGAGAGATATTGATTATTTCTGTACACAAGGATGATGAATATTTGTTGGATTACCCTTGTGTGAGACATTAAAAAGAGGAGAGATAATGATTGAGATAAAAGAGCGAGACAGTGAGAGAGAGGGGTGAAACCTGTAGGTGGGATGTGTGGGTGCTTCAAAGCCCCTCTGTCTGTAGCTCCTCCACTGTCTGACATTTACTGACACACACACACGCACACACACTACAATTTCTAATTGTGTAAACAATGCTCTGCTGTTGTAAATAATCAATAACCAAAACCAAACTATATTTGGAGTAGCAAACAAACTATCCACTTATGTCTCAAACAGTGTGTTTCCAGATGATGACAGTTGTCTGTCCTGTAAACGAAGTCTCCATCTGTTCTATTCTGGTGATCAGACACATTGACAACAGATCTACATAACGACAGCCTGCCTCCCATCCTTTATCCATAGTGGACCTAAGTAACGTAGCGATCTACTAGCCAGATGAATATGGATGATGTTTTACCTTAGCCCTGTTGTGTATTTGATGAGCGTAGGTGGACACTTTCTCTCTTTTCCTCCCCAGTGTACGTTTGAGAGGAACAAGCCGCTATTTATCCACGTCGGTGTGTGCGTGACTGTGTGTGTGTGTGTGTGTCTGTCTGCGATGGCACTCCTCTTGTGTGGCGATATATCTGCTGTTACTGTTACAATTGCCGTAAGTAGGAGGCTAGAAGCCATGCAGCATGCTCATTAGTGTGAAAACGTTGTGGCGGGGGAACGGAGACGGGCAGAGGGAGAGGGGGTTAGGAAGAGGGAGAAACTGAGAGGGAGGGATAGGCAGATAACATTGTTATGCACAGAGAACCCTTACAGAAAATCCTCATAATTTCACATGTGAAATCATGTGAAAACGTATTTTTGGAACATTTTCATTTGTGTAGTTTCATGTAATCACATGTTGATTTACATGTTGTCACATGTTATTTACATTTACATTTACGTCATTTAGCAGACACTCTTATCCAGAGCGACTTAATCACATTAACTTCACATAAGATCACGTGATCACGTGTTTTTGGAACAATTCATATGTGATCACGTGAAATTAATGTGTTCTTTCCGTAAGGGAATTCTCTGAAGACAAGCCAAGCTCTAGCAGAGTGGTTGTTTAGACGATATATGGCTATAAATATACAGTGGCTGAATATAAATATAATTTTCTAGACAAGGGCTATGTAAAAATAGTTCTAGACAGGATCTGTATAAAAATATACTGTTCTAGTTCTGTTGGGGCACTGTAGGGATAAAAGGTGGGACAGAAACATTGTTCAGCTGATAGAAGATAATAATGATGCTGGCAGATGGAATAAAGCCTTAATTCCTTTCATCCACCTCTCTCTTAGAGGAAGGAGAGAAAAGGGGGGAGAGGGGAGGATGGAGAGGATAGGAGAGGAAATATATTATTTTAGCAGAGGGAGATTTAACAGCAAGGATATGACCACTATGCAGCTTCCACACAGAGAAAACCTCCCCCTGAACATCTAATAACTAAGATATGACACACAAACAAACACACACACACACACTAAATGATATCATTGGTGGGACTGGTGGAGTTATGTCGCACATGCAGGTAACAAAAACATATGGAAATGTCTGCTCTACCCAAAATTACAACCAAATAATTGCAGCATTACCGCAAAAATGGAAGAGGAAAGTGGAAGGGGGAAAATGTAAGGAACTTGTCTGTCGGCCTTGCATTAAAGAACATAATTAGTTAAAGAAAACTGTGATAAATAACAAAGTATACCAGTTTCATTTAAGGACCAAAGGATTGACAGCCGTCCCATATAGATTCAAAATAGTTGGGAAGAGATTTTTGACGTACCGATCCCATGGCATAGTGTTTATGAACTGATACGCAAAACGACACCGGATTCAAAACTTAGATTTTTTAAATTTAAATTATTATATACAATTCTTGCTACCAATATAATGTTATTTATAATGGGGATACAATCTTCCCAGCTCTGCAGATTTTGCTGCGAAGAGACAGAATCATTAGATCATTTGTTTTGGTACTGTCCATTTGTAGATTGTTTTTGGACACAGGTCCAGGAATGGCTAAATGATTGCAATATTTACCTGAAACTAACCCTGCAGATAGCATTACTGGGTGATCTGAAAGTCATAGTCAATCGATCAATAATATAATAATACTTTTAGAAACAAAAAAATATTATCAATTTACAATCTGTAGAAACAATGAGAATAAGAAGGTCCAGAACTCTTGTAAAACATCACAGTACAGTTGAAAAATATATGGTAAATGGAAATCCAATACGGATGGTGTTAAGAGATAGATGGGTGGTGTTGAATGGAGTTGAAGGATGGCACTAATAACAACTAACAACAACTAATAACAACAAGATAACTAATAATGTAAGCATACTGTGTCCATAATAATTATATAGGTTATAGGTTGAGAACTTTTGTGAAAGAGCACAGTTAGAAAGATATGGCATATAGAAGCAAACCGGATGGACATCATGATAATGATCGGAGAGTTTCAGGGTAGAGGAAGTTCAGGGGTAAAAACAAACAAAATATAATTATTGTAAAATTGACTGTGTCCATAAAATGTATATAGTATGTATAAGCTGGAAGTAGAGGCCTAAGCATTGTTGTTCACTAGTTTACTCCAATTAGGGAAGGGGTGGTGGGGTTGGAATGTAATAAAGGGAAATATATATATTTTTAAAGGATGTGTATGTATGTATGTATGTGTGTATATATATATTTGCAACAAAAAAAAACATATGGGGGATTGGAAGTGATGCAGACAATTACATTGATGGAAGTTACAATCTATCTGCAATATTAAAGCTGATCTACCCCCTAAAAAAAACAAAAAAACAAACACACACACACACTGTCCCTAGCAAGCACACTCAGGAGGTAAACACAGCAGCAGCTCAGATACATGTTAGCTACCTATTGTTCTTCTTAGACAGTAGAGAAGGAATAAATACCTTTCCAAGTACTGCCAATGTTTTATTTTACGTGGTGGAGCAGCTACACTTCCCGAGAGAGCCAGGGTTGTCTATTTTTCTATCACTTTATTTCTTTCTCCGTTTGTCCATCTGTCTTTTTGTCATCTCAATCTATTTCATTGTCCCTTCTCTCTGTCTCTCTTCCTTTCTCTCTATCTCTCTCTCTCTGTATGTCTCTCTCGTTCAGTAGTGGGGTGGATATGCTGATAAATGGTTCACTTTCTGATAAAGCCTTAAATTGTGCAGAGGATCCCTGTTTCAAGCCCAGGTTGGGGCTAGGAGAGGGACGGAGGCCACACTGTTACATAGGCATGTTACAAAAATTTTTGGGAGATGTACACAAAAGTCTCAAAACTATAACAGCCAGTATAACATCTACCCTAATTGGGGTCAAATGCATTTTGTAAGATTGCTGGCAACGCCGCCAGGGGCCAAATCTGTGGTGGCCCCATATCTAAATATTTTCAGGCTGCATAAATCTACCTCTATGCCAAATTTGGATTGTTTATTTCGAAACAGTCCTTCTGAATTGTAAAATAGTGTTACAGTCGGCAGCAATTTTGAAAAATGGCCACCACGGACCCCAGGGGACAAATCTGTGGTTGCTCCATACTTAAATATATTTGAATAGTACAGTGGGGAAAAAGTATTTAGTCAGCCACCAATTGTGCAAGTTCTCCCACTTAAAAAGATGAGAGAGGCCTGTAATTTTCATCATAGGTACACGTCAACTATAACATACAAATTGAGAAGAAAGTCACATTGTAGGATTTTTAATAAATTTATTTGCAAATTATGGTGGAAAATAAGTATTTGGTCACCTACAAACAAGCAAGATTTCTAGCTCTCACAGACCTGTAACTTCTTCTTTAAGAGGCTCCTCTGTCCTCCACTCGTTACCTGTATTAATGGCACCTGTTTGATCTTGTTATCAGTATAAAAGACACCTGTCCACAACCTCAAACAGTCACACTCCAAACTCCACTATGGCCAAGACCAAAGAGCTGTCAAAGGACACCAGAAACAAAATTGTAGACCTGCACCAGGCTGGGAAGACTGAATCTGCAATAGGTAAGCAGCTTGGTTTGAAGAAATCAACTGTGGGAGCAATTATTAGGAAATGGAAGACATACAAGACCACTGATAATCTCCCTCGATCTGGGGCTCCACGCAAGATCTCACCCCGTGGGGTCAAAATGATCACAAGAACGGTGAGCAAAAATGCCAGAACCACACGGGGGGACCTAGTGAATGACCTGCAGAGAGCTGGGACCAAAGTAACAAAGCCTACCATCAGTAACACACTACGCCGCCAGGGACTCAAATCCTGCAGTGCCAGACGTGTCCCCCTGCTTAAGCCAGTACATGTCCAGGCCCGTCTGAAGTTTGCTAGAGTGCATTTGGATGAACTTTTTGGTAAAAACTCAACTCGTCGTGTTTGGAGGACAAAGAATGCTGAGTTGCATCCAAAGAACACCATACCTACTGTGAAGCATGGGGGTGGAAACATCATGCTTTGGGGCTGTTTTTCTGCAAAGGGACCAGGACGACTGATCCGTGTGAAGGAAAGAATGAATGGGGCCATGTATCGTGAGATTTTGAGTGAAAACCTCCTTCCATCAGCAAGGGCATTGAAGATGAAACGTGGCTGGGTCTTTCAGCATGACAATGATCCCAAACACACCGCCCGGGCAACGAAGGAGTGGCTTCGTAAGAAGCATTTCAAGGTCCTGGAGTGGCCTAGCCAGTCTCCAGATCTCAACCCCATAGAAAATCTTTGGAGGGAGTTGAAAGTCTGTGTTGCCCAGCGACAGCCCCAAAACATCACTGCTCTAGAGGAGATCTGCATGGAGGAATGGGCCAAAATACCAGCAACAGTGTGTGAAAACCTTGTGAAGACTTACAGAAAACGTTTGACCTGTGTCATTGCCAACAAAGGGTATATAACAAAGTATTGAGAAGCTTTTGTTATTGACCAAATACTTATTTTCCACTATAATTTGCAAATAAATTCATTAAAAATCTTACAATGTGATTTTCTGCATTTTTTTTTCTCATTTTGTCTGTCATAGTTGACATTTACCTATGATGAAAATTACAGGCCTCTCTCATCTTTTTAAGTGGGAGAACTTGCACAATTGGTGGCTGACTAAATACTTTTTTTCCCCACTGTACATAAATATACATCTTTACCAAATGTGGTGCTTTTATTACAAAGTGAACGATTGAGTTAAATTTGTCAGCTTAACCGCCACTACATGGGCATAATTGGCACTTACACTTCACTACTGAACAACCCTTTTGGGAAGGACATACAGTGCCTAGTGAAAGTCTACACACCCCTTGGACATTTTGCTGCCTTTAAATTAAATCTAAAAAGACACTAAATTAGATTTATTTCCTACTGATCTACACAACATATACAAACAAATTTGTTTTCTTAATGTTCTAAATAAATAAAACATAAAAAATGAAGATGTCTTTATTGCGTATGTCTTCTAACCCCAGAGTTAACACTTGATGGAAGCACCTTTGGTAGCAATTACAGCAGTGATTCATTTTGAATAATATTATACCAACTATGCACAATTCTTAGAGCAACATCCATTGTTTTTGTTAAAATTGCTCAGTAAATTTGGTTGGGAATCATTGATGTACAGCAACATACAAACCTTGTGTCTGATTATTTAAGCAGATTCAGGTCAGGACTGAGACTGGACCACCCAGGAACATTCAACACCTCTTGGAAAGCCATTCTGGTGTGTCTTTGGCATAACACATTTTGTAATTATCCCACTGAACAATAAAACTCTATCTCAGGGTTATGTATTCAGAAGACTAAGGCAGGTTTTCTTTTACCTGGGCTTTGCTCCTTTCATATTCATTTTCACCCCTTACAAACTCCCCAGTTCCTGCCAGTGACAAGCATACCCATAACATGATGCTACCACCACAATGCTTGAAAACACAGAGGGTTTCACTCTGTGATGTGTTGTATTGGATTTGACTCAAACCTGTTCAATTTAGGCCAGAAATGTCAATTATTTGCCATGTTGTCTTGCAGTATTACTTAAAGGAGTTGTACAGTGAAAACTGTGATTTATATTGAATTTGATTCACATTTTTACTAAAGCAGATGTAATTAGTATCACCAAAGTCGGAAAAAGCTATATTATTGCTCTGTCCGTTGAGCTGCATCTGAAAATCCAATGGCCTGACTTCACTCGGATTTACAGTTGTTTTTCTTCCCCAAAAAGTAAGACTTATGGGAAAAGTGGGTTACATTCGTTTCCCAAGCTCAGGACGCACCCAAATTGATCACAAAGAGTGTCGTTGCAGAGCACATTTTGCAGAGTGCTTTGCAAACCTGCTGCAAAAAAAGATGGGGTATGCCAAGCTTCTGAAGCCCGATGCAGTTCCAACACTTGACTTGCCACTGACAGTCCCAAAAGCAAGCGTGCATCACCATGTAAGTAGCTAACATAGAATAGTAGAGATTATTAACTAGCTAGATAATTGATTTGTCATTGTGCTACGCTATATCTCTGACACGATTCTCCATATCCTTGCTTTCACTGAGCTAGTTCGCTAACTTAGCTAGCTCGCTAGCTGTTAGTCAAATCTATAACTCAAAAGAGAAGACATTTTACAATCAGATTTCTATGCATCTCTTTTGGTGCAAGAAAGATCGAAATCAGATTGTAAAACGTCTTCTCTTCTGAGTCATAAACCAGGTTTCCATCTAACCTTTTTATGTGAGTAAAGTACATGTCGGAGAAAAAACTTCACGACGGGCCTGATGGAAACAGCTAATTTGTCTGTAAACTTTCCAAATATTGACAAAACATAAATACGCTAGACAAAGTGGGATCTGTTTGGGTAAAATTAATTAATGTGAGAAATGGCGGTGGAAACACTTATGCGCAAATATTGACATAATAACCATCATATCAAAGTAAACTTGGAGTCACGCGATGATATGGTGTGTAGTCCTCCCACTACGACTCGGGAAAGCATGCAGTTTATTAGGAAATAAGTTATGATGAACTTCACAGGGTGATGAAATTGCACGGTGATGACCTTGATGCTCCTTTCCAATAAATATCGAGGGTCTTATTCTGGTGACATGATGATGATGGCTGCCATTTCACAAATAAAAATAATTTCGCTATTTTGTCCAAAATAATCTCATAATGTAGTAGGCAATACCCACACTGTATCTGCGAGCTGTTGGCTAGACCGCAAGTGCCAAGACCAGAGTCGGCACATCCACATAAAAGACAGTAATAACACCAGAAAAACAGCTCTAAGTGATTTTAATTTTGGAAATCTGTTCCCAAGTATTCCCACGCATAATAGAGAGACACTGATCGTATACAGATGTAAGCAAGGTTTGAGAAATGATTACATTTTAGTCAAACATTATATCTGTTTGGGCGTCTTGCGGTCAATTTGCAGTCTACAAATTATTTGTAATTATGTTCCGGCCCCCCGACCATCCCCTCAAGAACAAATCCCATCATAACTCAAAACAGTAAAGGAAAGGAAATTAAATTCAGTACCCTTAATCTACCATTTTTCTTTTCACAAACATTACAGGCAACATACAGTTGAAGTCGGAAGTTTAAATACACTTAGGTTGGAGTCATTAAAACTTGTTTTTCAACCCCTCCACAAATAAACTTGTTAACAAACTATAGTTTTGGCAAGTTGGTTAGGACATCTACTTTGTGCATGACACAAGTCATTTTCCCAACAATTGTTTACAGACAGATTATTTCACTTATAATTCACTGTATCACAATTCCAGTGGGTCAGAAGTTTACATACACTAAGTTGACTGTGCCTTTAAACAGCTTGGGGAATTCCTGAAAATGATGTCATGGCTTTAGAAGCTTCTAATAGGCTAATTGACATCATCTGAGTCAATTGGAGGTGTACCTGTGGATGTATTTCAATGCCTACCTTCAAACTCAGTGCCTCTTTGCTTGACATCATGGAAAAATCAAAAGAAATCAGCCAAGACCTCAGAAAAAAATATTGTAGACCTCAACAAGTCTGCTTCATCCTTGGGAGCAATTTCCAAACGCCTGAAGGTACCACTTTCATTGGTACAAACAATAGTACGCAAGTATAAACACCATGGGACCACGCAGCCATCATACCACTCAGGAAGGAGACGTGTTCTGTCTCCTAGAGATGAACGTACATTGGTGCGAAAAGTGCAAATCAATCCCAGAACAACACCAAAGGATCTTGTGAAGATGCTGGAGCAAACAGGTACATAAGTATCTAAATCCACAGTAAAATGAGTCCTTTATCGACATAGCCTGAAAGGCCGCTCAGCAAGGAAGAAGCCACTGTTCCAAAACCGCCATAAAAAAGCCAGACTACGGTTTGCAACTGCACATGGGGACAAATATCGTACTTTTTGGAGAAATCCTCTGGTCTGATGAAACAAAAATATAACTGTTTGGCCATAATGACCATTGTTATGTTTGGAGGAAAAGGGGGGTTGCTTGCAAGCCGAAGAACACCATCCCAACCGTGAAGCACGGGGGTGGCAGCATCATGCTGTGGGAGTGCTTTGCTGCAGGAGGGACTGGTGCACTTCACAAAACAAATGGCTTCATGATTAAGGAAAATTATGTGGATATATTGAAGCAACATCTCAAGACATCAGTCAGGAAGTTAAAGCTTGGTCACAAATTGGTCTTCCAAATGGACAATGACCCCAAGCATACTTCCAAAGTTGTGGCAAAATGGCTTAAGGACAACAAAGTCAAGGTATTGGAGTGGCCATCACAAAGCCCTGACCTCAAACCTATAGAAGATTTGTGGGCAGAACTGAAAAAGCATGTGCGAAAGGAGGCCTACAAACCTGACTCAGTTACACCAGCTGTTTCAGGAGGAATGGGCCAAAATTCACCCAACTTATTGTGGAAAGCTTGTGGGAGGCTACCCAAAACGTTTTACCCAAGTTAAACAATTTAAAGGCAATGCTACCAAATACTAATTGAGTGTATGTAAACTTCTGACCCACTGGGAATGTGATGAAAGAAATAAAAGCTGAAATAAATCATTCTCTCTACTATTATTCTGACATTTCACATTCTTAAAATAAAGTGGTAATCCTAACTGACCTAAAACAGGGAATTTTTACTAGGATTAAATGTCAGGAATTGTGAAAAACTGAGTTTAAATGTATTTGGCTAAGGTGTATGTAAACTTCCGACTTCAACTGTAGACAGGCTGCTGGATCTCCTCTTCAATGAGGTCACCCCTGATCCAGCACCGTATGTGGAGAAGGTGTGTGAGCTCTCCATCCCAGAACCCCTGTGTGCCCAGTATGAGAAACCTGACAAGGAAGCCATCGCTGGCTTTATGTCCCGCTTCAGAGATGCAGGGGGAAAGTGAAGACTCTGGGCTCTATGGGCTCTTCCACCATAGGCACCGGAAGAGATGGCGCATGTTAGTTTTCAATGCACTGACTAATCGTTCCATGTTTAAACATCTGTTGATGACAAAGATGATTAATTAAGAAGTGGAACACACATGCACACACACACCTCCCCGTCACCATTATGGTGATCACCTATTTCTTCACCATCAGCGCCTTGCAGACTGATGCTGCCATCTGCCTGGAACAGCTGGTGCCCCGGCCTGAGTAGAGTGCCACCCTGATCCTGGGCTTGTTCCCCCAGACCTCAAAGAGAAGCTCTTCCTCTCCTGTTCGCTAAGCCCCGACACAGGAGGGGTAGGAGGAGGGGTCGGTGGGGCCGGGTGGAACTGTGGTACGGGCGTCGCACCATGCAGTCACTCAGCAATGAGCAGAAGGCCTCCAAGGTCCTGGGTGTGGTCTTCTTCCTGTTCGTGGTCATGTAAAGTCCCTTCTTTATCACCAATATACTGGTGGTGGTGTGCCACCCTGTGAACTGTGACCCGGGGGTGATGGGGGGGCTTCTGAACGTGCTTGTGTGGGTGGATACCTCTCCTCAGCCATCAACCCTCTGGTATACACTCTGTTTAACAAACTCTGTTCAGTTCATACTGGTCAACACCATCCCTCCACGGGCCTACATGGTCAGTTCCGGTCTACTTAAGGGGGAAACTCTCCTATAGACACCATTGCCATAGCAGCTGGGTCTGGTCTACTTCCATTGAAACCCAAAAAATGTGGAAGTGGCCCACAAGTGGGATGTCTCTCCTGCTTTTACGTCTCTGCTAGTAACACCAGAAGAGAACAACTGAGCTAATGCTAAATTATCAGCAACAACCAGGGGGCACGAGGTGATACTTTTTCCCAGAAATGTTCATACACCTATTCTGGGACCCAGTCTGTTTAGCAAACATTCCACTACTTGTACTCCGTGTCATGTGCCAAAGATGTTTTGCAATGACAGAGTACAATGAGAGGAATGTACACCATATACAAAGCTGCTGTATATTTGTATATACATTGTGCACATACATAAATAAATATGTATATGCTCTGTTTTTGTTGTCAATAACAGAAGAGACAGAGCTATCTTTTGATTTTGTGTTTCTCTTGATGCAGTATAAAAATACAAAAATGTGTATTGATGGGATGTAGGCAAGAAATAAATAATCCGTAAGTAGTCACAACTGAATTGAAGTCAAAGCTTGTTTATGTCTGCTGTTTGATATCCAACGGTCCTATGATCAGCTCCATGAAGGCATTTTACAGAGAAAATGACTTGAGGCATTTTTGCTAAACAAATATTAATCAAGTAGTTGGGGACGTCAGGGAACTTGTTGAACCTTCTGGTAACCTGTGGAAAAAAATACAACATTTAATAGGCCACTAAGTTTTATAATGACACCTATTTCACATGGCCTACAAACGGGACTTCCATACAAAAAAAAGTTTTCTGCAGTAGTGCCATAGTGCTAGTTTGGCAGAGCCAGTGACCACAGGAACATTCAGCATGGAGGAGAAGTTCAAACAGTGTCACGGTCGTTGAAGAACGGGTCAGACCAAGGCGCAGCTATTGAACTGAATAAACATACAAAACAACAAAAGGCAACGAAACGTGACGTCGGAAGGCTATACACTAACAAGCCCAAACTCACCGAACACAAACAAGATCCCACAACACAGGCAGGAAAACTGGCTGCCTAAGTATGATCCCCAATCAGAGACAACGAGCGACAGCTGCCTCTGATTGGGAATCACACCCGGCCAAACATAGAAATGCAAACATAGAATGTCACCATAGAAAACACACACACATGATATACACACACTGACCAAACTAACTAGAGTTCCATAGGTCAGGGGTGACAGTCCCCCTAAAGGTGTGGACTCCGGCCGCACAGACCTGACTTAACAGGGGAGGGTCCGGGTGGGCTTCCAACCTCGGTGGTGGCTCCGGCTCCGGCCGTGACGTCTCCTCCCTTACTAACTCCGCGTTGCACCCCTGGACCGGTCTGGACCTCAACGCAGAGCTTCCCCTCTCAGTCCTCCCACGATGCACCGATCCCTGTTTGGACCCTGGTGTGGGAGTCTCCGAACCTAGAGAGGGGCTGACATCTGGACCCGGAGAGGAGTCGCTGACCGGAGCTGGACTGGACCCCGGTGGAGCGGAATGCTCTGGCTCCGGAGTGGAGCCGCTGACTGGAGCTGGACTGGGCACCGGTGGAGCGGACTGCTATGGCTCCGGAGTAGATCTGCTGACCGGAGCTGGACTAGGCAACGGTGGAGCGGACTGCTCTGGTTCCGGAGTGGAGCAGCTGACCGGTGCCGGACTGGGCACCAGTGGAACGAGCACGGGCCGTGCCGGACTGGAAACACGCACCACTGGTCTGGTGCGAGGAGCAGGCACGGGCCGGACTGGACTGGGAACACGCACCATTGGTCTGGTGCGAGGAGCAGGAACGGGCCGGGCTGGACTGGGAACATGCACCACTGGCTTGGTGCCAGGAGCAGGAAAGGGCCGGTCCGGACTGGGAACACGCACCACTGGCTTGGTGCGAGGAACAGGAACGGGCCGGGCCGGACTGCGGACACGCACCACTGGCTTGGTGCGGGGAGCAGGAACGGGCCGGGCCGGACTGGGAACACGCACCACTGGCTTGGTGCGAGGAGCAGGAACGGGCCGGGCTGGACTGGGAACACGCACCACTGGCTTGGTGCGAGGAGCAGGAACGGGCCGGCCGGACTGGGAACACGCACCACTGGCTTGGTGCGGGAAGCAGGTCCGGGGCGTACCGGGCTGGCGACACGCACCACTGGTTTGGTGCGAGGAGCAGGCACGGGCCGTACCGGACTTGGAACACGCACCACTATCTTGGTGCGAGACGCAGGCACGAGGTGTACCGGACTGGGAACTGACGTTAGAGATCTCCGACTGTACCAGTCTTTCACTCTCCGCGCCCAGTCCTCCTCCTGTGAGGACTCCTCCCCGAGCCCCCACGAGTGCAGTGGTCGGGGCACTTCTCTGTTGATACCCGACCACCCTTTTAGCCCCCCCCAAAAAAGTTATTGGGGCTGTCTCTCGGGCTTCCTCCTCGGCCGGCGCCTTCTGTGTTGCCGTTGCTCCTCTCCGGCCTGGGCTTCCTCCTTCGCCCAGGGTCCTCCACCAGCCAATATCTCCTCCCAAGTCCAAAATTACTTCCCCACCTGTGTCCAGGGTGTCTGCTCCTGGGCACGCTGCTTGGTCAATTTTTGGTGGGTTCTTCTGTCACGGTCGTTGAAGAACGAGTCAGACCAAGGCGCAGCGTGAAATGCATACATGTTTATTGAACTGAATAAACATACAAAACAACAAAAGGCAACGAAACGTGACGTCAGAAGGCTATACACTAACAAGCCCAAACTCACCGAACACAAACAAGATCCCACAACACAGGCAGGAAAACTGGCTGCCTAAGTATGATCCCCAATCAGAGACAACGAGCGACAGCTGCCTCTTAGAATGTCACCATAGAAAACACACACATGATATACACACCCTGACCAAACTAACTAGAGTTCCATAGGTCAGGGCGTGACAAACAGTCAATTCCTCTTGGCAAGTAGTTAGATACTATTGACATTGCAGACATAATGTGTAAGTAGTTGGGGGAATACTATTGACATTACTTGAAACAATACCTGAGAAAGCTGACAATAGCAAACCTATTCAGATGAATTTGAACAGATGCACCTTATCCTCGTAAACGGCTTCTAACACTGGTTAATACTGCATTTATCCCAAGTATCAACAGCTAAATCAGAGAGTATCTTTAGCTATACAGAGAGGTACAGTAGCCTATCAGTTACTACATGGGCTGTTTACAGAACAAACCACATATATTAGTTATACAGTGGCTTGCGAAAGTATTAATCCCCCTTGGCATTTTTCCTATTCTGGTGCCTTACAACCTGCAATTAAAATGGATTTTTTGGGGGTTTGTATCATCTGATTTACACAACATGCCTACCACTTTGAAGATGTTTTTTTTTTTTGGGGGGTGAAAAAAACAAGAAATACATTTGACAGTGCATAAATATTCACCACCCCAAAGTCAATACTTTGTCGAGACACCTTTTGCAGTAATTACAGCTGCAAGTCTCTTGGGGTATGTCTCTATAAGCTTGCCACATCTAGCCACTGGGATTTTTGCCCATTCTTCAAGGCAAAACTGCTCTAGCTCCTTCAAGTTGGATGGGTTCCGCTGGTGTACAGCAATCTTTAAGTCATACCACAGATTCTCAATTGGATTGAGGTCTAGGCTTTGACAGACATTTAAATGTTTCCCCTTAAACCACTCAAGTGTTGCTTTAGCAGTATGCTTAGGGTCATTGTCCTGCTGGAAGGTGAACCTCCGTCCCAGTCTCAAATCTCTGGAAGACTGAAACAGGTTTCCCTCAAGAATTTCCCTGTATTTAGCACCATCCATCATTCCTTCAATTCTGAGCAATGGCTTTTTTCTGGCCACTCTTCTGTAAAGCCCAGCTCTGTGGAGTGTATGGCTTAAAGTGGTCCTATGGACAGATACTCCAATCTACGCTGTGGAGCTTTGCAGCTCCTTCAGGGTTATCTTTGGTCTCTTTGTTGCCTCTCTGATTAATGCCCTCCTTGCCTTGTCCGTGAGTTTTGGTGGGCGGCCCTCTCTTGGCAGGTTTGTTGTGGTGCCATATTCTTTCAATTTTTTTTATAATGGATTTAATGGTGCTCCGTGGGATGTTCAAAGTTTCGGATTTTTTTTATAACCCAACCCTGATCTATACTTCTCCACAACGTTGTCGCTGTTTGGAGAGCTCCTTGGTCTTCATGGTGCCGCTTGCTTGGTGGTGCCCCTTGCTTAGTGGTGTTGCAGACTCTGGGGCCTTTCAGAACAGGTGTATATATACTGAGATCATGTGACAGATCATGTGACACTTAGATTGCACACATGTGGACTTTATTTAACTAATTATGTGACTTCTGAAGGTAATTGGTTGCACCAGATCTTATTTATGGGCTTCATAGCAAAGGGGGTGAATACATATGCACACACCACTTTTCCGTTATTTTTAAACAAGTTTATTTTTTTAATTTCACTTCACCAATTTAGACTTTTTTGTGTATGTCCATTACATGAAATCCAAATAAAAATCCATTTAAATTACAGGTTGTAATTCAACAAAATAGGAAAAACGCCAAGGGGGATGAATACTTTTGCAAGGCACTGTACGTTTTTCTATTCTATAAATGATTAATCTGCTTTCTCTTGTCAACTATAAAATAACTTAGCAAGCAGGTTGTGGTTTGTTTTTACAACTTTCTCACTGTCTGTCGGAGATTGTGTCTGTGTCTGCCTGAGGGCAAGTGTTTCATAGCGAGTCATGCTACAAGACAGGTCGCGGGAGACAATGATCACATATGGATTTAGATTTTCGGAATATTGATATTGGCATTTGGGACGTTGAGTGTGTATCATTTCAATGCACATTTTGGCCAAAACACTTGTAGACTCGAGTGATCACTATTGAACACATCAGTAAGTGGCCACTTGATAAAGAGCTTAAGTACAGCTTGCATTGACATTAGCTAAGCTAGCTATCTAACTAGCACTCACACCTAGCTAGCTTAGCTAACATAGCACACCCAGATCGGAAGATAGGAAGGTTACATCCAAACATTGTCAGTACGTGCTTATAAGATATACATAAATTATTTACCATTCCGATACACATTGGAGTGAATATTGATTTTGATCCATTTGTCCATCTCCATTATTGCTCTCCATCCGTAGACCGGGAATCAGGTTCATGCCGATTGCCGAACAGTCAACAAGAAAACACAGCAGTATGTGATGTGGGGCAATAGGCGTGTCAATCGGTGTGTCAATCTGAGTTTATTATAATATTGCTCCCCGCCCCCCACTAACCCAAGCATACAGCCTCACTGATAGTCACAGATGAGAGATAGGATTCATTTTCTCAAATTCAGAGGATATTATGGGTGATGTTTTCGATCACTCTAAGGAAATAGGATGAATATGCAATCCCTTTAACGGCCGTGTTGCAAACAGAATGGATGATTTGAAATTGATTTTTTAATACTGGCTTCCTTCTTTTCACTTTGTCATACATGCCAGTAATGTGGATTGAATGCAATTTTGTTGATCCATGCACAGTTTTCTTTCAGCTCAGACAATTAATTCTGTGGCTGTTTTAAAATAATCTTAAACCTCATAGTGATGTCCCTGACCCATTTCCATTCTCTCTCGCATCTCAATTAGGAAGGAATGCCAGATCTTTGTAGTGTTTGGGTGATATGATACACCATCCACAGATTAATTACCATTAATGCCTGTCTAAAATTGTATCTCAGACATGCTTTAAAGTTTATTGGTGGCTCTGTGGTTGAATAATTATTTGACATTCACTAGCCAATTGAGGGACCTTACAGGGACAGGGGAAGTTGTTCTTAAATCATGAGAACCACTACCTTACCAAACAGATGGAACTCAAGAAATTGTTTGATTTTGTATGAATTATAATAATAATAATACAGTGGGGGGGGAAAGTATTTAGTCAGCCACCAATTGTGCAAGTTCTCCCACTTAAAAAGATGAGAGAGGCCTGTAATTTTCATCATAGGTACACGTCAACTATGACAGACAAATTGAGAAAAAAAAATCCAGAAAATCACATTGTAGGATTTTTTATGAATTTATTAGCAAATTATGGTGGAAAATAAGTATTTGGTCACCTACAAACAAGCAAGATTTCTGGCTCTCACAGACCTGTAACTTCTTATTTAAGAGGCTCCTCTGTCCTCCACTCGTTACCTGTATTAATGGCACCTGTTTGAACTTGTTATCAGTATAAAAGACACCTGTCCACAACCTCAAACAGTCACACTCCAAACTCCACTATGGCCAAGACCAAAGAGCTGTCAAAGGACACCAGAAACTAAATTGTAGACCTGCACCAGGCTGGGAAGACTGAATCTGCAATAGGTAAGCAGCTTGGTTTGAAGAAATCAACTGTGGGAGCAATTATTAGGAAATGGAAGACATACAAGACCACTGATAATCTCCCTCGATCTGGGGCTCCACGCAAGATCTCTGTGCGGTCAAAATGATCACAAGAACGGTGAGCAAAAATCCCAGAACCACACGGGGGGACCTAGTGAATGACCTGCAGCGAGCTTGGACCAAAGTAACAAAGCCTACCATCAGTAACACACTACGCCGGCAGGGACTCAAATCCTGCAGTGCCAGACGTGTCCCCCAGCTTAAGCCAGTACATGTCCAGGCCCGTCTGAAGTTTGCTAGAGTGCATTTGGATGATCCAGAAGAGGATTGGGAGAATGTCATATGGTCAGATGAAACCAAAATATAACTTTTTGGTAAAAACTCAACTCGTCGTGTTTGGAGGACAAAGAATGCTGAGTTGCATCCAAAGAACACCATACCTACTGTGAAGCATTGGGGTGGAAACATCATGCTTTGGGGCTGTTTTTCTGCAAAGGGACCAGGACGACTGATCCGTGTAAAGGAAAGAATGAATGGGGCCATGTATCGTGAGATTTTGAGTGAAAACCTCCTTCCATCAGCAAGGGCATTGAAGATGAAACGTGGCTGGGTCTTTCAGCATGACAATGATCCCAAACACACCGCCCGGGCAACGAAGGAGTGGCTTCGTAAGAAGCATTTCAAGGTCCTGGAGTGGCCTAGCCAGTCTCCAGATCTCAACCCCATAGAAAATCTTTGGAGGAAGTTGAAAGTCCGTGTTGCCCAGCGACAGCCCCAAAACATCACTGCTCTAGAGGAGATCTGCATGGAGGAATGGGCCAAAATACCAGCAACAGTGTGTGAAAACCTTGTGAAGACTTACAGAAAACGTTTGACCTGTGTCATTGCCAACAAAGGGTATACAACAAAGTATTGAGAAACTTTTGTTATTGACCAAATACTTATTTTCCACCATAATTTGCAAATAAATTCATTAAAAATCCTACAATGTGATTTTCTGGAGATAATAAATTCTCATTTTGTCTGTCATAGTTGACGTGTACCTATGATGAAAATTACAGGCCTCTCTCATCTTTTTAAGTGGGAGAACTTGCACAATTGGTGGCTGACTAAATACTTTTTTCCCCCCACTGTATGCCATTTAGCAGACACTTTTATCCAAAGCGACTTACAGTCATGCGTGCATACATTTTTTTTTTTTTGTGTATGGGTGGTCCCGGGGATCGAAACCACTACTTTTATTTACCTTGGCGTATGAAAATATTTGCTGCTGAACTTATTCAGAAGTGCCACAGCAAGGGGTGTGAAGACATTCGCAATCAAGACTTCTTTGTTGTTGCTTTTATTTTACAATTTAAATACTTTTTGCATGGATAATGTGGAGTAGATTGTGTAGATCAGTGGGGAGAATATCCAACTTAATCCCTTTTTAGATAGAAATTTAAGGCAGCAAAATGAAAACTGTTCAAGGGTGTGTAGACTTTCACTAGGCACTTTAGCTGCCAATTACTGAACAACAACAAACATGCCATCCCTTAATATCGCCAATGCCAATTGCGACAGTATGCACTTAACGGGTGCTTTTCATAGCATATTAAATCAGAAATGTGCATAACTGTCAAGAAGCTCACCCTGAAGAGCACTGAGCTGAATCAGCCATGGACTCTTGAGTCCTCAACATTACTCCCGTTCTTCTTTGTAATCTAAAGCCGCCCGCATGCTTCCCAGCCAAAACAGTTCGGAACAGTTCGTGCATACATTATGACAAAATGTTGTGATGTTTTTGTTCATTTTGGTCTTCGGCAAGGGTTTTTTCGGCTGTTCGTGCACACAAAAATGTTTCTCGAGGCAACCCCAAGTCGGTAGCCGAAGTCTACGCCCCTTCGTTGGTCATAGGTCAACAGTAGGGATTCTTCAAGTGTTTGTTGTCATTCAACAAGAGACTAATGGTTTTCATGCAAATTTTTTCACTTGAGAAATACTGCACCAAGCATTTTACATTAGTTAGATGTAAAATTGTGCGACTAAGATCTCCTCTGCAAATATGTAAAAATGTATGACCGATCTAAGATTACTAGAATTATCTTAGATTTATTCAGACTATTTTGAGAAAGTATATGCTGGCAACGGCGTCTCAAAATGGACAAACAGTACTATTCCAAATTTTTCTAGAGAAGGTCTTTTAAGGGCGTATGCAAGCACACTTGTTCTGTTTGCCTAACTTAAATATTCTGACGACATAACCCCCCTCCACATCAGCCCACGCCAGACGGAAGCAAAGAGTGTTTGCGACAAGGAGTTAATCAGCCCATGCAAATCAAATGGAGCCCTTTTCAATACTAAGAACTCCACAAAGGGAAAGTGATGTGAGATGTCCGCCCACTCGGTAGACCAAGGACACACACCTTTCAGAGGGCTGCTACTCTCAGAGCTCACTAATGCTGCTGGCATCACTGCTGCCATTCAAAAACCCCTGAGACTCTCTCTCTCTTTCTTCCTCTCTATACTTGCAGGAGATGACTCATCAACAAGGAGAACCTCCCAAGCAATTGTGTGAGAGCGTGTGTATGTGTTTGTGTGTCATGTGTGTGTGCCCACGTGTCATTCACTTCACTTCCATATGACTTTATGAAGGCATCATTGGACCAAAACTGGACCAAACTAGTGCAATAGAAAATGTAAATTAATAAAGACTGTACACCTGTCCACCTATTAACAATATCCCTGGATTTAAAATCTAGTCCATCTAGTGTTATTTGTGCAGCACAAACAATATGTGTGTGTGTGTGTAAGAGTTTGCGTTAATGCTTTTGTTTATACACTGTATGTGTGTAAAACTACTTCTCCATCTAATCAGTCTCAGCTGGATTGGCTCTCCAGGCTTTTAATCACACTACTAGGTATTCTTCATTAGTAAAGACCCTTGTGGTATGATACAGTTGAACTTTTTTGATAACAAGAATTTCTGTCTACAAATTTGCATAGTGTAAACTGTTTAATCTTGTTTCCTAAAATATGTACCTGCACGTACAAGACAGTAAATCAAATGATCACTACAGTATATGAAAGAAAACATACAAGGGGATTGACATTACAGATAAGCATACAGTGCCTTGCAAAAGTGTTCATTCCTCTTGGCGTTTTTCCTATTTTGTTGCATTACAACCTGTAATTTAAATGGATTTGTATTTAGATTTAATGTAATGGACATACACAAAATAGTCAAAATTAGTGAAGTGCAATGAAAAAAATAACTTATTTCAAAAAATTCAACAACAAAAAATAACGGAAAAGTGGTGTGTGCATATGTATACACACCCTTTGCTATGAAGCCCCTAAATAAGATCTGGTGCAACCAATTACCTTCAGAAGTCACATAATTAGTTAAATAAAGTCCACCTGTGTACAATCTAAGTGTCACATGATCTGTCACATGATCTCAGTATATACAGTGAGGGAAAAAAGTATTTGATCCCCTGCATAATTTGTATGTTTGCCCACTGACAAAGACATGATCAGTCTATAATTTTAATGGTAGGTTTATTTGAACAGTGAGAGACAGAATAACAACAACAAAATCCAGAAAAACACATGTCAAAAATGTTATACATTGATTTGCATTTTAATGAGGGAAATAAGTATTTGACCCCTCTGCAAAACATTACTTAGTACTTTGTGGCAAAACCCTTGTTGGCAATCACAGAGGTCAGATGTTTCTTGTAGTTCGCCACCAGGTTTGCACACATCTCAGGAGGGATTTTGTCCCACTCCTCTTTGCAGATCTTCTCCAAATCATTAAGGTTTCGAGGCTGATGTTTGGCAAATCGAACCTTCAGCTCCCTCCACAGATTTTCTATGGGATTAAGGTCTGGAGACTGGCTAGGCCACTACAGGACCTTAATGTGCTTCTTCTTGAGCCACTCCGTTGTTGCCTTGGCCGTGTGTTTTGGGTCATTGTCATGCTGGAATACCCATCCACAACCCATTTTCAATGCCCTGGCTGAGGGAAGGAGGTTCTCACCCAAGATTTGACGGTACATGGCCCCATCCATCGTCCCTTTGATGCGGTGAAGTTGTCCTGTCCCCTTAACAGAAAAATACCCCCGAAGCATACTGTTTCCACCTCCATGTTTGACGGTGGGGATGGTGTTCTTGGGGTCATAGGCAGCATTCCTCCTCCTCCAAACCCGGTGAGTTGAGTTGATGGCAAAGAGCTTGATTTTGGTCTCATCTGACCACAACACTTTCACCCAGTTCTCCTCTGAATCATTCAGATGTTCATTGGCAATCTTCAGACGGGCCTGTATATGTGCTTTCTTGAGCAGGGGGACCTTGCGGGTGCTGCAGGATTTCAGTCCTTCACGGCGTAGTGCGTTACCAATTGTTTTCTTGGTGACTATGGTTTCAGTTGCCTTGAGATCATTGACAAGATCTTCCCGTGTAGTTCTGTGTTGATTCCTCACCGTTCTCATGATCATTGCAACTCCACAAGGTGAGATCTTGCATGGAGCCCCAGGCCGAGGGAGATTGACAGTTATTTTGTGTTTCTTCCATTTGCGAATAATCGCACCAACTGTTGTCACCTTCTCACCAAGGTGCTTGGCGATGGTCTTGTAGCCATTGTGTAGGTCTACAATCTTGTCCCTGACATCCTTGGAGAGCTCTTTGGTCTTGGCCATGGTGGAAGGTTTGGAATCTGATTGATTGATTGCTTCTGTGGACAGGTGTCTTTTATACAGGTAACAAACTGAGATTAGGAGCACTCCCTTTAAGAGTGTGCTCCTAATCTCAGCTCGTTACCTGTATAAAAGACACCTTGGAGCCAGAAATCTTTCTGATTGAGAGGGGGTCAAATACTTATTTCCCTCATTAAAATGCAAATCAATTTATAAGATTTTTTACATAAGTTTTTCGGGATACTTTTGTTGTTATTCTGTCTCTTACTGTTCAAATAAACCTACCATTAAAATTATAGACTGATAATTTCTTTGTCAGTGGGCAAACGTACAAAATCAGCAGGGGATCAAATACGTTTTTTCCCTCACTGTATACACCTGTTCTGAAAGGCCCCCGAGTCTGCAACACCACTAAGCAAAGGGCATCACCAAGCAAGCGGCACCATGAAGAACAAGGAGCTCTCCAAACAGGTCAGGGACAAAGTTGTGGAGAAGTACAGATCAGGTTTGGGTTATAAAAAAATATCCGAAACGTTGAACATTCCACGCAACACCATTAAATCCATTATTTAAAAATATTGAAAGAATATGGCACCACAACAAACCTGCCAAGAGAGGGCCACCCACCAAAACTCATGGACCAGGCAAGGAGGGCATTAATCAGAGAGGCAACAAAGAGACCAAAGATAACCCTGAAGGAGCTGCAAAGCTCCACAGCGGAGATTGGAGTATCTGTCCATAGGACCACTTTAAGCCATACACTCCACAGAGCTGGGCTTTATGGAAGAGTGGCCAGAAAAAAAGCCATTGCTTAAAGAAAAAAAATAAGTAAACACGTTTGGTGTTCGCCAAAAGGCATGTGGGAGACTCCCCAAACATATGGAAGAAGGTACTCTGGTCAGATGAGACTAAAATTGAGCTTTTTGGCCATCAAGGAAAACGCTATGTCTGGCGCAAACCCAACACCTCTCATCACCCCGAGAACACCATCCCCACAGTGAAGTATGGTGGTGGCAGCATCATGCTGCGGGGATGTTTTTCATCGGCAGGGACTGGGAGACTGGGAAACTGGTCAGAATTGAAGGATGATGGATGGTGCTAAATACAGGGAAATTCTCGAGGGAAACCTGTTTCAGTCTTCCAGAGATTTGAGACTGGGACGGAGGTTCACCTTTCAGCAGGACAATGACCCTAAGCATACTGCTAAAGCAACACTTGAGTGGTTTAAGGGGAAACATTAAAATGTATTGAAATGGCCTAGTCAAAGCCTAGACCTCAATCCAATTGAGAATCTGTGGTATGACTTAAAGATTGCTGTACACCAGCGGAACCCATCCAACTTGAAGGAGCTGGAGCAGTTTTGCCTTGAAGAATGGGCAAAAATCCCGGTGGCTAGATGTGCCAAGCTTATAGAGACATGCAGCTGTAATTGCTGCCAAAGTTGGCTCTACTAAGTATTTACATTTTAATTCCAGGTTGTAAGGCAACAAGATAGGAAAAATGCATATACACTGCTCAAAAAAATTAAGGGAACACTTAAACAACACAATGTAACTCCAAGTCAAACTGTCCACTTAGGAAGCAACACTGATTAACAATACATTTCACATGCTGTTGTGCAATTGGAATAGACAACAGTTGGAAATTATTGGCAATTAGCAAGACACCCCCAATAAAGGACTGGTTTTGCAGGTGGTGACCACAGACCACTTCTCAGTTCCTATGCTTCCTGGCTGATGTTTTGGTCACTTTTGAATGCTGGCGGTGCTTTCACTCTAGTGGTATCATGAGACGGAGTCTACAACCCACACAAAAGCTCAGGTAGTGCAGCTCATCCAGGATGGCACATCAATGCGAGCTGTGGCAAGAAGGATTGCTGTGTCTGTCAGCGTAGTGTCCAGAGCATGGAGGCGCTACCAGGAGACAGGCCAGTACATCAGGAGACGTGGAGGAGGCTGTAGGAGGGCAACAACCCAGCAGCAGGACTGCTACCTCCGCCTTTGTGCAAGGAGGAGCAGGAGGAGCACTGCCAGAGCCCTGCAAAATGACCTCCAGCAGGCCACAAATGTGCATGTGTCTGCTCAAACGGTCAGAAACACACTCCATGAGGGTGGTATGAGGGCCCGAAGTCCACAGGTGGGGGTTGTGCTTACAGCCCAACACCGTGCAGGACGTTTGGCATTTGCCAGAGAACACCAAGATTGGCAAATTCGCCACTGGCGCCCTGTGCTCTTCACAGATGAAAGCAGGTTCACACTGAGCACGTGACAGACGTGACAGAGTCTGGAGACGCCGTGGAGAACGTTCTGCTGCCTGCAACATCCTCCAGCATGACCGGTTTGGCGGTGGGTCAGTCATGGTGTGGGGTGGCATTTCTTTGGGGGGGCCGCACAGCCCTCCATGTGCTCGCCAGAGGTAGCCTGACTGCCATTAGGTACCGAGATGAGATCCTCAGACCCCTTGTGAGACCATATGCTGGTGCGGTTGGCCCTTGGTTCCTCCTAATGCAAGACAATGCTAGACCTCATGTGGCTGGAGTGTGTCAGCAGTTCCTGCAAGAGGAAGGCATTGATGCTATGGACTGGCCCACCCGTTCCCCAGACCTGAATCCAATTGAGCACATCTGGGACATCATGTCTCGCTCCATCCACCAACGCCACGTTGCACCACAGACTGTCCAGGAGTTGGCGGATGCTTTATTCCAGGTCTGGGAGGAGATCCTTCAGGAGACCATCCGCCACCTCATCAGGAGCATGCCCAGGCGTTGTAGGGAGGTCATACAGGCACGTGGAGGCCACACACACTACTGAGCCTCATTTTGACTTGTTTTAAGGACATTACATCAAAGTTGGATCAGCCTGTAGTGTGGTTTTCCACTTTAATTTTGAGGGTGACTCCAAATCTAGACCTCCATGGGTTGATAAATTTGATTTCCATTGATAATTATTGTGTGATTTTGTTGTCAGCACATTCAACTATGTAAAGAAAAAAGTATTTACTAAGATTATTTCATTCATTCAGATCTAGGATGTGTTATTTTAGTGTTCCCTTTATTTTTTTGAGCAGTGTATATATATATATATATATATATATATATATATATATATATATAGAGAGAGAGAGAGAGAGAGAGAGCGAGAGCGAGAGCGAGAGAGAACAAATATTGATAAGTTGCTGTATATGTTAGTTGAAATACCGCAATGCGTAATCATCAGAGCAAAATTAGTCACCTGTTGCGTTAAGAAAAGGGCAACCAGTGGAGCACAAACACCAAAGTAAATAAAACCTATGTTTATTCATTTCCATTTGTACTTTTACCATTTGCACATTATAACAATACTATACATAGTTAATAATATAATATTTCAAACGTATTTCTCTTTTGTGAGTTTAATGTTAACTGTTAATTTGTGATTGTTTATTTCACTTGCCTTGGCAATGTAAAAATATGTTTTCCATGCCAGTAAAGCCCCTTTGAATTGAATTGAAAGAGACAGACAGAGACAGAGAAAGAGAGAGATAGCGAAAGAGGTTGCATCTGTACTGTAATAGGTAAGAAAAGCACGGGAAACATGGAGTCGCTACACTGTAGCTACTTTACATAGTTTAATTCACTTTGATAGATCTTGTTCTTTACTTCCAATCACGACAATCCTCCTGCTGTAATTAGACTGATAACAGGCTGTGACTTCTTCACACTGTTTCCTCTTTCTTCGCAATTACGTGCCCTGTGACATTTCAGACTTGGCTCTCTGGCAGTAAATATTAGCACTGATGGGTGTAACATCTCTGGTTGGATCAATGGTAGTCAGTGGCGGGCCGTGGCTTCCTCTGGAGGTAATGCCACTTATTTATTTGGGGGAGGCGAGTGAAGAACTTGCATGCGTCAGAGTGATGCATTGGGGCTGGGCGGCCGGTGGGTGGATGGAAAATACCAGTCTGAATGAACGCCCACCCACACACTGTTAGTTTAGTGGGGGATAACGAAGGTGAGAAGAAGTCACACACACACACACGCACACACACAAAGGGATTTCCTAATATGGGTTGACTATTTCCTAAATGATTGTATACTTACAGTGAGTATGGGTTATCTACTTTCTAAATATTGATAATAAATTGTTGTTTTGGTCCATTTTATGTCATGTTATATTTAAACGCCTAAATGCCATTCCTTGTTTGGGACAGATGTGACATGGGAACACACTAAACTATTCATTCCTTTTTCACTGTTATCAGGTATTTGGTATTTTCAAAAACTGAGAGAGCAAAAGAGATAGAAGGAGGGAGTAGAGAAGGAACTCAGACACCAGAGAACTATCTTTGTGACATGCAAATTTAAGGTTGTCATTTAGTTTTATCCCCAGAGGAAGTAGTACAGTATGATGATGATAGAGATACTATGCAGTAGAATAGGATGTGTACAGAGTTTCCATTGGAGCTGAAGGGGTGATAAGAGACAAAGCTTCTGCTCCTGCTTATACTGGCTTTGTGAGAACAACAGTGTCCGGCCCTCTCTGTGAACGCCTGTGGTAGACAGATGAGAACTTAACGGTAGACTCAGCAATATGTCATCATCATACAACAGGGTAAACATACATTCATCTATACACCAGTGAATATTCATCATTAATTTAGCTGTAATCAGTTTCTCCATTCATGTGAAGTTAGGGTTAGTGGGTTGAGTTTACTGGGTTCCCAGTAATAGTAGTTTAGTAGAAGGGAGGAGAGTTAATAAGGCTGTCACTATGATACAGATGAAGAGAGCCTCCTGCTGTGGGTTGACAATACTGATCCCTCTTTCTGGGAAATATATATATATATATATATATATATACAGTGGGGAAAAAAAGTATTTAGTCAGCCACCAATTGTGCAAGTTCTTCCACTTAAAAATATGAGAGAGGCCTGTAATTTTCATCATAGGTACACGTCAACTATGACAGACAAAATGAGGAAAACAAATCCAGAAAATCACATTGTAGGATTTTTAATGAATTTATTTGCAAATTATGGTGGAAAATAAGTATTTGGTCAATAACAAAAGTTTCTCAATACTTTGTTATATACCCTTTGTTGGCAATGACACAGGTCAAACGTTTTCTGTAAGTCTTCACAAGGTTTTCACACACTGTTGCTTGTATTTTGGCCCATTCCTCCATGCAGATCTCCTCTAGAGCAGTGATGTTTTGGGGCTGTCGCTGGGCAACACGGACTTTCAACTCCCTCCAAAGATTTTCTATGGGGTTGAGATCTGGAGACTGGCTAGGCCACTCCAGGACCGAAATGCTTCTTACGAAGCCACTCCTTCGTTGCCTGGGCGGTGTGTTTGGGATCATTGTCATGCTGAAAGACCCAGCCACGTTTCATCTTTAATGCCCTTGCTGATGGAAGGAGGTTTTCACTCAAGATCTCACGATACATGGCCCCATTCATTCTTTCCTTTACACGGATCAGTCGTCCTGGTCCCTTTGCAGAAAAACAGCCCCAAAGCATGATGTTTCCATCCCCATGCTTCACAGTAGGTATGGTGTTCTTTGGATGCAACTCAGCATTCTTTGTCCTCCAAACACGACGAGTTGAGTTTTTACCAAAAAGTTCTATTTTGGTTTCATCTGACCATATGACATTCTCCTAATCCTCTTCTGGATCATCCAAATGCACTCTAGCAAACTTCAGACGGGCCTGGACATGTACTGGCTTAAGCAGGGGACACGTTTTGCACTGCAGGATTTGAGTCCCTGGCGGCGTAGTGTGTTACTGATGGTAGGCTTTGTTACTTTGGTCCCAGCTCTCTGCAGGTCATTCACTAGGTCCCCCCGTGTGGTTCTGGCATTTTTGCTCACCGTTCTTGTGATAATTTTGACCCCACAGGGTGAGATCTTGCGTGGAGCCCCAGATCGAGGGAGATTATCAGTGGTCTTGTATGTCTTCCATTTCCTAATAATTGCTCCCACAGTTGATTTCTTCAAACCAAGCTGCTTACCTATTGCATATTCAGTCTTCCCAGCCTGGTGCAGGTCTACAATTTAGTTTCTGGTGTCCTTTGACAGCTCTTTGGTCTTGGCCATAGTAGAGTTTGGAGTGTGACTGTTTGAGGTTGTGGACAGGTGTCTTTTATACTGACAACAAGTTCAAACAGGTGCCATTAATACAGGTAACGAGTGGAGGACAGAGGAGCCTCTTAAAGAAGAAGTTACAGGTCTGTGAGAGCCAGAAATCTTGCTTGTTTGTAGGTGACCAAATACTTATTTTCCACCATAATTTGCAAATAAATTCATAAAAAATCCTACAATGTGATTTTCTGGATTTTTTTCTCTCAATTTGTCTGTCATAGTTGACGTGTACCTATGATGAAAATTACAGGCCTCTCTCATCTTTTTAAGTGGGAGAACTTGCACAATTGGTGGCTGACTAAATACTTTTTTCCCCACTGTATATATACAGTGGGGAAAAAAAATTAAGTCAGCCACCAAGTGCAAGTTCTCCCACTTAAAAAGATGAGAGAGGCCTGTAATTTCATCATAGGTACAACGCCAACTATGACAGACAAATTGAGATTTTTTTTCCAGAAAATCACATTGTAGGATTTTTTATGAATTTATTTGCAAATTATGGTGGAAAATAAGTATTTGGTCACCTACAAACAAGCAAGATTTCTGGCTCTCACAGACCTGTAACTCTTCCCTAAGAGGCTCCTCTGTCCTCCACTGCTACCTGTATTAATGGCACCTGTTTGAACTTGTTATCAGTATAAAAGACACCTGTCCACAACCTCAAACAGTCACACTCCAAACTCCACTCTGGCCAAGACCAAAGAGCTGTCAAAGGACACCAGAAACAAAATTGTAGACCTGCACCAGGCTGGGAAGACTGAATCTGCAATAGGTAAGCAGCTTGGTTTGAAAAATCAACTGTGGGAGCAATTAGGAAATGGAAGACATACAAGACCACTGATAATCTCCCTCGATCTGGGGCTCCACCGCAAATCTCACCCCGTGGGGTCAAAATGATCACAAGAACGGTGAGCAAAATCCCTGAACCACACGGGGGGACCTAGTGAATGACCTGCAGAGAGCTGGGACCAAAGTAACAAAGCCTACCATCAGTAACACACTACGCCACCAGGGACTCAAATCCTGCAGTGCAGGCGTGTCTCCCTGCTTAAGCCAGTACATGTCCAGGCCCATCTGAAGTTTGCTAGAGTGCATTTGGATGATCCAGAAGAGGATTGGGAGAATGTCATATGGTCAGATGAAACCAAAATATAACTTTTTGGTAAAAACTCAACTTCGTCATGTTTGGAGGACAAAGAATGCTGAGTTGCATCCAAAGAACACCATACCTACTGTGAAGCATGGGGGGTAGAAACATCATGCTTTGGGGCTGTTTTTTCTGCAAAGGGACCAGGACGACTGATCCGTGTAAAGGAAAGAATGAATGGTACCATGTATCGTGAGATTTTGAGTGAAAACCTCCTTCCATCAGCAAGGGCATTGAAGATGAAACGTGGCTGGGTCTTTCAGCATGACAATGATCCCAAACACACTGCCCGGGCAATGAAGGAGTGGCTTCGTAAGAAGCATTTCAAGGTCCTGGAGTGGCCTAGCCAGTCTCCAGATCTCAACCCCATAGAAAATCTTTGGAGGGAGTTGAAAGTCCGTGTTGCCCAGCGACAGCCCCAAAACATCACTGCTCTAGAGGACATCTGCATGGAGGAATGGGCCAAAATACCAGCAACAGTGTGTGAAAACCTTGTGAAGACTTACAGAAAACGTTTGACCTGTGTCATTGCCAACAAAGGGTATATAACAAAGTATTGAGAAACTTTTGTTATTGACCAAATACTTATTTTCCACCATAATTTGCAAATAAATTCACTAAAAATCCTACAATGTGATTTTCAGGATTTTTTTTTCTCATTTTGTCTGTCATAGTTCACGTGTACATATGATGAAAATTACAGGCCTCTCTCATCTTTTTAAGTGGGAGAACTTGCACAATTGGTGGCTGACTAAATACTTTTTTTCCCCACTGTATATATATTTCTAATCATTGGGAGGGGGGTTACACATGCATATAATTTCATATTAAGTTTGTATTCACCTGTGGGCTGCCACTAAAAACAATAACATTTTTAAAAAGGTACATAAATACAAGTATTGGTCATTATGATCATATTACAGAGTAAAACAATTATAATACATGTAGTATGTAAAAGAAAATAAACAAAAAAAAATGAGCCTCCACCCCAACATCTCATCTTCACAATAGACAAACATAGGCTCATTCTGTTCAGAACAACCCAGGGTATGACCCCATGTCGTCTTGTAACTGTACATCAAACATAGTTATCATAAACGTTGACACTGTGCATGACATGAGTTTTATGAAATGGAAATGTAAAGTGCACATTTGGACTAGCTTGTAAAGTGGTGTTTGGCTTGCTTGTATGAATGACATCAAATAGGTATTGATAATAATCCTCAACATCTCATCTTTCAAAATACATGGTCCTCTTAATTTACAGTATTTCCCTGACTCAGACAACAAAACATTTGCAAAAGTTGCTGGGAATGAGTATACCCTGCAACCTTTGGGCTAAATAACAAAATCCTGTATTTTATTGCAGCAGGAACGTCTGGGATTTGAGTGAATGGACCGTCGTGTACCCATCACAATGGCGCCAGGCTCAGACGGATTCTGACAACTGGAGTTTGTCTGCTCCGTAAATTGTCGCCTTATTTAATACGCAACCTGTGTGTTCCAGTTTCTCAACCAAGGGTCTGAATGAAGATGTTCAACTTAATAATATTGTTGCTTATGTATTACAGATGGCAGAACTCAAGGTTCACGGCCTTGTGGGGAAGACACAGGAACTCGATGAGTCAGCATTGTGGCATCTTCATCTACTGCATACCATGCCATGTCTCTGGGTATGCGGTGAGAAAGATGACATACGACAGTACATGTATGTAATTGGAGTCCACCTCATAGTTGGATGCATCATTTTGCAATTAGAAAAAAAGTTTGAACAATAAAGCATTCTGAACTTTCTTACATGGTATTTTCCAGAACACTTGCTTTCCACCGCCACCTCTGCGTTGATGCCCTCATCACTAACGAAGACCTTGAGGTAATTTTCTCTTCTTATTATGATTGTCTTGATGAGTCTCTCAAATACAATTTGCTCACAATTCACATGACTAACAGTATCCTTCCACTTACTGTAACAATTCAATTGCATACCGAGAGCTTTCCGATGGCACAGTCACAAACGACTGGATGAGTAAGTGGCTGGATCATTAAGGGTGAGACAAGAAGGCTCCACGTTTGCTCATCCTGCAGTCTCCAAGTGCCAAGAGACCCTCATAAGGAAGATATAACAGGGTCATCGAAAGCTGGACAAGGACTTTGATGCTGACACCCACTTCTACTTCCTCGCAGAAGTTATGTTCTGAGAGGTAATTAAATGTGGTATTGGATGTTTTTGTGTGTTATAGGAGTGTATATTTTGCAGTCGATGCACCATCTGTGTGCATTCTTATCTTACAGGTCACAATGCGGATTCTGCAGAAGCATGAGGGTTTCAGTTGCTTTTGGGCAAAGCTGTCCTACGATGAGGCGTCTGTCAACCGACGCATGCCAGCTGGATTGCACCATTGATGCACACACACACTTGCGCGCACACACACACTTGTACACTTTAGTTTTCCTCACACATATTACCTCCCCATAACCTTTTTTTTATGTATTTCACTATTTGGTTGCATCTGCATGTTCATTTGAGAGGCAGAGTCTAAGGTGTTAAGAGGGCCATAATGGAGCTAGCCAACATTCTCTGCTTTATCAGATGTAGATTGTGTTCAACTGTAATCATCCTCAGAGTAGTCAGGTTCTACCTAAAACGTATCGTTCATATATCGTATCGGAGCCCATGTATTTATATACTGTAGATACGTATTGAATCGTCTTGAAATGGAAAGATGCACATCCCTATTAACATGTATGTCACGCACTGGCTCTGGGGACTCTGAAATGTTGAGCCAGGGTGTGTAGTTTTTGTGTTATATTTTCTATGTTGATGTTCTAGATCGTTTAGATCTATGTTGGCCAGGGTGGTTCCCAATCAGAGGCAGCTGTATCTCGTTGTCTCTGATTGAGGACCATACTTAGGCAGCCTGTTTGGCACTAGTCGGTGTGGGATCTTGTTAAGGTTTGTTTTGGAGAACCTAGGACTTCACGTTTCGTTTGTTTGTTGTTTTGTCGTGAGTTAAGTACTGAATAAAATGTACGCTTATCACGCTGCGCCTTGGTCCGTATCATCAGTAAATGATCGTGACAATGTATGCTTTTTATTTTGTATGTTATGCCACTATCATATTGTAACACCAGCAAACCATTCTTATGTCTCGCTCATCATGTCAGATTAGTCTCATCAATGTATTATAGTTGCAAATATACTTTTGTTTTCTTAATGATAGCTTGCATTTCTTATTGTCCTCTTAATCTTTAGTTTCAGTGTATTTTGCAGGAGCTTTCTCGATCGTCTTGTAAAAAGAAGTCAAGGAAGACTTTTGCCAGTTTTTTCCCATACTTGCTGCTGGTTTTTGCTTCCCTCTGAAAAAAACATCCACCTTCACATCTTACTGTCACAAGATCACATTTTTTATTTACTTAACATGTATGCTTTTTATTTTGTATGTATGCAATTCTACCATCATATTTTAACACCAGCACTCTTATGTCTCGCTCATTGTGTCAAGTAAATCTCATCAATGTGTTATAGTTGCACATGTGATTTCATATAACTCTTTTGTTTTCTTAAAGCCTACATTTCTTTTTGTCTTCTTACTGTTTGGGGTCCGCTTCTTGTTACTTTGTTAGCACTTACTCTTAGCTCAAAGTAGCGTACGGCTTTGTTTACTTATATAATAATAAAGTCAGACACACACTGTATACTCTAATCATTAATGCACGTGTCCATGGAGGGCTGAGTGTCTGCTGGTTTTTGTCCTCCCTTGTACTTGATTGATGAATTAAGGTAACTAATTAGTAAGGAACTTCCCTTACCTTCTTGTCTAGGTCTTAATTGAAAGGAAACATCAAAAACCAGCAGACACTAGGCCCTCCATGGAATGAGTTTGACACCTCTGAATGGAAAGAACCAACATTTCAGCACCTTCTTCAGGGAGGGTTGAGGAAGCCACATAGGCTGCGTTTACACAGGCAGCCCAATTCTGATTATTTTCCCACTCATTGGTATTTTGACCAATCAATAATTGGGCAAAATATTATAAATGGGCTGCCTGTATAAACTCAGGGGAGGGTCATAAACACCTGCTATAAGACAGCAGGTCACTGAGACGTGACTTGTTTATGCAGGTTTTACATCAAATGCTTTTAGTCTGATACCTGCCAGGGGGGAGGAGACACTCTTGCCTGCATCTAGGTGATCTAAAGTGTAATCATTAGTCCAACAGTTGCAAACAAGAGTTTCTATTGGACAAATAACTTCAGGTATGTTTATGACCGTTTCATTCCGTTTGCTTCCGTTTATGAATCGGCGGGATAAATGCACCCCTGATCACGCGTAAACACAGTTAACTTTCATAGAAGCCATGTTATATTCATTCTCGCATCTATGTAATCTCCTCCTCTCACCTTTTCCCTTCGCTTGTGGACTTCAATGCACAACACATCAGCTGTATGTGACCAGGAGAAAAAACCTTTCCAAGCCCAACCATATCATAACTGCTACACACATACAGCCTACATCGTTGTCACCATATTAGCTAAAGTAACATCATAGTCAACATAGCTAATGAAATAACCCGTTAGTAAACCCGCTACAGAGTGGGGCCAGGAAAATAACCTCTCTCTCAATGTCAACAAAACGAAGGAGCTGATCGTGGACTTCTGGAAACAGCAGAGGGAGCATGCCCCTATCTACATCGATGGGGTTGCAGTGGAGAAGATGGAAAGCTTCAAGTTCCTCAGTGTACATATTACTGACAATCTGAAATGGTCCACCCACCCAGACAGTGTGGTGAATAAGGCGCAACAGTGCCTCTTCAACCTCAGGAGGCTGAAGAAATTTGGCTTGGCCCCTAAGACCCTCAGAAACTTTTTCAGATGCACAATTGAGAGCATCCTGTCGGGCTGTATCACCGCCTGGCATGGCAACTGCACCGCCCGCAACTGCAGGGCTCTCCAGAGGGTGGTACGGTCTGCCCAACGCATCACCGGGGGCACACTGCCCGCCCTCCAGGACACCTACATCACCCGATGTCACAGGAAGTCCAAAAATATCATCAAGGACATCAACCACCCAATCCACGGCCTCGTTCACCCCACTATCATCCAGAAGGCGAGGTCAGTACAGGTGCATCAAAGCTGGGACCGAGAGACTGAAAAACAGCTTCTATCTCAAGGCCATCAGACTGTTAAATAGCCATCACTAGCCAGGTACTCAACCCTGCACCTTAGAGGCTGCTGCCCTATGTACATAGACATGGAATCACTGGCCACTTTAATAATGCTAACATACTGCTTTACTCATCTCATATGTATATGCTGTATACATTTTATATATTGTATATTTGAGATTCTTCAAATAGCCACCCTTTGCCTTGATGACAGCTTTACACTCTCTTGGCATTTTCTCAACCAGCTTAGTAAAATCAGTAAAATTAAAAACGTACCTTGAATTGGAAGAGTTCCAGTGTTGTGTTGGATAGTCATAGCCAGCTAGCTAACATAGCATCCCTCTGTTTGAGCAAGGTGTTTGAGTAGGCTATACTAGCTAGCTGCATTTGCTAGCTAAGTAAGTGAAAAAAAAATGATGAAATCTCTCTCTGTCTCTCTCTTACTTCTCCTTCATTTTGGAAGAAACAAATTTGTTCACAATTATTCAACTATTATCTTTCTCTCTCTTTGAGTCAACTACTCACCACATTTTATACACTGCAGTGTTAGCTAGCTTTAGCTTATGCTTTCAGTGTTAGATTAATTCTCTGATCCTTCGATTGGGTGGACAGCATGTCAGTTCATGCTGCAAGAGCTCTGATAGGTTGGAGGACGTCCTCCAGAAGTTGTCATGGAAGGGGGGGAGAACCATGAGCCTACTAGGTTTTGTATTGAAGTCAATGTACCCAGGGGAGGACGGAAGATAGCTGTCCTCCAGCTACACCATGGTGCTAACCTACAGAGTGCTGTTGAGGCTACTATAGACCTTCATTGCAAAACAGTGTATTTTAATCAATTACTTGGTGACATGTGAGTATATTTAGTATAGTTTTATAAAAAAAGTAGAACTTTTTAAATGTTTTAAAACATATTTTAATAATGGTCCTGCCCTTCCTCCTCTGAGGAACCTTCCCTGCTATGAACCATACTTTTTTAATGGCTATCTCAGAATATGAGCTTTCCAAAGCTTATATTATAGAGATCAGTCCTTTTGGGAGCCCAGATAATTTATTTATAAATCCCATCATTGGATCGTTCGGTAGCTGGGTTTCCCAAGGGACTCCATAGGCCAGCATTGCTGACTTAAGTTGTAAATATTAAAAAAAGGTGTTGCCTGGTAATGTGTGTCTTTCAAATCTTGGAATGTTAATATCTGCAAGGGTACGGATTCCACATGTGGACAATTGGGGGGGATGCATAAGACCGCCCTACAGATCACAAGGCATTATTGTGAAATATTGGAGCATGGGCATGCCATTTTGATTCCCAGTTACATTGTTTTAAAAATTTTCGCCAAATAGAGAGATTGTGTGAGCAATGATAGGACCAAAGCGTAGTTTAAATTGTTTAAGGGATATACTGTATCAGTGAAGACCACCTCTTCCAGGGCAATAGGAGACACCATATTTCTCTCTATACTCAGCCAGGGGGCAGAACAATCATGTCTAAACCAATTTAGGATGGGGTGAAATGCTAGTGCCTGGAAATACAATTAAAAGTTTGGTATGGCTCATCCCCCTACTTCTTTCCGTCTTTGTAACATTGTTAATCTAATCCGGGATCACTTACCTTACCATATACATTTTGAAACCACACTATGGATTTTAACCATGGCAATATGTTTAGCCGTGGCAATATATTCATTTTGACAATAAATATTCTACCGGTTAATGCAACTGGGATGTTAGTCCATCTACTAAGGTTGGATTTAATTGAGTGTTATGTTACAGTTTCTGGAAATGGTTTTATCTAAGGAGGGAAATGTATCTGCTTCCAAATATTTAAAATGGGAAATGATTGGAATTCCACAAGTAAAGATGGAGTCCTCCATCGGGGTCTTTAGAGGCAGTAGGGCTGATTTGGTTAGATTCATTTTATACCGTAATTTGATATTAGGCTAAATGTATCTATGATCTTCAATGTGTGTGGGAGCAATTGAAATACAATATTTTATTATATCTAGACAATGTATGTGTATAATGAGATGAAATGATCAGTAGAATTTGGGGAAATTGGTGTAATTTCCTTCTATTGACGAATTGCCTGGGCCAGGGGCTCCATTGATCATAAAAATAGCGAAAAAGAAATTGGATTGCCTTGTCTGCTGCTTCTAGAGATTCTGAACGGAGCAGAGCCGATATTGCCTGTTATAACTATGACTGAGGGATTGGAATATAGTATTTTAATCATGTTAATGAAATTGGAGCCAATTCCCATATGTTCCCAGACAGACCAGAGATATGACCATTCTAGTCTATCAAAATATATTTCTGTCTCGAGAGATAATTCATCCCAAGGAGCTGAGGTTATCCAAGGATACATTTTTTTTAACAAACCCTGTTCGGTCCGTGTGGACCAATTTGGGTAAGTAAGTCTCGAGACGGGAAGACAACATTTTGGAAAACAGTTTAGCATCTGTGTTTATCAAAGATGGCGGGTGATAGTGAGAACACTGGGAAAAATATGTTTGTGGCTTATATATAGTAGGTTTAGTTTTGCTGTGTAAAATATTGTGTTTGTTTGTTTGTTTGTATGTGTGTGTGTGTGTGTGTGTGTGTGTGTGTTTGTGTGTGTGTTTGTGCATACATGCAGTTTTGTGTGTGTTTGTGTATCTTAGATGTGTGGTGTGGTGAGCTGTGCTCTGTATTTCAGTAGCTTCTTTCAAACACTATTTCTTTATGACCGATGTATAATACGTGACAAATCTTCACCTGACAGTAAATGGAACTGTTCCCTGGCAACTGACAGGCCCTATGAGGTATTTATCAATAGCAAATAACGCAGGTTGACGTTTATTGTCATGAATCTTGCCCTGGAGGCAGAACAGAGTGATTTCTGCTAGATGGGCCAGCTGCAAAGACAAAATTGGCTATATCGTAGAAATGTATCAAAGCAAAAGTTTTATTTTTGGTTTTAATTGAAGGTTAGGGTTAGGCATTAGGGTTATTAGTGTGGTTAAGGTTAGGGCTAAGGTTAGGGTTAAAATCATTTTATGACTTTGTGGCTGTGCTAGCTAGTGACCACTGCAGAGCTGCCTCAGGTCAAGATTCATGACAATAAATGCCAACCTCCAAAAATAACACTATTCTCAGAAAGCACAGAGTACTATAGGACAGTGGTTGTGTCAAAACAGTCTGAGAAAGGCTCTGTTTACACAGGCAGCCCAATTCTGATCTTTCGGTAGCACTTTATAATAACTCCATGAAATAAAGCATTCTTAATGGATTAATAAATAGTTTATTCATCATTAATTACTCCCACATTTGTAAATTTAGTCATTTAGTCATTTTAGTCATTTAGCAGACGCTCTTATCCAGAACGACTTACAGGAGCAATTAGGGTTAAGTGCCTTGCTCAAGGGCACATCGGCAGATTTTTCACCTGGTCGGCTCGGGAATTAGAACCAGCGACCTTTCGGTTACTGGAACAACGCTCTTCACCACTAAGCTACCTGCCGTCCCGTAACCTACTTATTCACACATTTATAAACACCTTCATGTTTTTAATAATGATTCATAAGATGTTTAATATACATAGGTCCTATAAAACATTTACAAATCATTGGTTAAGTTTTTGCGAGATCTAAAGTGTGGGCTAGTTATACTTAATAAATACTAAATAAAATGTTTTGAGTGACCAGTGTAATTTCTCAACAAAAAGATGGACATGCCATTGGTAGACATTCCAGTAGTACCTGATGCTCCTTATGGTCTCAAAATGCCCGGTAGAACATATCAATGGTTAAACAATATGCACACAACACTGCACCAAATCCTAATTATCCTTACACCTCCAACTCTAGACACTTCCATGCCAGTTATAAGAACATACATTATTTTTATTTTAAATCTCTGAACACTCAAAAGTTGGTTTCTCCACCGACTTTAGGATAAGGGGAACATAGGGTATTAACAAAACTTGGTGGAGACTAAAAATCCTGAATGCCAATGTGTCCAGCCTGAGACATGCCATTAAGTTATCCTGACACTCATACCTCACCATTGTTACAGCTGGAGCCTGGTATGACTGGACTAGGGGCTGGTAGGGCTGAGAGGGTGCCTGGGCTGGAGCCTGGTATGGGTGGACCAGGGGCTGGTAGGGCTGAGCGGGGGATGGAGCTGGTACGGCTGAGCTGGGGCCTGGCATGGCTGGACCAGGGCCTGGTAGGGCTGAGCGGGGGCCAGTGCTGGAGCTTGGTATGGCAGGGCTGGAGGCTGGTAGGGCTGAGCTGGGCCCTGGGCTGGAGCCTGGTATTGGCAGACTAAATAGCCTTGGTTTCTCAAATGACTCCCTCGCCTGGTTCACGAACTACTTCTCAGATAGAGTTCAATGTGTCAAATCGGAGGGCCTGTTGTCTGGACCTATGGCAGTCTCTGTGGGGGTGCCACAGGGTTCAATTCTTGGGCCAACTCTTTTCTCTGTGTATATCAATGATGTCGCTCTTGCTTCTGGTGACTCTCAGATCCACCTCTACGCAGACGACACCATTTTGTATACATCTGGCCCTTCATTGGACACTGTGTTAACAAACCTCCAAACGAGCTTCAATGCCATACAACACTCCTTCAGTAGCCTCCAACTGCTCTTAAACACTAGTAAAACTAAATGCATGCTCTTCAATCGAACGCTGCTGGCACCCGCCCACCCGACTAGAATCACTACTCTCAACGGGTCTGACCTAGAGTATGTGGACAACTACAAATACCTAGGTGTCTGGTTAGACTGTAAACTCTCCTTCCAGACTCACATTAAGAATCTCCAATCCAAAGTTAAATCTAGAATCGGCTTCCTATTTCGCAACAAAGCCTCCTTCACTCATGCTGCCAAACATGCCCTCGTAAAACTGACTATCCTACCGATCCTTGACTTCGGCGATGTCATTTACAAAATAGCCTCCAACACTCTACTCAGCAAATTGGATGTAGTCTATCACAGTGCCATCCGTTTTGTCACCAAAGCCCCACATACTACCCACCACTGTGACCTGTACGCTCTTGTTGGCTGGTCCTCACTACATATTCGTCTTCAAACCCACTGGCTCGGCAAATCCCTGCCTTATCTTAGCTCATTGGTCACCATAGCAACACCCACCCGTAGTATGCGCTCCAGCAGGTATATCTCACTGGTCATCCCCAAAGCCAACACCTCCTTTGGCCGCCATTCCTTCCAGTTCTCTGCTGCCAATGACTGGAACGAATTGCAAAAATCTCTGAAGCTGGAGACTCTTATCTCCCTCCCTAACTTTAAGCATCAGTTGTCATAGCACCTTACCGATCACTGCACCTGTACACAGCCCATTTGAAATTAGCCCAACCAACTACCTCATCCCCATATTGTTATTTATTTTGCTCATTTGCACCCCAGTATCTCTATTTGCACATCATGTCTTGCACATCTATCATTCCAGTGTTAATACTAATTGTAATTATTTTGCACTATAGCCTATTTATTGCCTTACCTCCATAACTTGCTACATTTGCACACACTGTATATATATTTTCTGTTGTATTTTTGACTTTATGTTTTGTTTTAACCCATATGTAACTCTGTGTTGTTGTTTTTATCGCACTGCTTTGCTTTATCTTGGCCAGGTCACAGTTGTAAATGAGAACTTGTTCTAAACTGGCTTACCTGGTTAAATAAAGGTTAAATAAAATTTAAATAAAAGTATGGCTGAGCCGGGGAATAGTAGGGCTGAGCTGGGGCCTGGGCTGGAGCCTTGTATGGCTGGGCCGCAGGCTGGTAGGCCTGGGGTGGTGTTGTCCAAAGAGGGTCAGGGGCCGACTGGGTTCTAGAATATCACTGGAGTCATGGGTCTCTCCAGTATATGCAGGCTTGACTTTGTGTCCTGTGCTGCAGCCCCTGGGTCGGATCAGGTAGTAAGGTGGCGAGGTAAACAGATGATGAGTGGAGGCTGTAGGCCACTGGGCTGGGATCCATGGAACTGGGGGATTGTGGTATGTAGTCTGTAGGATTTTTGGTTTTTCATATTTATCAGGATCCCCATTAGCCACTGCAAAAGTAGCAGCTACTCTTCCTGGGGCCCACATGAAACATGACATAATACATAGTACAGAACATTACAGGGTCAAGGACTGAACTACATAAATGTAAAACGTCACACATAGCCTACATATCAGTACATACAGTGCCTTGCAAATGTATTCCTCCCCCTTGGCCTTTTTCCTATTTTGTTGCATTACAACCTGTAATTTAAATGGATTTTTTATTTGGATTTCATGTAATGGACATACACAAAATAGTCCAAATTGGTGTAGGGAAATTCAAAAAATAACTTGTTTCAAAAAATTCAAAAAAGTAAATAACGGAAAAGTGGTGCGTATCTATTAATCACCTTTGCTATGAAGTGCCTAAATAACATCTGGTGCAACCAATTACCATTAGAAGTCACATAATTAGTTAAATAAAGTCCACCTGTGTGCAATCTAAGTGTCACATGATCTGTCACATGATCTCAGTATATATACACCTGTTCTGAAAGGCCCCAGAGTCTGCAACACCACTAAGCGAGGGGCACCACCAAGCAAGCGGCCCCATGAAGACCAAGGAGCTTTCCAAACTGTCAGTGATAAAGTTGTGGAGAAGTACAGATCAGGGTTGGGTTATAAAAAAATATCAGAAACTTTGAACATCCCTCAGAGCACCATTAAATCCATTATAAAAAATTTGAAAGAATATGGCACCACAAAATGAACCTGCCAAAAGAGGGCCGCCCACCAAAACTCACGGACCAGGCAAGGAGGGCATTAATCAGAGAGGCAACAAAGAGACCAAATACAACCCTGAAGGAGCTGCAAAGCTCCACAGTGAAGATTGGAGTATCTGTCCATAGGACCACTTTAAGACTCCACAGAGCTGGGCTTTCCGGAAGAGTGGCCAGAAAAAAGCCATTGTTTAAAGAAAAAAAATAAGTAAACACGTTTGGTGTTCGCCAAAAGGCATATGGGAGACCCCCCAAACATATGGAAGAAGGTACTCTGGTCAGATGAGACTAAAATTGAGCTTTTTGGCCATCAAGGAAAACGCTATGTCTGGCGCAAACCCAACACCTCTCATTACCCCGAGAACACCATCCCCACAGTGAAGCATGGTGGTGGCAGCATCATGTTGTGGGGATGTTTTCATCGGCAGGGACTGGGAAACTGTTCAGAATTGAAGGAATGATGGATGGCGCTGAATACAGGGACATTCTTGAGGGAAACCTGTTTCAGTCTTCCAGAGATTTGAGACTGGGACGGATGTTCACCTTCCAGCAGGACAATGACTCTAAACATACTGCTAAAGCAACACTCGAGTGATTTAAGGGGAAACATTTACAGTTTTTGCCTATTGCTTACACACTTTTTGCAGAATTTGGCTCATTATGTCAAAACTCATCACACAAGCCAATCAAACATAGCACTTGGAGATTAACAACTCACATATATGCCAAAATGAAACAATCAAAAATTAACACTCCTTTCTAAAAATGAAATTATTGCAACAAAACCATGCACACAAGCAACATTTGAATTACTCTTTCATATCACAAGCAACACACTGATGGGCTTTATATAAAACACTGCAGTCTTTGTGTTTCTATTTTTATTGTCATTTTATTGTCATTGTCTTCTGTAAAACTCAAAAGTAGAATTTCTGCAGTAATCAAACAGTATTTACAAAAAAGTTTTTACAAAAAAACTAACATTCTTACAGAAATTCTTAACTTCAAATTTAGCAACAAAACAAAAGTAAAAAAACAAAACAATTACTGGATAAATTGCTATTGGGGGAAAAAACATATACTTGTTTTGTGTGTGTGTGCGTGTGTGCGTGTGTGTGGTGGGGGGTGGGGGGGCATATGGATCACGCCTTCTGTTCGGATTTACATTTACAACAGCCCTTTGTCCAACTACGTTACGGCCCCGACGCCTGGTTTTGGCCAGATTGAAGCCTACCTCATCCACGTAGATGAACTCATGAGGCAGTTCGGCGGCATCAAACTCCAGAACTGTCTGTAACAGAAAATATTGAATAGTGTTACTGAAAACACATACAGTAACTACAATGTCTATATTTTCACACAAGTAGGGGCTGGGTTGGGTGAGTATAGACAAAAACTACAAGATACAGGCAGGGCAGGTGGCAGCATAAACCCTCATTCCCACATCACAATACATAGTATGTAAAGTAAAGTGACACATACCTGCACATAATCATGGCGCAGATCCTTGACCCTGACACTGTTCCTCTCAAATGGCACACTGTACAGCTGCTTCATTCTGAAGTTATGTTTCTGTTGGATGTGACTTAGTGTAGAAATGCTGACCCTGTTGATATTGTTGAATTCATTTCCATTTGCAATTATGCGTTGTTGCAACTCACGAAGTCGGATTGCATTATTTTCTCGCACCATTTCAATGATGGCAAGCTCTTGTTGTTGAGTGAAGAGCCATTCCCTTCCACCTTGAGGAGGTCGTCCAACCATTCTGTAGAAAATGCCACCACAAGATGTCATTGGTTAGGTTATTTTTCACATACTGTACTTTCAAACTGTATACAGTACTGCAACATCACAATGGTATTCCTTTACATATACAATACTTCACAGCACTACCCATTTTTGTATAGTATAGTTAGTACAGTAATACTGTAATATGATACAGAATCATGTGACACATACAGTAGGTACAGTCTGGAGTAGAAACTTGAAGATATACCTGTTCTCCAGTCGGAATGTCCTTATTATCGATGCTACTGTGTAGCGACTGAGGTTAGGGTGGACTCTTTGCCCAGCCTCCCTCATGGACAGGCCATGATTTATCACATGGTCCACCAGAGTAGCCCTGATGTCATCTGATATACGTCTCCGCACTGGTCCTCGTCCTCTTCCACATCCGACTCCTCTCTCTCTTTGTCCTCCTCTTACTCTGACTCTCATTGCCTCCATGCTTGCAAAGTTCTAAAAATGGCTTACCTGAGGCCTATTTGTAGTGCTAAGGTTCAGACTGATTGGTGTTCTGTTTTCTGTGCAAGTGTTTTCAGGTGTGTATGTAAGTGCATACAATTGCCAGATGAGTTTTGCATTTTGAACAGAGTGTTTTCCCAATGATAACAGGTGATTTTGTTTCGTGAAGTGTCTAATGTAAGAAAACGTGTGTAGTGTTTCGCAATAAGTGTGTTACAGAATTGCAAACAAAGTGCAAAGTTGACATTGTGTTTAAGCTATGGTTACACTGTGTTTAAGGTATGCTACAAGAAGTTTAGGTATTGAGGCTTTGGTCTAACCATTCGGTTTTAGTGTGTAAGCAATGGGCAAAAACTATAAATGTCTTGGAATGGCCTAGTCAAAGCCCAGACCTCAATCCAATTGAGAATCTGTGGTATGATTTAAAGATTGCTGTACACCAGCGGAACCCATCCAACTTGAAGGAGCTGGAGCAGTTTTGCCTTGAATAATGGGCAAAAATCCTAGTGGCTAGATGTGCCAAGCTTATAGAGACATACCCCAAGAGACTTGCAGCTGTAATTGCTGCAAAAGGTGGCTCTCCAAAGTATTGACTTTGGGGGGGGTGAATAGTTATGCACGCTCAAGTTTTCTGTTTTTTGTCTTATTTCTTGTTTGTTTCACCCCAAAAAATATTTTGCATATTCAAAGTGGTAGGCATGTTGTGTAAATCAAATGATACAAACCCCCCAAAAATCTATATTAATTCCAGGTTGTAAGGCAACAAAATAGGAAAAATGCCAAGGGGGGGTGAATACTTTTGCAAGCCACTGTATACGAATACATTTATTAAAAGTTATTGAAATAAACTACCAAAGTTACCATAGATTGCCAAAGATTACATGTTAATTACAAAAATTACATTTGTTAGGACCGTGAAAGTAGAGAAAATATGGGGTTTAACTCCAGAGCTTTACCAAGAGGCATGTGGAGAGTTTTTTTAGAGAGTAGTTACAGTTGAAGTCGGAAGTTTACATACACCTTAGCCAAATACATTTAAACTCAGTTTTTCACAATTCCTGCCATTTAATCCTAGTAAAAATTCCCTGTCTTAGGTCAGTTAGGATCACCACTTTATTTTAAGAATGTGAAATGTCAGAATAATAGTGGAGAGAATGATTTATTTCAGCTTTTATTTCTTTCATCGCATTCCCAGTGGGTCAGAAGTTTACATACACTCAATTAGTATTTGGTAGCATTGCCTTTAAATTGTTTAACTTGGGTCAAACATTTCGGGTAGCCTTCCACAAGCTTCCCACAATAAGTTGGGTGAATTTTGGCCCATTCCTCCTAACAGAGCTAGTGTAACTGAGTCAGGTTTGTAGGCCTCCTTGCTCGCACACGCTTTTTCAGTTCTGCCCATACATTTTCTATAGTTTTGAGGTCAGGGCTTTGTGATGGCCACTCCAATACCTTGACTTTGTTGTCCATAAGCCATTTTGCCACAACTTTGGAAGTATGCTTGGGATCATTGTCCATTTGGAAGACCCATTTGTGACCAAGCTTTAACTTCCTGACTGATGTCTTGAGATGTTGCTTCATATATAATAATAATATACCATTTAGCAGACGCTTTTATCCAAAGCGACTTACAGTCACGTGTGCATACATTTTTACGTATGGGTGGTCCTGGGGATCGAACCCACTACCCTGGTGTTACAAGCGCCATTCTCTACCAATTGAGCTACAGAGGACCACAATATATATCCACATAATTTCCTCACAATATATCCACATAATTTTCCTTCCTCATAATGCCATCTATTTTGTGAAGTGCACCAGTCCCTCCTGCTGCAAAGCACCCCCACAGCATGATGCTGCCACCCCGTGCTTCACGGTTGGGATGGTGTTCTTCGGCTTGCAAGATATCCAATTTTTCCTCCAAAACATAACGATGGTGATTATGGCCAAACAGTTCTATTTTTGTTTCATCAGACCAGAGGACATTTCTCCAAAAAGTACTGTGGATATAGATACTTTTGTACCTGCTTCCTCCAGCATCTTCACAAGGTCTTTTGCTGTTGTTCTGGGATTGATTTTCACTTTTCGCACCAAAGTACATTAATCTCTAGGAGACAGAACGCGTTTCCTTCCTGAGTGGTATGATGGCTGCGTGGTCCCATGGTGTTTATACTTGCGTACTTGTCACGACTTCCGCCGAGGCTGCCCCCCCCTCCTGGTTCGTGCAGGCTTCGGCGTTCGTCGTTACCGGAGTACTAGCTACTGCCGATCTCATTCTCATCACTCCACTTTTCATGTCTTGCCAATCACACATACCTGGTGCTCATTCCCCTAATTAGTATGTGTATAAGTGTTCCCTTTGTTCCCCTTGTCTTTGTGATTGATTGTTTTGTTGTGAGAGCGTGTAGCTTGGTTGAGGTACATTTCACTGTGTTATTTGCCAAGGTGGATGTTTCCCTTGTACATTTTCGTTTGACGCTTGGGGCGTTTGATTTATGCAAACGGATTAAACTGGACTTCAGTATTTTACCTCCTGTGCCTGACTCCTTCTTTCACACCTCGTCAGCAGTACTATTGTTTGTACAGATGAACGTGGTACCTTCAGGCTTTTGGAAATTGTTTTTCTGAGGTCTTGGCTGATTTATTTTGATTTTCCCATGATGTCAAGCACAGAGGCACTGAGTTTGAAGGTAGGCCTTGAAATACATACACAGGTACACCTCCAATTGATTCAAATGATGTCAATTAGCCTATCAGAAGCTTCTAAAGCCATGACATCATTTTCTGGAATTTCCCAAGCTGTTTAAAGGCACAGTCAATTTAGTGTAAGTAAATTTCTGACCAACTGGAATGTGATACAGTGAATTTTATGTGAAATAATCTGTCTGTAAACAATTGTTGGAAAAATTACTTGTGTCATGCACAAATTAGATGTCCTAGCCGTCTTGCCAAAACTGTAGTTAGTTAACAAGCAATTTGTGGAGTGGTTGAAAAATGAGTTTTAATGACTAATTGTATGTAAATTTCCGACTTCAACTGTATATTGTTACCTGAGTGTGACGACAGCCTCCACCCTTCCATGAAGTTGTACTGGGGCTATTTGGATGCCCAAAGGAGCTGCACGTATACTCTGATCTGGTATTAGCCAAACTTGCCCATAGCTGACCACACACAGAAGAACAGCACAGAGACAGAGGAGTAACACTCCTTGCAATCCACCGCCAACCTCCTCAGAGCTCTCATTACTTCCCTCCTGACCCTCCTCCTCCTTCTCAGCCACCACACAAACCAGGATCCACATGAACTGGACACAACCTCCTCGAATGGGTCATCAGACAGAGTCCCCCCAAGGAACATTTTTCTCTGGGGCATGGGCAGGAGGAGTGCGGCCAACAGCGCCACACAGAGGGAGCCCAAGGTAATGACATTGAGGCAGTAGAGGGACAGCAGGAGTTGGCCCAACATGGCTCCAGTGCATATCCCAGTAGCACAGCCCCTCTGGCATAGCTAGTCAAACTCTGGTAATACTGGCAGAGGACCACACTGTAGATATAGGAATAGTAGGCCACATCTCCCACAGCGCCCATACTGTAGATGATAAGGTTGCACTGAGTCAACACCACACCATTTTACATTTTAGTCATTTAGCAGACGCTCTTATCCAGAGCGACTTACAGTTAAGTGAGTGCATACATTTTTCATACTGGCCCCCCGTGGGAATTGAACCCACAATCCTGGCGTTGCAAGCGCCATGCTCTACCAACTGAGCTACAGGAGCTGAAGATGAACAGGATAAATGCCAGGATGTAGTTAAGCGCCTGGAGGATGATGCCAGACTTGTACTTCAGGATGTCTGTTACCAGGAAGACTGGGATGAGTAGGAAGAGGATGGAATACGCCCATATTGGGAACACCTGCCTCGTAACCTGTGGAAAGATCAGGAAAATGGCAGGATATATCATACAACAATACATTCACATAAAAGCATTTGTCGTTATCATAAAATAGAATTTGTGATATGACTTATCTGGCTAAATCAAGGTTAAATGAATAAACAATGAATGTGCCATACCTGTTGGGTGGTAAGGTTCTTGTATGGCCCGATGAGGTAGTCCGTGAGGAAAGGCTCAGAGGGCCTCCATTATTGAGCTGAAGCCATAGACACAGAGCAGCACCATGGGGTCCACCCAACCTCCGCTGTGAAGCCAACACTCGTTGGGCCAACCCCATCTTCTCTCTGTTGCTCCCCAGGGACGTCTCACCAAGGCTGGACTGAGCTCAGTCGAATTCAGCCTGTTTAATCTGCAGTGATATGGAGGTGGAGATAAACCCAAGGTGAGATTGACTGTAAAGTCACCTGGTCGCTCCCATTGTTATTGCTCACCCTGAGGTTTGGAGAGGGAGAGCTAGCCAGACAGACAGGGAGCATTAAGATGAAAAATACGGGGGTGAACCCCAGGTATGGGTGTTGTCATAAATATGTCACCCTCCATCTCTTTCATAGTTAAAATGCTCAGAATTTAATATGAAAATATAGCTGTAAAACATAGTTCAAGCCCTATGGCACAACAGCATAACAAATTGGACTCATCACCCTTGGATAAGCTACTTTTGTACTCTTTACAGGGGTACTAAGGAAGATACTAAAGCTATTCAAAGGTCATGCTTAGAATGACAACTCTTCTTTTTGCTTCTGTCTGTCTGTGTCGATGTGTGTGTGTCCTTATTTAATTCACAGACAGTTTTATAGAAGAGCACAATAGCTGACTACAGGTGGGGCTGAGCCTGTGAACGAGGAGGTGAGATTCAGACTCCCACAGTGGGAGAAGGACCCAGACCACAGGAGGCAGATAGAGGTAAACACTATGGTCTGGTTGATCTGATCCACATATGATACATAACTTTTCTCCCTTACTTACCTACCCCCCTAATACCTCCATTCCTCTATTTGCAGGTCCCCTGCTGCCAGAGCATCTTTGAAACAAGCGGTGGGTGATATAGTTGTGAGGTCCAGATAAGTGTGTGTGTGTGTGTGTGTGTGTGTGTGTGTGTAGTTGGCTGGCTTCCCTGCATAACAGCACTCTGACTGAGGCTCACTGATAAGATGTGGAAACGAAAACACGTTTTTTTTGTACTTTTACAACCCTTGCTTTTTCATTTATAATGCTAGAGTAGGATTACTCCTAAAAGCTATGTGCATCATTATAAAGGCCAACAGTGGTTGGAAGATGAACATAGTATTCCTGGTATGATAACCTTAAAATGGTTAACAAGCTATCATAAAGACCTTGTTTACTAGCTATTCATTTATTATTCTTCCTCTCCTTTTTCTGATCAACCAGGGCCAGGAAAAAATTATTAGTAAACATTATTAGTTGTGAAGCATCAGGCCAGGTTGTCAGTAACACAGCCCATACAGGTGCTATCGAATGCTTAGCATTCGGCAGATTGAGACTTGAGTGTAGAAACAACATAACCATCCATATTGACGAGAGCCTTATCAATTCCCTGACAGAGAACGCTGGATCTCAGAGACATATATCTATCTATCTATCTATCTATCTATCTATCTATCTATCTATCTATCTATCTATCTATCTATCTATCTATCTATCTATCTATCTATCTATCTATCTATCTATCTATCTATCTATCTATCTATCTATCTATCTATCTATCTATCTATCTATCTATCTATATATATATATCTGGGTGGACAGATTAAATCCCAGGCTGTAACGGCTCCATGCTGTGCCCTGCGAGCCTCCGCTTCCTCCGTTGGCAGCCTGTACCACTGAGCTGCCAACCTCCATATCTCTGCCATCCCTTCAGCTCGCCAGTTAATAACTAACTCACACTCTCTCTCTCTCTCTCTCTCTCTCTCTCTCTCTCTCTCTCTCTCTCAATTCAATGGGCTTTATCAGCATGGGAAACATATGTTTACATTGCCAAAGCAAGTGAAATAGATAATTAACAAAGTGAAATAAACAATATAAAATGAACAGTAAACATTACACTCACAAAAGTTCCAAAAGAATAAAGACATTTCAAATGTCATATTATGTCTATAAACAGTGTTGTAATGATGTGCAAATAGTTAAAGTACAAATGGGAAAATAAATAAACATATATATAGGTTGTATTTACAATGGTGTTTGTTCTTCACTAGATGCTCTTTTCTTGTGGCAACAGGTCACAAATCTTGCTGCTGTGATTGCACACTATGGTATTTCACCCAATAGATATGGGAGATTATCAAAATTGGATTTGTTTACTCATTTTTTGGGCAGTGTGCACATGTCACGACTTCCTCCGAGGCTGCCTCCTCTCCTTGTTCGGGCAGACTTCGGCGTTCATCGTCACCAGCCTTCTAGTCACTGCCGCTCCTCATCTCATCATGCCATTTGTTTTGTCTTGTTTATTACACACACCTGGTTCATATCCCCTCATCAGTACCTGTATAAGTGTTCCATCTGCCCCCTTGTCTTTGTGTGTGATTGTATATTGTGAGATTAGTGAAGCTCAGTGGAGCTCCTTGTATTTTGTATCACCAGGTTATTTTCCCTGTGTGCCTTCTTGGTTTCAGTGCGCCTGTTTTGCGCACTGGACTGTTTTGACGCTTTAATGCGTAACTCTGTATTCTGGAATAAATCCTGTTATTCTGTGATTTACCCTCCTGCGCCTGACTCCTTCAAATCACCACATCAGAGCACATAGCCTGTCTTCTCTTGAGAGCCAGGTCTGCCTTCGGCAGCCTTTCTCAATAGCAAGGCTATGCTCACTGAGTCTGTACATAGTCAAAGATTTCCTTAATGTTGGGTCAGTCACAGTGGTCAGGTATACTGCCACTGTGTAGTCTCTGTTTAGGGCCAAATAGCATTCTAGTTTTTTTGCTCTGTTCTTTTGTAAATTCTTTCCAATGTGTCAAGTAATTATCTTTTTGTTTTCTTATGATTTGGTTGGGTCTAATTGTGTTGCTGTCCTGGGGATCTGTGGGGTCTGTTTGTGTTTGAACAGAGCCCCAGGACCAGCTTGCTTAGGGGGCTCTTCTCCAGGTTAATTTCTCTGTAGGTGATGGCTTTGTTATGGAAGGTTTGGGAATCGCTTCCTTTTAGGTGGTTGTAGAATTTAACGGCTCTTTTCTGGATTTTGATAATTAGCGGGTATCGGCCTAATTCTGCTCTGCATGCATTATTTGGTGTTTTACGTTGTACACAAAGGATATTTTTGCAGAATTCTGCATGCAGAGTCTCAATTTGGTGTTTGTCCCATTTTGTGAATTCTTGGTTGGTGAGTGGACCCCAGACCTCACAACCATAAAGGGCAATGGGTTCTATAACTGATTCAAGTATTTTTAGCCAGATCCTAATTGTCCTAATTGGTATGTCGAATTTTATGTTCCTTTTGATGGCATAGAAGGCCCGTCTTGCCTTGTCTCTCACATCGTTCACAGCTTTGTGGAAGTTACCTGTGGCGCTGATGTTTAGGCTGAGGTATGTATAGTTTTTTGTGCGCTCTAGGGCAATGGTGTCTAGATGGAATTTGTATTCGTGGTCCTGGCAACTGGACCTTTTTGGAACACCATTATTTTTTATCTTACTGAGATTTACTGTCAGGGCCCAGGTCTGACAGAATCTGTGCAGAAGATCAAGGTGCTGCTGTAGGCCCTCCTTGGTTGCGGACAGAAGCACCAGATCATCAGCAAACCGTAGACATTTGACTTCAGATTCTAGTATGGTGAAGCCGGGTGCTGCAGACTATTCTAGTGCCCTCGCCAATTCGTTGATATATATGTTGAAGAGGGTGGGGCTTTTGCTCAGTACATTGCTTTCGCTGAGGAAATGTACGAGTCTGCTGTTAATGATAATGCAGAGGATTTTCCCAAGGTTGCTGTTGATGCATAGCCCACGGTAGTTATTGGGGTCAAATTGGTATTTTGTGGATTGGAGTGATCAGTCCTTGGTCCCAAATATTGGGGAAGATGCCAGAGCTGAGGATGATGGTCCTCTGTAGCTCAGCTGGTAGAGCATGGCGCTTGTAACGCCAAGGTAGTGGGTTCGATCCCCGGGACCACCCATACATAAAAAAATAAAAAAATAAAAACAAAAATGTATGCACCTGTAAGTCGCTTTGGATAAAAGCGTCTGCTAAATGGCATATTATTATTATTATTATATTATGATGTTAAAGAGTTTAAGTATAGCCAATTGGAATTTGTGGTCTGTATATTTTATCATTTAATTTAGGATACCATCAACCCACAGGCCTTTTTGGGTTGGGGGGTTTGTATTTTGTCATGTAATTCATTCAATGTAATTGGAGAATCCAGTGGGTAGTCTTTAATATTTGATTCTAAGATTTGTATTTGATCATGTATATGTTTTTGCGGTTTGTTCTTTGTTATAGAGACAAAAAGATTGGAGAAGTCTCCATTTTGGATAGATAACTCTTCGTGTTGTTGTTTGTTTAGAGTGGTTAGATTTGCTGTGATCTGATAGGGGTGTCAGTGGAGTAACTGTGAATGCTCTAAGAGACTCTGGGTTGAGGTCAGTGATAAAGTAGTCTACAGTACTACTGCCAAGAGATGAGCTATAGGTGTACCTACTGTAGGAGTCCCCTCGAAGCCTACCATTGACTATATACAGTGCCTTGCAAAAGTATTCATCCCCCTTAGCGTTTTTCCTATTTTGTTGCATTACAACCTGTAATTTAAATTGATTTTTATTTGGATTTCATGTAATGGACATATATAAAATAGTCCAAATTGGTGAAGTGAAATGAAATAAATTATTTGTTTCAAAAAGGTCTAAAAAAGAAATAACGGAAAAGTGGTGCGTGCATATATATTGACCCCCTTTGCTATGAAGCCCCTAAATAAGATCTGGTGCAACCAATTACCTTCAGAAGTCAAATAATTAGTTAAATAAAGTCCACCTGTGTGCAATCTAAGTGTCACATGATCTGTCACATGATCTCAGTATATATACACCTGTTCAGAAAGGCCCCAGAGTCTGCAACACCACTAAGCAAGGGGCATCACCAAGCAAGCGGCACCATGAAGATGAAGGAGCTCTCCAAACAGGTCAGGGACAAAGTTGTGGAGAAGTACAGATCAGGGTTGGGTTATAATAAAATATCTGAAACTTTCAACATCCCACGGAGCACCATTAAATCCATTATAAAAAAATTGAAAGAATATGGCACCACAACGAACCTGCCAAGAGAGGGCCGCCCACCATTGGAGTATCTGTCCATAGGACCACTTTAAGCCGTACACTCCACAGAGCTGGGCTGTACGGAAGAGTGGCCAGAAAAAAGCCATTGCTTAAAGAAAGAAATAAGCAAACACGTTTGTTGTTCGCCAAAAGCCATGTGGGAGACTCCCCAAACACATGGAAGAAAGTACTCTGGTCAGATGAGACTAAAATTGAGCTGTTTAGCCATCAAGGAAATCAAATCAAATTGTATTGGCCACATGCGCCGAATACAACAGGTGCAGACATTACAGTTAAATGCTTACTTACAGCCCTTAACCAACAGTGCATTTATTTTTTATAAAAAAGTAAAATAAAACAACAACAAAAAAGTGTTGAGAAAAAAAGAGCAGAAGTAAAATATATAATAACAGTAGGGAGGCTATATATACAGGGGGGTACCGGTGCAGAGTCAATGTGCGGGGGCACCGGCTAGTTGAGGTAGTTGAAGTAATATGTACATGTGGGTAGAGTTAAAGTGACTATGCATAAATAATTAACAGAGTAGAAGCAGCGTAAAAATATGGGGTGGGGGGGCAGTGCAAATAGTCCGGGTAGCCATGATTAGCTGTTCAGGAGTCTTATGGCTTGGGGGTAGAAGCTGTTGAGAAGTCTTTTGGACCTAGACTTGGCACTCCGGTACCGCTTGCCGGAGGCTGGAGTCTTTTACAATTTTGAGAGCCTTCCTCTGACACCACCTGGTATAGAGGTCCTGGATGGCAGGAAGCTTGGCCCCAGTGATGTACTGGGCCATACGCACTACCCTCTGTAGTGCCTTGCGGTCGGAGGCCAAGCAGTTGCCATACCAGGCGATGATGCAACCAGTCAGGATGCTCTCGATGGTGCAGCTGTATAATTTTTTGAGGATCTGAGGACCCATGCCAAATCTTTTCAGTCTCCTGAGGGGGAATAGGCTTTGTCGTGCCCTCTTCACAACGGTCTTGGTGTGTTTTGACCATGATAGTTCGTTGGTGATGTGGACACCAAGGAACTTGAAGCTCTCAACCTGTTCCACTACAGCCCCGTCGATGAGAATGGGGGAAGTGCTCAGTCCTCTTCTTTTTTTTCCTGTAGTCCACAATCATCTCCTTTGTCTTGGTCACGTTGAGGGAGAGGTTGTTATCCTGGCACCACACGGCCAGGTCTCTGACCTCCTCCCTATAGGCTGTCTCATCGTTGTCGGTGATCAGGCATACCACTGTTGTGTCGTCGGCAAACTTAATGATGGTGTTGGAGTCGTGCCTGGCCATGCAGCCATGGGTGAACAGGGAGTACAGGAGGGGACTGAGCACGCACCCCTGAGGGGCCCCCGTGTTGAGGATCAGTGTGGTAGATGTGTTGTTACCTACCCTTACCACCTGGGGGCGGCCCGTCAGAAAGTCCAGGATCCAGTTGCAGAGGGAGGTGTTTAGTCCCAGGATCCTTAGCTTTGTGATGAGCTTTGAGGGCACGATGGTGTTGATTGCTGAGCTGTAGTCAATGAATAGCATTCTCACGTAGGTGTTCCTCTTGTCCAGGTGGGAAAGGGCAGTGCGGAGTGCAATAGAGATTGCATCATCTGTGGATCTGTTGGGGCGGTATGCAAATTGGAGTGGGTGTAGGGTTTCTGAGATAATGGTGTTGATGTGAGCCATGACCAGCCTTTCAAAGCACTTCATGGCTACAGACGTCAGTGCTACGGGTCGGTAGTCATTTAGGCAGGTTATCTTAGTGTCCTTGGGCACATGGACTATGGTGGTCTGCTTGAAACATGTTGGTATTAGACTCAGTCATGGACATGTTGAAAATGTCAGTGAAGACACTTGCCAGTTGGTCAGCACATGCTCGGAGTACCTATGTGTTGGGTTTGCGCTATGTCTGGCGCAAACCCAACACCTCTCATCACCCCGAGAACACCATCCCCACAGTGAAGCATGGTTGTGGCAGCATCATGTTGTGGGGATGTTTTTAATCGGCAGGGACTGGGAATACAGGGAAACCCTTGAGGGAAACCTGTTTCAGTCTTCCAGAAATTTGAGACTGGGACGGAGGTTCACCTTCCAGCAGGACAGTGACCCTAAGCATACTGCTAAACCAACAATCGAGTGGTTTAAGGGGAAACATATAAAAAGCCCAGACCTCAATCCAATTGAGAATCTGTGGTATGACCTAAAGAATGATGTACACAACAACTTGAAGGAGCTGGAGCAGTTTTGCCTTGAAGAATGGGCAAAAATCCCAGTGGCTAGATGTGCCAAGCTTATAGAGACATACCCCAAGAGACCTGCAGCTATAATTGCTGCAAAAGGTGGCTCTCCAAAGTATTGATTTGGGGGGGGGGGGGATGAATAGTTATGCACGCTCAAGTTTTCTGTTTTTATGTCTTATTTTTTGTTTGTTTCACAATAAAAAATATGTTGCATCTTCAAAGTGGTAGGCATGTTGTGTAAATCAAATGATACAAACCCCCCCAAAATCCATTTTAATTCCAGGTTGTAAGGCAACAAAATAGGAAAAATGCCAAAGGGAGTGAATACTTTCGCAAGCCACTGTACATACCCAGCGTCCAACAGAGCTGCAGGAGTTGTGACCCGTTTTTGTTGGTTATGTTGTGGGCCTGGAAATTGTTGATCTCCCCCTCTAGGATGGAGAAGCTGTCATCGTTAAAGTATGGGGATTCTATTGGGGGGATATAGGTAGCACACATGAGGACATTTTTTTCTGTTGAGATCATTTCCTTATTCATTTCTAGCCAGATGTTAAATGTTCCTGTTTTGACTAATTTAACAGAGTGGGTTAGGTCTGCTCTATACCAAATTAGCATTCCCCCTGAGTCTCTTCCTTGTTTCACTCCTGGTAGTTTGGTGAATGGGACTACCAGCTCTCTGTAACCTAGAGGGCAACCAGTGGGTCCGTCTCCTTTATACCATGTTTCTTGTAGGATGACAATGTCTGTATATCCAATTTATTTGATGAAGTCTGGGTTCCTGCTCTTTAGGCCAAAGGCAGATGACCTCATACCTTGTATATTCCAGGATGAGATAGTAAAAGCTTTGTTTTCCATGGTGTCTAGTGTTGTTTTTGTGTGGTTTAGGCCCGGATCATCACAGTAGGTGTGAGCATAGCATGTTGAGCATCTGATACATACCTCTTAGGTCGCAGGATGGGGATTGGGCGGGTGTAATAGTGGGGGTTGGGCCTGTTGCTCTGCTCACTGCCTGGGCATATGTCCTGCTGTCATGTTGAGGTCCTTGCCACAAGGGCGGGGGGAATGGGGTGGGCAGAAGGGGAATAGGTCTGATATGAGGGGGCCTATATAGGGTGTGGCCAGGGTTTGCTTGGGGTGGTCTTAGCTGGTTGGGGTGTGGCTGGTGATGCTGTGGTCTGGGTGTAGGTCCTCTTGGTGTGGGTTCTCTCGGTGCAGGTCCTTCGGGAGGGGGTCTTGCAGGTCTGGGAGGGTGTCTCGCTGGTCTGGGCGGGGTGTCCGTTACTCTGTTGCTTCTGTGTGAGGTGCTGGGGATATGGTTAAGGGTGACGTCCTTCACGGTCCTGGCAAAAGTTGGGATTGCTGGCTTGTAGAGGTGGACCTGGTCATAAAGGCTGTTCAAGTCCAGGGTGGAGTGGTGGGCCAGGTAGACATTACGTTTTGAGTTACAGTCTCGCGAAATGCTTGCATTCACCCGCTGTATAGTGACAAGGTGAAAGTATTTTCATGGTAGCAGGGTGGAGATAACCACTTGTGGGTTGGGGAAAGTGGAAGAAGCTTTTTCAATCACTCCCTTGAGTGCTGTGGCCACCCTTTCCTGCTGGGCCCTCAGGTCTTTTGTGCCTGTGTGATTTATGATGTGGCTGGGGGACCCTAGTCTGTCCTCTGACAACAGCTCCAGGGCATGCCTAGTGTTTGGGCACCAGAGTTTAGCCACTTTGTGTTTGGGAAAAAGTTTATCCAATTGAATGTATTTGGGGTGTGATTAGACTCACTCAGGATGGGGGAGTCATCACAGAGAGAGAGAGCTTTTCCTGCTGTTCTCTCTCTTTGATCGCGTAAAAGTCCTGCTGGAACTGCATGAGGATGCCCATTACTGTCCCAGACTTGTACACGTTGACAGAGGTTGTAACTCTCCTGCCATTGTTGGGCTCAAGAGTTTTCACACATCTGACTTCACACTTCCATGCTAATTGAAGTTGCAGCCAGGTCTGTTTTGTCCTAGCAGCTTGGTAGCTTAGTATACTTATTTACTTAGCTTTATATAACAAAAGTACCTAGAGATTATTGTATTTAACTTTTTCGCTTCAGAAGTAGCTTCAGACTGAATATTACTCAGTCAGTTTTGTGTTGGATGGTATTTCCAGTTTCCGCTGTGTTTCTTCTGCAGGTTTTGGTTTGTTAGAAGTTTTTTCTTGATAGTCCTTGGTAGTAATAGTCCATTCAGGTAATATTGTCCAAAATCAAGGTTTTAGGTATGGAATTTCATTTGGATTGAAGGTTTTGATGTTGAGGTTAGTATCCTGTATAAGTACTTGTGAAAAAAATCTAGTTTATCTACATTTATCCAACTCTAATTCTATCTTTTTGCAGAAGAACTCAGGAGCCCATAAGCTCACTACCTCTCTCTCTCTCTCTCTCTCTCTCTGTCATGAGAGTAGAAATCCACAAGGGGGCGGTGGCAGCTCATAGTAGAACATCAGAAGGTTTAGAACCATCTCTTCGGCTCTACATCGGTCTATGATGTGAGATGGACTTGACATATTTTTGATGGCTGTGACAGAAGCTGATAAACAAGAAGAGGAGAAAGGGACAGTCAGCCAGCTGTCCACACTGTGAAGCCATCTGCATCGGCTAATTAATTGTAAAATGACCATTGCAATTAGACTTCTTTTCATAGATGTAACTATTTTAGCACACATTTTATTTACTCTTGCCCATATGTTTCTGATTTCTTTATTTCTCAGTTTGTCCCATATGTTTGATTTTTCTATATTGTCTCTGATTTAATTTCTCATTGCCTGGAGATTGACAGACTGATATTTTATATCAGGATGGAAAAAATAAAAGGAATCAACCTCTCTAGATGATAAGAGACAGGTTGTATCGACTGGTCTGCAGAGCTGTATGTGACATGGGCAAATAACAACCATAAGCAGCAACCACACAGGGCTTTCCAGCTAAGCCCTTTTGACATTTTGTTTGACGCACCACAGGGTCAGTTAATATTTGCAGTGATTGTCGGCTCTGCTTTACTCAAGGTATTTATCTGACTGGCGAGGTGTGGAATTTAGCAGCTCTGACCAGGCTGTGGGGGAAGAATGTGGCTGTTCTGAATACATGCACGGATGGACACACACACTGAGCGGCAGGTAGCCTAGCGGTTAGAGCGTTGGGCCACAAACAGAAAGGTTGCTAGTTAACGCTAATTGCTCCTGGGTCGCCGTTGATCATTTTAGACCCTGGCCGTGACCCCACTCTCCGAGGGTGTCTCTGGGGGAGTTGGGATATGCAACAAAAAAAAATAATTTCCAATTCACACATGCGTATAATACACACTTGTACATGTGTGAAATAGGACATATATAAGCGCACACACACACATGCATCTATCTGATCGATAACTGTTAAGCCAAAAGGGATTGTGTTTGAATAATGGAACACTAACTGCTCTGAGGAAATCACTTAGATCTGTTCTTGCTCTCAACCTGTCACTCAGCTGGAGCAGGAAGTCAACAATACACAACTGAAACATTCTGTCTCCTCACCCAGACAGAAAGGTGTTAAAACACTGTCTGAAACCCAGGGAACGTCTAGTGTTGGACAGAGTGATCTTACATCAGATAGCATAGAGAGACAGACACAGTAATGACAGTTGTTTAACTGGTTCCTGTACAATTTCATTTCTTTCACCTGCTAGAAGAAAGGACAGAAAAGACCAAGAGCTGGACGGAAAAGTAGCACTGAAATCCAAATGTCACCAAGCATGGACATCTTCACGCCATCACGTAGTTACCCTGTACCACAACAATGCACTAACATTAGACCCTCAATATAATGCTAGGCTGAGGCAGCTATGCTAATGCAGCACACAGAGCAGACTGGACAGTTGTCAGCATTGTGCCCAGCCCCTTGGCATAGCTAAATGAATCATAAAATGGATATGTTCATGCCCTTTAGGATATATCTATTAGATCTATCAGAAGTCATGCGTTAAAACTCATTAGAGCTTGTTAGGGTGGCACGGAACGACTCTGCTCCAATCAGATGGCATAGAACGTCTCTGCTCCAATCAATGAAGGTCACTGGTGTGCTGTGATGACATCATAGCTGAAGGGCTCTTTGGAGTGATGGGTGTTGTCGGACGGTTGCCACGGTGCGCTGATGGCCAATGTCCTGCTGCAGCCCGTCTCCCATAAGAGATTAGTTCTCAGAGTGAGGGATTGGGAGAGATAGAGGGGCAGAGAGGAGAGGTGTCAGCAGCATACAGTTGACATGGTGTAGGTAGGAGAGTGACTCTGCTCTGATCTACTCTAGTTCAACATCCTGGTCTGGACCTGTGCGAGCATTGAGCATGGTTGTTAGATTCTCTCTCTCTCTCTCTCTCTCTCTCTCTCTGTCTCTCTGTCTCTCTCTCTGTCTCTCTGTACAATAGGGGATGGAAAGAGTAGGTTGTTTCCTCTATGTGATTTTCTTCCTGTCTTCAGTCATCTTTTCAGCAGCACTCAAACAGACCCTACAGTCAGCCTCTGCAATCAGCTAATCAAATTCGGTTATCTCTCTAACTGGATTGAGCTCAACTATAAGGTCAGTGCTTCCCAGTGATAGCATTGGTTTTGCTGGCCTGCTTTCAATTTCAACATAAGGCCAATCACCCATTGACCTTCTGGTTACGATCAGGCTGAAAACATATCCTAATATCTTCGGGACTGATAAGTATTTCAAACATGCCTTAAAATTAAAATCAGCCTGTGCTGTTTTCCTTCCATATTTCAGTGCAGTTTGTGGCAAAACTAATTCCCCATTAAGTTCTGTTAATACATGTTACTGAGAAGCATTTAATAAAAGACCGGCACAGACGATCAATGTTGCATTAGCAGAAAACAAAAAGAGTCACTCTCTGTTTGATTTTGGGATTCATTATTTTAATTAAAGCGAAATGTGCATTGAATCACTAAAGGTCAAACTCAGCTGCAAGCGGATGAATTCTGAATTAAAAAGTCATGAATTAATCACATACTGGACTGAAAGGGGCGAGTTTCTGATGACCTTGCTAGCCTTGTTAATGATATTTTACCTCTAACCATTAGCATGTGTATTAGCAATCTGTTATGGGACCTTAGTCATCTGTTATGGGACCTTAGTCACTTCCAATGGTCCGCTAAATGCTTTAAACTACCCAATATTTCCCAGCACTGTGCAACAGATTAACATACATTAAACATTAGTACTCTGATTATAAAAGAGGCAAATATCTAATCAGTTTGGTTTCGACAGTGCATCATAGTTTGTTTTAAACCTCACTTAAACAGATATCAAGGTCCTGGTCTCATTTCTGACTGTGGTAAACTCAAAACACACTCTCATGTTGTAATTGCCTTGTAATTGCTTTACCATGCTGGTCACTGAGCACAGGCCTATTAGGAGTGCATCGGTGTGGAACATAACATTTTACACTTCAATTAAGTCTATGAGAGCATATATAATGCATTTGAGATGTTTGGCGTCCCTTCGGAGGGAAGCATTGGAGTCATGTGGGGGTTGTTGGTGGGCATACAGGGGTAAAGTTTGCTCTCTCCTGTGTCGGTGCTGGTTAAAGCCGTAATTTTAAAGTTTTGTCAATGAACGTTAGTGTTCACTCACACGCATACACACACACACATACACAGCCACACATGCACACTCTCAACCTCACCCTACTCTGAGAGCAAGTGGTTTCAAGTGATGAGCGTAAACTGTGGATGCAACAGGCAAACACTGCAATACTGCCATTCAGAGCTACTATGTACCCTTTTGAATATGACTTGTACCTGTAATATTTACTGACTTTATTGTGGGACTGAAGATGTTGCTAGCAAGAAATGTATTGTGTGATGGTAATACAGTATTATTACAGTGAGTGTGCGTCGTAGAATTAAGTGGCATTCATAGTACTTCACACAATGAGTCAACACACCATCGCCACAGGACCAAACTAGAGAGTGAGAAACTGAATGCTTTCCAATTGAAGTAATTGGTTGTGTGGCTTGAATAGTACTCTGAGGGTATTGTAGCAAACCTCGCTATAAGTGTCACATTACAATTCCCACCAAGTGGATTAACCCTATTGGTGAGATGTGTTTGCATTTCACGTCAGCAAACCGGGTTCGCTTCCCTGCCCAGCCGTTCGCTACATTGGTGTCAGAAGTGGGATGGCGGCCGTGAGCCAATCGCAAAGCACGTCCCGGACATGTGAGGTGGCTGAGTAGTCGAAGCACAGGAACGTGTCTCTGGTTTGCTTCCCTGCCCCGCCGTTCGCTGCAATATGGACAATGTGAACAACAAACTGTTGCCGCTATCAACAGCTCAGTGATGCTTCATTACCCACTTGGAAAACAATTTTAGCAAAAATAGATTTGTTGACCAAGGGGTGGAACTACTTTGTCACGCCCTGGCTCTAGGGACTCTTTTATGTTGAGCCAGGGTGTGTAGAGTCTATGTGTTTTTGTTCTATGTCGTATTTCTAGTATTGTGTTTCTATGTTGGCCAGTGTGGTTCTCAATCAGAGGCAACGAGTATCAGCTGTTGCTTGTTGTCTCTGATTGGGAACCAGACTTAAGCAGCCAGTTTTCCCACAGTGTTTGTGGGATCTTGTTCCGTGTTGGTTTGTGTTAGTACCGTTGGACTTCACGTATCGTTTATCGTGTGTACACTTAATAAAGTAAGATGTACGAGTATCATGCTGCGCCTTGGTCCTCCTCCTTCGACGATCGAGACAGAAGATCCCACCAAAACAGGACCAAGCAGCGTGTCCAGGAGCACACGCAGGAGGTGACATTGGTAGATGTCCTCCTCGGTTGGGGGCAGATCACGGAGGAGGAGGCCGTCCGTTGCCGGAGGGCTATGAAGGGAGAGACCCAGGCAGGAGAGGAGAAGCGGCGCCAACCGGGCCATGGTCGGACAGGCGAGAGGCACCCCCAATAAATTTTTAGGGGGGGGCACATGGCATAGACGACGGGGCTGCTGGAGGCAGATAAGGGACGAGTTCGTGGACGAGGAGAGAAGGCCACCGGGTTACGGGAGCCATTGGTGAGAAGAGGGAAGGAAGATGTAGAGGCACGGCGAGAGGTAATGAGGTGTATTGCCAGCCCGGTCCGGCCCGTTCCTGCTCCCCGCACCAAGCCAATGGTGCGCGTCGCCAGTCCGGCCCGGCCCGTTCCTGCTCCCCGCACCAAGCCTACGGTGCGCGTCGCCGGCCCGGCCCGGCCTGTTCCTGCTCCCCGCACCAAGCCTATGGTGCGCGTCGCCAGCCCGGCCCGGCCTGTTCCTGCCCCTCGCACCAAGCCTATGGTGCGCGTCGCCGGTCCGGCCCGGCCTGTTCCTGCTCCCCGCACCAAGCCAATGGTGCGCGTCGCCAGCCCGGCCCAGCCTGTTCCTGCTCCCCGCACCAAGCCTATGGTGCGCGTCGCCAGCCCGGCCCGGCCTGTTCCTGCCCCTCGCACCAAGCCTACGGTGCGCGTCGCCAGCCCGGCCTGTTCCTGCTCCCCGCACCAAGCCAATGGTGCGCGTCGCCAGCCCGGCCCGGCCTGTTCCTGCCCCTCGCACCAAGCCTACGGTGCGCGTCGCCGGCCCGGCCCGGCCTGTTCCTGCTCCCCGCACCAAGCCAATGGTGCGCGTCGCCAGCCCGGCCCGGCCTGTTCCTGCTCCCCACACTAAGCCTGTGGTGCGCATTGTCAGCCCGGTCCGGCCCGTTCCTGCTCCCCGCACCAAGCCAGGGGTGCGCGTCGTCAGCCCGGTCCGGCCCATTCCTGCTTCCCGCACCAAGCCTGGGGTGCGTGTCGTCAGTCCGGCACAGCCCGTGCCCGGTTCACCGGTGCCTGGTCAGGTACCGGTCAGTTGCTCCACACCGGAGCCTAAGCAATCCGCTCCAACGATGTCCAGTCCAGCTCCAGCCAGCGGGGCCAGACCGGACCAGGGGCGCTACGGGGGGATTGTTGGAGGATGGTGGTCAAGCCCGGAGCCGGAACCGCCTCCAAGGAGGAATGCCCACCCAGCCCTCCCCTGTTCGGTTATGTTTAGGCGCGGTCGCAGTCCGCGCCTTTGGGGTGGGGGTACTGTCACGCCCTGGCTCTAGGGACTCTTTTATGTTGAGCCAGGGTGTGTAGAGTCTGTGTTTTTGTTCTATGTCGTATTTCTAGTATTGTGTTTCTATGTTGGCCAGTGTGGTTCTCAATCAGAGGCAACGAGTATCAGCTGTTGCTTGTTGTCTCTGATTGGGAACCAGACTTATGCAGCCAGTTTTCCCACAGTGTTTGTGGGATCTTGTTCCGTGTTGGTTTGTGTTAGTACCGTTGGACTTCACGTATCGTTTGTTGTTTTGTTTATCGTGTGTACACTTAATAAAGTAAGATGTATGAGTATCACGCTGCGCCTTGGTCCTCCTCCTTCGACGATCGTGACATACTTAGTGAATAAAAATACTCACCCAGTAGAGTAGCACCCTATATAAGAATTAGCGTTTACTACAGATATTGCCATCAGCTTAGAGAGGGAAAGTTCTCATGAAAAAATGAGTAATTTTTGTCTTCTTAATTATCCTAGTATCCGCTTTTTACCTTAAAACATAAAATCAAAGAGGATGAGCCACTGCAAAATAAGGAAATGTCCTATTTTTCTAAGAAGGAATACTCAATGTCTATTGACTGCCCTCCTTGACAATTATCTGTATGGGAATTACTTGAGCTTAAATGTTGGTAGAGAAAAAGGGAAACTTATAAATAATTATTTGCCATTATGTATCATTTTACATTTTTACATTTTAGTTATTTAGCAGACGCTCTTATCCAGAGCGACTTACAGTTAGTGAGTGCATACATTTTCATACTGGCCCCCCGTGGGAAACGAATCCACAACCCTGGCGTAGCAAGCGCCATGCTCTACCAACTGAGCTACAGTCATGTTTGGTCATTTTAATGAGTAATGCACTCCATTAAAAGCGCTGTTCAGGTGTTAAAAAAGTGAGATGCCTGCAAAAATGTTATGGACTTGTGTTATGGGTGGACTGATTATATCCCAGGCTTTAACGGCTCCATGCTGTGCCCTGCAAGCCTCTGCTTCCTCCCAGTTGGCAGCCTGTAACGCCGAGCAGCCAACCTCCATATCTCTGCCATCCCTTCAGCGCACCAGTTAATAACTTACTTACTCTCGCTCTCTCTATCTTTCTATATTGAACAAAAATAGAAACGCAACATGTAATGTTTTGGTCCCATGTTTCATGAGCTGAAATAAAAGATCCCAGAAATTTTCCAAACGCACAAAAAGCTTATTTCTCTCTGTTAGTGAGCAATTCTCCTTTGCCAAAGTAATCCGTCCACCTGACATGTGGCATATCAAGAAGCTGATTAAACAGCATGATCATTACACAGTTGCACCTAGTGCTGGGGACAATAAAAGGCACCTCTAAGATGTGCAATTTTGTCACACAACACAATTCTACAGATGTCTCAAGTTTTGAGGGAGTGTGCAATTGGCATGCTGACAGCAGGAATGTCCACCAGAGCTGTTACCAGAGAATTGAATGTTCATTTCTCTACCATAAGCCGCCTCCGTCGTTTTAGAGAATTTGGCAGAACGTCCAACCGGCCTCACAATTGTCGACCAAGTGCATGGCATCATGCCGGCAAGCGGTTTGTCAACGTTGTGAACAGAGTGCCCCATGGTGGCGGTGGGGTTATGGTATTGGCAGGCATAAGCTACAGACAGCGAAAACAATTGCATTTTATCGATGGCATTTGAATGCACAGAGATACCGTTACAAGATCCTGAAGCCCATTGTCGTGCCATTCATCCGCCGCCATCACCTCATGTTTCAGCAAGTGTCCCAGTTCTTCCATGGCCTGCATACTCACCAGACATGTCACCAATTGAGCATGTTTGGAATGCTATGGATTGATGTGTACGACAGCGTGTTCCAGTTCCCGCCAATATCCAGGAACTTACATTCCACAGGCCACAATCAACAGCCTGATCAACTGTGCAAAGGAGATGTGTTCTGCATGAGATACATGGTGTTCACACCAGATGCTGACTGGTTTTCTGATGCAGGGCCCTACTTTTTTTAAAGGTATCTGATGCAAATCTGTATTCCCAGTCATGTAAAATCCATAGATTAGGGCCTAATGAATTTATTTCATTTGACTAATTTCCTTATATGAACTGTAACTCAATAAAATCTTTGAAATTGTTTCATGTTCCCACAGTTGTCAAGTTGGCTGGATGTCCTTTGGGTGGTGGACCATTCTTGATACACATGGGAAACTGTTGAGCTTGAAAAATCCAGCAGCATTGCAGTTCTTTACAAAAACCAGTGCGCCTGACACCTACTATCATACCCTGTTCAAAGGCACTGAAATCTTTTGTCTTGCCCATTCACCCTCTAAATGGCACACATACAAATCAAATCAAATGTTATTTGTTACATGTGCCGAGTACAACAGGCATAGACCTTACAGTGAAATGCTTACTTACAAGCCCTTAACCAACAATGCAGTTTTAAGAAAAATAAGTGTTAAGAAAGTTTTTACTAAAATAAACTGAAGTAAAAAATAATTAAATGAAAAATAATGATTTATTAACGAGGAACAATAAAAGAACAGTAATGAGGCTATGTGCAGGGGGTACCGGTACAGAGTCAATGTGTGGGGGCACAGGTTATGTCTCAATTGTCTCAAGGCTTAAAAATCCTTCTTTAACCTGTCTCATCCCCTTCATCTACACTGGTTGAAGTGGATTTAACAAGTGACATCAATATGGGATCATAGCTTTCACCTGGATTCACCTGGTCAGTCTGTCATGGAAAGAGCAGGTGTTCCTAATGTTTTGTATACTCAGTGTATATTCTTGCCATTCCTTCAGTTCACCAGTGAACTAACATCCAAGCTTTCTGACCTCCTTGGCTGCCCTACTCCCCTCTTAAGTCTTTCCCTATAAGCCAGAACCCTCGCCTGCTTTCGCCTCACCACTTATGTCATAGATTGCAATGCAAAGTGAGTTATCTTGCTCCATCTCTTTTTTCAGAAGTTTATCCCTTGTTTTTCCTCCCATGTCCTCTTTCTTTCCTCTGTTTTTGACTTTACTTCCACCTCCTGTCCTGTCTGTCTGTCCAATTTCACCAGTCTCTCTCTCTCTCTCTCTCTCTACTATGTGCAGTGTTGTTAGTAGAAGTACAAATTAGAAAGGGGAAAATAAATAAACAGATAAATATAGGTTTAATTTACTTTGGTGTTGTGCTCCACTGGTTGCCCTTTATTTATCACAACATGTCCCACATTTTGCTGTGATGCTTCTCTCGCTCTCGCTCTCTCTCTCTCCCCCTTCTCGCTCTCGCTCTCTCTCTCCCCCTACTCTCACTCTCTTTCTCCCCTTCTCTCACTCTCTCTCCCCCTTCTCGCTCTCTCTCTCTCCCCCTACTCTCACTCTCTTTCTCCCCTTCTCTCACTCTCTCTCCCCCTTCTTTATCTCTCTCTCTCTCTCTCAATGCCCCCCCAGCTCTCTCTCTTTCTGACTGCCCAAATCTTTACAAACTCTCCAACAACTAGTTTACCCTCTCTCTATTACCCATAGTATATTGGCCTTGCTGATCCCCTCCCATTCTGCTTCATTGGAACATAGAGCTGTGTTGGGCCTCAGACCAGACAGACTCAGACATGGTCCAAGATAACACCTATAATTAGGTGTCTATCTGATGGAATCTCATGGTTATGCTCTGCACGGTGTCAGAGCCAACAGGCAGCCTCTCCAGCAGACCCAGATATGGTGCTCTCTCGATTTCTGTGTGTGCTTGTCTGTCTCTGTTTGCTTGAGAAGTCAAGTACAAACATTGGCAGGCTTTGTGTATGGGTGTTGTTGGTTCCCTGTGGCCACAGTGGTCAGATCTTGACTTAGAGCTTAGACCTGAAAGTGACTACCTAGCCCTTAGTCTTTAGCTCAGTGGGCTTAACATCAACCTTTTGGATACATCAGCCTTGTTCTTACAACCCACGTTCAATACCTGGTCAAATTGTACATGCATGTTTGCAGGGACGGGCTACCAATCAATAATAGCTGTTCAATCAACTCCCAATATGCAGGGGTGGATTGGCCATCTGGCAATTCTGGCGAATGCCATATGGGCTGGACCATCTTTTAGTTGGGTTGGCTGGTCAAACTGGACTATATTCATACTTATTTCCCTCATTAAAATGCAAATCAATTGATAAGATTTTTGAAAAAAAAATTCTTCTTGATTTTTTTGTTGTTATTCTGTCTCTCACTGTTCAAATAAACCTACCATTAAAATTATAGACTGATCATTTCTTTGTCAGTGGGCAAACGTACAAAATCAGCAGGGGATCAAATACTTTTTTCCCTCACTGTAGATTGTAATTTACTCAAATAAGAGTAAAAAAGTATCCGGTCAGAAAACTACTTAAGTACTAGTTACAAATTTAGTTTGGAAAGTTTTTACTGCTTATGGTAAACTGTGACAGCAAACAAAAAGAACAACAACTTAGTGCAATTGAGTTGACATTAATGTATTATTTAAGGCTGCCAGCACCATCTTGCAGATGTCCTCCAGCACAGATAGTCTCCAATGAAAACTGACATCAAACAACGTCCGTAGGCTGTACAGTTTCAATTACTAAAAAGATTTACACCAAGTGTGATGTTTAATTTTTTACTCAGAATGAAATATCAAGGAGGATCAGGTAAGTGTTACAATCAATATACAATGGTCACTATCAATCATGTTACAAGTATGCAAATCAGACACATTTCAGCATGGAATTAAACATCAAGTTAGGTATTCAGGTAAGTAATAAATAATCAAACAGAGCAGGTATAAATTGCCATAGTCAACTCAATCATGTTACAAGTATGCAAATCATCAAGACACATTTCAGCATGGCTGAGAACCCACAACATGCGATTCACTTAAAACGCTGTGGTAGAGATACGGGGTTTGACGGACAACTTTGAGTCATGACAGACAACTTTCAATCATGTTACAAGTATGCAAATCATCAAGACATATTTCAGCAAGGAATTAAACATCAATGTAGGTATTCAGGTAAGAATAATGTAAGTAATAAATAATCAACAGTGAAGATATCAATTGCCATACTCAACTCATTCATCTTTTTCTGGCCAAGGTAGGATTTACCCTCTGTTCTCTTCCGAACGACTCCTTTCCACTTGAAGGGTCTTTTCTTTTCTTGGCTGGCCCATTCTCCTTCCCCTCAGTTGTGCCACTACAAGCTGTAACAAAAAACACGAAGAATAGCTAGCTATATGGCACAAAAAGCTTACCGAGATTATACACTGTATGACAGATGTGCTTATAGTTATAGGCCTTGTCATAAAAAAGAAATGACATTTAGACAGACACACACACACACACACAGTGAGAGAGAGAGCAATGGAGGGATGCTGCGCTGGCGTTACATGGTTGACACTGCAGCTAGCTAGCTTAGCCAGTTTATCTAGTGGCAACCTAATAATAATGAGTTAGCTATTGCCACACACATCTGATTAATCTGTTCACTCTTTATGCAAATGACAAGGTGGCTAGTTAGCCAATAAGCAGAGATTATATGGGGAGCTAAAAACAGGAGATTAAACTTTGTCTGTCAGATTCTGGGTTAGCCAACGCTAACTAGCTAGCTAGCTAGTTAGCTACCTAGCCATTTCATTTGCACTCGCCCTCAAAACACAATTTCAACAGCAGAATTAAATCTGAGAAATACTTATCTTACTCCAGATACATAATATTACAAAGGCAGAAGGTAATTAACACTACAACTGCTGGGCCTCGATGGACCCACCTTCACGCTAATGAGCAGTCATTCTGACTGCAACATTCTAACAGTCTAATTAATACATTTTATATATGCTATTGCAAAAATAATAATTAGGTTATGAAGGCCTGGGTAACATTATAATACTTGTTTTATTTTATTTCCAACAACACAATAGCTTTTTCATTAGTTTATATTACTGAAGCTATATGTAAAAACGAAAGTTTTTTTTTTTTTAAGTGTTCAATACATTTTATTTGTGGAGTGCCTTTGCTACAACTATGAAACAGAAAGCATTTGTGTTGGAACACTGTAACAGATTATTTTTATAATGACAAAATGAATAAAAAATACCCCAACCACCAAGACACACGGTCAAGACGTGTGGTCAAATAATGAAAACATCAGTAGCCTAAATATCATTATAATTGCCAAGTGGCCTTGATAAATAGTGAAACTCAGCACAAAAGCAATGAAGGCATTATTTAAGTAATAATCACTTTTATACAACGGATTACCAATATATTCAAATAATGATTGACATCTTTTTATAAAAAATGTTATTTTGATGAATTTTTTCATACTATTTCATCCTTCCACAAGATCCACAAATCATTCTATCGGTTCGGTTGCTAGAGACGCGACCCAGTCGTTCAGTCTTTTTGTATCTATGGACGTCGTTCGTTCTAAATGTTCCATTGCCATACTGGCTGGCAACGTTCTTATCCCTTGCTTGCTAGCTAGCCAAATACAGCTAACTTACAGTCACATCAAAAAGTGCAGCCAGAATAACAGCAAAGTAGCTGCATTTGCATTTGTTCAAACTGTTTTCTATTGACATTTATTTGGATACATCCATGACAATGAGCTAATGAGGCACGACTTCGCCTGGTATAGAAAATGTGTTCACTAGTCAGGACACTGTTGTTCAGAGGAGCTAGCCCACAACACAGCTAACACAATCACTTCAAACTGAAGCTGGAAAGACTGCAAACTAGCTGCACTTCATTTCGTTTGACCTTTTTTCAATTTACATTTCTTTGTATATATCCATAAATATGATGCCAGCTGATTCATGATTTCGACTGGCTGAGAAACACTGCCTGTCTGTCTGTCTCGTCCCGACTCCCAACACGTTCATTACTATTTATTTATTTGTTTTTTATTTAACCTTTATTTAACCAGGTAAGCCAGATGAGAACAAGTTCTCATTTACAACTGCGACCTGGCCAAGATAAAGCAAAGCAGTGCGATAAAAACAACAACACAGAGTTACATATAGGGTAAAACAAAACATAAAAAAATAATTACAATTAGTATTAACACTGGAATGCTAGATGTGCAAGAGATTATGTGCAAATAGAGATACTGGGGAGCAAAGGAGCAAAATAAATAACAATATGGGGATGAGGTAGTTGGGTGGGCTAATTTCAGATGGGCTGTGTACAGGTGCAGTGATCGGTAAGGTGCTCTGACAACTGATGCTTAAAGTTAGTGAGGGAGATAAGAGTCTCCAGCTTCAGAGATTTTTGCAGTTCGTTCCAGTCATTGGCAGCAGAGAACTGGAAGGAATGGCGGCCAAAGGAGGTGTTGGCTTTGGGGATGACCAGTGAGATATACCTGCTGGAGCGCATACTACGGGTGGGTGTTGCTATGGTGACCAATGAGCTAAGATAAGGCGGGGATTTGCCTAGCAGTGGTTTATAGATGGCTTGGAGCCAGTGGGTTTGGCGACGAATATGTAGTGAGGACCAGCCAACAAGAGGGAACAGGTCACAGTGGTGGGTAGTATATGGGGCTTTGGTGACAAAACGGATGGCACTGTGATAGACTACATCCAATTTGCTGAGTAGAGTGTTGGAGGCTATTTTGTAAATGACATCGCCGAAGTAAAGGATCGGTAGGATAGTCAGTTTTACAAGGGCATGTTTGGCAGCATAAGTGAAGGAGGCTTTGTTGCGAAATAGGAAGCTGATTCTAGATTTAACTTTGGATTGGAGATGCTTAATATGAGACTATGGGACAATGGAGAACGAATTTGAATATTGAAACAATGTTGCAAATGTCGTAGAGACAGACAGCAATGTTTATACAAATCTCTGCTGTTGAAAACTAAATGTTAGTCTTGCAAGCCTTCCCCCTTTTTCTTCCAAACATAACGATGGTCATTATGGCCAAACAGTTCTATTTTTGTTTCATCAGACAAGAAGACATTCCTCCAAAAAGTACGATCTTTGTCCCCATGTGCAGTAGCAAACCGTAGTCTGGCTTTTTTATGGCGGCTTCTTCCTTGCTGAGCAGCCTTTCAGGTTATGTTGATATAGGACTCGTTTTACTGTGGATATAGATAATTATGTACCTGTTTCCTCCAGCATCTTCACAAGGTCCTTTGCTGTTGTTCTGGGATTGATTTGCACTTTTCGCACCAAAGTGCGTTCATCTCTAGGAGACAGAACGCCTCTCCTTCCTAAGCAGTATGACGGCTGCGTGGTGCCATGGTGTTTATAGTTGCCTACTATTGTTTGTACAGATGAACGTGGTACCTTCAGGCATTTTGGAAATTGCTCCCAAGGATGAACCAGACTTGTGGAGGTCTACACATTTTTTTCTGAGTTTTTTTTTCATGATGTCAAGCAAAGAGGCACTGAGTTTGAAGGTAGGCCTTGAAAGACATCCACAGGTACACCTCCAATTGACTCAAATTATGTCAGTTAGCCTATCAGAAGCTTCTAAAGCCATGACATAATTTCCTGGAATTTTCCAAGATGTTTAAAGGCACAGTCAACTTAGTGTATGTAAACTTATGACCCACTGGAATTGTGAAACAGTGAATTATAAGTGAAATAATCTTTGTTAAAAAGTTATTGTGTCATGCACAATGTAGATGTCCTAACCAACTTGCCAAAACTATAGTTTGTTAACTAGAAATGTGTGGAGTGGTTGAAAAACGAGTTTTTATGACTCCAACCTAAGTGTATGTAAACTTCCGACTTCAACTGTACGCAAAGGGTCATAAACTGCGCATCATGCATGGGCTGCTTTTGACTGTCAGATTAAATGTCAGAGGAGAATCTGATATTCCCTCTTATCTTGATGCCTTATGTGTATCTGTCTACCAAGCTATGTACCTCCACTTTCAATGAAGAAAACATGGAACATTCAATGCATCAGTTTTTTAAAATAATTGTATTTAGTATTTACGAATTACCATGTATGTTTACTACATAGAACACATTCTCATATCGCAAAAACATTGCATGGGGAAACAGAGTCGAATGAGCCAAGAACTCGGACTATTCTACCAATTACAGAGTCCCATCAGATATGTTCAGTGACTTTGCCCATCTAACTGCCAAGTCCTTTTTACAATGGGCCTGTAATTGACTAGTTGATAAACTGCTTTCAAATTAGTTTAACTGCCCCTGCCAGCCCAGAAAGCTGCCTTAAAGACACACCTGAGAGTCTCTGACTGACTTTGTAAATTCATAATCATTCCTCATGTGATTAAGGACTACCGTGGCCGTGTGCACTTAGTGTAATGTTACTGATTGTGTTTGTAGAGGCGTGATCCCACAGATGCTTAAGAGCTCTCTGAGGAATCGGACAATTACTTTTTGCCTGTTTAAACCATTTCATTAATGAATTTAGTTGTTAGGCCGGAGTGTGAGGGGATACATTACAAACCCCAGTAGTCCCCTGTAGCCCTGCACAATGCTGGTTTGATCAACATTGCCATTGATTTCACTGTTTGTACCTTCACACACACACACACACACTTTAACCATACCGCATTTATCCACCTCATATTCAAACGCCTTAAAAACATGGAAGCCAAATGCGGAAACTATATTACTGGCCTGCTAACCCATAAGATGTATTTAACCCATTATTTTTGGCACTAAACATTCTCCATATATATTTCCATTCATTCTTGTGAGGCCTGTGAGGGTCCTAGTGCAAGCCAACCAACAATTATGTGTTTGTGAGAGTATCATCTTTCTATAGAGGGGTCATAATAGTTTGTAGGCTAAACCATTCGGACGCTACAGACGATTTTTTGAGAAGACCGATTTTCGGGATGTTTCATGGTCTGACAAACAGACCATGAAATATTGATGCAGAGACTTGCTTCCATTCAGCCACAAGAGTATTAGTGAGGTCGGGCACTGATGTTGGGCGATTAGGCCTGGCACGCAGTCGGCGTTCCAATTCATCCCAAAGGTGTTTGATGGGGTTGAAGTCAGGGCTCTGTGCAGGCCAGTCAAGTTCTTCCACAACGATCTCGACAAACCATTTCTGTATGGACCTCGCTTTGTGCACGGGGGCATTGTCATGCTGAAACAGGAAAGGGTCTTCCCCAAACTGTTGCCACAAAGTTGGAAGCACAGAATCGTCTAGAATGTCATGCTGTAGCATTAAGATTTCCCTTCACTGGAACTAAGGGTCCTAGCCTGAACTATGAAAAACAGTCCCAGACCATTATTCCTCCTCCACCAAACTTTACAGTTGGCACTATGCATTGGGGCAGGTAGCGTTCACCTGTCATCCGCCAAACCCAGACGGACTGCCAGATGGTGAAGCGTGATTCATCACTCCAGATAACGGATTTCCACTGCTCCAGAGTCCCAATAGTGGCGAGCTTTGCACCACTCCAGCCGACACTTGGCATTGCGCATTGTAATCTTAGGCTTGTGTGCGGCTGCTCGGCCATGAAAACCCATTTCATGAAGCTCCCAACGAACAGTTATTGTGCTGACATTCGGTCCATAAGGCAGTTTGGAACTCGGGAGTGAGTGTTGCAACCGAGGACAGACCATTTTTTATTATTATTATGCTAATTAGATTTCTGCAGGCGCGCGGACATCGACATTGATGTCCCTGGACTTTGTAGTCTAAACTGCCGAGAAAACTCCATAACTGATCAAAATGGTTGCCCAGTCAGGCAGTCTAGATGCAGTTATTTCGAATTGAATATGCATTCAAAATGCCAGGCGTTTGAGCAGTTATTCAAATGACATAGGCACAGCATTGACTAGAGTTTTGTACTCACTTGAAAACAATAATAACATTGTTCATTACATTATTCTGGACCTTCTAAACTGTCAAGAATAGACCAAATCTGATCCAAATGGTTGCATAATCAGGCATAGGCTGTAGGCCTAACAGGATGTTTGAGTGGTTACAGGATGTTTGAGCGGTTACAGGACGTTTGAGCGGTTATTCAAATTAGCCTACATCACTGCAGTTTACAGCCTATGGAAAATAGCCTAATTGTGTACTGACTTGATAACAATAATACATTCCTCATTGCACTGTGTTGTTGTAGCCCTGTTATAATAAATGTATTGTCTACGTAGACCTAGGTCTGATCGGAGCTTTGCATGCCCGGGGACCACAGAGGAAGAAACGCACTACAGATCTGTCATTTCATAATCTGTAAACTTTTTTTCTTGCACTTTGACAGATAAATATTTAGCCTATAGCCCTAATATTTAGCTAATGAATGGCGTAATATCTAGCTAATATTTAACTTCTTATTTTGGCTACACATCACTAGCCTCTCTCTTCCTGCTGTTCCCGTGCGAAATAGGCTACAGGCTATACAAGCCTCTTTTTGTGAAATCAAAGGAAAAGCTATAGGCTACAAAAGCTATAGGACATGTATGTAATTTTTTTATACTAGGCCTAATAGACTATTCAGGGAAAGAAGCAGGCTTCTGCTTGCGAAAGTATTCACCCCCCTTGACATTTTTCCTATTTTGTTGCCTTACAACTTGGAAATAAAATGGATTTTTGGGGGGTTTGTATCATTTGATTTACACAACATGCCTACCACTTTGAAGATGCAAAATATTTGTTTTTGTGAAACAAACAAGAAATAAGACAAAAAAACAGAACACTTGAGCGTGCATAACTATTTACCCCCCCCCAAAGTCAATACTTTGGAGAGCCACCTTTTGCAGCAATTACAGCTGCAGGTCTCTTGGGCTATGTCTCTATAAGCTTGGCACATCTAGCCACTGGGATTTTTGCCCATTCTTCAAGGCAAAACTGCTCCAGCTCCTTCAAGTTGGATGGGTTCCGCTGGTGTACAGCAATCTTTAAGTCATACCACAGATTCTCAATTGGATTGAGGTCTGGGCTTTGACTAGGCCATTCCAAGACATTTAAATGTTTCCCCTTAAACCACTCGAGTGTTGCTTTAGCAGTATGCTTAGGGTCATTGTCCTGCTGAAAGGTGAACCTCCGTCCCAGTCTCAAATCTCTGGAAGACTGAAACAGGTTTCCCTCAAGGGTTTCCCTGTATTTAGCGCCATCCATCATTCCTTCAATTCTGACCAGTTTCCCAGTCCCTGCCGATGAAAAACATCCCCAAAGCATGATGCTGCCACCACCATGCTTCACTGTGGGGATGGTGTTCTCGGGGTGATGAGAGGTGTTGGGTTTGCGCCAGACATAGCGTTTTCCTTGATGGCCAAAAAGCTCAATTTTTGTCTCATCTGACCAGAGTACCTTTTCCATATGTCTGGGGAGTCTCCCACATGCCTTTTGGCGAACACCAAATGTGTTTGCTTATTTCTTTCTTTAGGCAATGGCTTTTTTCTGGCCACTCTTCTGTAAAGCCCAGCTCTGTGGAGTGTACGGCTTAAAGTGGTCCTGTGGACAGATACTCCAATCTCCGCTGTGGAGCTTTGCAGCTCCTTCAGGGTTATCTTTAGTCTCTTTGTTGCCTCTCTGATTAATGCCCTCCTTGCCTGGTCCGTGAGTTTTGGTGGGCGGCCCTCTCTTGGCAGGTTTGTTGTGGTGCCATATTCTTTCCATTTTTTAATAATGGATTTAATGGTGCTCTGTGGGATGTTCAAAGTTTCTGATATTTTTTTATAACCCAACCCTGATCTGTACTTCTCCACAACTTTGTCCCTGACCTGTTTGGAGAGCTCCTTGTTCTTCATGGTGCCGCTTGCTTGGTGGTGCCCCTTGCTTAGTGGTGTTGCAGATCAGGTGTATACTGAGATCATGTGACATATCATGTGACACTTAGATTGCACACAGGTGGACTTTATTTAACTAATTATGTGACTTCTGGAGGTAATTGGCTGCACCAGATCTTATTTAGGGGCTTCATAGCAAAGGGGGTGAATACATACACACGCACCACTTTTCCGTAATGTTTTTTCTAGAATTTTTTGAAACAAGTTATTTTTGTCATTTCACTTCACCAATTTGGACTATTTTGTGTATGTCCATTACATGAAATCCAAATAAAAATCTATTTAAATTACAGCTTGTAATGCAACAAAATAGCAAAAACGCCAACGGGGATGAATACTTTTGCAAGACACTGTAATTGCTGAATGTAAAACAGGCCTAGGCTACAGCATAGAAAATGCATGTTGGGGAAAGTTGAGTTGAGAAAGTGCATTGGTGTGATCACTTTTGGCCTGTTATGATAACATTGTTGCACTGATGCGTTGCAAATAACACAGGACATACAGAGAGATGAGCACAGTGAAAAATAAGACCCAAAGGAATTGACAACCATTAGAAAAATGGAGATCACTTGCAAACCACTTGAGCAACGAGGCAACGACATGCTGTAAAATATACTAAACAGTGTTTGTAGTTAAATTGCTACATTTAAATACGAGTTACCATATAATTTTTCATTAGGCCTACATGTTCATTGAAGTATTATTTGCAGTTGTCGCTATGACAATGAACCCTGAAAGTACTGAACTGTCTAGCTTTGGGACACCAATACACAGACTCCCGATGTTGTGTCCCAAAGCTATGAATGGTCTTGTGTTAATAGGCAGCATGCAGTAGGATGCGTTGATCAGTTGATTGACAGGTGTTTTTTTTACATTGAAAATTCCTTTGAGACTCAGTCTCTTTTTCAAGGGAGACCTGGACAAGAAGGCAGCAACAATCAATACATTACAGAATTAAAACATACAACAATACAATATAATTCAACAACATGTAACAGAGTCAAAATGTTTAATTAATTCAGTGGCAATAACATATCTAGATGAAGCATGGATTGTAAACTATTCCATGCCTCTTGTGCACAAGACGAGAAGGCAGTCTTGCCTAATACTGTAAATGTCCTGGGGACTTTAAGTAGCAACCACCTAGCAGACCGGGTATGGTAACTGCTGGTGGAGAAGGAGACCAGACTACAGAGGTAAAGAGGGAGTTTACCCAAAAGGGCTTTGTAGATGACACATACAAATGTAGCTTTCTGCGCATGTAAAGTGAGGTCCAACCCACCATTTGGTACAAGGTGCAATTGTGGGTGTGTGACTTGGCATTTGTAATGAAGTGCAAAGATGCATGATAAACAGAGTCCAGTCTCTGTAAGACAGAGGAGGTTGCATGCATATACAACAAGTCACCATTTATATTTACATTTTAGTCATTTAGCAGACGCTCTAATCCAGAGCGATTTACAGTTAGTGAGTGCATTCATTTTTCATACCATAATCAATTACAGAGAGAAAAGTGGCCTGAACAAGCTTCTTTCTAGCCATAAACGGTAAGCAAGCCTTACTACGAAAATAAAAACCCAATTTCAATTTAAGCTTCCTCACAAGATTATCCATATGAACTTGACATCTAACCATATACCTAGGTATTTGCAGGATGACACTTTTTCAATGGATAAGCCGCCAGATTTGAGGATGGAGCGTGGATGCAAATCAAAGTTTTATATTTACAGTGCACTCGTAAAGTATTCAGACCCCTTCACGTTTTCCACATTTTGTTACGTTACAGCCTTATTCTAAAATGGATTAAATAGCTTTTCCCCCTCATCAATGTACACACAATACCCATAATGACAAAGCAAAAATATGTTTGCAAATCGATCCTGACTAGTCTCCCAGTCCCTGCCTCTGAATAACAATCCCACAGCATGATGCTGCCACCACCATGCTTCACCGTAGGGATGGTATTGGCCAGGTGATGAATGGTGCCTGGTTTCCTCCAGACGTGACGCTTGGCATTCAGGCCAAAGAGTTCAATCTTGGTTTCATCAGACCAGTGAATCTTGTTTCTCATGGTCTGAGAGTCCTTTAGTGTCCTTTTGGCAAACTCCATGTGCCTTTTACTGAGGAGTGGCTTCCGTCTGGCCACTCTACCATAAAGGCCTGATTGGTGGAGTGGTGCAGAGATGGTTGTCCTTCTGGAAGGTTCTCCCATCTCCACAGAGGAACTCTGGAGCTCTGTCAGAGTGACCATCGGGTTCTTGGTCACCTCCATGACCAAGGCCCTACTCCCCCGATTGCTCAGTTTGGCCGGTAGGAAGAGTCTTGGTGGTACCAAACTTCTTTGATTTAAGATTGATGGAGGCCACTGTGTTCTTGCTGACATTTTTTGGTACCCTTCCCCAGATCTGTGCCTCGACACAATCCTGTCTCGGAGCTCTACGGACAATTCCTTTGACCTCATGGCTTGGTTTTTGTTCTGACATGCACTGTCAACTGTGGAACCTTATATAGACAGGTGTGTGCTTTTCCAAATCATGTCCAATCAATTGAATTTACAACAGGTGGACTCCAATCAAGTTGTAGAAACATCTCAAGGATGATCAATGGAAACAGGATGCACCTGATCTAAATGGCGAGTCTCATAGCAAAGGTCTGAATACTTATGTAAGGTATTTTCTTTTTTTTTCTTTTTATATATATATATTTGCAAAAATGTCTAAAAACCTGTTTTCGCTTTGTCATTATGGGGTATTGTGTGTCGATTTATGTTATTTAAAAAAAATCAATTTTAGAATAAGGCTGTAACGTAACAAAATGTGGAAAAAGTGAAGGGGTCTGAATACTTTCCGAATGCACTGTATGTAGCCTATATTTTATCATTATAGTTATCTTTATAGTTATCAGCTTGGTGGATGGCCCTTAACTCTGACACAACACAACTAACGTTATTATCACAACATAACTACTAGGTCTAGCTAACATTAGCGAACTTGAATTAAATAAATATAAATTACACGTGTACACTTGTTTACTTGGCTTTGAAACTATAAATTGACTCCAAGTTTGCCAACGGAGCGCTGCAGTAGGGATGTCAAGCAGAAGTCGAATCCATCACTTCCGTTGTTTGGCTGTGCCCATAGCAATGTTCAAAAACGAGGTGGATATAATGTACCTCTAAGCAGCAGAACTCTGTATAGTTCTGTCATCCATTGTCTGATAAAAAGGTCTCGGACAGTAAACCTACAGGATCATTGTGCTCTTTAGAGATGCTTCATGTCGTGGAATGATGTTCTTGTTTACTTGTTGCCAGACTGACAGACACAAAAAAAAAAAAAAGAAGGGAAGAAAAGCATTCAGAAGAATGGAGGGAAGACAGGAGGACGGGGACCTTTCTGATATCAATCTCCTGATCGCTGCTCCATTAGTGGATCTCTCTCCTTCATTCATTAATCTGCCTTCTATTAAACAAAACAAGCCTCGAGTGCTGCCTAAAAGGAGCATAGATAATCTAGACAGGAAGACATGCTGTTTACAGCTCTGCTCGCCCTCTCTACCGTCTACCTTCCGCACAGCCCTACTGGGAAAATCTAATGCAATATATAAAAGAGCTGATTGACAGTGGAGAAATTATGTATAGGTCTAATGGTCTTTGAGCTATTATTATTGTGCTTGTGAAAGCAGCAAAGGAGACACAGGGGCTCCTGGGAAGAGGAGCATGCAGAAAAAGGGGAGGTGAACATCGAGCAATGCCCAGGCAAATTATTGTTTGGAGTTGATTTTCATACAACGGTGGGCAATTTGGGTTGATAGTTTACTGGGCTGTGAGATAGGAGACAGTGGGGTGAATGAATCACACAGGACCTGGTACTGTAACAATGAGAGTGGAGCAGAAAACAGCCCTTACCCTGGGGAACACACACACAGACTCACTGCCCACACACACACACCTTATTGGCCATCCATTCACTAGACAGCACTGCTTTCTCCCCCCTGCCAATTAGGCAATTACAGACTCATAAAAGACGTCCGGTTCACTCTGACTGCTCTTTACAAGCCTGCATCCCAGGCAGAGAGAGCCGACCCTGTCACACAATCATAACAATGATGAATATCACTGCACGTTTATAGCACCGGCACCGTAACTGGTAATGGAAGGTGGGCATAAAACGGTCGTAGAGGTATACTGACCTGGACAACCTCTCTCTCAAGGCTGAGGAAAAATTATTCAAGATAGCATAATGAGAGAAACAGGGATGAGAGCAGGGTTATCATAGAAGTAAACATTTATTAGAGTTAGAATGGACTGGAGCTTAAATTAGCTTCTCTCTGGTCCTAGCAAACTTATATTGGATCTGATCAGAGGGGCCAAGGTGGAGAGAAGAGGGGGTAGCTCTGCTCTGCTTTCATTCACTACACACTGCACACTGCAGTGGATGCTCTCTGAACTTTATTGAGTAGCATAAGTCCATTACACTCTGCAATTATAAATCTGTCCACTTCAACAGGATAAAAAGTGTATCTGGTTCCAGTTCTGCATTAGTTGCCTGGCTGGCGTCCACTTCTTTGATCGCTGCTAAGCACCAAATATTATCTTCAGCACATGATCTACTCCACCACTGATGTTGATCATTTAATGCACTGTGCATTTTAATATGAGCACCGGGCCTGATGGCTGACCCAGCCAGACAATACTACGTTTAGCTGCTGACTTACTATCACTTTAATGATATTCCCACATTTAACAACTTCACTTTTAATGACAACCCTGTGTGGGCTCCATTGAGACCAGGCCAGGAGCATGTGTTTGATGCATGTTGTATGGTACGTTCTCAAGCATGTGAGTCCTTTTTCACATGTCCATAATTGTGACAAGGTGTGACCTCACATGTCAATGCTCTTATGTTAAACTCCAGCTTGTTAGTCAAGCATCTCGTTAGCAGAGGAGCAGAGAACCCTAGGGGGTCTGTTCATACAAGAGCCTGGTGACACACATTCACGCATGCCCACACACACTGTACCATTCTCCCAAAGCTGGTCTTAGCTTTTGTTGTTATATTTCTGGTTGTGTCTCCAAGGACTTTATATTCCCTATACATCACACTACTGTTGGCAGAGCCCTATTTCTTTGTATACGGCTCTGGCCAAAAGTATTGAAATGATGCAATGTTTCCCTGGCTGCATCCACCTGCAGACATGTTTCACCTCCATTGATATTCTATTCTGGTTATTTTTAATGCAGGTTCTGGTCTGTCTGGCACAGTGTGACCAAGAGGGAGATGGGGCTGGAGATAGGACAGTATCTGCAGCAGGACCGGTGCTGCCTGCCCTGTCGTCCTGAATATAACAGGCAGCAGAAAGTGCAGCCCTCTGTGGGTCTTTATCAGTCTGGGCTGGAGGGGGTAACATATATTTTTGCATATGGCTGTATCTGCCTTCTCTGGATGGATTATTATTCTCTGGATAGTCAACTTCTACATAAAATATGGATGCAGAAGATTTGGCGGTTCAGAAACTAGTAGGAGTGATTGTTTGATCAGTGAACCGTGTGGCATCAACGAAATAACAATCACTGAAAAAGTCACCGAAGTTTTGCAATTCACAAATTATGTATACTGAACAAAAATATAAATGCAACATGCAACAATTTCAGAAATGTTACAGTTCATATAATGAAATCAGTCAATTGAAATAAATAAATGTGCACTAATCTATGGATTTCACATGACTGGGCAGGGCGCAGCCATGGGTGGGCCTGGGATCAGTTTTTCCCCACAAAAGGGCTTTATTAAAGACAGAAATACTGCTCAGTTTCATCAGCTGTTCGGTGGCTGGTCTCATACGATCCCGCAGGTGAAGAAGTTGGATGAGGAGGTCCTGGGCTGGCGTGGTTACACGTGGTCTGCGGTTGTGAGGCTGGTTGGACGTACTGCCAAATTCTCTAAAACGAGGCGGCTTACGGTAGAGAAATTAACGTTCAATTATCTGACAACAGCTCTAATGGACATTCCTGCAGTCAGCATGCCAATTGCACGCTCCCTCAAAACTTGAGACATCTGTAACATTGTGTTGTGTGACAAACTGCACATTTTAGAGTGGCCTTTTATTGTCCCCAGCACAAGATGCACCTGTGTAATGATCAGGCTGTTTAATCAGCTTCTTGATATGCCATATCTGTCAGGTGGATGGATTATCTTGGCAAAGGAGAAATGCTCACTAACAGGGATGTAAACACATTTTTGAGAAAGAAGCTTATGGAACATTTCTGGGACCTTTTATTTCAGCTCATGAAACATGGGACCAATACTTTACATCTTGCGTTTATATTTTTGTTCAGTATACATAGTAGTTCAGATGTGTGGATGTTTCAGATAATTTAAAGATGCCTATGTTACTCAATGGACAGACAAGAGGGAGACTTTTATTCAAATCTTGATAAAAAGACTGCAAATAAGTCATTCTTTGATTTGCACTGTGTCCCATCTGGTATCATTGTAATTATGCATCAATAAATGCATGAGCTGGAGACCATGTAGGCACAGAATCCTCTTCTTTTTTTTTTTTTTGCCATTTTAGCAGACACTCTTTTCCAGAGCGACTTACAGTAGTGAGTGCATAAATTTTTTCGGACCTCTCCTGTCCTGTCTGTCTGTCCAATATCACCGGTCTCTCTCTATTCTCCCCCCCTTTCTACCCCCCTCTCCCCCCTCTCTCTCTCTCTCTCTCTCGCTATGTCTGTCTCTCTCTTTCTCGCTCCCCCCCACTCTCCCTGACCCTCACCCAGCCTTCTCTTGGCATCAGACAAGGTCTCACTCGAGCATCCCCTGCTCCATATTCATGCCCTGTCTGTTTCCTGAAAGAAACATGATCCTGTATCCTACCAACCCACCCCAACCTCCACCCTTACCTCACGCAACCTCACCCCACCGCAACCATACCCCACTACAGCCCCTGGCCTTTGAAGTGTCACCACACATCGCCTCGCTTCACCTTTCCCCCTCACAGCAATAAAATCAAAATGTTCTAAGAGGGAACCTGAATTGGTCATGAGATACATTTTTATAGATCTGAGGAGACATAACTTCACTAACTCTTTACAAGTGCTTAAAGGGACCATCTGCAGTTCAAAAATAACAATGTGGACACACCGCCACTTGGGTTGGGTGGCAGGTAGCCTAACGGTTAAGAGCATTGGGCCAGTAATCGAAAGGTCGCTGGTTCGAATCCCCGAGCCGACTAGGTGAAAAATCTGCTCCTGGATAAGGGCGTCTGCTAAATGACAAAAATGTAAAATGTTTGGTAAACCACTCAGGAATGGGCCTGGAGAAATGTAACAACTCGTCAAATCACGTTACAGTGTATCTCTTGTAGTTTTGATTGGACTGATCATGTCAACATCATACTTTCATCATACCTTCAAAAGCTAGCTAGCTAGATAAGCAGTCATCATCATGAAACACGTCGACAATCTGCTGGCAAACCCTTTTCAATCCTTGTCATATGAAGAGAAATTAGAGATAAAACGTCTCGGTGCTCATTGGCCATTGGACATAAACATTACACAACAAGTCGGAAATCGCAAATTCAACAATGATCGTTTTGGAAGGAAGCAGTGGCTAACTGCGAGAGTCACAAAGCAATCACTATTTTGCTTCCCCTGCCTGCTATTCAGTGGAGAGGTGTGTGGTCTAAGTCTGGGTTTAAGGATGCAAAACATCTGTCTGAAAGGGTCTCAAAACATGAGAATTGTGCATCACATATAGACAACGCTGTTAATCTCGGATTACTGGTGAAATCAAACATTGTGGCTCAGCTAGACACCGCATATAGACGAGCCATGACCTTCACAACCAACAAATGGAGAAGAATTGGTACGTGCTTGCTATAATTATAGTATGCATTAAATTGTGTGGCAATTGTGAGACAGCACTGCGGTGCCATGACGAGTCGGCCGACTCCTGCCCAGGCATTTTCAGGTGTATTTTTGAGACCATGCGTGAAGGAGATGACAGGCTATAAAGGCATTATGACGACCAACCCCTTTTCAAGGGTAACCTACATCAAGTATGATCCAAAACGAACACCCTTAAAAAGATAAAAACCTTTACACGCAACACCATGGGAAGAAAAGGTATGCATTGGCCATGCTGTCAATCCAGCATGACGTCAAGTTCCTCCATTGAATGCAAGACTTTGATGACAAAGTCATTGGGAAGTTTGCCCACAAGAAGGACCGCCGCGCCACCTTCCTGTTCAAGTGAGCACAACACCGAGTCCAAAATGTATTGTATGCTGCTGCACAAGTGATGTAATATGCCAGAGAGATACAGTATGTATACTGTAGCTAAGAAAGTTACTGTAAGTGTATGTTGTATAGTAGGTAAGCTGTTAGTATCCCATGTGTCTCACCCTAAGAATTTGGTCCCTTTCCCCCTCAGAACTTAGCCTACTGTGCTGACTTGGTGGTGCACATGTAGCCATAGCCTGTTTTAGAGGAATGTCATCATCGAATATTGTAAGAGCTTTCATTGTCTGCTTATATGGCCACGTTATTTATCCTACGGTTCTGACTTGGTGTACAGGGAGAAGAATGGCCCATGTTCTGAGTTCTGTTGCTGTCCATTTCAAAAGTGATGAACGAATAGGCATATAGGCTATATCCGTCTCAGCTTGCTCATGTTAAAATTACGGCTTGCCTCTTATCTGCTTATCGCTCCCTTATGCCGTAGCTTGTAAATCTCCATTGTTATATTGCTTATATTTAGGCCTATCTCATTAGTATCTTATTAATCATTTTAGGCAAAGATAAAATTATGCATTTAATTGTTTTGGTTACTTTGTGTATTATAATTATCTCATGTGCTTTTTTCCACGAGGAGGGGATACTATATAATGTTGTTTGGTCTGTAACCATGTTTGCCAGTGACAGTATTTTCCCCTTCAAATATTTTTGTTCAACAAAAAGTTCAGCTCTCTCTCTCTCTCTCTCTCTCTCTCTCTCTCTCTCTCTCTCTCTCTCTCTCTCTCTCTCTCTCTCTCTCTCTCTCTCTCTCTCTCTCTCTCTCTCTCTCTCTCTCTCTCTCTCTCTCTCTCTCTCTCTCTCTCTCTGACTTAAAGAAGAGTAAAGTTAAGGCCTCAATATCTTGCTGAATTCATCTGAACTGAATTTCTGTCTCTGTCCATTTCGAAAGTGCTGAACTGTTTCGCTGCCAGACGAGGGTCTGCTGATAGCCAGGTGTAGCGGTGGTAAGGATTCACTACATGCATGATGCTGAAAGGAAAGCTCTGCTGTCGGGACAGCTTTATGTAGGCCCTAACAGTTTGTGGGCACTGTTTGTCACCGTTACAGTGCATTTAATGTATTGTTTAGTGGCATCGTTGGCATGCATTAAAAGAAATTGGTTGAGTTTTCCCCACCAATATTGACATGCTAAAATCGCCATTGGATGCACCTCCATAAATGTGTACTATTTATTTGTCAAAGAAGTACCAAACTGAAAGTAAAGGAGGGAAGATAGTTTGACATACATTCACACCACACCACACACAAACACACACTTTGACACTTGACATACAATGCCTTCAGAAAGTATTCACACTTTTTCCAAATTTTGTTGTGTTAAAGCCTGAATTAGAAATGGATTAAATTCACATTTTGTGTCACTGGCCTACACACAATACCCCATAATGTCAAAGTGGAATGTTTACAAATTAATAAAAAATGAAAAGCTGAAATAAGTATTAAACCCTTTGTTGTGGCAAGCCTAAATAAGTTCACGAGGAAAGAGTTGCTTAACAAGTCACATAATAAGTTGCATGGACTCACTCTGTGTGCAATAATGGTGTTTAACATGATCTTATCTCTGTATCCCACACATACAATTATCTGTAAGGTCCCTCAGTCAAGCAGTGAATTTCAAACAGATTCAACCATAAAGACCAGGGAGGTTTTTCAATGCCTCACCCATCTATTGGTAGGTGGGTAAAAATAGAAAAGCAGACATTGAATATCCCTTTAAGCATGGTGAAGTTATTAATTACACTTTGTATGTTGTATCAATACACCCAGTCACTACAAAGATACAGGCGCCCTCACTATGTCACGCCCTGACATGTTGAGTCAGGGTGTGAATATTCTATGTTGTGTATATCTATGTGTATGATCTAGTATGTGTAGATCTATGTTGGCCGGTGTGGTTCCCAATCAGAGGCAGCTGTCGCTCGTTGTCTCTGATTGGGGATCATACTTAGGCAGCCTATTGGCACTCGTTAGTTGTGGGAACTTGTTCCGTGTTGAGGCTTGTTTAGTGTTCAGCCTTAGGACTTCACGTTTCGGTTGTTGTTTTGTCGTGTGTTTATCGGTTAAATAAACATGTACGTATTTCACGCTGCGCCTTGGTCTGACCCGTCCTTAAACGAACGTGACACACTAACTCAGTTGCCGGAGAGGAAGGAAACCACTCAGGGATTTCACCATGAGGCCAATGATGACATTAAAACAGTTATAGAGTTTAATAATGGCTGTGATTGGAGAAAACTGAGGATGGATCAACAACATTCTAGTTACTCTACAATACTAACCTAAATGACAGAGTGAAAAGAAGGAAGCTGTTTGCTGAACCCATTTCACCCCCTCTGCCCTATGCCTTCAATCCTGTGTATTGGGTTTTAAATCAAGCAAAGTTTATGTTCCTTCAGCCACTGAACTATCCCCAACGACTGTGGCACCATAACTGTAAATTAACTCAATGTTAAATTGGATGAAAACGAATTACAACTCAACATAAGGCTTTGACGTCAACTCAGGTGTTTCTGAAATCATTAGTCCTCTTAGTTCTAATCAAAGGAATGGGTTGGCTCTGGGTCAGAAAGTAGCATTATAAACCCTGTAAGTGAAAGACGATTTTTAACTTTATTAACGTCCGTCTAATCTGCTGTGGCCAGGGTGGCTCTGTTTTATGTGTTTTATGATTATTCTGGCCCTCAGCAGAACTGGCTATGATTTAACATCTTAACATCTCCACCGTCGTAAAACATTTCACAGGCTCAGTTCTCTGGAGCAACGGTCTCTCAAAACCCGTCTCCCTTCTTCTCGTTTTCTTCCCTTATCAATTCAATTCAATGTAAGGGCTTTATTGGCATGGGAAACGTATGTTAACATTGCCAAAGCAAGTGAAGTAGATAGTAAACAAAAGTGAAATAAACAATAAATATTAACAGTAAACATTACACTCAGAAGTTCCAAAAGAATAAAGACATTACCAATGTCATATTATGTATATATACTTTTTTTTTTTCATTTAGTAGACGCTCTTATCCAGAGCGATTTACGTACATGAGCAATTAGGGTTAAGTGCCTTGCTCAAGGGCACAGACAGATTTTTCACCTAGTCGGCTCAGCGATTAGAACCAGCGACCTTTCAGTTACTGGCACAACACTCTTAACCACTAAGCTACCTGCCGCCCTTATCTCTCTCCCCTTCTCTCCACCTGAGCTGTTCATGTGTCTCGGTCTCTGACATTGTTGCTGCCTCTGATAGTTTGCCTGTAAGGTCGACTGGGATTGTGTCACAGGGTAGGATTTGCAATGGATAGAGGGGATACAGATATAGCTTTAAGAGGTTAAATCCAGCTCCACTTCACTGTTTCTAAAGGGGACTGAGGCACCGTGGATGTATACATTTGTGTGTTTGTGTGCATGTCTGAGCATGTGTGTGCATGTCTGAGCATGTGTGTGCGTGCGTTGCATGCCTTTGTGCATGTGCATGTGCAGTTCTGTGTCGTTGCCTGTGCTGCATCATCCAGGGCTCTAACTATGTTCTTTCATTTCAATAACAGAACTCTGTTGCCATTATGACGCTTACAGAAACACCCCCTCCCCATGTTTCAATCAACAGCTGGATCTTCCATTCAGATTCCCAACGCAGCAGCTAATTGAGGAACTGACTTCAATTTCCAATAGGCCATGGTGCACTGTCTGACAAAGCTAGTTCCAATCCGCTCTTATTTATTCTTAAATGCCATGGATACATCCCACAGGACACACCATGTCATTTCAAAGTGGATAATTATGTAATATTTGGCTGAGATTACAACCTACTGTGCAAGTATTCAGACCCCTTGAATTTTTTCCCATTTTGTTATGTTACAGCCTTATTCTAAAATTGATTAAATAAATAAAAATTGTCATCAATTTACACACAATACCCCATAATGACAATGCAAAAACAGGTTTTTAGAAATGTTAGCAAATGTATTGAAAATAAAAAAACAGAAATACCTTATTTACATAAGTATTTAGACCGTTTTCTATGAGACTCGAAATTAAGCTCAGGTGCATCCTGTTTCCATTGATCATCCTTGAGATGATTCTACAACTTTATTGGAGTCCACCTGTGGTAAATTCAATTGATTGGACATGATTTGGAAAGGCACATGCCTGTCTATATAAGATCCCTCAGTTGACAGTGCATGTCAGAGCAAAAACCAAGCCATGAGGTCGAAGGAATTGTCCGTAGAGCTCCGATACAGGATTGTTGAGGCACAGATCTGGGGAAGGGTACCAAAGAAATTCTGCAGCATTGAAGGTCCCCAAGAACACATTGGCCTCCATCATTCATAAATGGAAGAAGTTTGGAACCACCAAGACTCTTCCTAGAGCTGGCCGCCCGGCCAAACTGAGCAATCGGGGTAGTAGGGCCTTGGTCAGGGAGGTGACCAAGAACCCGATGGTCACTCTGACAGAGCTCCAGAGTACCTCTAGGGAGATGGGAGAACCTTCCAGAAGGACAACCATCTCTACAGCACTTTTGTTGTGAGGTTCGGTACTTTGTTTTATGAATGTTTTACGCATTTCGCGTATCAGTTCGCCTCCGTTGTTTCGAGGCCATTTATTTTTGTATATTGTTCAAATACTTCAGTAAAGTTGTTTTGACTTACCGCTGTGTCCTGCGCCTGACTTCACCTCCACATCAGTACCATGACACTCGCAAAATGTTTCGTATTCTCTCGCAAAATATTATGCGTTCCCTCGCAAAAAGTTAGCTAGCTAGTAACCTCATCCCCAGGCTATTGCGCACAGCACATTTGGGCAGAAGTCTGTGGGAACTATTTTAGCTAGCTAGCTAGCTATATTCACAACTAAGAGGACATAGACGAACAGCCTCAGCTAAGTGTCGTTTTTGTCCTGTAATTTCAAATTTTGGAAGGTGCACTGATACAATTAGCTAGCGTGATTATATCATTTCTAGCACAGACAACTAGCTAGCTAGCAAGCTATATGATCACTAGGGTAGCTAGCTATGGCTAGCGACAACTTGATAATGATATCAAAGTTGTTTCCTACTGAACATTTGCCTACTTTAGCAATGCCATCATATCCATGCAACTGCAGTGTAATTTAGACTAAACAGTCATTATCGTCTGTCTATCAGGACTTTTTGGGCACCACTATGACGCCGCCAGCAGAGGGCAGCTTTAGAACGTTAATAACAATGGCATAAAGTGACCCAGTGAAGGAGGTGCAACATATGAATAGCAACATTTGTTTTGCGTTTGTCTATTTTGCTTAGCTCTCAAACTGTGTGTGACTGTGTGTGTCTGCCTGCCTGTCTGCCAGCCTGTCTAGGAGTTCCAGATGTGGCTGGAGGAGGCCTCTGGAGTGCAGCTTTACTGAAGCACATATAGTGGGGAAAAAAAGTATTTAGTCATCCACCAATTGTGCAAGTTCTCCCACTTAAAAAGATGAGAGAGGCCTGTAATTTATATCATAGGTACACATCAACTATGACAGACAAAATGAGAAAAAAAATCCAGAAAATCACATTGTAGGATTTTTTATGAATTTATTTGCAAATTATGGTGGAAAATAAGTATTTGGTCAATAACAAAAGTTTCTCAATCCTTTGTTATATACCCTTTGTTGGCAATGACACAGGTCAAACGTTTTCTGTAAGTCTTCACAAGGTTTTCACACACTGTTGCTGGTATTTTGGCCCATTCCTCCATGCAGATCTCCTCTAGAGCAGTGATGTTTTGGGGCTGTCGCTGGGCAACACGGACTTTCAACTCCCTCCAAAGATTTTCTATGGGGTTGAGATCTGGAGACTGGCTAGGCCACTCCAGGACCTTGAAATGCTTCTTACGAAGCCACTCCTGCGTTGCCCGGGCGGTGTGTTTGGGATCATTGTCATGCTGAAAGACCCAGCCACGTTTCATCTTCAATGCCCTTGCTGATGGAAGGTTTTCACTCAAAATCTCACGATACATGGCCCCATTCATTCTTTCCTTTACACGGATCAGTCGTCGTGGTCCCTTGGCAGAAAAACAGCCCCAAAGCATGATGTTTCCACCCCCATGCTTCACAGTAGGTATGGTGTTCTTTGGATGCAACTCAGCATTCTTTGTCCTCCAAACACGACGAGTTGAGTTTTTACCAAAAAGTTATATTTTGGTTTCATCTGACCATATGACATTCTCCCAATCCTCTTCTGGTCATCCAAATGCACTCTGGCAAACTTCAGACGGGCATGGACATGTACTGGCTTAAGCAGGGGGACACGTCTGGCACTGCAGGATTTGAGTCCCTGGCGGCGTAGTGTGTTACTGATGGTAGGCTTTGTTACTTTGGTCCCAGCTCTCAACAGGTCATTCACTAGGTCCCCCTGTGTGGTTCTGGGATTTTTGCTCACCGTTCTTGTGATCATTTTGACACCACAGGGTGAGATCTTGCATGGAGCCCCAGATCGAGGGAGATTATCAGTGGTCTTGTATGTCTTCCATTTCCTAATAATTGCTCCCACTGTTGATTTCTTCAAACCAAGCTGCTTACCTATTGCATATTCAGTCTTCCCAGCCTGGTGCAGGTCTACAATTTTGTTTCTGGTGTCCTTTGACAGCTCTTTGGTCTTGGCCATAGTGGAGTTTGGAGTGTGACTGTTTGAGGATGTGGACAGGTGTATTTTATACTGATAACAAGTTCAAACAGGTGCCATTAATACAGGTAACGAGTGGAGGACAGAGGAGCCTCTTAAAGAAGAAGTTACAGGTCTGTGAGAGCCAGAAATCTTGCTTGTTTGTAGGTGACCAAATACTTATTTTCCACCATAATTTGCAAATAAATTCATTAAAAATCCTACAATGTGATTTTCTGAAAAAAAAATTCTCATTTTGTCTGTCATAGTTGACGTGTACCTATGATGAAAATTACAGGCCTCTCTCATCTTTTTAAGTGGGAGAACTTGCACAATTGGTGGCTGACTAAATACTTTTTTGTTAGGCTATGGTTCAACCCAGCACTCAGAGAAACAACACGACAAAGGGAGTGGAAGAAACAAAAATATTTAATCAAAGTTAAAATTGTCTTAGTCCAAAAACAACTGAAGTAAAGGAACAGAGTGGGCTAGTCGGCTCCGGAGGAAGGAGAGGCTGAGGCAGGCAGGCAGGCAGGCAGGCAGGCAGGCAGGCAGGCAGACCGACAGGCAGGAAGGCAGGCAGGTTGGGAGATATGTCCGAAACTAAAGACAAAACAAACGACAGGTTAAGGAGAGTGGAGAGCCAGGCTGAAGACAAAGACTAAATAACCTTACTGGTGAGCCAAGTTACCGCTCTGGTAAGAACAACGATCTGGCGCCGGTGGAGAGCCATGCCCAGGAATAAGTAGTGCAGGTTGATGAGAGAATAGGATGCAGCTGCGTGAGGCAGGAATCACTGGAAACAACCCGCAGCTGCACAGGAGAGGCAGATCCTGAGCACGCCCCTGATCCACTCCAGACACACCCACATAAAGGGGACAAACACACATACAGATACAACAGAAAAAGAGGGGACAAAACAAGGAGGAAGGGAAACAGAAAAGGGAGAGACAAGCTGCCCACATAACAGTACCCCCCCTCAATGGTCGCCACCTGGCGACCCACCAGGCCTGTCAGGGTTGTCGTGATGGAAGTCCGTGATCAGCTGAGGATCCAACACAAAACGCTTAGGGACCCAAGACCTCTCCTCTGGTCCATAACCTTCCCAATCGACTAGGTATTGGAGACCCCTACCCCGCCTCCGAGAGTCCAGGAGCCTACTGACGGTGTAGGCCGGATGGTCGTCAATGAGGCGAACAGGTGGAGGTGGATCAGCCGGCGGACACAAAAGGCTGGAGGACACAGGTTTCAGTTGGGAGACGTGGAAAGTAGGGTGTATCTTCATGGCTGAAGGCAACTTCAAACGAACCGCAGCGGGGTTAATGATGGACTCCACCACAAACGGACCCAGGTACCGAGGAGACAGCTTGCGTGATTTGGTACGAAGAGGTACGTTCTTAGATGACAGCCAAACCTCTTGACCAGGGACGAAACACAGGTGCGGGAGTCCTGCTCCTATCCGCTGTAGTCTTGTTCCTGTCGGTGGTCCGAAGCAATGCTTCCCGAGCGTCGCTCCACACTCTCTGGCAGCGGCGGAGGTTCTCCTGAACCGAAGGAACAGCCAATTCCTTCTCCTGAGCAGGAAACAGAGGGGGTTGATAACCCATGGTAACCTCGAAGGGTGAAAGACCGGTGGCAGAGGCGGTGAGGGGAGTTGTGGGCGTACTCTATCCAGGGCAGATGTTTGGCCCAGGATGATGGATGTTGAGCAGCCACACAACGAAGGGTTGCTTCGAGGTTTTGATTGGCTCTTTCTGTTTGACCGTTGGTCTGGGGATGAAACCCTGAGGACAGACTAACGGAAGCACCCAAAGCAGAACAGAAAACCTTCCAAACACGGGAAGTAAACTGTGGGCCTCTATCAGATACGATGTCCACAGGTATTCCATGGGGACGGAATACATGTTGGACTAGGAGGTCCGCTGTCTCACTGGCAGACGGTAATTTTGGTAATGCTATATAGTGGACAGATTTAGAGAATCTGTCCACAATGGTAAGTATAGTATCATTACCTTCAGACTTGGGTAGGCCGGTGACAAAATCCATGGCAATGTGGGACCAGGGACGGCTGGGAACTGGGAGGGGTAGCAGCAGCCCCGAAGGGGACTGATGGGAGGCTTTGCCCCGAGCACAGGTTGAACAGGCTGCCACAAAAGCCCGAACGTCAGTTTCCATTGAAGGCCACCAAAAATGTCTCCTAAGCAGCGTCAACGTGCGTCTCATCCCAGGGTGACCAGCAAAACGGGAGGTGTGAATCCACTGCAACACCTGAGACCGGACCGTCTCGGGAACAAAGAGTAGGTTGGGAGGTCCATCACTCGGTCCCGGGTCCGTGGCAAGTGCAGTCTTCACAAGAGACTCGATCTCCCACTGAACAGCCGCCACGACGCATGAGGAAGGCAGGACTGCCTCAGGCTCGCTGGTCTCCGAAGGGTCAGCAAACTGGCGGGACAAAGCATCTGGTTTAACATTTCTTGACCCCGGTCTGTATGTAAGAATAAAGTTAAACCTACTAAAAAACAGGGCCCATCTGGCTTGGCGTGAGTTGAGTCTCTTAGTGGCTTGGATGTAAGCCAAGTTTTTGTGGTCAGTCCAGACCACAAACGGCAGTTCAGCTCCATCCAGCCAGTGCCGCCATTCTTCCAGTGCAAGCTTGACCGCCAGCAGTTCCCGGTTTCCAACGTCCGTAATTCCGTTCTGTGGGTGACAATTTCTTGGAGAAAAAAGCACAGGGGTGAAGCTTTTGGTCAGTGGGGGAGCGCTGGGAGAGGACTGCTCCCACACCTGAGTCCGACGCGTCCACCTCCACAACAAACTGCAGAGAGGTATTGGGGTGTATCAACACGGGGGAGGTGGAAAACAGTTCCTTCAAAACCCCTACCGCCTGCTCCGCCTCAGGGGACCACCGAAAAGGGACTTTAGGAGATGTGAGTCTTGTAAGGGGTGCCACCACTCTACTAAAACCCTTAATGAATCTACGGTAGAAGTTAGCAAAGCCCAAAAATCGTTGAAGTTGCTTACGGGTGGTGGGTGTGGGCCATTCCGTCACTGCCCGGATCTTCTCGGGGTCCGCCTTCACCTGCCCGCTCTCAATTATGAATCCAAGGAACGATGTAGACTGTTTGTGGAACTCACACTTCTCTGCTTTGACGTACAGCTTGTTCTCCAAGAGCCGTTGAAGGACTTGACGGACGTGTGACTCATGCTCCTCGGGTGACTTGGAAAAAACAAGAATATCATCCAGGTATACAAAGACAAAACCGGTTCAAAAAATCCCTAAGAACATCGTTCACCATGGCTTGGAAAACCGCAGGGGCATTTGAAAGCCCAAAGGGCATGACCAAATACTCAAAATGTCCCAGTGGAGTGTTGAAAGCGGTTTTCCACTCATCTCCCTTTCGGATTCGGACAAGGTGATAAGCATTCCTGAGGTCGAGCTTGGAAAACACTGTGGCGCCATGCAGAGGTTCAAAAGCTGAGTTGATGAGTGGAAGGGGATACTTGTTTTTAACAGTTATGTTGTTTAAACCCCTGAAATCGATACAGGGGCGTAACGACTTGTCCTTCTTTTCCACGAAAAAAGAAACCTGCACCCAAAGGAGACGACGAGGGACGGATTATGCCCGAGACCAGAGAATCACCAATGTACTGCTCCATTGCCTCTCTTTCCGGTCGGGACAGATTGTATAACCGACTAGAGGGCAAGGGAGCACCAGGAAGCAGTTCAATAGGGCAATCATAAGGCCTATGTGGTGGTAGAGACAGAGCCTTGTCCTTACTGAAAACCTCCGCTAAGTCATGGTATTCTTTGGGGACAGATGACAGATCAAGAGGAGCTGAGGGAGGAGTTGGGTTACACTTAGTGGGGGAACCGCTGACCTCAGGCACTCGGAATGGCAGTTAGTGCTCCAACTGAGAATGGTGTGACGTGTCCAATCAATTTGTGGGTTGTGAAGAGCCAACCAGGGGAAGCCAAGGATTAGGGAGGTAGCTGAGCCAGACATAACTCTTAGCTGAATGCTTTCACAATGATTGCCAGAAATCACTAGGGAAACGGGGGTGGTTTGATGAGTTATCTCCGCGAGGAGGCGCCATCAAGGGCTGTGACCCGAATGGGGGGTAGGTAGTGGCTCCATGGGGATACGAGCTTGTGTAACGAACTGGTGGCTAATAAAGTTATCTTCTGCACCTGAGTCTATGAGAGCTGAGAGTGGCAGGGAATGACTCTGGAAACGTAAGGTTACAGGTACTTGTAATCGGGGAATGATGGGTTCAGGATCTAACTCTGGGCTCGCAAGTAGACCCCACCGTTACGAGCGAGCCTTGTCTTTTGGCCGCTTAGGGCATGTAGCCAGAATGTGTGTGGCGTCTCCACAGTACAGGCACTCACCCGCCTGGAGGCGCCGTTGCCGCTCTGCTGGAGGTAGTTGAGCTCGACCCACTTGCATAGGTTCCTCCTCTGTGCTCGGGATGGAATCAGGAACAAGAAGCTGCCGACTCCGGAGAGGCGAGACTCGAGTGGTTGAAGGCTGGGGAACTAGTCCTCCTAGATGTGGCCGATCGCCTCTCTCCCGACGCCTCTCCCGCAACCGATTGTCTAGCTTGATGGACAGGGAAACGAGAGAATGTAAATCATGTGGCTCATCACGAGCAGCCAGTTCATCCTTAATGGCTTCATTCAAACCGTTTAGAAATGCTCCTTGAAGTGCCACATTGTTCCACTTGGAGTCCGCTGCCAACGTCCAGAACTCAATAGAGTACTCTGCCACACTGTTAGAACCCTGCCTCAAATTAAAAGTATCTTGGAGGAATTACCCACATGGTCAGGATGGTCAAAAACAGTCTTCAATTTAGCAGAGAAATCAGCAAAAGTCAATCCAGTCAAAGTTTGATCTGAGCACACAGCCTCAGCCCAAACCAGAGCTTTCCCTCTTAACAGCCCCAGAACATAATGTACCTTAGATGAATCAGTAGAAAACGACAGTGGTCTCTGCCGAAAAATCAAGTCACACTGAAGCAAAAATCCCCGGCACTTGTCCAATTCTCCATTGAACGGTTCAGGCGACGTGACAGGGGGTTCCCGACGGAACGAAGCCTGCCTAGTGTCCGAGGAAACAACTTGGGGTGCATCAAACTGGGGGTCAGAGAGAGATGGAGAACTGATAACAGACAATTTAGAGACGTGTGTAGTTAACTGAGTCACCTGGTTCAGCAGTTGATGATTATCTTCCACAAGAGTCCGAATCAACTGGTCATGCTGTCCTAGCAACGTTCCTTGAGCCTGGATAGCTTGTTGGAAGCTGTCTTTGTTTGCCCCGTGCTGTTTCTCTGTTGGGTCCATGGCCAGATCGTTCTGTTAGGCTATGGTTCAACCCAGCACTCAGAGAAACAACACGACAAAGGGAGTGGAAGAAACAAAATATTTAATCAAAGTTAAAATTGTCTTAGTCCAAAAACAACTGAAGTAAAGGAACAGAGTGGGCTAGTCGGCTCCGGAGGAAGGAGAGGCTGAGGCAGGCAGGCAGGCAGGCAGGCAGGCAGGCAGACCGACAGGCAGGAAGGCAGGCAGGTTGGGAGATATGTCCGAAACTAAAGACAAAACAAACGACAGGTTAAGGAGAGTGGAGAGCCAGGCTGAAGACAAAGACTAAATAACCTTACTGGTGAGCCAAGTTACCGCTCTGGTAAGAACAACGATCTGGCGCCGGTGGAGAGCCATGCCCAGGAATAAGTAGTGCAGGTTGATGAGAGAATAGGATGCAGCTGCGTAGGCAGGAATCACTGGAAACAACCCGCAGCTGCACAGGAGAGGCAGATCCTGAGCACGCCCCCTGATCCACTCCAGACACACCCACATAAAGGGGACAAACACACATACAGATACAACAGAAAAAGAGGGGACAAAACAAGGAGGAAGGGAAACAGAAAAGGGAGAGACAAGCTGCCCACATAACATTTTTTGCCCCACTGTACAAGTAGATATCCCATATTAGGTTATACTACAGTGCTAGCTAGCTTTAGTCTGGATTTACAGTACTAATTCATATTTCATGAATGTACTGGATCCACTTTGACCCAACAGAAAAATCCAGACTAAGCATTAGCAAAAGGTAAGATCATAATGAATACTATTATATGGACAGAGTGGACCCAAATCTACATCAGCACTCCTCTGTTGGCGAATTCTCTCTCGCCCTCATCCTTTCTATAACTTCTGATTGATTCCCTGGTTAGGGCTGTTGCGGTGACCCGTTGAGTCACAGTAATCTCCTTTTATGCACTCTGGACATGCTTTGGTAGTATCCAACTTGCTAACGACCATCAGGTCCTAATGACCTGGTACTCAGGGCTCTATTGTCCGTCTAACCACTCTGACATCAATGCAAATGCAATCGAAAATCACATCAAACACATATCATCAAAACAGTAGGCCTATAATACTTTTAAACTCACCTCACTGTGATGATCAAATTGAAGAAAGAAATTCTACAGCAGGTTGAAACAGTGTAAAACATGGATGTTGTTTCAAAGCCTAACACAACGAAATGGACAGCGCTTTCTAAGGTGATTATTAGTTCAAAACACCCATATTAGAGCTTATGCATAGGCTTATGAGCACAAGTCCGATTTTTTTTACAACTTAAAATGATTAATTCTGCCATTATAAAATACATAGCCTACCCCATATTAAGCATGGCAGAAAAACATAAAACAAAACTGATTTAAGATGTCTTTGGTACAAAATTGGTATATGCTTATACTCCAAAATTAAAGAAATTCGAGTAACTACCTTTGAGTGTGGACTGTATTATTATGCATACAGGATGGACTGGTTATCTTATTTATGTATGATACGCTACAAAATATATATTCATGAGTCTGGGAGAGAACGTATAGCCCTAGGCGATGCTGTTGGTTCATTGATTGTGCAGGGCGGCTTACTGTTAGCCTACAATTAGTCAATTTGTATAGCCTAGTAATAGGGCATTTTTTATACACTGCTCAAAAAAATGAAGGGAACACTAAAATAACACATCCTAGATCTGAATGAATGAAATCATCTTATTAAATACTTTTTTCTTTACATAGTTGAATGTGCTGACAACAAAATCACACAAAAATGATCAATGGAAATCAAATTTATCAACCCATGGAGGTCTGGATTTGGAGTCACCCTCAAAATTAAAGTGGAAAACCACACTACAGGCTGATCCAACTTTGATGTAATGTCCTTAAAACAAGTCAAAATGAGGCTCAGTAGTGTGTGTGGCCTCCACGTGCCTGTATGACCTCCCTACAATGCCTGGGCATGCTCCTGATGAGGTGGCGGATGGTCTCCTGAGGGATCTCCTCCCAGACCTGGACTAAAGCTGCTCCTGAGTGGCGCAGTGGTCTAAGGCACTACATCGCAGTGCTAACTGTGCCACCAGAGATCCTGGTTTGAATCCAGGCTCTGTCGCAGCCGGCCGCGACCGGGAGACTCATGGGCGGCGCACAATTGGCCCAGCGTCGTCCAGGGTAGGGGAGGGAATGGCCGGCAGGGATGTAGCTCAGTTGATAGAGCATGGCGTTTGCAACACCAGGGTTGTGGGTTCGATTCCCACGGGGGGCCAGTATAAAAAAAAAAAGATTTATTCACTAACTGTAAGTCGCTCTGGATAAGAGCGTCTGCTAAATGACTAAAATGTAAATGTAAAATGTAAAGCATCTGCCAACTCCTGGACAGTCTGTGGTGCAACGTGGCGTTGGTGGATGGAGCGAGACATGATGTCCCAGATGTGCTCAATTGAATTCAGGTCTGGGGAACGGGTGGGCCAGTCCATAGCATCAATGCCTTCCTCTTACAGGAACTGCTGACACACTCCAGCCACGTGAGGTCTAGCATTGTCTTGCATTAGGAGGAACCCAGGGCCAACCGCACCAGCATATGGGCTCACAAGGGGTCTGAGGATCTCATCTCGGTACCTAATGGCAGTCAGGCTACCTCTGGCGAGCACATGGAGGGCTGTGCGGCCCCCCAAAGAAATGCCACCCCACACCATGACTGACCCACCGCCAAACCGGTCATGCTGGAGGATGTTGCAGGCAGCAGAACGTTCTCCACGGCGTCTCCAGACTCTGTCACGTCTGTCACATGTGCTCAGTGTGAACCTGCTTTCATCTGTGAAGAGCACAGGGCGCCAGTGGCGAATTTGCCAATCTTGGTGTTCTCTGGCAAATGCCAAACGTCCTGCACGGTGTTGGGCTGTAAGCACAACACCCACCTGTGGACGTCGGGCCCTCATATCACCCAAATGGAGTCTGTTTCTGACCGTTTGAGCAGACATGCACATTTGTGGCCTGCTGGAGGTCATTTTGCAGGGCTCTGGCAGTGGTCCTCCTGCTCCTCCTTGCACAAAGGCGTAGGTAGCGGTCCTGCTGCTGGGTTGTTGCTCTCCTACGGCCTCCTCCACGTCTCCTGATGTACTGGCCTGTCTCCTGGTAGCGCTTCCATGCTCTGGACACTACGCTGACAGACACAGCAAACCTTCTTGCCACAGCTCGCATTGATGTGCCATCCTGGATGAGCTGCACTACCTGAGCCACTTGTGTGGGTTGTAGACTCCGTCTCATGCTACCACTAGAGTGAAAGCACTGCCAGCATTCAAAAGTGACCAAAACATCAGCCAGGAAGCATAGGAACTGAGAAGTGGTCTGTGGTCACCACCTGCAAAACCAGTCCTTTATTGGGGGTGTCTTGCTAATTGCCTATAATTTCCACCTGTTGTCTATTCCATTTGCACAACAGCATGTGAAATGTATTGTCAATCAGTGTTGCTTCCTAAGTGGACAGTTTGATTTCACAGACGTGTGATTGACTTGGAGTTACATTGTGTTGTTTAAGTGTTCCCTTTATTTTTTTGAGCAGTGTATTTTCATAATTAATTAGGTGACACATTAGCTATACAGAATATCTCACCACCATGCGTTTCCATCTCCTCCCCTCTCTCCTTTATTCCTTTCTCGAGTGCGCAGACGGGCTGTCAACAGTTTAGTGAAATACTGTAGCCTATGTTTCGTTGTAAAAACATGTTACTATCGATGTTCCAAAACAGATTTCACTTGGTTCCCAAATTAAGCACTGGGTAGCTGCAGGAAAAAGATTGGAGAGCCCTGTCGGGGCAGCGAGAGCATGCTCCCCAAACAGTGATTGATGCGTGGAGTGATTTAAAAAAAAAATATTTATTTCTGAGATTAAGCACATGCTCCGTTATAAAACCGAAGTAGCCTACAAAACCGACCAGTGGGAGAGCATGCGGCCTTCATTCGCTATTCGAGTGCATACAGATGACGTTTTGATAATGGACCAATCTAAATCTAAACTAATTTGACATATTAGCAAAGACGAGATTAAATTGAGAATAGTCTGATGGGTGAAAATATGATCACTTGATGAGAGAACAGCTGTGCAGCCTGAGGCAAGGAACAGAGTACAAGCTTTCTTTTTGCTATTTTCTCAAATCATCAATAGCCTATACTCCAACCATGCCATGGAAAGTATTCACACACCTTGACTTTCTTCACATTTTGTTACATTACAGCCTTATTCTAAAATGGATTCAAATGGATGTTGCCACCACCATGCTTCACTGTAGGGATGGTGCAAGGTTTCCTCCAGACATGATGCTTGGCATTCAGGCCAAAGAGTTCAATCTTGGTTTCATCAGACCGGAGAATCTTGTTTCTCATGGTCTAAGAGTCCTATAGTGTCCTTTTGGCAAACTCCAAGCAGGCTGGCATATGCCTTTTACTGAGGAGTGGCTTCCGTCTGGCCACTCTACCATAAAGGCCTGATTGGTGGAGTGCCGCAGAGACGGTTGTCCTTCTGGAAGGTTCTCCCAACTCCACAGACGAACTCTGGAGCTCTGTCAGAGTGATCATCAGGTTCTTGGTCACCTCCCTGACCAAGGCCCTACTCCCCCGATTGCTCAGTTTGGCCGGGCGGCCAGCTCTAGGAAGAGTATTGGTGGTTCCAAACTTGCAGATATTTTTTTGTACCCTTCCCCAGATCTGTGCCTCAACACAATCCTGTCTCGGAGCTCTATGGACAATTCCTTTGATCTCATAGCTTGGTTTTTGCTCTGACATGCACTGTCAACTGTGGGACCTTATATAGACAGGTGTGTGCTTTTCCAAATCATGTCCAATCAATTTAATTTACCACAGGTGGATTCCAATCAAATTGTATAATCATCTCAAGGATGATCAATGGAAACAGGATATACAGTGGGGAAAAAAAGTATTTAGTCAGCCACCAATTGTGAAAGTTCTCCCACTTAAAAAGATGAGAGAGGCCTGTCATTTTCATCATAGGTACACGTCAACGTCCAGAAAATCACATTGTAGGATTTTTTATGAATTTATTTGCAAATTATGGTGGAAAATAAGTATTTGGTCACCTACAAACAAGCAAGATTTCTGGCTCTCACAGACCTGTAACTTCTTTTTTAACAGGCTCCTCTGTCCTCCACTCGTTACCTGTATAAATGGCACCTGTTTGAACTTGTTATCAGTATAAAAGACACCTGTCCACAACCTCAAACAGTCACACTCCAAACTCCACTATGGCCAAGACCAAAGAGCTGTCAAAGGACACCAGAAACAAAATTGTAGACCTGCACCAGGCTGGGAAGACTGAATCTGCAATAGGTAAGCAGCTTGGTTTGAAGAAATCAACAGTGGGAGCAATTATTAGGAAATGGAAGACATACAAGACCACTGATAATCTCCCTCGATCTGGGGCTCCATGCAAGATCTCACCCCGTGGGGTCAAAATGATCACAAGAATGGTGAGCAAAAATCCCAGAACCACACGGGGGGACCTAGTGAATGACCTGCAGAGAGCTGGGACCAAAGTAACAAAGCCTACCATCAGTAACACACTACGCCGCCAGGGACTCAAATCCTGCAGTGCCAGACATGTCCCCCTGCTTAAGCCAGTACATGTCCATGCCCGTCTGAAGTTTGCTAGAGTGCATTTGGATGATCCAGAAGAGGATTGGGGAGAATGTCATATGGTCAGATGAAACCAAAATATAACTTTTTGGTAAAAACTCAACTCGTCGTGTTTGGAGGACAAAGAATGCTGAGTTGCATCCAAAGAACACCATACCTACTGTGAAGCATGGGGGTGGAAACATCATGCTTTGGGGCTGTTTTTCTGCAAAGGGACCAGGACGACTGATCCGTGTAAAGGAAAGAATGAATGGGGCCATGTATCGTGAGATTTTGAGTAAAAACCTCCTTCCATCAGCAAGGGCATTGAAGATGAAACGTGGCTGGGTCTTTCAGCATGACAATGATCCCAAACACACCGCCCGGGCAACGAAGGAGTGGCTTCGTAAGAAGCATTTCAAGGTCCTGGAGTGGCCTAGCCAGTCTCCAGATCTCAACCCCATAGAACATCTTTGGAGGGAGTTGAAAGTCTGTGTTGCCCAGCGACAGCCCCAAAACATCACTGCTGTAGAGGAGATCTGCATGGAGGAATAGGCCAAAATAACAGCAACAGCGTGTGAAAACCTTGTGAAGACTTACAGAAAACGTTTGACCTGTGTCATTGCCAACAAATGGTATATAACAAAGTATTGAGAAACTTTTGTTATTGACCAAATACTTATTTTCCACCATAATTTGCAAATAAATTCATTAAAAATCCTACAATGTGATTTTCTGGATTTTTATTTGGTATTGTGTATAGATTGATGAGGATTTTATTTTATCCATTTTAGAATAAAGCTGTAACGTGACAAAATGTGGAAAATGGAAGGGGTCTGAATACTTTCCAAATGCACTGTATATGTTTTGATTTCTAAGACATTCTAAGCTTTGTATGTAAAGTTGCCAAATAACTCTAAATTTAACATACATGTCCTGTTTCAAATTATCGCTTTAACGCTCAACATAGCAGAATAAAATAGAAAGGATATTTTGTGGCTAAGTTCAGTTATTCTTCTTACTATAAAATCATATAAAATAATGGCCAACTCATATTCTGTTCATCTGAAATTGTGACGAGTACTGAGGATACGAAGAGGCAGGATGCAGACGCAGGAATCAACAATGTAAAGGTTTACTAAACACTGAGCAAGAGAACAACAAAGAGCTAGTACACTACAAGACACTAACAATCACACACAACACAAAACTGAACAGTCCAGGGCTATATAGGGGTGGTGATGAGATGATGAGGTGCAGGTGCGCTGGAGGTGATTAGGGTGCGTTGGGTTACCATTCCATCGGTGTTGCCGAGGTGGTGCGCTCAGACCGGTGGCTCAGTAGACCGGCGAATCAGAGAGCCAGAGGGGAGATGTAACAGAAATACATTTTCTTCATTTCATATTGCTTTTTTTTTGACCTGACTAAAATAAATAATGGATTTATTGTGATGGTGTATATTAAATTGACTTATTATACTTTTTTTATGTAGCTGTTCCAAAGGTGCGCATCAGCGGCTTGTATGCATGGAGGCCTGGAGATGCTAAACGTGTTCATGTCAACTAACAGTCAATTACCGTGAGACCAGCAGGCTTTTGCATGACAATGCTGACAAAATGTTATGACTGCCACAGCCCTACTCCTGGTCTATGATTAGTAGATGTGGGTTAGTGGACATACTGATCACTGAGGCCAGGAAGAAGACTGCCAGCCAAAGTAAGAGCCAAGTTCATCCCCATGCAATGGTCTACTGACTGAGGTAGACTATGCTTTGAGTAGCAACTGATTGACAGGCTGTCAGGCAGGCAGAGACACACACACTCACATTTGAATTGACCTTATATTGACAGCACTCTACACACAGATACCCCACTCTCCCTTTCCCTCCCATTCATCTCTCCCTGCCTCCACCCTAGGTGCCATGTGGTCTCCCATCTCCTTCATAGTGGCCCCAGCTGGATCCCACCACATAACCTCTTGGTCTAGCCAGGTGAATCAAAAGCTTCACCCCGGCCCGGCCTGGCTTTGGCTTGCAGGTGGGTCACAGTTACAATCCCCTTTGCTTCCACCCACCTAAATGATCTACTAGGGGCTTCACATTCTTCTTGAGGCGCTCATATTACTTTCAAAATTAAATGTTATCATGGTCAGATGATTTACAACAGTGAAAAATTAGATTCCCTCAGGGGACAATACCAGAGACTGTAAGGGGGCTGTTGCCTGATTGAAGTTTACAGAAATTATTTTTTGGAAAACATTATTTTCTATATTCGTTTTGGGCTCATCTAATCCAACCTGATAGTGTGCCTTTTGTTCTCCAACCCTCAGGAGACTATGAAAAGGGAGTGGGCCACCTGACCAACGCCAGCAGCTCCTCTAGGTGCGCCAGCAGACCTGTCTTTTAGATCCTGCTGAAACTATCAGCCAGGTGAGGATGCTCTCCTATGGAAAGGAAGGGCTTTTGTGGCACCAACATGGCTAAAAGTTGCTGGGTTAGCACCTCCTTTCTCTGAAAAGTGTAATTTACCCATGAAAATCTTAGTGCATTAAACTGACAACTATGACCAAGACTGTTTAAGGCAAGACATGTTTTCCCTTTCATTCAGAATCTGCAATATATTCAAGTACTAAGTTAGGATCCTCCTCATCCACACTTTGGGTACACTATTATACAGTTTTGCTCAGTTCTGGCACTCTCCTTCCATATTTGTCATTTGCCACTACTTTATCCTCTTAAGGATCTGACCCTTTTTTTCAATTTTTGCCTTAAATCTAACTGCCTGGAGCTCAGGACCTGAAGTAAGGATATGCATATTCTTGAAACCATTTGAAAGGAAACACTTTGAAGTTTGTGGAAATGTGAAATTAATGTAGGAGAATATAACACATTAGATTTGGTAAAAGATAATACAAACAAAAAAACATACATTTTCTATTTATTTACATATTTGAAATGCAAGAGAAAAGCCACATTATAATATTACAGTTTAAGCACAATTTAGATTTTGACCACTAGATGGCAGCAGTGTGTGTACAAATTTTCAGATTGATCCAGTGAAGCATTGCAATACTGGACTATTTTGTATCAAGTCTGCCAAAATGTGGCGAATTGGTCAATTAATACATTTTCAAGTACATAACTATAGAGAACATACAAAAATTATATGGTAATACAAAATGTAAGTTTACACACTCCCAGGAATGTCATACATGATGGATCATTAGCTCATACATTAATGTTCACACATCTAGATGGCCGGGTGGGGTGGGTGTGGAGCCAGAGACAGCAAGGGTTCAAACTGTAGAACCCAGTTCCTACATTTGAATATAAAAATGGATTTTATCAAACAAAACTATGCTACATTTTATCTCTGGGACCCTTAGAATGACAAATCAGAGCAAGATGACTGAATGAAAGTACATTATTTATCTTCAATGGTGAGTGTATCAAACCAGTTGCCGTGATACGTTTTTTGTTGTTGTGCACTTTCCTCAAACAATAGCATGGTATTTCTTCACTGTAATAGCTACTCTAAATTGGACAGTGCACTGAGATTCACAATAATTTAAGCTTTCTGCCCATATATGACATGTCTATGTCCTGGAAAGTGTGCTGTTACTTACAGCAGTCATGCTAATCACATTAGCTCAACTGTCCCGTATACGGGACACCGATCCCGTAGAGGTTATCATGCATGTCCTTTTTATATTATGTGTATCCTAATTTATGTGCTTGTATCTCCCTTCTAGAAACCAGCAACCTTCCTTCCTACCACAACCATCCTACAGGACTCAAAACTCCAACTACTGAGCCTCCACTCCAACCAACTGTGTTTAATTGTGTGAACATTTTAACCACCCTCCTCCTGTGATTGGAGCATCCTACATAACTACTGTCTCTCTCTCCTTGCAGTTCACGCCATCTGCCTCTTTATAACTTGTAGTCCACCTGTGTTTGGCGTCGAGCACCTCTGTTAGGACAGCATGGGGAGCAGGAGTGTGTCCGTGGTGCTTTGGTTCAAGAAACAAGCTGTCGGTCCAAACTGCAAATGTCTGAGCTGCGGAGCTTTGGTTGGAGCTGGCTCATAGTTTTGCGTCTGTCCTAGCATAGTTTGCCTTGCATTCAGCTCATTCAGTTATCGTTGTTTTTGTAGTTCTTGCCCCAAGCGCCACTCCACGTTCTCCCCCATGCTTGGTGTGATGGTGGCTTCGCTAAGGTATTTGTTATGATTATGAGATGTAAACTTATTGGTTTGTAGTCCAAGCTATTTAAAGTATTGATTGAGTAGAGCGGAAGTCACCTTCCTGGTAGTCTCGGAAACCCAGACCTAGGCAACAGCAGTGACTAGGTCTGGGATTAATGACGGACTGTATTGGTAACTTCAAAAAGGGAAAAATACATTGTTCTGGGAGGGTCCTCCTCAGACAGACAACTCTCCCAACAACTCACAATTGTGGGTGGGTGGGGCTTAAAATGCGGGAAAGAATTTAGGGGATTAAACTATCTGGCCCGGGTTATCCCGGTGGGAGTGGTTTGCACCGGGTGAAAAGGGATTGCATTAGTTTTGGAACCGCCTCTTGGCGTGAGCCAGGGCAAAGTCATCTCAAAACAAAAGTGTAGTAGCCTAGGCTAGATTAAGCATGTGGAATAATGAGTAGGATTCAGTGTTTTCACATGCAAAAGTGATTGCTTTTGATAAAAACACTATCTGCCTTCCCAATGAAAACTACTTTGAAAATTCAAACATATTTATGGAAAATAGATTTTGTATGTTTCTGGACGATGCACCATGATGCCTTGTTGACAACATGACCAAGAAGCGCAGATTACTGTTCGATTTGAGAAGGACGCTCATCCCTCACTGCTTTTGCCCGTTTACGTGACAGGCAACTCCCTCATTGTGCTAGGGCAGTGTTTCCCAACTCCGGTCCTCAAGTACCGCCAACCGTACACATTTTCGTTGTAGACACACCTCAAACAACTCATTACATTTTAGTCATTTAGCAGACGCTCTTATCCAGAGCGACTTACAGTTAGTGAGTGCATAATTTTTTTTTTTTTCAAGGGGCTTGATGATTAGTTGACAAGTTGAATCAGGTATGCTTGTCTGGGGCTACAATAAATGTTTTTACTGTTGGGGTACTCAAGGACTGGAATCGGGAAACACTGTGCTACGGCAATAAGCGGATAAGGCAGTGACGTAGGAACACCGGATGTCCCAACTCTGCCCTTTCCTCTATGCCACGTGTCAAACTCATTCTACGGTGGGCCAAGTGTCTGTGGGTTTTCACTCCTCCCTTTTACTTGATTGAGGTCACTAATTAGTAAGGAACTCCTCACACCTGGTTGTCTAGGGCTTAATTGAAAGGAAAACCCCAAAACCTGCAGATACAAGGCCCTCCATGGAATGAGTTTGTCACCCCTGCTCTATGCCATACTGACTTTCTTTAGGTACAGATCACAGCAGGTTGGTGGCACCTTAATTGGGGAGGACGGCTCGTGGTAATGGCTGGAGCGGGATCAGTGGAATGGTATCAAATACGTCATACACATGGTTTCCATACGTTTGATGCCATTCCAGTAACTCTGTTCCAGCCATTTATGAGCCATCCTCCCCTCAGCAGCCTCCACTGGTACAGATGTTGTGGTGGAAAAATTATGACATAAGTTTATTAATTGTTTAACCCTGGCTATATGATTGTGTGTATTGGTTGCTATAATGCAATACATATTTGATACATTACATGTTTTATAACTTCCTCCCTTTGTGCTCACAAGAGGAGGAAGTTTCAGTGTGTGTTAGCAAACAATACCCAAGAGAGAACCTTGAGCTTCTTGGGTGAACGCCCAGAAATAGCCTCTGAGAACTTTATCAGGAGCAGGTGTCTTGCTACACATTCTCTTTCGCACCCAAACCTCCTCCCTTGTGCTGAGGATGAATCGTGTTTATGTGAGTTGTGTGTATCCTAGTACAAAAGGTGCTCGGGGACAGCCACCTGGTAGAGCTTCTTACCGACCTGTACTGAGTGTGCAGAGTTTGTTGTAACCGCTCCGCTGGCGTGAATCTTAATAGTTCATTTACTAATTGACTTGATAAGTCCTTGATGGTCATTTCCATTACAACGTGTATGCCGGTACATTGTGGGAGGCAACCTGTCTGTCTATAGCAGAGGTATTCAACTCTTACCGTACGAGGTCCGGAGCCTGCTGGTTTTCTGTTCTACCTGATAATTAATTGCACACACTTGGTGTCCCAGGTCTAAAACCAGTCCCTGATTAGAGGGGGACAATTTAAAAAAGCAGTGGCACTGGCTTCGAGGTCCAGAGTTGAGTTTGAGGGGTCTAGAGAGACTACCATTCGGGTATTAATTATTGATTGATTACTGATGGTACATAGCTAACAAACCAGTGGTTTTAATCTTGTAACTTAAATAGAAACTATATAGTTATAGAATTGTATATTTTCAATTAAGTATTGTCTGGTCCATTTGTAATACTCAGAACTCATGATCCAACTCAATAGGTGGCCATATGGTTTCCATGTGTTTTATCCCATTCCATTTATTCCGTTCCAGCCATTATTATGATTCGTCCTCCTCTTAGCAGCCTCCACTGATTTGTATATATGTGTGTTTGTGTTGTGTCGGTATGTGTGTATGTAGTGTGTGTGAATGTGGGTTTGTGTGGGAGTGTCAATGTAGTGTGTATGTGAGTGAGTGTGTATATGGTGTGTATATATAGTCTAGTGAGTGTGCGTAGGGTCAGTGTTATATAGAAAATACATAATTTAATATTGATGTCACATGTATCATTCGTACAGTTCTTTATTAAAATGCAATGATTTTTTACATTTGACTGTGTAAAATCTAGCAGTCCTACTTATTTCTCTGAGAGTGAGGCAGATATATACAGTAGCATTTTGGAATGAAACTCAATTACCTCCATGTTCATGCGTCTTCTGAGTGTGGCCGTAGCCTAACAGTAACAGAAACAGAACAGAGATGGACGTAATTTGGCCTGTACCTCCCCTCCTTTATTACAGGGCATTACCAATAGGTGGCACTGTACCCTTATTGAACAGTATGCCTGACTGCAATGAGTAGCAGTTGATGAGTCCCAAACATTATCTTGCCATTTGTGAAAGTCTCTTTTGGTTCACGGGGTGTCAGGGTGACTGTGTATGGAAGGCTACAGTGAGCACCTGCTGTACCTGCTGTCCGAGCGGGACTCAGTCCCTCCGGCGTTTGACACTACTCAGGTCTGTGTGTGTTTCAGTGTGTGTCCAGCGCCCTCTACTTTACCTCAGCAGATAATCTATTCTGCATAAAGGTTAAAAGCAAGGACACGTCAGGTGCAACTAGTTCCTTATTATAAGGCCAACCACCAAATCAATCCCACATCCCCACAACCCCCTACACACACACACACACACACACACACACAGTGAAAGCTCTGGGGGAGCCACAGCCATGGCTGTTGATTGCTTATTTTAGCGAGGCCACAGTCGGGCAGCTCGGCTGGCAGGCGCGCCACACCGCGTACTTAATCAAAGCCAGCCCCTGGAAACCATGGAAACCGTGCCAATCACCCAGGTGCCTTTGCTGTTTGCTCTACATGGGGGTATCCATGGGGTGCATCTCAATACTGTTAAATATCCTCATATCCTCATTTTCATCTGTACTAACCTGAAAACATACAACAGGTGAATGCATGAATGGTCGATGCCTAATAGCTTTCAGTATTCTGGTTCTTTCTCAGCAGCGCAAATGATGAGGAGAGGAAGCCACTGTTCACTATTAAGATGCAACCACGGCGTCAACACAGGAAAAACTTTTTTTCATGGGTGTGTTGGATCCCTTTTAAATTGTGTGAGAAAATATTACCCGGGAGTGAGAAAGAAAAGCGAGGTCAAAATAGGTAATCGCTTTTCTTTTACAGGTAGGAGTCAGTGAAGTCTGTGACAGCACAATACATGGACCAGGCGTGGAGCGGAGAGTATATGCCACAGGTGCAAAACGACATGGTAAATATCTAGAGATCAATACCGTCTGGGTGCTATTTCAGAAAATACTTTTGTCATTTGTGTTTTGAAGGAGAGAGCATTGAATGGATATACTGTTGGGGCCAGGGAGTTGACATCCTTTCATACAGGCAAGGGTGATACTATACACCTGTTCCACCGGTGCCTGGTCCAGCACCGGTCAGCTGCTCCACTCCAGAGTCAGAGCAGTCCGCTCCAACGGTGCCCAGTCCAGCTCCGGTCAGCGGATCCACTCCGGAGTCAGAACAGTCCGCTCCACCGGTGCCCAGTCCAGCTCCAGTCAGCGGATCCACTCCGGAGCCAGCGCAGTCCGCTCCACCGGTGCCCAGTCCAGCTCCGGTCAGCGGATCCACTCCGGAGCCAGAGCAGTCCGCTCCTCCGGGGTCCAGTTCAACTCCGGTCAGCGGCGCCACTCCAGACCCAGAAGTCAGCCCCTCTCCAGGGTCGGGGCCTCCCACACCAGGGTCCAGACAGGGCTTGATGCATCGCGGGAGGATTGCCGATCCAGGCCCAGACGTCAGCCTTTCTCCAGGTTCGGGGTCTCCCACACCAGGGTCCAGACAGGGCTTGGTGCATCGTGGGAGGAAGGAGAGGGGAAGCATCGCGCCGAGATCCAGATCAGACCAGGGGTGCAACGGGGAGGCAGAGAGGGAGAGGTCGTCACGCCCGGAGCCGGATCCGCCTCCGAGGTGGAATGCCCACCCGGACCCTCCCCTAATGAGTCAGGTTGGTGCGGCCGGAGTATGCACCTTTGGGGGGTGGTACTGTCATGCCCTGGCCTTGAGAGGCCGGTTGTCTTTAGTTGGTTTGGTCAGGGCGTGAGAATCTATGCTAGAAATTCTATGTTTATGTTCTAGGTATTGTATTTCTATGTTTGGCCAGGTGTGATTCCCAATCAGAGACAGCTGTCGCTCGTTGTCTCTGATTGGGGATCATACTTAAGTAGCCTGTTTGCCTACCGTAGTTGTGGGATCTTGTTCCGTGTCTAGGCTTGTATGTGTATAGCCTGAGGACTTCACGTTACGTTGTTTCTTGTTTTGTTATGTTTATTGAGTTGAATAAATATGTACGTTTTTCACGCTGCACCTTGGTCTGACCCGTCTCTCAACGATCGTGACAGCATCTCCTGTCACCAGGAGAGGCAGTTCCTCTCTTTATATTTTCCTTGATGTGTCTCCAATGACAACTTAATTTATATGGACAGTGAAAAAAAGTGGAAAATGCCACCTTGGACTAGCTGGTCTCACTTTTAAAAAACATTATCTCTCAGCAAACCAACAAAACAATACATTTTTGTCATCAGGATAAATATTTTCTTTCTTCATCTTGCCCTTTATGGTAGTCAACAGACAACTCCATCAATGGAATGTGACAAGGAATTGGACATTATAGTACATCAAGGTTGTTATTATGAAATAAACGTACTTATCAATGTTTTACGTGCAGCTATATAAAGGTTAGCTTACATTTCAGGTGAGCCTCGCCATTGTGATCTGAACCTGGATCCATCATGGTGGAGTAGTTAAAGGTCTCAGGACTGCCCCATAAACTACAGCAGTAAATTACCTAAACAGTTACAATGATGAACAGAAGCCTATAAAGTATACTTTCAAAAAAGTAGGTATGTGTACTAAACGATGAACAGCAGAATTCAAGACAATGAATGATTCTTCCATCCTTTTTTACTATGGCCAGCCTCTCATACTTTTCCCATGCACAAACAAACCGCAAGGGTTTGGGTTACATGCTACTGTGATTGCTTTCTCGCGTAGTGATGTCACATGTTTTGGGGGTAGGAGAAATCAACAGATTGGAACTGAAGTGATGTCATGGTGACATCAATGGTAGCAACACCAACACTTTGAGACGGATTCAATTAAGCTTTTCTTGGAGTGCCTAGAGTCCACGCACATAGTCTGTATTATTCTGAAAACTGTAAGTCTCACCTTGTCTGTTTTCACAGTTCCATTAAAACGTGTGCTACTTTATTATACAACTACTGTATGAATCCTGCGGGCCAGGTTGTTTGAATTAAACCTCGTCTCATATTCAGAGCAGAGCTCTAATAACATAACTGTTTAATAATGTAAATGGTGTCATTCCAGGTTCATGTCTGAAGTACATTAAAACTATTTTGGGAATTTCCATTTGACATTTAACCTTCGGAAGGAGAGTTTTATTTTTCACTCTGGGATCCACTCGACATCCTCAATAAGCACTTGACCACCTGCAAAGTCAGAACCCCAGTGGGATAAATGTAAAACACCCAGTAAGGGAGATGGTTTGAGAGGAGGGGAAGGACAGAGGAGAAAGGAGGGGTGTTCGGAATATGAATGCAAATGCGTTGGTAATTGCTGGTTCTTGAAATTGGCTGACATGAGCACCCATCTGCTGCAAGTGCAGTGTGCAAAGTGCTTGCAAATTTTATTTGGAAAGTCGTCTACTGAACAGCTACCAAAAAGTGAAGTATATATTCATCATAAATATTAATAGTTCATATTTCCGCCTATTGTATCTGTGTGTTTACAGGTCTATATTTCCTAAATGCTTTAAGATATCCTAATGCTGATTATTTGTATATGTAGGACAGACAATTGACTACTTGTATTTGAAATTGTAGCAATATCAGAGCTTGCAATATTTGGTTACATGAGCTTATGTGGCCCAGCCCCCCCTCAAGCCATACATTATTCTGCACTGTTTGAGTTAAGGGGATGTGTCACTATTTATCAATGTAACCACTTTTTGCAGTAAAATATTTTTATACAACCATCCATTTCATATATGGGAGACCGTAGAGATACTGTTGGAAGAACATGGATGTGCTTACTTATACCTTAGGTAGGGGTATCTAAAGAACTAAAGCCTTTTTTGAGGATTTGCCACTAGCCTAATATATATTATGTAATAGCATAACGCTCAACAGATTAGATCAACTGTAATGACACTCTCACTCACGGTTGCCCAGAAAGAGCTGTGAGCAAATCACGGCCCAAAATATTCTAATGACCTGCTATTTTAATTAAAACTACAAATAACCCTTTTCTGAACTGCAAAGAAATATTGAAGGGCTCAAAGGGTTCTTTCAGTTATTATGGTTCCACATAGAACCATCACCCTTACCAAATTACCCTTGAGGAACCCTCTTTTCTTAGTGTGTATTATCAAATAATGTGTCTCTGTGTGTGTGTGTGTGTGTGTGCGTACGTACGTACAGTACCAGTCAAAAGTTTGGACAGACCTACTCATTCAAGGGTTCTTCTTTATTTGAAAAAAAAATGTACATTGTAGAATAATAGTGAAGACGTTAAAACTATGAAAAAACAGACATGGAATCATGTAGTAACCAAAAAAGTGTTAATCAAATCAAAATATATTTTATATTTCAGATTTTTCAAATAGCCCTTTGCCTTCATGACAGCTTTGCACACTTTTGGCATTCTCTCAACCAGTTTCACCTGGAATGCATACCAACAGTCTTGAAGGAGTTCCAACTTTTTTATTTTTACCTTTATTTAACTAGGCAAGTCAGTTAAGAACAAATTCTTATTTACAATGACGGCCTACACCGGCCAAACCCGGACGACGCTGGACCAATTGTGCGCCGCCCTATGGGACTCCCAATCACGGCCGGTTGTGATACAGCCTGGAATCGAACCAGGGGGTCTGTAGGGACGCCTCAAGCACTGAGATGCAGTGCCTAAGACCGCTGCGCCACTCAGGATTTATGAAGCACTGTCAGGTTAATGCTATGCAACATTTATTGATGCTGTAATGTTTAATTTAGCATACACTCCAGTGATAAGCCATTAGCTGCTGTGCTTTGATTCAGAATGTTATGTTGTCGTAATGACAAACAGATGCGCTTGAATATTCTACTACAACTACTGCACATCCATTGTGTTAATAGCTGAGATCCTGAGATCATGTCATTCAGAATGTACGTTTCTGTCTCAATATCCTAGCTGTTGATGTGAACATATTTTCTGCAGATTAGCTGTTACGATTTTAGATGTTTCCGGCAGTAACAAGATTGAATTAGCTTTGATAATGGATGTCATAAACCAGGCAGCACTTCTTTAATAAATCTGCCAGGATGCCCAAATAAAGTAATTTGATGAATGTCTCATAAGGTGGTGGAGGTGAACCTTTTAAAATGAGCCAGAGCAACAGCACTCAGATTAAATCAAAACACTCTGAACTACAAGAGGCTCTTCACCCTAAAAACATAGATTAATAGAAATGGAATGAGCTAGATTATATATGAGTGGCATCACCAAGTTCAAGTATGGTTTGTTCATTTGAACCTTTATTTAGCCTCGTAAATCATTGTAGGCAAATTATATTTTCGGGCGATTCCACTCTAGTGGGAGCGGAAAATATTTTTGGTATCTCAGATTGTACAGGCAATTTTCACATAGGATGTTTAAGGATGCTTTTTATATTTGTATCACAAACCATTTTTGAGAAATTCATGATGAAATTTGCCATTTTAGTTTATGATACAAAAAACATGTTGGTGTCATTATAGTCATTATAGTATGCTCTAACATATGGAGTATGTCTAGATTCTGAAATACACATTTTCACATTAATTTATTCAACATAGAAAAACATGAATATCTCAAAACTACCCTTTTAGATTTTGTTCATTTGAAGACATATTGTTTGGAACAATATAATCTACAAGTACATCACATTTCCAGAGTGGACTCTTTGCTAATTCAGAAGTTATGATACATGTTATGAGCATCACCAACACAGTGAATGGTAAATAGATTGAAAGGGAACTCCCTCTGCTGGTGATTTGCTGAATGTGGAATCCAACAAGAGGGCTGTGATTGGTTGATGACCTATAATGTCAATTTCTATTTATAAAATGGGTCATATAATTAAAACTCTGGAAATTTAACCTGTTTGAAGAGTATATTGTTCCCCCCAAAAATATCAAAATAAGCTAAATCAAAAAGGGTCGTTTTGAGATATTCATTTTTTAAATGTTGAATAAATGAATGTGAAAAATTGCATTTCAGAATCTAGACGTACTCCATTTGAGAGCACACTATTAGGAATATAATGACACCAAGATGTTGTCTGTATCATGTACAGTTCACGGATCATAGGGTCTTACAGCAGACATGTATAGGTTTAAAAAGGGCCTAAATTGGACACTTTCATCATGGTTTTCTCAAAACTGGTTTGTGATACAAATGTAAAAACCATGTCAAACATCCTTCCTCCCAATTAAGTTTCTATGTGAGACTTGCCAAAACAAAACAAAATATTTTTGCGCTCATTCTGGTGTGGAATCGCCCTTTAAAATAAAAACCTGCTTGGTCGAGAGGTGAACAATCAAGGATGCAGGAGACATACAAACACGCACCATTAACATCCCACCTGTCACTTCTTAGTAGTAACAGTACCGTAAACTAGGAACCATTTTGTTGACTGGGTTTGACCTTACTGCAACAACCCCTAAAGTGCTGCCTCCTAGTCTGTCACTTCGTCCTCTTCTCGTCCTGATTAATGTCCTTAATTTGCTGTTGGAACATTTTATGGATTGTGCATGTTTGGGTTGGCTTGGGAGGATAAGGCATTTCTTTTGACACCCTGAACAGGGTACCGTTGGGCTGATAGATTTACATGCGAATCAGAAACCATTATCATCGCAGAAGCACACTGTAAAACTTGTCCCTGTAAATTTACAGCATTAAACTGGCACCACAGTGGCCAGTTTAATACAGTAATTTTGATTTACAGCAGAGATGCTGTAATATGTTTTACAGTACTATTTTCCTTACTGTAAAGACATATTACAGCATCATTGATGTACATTTACAGGGATGCTGTAATGTTTAACAGTAAGGAAAATAGTACTGTAAAGAAAAATTACAGTATCAAGCTGGCAACTCTGGTGCCAGGATAATGCTGTAAATGTACAGTGAAATTCTACCTGAAATCTAAATGTAAGAAAAACAACACATTTGTACATAAAATACATTTAATCAAATTGGTAACATTAAAAATGAATAACAACAGAATTTACAATAGAAGTAACAAGAAGTTAACACATACAGTATGTAACCAAATAAGTAAATCATTACAACACTAATGTAAAAACTATATTGTGTGCCTGTGTGTGTGTGGGTTGTTGGTGAAAGAGAGCCAAAGAGGGGGAGAGAGAGCCAAAGAGAGAGAGAGAGACTGAGTTAAAATTGGGATTGGGTACAATCCTAGATCTTCGGATTCAGAGCTCCGAGCTCCAACATGCAGGACTAAGAGAAATAAAACAATGAGAATGGTAATAAGAAAACTAGAAATAGTAATATATACATAATAACAACTGTAGCAGTGATGAATAAATACATGTCCATTGGGGTGGACATTGACGATAGGGGGAGCATCAGTCAGACTAAATGACCATTGAGCAGTGTGGAGACAAAGTTAAATAAAATAATACAAATAATAATTAGGGCTGTCAAATGATTAAAAAATTTTATCAAATTAATCAGAATTTTCAGTGGATTAATCATGATTAATCACTATTTGCAATTACACCTGAATCCTAACCATTTTTTTTCTGAAATGCATACCAAAAGATAAATAACAGGACACAGATACATAATTTTCATATTATGTCTGTTTATTAACACAGCCAAATAATGGTGTTTTAAATCAAGCTGAAACATACTACACACCATAATATTTGTCTTTGTAATGTTCCATCACTTCCTCTTTGGCATTCCTCTTAACCAGGATGTACAATTTACAGTATTCAATTGAACAGAAAGCAATAAATGTAGTCAAATCATAACAGTGACCTACCACATTTTTGCACAATTTGAGTCATCTGTGGAAAAAAACATTTTCAATAAAACTTTTAAATCAAACCAAAGAACAATCTTTTACCTTTTCCTCCATTCTTTAATCCAGTTGCTCAAAAATCCAGTTGCTAACTACTATAACATGTTGCATTGAAACTGGTCTTTTTGTTTGAACATCACCTTTCAAATCTACTGAGCTTCATCATCTTTCAGCCAGTTGCTGAGGCAAACTAACTTGTTCACATTTTCTGAAAGTAAAGCTGACCTTTTCTTGTTCACAATGTGACCTGCAACTGAGAAAAGTCGTTCACAGGGAACAGTGGTTGCAGGAGTGGCTAGATATTTGTGAGCTAGTGAGGCCAGCTTCTCATGGGCTCCTGAATGAGATGCCCACCACCTCAAGGGGCAGTCCTCCAATTTAATGGTGGGCTCTGCTCTGTACCTCTGTATGGCAGGTTGGACCTCTTCATCTTCTGATTCTGAATCTGAGCCCATTTGCAGAAGGCTGATTTTCTTCCTGGGTGGCCCATCATCATGTGTCTGTGAAGACCTTCTGGGTGATTCTTGTTGCAGCATCCCTTCAAGTGTGGTCCACACCTCTTCCCTGTCTGTCTTGGGCAGGCATTTCAAGTCTTTGAAACGAGGATCCAAAACTGTAGCAATCTGGAGCCATGCATTGTTGAGCTGTTCTTGACGGGATGCTAGGTCCTCCTTGAACTTGGTCTTGAATCTCACCACATATGCAGGGTCCTCATCACAGGCTTCCATCTTGAGACGCAAGTGGCAGAGAGAAGGTAGTACCACAGAACAGGAGACATAGGCCTCTCCACCCAGGAGCTCAGTTACATACCTACGCACACAAACACACACATGCACACAGAGACAGTGTATTATTAGAACAGTGGTTATCAACATATTATTATTATTATTATTATTATTATTATTATTATTATTATCATCATCATTATTTTTTACATAGATACATGTTATTGATATTTGACTTGGTTTAATTCATTCCAGAAAATAATCAAAGCGATGTTATTTGATAAGTTACAGACTGATTTACCTGCATGGCTCTAGAAGTGTCTCCAGCCTCTGCAGTTTATCCCACTCTGCTGCGGTCGGCAAAACGAGTTTGTGCTCCTGATTGTCCAGGGCTGCGATGACAGCCTCTTTATTTCTGCTCACGCGCTTGACCATTTCCAGCGTCGAATTCCAACGTGTTGGAACATCCTGGATCAATGGCTCTTGCTTCTTTCCCAGGCTGACTTGTTGTGCTTGAAGCTCCGCAGCATTTGCTGGGCTGTGCTTAAAATGACCGACAACTTTGCGAGCCTTGGCCAAAGCATTTACAAAGCCGCTGTCAGCAAGACTCACTGTGACACTTCTCTGCACCATGTGAGCGACACAGTTCATGTGTTCATAGCGTGTAAGTCGAATTGCGGCAACCATGTTGCGTGCACTGTCAGTCCCAATGGTTGTAGTCTTGCCCTCGATGTCCCACTCACGTGCAACAGACAGGAACTGTTCTTTACAAGCCTCCGCAAAATGACGCTCCTCAGTTTTTAATATAGTCAGCGCAAAAGACTTCAGTTCCCACGTGTCACTGATTAAATGTGCAGTTACTCCGAGGTAATTGTTGTTACTCACTGATGTCCAATGGTCTCCTGTCAGGGCGATATGATTTACTTGAGCCAAGACCTCTTTCCTTTTTTCTTTTTCGTTTTCATAGAGCTCGTGGATTTTCTTCATAACTGTGGCTCTTGACGGTGGCTTATAGAATGAGTCTTGAGACGCCACTTGCAAAACATCAAGGAAACCTGAGTCTTCTACAATGCTAATGGATCTACAATCCTTTGCAATCCATTTTGCTATTGTGTTGGTCAAATTATCTGAGGTTGATTTTGTTAATTGCCTGCAAACATTCAGCGTGGTCTGGCGCAAACCACTTGCTGAATCTGACGGCCCAGCAAACGCATGTTTGGCGTTGACATGGTACTTCAAGCTTGAACAGCTCCGGTGAAATTGAAACTCCTTCTTACAAATCTTGCAAATAACCTTGTACTTGTTAACTGTACCATCATCATTCTTTTTATATTTGAATCCGTCAATAGGCCCACTTTGCTCACCTTGCTCCATCTCGCCTCTAGCTCCCAACCACTTTCCTGCCCTGAATAATTTGTCACACTGCGCATGCGTGAAATGCGTTAAAAAAATTGACGTAATTAACAGCAAACAACTAATTAACGTCGTTAACGCGCTATTTTTGACAGCCCTAATAATAATACAAAAATAAACAATAATGTATACATTATTAACAACTGCAGCAGTGATGAATGTCATTGGGGTTGGGGCAGAGTAAAAGTTTGTTGGGGGGGTAGTGGTGGCTATTCAGCAGCCTTAAGGTCTGGGGGTAGAAATGATTGGCCAGTCTTCCAGTTTTTGCCATAATGCTCCTGTGCCACCCGCGTCTGAGTAATGAAAACGGGGAGAACAGGCCATGGCTCGGATGGCTGAGGTCCCTGATGTTCTTCTTGGCCTTCCTGCAACACCTGGTGTTGTAGGTGTCCTGGAGGGCAGGCAGTGTGCACCCAATGGTGCGTTCGGCTACGTGTATCACCCTCTGAAGCGCCCAGCGGTCCGCGACGGTGGAGTTGCCATATCAGGCTGTGATGCTGCCCGATCTATGATCAGGGGCAACTCTGTTTGGGGTAAGGGGGTCCAGAGGAGGTGAAACACACAACAGGACAGTTTGGGCCAGAGAACATTCAGGAGAGAGAAGTCAGCACAGCATCAGGTGTTCCTCATGGGGCTCTGTAACAAACCTCCTCAATTCTGATTGCAATTCTCACCCCTAGGACAAGCATAGAAAGAGAAAGGATAGAATGAGAGACAGAGAGCACCAGGGCCGTTACTCTGTGGGTAAAAAGACAGGGGACAAGGGACATATCAAGCTGGTGTCGTGTGTATGTGTACTTACCTCACTATAGGTCTTCATTCAAACTCAGTGAGCTCTTGGAAGAATTGGGCAAGGTAGGGATTGAGAACAAACAGCTGGCTTCCTCTGGGCCACCTTGTCATCCACTTTGTTCCATCTTCAGGATTCATCATCTTGGGTGGATTTGAACCTACAGCATATATCCAATATAGTTTATGAAAGAAATTGGGGCATTGAACAAATACAAATAAGACAGCTAGATACACCTACTTCAAACCCTAGCAAACTAATACAACATTGCTATAGCCTACACAATATCACAGATTATTTTACCAGACTCAACATTTTCCTGTCTAGCTGTGCCACCAAATGTTTACGAACTACTGGTAAAGTGAACAGGCAGGTTTAGCTAATACTGTAACATTATGGAACAATGTTTTTTTAATTAAACAAATGGTTAGAGGGAGAGGCAATATGGACAATCCTGGCCTACAAAACAATGATTTATGTCGCGCAGATGAGAGCCAAGTGAACCGAATCACACAGGGTTGTGACAGCTAAGGAGGACACTCAGTGAATTCTCTATGGCACTCAAAGGCTGCGATACAGCCAATAATCACAATATTCTCTCTGTGATGTTTTTCTAGGTCGCACAGCTAGATATCTACGAGCAATTTAGAGCAGACCGAAATGGCTTTTGTCAACTTCAGCTAGCTAGCTAGCAAACGCTAGCCAGCTATCTAGCTAGGTTAGCTAAGGAAACATGCAGTAATTCAACGTTGGCTAGCAATAAATATGCTTATAAACAAGGCAAGGTACCAACCCAGCAGCTGCTGAAAATATTATTCCACTTCACAGCTGCTTCAAGAAGATATTTACTAAAATAGTCTGAGCTTCTGGCTGAGGTTGGCACCTGAAACTGATAATTTGAATCTACAGTTTGCATAAACTATTACTGTCAAGAAATACAGTATGTTAGAGTAATTTTTTACAGGATGCTTCGCGAATTACAGTTAATAACAGTATTTTTCAGCATTTTACCCATAATGCAGTGCAATCTACAGCATGAATGTTGTAAAACACATGTATTATACTGTGCATCCTACAGTGTTTTACTGTTGAAATTACAGAAAAGTCTTACAGTGGTCCTCTGTAGCTCAATTGGTAGAGCATGGCGCTTGTAACGCCAGGTTAGTGGGATCAATCCCCGGGACCACCCATATGTAAAAATGTATGCACGCATGACTGTAAGTCGCTTTGGATAAAAGCGCCTGCTAAATGGCATATTATATTATATTATTTAAATAGATCAGTGAAACACCTCTAGATAACACACTTTCTTTCAGTGCTGGTGCAAGTAATATAATCAGCCTATTGTTCTGATCTAGACATCATAGGACCGTTATATACTGTACATACAGTGGCTTGCAAAAGTATTCACCCCCATTGGCATTTTTCCTATTTTGTTGCCTTACAACCTGGAATTAAAATGGATTTTTGGGTGTGTGTGTATCATTTGATTTACACAACATGCCTACTAAGACACAAAAAAAAGAACTTGAGCGTGCATAACTATTCACCCCCCCAAAGTTAATACTTTATAGAGCCACCTTTTGCAGCAATTACAGCTGCAAGTATCATGGGGTATGTCCCTATAAGCTTGGCACATCTAGCCACTGGGATTTTTGCCCATTCTTCAAGGCAAAACTGCTCCAGCTCCTTCAAGTTGGATGGGTTCCGCTGGTGTACAGCAATCTTTAAGTCATACCACAGATTCTCAATTGGATTGAGGTCTGACTAGGCCATTCCAAGACATTTAAATGTTTTCCCTTAAACCACTCGAGTGTTGCTTTAGCAGTATGCTTAGGGTCATTGTCCTGCTGGAAGGTGAACCTCTGTCCCAGTCTCAAATCTCTGGAAGACTGAAACATGTTTCCCTCAATAATTTCCCTGTATTTAGCGCCATCCATCATTCCTTCAATTCTGACCAGTTCCCAGTCCCTGCCGATGAAAAACATCCCCAAAGCATGATGCTGCCACCACCATGCTTCACTGTGGGGATGGTGTTCACGGGGTGATGAGAGGTGTTGGGTTTGCGCCAGACATAGCGTTATCCTTGATGGCCAAAAAGCTCAATTTTAGTCTCATCTGACCAGAGTACCTTCTTCCATATGTTTGGGGAGTCTCCCACACGCCTTTTGGCGAACACCAAACGTGTTTGCTTATTTTTTTCTTTAAGAAATTGCTTTTTTTCCTGGCCACTCTTCCGTAAAGCCCTGCTCTGTGGAGTGTACGGCTTAAAGTGGTCCTATGGACAGATACTCCAATCTCCACTGTGGAGCTTTGCAGCTCCTTCAGGGTTGTCTTTGTTGCCTCTCTGATTAATGCCCTCCTTGCCTGGTCTGTGAGTTTTGGTGGGCGGCCCTCTCTTAGCAGGTTTGTTGTGGTGCCATATTCTTTCCATTTTTTAATAATGGATTTAATGCTGCTCCATGGGATGTTCAATGTTTCGGACATTTTTTTTATAACCCAACCCTGATCTGTACTTCATTTTCATTTTATTTTAGTCATTTAGCAGATGCTCTTATCCAGAGCGACTTACAGGAGCAATTAGGGTTGAGTGCCTTGCTCAAGGGCACATCGACAGATTTTTCACTTAGTCGGCTCTGGGATTAGAACCTGCGACCTTTCGGTTACTGGCACAACGCTCTTAACCACTAAGCTAACTGCCGCCCCACAACTTTGTCCCTGACCTGTTTGGAGAGCTCCTTGGCCTTCATGGTGCTGCTTGCTTGGTGGTGCCCCTTGCTTAGTGGTGTTGCAGACTCTGGGGCCTTTCAGAACAGGTGTATATATACTGAGATCATGTGACACTTAAATAAAGTCCACCTGTGTGCAATCTAACTAATTATGTGACTTCTGAAGGTAATTGGTTGCACCAGATCTTATTTAGGGGCTTCATAGTAAAGGGGGTGAATACATATGCACGCACCACTTTTCCGTTATTAATTTTTTAGAATTTGTTGAAAGAAGTTATGTTTTTCATTTCACTTCACCAATTTGGACTATTTTGTGTATGTCCATTACATGAAATCCAAATAAAAATCCATTTAAATTACAGGTTGTAATGCAACAAAATAGGAAAAACGCCAAGGGGGATGAATACTTTTGCAAGGCACTGTATGTATGGGGCTGCATGAAAAAATCAATTTCCTCTCTTGTCATTTCACAGGGCATGTGGTGCTGCCAGCTGCATGGTGCAGTCACTGAGCTATTTCTGGTTCTTTAGTAAGACTTGGGGAGTGCTTTGGATCATAACTTCCCAAGCTTTTCAACACAGCAGCTCAAGCCTTGCATAAGCCCAGGAATTCAGAGGGTCACATTGTGTTGTAATTGATGTCATGAGACAATGACACAACAATGAATGGCTAGAGACAAACACACCCATTACAACCTGAAGTAGTGTTGCGCATTGTGTACAGCTGATGCTCTTCTTTATCTCTCTGTTTCTCTGTCTCTCTCTTTATGTCTCTCTCTCTCTCCCACTTTCTTTATCATTGCTGTTCTGAATCCTTCCTGTGTCATTGTTGTTTCTAACAAACGTCTCGAGCGACGCGGTAAGGTGCCTTCATGCAGATAATGCCCCCCCACCCCCTCCCCTGTTATGGCTCTGAGATATTGTTGCAAACTTATCATTATAATGGATCATTATACATCTGCCACAATGTAATGACAGGGAGATAAAAATGGCTGCATGATTTACTCCATTGGATTTTAGTTTGGACAAATTAGCATATAGCGCGCCCCACCAAGACTGCAGAGGAGGAGGCAGGAGGGAGAGAGGGAAAGGATGGCTGTGACACTTAAAAACCTGCCCCGTCTTAAAAGTGTCATCTGAGGACATCATATTAACAACAGCCCCTGCCAGAGGTTTATGACCAGGACAGTGGATGAGACCAGGGGCGGTTAAGTAGTAGAATGACAGTGTCCTCTCTACTTCATTAGGCCCTACTTTGTCCATCTGTCTGTTTAGACACAAAAAATACCCGTGTCCATTAGTCTCAGGGAGAATAAAATATGGATAGAAAGATGGATGAAAGGCGGGATGTGTTTAGTGAAGAATAGAGGGATCACTTACAAAAGCGAATTTGTTGATGCAAACTTACATTTACATTTACATCATTTAGCAGACGCTTACAAATTGGTGCATTCAACTTATGATAGCCAGTGGGACAACCACTTTTTTTTATGGGGGGATAGAAGGTTTACTTTATACTATTCCAGGTATTCCTTAAAGAGGTAGGGTTTCAAGTGTCTCCGGAAGGTGGTCAGTGACTCCGCTGTCCTGGCGTCGTGGGGGAGCTTGTTCCACCATTGGGGTGCCAGAGCAGCAAATAGCTTTGACTGGGCTGAGCGGGAACTGTGCTTCCGTAGAGGTAGGGGAGCTAGCAGGCCAGAGGTGGATGAACGTAGTGCCCTCGTTTGGGTGTAGGGTCTGATCAGAGCCTGAAGGTAAGGAGGTGCCGTTCCCCTCACAGCTCCGTAGGCAAGCACCATGGTCTTGTAGTAGATGCAAGCCTCAACTGGAAGCCAGTGGAGTGTGCGGAGGAGTGGGGTGACATGAGAGAACTTGGGAAGGTCGAACACCAGATGGGCTGCGGCGTTCTGGATAAATTGTAGGGGTTTAATGGCAAAGGCAGGGAGCCCAGCCAACAGCGAGTTGCAGTAATCCAGATGGGAGATGACAAGTGCCTGGATTAGGACCTGTGCCGCTTTCTGTGTAAGGTAGGGTCATACTCTGCGAATGTTGTAGAGCATGGACCTGCAGGATCGGGTCACCGCTTTGATGTTAGCGGAGAACGACAGGGTGTTGTCCAGGGTCACGCCAAGGTTATTTGCACTCTGGGAGGAGGACACATTGGAGTTGTCAACCATGATGGCGAGATCATGGAGCGGGCAGTCCTTCCCCGGGAGGAAGAGCAGTTCTGTCTTGCCGAGGTTCAGCTTGAGTTGGTGATCCGACAGCCACACTGATATGTCTGCCAGACATGCAGAGATGCGATTCACCACCTGGTTATCAGAAGGGGGAAAGGAGAAAATTAATTATGTGTCGTCTGCGTAGCAATGATAGGAGAGACTATGTGAGGATATGACAGAGCCAAGTGACTTGGTGTATAGAGAGAATAGGAGAGGGCCTAGAACTGAGCCCTGGGGGACACCAGTGGTGAGAGCACGTGGTGCGTAGACAGATTCTCGCCACGCCACCTGGTAGGAGCGACCTGTCAGGTAGGACACAATCCAAGAGTGAGCAGCGCCGGACATGCCCAACTCGGAGAGGGTGGAGAGGAGGATCTGATGGTTCACAGTATCAAAGGCAGCGGATAGGTCTAGAAGGATAAGAGCAGAGGAGAGAGAGTTAGCTTTAGCAGTGCGGAGAGCCTCCGTGACACAGAGAAGAGCAGTCTCAGTTGAATGACCAGTCTTGATACCTGACTGGTTTGGATCAAGAAGGTCATTTTGAGAGAGATAGCAGGAGAGTTGGCTAGAGACAGCACGCTCAAGAGTTTTGGAGAGAAAAGAAAGAAGGGATACTGGTCTGTAGTTGTTGACATCGGAGGTGATCGAGTGTAGGTTTTTTGAGGAGGGGTGCAACTCTCGCTCTCTTGAAGACGGAAGGGACATGGCCAGCGGTCAAGGATGAGTTGATGAGCGAGGTGAGGTAAGGGAGAAGGTCTCCGGAAATGGTCTGGAGAGGATAGGGTCAAGCGGGCAGGTTGTTGGGCGGCCGGCCATCACAAGTCACAAGATTTCATCAGGAGAGAGAGGGGAGAAAGAAGTCAAAGCATAGGGTAGGGCAGTGTGAGCAGGACCAGCAGTGTCATTTGACTTAATAAATGAGGATCTGATGTCGTCAACCTTCTTTTCAAAATGGTTGACGAAGTCATCCACAGAGAGGGAGGAGGAGGATTCAGCAGGGAGGAGAAGGTGGCAAAGAGCTTCCTAGGGTTAGAGGCAGAGGCTTGAAATTCAGAGTGGTAGAAAGTGGCTTTGGCAGCGGAAACAGAGGAAGAGAATGTAGAGAGGAGGGAGTGAAAAGATGACAGGTCCACAGGGAGTCTAGTTTTCCTCCATTTCCGCTCGGCTGCCCAGATCCCTCTTCTGTGAGCTCGCAATGAGTCGTCAAGCCACGGAGCAGGAGGGGAGGACCGAGCCAGCCGGGAGGATAGGGGACATAGAGTGTCAAAAGATGCAGAAAGGGAGGAGAGGAGGGTTGAGGAGGCAGAATCAGGAGATCGGAGGAAGAAGGATTTAGCAGAGAGAAGCGATGATAGGATGGAAGAGGAAAGAGTAGCGGAAGAGAGAGAGCGAAGGTTGCGACGGCACATTACCATCTGAGTAGGGGCAGAGTGAGTAGTGTTGGAGGAGAGCGAGAGAGAAAAGGATACAAAGTAGTGGTCGGAGACTTGGAGGGGAGTTGCAGTGAGATTAGTAGAAGAACAGCATCTAGTAAATATGAGGTCAAGCGTATTGCCTGCCTTGTGAGTAGGGGGGGTGAGAGGTTGAGGTCAAAAGAGGAAAGGAGTGGAAAGAAGGAGGCAGAGAGAAATGAGTCAAAGACAGACATAGGGAGGTTAAAGTCACCCAGAACTGTGAGGGGTGAGCCATCCTCAGGAAAGGAACTTATCAAGGCGTCAAGCTCATTGATGAACTCTCCAAGGGAACCTGGAGGGCGATAAATGACAAGGATGTTAAGCTTGAATGGGCTAGTGACTGTGACAACATGGAATTCAAATGAGGAGATAGACAGATGGGTCAGGGGAAAAAGAGAGAATGTCCACTTGGGAGAGATGAGGATTCCTGTGCCACCACCGCCACGCTGACCAGATGCTCTCGGGTATGCAAGAACACATGGTTAAACGAGGAAAGAGCAGTAGGAGTAGCAGTGTTTTCTGTGGTAATCCATGTTTCCGTCAGCGCCAAGAAGTCGAGGGACTGGAGGGTAGCATAGGCTGAGATGAACTCTGCCTTGTTGGCCGCAGAACGGCAGTTCCAGAGGCTGCCAAAGACCTGGAACTCCACGTGGGTCGTGCGCGCAGGGTCCACCAGATTAGAGTGGCAACAGCCACGTGGTGTGAAGCGTTTGTATGGCCTGTGCAGAGAGGAGAGAACAGGGATATACAGACACATAGTTGACGGGCTACAGAAAAAGGCTACAATAATGCAAAGGAAATGAACTAAACATCTGGGAAAGCGAGAGATCGGGGCCTCCCTCACTTACGTTTCACTGAAACACTCAAATATAACTCCCAACTTCCACTTTAGAAATTATAATTGTTGTAAACTACAGCGGTTCAATGTTTCTAGGAATAGACTAACTTAGTTTATTCAGCTAGCTAACTTGGTACAGTATTATTCCGTGAAAACTGTCCAGGGCACCGAATCCTATGACGCCAAAGCCAACTAGCATGCCAGCCTCCAATAACACGGTTTAGCACCAATACTCGGTTACAACAAACCACCAGTGTGTTAACACGCCAAGCAGATCATTCGAGTCCGTGTCTAACGTTGTGTAAAGTTTTTGGTTCGTTGTGACAGTTTGAGTGAGTACGTTGTCAACTTATTCAGCCAGTTAGTTAGCTAGAATAGTTAGCATACTAGCTATCCATTGCTCTCTGCCAACGAGCTAACCCCTCCTCCCACGGCACGAACACACAGAGAGCCAAGCTAACGTTAACTAGTCACCCATGTCCCGAATTCCCTTGAACGACTCTGGTTACCATTATGTAAAAACAAAACAAAATAAATATAGGTTATAACTTACCCTTAGTAGCTACTGTTAGCCAGTTAAATGCAAAGCTAGCCACTGAATCGATTCAGCCAGTTCGCGTCTGTCCCAACGGAGAGAACGCGTCTCCAAATATTAAAGCTAGGTCGTTCCAGCTATTGTTTAATTAGCTATCCAGGTAGCTACATTACGAGTGCAGTAGTACTAACTACCTAACGTTAATGCTTCAGATAATGAGGTTATCCCGCAAGTTTGTGGCAAATTTGCTGCAAACTAAATAGTGTGCCACAAAATGTTGCCAGAAGTTTGCAAACGTTTGCCACTAGTGGTGAATCTGTGGCAAACCTTTGGCAACAATAATATGTATTGCCACTAGTGGCAAACAGTTTACCAGAAGCCGTTTCTGGTGAACACATAAATTCCAAGACCAGTAACCGCTTATGACCAATCAATCAAGGAGATTAGAAACATCTGTTGGAAAATGGAAATCAAGCTATCTAGCTAGCTACAGTACCTACCAAAGTTGTCCACTGAATGTCTAATATATTAGTTAAACTTCCTAATACACTTTAACATTTTATTAATTAAACAATGCCTAGTTAGCAATGTCATGTTTTATGGGATAGAGTGAAACACATTTGGTTGATACCAGTTTCATTCTGTCAGTGTTACATTAGCTATCATATTTTTGCACAATTTATGTGATAGGTAGCTAGCTAATTAATGATTTGCCTAAACACATATTTTTGGTAAATACAACGCTGTCTTTTAATACCAATGTGCATGTCAATATGCTAGTGTCACAGTTCAGTAGCATGTTAGCTAGCATAACAGCTAACGTAGCTAGCTAGCAACAATAGTAGTTGATTTGACATCAGAGCAAAACTTCACTTTTGCAGATGGATACCCTTCCCCTACCCGTGGTGTTGGAAGACGCTGTATTGGGAGTAGGATGCATCAACACCCTGGAAATATGTTTGTGGTGCACTCACTCATAATACTTTTTTTTGGTGATAAATCAGTGTATTGTCTTCAAGATTAATTAATGATGAATTAATTCAATCTTGAATTGCTTTAAACTAGTAGCTAGCTCATCATGATCATGTGTTGTTCCTTCGCTTTCTAGAAGCAATCAGTTACATGGCAAAAATACAGATTGAGGCCTTCAATCAAACTGAGGACAGAGAGATATGCGTGCACCAGACAGGTAAAGGCTTCTTGCATGCATGGCTTTGAGATGTAAGTTACATGGCTAATGTTATTTAGACCGACTAAGGGTATTTTGGCTGACTGAAAACGGTAATTAATAAACGTTACGAATTTGATGGTCATTCAGGTTAAATAGGTTGTCCTATCATAATTAGGTAGCTAGCTAACGTTAGTTTAAGCGTTAGCTAGCTAGCCATTTTCTGTGCTAATATCTCTGGCTGTGGTAACGTTAGCTAGCTAGCTAACCTTAGCCTTGCGACCATGCTCACAACGCTAGCTTACTGAAGTGTTGTCGCGGATTATAACTAAATGTATGTTTTCTGTCGACGTTTGGCTAGCTAGCTTACTATGTCAGTGTCTGTAACGGTAGCTAGCTAAAGTTAGCTAGCTAGCTACCTTAACTAGCTAAGTCTGACACTTCTTCTGGACTGTCTCAGACACTGTTTCACTCATTAGCTAACATTAGCTAAGTTACCAAAGCTAGATTTTACTTATTCTCCATCTGGGTTGATTCAATCAAACTATTTGGTAGGCTTATCTCATCCTTGCATGGTGGTTGATTAAATTAGCTAGTGTTACTGTACTGGTTTTCAATGGTTTCTGACAGTGGCAGCTTTAGTCAGACTTGAGGAGGATGGATGCAAATTATGTTAGCTAGCTAACATTCGAGTTTACCTTAAATATGATGTAGCCAAGTTAGTTTAGCTAGCTAGCTAGCTATGCTTCTCACATATATTTACTTCTGTACTTAAATGCAGAGTTGAAGCCCAATGAATGGACAGCTTTGTAAAGATACACTGAATGAGTGGAACCTGGTCTCTTTAATTCCAATGTTTGAAGGTAAGTAAAACTGAGAAATTCCTTTTTGAGAGTAGGGACAGAGCTTTGGGGAGGGACAGATTTTCAATGACCCTGTGTTAAACAGCATCTATGTCTTCCACATTGTCATCGATAACCAATAGTACAACCTTAATGGAAACTTGAACTACTTAATTTCACCAGAGCCTCTTAGAACCATGCAGCCACTTTAGGACTAGATATATTACATGCACAGCTCCCGTAGATAGTCTGGCCATTTTACCATACTTTGCTTTATTGTTCATTTGCACAAATATTCTGTCACAGTGACCAACCTGACACACAACACACACATCACAGGCTGGGAGCAGCTCATGGGCACTTAGGGGTAAAGTGTCTTGCTCAAGGGCACAACAGCAGTAGATAGTATATAGAGATATTGTAGCTGGTAACCCTCTGGCTGATGGATCACTCCCTGCAGATTTCCCCGCAGGCAGCTCCGGGGTTCGAATATCGGCCTGCTTTTCTAACCTCGAAGCTACTGCCGCCCCTATTCATTTAGCTCTTTCCTCACTCCCTTGCCTTTGTTCAACCATTTCACCTGGCTTATCAACCCTTCCCTCAAAGTATTTAATTTAGAAATGTGGGTGAAACTATCCCTTAAAATCTCCCCCCTAGCGGTTAAGCCTAGCGGTTAAGAGCATTGGGCCAGTAACTGACTGGTCGCAGGTTCGAATCCCCGAACCAGCAAGGTGGAAAAATCTGCCTTTCTGCCCTTGAGCAAGGCAGTTAAATCCCCAACAACAACTGCTCCCCAGAACCTGAAGACGTGGATGTTATTAAGGCAGCCCCCCACACCTCTCTGATTCAGAGGGGTTGAGTTAAAAGTGGAAGAGACATTTTGGTTTAATGCATTCAGTTGTGCAACTGATTAGGTACACCCTTTCCCTTTTACCCTCTCTTTTGCAGCGGAAGAGCTGGAACAGGAAACGCTCTTGCTTTTGGACGACTCAACTACAAGTTAAAGAAGAACATAAAATACATGCAGTGAGTAGTCTGTAAACACCACCTTTTTTATACACGAGGGGAGGTCCTCGGGACACACACATGAATACATAGGACTGTGGACACACCAAGCTTGGGCATTAGCCGGTTCTTGCCAGGTAGTTGAAAGATTGGTTGTGTATTTTGAAAACTGATTGTTAAAAGGAATATATAATTCATTGAATACTTTGTGCTCACAACAGAGTCAAAACTGAGAGGGCAGCCCAGATGACCAAGTGACTGAACAATATCTGGCCGGCAAACCAGGTTGCGGAGAACATGAAGGAGACCGCAATCCAGAGGGCTCAGTGGACCAGACAGAATGGGGCCAAGACAGTCGAGATAGTCCGAGAGTATCCATGTCTGCTGGATACTCCAGGCATGGTGTGTTAATCTTTCTACAAAAACTTTAGGCTTGAATTTGATCATGTTTGCTGTGATTAACTAGCCTGGCTGACATGACTCAGTGCAAGGAGAGCTGTGACCACACTAGTCTAGAAAGGAGGCTGTTTGTTAATGCAATATTCGCTAATAAATTGTGTGACAGGACTTGATTGGTTCTCTCAAAAGTATATATATTTTTTTTCTCGGGGTTGAGACCTCTCATTGTTTGGATTTGAAAATCCAACCATTGTAATAGAAGGGGGCGGCATTCAGGGCTGTGTGTGGCTGTTTGTGTGAGAAAGGCACAGAGGAGAGCCAACCAGTAAAAGCACAGCCCCCTTCATTATCAACGCATTGTGCCAACAACATCAAAGAGCCATTCCAGACTCAGAAGTCAGGAGGACTTCAAAAGATAGGTGTTAGCCAGACTAGTGATTAACTGCAATTGAAAAGTAATTGTTTGGTTAGCTACAACATAACACAATTTGAAGTCATATGGGGCAGAGTCTCAAGCATTAGAAACAGCATTGAGTGTGGATACGGTGGGAATGTGGATCTGAGCAAGTGTGATGTCATTAATGTTTGTGGATATGTAAGTAAATGTTAAGTTGTCTATTGTTTTTTGTAAATGTATGTTTTCGTTTGTCAAATTTGTAAAATAAAATATAAAAAAGTAAACAGGACTTCTCCATTTTAAACCCGGACTGCTTGGGGAAACTGACTGATAACTGGATAGCGGTCTTATAGTACAAAAAAACATTGCTTCGCCAGCCCAGAGAGAAGAAGCAGGCCCAAGATCTTCTCTTCAAAGTGCAGGTATAGTTTGAAATGACCATGCTGGTGATGCCTCAGATATTCATTTATTTTTTGCCTGAAACAATCAAGTTATTAACTAAACATTCTTCTCTCCAGATACACAAGGTGACATCGCTTTAAGACTTCTGCCAGCACCGTGGTCCTCCCAACACCAATCTACAAGATAGGCAGGAAGACATTCCGACCTGATACAGGAGGGGGTCGCAGTTCTAGAGCGACCCACTAGGTGTCATCCTCCAACAACCTTAGGCACCTCCTCACTCAGTCTGGACTAATCATTATCCAATTGGTGTCACCTGTGTCTACCTGTTCACCTGTGTATGTACAGTGAGGGGAAAAAAGTATTTGATCCCCTGCTGATTTTGTACGTTTGCCCACTGACAAAGAAATGATCAGTGTATAATTTTAATGGTAGGTTTCTTTGAACAGTGAGAGACAGAATAACAACAGAAAAATCCAGAAAACGCATGTCAAAAATGTTCTAAATTGTTTTGCATTTTAATGAGGGAAATAAGTATTTGACCCCCTCTCAATCAGAAAGATTTCTGGCTCGCAGGTGTCTTTTATACAATTAACGAGCTGAGATTAGGAGCACACTCTTAAAGGGAGTGCTCCTAATCTAAGCTTGTTACCTGTATAAAAGACACCTGTCCACAGAAGCAATCAATCAATCAGATTCCAAACTCTCCACCATGGCCAAGACCAAAGAGCTCTCCAAGGATGTCAGGGACAAAATTGTAGAACTACACAAGGCTGGAATGGGCTACAAGACCATCGCCAAGCAGCTTGGTGAGACAGTGACAACAGTTTGTGCGATTATTCACAATTGGAAGAAACACAAAATAACTGTCAATCTCCCTCGGCCTGGGGCTCCATGCAAGATCTCACCTCATGGAGTTGCAATGATCATGAGAACGGTGAGGAATCAGCCCAGAACTACACGGGAGGATCTTGTCAATGATCTCAAGGCAGCTGGGACCATAGTCACCAAGAAAACAATTGGTAACACACTACGCTGTGAAGGACTGAAATCCTGCAGCGCCCACAAGGTCCCCCTGCTCAAAAAAGCACATATAAAGACCTGTCTGAAGTTTGACAATGAACATCTGAATGATTCAGAGGAGAACTGGGTGAAAGTGTTGTGGTCAGATGAGACCAAAATCGAGCTCTTTGGCAACAAACTCAACTCGCCGTGTTTGGAGGAGGAGGAGGAATGCTGCCTATGACCCCAAGAACACCATCCTCACCGTCAAAGATGGAGGTGGAAACATTATGCTTTGGGGGTGTTTTTCTGCTAAGGGGACAGGACAACTTCACCGCATCAAAGGGACGATGGACAGCGCCATGTACTGTCAAATCTTGGGTGAGAACCTCCTTCCCTCAGCCAGGGCATTGAAAATGGGTTGTGGATGGGTATTCCAGCATGACAATGACCCAAAACACACGGCCAAGGCAACAAAGGAGTGGCTCAAGAAGAAGCACATTAAGGTCCTGGAATGGCCAAACCAGTCTCCAGACCTTAATCCCATTGAAAATATGTGGGGGGAGCTGAAGGTTCGAGTTGCCAAACGTCAGCCTCGAAGCCTTAATGACTTGGAGAAGATCTGCAAAGAGGAGTGGGACAAAATACTTATTTCCCTCATTAAAATGCAAATCAATTTATAACATTTTTGACATGCGTTTGTCTGGATTGGTAGAGCATGGAGTTTGCAATGCCAGGGTTGTGGGTTCGATTCCCACGGGGGACCAGTATCAAAAATAATGTATGCACTCACTAAGTCGCTCCATATTGGCCCTGGATAAGAGCGTCTTTTAAATGACGTAAATGTAAATCTCTGCCTACTGCCAATTGTCTATCCTGCACCACACCTGGGTCACACCTCACACCAACCCTTTCAGAAAACAGAGTCAATATGGAGGCAGCACAGTATTGTAGCGCATTGGCAACGCAGGGAGCTATGCTGAACCAGCACAACCGCAGCCTGCAGCATATCACCGAGAATGTCCGCCAGCTGACGATAGCTGTGCAGAGCCGGGTGGACACCCGAACCGGCAGCCGGCGGAGCGGCAGCGGCGTCTCAAGTGTCGCCTGTGACATCACGGGAACCCTGACTACCACCTCCGGAGAGGTACGACGGACGTCCAGAGGGCTGCATACCTCACCCAGTGTTCCCTGGTATTCAGCCTACAAGCCTCCTCCTTCCCAACGGAGCAGGGCCGGGTGGCCTAAATTATCACTCTGTTGACGGGTCGGACCCTTTCCTGGGCTACCGCGTAGAGGGAGAGCCAAACTCCGGCGTGCTCCGACTCACCCGGGAGCTATGCAAGGTGTTCGACACCTCTCTCTCGGGTGGTGTCTCACGGCCTGTCGGCAGGGTGACAGTTCGGTGGCGGACTACTCGGTGGAGTTCCGGACCCGGGCTTGAGAGGCAGGATGGGAGGAGGCCGCCCTGGTCGCCCACAAACCCCGGATAGACGCGACCACAGGGCGGCTCATCCTGGAGGGAGGCTCCGCCTCAGTCCTGTTCCGTTCTCCACTGACCACTCATCAGCCCAAACCACTCTCTCAGACCACCTACCAGTCCTCACCTCTTCCCCAGGTCCCACACTCGGAACCGCCTACCGCCCTAGCGGCGGTTGCCACTGGTAAGATGGTGGCTACAGACTCAGTCACCGGCCCAGACCTGGCAGGCGTTCCCCGGGAGTATTGGGATCTGGGGGAGGTTTTTAGTAAGAGGCGTGCCAAGGGCCTACCTCCTCACAGGCCATACGACTGCGCTATTGATCTCCTGCCGGGCGCCATGCCCACATGAGGGCGAATGTTTTCTTTGTCCCGGCCGGAGAAGCTGGCCATGAGGGAGTATATCGACGAGGCACTCGTCCATCCCTCTTCCTCACCCGCGGGCTTCTTCTTCTTGGGGAAAAAGGACGGTGGGCAGCGGCCGTGCATTGATTACCGGGCGTTGAACGACATCACGGTTAAGAACCGCTACCCACTCCCCCTGATGACGACGGCATTCGAGTCGTTGCAGGGAGCCCGGGTCTTCACCAAGCTGGACTTATGAAATGCCTACAACCTGGTGAGTATTCGGGAGGGGGACGAGTGGAAGACAGCTTTTAACACACCCAGTGGGCATTACGAGTACCAAGTCATGCCGTTTGGTCTAGCCAACGCACCTGCGGTGTTCCATGCGTTGGTCAATGACGTGCTCTGTGACCTCCTCGACTACTGCGTCTTTGTGTATATGGATGACATCCTAATATTTTCAAAAGACATGAGTGAACACCAGCAGCATGTTCGGCAGGTCCTCCAACACCTTCTCGATCACCAGCTCTACGTCAAGCCGGAGAAGTGTGTGTTCCACACAGAGACAGTCTCCTTCCTGGGGTTCATCGTCACCCAGGGGGGCCTACGGATGGACCCAGCCAAGGTCAGCGCGGTACTGAATTGGCCCCAGCCCTCATCCCTCAAGCAACTACAGCGGTTTTTAGGGTTCGCTAATTTCTATTACTGATTTATTCGCAAATTTTTGCTCCCTAGCCACTCCCCTGACAGCCCTCACCCAGACGAGTGTGCGCACCTTCGTCTGGACCCCGGATGCGGGGAACTTATTTGATGCGCTTAAGCGGCGCTTTACATCGGCCCCGGTCCTAGGGCATCCTGATCCGTCCCTACCGTTCATTGTGGAGGTGGATGCTTCAGACGTTGCGGTGGGAGCCATCCTGTCCCACCGGTTCTTACAGACGATAAGACTCACCCCTGTGTGTTTTTCTCCCGTCGCCTGTGCCCGGCGGAGCGGAATTACGATGTGGGGAACCGTGAGCTGCTAGCGGTCAAGCTCGCCCTGGGGGAGTGGAGGCATTGGCTAGAAGGGGCCGCCCATCCATTCTTCGTATGGACTGACCATAAGAACTTAGCCTACATTCAGGGGGCCAAGAGGGTCAACTCGCACCAGGCCAGGTGGGCGTTGTTCTTCACCAGGTTCCGGTTCACTCATACCGTCCGGGGTCGAAAAACACCAAGCCTGACGCGCTCTCCCGGCAGTTTGACCCCATGGACCTGGTGGAGAGGGATGACCTCATTGTCCCCAACGCCCTGATTGCTGCAGTTTCGTGGGGAATCGATAGGCTGGTCAGAGCAGCGATACGGCGGGAGCCCGATCTGGGTGGAGCTCCATCGGGGAGGGTGTACGTATCCAAGGCTGCGCGCTCATGACTGCTTCAGTGGGCACACGCGTCCGACCTCACCAGCCATCCGGGGGACACAAGGACGTTGGAGTTCCTGCGTAGGAGGTTCTGGTGGCCATCAGCTGAGGGGGATACACGCGCCTTCGTGGCGGCTTGCCCGGTGTGCGCGCACATGAAGAGCTCACGTCAGCCAGCAGCAGGGCTGCTCCAACCCCTGCCTATCCCCAAGCGCCCCTGGTCCCACACCTCGCTGGATTTCATTTCCGCCCTACCCCCCTCTGGATACACAGTGATATGTATTTTTTAATGGATTATCAGATAAAACTGGGTTAATCACGGACATAGAGTTAAAATTATTTGTTACTGATCCATGGTTGTCTTATCATATCAAAGACTGAAACTGGCTTGGGCCTTTTGTTTCTGTCTTCAAACACTGTGAAAAGAGCCAGGGTTGAACAGAGTTTAAACTAAACATGAGTGTTTTTGCAAGATAAGGATTGATTGATTGTAGTATTCTGAACTTCATGAAAGTCGAGTTTAGCCGCTCTCAGAGACAAAGGAAGTGGGCGGAGCAATAAAAGAACGGGAAAACTGAAGAGGACTAAACAGTGGGGGAAAAAAAGTATTTAGTCAGCCACCAATTGTGCAAGTTCTCCCACTTAAAAAGATGAGAGGCCTGTAATTTTCATCATAGGTACACGTCAACTATGACAGACAAAATGAGGAAAAAAAATCCAGAAAATCACATTGTAGGATTTTTTATGAATTTATTTGCAAATTATGGTGGAAAATAAGTATTTGGTCAATAACAAAAGTTTCTCAATACTTTGTTATATACCGTTTGTTGGCAACGACACAGGTAAAATGTTTTCTGTAAGTCTTCACAAGGTTTTCACACACTGTTGCTGGTATTTTGGCCAATTCCTCCATGCAGATCTCCTCTAGAGCAGTGATGTTTTGGGGCTGTCGCTGGGCAACACAGACTTTCAACTCCCTCCAAAGATTTTCTATGGGGTTGAGATCTGGAGACTGGCTAGGCCACTCCAGGACCTTGAAATGCTTCTTACGAAGCCACTCCTTCGTTGCCCGGGCGGTGTGTTTGGGATCATTGTCATGCTGAAAGACCCAGCCACGTTTCATCTTCAATGCCCTTGCTGATGGAAGGAGGTTTTCACTCAAAATCTCACGATACATGGCCCCATTCATTCTTTCCTTTACACGGATCAGTCGTCCTGGTCCCTTTGCAGAAAAACAGCCCCAAAGCATGATGTTTCCACCCCCATGCTTCACAGTAGGCATGGTGTTCTTTGGATGCAACTCAGAATTCTTTGTCCTCCAAACACGACGAGTTGAGTTTTTACCAAAAAGTTCTATTTTGGTTTCATCTGACCATATGACATTCTCCGCATCCTCTTCGGGATCATCCAAATGCACTCTAGCAAACTTCAGACGGGCCTGAACATGTACTGGCTTAAGCAGGGGGACAAGTCTGGCACTGCAGGATTTGAGTCCCTGGCGGCGTAGTGTGTTACTGATGGTAGGCTTTGTTACTTTGGTCCCAGCTCTCTGCAGGTCATTCACTAGGTCCCCCCGTGTGGTTCTGGGATTTTTGCTCACCGTTCTTGTGATCATTTTGACCCCACGGGGTGAGATCTTGCGTGGAGCCCCAGATCGAGGGAGATTATCAGTGGTCTTGTATGTCTTCCATTTCCTAATAATTGCTTCCACAGTTGATTTCTTCAAACCAAGCTGCTTACCTATTGCAGATTCAGTCTTCCCAGCCTGGTGCAGGTCGACAATTTTGTTTCTGGTGTCCTTTGACAGCTCTTTGGTCTTGGCCATAGTGGAGTTTGGAGTGTGACTGTTTGAGGTTGTGGACAGGTGTCTTTTATACTGATAACAAGTTCAAACAGGTGCCATTAATACAGGTAACGAGTGGAGGACAGAGGAACCTCTTAAAGACGAAGTTACAGGTCTGTGAGAGCCAGAAATTTTGCTTGTTTGTAGGTGACCAAATACTTATTTTCCACCATAATTTGCAAATAAATTCATTAAATATCATACAATGTGACTTTCTGGATTTATTTTCTCTCAATTTGTCTGTCATAGTTGACGTGTACCTATGATGAAAATTACAGGCCTCTCTCATCTTTTTAAGTTTGAGAACTTGCACAATTGGTGGCTGACTAAATACATTTTTTCCCCACTGTATAAAATGGAGGGAGACCGTAAGGGGGTGTGCCATTCTGCAGACTGGTATCGGCTTTGTTGAAACTCTAATAAAGTCATTTCTTGACGCAAAAAAACTCTGTAAGACCTTATTTGTAATAAAGTATAGTGGTTATTTTCCACAACATAATTGGTACCCCAGATGGGACTGGTTATAAGAGATCCTTGAGTGCTTTGCCATCGGAGGAGGTTTTGACGAATCACAGTGGCCACTGTTTAAACAAAGGTAAGCAGCGTTCTTACTTGAGCTGTTTGTTTCGATCAAGCTGAATCTGAGGGTGGGGTACGGAAGGGTTCTCTCCAGAAATTAAGGACCAAGTTTAGCAGAAGGAGCAGAGTTTTGGTTGGAATGAGAACTAAGCATGCATGCAATGTTATTGTAAAAATCCTACGGATACCGCTTTGGGGAGCTAAAATTAGCACCCCAGAGGGCTGCTCGGGGGTAGGTGGCTAGCCAAACGTCCACTATGGATAACGCTCTAACGTGTTGATCATTGTTAGAGGCTGCTCGGGGGTAGGGACATACATTACTGAAACGGCCTACGGTTACCGCTTTAACGTGTTTATCATTGTTAGAGGCTGCTCAGGGGTAGGTGACGCATCAGCCTGGGTGAGGTGATGCACAAATTAGACAGCTAATCGGTGAGTAGGTGACACCATAAATTGGAAGTCGCGCTTTTCATCCCAAGTAGGTGAACGGTTGTGAAATCCAACAGGGCTTCAATGTATAGAGAAATAATTAGATAGAGTAGGTCTGCTAATCTCGTACGGGTGAATGGTTAGCTTGAGCGGCTGTGAGTCATTCAGTGATTATTTTAAGCACGAGTGGCGGCTTATCTGTGTGGGTGATCGGACAACAAAAATTAATCCTGTAAATAATAGCCTTTTCTTTGTGGAGTAAGTGTAAGGAAAGGGACTATATTTTAGGTCGTTTGAAGCATCTAAGGCTGGTGGAGAAAGGGAAAGCCCAATCTTGCATTAGGGAGAGAAGAATTAATAGTAAGGGGATATTCATTTACTAACGTAAAGGAGAGAGAAATCATGTTGGAGGAACAGGTCGTGTACGGGGGTGATCATATGACCTCAACACATTGAATTTCGGTCAAGCTTATAGGCGATCATTACATTTGGGAAATATAAAAGTAAATGTTGATAGAGTTAACATTCCAAATTTGGGTACTTTTATAGAAGAAAATTCCTGTAGGTTATACGAATATTGATTGTGTGTTTGGGAAGTAGTGTTGTGTGAATGTGGTATGAGTAAGTAAAGGTGAAGAATTTAGACAGTATGCTGACTCTGATCAAGGACAGAGTGAGACAGAGGGACTAATGTCAGAATCACGCAAGGAATTCTGCGACCATATTATCCACACAATGGAGAAATACAGGAGGGATGAACGGAAATTGGCGAAGGAGTGGAGAGAGATTCGGAGAAAACTGGGACAGTTGCAGCTGGAAGAGCTGACAAGAAAGGACAAAAAGATAATACAAGTTACACCTGTTCTCCAAGGAGGTCAACAGATACCGCCTCAGCAGCAAGGCCAAAGAGCTCCTGCCTTACCAGTAGTGAATGTGTACACACAACAATCCCCTGGAGAGTGGCAAAACAAGAATAATGAAAATGGACCCAAGAATCAATGGTACCAACCACAGCATCAAACACACCAGAGTGGTGGACCAAGAAGACCAGGCATCTGCTGGGGGTGCAATCAATCGGGCATATCAGAAGGAATTGTCCTACCAAGCCGTGGGTGCCTAGGCAACCACAACAGGAAAATTGGCAAAGAAATGGCACCAGCTAAGATGAATGGCAGCAGTCTTAGAACTCATGGGATGGACCAAATATAAGGGTAGCTAGAGAAGCATTTATTTTGGACTAGGGGACAGGACTCACTTTTTGTAGGTTCTGGAATGATTGCACAACAATTTATATTTTTACTAAAATCAATGCAGCAGGTAGAAATGATTATATTACTGGAAAGTGGTTATGGGTTTTATGTTAGAGGTGTATATTATACTTAATGAAACATAATAATGTCTGATATGTCTTGATTGGGAGTCTTTTCTGGGATTGATGGAAATCCCACACAGTATGAATGATGAGGGAGATGTAGGAGACCCACGTCTCAAACAACATTTTAAAAGATACTTGGGATCAAATATCACTGATTCCTTACACTGAGAAATGTACTATATTTGTGACAGGGAAAAGTATTACATTCAGTGGGGTTAAAGAATCCTTCCGAGGGTCAAAGATAATGAATTCTGAAAGGTGAAATGTTAATTGACAGTATGTATGGGTGACAGCGCGAATGAGGGTTACAAATAGTCAAATGGTGTATCATGCTGCATTTAAACAAATCGCTGGAGGGGTTGAATTTGAGTGTTGTGGATTGTAGTGAAGTGTTAGTGGCATCGAAGTACGAGGCATTTAAACAGATAGATTTTTCTTTGAGGGGTCCCTGCATTCCAAAGGCTATCAGGCAGCAGGATCAATTATTAGAAATTGGTATTAAGAATGAGTGGTGAAACATAATAATTTGTCATATAGTTAAGGCTTATAGGGATGTTTTGAATTGGAAATTAACTCAACTAAATTGTTATGATTTGTCCTTTCTTGAGGTTACGACGGATGGTGGCTTAATGCATAGCAGAGATAATTCAGTCCAGAACGGTGTAAACCTCAATAAAAACCAAAAACCCTCTACCCGGCTGAAGAGGAGCAACAAAGGCGTTGAAGACGTTCCTGTCCAGCACCACCTCTACCAGGAGACCTGAATCCAGCATCAAATCAAAGCAATCAATTGCCTTTTCTTTTAGGCCTTTTCTCTCAAGAATGTGACAGGAGTCCATGTGCAGTGAGCAGGAAGAGAGATCTATTCAAATACAACATTTCTCATAGTTTGGTTATACTGATTAGCAAAATGGACAAAACAGAATGAAGGTGGAGGTGGGGCGGCTCAGGTGTGACATTGGAATTGGGACATTGCCATAGGCATTCCAAGATGAACTATGAAGCTATCTGAAGAACATGAGGACACCAGAAGATTGAGTGCCGGTAGGGGAAGGGAGTGTTAGTTGAGGTAGTATGTTGAATTGAGGAGGTATTATACACTGCTAAATGTATAGTAATTTAGACTAAGAATGCATTAAGATACTGATCTGTTTTAATTCTCGTTATGAGGAAGGTAATGCTAGAATTATGATAATATAACTATACAGTATGCCAGTGTAAATATGTGCCAAGGTGAGAGTTTTAACTTTGAATGATGGAACCAAGGTGACTAACTAAGATTTGTCATTCTAAATTTGTTATGGGTAATTTGATTATGATTATGAATTGTAAGCTGACTGAGTGATATGAGATGTTGACACTATTCTTAAACATGTCCTAGGTAGTATGGTTAAAACAATGCTATGTTAGTTTTAATGTGTTAGGAGACTAACACTTATGTTGGAATTATTTTGAGTAGAAATAGTGATATTTTTAGTATGAGTATAACCTTGAATGCAAAGATTGGGATTGATAGCATAAACATAATATACTTTTATAAATGTATGGGATTAGTAATCCCATTAGGAGGGATATGATGTGTATTTTTTAATGGATTATCAGATAAAACTGGGTTAATCATGAACATAGAGTTAGAATTATTTGTTACTGAGCCAGGAATGTAATTGGGTCATTTCACTGTGTGTGTGGTGGTGAAGAGGGAATCTGACCTAGGGTCAGATTGCTTTCTCTTACTTAGATCCATGGTTGTCTTATCATATCAAAGACTGAAACTGGCTTGGGCCTTTTGTTTCTGTCTTCATACACAGTGAAAAGAGCCAGGGTTGAACAGAGTTTAAACTAAACATGAGTGTTTTTGCAAGATAAGGATTGATTGATTGTAGTACTCTGAACTTAATGAAAGTCGAGTTTAGCCGCTCTCAGAGACAAAGGAAGTGGGCGGAGCAATAAAAGAGCGGGAAAACTGAAGAGGACTATATAAGATGGAGGGAGACCGTAAGGGGGTGTGCCATTCTGCAGACTGGTATTGGAACTCTAATAAAGTCATTTATTGTAATAAAGTATAGTGGTTATTTTCCACAACAACAGTCATCCTGGTCGTTGTGGACCGGTTTTCGAAGGCTGCCCACTTCATTCCCCTTCTCAAACTCCGGTCGGCCCGGGAGACGGCTAAGTTGGTGGTGCAGCACGTTTTCTGGGTCCACGGCCTTCCCCAAGATGTGGTGTCGGATTGGGGTCCTCAGTTCGTCTACAGATTCTGGAAGCCGTTCGCCACCTGCCTCGGCGCCTCTGTCAGCTTGTCTTCCGACTTCCATCCCCAGTCGAATGGGCGTCAACCAGGATCTAGAGGGGGTGCTGAGGTGCTACATCTCCAGCAACCCAGCTACTTGAAGTCAACGACTGGTGTGGGCGGAGTACGCCCACAACACCCTTCTCTGCTCGTCCACTGGCCTGTCCCCCTTCCAGTGCCAATACGGGTACCAACCCCCCCTATTCCCCGAGCAAGAGGAGGAGGCGGCAGTCCCGTCGGTCCAGGCCCAAATCAGTCGCTGTCGCCGCACCTGGAGGCAGGTTCGGAGGAAAAAAGTATTTGATCCCCTGCTGATTTTGTACGTTTGCCCACTGACAATGAAATGATCAGTCTATAATTTTAATGGTAGGTTTATTTGAACAGTGAGAGACAGAATAACAAAAAAATCCAGAAAAACGCATGTCAAAAATTTTATAAATTGAATTGCATTTTAATGAGGGAAATAAGTATTTGACCCCTCTGCAAAACATGACTTAGTACTTGGTGGCAAAACCCTTGTTGGCAATCACAGAGGTCAGACGTTTCTTGTAGTTGGCCACCAGGTTTGCACACATCTCAGGAGGGATTTTGTTCCACTCCTCTTTGCAGATCTTCTCCAAGTCATTTAAGGTTTCGAGGCTGACGTTTGGCAACTCGAACCTTCAGCTCCCTCCACAGATTTTCTATGGGATTAAGGTCTGGAGACTGGCTAGGCCACTCCAAGACCTTAATGTGTTTCTTCTTGAGCCACTCCTTTGTTGCCTTGGCCGTGTGTTTTGGGTCATTGTCATGCTGGAATACACATCCCACGACCCATTTTCAATGCCCTGGCTGAGGGAAGGAGGTTCTCACCCAAGATTTGACGGTACATGGCCCCGTCCATCGTCCCTTTGATGCGGTGAAGTTGTCCTGTCCCCTTAGCAGAAAAACACATATACATTTACATTTTAGTCATTTAGCAGACGCTCTTATCCAGAGCAACTTACAGGAGCAATTAGGGTTAAGTGCCTTGCTTAAGGACACATCGACAGATTTTTCACCTAGTCGGCTCGGGGATTAGAACCAGCGACCTTTCAGTTACTGGCACAACGCTCTTACTCACTAAGCTACCTGCCGCCCTCCCCCAATGCATAATGTTTCCACCTCCATGTTTGACGGTGGGGATGGTGTTCTTGGGGTCATAGGCAGCATTCCTCCTCCTCCAAACACGGCGAGTTGAGTTGATGCCAAAGAGCTCCATTTTGGTCTCATCTGACCACAACATTTTCACCCAGTTCTCTTCTGAATCATTCAGATGTTCATTGGTAAACTTCAGATGGGCCTGAATATGTGCTTTCTTGAGCAGGGGGACCTTGCGGGCGCTGCATGATTTCAGTCCTTCACGGCGTAGTGTGTTACCAATTGTTTTCTTGGTGACTATGGTCCCAGATGCCTTGAGATGATTGACAAGATCCTCCCGTGTAGTTCTGGGCTGATTCCTCACCGTTCTCATGATCATTGCAACTCCACAAGATGAGATCTTGCATGGAGCCTCAGGCCGAGGGAGATTGACAGGCTTTTGTGTTTCATTCATTTGCGAATAATCGCACCAACTGTTATCACCTTCTCTCCAAGCTACTTCGCGATGGTCTTGTAGCCCATTCCAGCCTTGTGTAGGTCTACAATCTTGTCCCCGAGGGGGTCAAATACTTATTTCCCTCATTAAAATGCAAATCAATTTATAACATTTTTGACAAGCGTTTTTCTGGATTTTTTTGTTGTTATTCTGTCTCTCACTGTTCAAATAAACCTACCATTAAAATTATAGACTGATCATTTCTTTGTCAGTGGGCAAACGTACAAAATCAGAAGGGGATCAAATACTTTTTTCCCTCACTGTACTTGAGAAGTGTTCTCCCTGTTTCATTGTTGATTTCAGTCGTAGTTAGTATTTCGTATGTTTGCTGTCAGCCTATTTTTGGAGACCAATTTGCTCCTCCTTTATTTTAGTCCATTATTTTGTATCCTGGTTTTGGGACCACCACTAAAGATCCTTGTTTCACCATCTCTGCCTACTGCCTACTGTCTATCCTGCACCGCACCTGGGTCACACAAACCTTACACCGACCCAGCTTTAATGAGTCCAGAAAGTCCTTCATTACCTTGTAAGTTTAAATAGTGGTTAGGCATAGGGAGATTGATGGGGAAATTAGATGTCATTTTGTGAACCTTGAATGAAAGGAACAGCATTCCAAAATCTGTTATGCATAACTGCACACTCCAAGATGTTACTGTAGGTAGGTTTCCATCCAATTTGCGACAGATATTCATGCGAATATTCTAAAAACTGTATACAACAATATGCACATTTTCCCACCGGAGATGTTTCCAGCAAACTGACTTTTTGTGTATTGAAGGCTGTGTGTGATGATGTTGTGCACATAAAAATTACTTTTGCCGTTAAATTCCAATGTACCAAATTAATAAATTACGAAAGTTAAATGGGTTTCCATCGCATTTTCAACTCTACTGATGGTTTTGTTACGAACTGTTGCGTTATACACTGCTCAAAAAAATAAAGGGAACACTAAAATAACACATCCTAGATCTGAATGAATGAAATAATATTATGAAATACTTTTTTCTTTACATAGTTGAATGTGCTGACAACAAAATCACACAAAAATTATCAATGGAAATCAAATGTATCAACCCATGGAGGTCTGGATTTGGAGTCACCCTCAATATTAAAGTGGAAAACCACACTACAGGCTGATCCAACTTTGATGTAATGTCCTTAAAACAAGTCAAAATTAGGCTCAGTAGTGTGTGTGGCCTCCACGTGCCTGTATGACCTCCCTACAACGCCTGGGCATGCTCCTGATGAGGTGGCGGATGGTCTCCTGAGGGATCTCCTCCCAGACCTGGACTAAAGCATCCACCAACTCCTGGACAGTCAGTGCAACGTGGCGTTGGTGGATGGAGCGAGACATGATGTCCCAGATGTGCTCAATTGGATTCAGGTCTGGGGAACGGGCGGGCCAGTCCATAGCATCAATGCCTTCCTCTTGCAGGAACTGCTGACACACTCCAGCCACATGAGGTCTAGCATTGTCTTGCATTAGGAGGAACCCAGGGCCAACCGCACCAGCATATGGTCTCACAAGGGGTCTGAGGATCTCATCTCGGTACCTAATGGCAGTCAGGCTACCTCTGGCGAGCACATGGAGGGCTGTGCGGCCCCCCAAAGAAATGCCACCCCACACCATGACTGACCCACCGCCAAACCGGTCATGCTGGAGGATGTTGCAGGCAGCAGAACGTTCTCCACGGCGTCTCCAGACTCTGTCACGTCTGTCACATGTGCTCAGTGTGAACCTGCTTTCATCTATGAAGAGCACAGGGCGCCAGTGGCGAATTTGCCAATCTTGGTGTTCTCTGGCAAATGCCAAACGTCCTGCACAGTGTTGGGCTGTAAGCACAACCCCCACCTGTGGACGTTGGGCCCTCATACCACCCTCATGGAGTCTGTTTCTGTCCATTTGAGCAGACACATGCACATTTGTGGCCTGCTGGAGGTCATTTTGCAGGGCTCTGGCAGTGCTCCTCCTGCTCCTCCTTGCACAAAGGTGGAGGTAGCGGTCCTGCTGCTGGGTTGTTGCCCTCCTACGGCCTCCTCCACGTCTCCTGATGTACTGGCCTGTCTCCTGGTAGCTCCTCCATGCTCTGGACACTACGCTGACAGACACAGCAAACCTTGCCACAGCACGCATTGATGTGCCATCCTGGATGAGCTGCACTACCTGAGCCACTTGTGTGGGTTGTAGACTCCGTCTCATGCTACCACTAGAGTGAAAGCACCGCCAGCATTCAAAAGTGACCAAAACATCAGCCAGGAAGCATAGGAACTGAGAAGTGGTCTGTGGTCACCACCTGCAAAACCAGTCCTTTATTGGGGGTGTCTTGCTAGTTGCCTATAATTTCCACCTGTTGTCTATTCCATTTGCACAACAGCATGTGAAATGTATTGTCAATCAGTGTTGCTTCCTAAGTGGACAGTTTGATTTCACAGAAGTGTGATTGACTTGGAGTTACATTGTGTTGTTTAAGTATTCCCTTTATTTTTTTGAGCAGTGTATATCAAATATGCCCACTCTGGTCTTGGCACGTGCGCTCTAGCTAACAGTGCGCACATCCAGTGGGGGTAGGCTATCTACATTATGAGATTATTATGGATAAGAGTGATTTTATTTGTATTTGTCAAAATGGCAGCCAAGCATCAATCATCATGTAACCAGAATAAGACCCTCAATATTTATTGGAAAGGAGCATCAAGCTCATCACCTTGCACATTCACCATCCTGTGAAGTTCATCATTTATTTAATATGTAGCCTAATGAACTGCATGCTTTCCCGAGTCGTAGTGGGAGGACCACACAACATATCATCGAGTGACTCCAAGTTTACTTCGATAGGATGATGAACAAATTGTCTGTAGGCCTTTATAAAATTGTACCGGCATTTCATGTTTCCATCAGCCTGGTCGTGACTTTTTTCAGGTGTCAGGTAATTCACCGGCATGAAATGGTTGGATGGAAATGTGCTTAGTGTTATGTAAATTAACCAATGAGCCCCAACCCCAAATGAATGGAAGATGTAGGTATCAAACTGGGATTGGGTGTTGATTGATGTAAATGGCTATAAAATATACAAAATAAATTGTGTGTGATGGCATTGTCAGTGTGCCTCCATGCTTTGCACAAGTCCTCATATTCTAAAATCAAGTGATTTCTCTAACAGGTTGGGACCAACATGGTTGAGGATCTGCACCAGGCGGAGGTTACCAGACCCTACCCATTTGTGTTGGCTCTTGGGGACTGCTCACAGGTATTTACAGTCATTAGTGGACCGGTACACTGCTCGGGGCACTGGATGTGTGCTTTGTCCTATTATGTGTTTGAGATCAAATTTCCCACTGTGCCCCAGCATAGGAATTCCTACAGACCATGGTGTATCAGCTGCCAGGAACAGAATCCCCCACAGTAAGACTGTTGTGAGAATGTCTTTTTTTCACTGAACAATAGTGGATAAGTGTCTGCTCTTGTATGTATTGTGACAGGAGGAAGCACAGCCCTCTGGCTGATGTGTTGCTGAGCATTAATAGATCAATGGATGGATGAGCCATGATTGTCTCATTCCAATGCTAATATGCTCTTACGGCACTATTTATAGCTCTGTTAAATTGACTTTTAGTTAGTTTTTTAACTGCCTGCTTTTAGCCTACAGTACGGTATGTGGCTCGTTTGCCTTTAGTTCAACTACTGAAGCGCGTTCTGGTACGCTTTCATTCTATCACAACAATTCATTTGACCCCTTTTGACATGTATGAACACACCAGTGTGATCATTCTACAGTGGTCCCTGCAGTGTACGCTCAAACCGGTGTGATTTGAACACTTATTTAGAACGTCCAGTTACGATTGATGCAACAGTCAGCATTTGATCTGGCCACACTGTTTTTTCACAGAAACATTTAGCAAAAACACAGTCTTTACAACGTTATGTCCTCAATGTGAGCAGTTTATTTTTGGATGCAATGTTCAGACATTCACAGAAGTAGCAACAGCATAACACAATTCTCATCCAAACTGGAAAATGTAGGTTACATTAGTCGTAGCGCTAACTGAGGAAAGAGTGACCTAACACAAGCGGTCATATTTAGCTAACTCTCGGCTGACAGAAACCATAATATTAATTAGTTAATAGCAATTACTATTTACAATTCATTACATCATGTGTGAGCTCACCAGTAAACGGCCCACACATGTCAATGACTAGGGTCTGCCATGGTTTACCTGGTAGCTCTGTTCTGATTGTGGGGACCTGCTTTGGTGGTGTGCCATTGACTTGACATGCTGGACAGGACTTCACGAGCAGTTCACCACACATTTGTGCACAGTCTCTGTTTTGTTTTTACTATCCCCTGATGCCCTTTGTGTGCTAACATCAGTCTGTTTCTGAGCTGCACGTGGCATGATAATGCGGTTGCCTCGTAGAACTAACTGTCCAACAATATAGAGTTCTTCTTGAACACGTCGGTATGCAGTGTCACATGTGCTCCAATCACCATGTCTGATGCTTGTTCGTAGAGTAGCTAGAACTGGGTCCTTTGCTGACATTTCTCCCAGCTCTCGTGGGGTGAATGCACATGGCATTGCGTGTTTGGCTACATAGTAGATGTGGTCATCCCTTTAGTGTAGAGATGCCGGTGGGTTCAGAGTCAACCATGACAGTGAGTCGGCTGCATTCTGAGGCCCAGGCTTGTATACAACATTTAATCTGTAAGGCTACATTCTCAGTGCCCATCTCTCGATCCTCGCTGGTGGTTTGGATTTTGGAGAATAAATTGTCTCAAATGGCTTGTGGTCGGTTACCATTACAAAGTCTTTGCCATAGAGAAACACATGAAGCTTCTCGCACGCCCAGACTATGGCGAGTACCTCTCTTTCAGTCTGAGAATAGTGTCGCTCTACATCTGTGAGAGCACGGCTAGCGTAGTACACTGGACTGTGTGAACCATCTTTTTGCTTCTGACTCAAGATCGCCCCTAGGGGCTAGAACTAGCATCCACAATCACGTGTGTGATTGAAGTAGGCCATGTTGTGTGAACTGGCCAGTGCTTTCTTCAGCTGGTTGAATTATGATTCTTGTTCATCTCCCCATGTCCATTTGCATGATGCTTTTGTGAGTCTTCTCAGCGGTTTGGATGTGGTTGCCAGATTAGGGATAAATCTGCCACAGTAGTTCACTAGTCCTAAGAAACTCCTTACTTCAGCAGCATTTGTCGGTCTGTGTGTGTTCTACACCACTTTCCCTTTTTACTGTGCTGCTCCGATGCCGTTCTTTGAGAGAACGTGGTCCGTGAACTCCATCTCCGTCAGTCAGAATTCACATTTGTCACTGTTGAGGATGAGACCCCTCTCCTGCAGTCGTCTCAGGACTTGGTGTAGTCGTTTGTTGTGTTCTTGTGTGTTCTTCCCAAACACAATGATATCATCTTAGATGTTGTGGACCCCCTCGATGCCTTGTAGGACATGGCGGATGATGTGCTGATATGTCTCTGGAGCAGAGGAGACACCGAACATTAGTCTCTTGTAGCGACACAAACCTGTGTGAGTCACAAATGTGGTCAGGGAACGAGACTCAGGTTTCAGTTCGATCTGATGATATCCCCACTTTAGGTCCAGTTTTGAGAAGACCAGGTCTCCTGACATGTCCTCCAGGATCTCATTGATGGTGGTGATGGGGTGTCGTTCCCGCACAACAGCTTCATTTGCACTACGCATGTCAACACATACTCTGATGTCACCGGTTTTCTTGTGTACTACAACCAATGGTGAGACCCATGGTGTAGGTCCATTCACTGTCACTCAATAACATCCATGTCCTCTAGCACATTCGTCTTCTCTTCAACTAGCTTCCTGACACTGAATGGTATTCTGCGTACTGGCTGTGCAACAGGTGTGACAGTCTCATCTACATGAATTCCTAACTGGAAGTCTTTCAGTTTTCCCAGCCCTGTGAAACAGTATTCCTCCTGCAGTGCAGCTTTGAATGTCTTTGTGTCATCATCTTGGACTGAGTTTGTGTGCCTTTGGCCCTATGTGCAAAATTGTGATTTCTTTCCCAGTACAGATGTCTGTGCATCTTTCACGACTATAATGTCTGCAGTGACTGACTCAGAACTAACAACTGCTGTAATGTTGGCAGTGAACAGGCCCTCAACTGCCAATGGTTGTGTTGAACTTGTATGGGTAAAGTCTCTTGGATGTTGGTTTCAATTGCACATTGCATTTGGTCTGCAAATGACTGAATGTTGCTGTGCCCACAATATTACAGCTAGCCCCAGAGTCAATTAACATGTTAACTGGCTGGCCATTGACTAATAACTGTATTTTAGTGTCATCAGTACTGCTGGTAAGTGTGAACACATGTTCATCATTGTCATTGTCTGTTTTATCAATTTGTATAGCAGGTGTGTTTGTGACTTGATTTACATTCAGTTTTGTCTTTGTCCTGCACATTTTGGAGAAATGTCCATCTTTGCCACATTTGTTATATTGTTTACCTTGTGTGATGGAACATGCCCGTCCAGTATGGCCCTCCTGACCACATCTGAAGCATTTGACACCTTGGTCATCATTAGATGGCTTGCCCATGTTGCTTTGGTTTGAGGGCAGCATGGGTTAACTGTCCTGTTGTGTAACAATCACATTTTGGAAGAGTGAGTGCATTCTGACATCACACACATAAAAAACTCACGCTGGGGCAACCATTAGAGATATTTGGAACTCGCGTGAAAAGGTTAAATATAAATGTTATATTTTGGGGATTGTGAAAAGTGCTTTAGGTAATGACTCATTAGTCCATGTTCTTAGTATTGACCTTCAAATATCATATTTAACACTTGTTCTGTGTAACAATGTTTTAACTCGACCCAAATGTAGACCATTATTGTATGGCAAAACAGCACTGTGTGTGTGTGTGTGAGTGGTCACATAAGATAGCCGAAGTGTGTCAGTGAACTTGAATATCTATTAATTAGCTCTGACAGATCTGTGTTAAGACCACTGAAGACAGACAGTGTCACACGCAGCATGCTTTGTTTTTCTCCGATTGCAATCTGAGTGTGCACATCAAGTTCAACTGAGGCTTAAGTCTGATGTTTGGACTGTTTGGTTCATGAAATAATATAAATAAATTATAATAATCAATCCTATTTTATGAAATCTTATCTTGTGAAATAATACATATTTAGACAATAGGGCTTTGTTTTAATGTGCTATTTAAATTTTTTATATATTCTTGTACATTCTCTGACGTGATGTATGTTCTGAAATGCAGGAAATAGATTATTTGAAATTCAACATTGTATCTTGATTGTGTGTGTGTATGTGTGTGTAGTAATGGGAGGGGGTGGGATGTTAGAGAAGGCAAAAATATGCAAGCAAATTTGAAATTAGGATAACACTGAACATAACCCAAGGATTACATTAATTATCCAGCTGCTGGGTCAATCCCCCCAACCCAATGTGCTGGGTTTATGTCACAACCCAACACACTGGGTTGTTTTAACCCAGCAATATAGTCTAATTTACCCAGCAGTTGGGTCAAGCGCTCAACCCAAGGTGCTGGGTTAGAAGCACAACCCAAACCCGCTGGGTTGAATTAACCCAATGCTGTGTTTGATCAATATTGACCCAGCGCTGGGTTGTCGAAATGACCCAAATTGGGTTATTTTTAACCCAGCAGTTTTTAGAGTAAAAATATGAATTGCCATATTAGGCATAACTCAATTTCTACATTTTTAATAAGCCAAAATAGAAATTGTTTTCAGTAATTGTTTTCAGTATCCTAATTTTGTTTTGTTTTCTGATTGTTGAATGCATGCACTGAAACAAGCTTTGGACGAAGGACTTCCACAGGGCCGCCATCTCCAAAGTTCACTCAAAAAGGCAATAGTTCTGAACTGGGTTTGATTTAGTTTTTGTTGTTTTAATTATTAAAATTGTGTTAATTATCTTTTAAACTGGTTAATCTATTGCTCAGTTATCACTTGGCTCATGTAAATAATTATGTAATTGTCCCTTTAAACATCCTAAGGTCAACATCCCCATAATGTTCACATTTCTCTCATGTAAATGTTGTAGCTACATATAAATATTAAATAAACAATTTATTTCGTAAATATCTGTTATTTTCTGTTATTTTCTTCACTACAATGCTGATGATTTCAAATTGTATTGGATTATTTTTTTTTAGCTGTTAAAGACATTGAATACATGTTGTTTAGTATATTTACCATATTTAGTATGTTTAGTTTTTTTCTCTGAAGTAAGTTCATTTAAAGTTGTGATTTGGTTTATGTAGATATGTTTCAATGTTGTTTAACACACAGTAACCAAGAACCTGATCTAATTTGTATATTCATACTGAGTTTGCAGCAAACAGAATGTTCGCCACAAGTTTCCCAGAATTGTTTGCCAGAAGTTCAAAAGTCACAAATTTACTGCAACAGTTTGTCACAAAAATGTGTGGCAAATTGGCCAAAGGTTTGCCACAGCTGTTTGCCAGAAGCCTGTTTTTTCAGTAAGGGATGAAGGAATTAGTATAGTGAGGGGTGGAGGGATGTGTACTTAATGAGGGAAGGAGAGATAAGTTTAACAAAATAAGCAGAGGTGGCATCACAGGTTCAAAAGTGGTGTTTTCTGGGGCCAAGAGTTTTTCCTGATCTCATGACCTGGGCTCGGTTTCCCTAAAGCATCCTAAGGCTAATTTCATCGTGAGCTCAATGGTTCTAACGATGAACTTAGCCTGAAGATGTTTTTGGGAAACCGGGCCCTGGTCAGGGAAAACGATTATAGATAGCTTCCATTTTCATCTGTGCTATCACTATAGGGTTGGGGGTTTTCTTGTTGGGTCATGTGAATTGGAAACACTCCTGGCCTAAGATGGATCAAACCCTTTCAAACAACACAAATCTTGGTATTATTAATTCTGAATCTGATATGAAAACTGCCAGAGACAACAACTTCAATGGACAACATACTCTGTAGTTTAGGGAACAACTATAGCAGGGCTGAGCGTTATGCAAAGGATGGTTTCAATGTCTTTAAATATTAAATTCACTCTCCACACACACACACACACACACACACACACACACACACACACACACACACACACACACACACACACACACACACACACACACACACACACACACAGTTAAGCAGTGGACATTGAAAAAAAAAAAAAGACAGACAGGTGTCAATGTAGAAAATTATTTTAATTTTATGTCATAAAACCTATTATTTGTTAATCTGATTAGTACTCTTCTGCAATTGTTAACTCTGTAAGCTTTATGTAAGGCAGGGTTACATTTAACACTATACACAGTATACTTTGTAAAAAGGCAGGGTTACATTTAACACTAAACACTTTATAGCAAAGATTTTTGTATTATGTTTAAGTCATAAAACCACTAAACTTGTGTTGTTGTCCTGGTCTCCATCTTGCCAACCAGAAGTTGGTTCCCTGGTGCTCACTGTAGGAACTGATTTCCTGTCAAATCCATATATTCAATCATTAAATCAACTACTTTCAACATTTTCATTGGAAATAATATCCCCCTTTTCATAAAGTAGATTTGATTGAATCTCACTCATTCTATTGCACTCTATTCTAACCAAATAAAATAAAATAAAATTGTATTTGTCACATACACGTGTTTAGCAGATGTTTTTCCGGGTGTAGCGAAATGCTTGTACTTCAAGCTCCGACAGTGCAGTAATATCTAACAAGTAATATCTAACAATTTCACAACATATACCCAATATACACAAATCTAGTAAGGAATGGAATTTAAGAATACATATATGGACAAGCAATGACAGAGCGGCATGGGCTAAAATACAGTAGAATATTATAGAATAGAATACAGCATATACATATGAGATGAGTAGTGCAAGATAAGTAAACATTATTAAAGTGACTAGTGTTCCATTTTTTAAAGTGGCCAGTGATTTCAATAGGCAGCAGCAGCCTCTAATGTGCTAGTGATGGCTATTTAACAGTCTGATGGCCTTGAGATAGAAGCTGTTTTTCATTCTCTCGGCCCCAGCTTTGATGCACCTGTTCTGACCTCGCCTTCTGGATGATAGCAGGGTGAACAGGCAGTGGCTCGGGTGGTTGATATCCTTAATTATCTTTTTGGCCTTCCTGTGACATCGGGTGCTGTAGGTGTCTTGGAGGGCGGGTAGTTTGCCCCTGATAATGAGTTCGGCAGACCGCACCACCCTCTGGAGAGCCATGCGGTTGCAGGCGGTGCAGTTGCCGTACCAGGCGGTGATACAGCCCAATAGGAAACTCTCAATTGTGCATCTGTAAAAGTTTGTGAGGGTTTTAGGTGCCAGCCAAATTTCTTCTGCCTCCTGAGGTTGAAGAGGCTCTGTTGCGCCTTCTTCACCACACTGTCTGCGTGGGTGGACCATTTCAGTTTGTCAGTGATGTGTACGCCAAGGAACTTGAAGCTTTCCACCTTCTCCACTGCGGTCACGTCGGTGTGGATGGGGGGTGCACCCTCTGCTGTTTCCTGAAGTCCACGATCATCTCTTTTGTTTTGTTGAAGTTGAGTGAGAGGCCCCTTGTGGGGCCCCAGTGTTGAGGATCAACGAAATGGAGATGTTGTTTCCCACCTTCACCACTTGGGGGCGGCCCGTCAGGAAGTCCAGGACCCAGTTGCACAGGGCGGGGTTCACACCCAGGGCCTCAAGCTTAATGATGAGCATGGAGGGTACTATGGTGTTGAATGCTGAGCTATAATCAATGAACAGCATTCTAACATAGGTATTCCTCTTGTCCAGATGGGATAGGGCAGTGTGCTGTGTGATGGCGATTGCATCGTCTGTGGATCTATTGGGGTGGTAAGCAAATTGAAGTGGGTCTAGCATGACAGGTAAGGTAGAGGTGATATGATCCTTGACTAGTCTCTCAAAGCACTTCATGATGACAGAGGTGAGTGCTACGGGGCGATAGCAAAGGTAACTGAACTAAATGACTTTCTTGGGTACAGGAACAATGGTGGCCATCTTGAAGCATGTGGGAACAGCAGACTGGGAAAGGGAGAGATTGAATATGTCCGTAAACACACCAGCCAGCTGGTCTGCGCATGCTCTGAGGATGCGGCTAGGGATGCCGTCTGGGCCGGCAGCCTTGCGGGGGGTTAACATGCTTAAATATCTTACTCAAGTCGGCCACGGAGAAGGAGAGGCCACAGTCCTTGGTAGTGGACCTTGTCGGTGGCACTGTGTTATCCTCAAAGCGGGCGAAGAAGGTGTTTAGCTTGTCTGGAAGCGAGACGTCGGTGTCGGCCACGTGGCTGGTTTTCTTTTTGTAGTCCGTGATTGTCTGTAGACCCTGCCACATACGTCTCGTGTCTGAGCCGTTGAATTCGGACTCCACTTTGTCTCTATACTGATGTTTTGCCAGTTTAATTGCCTTGCGGAGTGAGAAGCTACACTGTTTGTATTCTGCCATATTCCCAGTCACCTTGCCATGGTTAAATGTGGTGGTTCGTACTTTCAGTTTTGCGCGAATGCTGCCATCTATCCACGGTTTCTGGTTAGGGTAGGTTTTAATAGTCACAGTGTGCACAACATCACCTATACACTTCCTGATAAACTCAGTCACCGTTTCAATGTATTAGTCTAAATTATTTTCGCAAGCTACCCGGAACATATCCCAGTCCGTGTGATCAAAACTATCTTGAAGTGTGGATTCCGATTGGTCAGACCAGCGTTGAATAGTCCTTAGCATGGGTACTTCCTGTTTGAGTTTCTGCCTATATGAAGGGAGGAGCAAAATGGAGTCGTGGTCAGATTTGGCGAAAGGAAGGCGGGGGAGGGCCTTATAACCATCCCGGAAGTTCGAATAGCTATGGCCAAGGATTTTAGCAGCACGAGTACAACAGTCGATATGTTGATAGAACTTCGGCAGCCTAGTCCTCAAATTTGCTTTGTTAAAATCCCCGGCTACAATAAATGCAGCCTCAGGATATGTGGTTTCCAGTTTGCATAAAGTCCAGTGAAGTTCTTTGAGGGCCGTTGTGGTATCGGCTGAGGGGGGATATACACGGCCGTGACTATAACCAAATAAAACTATCTTGGGAGATAGTACGGTCGGCATTTGATTGTGAGGTATTCTAGGTTGGGTGAACAAAAGGACTTGAGTTCCTGTATATTACTACAATTACACCAAGAGTCGTTAATCATGAAACATACACCTCCGCCCTTTATTCCTGTCTGCGCGATGAACTGAGAACCCATCTGGCTGGACCGATTTCTACAGAATATCTCCAGAGAGCCATGTTTCCGTGAAACAAAGTATGTTACAGGCCTTGATGTCTCTCTGGAAAGAAATCATTGCCCGGAGCTCGTTGACCTTGTTAACCAGAGACTGAACATTAGCGAGTAGTATACTTGGAAGCGGTGGGTGGTGTGCACACCTCCTATGTCGAACCAGCAGGCCGCTCCGAGTGCCTCTCCTCCGCCGGCGATGTTTTGGGTCAGCCGCTGGAATCAGTTTAATTGTGTAGGCCCTGTGTAGCGCAGTTGGTTGAGCATGGCGCTTGCAACGCCAGGGTTGTGGGTTCGTTTCCCACGGGGGGCCAGTATGAAAAAAAAACTGTAAGTCGCTCTGGATAAGAGCGTCTGCTAAATGACTAAAATGTAAAATATAAAATGTAATTGCCCTGGGGAGAGTAAACAAAGGATCTGCTTTGGAAAAGTAATATTCCTGGTCGTAATGCTGGTGAGTTACCGCCGCTCTGATATCCAATAGTTTTTCCCGGCTCTATGTAATGATACAAAACACTGAGCTAATAATGTAAAAAATAATACATAAAAAAACAAATACCGCAAAGTTTCCTAAGAGCTAGTTGTGAGGCCGCCATCTTCGTCGGTGCCAGAATAGTCATGACTAACTTTTTCATTCAGCATCCCTTGGCCTTGGGTAGCAGCAGCAGATTGTTTAATCTTCTTTATCTTGTGCCAAACTTTTCTTCAGTGAGTAAATTATTAACGTTAGCTGCTAGCTGCATGATTGTATCAACCTAGCTAGCTAATAATAACTAGCTAGCTATCTAGCTAGGCTACTCTAAAGCTAACGTTAGTAGTTTTGTTTATATTGGATCATTCTAGCTAGCTTTAGAAGACAACTAAAATGCTTTTATTAACTGCTTTTATTAACAAATAGCTTGTTTTCCATGAACATTTGTGTTTGCTCTCCCATGATGCAGGCCACCAGGCAGGCAGGAGAGAAGGGTTTCCACTAGGAAACACAGCCGCAAAGTCAGATTCCACAGACCAGAGAGGAGCGAAGTAAGAAACCAAGTGCAGAGTCAAACAACGAGGTGCTGGTACAACCAAACATATACTGAACAGAAATCTAAAAGCAACATGTAAAGTGTTGGTTCCATGTTTCATGAACTGAAATAAAAGTTCCATATGCACGAATAGCTTATTTCTCAAAAATGTTGAAAACAAATTAGTTGACATCCCTGTTAGTGAGCATTTCTCATTTTCCAAGATAATCTATCCACCTGTGTGGCATATCAAGAAGAGGATTAAACACCATGATCATTACAAGTGCACCTTGCCACAGATGTCTCAAGTTCTGAGTGAGCATGCAATTGGCATGCTGACAGCAGGAATGTCCACCAGAACTGTTGCCAGATATTTTAATGTTAATTTCTCTACCATAAGCCGCACCCAACGTACTTTTAGAGAATTTGGCAGTACAGCCAACCGGCCTCACAACCACAGACCACATGTAACCATGACCTCTACATCCGTCTTCTTCACCTGCGGGATCGTCTGAGACCAGCCACGCGGACAGCTGATGAAACTGTGGGTATGCACAACCGAATAATTTCTACACAAACTGTCAGAAACCGTTTCAGGGAAGCTCATCTGTGTGCTCGTCGTCCTCACCAGGGTCTTGACCTGAATGCAGTTCGGCATCGTAACCGACTTTAGTGGGCATACGCTCACCTTCGATGGCTACTGGCAAGCTGGAGAAGTGTGCTCTTCACGGATGAATCCCGGTTTCAACTGTACCGGGCAGATGGCAGACAGTGAGGGAAAAAAGTATTTGATCCCCTGCTGATTTTGTATGTTTGCCCACTGACAAAGAAATATTCAGTATATAATTTTAATGGTAGGTTTATGTGAACAGTGAGAGACAGAATAACAACAAAAAATCCAGAAAAACGCATGTCAAAAATGTTATAAATTGATTTGCATTTTAATGATGGAAATAGGTATTTGACCCCCTCTCAATCAGAAAGATTTCTGGATCCCAGGTGTCTTTTATACAGGTAACGAGCTAAAATTAGGAGCACACTCTTAAAGGGAGTGCTCCTAATCTCAGCTTGTTACCTATATAAAAGACACCTGTCCACAGAAGCAATCAATCAATCAGATTCCAAACTCTCCAACATGGCCAAGACCAAAGAGCTCTCCAAGGATGTCAGGGACAAGATTGTAGACCTACACAAGGCTGGAATGGGCTACAAGACCATCGCCAAGCAGCTTGGTGAGAAGGTGACAACAGTTTGTGCGATTATTCGCAAATGGAAGAAACACAAAATAACTGTCAATCTCCCTCGGCCTGGAGCTCCATGCAAGATCTCACCTCGTGGAGTTGCAATGATCATGAGAACGGTGAGGAATCAGCCCAGAACTACACGGGAGGATCTTGTCAATGATCTCAAGGCAGCTGGGACCATAGTCACCAAGAAAACAATTAGTAACACACTACACCATGAAGGACTGAAATCCTGCAGCTCCAGCAAGGTCCCCCTGCTCAAGAAAGCACATATACATGCCCGTCTGAAGTTTGCCAATGAATATCTGAATGATTCAGAGGAGAACTGGGTGAAAGTGTTGTGGTCAGATGAGACCAAAATGGAGCTCTTTGGCATCAACTCAACTCGCCGTGTTTGGAGGAGGAGGAATGCTGCCTATGACCCCAAGAACACCATCCCCACCGTCAAACATGGAGGTGGAAACATTATGCTTTGGGGGTGTTTTTCTGCTAAGGGGACAGGACAATTTCACCGCATCAAAGGGACAATGGACGGGGCCATGTACCGTCAAATCTTGGGTGAGAACCTCCTTCCCTCAGCCAGGGCATTGAAAATGGGTCGTGGATGGGTATTCCAGCATGACAATGACCCAAAACACACGGCCAAGGCAACAAAGGAGTGGCTCAAGAAGAAGCACATTAAGGTCCTGGAGTGGCCTAACCAGTCTCCAGACCTTAATCCCATAGAAAATCTGTGGAGGGAGCTGAAGGTTTGAGTTGCCAAACGTCAGCCTCGAAACCTTAATGACTCGGAGAAGATCTGCAAAGAGGAGTGGGACAAAATCCCTCCTGAGATGTGTGCAAACCTGGTGGCCAACTACAAGAAACGTCTGACCTCTGTGATTGCCAACAAGGGTTTTGCCACCAAGTACTAAGTCATGTTTTGCAGAGGGGTCAAATACTTATTCCCCTCATTAAAATGCAATTCAATTTATAACATTTTTTACATGCGTTTTTCTGGAAAATTTTGTTGTAATTCTGCCTCACTGTTCAAATAAACCTACCATTAAAATTATAGACTGATCAGGTCTTTGTCAGTGGGCAAACGTACAAAATCAGCAGCGGATCAAATACTTTTTTCCCTCACTGTAGCTAGCTATATAGCTAGCTACAACACAGACCTCAACATCTTGTAACTTAGCGCTAATGTTAGCTAGCTAGCTAGTGCATGTGGCCAGACGTGATAGGGTTGTCCTCTGTCATTTAGACTAACAACAAGCACACACCATAGACATGTTAATCACAGATCAGACATTGTGTTCAAGCCAATATGGCTTGAAATGTTTTGGCCAGTTTCTTTCCTATAGATTTGAGTGGTGGTGGTAACTGTTTGTAGCTAGATAGATAGCTAGGTAGTTGAGTTGGTTGATTTCACTGGAATATTGCCTTGCCAAGCCCCAGATCCGCAGGCAGGCGGACACCTGTTATATCATTAAAGTGGCATTTGGAACAAATGGTTGATCCACTGCAGGGAAGACAAAGGGGAGGGTGTATAAGGGGGCATTTTGTGATTGTTTCTATATGTACAGCTACACCATAAAATGTTTTCAACCAAATGTAACTTAAATATGACATTGTGTGTGCTTGCATTTTGCAGGAGTGCAGTGTAACATGTTGGTGAAGGTCCAATGCCAAAAATGCAAGAAGTTCATGAAGTTGCAGCCTGGGTTCTCAGCAATCAAGGTGAATATATGAACTGTCTGATGTATTTTCTAAATTGAACCCTTGGGCTTGATTTGGGTCAGACCCATTCTGTTGCCCCCTAGGTGGCTTATCTCCCTGTATTCTGACTAGTCTCTCTTTTTTGTAGTCCAAAATAGGTTTGGACTGCCCTCTGCAGCACAAATACAAATGTTTGATGATTCCCAAATTGAGGTGGAGGAGAATGTCCTGCTGGACCTGATTGAGACCAATCCAGACCTGTGCCTCACAAAGATCTTGATGAAGGTATCTTTCTACAGTCTCATGTAATGATATCAAATAACATGAATGTATAGATTGAATGCTTTGATCCATTGTTTGTGCTCAGACTTTTCTCCTGCAGATTGTTCGACACCTAGTTTGTGCACATTATCCCTCTCGTCAAGTGATTTAGACCTGAGATCTCCAGAAAGACCGTCTAAAAAGGCCAACGACTCCGCAGCAGCAAAAGAGGAATAATGATAACTGATATTGGATGTTGATAATACCATTTCTGTGTTTGCTCTTCATGGAGATTCCGACAGCATAAACCATCCCTAAATTGTTTAACTTTTCTCTTGTCTTAATAGATGGTCCGAGATGCCCTGACTAGTAGACCTGGTGTGCAAGACGTATTAGAAGAGTACCAGACAATCAAAACATTGGACCACAGAACCAGGAGAGAGATGACTGCCATCTTAGTCAGCCACATGAGAGATGCATTGGTAAGCTTCTCATTAGCCAATCTGGCCACAACCAATGGATCAAAACAATCAAACTATACATTCATGTAATTTAAGCCTTCTGTAGCTCAGTTGGTAGAGCATGGCGTTTGCAACGCCAAGGTTGTGGGTTCGATTCCCACGGGGGGCCAGTATGAAAAATGTATCGCTCTGGATAAGAGCGTCTGCTAAAATGACAAAAATGTGGCATCATTATGAAACTGTAGGAAGATATAGTACCTTCATCAACAAAACGTTGGTTAAACATATTTGGCATGTGTATGCTTTACTGTTTTTGAGCAGAAGGCTTCCCACTCGTCAACAGAGAGAACGTTATGCTCTTGGAATTGTGATCCTCTTTCCTTCATTGAAAGATCCCTTTTCCGCCAAAGGCTATGTAAGTGCTGGTAGAGCATGCTTGCTTTAATACTTTGACACTTGTTTTGTGGACTGAAAGGGGCATCAAACAGTCATAGAATCAAGTCTAAAAATAATAACCATTTGACTACAATGTTGGTCACCTATCTAAGGAACACTTCTATGATCCTGACACAGGTAAAGGATATCTGAATTATCGCCTGAAGACAGTATCAAGGAAGACCTCACGTCGACCCATCAAGAAGAGTATTTCACCCCAGTCAGGAGGCCCAACCCATAGGAGGAAGACTGACCTGGACACCAGCTTGTTGGTGATGCTTGCAAGGAGGCCATATCATTCCTTGTCCACTCGGCCGATGAAAAACAAATCTATCAGAAGATGGAGGTGTTCCAGTATCGCCAGGAGCTAGTTTATAGTCCAGACAGAAGCACAAATGTCCTCACAGTCCTTCCCAGGTTTCTGGACATCAAAGGATTGATGTGTGATGTAGTATGTATTGGAATCAGAACTACATACTATTTGTCTGATTGAGATGAGATGATTTTGTGTTGGTAATGAAGTTGAGTTGATCCACTTTGTTTTAGGTGAATCAGGACTTTTTGCTGATGTTCGACAATGAAACATCTTCTAAGCTCCTTGAAAAGTGGGACACTGTATTGAAGCCTAAAGTCAAACTGGCAAGATCCCTGACTACGACCACCGATTTGCGTCGCCTCCTGAAGTCTGCAGAAAAACTGCCAGAGAATGACAGCGAAACCAGTAAGTGGATTCTCTCATGGGTAGTGCAATGTTTCAAACTCAGCAATATTGTTTTACAGTGGGGAAAAAATGTATTTAGTCAGCCACCAATTGTGCAAGTTCTCCCACTTAAAATGAGAGAGGCCTGTAATTTTCATCATAGGTACACGTCAACTATGACAGACAAATTGAGATTTATTTTCTCCAGAAAATCACATTGTAGGATTTTTAATGAATTTATTTGCAAATTATGGTGGAAAATAAGTATTTGGTCACCTACAAACAAGCAAGATTTCTGGCTCTCACAGACCTGTAACTTCTTCTTTAAGAGGCTCCTCTGTTCTCCACTCGTTACCTGTATTAATGGCACCTGTTTGAACTTGTTATCAGTATAAAAGACAACTGTCCACAACCTCAAACAGTCACACTCCAAACTCCACTATGGCCAAGACCAAAGAGCTGTCAAAGGACACCAGAAACAAAATTGTAGACCTGCACCAGGCTGGGAAAACTGAATCTGCAATAGGTAAGCAGCTTGGTTTGAAGAAATCAACTGTGGGAGCAATTATTAGGAAATGGAAGACATACAAGACCACTGATAATCTCCCTTGATCTGGGGCTCCACGCAAGATCTCACCCTGTGGGGTCAAAATGATCACAAGAACGGTGAGCAAATATCCCAGAACCACACGGGGGGACCTAGTGAATGACCTGCAGAGAGCTGGGACCAAAGTAAAAAAGCCTACCATCAGTAACACACTACGCCGCCAGGGACTCAAATCCTGCAGTGCGAGACGTGTCCCCCTGCTTAAGCCAGTACATGTCCAGGCCCGTCTGAAGTTTGCTAGAGTGCATTTGGATGATCCAGAAGAGGATTGGGAGAATGTCATATGGTCAGATGAAACCAAAATATAACTTTTTGGTAAAAACTCAACTCGTCGTGTTTGGAGGACAAAGAATGCTGAGTTGCATCCAAAGAACACCATACCTACTGTGAAGCATGGGGGTGGAAACATCATGCTTTGGGGCTGTTTTTCTGCATAGGGACCAGGACGACTGATCCGTGTAAAGGAAAGAATGAATGGGGATATGTATCGTGAGATTTTGAGTGAAAACCTCCTTCCATCAGCAAGGGCATTGAAGATGAAACGTGGCTGGGTCTTTCAGCATGACAATGATCCCAAACACACCGCCCAGGCAACGAAGGATTGGCTTCGTAAGAAGCATTTCAAGGTCCTGGAGTGGCCTAGCCAGTCTCCAGATCTCAACCCCATAGAAAATCTTTGGAGGGAGTTGAAAGTCTGTGTTGCCCAGCGACAGCCCCAAAACATCACTGCTCTAGAGGAGGAATGGGCCAAAATACCAGCAACAGTGTGTGAAAACCTTGTGAAGACTTACAGAAAACGTTTGACTTGTGTCATTGCCAACAAAGGGTATATAACAAAGTATTGAGAAACTTTTGTTATTGACCAAATACTTATTTTCCACCATAATTTGCAAATAAATTCATAAAAAATCCTACAATGTGATTTTCTGGATATTTTTTTTAAATTTTGTCTGTCATAGTTGACGTGTACCTATGATGAAAATTACAGGCCTCTCATCTTTTTAAGTGGGAGAATTTGCACAATTGGTGGCTGACTAAATACTTTTTTCCCCCACTGTATGTGATTCGCCCTCAGACCGAGAAATGAAATGTCCTCCCCGCTGCTGCTGCTTCATCTCCTCCCACCACCAGCAGGAGGGAAGAGGACCAAGATCAGTGCCAGTGATGCTGTGGGCAGATAGTGCACTTTCATAAGGTAAGATGATACAGTAATTGTTGTGATTAATTTTTTGGGTTGTCTCTTCATTGTCTTAACATGTGAAGATTGACTTAAAAAGACCCTTTGTGTTGCAGTCATGCTGCAGCATTGAAGACCATCTTGATGGGAGCCATGGTCGACAGCCATACCTCCTTGCCGTCGGAAGAAGAGAGCAAGATTGACAACTACTACATCGTGGTGGACAAGAGGCTTGTTCCCTGCCAGGCAACTAGTGGTCTGTGTGCGTTTTGATGAACTGTTCAAAGCCCACTTTTGTCTTTAACCTGATGTATGATGATGCTCGTCAACTTCTACACATTTGTGCAGTCAACCATCTACAACATTGATGTAGGCAAAACAAGAAAGGCCCCTAGCGTGATAGAGTTGAGGACAAAACTTCTTAACTAGATAAATGTATATTACGGTGCTTTTGATGTCAAGCGTTGCACAGAAACAGTCAGTCATTGATATCTCATTTGAGAATTAAGCATAGCTTCTATCCCTCCACCAAGTTTAGATTGGTCTGTGCTCAAGATAGTTGTAGATGGCAGTTCAACATACACAGGTTTCAGAAAACATTTGAATAGTATTCATAAGGATATCTGTCAAGTAGTAGATGCATTAAGCTTAGAAGGGCCCTCTCATGTTGCCGATTCTCCTGTCCAGTCAGAAGCTCCACAAATGGGTGGCGACATTGGTGTCCCAAATAACACTCAAAGTGATTGTTTTGAGAAGAATGGACAGTCTTGCTAAAGATATGTGTGCCTCCATTGCCAAGTTGCAAGCTAGTGGTGTTGCAAATAGTGTTGCGTCAACTGTAGTGTGTGATTTAAAAGAGCTTACTACTGGGCTGCACTCCCAAATTAAACAAGATGTTCTGTCATTTATGCCTATGGATAACCCCTCTACATCTGCTGTAAAGGATAGTTTTGAGTACTTTGAAAACCCATTTGCCAGTTTTAACACAGAAACCAAGAGAACAAAGTATTTCAACCAAAAATGGGGTGTTGTGGAGCCAGTAGAAGTAGTGTTGGGAGTTAGATATGATAACAGGTGAAATAAACAAACTGGCATGTATGAACAAGTACCAGTGAAAGACACTTTTGTATATCTTCCTATACTGGAAACATATGTTAATGTGTCGTAATTCTGAAATCTGTAAGTTATTGGAAAATGCACCTAGGGATACATCTGTGGAAGACACTTATGAAGACTTTTGTGATGGAAGTTACTTTAAGACTCATCCCTTGTTCTCAAAACATATAAATGCTTTACAGATCCAATTGTACTATGATGACTTTGAAACTGCCAACCCGCTTGGATCGAAGCGTGGTGTTCACAAGATTGGCACCATTTATTTTGTCCTCAGGAATCTGTGACCCAACTTTAACTCTGTTGTGATGAATATTAATTTAGTGTCATTATTTCATTATCAAGATCTAAACAAAATGTATTTGATGCCATTCTAGAGCCCTTGGTTAATGATGTTATAAAAACTGGTGAGTGATGGTGTAAATTTGCTTTTTTCAACTGGCAAATAACTGGAGACAATTTGGGGATGCAGTCCTTGGTTTAACAGAGTCCTTCAGTGGTCATTACTTTTGCCGGTTCTGTTTGATAGAAAAGTCTAATGCTCAGACGGTTTACAGTAAGATTGATCTCTACCAAGCAAAACACTTTGAAATGCATTTGAATCAGTTGCAATCAGACCAACAGCTCCCATTTGTGTGTGGTGTAAAGAAAAAACTACAACCTACTTAAAACCGGGATACCCACTTCAATGTTTGTAGTCATTTTTCTGTGGACATAATGCATGACATTCTTGAAGGGGTGGCTCAGTTTGATTTAAAATTGTTGTTTGAATATGTCTCTGAAAATTGTATTTTGAAATGTGCGCTTCTCTCTAGAATCTATTCGTTTGACTATGGGTACTTGGAGTGAAAAAAACGTCCAACTAAAGTCAACCTAGAGAACAGTGGAAATAGCATAGCACTTAATTATATTCAAACTCTGTCTTGTGAGAAACGTTCCCTTGATTTTGGGTTATGTTCTTCCACCAGGAAATGAGAGCTGGAATTTGCTGCTCATCTTACTGCAAATAATCAACATTGTTTTTTCCCCCTTTTCTTAGCCAGGGCATGACTGTGTATCTGAAGCATTTAATAATTGAACATCACACACTTTTCAAACAGTTGTACCCACATAAAAACGTTATCCAAACATCACTTTATGATACATTACCCAGCATGCATAAGACAAAATCGGTCCTTTATTACATATGAGGAGCATGAGGTTTGAGGCAAAGCACAAACTCTTTAAGAACACCCTCAAAACTTCAAGAACATTACTATGTCCCTTGCCAAAAACTACCAATTTGCTATAGGCCATCACTGGGAGACATCACCATTGCGACATACTGAGTATGGACCGATGAAAACATTTTCCCTGAGTGATTTTACTGGTGGTGAGGAGTTGGCAGCATCACTTCAGGTCACTATGCAGAAAGCCATTTACTCTACCAGCTGGGTTAAGATGGATGGCACGGAGTACAGAGAGGGACTGTTAGTTTGCAGTAAGATGGAGCATGAAATGCCAGTCTTTTATAAAATTACTAAGATCATTATGGTTGACAATATTGTATACCTATTGCTGGACAAGTTGCATACATTACCATGCATTCACTGTGTTTGATGGTGTTGATGACAAAGTTGTCAAAGTTGATGATCTGAAATGTTAAGCCTTTTGTTCTTCAAAGTGCTTATGGTGCTGATGAGAGCCTTTGTTGTTCCTTTGTTTGACATGATTGAGTAATGGTCAGAATATTGGCAACTTTGTCAAGAAAATTGCATACCTAGTCTTAGGAGGACTTCCACTTGTGTTAAATAGCAACTCTGCAAATACTCTTGTTCTCATATAGTACATGTACTGAGGTGCCTGTGATGCACTGATTTCATTCTGATGCACTGATTTCATTCTGATGCGCCTGTGATGCACTGATTTCATTCTGATGCACTGATTTCATTCTGATGCGCCTGTGATGCACTGATTTCACTGTGATGCGTCTGTGATGCACTGATTTCACTGTGATGCGTCTGTGATGCACTGATTTCATTCTGATGTGCCTGTGAAGCACTTCACTATGATGGGCATTTTTCATTTTAATATGCCTGTGATGCACTGTGCACAATATTAACACTACAAAAAGTGTTAAAATAAAACTGATGAGAGTGAACCTATAACACTGGACGAGTGTTAAAAATATCACGCCTGGTGTTAATTTAATACTTTCAAATTTGCTGTGTACAACAGGTCTCCTACAGAGAGGCGTGGGAAATAGTTGAAGGAGCAAGTGGTGCTGAGGAAGCTATGACAGTGGATGACTGCCGGATCCCATGAAATAGTCCAGGTAGCCATGATTAGTTGTTCAGGAGTCTTATGGCTTGGGGGTAGAAGCTGTTAACAAGCCTTTTGGACCTTGACTTGGCGCTCCGGTACCGCTTGTCGTGCGGTAGCAGAGAGAACAGTCTATGACTACGGTGGCTGGAGTCTTTGACCATTTTTAGGGCCTTCCTCTGACACGGCCTGGTATAGAGGTCCTGGATGGCAGGAAGCTTAGCCCCAGTGATGTACTGGCCCGTACGCACTACCCTCTGTAGTGCCTTGCAGTCGGAGGCCGAGCAGTTGCCATACCAGGTGATGATGCAACCAGTCAGGATGCTCTCGATAGTGCAGCTGTATAACTTTTTGAGGATCTGAGGACCCATGCCATATCTTTTCAGTCTCCTGAGGGGGAATAGGCTTTGTCGTGCCCTCTTCACGAAGGTCTTGGTGTGGTTGGACCATGATAGTTTGTTGGTGATGTGGACACCAAGGAACTTGAAGCTCTCAACCTGTTCCACTACATGGCATGCTCAGTCCTCTTTTTTTTCCTATAGTCCACAATCATCTCCTTTGTCTTGATCACGTTGAGGGAGAGGTTGTTATCCTGGCACCACACGGCCAGGTCTCTGACCTCCTCCCTATAAGCTGTCTCATCGTTGTCGGTGATCAGGCCTACCACTGTTGTGTCGTCGGCAAACTTAATGATGGTGTTGGAGTCGTGCCTGGCCATGCAGTCATGGGTGAACAGGGAGTACAGGAGGGGACTGAGCAAGCACCCTTGAGGGGCCCCCGTGTTGAGGATCAGCATGGCAGATGTGTTGTTACCTACCCTTACCACCTGGGGGCGGCCCGTCAGGAAGTCCAGGATCCAGTTGCAAAGGGAGGTGTTTAGTCCCAGGTCCTTAGCTTAGTGATGAGCTTTGAGGGCACTATGGTGTTGAATGCTGAGCTGTAGTCAATGAATAGCATTCTCACGTAGGTGTTCCTCTTGTCCAGGTGGGAAAGGGCATTATGGAGTGCAATAGAGATTGCATCATCTGTGGATCTGTTGGGGTGGTATGCAAATTGGAGTGGGTCTAGGGTTTCTGGGATAATGGTGTTGATGTGAGCCATGACCAGCCTTACAAAGCACTTCATGGCTACAGACGTGAGTGCTACAGGTCGGTAGTCATTTAGGCAGGTTATCTAAATGTTATTGGGCACAGGGACTGTGGTGGTCTGCTTGAAACATGTTGGTATTACAGATTCAGTCAGGGGCATGTTGAAAATGTCAGTGAAAAAACTTGCCAGTTCTTCAGCGCATGCGCGGAGTACACGTCCTGGTAATCCTTCTGGCCCTGCGGCCTTGTGAATGTTGACCTGTTTAAAAGTCTTACTCACATCGTCTACGGAGAGCGTGATCACATAGTCATCCGTAACAGCTGATGCTCTCATGCATGCTTCAGCATTGCTTGCCTCGAGCATTGCTTGCCGCGAGCATACAAGTGATTTAGCTCGTCTGGTAGACTTGTGTCACTGGGCAGCTCACGGCTGTGCTTCCCTTTGTAGTCTGTAATAGTTTTCAAGCCCTGCCACATCCGACGAGTGTCAGAGCCGGCGTAGTACGATTCAATCTTAGTCCTGTATTGACTCTTTGCCTGTTTGATGGTTCGTCGGCGGGCATAGCAGGATTTCTTATAAGCGTCTGGGTTAGAGTCCCCCTCCTTGAAAGCGGAAGCTCTACCCTTTAGCTCAGTGCGGATGTTGCATGTAATCCATGGCTTCTGGTTGGGGTATGTACAGTGGGGAGAACAAGTATTTGATACACTGCCGATTTTGCAGGTTTTCCTACTTACAAAGTATGTAGAGGTCTGTAATTTTTATCATAGGTACACTTCAACTGTGAGAGATCCAGAAAATCACATTGTATGATTTTTAAGTAATTCATTTGCATTTTATTGCATGACATAAGTATTTGATACATCAGAAAAGCAGAACTTAATATTTGGTACAGAAACCTTTGTTTGCAAATACAGAGATCATTCGTTTCCTGTAGGTCTTGACCAGGTTTGCACACACTGCAGCAGGGATTTTGGCCCACTCCTCCATACAGACCTTCTCCAGATCCCTCAGATTTCGGGGCTGTCACTGGGCAATACAGACTTTCAGCTCCCTCCAAAGATTTTCTATTGGGTTCAGGTCTGGAGACTGGCTAGGCCACTCCAGGACCTTGATGCTTCTTACGGAGCCACTCCTTAGTTGCCCTGGCTGTGTGTTACGGGTCGTTGTCATGCTGGAAGACCCAGCCACGACCCATCTTTGTTGTAATCCATCATTGTCTATAGACCCTGCCACATACGTCTCGTGTCTGAGCCGTTGAATTGCGACTCCACTTTGTCTCTGTACTGACGTTTTGCCTGTTTGATTGACTTACGAGGGAATACAGTGGGGAAAAAAGTATTTAGTCAGCCACCAATTGTGCAAGATCTCCCACTTAAAAAGATGAGAGAGGCCTGTAATTTTCATCATAGGTACACGTCAACTATGACAGACAAATTGAGAAAAAATTTTCCAGAAAATCACATTGTAGGATTTTTTATGAATTTATTTGCAAATTATGGTGGAAAATAAGTATTTGGTCAACTACAAACAAGCAAGATTTCTGGCTCTCACAGACCTGTAACTTCTTCTTTAAGAGGCTCCTCGGTCCTCCACTCGTTACCTGTATTAATGGCACCTGTTTGAACTTGTTATCAGTATAAAATACACCTGTCCACAACCTCAAACAGTCACACTCCAAACTCCACTATGGCCAAGACCAAAGAGCTGTCAAAGGACACCAGAAACAAAATTGTAGACCTGCACCAGGCTGGGAAGACTGAATCTGCAATAGGTAAGCAGCTTGGTTTGAAGAAATCAACTGTGGGAGCAATTATTAGGAAATGGAAGACATACAAGACCACTGATAATCTCCCTCGATCTGGGGGCTCCATGCAAGATCTCACCCTGTGGGGTCAAAATGATCACAAGAACGGTGAGCAAAAATCCCAGAACCACACGGGAGGACCTAGTGAATGACCTGCAGAGAGCTGGGACCAAAGTAACAAAGCCTACCATCAGTAACACACTACGCCGCCAGGGACTCAAATCCTGCAGTGCTAGACGTGTCCCCCCTCCTTAAGCCAGTACATGTCCAGGCCCATCTGAAGTTTGCTAGAGTGCATTTGGATGATCCAGAAGAGGATTGGGAGAATGTCATATGGTCAGATGAAACCAAAATAGAACTTTTTTGGTAAAAACTCAACTCGTCGTGTTTGGAGGACAAAGAATGCTGAGTTGCATCCAAAGAACACCATACCTACTGTGAAGCATGGGGGTGGAAACATCATGCTTTGGGGCTGTTTTTCTGCATAGGGACCAGGACGACTGATCCGTGTAAAGGAAAGAATGAATGGGGCCATGTATCGTGAGATTTTGAGTGAAAACCTCCTTCCATCAGCAAGGGCATTGAAGATGAAACGTGGCTGGGTCTTTCAGCATGACAATGATCCCAAACACACCGCCCGGGCAACGAAGGAGTGGCTTCGTAAGAAGCATTTCAAGGTCCTGGAGTGGCCTAGCCAGTCTCCAGATCTCAACCCCATAGAAAATCTTTGGAGGGAGTTGAAAGTCCGTGTTGCCCAGCGACAGCCCCAAAACATCACTGCTCTAGAGGAGATCTGCATGGAGGAATGGGTCAAAATACCAGCAACAGTGTGTGAAAACCTTGTGAAGACTTACAGAAAACGTTTGACCTGTGTCATTGCCAACAAAGGGTATATAACAAAGTATTGAGAAACTTTTGTTATCGACCAAATACTTATTTTCCACCATGATTTGCAAATAAATTCATTAAAAATCCTACAATGTGATTTTCTGGATTTTTCTTTCTCATTTTGTCTGTCATAGTTGACGTGTACCTATGATGAAAATTACAGGCCTCTCTCATCTTTTTAAGTGGGAGAACTTGCACAATTGGTGGCTGACTAAATACTTTTTTTCCCCACTGTAACTACACTGTTTGTATTCAACCATTTTCCCAGGAACCTTGCCATGGTTAAATGCGGTGGGGTTCGCGCTTTCAATTTTGCGCGAATGTTGCCATCCATCCACAGTTTCTGGTTTGGGTACATTTTAATAGTCACAGTGGGAACAACATCCCCTATACACTTCCTGATGAACTCAGTCACCGTGTCCGTGTTTACGTCAATGTTGTTCTCCGAGGCTACCCGGAACATATTCCAATCCGCGTGATCTAAACAATCTTGAAACATGGATTCCGATTGGTCAGACCAGCGTTGATTATACCTTAGCACGGGTACTTCCTGTTTTAGTTTCTGCCTATAGGAAGGGAGGAGCAAAATGGAGTTGTGATCTGATTTGCCGAAGGGAGGGCGAGGGAAGGCCTTGTACGCATCCCAGAAGGCAGAGTAACAGTGGTTGAGTGTTTTAGCAGCGAGAGTACTACAGTCAATGTGTTGATAGAACTTCGGTAGCGTTTTCCTCAAATTTGCTTCATTAAAATCCCCAGCTACAATAAATGCGGCCTCAGGATATGTGGTTTCTAGTTTGCACAAAGTTCAGTGTAGTTCCTTGAGGGCCGTCGTGGTATCGGCTTGAGGGGGAATATACACGGCTGTGACTATAACTGAAGAGAATTGTCTTGGGAGGTAATACTGTCGGCATTTGATTGTGAGGTATTCTAGGTCGGGTGATCAAAAGGACTTGAGTTTCTATACGTTATCACAATCACACCATGAAACATACACCACTGCCTTTCTTCTTCCCGGAGAGTTCTTTATTTCTGTCTGCGCTATGTACTGAGAACCCAGCTGGCTGTGCGGACGGGGACATTATATCTTGAGAGAGCCATGATTCCGTGAAACAGAGTATGTTACAGTCCCTGATGTCTCTCTGGAAGAAGATCCTCACCCTCAGCTCGTCTACTTTATTGTCCAGAGACTGAAAATTAGCGAGTAATATACTCGGAAGCGATGGATGGTGTGCGATAGGGTCCAACGGGGACCCTATCGCAGTGCCCAGTGACTGGATATAGAAATCATTCTCAAACTTAAAGTAGTGGCATGATACACACCCTAACAGAACAGACAGGGCCGGCTCTAGCCTTTTGGGGGCCCTAAGCGAGATTTGAGTGGCCCCCCTCTTGATGGCAGAGATTTTTTATTTTTTACAATTCCTGCAATTCTACCCATTTTGCCATGGGGCATAGAGAAAATGTGGCAGTTTTAAAGCAAGTTTTCTGCAATTCTACACATTTTGGCATGTGGCGGAGAGAAATTGTTGCAATTTTATAACATATTTCATGCAATTCTACTTATTTTGCCATATGGAAGAGAGAGAAATGTGCAGTTTTACAGCACATTTCCTGCCATTCTAAACATTTTGCCATAGGATGGAGAGACTTATACCATGTTAAAATTATATCTGAGTGAGAGTGCCTAGCAAAATCAATGGGGGCCCCCTGGAGGTCGGGGGCCCTGGGCACGTGCCCTTACTGCCCGGTCAGTAATTCGGTAAGTTTAGATAGCTGGCTACTGGCTAGACTAACTTAGCAATCTAAAAATGTTTTGTGAGTGACAATTGAGTGACTGTCATTGACTGTCATAAACAGAGAACTGCTGATGCACAAACAAATTTCGAAACTACACCTTGTGTATTCTACTAATCTAACTCTGAACTGTAAATTGGTGGGTGGGGACCCCCTAGCGGGCAGGAGCCCTAAGCGACCGTTTATGTCGCTTATGCCTGGAGCCGGGCCTGAAGACAGGTCAACATGCATGCCACCTCTCACATCCCTGTTCTTCTCATCTCCCCTCACTTCCCATCATTTATCCCACACTCCTCCCATGTTCTCTGCTTTTCGTGTTATCTCCCCTTCCACCTCCTTTACCTCCCTCCAAATTCCAGTCACGTCACCCCTCACCTTTCCCCTTGGCTTTCCTCCACGCCTCCCTAAGTTCTCTTCTCTCCACCCCTCTCCTCTCTTCACGTTGTCAAGGCTTCCATTGTTTTCACTTCATGTCCCACACACCTCCACTCATGCTCTTTCTGTGCCACCATTTAAAATCAAATCAAATTGTATTTGTCACAACAGATGTAAAGCAGTGAAATGCTTACCTACGGGCCCTTCCCAACAATGCAGAGCTAAAAAAAGAGAAATAATAGAAAAATAATAACACGAGGAATAAATACACAACTTGGCTATATACACTTTTTCCACATTTTGTTATGTTACAGCCTTATTCTAAAAAAGGATTAAATTGTTTTTTTCCCCCTCATCAATCTACACACAATACCCCATATTGTTTCAAGCAGACCACCATAGTCCCCGTGCCCAAGGACACTAAGATAACCTAAATGACTACCGACCTGTAGCACTGATGTCTGTAGCCATGAAGTGCTTTGAAAGGCTGGTCATGGCTCACATCAACACCATTATCCCAGAAACCCTAGACCCACTCTAATTTGCATACCGCCCCAACAGATCCACAGATGATGCAATCTCTATTGCACTCCAAACTGCCCTTTCCCACCTGGACAAGAGGAACACCTACGTGAGAACGCTATTCATTGACTACAGGTCAGCATTCAACACCATAGTGCCCTCAAAGCTCATCACTAAGTTAAGGACCCTGGGACTAAACACCTCCCTCTGCAACTGGATCCTGGACTTCCTGACGGGCCGCCCCCAGGTGGTAAGGGTAGGTAACAACACATCCGCCACACTGATCCTCAACACGGGGGCCCCTCAGGGGTGCGTGCTCAGTCCCCTACTGTGCTCCCTGTTCACCCATGACTGCATGGCCAGGCACGACTCCAACACCATCATTAAGTTTGCCGACGACACAACAGTGGTAGGCCTGATCACCGACAACGATGAGACAGCCTATAGGGAGGAGGTCAGAGACCTGGCCGTGTGGTGCCAGGATAACAACCTCTCCCTCAACGTGATCAAGACAAAGGAGATGATTGTGGACTACAGGAAAAAAAAGAGAACTGAGCACGCCCCCATTCTCATCGACTGGGATGTAGTGGAACAGGTTGAGAGCTTCAAGTTCCTTGGTCCACATCACCAACAAACTATCATGGTCCAAACACACCAAGACCGTCGTGAAGAGGGCACGACAAAGCCTATTCCCCCTCAGGAGACTGAAAAGATTTGGCATCAGATCCTCAAAGTTATACAGCTGCACCATCGAGAGCATCCTGACTGGTTGCATCACCACCTGGTATGGCAACTGCTCGGCCTCCGACTGCAAGGCACTACAGAGGGTAGTGCGTACGGCCCAGTACATCACTGGGGCCAAGCTTCCTACCATCCAGGACCTCTATACCAGGCGGTATCAGAGGAAGGCCCTCAAAATTGTCAAAGACTCCAGCCACCCTAGTCATAGACTGTTCTCTCTGATACCGCACGGCAAGCGGTACCGGAGTGCCAAATCTAGGTCCAAAAGACTTCTCAACAGCTTCTACCCCCAAGCCATAAGACTCCTGAACAGCTAATCATGGCTATTTGCACTGCCCCACCCCCACCCCATCTTTTTACGCTGCTGCTACTCTGTTAATTATTTATGCATAGTCACTTTAACTCTACCCACATGTACACATTACCTCAATTAGCCTCCCTACATTTATTTTATTTTACTTCTGCTCTTTTTTTCTCAACACTTTTGTTGTTGTTTTATTTTACTTTTTTATAAAAAAAATAATGCATTGTTGGTTAAGGGCTGTAAGTAAGCATTTCACTGTAATGTTAACACCTGTTGTATTCGGTGCATGTGGCGCATGTGGCTGGACATTAACACCGGATCGCAACTAGCTAGCCGCAACCAAATGGATGTTGCTGTTGGCTAATCACCACTGCCCCCGAAGCAAGCACCAGTTAGCCTTGAGCTAGCCTCGAGCCAGGCCCATATCCCGGCTATCTACCTCTCTGTCTACCGGACGGGGGTAGCCAGCTATCTAGCTACTTGCTATTAGCCACCGTTAGCGGTTTTTCACCATTGTCCGTGGCCTGCACTACCTACCAGCCAGCTCTAGCCTGGACTGTTATCGGCCAGTCTACACTGTCTGCACAGTGCGTTATCAACCCAGAACATAGCGGTTTTTCTGCCGGAATCACTGAATCACTGGACCTTTAATACCGGATCATCGCAACTAGCTAGCTGCAACCAAATGGATGTTGTTGTTGGCTAATCAACCTTGAGCTAGCCTCGAGTCAGGCCCATCTCCCAGCTATCTACCTCCCTGTCAACCGGACGGGACCTCCTAGAGTCGACACGGAGCCCCGCCGATCCATCACGACTGGTCTGCCGACGTAATCGTCTGTGGTTTCAACAGGCTTCATGTTGCGACAACCACGAAGATCCATCTGCTAGCCCCGGCCCGCTAGCACACGCAAACAACAGCCGTGCTTCCTGCTAGCCTGTGCTTTAGCACCAATTCGAACTGCTCTCGGACTCACATATTGCTGTTCACTGGACCTTATCATCAATCAGCTGCACAGCTGATGCCTGCTGGACTGTTCCTTTACACGGTACTGTGACGACCCTCCCACTCTGTCTGCCGTATTCTCTCTTTGCTCTTGTTTCCTTATTAGGATGCCGGTGGGCAGAGTTGGGAGGGTCGTCAGCTACATGGGAAACACCTGGGCCGGGTGTGTCCCAGCATAAATGGACCTCTTCCACATTCATTGAAGAGACTCTCTCCAGGCAGATACTTTGACTTTGGTTGTGGTATTTTTGTGGCCTTTTTGGTTGTTTGCTTTGGCACCTCTCAACACTTTTCCATATTACATTTATGCAAGCAAACACTCACTTACACTACTGATTACTGATTACACACCCCATTGTTATTTGAGTTAGTTTACTTTAGTTAATAAATATATACTTTAAGTATTCCATGTCTCCACGTGTCTCCCTTTTGTTACGAACTTGAGCCGGTTCGTGACAAGTGGGGGTTCGTCCGGGATCTTGAACTGGTTGTGTTTGGGAGAACGTGGAGTTAATGTCCAATTCTGTAGTTTTTTTTTTTTGTAAATTTTGTTAGTTTGTTTGAGTTTGATAGGCCCAGTATTGGTTTCCTTTGGGTTGTGTACTGCGTTGGAGAGAGTACATTGGTTAGTTTCCAGTCCCTGCCCAGCCTGGAAACTCTTGCTCTACTCGCTGTTGGGGCATCGGTCTGAGGAGGTGAGTACAATCGGCTGTGTACCTCAGTGGGAGATTGGGTAGGTTAGTGACATTTTCTACCCGGAGCTATAGCTTTTTCCCCTGATAGGCTTAGTGACGTGTTTTGTTTTGGGATACGTTGGGCATGGTTAAATGTTTGTTATTTTTGTGTGGTGTCTGTGGACTGAGCAGTTGTCTCGGGGGCACATCCGTGGCTTGGTGGAATCTACCAGCGTGCTGGGGGTTTAATTCCTTGCCAGCGGGCTACAGTGCGTAATTACCCACCGCGAATCCACACGAAGACTAGGGTTGAGTTATTGTAGGTTATGGGGAAGCTCCATATCCCAGCTCTCTTCTGTGGTGCTCGGTGTGATTGTCATTTCTCTTGTGTCTGGTGTGCTCAGCAGAGGGGTTGAGCAAGGTTATTATGATATATATATATTATTTTTTTTCCTGATTATGGCGTCTAATGTAGACGAGTTCATTCGCTTTCCATCAGAAGAACTGTTAGAATTATGTACTAAAGAACAGCTGTTGAAGGTTGCTGAACACTACAAGGTTGAAATTAGTGATAAACGCCTAAAAAATTCTATTAGGTTAATATTGAAGGCCAATTTGATGGAGAGTGGTATTCTGGATGTTACCACTGGGGCAGCCTCTGCTGAGGACACGTTGTCTCCCCGATATGTTACAATGACCGCTCCATCGGTTAGTCATAGTAGTCTTCTTTTTGAACAGCAGAAAGAACTGCTTTTGTTACAGCTAGAGCATGAACAAAATGGACAAAGAGCTAAAATGGAGCATGATCGTGTAAAATATGAAAGGGAATTGGAATTTAAACAGGATATGGAGCGTGCTAAAAATCAAGCTGCAACAAGAGCGACTAGAGTTGGTTAGGGAAGGAAAGCTCTCAGGGGAGAGTTTGCTCTGGGAAGGTGACCCAGAGTTACCTAGGGGTCGTTCCTCTTTTGGTCGTAATCCAGACACATTTGATATTGTTGGGAATTTACGGTTGTTGCCCCAGTTTAATGAAAAGGACCCGGAGACATTCTTTTCGTTGTTTGAGCGTGTTGCTGACGCTAGGAGTTGGCCTGATTCTGATCGCACTTTAATGTTGCAGTGTGTGCTGACTGGTAAAGCGCAAGAAGCATATTCAGCTCTTAGTGTAGCAGACAGTGTTAGTTATGAGAAGGTTAAAACAGCTGTGTTACAGAGTTATGAATTGGTCCCTGAGGCTTACCGCCAACGATTTAGAACTTTAAAAAGGGATGATCAGCAGACTCATGTTGAGTTTGCGCGAATATTATCTTCACAGTTCAATCGCTGGTGTTCTGCCTCTGCAGTTATGACTTTCCAAGGGCTGTGTGATCTGATTATGTTAGAACAATTTAAGGACACAATCCCTGATCGTATAGCGACGTACATTAACGAACGAAAAATAAAGACTGTCGCTGCGGTTTTGGCAGATGAATATGTGTTGACTCACAAAAATGTTTTTGCAGAACCCCGTATTCGGAGTGAGTGGGGGCGTTCGCAGAGATTTGGGCCTCGCTCGCCGAGATACTTCGGTTCCCGGGCAGAGTTTCATTCAACTAGGGTTGAGCCTGATACCAGTGGTAAAACTGACGTTGGTCAAGAGTGTCACTACTGTCAAGAATTAGGTCATTGGAAAAATGAATGTCCGATTCTTAGGTTTAGGGGTAAATTCAGTACAGGTGCTTATGGTAAATCGAGGCCTGCAGCATTAGCAGCTCCTGTTCCACATCAGTTCACTCCTGACGCATTGTCTCATGCCCAGAGCCAGGTGAAAGGTTATATTGATCCCGACTATTTACCTTTCGTTACGGAGGGTTTTGTGTCTATGGTAGGAAGTAAGAACCTAGTGCCAGTAAAGATCCTAAGAGACACAGGTGCCTCTGAATCATTTGTGTTGGAATCTGTGTTACCCTTCTCTGCGGAGACTGATTCGGGGAATAGTGTTCTAATTAGGGGAATAGGTTTGAACACTCTGTCAGTTCCATTGCATAAACTGATGTTGGATTGTGGACTGGTGAAAGGTGAGTGTTGTGGGGGTGCGTCCTTCATTGCCTATTGAGGGTATTGACGTGATCCTTGGAAATAACTTGGCTGGGGAGCGTGTGTGGCCTATCGCGTTTCCATCTTTAGTGGTTTCCACTAAGCCGTCAATTGTAGGGATTCCTGATGAGAGTGCGCAGAATTTCCCAGAGGTGTTTTCTGCGTGTGCAGTGACGCGTTCTATGATCCATGACGACCTGGTCACGGAGCTGGCTAACGAGAATACCACAAAGAAGTCTGTTACTGTTTTCCCTGTTATCCCGTTATCTATATCCCGCTCCGATTTAATCGAGGCGCAACGGACTGACCCTACATTAGAAGAGTTGCGGGACCAAATTGTGCCTGTGGAACAGTTGGTAGATGTCGCACAGGGCTATTTTCTCCAAGAAGAGGTCCTGATGAGAAAGTGGATGTCTCATGGTAGTTGTTTTCTGGGGGAGGCGATTAGTCAGGTGGTGGTACCAGTTAAGCTTCGTGAGTTGGTGCTAACAACTTCTCACAATGACGTTGCTGGGCATATGGGTGTGAGAAAAACCTACAATCGTATATTACGACATTTCTTTTGGCCAAGATTAAAGAGGGATGTTTCTGATTTCATCAAAACTTGTCACACCTGTCAATTAACTGGTAAACCTAATCAAGCTATTAAGCCCGTACTACTGTTCCCTATTCCTGTACTCAGTAAACCTTTTGAGTATTTGATTATTGATTGTGTTGGTCCTCTGCCTCGTTCTAGAAAGGGTAGTAATTATTTGTTGACTGTGATGTGTCAGACCACTAGGTTTCCTGCTGCCTATCCTCTCCGGTCTAACACGACTAAGGCTGTGTTAAAAGCTTTGACTCAGTTTCTCTCACTGTTTGGAATCCCTAAGGTCATTCAAAGTGATCAAGGATCTAATTTCACCTCTAATCTCTTTGGTCAGGTTCTCCAACAACTCCATATTAAACACAACTTGTCTAGCGCCTATCATGCCCAAAGTCAAGGAGCACTGGAACGTTTCCATCAAACACTTATAGGTCTGTAACAGTTTGGATCTAGAGCTTATTGTACTGAGATGGAAAAGGATTGGGAGGAGGGGTTGCCTTGGTTATTGTTAGCAGCTAGGGAGGTTTCACAGGAGAGCACGGGTTTTAGCCCAAATGACCTAGTGTTTGGACATCGGGTGCGTGGGCTTTTATCTGTTCTCCAGGATGACTGGAAGTCTCCCGAGCCTCCTCAGTCCCTGTTATCATATGTGGGTGATTTTCGGCGACGCTTGTATGCCGCTGGTGAAATGGCTAAAGAGAAGCTATCATCTTCACAGGACAGGATGAAGAGCATATATGATCGCCGAGCTGAGCCTCGTCACTTTAGTCCAGGTGATCAGGTTCTGGCTCTGCTGCCAATTGTTGGTTCTCCTTTTTCAAGCCAAGTTTCAAGGTCCATATACAGTGGTGCGCCAGTACACTGAGCAAAATTATCTAGTTGCCACTCCAGAACGGAGGAAAGCAAACCAACTGTGCCATGTAAATTTGTTAAAACCCTATTATGCACGTTCCTCTGAGACTGAACAGGGGGAGTCTACAGAGGACGGTAAGGCTGTTCTTTTGGCTGATACTGTTTATTCCCTGAGTTCTGGTCATGCTAGGTCTGTGCAGGAGCAGGAAGATGTTTCTGGTCCTGACGATTGCATACTGCAGGGTAGATTGAAAAATTCAGAGACACTGGAGATTTTAGATAGCCTTCTTACTCATCTACCTGTTGATGAGCGGAAAGAGATGGTTGGTTTGATTCGGAGATTTCCAGGGTTGTTTTCTGATACACCTACACGTACAAACTTAATAGAACATGATATTGACATTGGAGATGCTGACCCCATTCGTCAACGGTTTTATAAAGTTTCTTCAGAGAAACTGCGTTGTCTGGATGCTGAGGTCAGGTACATGCTGGAGAGTAAAATAGCCGAGCCTTCTTTCTCCAGTTGGGCTTCTCCCTGTATCTTGGTCAGTAAATCGGATGGAACAAATAGATTTTGTACGGACTACCGTAAGTTAAACGATGTCACTAAGCCGGATTCATTTCCTCTTCCTCGGATGGAGGACTGCGTTGATCAAGTCGGCGCAGCTAAGTTTGTGAGCAAATTTGACCTGTTAAAGGGGTATTGTCAGGTGCCACTGACGAGTAGGGCACGTGAAATCTCTGCCTTTATTACACCTTTTGGTCTGTACTCGTATTCGGTTATGAGTTTCGGACTGCGTAATGCGCCTGCCACTTTTCAGCGACTTATGAACAGGGTTGTCTCTGGTCTGGCCGGGTGCGCTGTTTATCTGGACGATGTAGTGATATATGCAGATACTTGGGAGGAACATCTGTCCCGTATTCAAGCCTTGTTCGGACGTCTGGCTGCGGGTCGCCTCACGATAAATTTGGCTAAATGTGAGTTTGCTCAGGCGACTGTTACATACCTTGGAAAGGTGGTTGGGCAGGGTGAAGTGCGTCCTGTTCGGGCTAAAGTGGTAGCTGTTGATGCTTTTCCACTACCAACTACTAAAAAGGAACTGATGCGTTTCTTGGGAATGATTGGGTATTATCGTGGTTTTTGTAGGAACTTCTCTACTGTGGTCGCTCCCTTGACAGTATTGATGTGACCGACCATTGTTTGATTTTGTCATGTTCTATCTTTCCTGTTTGTCCCCTCCTAGTCTTGGGTTCTTCTTTCCTCTTAAAGGTTGCTTCCTGTGTAAAGGTTGCTGAGGTCTGGAGAGGAGGATGATGGGTGGGGCAAGTGGAGGTGTGAACATGTACAATTTGTCGGTTTGGGACGCAGGGGCTGGTACGTTGGTCCGGGGTCCTTGTTGGTCCCCGGTCTTATGGGGGGGTGACGACCCTCCCACTCTGTCTGCCGTATTCTCTCTTTGCTCTTGTTTCCTTATTAGGATGCCGGTGGGCGGAGTTGGGAGGGTCGTCAGCTACATGGGAAACACCTGGGCCGGGTGTGTCCCAGCATAAATGGACCTCTTCCACATTCATTGAAGAGACTCTCTCCAGGCAGATACTTTGACTTTGGTTGTGGTATTTTTGTGGCCTTTTTGGTTGTTTGCTTTGGCACCTCTCAACACTTTTCCATATTACATTTATGCAAGCAAACACTCACTTACACTACTGATTACTGATTACACACCCCATTGTTATTTGAGTTAGTTTACTTTAGTTAATAAATATATACTTTAAGTATTCCATGTCTCCACGTGTCTCCCTTTTGTTACGAACTTGAGCCGGTTCGTGACAGTACCCTGTGCCGTTTATCTGTTTAGCCTCAGCCCAAACTTTCATCGCCATATCCTTATTCCAGTCCTCCTCTGTTCCTCTGGTGATGTAGAGGTTAACCCAGGCCCTGCAGCCCCCAGTATCACTCCTACTCCCCAGGAGCTATCATTTGTTGACTTCTGTAACCGTAAAAGCATTGGTTTTTTGCATGTTAACATCAGAAGCTTCCTCCCTAAGTTTGAGTTATTCACTGTGTTAGCACACTCCACCAACCCTGATGTTCTAGCAGTGTCTGAATCCTGGCTTAGGGAGGCCACCAAATATTCAGAAATGTCCATCCCCAACTACAACATTTTCCGTCTAGATAGAACTGCGAAAGGGGGTGGAGTTAGCCTGCAGAGCTCTATCATACTATCCAGGTCTGTGCCCAAACAGTTTGAGCTTCTACTTCTAAAAATCCATCTTTCCAGAAATAAGTCTCTCACTGTTGCCGCTTGCTACCGACCCCCCTCAGCCCCCAGCTGTGCCCTGGACACCATACGTGAATTGATTGCCCCCCATCTATCCTCAGAGTTCGTACTGCTTGGTGACCTAAACTGGGATATGCTTAACACCCCGGCCATCCTACAATCCAAACTAGATGCCCTCAATCTCTCACAAATTATCAAGGAACCTACCAGGTACAACCCTAAATCCGTAAACATGGGCACCCTTATAGATATCATCCTGACTAACTTACCCTCTAAATACACCTCCGCTGTCTTCAACCAGGTTCTCAGCGATCACTGCCTTATTGCCTGCGTCCATAACGGGTCCGCGGTCAAACAACCACCCCTCATCACTGTCAAACGCTCCCTAAAACACTTTAGCGAGCAGGCCTAATTGACCTGGCCCAGGTGTCTTGGATGGATATCGATCTCATTCCGTCAGTAGAGGATGCCTGGTTGTTCTTTAAAAGTGCTTTCCTCTCAATCTTAAATAAGCATGCCCCATTCAAAAAATTCAGAACTAAGAACAGATATAGCCACTGGTTCTCCTCAGACTTGACTGCCCTTGACCAGCACAAAAACATCCTGTGGTGTACTGCATTAGCATCGAATAGCCCCCGCGATATGCAACTTTTCAGGGAAGTTAGGAACCAATATACACAAGCAGTTAGGAAAGCAAAGGCTAGCTTTTTCAAACAGAAATTTGCATCCTGTAGCACTAACTCCAAAAAGTTTTGGGACACTAAAGTCCATGGAGAATAAGAGCACCTCCTCCCAGCTGCCCCACTGCACTGAGGCTAGGAAACACTGTCACCACCGATAAATCTACAATAATCGAGAACTTCAACAAGCACTGGCTACCACTACCCCGGTCACCTGCTCTGCACCCTCCGGAGCAACTTGCCCATGCACCCCCCCCCCGCTTCTCCTTCACACAAATTCCGACAGCTGATGTTCTGAAAGAGCTGCAAAATCTGGACCCTTACAAATGATCTGGGCTAGACAATCTGGACCCTTTCTTTCTAAAATTAGCCGCCGAAATTTTCGCAACCCCTATTACTAGCCTGTTCAACCTCTCTTTCGTAACGTCTGAGATCCCCAGAGATTGGAAAGCTGCCGCGGTCATCCCCCTCTTCAAAGGGGGTGACACTCTAGATCCAAACTGTTACAGACCTATATCAATCCTGCCCTGCCTTTCGAAAGTTTTTGAAAGCCAAGTTAACAAACAGATCACCGACCATTTCGAATCACACCGTACCTTCTCCGCTATGCAATCCGGTTTCCGAGCTGGTCATGGGTCCACCTCAGCCACGCTCAAGGTCCTAAACTATATTATAACCGCAATGTGCCATCCAGATTGTCACCAAAGCCCCATATACTACCCACCACTTTGACCTGTACACTCTTGTTGGCTGGTCCTCACTACATATTCGTCGCCAAACCCACTGGCCATCTATAAATCACTGCTAGGCAAATCCCCACCTTATCTTAGCTCATGGGTCACCATAGCAACACCCACCCGTAGTATGCGCTCCAGCAGGTATATCTCACTGGTCATCCCCAAAGCCAACACCTCCTTTGGCCGCCATTCCATCCAGTTCTCTGCTGCCAATGACTGGAACGAACTACAAAAATCTCTGAAGCTGGAGACTCTTATCTCCCTCACTAACTTTAAGCATTAGTTGTCAGAGCACCTTACCGATCACTGCACCTGTACACAGCCCATCTGAAATTAGCCCACCCAACTACCTCATCCCCATATTGTTATTTATTTTTGCTCATTTGCACCCCAGTATCTCTATTTTCACATCATCTCTTGCACATCTATCATTCCAGTGTTAATACTAATTGTAATTATTTTGCACTATGGCCTATTTATTGCCTTACCTCCATAACTTGCTACATTTGCACACACTGTATATATATATTTTCTGCTGTATTTTTGACTTTGTTTTGTTTTACCCCATATGTAACTCTGTGTTGTTGTTTTTAAATCGCACTGCTTTGCTTTATCTTGACCAGGTCGCAGTTGTAAATGAAAAAACTTGTTCTCAACTGGCTTACCTGGTTAAATAAAGATAGGGAATGTTGGAAAAATAGTTAGTACTAGACTTTCCATTTATAGTATTTCATAAATTGATGACAGATTTTGAAGAAAGGATAATTAACTAAATAATACATCTTCAAATAAAAAGGAACTGGAACACAAAAGTACTCAATCAACATGGTAGAGATAAAACACAGCAAACAGAGGACATAGAAGGCACAGTATGTTGGTATGTGCGGATTTATTGTGATGGAAGGTGGGATGTGTGTTTTTCTGTTTGGACAAGTGTGGAGTTAAGTGAGTGAAAAGGGATAACGGTTGGAAATCCGAGAGCCCATGTGTGTTTGTGAGCAGGGGTTGTGAAAGAGCTTTCAATTTTGTGTAGATATGGGATATACATTTTAAAATAAATTATAAATATTGCTTATTTTTTTATTGTCCTATCATGATGGAATGGTCCCCAACCCTTCATACCCACCTGAGCAACCCATACACTAAGGAGGAGTCCAAATCAGAAAGATGACTGCAGCACCACCCCCTCAAAATTCTGAGCCTGCCTGGCAGGGTTGATCCTACAAAGCCAAACGCCCCCTGATGCGAGAGCATAATATACATGGAAATTCTCAAAGCTGCTAATGAGAACCTTGACGACCTTGTACCTAGCCGGTGGGGATTCTGGTGGGGTGCCCCTACCCAGATAGTGGCAGTGCTGGCAACACTAGCTGCAGTAACCCATGGGGAGGGGGGTCACACTCTGACAATCAGAGAGGGGGCATATTATTGTGGCACAAAATAATCAAAGGTCTGACCACACAGAGATGCTTGGTAAAATGATCACAACGGGGGACCAGTTTGTGTGTGTTGTGATGTCACGAGAGGCTACACAGCTTTCAGCGGGATTGCTCAAGTAGTGCAAGGAGACCAGGTTCAACCAAAACAAGGATTTTATTAAAGGTCTTGGGAAACTAACGAAAGTATAACACAATTCTGTTCTCTGGTGGCTCTTTAAGGGTTAACAGTTCAGGGATGTCTCTTCCACATCCAAAATCATAACTCTCCCTCGCGCAAATAACTTTTCCCCAGTCTTACTGTATTCCACGTTGCAGCTAGTGGCCATCCCAGCAAAACGTCCTTCCAAATGTCCCACACGTATTTCCACAGGTGCATATATCCAAAGGTGAGTATTTCCCAAAGGTAAGTATCTCCAAATCCTTATATTCCTCATGGAAGTGGACGTGCAGCACTCTTGTCCTCCAGAGAGCCCAGGTTGGAGACTGTGTCTCTTCCCTTCCCAAACCTTCAGCTCATCAGCTCCTCATTTGTTTCAGCTGCGTGGGAAGATTGGCCATAGAGGGGTGGAGTTCCCGACCATACCAGCAGATGGAGCCATAGCTGTCTGGGTTTGCAGCCACCTCAGGGGGATGTAACGTCCCTCCAGGACACAGCCTCTCGTGACATCACACATCCCCCTCCTCGGGACCGACGTCCTCGTCGGGGTAAAGGCAGCGAAGAAGGCATCACGCCGGGAGAGGGCGTCCGCATTGCCGTGGTGCTTGCCAGACTGCTCTCTCTTCAACTCCTCCAACTCTAGGACCAGGGACTCAGCCTCCTGTTGTCTCTCCTTGAGTTTCTTACTGAACGCATCAGCCTTGGTTTTAGCAGAGTTTAGCTTCTGTTGAGCAGCTTTCAGTTCCTTCTCTCTCTCTGCCTCCGCATTCTTCATCTTGTTCTCCAACACCTTGTACTTCTCCTCTGCCTTCTTCTGGACCTCCTTACTACTGCGCAGGGTCTCCTCACACTCCTCGATGGTCCTGCGCAGCCTCTCCAGCTCCTCCTGTTGCTTATGGAAGGAGCTCTGTTGGAGTTTAGCCTGGAGGATATCTAACTCTTCTGTCTTCATGTCTAACTGTTGCTTTAACAAACGATACCTCTCAGCGGTCCCCTTCAGACCAGACAGTTCTTTGTCCAGATTCTGTAGCTCCGTCTCTGTGTCGGTCTGGGCACCTGCCATCCCTATCAGAGCCCGGGGCGGGAGTGAGTAATTCGGAGGATTGCGCCGGAGCCTTCCCAGGATGAGTCTTGCCTCTCCGTTTCCGAGGTACTCGGGTTATCCTCTCCTGAGACTCTCTCCAGAGTGGGTAAAAGGCTGGGCAGTCTCGTCCAATTAGGACAGGGACGGGGAGGGAATCAACCACCCCGCCGTCGTGTGTATGGTTCCCCGTGTGCTGGTCATTGTAAGTTCAGTAATGGGGTATTCTCTGGTGTCCCCATGGACACAGGAAACTGGGAGGACTTTCCCCGGGGTCAGACACGTTGGGCCCACCAAATCCTTACGCACCAGGGTGGCCCGGCTACCAGAATCCAGTAAGGCCTCCACATCATGGTGATTCACAGTTACCGGGCAGGTGGGGGGTCGATCTGGGCCGCCATCTACGACTCCCAAGAGCGAGGCAAAACGGTGTGTGGGTGCTGAGCTGGAGGACTCCGCAGTGGGCATAGGTTCATCGGCTGGTTTCCCACACTGCCAGGAGATATGTCCCATCTCCCCCACACCGGTAACACTGTCGAGTTTCCCCCCTCCTGGTGTACTCTTCTTGGACCCGCCTGGTTTCTGGCTCCCCCTGGAGCCGGGATAAGTCCTGACGTGGCTGGGTTCGAGACCTTGGGGTCCTTTGGACGGGTTCTTCCCATTTGTGGTGGGGCCGCACTCCTGGGGTCTTTTCGGGAAGCATTCAGCATCTCCGCTGTGGCCTGGTACTTTTCCACAGCTTCCACGGTCAGATCAGCCGTGGTCAAGGCCTGTTGACTGATGAACCGTTTTGCCTCATAAGGCAGGGCGCGTGAGGTAACGATCCACCACAACGGCCTCCACCACCGCCGCTGCTGTATTCCTCTGCGGATCCAGCCATTTCCTTGCGATTCGGACAAGTTCATGCATCTGCGCCCGAGGAGGTTGGTCTGGTTGGAAGGTCCAGCCGTGAAAGCGCTGGGCCATACCAAACTTTGTGAGTCCATATCTGCTGAGGATCTCAGACTTCAGGGCATCATAGTCAGTAACCTGGTCAGGGGCCCAGGTCCCGGACAGCATTCAGCGATTCCCGGGTTAGAAAGGGGGCTAACAGACCAACCCACTGTTGCTTGGGCCAGGCTTCCCTAGTGGCCGTGGCCTCAAATGCATGCAGGTATGCCTCAATGTCATCGGTAGCTCCCATCTTAGATATAAAGTCACTTGCCTTTATTGGGCGGGTATTTTGGACAACCCTCTGTCTCTGCAACTGCAATTCCTCTGCCTTCAGAAGGTTGGCTTTCTTTTGCTCCTCCAAGAGAGCCACGTTTGCTTGCATCTGGGTGTGCTGGCCAGCAACAAGGGCTTTCAATATGTCCTCCATTTCAGTCGGCGGGGAGCCTACGGCCAACTTGGAAAACTGGGTGATCAAACCTTCGGTATCCTCCTCTGACATGCACTATTAACGCTTGAGCGTGCCCGTATTCTCCACCATCTGTGATGTCACGAGAGGCTACACAGCTTTCAGCGGGATTGCTCAAGTAGTGCAAGGAGACCAGGTTCAACCAAAACAAGGATTTTATTAAAGGTCTTGGGAAACTAACGAAAGTATAACACAATTCTGTTCTCTGGTGGCTCTTTAAGGGTTAACAGTTCAGGGATGTCTCTTCCACATCCAAAATCATAACTCTCCCTCGCGCAAATAACTTTTCCCCAGTCTTACTGTATTCCACGTTGCAGCTAGTGGCCATCCCAGCAAAACGTCCTTCCAAATGTCCCACACGTATTTCCACAGGTGCATATATCCAAAGGTGAGTATTTCCCAAAGGTAAGTATCTCCAAATCCTTATATTCCTCATGGAAGTGGACGTGCAGCACTCTTGTCCTCCAGAGAGCCCAGGTTGGAGACTGTGTCTCTTCCCTTCCCAAACCTTCAGCTCATCAGCTCCTCATTTGTTTCAGCTGCGTGGGAAGATTGGCCATAGAGGGGTGGAGTTCCCGACCATACCAGCAGATGGAGCCATAGCTGTCTGGGTTTGCAGCCACCTCAGGGGGATGTAACGTCCCTCCAGGACACAGCCTCTCGTGACATCACAGTGTGTTTCAGGGGAAGGATCTGATCTCCATCACCTAGGACTTGACAATGATTAATCAAATCTCCCCATTTTTGCTCAATTTTGCATGCCTTCTCAAACAGCTGCAACTGTATATGTATTCGTAAATCAAGTCCTTTCTTGAGTTGGGCTCAGGGATGGAACAAATGTTGAGCATCTGAGTTTATGGTTGTTTGTGGGGGATTTTTTTTTAGTGTGTATGAGTGTGTGTTTATGTATCCCACAACTGCTGCTAGGGAGTAAAGATGTTAGGGACAATATAAGATGAATCACAATAATTGTTTGCCAAAATAATAATTGCTTGCCAGAAATGTACTTTTTGTAATGGCAATCCTGGTTAGAGGTAACAATCATTTCCATGAACTGCCTACATTATTACAAATTGTATTTGTTAATTATAGAAATTAAGATATGCAGGATTTTATATATATACACACTACCATTCAAAAGTCACTTAGAAATGTCCTCGTTTTCGAAAGAAAAGCAATTTTTGTCCATTAAAATTACATCAAATTGATCAGAAATACAGTGTAGACATTGTTAATGTTGTAAATGGCTATTGTAGCTGGAAACGGCTGATTTTTAATGGAATATCTACATAGGCGTACAGAGGCCCATTATCAGCAACAATCCTGTGTTCCAATGGCACGTTGTGTTTGCTAATCGAAGTTTATCATTTTAAAAGGCTAATTGATCATTAGAAAACCCTTTTGCAATTATGTTAGCACAGTTGAAAACTGTTGTGCTGATTAAATAAGCAATCAAACTGGCCTTCTTGAGAATAGTTGAGTATCTGGAGCATCAGCAATTGTGGGTTCAATTACAGGCTCAAAATGGTCAGAAACAAATAACTTTCTTCTGAAACTCGTCAGGCTATTCCATGCAAGAAATTGCCAAGAAACTTAAGATCTCGTACAACGCTGTGTACTACGCCCTTCACAGAACTGTCTCTAACCAGAATGGAAAGCGGAGTGGGAGGGCCCGGTGCACAACTGAGCAAGAGGACAAATACATTAGAGTGTCTAGTTTGAGAAACAGGCGCCTCACAGGTCCTCAACTGGCAGCATCATTTAATAGTACCCGCAAAACACCAGTCTCAACGTCAACAATGAAGAGGCGACTCCGGGATGCTGACCTTCTAGGCAGAGTTGCAAAGAAAAAGCCATATCTCAGACTGCCCATCTTAATCTTTTATTTTTATTGGCCAGTCTGAGGTATGGCTTTTTCTTTGCAACTGTGGGAGACACGGTGTGCTCTTTTCGAAGGATGGGTCCCGGTCTCTCGGTGGCCATGGGATCCGGGGGGACGGGGGAGGTCTGCCGGTCACTAGGATGACAACCCAACTTTGGATGGGGAGGGGTTTTAGCGGGTGGAATATTGGGGAACAATTGGAGGTTTACTTAGTAGCAATGCAAATATCATGTTACAGCTATATGGACACTCAATCATACTTTTTAATGGTGAGTTTACAAAAATATATTGTGATAATTAGATTTGAAACTTGTTTCTCATTATGGTAAATTGTGAAATAAGTACAGCCAGTTATAATTGTAATGGCTTAGCAGATAATAAGAAAAGAGTATCAGTATTTACCTGGCTAAAAGAGAAGGAATATAATAGCTATTGTTTACAGGGAACTCATTCAACAATTTTAGATGAAGTTGTGTGGAAAAAGGACTGGGGGTGCGAAATATATTAATCCCATGGGCAAAGAAATTATAAAGGGATGATGATATTAATTAACAGTAATTTTGATCCGAATGTGCAAATTGTCCAAACAGATCCTCAAGGTAGATGGATGATTTTAAATATTTTATTGGACCATAAAACAGGTATGGCTCATTAACCTATACTGTCCAAAGAATGATGATCCACGCTTCTTTGACAATATATATAATAATTTATCAACCCTACAAGCAATACAATACTATTATTATGGTGGGAGCATATAATACAGTTTTAAATACCTCTATGGAATGTAAAGGAAATCACACTACAAACTATCACCCTCATGCACTTAAGGAAATCACGAATGTCATGGATATATTGGAACTAGTGGATGTATGGAGGCTTACATATCCTGACCTAGTGAGATACAGGTAAAAGTCAGTAAATTAGAATATTTTGAAAAACTTGATTTATTTCAGTAATTGCATTCAAAAGGTGTAACTTGTACATTATATTTATTCATTGCACACAGACTGATGCATTCAAATGTTTATTTCATTTAATTTTGATGATTTGAAGTGGCAACAAATGAAAATCCAAAATTCCGTGTGTCACAAAATTAGAATATTACTTAAGGCTAATACAAAAAAGGGATTTTTAGAAATGTTGGCCAACTGAAAAGTATGAAAATGAAAAATATGAGCATGTACAATACTCAATACTTGGTTGGAGCTCCTTTTGCCTCAATTACTGCATTAATGCGGCGTGGCATGGAGTCGATGAGTTTCTGGCACTGCTCAGGTGTTATGAGAGCCCAGGTTGCTCTGATAGTGGCCTTCAACTCTTCTGCGTTGTTGGGTCTGGCATTCTGCATCTTCCTTTTCACAATACCCCACAGATTTTCTATGGGGCTAAGGTAAGGGGAGTTGGCTGGCCAATTTAGAACAGAAATACCATGGTCCGTAAACCAGGCACGGGTAGATTTTGCGCTGTGTGCAGGCGCCAAGTCCTGTTGGAACCTGAAATCTCCATCTCCATAGAGCAGGTCAGCAGCAGGAAGCATGAAGTGCTCTAAAACTTGCTGGTAGACGGCTGCGTTGACCCTGGATCTCAGGAAACAGAGTGGACCGACACCAGCAGATGACATGGCACCCCAAACCATCACTGATGGTGGAAACTTTACACTAGACTTCAGGCAACGTGGATCCTGTGCCTCTCCTGTCTTCCTCCAGACTCTGGGACCTCGATTTCCAAAGGAAATGCAAAATTTGCTTTCGTCAGAAAACATGACTTTAGACCACTCAGCAGCAGTCCAGCTCTTTTTTTCCTTAGCCCAGGTGAGACGCCTGCGCTGTTTCTTGGTCAACAGTGGCTTGACACGAGGTATGCGGCAGTTGAAACCCATGTCTTTCAAGCGTCTCTTGGTGGTGGATCTTGAAGCCCTGACTCCAGCAGCTGTCCACTCCTTGTGAATCTCCCCCACATTTTTGAATGGGTTTTTTTGTCACAATCTTGACTAGGGCGCGGTGATCCCTATCGCTTGTACACTTTTTTCTGACCACAGTTTTTCCTTCCCTTTGCCTCTCTATTAATGTGTTTGGACACAGAGCTCTGAGAACAGCCAGCCTCTTCTGCAATAACCTTTTGTGTCTTTCCCTCCTTGTGCAATGTGTCGATGGTCGCCTTTTGGACAGCTGTCAAATCTGAAGTCTTCCCCATGTTTGTGTAGGCTTCAGAACTGGACTGAGAGACCATTTAAAGCCCTTTGCAGGTGTTTTGAGTTAATCAGCTGATTAGTTTGTGGCACCAGGTGTCTTCAAAATGTAACCCTTACACAATATTCTAATTTTGTGACACACGGAATTTTGGATTTTCATTTGTTGCCACTTCAAATCATCAAAATTAAATGAAATAAACATTTGAATGCATCAGTCTGTGTGCAATGAATAAATATAATGTACAAGTTACACCTTTTGAATGCAATTACTGAAATAAATCAAGTTTTTCAAAATATTCTAATTTACTGACTTTTACCTGTATACATGGAGGAGGCTCAATCAAGCTAGTCGTCGTGATTACTTATGTCATTCTCTCTGGCACCAAAAGTTTAAAAAAGTGTTGATAGGGGACAGAATGCAGTCGGACCATTACATAATTGGCATACAGTGGGGGAAAAAAGTATTTAATCAGCCACCAATTGTGCAAGTTCTCCCACTTAAAAAGATGAGAGAGGCCTGTTATTTTCATCATAGGTACACGTCAACTATGACAGACAAATTGAGAATTTTTTTCTCCAGAAAATCACATTGTAGGATTTTTAATGAATTTATTTGCAAATTATGGTGGAAAATAAGTATTTGGTCACCTACAAACAAGCAAGATTTCTGGCTCTCACAGACCTGTAACTTCTTCTTTAAGAGGCTCCTCTGTCCTCCACTCGTTACCTGTATTAATGGCACCTGTTTGAACTTGTTATCAATATAAAAGACACAGTCACACTCCAAACTCCACTATGGCCAAGACCAAAGAGCTGTCAAAGGACACCAGAAACAAAATTGTAGACCTGCACCAGGCTGGGAAGACTGAATCTGCAATAGGTAAGCAGCTTGATTTGAAGAAATCAACTGTGGGAGCAATTTTTAGGAAATGGAAGACATACAAGACCACTGATACTCTCCCTCGATCTGGGGCTCCACGCAAGATCACACCCTGTGGGGTCAAAATGATCACAAGAACAGTGAGCAAAAATCCCAGATCCACCAAGGGGGACCTAGTGAATGACCTGCAGAGAGCTGGGACCAAAGTAACAAAGCCTACCATCAGTAACACACTACGCCGCCAGGGACTCAAATCCTGCAGTGTCAGACGTGTCCCCCTGCTTAAGCCAGTACATGTCCAGGCCCGTCTGAAGTTTGCTAGAGTGCATTTGGATGATCCAGAAGAGGATTGGGAGAATGTCATATGGTCAGATGAAACCAAAATATAACTTTTTGGTAAAAACTCAACTCGTCGTGTTTGGAGGACAAAGAATGCTGAGTTGCATCCAAAGAACACCATACCTACTGTGAAGCATGGGGGTGGAAACATCATACTTTGGGGATGTTTTTCTGCAAAGGGACCAGGACGACAGATCCATGTAAAGGAAAGAATGAATGGGGCCATGTATCGTGAGATTTTGAGAGAAAACCTCCTTCCATCAGCAAGGGCATTGAAGATGAAACGTGGCTGGGTCTTTCAGCATGACAATGATCCCAAACACACCGCCCGGGCAACGAAGTAGTGGCTTCGTAAGAAGCATTTCAAGGTCCTGGAGTGGCCTAGCCAGTCTCCAGATCTCAACCCCATAGAAAATCTTTGGAGGGAGTTGAAAGTCTGTGTTGCCCAGCGACAGCCCCAAAACATCACTGCTCTAGAGGAGATCTGCATGGATGAATGGGCCAAAATACCAGCAACAGTGTGTGAAAACCTTGTGAAGACTTACAGAAAACGTTTGACCTGTGTCATTGCCAACAAAGGGTATATAACAAAGTATTGAGAAACTTTTGTTATTGACCAAATACTTATTTTCCACCATAATTTGCAAATAAATTCATAAAAAATCCTACAAAGTGATTTTCTGGATTTTTTGTCTTCTCATTTTGTCTGTCACAGTTGACGTGTACCTATGATGAAAATTACGGGCCTCTCTCATCTTTTTAAGTGGGAGAACTTGCACAATTGGTGGCTGACTAAATACTTTTTTCCCCCACTGTATATGTTACTCTTACAGAATTTCCACATGGGCGAGGATATTAGAAATGTAATCAAAGCCTATTGGATGATAAAAACAAGTAAACTAGGACAGAATAATTTATAACTGACTTTTTCCAACATAACATACAGTGAGGGAAAAAAGTATTTGATCCCCTGCTGATTTTGTACGTTTGCCCACTGACAAAGAAATGATCGGTCTATAATTTTAATGGTAGGTTTATTTGAACAGTGAGAGACAGAATAACAACAAAAAAATCCAGAAAAACGCATGTCAAAAATGTTATACATTGATTTGCATTTTAATTCGGGAAATAAGTATTTGACGCCCTCTCAATCAGAAAGACTTCTGGCTCCCAGGTGTCTTTTATACAGGTAACGATCTGAGATTAGGAGCACACTCTTAAAGGGAGTGCTCTTAATCTCAGCTTGTTACCTGTATAAAATACACCTGTCCACAGAAGCAATCAATCAATCAGATTCCAAACTCTCCACCATGGCCAAGACCAAAGAGCTCTCCAAGGATGTCAGGGACAAGATTGTAGACCTACATAAGGCTGGAATGGGCTACAAGACCATCGCCAAGCAGCTTGGTGAGAAGGTGACAACAGTTGGTGCGATTATTCGCAGATGGAAGAAACACAAAAGAACTGTCAATCTCCCTTGGCCTGGGGCTCCATGCAAGATCTCACCTCGTGGAGTTGCAATGATCATGAGAACGGTGAGGAATCAGCCCAGAACTACACAGGAGGATCTTGTCAATGATCTCAAGGCAGCTAGAACCATAGACACCAAGAAAACAATTGGTAACACACTATGCCGTGAAGGACTGAAATCCTGCAGCGCCCGCAAGGTCCCCCTGCTCAAGAAAGCACATATACAGGCCCGTCTGAAATTTGCCAATGAACATCTGAATGATTCAGAGGAGAACTGGGTGAAAGTGTTGTGGTCAGATGAGACCAAAATCGAGCTCTTTGGCATCAACTCAACCGGCTGTGTTTGGAGGAGGAGGAATGATGCTTATGACCCCAAGAACACCATCTCCACCGTCAAACATGGAGGTGGAAAGATTATGCTTTGGGGGTGTTTTTCTGCTAAGGGGACAGGACAACTTCACCGCATAAAAGGAACGATGGACGGGGCCATGTACCGTCAAATCTTGGGTGATAACCTCCTTCCCTCAGCTAGGGCATTGAAAATGGGTCGTGGATGGGTATTCCAGCATGACAATGACCCAAAACACACGACCAAGGCAACAAAGGAGTGGCTCAAGAAGAAGCACATTAAGGTCCTGGAGTGGCCTAGCCAGTCTCCAGACCTTAATCCCATAGAAAATCTGTGGAGGGAGCTGAAGGTTCGAGTTGCCAAACGTCAGCCTCGAAACCTTAATGACTTGGAGAAGATCTGCAAAGAGGAGTGGAACAAAATCCCTCCTGAGATGTGTGCAAACCTGGTGGCCAACTACAAGAAACCTCTGACCTCTGTGATTGCCAACAAGGGTTTTGCCACCAAGTACTAAGTCATGTTTTGCAGAGGGGTCAAATACTTCTTTCCCTCATTAAAATGCAAATCAATTTATAACATTTTTGACATTCGTTTTTCTGGATTGTTTTGTTGTTATTCTGTCTCTCACTGTTCAAATAAACCTACCATTAAAATTATAGACTGATCATTTCTTTGTCAGTGGGAAAACGTACAAAATCAGCAGGGGATCAAATACTTTTTTCCCTCACTGTAGGTACAGCAGTTCCCCTTATTGTATGGGACACTTAAAATGTGCCTTTACAGGCCATGCAATTCAGTCCTCATCTCTAAAACAAAATACATTTAGGTCAAAAGAGTCCATATTAACAAAGGAAATGGAACAGTACAGATAGATAGCAATAAAAACTGTACCATAGAGGCTCAGAATAAGTTAGCGGAAAAACTAAAAGAAATGGAGGAACTTATTCAAGAAAGACCAAGAGTAATATATTATAGAAAATAAAGCGAAGTGGATGGAATATGGGGAAAAATGCACCAAATTCTTTTTTTATCTTCAACATAGAAATGCTACCAAAAATAATTTACTGAATCTTGTTACAAATGACAGAGTCACCCAAGATTCACCAAACTATATTTTGAAAGAGGAAGTAAAGTACTTTAAGGATATGTTTTTGTTTCAGTCTCCTTTATCTCCACTAACCGAAGTGAATTGTATGGATTTTTTTTCTATTATAATGTAAAATTAACAGCTGTACAGAAAGACTCATGTGAAGGCCAAATTACAGAGGAGGAGCGTCTTGATGCAATTAAAGCCTTTAAGTCTTGGAAAACTCCAGGGCTGGATGGCATACCAGTGGAGGTATACCAAACCTTTTTTGATATACTCAGAGGACCTTTATTAGCATGTTTTAACCACTCCTATATAAATGGTAGATTAACAGACACTCAACAAGAAGGTCTGATTTCATTATTACTGAAACAGGATCCAAGTGGTAAATATAAAGATCCAGTCCATTTTTTAAAAATGGAGGCCTAACACTTCAGTGTTGTGATGCAAAAATTCTAGCAAAATGCTTAGCGCATAGAATTAAAAACATATTGTTGGATATTATTCATCCTAATAAGACACGTTTTTTACATGGACGATACACTGGAGATAATATAAGACTGGAAACAATAGAAGACTACGAAGAATCTGGGAAACCAGGCCTGCTATTCATAGCTGACTTTGAAAAGGCCTTTGATAAAGTACAACTGGAGTTTTTATATACAGTGCCTTGCAAAAGTATTCATCCCCCTTGGCATTTTTCCTATTTTGTTGCATTAAAATCTGTAACTTAAATGGATATTTATTTGGATTTCATGTAATGGACATACACAAAATAGCCCAAATTGGTGAAGTGAAATGAAAAAAATAACGCGTTAAAAACATTTCTGAAAAATAAAGAACGGAAAAGTGGTGTGTGCCTATGAATTCACCCACTTTGCTATGAAGCCCCTAAATAAGATATGGTGCAACCAGTTACCTTCAGAAGTCACATAGTTAGTTAGATTGCACACAAGTGGACTTTATTTAAGTTTCACATAATCTGTCACATGATCTCAGTATATATATATATATATATATATATATATATATATATATATATATATTGCTCAAAAAAATAAAGGGAACACTTAAACAACACAATGTAACTCCAAGTCAATCACACTTCTGTGAAATCAAACTGTCCACTTAGGAAGCAACACTGATTGACAATACATTTCACATGCTGTTGTGCAAATGGAATACACAACAGGTGGAAATAGGTAATTAGCAAGACACCCCCAATAAAGAAGTGGTTCTGCAGGTGGTGACGACAGACCACTTCTCAGTTCCTATGCTTCCTGGCTGATGTTTTGGTCACTTTTGAATGCTGGCGGTGCTTTCACTCTAGTGGTAGCATGAGACAGAGTCTACAACCCACACAAGTGGCTCAGGTAGGGCAGCTCATCCAGGATGGCACATCAATGCGAGCTGTGGCAAGAAGGTTTGCTGTGTCTGTCAGCGTAGTGTCCAGAGCATGGAGGCGCTACCAGGAGACAGGCCAGTACATCAGGAGACGTGGAGGAGGCCGTAGGAGGGCAACAACCCAGCAGCAGGACCGCTACCTCCGCCTTTGTGCAAGGAGGAGCAGGAGGAGCACTGCCAGAGCCCTGCAAAATGACCTCCAGCAGGCCACAAATGTGCATGTGTCTGCTCAAACGGTCAGAAACAGACTCCATGAGGGTGATATGAGGGCCCGACGTCCACAGGTGGGGGTTGTGCTTACAGCCCAACACCGTGCAGGACGTTTGGCATTTGCCAGAGAACACCAAGATTGGCAAATTCGCCACTGGTGCCCTGTGCTCTTCACAGATGAAAGCATGTTCACACTGAGCACGTGACAGAGTCTGGAGACGCTGTGGAGAACGTTCTGCTGCCTGCAACATCCTCCAGCATGACCGGTTTGGCGGTGGGTCAGTCATGGTGTGGGGTGGCATTTCTTTGGGGGGCCGCACAGCCCTCCATGTGCTCGCCAGAGGTAGCCTGACTGCCATTAGGTACTGAGATGAGATCCTCAGACCTCTTGTGAGACCATATGCTGGTGCGGTTGGCCCTGGGTTCCTCCTAATGCAAGACAATGCTAGACCTCATGTGGCTGGAGTGTGTCAGCAGTTCCTGAAAGAGGAAGGCATTGATGCTATGGACTGGCCCGCCCATTCCCCAGACCTGAATCCAATTGAGCACATCTGGGACATCATGTCTCGCTCCATCCACCAACGCCACATTGCACCACAGACTGTCCAGGAGTTGGCGGATGCTTTAGTCCAGGTCTGGGAGGAGATCCCTCAGGAGACCATCCGCCACCTCATCAGGAGCATGCCCAGGCGTTGTAGGGAGGTCATACAGGCACGTGGAGGCCACACACACTACTGAGCCTCATTTTGACTTGTTTTAAGGACATTACATCAAAGTTGGATCAGCGTGTAGTGTGGTTTTCCACTTTAATTTTGAGGGTGACTCCAAATCCAGACCTCCATGGGTTGATACATTTGATTTCCATTGATAATTTTGTGATTTTGTTGTCAGCACATTCAACTATATAAAGAAAATAGTATTTAATAAGATTTCATTCATTCAGATCTAGAATGTGTTGTTTAAGTGTTCCCTTAATTTTTTTGAGCAGTAAATATACAAATATATACACATACATACAGTGGGGAGAACAAGTATTTGATACACTGACGATTTTGCAGGTTTTCCTACTTACAAAGCATGTAGAGGTCTGTAATTTTTATCATAGGTACACTTCAACTGTGAGAGACGGAATCTAAAACAAAAATCCAGAAAATCACATTGTATGATTTTTAAGTAATTAATTTGCATTTCATTGCATGACATACTGTAAGTATTTGATACATCAGAAAAGCAGAACTTAATATTTGGTACAGAAACCTTTGTTTGCAATTACAGAGATCATACGTTTCCTGTAGGTCTTGACCAGGTTTGCATACACTGCAGCAGGGATTTTGGCCCACTCCTCCTTACCGACCTTCTCCAGATCCTTCAGGTTTCGGGGCTGTCACTGGGCAATACGGACTTTCAGCTCCCTCCAAAGATTTTCTATTGGGTTCAGGTCTGGAGACTGGCTAGGGCACTCCAGGACCTTGAGATGCTTCTTACGGAGCCACTCCTTAGTTGCCCTGGCTGTGCGTTTCGGGTCGTTGTCATGCTGGAAGACCAAGCCACGCCCCATCTTCAATGCTCTTACTGAGGGAAGGAGGTTGTTGGCCAAGACCTCGCGATACATGGCCCCATCCATCCTCCCGTCAATACGGTGCAGTTGTCCTGTCCCCTTTGCAGAAAAGCATCCCCAAAGAATGATGTTTCCACCTCCATGCTTAACGGTTGGGATGGTGTTCTTGGGGTTGTACTCATCCTTCTTCTTCCTCCAAACACAGCGAGTGGAGTTTAGACCAAAAAGCTCTATTTTTGTCTCATCAGACCACATGACCTTCTCCCATTCCTCCTCTGGATCATCCAGATGGTCATTGGCAAACTTCAGACGGGCCTGGACATGCGCTGGCTTGAGCAGGGGGACCTTGCGTGCACTGCAGGATTTTAATCCATGACGGCGTAGTGTGTTACTAATGGTTTTCTTTGAGACTGTGGTCCCTGCTCTCTTCAGGTCATTGACCAGGTCCTGCCGTGTAGTTCTGGGCTGATCCCTCACCTTCCTCATGATCATTGATGCCCCATGAGGTGAGATCTTGCATGGAGCCCCAGACCGAGAGTGATTGACCGTCATCTTGAACTTCTTCCATTTTCTAATAATTGCGCCAACAGTTGTTGCCTTCTCACCAAGCTGCTTGCCTATTGTCCTGTAGCCCATCCCAGCCTTGTGCAGGTCTACAATTTTATCCCTGATGTCCTTACACAGCTCGCTGGTCTTGGCCATTGTGGAGAGGTTGGAGTCTGTTTGATTGAGTGTGTGGACAGGTGTCTTTTATACAGGTAACAAGTTCAAACAGGTGCAGTTAATACAGGTAATGAGTGGAAAACAGGAGGGCTTCTTAAAGATAAACTAACAGGTCTGTGAGAGCCGGAATTCTTACTGGTTGGTAGGTGGTCAAATACTTATGTCATGCAATAAAATGCAAATTAATTACTTAAAAATCATACAATGTGATTTTCTGGATTTTGTTTTAGATTCCGTCTCTCACAGTTGAAGTGTAGCTATGATAAAAATTACAGACCTCTACATGCTTTGTAAGTAGGAAAACCTGCAAAATCGGCAGTTTATCAAATACTTGTTCTCCCCACTGTGTGTGTATACACACACACACACACACATTCTGAAAGGCCCAAGATTCTGCAACATCACCAAGCAAGGGGCACCACCAAGCAAGCGGCACCATGAAGACCAAGGAGCTCTCCAAAAAGGTCAGGGACAAAGTTGTGGAGAAGTACAGATCCGGGTTGGGTTATAAAAAAATATCAGAAACTTTGAACGTCCCACGGAGCACCATTAAATCCATTATTCGTAAAATGGAAAGAATATGGCACCACAACAAACCTGCAAAGAGAGGACCGTCCACCAAAACTCACGGACCAGGCAAGGAGGGCATTAATCAGAGAGGCAACAAAGAGACCAAAGATAACCCTGAAGGAGCTGCAAAGCTCCACAGCGGAGATTGGTGTATCTGTCCTTAAGACCACTTTAAGCCATACACTCCACAGAGCTGGGCTTAACGGAAGAGTGCCCAGAAAAAAAAGCCATTGATTAAAGAAATAAATAAGCAAACACATTTGGTGTTCGCCAAAAGGCATGTGGGAGACTCCCCAAACATATGGAAGAAGGTACTCTGGTCAGATGAGATTAAATTGATATTTTTGGCCATCAAGGAAAACGCAATGTCTGGCGCAAACCCATCACCCCGAGAACACCATCCCCACAGTGAAGCATGGTGGTGGCAGCATCATGCTGTGGGGATGTTTTTCATCGGCAGGGACTGGGAAACTGGTCAGAATTGAAGGAATGATGGATGGCGCTAAATTCAGGGAAATTCTTGAGGGAAACCTGTTTCAGTCTTCCAGAGATTTGAGACTGGGACGGAGGTTCACCTTCCAGCAGGACAATGACCCTAAGCATACTGCTGAAGCAACACTCGAGTGGTTTAAGGGGAAACATTTAAATGTCTTGGAATTGCCTAGTCAAAGCCCAGACCTCAATCCAATTGAGAATCTGTGGTATGACTTAAATATTGCTGTACACCAGCGGAACCCATCCAACTTGAAGGAGCTGGAACAGTTTAGCCTTGAATAATGGGAAAAAATCCCAGTGGCTAGATGTGCCAACCTTATAGAGACATACCCCAAGAGACTTGCAGTTGCTGCAAAAGGTGGGGGGGGGGGGCAATTTAGATTTAGGATGAGTTGGACTGCAGAGTGAAGGAAACGTAGCCAACAAGTGCTCAGCATAAGTGGGACCTCCTTCAAGACTGTTTGGAAAGCATTCCTGGTGAAGCTGGTTGAGAGAATGCCAAGAGTGTGCAAAGCTGTCACCAAGGCAAAGGGTGGCTATTTGAAGAATCTCAAACATAAAGTCCTACCACAACATCTCAATTGGGATTAGGTCTGGACTTTGACTAGGCCATTCCAAAACTTCACATGTTGTTTTTTAGCCATTTTCATGTAGACTCGATTGTGTTTTGGATCATTGTCTTGCTGCACAACCCAGCTGCGCTTCAGCTTCAGCTCACAGATGTATGGCCTGACATTCTCCTGATGTCACGGATTCCGCCGAGGCTGCTCCTCCTCCTTGCTCGGGCAGGCTTCGGCGTTCGTTGTCCCCGGAGTACTAGCTACTGCCGATCGATGTTTCGGTGTTTGTCTTGTATTGTCTAGTTTGTACACCTGTTACTTATTTTGTGTTGATTGTGTAACATATAAGTTCCCTTGTTTTACGTTTGGCCTTTGTGTGTTATTGTCATTTTGTCCTGTTTGATGTTCGGCATATCTAGTTCGCCTTTTACGCACTGAGCGTGTTACTCCTCCAGTGTTGTGGAGACTTTTGTTTTGTGCGTGTTAACTTGAAGTAAAGTAGTCATCTTGATCCTCTGTGTCCTGCGCCTGACTTCACTGCCGCATACACATCACCCCTTTTGACACCTGTACAATTCTCTGATACAGAGCAGAATTCATGGTTCCTTCTATTAAGGCAAGTCGTCCAGGTCCTGAGGCAGCAAAGCATCCCCAAACCATCACACTACCACTACCACCATGCTTGACTGTTGGTATTTTTTTTTTTGTCATTTAGCAGACGCTCTTATCCAGAGCGACTTACAGTTAGTGAGTGCATACATTTTCTTACTGTGGAATGCAGTGTTTGGTTTTCCGCCAGGCATAATGGGATCCATGTCATCCAAAAAGTTATACTTTTGAATCATCTGTCCATAGAACAGTCTTCCAAGAGTCTTGAGGATCATCCAGGTACTTTTTAACTAAGTTGAGTCAACTTTTTGGATGACATGCAGCAAGACCATTTTTGGAATGGCTTAGTCAAAGTCCAGACCTAATCCCAAATGAGATGTTGAGGTAGGACTTGAAAGGAGCAGTTCATGCTTGAAAACCCACAAATGTCACTGAGTTAAAGCAGTTCTGCATGCAAGTGGGCCACAATTCCTCCACAGCGATGAGACTGATCAACAACTACAGGAAACACTTGGTTGCAGTCATTGCGGCTGAAGATGGCTCAACCAGTTATTGAGTGTAAGTGGGCAATTACTTTTTCACACAGGGGAATTGGGTGTTAAATAATAGGTATCACATTTTTTTTGTTAACTCAGGTTCCTTTTATCTAGTATTAGGTTTTGGTTGAAGAGCTGATAAAATTCACGGTTGAAAATATGCAAAAATTGAGAATCAGAAAGGTGGCAAGTACTTTTTCATGGCACTGTATGCTCCCTCTCTCACATTGTCAACCCCAGCAGATGTAACCATGGCCCTGTGGCTGTCTAAAGGCCCTCTGGGTGGCACGTGAGGCATGGCCAGGCGTATGTCCACTCTGAAAGAGCTTCAGTCAGGGATGTAGTTGAGCCACTGATGAATTTACACCTATGTTAGCATTACATCCATGGCTGTCTATCCTAGAGGAACATCATGGTGCCATGCCAACCTTACCTCCTCTTCTGACCTCCAAGCCCTAATGAGACTGACACTGATGCAGGATGATATCTCCTAGCTGACAATGAGAGTAGGATTGGACCTTGAGGGTTAGGGTTATAAATTAATAAATTGATCCACGGGGGGGATTGGGTTTGACCCTCTCAAGGTAGCCTTAATGCTTATCCATCCCAGGCCTTTTTAAAGGGTGAGGCATCACAAGTCACATTCAGAACCATCCTTTCAGGTTCAAAATTCTACTGGTCTTCACCTCTCAACCCACCGGTCAGAGCACTACAAGGATCCCCACCCCCAATGACATACTATGGAGCGTTACATTCCCCAGCAAGAAAACCAAATATTGTCACTCAAACAGAAGGGGAAAATAACAAAGAGTCACTGACAACAACCAAAACGAAACAGGTGGGGTTCTGAAAGACACTCATGGGGGTGTCCACTGAAAGTTGACTAGCAACAACAACTGGAACCTAAAAGACACCCACCGTGAGCACTCACTAAATTTGCCCAAGAAGAGGCAAACAAAAGAAAAACCCAGACCAAACTAAAAGACCAAAGAGGTGAAGCAAAACAAAATCAAACCAAGGTTTTCTAGAAATCAAATAGGGAGCACCAACTAAAGGTATTGACAATCCACATCTCTCAAGACAAGTGGAGCACTGGGCCTGCCAGTTCTTAAATAGCACCTAGGCCAGCACAGGTGAAACACCTTCCCACTAACGAGATGGCAACCAGGACAGGTGTAAAACATACTGACTAACGAGGTGACACCAATCGGTGCGCCCTACGTGGAACGAGCTATATGTGCTCAAGTCCAACCTCAAAACAAATGGAAAAACCAAAGCCTGTAACAGGAGCCATGCAGGTCATCATGCTTTAAATGTCATGTTTGCAGCTTGGCTCAGCAGTCAATCCATTCGATACAGGCTCTGCATGTAAAGAATAATTAAGTATGTTTATCCAGCAGCAGGTGAACGGTAGTACTTCACTCAAAATAAATGTCCTTTCCTTGTGTTTTTGCTGTGTTGCTGCTCGCTTGATTTATCCAATTTCCATGTTGACAACTCCTCCAAATTGATAAATGAATAGCTTTCATGTCACAACCACTTTTTGTGAAACCTGAAACAAAAACACCTTGTTGGAAGTTTCACGCTGTTATCTTGGCGTTTGCATTTGAGTGAAACAGAGAACATTAGATAATGAAATACAATATCTGAGGAGAAGACAGTTTGGATTGTCACAGCATCATGACATATTAGGCTGTTGTGTTGAACATCGTTATGATAATGACCACCTCTTTGGCAACCTTCCTCTGTATGCTTTATTCAAATCATGGAATAAAACTGTATATTTTATTCACACAGCAAGGTTATTTAAAAAGTCACTTTCAGGAAATTATGTTCAAAAAGTCTCATGTTGCTTTTTTAAAATCAAAGCAGCGTTTCACAATTCATTACTGTCAGGCTGACTTATGGAAAATACACTCGTGTGGGGGCTAACCGTGTGTGTGTGTGTGCGTGTGACTACTTTCAGTTTGAGTGAAAATGGATCAATCATGAACATTAAAGCAGAAACAATGCTGGATTTGGGCTGTACACACCGTAAATGAGCTGAACATTCTGTTTAAATCTAACATGAAACAAAGTATTCCTACTGCTATACATATCTCCTCATACATAAAACGATTGGGCGATGCACTTCATATTAAATATCTTGTGATGATCCTAAATGACTGCAATACAATGGTGCTGAAGCGGAACAAAATAATTTGAGAAGCGGGGGAGCTAGCGGGGAACTGCGGGGGTGCTGAGGGCTCCTCATGCACTTGAAATCAACTCTCGTCATCTCCAAAGTTATAAGAATTAATAGAATCCACACTTTGAGAACGTTCTTAAAAGTTGCTATAGCTCCCAAGTCCCATATACATTCAGGTTATTACAGTTACAGGAATCTATTTAAGTGCAGTCACTTTTTTTGTTAGTTATTTCTTTGTGCCCAGATTGAAGAACTAGTGAGCTCTGTAAAAGCTTTTCTCCAATTCTCTGAAAACATGAATGTACACCGACACATACTCACACTCAAACACACGCACAGAAAAACATTTTTTGTTTGTTTATTTTTACCTGTCACTCACAGGCCCACTCCATGTCTCCAGCTTGCCAGTTGGACTTATAGTTGCCATAGTAACCCAGGCCACATACCAGATACCATATTTGTTTTCTCCTTCATTATTTTCCAACCAGCTTGCTAAATGACCACATAACTAGCTTCCCTTCATTGCTGCAAAGTAAATGATTTACCTCTGAACTAAATGTTAGCCTATGTGTATACTAAAAGGACCTTTAGCCTTGAACTTACATGCTGCCAATAATGACATATACACATCTGTTCCCTAACCTTGAAGCTAATGGAGTGCCAAATTGAAAATTGTGGTTCAGTGGATTGATTGGCTTTTGCTAAACTGAATATCAGTCTATGTTCTTTCAATTACCGATTCATGAAAACTCTACTGGAGAGCATCTGATGAAGACAATAAGACAAGGTGTTGAGAGCTGAGAGAGAGATGTGAATGTGTCTGTTTCTGTGTGGGCAGAGATGGCACACAGTGTTGTCAGTTTGAAGATTGAGCCGTCGAATAAGGCAGCACCTCTCCAGTGAACGAGAGAAGAGCGGTAGGAGAGGATTTATGTTTCTGAACACAGTCATCCTAAATCTAACCTCCATTATTATGATAAGCCCTTCACATTCTAATGGGCCCTAGGATGCCAAAAACATCCATCTTTCAGTCAGTTCAGATTTGGAATGCTATATTTCATATCCATGCAATAAACATCTCATTTGGTTGTGATTAGATATTTTATGCCTGGGTGTGGAATTGAGCTAAATTTACAATTTCCATGGCTTTATTCCAGCAAGACACCACCTAAGCTAAAAATATCAAAGGAGAGATCTTCAGCTAATTAGTTTGATATTCATTTTTTTGTTAAAGAAAAAAAGATCTGAAATCCAAATTGCTTGCTTAAAGGTCAACTGCCGCTTAGAATCAACTTATCCGGTTTTAAGCGGCCTATGTGGCATTGATATGAGTCAGAAACATTAGGAGGAACATCCTGAGTGGCGCAGTGGTCTAAGGCACTGCATCGCAGTGCTAACTGTGCCACTAGAGATCCTGGTTCGAATCCAGGCTCTGTCGCAGCCGGCCGCAACCGGGAGACTCATGGGCGGTGCACAATTGGCCCAGGGTAGGGGAGGGAATGGCCGGCAGGGATGTAGCTCAGTTGATAGAGCATGGCGTTTGCAATGCCAGGGTTGTGGGTTCGATTCCCATGGGGGGCCAGTATAAAAAAGATTTTAAAAAAAGATAGGTATTCGCTAACTGTAAGTCGCTCTGGATAAGAGCGTCTGCTAAATGACTAAAATGTTAAAAAGTTATGTAAATCTAAGCAAAGAGATGTATTCAATCCACTAATACTAAGCATGTGCATTTAACATCTCTATATTTAGTATTTTGATCGTCGACAAGGTTTATTTGAGCTATGGTCAGCGGCATTTTAAATTGCCAAAGTAACGACTGACGCCAGTGCGTCACTGGCAGGAATCAAGCTTCCTGCCATCCAGGACCTCTATACCAGGCGGTATCAGAGGAAGGCCCTCAAAATTGTCAAAGACTCCAGCCACCCTAGTCATAGACTGTTCTCTCTGCTACCGCACGGCAAGCGGTACCGGAGTGCCAAGTCTAGGTCCAAAAGACTTCTCAACAGCTTCTACCCCCAAGCCATAAGACTCCTGAACAGCTAATCATGGCTAACCGGACTATTTGCACTGCCCCCCCACCCCATCCTTTTTACGCTGCTGCTACTCTGTTAATTATTTATGCATAGTCACTTTAACTCTACCCACATGTACATATTACCTCAACTACCTCAACTAGCCGGTGCCCCCGCACATTGACTCTGCAACGGTACCCCCCTGTATATATAGCCTCCCTACTGTCACTTTATTTTACTTCTGCTCTTTTTTCTCTCAACACTTTTTTTGTTGTTGTTTTATTTTTACTTTTTTATTTTTGTTAAAAATAAATGCACTGTTGGTTAAGGGCTGTAAGTAAGCATTTCACTGTAATGTCTGCACCTGTTGTATTCGGCGCATGTGACCAATAAAATTTGATTTGATTTGATTTTGATCAGCAAATTGTCTCTGGTATTGAGTTTTCGTGCGGAGAGTGAATCGAAGAGAGTGAGGATAGGTGCGGACAACGAAGATGGCAACAATAAGTAGTAATTCAAACATAAACTGTATACAGCCAGGCTGTAATAATTGGCTCCAAAAAAATCCCTTGGTAAACTACCATCAGCTGCCCAAGGACCCACAACTTTTGAAGAAGTGGCTCCATGTCCTGAAGAGGAAGGACGTGCCAGCTCGAGCTAGCAGGATCTGCAGACAGCACTTGGCGGAGGCAGACTTCGCGATGAAGGGCACTTTCGATGTGGCAACCGGGAGTTTCCGAATGGAAAGGAGTCATAGGCCTACCTTGATGCCCTCTGCTGCTTGCGCCTCCATTTGACATTTCGAGGGTTATGGTGTAGGGGTTACCGACCGATCATCATCAACATCAATGACTTTGGAGTCAAGCAAAAGCGACTGAACGGAGGAGGCGACGCGAGTCAATGTAATGGAGCCTGGGGTAAAGTTAACCGGTCATGACTGTTATTGACTAGGCTAGCGTTAGACACTGGACAACTTTGTTGCTAAGCTAGTTGAAGGGAACTACTCTAGCCACAGGGACACAGGATTAGTCCGTGTTGAAAGTAGTTTTATATTCAAAGCAAGTTTATCTGGTTATGCTTGAACCTGTTATAGTGGACAAGCTAACTAATACTATTTTTACACAAGGCGCAGGCATTAGGTCTATGTCTTGGAAAAAATTACAGCAGGCTAGATTTACTAAATTAACTGGTTTTATTCAAACCCTATGTAAATGCCTTTACTTCTGGGTATGCACGCTTTATGGAAGAAACGACACATGCAGGGAAGAGACTCCGTACACCTCGTCCAATTCTCTATTGTGCCCATAGGGTGAACTGGCGATAAACTGCCAGCCTGTATGCTCTGCAAACAAAATCATAAGAAAAGTTAGTCTGATACCGAAACTAAATCACAATGTATTGATAATGAGCACGTCCCATTATTGGTTAAAATGAGTTTTCATGAATAATGATGCTGTCTGCGATTCGAACTCCGGTCGTCTAATCAAAAGGTAAATGTCTTACCATCGCGCCAAATAGCGCTGGTGATTAACATCGTTATAGAATACTCATGATATATATTGAGCACCTACCCACTACTGATATTAACCGTAAACAATTTAAAATCAAGCAACATTTCACCAATTATTTAACTGGCATATCGGCTGCTGACTGGTCGAGTAACCTCTTCTGCCAGGAAGTCCTTCATAAGGATTAGTGACACGTCCAATAAATACATCGCCATCCAGACAGATTTACAGGAACCTCTGACTGGATGTAATTTTCATTTAGGGTCAATACAGGGCAGGCACTTGGATACTAGCTTGTTAGCTAATCATAGGATGTAGCCAACTTGCTTCAACTCGAACTGGCTGGCTAATGTTAGTTAGCTAAAGTTAGTTAGCTAGCCAACTCATTTCAACTCAGTGAAATATATGGTAACCCGGATTTGCAAGTTCGGTAGCTAGTTAGCATTCGGGAGCTTCGTCAACAAACCAAAACAACATGCCTGTTCTCATAAAAGTTTCTGTATTTTCTAGGTCGAAATAAATAATGGATGGTACTTTTCTACTACAAATATTGCTATGGCTCTGGCAGCAAATAGCTAAACTTATCAGTAAGCATTCAGCAACGTACAGTATACAGCTGGATGCATAGAATAGGCGTCAACGTCACCAGCCTGAATCTATTCTGTAGTTACTGTCCCTCTATTAGCATATATATTACTTCCAAACTAGAAAAATTATTTTTTCTCGCTATATGTTTATTGAGTGATGATATTTTATTTCATTCACAGGCTACGTACAAAACCTGGTGGATTTGTTGTTCAGCAGCATTGTGGGAACCCCCCTACCATAGCAGGAGCTGTTACAGAAGGCTGAGGCAGTGGACAGACACCAGTCCCGCTTCAGAGTAATGGAGGACACTTGTGTCAGGTTGGTCACATTTGATCTGGTCAATGGTCAAAATACTATCTGTCCTGGAATTCACCTAACCACCATTGATAATGTAAGTGCCATGCTGGCTCGTGTCCCTTGTGAATTAGCTGTGAATCAGGATCTCTGATTGGCTATGTTCAACCGTGCATTTACTATTGGCTTGCATGACTGTATGGTGACAGTCTCTCTCTCTCCCTCTGTGATATAGGAGCTGGGTCAGATATAGGAGCTGAAGTCGGGCTCCTTCATGACCAGTGTCTGTGATGAGAGGTGCCTGGAGCTGATCTATACTGCCATGCTCCTCAGGTTTTGGCAGAAACCTCAGAAGGGACAAAAGGATATTACTAATAAGACAGTACAGCACAAGTGTTTAGTAATATCACCTCTTCAATACATATCTGATGTCTGAATTGGGAGAGACCTTGCACTCAGCATTAAAATGATACAAGACACATCTATTACTTTGTATCGTCTTTTGTTATTATTGAATCGAATGGTACTATCAATAGAGGGAGGGGAGGGGGAGGGTGGGCACTGTGTATTCTTCAAACATGTCAGGGAACTCCTGGCTAATACGAGACACCATACAGGAAGGTATAATATTATAGTTGCGCCGGTCGGCGCGATTATAGTAGGGATTGATTGAAGCGCATTGTTAAATTCAAATCTCCCTACCATCATACAGTATCTAAGCCAATATGACACCAATGTCAATAATAATTCGCAAATCAACTTGGAGGTACACAACACATTCCCCGCCTCTCGTCATGAATCGTCCGGCCGTTACCGAGAGTCATTAGAGTCATCAGACAAATTTTTGCCCAAACCTAGCTCAAATTCTAGATGTCAGATTAAAATGAGGCTACAGCGTCCATAAGGTGACAAATAGACTTGGATCCATTTGGACTGAACACGTTTGTAGGTGCAACAGTTTTTATTACATTTATAATTTAACGCTCTCACGTGCACAGTTCAGTTCATTAAGAACCAGTCGAATCTCAGAGTTCTAAAACTGGGACCAACAACTCAGTTGCTGCGCATCAGTAGCAGCTAACTAGTAGCAAGTTAGCAGCTGTAACTAGCTTGCTAACACCAGTAGATGAGAAGCAAGTTATAAGCAAAGGAAGCTAGCTAGTTAGGTATATTATATTCACAAATTTGCTCTAGCTCTGAACTAGCTGATCAAGAGCTTGTGGATTATTTGACAAGTTGAATCAGGTGTGATAGCTCTGGAATAGATCAATTACATGAAACGGCCTGGGGTCCCGTGTAGCTCAGTTGGTAGAGCATGGCGTTTGCAAAGCCAGGGTTGTGGGTTTGATTCCCACGGGGGGTCAGTATGAAAAATGTATGCACTCACTAACTGTAAGTCGCTCTGGATAAGAGTGTCTGCTAAATGACTAAAATGTAAATGTCCCCATGGAGAAGTTTGAGAACCACCATTCTACTGTATGGTACTGTGCTGTCCAAACTTGTGACACATAGATGTTTATGATTGGATCAGATTTGGTCCAGTCTGGATTCAAACATTCTCAAACTGCCTAATTCATACTCTTCAGATGAATAATGGACTTTACTGTGTTCTGCTATTAAAATAATGTATATACAGTACCAGTCAAAAGTTTGGACACACATACTCATTCAAAGGTTTTTCTTTATTTTTACTATTTTCTACATTGTAGAATAATAGTGAAGACATCAACACTATGAAATAACACATATGGAATCATGTAGTAACCCAAAAAGTGTTAAACAAATCAAATTATATTTCAGATTCTTCAAAGTAGCCACTCTTTGCCTTGATGACTGCTTTGTATACTCTTGGCATTCTCTCAACCAGCGTCAAGAGGAATGCTTTTCCAACAGTCTTGAAGGAGTTCCCACATATGCTGAGCACTTGTTGGCTACTTTTCCTTCACTCTGCGTTCCAACTCATCCCAAACCATCTCAATTGGGTTGAGGTTGGGTGATTGTGGAGGCCAGGTCATCTGATGCAGCACTCCATCACTCTCCTTCTTGGTCAAATAGCCCTTACACAGCCTGGAGGTGTGTTTTGTGTCATTGTCCTTTTGAAAAACAAATGATAGTCCCACTAAGCGCAAACCAGATGGGATGGTGCATCGCTGCAGAATGCTGTGGTAGCCATGCTGGTTAAGTGTACCTAGAATTCTAAATAAATCACAGACAGTGTCACCAGCAAATGCACCCCCACACCATCACACCTCCTCCTCCATGCTTCACGGTGGGAACCACACATGTGGATATCATCCGTTCACCTACTCTGCGTCTCATAGACATTTCTTATATGGGCAGAAAGCTTACATTCGTGTTAATCTAACTGCACTGTCCAATTTACAGTAGCTATTACAGTGAAAAAATACCATGCTATTGTTTGAGGAGAGTGCACAACAACAAAAAACTTGAAGGTAAATAATGTACTTACATTCAGTCATCTTGCTCTGATTTGTCATCCTAAGGGTCCCAGAGATAAAATGTAGCATAGTTGTTTGATAAAATCAATTTTTATATTCAAATGTAGGATCTGGGTAATACAGTTTGAACCCCTGCTGTCCCTGGCTCCACACCCACCCCGCCCGGCCATCTAGATGTGTGAAAGTTAGTGTATAAGCTAATGATCCATCATGTATGACATTCCTGGGAGTGTGTAAACTTATGTTTTGTATTACCATATCATTTTTGTATGTTCTCTATGGTTATGTACTTGAAAATGTATCAATTGACAAATTCGGCACATTTGGGCAGACTTGATACAAAATAGTCCAGTATTGCAACGCTTCTCTGGATCAATCTGAAACTTTGCACACACACCTAAACTGCAATATTATATTGTGGCCTTTCTCTTGCATTTCAAAGATGATGGAATAGATATAAAATAACGCACATTTTCTTGTTTGTATTATCTTTTACCAGATCTAATGTGTTATATTCTCCAACATTAATTTCACATTTCCACAAACTTCAAAGTGTTTCCTTTCAAATGGTATCAAAAATATGCATATCCTTTCTTCAGGTCCTGAGCTACAGGCAGTTATTTTTGGGTATGTCATTTTAGGTGAAAATTCAAAGAAAGGGTCAGATCAGGGTTAATAGTGGTTTCTTTGCAGCAATTCAACCATGAAGGCCTGATTCACAGAGTCTCCTCTGAACAGTTGATGTTGAGATGTGTCTGTTACTTGAACTCTGTGAAGCATTTATTTGGGCTGCAATCTGAGGTGCAGTTAACTCTAATGAAATCTCTGAAGGAAGAGGTAACTCTGGGTCTTCCTTTCATGTGACGGTCCTCATGAGAGCCAGTTTCATCATAGCGCTTGATGGTTTTTGTGACTGCACTTGAAGTAACTTTCAAAGTTCTTGACATTTTCCGGATTGACTGACCTTCATGTCTTAAAATAATGATGGATTGTCGTTTCTCTTTGCATATTTGAGCTGTTCTAGCCATAATATGGACTTGGTCTTTTACCAATTAGGGCCATCTTCTGTATACCACCCCTACCTTGTCACAACACAACTGATTGGCTCAAACGCATTAAGAAGGAGAGAAATTCCGCAATTCAACTTTTAACAAGGCACACCTGTTAATTGAAACGCATTCCAGGTGACTACCTCATGAAGCTGGTTGAGAGAATGCCAAGAGTGTGCAAAGCTGTCATCAAGGCAAAGGTGGCTACTTTGAAGAATCTCAAATAAAAAATATATTTGACTGGTACTGTATATCTCATTAGGCTGTATGTATATTTTAGATATTGTCCTGTTGTAAATTTATATTATTGTAGCGTCGCCATATTTATTGCAAAAATAAATGCAAATACACACAACTTTAAGCTACATATTCATTTGACAGAGGTAATGAACTGCCCATTGATCAGCACAGCAATTTATAAAACAGGACCATATTTGCAAAAAAAATAGTGTTTCTGAGCTTATGTCAATATTACACGGATAAGCTAACGGTTACAGAAATCAGGATTGGAGACATTGCTACAATAAAGGTTTAAGGAAATACAGGCAGGCACCACATTACTACAAGACAAAACAGCTCGCTCAATCAAGCATGATGGTCTGGTAAATATAAAAGCAAAGCTTGCTTTCATATAATAATAAAAAAGCTTGAAAAGGTAGTGGAATGGGATTAGTGTGGTGTGTCAAGAATCCAATATTTTTTACTTTAATGCGGTACAAATCACATTATTGTGCGAGCACCTCCTCTAACAGAATGAATTAGGCTGTTTGAGGTTTGAATCCTAAGCAACCTGCGTACACATTGTTTGAAGTACAATAGACCAACATAGCTACTGTAGTAGGTCTAAGGCACTGCATCTCAGTGCTTGAGGCGTCACTACAGACCCCATGGTTCGATTCCAGGCTGTATCACAACCGGCTGTGATTGGGAGTCCCATAGGGCGGCGCACAATTGGCCCAGCGTCATCCGGGTTTGGCTGGTGTAGGCCGTCATTGTAAGTCAGAATTTGTTCTTAACTGACTTGCCTAGTTAAATAAAGGTAAAATAAAAAATAAAAAATAAAATAAAAAGCTGTGTGCTAGAAAACCTTGGTAGAGCATGGGTGGAGTAGGCATTGTGGTGCTCGTGAATTTCCTTTATTTTTCTGCTTCAGACCAATGCCTACTACTCACTTAAAACAATTTTTTTTGTTTTTAATTTGGACGTTGTTATATTAGAAGAACACTGCTTCTGCAGTATTATGTGAAGTAAGGTTTATTCTACATGGAACCGTTACAGTTTAGAATATCTACATAAGTTCAGCAATTTGCACTCTTCTCATATTACTCTGTACACTCTTAGAAAAAAAGGTTCCAAAAGGGTTCTGCAGCTGTCCCCATAGGAGAACCCTTTTTGGTTCCAGGTAGAACCCTTTTTGGTTCCAGGTAGAACTTTTTTGGGTTCCATGTAAAACCCCACATTGGAAAGGGTTCTACCTGGAACCAAAAGGGGTTCTTCAAAGGGTTCTCCTATGGGGAAAGCCAAATAATGTCACGACTTCCGCTGAGGCTGCCCCCCCTCCTGTTTCGGGCAGGCTTCGGCGTTCGTCGTCACCGGAGTACTAGCTACTGCCGATCCCATTCTCATCACTCCACTTGTCATGTCTTGTCAATCACACACACCTGGTGCTCATTCTCCTAATACGTATGTGTATAAGTGTTCCCTCTGTTCCCCTTGTCTTTGTGAGTGATTGTTTGTTGTGAGAGCGTGTACCTCGGTTTAGCTACATTTCACTGTGTTATTGCCAAGGTCGATGTATTCCCTTGTATAGTTTTGTTTGACACTTGGGGCGTTTGATTTATGCCAACGGATTAAACTCTGGACTTCGGGATTTTACCTCCTGCGCCTGACTCCTTCTTTCACATCTCGTCACAGAATCACTCACCTGATCTGATATGGAGTCAGCAGGAGAAGACCGCATGCCTGGAGTTGTGGCAAGGGTCCAGTAGCATTCCTCGATGTTGGCCAGCTTGGGGGAAGCGATGGATCGGGTTCTTCAGGTGGTAGAACGCCTGAAAAGGAGAGGATCCGATCTATCGAGACCAGCTGGTCAACCGGATCCAGCCACCTACACCCCAGCCCCTGGAGGGATCCATATATCCCGGCCACCGGCGTTTGATGGGACGGCAGCGCGATGCAAGGGATTCCTACTCCAACTGGAGTTGTATTTCTCCAGCATCAGGCCGGAGCCCCGGGAGCGGGAGAAGGTATCCGTCCTCGTTTCCTGCCTTTGTGGGAGGGCCCTGGAGTGGGCCAACGCGGTACCTCCCTCGTTCCACACCGCGTTGGCCCACTCCAGGGCTCTCCCACAAAGGCAGGAAATGAGGACGGATACCTTCTCCCGCTCCCGGGGCTCCGGCCTGTACCGCGTTGGAGAACTACGGGGAGCTTGCTCGCCTCTTTCGGGGCCATTTTTGATCACCTGCCTGAGGGTCGAGAGGCGGGCGAACGACTGGTTCATCTGAGGCAGGGGACTAGGACCGCTCAGGACTACGCGCTGGAGTTCTGGACGCTGGCAGCGGGGACCGGGTAGAACACGCGGGCCCTGATAGACCATTTCCGGTGCCACGTAAGGGAGGACGTCCGATGGGAGCTAGCCTGCCGTGATGCCATGCTATCGTTCTCCCAACTGGTGGACATGGCCATCCGGCTGGACAATCTCCTAGCAGCCAGAGGACGTCCTGGTAGGGGTTTGCCCGTTCCCACTCTGGGCGACTCTGACCCCGAGCAGATGGAGATGGGGGGAGCCGTCGGTCGAGAGAGCGCAGGAGGACAGCGACAGTACCACTCTGGTGGCATGAAGGGACAATCCACCACACGTCGCAGTCAACGTTCTTTTGGGTCTGGAGGCGGTAGGCAGAGTACTCACGCATCACCCCAGGTAACGAACACCCAAACGTGTTCAGAGCCCTTTGCGACGCACTATACTTTATCTATCTCCTTTCCCGATCACTTGGTAGGTTCCCAGTGTAAGGCGCTAGTCAATTCAGGCGCAGCTGGGAACTTTATGGACAGGGCATTTGCACACCGTCAAGGCATTTCATTGGTTCCCCTAACCATTCCACTCCCCATCAGAGCACTTGATAGTTGACCATTAGGGTCCCGGTTGGTTAAGGAAGTTACGGTACCAGTCACCATGATTACGCAGGAGACGCATGTTGAACAGATCACCTTTATGATTATTGAGTCTCCTGCTTACCCTGTAGTCTTGGGTATCCCATGGTTGGCCCATAACCCCAATTTCTCAAGTTCGCAGAGGGTTCTTACGGGGTGGTCGTGTGAGTGTCCGGGTAGGTGTCTAGGTGTTTCCGTTGGTGCGACCACGGTGGAAAGTCCAGATGGAATACCATGATCTGGCACTCGCGTTTTCCAAGACGCAGGCGACTAAATTACCACCTCATCGGGAGGGGGATTGTGCGATAAACCTTCGGGTAGATGCTGTACCTCCCAGAAGTCATGTGTATCCCCTGTCGCAGGCTGAAACGGAGGCTATGGAAACATATGTCACCGAGTCCCTGCGCCAGGGGTATGTACGTCCCTCCACTTCACCTGCCTCCTCGATTTTCTTCTTTGTGAAGAAGAAAGATGGCGGTTTACGCCCGTGCATTGATTATCGACCACTGAATAATGTGACGGTACGATTTAGTTATCCTCTTCCCCTCATTCCTTCAGTGATTGAGTCAATGCATGGGGCCCGTTTTGTCACCAAATTAGACCTCAGGAGTGCCTTCAACCTGGTGCATATTCTGGAAGGGGATGAGTGGAAAACAGCATTCAGCACAACCTCGGGGCATTATGAATACCTGGTGATGCCCCTACGGTTTGATGAATGCTCCATCCGTTTTCCAGTCCTTTGTGAACGAGGTGTTTCGGGACATGCTTGGTCGCGGTGTGGTGGTCTACATCGATGACATCCTGGTGTATTCCGCTACGCGCGCTGAGCATGTGTCCCTGGTTCGCAAAGTACTGGTCCGACTGCTGGAAAATGATCTTTATGCCAAGGCAGAGAAGTGTGAGTTTTTCCAACAGTTTTTCCTGGTGTACATTCGGGCAGCGAGGAGGCTTCACCCGGTTTGATTTCACACTCTCATACATTCCGGGTACGAAGAACGTGAAGGCAGACACACTCTTTCGGCTGTATGACACAGAGGAGAGGCCCAGAGACTACACCCCCATACTCCCGGCCTCATGCATTGTGGTGCCGGTAGTATGGGCGATGGATGCAGATATAGCGCAGGCTAACGTTAGCTAGCTGGGTAATGTTAGCTAAGGTTTAGGGTTAAGTTAAGGGGTTAGGGGAAGGGTTAGCTAAAAGGGTTAAGGTTAGAGAAAGGGTTAGCTAACATGCTAAGTAGTTGCAAAGTAGCTAAAAAGTAGCAAGTAGTTGAAAAGTTTCTAATTAGCCAAAATGCTAAAGTTGTCTGTGATGAGATTCAAACACACAACCTTTGGGTTACTAGACATTTGCGTTATACTTCTACCCATCCACCCCGACCAACCACCCTCCTTAAGTTTTTGCCTTAAGTAACCTTCTGCATAGTAGAAGTAGTTTGGGGGTGGGGGTGCTACAATGTATTTTCTCCGACAGAGGCCAATTAAAGGCCCATCACATTTGTGAAAAAGATATGTGTATATATATATATATATATATATATATATTTCTTTAGCTTTTTCTTTTTTTCCCGATTTTTCAGGGGGTGCTGCAACACCCTCAGCACCTCTACTACAGTGGGGAGAACAAGTATTTGATACACTGCTGATTTTGCAGGTTTTCCTACTTACAAAGCATGTAGAGGTATTTTATCATAGGTACACTTCAACTGTGAGAGACGGAATCTAAAACAAAAATCCAGAAAATCACATTGTATGATTTTTAAGTAATTAATTTGCATTTTATTGCATGACATAAGTATTTGATCACCTACCAACCAGTAAGAATTCCGGCTCTCACAGACCTGTTAGTTTTTCTTTAAGAAGCCCTCCTGTTCTCCACTCATTACCTGTATTAACTGCACCTGTTTGAACTCGTTACCTGTATAAAAGACACCTGTCCACACACTCAATCAAACAGACTCCAACCTCTCCACAATGGCCAAGACCAGAGAGCTGTGTAAGGACATCAGGGATAAAATTGTAGACCTGCACAAGGCTGGGATGGGCTACAGGACAATAGGCAAGCAGCTTGGTGAGAAGGCAACAACTGTTGGCACAATTATTAGAAAATGGAAGAAGTTCAAGATGACGGTCAATCACCCTCGGTCTGGGGCTCCATGCAAGATCTCACTTCGTGGGGCATCAATGATCATGAGGAAAGTGAGGGATCAGCCCAGAACTACACGGCAGGACCTAGTCTATGACCTGAAGAGAGCTGGGACCAGTCTCAAAGAAAACCATTAGTAACACACTACACCGTCATGGATTAAAATCCTGCAGCGTACGCAAGGTCCCCCTGCTCAAGCCAGCGCATGTCCAGGCCCATCTGAAGTTTGCCAATGACCATCTGGATGATCCAGAGGAGGAATGGGAGAAGGTCATGTGGTCTGATGAGACAAAAATAGAGCTTTTTGGTCTAAACTCCACTCGCCGTGTTTGGAGGAAGAAGAAGGATGAGTACAACCCCAAGAACACCATCCCAACCGTGAAACATGGAGGTGGAAACATAATCATTTGGGGATGCTTTTTTGCAAAGGGGACAGGACGACTGCACCGTATTGAGGGGAGGATGGATGGGGCCATGTATCGCGAGATCTTGGCCAACAACCTCCTTCCCTCAGTAAGAGCATTGAAGATGGGTCGTGGCTGGGTCTTCCAGCATGACGACCCGAAACACACAGCCAGGGCAACTAAGGAGTGGCTCCGTAAGAAGCATCTCAAGGTCCTGGAGTGGCCTAGCCAGTCTCCAGACCTGAACCCAATAGAACATCTTTGGAGGGAGCTGAAAGTCCTTATTGCCCAGCGACAGCCCTGAAACCTGAAGGATCTGGAGAAGGTCTCTATGGAGGAGTGGGCCAAAATCCCTGCTGCAGTGTGTGCAAACCTGGTCAAGACCTACAGGAAACGTATGATCTCTGTAATTGCAAACAAAGGTTTCTGTACCAAATATTAAGTTCTGCTTTTCTGATGTATCAAATACTTATGTCATGCAATAAAAATGCAATAAAATGCAAATTAATTACTTAAAAATCATACAATGTCATTTTCTGGATTTTTGTTTTATATTCCGTCTCTCACAGTTGAAGTGTACCTATAATAAAAATTACAGACCTCTACATGCTTTGTAAGTAGGAAAACCTGCAAAATCGGCAGTGTATCAAATACTTGTTCTCGACACTGTATATCTCTAGCTTAAACTGTCAGATTTTGATAAGGATATTTTTAATTATGTTACTTAGATTGACGCACCAGTGCCAGTGAAAATCAATTGGAATGAAAATTATTGACCTTACTGAATTCGTTCAAATAAACCAATGTTAATGTACATCCCCTGTTTCTTCCTACTCTACTACAAACAGTTCTTGGTTGGGATGGTCAAACAGAAGCTCCTGTAGAGGTCCCTGTGTCCCAGACCTACACATCATTAGCAGACTAAAATAAACCTACTCTTCCCCCTACAGACCCATCAGCCATGAGTGTCTCTCTCTTTCTCGCTCTCTCTCTGGCTACTGACAAAATGTGGATTTGTATTGAGGTTAGGCCTAGGGGTCAATGGGGACAGTTACGGTTAGTAGTCAAAATTGGATTTGTAGTTAGAAAAATTCGTAAATGTAGCTATTTTGTAAAAAAAAATTGGTACAGAGATTAAAGCTGGGAGCCAGTGTCAGAGGCTGCAGCTGCAGAGCCCATGTCTGAATAATGCACTCAGGCCACAAGGACACCTGCTATCCTCCACTACACAGCTGTGGCCCAGCCAGCTAACACGCACGCACACACACACATAAACAACCCCCTTCTGGGCCTCATTCTCTCCCTCCATTTGGAGTTTGGAGGCAGATCACAGATCCTCTCTTGAACAGGAAGAGGAAACAGGATTTGGGATGGATTCATCTCTGGTTCAAAATGGATCCTTACTGCGCCACATAAGCGAGCTCGTCATAGTCTACGGATGGGGGATGCTGCATGCCTTCAACTTGTGTTCTTCAATTGCTCATGTCTGTATAAGCGGGGCTCCTTCTGTCATTTCTTCAAGAGTATGACGTATAGAAATAGAGCATATTCTGTTTGATCATAATATAGAACCTAATGTACAGGTAACTGACAAAATAAAGGAAACACTTGGATAAATTAGGGATACAAAGTATATTGAATGCAGGTACTTCCACACAGGTGTGGTTCCTGAGTTAATTAAGCAATTAGCATCCCATCATGCTTAGGGTCATGTATAAAAATGCCCAGTTGCCCATTATTTTGGCTACTATGCTGCCCTACAAAGGCAAAACGCAGTAACTACGAATTTGGTCAAAATCTTTGATCTGTTGTAATGGTCAGATATATTATCTGATTAATGTGGTATTTAGTTTCCTGACACAAGAACAAGCCAGTTGATCAGAATATATCAGGAGTATCCGAAATTGCTGTCTGTCTAAACAGAAAAAATAGATTTCGCATAACAAAAATTTATGTAGTTACTGCGTTTTGCCTTTTTAGGGCAGTATGGCTAGAAGAAGAGATCTCAGTGACTTTAAAAGAGGGGTCTCAAAAGAGCATAGGGGGTTTAAAGGGTGTGTGTGTGTGTGTGTGTGTGTGTCTCAGTCACCTAATTGAACACTTATGGGAGATTCTGGAGTGGTGTCTGAGACAGTTTTCCACCACCATCAACAAAACACCAAATGATGGAATTTCTCGTGGAAGAATGGTGTCGCATCCCTCCAATAGAGTTCCAGACCCTTGTAGAATCTACAGTACCAGTCAAAAGTTTGGACACACCTACTCATTCAAGGGTTTTTGTTTATTTTTACTATTTTCTACATTGTAGAATAATAGTGAAGACATCAAAACTATTAAATAACACAAGTATTAAACAAATCAAAATATATTTTATATTTTTTATTCTTCAAAGTAGCTTTGCACTCTCTTAGCATTCTCTCAACCAGCTTCATGAGGTAGTCACCTGGAATGCATTTCAATTAACAGGTGTCTCTTCTTAAAAGTTAATTTGTGGAATTTCTTTCCTTCTTAATGCATTTGAGCCAATCCGTTGTGTTGTGACAAGGTAGGGGTGGTACACAGAAGATAGCCATATTTGGTAAAAGACCAAGTCCGTTCTGGAGACTCTGCAACATAGTAAAAATAAACAAACTGCTTTAGTCGAATGAGTTATACCTCTAAAAGGAGTATCACTGTCTACCCTTCAGCCTCAACCCACTCCCCATGGCTATAATTTATTATAGACGTGATGATAGTAGCGCCTATAATAGGTTTTGAGCAAGCACTGCGTGTTAAAGTGAGTTTTCCCCTTCGCCATTTCTCTGTCAATACTCCATATTTTACGAAACGAAATTTGGCACACCGGTTGAGAACTCAATTCCCTAAATGGTCAGCAGATGGCTCAGCGATCCGCTTGCTAGTTGTCTTGCTGGAAGGATGGATAGAAATGTAGCATTCTCCCATAGGGATTCTCTAAGAAGATATTTAAGAAATGTCACTAAGTTATCAACAGTGACACTCAAATGACAGAGAAAAGTTACATATCAGAGGTGCCTTCCGTTTGAATATCAGAGAAAGGTGTTGTTGTTGTAATTAAAAACAATATTTTCTCTGCTATCTTTTACAGCAAAGAATGAAGCAAAGCTATTACATGGCTGCTAACAGGCCAATATTTCATTTTTGTTGAAGGAGAAACAGGAAAAGACAGACAGAAGTGGGGTTACAGGTCATACAGTCTTATTCAAAGTGAGAAATGCAGCATGTCCTCATTGGAGATCTATATTTTCCTTTGTACCGAGCTGTGACGCAAAACTGAAAGCTAGACACTCTCTTGTATCTTACCAACAGTTGCTAGCTAGCAACACAAGTCTTAACTTAGCTAGCTAAAGTTATATCCCGACAACATTGACACTCAATATATTTTAGTTCTCAACCATATCTAAGCAGAATTCCAAATTGAATTCAAGTCAGATAGCCTACATTATAGAAATTGTATCTGTTATGTTAGCTTGCTAGCCAGGCTCCCGGTTTTACATCTCGTCCGAGCAGCCCAGCTATGGCACAAGTTGGCTAGTTGGCTAGCTAACTAATTCTACCTTGACAATAATAACCCTCAACATACTTATTTTGTTCAATTATCTCAGTCATATTCACAATTAAATTCAAATCAGATGAACTATCGAACAGGCATGAGCTCAGATCGGCTAAAAACTTTAATTTTGTTGACTTCTCCAACATAGCTAGCTAGTTAGCTACATTAGCTAATCAAACCAATGCTCTAAAATGACATACAATAGCATAATGCCACGACAGCTTCATCAAACAGAAGTAGAACGCTATACTGTAGCTACACTACACGGCCAAAAGTAGCTCAGTGACTTTCAACGTGACACCGTCATAGGATGCCACCTTTCCAACCAGCGAGTTTGTCAAATTTCTGCCCTGCTAGAGCTGCCCCGGTCAACTGTAAGTAATGTTATTGTGAAGTGGAAACGTCAAGGAGCAGCAACGGCTCAGCCGCAAAGTGGTAGACCACACAAGCTCACACAATGGGACCGCCGAGTGCTGAAGCGCGTAGCACGTAAAAACCATCTGTCGACGGTTACAACACTCACTACCGAGTTTCAAACTGCCTCTGGAAGCAACGTCAGCACAATAACTGTTCATCGGGAGCTTCATGAAATGGGTTTCCATTGCCGAGAAGTCGCACACAAGCCTAAGATCACCATGCGCAATGCCAAGCGTCGGCTGAAGTGGAGGAGGAATAATGGTCTGGGGCTATTTTTCATGGTTTGGGCTAGGCCCCTTTGTTCCAGTGAAGGGAAATCTTAACGCTACAGCATACAATGACATTCTCGACGATTCTGTGCTTCCAACTTTGTGGCAACAGTTTGGGGGAAGGCCCTTTCCTGTTTCAGCATGACAATGCCCCTGTGCACAAAGCGAGGTCCATACAGAAAAGTTTTGTCGAGATCGGTGTGGAAGAACTTGACTGGCCTGTACAGAGCTCTGACCTCAACCCCATCGAACACCTTTGGGATGAATTGGTACACCGACTGCGAGCCAGGCCTAATCGCCCAACATCAGTGCCCGACCTCACTAATGCTCTTGTGGCTGAATGGAAGCAAGTCCCCTCAGCAATGTTCCAACATCTAGTGGAAAGCCTTTTCAGAAGAGTGGAGGCTGTCATAGCAGCAAAGGGGGGACCAACTCCATATTAATGCCCATGATTTTGTAGTGAGGTGTTCGACGAGCAGCTCTCCACATACATTTGTACTGTATGTCCATTCTTCCCTTGATCGTCGGTATTAACTACTCTTTGGCCATATCTCCAATTATTTGGAGTCTCATCACAAAATCATACATCTAAGTGTGAAGGCAATGTTGTTCTGCACTAAGATGGCTGTTTGACTGATGTTGCAGCATGTTAGCCTGACTCATCTTCACTTTCTGACAGTTGTGTAATTCATAAACATTGCAGCTATTGAAATGCAAGCAGCAGGTGATGAGATCAGTTATGGAAAGTATTCCAATACCAAAACATAAAAAACATAACAGTATTTCACTCAAATAAACTTTACCAACAAGATTGAAATACAGTCAACAGTACTATTCATATTAACCTACTGGACCTCCTTAGCAGAAACAAACAAGAATATGAAGATTATTCACTTAATTTAAAAAACCTCTACAGGATCAGTGTCCCTATACCGGGACGGTTGCTGCTCAATATGCGATATGTGACTAGAATGCCGTTGTAAACAACAGCCAACTGTCCGTGACATAGACATGTCTCATATGGGCAGAAAGCTTACATTCTTGTTAATCTAACTGCAGTGTCCAATTTACAGTACCTATTACAGCTAAAAAATACCATGCTATTGTTTGAGGATAGTGCACAACAACAAAACACTTTTGTCACGACAACTGGTTTGATACATTCACCTCTGAAGGTAAATAATATACTTACGTTCAGTAATCTTGCTCTGATTTGTCCTCCTCAGGGTCCCAGAGATAAAATGTAGCATAGTTAAATTATGATGTAATACAGTAGCCAGGGAGAGGCGAGGTGGGGAATGTGATTAGTCTAGATAGAACAGCATTTCCTAATCCTGGCCCTGGGGACCCAAAGGGGTGCACAGTTTTGTTTTTGCCCTAGCACTACACAGCCGATTCAAATGATCAACTTATCATCAACTGTTGATTTGAATCAGGTGTGCTGATGCAAAAACAGTATTTTTCTCCACTGTCCCTGTCCCACACTGGGCTCAAACCAGTGATCCTCTGCTCGCAAACACACTCAACTGAGCCACTCTAAAGGTACCAATTGGATGGCTCAATCCGCAACATTTCAAGCAAGCTGTGGAGTGAGTTTACGGCACATTCTTAACTTTGTTACACATTTGTATGTGATCATGTATAAGTGTATGTCTGTTATTCCTCTTGTGACCCACCTGCCCTCGGCACTACTCATTAATGTCGCCTCACTCTCTTAGACCATGGTACTGTACTTTCGCCGGAAGCACGTACTGTAGGTGATGGCAGCGAAGGTTTGATCTTCCCAATCACCTCGGTTGATTAAACTTAAATATAGGATGAATTAAAATAGCCAGAGTGGTGCACTTAATGACACTTACAGTAGTAGGTAATGCGTTTGTGCTCAGGAGCAGTCTCACAGCCATCAGAGAAAAAAAATGAATAATCGGCAACGCAAAGTGAACAAACAAGCACCGGAGAACGAATACAAGTGCTTTTTTTTTTTTTATCTCAGAATTTACTAAACAAATCAACGGCCAACTAGGGGAGTTTGGAAATTATCTTAAGGGCTTCAGATCAGACAAAAAAGACACTTGATGGCCTAAATGCCACCAGGGAGAGCTTGAAGGAGGCTGAGGAAATATTGGCCTGGTGCGAGGAGAGAGAGATCCTGCTGTATGAGACAGTTCATTACCTGCGAAGAAAATTGAAAGATATGTCCAGCAAAACTGACTACATAGAAAATAAACAATTTACAGTACCTATTACAGCTAAAAATACCATGCTATTGTTTGAGGATAGTGCACAACAACAAAACACTTTTGTCACGACAACTGGTTTGATACATTCACCTCTGAAGGTAAATAATATACTTACGTTCAGTAATCTTGCTCTGACTTGCTCTGTTAGAATACACAATGTGAAGGAGGGGGCAGAAAAATACGATATGGGCACATTTGTGGAAGAACTGTTAGCGGATAAATTGGGACTGCAGCGAGATCAACTGCGAAAAATCCATACGCACCGCTCACACCCAAACCAGCGTGCAGGCCCTGGAGGAACAGGTGCCCGACCGCACTCTATCATTGAGTGTTTTCTCAACTGGGATACAAGACAGCAGGTACTAAAATCCACATGGGAGAAAAAGGAATCTACTTCAAACAGGACTTTACCTCAAAGAAACAACAGAGGAATCTACTGAGACCGATTAGAATACAACTTCAGGAGAGACAGGTGAAATCTCATATCATCTGTCCCGCCAAGCTGAACGTTTTTGGAATGGACAGGATTGACATCTATGAGGACACCTGTGCAGCGGGGAAGGCCCTCAGAATCAAGACCCCAAAGAGATACCAAGATGACTTGGAAGAGAAGCTACAAAAAAATCGACCTACGGAATATACAGATATCCAAGGGAGAACGGTGCCGCCAGGCAGCAGAGAGGAATATGCTGGGAGACTCAGGGTAAATATCAGACTTACTGCACCGGGAGGTAAGACATTCTGGGTTGGGATGGGTTATCGAGGGGACTGAACTTGATCGACTATAGTAGGCCTACCCATAATTTTTAAGCAGCCCTGTATGGGGAGAGACTTGAGAAACGAGACCGAGATAAACAACGGGAGAATCATTATGTTTTATTTTATTACTTTGTTTTTGTGTGACTGAGCGCACTGTTATGCATGTTGTTTTTTCTTCATAATAAAATATGCTTGTATGCTCGTAGTTCCAGTCCCCACATGGAAACTGTTTGCTTTAATGCTCAATAGCTGACATGTCTGGTGAGTATGCATGCCATGGAAGAACTAGGACATTTTCAGCTTCCAATAATTGTGTACAGATCCTTGCGACATGGGGCCGTGCATTATCATGCTGAAACATGAGGTGATGGCGGGGGATGAATGGCACGACAATGGGCCTCATTATCTCGTCACGGTATCTCTGTGCATTCAAATTGCCATTGATGAAATGCAATTGTGTTAATTGTCCGTAGCTTATGCCTGCCCATACCATAACCCCACCGCCACCATGGGGCACTCTGTTCACAATGCTTGACAATGCGAACTGCTCGCCCACACGACGCCATCTGCCCGGTGCAGTTGAAACTGTGATTAATCTGTGAAGAGCACACTTCTCCAGCCTGCCAGTGGCCATCGGAGGTGAGCATTTGCCCACTGAAATCGGTTACAATGCCGAACTGCAGTCAGGTCAAGACCCTGGGAAGGACTATGAGAATGCAGATTAGTTTCCCTGGGATGGTTCTGACAGTTTGTCCAGAAATCCTTCGGTTGTCCAAACCCAAAGTTTCATCAGTTGTCCAGGTGGCTGGTCTCAGACGATCCCTCAGGTGAAGAAGCCGGATGTGGAGGTCCTGGGCTGGCTTGGTTACAAGTGGTCTGCAGTTGTGAGGCTGGTTGGACGTACTGCCAAAATTCTCTAAATCGGTGTTGGAGGCAGCTTATGGTAGAGAAATGAACATTCAATTCTCTGGCAACAGCTCTGGTGGACATTACTGCAGTCAGCATGCCAATTGCACTCTCCCTCAAACTTGAGACATTTGTGGCATTGTGTTGTGTGACAAAACTGCACATTTCTGACTCGTTTCAGGAAACTAGGCATATGTCGCGGGTCACTACTTCACAGGAGAGACATTTGAACGTAAACTTTATTTATTTATCAAAATGCATTTTTTGGTAGATGCCTTCTGGAACATGAACTTTCATGTGCCTTAATAATAAACATGTATGCCATCTGTAAATACGAATACAATTGTTAAATTACAAGCCTATTTGGTTTAACCACAGAAAAGACAGCAACCTTCCCGCTAGACGTGATTGGCTCAGATAATGAGTGGGCTGGACATGCCGAGAGATGAGTTCAGATTGGTCTGCCATATAGCACGCTTCTGTCTATTTGAGCTGGTCAGTATGTGTAGGTAATCCTGTCTAACGCAGCTTTTTTTTTTATATGTATCACGTAGTAAAACTGCATAAATGTTGCTCTCCAGTTTCTGGAGGACCGAGTTTTGAAATCAGTGGAATTAGAGTATGATAGCTAAGGAGTTTGAGAAAACACCTGTCTCCGGATTAAATCTTCAAACTAAGTGCAACCATGGCATCCGTGAGGTAGAAATGTCTGTCCATGATGTATAGGGGTAAGATAGTCTAGCTAGCTACATTTTCAGATATTACACGTTAATTCTAACGCTCAGATCATCCCTACTCATCGGCCAGAGTGTCCAGTGTGCGCTCTGAACGCTCCGAGAGCGAAACGAGATGGGTGGGGCTAAAGCTTAAGAGGGTGTGAACAATGCTGAATGGGTGTAGACAAAGAAGAGCTCTCCAGTAGGTACCAAAACATTCAAAGGCCATTTTCTCAAAAGTGAGGTGACAGGTTTATCAACTTTAAAAGCAGAATTACTTTCCCATTGTTCCTCAAATGCAGTGTATGATGTACAATTTTGTAGCTCTGTGTCTCTGTTTTTATCCAATGTAAAAAAAAACACAATTTCAAATTTTGCTACATAAGACCGAATCAAGGCAGTCGGTCACATTTTAGAGTGGCCTTTTATTTTTCGAATCGGCATACCACGTTATGCGGTAATACACCAATTAGTTTACAATTTATAAGGTTTATTTAGAACCCCTATAAACATTGATTGGTTCAGAGTGACCATCTTGTTTGAGCTGCACTGCTGCAAGTGATAGACCATTGGAGATTGAAATCCTTGTCCATAAATGCTGTATACCAAGTTTTGTAAAGAATGGTCCTGGGGTTCTGGAGAAAGGGCAGTTTAACATTTTGCTGCAGTGGGCTAAATCAGGGTCCCACAGAGGGATTCCTGGTCTTAAACAACTTTGAAACAAAAGTATTCATCTCAAATACATGGTTACGGGCTTTAAAAAAATAAGACATGTATTCAATGTTGAGTTTGCATCCCAATATTACACTTTATATACATAGCAGAAGACTGAAATATAACAGAACTGTTTGACATATAAACACCGGATTTTCGTTGGGTTTTCTGAAATAATCGTTATTAATAACATTCCACTCATGAGGCCAAAGAGGATCCTTTTGGTCATTGACTGCAGGAAAGAGCTACCTGCATATTTTTTTTTTTTTTATAATATCCATGTATTCCTTTTATGCAAATGTCGCATATTTACGCCTCCTTTGCAAAAGTATTCAGACCCCTTACATTTCTTCAAAGTTTATTGTGTTACAAAGTGTGATGGAATTGTAATTTTTTTGTCAACAATCTACACAAAATACTCTGTAATGTCAAAGTGGAAGATACAACAATTAATCACTAAAATATAGTCGTTGCATAAGTATTCAACCCCTTTATTTAGGCAAGCCTAAATTAGTTCAAGAGTAATATTTGAATTAACAAATCACATAATATGTTACATTGATTTTTGAATGACTAACCCTTCCTCTGTCCCCCATACATACAGTGCCTTCAGAAAGTATTCACACCCCTTGAATTTTTCTGAATTTAAAATGGAAAAAATTGAGATTTTTTTTGTCATTGGCCTACACACATTACCCCATAATGTCAAGTGGAATTATGTTTTTAGAAATTCATAAAAAATTAAAAGCTGAAATGTCTTGAGTCAGTGGGTGTTTTTCAATATGCATACTACTCAGTGGAGGCTCCTCAGAGGAGGAAGGGGAGGACCATCCTCCTCAGTGAATTTCATAAAAATCGAAATAGTGAAGATAAAACTATGCTAAATATATTCACGTCACCAAATAATTGATTAAAACACACTGTTTTGCAATATAGGTCTACATTAGCCTCAGCAGCACTCTGTAGGGTAGCACCATGGTGTAGCCAGAGGACAGCTAGCTTCTGTCCTCCTCTGGGTTAATTGACCTCAATACAATACCTTGGAGGCTCATGGTTCTCACCCCCTTCCATAGACTTACACAGTAATTATGACTACTTCCGGAGGACGTCCTCCAACCTATCAGAGCTCTTGCAGCATGAACTGACGTGGTCCTCTGTAGCTCAGTTGGTAGGGCATGGCGCTTGTAACGCCAGGGTAGGGGATTCGATCCCCGGGACCACCCATACATAAAAAAATTAATAAAATGTATGCACACATGACTGTAAGTCGCTTTGGATAAAAGCGTCTGCTAAATGGCATATTATTATGTTGTCCCCCAATCAAAGGATCAGATAATTAATCTAGTACTGAAAGCATAAGCTACAGCTAGCTAGCACTGCAGTGCATAAAATGTGGTGTGTAGTTGACTCAAATTAATTTCTTCCAAAATTAAGGATAAGCAAGAGAGAGAGAGAGATTTGGTTGTGTTTTGTTTTACTTTCACTTTCACTTAGCTAGCAAATGCAGCTAGCTAGTTTAGCCTACTCAAACACCCGGCTCAAACAGAGAGGGATGCTATGTTAGCTAGCTGGCTATGCCCAACTAACAAAATTACGTTCCAGGATGTGACCACAAAGTTATTTTAGTCCCCACATAAGTCATAATAACGTTTTGTGAAACTTACAGACGATGTTCAAAAATTTATTTCTATCATTCCGATTATATAACGTCATATGAAGCTCTATATGTAACGTTATGAAATATTGCTAGGATATCTCCAAAATAACATTATATTCAGAACCTTCCATGGACTACCAAGTAACATTTTTAATGTTCCCATGATGTCTGTATAGCGACCGGATATTTATAACCTCTATAATACTTATTAGAAATGTTATGAATGTGCCTATAATGTCCCAAACGGGCTATGACATTCAGTACCTCTGGAAGAATTAAGGGGAATGTTACAAATGTCTCAGTTACGTTCCTTGTTAGCTGGGTGGCTATCCAACATTGGAACTCTTCCAAGTCAAGGTAAGCTTTTGGTTTTATTCATTTATTGCCACCGGGGCCCGCCGGTGTAACTGCTAAACTGCTTTTTGACTGTACACTGTACTGCATGATTGTAGCGGGTTTACTAACGCATTAGTTCTAGTAGTTCTAGTTAACTATTATGACATGACAACAATGTCGGCTGTGTGTAGCGGTTAGCGGTCAGGATATGAAGGTTTGGTTTGGAAAGTTTTTTTTGCCTGTCACAAGCAAAGGGAAAAGGTGAGAGGAGGAGAGCACGTAGATAGTTGTGAGAAGGAATTATATACAGTAGACAATGAGCAAAGTGAACATTCTGTTTTTATGTGGCTGCTATGAAAGTGAACTGTTTGCGTGTGATCAGGGGTGTATTTATTCCGCCGATTCTGTTGAAAAATGTTTCTTAAACGGAAGCAAACAGAACAAAACGTTGATAAACATACCTGAATTTGTACAATAGAAACTCTCATTTGCATCTGTTGGACTAATGATAAAACCCTCGATCAGCTAGATGCAGGCAAGAGTGTGCAAGGCGGTATTGAATGTGTCACTGTCTGTCACCTTGATGGGATTACTCAACATTCTCTGACCTGTGCACCTACGTTGTAAACTTTAATTCATAGGCTAGGTTGTAGCAACCTCATGATGGGTACAGAGAAAATTTGAGTATCATGTAGTAGCCTAAACCTATCGATGTTACATTGAGCTGGGTGAATGGAATATGAATGACAGTCATCCAATATGCTGGAATAAAAATAAGGCCATTCTTAAAACATTACATTTGAGAAGCACTCTGTATTACCTCACACTGCACCTCTCCATTCACTGAAACTTCCTCCAGCCAGGACAAAACAAGATATACACTAGGCAAACGTTTTACGTCATAATTATCAGCTAGATATGTGAATCGTAGTAATGTAGCTAACCAGATAGTTTAACAGGCAAAAATGACCTAGAATGAATATTATGCAAGGTAGATGTTCATTCTTCGTGGGTAGCTAGCTAACAGTAGTAGCTAGCCAGTTAGCCCTATTGACTTATTATAGGCTTGCGATCTATGGAACCTAGGCAGGTAAACATGCCAAAATTAACACAGAATGTATTTATTAACGTGTCAAGATATAATATTGTAGTCAGACAACATATGAGATGTGAATAGGCAATATTTAATTCCTAAGTCGGAGTGTATTTTCTCTCAAATTATGTCCGCCATTGATTTCAAGAAATGTTGCGTAATTTTTTACCTGGTTGCGTCATATTTCTTTGCATTCTTTGCGTTGAAGCTTCCATTGATGCATGCTTCAAAATATGTTCAAACGGAGTACGCATTCAAGAAGTGCCCTCCGTGCTCCGTTTCGCATACTTTGATTTGGACTCATACTCCGACCCTCCCGTGCTCCAATTTGCGTGCTCGGAGCACGGTAGTACGCATTTTGAGAAACACCCAATAAGTATTCAAACCCTTTGTTATGGCAAGCCTAAATAAGTTGAGGAGTAAACATTTGCTTAACCATTTGAGCATGGTGAAGTTATTAATTAAACTTTGGATGGTGTATCAATACACATGGTCACTACAAAGATACAGTCGTCCTTCTGAACTGAGCTGCAGGACATGAATGAAACTGCTCAGGGATGTTACCATGAGGCCATTGGTGACTTTAAAACAGCTACATCGTTTAATGGCTGTGATGGGAGAAAACAGAGGATGGATCAACAACATTGTAGTGACTCACAATAATGACCTAAAGGACAGAGTGAAAAGAAGAATACAAATATACAGAATAAACATATTGCAAAACAAACATCTTGAATGCAACAAGGCACTAAAGTAGTACTGCAAAACAACACAGCAAAGGAATACACTTTTTAGCCTAAATGTGAAGCCTTATGTTTGGGGCAAATCCAAAACTACACATCACTGTTAACTGTCTGCTTATTTTCAAGCGTGGTTGTGGCTGCATCATAGTTATGGGTATGCTTGACATCGGCAAATACTGGGGAGATTTTCCAGGATAAAAATTAACGGGATGGAGCTAAGCACATGCAAAATCCTAGAGGAAAACCTGCTTCAGTCTGCTTTACATCAGAGACTAGGAGAGGAATTTACCTTCCAGCAGAACAATAACCTACAACACAAGGCCAAATTATAGTTTTGGCTTCAATATGCTTGAAAATCTATGGCAAGTTTTGAAAATTGCTGTATAGCCATGATCCCCAACATTTTGACAGAGCTTTAAAAAAAGAAAGAATAATGAGCTAATATTGCACAATCCAGGTGTGCAAATCTCTTAGAGACTTACCCAAGAAGACTCACAGCTGTAATTGATGCCAAATGTGTCTCTAACATGTGTTGACTCAGGGAGCTGACTACTTATGCAACGACTACACTACCAGTCAAAAGTTTTAGAACACCTACTCATTCAAGGCTTTTTCTTTATTTTTTTTTACTATTTTCTACATTGTAGAATAATAGTGAAGACATCAGAACTATGAAATAACACATATGGAATCTTGTAGTAACCCAAAAAGTGTTAAACAAATCAAAATATATTTTATGTTTTGACAGCTTTGCACACTCTTGGCATTCTCTCAACCAGCTTCACCTGGAATGCTTTTCCAACAGTCTTGAAGGAGTTCCCACATATGCTGAGCACTTGTTGGCTGCTTTTCCTTCACTCTGCGGTCCGACTCATCCTAAACCATCTCAATTTGGTTGAGGTCGGGGAATTGTGGAGGCCAGGTCATCTGATGCAGCACTCCATCACTCTCCTTCTTGGTAAAATAGCCCTTACACAGCCTGGAGGTGTGTTTTGGATCATTGTCCTGTTGAAAAACAAATGATAGTCCCATTAAGCCCAAACCAGATGGGATGGTGTATCGCTGCAGAATGCTGTGGTAGCCATGCTGTTGTGCCTTGAATTCTAAATAAATCACAAACAGTGTCACCAGTAAAGCACCCCCACACCATCACACCTCGTGCTCCATGCTTTACAGTGGGAACTACACATGCGGAGATCATCCGTTCACCCACACGTGTCTAACAAAGACACAGCCTGTTGGAACCAAAAATCTCAAATTTGGACTCCAGACCAAAGGACAAATATCCACCGGTCTAAAGTCCTCGTCTTCTTATTGGTGTCCTTTAGTAATGGTTTCTTTGCAGCAATCCGACCATGAAGGCCTGATTCACACAGTCTCCTCTGAACAGTTGATGTTGAGATGTGTCTGTTACTTGAACTTTGTGAAGCATTTATTTGGGCTGCAGTTATCCTCTGCAGCAGAGGTAACTCTGGGTCTTCCATTCCTGTGGCAGTCCTCATGAGAGCCAGTTTCATCATAGCACTTGATGGTTTTTGCGACTGCACTTGAAGAAAATGTCAAAGTTCTTGAAATGTTCCATATTGACTGACATTCATGTCTTAAAGTAATGATGGACTGTCGTTTCTCTTTGCTTATTTGAGCTGTTCTTGACGTAATATGGACCTGGTCTTTTAACAAATAGGGCTATCCTACCTTGTCACAACACAACTGACTGGCTCAAACGCATTAAGAAGGAAATAAACTCCACAAATTAACTTTTAACAAGCCACACCTGTTAATTGAAAGGCATTCCAGGTGACTACGTCATGAAGCTGGTTGAGAGAATGCCAAGAGTGTACAAAGCTGTCATCAAGACAAAGGGTGGCTATTTGGAGAATCTCAAATATATAATATACTTAGATTTGTTTAACACTTCTTTGGTTATTACATGATTTCATATGTGTTATTTCATAGTTTTGATGTCTTTACTATTATACTACAATGTAGAAAATAGTACAAATAAAGACAAACCCTTGAATGAGTAGGTGTTCTAAAACTTTTGACTGGTAGTGTATATTTTAGTTATTACATTTGTAATAATCTTTAAGAAATGTTCGAATTTTTGTGTAGATTGTTGACAAAAAATGACAATTAAATTCATTTGAATCCCAATTTGTAACACAATAAAATGTCAAGAAATCCAAGGGGTCTGAATACACTGTAAATCATGATATAGTTCATGAAGTAGTTATGTAATTGTAAGACCTTTTTACAGTTGGTCTAGTGTCTGTAGCTTGAAGCCGGGTGTACACTACATGATTTTGGCCCCGATTTACCTGTCTCAGACATGTTTTTGAGATTGGAGAAAAAAATCCCATGCCGTCACCGACGCTCGTTTAATGTGAATGGGTCAGAGACGCAATCTGAGGGCTACCAATCTCGTCTTTGAGCAGTCCCAGACGTCCCGATATTTCAAACATGTTTGATTTTATCTGCCCAAAATCTGCAATGCTCTTGTAGTGTGAGATGTGCAACGATACGTTTTGAGAACAGTGATCAGCAATAGCCAATTAGAGCTCACCAGAGAAGAAGCCAGTGATGACGTTGATGACGTTGTTTCGCATCACGCAGAATGTGTAGACTCTCGAGCAGGAGCGATGACTCCTACTAGTTAGCGTTTGTACTTGCCAACTCTGAAGTTCACAAGCATTGTTATTCAATTCAAAATGTTGGCAAGCGTGAATGTCTGTCAAAACATTCATGAGGCTGCTTTGAGCCACTGCTCATTGTAGCTATGCTAAATCATATCATCACATCTTTGTTTTCGCGGTATCGAGGATCCTCACGACCAAGTGAAGAATCTTGTAGCGTGTGACCCCCGTCTGTGCCACATTGTTTAGTGTGAGCAACACTATGTTGGCAAGACACAAAAAAATACAGCCATGTTGTTTTATGCCATTTCAAATAGCTATAATGCACAGTAATAATGTTTGGTGGCAGGATGTGTGCTATTAGCAGCCCTTCCAGGAAAAAACCCTGGAAATGAATACAAAAAAACAAATGTTTTGAGTGAAATATTAGCTTTTGTCTGAAGCCGAAAAAGACAGGAAATTCAAAAGCTCATTTGACTTATGCTCTAACAAGGCTTTTAAGCCTAGGTCCCCTGTAGCTCAGTTGGTAGAGCATGGCGCTTGCAACACCAGGGTTGTGGGTTCGTTTCCCACGGGGGGCCAGTATGAAAAATGTATGCACTCACTAACTGTAAGTCGTTCTGGATAAGAGCGTCTGCTAAATGACTAAAAATGTAATCAGTTTGACTTCTGCTAGAGGACTGTATTTTTATTGATCTACTGCACTTCAACAACAGATGTACTCACATTGGATGGGTTGAGTAGGATTCAAACCTTCTCTCAAACAGCCTAATAAATACTCGTAGAGTAGGTTTACCTCATTAATGTTTTTTCATGTAAGACACACATGCAATCTGCCATCTGGGAATCTGTTCAATGTTCCTAATCTTGATATATACCCATTGGTTCTTAAAAGGGGCAATCTGCAGTTTAAACAACAGCAAAGCCGACAGACCCACCACTGTTTTTATAAAAAGTTGAAGAATTGGGGGTGAAGAAATGTTACCACTCTCAAAATCATCGATAGAGCTATGGATACAAAATTACAATTTTAACCACATTCAGAGGCTAAACAGTGTTTGTTTCAAATTACATTATTTACAAACAATTGAGTTGAACAAGCATATATTTGGGGCTCTGATTGGGTATGACAATTGACCAATAAGCTCATGAGGAATTTATTATAGAAGTTATAATCTTCAATGGGTGTGTGTAAATACTTTAAAAGTAAAACATTTGATGATGAAGCAATCACAGATTGACCCTTTAAATACTAGCATTTATAAATGTCTCAAGATCATAGCGTAACCTGTCTTACCCTATCATAACCCCAAATATAAATTAGCATTGCTCCAATGTTTATAACAGGAACATAAACCACGTATAAATATGTTAAAAAGCTGTCAACTACCTTGTCCATTTCACATCTGAGTAGGCTTATGTATTAGGCTAGGTAAAATGTACGGTTAAGGAGTGGTTTCACGATTACACCTAGACTTAGACTATAAATAATTTGGGCTGGAGATTTTCCGTTGATCTTCCACGTGATGTCGAGGACTTCCTATTCCGGCGGCAACAAGTGAGCACACGCCTTCTCCTAACAAACGTATGATTTTCGTTTAAAATGTAAGAAGAAAAGCGGAATCTCGCCATTTATTTTGCACAAAGTTGCAGCAAAGCGGACCATTGTGCTGCTGGCGAGAGGGCATCGTTCAACAAAGTGCATACCCACCTGCAGGATGCAAAGTGAGACGGCAAGAAGACGGCAAGAATCACTATGTACAGGTAATCAAAGCAACTCTTGGCCCGACAATCAACAGCTCCGTCCATCTCCCGTCTGATCATTCGGACAGTAGCCTAGCTCAACTTTCAGTTTGATGGAAATATGTATTTTATTTTGGCTGCTCTCAATCATGGGTTATGCAGCCTCTTGGATTCAAGTAGGCCTAGGCTACAGCAGACCATGGCCTTATGATTTTGCTGAAATATTTATATTTCTTTTGTAATTATTATTTTTGGGGGCCATAATGGACAATTATTTGTCTTCTCTGGTTATGGACATTGCGCCGCTCCGTGGAATCAAGCAGAGCAGACCACTCCGAATTGGTCTAATTGACTGAGACTTGGTCTAATAATTGACAGAGTTTGTTGTTTGAACGGATGACCGATCTGCCAAGAATTTAATATTTTGTTTTGTTTGGAGCCCTGTTATGTACGATTGGAATAATTACATTTACGTCATTTAGCAGACGCTCTTATCCAGAGCGACTTACAGTTAGTGAGTGCATACATTTTTATTTTTATTTTATTTATTTATTTTTTCATACTGGAATCGAACCCACAACCCTGGCGTTGCAAACGCCATGCTCTACCAACTGAGCTACATCCCTGCTGGCCATTCCCTCCCCTACCCTGGACGACGCTGGGCCAATTGTGCGCCGCCCAATGTGTCTCCCGGTCACGGCCAGCCACGACAGAGCCTGGATTCGAACCAGGATCTCTAGTGGCACAGCTAGCACTGCAATGCAGTGCCTTAGACCACTGCGCCACTCGGGAGAGTTTCCGTAGGGGATTTTAGAAACACTTATAAAAAGGGCTGTGTTTCATGTAGGCTCACCCTGGCTTGATGTTTTGATAACCGTGTAAATATCTCTAGGACAAGGTGACTTATCAATATATTCGCCTGTATTTACCCGGAAAAAAATGAAATGCTAATTAGCTGCTAATGTGGCTATCATAAAGACCTACAAATACCATGGTGATCTGGACGAGACAATGAATTAATAAATTGGCTACATTTCTTTAAATTGACAATACCTGTTTTGCAAAGGTTTCAGCTAGAGATGACGTGCAGGAACTTGCAGAGATTTGTAGTCTTGCATGATGTCTACTTTGATTGTAATTAGCATTTTCGAATATGAGAGTAAATAGAGCCGAACATATTGATAAAAGTCACCTTGTCTGAGAGAGATTTTCATGGTTATTAAAACGTCACGCCAGGGTAAGCATACACGAAACACAGCCCTTATTTTAAATGTTTCTAAAATTCCATATGGGAAAAATGAATGGTGTAAAAATTATTGGAAACATTTCCCTGTTTGACCGCTAGGTTTTATGGGTATTCTGACACCTCCACTGTGGGGCTGTATTGGGACGCCTCGTAAGAACAGTGACATGAATGAAAATCTCAAGCAGGCAGCCTAAGAACGTCACAGCATTGGTTCATAATGTTTTTGTTATTGCAAATAATATAGCCTTTAAATGGAATTGAAATATTGAAATGATAGCATTTGTCTTATCTTTTAATTTAGGAAGGAACTATTAACTCTAGGGTGTTTTTCGTGGTTTTTCTTTGTCTGTTTTTCTCTCTTTATACTTTGACTGCTGTATACTGCATTATTCAAGATTTAGATCACTAATCTCCTTACTAATTTATGTTTTATATTAGGAGACGGATGCTAAGCACCTTGCTATGCCACAACCCTGCACCTGTACAGGGGGGACATTCTCAGCGAGGGACATTCTCAGGGAGCGTCAATTGAGAGTGGGGTGGGGGTGGGGGGGGTGCTGTTTTCTCCTCATGCCTTGCTTGTTTTACGTGTGTATTTTGTTATGCGGTCTTGTGTTGTTATTTATTATGTGTTTATTATGTCACTCCTAAGATTACTATGAATTTGAAAAGGAAATGCTCAAATACAATTTGAGTTATAATGTGAATGGTTTAAGAAGCACTTAGAAAAAAAAAAAATATATATATATATATATATATATATTGTCTTATTTGAATAGATAGTACACATAGCTTCTTCTTTCTACAAGAGACTCATCTCTTACCACCTGATCATGAGCAACATCTATTCCTCTTTTACATCCAACTCTAGAGGTGTTGCCATCCTGATTAGACAACATTTGTATTTTTCCCCAGAATAAATTAAGTATGATAGCAATCGTCAGTTTATTTTTGTTAGAGGTTTTCTTGACAATGTTGGGGTCATCTTACTAAACTGCTACTTCCCTAATCATGATGACCCCAAGTTTGTTAATGATCTCACCCTTATGGTGTCAAAATGTAAAGCTCTTAACTTTTGGGGGTGATTTTAATAGTATTTTGGATGCCAATTTTGATAAATCATCTACTAACGTCAAATCTTTGTCCAATATGTCTGTCCATAACACTCAAGATTTGGGACGTAAAGAAGTATGGAGAACATCACATCCTAATGAAAAATAATATACTGTTTCTTTGTTCCATACATTTTTTAATTCAAATTGTGCTTATTTTCCTAAAATTTTATCAGATCACTCTGCCCTGTTTTTTTTTCTCCATTGGATTTGATGGACCTCTTGTGACACCGAAGTCTTGGAGATTCAACATATCGCTACTAGGAAATCATGAATTTATTGATTATGTTATTACAGTTTTTTCCAACTGCTTACACACAAAATCTTTTCATGTCACACGATTTTTTAAACCTCTCACTCAAAGTGCAAAACTACACACAAAATCTCCAAAACCATAAGCTATTTCTCAGCCTTTGACTCAGTTGTCAATTGCATAAAACACTTTTTTCAAAACACTACACACAATTCTCTACCTAAAACACAAAAATCTAACAGGAAGTGACTTGCTTTCCTTTTCCAAACACAACCAATCAAAATGCTACACTTATTCACCAGGTCAAACACACTCTCCTCACATGTTCAAACACTAATTGCTTAACTGATCACTAACCAATCACTGCTTTACTGTAGTATAGGACTGTTTTGAACAATGGATGCCAACAATGGACAGAGAGCAAGAGGAGTAGGAGGGAGAGGCAGGGGACAACAACGAGGACAAATTCAAAGACGAATAGTTGGAAGAGGAGGAGGAAGAGGAGGAGGAAGAGGAAGAGGAAGAGGAAGAGGAAGAGGAAGAAGAGGACGAGGGCAAAGAAGAGAAGGAAGGAGAGCCATCTCTGATGAGATTAGGGCAACACTTGTTGATCATGTGATCAACCACGGTTTGACCATGAGAGAGGCTGGACTGAGAGTCCAGCCCAACTTGAGTCGATTTACAGTGGCGTCCATAATTCGAACCTTCAGAAATGAGAACAGGTATGCAACTATCTAATGACTATTTTAGCATTAAAGTAATGTACTGTAAAATACGTATGACTGCATAGTATTGCATAAACATTTGTAACTCTAAGCCATCCATTTACTGCACTGCATTGAATGAATGAGGTTGGTTATCATGCTGTACTACATTTTTGTGTACATTGTTTACAGTTCCTATGCTGAACACATACTGTGTTTGAATTTTTGTACAGAGTGGAAAGGCAAAGACATCATGGAGGACGAGGAAGCTTGTTTACAGATGTACAGGAGACTGCAATTATAAATATGGTTTTGGCCAACAATGCAATTAGGATTTGAGAGATAAGAGAACATATCTTGAATAATGACACCATATTTAACAACATCAATGCTGTAAGCCTGTCGACCATACAACACATCCTCCAACGGCACCAAGTGACGATGAAACAACTTTACAAGGTGCCATTTGAGAGAAACTCTGACAGAGTCAAGAATCTGCGAAAAACGGGGTCCTCCATCACAATGCCATACTGGGTCCGTACAACACCGGCCATATGCTCACTTTTCTGGATGCAATTTACACAATGCTTGTCCCTGATCCAGATCAGGAGCCTGCTAGATTTGTGGTTATATGGGACAATGTTAGTTTTCACCGGGCTGTTCTGGTCCAAAACTGGTTTGCCACCCATCCACAATTTGTAGTTTTGTACCTACCCCCATATTCACCTTTTCTAAATCCCATAGAGGAATTCTTCTCAGCCTGGCGCTGGAAAGTGTATGATCGCCAACCCTATGCCCGCATGCCGCTTCTCCAGGCAATGGAGGACGCATGTGGGGACATAGAGGTTGCCTCTGTCCAAGGTTGGATACGCCATGCTAGGAGATACTTCCCTCGATGTTTGGCAAGAGAAAACGTATCTTGTGATGTGGGACGAAGTATTGTGGCCAGACCCAGCCCGGAGAAGAGATGAAGCGTAGCTTAGCACTGGTGACTGCCCCCCTACCAATTTCTGGACTGCCCCCCCGGGACCCCACACACACAATTGTGTTCTTTACTGTATTCTAAAGAATATACTTTTGGTTTACATATGTTTATGGTTTTGTTGTATGCTACTGTATACAACAGTAATGTTTGGCCTAATAAATATTTTCTGTTTCTACATTGCATTGGTGTTTACAGTGTACTTGTTACCCCTCTCAGTAGATTACTTTCACTGTAGAACATTGTATTGAAATGTAGATATAAGCCTATGAAAGACCAAAGAGCTTTAGATTTAGAACAACAGTGTTTACATGGTATATCCAAAAATGTACTATTATGAAAGAAGTGTATGCCATTTAATGCAAATGCTTCATTCTGACATGTGTTTATGGCATTTTGAATGCAGTGTTACATTTTGAAGGAGATGTGAGGCATTTTGCATTTTGTGTGTGCAGTTTTGGGAATTGTGTGTAGAGTTTTGAAAAAAGGAGACATCGTTTTGAAAACGTGTGTAAGCAGTTGGAAAAAACTGTAATAATTTCGATATTTTCTTTGAAGTGCACCGGAACACAGCAGTATGTCCTTTAATGGTCTGCAATACCCTGGAAGCTTACATTAGAGGGAACATCATAGCATTTGCTTCTTCTCTAAAAAGGAAACCTAAAGATGAATTAAAAAATATTGAGAAGGACATTAAACACTTGGAGAATCTGCATTCAGTTACTAAAGACCCTCTCACACTTCACCAACCAGAGAATTTTAAAATGAGATATAACATCTTGAATACTCACTCCATAGAACTATCTATTAAAAAAAACAAAAAAAACATATGTAGAACAAGGTGAAATGGCTGGCAAATTACTGGTGTGGCAAATAAAGAAAGAGCCATTTTCAAAATAAAATAAAACAGATGGCAGTGTTACAGTAGACCCACTTCAAATTAATGAAACGTTTAGACTATTCTGTGAAGACTTGTACTCAACTAGTTTGCAGTGTATCTCAGATACTCTTAATGCCTTCCTGAAAGATATCAATCTACCAACAATTTAGCAAAGCAAAATTTAGATCAAGACATTACTACTGAGTCAGATGCTATGGGTTCAATCCAAAATGGAAAGGCATCTGGATTAAATGGTTCTCTTAAGAATCCAATAGGCAATTCTCTGAACAGTTGATGCTTCTTTTTCTCCCCATGATCATGGCTTGTCTTGAGAAAAAACAGCATCCTCATACTTTATGTATTGCAGCTATTACTTTACTAAAAAAGAAAGATAAAGATCACACGTTGTGCTCCTCCCATAGACCAGTGTCATGTTGTGTTGCACTTTTAAACGTTGATAATAAATTGATTGCTGACATTTAACTCCTAGAATCTGTGCTGCCCAATCTCATCCACAGAGACCAAACTGGTTTTGTGCAGGGGCATCTCACCTCTGATCATTTACGTGGATATTTTGACATTCTTTTTCATACTAATGTCATTAAGACCCCAAATGTTGTGGTCTCCCTTGATGCTGAAAAAGCGTTTGACAGAGTGAAATGGAAGTACCTTATACAGTGGGGAGAACAAGTATTTGATACACTGCCGATTTGGCAGGTTTTCCTACTTACAAAGCATGTAGAGGTCTGTAATTTTTATCATAGGTACACTTCAACAGTGAGAGATGGAATCTAAAACAAAAATCCAGAAAATCACATTGTATGATTTTTAAGTAATTAATTTGCATTTTATTGCATGACATAAGTATTTGATCACCTACCAACCAGTAAGAATTCCGGCTCTCACAGACCTGTTAGTTTTTCTTTAAGAAGCCCTCCTGTTCTCCACTCATTACCTGTATTAACTGCACCTGTTTGAACTCGTTACCTGTATAAAAGACACCTGTCCACACACTCAATCAAACAGACTCCAACCTCTCCACAATGGCCAAGACCAGAGAGCTGTGTAAGGACATCAGGGATAAAATTGTAGACCTGCACAAGACTGGGATGGGCTACAGGACAATAGGCAAGCAGCTTGGTGAGATGGCAACAACTGTTGAAGCAATTATTAGAAAATGGAAGAAGTTCAAGATGACGGTCAATCACCCTTGGTCTGGGGCTCGTTGACGGACGGGTCAGACCAAGGCGCAGCGTGATATGCATACATGTTTATTAAATGAATAAACACAACGAACAAAACAATAAACTAACGACACATGACGTCCTAAGGTACACACAACAAACCTCACACGGAACAAGATCCCACAACCCACTAGTGCCAATAGGCTGCCTAAGTATGGTCCCCAATCAGAGACAACGAGCGACAGCTGCCTCTGATTGGGAACCACACCGGCCAACATAGATCTAGACATACTAGATCTAAACATAGAAAATACAACATAGAAAATACCAACAAGGAATCTACACACCCTGACTCAACATATAAGCGTCCTCTGAGTCAGGGCGTGACAGTACCCCCCCCCCCCCGCCCCAAAGGTGCGAACTCCGACCGCACAACATACACATAACAGGGTAGGGGCCGGGTGGGCATTCCGCCTCAGAGGCGGATCCGGCTCAGGGCGTGACGACCTCTCACTCTTCGCCTCCCTGTTGCTCCCCTGGTCTGGTCTAGACCTCGGTGCGTTGCTTCCCCTCTCCTTCCTCCCACTATACTCCAAGCGCTGTCTGGACCCTGGTGTGGGAGATCCCAAACCTGGAGAGGGGCTGACGTCTGGGTCTGGACTGGAGCCGCTGACCAGAGCTGGACCGGGCACCGGTGGAGTGGACTACTCAGGCTCCGGACTGGAGCCACTGACCGGAGCTGGACTGGGCATCGTTGAAGTGGACTGCTCTGGCTCCGGAGTGGAGCCGCTGACCGGATCTGGACTGGACCCCGGTGGAGCGGACTACTCTGGCTCCGGAGTGGAGCCGCTTACCGGAGCTGGATCAGGCACCGGTGGAGCGGACTGCTCTGGCTCCGGAGTGGAGCCGCTGACCGGATCTGGACTGGGCCCCGGTGGAGCGGACTGCTCTGGCTCCGGAGTGGAGCAGCTGACCGGAGCTGGATCAGGCACCGGTGGAGCGGACTGCTCTGGCTCCGGAGTGGAGCCGCTGACCGGAGCTGGACTGGACCCCTGTGAAGCGGATTGCTCTGGCTCCGGAGTGGAGCACCGGTGGAACAGGCACGGGCCGTGCCGGACTGGACACACGCACCACTGGCTTGGTGCGAGGAGCAGGAAAGGGCCGGACCGGGCTGGCCACGCGCACCACTGGCTTGGTGCGAGGGGCAGAAACAGGCCAGGCCGGGCTGGGGACGCGCACCACTGGCTTGGTGCGAGGGGCAGGAACAGGCCGGACTGAACTGGCGACACGCACCACTTCCTTGGTGCGAGAAGCGGGACTGGGTTCCTTTATAAACCCCCGCTCCTTATGCTGCCTAACCAGCTCCTCTCGCCGTGCCTCTACACTTTTCTTCTCCCTTTTAGCCTCCTGTAGCACCTCCCTCTGACCGAATAACTCCTGCTCCCTCTGAACCAATAGCCCCCGTAACATGGTGGCCTCCTCTCCTAACCTGCTGATCCGCCCTTTAACGGCCTCCTGCTGCCTCGTCGTCCACACCGTGCGCCCCCAAAAAAAATATCTTGGGGTTGCCTCTCGGGTCTCCGTCGTCGGCACTGTTAGTGCCGTTTCTCCTCTCCTACCTGGGCATCCTCCTTCATCGCCTTCCGGTAACGGACGGCCTCCTCCTCCGTAATTCTCCCCCAACCGAGGAGGACATCTACTAATGTAACCTCCTGTTGAATTCCCGGCGTTTGCTTCTGAACACGCTGCTTGGTCCTCGTTTGGTGGGATCTTCTGTCACGTTCGCTTATAGACAGGACGGACCAAGGCGCAGCGTGATATGCATACATGTTTATTAAATGAATAAACACAACATACAAAACAATAAACTAACGACACGTGACGTCCTAAGGTACACACAACAAACCTCACACGGAACAAGATCCCACTAGTGCCAATAGGCTGCCTAAGTATGGTCCCCAATCAGAGACAACGAGCGACAGCTGCCTCTGATTGGGAACCACACCGGCCAACATAGATCTAGACATACTAGATCTAAACATAGAAAATACAACATAGAAAATACCAACAAGGAATCTACACACCCTGACTCAACATATAAGCGTCCTCTGAGTCAGGGCGTGACAGTACCCCCGCCCCAAAGGTGCGAACTCCGACCGCACAACATACACATAACAGGGTAGGGGCCGGGTGGGCATTCCGCCTCAGAGGCGGATCCGGCTCAGGGCGTGACGACCTCTCACTCTTCGCCTCCCTGTTGCTCCCCTGGTCTGGTCTAGACCTCGGTGCGTTGCTTCCCCTCTCCTTCCTCCCACTATACTCCAAGCGCTGTCTGGACCCTGGTGTGGGAGACCCCAAACCTGGAGAGGGGCTGACGTCTGGGTCTGGACTGGAGCCGCTGACCAGAGCTGGACCGGGCACCGGTGGAGTGGACTACTCAGGCTCCGGACTGGAGCCACTGACCGGAGCTGGACTGGGCATCGTTGAAGTGGACTGCTCTGGCTCCGGAGTGGAGCCGCTGACCGGATCTGGACTGGACCCAGGTGGAGCGGACTACTCTGGCTCCGGAGTGGAGCCGCTGACCGGATCTGGACTGGGCCCCGGTGGAGCGGACTGCTCTGGCTCCGGAGTGGAGCAGCTGACCGGAGCTGGATCAGGCACCGGTGGAGCGGACTGCTCTGGCTCCGGAGTGGAGCCGCTGACCGGAGCTGGACTGGACCCCTGTGAAGCGGATTGCTCTGGCTCCGGAGTGGAGCACCGGTGGAACAGGCACGGGCCGTGCCGGACTGGACACACGCACCACTGGCTTGGTGCGAGGAGCAGGAAAGGGCCGGACCGGGCTGGCCACGCGCACCACTGGCTTGGTGCGAGGGGCAGAAACAGGCCAGGCCGGGCTGGGGACGCGCACCACTGGCTTGGTGCGAGGGACAGGAACAGGCCGGACCGGGCTGGCGACACTCACCACTGGCTTGGTGCGAGGGGCAGGAACAGGCCGGGCCGGGCTGGCGACACGCACCACTGGCTTGGTGCGAGGGGCAGGAACAGGCCGGGCCGGGCTGGCGACGTGCACCACTGGCTTGGTGCGAGGGACAGGAACAGGCCGGACCGGGCTGGCGACGCGCACCACTGGCTTGGTGCGAGGGGCAGGAACAGGCCGGGCCGGGCTGGCGATGTGCACCACTATCTTGGTGCGAGGGGCAGGAACAGGCCGGGCAGGAACAGGCCGGGCCGGGCTGGCGACGCGCACCACTGGCTTGGTGCGAGGGGCAGGAACAGGCCGGACTGAACTGGCGACACGCACCACTTCCTTGGTGCGAGAAGCGGGACTGGGTTCCTTTATAAACCCCCGCTCCTTATGCTGCCTAACCAGCTCCTCTCGCCGTGCCTCTACACTTTTCTTCTCCCTTTTAGCCTCCTGTAGCACCTCCCTCTGACCGAATAACTCCTGCTCCCTCTGAACCAATAGCCCCCGTAACATGGTGGCCTCCTCTCCTAACCTGCTGATCCGCCCTTTAACGGCCTCCTGCTGCCTCGTCGTCCACACCGTGCGCCCCCCCCCAAAAAAAATATCTTGGGGTTGCCTCTCGGGTCTCCGTCGTCGGCACTGTTAGTGCCGTTTCTCCTCTCCTACCTGGGCATCCTCCTTCATCGCCTTCCGGTAACGGACGGCCTCCTCCTCCGTAATTCTCCCCCAACCGAGGAGGACATCTACTAATGTAACCTCCTGTTGAATTCCCGGCGTTTGCTTCTGAACACGCTGCTTGGTCCTCGTTTGGTGGGATCTTCTGTCACGTTCGCTTATAGACAGGACGGACCAAGGCGCAGCGTGATATGCATACATGTTTATTAAATGAATAAACACAACATACAAAACAATAAACTAACGACACGTGACGTCCTAAGGTACACACAACAAACCTCACACGGAACAAGATCCCACTAGTGCCAATAGGCTGCCTAAGTATGGTCCCCAATCAGAGACAACGAGCGACAGCTGCCTCTGATTGGGAACCACACCGGCCAGCATAGATCTAGACATACTTGATCTAAACATAGAAAATACAACATAGAAAATACCAAACAAGGAATATACACACCCTGACTCAACATATAAGCGTCCTCTGAGTCAGGGCATGACAAATGATCATGAGGAAGGTGAGGGAACAGCCAAGAACTACACGGCAGGACCTGGTCAATGACCTGAAGAGAGCTGGGACCACAGTCTCAAAGAAAACCATTAGTAACACACTACGTCGTCATGGATTAAAATCCTGCAGCGCACGCAAGGTCCCCCTGCTCAAGCCAGCGCATGTCCAGGCCCGTCTGAAGTTTGCCAATGACCATCTGGATGATCCAGAGGAGGAATGGGAGAAGGTCATGTGGTCTGATGAGACAAAAATAGAGCTTTTTGGTCTAAACTCCACTCGCCGTGTTTGGAGGAAGAAGAAGGATGAGTACAACCCCAAGAACACCATCCCAACCGTGAAGCATGGAGGTGGAAACATCATTCTTTGGGGATGCTTTTCTGCAAAGGGGACAGGACGACTGCACCGTATTGACGGGAGGATGGATGGGGCCATGTATCACGAGATCTTGGCCAACAACCTCTCCTTCCCTCAGTAAGAGCATTGAAGATGGGTCGTGGCTGGGTCTACCAGCATGACAATGACCCGAAACACACAGCCAGGGCAACTAAGGAGTGGCTCCGTAAGAAGCATCTCAAGGTCCTGGAGTGGCCTAGCCAGTCTCCAGACCTGAACCCAATAGAAAATCTTTGGAGGGAGCTGAAAGTCCGTATTGCCCAGCCACAGCCCCGAAACCTGAAGGATCTGGAGAAGGTCTGTATGGAGGAGTGGGCCAAAATCCCTGCTGCAGTGTGTGCAAACCTGGTCAAGACCTACAGGAAACGTATGATCTCTGTAATTGCAAATAAAGGTTTCTGTACCAAATATTAAGTTCTGCTTTTCTGATGTATCAAATACTTATGTCATGCAATAAAAATGCAAATTAATTACTTTAAAATCATAGAATGTGATTTTCTGGATTTTTGTTTTAGATTCCGTCTCTCACAGTTGAAGTGTACCTATGATAAAAATGACAGAGCTCTACATGCTTTGTAAGTAGGAAAACCTGCAAAATCGGCAGTGTATCAAATACTTTTTCTCCCCACTGTATCTGTATAATCAATGTTTAATTTTGGTCCAATATTTTATCTCTTGGGTTCAAATTCTTTATAATTCACTGATGGCAGTAGTTAAAACCAACACCCCATACTCAGCCCCCTTCCTGTTGTCTCAAGGGACAAGGCAAGGCTGTCCGGCCAGTGCAGGACATTTTGCTATGGTCATAGAAACCCTTGCCGCCATGATTAGATCACATCACCAAATTAAAGGAATTAAAATGGCAAAATAATAACATGTTATATCATTGTATGTGGATGATGTCTTGCTTTATCTCCAAGACCTCACATACTCAATTCCAGTCCTTCTGTCATTGCTTGAATAGTTTATGAAGTCAATTGGTCCAAGACAGAGAATATGCCTATATTTACTGTACCTTCAATCCCAAACCTTTACAAGACCAATTCAAATGGGAATGTTCTTTGAAGAATATAAAGTACTTAGGAATTTTCATACCCAGTAATGTACATGATTTGCATAATTTGAACTACATTCCAGTTATTGAAAAGGTTACCAATGACTTGAAAATAATGGACTTCTTTCCTATTTCTCTTATGGGCAGAGTTAATGTCATCAAAATGTCAATATTACCAAAATGTCTTTATTTGTTTCAGAATCTTACAATTTTACCCCCCTCTGCATTTTTTTCAAAAACATGCAGAGCCTCTTCTCCTCCTTTATTTGGAAATAATGACTCACCCAGATTTGTCTGCAGGTCCTGTATTTTCCATATAAAGCGGTTGATCTGCATTTACCTAACCTAAAACTTTCCTGTTGGACAGCCCAACTCGCCCAAGTTAAGCAATGGTTTTCTCCCTCATTAAGTCCTTGGGCAAGGCTAGAGTCCTTTGACATTAACCATATGAGTTGAAATACCTGCCCTATTTTGGCCTGCAAGAGATGAAGATTACGAATAACCAAGTAATTTTGAACATTATACAAGTATGGAAAGCAACTCAGAAATCTCTCTCCCCTTTTGCTCCCTTATGGAGAAATCCCTGCTTTTCATCCAGTTTTAATGATGATACAATTAAATCCTGGCACAATAAGGGTTTACGGTAAATTTACCAGCTCTTCCAGTATGGTACCTTTTGTTCTTTTCAACAAGTACGAGAGCAATTCTGTATTCCATCTACCCATTTGTTATGGTTTTGAAACAGGGTTCTCTTGTGGAACCCAAATCATCTAAACTTGATGTCTTACTGAATATATATATTTTTTAAACTATCAAGTGTATTTCTAAGGTTTATAAATTGTTGTTAGATCATATGCCAATAGACCCAGATGTTACTAGATTGAAATGGGAACAAGAATTACAGGTTGAAATAAGCAGAGAAGAATGGTCTTACATACGTTTGAAAGAACACAAATGTTCCTATAACCTCACACAAGGTCTCTCAGTTTAAACCGATTTAGGTTTAATATGCAGCAGAAAACAATTCACAACATGAAACAGCAGAAATGTCTTTACTTTGTTGGTGCTGTATGAGGCAAAGGGGTACTTTTTATCACATGTTTTGGACATGCAATATTATTTCAATGTTTTGGGAATCAGTAAATCAATGCAATTTCAGAATGTTTACAGATTTCTATCCCTCTCACGCATAGCTTGTGACTGTTTGGGACAAGTGCGCTAGATCCATGGAAGAAGAATCAGAAAAATATATATTGATTTGTCTGTGCTCGCGGCAAAGAAATGAATAACATTATTCTGGGAAATCAGATAGTCCCCCAACTTTAACACACTGGCTAAATAAAATATCTAACTACATCACTTTGGACAATATTTTCTATAACATCAAAAGGCAGACCACATGATTTCTACAATATCTGGCATTCCCACATCCAATTAATGGCAATAAGAGCAAATTAAAATGAGTGACATGTTTATTAATGTTGTTTTTTTTTGTTGATGGGTTTTGTTTTTTGTTTGTATGCATTGTTGTACCTTTTTTGGTAGTGTACATGTGTGTGTGCAACACATGGGGGGAATGAAAAACGTGTATTATTTAATTCATTGTATCATGCATTGTGATACAATTGTACTTACACATGCTAAATAATACATACAGTGCATTTGGAAAGTATTCAGTCCCCTTCCCTTTTTCCACAATTTGTTACATTACAGCCTTTTTCTAAAATGTATTAAATAAAACATTTTCCTCATCAATCTACACACAATATCCTATAATGACAAAGCAAAAATTGGTTTTTAGATTTGTTGTGCAAATAAAAAAAATAAAAAATAAAAAACAGAAACACCGGATGTAAATAAGTATTCAGACCCTTTGCTATGAGACTCGAAATTGAGCTCAGGTGCATCCTGTTTCCATTGATCATCCTTGAGATGTTTTTACAACTTGATTTGAGTCCACCTGTGGTAAATTCAATTGATTGGACATAATTTGGAAAGGCACACACCTACAGTGCCTTTGGAAAGTATTAAGACCCCTTGACTTTTTTCACATTTTGTTATGTTAAAGCCATATTCTGAAATGGATTAAATCGTTTTTCTCCCCTCATCAATCTACACACAATACCCCATAATGACAAAGCAAAAACTGGTCTATAGAAATGTTTGCTAATTTATTAAAAAATAAAAAAATGAAAATATCACATTTACATAAGTGTCAGACCCCTTACTCAGTACTTTGTTGAATCACCTTTGGCAGTGATTACAGCATTGAGTCTTCTTGGGTATGTCGCTAAAAGCTTGGCACATCTGTATTCGGGGAGTTTCTCCCATTCTTCTCTGCAGATCCTCTCAAACTCTGTCAGGTTGGATGGGTAGCATCGCTGCACAGCTATTTTCAGGTCTCTCCAGAGATATTCAATCAGCTGGGGACAATAAAAGGCCACTCTATGTCTCAAGTTTTGAGGGAGCGTGCAATTGGCATGCTGACTGCAGGAATGTCCACCAGAGCTGTTGCCAGTGAATCTAATGTTCATTTCTCTACCATAAGTCGTTTTAGAGAATTTGTCAGTATGTCCAACCGGCCTCACAACCGCAGACTACATGTAACCACGCCAGCACAGGACCTCTACATCCGGCTTTTTCACCTGCAGGATCGTCTGTGGGGTGGGAGGGGGTGCTGAGGAGTATTTCTATAATAAAGCCCCTTTTGGGGGGGAAAACTGATTCGCTTGGGCTGGCTCCCCATTGGGTGGGCTGCTCCCCTGCCCAGTGTGAAATCCATAGATTAGGGCCTAATGAATTTATTTCAATTGACTGATTTCCTAATATGAACTGTAACTCTGTAACATCTTTGAAATTGTTGCATGTTGTGTTTATATTTTTGTTCAGTATGATAAACAAGGTTCTAACAAAATGTGCATATCAACAATCGAAATGACTGAAAAATGCAGGTTGAGTCATGCGTCCTCTGAAACATGACCCGCCAAACCGCGCTTCTTAACACACGCCTGCTTAACCCATAAGCCAACCGGAGGAAACACCATTCAACTGACGACCGAAGTCAGCCTGCAGGCGCCCGGCCAGCAACAAGAGCGCGATGAGCCAAGTAAAGCCCCCCCGGGCAAACCCCCCCCTAACCCGGACGACGCTGGGCCAATTGTGCACCGCCCTATGGGACTCTCGGTCACGGCACGGCCTGGGATCGAACCCGAGTATGTAGCGATGCCTCAAGCACTGACGTAGACCGCTGCGCCACTCAGGAAGCCCCTTTCTGGAGGTTTTGATGCAGTTTTAGCATATTTTTGATTTTGAGTATAATACAACCAGAATCATTGAGGAAATAAACATTACATACAAATAAATTATGAAAGTTCTTTATATACAGTGGGGGAAAAAAGTATTTAGTCAGCCACCAATTGTGCAAGTTCTCCCACTTAAAAAGATGAGAGGCCTGTAATTTTCATCATAGGTACACGTCAACAATGACAGACAAAATGAGAAAAAAAATTCCAGAAAATAAGTATTTGGTCAATAACAAAAGTTTCTCAATACTTTGTTATATACCCTTTGTTGGTAATGACACAGGTCAAATGTTTTCTGTAAGTCTTCACAAGGTTTTCACACACTGCTGGTATTTTGGCCCATTCCTCCATGCAGATCTCCTCTAGAGCAGTGATGTTTTGGGGCTGTCGCTGGGCAACACGGACTTTCAACTCCCTCCAAAGATTTTCTATGGGGTTGAGATCTGGAGACTGGCTAGGCCACTCCAGGACCTTGAAATGCTTCTTACGAAGCCACTCCTTCGTTGCCCGGGCGGTGTGTTTGGGATCATTGTCATGCTGAAAGACCCAGCCACGTTTCATCTTCAATGCCCTTACTGATGGAAGGAGGTTTTCACTCAAAATCTCACGATACATGGTCCCATTCATTCTTTCCTTTACACGGATCAGTCGTCCTGGTCCCTTTGCAGAAAAACAGCCCAAAGCATGATGTTTCCACCCCCATGCTTCACAGTAGGTATGGTGTTCTTTGGATGCAACTCAGCATTCTTTGTCCTCCAAACACGACGAGTTGAGTGACATTCTCCCAATCCTCTTCTGGATCATCCAAATGCACTCTAGCAAACTTCAGATGGGCCTGGACATGTACTGGCTTAAGCAGGGGGACACGTCTGGCACTGCAGGATTTGAGTCCCTGGCGGCGTAGTGTGTTACTGATGGTAGGCTTTGTTACTTTGGTCCCAGCTCTCTGCAGGTCATTCACTAGGTCCCCCCGTGTGGTTCTGGGATTTTTGCTCACCGTTCTTGTGATCATTTTGACCCCACAGGGTGAGATCTTGCGTGGAGCCCCAGATCGCTGGGCAATACGGACTTTCAGCTCCCTCCAAAGATTTTCTATTGGGTTCAGGTCTGGAGACTGGCTAGGCCACTCCAAGACCTTGAGATGCTTCTTACGGAGCCAATCCTTAGTTGCCCTGGCTGTGTGTTTCGGGTCGTTGTCATACACGGCCCTGTGTAGCTCAGTTGGTAGAGTATGGCACTTGCAACGCCAAGGTTGTGGGTTTGTTTCCCACGGGGGGGCCAGGGGGGCCAGTATGAAAATGTATGTACTCACTAACTGTAAGTCGCTCTGGATAAAAGCATCTGATAAATGACTAAAATGTACAATGTAAATGTAATGCTGGAAGACCCAGCCACAACCCATCTTCAATGCTCTTACTGAGGGAAGGAGGTTGTTGGCCAAGATCTCGTGATACATGGCCCCATCCATCCTCCCCTCAATACGGTGCAGTCGTCCTGTCCCCTTTGCAGAAAAACATCCCCAAAGAATGATGTTTCCACCTCCATGCTTCACGGTTGGGATGGTGTTCTTGGGGTTGTACTCACCCTTCTTCTTCCTCCAAACACGGCGAGTGGAGTTCAGACCAAAAAGCTCAATTTTTGTCTCATCAGACCACATGACCTTCTCCCATTCCTCCTCTGGATCATCCAGATGGTCATTGGCAAACTTCAGATGGGCCTGCACATGCGCTGGCTTGAGCAGGGGGACCTTGCGTGCGCTGCAGGATTTGAATCCATGACGGCGTAGTGTGTTACTAATGGTTTTCTTTGAGACTGTGGTCCCAGCTCTCTTCAGGTCATTGACCAGGTCCTGCCGTGTAGTTCTGGGCTGATCCCTCACCTTCCTCATGATCATTGATGCCCCACGAGGTGAGATCTTGCATGGAGCCCCAGACCGAGGGTAATTGACCGTAATCTAGAACTTCTTCCATTTTCTAATAATTGTGCCAACCGTTGTTGCCTTCTCACCAAGCTGCTTGACTATTGTCCTGTAGCCCATCCCAGCCTTGTGCAGGTCTACAATTTTATCGCTGATGTCCTTACACAGCTCTCTGGTCTTGGCCATTGAGGAGAGGTTGGAGTCTGTTTGATTGAGTGTGTGGACAGGTGTCTTTTATACAGGTAACGAGTTCAAACAGGTGCAGTTAATATAGGTAATGAGTGGAGAACAGGAGGGCTTCTTAAAGAAAAACTAACAGGTCTGTGAGAGCCGGAATTCTTACTGGTTGGTAGGTGATCAAATACTTATGTCATGCAATATAATGCAAATTAATTACTTAAAAATCATACCATGTGATTTTCTGGATTTTTGTTTTAGATTCTGTCTCTCACAGTTGAAGTGTACCTATGATAAAAATTACAGACCTCTACATGCTTTGTAAGTAGGAAAACCTGCAAAATCAGCAGTGTATCAAATACTTGTTCTCCCCACTGTATATACTGCATTCTATTCTATAATATTCTTCTGTATCTTAGTCCATGCCGCTCTGTCATTGCTTGTCCATATATGTATATATTCTTAAATCCCATTCCTTACTTTTTTGTGTGTATTGGGTATATGTTGTGAAATTGTTAGATATTACTGCACTGTCGGAGCTAGAAGCACAAGCATTTCGCTACACCCGCTATAACATCTGCTAAACACGTGTATGTGACAAATAAAATTTGAATTGATTTGATTTGGCCATATTCAACGGATGTTGCACACGTTCCGCACATATGTGGGCAACCGCGGCATTCAAATGAGGCTGCAATGAAAACTAATGGGACTGTAGCGACTGTGTTGGCATCAAAATCCGGGGTGTGAACTAAGTTTCGATTCAGCGTTGATTGACATAGTAATGAACCAATAGTATTGGAGAAAAGTTGAAAAACTGACCTCGCTGACGCTGTACGTTAAAGTGTGACGTAACGTACGGCGCGCATTATTCAACTCATTCTGTGCCGTACAGCCTCTTTCCACCAGGTGTAGCACTTCTCTCGCATTTTAAAAACAAGAAATGATCAATGGTGAGTGTAATGGTGAGGGTACAGTTAATTACTCGTGAGTTCATCAATAGATAATTCAATCAATTGTTAATTTGTCGCGTAATCACTGTGAGCCATCATGACTCTCAAAAACCGTGACACCCACAGTTTAATAGTGAAGATAAATTTAGCGCCGCACTAAAAACCTTATTCAAATTCGACAAAAACCTTCAAATAGGTATATAATGAGACATTATAAAGTGAGGGAGAAAAGTATTTGATCCCCTGCTGATTTTGTACGTTTGCCCACTGACAAAGAAATGATCAGTCTATAGTTTTAATGGTAGGTATATTTGAACAGTGAGAGACAGAATAACAACAAAAAAATCCAGAAAAACGCATGTAAAAAATGTTAGAAATTGATTTGCATTTTAATGAGGGAAATAAGTATTTGACCCCCTCTCAATCAGAAAGATTTCTGGCTCCCAGGTGTCTTTTATACAGGTAACGAGCTGAGATTAGGAGCACACTCTTAAAGGGAGTATAAAAGACACCTGTCCACAGAAGCAATCAATCAGATTCCAAACTCTCCACCATGGCCAAGACCAAAGAGCTCTCCAAGGATGTCAGGGACAAGATTGTAGACCTACACAAGGCTGGAATGGGCTACAAGACCATCGCCAAGCAGCTTGGTGAGAAGGTGACAACAGTTGGTGCGATTATTTGCAAATGGAAGAAACACAAAAGAACTGTCAATCTCCCTCGGCCTGGGGCTCCATGCAAGATCTCACCTCGTGGAGTTGCAATGATCATGAGAACGGTGAGGAATCAGCCCAGAACTACACGGGAGGATCTTGTCAATGATCTCAAGGCAGCTGGGACCATAGTCACCAAGAAAAGAATTGGTAACACACTACGCCGTGAAGGACTGAAATCCTGCAGCGCCCGCAAGGTCCCCCTGCTCAAGAAAGCACATATACAAGGCCATCTGAAGTTTGCCAATGAACATCTGAATGATTCAGAGGAGAACTGGGTGAAAGTGTTGTGGTCAGAAGAGACGAAAATTGATCTCTTTGGCATCAACTCAACTCGCCGTGTTTGGAGGAGGAGGAATGCTGCCTATGACCCCAAGAACACCATCCCCACCATCAAACATGGAGGTGGAAACATTATACTTTGGGGTGTTTTTCTGCTAAGGGGACAGGACAACTTCACCGCATCAAAGGGACGATGGACGGGACCATGTACCGTCAAATCCTGGGTGAGAACCTCCTTCCCTCAGCCAGGGAACTGAAAATGGGTCGTGGATGGGTATTCCAGCATGACAATGACCCAAAACACACGGCCAAGGCAACAAAGGAGTGGCTCAAGAAGAAGCACATTAAGGTCTTGGAGTGGCCTAGCCAGTCTCCAGACCTTAATCCCATAGAAAATCTGTGGAGGGAGCTGAAGGTTTGAGTTGCCAAACGTCAGCCTCGAAACCTTAATGACTTGGAGAAGATCTGCAAAGAGGAGTAGGACAAAATCCCTCCTGAGATGTGTGCAAACCTGTTGGCCAACTACAAGAAACATCTGACCTCTGTGATTGCCAAAAAGGGTTTTGCCACCAAGTACTAAGTCATGTTTTGCAGAGGGGTCAAATACCTATTTCACTCATTAAAATGCAAATCAATTTATAACATTTTTGACATGTGTTTTTCTGGATTTTTTTGTTGTTATTCTGTCTCTCACTGTTCAAATAAACCTACCATTAAAATTATAGACTGATCATGTCTTTGTCAGTGGGCAAACGTACAAAATCAGCAGGGGATCAAATAATTTTTCCCTCACTGTATAAACTCTTTATAGTGTTTTATTTACATTTTAGAGGTGATAAATTGGACAAATCGGGTGAAAAATGCCAGTTCCCCACACGACATTTCTCCCTCTTTCACTATGACACAGTAGATTTTGCTTCCCAACCCGCCATTTTTTAAAAGACCTGGTGGAGCTCCATTGCAATTTTCAATCATGCAGAGATGGGCAGCATGAAGGTCTCGTCATTGACTTTTCCTGGAAAGGGGAGAAATTGTGCTTTACAATGGTATTCATATTACAGTTGACCTGGAAGTATTACGTTTTTGGGGCGCGAAAATAAGGTCAAATGTATGGAACAGCGCGATGTACAAAGGTGCGTTAGCTACCGTTAGCTAGGTAAACAGTTAACCCAGCTAGGTAAACAACATGTAAGATCACACATGTCATGTAACGTTAGCTAACAAGCCAGCCAGCTAACGTTAGCTAGTTAAACAACAATGAACATAGTGTCAAATCATGTCGTTACTACCCTGCATGAATCTGCTGGGAGCTAACCAACCAGGTTCAATGTTAGCTAGCTAACATTAGGCTCTAACTAGTAAAGCAAACGGTTCTGGGATACGAATAATAACGTCATACACGTAACGTTAGCTAGGGAGCCAGTCAGCTAACGTTAGCTAGCTAGCTAACAGTACACTTTAGCTTGAAATGAAACCACTTTCTGTCAAAATTAGAAACGTGTAATATCTGAAAATGTAGCTAGCTAGACTATCTTACCCGTACATTATCATGCATGATGGACGTGTCTCCCTTAAAATTCCATGTCACGGTTGCCCTTAGTTTGAATACGTAATCCGGAGACAGGTGTTTTCGCCATCTCTTTAGCTATCATACTCTAATTGCACTGATTATAAAACTCGATCCTCCAGAAAGTGGAGAGCAGCATTTATGCAGCTCCACTACACCATACAGGATTACCAACACAGACTGACAGCCCTCTATATTGCAGACCAATCCTCTCTCCTCTCTCATCATGTCCAGCCCACACATTATCTCAGCCAATCATGGCTAGTGGGAAGGTTGCTTTCTTTTTCTGTGGCTTAACCAACAAGGCTCGTAATTTAACAATTTTATTAGTATTTACTGATGGCATAAAAAATAGAGAGAAGACGAGAATGAGAGAGACTAAATCCCAGCTGTACCTGGTTTCTATTCCTCCTGCTCAGCATCGTTCTTCCGAGGGTCGCTGTTCAATCCCAGTGGTAGAAACTCGTTATATATATATTTTTAAACGTATCCCAAACCTTAACCCTTACCTTAACCATTCAGAATAAATTCCTATACTTAACAGAGTAGTTGTTTTAGTTTTAACCCTATCCAAAACCTTAACCCTTAACTTAAGCATTTAAAAATTAAGGAAGGATGATGCTGAGCAAGACAGGCAACCCAGGGTGTCAAAAACACTTAGAAATTTGACGTGTAAAGAAACTTCGAAATTTGATGTTTGAAAAAACGTGGATAAACATCAATCTGAAGACTAATTGGTAAAATCGTGAGATCTTGTTGGCCCACTTACATGCTCTGGCATTCAAAAGCAGCCCTATCAAAGAACGGTCAATGAATAATCATATTAATGGATGGAATCAGTGAATTTAATGGCTGCAGCAATGGTCTGACAAACACAACTAGCACTGCATAACAAATTAGGCCTAATCATTTGAACAACTTAGTAAAACAAATATATAATTACTTAGTCGTTCAAACAAGATACTAAGTTGTTTGAACAAGATACTAAATCGTTCAGACGAGATAACATCGATTCTCCTTATATTTTGAGAGAAACAGAAATAAAGGGGGAAAAGAAATTAGAGAAAAAAAAGAGAAACAGAATGTGTGTTATGTTCCCCAGCAAGAACACAAAATAATGTTGCTCAAACAGAAGGGGGAACTAACAAAGAGTCACTGACAACAACCAAAACGAAAAAGGTGGGGTTTTAGCAGGGGTTCTGAAAGACACTCATGGGTGTGTCCACTGAAAGTTGACTAGTAACAGCAACTGGATCCTAAAAGACACCATGAGCACCCACTAAATTTGCCCAAGAAGTGGCAAACAAAAGAAAAACCCACACCAAACTTAAAGACAGGAAGCAAATCAAAAAGGTAGAGCAAAACACAAACAGGGAAGATCAGAAAAAGGATTGGTTGTCTAGAAATCAAAATAGGGAGAGCCAACTAAAGGTGTTAACCCTCCACATCTCTCAATACCTCTGGAGCACTTCCATCCAATTGGCGATAGATTTTCATGCAAATATTATAAAATCGACATAAAGAAAATACGCACATTTTCCCGCTAGTGGTGTGTTTCTACCAAACTGACTTGATGCAGATAAAAATCAGTGCGTGATGATGTAGTTCACACAAAATGTACTTTTTTGCTTAAGTTTTCATGTACAGAATAAAAATCTAATGTTCAATTCATTTCCATTGCATTTTCAACTCTACCGATAGTTTTGTCACAAACACTTTTGCGTTAAATAGCAACTGTGCCTACTCTGGTCTTGGCACGAGGGGTTTGGCCAACAGCTTCCAGATACAGTGCAGGTAGGCTCTGGGGGTAGGCTAGTCTACATGATGAGATTATGGATAAGAGCGAGAACATTTTCATTTGTCAAAATGGCATTCTAGCATCGATCATTATGTCACCAGAATAAGACCCTCAACATTTATTGGAAAGGAGCATCAAGCTCATACCATCTACTTTTACCACCCTGTGAAGTTCATTTTAACTTATTTCATCTGTAGCCTAATTTTAACAGCATGGTTTCCCGAGTCATAGTGGGAGGACACACCATGTCTCATGTGACTCCAAGTTTGCTTGTGTGACTCCAAGTTTTGCTAAGGCATTTCCAGCGCCATTTCTTGCCTTATTAATTTTACCGACACAAAAGATCCCACCATGTAGAACGAACAAATTATCTGTCTGCATTTATAAAATTGTTCCAAAACGTCCTGTTTCTATCACAGCTGTCGTGATTTTTTTTTATACAATATAATTTTACTCGCATAAAAGCTGTGGCTGGAAACGTGGTTAGTAACACGCAATTACAGATTAATAAATTAGGCCATGTTTCACTGGAACAACAACACATCTCTCTTTGGCTCTCTGCGTGGCCATGACAAGGCTGGGAGCGACATAACGAGGCTAGCGCCAGGCTACGTGTGAGGAACAACGGCCTAATGAGCAGTGATTTCGGGGGGCTGGCCCTGGATATAATTACCGTGGCAACCTCAATGAGGCCTGAGCTTCCAGGGAGAGCCCTATTTCAGTAGTGTAATAGAGAGAGAGATGGCCCAGGCTCCAGAGCCTAGGAGCCCCCGATGATCGAATTGTCTCCTGTAATAGCAGCTTTTTGCTTCCCCTGATTGTCCCTGAAGATGAAGAGCTGACCCAAGGATCTTCTTTTCCAAAACAGCGCAATGGATTTACTGAGCAAAGCTCCCCTAGGCATTGGGCTGCAAGGTGTGCCTAGTGTGTGTGTGTGTGTGTGTGTGTGTGTGTGTCTGTGTGTGTGTGTGTGTACGTGTGTATGTTGGAGGATGGTGGTGTGTGATTTATGGGGTTGTCGAGGTAACAGGAGTGCACTGAAGTTGTTCTCAACAACACATGTTTGGGCTCAAAGGGGCCGACGCGCTCATAGAGGAAAACGCATGCATAACCGGTCCATTAGGAGTATGGGTGTGTGTGTGCATGCATGCGAGTGTGTGTGTGTTTGATCGACCCCAGCAGGTTGTTACTGTAAATTACTAATGTATGTGTGAACGTCAGTATAGACCAGTTTGTTGCAAACTACAATCACCAGGAAATCAGGAAAAGGAGTCTCCAAACAATGTACAGTACATGCATATATAAGCTGTAAATAAATGTGTTCTGTAGGTGCAATGTGAATAATGTATTAAGTATGTGTAGCAGGGGTACCAAAAGCAGAAATCTATAGCTATCCTATCCAGTAATATGTCATAGTTTTGGATGATGTGAGGTCTTTGAGAATTGTTTGTATAATTAATTTCATATTTTATATACTCTGAGGCAAGTGTCTTCACAAATAGAGTAGACTTCAAATAACATTTTATTTTTCACGTGCCGAATACAACCAGTGTAGACCTTACTGTGAAATGTTTACTTACAAGCCCTTAACCAACAATGCAGTTCAATAAATAGAGTTAAGAAAATATTTGTGAAATAAAATAAAGTACAAAATAAAATAAAAAGTTACACAATAAGATTACATAACAATAATGAGGCTATATACAGGGGGTACCGGTACCGAGTCAATGTGCTTGGGTACAGGTTATTTGAGGGAATTTGTACATGTAGGCAGGGTTAAAGTGACTATGCATAGATAATAAACAGCGAGAAGCAGCAGCGTAAAACAAAAAGGGGGGGTCAATGTAAATAGTCCGGGTGGCCATTTGATTAATTGTTCAGCAATCTTATGGCTTGTGGGTAGATGCTGCTAAGGAGCCTTTTGGACCTAGACTTGGTGCTCTGGTACCGCTTGCCATGCGGTAGCAGAGAGAACAGTCTATGACTTGGGTGACTGGAGTCTTTTACAATTTGTTGGGCCTTCCTCTGACACCACCTAGTATATCGGTCCTGGATGGCAGGAAGCTTGGCCCCAGTGATGTACTGGGCCTTACGCACTACCCTATGTACCGCCTTACAGTCAGATGCCGAGCAGTTGCCATACCAGGCGGTGATGCAACCGGTCAGGTTGCTCTCGATGGTGCAGCTTCACGACTGTCTTGGTGTGTTTGGACAATGATAGTTTATTGGTGATGTGGACACCAAGGAACTTGAAACTCTCGACCCACTCCACTACAGCCCTGTCAATATTAATTTGGGGCCTGTTCAGCCCTCCTTCTCCTGTAGTCCACGATCATCTCCTTTGTCTTGCTCACATTGAGTGAGAGGTTGTTGTCCTGGTACCACACTGCCAGGTCTCTGACCTCCTCCCTATAAGCTGTCTCATCGTTGTCGGTAATCAGGCCTACCACTGTTGTATCGTCAGCAAATGTAATGATGGTGTTGGAGTCGAGTTTGGCCACGCAGTCGTGGGTGAACAGGGAGTACAGGAGGGGACTAAGCACGCACGCCTGAGGGGCTTCAGTGTTGAGGATCAGCATGGCAGATGTGTTGTTCACTACGCTTACCACCTGGGGGCGGCCCGTCAGGAAGTCCAGGATCCAGTTTCAGAGGGCGGTGTTTAGTCCCAGGGTCCTTAGCTTAGTGATGAGCTTTGTGGGCACTATGGTGTTGAACTCTGAGCTGTAGTCAATGAACAGCATTCTCACATAGGTGTTCCTTTTTTCCAGGTGGGAAAGGGCAGTGTGGAGTGTGATTGAGATTGCGTCATCTGTGGATCTGTTGGGGCGGTATGCAAATTGGAGTGGGTCTAGGATTTCCGGGATGATGGTGTTGATGTGAGCCATGACCAGCCTTTCAAAGCACTTCATGGCTACCGACGTGAGTGCTACAGGGCGGTAGTCATTTAGGCAGGTTACTTTTGCTTTCTTGGGCACAGGGACTATGGTGGTCTGCTTGAAACATGTAGGTTTTACAGACTCGGTCCGGTAGAGGTTGAAAATGTCAGTGAAGAAACTTGCCAGTGGGTCCGCGCATGCTCTGAGTACACACCCTGGTAATCCATCTGGCCCCGTGGCCTTGCGAATGTTGACCTGTTTAACCTCTACGGGATCGGTGTCCCGTATACGAGACGGTTGAGCTAATGTGCGCTTATGTGATTAGAATGACTGTTGTAAATAACAGCAAACTTTCCAGGACATAGACATGTCTTATATGGGCAGAAAGCTTAAATTATTATTAATCTAACTGTGCTGTCCAATTTACAGTAGCGGCTAAAATCTAAATTGTGCCTAAACTGCAATATTATAGTGTGGCATTTCTTTGCATTTCAAAGATGATAAAAATAAATAATAAAGAACGCATGTTTTTTTGTTTGTATTATCTTTTACCAGATCTAATGTGTTATATTCTCCTACATTAATTTCACATTTCCACAAACTTCAAAGTGTTTCCTTTCAAATGGTATTAAGAATATGCATATCCTTGCTTCAGGTCCTGAGCTACAGGCATTTAGATTTGGGTATGTCATTTTAGGCAAAAATTGAAAAAAAGGGTCAGATCCTTAAGAGGTTAAACGTATGAGATGCAGTGTGTATGTACATCACCTGTCACAATGAAATACAAAAAACTGTCCAATAGGTAGTAGACACCCCCTGGAAAGTAGATCCGGACCCACGTTGAGAGATCTGGGAAGATACGTCACCTTGAGCGACAGGAAATGTGCACTGCTCCATATGAGCAGATAACTGGCCAGGTTTAGGAGAGAGAGAGGCCGCGTCCATCCCTGCCTGTTGCTGTATTCCTCCATCATTGGAAGGAAACGCCTCAGCGCTAGCAAAACAGTCAGTAGCTCTAGATAATATACAGTGGGGAGAACAAGTATTTGATACACTGCCGATTTTGCAGGTTTTCCTACTTACAAAGCATGTAGAGGTCTGTAATTTTTATCATAGGTACACTTCAACTGTGAGAGACGGAATCTAAAACAAAAATCCTGAAAATCACATTGTATGATTTTTAAGTAATTAATGTGCATTATATTGCATGACATAAGTATTTGATCACCTACCAACCAGTAAGAATTCCGGCTCTCACAGACCTGTTAGTTTTTCTTTAAGAAGCCCTCCTGTTCTCCACTCATTACCTGTATTAACTGAACCTGTTTGAACTCGTTACCTGTATAAAAGACACCTGTCCACACACTCAATCAAACAGACTCCAACCTCTCCACAATGGCCAAGACCAGAGAGCTGTGTAAGGACATCAGGGATCAAATTGTAGACCTGCACAAGGCTGGGATGGGCTACAGGACAATAAGCAAGCAGCTTGGTGAGAAGGCAACAACTGATGGCGCAATTATTAGAAAATGGAAGAAGTTCAAGATGACGGTCAATCACTCTCGGTCTGGGGCTCCATGCAAGATCTCACCTCGTGGGGCATCAATGATCATGAGGAAGGTAAAGGATCAGCCCAAAACTACACGGCAGGACCTGGTCAATGACCTGAAGAGAGCTGGGACCACAGTCTCAAAGAAAACCATTAGTAACACACTACGCCGTCATGGATTAAAATCCTGTAGCGCACGCAAGGTCCCCCTGCTCAAGCCAGCGCATGTCCAGGCCCATCTGAAGTTTGCCAGTGACCATCTGGATGATCCAGAGGAGGAATGGGAGAAGGTCATGTGGTCTGATGAGACAAAAATAGAGCTTTTTGGTCTAAACTCCCCTCACCATGTTTGGAGGAAGAAGAAGGATGAGTACAACCCTAAGAACACCATCCCAACCGTGAAGCATGGAGGTGGAAACATCATTCTTTGGGGATGCTTTTCTGCAAAGGGGACAGGACGACTGCACCGTATTGAGGGGAGGATGGATGGGGCCATGTATCGCGAGATCTTGGCCAACAACCTCATTCCCTCAGTAAGAGCATTGAAAATGGGTCGTGGCTGGGTCTTCCAGCATGACAACGACCCGAAACACACAGCCAGGGCAACTAAGGAGTGGCTCCGTAAGAAGCATCTCAAGGTCCTGGAGTGGCCTAGCCAGTCTCCAGACCTGAACCCAATAGAACATCTTTGGAGGGAGCTGAAAGTCCGTATTGCCCAGCGACAGCCCCGAAATCTGAAGGATCTGGAGAAGGTCTGCATGGAGGAGTGGGCCAAAATCCCTGCTGCAGTGTGTGCAAACCTGGTCAAGACCTACAGGAAATGTATGATCTCTGTAATTGAAAACAAAGGTTTCTGTACCAAATATTAAGTTCTGCTTTTCTGATGTATCAAATACTTATGTCATGCAATAAAATGCAAATTAATTACTTAAAAATCATACAATGTGATATTTCTGGATTTTTAGATTCCGTCTCTCACAGTTGAAGTGTACCTATGATAAAAATTACAGACCTCTACATGCTTTGTAAGTAGGAAAACCTGCAAAATCGGCAGTGTATCAAATACTTGTTCTCCCCACTGTATATGCAGAGCCCTTTGCACTGTTGAGCAAATCCATCTTTTCGAGTAGCCCTCACACAGCGCTCCACATCCGAGTAAGGATGCGTCTGTCCTAATCACCCTGCAGGACACTTCCAGGCCCATGAGAACCCCCTGCAACAGCAGTCGTGGGTTTCTCCAAGGAGTCAACGACCTTAGGGACGACAGGGATACCTTGAGTGACAGTGGCGAGATGCGTCCAGACGTGTAGCAATCCCCCAGCGCTGAAACAGATGCATAAACATAAGTCCAAGAGGCACCACAGCTATCATAGAGGCCATCAGACCCAATAACCGCAGGCACAAGCGAAAAGGCATCATGTGCCCCAGAGGCGGAATGCTACCTTCCTCTGTTGGGTCAAAAATGCATGATTCAGAACGAGACCCATCTATCTATACATTGAAGCCTGAAACGTTATACTTTGTATTTGGCCATTGGCCCAATTTTAATCCAATGAATTCTAATTGGTCAACCACAGGCTTTGGTATAAACTACATCCTGTCTCTTTGTTCAGTGGAGAAACAACGAGAACAGGAAAGAACAGTCATTGAACAGGCACTTACAAGCATAACAACTATGATTTTTTCTCTTTGAATAAATCTATTTTTCTCCCCCTGATTTGCTTTGGGGTCTGTGTTGTTGAAGAATAACATCAACAGCTGACACATGGTGCCGTGACCCGGATGAATTGGTCTTGACAAAAAACTAATAAACTGTTTGTTGATCCAGGAGAAAAAGGGAGGGCGGCGCGCCACTCATTTCGGGAGTCTAGATATACATAATCTAAAATAAACAAAATCAGGTTAATATTTTATAAGTGCATGCGATGAGTGATACGTATCTGTGATTTATAGGGGTTAGAGTACTCTGTTAAAGCCCTATCAGTTATAATAAGCCATAATTGATTAAAGGTGTGAAACCTTCTTGTTGCATAAAAGTGAGTTGCTAGTTGAGTAGCATTTTTTACACGTGAGGGTAATGTAAGCCTTGTACAAGCTTTTGAAGTAAACACAAGTTTGAGGGGTAACCAGGCCCTGTAGAAACAATTTGTGTTCCATATATAGGAGGTTAGAGTCCACAAGGGGTTAACAAAATGTATATACACACTACCGGTCAAAAGTTTTAGAACACCTACTCATTCAAGAGTTTTTCTTTATTATTACTATGTTCTACATTGTAGAATAATAGCGAAGACATCAAAACTATGAAATAACACATATGGAATCATGTAGTAACCAAAAAAGTGTTAAACAAATCAAAATATATTTTATATTTGAGATTCTTCAAATCGCCACCTTTTGCCATGATGACAGCTTTGCACACTCTTGGCATTCTCTCAACCAGCTTCATGAGGTAGTCACCTGGAATGCATTTCAATTAACAGGTATGCCTTCTTAAAAGTTAATTTGTGGAATTTCTTTCCTTCTTAATGCATTTGAGCCAATCAGTTGTGTTGTGACAAGGTAGGGGGTATACAGAAGATTGCTCTATTTGGTAAAAGACCAAGTCTATATTATTGCAAGAACAGCAAAGAGAAATGACAGTCCATCATTACTTTAAGACATGGAGGTCAGTCAATACGGAACATTTCAAGAACTTTGAAAGTTTCTTCAACTGCAGTCGCAAAACCCATTAAGCACTATGATGGCACTGGCTCTCATGAGGACCGCCACAGGAATGGAAGATCCAGAGTTACCTCTGCTGCAGAGGATAAGTTCATTAGAGTTACCAGCCTCAGAAATTGCAGCCCAAATAAATGCTTCACAGATTTCAAGTAACATCTCAACATCAACTGTTCAGAGGAGACTGTGTGAATCAGGCCTTCATGGTCGAATTGCTGCAAAGAAACCACTAAAGGACACCACCAAGAAGAAGAGACTTGCTTGTGCCAAGGAACATGACATTAGACTGGTGGAAATTTGTCCTTTGGTCTGGAGTCCAAGTTGGAGATTTTTGGTTCCAACCGCCGTGTCTTTGCGAGACACGGTGTGGGTGAACGGATGATCTCTTCATGTGTATTTCCCATCGTAAAGTATGGAGGAGGATGTGTTATGGTGTGGGGGTGCTTTGCTGGTGACAATGTCTGTGATATATTTAGAATTCAAGGCACACTTAACCAGTATGGCTACCACAGCATTCTGCAGCGATACACCATCCCATCTGGTTTGAGCTTAGCTTTGTTTTTCAAAAGGACAATGACCTAACACACCTCCAGGCTGTGTAAGGGCTATTTTACCAAGAAGTAGAGTAATGGAGTGCTGCGTCAGATGACCTGGCCTCCACAATCCTCCGACCTTAAACAAATTGAGATCGTTTAGGATGACCGCAGAGTGAAGGAGAAGCAGCCAACAAGTGGTCAGCATATGTGGGAACTCCTTCAAAACTGTTGGAAAAGCATTACAGGTGAAGCTGGTTGAGAGAATGCCAAGAGTGTGCAAAGCTGTCATCAAGGCAAAGGGTGGCTATTTGAATAATCTAAAATATAACATATATTTTGATTTGTTTAACACTTTTTGGGTTACTACATGATTCCATATGCGTTATTACATAGTTTTGATATCTTCACTATTATTCTACAATGTAGAAAATAGTAAAAATAAAGAAAAACCCTGGAATGAGTAGGTGTGTCCAAACTTTTGACTGGTATTGTATATCATTTGGGGTTAATCAAATATATAAACATATCAATATATCTTATACAACTTTTGAAGTTAATGTAATGGCATCTTCAAGTGAGAAAAAAAGTATTGAAAAGGGCGGGACAGCTGCTCCGGATGTGAACATGGAAGATAATACATTCACTGTCTAGTGATATGAAGAACCATTTCAAAGTAGAGGAGTATAGGCAGGAGATAATAAATAAATATTCTGTCATTGTTGACAAAGATAGAATATGGAAACTGTCTGATATACAAAAAGCTTGGGAATAATACAGAGAATGTCTGACTCACTGACAAAGACACGATGGTCTTTAACTGTATTAGCCGAAGCGAGAAAACAAGATGATAAATTCCTTCGAGATAATCATGATAGGGCATTGCATAGAGAGAAAGATAGTTTGAGGGCTCTTGTTGAACAGATACAGAAATTAAAAGGCGAAATTCAACAATTGCAGTATGCAAGGGTGGATAAGGCAGACTTGGCCCCCACCTGTGCGCTCTCTGTTCCCTCACTCTACCCTCACGCTGAGTGGCGCAAGGCAGCTCGGGTTTCAAACATCTGGTCAGAACTTCCTGGCTTTGAGTCAACGGACTCTGACAGCGTTGACGAATTATGTCTTAGGCCGACAAGAACACAGGCCGTTAAAGGAAGTAAAGATAAACCCCCCAGTGACAGTAATCACACATACATCTCCAAAACAGTTCGATGAATGGTCAAAGACTTCAAAGCATCCACGAGACGTGGGTATGAAGACTTGGGACCATTTAAAGCAATATAAAAAAACTCTATAATCTACATCCTTATGATGGGTTACAATTGTTAGCCTTTGTTTTGAACAACCGTGAACATGGCGTACTTGAAGAAAAGGTTTATAGCACTGTGGGTAATGAATAGCAAGATGTGGCCAATGGATGGAGAGCCATACATGTTTTCCTTAAGGCTCTGACCAATGCCACCACCAATTGGGGGGAGATAGACATTTGTTGAATTTGAAGAAAGGTTTAGAACAGAGGTGGTTAGAGATATTGGGTTAACGACATGGAAGATGAAAATGCACTCAACTCCTCCAAAAATGGGGCGATCACACATCAGTTGATGCAATCCATACACAATGATTCGCGCAAAACCTTTGTTTCCACATCTACTGATTGGGAGAGACAAAGCTACGGCGACATCACCAACAGGCTGTCACGGCTGGATAAAGACATAAACCGGCTGTCATCAGAGTAGTGCAGGTTCCGAGTGAAACCAAAAACAACACTCGTTCAACAGATGAAAAACCTGGTGCATGCCATTATTGCAGGATTTCTGGTCACTGGCAACGAGAATGTCAAGAAAAAAAGAGTGTCCTAATGAGAAGTGGCCAGGAGAACCAGTGGCCGTTTAAGGGAAAATGGAAACAGGACAACGGCACCAACGACACAATGCTGATTCAGAAGTTTAAGAAGCTCTCTCCGGCTCAGCAGCAGAGTTTGCTGGATGCATTGGAGGTAAACTAACAGACCCCCTTTTTACGGTCCATCTCAGCTGGTGTACGTATGATGGAATATATGTGAACATACTGGTTAACAACTTTGTAGTAGAGACAGGTGCTGAAGTCACTGTATTGCCCACTTCTTATGCAAAACATATACAGTGCATTTGGAAACTATTCAGACCCCTTGACTTTTTCCACGTTTTGTTACGGTCACGTTGTATAAGGATTTGAAGACAGGCGCAGGAATTGTAATAGGGGTTTTATTTTCTCCACCCAACACAAGGTACGTCATGAACAACAATGGGGGACGAAGCCCAAAACAAACACGTGTATATATATATAACACAGGGATGTAACCCAAACAAAATAGCAAGGTGTAAACCTCTAAACAATACAAGGGACGAGACCCATGATAACAAGAGCACAATCTCTAAACAATAAGCGGGAGGAGAACTGTAATAACAAGCGCACAATACACGGTACTCACGAGACCAACGGACATGGGAAACTAATCGACAAGGACAATGGGGAACAGAGGGCACATATATACTAATACTAATCAGGGGGAATGGTAACCAGGTGTGCGTAACGAGACAAGACAGTCCGGGGTTGGTGGTAATGAACCAGATCAGTGACAGCCTAGAAGGCCTGTGACGTAGACCTCCAGAGCTGGTGTGCTGCTGTGCTGTTTGCTGCTACTTGGCTACCTGCCAAACTATTCACGTTTTACTTTTAATAAACGTTTAATCAATCTCTGTGTTCAACAAATTTACCAACTTTTTAGTTTTGTCCTCACTCATCTTTTTTCGTTAAACTTTTTCACCCCGGACGTTTTATCCCGAGACAGAAGAGTCATTTTCCTGTGCGTTTTTGCTGCCAACTTTACTTTATTTTCCTTTTTTCCATCGCAACTTTTTTTCCCTCATTCAACTTTTTCACTCCGGACGCTTTATCTGGACATGGTTCGTCAACATCTTCAACAGCCGAAGCTAAGTAGTAACATTAACATGATGTCTTCTAATTGCAGTCGCTGTACTCATAATATACAGGAGAACGATCGCCTTACGGCGAGAATAGCTGTGCTACAAGCCCAGCTTCAGACGCAATCGTTAGGCAAGGGTAATTTCAGTGTAGGAAAGGAAGAAACAGCGTCTGTGCCACCAGTAAGTACAGATAGTAACGTTAGTATAAATCCCCCCGCACAGTCCCCGCAGCCGGACAACTTTCTCATGGCTTCTGGAGGGAAATACTGTTGGAATGATCAACCGGTGTCGCTCATTCAGCCGACAGAAACTTTCAACCGGTTTTCCCCATTATGTAGCGAGTCGGAGTCTGAGTCTGAGTCTTCTCTTGTCTCTACTCCTCCCGTTACGGGGTCTGAGACGCCGAAGGCTCCCACCATTAGCTCTGACAAATTGAAAACCCTAGTCATTGGCGACTCCATTACCCGCAGTATTAGACTTAAAACGAATCACCCAGCGATCATACACTGTTTACCAGGGGGCAGGGCTACCGACGTTAAGGCTAATCTAAAGATGGTGCTGGCTAAAGCTAAAACTGGCGAGTGTAGAGAGTATAGAGATATTGTTATCCACGTCGGCACCAACGATGTTAGGATGAAACAGTCAGAGGTCACCAAGTGCAACATAGCTTCAGTGTGTAAATCAGCTAGAAAGATGTGTCGGCATCGAGTAATTGTCTCTGGCCCCCTCCCAGTTAGGGGGAGTGACGAGCTCTACAGCAGAGTCTCAGCACTCAATCGCTGGTTGAAAACTGTTTTCTGCCCCTCCCAAAAGATAGAATTTGTAGATAATTGGCCCTCTTTCTGGGACTCACCCACAAACAGGACCAAGCCTGACCTGCTGATGAGGGACGGACTCCATCCTAGCTGGAGGGGTGCTCTCATCTTATCTACCAACATAGATAGGGCTCTAACTCCTCTAGCCCCACAGTGAAATAGGGTGCAGGCCAGGCAGCAGGCTGTTAGCCAACCTGCCAGCTTAGTGGAGTCTGCCAATAGCACAGTCAGTGTAGTCAGCTCAGCCATACCCATTGAGACTGTGTCTGTGCCTCGACCTAGGTTGGGCAAAACTAAACATGGCGGTGTTCACCTTAGCAATCTTATTAGGATAAAGACCTCCTCCATTCCTGCCATTATTGAAAGAGATCGTGATACCTCACATCTCAAAATAGGGTTACTTAATGTTAGATCCCTCACTTCAAAGGCAGTCATAGTCAATGAACTAATCACTGATCATAATCTTGATGTGATTGGCCTGACTGAAACATGGCTTAAGCCTGATGAATTTGCTGTGTTAAATGAGGCCTCACCTCCTGGTTACACTAGTGACCATATTCCCGTGCATCCCCGCAAAGGCGGAGGTGTTGCTAACATTTACGATAGCAAATTTCAATTTACAAAAAAAAAAATGGCGTTTTCGTCTTTTGAGCTTCTAGTCATGAAATCTATGCAGCCTACTCAATCACTTTTTATAGCTACTGTTTACAGGCCTCCTGGGCCATATACAGCGTTCCTCTCTGAGTTTCCTGAATTCCTATCAGACCTTGTAGTCATAGCAGATCATATTCTAATTTTTGGTGATTTTAATATTCACATGGAGAAGTCCACAGACCCACTCCAAAAGTCTTTCGGAGCCATCATCGACTCAGTGGGTTTTGTCCAACATGTCTCTGGACCTACTCACTGCCACAGTCATACTCTGGACCTAGTTTTGTCCCATGGAATAAATGTTGTAGATCTTAATGTTTTTCCACAAAATCCTGGACTATCGGACCACCATTTTATTACGTTTGCAATCGCAACAAATAATCTGCTCAGACCCCAACCAAGGAGCATCAAAAGTCGTGCTATAAATTCTCAGACAACACAAAAATTCCTTGATGCCCTTCCAGACTCCTTCTGCCTACCCAAGGACGTCAGAGGACAAAAATCAGTTAACCACTTAACTGAGGAACTCAATTTAACCTTGCGCAATACCCTAGATGCAGTTGCACCCCTAAAAACGAAAAACATTTGTCATAAGAAACTAGCTCCCTGGTATACAGAAAATACCCGAGCTTTGAAGCAAGCTTCCAGGAAATTGGAACGGAAATGGATCACCACATTCTTTTGGAGAGACTGGAAACCCAAATTGGTCTACACGGACAAGTTCTGGCCTGGTTTAGATCTTACCTGTCGGAAAGATATCAGTTTGTCTCTGTGAATGGTCTGTCCTCCGACAAATCAACTGTACATTTCGGTGTTCCTCAAGGTTCCGTTTTAGGACCACTATTGTTTTCACTATATATTTTACCTCTTGGGGATGTTATTCGAAAACATAATGTTAACTTTCACTGCTATGCGGATGACACACAGCTGTACATTTCAATGAAACATGGTGAAGCCCCAAAATTGCCCTCGCTAGAAGCCTGTGTTTCAGACATAAGGAAGTGGATGGCTGAAAACTTTCTACTTTTAAACTCGGACAAAACAGAGATGCTTGTTCTAGGTCCCAAGAAACAAAGAGATCTTCTGTTAAATCTGACAATTCATCTTGATGGTTGTAAAAGTCGTCTCAAATAAAACTGTGAAGGACCTCGGCGTTACTCTTGACCCTGATCTCTCTTTTGACGAACATATCAAGACTGTTTCAAGGACAGCTTTTTTCCATCTACGTAACATTGCAAAAATCAGAAATTTTCTGTCCAAAAATGATGCAGAAAAATTTATCCATGCATTTGTTACTTCTAGGTTAGACTACTGCAATGCTCTACTTTCCGGCTACCCGGATAAAGCACTAAATAAACTTCAGTTAGTGCTAAATACGGCTGCTAGAATCCTGACTAGAACCAAGAAATTTGATCATATTACTCCAGTGCTAGCTTCCCTACACTGGCTTCCTGTTAAGGCAAGGGCTGATTTCAAGGTTTTACTGTTAACCTATAAAGCGTTACATGGGCTTGCTCCTACCTATCTTTCCGAGTTGGTCCTGCCGTACATACCAATACATACGCTACGGTCACAAGACGCAGGCCTCCTAATTGTCCCTAGAATTTCTAAGCAAACAGCGGGAGGCAGGGCTTTCTCCTATAGATCTCCATTTTTATGGAACAGTTTGCCTACCCATGTGGAGAGACGCAGACTCGGTCTCAACCTTTAAGTCTTTACTGAAGACTTATCTCTTCAGTAGGTCATATGATTGAGTGTAGTCTGGCCCAGGAGTGTGAAGGTGAACGGAAAGGCTCTGGAGCAACGAACAGCCCTTGCTGTCTCTGCCAGGCCGGTTCCCCTCTCTCCACTGGGGTTCTCTGCCTCTAACCCTGTTACAGGGGCTGAGTCACTGGCTTGCTGGTGCTCTTTCATGCCGTCCCTAGGAGGGGTGCGTCACTTGAGTGGGTTGAGTTACTGACGTGATCTTCCTGTCTGGGTTGGCGCCCCCCTTGGTTTGTGCTGTGGTGGGAGACCTCTGTGGGCTATACTCGGCCTTGTCTCAGGATTGTAAGTTGGTGGTTGAGGATATCCCTCTGGTGGTGCGGGGGCTGTGCTTTGGCAGAGTGGGTGGGGTTATATCCTTCCTGTTTGGCCCTGTCCGGGGTTTCTTCGGATGGGGCCACAGTGTCTCCGGACCGCTCCTGTCTCAGCCTCCAGTATTTATGCTGCAGTAGTTTATGTGTCGGGGGGCTGGGGTTAGTTGGTTATACCTGGAGTACTTCTCCTGTCTTATCCAGTGTCCTGTGTGAATTTAAGTATGCTCTCTCTAATTCTCTCATTCTCTCTTTCTCTCTGAGAACCTGAGCCCTAGGACCATACGTCAGGACTACCGGGCATGCTGACACCTTGCTGTCCCCAGTCCGCCTGGCCTTGCTGCTATTCCAGTTTCAACTGTTCTGCCTGCGGTTACGAAACCCCTACCTGTCCCAGACCTGCTGTTTTCAACTCTTAATGATCGGCTATGAAAAGCCAACTGAGAGACCTGAGCCCTAGGACCATACGTCGGGACTACCGGCCGTGGTGACTCCTTGCTGTCCCCAGTCCGCCTGGCCTTGCTGCTATTCCAGTTTCAACTGTTCTGCCTGCGGTTATGGAACCCCTACCTGTCCCAGACCTGCTGTTTTCAACTCTTAATGATCGGCTATGAAAAGCCAACTGAGATTTATTCCTGATTATTATTTGACCATGCTTGTCACTTATGAACATTTTTGAACATCTTGGCATGGTTCTGTTATAATCTCCACCCGGCACAGCCAGAAGAGGACTGGCCACCCCTCATAGCCTGGTTCCTCTCTAGGTTTCTTCCTAGGTTTTGGCCTTTCTAGGGAGTTTTTCCTAGCCACCGTGCTTCTACACCTGCATTACTAGCTGTTTGGGGTTTTAGGCTGGGTTTCTGTACAGCACTTCGAGATATTAGCTGATGTAAGAAGGGCTATATAAAATAAAATTGATTGATTGATTGAGCTGGTGAACTGAATGAGCAGCAGTACCGTTACAGCCTTATTCTAAAATATATATATTTTTTTTATTTCCCTCATCAATCTACACACAGTACCACATAATGACAAAGCAAAAACAGTTTTTAGACATTTTAGCAAATGTATTACAAATAAAAAATGGAATTATCAAATTTAAATAAGTATTCAGACCCTTTACTCAGTACTTTGTTGAAGCACCTTTGGCAGCGATTACAGCCTCGAGTATTCTTGGGTATGACGCGACAAGCTTGACACACCTTCATTTGGGGAGTTTCTCCCATTCTTCTCTGCAGATCCTCTCAAGCTCTGTCAGGTTGGATGGGGAGCGTTGCTGCACAGCTATTTTCAGGTCTCTCCAGAGATGTTAGATCGGGTTCAAGTCCGGGCTCTGGCTGGGCCACTCAAGGACATTCAGAGACTTATCCCGAAGCCACTCCTTCGTTGTGTTGGCTGTGTGCTTAGGGTGGTTGTCCTGCTGGAAGGTGAACCTTCCCTCCAGTCTGAGGTCCTGAGCGCTCTGGAGCAGGTTTTCATCAAGGATCGCTCTGTACTTTGCTCTGTTCATCTTTCACTCGATCCTGACTACTCTCCCAGTCCCTGCCACTGAAAAACATCCCCATAGCATGATGCTGCCACCACCATGCTTCACTGTAGGGATGGTGCCAGGTTTCCTTCAGAACTGACGCTTGGCATTCAGGCCAAAGAGTTCAATCTTGGTTTCATCAGACCAGAGAATCTTGTTTCTCATGGTCTGAGAGTCCTTTAGGTGCCTTTTGGCAAACACCAAGTGGGCTGTCATGTGTATTTTACTGAGGAGTGGCTTCCGTCTGGCCACTCTACCATAAAGGCCTGAGTGGTGCAGTGCTGCAGAGATAGTTGTACTTCTGGAAGGTTCTCCCATCTCCACAGAGGAACTCTGGAACTCTGTCAGAATGACCATCGAGTCTTGGTGTTTCCAAACTTCTTCCATTTAAGAATGATGGAGGCCAATGTGTTCTTTGGGACCTACAATGCTGCACACATTTTTTGGTACCCTTCCCCAGATCTGTGCCTCGACAAAATCCTGTCTCGGAGCTCTACGGCAATGCCTTTGACCTTATGGCTTGGTTTTTGCTCTGACATGCACTGTCAACTGTGGAACCTTATATAGACATATATATCCAATCAATTGAATTTACCATAGGTGGACTCCAATCAAGTTGTAGAAACATCTCAACGTCGATCAATGGAAACAAGATGCACTTGAGCTCAATTTCAAGTCTCATAGCAATGGGTCTGAATACTTATGTAAAAAGGTATTTCAGTTTCTTATTTTTAATACATTTGCAAAAATTTCTAAAAACCTGTTTTCGCTTTGTCATTATGGGGTATTGTGTGTAGATTGATGAAAACAATACACTTTTTTATCAATTTTAGAATAAGGCTGTAACGTAACAAAATGTAGAAAAAGGGAAGGGTCTGAATACTTTCCGATTTGACTGTATGTCCTCAATACACGGGCAAGAAGATGAGAGCAACGGGAGTGGGGGGGATGGGAGGGGGGTGAGACAGATATGAAGCAGACCAACCATTATCAATTCCTAACATCATCATACAACGTGACACACCATCTATTCCAGCCACTCTGATGCTTCCTCCAGACACCACATTACTTCACCACGACTGTTGTGAGTTGGTTTTGGATCAGCTCTCTGATGGGTTTACTAAAAGTCATTCGTTGGAAAACCCTGAGTTTATCTTATACACCGACAGTTCAAGCATTGTGGAGGGGGGAGAGATGAATTCAGGCCGGGCAGTTACTACAAATATCGGGACATGCTTACTTAGGGAGATCTACATGAAATATACATTTCTCCTGAAACCAGGACATGTTTACTTTCACTATTTTTGCCTCCGTTACAGGTTATGAGAATCTATTGTCTGAGGCTGCAGCAATATCCCCTGACCCGAGGTCTGTACCTGAAACGATACAAGATCACTGGTGATGTGTTCGTTAGAGACGTCCTTATCAACCAGTGGAATGGAAGAAGAATTCCTCACTACCGGCAAGCTGTCAGAACATACTCTCTAATAGTTATCAATGTGGGACTGATACCGGTGTGGAACAGCTGATCACTCTTAAAGGACTCTGTGAATGATTACCTTGCCAATATGACAATTGTGAAAGATGTTTGAAATGATTTTTCTTGTGAGTTTCCTCATAATACAGGATGTGGGTGGTGTTTCAATTTTTAACACAGAGATGCGTCAGCAGAATGAGGACACCTGGGCGTCAATCCGTTTCTAGCTCTCTCCCTATGCTATGCTACAGTAGTCAGTGAAAGTAGTTGTTGGGTTTGCATGTATGCTCCATTTACATCAAGGTCAGGAATTCCACTAGGGGCTATTCCTTTTAACCAGAGTAAAATGTTGGGTATTTGGAGGGATGTTAATTGGTATAAGGCGATTCTTGGGACTAATTGGGATGAAAATGTTGAGTATCAACATGCGAGAGTACCTACTTCTGCAGATAAGTGCTGGCGGAGGCCTGATACTCCTGGATGTGTGTCCATTCAAGAGTGATAGGTACCTTACTTCATTTGAAATTACCAATGACACTAATCATTGACCACACTGACACATGCCCCTGTTGGGTGGTTATGTTTTAAACGGTCACCCTCTCAACTGCACCAGGACGCATTTATCAAAGTAGGACAGAGTAAGTGTGATCAGACAACAAACCTATCTGCCTGTGACGGCACACTTGGTTGCGGAATATCTAATGTCTGCTGAATTGACTCTCAGTAATGGCACTATGACTACTTTCTAAGCCAATACCTTCGTTAATGCAGCTCCTAATGGAACTTACTTTATTTGTGGCTCCTATGTCTATCCCTGGTTACCAAAGTTGTGACAAGGGTTGTGTTATTTGTGATATGTCATACCCCATGTAAGGCATTCTGTGAACTCTCCTTTTTCACACCGTCATAAACGTGCGATTACAGAAACTGAGAGATTCTTTGCTATTGCTTTTCCCTCTTATGGTATTTCTATAACAGCACGGGAAGTTATTAATATTGCTAACTCTTTGGAAATCCTAGCTAATAGTACAGCTGAGAGTCTTGCGTTAATTACTGCTGAGATGGTTGCCATTTGGACCGTGGCAATGCAAAATCGTTTGGCCCTTGACTATCTTCTGTCCGCACAAGGGGGTACATGTGCTATTTTTGGTGCTGAATGCTGTACTTACATTACTGATAATTCTGAGGAAATAACTGACCTAATCCAAAAGATCAGGACTGAGGGCGCTAAATATCATTATTACAATCCAGATTATTTAGGTTTAGTCATGTGGTTCTCTTCCACATTTGGCACATGGGGAAGTTTTTTGGTGAGCATGATACTTCCAATAGCGGGAGTTGTGGTTATTTTTCTTATCCTCATCCAGGTTATCAAGTGTGCTGTTGCCCTATGTCTGTCTGCTAAGGTCCGACGGTTGCGTGATAGGGGATATGATAAGATTCATCGACCGTGTCCTTTTGGAGATGGGTGTCAGTGGTGTTCACAAGTATGTGGTAGTAATCGTAAGGGTCATCATCATCATCACACGAGCCTTATGATTTTGGTCAATGTGCCCGTGGTGATTGTCCTCTGTGCTGTGACGAACCATGCTCTCTCAGATGTGGTATCACACCTGTTAATACCTATTTTCTATAACTTTGTTTGAAATCTATTTCGTATTGCAACGGCAAGTAAAATATGCCCTTTGTGTTTTATAGAAATGCAAGGTGTTTAATGTAAATTATTTTATGCTTACAGCTAATGTTTTTTAAACTGCCTATATTTTCATGTTTTCTATTGTTTTTCTGAAAGACATTTTAAGTATATGTCTTTTTTAAATGGTCTAGGGGGAGTGTAACAATATTAAAAGATAAATACACAATGCAGAGAACTAGAGATCAATGGAACTAGTTTTTCAGTTCAACATCTGTTTAGAATCTGTGTAAGGGTTCCAGTGCAGGACTCATAGTGCGGGTCCAAACTATCTATAGATTGAAGCCTGAAATGGGATACTTTGTATTTGGCCATTGGCCTAATTTTACTGGAATCAATTCTAATTGGTCAACCACAGGCTTTGGTATAAACTACATCCTGTCTCTTTGTTCAGTGGAGAAACTACGAGAACAGGAAAGAACAAACATCTAATTTCCACTTTCAAGCATAACAACTATGCAGAATGGCGCCGGAGGAGATGGCTGCCGTTTTACGGCCCCCTAACCAATTGTGCTATAATGAATATTTTTTTCGCATTATTTGTAATTTATTCTGTACATAATGTCTCTGCCACCGTTTCTTATGACTGTCACGACTGTCTGTGAGATGCGGTAAACGAAGTCAGGCGCAGGACACAGAACTCTCGGATACGTACTTTTAATACGAAAAGGATCCAAAAGGACACAGAAAATAACTCTACGCAGGGAGGAAATAACCCGCTCACAAAATAGACAACCGTGAAGGGGAAAACAATCACACACAAAGTACAGATGAGAGACAGGGGTAATTATAAGGGAAACAATTAACATAATGACGAACAGTTGTAAACAATACAGACAAAACTAAACAAACACCGATAACATCGAACGGCAGTAGCTAGTACTCCGGGGACGACAAACGCCGAAGCCTGCCCGAGCAAGGAGGAGGAGCAGCCTCGGCAGAATCCGTGACAGTACCCCCCCCTTGACGCGCGGCTCCAGCCGTGCGCCGACCCCGGCCTCGGGGACGTCCAGGAGGACGCGGAGCAGGGCGAGTTGGGTGTCTCCGGTGGAACTCTGTCAACAGGGAGGGATCTAGGATGTCCCTCCTAGGGACCCACCACCGTTCCTCCGGACCGTACCACTCCCACTCCACGAGATGCGGTCCCCTAACCAATTGTGCTATAATGAATGTTTTTTCGCATTATTTGTAATTTATTCTGTACATAATGTCTCTGCCACCATCTCTTATGACTGTCACGACTGTCTGTGAGATGCGGTAAACGAAGTCAGGCGCAGGACACAGAACTCTCAGATACATACTTTTAATACGAAAAGGATCCAAAAGGACATAGAAAATAACTCCACGCAGGGAGGAAATAACCCGCTCACAAAATAGACAACCGTGAAGGGGAAAACAATCACACACAAAGTACAGATGAGAGACAGGGGTAATTATAAAGGAAACAATTAACATAATGACGAACAGGTGTAAACAATACAGACAAAACTAAACAAACACCGATAATATCGAACGGCAGTAGCTAGTACTCCAGGGACGACGAACGCCAAAGCCTGCCCGAGCAAGGAGGAGGAGCAGCCTCGGCAGAATCCGTGACAGTACCCCCCCCTTGACGCGCGGCTCCAGCCGTGCGCCGACCCCGGCCTCGGGGACGGCCAGGAGGACGCGGAGCAGGGCGAGTTGGGTGACTCCGGTGGAACTCTGTCAACAGGGAGGGATCTAGGATGTCCCACCTAGGGACCCACCACCGTTCCTCCGGACCGTCCCCCTCCCACTCCACGAGATACTGCAGACCCCTCATCCGACGCCTCGAATCCATGATGGAACGGACTGAGTACGCCGGAGCCCCTTCGATGTCTAGTGGGGGCGGAGGGGCCTCTCGTACCTCATTCTCCTGGAGTGGACCAGCTACCACCGGCCTGAGGAGAGACACATGGAACGAGGGGTTAATGCGATAATTAACAGGCAGCTGTAACCTGTAACATACCTCGTTCAATCTCCTCAGGACTTTAAATGGCCCCACAAACCGCCGGCCCAGCTTCCGGCAGGGCAGGTGAAGGAGCAAGTTTCTGGTCGAGAGCCAGACCCGATCTCCCGGTGCATAAACCGGACCCTCACTGCGGTGGCGATCGGCGCTCGCCTTTTGCCGTCTGATCTCCCGGTGCATAAACCGGACCCTCACTGCGGTGGCGATCGGCGCTCGCCTTTTGCGTTCCATGTCTCCTCCGAGCGCCGAAACCATTCTTCCACCGCAGGAGCCTCGATCTGGCTCTGATGCCAGGGTGCCAGAACCGGCTGATAGCCCAACACACACTGGAAAGGAGTGAGATTAGTGGAGGAGTGGCGGAGTGAGTTTTGGGCTATCTCTGCCCAGGGAATATACCCCGACCACTCCTCCTGCCGGTCCTGGCAGTAGGACCTCAGAAACCTACCCACATCTTGGTTTACTCTCTCCACCTGCCCATTACTCTCAGGGTGAAAACCCAAGGTAAGGCTGATCGAGACCCCCAAACGTTCCATAAACGCCCTCCACACTCTAGAGGTGAACTGGGGACCCCGATCAGACACTATATCCTCAGGCACCCCGTAGTGCCGGAAAACGTGAGTAAACAGGGCTTCGGCCGTTTGTAGGGCTGTAGGAAGACCTGGCATAGGGATGAGACGGCAGGCCTTAGAAAACCGATCCACAACGACCAAGATCGTGGTATTCCCCTGGGAGGGGGGAAGGTCCTGGACAAAATCCACCGACAGGTGAGACCACGGCCGTTGTGGAACGGGGAGAGGTTGTAACTTTCCCCTGGGCAGGTGTCTAGGCGCCTTACACTGGGCGCACACCGAGCAGGAAGAAACGTAAACTCTCACGTCCTTAGCTAAGGTGGGCCACCAGTACTTCCCGCTAAGACAGTGCACCGTCCGACCAATACCAGGATGACCAGAGGAGGGTGACGTGTGAGCCCAATAAATCAGTCGGTCACGGACCTCGAGCGGCACGTACCTCCGTCCCTCTGGACACTCTGGGGGAGAAGGGTCGGTACGTAACGCCCGCTCGATTTCCGTGTCGACCTCCCACACCACCGGTGCCACGAGACAAGACTCCGGTAGTATGGGAGTGGGCTCAATGGACCTCTCCTCTGTGTCATATCGTCGGGACAGGGCGTCTGCCTTAACGTTCTGTGACCCGGGGATATACGTGATCTTAAAGGCAAACTGAGCCAGAAACATGGCCCACCTAGCCTGATGAGGGTTCAGTCTCTTCGCTGCCCGGATGTACTCCAGGTTACGATGGTCAGTCAGAATGAGAAAAGGGTAGTTAGCCCCCTCAAGCCAATGTCTCCACACCTTCAGGGCCTGGACCACAGCTAGCAGCTCCCTGTCCCCCACGTCATAATTGCACTCCGCCGGACTGAGCTTCTTAGAATAGAAAGCACAGGGGCGGAGTTTTGGAGGCGTGCCCGAGCGCTGAGACAGTATAGCACCGATCCCCGCCTCTGACGCATCCACCTCGACTTGGAACGCCAAAGAGGTATCCGGATGTGCCAGCACCGGAGCTGAGGTGAACAGGTCCTTCAAATGACTAAACGCCCTGTCCGCCTCAGCCGACCACTGCAAACGCACCGGGCCCCCCTTTAGCAGGGAGGTAATGGGAGCCGCTACCTGTCCAAAACCCCGGATAAACCTCCGGTAGTAATTGACAAAACCCCAAAACCGCTGCACCTCCTTTACTGTAGTTGGAGTCTGCCAATTACGCACGGCTGAAACGTGGTCAATCTCCATCTCCACCCCTGACGCAGACAACCGGTGTCCCAGGAAGGAGATGGACTCCTGGAAAAACAGACATTTCTCTGCCTTCACATACAGATCATGATCCAACAGTCTACCCAGCACCCGACGTACCAGGGACACATGCTCGGTACGTGTAGCGGAGTATATCAGAATGTCATCAATATACACCACTACCCCTGTCCATGCAAATCCCGGAAAATCTCGTCTACAAATGATTGGAAGACTGAAGGAGCATTCATTAGACCGTATGGCATGACGAGGTACTCATAGTGACCCGAGGTGGTACTGAAGGCTGTTTTCCACTCATCTCCCTCCCGAATGCGCACCAGGTTGTAAGCGCTCCTGAGATCCAATTTTGTGAAGAAGCACGCCCTGTGTAATGACTTCGTCATACTAGCAATCAGAGGGAGAGGATAGCTGTATTTAATAGTGATCTGATTGAGACCACGGTAATCAATACACGGGCGTAAACCCCCATCCTTCTTCACAAAAAAGAAACTTGAGGACGCAGGAGAAGTGGAAGGCCGTATGTATCCCTGTCTCAAGGATTCGGTGACCTATGTCTCCATAGCAGCCGTCTCCTCCTGAGACAGAGGATACACATGGCTGCGAGGGAGTGCCGCGCCAACCTGGAGGTCTATCGCACAATCCCCCTGTCGATGAGGTGGTAATTGAGTCGCCTTCTTCTTACAGAAGGCGCTTGCCAAATCGGCATACTCAGGAGGAATGTGCATTGTGGGCATTTGGTTCGGACTCTCCACCGTCGTTGCCCCTACGGAAACACCTACACACCGCCCCACACACTGATCAGACCATCCCTTGAGAGCCCTCTGTTGCCATGAAACGTTGGGGTCATGAGATATTAACCAGGGAAGTCCCAACACCACTGGAAACGCAGGAGAGTCAATTAAATACAACTGTATAGTCTCCTCATGACCCTTCTGCGTTTTCATCTTCAGTGGCGCTGTGACCTCCCTAATCAATCCCGACCCCAAAGGCCGGCTATCTAGGGCATGGATAGGGAAGGGCACATCGACTGGTAATATAGGGATCCCTAACTTATATGAGAAATGGCGATCGATAAAATTCCCAGCTGCGCCTGAATCGACTAGGGCCTTATGCTGGGAGTAAGAAGAAACTTCTGGAAACATCACTTGGATACACATATGATCAGCAGAGAGCTCTGGGTGAGTTGGGACCTTACTCACCTGGAATGACTCATCAGTGCGCTGCCTGCTGCCTCGAATCCGAGGAGACCCTCCCCAGCACCGAACCGCCGTGTGTCCTCGGCGGCCACAGTTGGTGCAGGGGACAGCCTCCTTCCTGGCCTCCCTACTACCAGCACCCCCGAGCTCCATAGGGCTCGGCTCGGAGGTGCTGGGGGATGGAATGGACGGCCCCAGCGCTGGACGTCCGCGGGTACCCAACAGGGTATCCAAGCGAATCGACATGTCCACCAGCTGATCGAAGCTTAGGTTGGTGTCCCTGCAGGCCAGCTCTCGACGAACGTCCTCCCTCAGGCTGCATCTGTAGCGGTCGATGAGGGCCCTCTCATTCCATCCCGAATTGGCAGCCAGAGTCCGGAAGTCCAGTGCGAATTCCTGCGCGCTCCTCCTCCCCTGTCTGAGGTGGAATAGACGCTCACCCGCCGCCTTCCCCTCCAGGGGATGATCGAACACTGCCCTGAAGCGGCGGGTGAACTCCGCATAGTTCACAGTAGCGGCGTCTATCCCTCCCCACTCGGCGTTGGCCCACTCCAGTACCTTGCCGGACAGACAGGAATGAGGGCGGACACGCTCTCGTATCCCGAGGGTGCCGGGTGAATGGTTGCCAGGTAAAGTTCCACCTGGAGCAGGAAACCCTGACACCCGGCTGCGGTGCCATCATAAGCCCTCGGGAGCGAGAGCCGAATCCCACTGGACTCCGGATGTGAGACGATAGGAGTAGCCGATGGTGGTGGTATCGTTGGAGGAGGTGTGGGCAAACCTCCTCTCTCCCATCGTCCCAAAGTGTTCATAACGTTATCCATAGCGGCACCATGATTTTGGAGCATCGCTGCCTGTTGTAGGACGCGCTCCTCGATTGATCCAGTCGGTGCCGTCGCTCCTGCTGACTCCATGGTAAGGTGTGTGATTCTGTCACGACTGTCTGTGAGATGCGGTAAACGAAGTCAGGCGCAGGACACAGAACTCTCGGATACGTACTTTTAATACGAAAAGGATCCAAAAGGACACAGAAAATAACTCCACGCAGGGAGGAAATAACCCGCTCACAAAATAGACAACCGTGAAGGGGAAAACAATCACACACAAAGTACAGATGAGAGACCGGGGTAATTATAAGGGGAACAATTAACATAATGACGAACAGGTGTAAACAATACAGACAAAACTAAACAAACACCGATAACATCGAACGGCAGTAGCTAGTACTCCGGGGACGACGAACGCCGAAGCCTGCCCGAGCAAGGAGGAGGAGCAGCCTCGGCAGAATCCGTGACAATGACCAAAAAGAGCTTCTGGATATCTGGACAGCGATTACTCACCTCGTATTGGACAAAGATTCTTTCTTCAATGAGTCGGACGCAAAATTATATTTTACAGACACCCGACAAGGCCCAAATCCCCGTCATTCGCATGACAAAAGAGACTGAGATATCGTGGACGTAGGTCGGGGTGATCTGCCTCTTCCATCAGTCCTACTAGCCATCGTACAATTTTTGGAAAACAAAATGGACAACCTAAGATCAAGGATATCCTACCAACGGGACATTAAGAGCTGTAATATCTTATGTTTCACCGAGTCGTGGCTGAACGACGACATGGATAACATACAGCTGGCGGGATATACGCTACATTGGCAGGATAGAACGGCTGACTCCGGTAAGACAAGGGGTGGCGGTCTGTGTATATTTGTAATCAACAGCTGGTGCATGAAATCTAATACTAAGGAAGTCTCTAGGTTTTGCTCGCCTGAGGTAGAGTATCTCATGATAAGCTGTAGACCACACTATGTCTATTTACCACCACAAACCGATGCTGGCACTAAGATTGCACTCAATGAGCTGTATAAGGCCATAAGCAAACAGAAAAACGCTCATCCAGAGGCACCGCTCCAAGTGGCCGGGGACTGAAATGCAGGGAAACTTAAATCCGTTCTACATCATTTCTACCAGCATGTTAAATGTGAAACCAGAGGAAACAAAAAAAACTCTAGACCACCTTTACTCCACACACAAAGCTCTCCCTCACCCTCCATTTGGCAAATCTGACCATAATTATATCATCCTGATTATAAGCAAAAACTAAAGCAGGAAGCACCAGTGACTCGGTTAATAAGGAAGTGGTCATATGACACAGATGCTAATCTACAGGACTGTTTTGCTAGCACAGACTGGAATATATTCCGGGATTCTTCCGTTGGCATTGAGGAGTACACCACATCAGTCACTGGCTTCATCAATAAGTGCATCGATGACATCGTCCCCACAGTGACCGTACGTACATACCCGAACCAGAAGCCATGGATTACAGGCAACATCCGTACTGAGCTAAAGGGTAGAGCTGCCACTTTCAAGGAGCGGGACTCTAACCCGGACGCTTATAAGAAATCCCGCTATGCCTTCCAACGAACCATCAAACTGGCAAAGAGTCAATAGAGGACTAAGATTGAATCGTACTACACCGGCTCCGACACTCGTCGGATGTGGCAGGGCTTGCAAACTATTACAGACTACAAAGGGAAGCACAGCCGCGAGCTGCCCAATGACACGAGCCTACCAGACGAGCTAAATCCATCCTATGCTCGCTTCGAGTCAAGCAACACTGAAGCATGCATGAGAGCATCAGCTGTTCTGGATGACTATGTGATCACGCTCTCCATAGTCGATGTGAGTAAGACTTTTAAGCAGGTCAACATTCACAAGGCCGCAGGGCCAGACGGATTACCAGAACGTGTACTCCGAGCATGCGCTGACCAACTGGCAAGTGTCTTCATTGACATTTTCAACCTCTCCCTGTCTGAGTCTGTAATACCAACATGTTTCAAGCAGACCACTATAGTCCCTGTGCCCAAGAACACTAAGGTATCCTGCCTAAATGACTACCGACCCGTAGCACTCACGTCTGTAGCAATGAAGTGCTTTGTAAGGCTGGTCATGGCTCACATCAACACCATTATCCCAGAAACCCTAGACCCACTCCAATTTGCATACCGCCCCAACATATCCACAGATGATGCAATCTCTATTGCGCTCCACACTGCCCTTTCACACCTGGACAAGAGGAACACCTACGTGAGAATGCTATTAATTGACTACAGCTCAGCGTTCAACACCATAGTGCCCTCAAAGCTCATCACTAAGCTAAGGACCCTGGGACTTAACACCTCCCTCTGCAACTGGATGCTGGACTTCCTGACGGGCCGCCCCCAGGTGGTAAGGGTAGGTAACAACACATCTGCCACACTGATCCTCAACACGGGGGCCCCTCAGGGGTGCGTTCTCAGTCCTCTCCTGTGCTCCCTGTTCACCCATGACTGCATGGCCAGGCACGACTCCAACATCATCATTAAATTTGCCGACGACACAACAGTGGTAGGTACAGTTGAAGTCGGAAGTTTACATACACTTAGGTTGGAGTCATTAAAACTCGTTATTCAACCTCTCCACAAAGTTCTTGTTAACAAACTATAGCCAAAAGCAAGTCGGTTAGGACATCTACTTTGTGCATGACACAAGTAATTTTTCCAACAATTGTTTACAGACAGATTATTTCACTTATAATTCACTGTATCACAATTCCAGTGGGTCAGAAGTTTATACATATACTAAGTTGACTGTGCCTTTAAACAGCTTGGAAAATTCCAGAAAATGATGTCATGGCTTTAGAATCTTCTGATAGTTTAATTGACATCATTTGAGTCAATTGGAGGTGTACCTGTGGATGTTATTCAAGGCCTACCTTCAAACTCAGTGCGCCTTTGCTTGACATCATGGGAAAATCAAAAGACATCAGCCAAGACCTCAGCGAAAAAATTGTAGACCTCCACAAGTCTGGTTCATCCTTGGGAGCAACTTCCAAATGCCTTAAGGTACAACGTTCATCCGTACAAACAATAGTATGCAAGTATAAACACCATGGGACCACGCAGCCATCATACCGCTCAGGAAGGAGACGTGTTCTGTCTTCTAGAGATGAACGTACTTTGGTGCAAAAAGTGCAAATCAATCCCAGAACAACAGCAAAGGACCTTGTGAAGATGCTGGAGGAAACAGGTACAAAAGTATCTATATCAACAGTAAAACGAGTCCTATATCGACATAACCTGAAAGGCCGCTCAGCAAGGAAGAAGCCACTGCTCCAAAACCACCATAAAAAAGCCAGACTACGGTTTGCAACTGCACATGGGGACAAAGATCATACTTTTTGGAGAAATGTCCTCTGGTCTGATTAAACAAAATAAAACTGTTTGGCCATAATGACCATCGGTATGTTTGGAGGAAAAAGGGGATAGCTTGCAAGCCGAAGAACATCATCCCAACCGTGAAGCACGGGGTGGCAGCATCATGCTGTCGGGGTGCTTTGCTGCAGGAGTGCCTGGTGCACTTCACAAAATAAATGGCATCATGAGGAAGGAAAATTATGTGGATATATTGAAGCAACATCTCAAGACATCAATCAGGAAGTTAAAGCTTGGTCACAAATGGGTCTTCCAAATGGACAATGACCCCAAGCATACTTCCAAAGTTGTGGCAAAATGGACAACAAAGTCAAGGTATTGGAGTGGCCATCACAAAGCCCTGACCTCAATCCTATAGAAAATGTGTGGGCAGAACTGAAAAAGCGTGTGCGAGCAAGGAAGCCTACAAACCTGACTCAGTTACACCAGCTCTGTCAGGAGTAATGGGCCAAAATTCACCCAACTTATTGTGGAAGCTTGTGGAAGGCTACTCGAAAAGTTTGACCCAAGTTAAACAATTTAAAGGCAATGCTACCAAATACTAATTGAGTGTATATAAACTTCTGACCCACTGGGAATGTGATTAAATAAATAAAAGCTGAAATAAATCATTCTCTCTACTATTATTCTGACATTTCACATTCACAAAAAATAAAGAGGTGATCCTAGTTGACCTAAAACAGGGAATTGTTACTAGGATTAAATGTCAGGAATTGTGAAAAGCTGAGTTTAAATGTATTTGGCTAAGGTGTATGTAAACTTACGACTTCAACTGTAGGTCTGATCACCGACAACGATGAGACAGCCTATAGGGAGGAGGTCAGAGACCTGGTCGTGTGGTGCCAGGATAACAACCTCTCCCTCAACGTGATCAAGAAAAAGGAGATGATTGTGGACTACAATAAAAAAAAAAGAGGACTGAGCACGCCCCCATTCTCATCGACGGGGCTGTAGTGGTACAGGTTGAGAGCTTCAAGTTCCTTGGTGTCCACATCATCACAAACTATCATGGTCCAAACACACCAAGACAGTCATGAAGAGGGCACGACAAAGCCTATTCCCCCTCAGGAGACTGAAAAGATTTGGCATGGGTCCTCAGAGCCTCAAAAAGTTATACAGCTGCACCATCGAGAGCATCCTGACTGGTTGCATCACCGCCTGGTATGGCAACTGCTCGGCCTCCGACTGCAAGGCACTACAGAGGGTAGTGCGTATGGCCCAGTACATCACTGGGGCCAAGCTTTCTGCCATCCAGGACCTCTATACCAGGCGGTGTCAGAGGAAGGCCCTAAACATTGTCAAAGACTCCAGCCACCCTAGTCATAAACTGTTCTCTCTGCTACCGCACGGAAAGCGGTACCGGAGTGCCAAGTCTAGGTCCAAAAGGCTTCTTAACAGCTTCTACCCCCAAGCCATAAGACTCCTGAACAGCTCATCATGGCTACCCGGACTATTTGCACTGCCCCCCCACCCCATTTTTTTACGCTGCTGCTACTCTGTTAATTATTTATGCATAGTCACTTTAACTCTACTCACATGTACATATTACTTCAACTACCTCAACTAGCCGGTGCCCCCGCACATTGACTCTGCACCGGTACCCCCCTGTATATATAGCCTCCCTACTGTTATTTTATATTTCATAACATCGGACATAAAACACATTAGCTTAATTAGATATTAAACACCAGCCTTGGCTGCCTATATGTGGTACTCTATTCACTTCAGTTGACCCTTACAAAAAAACAACATGAAAAAATGACGTGGTTTTCAGACAAATCACGTAAAAAAATAAAAATAATAATGTGAAATTCACGAGTCAGACATGGTTTTCAGACACGTGTGAAGTTTCAAGTAACTTTTTCACGTTTTTCCCTCATCTGAAAGAACAATCCCCACATTTGACATTGTTTTCACACATTTATTTTTCACATTATTATTTACACCACTTCCAGCTACATCTGATCTCCCATTCAAGGACACTCCTGCTTAACTTCAGAGGCAAACCAGCAGTGGGATGCAGGGTGCTATGTTGCTGGAATTAATGTGCCAAAACTTGCAACTGGAAAAAAGGCAGCGAAAGCAAAGGCCAGGGTAACATAACTAAAAATAGAACAAATTGCAGGAAAGAGGGATGCATTTTATTTTAATGTGTTATCATAAAAAATGGTTGACTGATTAATTATTTTTTCATCCATCTACAATTCATTTGCTCTCGCATTTAAAAATGATTTCCTTGCAATATTTCGTTTTGCTGTCAATACTTTTGTGTTTTGCTTTAAATATGATTATTTTTGTTTTGCAATACTAAGAATGTTGTTCTCGACTTCAGACTTTTTCTCGTGAAAGAGAGATTTTCTTACATGTGAACTTGCAAATTCAATTTTTTCACTTGATTGATTTTAACATGTGAACTTGCAATTCCACATGTGAAAAGGTGGTGAACCAAAAGAATGAATACATGTGAAATATAGTTTCACATGTTAAATTTAAGCTCAACATGTGAAAACAGCTATTTCACATGTGAAAATGTGATTTTAAATGTGAAGCTGCAAATCTGATGTGTTTATTTGTAAGGGGAATCTTGCACTTTATTTGGTTTTCATTCATTTTTCTATCATGATATTGTTTAACTTGAATTCTTACTCTTTGATTCTAGTGCTGGTATTGTTACTAACACTTTTCTGTTGAAGATGATTTTACCCGTAAAGCTCCTATAATGTGATTGTTTCAGCATCATTTGAATGCACTGTTATGCTGAATGACTAAGAGCTCAGGTCTTTATCTCAATGGGATGTCTTGGTTAAAGAAAAGGTTAGACAATAAATCAAAACACTCAACCATACCTTTCTCTCACATACAATGGGGTCTGAAATTAGTGACACCCTTGATAAAGATGAGCAATTATGACTATAAAATAAATAATTCAAGTAATGAGCTATATCGTATGCTAAAAAAACTGAAAATTATATTATTTTATACTCATACAATTGCTCAGAGAAAGAGATTTTGTTTAACAAGTAATATATTTTTCACTCAAAAAGGTGGGGGTCAAAATGTATTGACACCCCTAAAGATTCTGATAAATAAAGTAGTCAAAAGTTTTGTATTTGGTCCCATATTCCTAGCACACAATGACTACATGAAGCTTGTGATGTATTTGCAGTTTGTTTTGGTTTTGCCAATAGAAATTAATGGTAAATTATGCATTGTGTCATTTTGGAGTCACTTTTATTGTAAATAAGAATATATTTTTTCTAAACACTTCTACATTAATGTGGATGCTACCATGATTGTGGATCATCCTGAATGAATCGTGAATAATGATGAGTGAGAAAGTTATACAAGGTCAAAGATCCTACCCCCAAGACATGATAACCTCCCCTCTTATTGGTAATGGTGAGAGGTTAGCATCTCTTGGGGGTTTGATCTTTGACCCTCAGTAACTTTCTCACTCATCATTATTCACAATTCATTATGTAGCTTTACTTCCACTTCTCAGTATGGATCATGTGAGTTAGTAGTTGACAAGAGCATCAGAATGATCAGAAATTGCACAAGGTACTTGACATAAAAATGTGGAAAAAACAAACCCCTTCAAATGTCTCCTCTGAGTATGTTGACCAGATACGTTTACTTTGAGAATAATTAGATAAATTCTTCCCATTTAAGTTAAGACGCACCTAAATGAGTGTCGTATTAGCCAATAAATTATGACTCATTGCCAGTGAGTATTACAAGCATGAAAGTGGAGGAATGACATTTGGTTCTAATGAAGACTGTACCTAAACGTCACTAGAATATTAGCAGAGGTAAAAATATACATTATTATGCGATGATTATGCAAGAGTCTTTCTCTCTGCAAACCAAAACTAAAACCTACAAACCAATGAGGTAAACTAGGAATGTTATTTTAGTACAATTGTTTATGTACATAGGTCAAACAATGAACTAATCCTCTGTGAAATTCTCACTTGCCTTTTTATCTTTGTTATTAGTCTCACAGATTCAGAATGTACTGCAATAAATGTAATGCAACTGCTTCAGACCCTAACAAAACACATACAGAAAGAACATATTACTGTGAAATGTTATGGCGAATAGTCATGGTCTTACTGTGTCAATATTTGTCCCGAAGCCACTTGTGAGTTGTCTTGACTGTGTTCTTAGGATCGTTGTCCTGTTGGAAGGTGAACCGTCGACCCAGTCTGAGGTCCTGAGTGCTCTGGAGCAGGTTTTCATCAAGGATCTCTCTGTACTTGGCTCCATTCATCTTTTCCCTCGATCCTGACTAGTCTCCCAGTCCCTGCCGCTGAAAAACATCCCAACAGCATGATGCTGCCACCACCATGCTTCACCGTAGGGATGTTGCCAGGTTTCCTCCAGATGTGACGCTTGACATTCAGGCCAAAGAGTTCAATCTTAGTTTTATCCGACTAGAGAATCTTGTTTCTCATGGTATGAGAGTCATTTAGGTGCCTTTTGGCAAACTCTAAGCGGGCTGTCAGGTGCCTTTAACTGAGGAGTGGCTTCCGTCTGGCCACTCTACCGTAAATGTGTGCCGTGATGAACAGTTCTGTGTACAAATCAGATTTGTACACAAAATAAAATTCTAAGTGGTTGATTGACCCTTTATTGACAGCCTACACCATAAACTGATTTTCAGATGTCTCCTCTGGATAACTTCCTGATTGAAAGTGTCACTTCAGATTTGTATCATTCTCAAATATCCAAGAGCCTTCATCTATTAGGAGAAAACAAAAGGAAAATATAAAGACAATGAAGGCTAATGTAACCTCGAAGCCATGCGATTGTGAGTGACGTCCTGAACAGAACAGAAATACCTTGAGTTGGACCACAGACGAGACAGCTCCGTCGCTGACAAGGTTCTGTGTCTCAATCCTCTGGGGAGAGAAGCTCTAGCAGAGATATGTTTTACAAGCATTTGAACAGAGTACTCTTTTCTCCTGGGACGCTCAAGCAGACACCAATCACTTTGACATGTCCACTGGTTTTCATCGTGTACAGAGATGAGCACTGGCATACTGGACAGCCCCGCAGCCCACGCTAGCCGGGGGGCCCATGCGCCTGTCATCGATGTATTATTCTTTAAATGTAATTAATCATTTTGACAGTAACCCTCCATAAAGTCGTTCATAAACCTTTTTCATTTCCATGTGTACTAGGAAGCTAAGTGTTTGTTTCTTGGGCTTCTGGAATGTGATTGAAAAATTGCCTCAGGCCTTAAAAAACATCGAATCAAATCACATTTTATTTGTCAAATGCACCGAATATAACAGGTTTCGACCTTACCGTGAAATGCTTACTTACGAGCCCTTAACCAACATGCAGAGTTTTTAAAAAGTAAATAAGACATTTTTTCTAAATACACTAAAGGAAATATAGTAACAGAATAAAATAACAATAACGAGGCTATATACAAGGGATAACGTTACCGAGTCAATGTGCAGGGGTATAGGTTAGTCGAGGTAATTGAGGTAATATATATGTAGGTAGGGATAAAGTGACTATGCATAGATAATAAAGTGAGAGTAGCAGCAGCGCATGTGAAGAGTGTAAAGGAATGTATGTGTGTGTGTGTGTGTGTGTGGGGTCAAAATGCATGTGTGTGTTTTGTGTGTGTGTCTGTGTGTGTGTGTTGGAGTGTCAGCGTAGTATGTATGAGTGTGTGGTTAGAATCCAGTGAGTGTACATCAAGCCTGTGCAAGAGAGTCAGTGAAAATATTATAATAAATAATAAGTGAGGGTAGCCATTTTATTAACTGTTCAGAAGTCTTATGGCTTGGGGTTGGAAGCTGTTCAGGAGCATTTTGTTCCCAGACGTGGCGCTCCGGTACCGCTTGCCGTGCGGTAGCAGAGAGAACAGTCAATGACTTGGGTGTCTGGAGTCTTTGACAATTTTTTGGGCCTTCCTCTGACACCACCTAGTATATAGGTCATGGATGGCAGGAAGCTTCGCCCCAGTGATATACTGGGCCATACGCATTACCCTCTGTAGCGCCTTACGGTTGGAATGCTTTGCAGTTGCCATACCAGGCGGTGATGAAACCGGTCAGGATGCTCTCGATGGCGCAGCTGTAGAACATTTTGAGGATCTGAGATCCCATGCCAAACCTTTTCAGCCTCCTGAGGGGGAACAGGGATTGTCTTGGTGTGCTTGGAACATGATAGCTCCTTAGTGATGTGGACACCAAGGAACTTGAAGATCTCGACCCGCTCCACTACAGCCCCGTTGATGTGAATGGGGCCGTGCTCCTCCCTGCTTTTCTTGTAATCCACAATCAGCTCCTTTGTCTTGATCACGTAGAGGAAGCGATTGTTGTCCTGTCACCACACTGCCAGGTCTCTGACCTCTTCCCTATAGGCTGTCTCATCATCATCGGTAATCAGGCCTACCACCGTCGTGTCGTCGGCAAACTTAATGATGGTGTTGGAATCGTGCGTGGCCATGCAGTCATAGGTGAACAGGGAGTACAGGAGGGGACTAAGCACGCACCCCTGAGGGGCCCCCATGTTGACGGTTAGAGTGACAGATGTGTTGTTGTTTACACTCTCTAGCTGCGGGCGGCCCGTCAGGAAGTCCAGGATCCAGTTGCAGAGGGAGGTGTTCAGTCCCAGGATCCTTAGCTTAGTGATGAGCTTGGAGGGCACTGTGGTGTTCAACGCTGAGCTGTAGTCAATGAACAGCATTCACACGTAGGTGTTCCTCTTGTCCAGGTGGGAAAGGGGAGTGTGGAGTGCAATAGAGATTGCGTCATGTGTGGATCTGTTGGGGCGGTATACGAATTGGAGTGGGTCCATGGTTTCTGGGATGATGGTGTTGATGTGAGCCATGACCAGCCTTTCAAACTATTTCATGGCTACATATGTGAGTGCTATGGGGTGGTAGTCATTTAGGCAGGTTACCTTTCATTCTTGGGCATTCTGACTATGACTGGGTCAGGGAGAGGTTGAAAATGTCAGTGAAGACACTTGCCAGCTGGTCAGTGCATGCTCTGAGTACGTGTCCTGGTAATCCGTCTTGCCCTGCGGCCTTGTGAATGTTAACCTGTTTAAAGGTCTTACTCACATCGGCTACGGAGAGCATGATCACACAGCCGTCCGTAACAGCTGGTGCTCTTATGCGTGGTACAGTGTTGCTTGCCTCAAAGCGAGATAGAAGGCATTTAGCTCGTCTGGTAGGCTCGCATCACTGGGCAGCTCGCGGCTGAATTTCCCTTTGTAATCCATGATAGTTTGCATGCCCTGCCACATCCGACGAGCGTCAGAGCCGGTGTAGTAAGATTAGATCTTAGTCCTTTATTGATGCTTTCCCTGTTTGATGGATCGTCAGAGGGCGTAGCGGGATTTCTTATGTGTCCGGATTAGTGTCCCGCTCCTCTAACCTTTAGCTCATTGCGGATGTTGCCTGTAATCCATGGCTTCTGGTTGGGCTAATATGTGGTGATGACGTTGTCGATGCGCTTATTTATTAATGAAGCCGGTGACTTATGTGGTATACTCCTCAATGCCATCGGATGAATCCCGGAACATATTCCAGTCTCTGCTAGCAAAACAGTCCTGTAGCGTAGCATCCATTTCATCGGACTACTTCCGTATTGAGCTGGTACTTCCTGTTTGAGTTTTTTGATTTTTACTTGTAAGAATCAGGAGGATAGAGTTATGGTCAGATTTGCCAAATGGAGGTGAGGGTGAGCTTTGTACGCTTCTCTGTGTGTGGAGTAAAGGTGATCTGATATTGGTGAACAAATGTTGTGGTCAAGACTACGACGGCGCCAGTGCAATGAGTGGAGCTTGCTTAGGTGTTCATCAGCAGAAGCGACAGTTACAGGGATGGTAAAAACAGCTTGATTGCTGTAGCAACATCAGGGATACTTGGCAGAAGGGAGTGGTGCTTCAAATACAGCAGTTCTGCAACATCTTTAATTTAGCCACTCATTCTCCTTAATTGTCGGCCTCAACAAGTTACGGAAAGAGATTAACTGTATAGGAAGCTCTGGGGACAGGTCTTCTGGATACCGGACAGACAATAAATTGCCAGATGCAAACAGATTATAATCTTTAGTGGACAACAGTTCTTGAGGGCTTGAACGTAAAAAGCTGTTTGCGATTTCATTCATACTGGTGAACCGGCGTTTTAGTTGTGTAGTTGCAATATCAACAGTCCCTTATCTCTGGTATATCTTGGCATGCATCATTCAAGACTAAGTTTAAATTGTGTGCAATGCAATGGACATATAATGTCTCAGGAAAGACTGTATGGGTTGGCAATACTCAGTATAGAAAACAGTTGGGCCCACAACCTGGACCGTGGTGTAAACATTTGCACACAAAAAAGGAGGATATCAGGAGACGAGGGGAATCTCTCAAGTTGAATTTAATTTGATGTAATTTACCTTGAATATTGCAACCCATTTGTGTAGACTATTAGCAAGACAAAACCTGCTGAGTTCAACAATAAATAGTGGCTGAATTTATCCTCAAGTCAACAACCTTTTCCCTCATTGTTAGGCTATTTGAAGTGTAATTGTTATAAACAGTTTATAAATAGCAGCTAAGAACAGTATATACACGGCCTTCAGAAAGTATTCACATCCCTTAACTTTTTCCACATTTTGTTGTATTACAGCCTGAATTTAAAATGGATTACATTTATATGTTTTGGTCACTGACCTACACACTATACCCTATAATGCTAAAGTAAAGAAAAAAAAATTCCATAAATAATTAAAAATGAAATGCTGAAATGTCTATTGTCAATAAGCATTCAACCCCTTTGTTATGGCAAGCCTAAATAAGTTCAGAAGTAAACATTTGCATAACAAGTCATAATAAGTTGCATGGACTCACTCTGTGTTCAATAATAGTGTTTAACATGATTTTTCAATGACTATCTCATCTCTGTACCCGACACATAACATTATCTGTAAGGTCCCTCAGTCGACCAGTGAATTTCAAACACAGATTCAACCACAAAGACCAGGGAGATTTTCTAATGCCTCGCAAAGAAGGCCACGTATTGGTAGATGGGTCAAAATAAAAAAAGCAGACACTGAATATCCCTTTGAGCAATTAAGTTATTAATTACACTTTTGATGGTGATTCAATACACCCAGTCACTCAAAGATACAGGCGTCCTTCCTAACTCAGTTGCCAGAGAGGAAGGAAACCGCTCAGGGATTTCACCATTAGGCCAATGGTGACTTTAAAAAAGTTACAGAGTTCAATGGCTGTGATGGGAGAAAACTGAGGATGGATCAACAACATTGTATTTACTCCCCAATATTAACCTAATTGACAGAGTGAAAAAAAGCCTGTACAGAATACACATTTTCCAAAACATGCATCCTGTTTGCAACAAGGCACTAAATTAATACTCCAAAAAATGTGGCAAAGCATTTAACTTTTGGCCCTAAATGCAAAGTGTTGTGTTTGGGGCAAATCCAATACAACACATTACTGAGTACCACTCTCCATATTTTCAAGCATAGTGGTGGCTGCATCATGTTATGAGTATTCTTGTAGTTTTTCAGAATAAAATTGAAACTGAATGGAGCTAAGCACAGGCAAAATCCTAGAGGAAAACCTGGTTCAGTTTGCTTTCTACCAGACACTGGGAGATGAATTCACCTTTCAGCAGGACAATAACCTAAAACACAAATCAACACTGGAGTTGCTTACCAAGAAGACAGTGAACTCTGACATTGCGGGTCCAGATAAACTGCATTACGCCAGTGGAGAAGAGAATAAATGGACAATAAATGTACTGGCCTGGTTTTCAGAAGCACTACTTATGAACTTGGAACAGACTCAATCTTATGCATGAGATATTCGCCTTGAATGTCATATCTAATGATTTTACATTCAATCAAAGCTCAGGGGAAATGAATCAATTCTATTATTATGGTCATTTTACATGTACTATCCTTTACACAATTCATGTACCATTAAAACCAGTGAAATAGAAGAGAAAATAAAATTGGATTTGCAATGGAGGACAGGCACTTGTGGAAGTCAGATTTTTCATCCCGTCGACTCGAGGACTAGATGATGAAAACACTCCTGTCCTGTATTGGGTCATAGTATGTGTTAAAATACTGCAAATGGTGCAACAAACACTTCAGTTTCCCATATAAAAACGGCAAACAGTGCATTCATATACAAGTCTTATTCATGGTTTGAGGCTCCAATAATGAAATGAAACCCAACTGTGAAAGTGTCACTGAATTCTGCTGAGAGTTCCAAATATTGCTGACAGACGCACATAAATATTTCAATTTCCACCTATACCTGAGGACTGAATATTAACTCTGTGGCATTCTGGTAAAATGACCTTTCAGAATCCTAACAGTTAGCTCAAACCTATTTCTAAAGTTCAAATACCCACACTTTCATTTTCTTGTTCCCTTTCCTTCTCACCCTGTGTCTCCCCCTCGCTCTGTTTTTAATTGCATCTTTCTCTGTCTTTATCTCGTTCTCTTTGTTGCCAAACGTATTAGAGCATTCCATGTTGCCTTTAACTAGTTAGTCTGTAATGAGTATTATACCCTGGCCCATTATGACAACAATATGATGAACGGCAAGTAATTGTAACCCTAGTCTAACTGACAAAACACTACTCTACGGCACCTCTCCTCAACTTTCTGCCAGTGTTCTAGGCCCTCCTGTGACGCATCACACCCTGATGGTTCTGCTGAAGCGTGATCAGGTCGAGGTGCCGTTCCTTTTCCCATATCTCCACCATCTCCCTGGGCCTCAGTAGTCTACTGACCTGTGAACACTCCCGTTGTAATTCCCTGCTGGTGGGCGAGCACGGGGGCGGTCAGAGGTGGGCGTCACACACCAGCCTACCCACAGTCCTCTTCTTTTGCCTAACCTTTCACAGAACATGGCTCCTGCTGCACAGACTATTTATGGAGATATCTAGCCTAACATCACACCCCAACAACTATCCACAGGACCAGTTCTTTCGCATCACCAAGCTAGAACAGGTGTGTCGTAGGTGTTGATGACGAGATTAACATAATAGCTTTTCTTGACTAAATGACCTGACTAGGAAAACTATGGGTACTTATAAATCAGTTACATGATTATTACAGGTGTTGATGTTAGGTGTGGTGTTAGGTGTTATGCTTGGTAAATAAATAAAACTCATGCTACCTCCTACCTATGCTGAGACATTTATGAAACAGACATATTCAGTTACTGATATTAACGTTTTTTTCTCCCTCCTCTCTGCTGATATCGTTTCTCTCTTCCTTTGAGACTCATATCATCTTTGTTATTTTCATTTGCATAGTGAGTTGATTTTGAGTGACTTGTCTCGTCAGCTGCTAAAACATGATTGCCTCTAGAACAGTCTCAGCGGAGCTAAAATATATTACCTTAATAAAGTATGAAGCCTCATCCAGCAGGCAGTCCAATTTATTTATTTTCCTAAATGTAACTCAAATTTGGGAATTTTCATTTCAGGATACACAACAACACAGCAAATAAGATCAGACAACCTATCAGATATATATATATTTTTTAACTTCTTGTCTGAGATCTCAGGAGGAATCAGGGCAATTCATTATTATTGGTCATTTAGAGGAGGGTGGGGGGTGATTTTTTTTCTTATATCTTTACTAACGACATGCCACTGGCTTTGAGTAAAGCCAATGTGTCTATGTATGCGGATGACTCAACACTATACATGTCAGCTACTACAGCAACTGAAATGACTGCAACACTTAACAAGGTGATGCAGTTAGTTTCAGAGTGGGTGGCAAGGAATAAGTTAGTCCTAAATATTTCAAAAACTAAAAGCATTGTATTTGGGACAAATCATTCACTAAACCCTAAACCGCAACTAAATCTTGTAATAAATAATGTGGAAATTGAGTAAGTTGAGGTGACTAAATTGCTTGGAGTAACCCTGGATTGTAAACAGTTATGGTCAAAACATATTGATACAACAGTAACTAAGATGGGGAGAAGTCTGTCCATAATAAAGCGCTGCTCTACCTTCTTAACAGTACTATCTTCAAGGCAGGTCCTACAGGCCCTAGTTTTGTCGCACCTGGACTACTGTTCAGTCGTGTGGTCAGGTGCCACAAAAAGGGACTTAGGAAAATTGCAATTGGCTCAGAACAGGGCAGCACGGCTGGCCCTTGGATGTACACAGAGAGCTAACATTAATAATATGCATGTCAATCTCTCCTTGCTCAAAGTGGAGGAGAGATTGACTTCATCACTACTTGTATTTATGAGAGGTATTGACATGTTGAATGCACAGAGCTGTCTGTTTGAACTGCCTTGGCAGCAGATAATGGGGATCCATAATAAATACAAATTCACATTTATTTGACAAATTTGTCTCAGGGCTTTTGTTGTTTTAGTTGCCAGTGATATGAAGTCAGTGTAGTTGATAAGTCAGTATCATCCTTACCTTGGTAAAATGATTCAGCCCAACTACTACCATCAGTAAATTATCTCAGAAAACTATATCACCAGGCTAAATGTACAGTAGATTATGGTTATATGTAAATAAATTGACCTATTGTCAGGATGGCAAGGTATTGTGGCCTGAGGATAAACACATTACATCGTGAGCTGCCATACATTTAAAGAGACACCGATCCATCTTCTAAACAATAAAAACCTCTAGTAAGATCTCTTCATGTCCCAGAAGGGTCACTGACTGATTGCTGGTCAGACACTTTATAAAAAGAAAACCCTTTTCATGCCAGCTCGACCTTAGGAACTGGCAAAAATAGCATCGACAGCAATCTGAGACTCAGTGGCATACTCACAAACACATACACTGAGTAAGTTGTTTAGTAGTCTAGTTGTTACCCTAGTAATATTGGATCCCATTGATCAGGTAGCTCATCATGAAGGAAATGTGGTGGTTACCATAGAGATTCTGTAATATACATGAATTTGAATCACAGTAAAAATATCTGTGATATAATATGGGCTTCCTGTGGATGTAGTTCCCAAAGCATTGCTTAACGAAGGGGAGTAAAATGACATGTTTCAATATATGTTGTATACAGGTATAGGTTCTTAATTTGATCACCCTGTTGCAGGAGAACTTTCCTGTAATGCAGGACATTTTAAACATAGTGTATTTTATGTTTTAAAAGGCTTCTGAAGTTTGTAATTTCCACTTTGAAATGTCAGACTTTATTTTTTCTAACGAACAATGTATCAAACCCTACAAAACTTTCCATTAATTAATCCACATAATAATTCAAATTTCCTGTTGCTGCAGGATTATTTTCCTGTTATAGCAAACTGGCTCAAATTAAGTTGCTACATTGTATGGTAATTGGATCCCATAGGACTCTATTTAGTGCCTCTTGTGTGGAAGCAGTAAGCATTTAGTGATTTCTAATAATTTTACACAATGCAAATGATAGTGTGAATGGTAAATTACCTTCAGCGTCTCTATTTTAATAATTAAATTTTTATGGTAATGTACTTGAGGACAACAACCTTTATTCTTCATCCTCCCCTTTTTTCCCCTTTCTACTGGTGTAGGCCTACAATTGTTTGTTGTTTTTGTTATTAAGTAAATGTCAGTCTGGCAAATTTTACTTCTGTGAGGTTACTAAGTTAATCTTATTCATTTGTCTTGCTCAAAGTGGTGTACCACAGGTCTCAGTGGTATGCCCTCTCTCAAACAGCACAGTACAGAACTACCATCAAGAGGTTGCTATAAAATGCATCTCATAGCATGCTGTAGATACAGTGCATTCGTAAAGTATTCAGACCCCTTGACTTTTTCCACATTTGTTAAGTTAGTCTTTTTCTAAAATGGATTAAATTGTTTTTTTCCCTCATCAATCTACACATAATACCCCATAATGACAAGGCAAAAACATGTTTTTAGAAATGTCTGCTAATGTATTAAAAATAAGAAAAGGAAATATCACATTTACATAAGTATTCAGCATCAAGTCTTCTTGGGTATGATGCTACAAGATTAGCACACCTCGAGCTCTGTCAGGTTGGATGGGGAGCATCTCTGTGCAGCTATTTTCAGGTCTCCCCAGAGATGTTCGATCGGGTTCAAGTCCGGGCTCTGGCTGGGCCACTCAAGGACATTCAGAAACTTGTCCCGAAGCCACTCCTGCATTGTCTTGGCTGTGTGCTTAGGGTCGTTGTCCTGTTGGAAGGTGAACCTTCACCACAGCCTGAGGTCCTGAGCACACTGGAGCAGGTTTTCATCAATGATCTCTCTGTACTTTGCTCAGTTCATCTTTCCCTCGATCCTGACTAGTCTCCCAGTCCCTACCACTGAAAAACATCCCCACAGCATGATGCTGCCACCACCATGCTTCACCGTAGGGATGGTGCCAGGTTTCCTCCAGACGTGACGCTTGGCATTCAGGCCAAAGAGTTCAATCTTGGTTTCATCAGACCAGAAAATCTTGTTTCTCATGGTCTGAGAGTTTTTAGGTGCCTTTTGGCAAACTCCAAGAGGGCTGTCATGTGCCTTTTACTGAGGAGTGGCTTCTGTCTGGCCACTCTACCATAAAGGCCCGATTGGTGGTGCTGCAGAGATTGTTGTCCTTCTGGAAGGTTCTCCCATCTCCACAGAGGAACTCTGGAAGTCTGTCAGAGTGAACATCGGGTTCTTGGCCACCTCCCTGACCAAGGCCCTTCTCCCCTGATTGCTCAGTTTGGCCAGGCACCCAGCTGTAGGAAGAGTCTTTGTGGTTCCAAACTTCTTCCATTTAAGAATAATGAAGGCCACTATGTTCTTGGGGACCTTCAATGTTGCAGACATTTTTTGGTACCCTCCCCAGATCTTTGCCTCGACACAATCCTGTCTCGGAGCTCTACGGACAATTCCTTCGACCGCATGGCTTGGGTTTTGCTCTGACATGCACTGTCAACTGTTGGACCTTATATAGACAGGTGTGTGCCTTTCCAAATCATGTCCAGTCAATTGAATTTACCACAGGTGGACTCCAATCAAGCTGTAGAAACATCTCAAGGATGATCAATGGAAACAGGATGCACCTGAGCTGAATTTCGAGTCTCATAGCAAAGAGTCTGAATACTTATGTAAATAAGGAATAATAAATAACATAATAAATAACATTTGCTAAAATGTCTAAAAAACGTTTTTCGCTTTGTCATTATGGGGGTATTGTGTGTAGATTGATGAGGACCATATTTTATTTGATCAATTTTATAAAAAGGCTGTAACGTAAAGAAATGTGGAAAACGTCAAGCGGTCTGAATACTTTCCAAATGCACTGTAAGTCATTCCTTTCTACTGCCATGATTTAATGCCAGAGTGAGTAACTTGTAATAATGTTTGACCAGAATGAGAAACATAAAATGTGTGGTATAAAATAATATGCTGGTGAAATATTGAGCATTTCAAAGGCAGTTAGTATGTGCCCCTGAGGAAAAATTCACAATGGAATGCAAACCGTATTGGATGTTGAATTTTACTGTATGTGCAGCTAAATTTGTGTTTTGTATCATTATATTATTACATATACTTCGGAAAAGCAAACACTCAGTAACAGTGGAATATGCCTTCAGTATCCACATTTAAGTTTTTTGGTTTGTCCTTGATCAGTGATCAGTTATAAATGTGAACAACATTCTGAGACATCCACTCGACAAATGACTCAAAACACTCACAGAGCACTGAAACAAAAAATCTCCCTTTCCAAAACCTCTTTCTATCACGGTCTGCTTTCTCTTTATTGCCGCAGGCAATGATGTGAACTTGGCTGTCAATGAAAAATGGAAATTGTTAGGAGCCATTTCTTCCAAACCATTTAAGGAGCGTGGGCTGCAATCTCATGCAATCATCTGTCCTATTTTTCTTGATGCTGGCTACACTTGGGAACGGGTCACTGAAGTGGAGGTGTGAGTGATCCCGTCGACACATGAATCCCTGATGACTATCTTTGCCTTGGAGAGAGGTAGTGTCTAGACTTGACAGTTAACGCAGTATTTGTATTCTGATCATGGAGTTCTGTTCATGGAACACGTCATGCGTCCACAATTACATTTAAATGTGTCCACCATGTGTCCGGATTCTATATTCAAATGCCAGTATGCATTCTGCAAATGGTGGAATGGGCAAAATATGATAATATCACAGCAACAACTTGATGGCAGTAGCTAACTACTGTAGCTAACTAGCCAGCTAACATATGTAGCTAGCCAGCAAGCTAGCAAGCAAAGCTAAAGGGATTGCAAACGAGTTAGCATAACTATAGCCAAACAAAACATTTTCTTCCCTTAAATATTAGCTAGGTGCTAGCATTTATGAGGCCAGCAAACACGTTGCCCACATGCTAGGAACGTATTTCCTCCAACGTTATATTGAAAAGGTGCCTCTCGCTCCCAAAACACACGTTTTCTGGAGACTTGTGGGTGGAGTGCTGATGACGTCGCCCACGGTGTGCGCTTTCGGTAGCCTGATTGTGTCCAGACTGAGGAGAAATCTGCACAATGCGTCCCTGACCATCTCCTAAGCCAGATTCGAACACAATCAGACCACACTGTGACTTTTGTGCGTCTAGACCGGTCTTTTCAATGTGATTTTTATATTCTGATAGCAGAAGTTGCATGTAAGTGTCAAGTGTAGACACGGCCAGAGAGAGCAAGAAAGAGAACTCTTGTCTCCAATGTGATGATAACAGAGAAAACTCAGCTGGTCAGAAGTGATGTCATGGGAGGGTATTACCCTTGACTTGCAGCTAGCTCACATACCACTGTGCCTTATTAAAACCTTTCAAGTATATACAACAAAGTTTCTATGTACACACACAACTTGAAACACCATAAATATTCAGAGCTTGCTTCCTGTTCAAATGTAAGACAATGAAGTTATTTAAATGGATACTTTGGGATTTTGGCAATGAAGCCATCTACTTCCCCACATGGATACAAGTTTTAAGTCTCTGCATCCAGTATGAAGGAAGTTAGAGGTAGTTTTGTTAGCCAATGCTATCTAGCGTTAGCACAATGACTGGAAGTCTATGGTATCTACTAGCATGTTAGCAGTTACTATAGACTAACAGTCATTGCGCTAACGCTAGTTACCAATTGTGCTAACGCTAGTTATCAACTTCCTTTAAACTGCAAGCAGACATAAAAATGGTATCCATGAGTTCATCTGATTCGTGAAGGGCTTCAGTGCCAAAATCCTGAATTACTGTATCCCTTTAACCACCTCAGCAGGACACAAATCCGCTCTCTCATTTAAAGACTCTAAATTCCACATTTAGTCAGACTAAAGCAGTCAGCCTGTGAATCACGATGTGCCTTGCAGGGAGGAAACAAAGACGGCTTGTCTGTTTTTCCTCTCTAATTGTTCCTCCTTGGCTTAGCAGCTGTGTTCTGTAGACCGCCTCTCTCTCTCTCTGTTTGGCCTTGTCATCACAGGCAGTTGGAGGATACAATTATCAGTTACTTACTTAAACACATTCAATGACGTGAATTAAAGCTTTGACAGGTCTGTGATCAAATAATTTTCAGGATTTTCTTTTTTTAAAACAAATACACAAATGGAAACACAATTAACCAGGGGCGAAACTTTGGTTTCAGAAGTGAGGGGGGGACGACAACATTTTGGACACACCTACCCATTCAATACTTTTTTTCTCTTAATTTTTTACTATTTTCTACATTGTATAATAATAGTGAAGACAACAAAACTATGAAATAACTCATATGGAATCATGTAGTAACCAAAACCTGTTAAACAAATCAAAAAATATGTTATATTTGAGATTCTTCGAAGTAGCCACCCTTTGCCTTGATGACAGCTTTGCACACTATTGGCATTTTCTCAACCAGCTTCATGAGATAGTCACCTGGAATGCATTTCAATTATTAGGTGTGCCTTCTTAAAAGTTAATTTGTGGAATTTCTTTCCTTCTTAATGCGTTTGAGCCAATCAGTTGTGTTGTGACAAGGTAGGGGTGGTATACAGAAGATAGCCCTATTTGGTAAAAGACCAAGTCCATATTATGGCAAGAACAGCTCAAAAAAGCAAAGAAAAACGACAGTCCATCATTACTTTAAGACATGAAGGTCAGTCAATCCCGAAAATTTGAAGAACTTTTAAAGTTTCTAAAAGTGCAGTCGCAAAAACCATCAAGCACTCTGATGAAACTGGCTCTCATGAGGACCGCAACAGGAAAGAGAGACCCAGAGTTACCTCTGCTGCAGAGGATCATTTCATTAGAGTTACCAGCCTCAGAAATTGCAGCCCAAATATATGCTTCACAGAGTTCAAGTAACAGACACATCTCAACATCAACTGTTCAGTGGAGACTGCGTAAATGAGGCCTTCATGGTCGAATTGCTGCAAAGAAACCACTACTAACGGACACCAATAATAAGAAGAGACTTGCTTGGGCCAAGAAACACGAGCAATGGACATTCGACTGGTGGAAATCTGTCCTTTGGTCTGATGAGTTCAAATTTGAGATTTATGGTTCTAACCGCCGTGTCTTTGTGAGACGCAGAGTAGGTGAACGGATCATCTCCGCATGTGTGGTTCCCACCGTGAAGCATGGAGGAGGAGGTGTGATGGTGCTTTGCTGCTGACACTGTAGGTGATTTGTTTAGAATTCAAGGCACACTTAACCATCATGGCTACCACAGCATTCTGCAGCGATTCGCCATCCCATCTGGTTTGCACTTAATGGGACTATCATTTGTTTTTCAACAGGACAATGACCCAACACACCTCCAGGCTGTGTAAGGGCTATTTTACCAAGAAGGAGAGTGATGGAGTGCTGCATCAGATGACCTGGCCTCCACAATCCCCCGACCTCAACCCAATTGGTTTGGTTTGGGATGAGTTGGACCGCAGAGTGAAAGAAAAGCAGCCAATAAGTGCTCATTATATGTGGGAACTCCTTCAAGACTGTTGGAAAAGCATTCCAGGTGAAGCTGGTTGAGAGAATGCCAAGAGTGTGCAAAGCTGTCATCAAGGCAAAGGGTGGCTACTTTGAAGAATCTCAAATATAAATATATTTTGAATTTTTAAACACTTTTTTGGTTACTACATGATTCCACATGTGTTATTTCATAGTTTTGATGTCTTCACTATTATTCTACAATGTATATTGTGTATATTTTTTTATCCAGTCGGATAAACACTCCAAGCAGCCTACCCGACCGCTCAGAGGCTTCCGCATGTTCCTAAAGAACACCGTTGCCTCGTTTTGTATCATATTCCAATGATAATACTTGGGGGGGACAAAAATGCAATTTCAGAATGTGGGGGGGACTTGTCCCCCGCCGTCCCCAGTGAAAGTTTCACCCCTGCAATTAACAACATATCCTTACATAAACTGACAGACAGACAGATCGTGTGTGTGTTTGTGCGTGCGTGTTTCTATGAGCGTGTATGTGTGTGGTGTTTGCATTATAAACGACATGCTGAATGACAACAAAGGGAAACGAGTCGAGGTGAGATGAGAGGCCTTCACAGATCTGCCGTGGCCCCCTAAGGCGATGCTGATGTTGTACCGCGAACGCAAATCACCTAATGAAGATCGCTTTTCGAGGACCCACATCGCTCTGATGATTAGTCAAACGTATTCCATGGCTGTTCAGTATGAAAGGTTGCAGAGGTGGATTTGAAGGCCTGTTGATGTTGGGTACAATAGAGGCTAGCTTCATTGAGATGCATGCAAACCGTTTTCTGCATACGATAGAGGAACCAACGTTAAGAGAGGAAGCTGGATCCCCCAGGCTGCAATTGCCTCTGTTGTCATTCCCTGCATCCTCACTGATCTCTGAACTGCGCTTTTATAAAGATCTCATAGTTTCCTTTCGAAATTCTATGTATTATGGATGAACGTCTATTTTTTATAAATTAATTCCACATGGAAACAGGGTAAGGTCTGCGTGGTTACAGGGTGAAAACAGAAACAACTCAAAGGTTAACAGTTTAGTAATTCATTCCGAGTGGTTAAGGTTAGGGCTATTGTTTGGGGAAAGCTTAAAAAAATGTAATACAAAATTACACGCTATTACCATGAAGTATCATCAAGTATACTCACGGCTTGCTAGAATATTGTGAAGTGTGGTGGCGCAGTGGTCAAATCAGTGTGCTCTCTCGCAGCATCGTGAGTTCGTGCCAAATGCTGGGCAATATTGCTTCTTTTTTTTATGAGCGCTGAGGAAGGTGCAGTTGTCTAAGCAGCACGCTCTGGCTCCAAGCACCGAGGAATGCATATATCAACATTCTCAGGACCTTTTCAAACGTCCAAATCTAGTGATCAGGCTGGCTTTTACATATCCTGCAACCATGCATTTTCCACTCCCCGGCATCCACAGCAATGAAAAGGGAGGGAACATGATAAATAGGGAGAAGTTATTTTGAATGCTCCCTGTGTTGAATATACGAGAGCACAATGCATAGATTAATTAAATAACTGGATTTTGAAAAACGCACACTGAAAAGCATGTTTGTTTTGGGGGGGGCAGTGTAACTTGAAGTAAAGTTGGATAAATCAGTCTTCAAAGGCAGTAGCTGAATGTGTTAGTATTTGAGAGTCAGCATTGCTGCACTTTTTTCAAAGCTTGGAAATAATTGGCTGCATTCTGTGAGAGAAACCATACATGTCAGGCTTTACAGAGTCTGCAGCCATTGATGTGGTGAAACATATAAAAACAGCCATCTCTCGAGGAAGCTTGGTTTAGACGTAGGTGTGTTTGTATGGATATTCCGCAGTATTGCATAGCCACAAACATCAATAAGAAATATTTTTCTCTGGTCTTTATTTTCTGCCGAAAAGCCAGTGCAATTGTCAAACACACTCTTGTGTAGCTCAATTGGTAGAGCATGGCACTTGTAACGCCAGGGTAGTGGGTTCGATCCCCGGGACCACCCATACGTAAAAATGTATGCACACATGACTGTAAGTCGCTTTGGATAAAAGCGTCTGCTAAATGGCATATTATTATTGTTGGCAATTTCGACCTGTTAAAGCTGGCACGCTGCTATTTTCCAACCTTGCGCCAGACCGCTTTGAAATAAATCTTAATCACCAAAGCTTTATTAAAATATCAAATTTGGGAGCAGCAAAACAGTGAGCGAACATCCCCTTTTAATCTGTGTATTGTACATTATTTTAGCCAGCTACTGTTACTATTTTGGATGTGCGTAAAACCCCCGGCATGTAGGCTACATGTTCATATGCTCATTATGGAACGAGAGATGAAATGATGCTGGTGACCCTCCTATTTAGAAACGTATAAGTTATTTTCATGTAACAATAGCTTGTTTTCCGTTTCATTTGATGAAAAAAACAAGCCCTCAGTAGGTTACCCTCGCCCTACTATAACGAAAGCTGGTTCAACAGCAATGCATCAGGTGTCTTTCTTATTCTGGCCATGCATTAGCTATGTAGCCTATCCATAAAAGGTTTCTACATGGTCTACTTATGAGGCTTTTGCCATCATGCTTTTGCAGTATTCACAATTTCAAAAGAGTGCCTCTTGTCTGGTTACCAATGACGCGCTCCTCTAAACATATTCAAATGATTCAGTCCTATAACGCCATATCAACTGTAGGCCTAGGCTATATCTAGCTTATTGTGAACTTGCCTCACACATACAGTACAATATACGTATAAGTATCAATCCACAATGGACTAGGACTAAAATATTCCGTGCCTCCAGCCGAATTGAAGTTGATGACAACACAAAGACCATCAAAAACCTACAGAACTTGAGATAACAGCATTCAGTATTAAGCTGCGAAACGCGTTGATTGGCCAGTGAGTGGCCAAGCCCTTGACACACCTACAATTTATTTATTCATCAAAACCCAGCCCTTTCGTGCCATAGCAGCTATTGGGCTCATAATTCCCGCTGTGAAAATAGCAAAAATATTTCTGATACACCCCGGACCTATAGCACTACCGCCAGCGCTAAGATTGACCATTGCGTTATGTTTGTTAAAAAAGAGCCCTCTCTCTGCAACAAAACATGATTAGTCCCTCTGAAATGAAACTATCAAGTCATAGATTTCAAACAAATACATGTCTCTCATTGAACAACCCAATTCCATGATTAGATGGTGAAAAAACACACCAATCTCTTTCATAAGTTCTTTAAACAATAAAAACTCATTTACCATCATTTTTGAAAATGGATATATAGTGTTTTGGAAAGAAACTCTTCATTTGATCTACACAATACAGTTACAGTGCATTCGGAAAGTATTCAGACCCCTCTACTTTTTCCACATTTTGTTACGTTACAGCCTTATTCTAAAATGATACAATTGTTTTTTTCCCCTCATCAATCGATTGCTCAGTTTGGCCAGTCGGCCAGCTCTAGGAAGAGTCTTGGTGGTTCCAAACATCTTCCAAGTAAGAATGATGGAGGCAACTGTGCTCTTGGGGACCTTCAATGCTGCAGACATTTTTTGGTACCCTTCCCCAGATCTGTGCCTCGACACAATCCTCTCTCTGTGCTCTACGGAAAATTATTTCGACCTCATGGCTTGGTTTTTGCTCTGACATGCACTGTCAATTGTGGGACCTTATATAGACAGGTGTGTGCCTTTCCAAATCATGTCCAATCAATTTAATGTACCACAGGTGGACTCCAATCAAGTTGTAGAAACATCTCAAGGATGATCAATGGAAACAGGATGCACCTGAGCTCAATTGAGTGTCATAGCAAAGGGTCTGAATACTTATGTAAATAAGGTATTTCTGTTTTTTTATTTTAAAAAAACAGTTTTCGCTTTGTCATTATGGGGTATTGTGCGTAGATTGATGAGGGAAAAAAATATGTAATCCATTTTAGAATAAGGCCGTAATGTAACAAAATGTGGAAAAAGGGAAGATGTCCTGTCACGACTTCCGCCGAGGCTGCCTCCCCTCCTTGTTCGGGCAGGTTTCGGCGTTCGTCGTCACCGGCTTACTAGCTACTGCCGATCCCATTCTCATCACTCCACTTGTCATGTCTTGTCAATCACACACACCTGGTGCTCATTCCCCTAATTAGTATGTGTATAAGTGTACCCTCTGTTCCCCTTGTCTTTGTGAGTGAGTGTTTCATTTTGAGAGTGAGTAGCTTGGTTGAGCTACTCTTCCATTTGTTATTGCCAAGGTGGAATATTTCCCTAGTGATAGTTTCGTTTTGACGCTGGGTGCGTTTTTTTTATGTAAACGGAATAAACTCTGGACTTCGGTGTTTTACCTCCTGTGCCTGACTCCTTCATTCACACCCTGTCACATGTCCGCATACTTTCTGAATGCTTTGTATATAATGTTTCCCATCATGCGCTATTTCAGGGAGATGTTCATAATTGTTTGTTTTACTGTAATATCTGTGTCTTTGCAAGTACATTGATTGGTTGCTTAATTTTATGCTACACAAAGATAAATAACTGTTTCTTAAACTAATCCAATATGTTGGATTTATTACTGAGATGGTTGTTCCAGTTTAGATGATTGAGGTAATCTCAGCATTCAATCTTCCCTACCCTGGCAGTCATTCTGAATGCAGGTTGACGAGTGTTACGAACCCCGTGGCTTTAAACGTCTAGGGTGGATGGACATGAGACCCGTAACATAATTCATGCAAATTATAAGCGTGACATGGAACAGTGAGAACAAAAACTACACGACAACCATAAAAGGTTTATTTTTGAACACACGGTAAAGGTTTGGGAAAAAGGGCTGAGCAGGACCCAAGAAATGAAACAATAGTGTAAAAAAAAACTCAACTGATCTTGCCTGCCTCAAGAACCGCTAAGCTACTGCTAATCATACAAAAATACAGTGGGTGGTCCGCTCAGGTCTAACTAGTGTTTTTAGACAGTTTTCTTCCTACGGGTAATGTACGCCCAAGGGCAACTTGCTTAACTTCCCCTTTTCCCAGAAACACAAAGTTACCAAACAGAGTAACCAGCAAATGAGTGAGTACACAAAACACCAGTATCCATACTCACATACGGAAATAGTCTCTAACAAAATTACCAAACAGAGTAACCAGCAACTTAGTGAGTAAACAAAACACCACAGTATCCATACTCACATACGGAAATAGACTCTAACAAAATTACCAAACAGAGTAACCAGCAACTTAGTGAGTAAACAAAACACAGGACACCACAGTATCCATACTCACATACGGAAATAGTCTCTCCTAACACAACTGACCGGCTTTTAAACAATGGGATGTGTGATTGAAAAACCAGAAACAGGTGGTGCAATGCAGAGGAATGTTCACTGATTGGTCCACCTTAGCAATCAGCAGACACCCCAACGACCACCAATCAGGAACATACAGGACACCTGTGATTAGGGCAGAAGGAGAGGAAAAACACAAAAAGACACAGGATACATGTATCCGTAACAACGAGGATTAACAATTCCACTTGTTGGAGATCCTAACTCTATCTGGATTTACTACAGGAATTACACATCACTTTGCAAGCCAGCATAATGTGACTTGCAGCCCTGATGTGGACTGTAAACCACTGTGTTATGGTATAACTAGGCCCTCAAAGAAAGGCCTTATGATTTACAGTTGAAGTCAGAAGTTTACAGACACTTTAGCCAAATACATATAAACTCAGTTTTTCACAATTCCTGGTAAAAATGCCCTGCCTTAGGTCAGTTAGGATCACCACTTTATTTTAAGAATGTGAAATGTCAGAATAATAGTAGAGAGAATGATTTATTTCAGCTTTTATTTATTTCATCACATTCCCAGGTCAGAAGTTCAATTACTATTTGGTAGCATTGCCTTTAAATTGTTTAACTTGGGTCAAATGTTTCGGGAAGCCTTCCACAAGCTTCCCACAATAAGTTGGCTGAACTTTGGCCCATTCCTCCTGACAGAGCTAGTGTAACTGAGTCAGGTTTGTAAGACTCCTTGCTCACACGCACTTTTTCAGTTCCAATACATTTGATATGATATGATTTGATTTGAGTCTGAGGAAGAAGTAAGAAAAATTATCACTGAAAAGCTGCTGATGGATCATAGGAAGATTGAGGTGGAGCATGCCCACAGGTCTGGAAAACATATAACCAGCCTAGGTGACAGACCCAGGCCGATAGTGGTCAAGTTCCTGAGGTTTAACCCTTTGACGGGTACAATCACATACAGTGAGGGAAAAAAGTATTTGATCCCCTGCTGATTTTGTACGTTTGCCCACTGACAAAGACATGATCAGTCTATAATTGTAATGGTAGGTTTATTTGAACAGTGAGAGACAGAATAACAACAACAAAATCCAGAAAAACGCATGTCATAAATATTATAAATTGATTTGCATTTTAAAAAGGGAAATAAGTATTTGACCCCTCTGCAAAACATGACTTAGTACTTGGTGGCAAAACCCTTGTTGGCAATCACAGAGGTCAGACGTTTCTTGTAGTTGGCCACCAGGTTTGCACACATCTCAGGAGGGATTTTGTCCCACTCCTCTTTGCAGATCTTCTCCAAGTCATTAAGGTTTCGAGGCTGACGTTTGGCAACTCGAACCTTCAGCTCCCTCCACAGATTTCCTATGGGATTAAGGTCTGGAGGCTGGCTAGGCCACTCCAGGACTTTAATGTGCTTCTTCTTGAGCCACTCCTTTGTTGCTTTGGCCGTGTGTTTTGAGTCATTGAAATGCTGGAATACCCATCCACAACCCATTTTTAATGCCCTGGCTGAGGGAAGGAGGTTCTCAACCAAGATTTGACGGTACATGGCCCCGTCCATTGTCCCTTTGATGCGATGAAGTTGTCCTGTCCCCTTAGCAGCAAAGCACCCCCAAAGCATAATGTTTCCACCTCCATGTTTGACGGTGGGGATGGTGTTCTTGGGGTCATAGGCAGCATTCCTCCTCCAAACACGGCGAGTTGAGTTGATGCCAAAGAGCTCCATTTTGGTCTCATCGGACCACAACACTTTCACCAAGTTCTCCTCTGAATCATTCAGATGTTCATTGGCAAACTTCAGACGGGCCTGTATATGTGCTTTCTTGAGCAGTGGGACCTTGCGGGTGCTGCAGGATTTCAGTCCATACATTTACATTTTAGTCATTTAGCAGACGCTCTTATCCAGAGCGACTTACAGTTAGTTAATGCATACATGTTTTTTGTTTTTGTTTTTTTCATACTGCCCCCCCATGGGAAACGGACCTACATCCCTGCCGGCCAAACCCTCCCCTACCTTGGACGACGCTGGACCAATTGTGCGCCGCCCATGGGTCTCCCGGTCGTGGCCGGCTGCGACAGAGCCTGGACTCGAACCAGGATCTCTTGTGGCACAGCTAGCACTGCGATGCAGTGCCTTAGACCACTGCTCCACTCAGGAGTTACTTCATGGCGTAGTGTGTTACCAATTGTTTTCTTGGTGACTATGGTCCCAGCTTCCTTGAGATCATTGACAAGATCCTCCCGTGTAGTTCTGGGCTGATTCCTCACCGTTCTCATTATCATTGCAACTCCACGAGGTGAGATCTTGCATGGAGTCCCAGGCCGAGGGAGATTGACAGTTATTTTGTGTTTCTTCCATTTGCGAATAATCGCACCAACTGTTGTCACCTTCTCACCAAGCTGCTTGGCGATGGTCTTGTAGCCCATTCCAGTGTTGTGTAGGTCTACAATCTTGTCCCTGACATCCTTGGAGAGCTCTTTGGTCTTGGCCATGGTGGAGAGTTTGGAATCTGATTGATTGATTGCTTCTGTGGACAGGTGTCTTTTATACAGGTAACAAACTGAGATTAGGAGCACTCCCTTTAAGAGTGTGCTCCTAATATCAGCTCGTTACCTGTATAAAAGAAACCTGGGAGCCAGAAATCTTTCTGATTGAGAGGGGGTCAAATACTTATTTCCCTCATTAAAATTCAAATTAATTTATAACATTTTTGACTTGCGTTTTTCTGCATTTTTGTTGTTGTTATTCTGTCTCTCACTGTTCAAATAAACCTACCATTAAAATTATAGACTGATCATTTCTTTGTCAGTGGGCAAACGTACAAAATCAGCAGGGGATCAAATACTTTTTTCCCTCACTGTATTTGTGATCAATGATGAGTGGTCCCTGCAGCGTACCATCGCATATATGTGATTGGAACAGTAGCAACAGAACGTATGATACAACAAACACATCCAAACAGCATTGTTGTCTGAAAAGTATCTAATCAGTGTTTTGTGCTGATGGGAAATAAAGGTCTTCACAACTTCGTTCCTCAATTTCACCTTTCATTGTAAAAGATAAATGCAAACTTCATCAGCCAAGCATCACACGGAACACATCCACAGCCAAATTAATTTCATAGACCACTCTAAATAACAGGTTGCGCTGACAAAAAAATTAATAATGAGTTAGTAACCTAACAGCTAGGCTTGATTACAATGTACCACATTTCTGGTGAGCACAAGGGAGAAATGTGATATTGTTTAGAAAAGAGATGTGTGACAGCTAAGCTAACATCAGCTAAATTATTTATGATGGCAGCCATGTTTGTTTATGTTTGACAAGTGAAAACTCCCTAATCCCAGAATGCCATTCACTAGAAGATGCAAATAAACAAAGTTAAAGATGGCTGCGCCCATTGCTTGAAAAATATTAACTTAGTTACACCACTTTTCAGCATATTACAAATCTTCAATGTATTTGTTACAGCGTATACAAGAACCGGAGAAAGTCAATTACAGGTTTTGACTAATCAAGAAGCAAATATGTTATCACCTCACAGATCATCACCCCAAATACAAGCCTACTGCCTAGCCTAACCGTAGCGCGAAAGCTTAACATGGTTGCCAGATTTGGGAGAAACTATTTTTGGGGGGGTTGTGGTGGGGTTCATTTCATTTGTGGGGGATTTCAAGTCCATGGGGGGTAGAAATGCGGGAAGGTATTGTGGGGGATATGATGCAGGAAATATTACCATGATGGGGGATTTATCAATAAATGGGGGGCAAACACAGGAGAAGTTTATAAGCTAAATACAAATAAAACCCTTGGAGCTGGCAACCCTGAGTAACGATCTAAGTAAGTCAATTGAACCATTCCTTCAGCTCATTTTGTTATAAAATCTTTGGCCTGACAGACGTTTTCGTGACAACCAGAATGAATTGTATGATGTCAACAAAAATTGCGCCACACATACAGTGCATTCGGAAAGTATTCCGACCCCTTTACTTTTCCACATTTTGTTACGTTACAGCCTTATTCTAAAATGGGTTACATAATTTCCCCCCTCAATCTACACACAGTACCCCATAATTACAAAGCAAAAAACCGTTTTTTAAATTTGTATTCAAATTTATTTAAAAGAAAACACAGAAATACCTTATTTACATAAGTACTCAGGCCCTTTGCTATGAGACTCAAAATTGAGCTCAGGTGCATCCTGTTTCCATTTATCATCCTTGAGATGTTTGTACAACTTAATTGGAGTCCACCTGTTGTAAATTCAATTAATTGGACGTGATTTGGAAAGACCCACACCTGTCTATATAAGGTCTCACAGTTGATAGTGTATGTCAGAACAAAAAACATATTATGAGGTCGAAGGAATTGTCAGTAGAGCTCTGAGACAGGATTGTGTCGAGGCACAGATCCGGGCAAGGGTACCAAAACAGTTCTGCAGCATTGAACATCCCCAAGAACACATTGACCTCCATCATTCTTAAATGGAAGACGTTTGGAACCAACAAGACTCTTCCTAGAGCTGGCCGCCTGGCCAAACTGAGCAATCGGGAAAGAAGGGCCTTGGTCAGGGAGGTGACCAAGAACCTGATGGTCACTCCACACACAAGAACTCTGTGGAGATGGGAGAACCTTCCAGAAGGACATCCACACCGTACATGTCAGCACCCAAAGCCAGTGAGCTCACTACAATTCTAAATGAGGAGTTACAGTCAGTATCAGAATGGGTGATTAATAATAAACTGTTCTTAAATACATCTACAACTAAAAGCATTATATTTGGTTCAAAACATTCTCTAAGACCTAAACCTCAACTGGAGTTGTACATAAAGGGTGTGACGATTGAGCAAGTTGAGGAAGCTAAACCCCTAGGTATAACATTGGATGGTCAATTAATAATAATAATAATAATAGATTGGATTTATATAGCGCTTTTCTACCAACTGAGGTACTCAAAGCGCTTTACATAATAAGAGGGAAACTCACCTCATCCACCACCAATGTACAGAACCCACCTGGGTGATGCATTGCAATGATTTTTGTGCCAGAACACTCACCGCACAACAGCTATCAGGTGGAGAGGTGAGAAGTGACTAGGGCTGTTGCGGTGACTGTATTACCGCCACACCGGTAGACATGAGATATGACCACAGTAAAATTCCACATGACCATTGAGTCACGGAAATCTCTCTCTTAGGCACTCTGGTCTTGCGTTGGTAGTACCCCTCACTAATGGCCTGGTACTCAGGGCTCTATTGTCCCCTAACCACTCTGACATTGTGGTACCTAAATAATGAGGCTAATTATGCAGTGAGAACAAGGAATCCGCTGACACTGTCCTCGATTATAATAGTTTATTTACATTGAAGATTTCAGCACCAATTTACAGACTTCTGCAGACATCTGGAGAACAACCGTCCCAATCTCTAATATGTTGTCACTCCCCGTCCTTTGTTTCAACCATGGTATTTATATCCTATGCCCTATGTAACATAATATGGGTGTTTTCCCATAAACCAATCCCAGGAGGCCACCTAACAGACTTCCTCTAACACACCATTTGCAAACATCAACAAAGTCATAAACTGTTTAGACACTACATATTTCCCCCCTTCGAGACTAATTAAGTCTCGAAAACAAAAAGAATAGGATTACGACAAATACATTTTTTTCTTATTGAGTAACGTTAACAATAAACCAAAATGTATGGAGAGTAAACACATTTTTCTATGGAGTGTAAATACATTTCTATGAAATATGAACAAATCTTTATGGAGTGTGAGAGCGAAAAACCTGTCTGGCAGCTTTCTTTCCAAATATCCATCAATCAATCAAGACAGTAAAATTCTCTCACGGCCCCTCTGCCCCAGGCGACCACCTAAGTACTCCAGATCAATTCATAAATCTTTATCAATGCATTTTAAACTATGATACAATTGAATACACACGAAATAAACAAAAACATCTGAGATCCCCACATGTACCCAATAACAGCAAATATAATTCTTAAAAAATTAATACAAAAAGAATATGACACAAATTATGTATTACACATGCAAATATGTCTATATATCATTGCAGACACTGGAATGTAGTCCACTACACTGCATATCCTCAGCAGTGTCGACTTTCAATGAAACGTCGATGATGGAATCTGAACATTTCCACACCTTCCTTGTTCCACTTCCTCCAGTCCATTCATATTGTCCATGTTTGAGTATTTGAATCCCCTCTACACATTCCCCCATATGCTTCTGGAAAAAAATAAAACACCAACCAGTATCTTTTGCAAAACAACACATGCAAATTAAAACATCAATATCAACAATAATATAAAAATGATATATAAAATGAATCACATTCCATTTCCCCCGTTTGATTCATAACAAAATACTAAATATCACAATAATATTTAAAAACGTGAAAAATGATCGGATATTCAAAATGGATATCTATCCATCAATACTCCATCCAGTCCCACTTGTTCATCTCCATCTAGATCAGTAACAGTTAACAACGGCATCTGAGTGTTTTCTCCAGGCATCACAACTCCAACCCATCTCAATATCATAGCCTTCGCAAAAGTCAATAACAAAGTACAAAAGCAAAACATCACAAACAGCGCTATAAGAGCTGCTACTAAAATCTGAACTATCACTGCTCCCACTGGGCCTAACTGATCTTGCAACCAAGCCTTCGCTGACCATCCAGCTCCTTCAGATCTACCAAACGCATCCCTTATATTCTTCAATGCATCTATAACACTAGTGATATTATCGGAACTATCAGGGATCAAAGTATAACAATCATCCCCCGTCAAGTTCATAGCCAAACATAAGCCACCTTGTTTTGCTAAAATATAGTCAAGAGCCATGTCATGTTTCAACAGCGTCAGTCTATGACTTCTTTGAGTATTTGACAGAAGGTTAAACCCTCTTATCGTTTCATTTGCAAAACCCTGCAAAGTATAGGTAATATTATCAATGTGATCTGCCAAAAATGTTACACCATACCATGGAAAAAGTCAAAGTCCCCACTTCTCTCCTAGACTTATCCTCCAATGGTAGGCTTCCAGACTATGAAATTTCGCCATGTCTCTTTTCACCCTATTTCCAAACCTAGAATCAGATTTATCTGTGTCCGGTGCTTCCCCTCTTTTAATGGTAAAAACCTCATATGGAAGCTTCAACGTCGACATGTAACAACATCCTGTCCATCCATAGGGTAAGAATATATATGCTTTATCACCACAAACCCACCAAATATCTCTCAAATTCCCAATAGTCACATTACCAGGCAAAAGCTGATCTTTCACCATCAAAGTCCTGCTCTTCTTACTAACTGGCACATAAAAAGTAACATTATATTTCTCATTACTAACCTTATGTTCATGCTTACCCAAAGTCATCATAGAATCATCACAATCTGATATTCCCATAAACATACCCTTTCCATCATATGTTTTATTTGAACAAAAACAGCTTCTAGCCCTCACGGGTTTCACCTCCAATGCTTCAGGAATCGCTGTTAACTGATTTTCCTTCCGATCTAACAAATTCACATAGGGTAATTCATTTAACCAAGAACACTTAAACCTAGGCCTAAACAAATGCTTCGGCAACGACATTATTATATCTGTTAATGATTGTTGCTGATACAACAGCCATAATAAAGCATAAGATTGACACGTACTTGATAGAGGTTGAGCCACCGTCTCTAAGATTCAACCCCATGTGCTTGGTGCTGGAATTCTCAACAGACATGTACCCTCAAGATTCCTCACTGATCTTACAGAATGAGTTAACTGCTGGAACCATAGATTCCTACCTGCCCATCCATCTTTAATTTGCAAAACAGAAGAATCAAATCCATATGCCTTCCATTTAGTTTCTATCTTCCCTAACGAGCGGTATTGATCAGATATATCTTCTTGTCTTCCATCAAAATCAAAGAACTCATCCTGTACCTCCATGATAGTATTCTTCACTATTTCAGATTAATCCACATCATTCTCTACTACCATCTGCTCTCCTATTTCAGCACTATCCTTACTACCATTCACAGCACTCTCCATCCTTATCCTAAACTCCTGAGTCACTCTTACTACATCCTTTAGTTTCAGAAAAGTTGTTGTTGGTGTCTGTGTCACATTACCTAAATTTGTTATTGCCGTCGTAACATTCATCTCTTTCAAAGTTACTGTTAAAATAGTTGCTTTAGTTGATGTATTAACACTCTTAATTATTTCCAGTGGGAAAGTTACAGATCTCCTCTGTGTATTATTTACTGTTGGAGTGGCTACTGTAATATACTGCTCCTGAACTCTAAATTTCCCTTCACCACTGTTCTCTCTCATGCACTTACATGGAAGCTGAGCTGACTGTCCTAGAGTTACTTCAACCCTAGTTTTCATAACGTTTTGGTCTGACTTTTCTCCTAACTGGTCTGGGCCTACTTTGTCTAACCGAATCACCAGCTTCTCCTGTAACAGAGTTGCTCTTGGTGATCTCCGCTGCTTCACATTCCACTGAAATATTCCCTGTTGTCTCTGGGACGTATTGAAAATCAATTTCCCCAAATCTCCTTTCCTTTCCATCCATTGCAGAGTCATCTCTGGCATCATCAGAAGTGTAAACATTATCATCAACGTTGTCCACAACATGGACAATCTCTCCTTCTGGGTTTTCACTCTGGATATTGTCATGCATCTCTCCTTCTGCCTGTTCTCCCCTATCTCCATCCTGCTCTCTTGAGCCTTCAACATCCTCTCTCTCTGCGCGTGGCACCTCTTCTCCAGGCGCTTTAACACAATGTGACAAATGATACCACGTTGGAGACCCTTTAACCTGGACAGCTGTTCCAGTACTACGAACAACTTCAAATGGTCCTTCACGACGTTCGTTATACCACTTCCTTCTAAATACCTTCACGAACACCTTGTCCCCAGGTTGCACTGTACTCCTTTTTTTCTCATCAAGCTTCTCCTGCACCTCTTCTTCTCTTTGCCTGTCAGAAACATATGTGGACAACTTTTTATGAAAATTGGCCATATATGTAACATACGCTCTCATTTTCATCTTCCAAAAGAGCCAAACTTGGACCCTTTCCGCTTGTTCGCAAACAAGGCGTAGGCATCCTTCTTCCTGTTACCAGTTCATGGGGTGTCATACGTAGATCACGCAACTCACTTGAGCGACACACCATTAATACTAAAGGAAGCGCCGCTATCCAGTTTAGACCCGTATGCTGACAAATTTTGACAATGCGATTTTTCAAGACACCGTTAATTTTTTCACAAATCCCTTGACTTTGTGGCTGATAAACTTCTCCAAGACGTTGCTTAATTCCCAATTTTTGCAACATCAATTTCACTGATTTATCCACAAATTCCTTCCCATTAACTGAGGATATTCGATCGGGTAATCCCCACCTGCTTATGACTTCTTTACACAAGAACTTGGCAACCGATTGAGCATCTTTTCGCTTTGTTGGACAGGCCTCCTGCCATCGTGAAAATCAATCTACAACCACCAACATGTATCTTTTCCCATCAACTGGTTTTATCATATCAACAAAGTCGATAACCAACTCACGCATAGGACCTCTCGGTGTAGGAATGTAACCAGGAAGAACAGTCACACCCCTGCGAACATTATTTTTCAGACAGATTGTGCACCTGCCTATGACATAGTCAACCTGTTCAAGCAAATATGGTGCCCAAAAACCATACTCCTTTGTGATCTTTCTCCTAACCCCCCCTCGCAACATGAGCTAACCCATGTGCTTCCTGAATCATCAGACCTAATAGGTCTAGAGGCGCTACTATCAACCCCTCATGGTTTCTCCAAAGACCAGTAGCATCTTTGACAGCCCCTCGGTCTAGCCATAACTGTTTGTCGATCATAGAAGCAGCTTCCTGCATCAAAATCACATCCTTAAGCGTAATTTTTTCTTCCAAGTCCACTCCATGAGTGACCAGAAAAACTTTTCCCAATTTGTCCGCTCCTGTAGCTCAGCAGCTTTGTTTCCTTGTGTGACTTTTGACACATCTGTTTTATGAGCTGCACACTTAGCTATCGCTATCTCTTTAGGCTTCATCATAGCATGCAACAGTTTCATTATTTGCGCATGATGTTGTATCGGAGAACCATCCGTTTTCTTAAACCCTCAACCTTTCCATACTGTCCCAAACAAATGACATACACTATGTGCATATGCTGAATCAGTGTATATCGTCACTCACTTTCCTTCTGCTAACAAACATGCTTCTGTTAGGAAACAGACAGACAAAAACAAGATGGCGTATTGAATTGAAATCGGTACAAAACACTTCAAGATAAAAACATAATATTCAAAATCAGTAAGTTAGACTAAATATTAGCATTTCATATATTCGCAGTTAATATAATTCAATCTGGATAATAACACAAAACAGATCATAAGGCTAGAGAAATATATCGACAAATATTACAACAACACGCAACACCAAAACATGACTGAAGACAAGCGTGGAGAGCCGATCCCCAAAAGGAAACGCGACTCATCGACTGATACAGATGATATATGCTTTTCACCACTGGATATGGTAAGTGTGGAAAGCGACCTGTTGAAGTCGATAAATGACAAATTGGGCATATTAGAATTGGTCAGTAAAGACGTAAAAGAGTTGAAAGCGAGTCTTCAAATGAGTGACGAAAAAGCTTTGGTAATGGAGAAAGAAACCAACGAATTAAAAGTGACAGTCTCTAAAATGGAAACGGACGTTAGGGAACTAAAAAAGGAGAACAATCTTCTGAGAGAAGCCTTACTAGACATCCAAACTAGATCGATGAGGGAAAATCTAGTACTTACCGGTATTCAGGAAAAGGAGGGAGAAATAACAGAGAATATTATGAAGGACTTCCTGCATACAGCGCTACAAATCCCACTCGAGGCTGTCGATAAAATCCAACTCGAACGTGTACATCGTTTCGGAAAAAGAGGACAGAAATATGAGCGCCCAATCGTTGCAAAATTTGCCTTTTTTAAGGATAAAGCTATGGTGAAAAGCCTAGGAAAAAGACTTGCTGGCACGAAAATAGGCATGAATGATCAGTTCCCGAGGGAGATTGTAGAAAGGCGCAAAGTTCTGTATCCAATCTTCAAGGAAAACAGATTAAAAGGGAAACGTGTTGCACTAGTGGTGGATACATTATATATTGACAACCAAATGTTCAGAGACACAAAGACTACTCCATGGCTATTCTAAAAGTTGTAATAGAGGAGTCAAATATTGGAGCACCTGATACTAGCTGTCACGATCGTCGGGAACAGAGGACCAATGCGCAGCGTTATTTGCGAACATGCTTTTATTTATGATTACACGAACAAAATAACAAAATCGATACGTGACGTCCAAAGGTGCAAAACACAAACCTACACAGGAACAGGTGTAACAAAACAGACAAAACCAATCAAACATCGAAACATAGAATGGTGGCAGCTAGTACTCCGGAGACGACGACCGCCGAAGCCTGCCCGAACAAGGAGAAGGAGCAGCCTCGGCCGAAACCGTGACACTAGCAATGATAGGGATTGTAATATTAAATAACATTTATAGTAAGTATAGTATTTTATAAAAGGATAAAAGGATATAACAAGCAGAATAATACATCTTATAATACAAATAATTAGAACATGGCTTTTTTGGCGGGAGGTTGTTGTTTTGGCGGATGGTTGTTGTGCTTGGTCCTGTGTTCTCTCTGGCGTCCTTTCCCCCTTGCGGCAGATGTGGATGCGGGTGCGTTTGCATGCTCGGCCCATTTCTTCCGCAGTCAACCATGTGGTGTGCATTTTTGTGTTTGAAAAGGTGCGGCGTTAAGTGAGTGAGAGGGGAAATGGTTGCATATCCCAGAGCCGACCGGGGGTCTATGAGCAGGGGTAGTGAGAGAGAGAGCTTTCAATTTTGTGTAGATGAGGGATATACATTTTTTAATATAGTATACATCTAATCTAATTTTTCATTGTCCTATCATGATGGAAAGATCCCTAACCCTATAACCTGGACACCCAACTGAGCGACCCATACACCAAAGAGAAGTTCCCATCTCTTTTATGGACCTGCTGTGAATATGCAGCCTAAACAGATAAATAAATGCGGTCAGAGACCTACTTGAGCAGCACCGCCCCCTCAAGATTCTGAGCCTGCCTGGCAGGGTTGGTCCTACAAAGCCAGAGCCCCCTGATGGGAGAGCATAATATACAAGGAAATACTCAAAGCTGCTAATAAGAACCTTTACGACCTTTTTACCTAGCCGGTGGGGATTCCGGTGGGGTACGCCCACCCAGGTAGTGGCAGTGCTGGCAACACTGGCTGCAGTAACCCATGGGGAGGGGGTCACACTCGGACAATCAGAGAGGGGGTTTATCATTGTGGCCCAGGTGGCACAAAATAATCAAAGGTCTGACCGCATGGAGATGCTTGGGAAAATGGTTACAACAGGGGATCAGAGTGTTTGTGTCTCAGGTGAAGAGGGTGGATCTGATCTCCATCACCTAGGACTTGACATAGATTAAGTAGATTAATCAAATCTCACATTGTTATCAATTTCTGCTCAATCTGCATGCTTTCTCAATCAGCTTTAGCTGTATGTGCACTCGTAAATCAAGTTATTTCTCGAGGTGGGCTCTGGGATATAACAGCTGTTGAGTATCTGATTTTATGGTGGATTGTGGAGGAGGGGGGTTGAGTGTGTTGGAGTATGTGAGTATGTGTGTGTGTGCTTGTCTGGCATCTGTTGTGGGGGGGTGGGGATGTTGGGGGGGGGGTATGGGATGGACCGCGGGGATTATTTGCTAGGATAATAATTGCTTGTCAATGAATTAAGTGTAATACAATGGCAATCCGGGTTATATGTTGGAATCCTACGCGTGAACTGCCGACATTATTACGCATATTAATTGTTAATGCTGGAAAATAGGATATGCATAATAAAAAATAAAATTATATATATATATATATATATACAGTGGGGAGAACAAGTATTTGATACACTGCAGATTTTGCAGGTTTCCCTACTTACAAAGCATGTAGAGGTCTGTAATTTTTATCATAGGTACACTTCAACTTTGAGAGACGGAATCTAAAACAAAAATCCAGAAAATCACATTGTATGATTTTTAAGTAATTAATTTGCATTTTATTGCATGACATAAGTATTTGATACATCAGAAAAGCAGAACTTAATATTTGGTACAGAAACCTTTGTTTGCAATTACAGAGATTTCTGTAGGTCTTGACCAGGTTTGCACACACTGCAGCAGGGATTTTGGCCCACTCCTCCATACAGACCTTCTCCAGATCCTTCAGGTTTCGGGGCTGTCGCTGGGAAATACGGACTTTCAGCTCCCTCCAAAGATTTTCTATTGGGTTCAGGTCTGGAGACTGGCTAGGCCACTCCAGGACCTTGAGATGCTTCTTACGGAGCCACTCCTTAGTTACCCTGGCTGTGTGTTTCGGGTCATTGTCATGCTGGAAGACCCAGCCACGACCCATCTTCAATGCTCTTACTGAGTGAAGGAGGTTGTTGGCCAAGATCTCGCGATACATGGCCCCATCCATCCTCCCCTCAATACGGTGCAGTCGTCCTGTCCCCTTTGCAGAAAAGCATCCCCAAAGAATGATGTTTCCACCTCCATGCTTCATGGTTGGGATGGTGTTCTTGGGGTTGTACTCATCCTTCTTCTTCCTCCAAACACGGCGAGTGGAGTTTAGACCAAAAAGCTCAATTTATGTCTCATCAGACCACATGACCTTCTCCCATTCCTCCTCTGGATCATCCAGATGGTCATTGGCAAACTTCAGACGGGCCTGGACATGCGCTGGCTTGAGCAGGGGGACCTTGCGTGCGGTGCAGAATTTTAATCCATGATGGCGTAGTGTGTTACTAATGGTTTTCTTTGAGACTGTGGTCCCAGCTCTCTTCAGGTCATTGACCAGGTCCTGCCGTGTAGTTCTGGGCTGATCCCTCACCTTCCTCATGATCATTGATGCCCCATGAGGTGAGATCTTGCATGGAGCCCCAGACCGAGGGTGATTGACCGTCATCTTGAACTTCTTCCATTTTCTAATAATTGCGCCAACAGTTGTTGCCTTCTCACCAAGCTGCTTGCCTATTGTCCTGTAGCCCATCCCAGCCTTGTGCAGGTCTACAATTTATCCCTGATGTCCTTACACAGCTCTCTGGTCTTGGCCATTGTGGAGAGGTTGGAGTCTGTTTGATTGAGTGTGTGGACAGGTGTCTTTTATACAGGTAACGAGTTCAAACAGGTGCAGTTAATACAGGAATTGAGTGAAGAACAGGAGGGCTTCTTAAAGAAAAACTAACAGGTTTGTGAGAGCCGGAATTCTTACTGGTTGGTAGGTGATCAAATACTTATGTCATGCAATAAAATGCAAATTAATTACTTAAAAATCATACAATGTGATTTTCTGGATTTTTGTTTTAGATTCCGTCTCTCACAGTTGAAGTGTACCTATGATAACAATTACAGACCTCTACATCCTTTGTAAGTAGGAAAACCTGCAAAATCGGCAGTGTATCAAATACTTGTTCTCCCCACTGTATATCTAGAGGTGAAAGCATTGGAAATGCTTTTGGCGGTTAATCTGCTTCTGTTTTGTGGGTGCCACTGTGTGCTGTTTTCGATGGATGGGTCCTGGCCTCTCGGGGCCTTAGGGATACGGAGGGACGTGGGTGGGATGCTGATCACTGGGATGACGGCTCAACTTGGGATGGGGAGGGGCTTTAGCGGGGGAATTAGTGGAGAACAATTGAAGGGTTACTCCGTAGCAATGCAAATATCACGGTACAGCTATATGGACACTCAATCATTACGCAATTTTTTATTGGTAAATTTACAAACATATATAATGATAAATAGACTCAAAACTTGTATCTCATTATGGTGAAATAAGTATAGCCAGTTATAATTGTAATGGCTTAGCTGATAATAACAAAAGAAGAACAATATTTACATGGCTCAAAGAGAAGGAATATAATATCTATTGTATACAGGAAACTCATTAAACAATTCGAGATGAAGTAGCGTGGAAAAAAGAATGGGGGGGAAATATACTCCTCCCATGGGCAAAGAAATTCAAAAGGGGTGATGATATTAATTAATAGTAATTTCGATCCGAATGTGCAAATTGTCCAAATAGATACGCAAGGTAGATGGATTATTTTAAATATGTTATTGGACCATAAACAGATATGGCTCATTAACCTTTACGGACCAAATAATGATGATCCACAATTCTTTGACAATATATATAATAAATTATCAAGCCTGCAAGCAACTCAAGACAATACTATTATGGTGGGGGATTATAATACTGTTTTAAATAGCTCAATGGACCGTAAAGGAAATCACACCACAAACAATCACCCACATGCTCTTAAGGAAATTGTGAATGTCATGGATACATTAGAACTAGTAGATATATGGAGGCTTAAATATACTGATCTAGTGAGATATACATGGCGGAGACTGAATCAAGCTAGTCGTCTTGACTTCTTTCTTATCTCATTCTCGTTGGCACCAAAAGTAAAAAAAAAAGTGTTGATAGGGGACAGAATGCGGTCGGACCATCATATAATAGGCATATACATTACTCTTACTGAATTCCCACGTGGGCGAGGATATTGGAAATTTAATCAAAGCCTATTGGATGATAATTTATTCATAATTAGAACAAAGGAATTTATAACTGACTTTTTCCAACATAACATAGGTACAGCGAATCCCCTTATTGTATGGGACACCTTTAAATCTGCCTTTAGAGGCCATGCAATTCAGTACTCATCTCGAAAACAAAAGCAATTTAGGTCAAAAGAGTTTATACTAAGAAAGGAAATAGAAAATCTAACAGAACAGATAGATGGCAATAAAAACTGTAACATAGAGGCTCAGAATAAATTAGAGGAAAAACAAAAAGAAATGGAGAAACTTATTCAAGAAAGATCGAGTGTAATATATTATAAAAATAAAGCAAACTGGATGGAAAATGGGGAAAAATTCACAAAATTCTTTTTTAATCTTCAACATAGGAATGCTACCAAAAAGAACTTAATGAAACTGGTTACAATTGACGGAGTCACCCATAATTCACCAAATGATATTTTGAAGGAAGAAACAAAGTACTTTAAGCATATGTTTTCTTTTCAGTCGCCTCCATCTCCTCTAACTGAAGCTAATTGTAGATATTTTTTTCTATTGATAATGTCAAATTAACAGCCACACAGAAAGACTCATGTGAAGTTGAAATTACAGAGGAGGAACTTCTGGATGCAATTAAAGACTTTAAGTCCGGGAAAACTCCAGGGTTGGATGGCATACCAGTCGAGGTATACTAAACCTTTTTTGATATACTAAGCGGACCGTTATTAGCATGTTTGAACCACTCCTATGTAAATGGTAGATTATCTGACACTCAAGAAGAAGGTCTGATCTCATTATTACTGAAACAGGATACAAGTGGAAAATATAAAGATCCAGTCCATTTACAAAATTGGAGGCCCCTTACACTTCAGTGTTGTGATGCAAAAATCCTAGCAAAATGTATAGCGCATAGAATTAAAAAGGTATTGTCGGATATTATTCATTCTAATCAGACAGGTTTTTTACAAGGAAGATACATTGGAGATAATATAAGGCAAGTATTGGAAACAATAGAACACTATGGAAAATATGGGAAACCAGGCCTGCTATTCATAGCAGACTTCGAAAAGGCATTTGATAAAGTTCGACTGGGGTTTATATATAAATGCCTGGAGCATTTCAATTTTGGAGAATCTCTTATAAAATGGGTCAAAATCATGTATAGTAACCCTAGGTGTAAAATAGTAAATAATGGCTATTTCTCAGAAAGTGTTAAACTGTCAAGAGGAGTGAAACAAGGATGTCCACTATCGGCATATCTATTTATTGTGGCCATCGAGATGTTAGCTATTAAAATCAGATCCAATAATAATATCAGAGGATTAGAAATACAGGGCTTAAAAACAAAGGTGTCATTGTACGCTGATGATTCATGTTTTCTTTTAAATCCACAACTAGAATCCCTCCACAGCCTCATAGAGGATCTAGATACATTTTCTAACCTCTCTGGATTACAACCAAATTATGACAAATGTACTATATTACGTATTGGATCACTAAAAAATAAAAAATTTACATTACCATGTAGTTTACCAATAAAATGGTCTGATGGTGATGTGGATATACTCGGAATACATATCCCAAAGGAAATAAATGATCTCACTTCAATAAATTTTAATAGAAAGTTAGCAAAAATAGATAAGATCTTACTACCATGGAAAGGAAAATACCTGTCAATTTGAGGAAAAATCACCCTGATTAACTCTTTAGTATTATCCCAGTTTACCTATTTGCTTATGGTCTTGCCTACGCCTAGCGAACAGTTTTTTAAATTATATGAGAAAAAAATATTCAATTTTATTTGGAACGGCAAGCCAGACAAAATTAAAAGAGCATATTTATATAATGAATATGAATTCGGAGGACAGAAATTATTAAATATTAAAGCATTAGACCTATCACTAAAAGCTTCAGTCATACCAAAGTTATACTTAAATCCGAACTGGTTCTCAAGCAAATTAGTAAGATTGTCTCATCCAATGTTCAAGAAAGGCCTTTTTCCCTTTATTCAGATTACAACCTCTCACTTTCAGTTATTTGAAAAGGAAATAATCTCCCAAATGTCACTATTTCTAAAACAAGCCATAGAAAGTTGGTTGCAATTTCAATTTAATCCTCCAGAAACGACAGAACAAATAATGCAACAAATATTGTTGTTAAATTCAAATATACTAATTGACAAAAAACCTTTATTTTTTGACAGAATGTTTAAAAAAGGTATAATCTTCGTAAATGATATCATCGGTAGGACTGGTGAAGTTATGTCGCACATGCAGCTAACAAAAACATATGGAAATGTCTGCTCTACCCAAAATTACAACCAAATAATTGCAGCCTTACCGCAAAAGTGGAAGAGGAAAGTGGAAGGGGGAGAAAGTAAGGAACTTGTCTGTTGGCCTTGCATTAAATAACATAATTGGTTAAGGAAAACTGTGATAAATAAAAAAGTATATCAGTTTCACTTAAGGACCAAAGGATTGACAGCCGTCCCATATAGATTGCAAAATAGTTGGGAAGAGATCTTTGACGTACCGATCCCATGGCATAGTGTTTATGAACTGACATGCAAAACGACACCGGATTCAAAAATTAGAAGCTTTCAATTTAAATTATTATATAAAAATCTTGCTACCAATATAATGTTATTTATATGGGGGATACAATCTTCCCAGCTCTGCAGGTTTTGCTGTGAAGAGACATAATCATTAGATCATTTGTTTTGGTTCTGTCCATTTGTAGCTTGTTTTTGGACACAGGTCCAGGAATGGCTAAAGGATTGCAATATTTACCTGGAACTAACCTTGCAGATAGCATTACTGGGTGATCTGAAAAGTCATAGTCAATCAATCAATAATATAATAATACTTTTAGCAAAAATGTTTATTTTTAATTCACAATCTGTAGAAGCAATGAGAATAGAAAGGTTCAGAATTTTTGTAAAACATCACAGTACGGTTGAAATATATATGGCAAATAGAAATCCTATATGGATGGTGTTAAGAGATAGATGGGAGGTATTGAATAGAGTTGAAGGATGGGACTAATAACAAATAACAACAAATAATAACAAAGATAGCTAATAATGTAAGCATACTGTGTCCACAATAAGTATATAGGTTGTATGTTGGGAGCTTTTGGGAAGGAGCACAGTTAGAAAGATATGCCATATAGAAGCAAACCGGATGGACACCATGAAAATGATCGGAGAGGTTGAGAGTAGAAGAAGTTCAGGAGCAAAAAAAAAAAAAAAAAAAAAATATATATATATATATATATATATATATATATATATATATATATATATATATATATATATATAATAGAATTATTGTAAAATTAACTCTGTCCATAAGGTGTAGATAGTAAGTATAGACCGGAAGTAGAGGCCTGGGCATTGTTGTTCACTAATTTACTCCAAGTAGGGAAAGGATGGTGGGGTTGAAAAGTAATAAAGGGGAGTATATATATAAAAAATAAAAAAAACATGGGGGATTGGAAGTGATGCAGACAATTACATTGATAGAATATACAATATATCTGCAATATTAAGCTGATCCATTCCCCCCCCCCAAAAAAATAAAAAAAATAAAAATAAAAAATAAGAAAAAATAAACATGATTCTGTAAGCCCCACAAGTTCAGCAAGTTGTGCAGACGCAGGCTGTGGTATTACTTCAGCCTTTTCAACAACAAATCCAGTTCCTTCGGCTTTAACTACTGCATAGCCAGCACACAATTTATCTTCCACACGATAACAAGACCCATCAGTCCAATACTCCAGGTCTGCCTCACGTAATGGAAAGGCTTGCAAATCTGATCTAAGCCTCGAGTATTTCTCTGCTTCTTGGACACAATCATGTGGCTCACCATCCTCTGAAGTTGGCAAATTCTCGGCTGGATTCACCGTATCACACCTCGCTGGTGCTCTTTCATGCCGTCCCTAGGAGGGGTGCGTCACTTGAGTGGGTTGAGTTACTGACGTGATCTTCCTGTCTGGGTTGGCGCCCCCCCTTGGTTTGTGCTGTGGTGGAGACCTCTGTGGGCTATACTCGGCCTTGTCTCAGGATTGTAAGTTGGTGGTTGAGGATATCCCTCTGGTGGTGCGGGGGCTGTGCTTTGGCAGAGTGGGTGGGGTTATATCCTTCCTGTTTGGCCCTGTCCGGGGTTTCTTCGGATGGGGCCACAGTGTCTCCGGACCGCTCCTGTCTCAGCCTCCAGTATTTATGCTGCAGTAGTGTATGTGTCGGGGGGCTGGGGTTAGTTGGTTATACCTGGAGTACTTCTCCTGTCTTATCCAGTGTCCTGTGTGAATTTAAGTATGCTCTCTCTAATTCTCTCGTTCTCTCTTTCTCTCTGAGAACCTGAGCCCTAGGACCATACGTCAGGACTACCGGGCATGCTGACACCTTGCTGTCCCCAGTCCGCCTGGCCTTGCTGCTATTCCAGTTTCAACTGTTCTGCCTGCGGTTATGAAACCCCTACCTGTCCCAGACCTGCTGTTTTCAACTCTTAATGATCGGCTATGAAAAGCCAACTGAGAGACCTGAGCCCTAGGACCATACGTCGGGACTACCGGCCGTGGTGACTCCTTGCTGTCCCCAGTCCGCCTGGCCTTGCTGCTATTCCAGTTTCAACTGTTCTGCCTGCGGTTATGGAACCCCTACCTGTCCCAGACCTGCTGTTTTCAACTCTTAATGATCGGCTATGAAAAGCCAACTGAGATTTATTCCTGATTATTATTTGACCATGCTTGTCACTTATGAACATTTTTGAACATCTTGGCATGGTTCTGTTATAATCTCCACCCGGCACAGCCAGAAGAGGACTGGCCACCCCTCATAGCCTGGTTCCTCTCTAGGTTTCTTCCTAGGTTTTGGCCTTTCTAGGGAGTTTTTCCTAGCCACCGTGCTTCTACACCTGCATTACTAGCTGTTTGGGGTTTTAGGCTGGGTTTCTGTACAGCACTTCGAGATATTAGCTGATGTAAGAAGGGCTATATAAAATAAAATTGATTGATTGATTGACTAGGGTGACATCTTCCTGCTCTAAGAGCCTATGATAGTCTCTGAGCCTAGGCATTGCTCTGTAGCACAGTGGTAGCCCTAGTTCTACTTCTGAATAGGCAGTAGAGTAGTAGGAAATAGGCTGAGGATTCACCCCTGTGCCTGTCGGCTGACAAAGAACTGCACATGCATATCTACCTCCAGTAGAAGTAGACACATAGAGCAAAAAGTTCTTAGAGTAGTCTGGTAGTGTAAGTGCAGGTGCCTCCTGCAACCTCTGTTTGATCATTTCAAATGCCACATGGCCTTCCTGTGTCCAGGAAAGATTGCTATGGAGTTGACCATTTCCAGTATCCTTAACCATAGCTCTCAAAGGTCCCGTCAAACTAGTCTAGCTCTCAACCCAAGCTGAAGAATAACCAGCAATACCAAGAAATGTCATCATCTCTCTGACAGTTCTAGGCTTCGGAGCCTTATGAATAGCTTCCAATTGACTGTCCGAAATGTTTCTATGTCCATGCGTTATTTTCTGACCCAAATAAACAACCTTCTCCTGGCAATATTGCAACTTTTTCTGTGAAACCTTATGCCCCTTTTCTGCCAATACCTGTAGCAATTTAATTGAGTCTCTATGACATGTTTCCTTATTCTGTGAGCAGATAATTATATAATCTACGTACTGAATGACAGTGCTTTGCAATATCTGATCTATCGCTACCAAATCATCCTTCAGTACTTTTTGAAAATATGGGGACTATGCTTGTACCCCTGTGGCAAACGACTGTACTCATAGAATTGTCCCTTATATTTGAACCCAAATAAACCCTGACTTTCTACACTAAGTGGAACACTAAAAAATGCACCACATAAGTCTAACACCGTAAAATGTGTCGCATCAGGAGGAATTTGGGCTAACAAGGTATGCGGGTCTGGCACTTCTGCTGGAAAGTCAGTCACTACCTCATTCACTGCTCTCAAATCATGAACCACACGATAAGTTTCATCTGTTTTTTTCACAGGCAACAAAGGCTTGTTACTCTGAGGGTTTTTTGTTGTCCTTAAAACACCTGCTTTCGAAAGTCCTTCAATTTGTGGTTCAATCCCTTGGATTGCTTCATCTTTCAATGGATACTGATTCTTCCAAGGAGGTCTGGCTCCTGGTCGAAGTTCAACTTTCACCGGTTGGGCTGATTTCACAAGTCCAATATCGGTACTGTGTTGAGACCACAAACATTCTGGAACTTGTTGCAACATCTCCTCTTTCATAGGGTCTGAATCCATCTTCACACTGCAAATAGATTGCTGTGTCATCCGTACAGCTTGTGGCTCTCCTTGTCCTTGAGCCGAAATCATTATTTTGAGAAATCGCTGATCTTCACTCCTCCAAATCGCCAAATTCTCTTTCATCGGTACGAAAACAGATTTCTCTGCTTCTGTCATCATTTATCCTATTTGCTTCTGCTCATAGCCTTCAGAAACCAACAAGGTCACATGTGGCACACTCTTCTCAATCTCCAATTCTTTATCCAGATAATCGTCTGTGTTTATCTTCATAGCTGCTCCTTGTGGTCCTAAAATTATGCAACATGAGCTGAGTTGAACTTTCTTTGGTTGAAGACTCAACCATTCCTCTGAGTTCGATTGGGAAGCATTCTTGAAATACTTGAGCGTACAATGAAATGGATATTCCGGAAGCCTCGCATCTGGCATATTTGCCACAATAAATTTCTCCCATATCTTAGTCTGCTTCAAAAAATCTTCACTGAGATTTCCAATCCAGAATACTGTAGAATAATCCATCTCTGTCATCATCAACAATTGGCAAAACTTTTCCTTTGGCACTTCTACCAGACAGCCGTCTGGTGTACATTTTATTGTACAGTTCAACTTACACAATGCATCTCTTCCCAACAATGCAATAGGTGTAAGTTCTGATACTAGTATGGGTATTGTAATTTTCTGATTTTTATTGCAGAGCTCAATTGGTTCCGTAAGAGGAATCAGCTGTTTCACTCCCTCAAATCCGATTGTCCTAATTAGTTGATTGGACATAGGGAGATGTGTAGCATCTTCAGGCCGAACACAGGTAAAAGCAGCTCTGCTATCCGCCATCACTTCCAATGGTCGGTTGTTTATTTTCACCTCAATTGTTGGATCTTTTTCCGGTCCTGATGCTACCAGCTGACACCCCCCTTTCGGATCTTCTGGGCACCCCTAGAATCCTTGCTCCGGGCCCCTATAGGGGTTCACCTGTCCTCCAGATGATCTTGACTGGCCCCTGTATCTTCCTCTGAAATTCCCTCTGATGTTTCCTCCTGGCCCATTACACTCACGGGCAAAGTGACCAACCTGTCCACAATTATAACACACTTCTGAAAATTGCTGGAAGTATGGCTTAAATCTTCCTCCTCTTCCTCTTCCTAAGTCTTCTCGTCCTCTTCCTCTCCAATTCTGTGTCTGTCCAGAGACTGGCTGTGGATATGAAACAACTGGTACCGCTATTGGTGGCTGGTACAATTGCGGTTGGAACTGGTCCGGTTGAAGCTGTGGCAGTGATTGTTGATTTGGTGCACACTGATTCTGCATAACCAAAGCTTGTTTCTTCTCCTTCTTATTCTCCACCAGTTGTATGTGATTGAGTTTTCTGAGAGTTTCTTGGTCCTGTTCTTTCTGGTTGTGTTCCTTTTTCCTGTACAGATCCACTTGATGGGCTATATGATCTGTATAGACACCTTTTGTCATGCTTCCAAGTCCAACCACCTCTGCCAGTTTGCTCCTTACTGGTGAGGGCAGTCCCATCTGCAGTTTAGCTCTCAAAATTGACTGCTCAATTTGACTCACATCTGGATCATTTCCGGTAATATTTCTCCACACTTGATGAACTCTTGACACATAGGCTCTCGGATTTTCTTGTTGTCCTAGTGGGTCAATCAGAATGTTGTCAGGATGCACATTTGTTGGAAACGTATCTTTCAGTGCTCTCCACAGCCGATTTCTACTTGCAGCCAACAATTCAGGGTCTTTCACCGCAGTCCCCACATATCTATCAAGTCCAGCTCTCTGAAAAATTTCTTCCATATCTGGAATCCCAAGGAGATTAGCCAAAAGTCTCTTAATGTCTCCTGTGGCAGACTGTGTTCCCACCGTAATTTCTTCCAATTTTGAAATCCAAGGATATGCTCCATCTTGAAGGGTAGGCAGCTTCTCAAATATATCTGACATATCGGTATTCTGCAAAGGCTTATACTCTAGGTTCTGTCCTCGAATTATCACTGGCATCATCTTCTTACTTGTGCTCTCTTTCCTTGGCCTCAATGTATACTTATTCTCCAATTCTTGGGATCCTTTTCTCAGCAGTTTTTTCTGCTGTATCTTCAGCTTCTTTAGTTGTTCTTCCAGTTCTCTTACTTCTTCTAAATTATTTGCCTTATCCAGGCATGATACGCATCTCGTTCTATTTATTTTGTGCTAATCATTGTAGGATAAAATCCTCTTGAATATGAAGCACCTTTAATCTCCAAATCTTTATCGCTGTCTTCATCTTTACTTTCATCAGAACTCGAATATCTTGTATCCTTCTCCTTCAAACATCCATCACCCATTCTTTCCGCTCTGGCCAACTTCCGTCTGATCACAGGGTCATATCCAACCATGATCTCTTCTGAATCACTCTGATCATCATCATCATCATCATCTTCAAGTTCCATCCTCCTGAACCTCACTCCACCCTTAGTTTCCAGACATCTCATTTTCTTCTTACTTTTGGAGTTTGGATTCATCTTTATGGTCATTTCTGCTTGTCCTCTCTCTATTATTCGTTCATCTTCATCTCTGATGCAATAATCACCCTCCTGAATGATCATTGGAAGCTGAGGATAGACATCCTTAAACTCTACTTCTTTCTCATAAGGTGGGGGTCTTTTTGCTGAATCCGTATGTGAGAAAGGTGTATTGACTTCTGCCATTAGTTTTTCTGTCACCTTCACCTCTTTTACCATTTTCTCTATACCTCTGTTTCTTTTATCGTTGGTATCTTTCATCAGTTTTTGTCCTTCATTTTCAAACAGCTTAAGAACACCCAGCTCTCTTTGTCTCTTTTCTTTACGTTGTTCCCTTTTTTATCCCTTCTTTTGTCTGCCTTATAAATTGACACAAGAACTTTCATTATGTTGATGACGTCAGGGTTAAGAGTCCCTTCCACTGGCCATGGTTTTTCAATGTCAGGCCAACGTTTATTCCATTTTCCAGATAACCTTGCAATACCATTAACTAGAGGATTACTATTTTCTACTACATCAACAGGAGTAATTACTTTCATAGTTTTGATGTCCTTTTTCCCCATTGTAACAACTCTTTTATATTCCTTTATTGTGAATTATTTTATTATTTTAGACTATGTAGCTTATGGTTCCCTCCCTTTAAAAAATAATAATTAATTAATTAATTAAACAATTAATTAATTAATTTTACCAAATTATTAATTACTGGCAATCTTACCACATCCGATCAGGAAAAGTAAAGGAAAGTAGTCAACTTCAGAGCAATCCAAAAAAGAAAGACCAGTAATCCAGCAACACTACAGCACTCACAAACCAATTGCTTAATAAGCACCCAATGACCTTAATTTTACAGAATAATGTCAGTGCTGGATTTCCAACACAACTCTAATCAAACCAACTCATGCACAAAAAACTCCAATATGCAATTCTCAATTACATCAATTGATCAGTCTGTTGCCAAGTCCCTGTCAAATTGTCACAACATGAAATATGCTAGGCACACAAAATATCCTGTATGGGAAGGTAAGTTTTGTAAACAGAACAGTACTGGCCTTAATTTGACGGGATCCGTTGCAGCCCACAATGTCGCGTGACGCACTTGCCAGCACCTCCTCTCCCTCTCTGTCTCCTCCTTCTCGTCTCTCATATGACAGAAGAACAAAGGAACAGACACAAATTTAGTATTTTATGCACTCACTGGGTTATTTCAACCATGCAATACTCTTCTAGTCATACTTATTTTCACACTCGCGCTAAGAAATAAGCAAACAGCTTAACTCAGGAATATTATAAATAGCTCAATAACATTTTATTTATTTTTAATCCGTCAACATATCTCTCATTTATCAATTCAATAGATCTCAATCAAATAGTTTCATCGTTAAGCAACAGCCGATTTAACAAACAGAATACTTTATTTGTGAGTAAGTTTCCCCCTTCTTCTCTGTCTGCATGTCACAGCAGCTCAGTGCAGGCAGGGGAGTGGCATATTTGCTCTACGTAACTCTAAACTCATAAAATCCCACACATGCGCAGTTCATTCACCAGTGCGATTTCAGAGTGAGAAGAGCTCCCAAGCAGCTCTCTCCAAGCTAAACAACAGAAAGTAGACAGACCAGCTGTCCCTCCGTTATTTCCCCAACACAGACAAACAGTAACACTTAACAGAACTCACAAACCAACACAAAACATAGAACACAAATCCTACTTTGAAGTTTCTTAACTTCACTTATCCTAATCTGCAGATTTATAGTTATTTTCTTATCCATTACAAAACATCTCGATACACTCTTTAAACTCCTCCCTGTAGGCTCATGATCTTCTAACAGTTATTAAACATTCTCTTTTTATAGAGACTCATAAGATATTAACCTTAACGTCCTTCCAGGTGGCTCATATATAGTTAACAATTATTAACGTTCTCACCAACGGAGACTCATAAGATTTTAACCTTAACTTACATATTTCTTTACAAAAACAAAAACCCCTGTTCTCAACCAAAACATATACTGTATATGTATATATCTCTAACATAAATCTTATCCTAACATGAGTCGACACACAGTTTAAACACAACAGAGACGTCTTTATTATTATTTATTTTTCTTCCCACACACACTCATGCTCTCTTCCACACACACACACACACACACACACAATTCAAGAGGCTTGTATCCGTTCCTACGGACCTCTAAAGCATGCTACCGTCGTTCCTTATTTCTCATTGTTACTAAATTTATGCTACCTCGAGTTTGCGGATATCCAATGAGAGGTTACATCGAACGTATACCTCATCAACTATAAGTCGAGGGGTAACTTGCAACCGAATGTATCTACCACAAACACCAGTCCCCGGAACTGACCTCAAAAATCAACCTAGTGAGTTTTCAGGATTTTCGGCCCATCCTAATGATCGCCTTGTTTGAGGGCTTGCCATAGATCAACGACGTCCTAATTTGTATAAATTTTTCCTTGGCCTTATTCCTTCATTGTATTCTTTTTAGAATTTTATTCAAGCAAAATATCCCTGTGTCCAGTATTATCAATACCTATAGACACTCCCCCCTGTTTGCGTTGTTACCAGTGCAAACAAATTTAGAAATTTAGAACAGACTCTTATCCCACAGCAAATAACAGCAAAGTGCACACATAAGTCTTTCAAACAAACCGACCAGCGCACAAAATTGTGTGAACTCTCACCTTATGTGCCGGCGTCTTGAGCGGGGGTCACTTCGTAGCTCATGAATGGAACGCTTGAGAGACGCAACACGTCCCAAAGGTCCTCGTCGCCATTCTGTGGTACCTAAATAATGATGCTATATTATGCTGTGAGAACAAGGAATCCGCTGACACTGTCCTCGATTATAATAGCTTATTTACATTGAAGATTTCAGCGCCAATTTACAGACTTCTTTAGACATCTGGAGAACAACCGACCCAATCTCTAATATGTTGTTACTCCCCGTCCTTTGTTTCAACCATGGTATTTATATCCTATGCCCTATGTAACATAATATGGGTGTTTTCCCATAAACCAATCCCAGGAGGCCACCTAACAGACTTCCTCTAACACACCATTTGCAAATATCAACAAAGTCATAAACTGTTTAGACACTACAACATCAATGCAAATGCAATCGAAAATCACATCAAACACTTATCATCAAAATAGTATTTTAGTTTTAAAACTCACCTCACTGTGATTGATCAATTTGAAGAAAGAAGTTCAACAACAAGTTGAAACTGAGAGGAAAGCATGGTCTTTGTGGATGTTGTTTCAAACATTAACACAACGAAATGGCTTTCTAAGGTGATGATTAATTCAAAACACTCATATGCATAGGCCTATATATGAGCCCAAGCCCCCCCCCCAAAAAAAAAAAACTAAACGAATTAAAATAATGATTGTGCCGTTATACAATACATAGCCTACTGCATATTATGCATGGAAGAAAAACATTTTAAAAAACGGATTTAATATGTCTTTGGTACATAATTGGTCTAGCCTATTAGACCGAAATATGAAGGTAATTTCGTCAAACTTGTTAGGCTCTCCAGTCTCCATGCTCATTAGTTGCTCATTCAACATATTTGCTGCTACTTCACTCAATCCCATTTTAAATGTCTCCCATCCTAACTGTTTTATATCCCTGAGACCATATCCACATATTCCCAGATTTTCATAAAACAGCCACACTTTTGGTCTCTCCTTTCCGCATTAACAAATTTTGCGTGGGGAAAAGAATAGGCTCGGTGCAGCTGGTGCACTTAAAGGAGCATTATGTAGAAATGTTGCATTATAATGTCATAAAATGTCCATAAATATCTGCAGTAATAGTGGAATGATAGTGTTTCATAAAAAAACAAAAAAATTAAATGCTTTGGGCCCTTACAAAATTGCGTTCAGATTTTCAGTTTTGCTATTGGTCAACAAAAGTCAGTGCGTCTCGTGCTTTCGAATTGGAGGGCTGCACCCTCCCTCTTTAAGCAGCGTCACTTAGAGGCATGGTCATCTTCTTCCGAGCGCAATCAACAATGGCAGATTTCTTAGGCAAGCGTCCAGCCCCACTGGTTGCGGATACAGGTGCCAAAAAAAGAAGACGTTTAGCAAAGCGACTAAATGATAAGGCTAGCTAGCTAATGTTAGCTGTGATGTTTGTGAATGGAGATTCTGGGTTAGTTTTATGCTATCTAAATTATATGGCTGTCTTGATAAATAACTAAGGTGTACATGGTATGTACGATCTATAACCAGTCAGGATATTGACATAAGCATGTGTGTTTTTGAGATTCATGATAATTTATAACCTATTTACATTTTGCATTGGCGGCTAGCTAACGTTTCATGTGCATTTCTCTGTTTGAGAGTGATAGAACTGTAATGGCACTCGGGAGTAACGTTAGCATCTGTAATGGTGCTCGGCAGTAGAGTTGCCTCACAGAACATTACTGAAACAATGTTAGTTAGCTAGTTAACATTATGTAGCTTGGTAGAGTTGACATGCAAGCTCAGTAGATAGGTTTTGTGGCATACATTAGCAAACTAGCTAGCTAAATATAATGTGATTTAATAATGGGACATGCGCAAAATAAATGAAAGGCCCCACCACAATGCACTCCAAGGAAAGTGTTACCTCTGCCTGCTTTATTAAGCATTGGAGTGGCACCCAGCACCACACAGTCAGATAGAGAAGAGAACACATGCTTAATTTCAATAGGAGTATAGCTAGATACCTTTTTCCTATTCCTTTCAATGATGGCTATTGGGTAGGGTGATCTTTCTTGTGGTGCATCATTTATGGTTGGTTTCTGTGTTTTTGTGTCCCTCTCTTTGTGCCTGTCTTCTTTGAGTAGCCTATGTGGGGGTGTATCTCTCTGGTACTGTCATGTCTCCATCTCTATTATTCAAAATGTTTGCTAGTAATGAAGATATTATATGCTTGGAGTATATCCGACTGTCTTTTTCTAAAGGGTGGATGAGTTTCTGGAGGAGCCTGGAGTGGTTGAGCTAGATGGCAAAAACAGGCTACACTAAAGTTTAACTATTTCCAAACAATATCACCATATATGTGTATTGCCAATATTGTACAGATATTTTTGTTATGTTCTATCATTTACACTTGACAAGAGGGAGACCCAGAGAAACTCTGTCATCATGGAGAAAGTCATTCATTAGGACCATGGATCAGCTGATTACGGAGATTCCGCTAAAATAAATATGCAGTGATGAACATGTTCAGATTTCTGCTCTAATGAGTAAGTTTGGTTATGACCAAGCACATCTAAAATGTTTATTTTGCAAGATTGAATCGTTTTAGAAAAATATACTGTATATATATTATGTTTTTTCAGACCCAGTGAAAGGAAAATATAAAGACAGCAGAATACAGCACTCTCTCGATATGTGGCATGGAGCCAAGAACCTGGCTAAGAAAATACATGCAGTAAGTATATAATGATAGATATTACAGTATATATTTTTTTACTTTTATGATGTGAAGATGTTGTTCCAGTATTGGAATTTTTATCATATCTAAACAGCACAGATTAAAGGCCAGGCAGAACTCATCCAGTGGACGAAGGAGGTTGTCAACCACTTTTGGTGGTGCTGTAAAAGGGCGGACAGATACAAGGAGTTGTAAATCATATTTATCTTGTCTTATTTATTAATCTCTTTTATGTGTTATGTTTGAGTGATGATGTAACTTACTGTATGGTGCTCAGCTGTGCATGTCCCTGAGTTGCTGAAATCATATCTGCAATACGCAAAGTGGGGAATGACAAAAACATTTTTTATATGCAAACAATTTCATTGTATGTTTCAGGACCTGTGGAGAGGTGTTATTCACCATGTGGTGAATGAACACAAATGGACACTGGGACATTGTGAAAAATGACTGCCCGGGGGACAACCACACCAAGGAATGGATCACAAAAGGCACTCCAGCACATCAGGCTCTCACAGACATCGTCCTCAACACAAGGTGGCTGAAGGATCTTCATAAATACCTGAACTTCAGGTGGGTTACATATTTTTTTCAAGAATCCTTCCACCTACTTAGCAATTGGTTACCGATAATGGTCCGTTATGCATTACTGCAGCAATTTGTTCGGGGACCACCAGAACATTCATAACAATATTGGTCTATTGGTCACAGAGGAGAGGGTAGGGTTATGTTTGACATGCACACAGCCAAAGGAGGATTACAATTTAGTTGATTTCATGACACATTCATTATGTCGGTGTTCTTTTTAAAATTTTCTTTACAGATCAACAGCTGATCTTGAGTCCTACCAGAACCATATTCTGATACGCCAGCAAGTATTTTCCCTTTTCACCACCAGTCTATCAGGCCAGAACACCGCTGGCAGCACTAGATTACAACTTCCACAAGGACAGACCAGCCAGGCAGAACGCAGATGGCACCAAGATGTAAGTCCCCACTCTATTTGAAGGAAGTTTTTAACAACATAACTTTTCAAGTCTGCCCCACTCACCTGTTCACACTCACACATTGGCCAAACACAGGGTCTTTTTAAATTCATATTCCCTGAATTGCTTACATCCTCTCTACTTGCCTCCTTCTCAAAAACTATTGGAGTAGAGGGTCCGAGGGGAGAGACCCTGGACCTTCTTCTACCATACGATTGAGAAGTAGGCAAGGACGTGGGATGCAAGAAATGTAGTCATTGAATATAAACAGGAACTTCTAAGTGTATTTGCATTGTATTGTAAACCATCTCTAAACCATTGAGGGAGGTGAAGCAAAACCGTATTTGTTCTGTTGTACTCAGATTGCAAGGTCAGTGACCCTACTAATTGTCCTTGAAAGTACATTTAAAATATTTTATAACACAATGCATACTCTCAAATTATGTTGGTTTATAGCTACAGAAGACTGTATAAAAAAAAAAGCTAAACGTTGGAGTGTCTACTCACTAAAGACTAAGAAGACATATGGATACATTCCGGACCTCCAATGCAAGATCTTGAGGAAGCGGTTGGAATCTGGTGGTGGGATGCCAAGGAGAAGAACCCTAATGCCCAAAGACCCTAGAATACTTGGACTCCTACCGCCTATTCCTCCACCAACAACCGAGGAACTTGTGCAATCACAAGTGAGAAGAGGCCTAGGTAAGGAAAAAACTGAAGGCAGCAATATCAGGTAGAATTGCATCAGACCTCAGAGTGAGTTACAACAAAGCCTGTAGGAGATAATTCCTATGCAGTCAATTAATAGTTGTCTTTTTATAATTTCACGGTATCGGTACACTAAACCTCCACATTCCTCATTCTTTCCCTCCCCCCTAGCGTTGGGTGAACCTCGAGACCATGCAGGAGCTCCAGAAACCTCCTCCAGCTCAGCAACCCTGTGAGAAACCCAGGTAACGACCCACATACATGCAAACCGTTTTACACCAAGTATATTACAATGACAGAATTTGAAAAAAGCGGTTTCATTTAGTTGTTGCACTACATAATTCTTTGCCCCTTATAGTAACAATTCAATTTTTTCTGACTTATCTGTTGGAATACATCTCAAGATTGACAGTAAAGGCCCTGACGGACCAAGACCCCTGCTGCTGGACCTCTCTAAAGACCCCTCTGAAGCCTCCACTATCAAGCAACTAGGGGGAGACCTCCCTGCCTGCCTGCCTCCCAGTCCCAACCCCAAAATTGATGCAGCACTTTCTCCATGTACCAGGCCACACACACAGACTGATGACAGGAACTTACACATGGACAGCTTAAGCTCTATGGCTGGCATAGTGAAGGAATGGGATGAAATGAGCATTGATCTAAATATTCTTATGCTGTGCAGAGGGCCTACAATGCCAGAACATTTTCTTAGGTTTACTGCTCTGTAAACACGGCCTTACTTTTGAGAGTACATTACTTCATTAAAGGCCCACCGTCATCACATGATCACCCCATTCAATTTGCCAAGCAGCTCCTCCTAAAAGGTTATTCTCAAAAAGTGACATCACACGTCCCAACTTGCAAACAAATCATTGGTTTAGAAGACAGAATAAGAGTGACAACGTGATTCTAGCCTATTGAAACACACAGAGCAGACCATCCCCCTCCCCAAACCCGTTGCTACACACCTGAACCTTATTTTGATTTAGATTGTGATCGGTGGTATTGGTATTTTATTAGGATCTCCATTAGCTGTTGCAAAAGCAGCAGCTACTCTCCTGGGGTCCACACAAAACATGAAACATGACATAATACAGAACATTAATAGACAAGAACAGCTCAAGGACAGAACTAATTTTTATTTTTTTTAAAGGTACACGTAGCCTACATATCAATACATACACAAAACTATCTAGGTCAAATAGGAGAGAGGCGTTGTGCCATAAGTTGTTGCTTTATTTGTTTTTTGAAACCAGGTTTGCTGTTTATTTGAGCAATATGAGATGGAACGGAGTTCCATGCAATAATGACTCTATATAATACTGTATGCTTTCTTGAGTTTGATCTGGATTTGGGGACTGTGAAAAGACCCCTGGTGGCGTGTCTGGTGGGATAAGTATGTGTGTCAGAGCTGTGTGTAAGTTGACTATGCAAACAATTTGGGATTTTCAACACATTAATGTTTCTTATAAAAAGTAGTGATGCAGTCAGTCTCTCCTCAACTCTTAGCCAAGAGATACTTGCATGCATCGTATTTATAAAATTCCTCTTATTACAATGAAGAGGAAGACGTGACGCTCTGTTTTGGGCCAGCTGCAGCTTAACTAGGTCTTTCCTTGCAGCACTGGACCACATGACTGGACAATAATCAAGATTAGACAAAACTAGAGCCTGCAGAACTTGCTTTTTGGAGTGTGGTGTCAAAAAAACAGAGCATCTCTTTATTACGGACAGACCTCTCCCCATCTTTACAACCATTGAATCTGTATGTTTTGACAATGATAGTTTACAAGCTAAGGTAACGCCAAGTAATTTAGTCTCCTCAACTTGTTCAACAGCCACACCATTCATTACCAGATTCAGCTGAGGTCTAGAACTTAGGGAATGATTTGTACCAAATACAATGCTCTTAGTTTTAGAGATGTTCAGGACCAGTTTATTAGCGGCCACCCATTCCAAAACAGACTGCAACTCTTTATTAAAGGTTTCAGTGACTTCATTAGCTGTGGTTGCTGATGCGTATATGGTTGAATCATCAGCATACATGGACACACACACTTTTTTTAATGTCAGTGGCAGGTCATTGGTAAAAATAGAAATGAGTAGAGGGCCTAGAGAGCGGTATGGAACGGGCACGGGCCGTGCCGGACTGGACACACGCATCACTGGTCTGGTGCAAGGAGCAGGCACGGGCCGGACCGGACTAGGAACACGCACCACTGGTCTGGTGCGAGGAGCAGGAACGGGCCGGGCCGGACTGGCAACACGCACCACTGGCTTGGTGCGGGGAGCAGGCACGGGCCGTACCGGACTGGGAACACGCACCACTGGCCTGGTGCGAGGAACAGGAACGGGCCGGGCCGGACTGGGAACATGCACCACTGGTCTGGTGCGAGGAGCAGGAACGGGCCGGGCCGGACTGGGGACACACACCACTAGCTTGGTGCCGGGAGCAGGCACGGGCCGTACCGGACTGGGAACATGCACCACTGGCCTGGTGCGAGGAACAGGAATGGGCCGGGCCGGACTGGGAACACGCACCACTTGTCTGGTGCGAGGAACAGGAACGGGCCGGGCCGGACTGGGGACACATAACACTCGCTCGGTGCGGGGAGCAGGTACGGGTCGTACCTGGCTGGCATCATGCACAACTGGCTTGGTGCGAGATACAGGAACGGGCCGGGCCGGACTGGGAACACGCACCACTTGTCTGGTGCGAGGAACAGGAACGGGCCGGGCCGGACTGGGGACACACAACACTGGCTTGGTGCGGGGAGCAGGTACGGGTCATACCGGGCTGGTGACACGCACCACTGGCTTGGTGCGAGGAACAGGAACGGGCCGGAATGGAGACACACACCACTGGCTCGGTGCGGGGAGCAGGTACGGGTCGTACTGGGCTGGCGACACGCACCACTGGCTTGGTGCGAGATACAGGAACGGGCCGGGCCGGACTGGGAGCACGCACCACTGGTCTGGTGCGGTGATCAGGAACGGGCTGGGCCGGACTGGGGACACACACCACTGGCTTGTTGCGGGGAGCAGGTACGGGTCGTACCGGGCTGGCGACACGCACCACTGGCTTGGTGCGAGGAGAAGGAACGGGCCAGGCTGGACTGGGGACACACACCACAGGTCTGGTGCGAGGAGCAGGAACGGGCCGGGCCGGACTGGGGACAGACACCACTGGCTTGGTGCGGGGAGCAGGCACGGGCCGTACCGGACTGGGAACACGCACTACTGGCCTGGTGCGAGGAGCAGGTACGGGCCGTACAGGACTGGTGAGGTGCACTGGTTACACAGTGCATAGAACCGGAGCAGGATATACTGGACCTTGGAGGCGCACTGGAGACCAGGAGCGTTGAGCCGTCACAACCCGTCCTGGCTGGCTGCCCACTTTCACACGACATGTGCGGGGCGCTGGCACAGAACGCACTGGGCTGTGCATGCGCACTGGCGATACAGTGCGTATCTCCGCATACATGGGTTCCTCTATTAACCCACGCTCCTTATGTTGCCTAACCAGCTCCTCTCTCCGTGCATCTACTTCCTCCTTCTCCCTACGAGCCTCCTGCAGTGCCTCCTCTTGAATGGAGCTCTCCCGCTCTATTCTCGCTATCAGCCCCCGTAATGTGGTGGCCTCCTCTCTTACCCTGCAGATCTGATCTTCTCTCTCTCTCTCTCGGCCATCCTCCTCCAGTGAGGACTCCTCCGGGAGCCCCCACGAGTTAGGGAACAGAAATTCATCGTCATCCTCCGACTCCTCAGTATAAAACTGTTCCCACTCTTGTTCCCATGGTCGTAGGGACTCAACCTGGAAACCCACCGGGTGCAGTGGTCGGGGCTCTTCTCTCTCACTCCCCGACCACCCCTTTAGCCCCCAAATTTTTTTTTCTTGGGGCTGCCTCTCGGGCTTCCTCCTCGGCCGGCGCCTTCTGTGTTGCCGTTGCTCCTCTCCTGCCTGGGCTTCCACCTTCGCCCAGGGTCCTTTCCCCGCAAATATCTCCTCCCAAGACCAAATCTTCCCCATCTGTGTCCAGGGTGTTTGCTCCTGGGCACGCTGCTTGGTCCGTGTTTGGTGGGATCTTCTGTCACGTTCGTTGAAGGACGGGTCAGACCAAGGCGCAGCGTGAAATGCATACATGTTCATTACAATGATAAACACATGAACAAACAGCGTAACGTGAAGTCCTCAGGCTAAACACAAAACAAGCCTCTACACGGAACAAGATCCCACAACTAATGATTGCAACCAGGCAACTTAAGTATGATCCCCAATCAGAGACAACGAGCGACAGCTGCCTCTGATTGGGAATCACACCCGGCCAAACATAGAAATACAATAACTAGAATGTGAACATAGAAATAATGACATAGATCTCCACACCCTGACTCAACATACAAGAGTCCCATAAGACAGGGTGTGACAACCAAAGTTAAACAATTAAAAAGCAATGCTACCCAATACTAATTGAGGGTACGTAAACTTCTGACCCACTGGGAATGTGATGAAAGAAATAAAAGCTGAAATAAATAATTCTCTCTACTTTTATTCTGACATTTCACATTCTTAAAATAAAGTGGTGATCCTAACTGACCTAAGACAGGGAATTGTTACTAGGATTAAATGTCAGGAACTGTGAAAAACTGAGTTTATACAGTGGGGGAAAAAAGTATTTAGTCAGCCACCAATTGCGCAAGTTCTCCCACTTAAAAAGTTGAGAGAGGCCTGTAATTTTCATCATAGGTACACGTCAACTATGACCGACAAAATCAGAAAAAAAATTCCAGAAAATCACATTGTAGGATTTTTAATGAATTTATTTGCAAATTATGGTGGAAAATAAGTATTTGGTCAATAACAAAAGTTTCTCAATACTTTGTTATATACCCTTTGTTGGCAATGACACAGGTCAAACGTTTTCTGTAAGTCTTCACAAGGTTTTCACACACTGTTGCTGGTATTTTGGCCCATTCCTCCATGCAGATCTCCTCTAGAGCAGTGATGTTTTGGGTCTGTCGCTGGGCAACACAGACTTTCAACTCCCTCCAAAGATTTTCTATGGGGTTGAGATCTGGAGACTGGCTAGGCCACTCCAGGACCTTGAAATGCTTCTTACGAAGCGACTCCTTCATTGCCCGGGCGGTGTGTTTGGGATCATTGTCATGCTGAAAGACCCAGCCACGTTTCATCTTCAATGCCCTTGCTGATGGAAGGAGGTTTTCACTCAAAATCTCACGATACATGGCCCCATTCATTATTTCCTTTACACAGATCAGTCGTCCTGGTCCCTTTGCAGAAAAACAGCCCTAAAGCATGATGTTTCCACCCCCATGCTTCACATTAGGTATGGTGTTCTTTGGATGCAACTCAGCATTCTTTGTCCTCCAAACACGACGAGTTGAGTTTTTACCAAAAAGTTATATTTTGGTTTCATCTGACCATATGACATTCTCCCAATCCTCTTCTGGATCATCCAAATGCACTCTAGCAAACTTCAGACGGGCCTGGACATGTACTGGCTTAAGCAGGGGGACACGTCTGGCACTGCAGGATTTGAGTCCCTGGCGGCGTAGTGTGTTACTGATGGTAGGCTTTGTTACTTTGGTCCCAGCTCTCTGCAGGTCATTCACTAGGTCCCCCCGTGTGGTTCTGGGATTTTTGCTCACTGTTCTTGTGATCATTTTGACCCCACGGGGTGAGATCTTGCGTGGAGCCCCAGATCAAGGGAGATTGTCAGTGGTCTTGTATGTCTTCCATTTCCTAATAATTGCTCCCACAGTTGATTTCTTCAAACCAAGCTGCTTACCTATTGCATCATAGGTACACGTCAACTATGACAGACAAAATGAGAAAAAAAAATCCAGAAAATCACATTGTAGGATTTTTAATGAATTTATTAGCAAATTATGGTGGAAACCAAGCTGCTTACCTATTGCAGATTCAGTCTTCCCAGCCTGGTGCAGGTCTACAATTTTGTTTCTGGTGTCCTTTGACAGCTCTTTGGTCTTGGCCATAGTATAGTTTGGAGTGTGACTGTTTGACGTTGTGGACAGGTGTCTTTTATACTGATAACAAGTTCAAACCGGTGCCATTAATACAGGTAACGAGTGGAGGACAGAGGAACCTCTTAAAGAAGAAGTTACAGGTCTGTGAGAGCCAGAAATCATGCTTGTTTGTAGGTGCCAAAAATACTTATTTTCCACCATAATTTGCAAATAAATTCATTAAAATTCCTACAATGTGATTTTCTGGATTTTTTTTCTCTCAATTTGTCTGTCATAGTTGACGTGTACCTATGATGAAAATTACAGGCCTCTCTCATCTTTTTAAGTGGGATAACTTGCACAATTGGTGGCTGACTAAATACTTTTCCCCACTGTATGTATTTGGCTAAGGTGTATGTAAACTTCCGACTTCACCTGTAGCTCTATTAAAATATATTGTTGGCCTCTTTACCCTCCTCTAATGCTCTCATCCCTGTGTTCATGGGGATCTACCTGCCTCTAGGGATGTATATTGTGTCTAGGCTGACACACAAATATTTTTTTTTATTGTTAGGTGACAAGTGACACAAGGTTCTGGATCATAGGTGTTTTTGATCTGATTATATTCTGAGTTTCTGTTTGAGCCATTCATCAGTTGACCATTTTTCTTGGTAGCTAAGGGTTAACTTGCGTTTGATCATGTTCACATTGCATCTGAACTCCTTAAAGCTGGAATCAACGAGTCGTCTGTGACCCCCGGACACACCTCTTTTTTTATTTCATTTTGAACGAAACCCAGCACTTACCTCTTTTTCTCACTTCTCTTTTCGGGTTGAGTTGATATAGATCCAATACTAATGATGATGCTTGTTCAGTAGAACATTAAAATAAATGTTCTCCCTGCAACCACAACTGTTTATCTACAACTAGCTAGCAGCTAACTACTCTGCTGTTTACATTCTAGCGCTCATGCGCACTCCCTCATGCCCAAGCACTCTCTCTTGCATCTATGCGCTCTCCCACTCTCTCACAACCATAGATTGTACACTGCTCAAAAAAATAAAGGGAACACTAAAATAACACATCCTAGATCTGAATGAATGAAATAATCTTATTAAATACTTTTTTCTAAACATAGTTGAATGTGCTGACAACAAAATCACACAAAAATTATCATTGGAAATCAAATGTATCAACCCATGGAGGTCTGGATTTGGAACCACCCTCAAAATTAAAGTGGAAAACCACACTACAGGCTGATCCAACTTTGATGTAATGTCCTTAAAACAAGTCAAAATTAGGCTCAGTAGTGTATGTGGCCTCCACGTGCCTGTATGACCTCCCTACAACGCCTGGGCATGCTCCTGATGAGGTGGCGGATGGTCTCCTGACGGATCTCCTCCCAGACCTGGACTAAAGCATCCGCCAACTCCTGGACAGTCTGTGGTGCAACGTGGCGTTGGTGGATGGAGCAAGACATGATGTCCCGGATGTGCTTAATTGGATTCAGGTCTGGGGAACAGGCGGGCCAGTCCATAGCATCAATGCCTTCCTCTTGCAGGAACTGCTGACACACTCCAGCCACATGAGGTCTAGCATTGTCTTGCATTAGGAGGAACCCAGGGCCAACCGCACCAGCATATGGTCTCACAAGGGGTCTGAGGATCTCATCTCGGTACCTAATGGCAGTCAGGCTACCTCTGGCGAGCACATGGAGGGCTGTGCGGCCCCCCAAAGAAATTCCACCCCACACCATGACTGACCCACCGCCAAACCGGTCATGCTGGAGGATGTTGCAGGCAGCAGAACGTTCTCCACGGTGTCTCCAGACTCTGTCACGTCTGTCACGTGCTCAGTGTGAACCTGCTTTCATCTGTGAAGAGCACAGGGCGCCAGTGGTGAATTTGCCAATCTTGGTGTTCTCTGGCAAATGCCAAACGTCCTGCACGGTGTTGGGCTGTAAGCACAACCCCCACCTGTGGACGTCGGACCCTCATACCACCCTCATGGAGTCTGTTTCTGACCGTTTGAGCAGACACATGCACATTTGTGGCCTGCTGGAGGTCATTTTGCAGGGCTCTGGCAGTGCTCCTCCTGCTCCTCCTTGCACAAAGGCGGAGGTAGCAGTCCTGCTGCTGGGTTGTTGCCCTCCTACAGCCTCCTCCACGTCTCCTGATGTACTGGCCTGTCTCCTGGTAGCGCATCCATGCTCTGGACACTACGCTGACAGACACAGCAAACCTTCTTGCCACAGCTCGCATTGATGTGCCATCCTGGATGAGCTGCACTACCTGAGCCACTTGTGTGGGTTGTAGACTCCGTCTCATGCTACCACTAGAGTGAAAGCACCGCCAGCATTCAAAAGTGACCAAAACATCAGCCAGGAAGCATAGGAACTGAGAAGTGGTCTGTGGTCACCACCTGCAAAACCAGTCCTTTATTGGGGGTGTCTTGCTAATTGCCTATAATTTCCACCTGTTGTCTATTCCATTTGCACAACAGCATGTGAAATTTATTGTCAATCAGTGTTGCTTCCTAAGTGTACAGTTTGATTTCACAGAAGTGTGATTGACTTGGAGTTACATTGTGTTGTTTAAGTGTTCCCTTAATTTTTTTTGAGCAGTGTATATACAGTGGGGAGAACAAGTATTTGTTACACTGCCGATTTTGCAGGTTTTACTACTTACAAAGCATGTAGAGGTCAGTAATTTTTATTATAGGTACACTTCAACTGTGAGAGACGGAATCTAAAACAAAAATCCTGAAAATCACATTGTATGATTTTTAAGTAATTCATTTGCATTTTATTGCATGACATAAGTATTTGATACATCAGAAAAGCAGAACTTAATATTTGGTACAGAAACCTTTGTTTGCAATTACAGAGATCATATGTTTCCTGTAGGTCTTGACCAGGTTTCCACACACTGCAGCAGGGATTTTGGCCCACTCCGTCATACAGACCTTCTCCAGATCCTTCAGGTTTCGGGGCTGTCGCTGGGCAATACGGACTTTCAGCTCCCTCCAAAGATTTTCTATAGGGTTCAGGTCTGGAGACTGGCTAGGCCACTCCAGGACCTTGAGATGCTTCTTATGGAGCCACTCCTTAGTTGCCCTGGCTGTGTGTTTCGGGTCGTTGTCATGCTGGATGACCCAGCCACGACCCATCTTCAATGCTCTTACTGATGGAAGGAGGTTGTTGGCCAAGATCTCGCGATACATGGCCCCATCCATCCTCCCCTCAATACGGTGCAGTCGTCCTGTCCCCTTTGCAGAAAAGCATCCCCAAAGAATGATGTTTCCACCTCCATGCTTCACGGTTGGGATGGTGTTCTTTGGGTTGTACTCATCCTTCTTCTTCCTCCAAACACGGCGAGTGGAGTTTAGACCAAAAAGCTCTATTTATGTCTCATCAGACCACATGACCTTCTCCCATTCCTCCTCTGGATCATCCAGATGGTCATTGGCAAACTTCAGACGGGCCTGGACATGTGCTGGCTTGAGCAGGGGGACCTTGCGTGCACTGCAGGATTTTAATCCATGACGGCGTAGTGTGTTACTAATGGTTTTCTTTGAGACTGTGGTCCCAGCTCTCTTCAGGTCATTGACCAGGTCCTGCCATGTAGTTCTGGGCTGATCCCTCACCTTCCTCATGATCATTGATGCCCCACAAGGTAAGATCTTGCATGGAGCCCCAGACCGAGGGTGATTGACCGTCTTCTTGAACTTCTTCCATTTTCTAATAATTGCGCCAACAGTTGTTGCCTTCTCACAAAGCTGCTTGCCTATTGTCCTGTAGCCCATCCCAGCCTTGTGCAGGTCTACAATTTTATCCCTGATGTCCTTACACAGCTCTCTGGTCTTGGCCATTGTGGAGAGTTTGGAGTCTGTTTGATTGAGTGTGTGGACAGGTGCCTTTTATACAGGTAACGAGTTCAAACAAGTGCAGTTAATACAGGTAATGAGTGGAGAACAGGCACACTTCCAGATGTATAAATCAAATCTGACATTTTCCCATTTAAACTTTGTGTCGGGAGAAATTGCAGTGATGACACTTTTGGGTGAGAAATAAACTAACAACCTTTAGAGTCTGATATGACATGGTGTGCCCAGTAAGAAGGTTTTTGATGTGCTGAAGATGCACCTGGCAGGTGTTTGTGTGTGGAGAATGCAAACTGAGGGAAAGGTTGTGTTCTGTTCACAGCAAGTGACATGATGACATACCAATGTTACGCCATTAAGTGTCTGGCAATGGACCCTCTTTGGGCATAACAATAGTATGTCATACTGCCACACGCTTTGAGAATGCTAGCGCCCAGGGTGGAATCCAGTGTACTGTGAATGGGGATCAGGGAATGTGTCCCTGATTCTCCAAACACAGCAACTGGGGATGACAACTCGGCTTCCTGCACCATGCTGCCACATCACAAACTGTGTGTAGGCAGCATGCCAGTACTCCCGGGCGTCATCTCCAGTCTCTGCTGCATCAGCCACTGCCAACATGTCAACCCTATACCGCCTATGCAAACGTAAATATCCGTTGTCTAGGCAGTAATGGGCGAAATGTGGCAGCAGGCTTACACAGAGGTCTGGTCCCTGACCGCAACACTTCCTCTCTCTGTCTGTAGGCATCACCCTGTAGTTGCCACAGGCGCACCAAGGTTGGTGGCTCACCAATCCGCCGTTGGTAAATCTCTAGAACATCAAAAACCAACCCCAGCTCTCGCTGAAACATGAGCCTCACCACCTCCCTGTTGTCTGCATCATCCAGATCCCTGATGAGGAATTCCTGAATGAACAGATGCACACATAGCCTATTATCAGAAAGGCAGAAAGGTATTTCTCATATGTATGGTCAAGGTCCTCTGGCCTGCTGGCTCCCCTTCCTCTGCGGAAGCATAGTTCCCGCTCAGCCCAGTCAAAACTGTTCGCTGCTCTGGCACCCCAATGGTGGAACAAGCTCCCTCACGACGCCAGGACAGCGGAGTCACTCACCACCTTCCGGAGACATTTGAAACCTCACCTCTTTAAGGAATACCTGGGATAGGATAAAGTAATCCTTCTACCCCCCCCCCCCCAAAAAAATAAATAAATAATAATAATAATAATAATTGTAAAGTGGTTATCCCACTGGCTATAGGGTGAATGCACCAATTTGTAAGTCGCTCTGGATAAGAGCGTCTGCTAAATGACGTAAATGTAAATGTAAATGTAAGGTCTACGATTCATTCAAAGCCAATTCAAACACTACTTTCTATTGCAAATTGATCAAACTAGATCATATTTCTATTGAATTTAGTATGTGTGGAGAAATACCAAAAACCAAAATGTATTCAGACACCAATTCTTCTGTTCATATATGACCCTACACCCAAACGAGGGCACTACGTTCATCCACCTCTGGCCTGCTAGCTCCCCTACCTCTACGGAAACACAGTTCCCGCTCAGCCCAGTCAAAGCTATTCGCTGCTCCTCTCGCACCCCAATGGTGGAACAAGCTCCCCCACGACGCCAGGACAGCGGAGTCACTGACCATCTTCCGGAAACACTTGAAACCCTACCTCTTTAAGGAATACCTGGAATATTATAAAGTAATCCTTCTACCTACCCCCCCACCCCCCAAATAAATAAAAAATAAATAAATAAAAAGTGGTTGTCCCACTGGCTATCATAAGTTGAATGCCCCAATTTGTAAGTCGCTCTGGATAAGAGCGTCTGCTAAATGATGTAAATGTAACTATTCAAGAACAAATACTTTATTTTTGTTAAATCTATAGGCATTTTTAACATAATACAAACCTGTGTGGCAGCCATCACGTCAGAGAGAAAAAATCCTCTCCTTATCCTAATTTCTGTCTCTCTGCTGCCTGCCTCTGCCTGTCTGTCCTCTGCCCCTGGCTCTCCCTCTAGCCCTGCCTCTGCCTGTCTGTCCTCTGCCCCTGGCTCTCCCTCTAGCCCTGCCGCTGCCTGTTTGTCCTCTGCCCCTGGCTCTCCCTCTAGCCCTGCCTCTGCCTGTCTGTCCTCTGCCCCTGGCTCTCCCTCTAGCCCTGCCTCTGCCTGTTTGTCCTCTGCCCCTGGCTCTCCCTCTAGCCCTGCCTCTGCCTGTTTGTCCTCTGCCCCTGGCTCTCCCTCTAGCCCTGCCTCTGCCTGTCTGTACTCTGCCCCTGGCTCTCCCTCTAGCCCTGCCTCTTGCCCTGCTAGTCAGACTGCCATCGACATTGTCCAACGCAACCTGCACATACAATGAATGAGGTTAGCTAGGTGTTAGATATCCTGCTATGTGAAATACATTCTTACGTACATTGGCTGTTACAAAACAATTGAACAAGGTTGAAACTATTTCAGCTAGCTATAGTGTCAAACTAGATTTGGTTTAGCAAACGTTAGCAAGGTTAGCAAGGGAACCGACAGAACACATCACAGAAAATTTAGAAATTGTACAACGTTGCCATATGGTATTACAATGCAGATACCTTTTGGAGTTTAACGTCATGCCAGCAAAGCCACTAAACAACACAACACTAAACAATACATGAATTGCACTATAACGGTAACAAACGGTGTGGGCCTACATAAAGCTGTCCCAACAGCAGAGTCCCAACAGCAGTCCCAACACCTTGCCACTGCTACACATGGCTATCAGCGGAGCCTTGTCTGGCAGCGAAACAGTTCATTCAGCCTAATTTACTGCCTTTTAAAAAAACTTGGCTGATATGGCTGACTTGCTTAAACAAATGTGGTTTCTACTGACAATTGAGATGTACAAACTATGGCATAAGGGGACGACGAACGGATAAGACGTTAATGAGCGAGAAATTTGTTCAGCACTTTTGAAATGTACAGCGACATAATTCAGAACATGGGCAGTTCTTACAGTATTGTCCCTGTACACCAAGTCAGAACCGTAGGATAAATAAAGGGGGCATTTAGGCAGACAACGAAAGCTCTTACAATATTCAATGATTACATTTCTCTAAAACAGGCTATAGGCTACATGTGCACCACCAAGTCAGAACAGTAGGTGAAATTATGAGGGGAAAATTGACCAAATTATTAGGGAGACGTACATGGGCTACTAACAGCTTACTACACAACATACACTTAGTATTACTTTCTTAGCTACAGACAGTATACACCTGCTCATTCAAGGGTTTTTCTTTTTACAATTTTTGACATTGTAGAATAATGGTGAAGACATCAAAACTATGAAATAACACATATGGAATCATGTAGAAACCAAAAAAGTGTTAAACAAATCGAAATATATTTTATATTTGAGATTCTTCAAATAGCTACCCTTTGCCTTGATGACAGCTTTGCACACTCTTGGCATTCTCTCAACCAGCTTCATGAGACAGTCGCCTGGAATGCATTTCAATTAACAGGTGTGCCTTCTTGAAAGTTAACTTAATACATTTCAGCCAATCAATTGTGTTGTGACAAGGTAGGGGGGTATACAGAAGATAGCCCTATTTGGTAAAAGACAAAGTCCATATTATGGCATAACAGCTCAAATAAGCAAAGAGAAACAACAGTCCATCATTACTTTAAGACATCTCAGTCAATATGGAATATTTCAAGAACTTTGAAAGTTTCTTCAAGTGCAGTCGCAAAAAACATCAAGCGCTATGATGAAACTGGCTCTCATGAGGACCGCCACAGGAATGGAAGACCCAGACTTACCTCTGCTGCAGAGGATAAGTTCATTAGGGTTACCAGCCTCAGAAATTGCAGCCCAAATAAATGCTTCACAGATTTCAAGTAACATCTCAACATCAACTGTTCAGAGGAGACTGTGTGAATCAGGCCTTCATGGTCGAATTGCTGCAAAAAAAACACTACTAAAGGACAGAAGTAAGATGAAGAGACTTCATTGGGCCAAGAAACACGAGCAATGGACGTTAGACCGGTGGATATTTTTCCTTTGGTCTGGAGTCCAAATTTGAGATTTTTGGTTCAAACCGCAGTGTCTTTGTGAGACGCAGTGTGGGTGAAAGGATGATCTCTGCATGTGTAGTTCCCACCATAAAGCATGGAGGAGGAGGTGTTATGGTGTGGGGGTGCTTTGCTGGTGACACTGTCTGTGATTTATTTAGAATTCAAGGCACACTTAACCAGCATGGCTACCACAGCATTATGCAGTGATACGGCATCACATCTGGTTTGGGTTTAGTGGGACTATCATTTGTTTTTCAACAGGACAATGACCCAACACACCTACAGGCTGTGTAAGGGCTATTTGACCAAGAAGGAGAGTGATGGAGTGCTGCATCAGATGACCTGGCCTCCACAATCCCCTGACCTCAACCCAATTGAGATGGTTTGGGATGAGTCGGACTGCAGAGTGAAGGAAAAGCAGCCAACAAGTGCTCAGCATATGTGGGAACTCCTTCAATACTGTTGGAAAAGCATTCCAGGTGAAAATGGTTGAGAGAATGCCAAGAATGTGCAAAGCTGTCATAAAGGCAAAGGGTGGCTATTTGAAGAATCTCAAATATAAAATAAATATAATATATATATATATATATATATATATATATATATATATATATATATATATACAGTTGAAGTCGGAAGTTTACATACACCTTAGCCAAATACATTTAAACTCAGATTTTCACAATTTCTGACATTTAATCCTAGTAAAAATTCCCTGTCTTAGGTCAGTTAGGATCACCACTTTATTTTAAGAATGTGAAATGTCAGAATAATAGCAGAGAGAATGATTTATTTCAGCTTTTATTTATTTCATTACATTCCCAGTGGGTCAGAAGTATACATACATTAAATTAGTATTTGGTAGCGTTGCCTTTAAATTGTTTAACTTGGGACAAACATTTCGGGTAGCCTTCCACAAGCTTCCCACAATAAATTGGGTGAATTTTGGCCCATTCCTCCTGACAGAGCTGGTGTAACTGAGTCAGGTTTGTAGGCCTCCTTGCTCGCACATGCTTTTTCAGTTCTGCCCACATATTTTCTATAGGATTGAGGTCAGGGCTTTGTGATGGCCACTCCAATACCTTGACTTTGTTGTCCTTAAGCCATTTTGCCACAACTTTGGAAGTATGCTTGGGGTCATTGTCCATTTGGAAGACCCATTTGCGACCAAGCTTTAAATTCCTGACTGATGTCTTGAGATATAACCATGACATCATTTTCTGGAATTTTCAAAGGTGTTTAAAGGCACAGTCAACTTAGTTTATGTAAACTTCTGACCCACTGGAATTGTGATACAGTGAATTATAAGTGAAATATTCTGTCTGTAAACAATTGTTGGAAAAATTACTTATGTCATGCACAAAGTAGATGTCCTAACCGACTTGCCAAAACTATAGTATGTTAACAAGACATTTGTGGAGTGGTTGAAAAACGAGTTTTAATGACTCCAACCTAAGTGTATGTAAACTTCCGACTTCAACTGTATATATATATATATATATATATATATTGTGATGTCACGAGAGGCTACACAGCTTTCAGCGGGATTGCTCAAGTAGTGCAAGGAGACCAGGTTCAACCAAAACAAGGATTTTATTAAAGGTCTTGGGAAACTAACGAAAGTATAACACAATTCTGTTCTCTGGTGGCTCTTTAAGGGTTAACAGTTCAGGGATGTCTCTTCCACATCCAAAATCATAACTCTCCCTCGCTCAAATAACTTTTCCCCAGTCTTACTGTATTCCACGTTGCAGCTAGTGGCCAACCCAGCAAAACGTCCTTCCAAATGTCCCACACGTATTTCCACAGGTGCATATATCCAAAGGTGAGTATTTCCCAAAGGTAAGTATCTCCAAATCCTTATATTCCTCATGGAAGTGGACGTGCAGCACTCTTGTCCTCCAGAGAGCCCAGGTTGGAGACTGTGTCTCTTCACTTCCCCAAACCTTCAGCTCATCAGCTCCTGATTGGTTTCAGCTGCGTGGGAAGATTGGCCATAGAGGGTTGGAGTTCCCGACCATACCAGCAGATGGAGCCATAGCTGTCTGGGTTTGCAGCCATCTCAGGGGGATGTAACGTCCCTCCAGGACACAGCCTCTCGTGACATCACAATATATATATATATAGTGAGGGAAAAATTATTTGATCCCCTGCTGATTTTGTACGTTTGCCCACTGACAAAGACATGATCAGTCTATAATTTTAATGGTAGGTTTATTTGAACAGTGAGAGACAGAATAACAACAACAAAATCCAGAAAAACGCATGTCAAAAATGTTATAAATTGATTTGCATTTTAATGAGGGAAATAAGTATTTGACCCCTCTGCAAAACATGCCTTAGTACTTGGTGGCAAAACCCTTGTTGGCAATCACAGAGGTCAGACGTTTCTTGTAGTTGGTCACCAGGTTTGCACACATCTCAGGAGGGATTTTGTCCCACTCCCCTTTGCATATCTTCTCCAAGTTATTAAGGTTTCGACCCTGACGTTTGGCAACTCGAACCTTCAGCTCCCTCCACAGATTTTCTATGGTATTAAGGTCTGGAGACTAGCTAGGCCACTCCAGGACATTCATGTGCTTCTTTTTGAGCCACTCCTTTGTTGCCTTGGCCGTGTGTTTTGGGTCATTGTCATGCTGGAATACCCATCCACGACCCATTTTCAATGCCCTGGCTGAGGTAAGGAGGTTCTCACCCAAGATTTGATGGTACATGGCCCCATCCATCGTCCCTTTGATGCGGTGAAGTTGTCCTGTCCACTTAGCAGAAAAACACCCCCAAAGCATAATGTTTCCACCTCCATGTTTGACGGTGGGGATGGTGTTTTGGGGTCATAGGCAGCATTCCTCCTCCTCCAAACACGGCGAGTTGAGTTGATGCCAAAGAGCTCCATTTTGGTCTCATCTGACCACAACACTTTCACCCAGTTCTCCTCTGAATCATTCAGATGTTCATTGGCAAACTTCAGATGGGCCTGTTTATGTGCTTTCTTGAGCAGGGGGACCTTGTTGGCGCTGCAGGATTTCAGTCCTTCACGGCGTAGTGTGTTACCAATTGTTTTCTTGGTGACTATGGTCCCAGCTGCCTTGAGATCATTGACAAGATCCTCCCTATAGTTCTGGGCTGATTCCTCACCGTTCTCATGATCATTGCAACTCCACGAGGTGAGATCTTGCATGGAGCCCCAGGCCAAGGGAGATTGAAAGTTGTTTTGTGTTTCTTCCATTTGCGAATAATTGCACCAACTGTTGTCACCTTCTCACCAAGCTGCTTGGCGATGGTCTTGTAGCCCATTCCAGCCTTGTGTAGGTCTACAATTTTGTCCCTGACATCCTTGGAGAGCTCTTTGGTCTTGGCCATGGTGGAGAGTTTGGAATCTGATTGATTGATTGCTTCTGTGGACAGGTGTCTTAAACCTGTTGCAGGGGCTGAGTCACTGGCTTGCTGGTGCTCTTTCATGCCGTCCCTGGGAGGGGTGCGTCACTTGAGTGGGTTGAGTTACTGACGTGATCTTCCTGTCTGGGTTGGCGCCCCCCCTTGGTTTGTGCTGTGGTGGAGACCTCTGTGGGCTATACTCGGCCTTGTCTCAGGATTGTAAGTTGGTGGTTGGGGATATCCCTCTAGTGGTGCGGGGCTGTGCTTTGGCGGAGTGGGTGGGGTTATATCCTTCCTGTTTGGCCCTGTCCGGGGTTTCTTCGGATGGGGCCACAGTGTCTCCCGGACCGCTCCTGTCTCAGCCTCCAGTATTTATGCTGCAGTAGTTTATGTGTCGGGGGCTGGGGTTAGTTGGTTATACCTGGAGTACTTCTCCTGTCTTATCCAGTGTCCTGTGTGAATTTAAGTATGCTCTCTCTAATTCTCTCGTTCTCTCTTTCTCTCTGAGAACCTGAGCCCTAGGACCATACGTCAGGACTACCGGGCATGATGACACCTTGCTGTCCCCAGTCCGCCTGGCCTTGCTGCTATTCCAGTTTCAACTGTCTCTGCCTGCGGCTACGAAACCCCCTACCTGTCCCAGACCTGCTGTTTTCAACTCTAAATGATCGGCTATGAAAAGCCAACTGAGAGACCTGAGCCCTAGGACCATACGTCGGGACTACCGGCCGTGGTGACTCCTTGCTGTCCCCAGTCCGCCTGGCCTTGCTGCTATTCCAGTTTAAACTGTTCTGCCTGCGGTTATGGAACCCCTACCTGTCCCAGACCTGCTGTTTTAAACTCTAATGATCGGCTATGAAAAGCCAACTGAGATTTATTCCTGATTATTATTTGACCATGCTTGTCACTTATGAACATTTTTGAACATCTTGGCATGGTTCTGTTATAATCTCCACCCGGCACAGCCAGAAGAGGACTGGCCACCCCTCATAGCCTGGTTCCTCTCTAGGTTTCTTCCTAGGTTTTGCCTTTCTAGGGAGTTTTTCCTAGCCACCGTGCTTCTACACCTGCATTACTAGCTGTTTGGGGTTTTAGGCTGGGTTTCTGTACAGCACTTCGAGATATTAGCTGATGTAAGAAGGGCTATATAAAATAAAATTGATTGATTGATTGATTGATTGATTGTGTCTTTTATACAGGTAACAAACTGAGATTAAGAGCACTCCCTTTAAGAGTGTGCTCCTAATCTCAGCTTGTTACCTGTATAAAAGACACCTGGGAGCCAGAAATCTTTCTGATTGAGAGGGGGTCAAATACTTATTTCCCTCATTAAAATGCAAATCAATTTATAACATTTTTGACATCCGTCTTTCTGGATTTTGTTGTTGTTATTCTGTCTCTCACTGTTCAAATAAACCTACCATTAAAATTATAGACTGATCATTTCTTTTTCAGTGGGCAAACATACAAAATCAGCAGGGGATCAAATACTTTTTTCCCTCACTGTATTAGATAAGTGATTCTTGGTGCACAGTCTGAATACCAAGGATTCCATTATGTCAAGGGAGCTTACTGGTGGTTTATCTTAGAATGATTGATAGATAGAATACACTGACTTGGGTACAGGGTAATACCATCAAAGAAGGGAGTGCCAACTGATGGTTACCAGATGTTATTGAAGAAACGTGTAACATGAAATATATATACTGAGAGGTTTTTTTTGTCTAGTAGTTCGGATGACAAGAGGCAGAGCATGTGCCATTTGTTAGACGAACCCGGTACCGTGTCTATTCAATATTTGTATGATCTCTCCATATAATTGTTTAAGTATATTCTTGCATCCAGAATTACTTGATTCCCGAGAAATTCATCATAACAAGACGCAAATAAACAAAGTTACAGATGGCTGCGCCCATTGTCTGAAAAATATTAACTTAGTTACGCAACTTTTCAGCATATTACAAATCTTCGATGTACTCATTACAGCGTATACAAGAACCAGAGCACATGACTTGACAAGTAGTTGACAGTTTTTGACAAATCACAAAGTAAATCTTTGGTCTGAAAGACGCTTACGTTACAACCAGAATGCATTGTTTGATGTCAACAAACATGGCGCCACACATAGCTGGAAAAAAGCTTAGCATTAGCTCATCATAATCAGTACAACCTTCAAAAAATAAATGTACACACATCATGTGTCCATTAAAATCTATGCAAGAATCAGAATGCATGATTTGTCACCAGTATTTGAAAATGTGAATAAAACAGTAAATACATTATGCTCCATACATACATACATACATACATACATACATACATACATACATACATACATACATACATACATACATACATACATACATACATACATACATACATACATATGGTATGCTACAGTAGAAACGACAACACGATATACAGAAAATAAGGCACTTACTTCTTAGGAACGCACACATGTCCAAAGTTATTATTAGTAAGGAAAATAACAATGAAGGCAAAGCGGGCGCCAGAAAATGTGCCAGGGGGAAAAAGTTGGCCTGTTCTGACTAGATATGCGCAAATGTCTGCATACTTGATCTGGGTAAACACTGGGGAAGTGCTTGGGCTGTCAACAGTGAAATTGACTACTTCTTATGTGAATGAATGAGGAGGCGGAACACACCTCAATTCAAACTGTTAGAAAATAATTTGAAATTGACAAGTTGAAACATAGCCTATGGATAATTAGCAGGCAGTTGGTTTGAGGGCAGAAAAAAAAAGTTGGTCTTAAAGGTCAGGCGTAACTACGTCCGACTTTGGAATCAAAATATAAACCTGTAGCACCGACCAAAAATAAGACTAGTCGTAGCGAAGTCCGACGTAAGCAATGTGCGTTCATGAGATTTGATGCTTATAATGATGGATGCTTGGCAGCGCCCGTTACTAGGCTGTTCTAAACTTTGCGAGGCATGTCCCATCACGTTGCAAAGCCCACCACTATGCATGCACCTTTTTTTTACCACAACTGGATGGATCCATCAATAATTGTTCACTCACTGCTAATTCAGAGGCTTTTCTCAATTGGCCTAGACAAGGCTGCATGTAACTAACCAGGCTGCATGTAAAGTATATCTACTGATGTTGGTAAATCAGGTTTCCTGGATATTATGAATGGTGTCCCGTAGGGGTCGTTTCTGTGTCCTGTACTTTTTAGTGTTTACATTAACAATATCGACTTGTCTGTAAAAAATTCTAACCTGCACTTGTATGCTGATGATACTTTTGTGTATGCTATTGCCCCCATGGTTGACCAAGGTCTATCTGAACTGCAGTCTGCCTTCATTGTATAAAAAAATATATATTCACCTGAAATTAGTACTGAATACAGGAAAAGTAAATAAACTCAGCAAAAAAAGAAACGTCCCTTTTTCAGGACCCTGCCTTTCAAAGATAATTCGTAAAAATCCAAATAACTTCACAGATCTTCACTGTAAAGAGTTTAAACACTGTTTCCCTTGCTTGTTCAATGAACAATAAACAATTAGTGAACATGCACCTGTGGAACGGTCATTAAACGACACTAACGGCTTACAGACGGTAGGCAATTAAGGTCACAGTTATGAAAACTTAGGACACTAAAGAGGCCTTTCTACTGACTCTGAAAAACACCAAAAGAAAGATGCCCAGGGTCCCTGATCATCTGCGTGAACTTGCCTTAGGCATGATGCAAGGAGGCATGAATACTGCAGATGTGGCCAGGGCAATAAATTGCAATGTCCGTACTGTGAGACGCCTACGACAGCGCTACAGGGAGACAAAACGGACAGCTGATCGTCCTCGCAGTGCAGACCACGTGAACAATACCTGCACAGGATCGGTACAGCCAAACATCACACCTGCGGGACAGATACAAGATGGCAACAACAACTGCCCAAGTTACACCAGGAACGCACAATCCCTCCATCAGTGCTCAGACTGTCCGCAATAGGCTGAGAGAGTCTGGACTGAGGGCTTGTAGACCTTTTGTAAGGCAGGTCCTCACAAGACATCACCGGCAACAACGTCGCCTATGGGCACAAACCCACCATCGCTGGACCAGACAGGACTGGCAAAAAGTGCTCTTCACTGACGAGTCGCAGTTTTGTCTCGCCAGGGGTGATGGTCGGATTTGCGTTTATCGTCGAAGGAATGAGCGTTACACCGAGGCCTGTACTCTGGAGCAGGATCGATTTAGAGGTGGAGGGTCCGTCATGGTCTGGGGCAGTGTGTCACAGCATCATCGGACTGAGCTTGTTGTCATTGCAGGTAATCTCAACGCTGTGTGTTACAGGGAAGACATCCTCCTCCCTCATGTGGTACCCTTCCCGCAGGCTCATCCTGACATGACCCTCCAACATGACAATGCCACCAGCCATACTGCTCGTTCTGTGCATGATTTCCTGCAAGACAGGAATGTCAGTGTTGTCAAGGGCTGAGCGTAGATGTGGTGCAGAAATCAAGCGCAGGACAACAGAGGCTCTTCAACAGTCTTTAGTGAGGATAAACAATACAAAAAGACTCACGGCAAAATCCCAGCCGGAGGGCAAGCGAAACAATTACGCACACAGGAAACAGTGCGTAACCCAAACTGCGCACACAGTGCGGACACTCTCTCCAAACAAAACATAATGAGAGAGAACAAACTGACGCCAAGCTGACACGAAACAATTACACACAACACATGACAAAACCTAAGTGAACTTATAGGGCACATAATCAACACTAACAAAGAACAGGTGTACAAACAGACCAAACCAAACGAACATCGAAACATAGAACGGTGGCAGCTAGTACTCCGGAGACGACGACCGCCGAAGCCTGCCCGAACAAGGAGGAGAAGCAGCCTCGGCCGAAACCGTGACAGTACACCCCCTTGACGCGCGGCTCCAGCCGTGCGCCGACCCCGGCCTCGAGGACGACCAGGCGGACGCGGAGCAGGGCGCATAGGATGACCACGATGGAACTCGGTCAGAAGAGACGGATCTAAGATGTCCCTCCTCGGCACCCAGCACCGCTCCTCCGGGCCGTACCCCTCCCACTCCACGAGATATTGGAGCCCCCCCATCCGGCGTCTCGAATCCAGGATGGACCGAACAGTGTACGCCGGAGCCCCCTCGATGTCCAGCGGGGTCGGAGGAGTCTCCTCTATCTCAAAGTCCTGGAGTGGACCAGCTACCACCGGCCTGAGGAGAGACACATGGAACGAGGGGTTAATATTCTTGTAATCAATAGGCAATTGTAACCTGTAACACACCTCGTTCAACCTCCTCAGGACTTTAAAAGGCCCCACAAACCGCCGACCCAGCTTCCGGCAGGGCAGGCGGAGGGGCAGGTTTCTGGTCGAGAGCCAGACCCGATCTCCCGGTGCGTACACCGGTCCCTCACTGCGGTGGAGATCGGCGCTCGTCTTCTGTTGACGGATGGCCCGCTGCAGATGGACGTGAGCAGCGTTCACGTCTCCTCCGAGCGCCGCACCCACTCATCCACCGCAGGGGCCTCGATCTGGCTCTGATGCCAAGGTGCCAGAGCCGGCTGGTATCCTAAAACACACTGGAACGGAGTTAGTTTGGTGGAGGAGTGGCGGAGAGAGTTCTGTGCCATCTCGGCCCAGGGAACATACCTCGCCCACTCCTCCGGCCGGCCCTGGCAATATGACCTCAGAAACCTACCCACATCCTGGTTCACACGTTCGACCTGCCCATTGCTCTCCAGGTCGTACCCCGAGGTAAGGCTAACCGAAACCCCCAAGCGCTCCATGAAAGCTCTCCAGACTCTGGAGGTAAATTGGGGGCCTCGATCAGACACTATATCCTCGGGTACCCCGTAATGCCGGAAGACGTGGGTGAATAGTGCCTCAGCGGTCTGTAGGGCAGTAGGGAGACCCGGCATGGGAAGGAGACGACAGGCCTTCGAGAACCGATCCACAATGACCAGGATGGTGGTATTCCCCTGTGAGGGGGGAAGGTCTGTAACAAAATCCACCGAGAGGTGAGACCAGGGTCGTTGTGGAACAGGCAGGGGTTGTAACTTTCCCCTGGGCAAGTGTCTGGGCGCCTTACACTGGGCACACACCGAGCAGGAGGAGACATAAACCCTCACATCCCTGGCTAACGTTGGCCACCAGTACTGTCACATGATCTCAGTATATCCATCAGACGTGTTGCTGTGCGTTTTGTTGCTGTGCGTTTTTGCTGCCAACTTTACTTTATTTTGCTAGCTGACAACTTTGTTTTTTTTGTTTTGTTTTGTTTTTAATTACCGTTTATATTTTTAGTTTTTCCATCGCAACTTTTTTCCCTCATTCAACTTTTTCACTCCGGACGCTTTATCTGGACATGGTTCGTCAACATCTTCAACAGCCGAAGCTAAGTAGTAACATTAACATGATGTCTTCTAATTGCAGTCGCTGTACTCATAATATACAGGAGAACGATCGCCTTTACGGCGAGAATAGCTGTGCTACAAGCCCAGCTTCAGACGCAATCGTTAGGCAAGGGTAATTTCAGTGTAGGAAAGGAAGAAACAGCGTCTGTGCCACCAGTAAGTACAGATAGTAACGTTAGTATAAATCCCCCGCACAGTCCCCGCAGCCGGACAACTTTCTCATGGCTTCTGGAGGGAAATACTGTTGGAATGCTCAACCGGTGTCGCTCATTCAGCCGACAGAAACTTTCAACCGGTTTTCCCCATTATGTAGCGAGTCGGAGTCTGAGTCTGAGTCTTCTCTTGTCTCTACTCCTCCCGTTACGGGGTCTGAGACGCCGAAGGCTCCACCATTAGCTCTGACAAATTGAAAACCCTAGTCATTGGCGACTCCATTACCCGCAGTATTAGACTTAAAACGAATCACCCAGCGATCATACACTGTTTACCAGGGGGCAGGGCTACCGACGTTAAGGCTAATCTAAAGATGGTGCTGGCTAAAGCTAAAACTGGCGAGTGTAGAGAGTATAGAGATATTGTTATCCACGTCGGCACCAACGATGTTAGGATGAAACAGTCAGAGGTCACCAAGTGCAACATAGCTTCAGCGTGTAAATCAGCTAGAAAGATGTGTCGGCATCGAGTAATTGTCTCTGGCCCCCTCCCAGTTAGGGGGAGTGACGAGCTCTACAGCAGAGTCTCAGCACTCAATCGCTGGTTGAAAACTGTTTTCTGCCCCTCCCAAAAGATAGAATTTGTAGATAATTGGCCCTCTTTCTGGGACTCACCCACAAACAGGACCAAGCCTGACCTGCTGAGGAGTGACGGACTCCATCCTAGCTGGAGGGGTGCTCTCATCTTATCGACCAACATAGATAGGGCTCTAACTCCTCTAGCCCCACAGTGAAATAGGGTGCAGGCCAGGCAGCAGGCTGTTAGCCAACCTGCCAGCTTAGTGGAGTCTGCCAATAGCACAGTCAGTGTAGTCAGCTCAGCCATACCCATTGAGACTGTGTCTGTGCCTCGACCTAGGTTGGGCAAAACTAAACATGGCGGTGTTCGCCTTAGCAATCTTATTAGGATAAAGACCTCCTCCATTCCTGCCATTATTGAAAGAGATCGTGATACCTCACATCTCAAAATAGGGTTACTTAATGTTAGATCCCTCACTTCAAAGGCAGTCATAGTCAATGAACTAATCACTGATCATAATCTTGATGTGATTGGCCTGACTGAAACATGGCTTAAGCCTGATGAATTTGCTGTGTTAAATGAGGCCTCACCTCCTGGTTACACTAGTGACCATATTCCCCGTGCATTCCCGCAAAGGCGGAGGTGTTGCTAACATTTACGATAGCAAATTTCAATTTACAAAAAAAAAATATGGCGTTTTCGTCTTTTGAGCTTCTAGTCATGAAATCTATGCAGCCTACTCAATCACTTTTTATAGCTACTGTTTACAGGCCTCCTGGGCCATATACAGCGTTCCTCTCTGAGTTTCCTGAATTCCTATCAGACCTTGTAGTCATAGCAGATCATATTCTAATTTTTGGTGATTTTAATATTCACATGGAGAAGTCCACAGACCCACTCCAAAAGTCTTTCGGAGCCATCATCGACTCAGTGGGTTTTGTCCAACATGTCTCTGGACCTACTCACTGCCACAGTCATACTCTGGACCTAGTTTTGTCCCATGGAATAAATGTTGTAGATCTTAATGTTTTTCCACAAAATCCTGGACTATCGGACCACCATTTTATTACGTTTGCAATCGCAACAAATAATCTGCTCAGACCCCAACCAAGGAGCATCAAAAGTCGTGCTATAAATTCTCAGACAACACAAAAATTCCTTGATGCCCTTCCAGACTCCTTCTGCCTACCCAAGGACGTCAGAGGACAAAAATCAGTTAACCACTTAACTGAGGAACTCAATTTAACCTTGCGCAATAACCCTAGATGCAGTTGCACCCCTAAAAACGAAAAACATTTGTCATAAGAAACTAGCTCCCTGGTATACAGAAAATACCCGAGCTTTGAAGCAAGCTTCCAGGAAATTGGAACGGAAATGGCGCCACACCAAACTGGAAGTCTTCCGACTAGCTTGGAAAGACAGTACCGTGCAGTACCGAAGAGCCCTCACTGCTGCTCGATCATCCTACTTTTCCAACTTAATCGAGGAAAATAAGAACAATCCAAAATTTCTTTTTGATACTGTTGCAAAGCTAACTAAAAAGCAGCATTCCCCAAGAGAGGATGGCTTTCACTTCAGCAGTAATAAATTCATGAACTTCTTTGAGGAAAATATCATGACCATTAGAAAGCAAATTACGGACTCCTCTTTGAATCTGCGTATTCCTCCAGGGCTTAGCTGTCCTGGATCTGCACAGATCTGCGAGGGCCTGGGATCGGGAGAGACACTTAAGTGTTTTAGTACTATATCTCTTGACACAATGATGAAAATAATCATGGCCTCTAAACCTTCAAGCTGCATACTGGATCCTATTCCTACTAAACTGCTGAAGGAGCTGCTTCCTGTGCTTGGCCCTCCTATGTTGAACATAATAAACAGCTCTCTATCCACCGGATGTGTACCAAACTCACTAAAAGTGGCAGTGATAAAGCCTCTCTTGAAAAAGCCAAACCTTGACCCGGAAAATATAAAAAACTATCGGCCTATATCGAATCTTCCATTCCTCTCTCAAAAATTTTAGAAAAAGCTGTTGCGCAGCAACTCACTGCCTTTCTGAAGACAAACAATGTATACGAAATGCTTCAGTCTGGTTTTAGACCCCATCATAGCACTGAGACTGCACTTGTGAAGGTGGTAAATGACCTTTTAATGGCGTCAGACCGAGGCTCTGCATCTGTCCTCGTGCTACTAGACCTTAGTGCTGCCTTTGACACCATCGATCACCACATTCTTTTGGAGAGACTGGAAACCCAAATTGGTCTACACGGACAAGTTCTGGCCTGGTTTAGATCTTACCTGTCGGAAAGATATCAGTTTGTCTCTGTGAATGGTCTGTCCTCCGACAAATCAACTGTACATTTCGGGTGTTCCTCAAGGTTCCGTTTAGGACCACTATTGTTTTCACTATATATTTTACCTCTTGGGGATGTTATTCGAAAACATAATGTTAACTTTCACTGCTATGCGGATGACACACAGCTGTACATTTCAATGAAACATGGTGAAGCCCCAAAATTGCCCTCGCTAGAAGCCTGTGTTTCAGACATAAGGAAGAGGATGGCTGAAAACTTTCTACTTTTAAACTCGGACAAAACAGAGATGCTTGTTCTAGGTCCCAAGAAACAAAGAGATCTTCTGTTAAATCTGACAATTCATCTTGATGGTTGTAAAGTCGTCTCAAATAAAACTGTGAAGGACCTCGGCGTTACTCTTGACCCTGATCTCTCTTTTGACGAACATATCAAGACTGTTTCAAGGACAGCTTTTTTCCATCTACGTAACATTGCAAAAATCTGAAATGTTCTGTCCAAAAATGATGCAGAAAAATTAATCCATGCATTTGTTACTTCTAGGTTAGACTACTGCAATGTCTCTACTTTCCGGCTACCGGATAAAGCACTAAATAAACTTCAGTTAGTGCTAAATACGGCTGCTAGAATCCTGACTAGAACCAAGAAATTTGATCATATTACTCCAGTGCTAGCTTCCCTACACTGGCTTCCCTGTTAAGGCAAGGGCTGATTTCAAGGTTTTACTGTTAACCTATAAAGCGTTACATGGGCTTGCTCCTACCTATCTTTCCGAGTTGGTCCTGCCGTACATACCAATACGTACGCTACGGTCACAAGACGCAGAGCCTCCTAATTGTCCCTAGAATTTCTAAGCAAACAGCGGGAGGCAGGGCTTTCTCCTATAGATCTCCATTTTTATGGAACAGTCTGCCTACCCATGTGAGAGACGCAGACTCGGTCTCAACCTTTAAGTCTTTACTGAAGACTTATCTCTTCAGTAGGTCATATGATTGAGTGTAGTCTGGCCCAGGAGTGTGAAGGTGAACGGAAAGGCTCTGGAGCAACGAACAGCCCTTGCTGTCTCTGCCGGGCCGGTTCCCCTCTCTCCACTGGGGTTCTCTGCCTCTAACCCTGTTACAGGGGCTGAGTCACTGGCTTGCTGGTGCTCTTTCATGCCGTCCCTAGGAGGGGTGCGTCACTTGAGTGGGTTGAGTTACTGACGTGATCTTCCTGTCTGGGTTGGCGCCCCCTTGGTTTGTGCTGTGGTGGAGACCTCTGTGGGCTATACTCGGCCTTGTCTCAGGATTGTAAGTTGGTGGTTGAGGATATCCCTCTAGTGGTGCGGGGGCTGTGCTTTGGCAGAGTGGGTGGGGTTATATCCTTCCTGTTTGGCCCTGTCCGGGGGTTTCTTCGGATGGGGCCACAGTGTCTCCGGACCGCTCCTGTCTCAGCCTCCAGTATTTATGCTGCAGTAGTTTATGTGTCGGGGGGCTGGGGTTAGTTGGTTATACCTGGAGTACTTCTCCTGTCTTATCCAGTGTCCTGTGTGAATTTAAGTATGCTCTCTCTAATTCTCTCGTTCTCTCTTCTCTCTGAGAACCTGAGCCCTAGGACCATACGTCAGGACTACCGGGCATGCTGACACCTTGCTGTCCCCAGTCCACCTGGCCTTGCTGCTATTCCAGTTTCAACTGTTCTGCCCGCGGTTACGAAACCCCTACCTGTCCCAGACCTGCTGTTTTCAACTCTTAATGATCGGCTATGAAAAGCCAACTGAGAGACCTGAGCCCTAGGACCATACGTCGGGACTACCGGCCGTGGTGACTCCTTGCTGTCCCCAGTCCGCCTGGCCTTGCTGCTATTCCAGTTTCAACTGTTCTGCCTGCGGTTATGGAACCCCTACCTGTCCCAGACCTGCTGTTTTCAACTCTTAATGATCGGCTATGAAAAGCCAACTGAGATTTATTCCTGATTATTATTTGACCATGCTTGTCACTTATGAACATTTTTGAACATCTTGGTATGGTTCTGTTATAATCTCCACCCGGCACAGCCAGAAGAGGACTGGCCACCCCTCATAGCCTGGTTCCTCTCTAGGTTTCTTCCTAGGTTTTGGCCTTTCTAGGGAGTTTTTCCTAGCCACCGTGCTTCTACACCTGCATTACTAGCTGTTTGGGGTTTTAGGCTGGGTTTCTGTACAGCACTTCGAGATATTAGCTGATGTACGAAGGGCTATATAAAATAAAATTGATTGATTGATTGATTGAGTACTTTGTGCTAAGGCAGTGCACTGTCCGGCCAATACCTGGATGTCCAGAGGAGGGTGACGTGTGAGCACAATAAATGAGTCGATCCCGAACCTCGAGCGGAACGTACGTCCGGCCCACAGGACACTGTGGAGGGCTAGGGTCGGTACGTAACGCCCGCTCGATTTCAGTATCGACCTCCCACACCACCGGTGCCACCAGACAAGACTTCGGTAGTATGGGGAGTGGGCTCAACGGACCTCTCCTCTGTGTCATACCGGCGAGACAGGGCTCTGGTTAACTGTGGTTGGGGTTTGCCAATCACGCACGGCTGACACACGGTCAACCTCCATCTTCACCCCTGACGCAGACAACTGATAACCCAAAAAGGAGACCGACTCCTGGAAAAACAGACATTTCTCTGCCTTGACATACAGGTCGTGCTCCAACAGTCTCCTCAATACTTGGCGCACCAGGGCTACATGCTCGGCTCGGGTAGAACTGTACACCAGAATATCGTCTATATACACGACCACTCCCTGTCCCTGCATGTCCCGGAAAATCTCATCTACAAAGGATTGGAAGACTGACGGAGCATTCATTAAACCGTATGGCATGACGAGATACTCATAATGACCCGAGGTGGTACTAAATGCTGTCTTCCATTCATCGCCCTCCCTAATGCGCACCAAGTTGTAGGCGCTCCTGAGGTCCAATTTTGTGAAGAACCTTGCCCCGTGTAATGACTCCTTCATAGTCGCAATCAGAGGGAGTGGATAACTGTATTTTACAGTAATCTGATTGAGACCACGGTAATCAATACACGGGCGCAAACCTCCATCTTTCTTCTTCACAAAAAGAAGCTCGAGGACGCAGGGGAAGTGGAGGGCCATATGTATCCCTGTCTCAGAGACTCAGCTATGTATGTCTCCATAGCTCTCTTCTCCTCTTGCGACAACGGATACACATGGCTCCGCGGGAGCGCAGCTCCTGCCTGGAGATCTATCGCACAATCCCCCCGTCTATGAGGTGGCAATCGCGCCGCCCTCGCCTTGCTAAACACGACCGCCAGATCCTCATACTCGGGGGGAATGTGCAATGCGGGCACTTGGTTTGGCCTCTCCACCGAGGTCGCCCCCACGGAAACACCCAGACATCGCCCCCCACACTGGGCAGACCACCCCTTAAGAGCCCTCTCTCGCCACGAAATAGTGGGATCATGAGTAATCAACCAGGGAAGCCCCAGCACCACCGGATACGCAGGAGAGTCAATCAGATATAGCTGAATCGTCTCCTCATGACCCCCCTGCGTCTCCATCCTAAGTGGCGCTGTGACCTCCCTAATCAACCCCGATCCCAACGGACGGCTATCTTGGGCATGTACAGTGAAGGGATCTTTAACAGGAAGGAGAGGAATCCCTAACTCTTTACAAAACTTACGATCTACAAAATTCCCAGCCGCGCCTGAATCTACTAGCGCCTTATGCTGGGAACGAGGTGCAACCTGTAAAAAACAAACAGGTATGGTTATGTGCACGACAGAGAGATCTGGGTAAGTGGGGCGCCTACTCACCAGGAAGGACTCCCCAGCGCGTGGCCTGCCGTCTCGTCCCTCAGGAGACCCTCCCCAGCACCTGGCCGCAGTGTGTCCTCCACGGCCACAGTTGGTGCAGGGGACGGCCCCCCTCGAACTCCCTATCCTCCGTTCTCTAGCGCCAGCCCCCCCGAGCTCCATTGGACTCGACTCGGAGGTGCTGGAGGGTGGAAGGGGCGACCCTCCCCCAGGGCGTCCGCGGGTGGCCAGCAGGGTGTCTAGGCGAATTGCCATGTCCACCAGTTGGTCAAAGGTGAGAGTGGTGTCCCTGCAGGCCAACTCTCTACGGACGTCCTCCCTGAGGCTGCAGCGAAAGTGGTCTATGAGGGCCCGCTCATTCCACCCTGCATCAGCCGCTAGAGTCCGGAACTCCAGTGCAAAATCTTGGGTACTCCTCATCCCCTGCCGGAGGTAGAACAGACGCTCCCCCGCCGCTTTCCCCTCAGGTGGATGGTGGAACACAGTCCGGAAGCGGCGGGAGAATTCCGCATATGTGATAGTAGCGGCGTCTATCCTCCTCCATTCGGCATTGGCCCATTCCAACGCCTTGCCGGTGAGACAGGAGATGAGGGCGGAAACGCTCTCGTATCCCGAGGGCACCGGGTGTACTGTGGCTAGGTAAAGTTCGACTTGTAGAAGGAAACCCTGACACCCGGCAGCGGTACCATCATACGCCCTCGGGAGCGAGAGCTGAATCCCACTGGGTTCCGGAAGTTGAACAGGCGGACTGGCTGTTGGCGATGGTGCGATGGGTGGATGCGTGGGAGCCCCGCCGGTCTCCCATCTACGGAGGGTCTCCACCACCCCCTCGAGAGAGTTCCCAATTCAGCTGATCTTTTGATCCTGTCCGCGAAGGCGCTCCTCGATTGCCTCGACAGATGAGGCGGCTCCTGCTGATTCCATGGTGGTGTGTAATTCTGTCAAGGGCTGAGCGTAGATGTGGTGCAGAAATCAAGCGCAGGACAACAGAGGCTCTTCAACAGTCTTTAGTGAGGATAAACAATACAAAAAGACTCACGGCAAAATCCCAGCCGGAGCGCAAGCGAAACAATTACGCACACAGGAAACAGTGCGTAACCCAAACTGTGCACACAGTGCGGACACTCTCTCCAAACAAAACAGAACGAGAGAGAACAAACTGACGCCAAGCTGACACGAAACAATTACACACAACACATGACAAAACCTAAGAGAACTTATAGGGCACATAATCAACACTAACAAAGAACAGGTGTACAAACAGACCAAACCAAACGAACATCGAAACATAGAACGGTGGCAGCTAGTACTCCGGAGACGACGACCGCCGAAGCCTGCCCGAACAAGGAGGAGAAGCAGCCTCGGCCGAAACCGTGACAAGTGTTCTACCATGGCCAGTGATGAGCCCGGATCTCAATCCCCTTGAGCACATCTGGGACCTGTTGGATCGGAGGGTGAGGGCTAGGGCCATTCCCCCCAGAAATGTCAGGGAACATCCAGGTGCCTTGGTGGAAGAGTGGGGTAACATCTCACAGCAAGAACTGGCAAATCTGGTGCAGTGCATGAGGAGGAGATGTACTGCAGTACTTAATGCAGCTGGTGGCCACACACCAGATACTGACTGTTACTTTTGATTTTGACCCCCCCCTTTGTTCAGGGACACATTATTCCATTTTCGTTAGTCACATGTCTGTGGAGCTTGTTCAGTTTATGTCTCAGTTGTTGAATCTTGTTATGTTCATAGAAATATTTACACATGATACGTTTGCTGAAAATAAACGCAGTTGACAGTGAGAGGACGTTTAATTTTTTACTGAGGTTATATGTTGTTTTCTAGAGCGCATTAAAATAAGTCTGATGATTTAAGAATATGTACTTTGGATGGTGTCCATGTTGATCGTGTCCGTGCTTGCAAATATCTGGGCATCTCGATAGATGAAAATCTGTGTTTTAAAAAGCATATTGATGAGTTAGTTAAGAAACTGAGAATTAAAATGGGCTTCTTCTATAGAAATAGGTCCTGCCTCTCGCTAAACAGTAGAAAGCAGATTATTCAGACGACATTCCTATCGGTCCTAGACTATGCCGACATAATCAATATGAACGCAGCTGCCACTTCATTGCACTTTATTACAGGCACCAATTTTAGTACTCATCACTGCATTCTCTACCAGAAAGCTGGTTGTCCCTCTTTGATGTCACGTAGGTTGATACATTGCTATCTTTTATTTATAAAGCCCTTTTACAAAAAGTCTCACTGTAGTTAACATCATTATTAAACTTTAGACATACGAGTTACCACACCCGATCTCAACTCTGGAAATTCCTTTGGTCTCTACTGAGGTAAATCAGCTTTTAGTTTTCTTGCACCTTATTTGTGGAACAATCTACAAAATGTTCTTACATTTGATGTTTTGGTGCCTCCGGGGCAATTCAGAAAGTTGACTGATGACCTTATTACTGATTAATGTTAATTTATTTTTATGATCGTGTTTTTCTTTCTGCTATATTTTGATGTATGTATTTTTTGTAATTTATATTTATTTCAGGGCTCATCTGTAAGACACCTTGGTCTCAGTATGACTCCCTGATAAAATAAAGGTTAAATATATAACTAACAAATTACTGTGGGATTGAATATCACTGAATTACGAAAATATTGGAATAAAGTATGCTAATGCCTTTGAAGGCATTTATCCTATTGTTGCTTATTGAAACTCCCAAAGTCATCCAATCGTTTAAAATACTTTAAAGCAATAGCCATGTGTGGTCAACTATATTTCAGCACCGTTATGATTGATAAATCAATCAATGTCTGATTTTTGTTTTCACTGAGTCTCCGTTTCGATATTTGGTTACAATTAGGCTGGGAAAATGTTAGCCAAATTGAGGTGAGTGTTCATGATGCTAATCTTTAGTCTAGTTTGCTCGTCTAAGAGTGTTATCAGAAAATTTTTCTAGCATGTTATGTAGCCTATGCTAGCCTAGTATAACAGGTGGATTATTTTGCTCTTCACTCACGTAGTATCCTAGGCTATATCCCGACTAAAAGCTCTTGACTTGTCTGATAATCAATGTGATTTTGTTTCACTGAATCTCTGTCTGTATATTTGGTTATTTGATCTCTGGCTGGGCAAATAAGTGGAGGTGTCAGCTCATCTATCAGTTTGCTAATACCTGATCAGAGACATTTAGCATGCTATAATGTAGCATCAATCAAGTGTATTATTTTGCTATTGACTCGCGAAAAGCCCGCAGAGGTTGTGAAATATGAACACAAGACTCACATCCTTTTAAAAATATAGATTGCTATTATTTTCTGTGCATATCATGAAAGAAGATAGTCCCAATTCAACACCCTATGCCTGCTCCCCCAGGTGTAGCTCATAGAAGGGTTTACGCCCAGGTGGTGCAACAGGTATAATTTTTAGGTCCGGTGTAGACCACATTTTACGTCAGACATAGAATTACGACTCACTTACTACCAACTGGTGCAACCGGCCCCTGCATACTTCCTGGACCAGCTAGTCGGCATGCCTAACCAGCAGCTGGTCAAGCTGGTCTGACCAGCTTGGTTCAGAGCAGCGTTTCCCAAACTAGGGGTCGTCTGATTTGAAAATGGTATCGCAAGAGAACCCCCTAAAAATCAGACTGATCAATGATGATGTTCTTTTCTACACAGAAGATCATCCACAATTATTGCCTTTTTGATGCATTCACAATACCTTTCTGATGCATTTCAGTCACTTCAAACCATACTTCCTTCAGATTGAAATACTGTCAGACTGATTTGCAATAAATTGTCATAGCTCCAAATAAAAAAAAAGTAAACATTGGTTGTTGATTAGATAACTTTTTTTTTTAAATGGTGGGGTTAAGAAAAGTGTTTGATATCAAAATGGGGACGCGGGCCAAAAAAGTTTGTGAACCCCTGATCTAGCTGGTTATGTTGGTTTACCAGCATGTTCTAGCTGGTTATGCTGGTCAGACCAGCTTGACCAGAATCAGACCAGCACTGACCAAATGGAATATGATCTAGCTCCAACCCACTGTATTCATTCAAGAGAATAGAGAAGCTTTCATTCTCACTGACCTCTATCTCTGTCGTCCATACAGATCGTTGACAGGGTATCCACTCTGCTGTTAGTGGTATATAATCAGGGGTTGGAAAGGGAGAGATATGGGCTTCTCATTGCTAGAGAGTGTGAAGTCTTCTGTTTCTCAGCAGCAGATGACAACAGCTGTATTCTGACATCCACTTTACCTACCAGCAAACATACCCAGGGGTACTCCCACTTCTCACAGTCATTGTGACTGTTCCCAGTACAATGGCAGCGAGGAATGACACTAATAGGGGAGACTACATGCTGAGCCCAGCACTTTCTGGTGATGGGAAACACTACTGTAAAGATTCTGACAGTTAGAGAATAGGACATTAATAGAGAACAGGATTCTATAGCTGCTTTAGTGCGATTTTACCACAGTATACTTTCCTCAGTGCAGTGAGGTGCTTTCCTGTCTAACGACGGTAAAGGCAATCTATGGGACAATGCACATATCTAATGCCTGTGATTAGTTGAAAACCTAACCCAAAAATGGACTTGCGTGAATTGACATCACAGTTGTCTGTTAAGCGATGTCAATAAAGGAACATCAGTGGACTCTGTGTTTTAGGAAGACACTGGGTGTGTGAGGAGTGTTCATGCCAATGGTTAAAACTGATCTGTTTAATCTGTGATAACGAACAGCTCTGCCACGGTCTAATTACTCTGTTTTCACACCCATCCCTCGTTACTCGTACACATACTTAACAATGCCCCGTCTCCCTCAACACCTTATGGACATCAACCATCAACCGTAGCTGTCAATTCACTTGAAAAGACCACTGGCTCTGCAATCAAAAAAAAACAAAAACAGCGCCTGTCTCTCTACATGTCTCTCTACATGCAGCTCCTGTTTTCTTTGCAACTTGCGGTCTCTTTGCGGTTCTAAATCAATAGTTGTTGATGGGGGGGGCTTGGTTTCCCCAGTGATTTTACTCACGCACTGCTACGGTCCTCCCTGTAAACCTGTGCTTCACTCTCACATTACTGCCCCTTCTCATCCCCTTCTTCTACCCCCTTCCTCTCTCTAACTACCCCCTTACACTCCTTCTCCGCTTCTCCAACTCTAACTAGCCCCTTCACTACTTTCCTATTTCCTCGATCCTTCCCTTTCTCACTACCTCCTCCCCCTCCACCCCTGTCTCTCCCTCTCCCAGCCTTGTTAAACAGAGAGCCACATTAGTCTAACTGGGGCCCCCTCTGGGGCTAGCAGTCCTGTCAGCCCCAAGGTTTAGTTAATCACTCAGCCAAACTCCACGTCCTGTGTACAGCTCAGCTCGCTGCTACGTCCCCCGACGCTAATAGAGAGACAACCGTAGGGGAGGAGAGGGGGGAAGGATTGCAGGTGTTTGTTAGGAATGCAGGTATTTAAGGAAATGGTCAATTTCAAATCAAAGGATAATTTGTCTCCGTCTTGAGGGCTGGGGTTCTGAGAGGATGGATAGGCCTTGGTTATTGGACTGCAGCTGTGTAGTGGCTCAGTGATGCTAAAGGGTGGAATGTTGACTTTTAATTTGAGATGTGATAAAACTGTGTTTAGACAGCATATTTTATCCCCGGAAAATAGGTTTGGGTTTAGTAATTTTTAAAGGGATTTTGCTGACTCAATACAGTTAAAATATTACCTCCATTTGACGTCTGCATCAAATCAGAGAGGGTTTGTCGTTTATGCTGTCAAGTTCCAGAGTTGATCATCACTACTCAACATTGACCCCAAAAGCTACTAAAACAAAGAGTTGGACGCATTCTCATCACAATATATATATTTTTATGACTATACAGGTTTCCTAACTTGACATATTTTATTCTTCAGTACCTCTCTAATTAAGACTCTACAGTATACAGTGGGGAAAAAAAGTATTTAGTCAGCCACCAATTGTGCAAGTTCTCCCACTTAAAAAGATGAGAGAGGCCTGTAATTTTCATCATATGTACACGTCAACTATGACAGACAAAATGAGGAAAAAAAATCCAGAAAATCACATTGTAGGATTTGTTATGAATTTATTGGCATATGATGGTGGAAAATAAGTATTTGGCCAATAACAAAAGTTTCTCAATACTTTGTTATAAACCCTTTGTTGGCAATGACACAGGTCAAACGTTTTCTGTAAGTCTTCACAAGGTTTTCACACATTGTTGCTGGTATTTTGGCCCATTCCTCCATGCAGATCTCCTCTAGAGCAGTGATGTTTTGGGGCTGTCGCTGGGCAACACGGACTTTCAACTCCCTCCAAAGATTTTCTATGGGGTTGAGATCTGGAGACTGGCTAGGCCACTCCAGGACCTTGAAATGCTTTTTACGAAGCCACTCCTTCGTTGCCCGGGCGGTGTGTTTGGGATCATTGTCATGCTGAAAGACCCAGCCACGTTTCATCTTCAATGCCCTTGCTGATGGAAGGAGGGTTTCACTCAAAATCTCACGATACATGGCCCCATTCATTCTTTCCTTTACACGGATCAGTCGTCCTGGTCCCTTTGCAGAAAAACAGCCCCAAAGCATGATGTTTCCAACCCCATGCTTCACAGTAGGTATGGTGTTCTTTGGATGCAACTCAGCATTCTTTGTCCTCCAAACATGACGAGTTGAGTTTTTACCAAAAAGTTATATTTTGGTTTCATCTGACCATATGACATTCTCCCAATCCTCTTCTGGATCATCCAAATGCACTTCAGACGGGCCTGGACATGTACTGGCTTAAGCAGGGGGGACACGTCTTGCACTGCAGGATTTGAGTCCCTGGCGGCGTAGTGTGTTACTGATGGTTGGCTTTGTTACTTTGGTCCCAGCTCTCTGCAGGTCATTCACTAGGTCCCCCGTGTGGTTCTGGGATTTTTGCTCACCGTTCTTGTGATCATTTTGACCCCACGGGGTGAGATCTTGCGTGGAGCCCCAGATCGAGGGAGATTATCAGTGGTCTTGTATGTCTTCCATTTCCTAATAATTGCTCCCACAGTTGATTTCTTCAAACCAAGCTGCTTACCTATTGCAGATTCAGTCTTCCCAGCCTGGTGCAGGTCTACAATTTTGTTTTTGGTGTCCTTTGACAGCTCTTTGGTCTTGGCCATTGTGAAGTTTGGAGTGTGACTGTTTGAGGTTGTGGACAGGTGTCTTTTATACTGATAACAAGTTCAAACAGCTGCCATTAATACAGGTAACGAGTGGAGGACAGAGGAGCCTCTTAAAGAAGAAGTTACAGGTCTGTGAGAGCCAGAAATCTTGCTTGTTTGTAGGTGACCAAATACTTATTTTCCACCATAATTTGCAAATAAATTCATTAAAAATCCTACAATGGGATTTTCTGGATTTTTTTTTCTCAATTTGTCTGTCATAGTTGACGTGTACCTATGATGAAAATTACAGGCCTCTCTCATCTTTTTAAGTGGGAGAACATGCACAATTGGTGGCTGACTAAATACTTTTTTTCCCCACTGTAGATGTGTTCTTCATCAATTAATAAAAACGTGGGACAGGATCAACTCTACATAAGGCAAATACTTCAGACAGGAAGAATAGAGCCGTCTTTGTTGACGTTCCCTCTGGCAGAAACCTCCTTAGGTGTCTCCAGTCCTGACTGAGGTAACCTGTCCCCAGTTTTTATCCCACTGTATGATTAGGCAGCGGCTCAGCTCCCCGTTCTAAAATGTCATATATCCACAGTAATGAACAGCTCGAGAGACTAGAGTACACACTATTCCCAAATATCCCTGCTGCACAACTCCCATTAATCTAAACACTCCAACTTTGCTGCTCCAGTCCCTCTCCTCATTAGCCGTGGTAGGTATCAGGATACACATAATGAGGATGTGCCCTAAGTCAGGCTGTTGAGGGAGAGAGAGAAAGAAAGAGAGAGAGAGAGAGAGGGAGAGAGAGCTCCATGAGTGAAAACCTATCCTAAATGAGGGAACACCCTGGAGAAAGAGGGCTAGGGCTCAGATTACTACAGGGGTGCAAGTGACAACATTCAAGCTTTTTATTCTGTTTGGCAAACCGTGGCAACCCCTTCCAGCGCACCATGCCAATCACACAGAAATACAAGAGTCCGTGAAAAAAATTACAATAATTTTCAGTGGGGACGAATGAGAGGGTGCTTGTGAATGCCAATTACTCTCAGAAGCGCCACGCTGTACCCACTTCTCTAATGTTTACCTCGCAGAGAAGCATTGTTATACAAAGTAAACAATTATTTATCCTGCACGTTGAACTTCCTTGCCAGTCCCTCAGTGGGGAGAGTGAGGCTCTACTCTCAAACTATTATTCCACTGCTGCTCATTGCCTTGGATTGGATGATGTCCTGTGGTTAATATTACAGAACTGTAACAGAACACCTCTCCTCCCGGTCTTTATCACAATTAAGACAATCTCATCCCAACTCTCATGTGTCTGAGCACATGATACACTTCACAGCGAGGGAATTCTGAGAGCCTGGCCTGCGGAAATGCTTTCACAAATAGATGCACAAAGAAGTCATAACACTGCTATGGTAGCTTAGTCTCTACATGTTGCCTCTGCATTAGTTTTCCATGTGAAGTTGAACTGGGGTGTCCACCTTAATTGCATTTTACCCTGAAGTGGCGTTGGAGACACGTGGTGTGGAGCGGCGAATGGCGGGCAGTTGCGGCTGGGAGAGAGGACTTCGATAATTGCCTAAGCAACATGGCCAATCCATCAGTGTTTTTATTTATTTATATATATATATATATATAGATAGATCAGCTTTAATATTGCAGATAGATTGTAACTTCCATCAATGTAATTGTCTGCATCACTTCCAATCCCCCATATGTTGTTTTGTTTTTCTCACATATATATATACATACATACAGTGGGGAAAAAAAGTATTTAGTCAGCCACCAATTGTGCAAGTTCTCCCACTTAAAAAGATGAGAGGGGCCTGTAATTTTCATCATAGGTACACGTCAACTATGACAGACAAATTGAGGAAAAAAAATCCAGAAAAACACATTGTAGGATTTTTAATGAATTTATTTGCAAATTATGGTGGAAAATAAGTATTTGGTCACCTACAAACAAGCAAGATTTCTGGCTCTCACAGACCTGTAACTTCTTCTTTAAGAGGCTCCTCTGTCCTCCACTCGTTACCTGTATTATTGGCACCTGTTTGAACTTGTTATCAGTATAAAAGACACCTGTCCACAACCTCAAACAGTCACACTCCAAACTCCACTATGGCCAAGACCAAAGAGCTGTCAAAGGACACCAGAAACAAAATTGTAGACCTGCACCAGGCTGGGAAGACTGAATCTGCAATAGGTAAGCAGCTTGGTATGAATAAATCAACTGTGGGAGCAATTATTAGGAAATGGAAGACATACAAGACCACTGATAATCTCCCTCGATCTGGGGCTCCACGCAAGATCTCACCCCGTGGGGTCAAAATGATCACAAGAACGGTGAGCAAAAATCCCAGAACCACACGGGGGGACCTAGTGAATGACCTACAGAGAGCTGGGACCAAAGTAACAAAGCCTACCATCAGTAACACACTACTCCGCCAGGGACTCAAATCCTGCAGTGCAAGACGTGTCCCCCTGCTTAAGCCAGTACATGTCCAGGCCCGTCTGAAGTTTGCTAGAGTACATTTGGATGATCCAGAAGAGGATTGGGAGAATGTCATATGGTCAGATGAAACCAAAATATAACTTTTTGGTAAAAACTCAACTCGTCGTGTTTGGAGGACAAAGAATGCTGAGTTGCATCCAAAGAACACCATACCTACTGTGAAGCATGGGGGTGGAAACATCATGCTTTGGGGCAGTTTTTCTGCAAAGGGACCAGGACGACTGATCCGTGTAAAGGAAAGAATGAATGGGGCCATGTATCGTGAGATTTTGAGTGAAAACCTCCTTCCATCAGCAAGGGCATAGAAGATGAAACGTGGCTGGGTCTTTGAGCATGACAATGATCCCAAACACACCGCCCGGGCAACGAAGGAGTGGCTTCGTAAGAAGCATTTCAAGGTCTTGGAGTGGCCTAGCCAGTCTCCAGATCTCAACCCCATAGAAAATCTTTGGAGGGAGTTGAAAGTCCGTGTTGCCCAGCGACAGCCCCAAAACATCACTGCTCTAGAGGAGATCTACATGGAGGAATGGGCCAAAATACCAGCAACAGTGTGTGAAAACCTTGTGAAGACTTACAGAAAACGTTTGACCTGTGTCATTGCCAACAAAGGGTATATAACAAAGTATTGAGAAACTTTTGTTATTGACCAAATACTTATTTTCACCATAATTTGCAAATAAATTCATAAAAAATCCTACAATGTGATTTTCTGGATTTTTTTTTCTCATTTTGTCTGTCATAGTTGACGTGCACCTATGATGAAAATTACAGGCCTCTCTCATCTTTTTAAGTGGGAGAACTTGCACAATTGGTGGCTGACTAAATACTTTTTTTCCCCACTGTATATATATATATATATATATATATATATATACATACACACACACACATACACACATATATATATATATATATATATACACATACATACATACATATCCTTTAAAAATATATATATTTCCCTTTATTACTTTCCAACCCCACCATCCCTTCCCTAATTGGAGTAAACTAGTGAACAACAATGCTTAGGCCTCTACTTCATGCTTATACATACTATATACATTTTATGGACACAGTCAATAATTATATTTTGTTTGTTTTTACTCCTGAACTTCCTCCGATCATTTTCATGATGTCCATCTGGTATGCTTCTATATGCCATATCTTTCTAACTGTGCTCTTTCACAAGAGCTCACAATATATAACCTATATACTTATTATGGACACAGCATGTCTGTATTATTATATTATTGATCGATTGACTATGACTTTTCAGATCACCCAGTAGTGCTATCTGCAGGGTCAGCTCCATGCAAATATTGCAATCCTTCAGCCATTCCTGGACCTGTGTCCAGAAGCAAGCTACAAATGGACAGTACCAAAACAAATGATCTAATGATTCTGTCTCTTCACAGCCAAATCTGCAGAGCTGGGAAGATTGTATCCCCAATACAAATAACATTCTATTGGTAGCAAGAATTTTGTATAATAATTTTAATTGAAAAATTATGAGTTTTGAATCCGGCGTCGTTTTGCGTATCAGTTCATGAACACTGCCATGGAATCGGTACGTCAAAAATCTCTTCCCAACTATTTTGCAATCTATATGGGACGGCTGTCAATCCTTTGGTCCTTAAATTAAACGTGTATACTTTTTTATTTATCACAATTTTCTTTAACCATTCCCCAGTGTTTGTGCGCTGCGACTCTGGAGAAGACGCTTAAAATGAGCCACTGAGGTTGGCAACCTTGGAGTACAACTGGGAATTTTTTTTAATGAGCATTTATGGTCCCAGAAGTAAGATGGTGTTTTCTCTATCATGAGCAATTGGAATAGATACAGTCGCAAATATACTTTTTCCGGCAGGCGTAAGTAGGTTGGCCAAGAGGGTGCACTGTGATGTTGAGAAAAAGGTGGACAAGGGAGAGGGAAAGAAAGGAAGCATATGTCTGGAGAAATAACAGAGATAATGTTTTTGTTTTTCCTGGAGTAATGTATTTCACCTTCCTGTTTTCACTGTCCCATTTAAATATTGCTACAGCCATGCAACTACTCTCTGCAAGCTTTGACACCACTTTGAACGTGGTATAGAAGATGGGAAAGCAACAACACAGTATTCACAACACCATGGTACAGGTGGGCCATGGCATGGGTTCATTACTCTAACAAACAGTAATAGAGCTTTTCACAAGGAAATGACACACAATAGCAGTTACCCCATAAAAAAATAAATGTGTTATAACAGTAACTTTAGAACCAAACGACACCAACAGAAGTAGTGCCTGGACCTGGATGTTCTTACTACTTAACGCACTTATTATGGACAAGATTTTTTATCTTTCAAGAAAAGGCACCAATCAATGTTAGTATTTGGAGAGCTAATGGAAAGTACATTCCTTTGAAATGCCACTTCTAAACGGTCCCCAGTGTCAAACGAGGTAAGGAACATAAATCAGAATTCCCCTCCTCTCTGCTTCATTATCAAATGCATTTTGTGTATTTCAGAGCTATGCACAAATCTGATGATTTGGAGAAAAGCCTTGCCTTTTTTAATCCATCTGAAATGTTGATTGATTGAAAGTTGGAGGAGTTGCAGAGCGGAATCAAGTGAAAGGTGAATTTGCATTTGGCCGACCAAATCACAATTTTTTGGCTCCCTTTTCACAATTGCACTCTTAGGATGTTAATATTACTTTCAGACAGAATTACCCCTTTATGTGTTCTGATGCCTGTACTCCATTAATTTAGTTGCATTGCCAGTAAATTAGTTTCACTAAGCCCCTCTGGCAGAGAAACCTAAAGCACATAAATATAATTTATGGACCTAAACATCTGTACTAAAAATATCCCATACAGAAAAAACTTGCTTCTGGCAAACAGTTGTGGCAGTAATTCCCCCCGAAAAAAAAAAATATATATATATAAAAAAAAGAATAATAAAAAAAATTAAAATAAATGAATACTAAAAAAAAACATAAAATAAAAAAAAAACAGTTGTGGCAAACCATTTGAGGCAAGCTCATATTTTTCAATGCAAACAATTCTGGGAAACTTGTGGCGAACATTCTACAGTTTGCAGCAAGCTCATAATTTCATATGCAAATTAGTTTTGTGACAAACTGTTGCGGTAAATATGTGGCAACTTGTGAACTTCTGGCAAACAATTCTGGGAAACTTGTGGCGAACATTCTGTTTGCTGCAAACTCAGTATGAATATGCAAATTAGATCCGGATTTTGGCTACTGTGTGTTAAACAAAATTGAAATATATCTACATAAATCAAATCGCGTAACTTTAAATGAACTTACTACACAGAGAAAAAAAAGAAACATACTAAATGTAGTAAATATACTAGACAACATGTATTCAATGTCTTTAACAGATAAAAATATATCCAATACAACTTGAAAACATCAGCATGGTAATGAAGAAAATAACAGACTGGATATTTCCTAAATTGTTTATTTAATATTTTCATGTAGCTACAACATTTACATGAGAGAAACCTGAACACTATGGGGATGTTTAAAGGGACAACTACATCATTATTTACATGAGCCAAATGATAACTGAGCACAGCCTTTTATCCGCAAAAAGTCAGTTTGCTGGAAATATCTATGGTGGGAAAATGCACATATTGTTTTATGCAGATTTTAGAATATTCACATGGAAATCTGTCACAAATTGGATGGAAACCTTGCTAATGTCTTGGAGTGTGCAGTTATGTGTAGCAGATTTTGGAATGCTGTTCCTTTCATTCAAGGTTTACAAAATGTCATCATCTAATTTCCCCATCAATCTCCCTATGCCAATCCACTATTTAAACGTACATGATGTAGCAAGTCAATGAAGGACTCACTAAAGCTGGGTCAGAATGTCTTCCTGCCTATCTTGTAGACTGGTGTTGGGAGGACCACTGGCAGAAGTCTTAAAGCGTGGTCACCTTGTGTGTCTGGAGAGAAGAATGTTTAGTGAATAACGATTGTTTCAGGCAACAACAAAAAAACACTAGCATCTGAGGCACCACCAGCAGGGTCAATTCAAACTATATCTGCACTTCGAAGAGAAGATCTTGAAGTTTTTTGTTCTTGAAGACCACAATATCAGTGAGTTTCCCCGAGCAGTCCGGGTTTAAAATGTAGAAGTCCTGAGCAATCTGTAGTAAATCATTTTTTTGTTGTAACATTTTATTTTATTTTGTTTTTTTTGACAAACAAAAACAAACATTGACAAAAATAGACAACTTAACATTTAAATACATATCCACAAACATTAATGACATCACATTTGCTCAGATCCACATGTTCCCACTGTATTCAAACCCAATGCTGTTTCTAATGCTTGTGAGCCCCATATGACTTCAAATTGTGTTATGTTGTAGCAAGACAAACAATTACCTTTCCATTGCAGTTAATCACTAACCTGGCTAACACCTAACTCTTGAAGTCCTCCTGACTTCAGAGTCTGGATTGTCTCTTTGATGTTGTCAGCACAATGCGCCGATAATGAAGGGGGCTGTGGTTTTACTGGTTGGCTCTCCTCTGTGTCTTTCTCATTCAAACACCCACAGCCACTGAGCGCTGCCCCCTTCTATTACAATGGTTGGATTTTCAAATCCAAACAATGAGAGGTCTCAACCCTAGGAAAAAACTAACATTTGAGAGAACCAATCAAAACCCAATTACACAATTTATTCGTGAATATTGCATTAACAAACAGCCTCCTTTCCAGACCAGTGTGGTCATAGCTCTCCCTGCGACCTATCAGTTACTGGCCCAACCGCTCTTAACCGCTAGAGTTTAACTGCTAGGGGGGAGATTTTAAGGGATAGTTTCACCCACATTACTAAATTAATTACTTTGAGGGAAGGGTTGATAAGCCAGGTGAAATGGTTGAATAAAGGCAAAGGAGTGAGGAAAGAGCAAAATGAATAGGGCCGGCAGTAGCTTCAAGGTTCGAAAGGCAGGCCGATATTCGAACCCCGGAGCTGCCTGCGGGGAAATCTGCAGGGAGTGATCCATCAGCCAGAGGGTTACCTGCTACAATATCTGTATATACTACCTACTGCTTTTGTGCCCTTGAGCAAGGCACTTTACCCTTAAGTGCACATGAGCTGCTCCTAGCCTGTGATGTGTGTGTTGTGTGTCAGGTTGGTCACTGTGACAGAATATTTGTGCAAATGAACAATACAGCAAGTATGGTAAAATGGCCAGACTATCGATGGTAGCTGTGCATTTAATGTATCTAGTCCCAACGTGGCTGCATTGTTCGAAGAGGCTCTGGTGAATTTCATTTATATTTTTTTATTTCACCTTTATTTAACCAGGTAAGCCAGTTGAGAACAAGTTCTCATTTACAACTGCGACCTGGCCAAGATAAAGCAAAGCAGTGCAATAAAAAAACAACAACACAGAGTTACATATGGAATAAACAAAAACAAAACGTACAGTCAATAACACAATATAAAATCTATATACAGTGTGTGCAAATGTAGTAAGTTATGGAGGTAGGGCAATAAATAGGCCATAGGGCAAAATAATTACAATTTAGTATTAACACTGGAGTGATAGATGTGCAGAAGATGATGTGCAAATAGAGCTACTAGGGTGCAAATGAGCAAAATAAATAACAATAAATAACAATATGGGGATGAGGTAGTTGGGTGGGCTAATTACAGATGGGCTGTGTACATGTGCAGTGATTGATAAGCTGCTCTGACAACTGATGCTTAAAGTTAGTGAGGGAGATAAGTGTCTCCAGCTTCAGAGATTTTTGCAGTTCGTTCCAGTCATTTGCAGCAGAGAACTGGAAGGAATGGCGGCCAAAGGAGGTGTTGGCTTTGGGGATGACCAGTGAGATATACCTGCAGGAACGCATACTACGGGTGGGTGTTGCTATGGTAACCAATGATCTAAGATAAGGCAGGGATTTTCCTAGAAGTGATTTATAGATGACCTGGAGCCAGTGGGATTGGCGACGAATATGTAGTGAGGGCCAGCCAACGAGAGCGTACAGGTCACAATGGTGGGTACGGGGCTTCCACTCGTCTATGGGGCTTTGGTGACAAAACGGATGACACTGTGATAGACTACATCCAATTTGCTGAGAAGAGTGTTGGAAGATATTTTGTAAATGACATCGCCGAAGTCAAGGATCGGTACGATAGTCAGTTTTACGAGGGCATGTTTAGCAGCATGAGTGAAGGAGGCTTTGTTGCGAAATAGGAAGCCGACATGAAAGTTAAGTCTTTCAAGTTGCCATTAAGGTTGTACTATTGGTAATCGATGACAATGTTGAAGACGTGGATGCTGTTTTACACAGGGTCAATGAAATTCTATGTTTTTTTCCCCCAAAGCTCTGTCTCTCAAAAAGGAATTTCTCAGCTTTACTTACCCTCAAACTTTGGAATCAAAGAGGCCAGGTTCCACTCATTCAGTGTATTTTTACAAAGCTATCCATTCATTGGCCTTGACCTCTGCATTTAAGTACAGAAATAAATAAATGTTAGAAACATAGCTAGCTAAACTAACTTGGCTACATCAAACTTAAGGTCAACTCTAACGTTAGCTAGCTTACAGAATGTGCATCTATCCTCCACAACTTCACAAGTCTGACTAAAGCTTCCACTGTCAAAAACAATTTAAAACCAGTACAGTAACGCTAGAAAATTAAATCAATCCCCATGCAAGCTTGAGATAAGCCTGCCATATAGCTTGGTTATATTAACCCAGATAGAGAATAAGTAAAATCTAGATATGGTAATGTAGCAAGCTAGCCAGCTAATTTAGCTAAGATAGTTAATGAGAGAGACAGTGTCCGATACAGTCCAGAAGAAGTGTCAGACTAAGTTAGCTAAGTCCTCTGTAGCTCAGCTGGTAGAGCACGGCGCTTGTAACGCCAAGGTAGTGGGTTCGATCCCCGGGACCACCCATACACAAAAATGTATGCACGCATGACTGTAAGTCGCTTTGGATAAAAGCGTCTGCTAAATGGCTTATTATTATTATTATTATTATTACAGACACTGACATAGTTAGCTAGCCAAACGTCAACAAAAAAACGTACATTTAGCTAGTTATATTCCGTGACAACACTTCAGTAAGCTAGCGTCGCGAGCATGGTCGTGGGGTTAAAGTTAGCTCGCTAGCTAACGTTACCTCAGCCAGAGATATTAGCACAGAAGATGGCTAGCTAGCTAACGCTCAAGCTAATGCTAGCTAACTAATTATGATAGGACAACCTATTTAACCTGAATGACCATGAAATTCATAATTCGTAACATTTGTTACTTACCGTTTTCAGTCAGCCAAAACACCCTTAGTCTGTCGAAATAACGTTAGCTGTTTTCCACTCGTCAGTCACTCAGTTGCACTAGCTAGAACTAGAACTGTAGCTCAGCTGGTAGAGCACGGCGCTTGTAACGCCAAGGTAGTGGGTTCGATCCCCGGGACCACCCATACACAAAAATGTATGCACGCATGACTGTAAGTCGCTTTGGATAAAAGCGTCTGCTAAATGGCATATTATTATTATATTATTAACTGGAAGGAATGGCGGCCAAAGGAGGTGTTGGCTTTGGGGATGACCAGTGAGATATACCTGCTGGAGCGCATACTACGGGTGGGTGTTTCTATGGTGACCAATGAGCTAAGATAAGGCGGGGATTTGCCTAGCATTGATTTATAGATGGCCTGGAGCCAGTGGGTTTGGCAACGAAAATGTAGTGAGGACCAGCCAACAAGAGCGTACAGGTCACAGTGGTGGGTAGTATATGGGGCTTTGGTGACAAAACGGATGGCACTGTGATAGACTACATCCAATTTGCTGAGTAGAGTGTTGGAGGCTATTTTGTAAATGACATCGCCGAAGTCAAGGATCGGTAGGATAGTCTGTTTTACGAGGGCATGTTTGGCAGCATGAGTGAAGGAGGCTTTGTTGCGAAATAGGAAGCTGATTCTAGATGTAACTTTGGATTGGAGATGCTTAATGTGAGTCTGGAAGGAGAGTTTACAGTCTAACCAGACACCTAGGTATTTGTAGTTGTCCACATACTCTAGGTCAGACCCGTCGAGAGTAGTGATTCTAGTCGGGTGGGCGGGTGCCAGCAGCGTTCGATTGAAGAGCATACATTTAGTTTTACGAGCAGTTGGAGGCTACTGAAGGAGTGTTGTATGGTGAGTGTCTAACTTATGAATTAAACTTCCTAATAAACGTACAAATTTTATTAGCTAAATGATGCCTAGTTAGCAATGTCATGTTTTATGGGATAGAGTGAAACACATTTTGTTGATACCAGTTTCAATCTGTCAGCTCTCCTGACTTCTAGAAATGGAGAAGGAACAACACTCCTTAGCTGTAGTGCTAACGAACATGCTACTGAACCGTGACACTAGCACACTGCCATGCATATTGGTATTAAAAGACAGGAATGTGTTCACCAAAAAATTGTGTTTAGGCAAATCATTAGTTACCTAGCTAGCAAAAATATGATAGCTAACGTTAACTAGCTAAGCACTAGCCAGTCAGTCAGTGGAGCTGACAGATTGAAACTGGTATCAACAAAATGTGTTTCACTCTATCCCATAAAACATGACATTGCTAACTATGCATCATTTAGCTAATACAATTTGTACGTTTATTAGGAAGTTTAATTCATATGTTAGACACTCACCGGACGACTTTGGTAGGTAGCTAGTTATCTAGATAGCTTTGTTTCCATTTTCCAACATATGTTTCCAATCCCCCTGATTGATCATCAACGGTTACTGGTCTTGGAACTTGTTGCCACAGGTTTGCCACAAATTAAAATTGAATCCTGAGAGAATTGTCTGCCAGAAAAAACCCTCTGGTGAACTGTTTGCCACTAGTATGAAAAATGTATGCACTCACTAACTGTAAGTCGCTCTGGATAAGAGCGTCTGCTAAATGACTAAAATGTAAAATGTAGTGTCAATACATATTATTGTTGCCAAATGTTTGCTGCAGATTCACCACTAGTGGCTAACTTTTGGCAACATTTTGTGGGAGAATATTTAGTTTGCAGCAACAAATTCATTTTTGTAAAGGGAGTCAGATTTGTTAAAGCATGACTAGAGCAACATAGTAGCTCTTCAGGAGGAAGGTTGGCCACCTCTGTTTTCTATTTACTATTTTCCTCCTTCTTTGCTGCCTGTGTCTGAGCTAATGCTGTGGAATGTTTGAGTCTCATTGCCTCCAGTTGTCATTCTGGGTGATGGAGCTAGAGCTCAGCTAGGGCTGGTAGATTTAAACCAAAATGTAAACACTTGCCTCCCATCAGGCCCATTGTTGGGACAACCCAAAGCTTTCTCTCTCTGAGGCCTCTCAGCTGAATAGCTTTATTCCAGGACCCAGAGTAAAACATAAAAGTCTTCAGATTACTAGAGAGTAGCAGCTAGTGAGAGAAACACCTGAGATAATGGGCTTTGATACGGTGCCCGTCTCTCTTCCTCCAGCAACCATCCATCAATGTAAATGGAAGATACAGAGAGGGCCAAAGCTGGGTTATTCGAAACTAGATTTCACAGACCTGGCTGACCTTTGGTGAAGCAATTTTCTGCGCAGTATAGCCTACTGCTGCTGCTGCCCTGCCGACTATGCCAACCACTGGGATGAGTGATGGGATTTAATTAGGGATGGCCATGTCTCATTAATAACCAAACATAACATATACCTGCACCCACCTACACGTAATTGAAACAAATACAATTCACATTTCAAGTTTATCCATGCCGCTTTTGTTTCACTGTTATCTCATCAGACATTCCAATTAAACTCAGTGTTTTCTTTTTCTTAACTGTATTTGTATATTTGCACCTAATATTCCTTAGATTCATACCTCATATTCCCATTATTCTGAAAAGGTACTACATAATGACAGCCATAATGAAGATAAGAAAGTAAATCAATAACTAATGAATGCCCCCACTCTGATGGCCATCATAAATTATAGAAAACTTTCCAAGCTGCCACTTAGTATTTTACAATTTTTTATCACGCAATGCATTGGCTGGATTGTTTTCAAGGATATCCAAGGGGAAAAGCCATTAGTCTAAGAACAAGGCACCTGGCGTTTAATGGCAAACACTGGAGCGAGTTGTGCTCTAGGGTTTGTTGTGACTTTAATGTATTATACTGTTGTCTGGCAATGTAGCCTTGTCCAAGTCTTTTACACAGATTAATTGCAAAGATTCACATAAGGCAACATTTCATGGAATATCTGTCTGTCCTGCTCCTAAATTATGGGATGAGAAATCCTATCGATGCACTGAATGAATTAATGGAACATCTTAATGAGATTTTCCTGAAGCATTTAAATATAATCTTAACTGACACACTTCCGTTTTATCTTCGTCATTTGGTGAATTGGTACTAATTGACAGGATCTGGGAACAACTAACAGTAGTACTGTGTCTCTTTTTGTCCGAATTGCATCAAATATGATATTATCTAGATTAATGAACTAAAGATCAAATATACATATGAGATGGATTTAAGTCATAGATTATCTCTGATAAAAATAGACACTAGATGGAATATCTACACTATTTACAGACAGGACATAAAAATGACTTTTATTTAGTGAATTAACAAATTCAGAATGTTGTTATACAGCATATCGACATTGCTTAGTAACTGTTCACAAACAACTGCATTATAAAAAATAAAAGTACATGTACCATAACATACTAGCCATTGCATTTATGGTGTTTTATTTCTGTACGTCTGAAGTATTGTTATAACTCCAATTTGTGGGAATTTAAACATGAAAAAATTAAAAACAAGGAACAGTTGATTTCCTTAGTGTCTCATGTAGCTTTGGACTTGGGGTGGAGTAGGATTAAACTGAAGAGTGTGAGTATAAAAACGATGTGTGTTCAATAATAAAGTGAAGGACCTAAGTAAAACCATGCTGGTGTCAAATATAACACTTCATTATCATAAAAAGCATCACATTGTAAGTGATTATTGAGATCTGTGCAATCTATGGATTTCAGGACACGGGCAACATATCAGTGATGATAAATCTTTTGATATCCATAATGGTCAGAAAGTCATAGTTTTATTTTTATTATGTAAAAAGGCAAAGTGAGCATGGTGAAGCCCCCTTATGTGTATATGACACTACAAATTTCCGGAGAGTTAAAATGTTACATTAATCCCAATGCATATCTCTTGAGATCATAACCACAAAGAAAATGTCCCTCAGTGCCTTCCAAAATTGCTCTTAACTGTAATCAAGTCAGTGTGATAGCAGCAAAAGCATCTATGCAGCTGGACTCTGGCACCTTATTAGCTACATAATTTGGTTGTTTCGTATTCCATGGAGTTTGGCTGTTTGGCAGAGAAAGCCTGCAACGCTGCCTGTATTCGGACAACCTCTGTGGTGGATAATTTGAGGCGGTGGCGCAGGAGACAGGAGAACAGGTCCAGGAGCTGAGGTCCGGGAGGGGACAGTCGGTTGACCCGGTCCCTGATCTCCAGCAGCTGCAGCAGGGCTGAGTCCTGCGATCCCTGAGTGTATGGGTAGTCCAGCTGCAGAATCAGGTCCTGGATCGCTTCCGGGTCAAAGTGCATACTGTAACCAAACACCTGGATGCTGTTTATTTTCATGTAGCCCAGGTTCTTATCGGGCTCCAGGAACTCTAAAGGTTCATAGTACACCGAGCCGTTCCCTTGGGGCAACGGAGCCCTGATCCTGCTCCGCAGGTAGAAGTGGACCGTCTCAAAAAAAGTTTTCCACTTGTTGCCCAAAGTTAACGTCCAGTTGTAACAGTTCAGGGGAATGTTTAGTTTAGTCCTCTCCCAATCAGGGTAGCTGTTCTGGTCGATGGGCATGATCCAGCTCTCAGAGTGACTTCCCCCGAAGGGGTTGATATAGACAGACAGCACTGGCTCCAGGGAGCTGTTCCTAGTAAGGCAGATCTGCAGGGTCATCCCCAGGAGCATGTGGACATGGTTGGACTTGTACTTGTTGCTCTTCAGTGTAAGCAGCATCCTCTTCCTCCAAGACGGGTCAAACCAGTTGTTGAGCCGGACGTCGTTGCTGACGAAGATCCCATGGATGCAAATACGGCTGTCTTTCTTCTGCAGCAGGTATCTCAGCTCCAGGTCCCGCAGGTCCGTCTCGAAGCCGATGTAGTGGTCCGTGGAGTCTGGGACCTCATTGCGGCAGACCCCCTGGCTGAGCATGTACCCTGGGTTGCAGGTGGCACAGCGGGAGCGGTTGTCATAGGAGCAGGAGGCGCAGAAAGAGCCCTCGCCCACGGTGCAGGGTATGACACCCTGGCAGGACGGATGGTCGTAGGGGCAGGAGCAGCTCCTTGTCTCCTCCAGGTAGGAACCTATGTGGTTGTTCTCGCTGCAGTACATGATGGACAGGATGTAGTTCAGCCAGTAGCTGAAGGACCTGCAAAACACACTCAAACACAAATATGGATCACCTTCCAGACCTGTTTCTTTTTTTTGTTGGGAAATGCACTTAGTATAGCCATACACTGTATAGTGCACTTTGCAGTTCTGGGAACACTATCTGCACTATGATATCAGGTTCACTAGAATAACCGCAAAGTTGGCTGATATTCATATTCCCCAAAAAATAGTTCCATCTCCTGTAGGTTCATGTCATGATATAGCTGTATTTTTCTGACAAAATAACAATATATTAATTATTCCCCTGCAGTATTTATGTCTGGCCATGTCAGTGGGTTGTCAAAGAGTGTTAACGTCATATGTACGCAGGCAGGGTGTCACGGTATTTTCCCAACCCCACGAGACATAAAAAGGTATATGTGCACACAGCAACAGTGTATGATGAATTGAGGACAGCTCATGAAAATATATGAGAGTGGAAAAGCAGAAAATAAAACATTATCTTTTAAAGGCCAGCTTCATAGATGAATAACTCATTATAGATGCCATAAGACATTTGGCCGTGCACGTTAATCAAATCAAATTATAGCTGCAGAAACATTTCTATCTAATAGAAATGTTTCATTTTTTATTTGATTAGATTTTTTATCTACTGGGCCTGGTGTTGTCACCCTCATGGGTAGTATACATATCTCTCCTCCTCACTGGAACTTCTGCTCAGCCAGAATAATGCTGTTCTCCCACCACGCCAAACCAGAATGCTTCATGCCACCTCCTCAGCATATGTAAATACTGCTGGGTAGGTGTTGCCAAGAGAGATGAGGTGAGAGAGGAGGTGGGTGGCAAGTGAAGAGGTGTTACATGTAGCTGTCGGTCTGTCAGCGCTTTACAAAAACACCTAATGCCAGAGACCGGGGATGTCTCTTTGTCTCTGCGCTGTCACACAATTCTCTGTGACTAACTGGATTTACTTTATAAATTGCCTCCATGAAACATTAGGCGGGAAACAATAATAGGTTGAGAAGAAAACCTAGAATGGAAATGGAAGGGGTAGGAAGCAGCTTGTACTGCTATACTGAAACCCATGAAGACAAATCTGTCACAGAGTCAGACTTGAACAAGATAACTTCTGTGTTACAGCCACAATAGCAGTACAGTGGCTTGCGAAAGTATTCAACCTCCTTGGCATTTTTCCTATTTTGTTGCCTTACAACCTGGAATTAAAATTGATTTTTTGGGGGTTTGTATCATTTGATTTACACAACATGTCTACCACTTTGAAGATGCAAAATATGTTTTATTGTGAAACAAACAAGAAATAAGACAAAAAAACAGAAAACTTGAGCGTGCATCACTATTCACCAATTAAACCACTCAAGTGTTGCTTTAGCAGTATGCTTAGGGTCATTGTCCTGCTGGAAGGTGAACCTCTGTCCCAGTCTCAAATCTCTGGAAGACTAAAACAGGTTTCCCTCAAGAATTTCCCTCTATTTAGCTCCATCCATCATTCATTCAATTCTGACCAGTTTCCCACTCCCTGCTGATGAAAAACATCCCCAGAGCATGATGCTGCCACCACCATGCTTCACTGTGGGGATGGTGTTCTCGGGGTGATGAGAGGTGTTGGGTTTGCGCCAGACATAGCGTTTTCCTAGATGGCCAAAAAGCTCAATTTTAGTCTAATCTGACCAGAGTACCTTCTTCCATATGTTTGGGAAGTATCCCACATGCAATTTGCCGAACACCAAACGTGTTTGCTTATTTTTTATTTAAGCAATGGCTTTTTTCTTGCCACTCTTCCGTAAAGCCCAGCTCTGTGGCGTGTACGGCTTAAAGTGGTCCTATGGACAGATACTCCAATCTCCGCTGTGGAGCTTTGCAGCTCCTTCCGGGTTATCTTTGGTCTCTTTGTTACCACTCTGATTAATGCCCTTCTTGCCTTATCCGTGAGTTTTGGTGGGCGGCCCTCTCTTGGCAGGTTTGTTGTGGTGCCATATTCTTTCCATTTTTCAATAATGGATTTAATGGTGCTCCGTGGGATGTTCAACGTTTCAGATATTTTTTTAATAACCCAACCCTGATCTGTACTTCTCCACAACTTTGTCCCTGACCTGTTTGGAGAGCTCCTTGGTCTTCATGGTGCCACTTGCTTGGTGGTGCCCCTTCCTTAGTGGTGTTGCAGACTCTGGGGCTTTCAGAACAGGTGTATATATACAGAGATCATGTGACACTTAGATTGCACACAGGTGGACTTTATTTAACTAATTATGTGACTTCTGAAGGTAATTGGTTGCACCAGATCTTATTTAGGGCCTTCATAGCAAAGGGGGTGAATACATATGCACGCACCACTTTTCCGTTATTAATTTTGTAGATTTTTTTTTAACAAGTTATTATTTTCATTTCACTTCACCAATTTGGACTATTTTGTGTATGTCCATTACATGAAATACAAATAAAAATCAATTTAAATTACAGGTTGTAATAAAACAAAATAGGAAAAACACCAAGGGGGATGAATACTTTTGCAAGGCACTATAGTTGTAGGAGACAGAGTTTTCTATGGCAGTGGCTGTATTTTCACAGCTTATGAGAATCAAATGGCCATGCCATGACCCTTTTATTTATTTATAGAGTATCAATCTAACTACCGTATTATCTTCATGTATGAAGAAAATACATTCTCCATAAACTAGGACAAGTAAACAGGACACACCATGAAAATAAAGGCAATCTCAGTATATCTAATGTATGAAATAGGTTCAGCTTTATTAATCAGTCCTCTATGATTGTTAACAAAGAAATAAGTGCTGATTTTGCCAAGTGAAACCATTTCTAAAACAATTTTTTTTTTAAATGAAGAGAAAAAAACACAAGCACAGCAGTTTTACCCGGCAAGGGGGTTGGTGAAATTGGAGCAGCTATCCCATGTTCTGATTGATTGCCTTTGAACTCTTTTGAACATAAGAAACATAAAACATCAGTGCAGAACTGTCAAAGCAATATGCAGAGTATATAATTTATCACCCCTCACTTATAAACAATGTGTACGTCTGAACATGAACATGGGGACATGAGGCAGCCATTTGCGACTGGGACATTCACATAGGGCGGCGCACAATTGGCCCAGCGTCGTCCGGGTTTGGCCGGTGTAGGCCGTCATTGTAAATAAGAATTTATTCTTAACTGACTTGCCTAGTTAAATAAAGGTAAAATATATATTTTTTTAAAACACCAGAGTGTATTCAGGCACAAAGGGTATACCCAAGTGGATTGTTTAGATGACCTGCATGTTTTACATTCATGTCACTTAGCAGATACTCTTATCCAGAGCAATTAGGGTTAAGTGTCTTGCTCAAATAAAATAAAATTGTATTTGTCACATGCGCCGACAATGCAGTACAAGAAATAGAGTTAAGAAAATATTTACTAAATAAAATAAAGTTACAAAATCTAATCAATTCAAAAAGTAACACAAGAAAATTACATAACAATAACGAGGCTATATACAGGGGGTACTGGTACCGCGTCAATGTGCGGGGGTTCAGGTTAGTCGAGGTAATTTGTAAAGTGACTATACATATAGATAATAAACAGTGAGTAGCAGCTGTTTAAAAACAAAGGGGGGGTCAATGTAAATAGTCCGGGTGGCCATTTGATTAATTGTTCAGCAGTCATTTATGGCTTGGGGGTAGGAGCCTTTTTGTCCTAGACTTGGCACTCCGGTACCGCTTGCCATGCGGTAGCAGAGAGAACAGTCCATGACTTGGGTGACTGGAGTCTTTGACAATTTTTTGGGCCGCTTAGTATATACAGTTGAAGTCGGAAGTTTACATACACTTAGGTTGGAGTCATTAAAACTTGTTTTTCAACCACTCCACAAATTTCTTGTTAACAAACTATAGTTTTGGCAAGTCGGTTAGGACATCTATTTTGTGCATGACACAAGTAATTTTTCCAACAATTGTTTACAGACAGATTATTTCACTTATAATTCACTGTATCACAATTCCAGTGGGTTAGACGTTTACATACACTAAGCTGACTGTGCCTTTAAACAGCTTGGAAAATTCCAGAAAATGATGTCATGGCTTTAGAAGCTTCTGATAGGCTAATTACACCATTTGAGTCCATTGGAGGTGTACCTGTGGATGTATTTCAAGGCCTACCTTCAAACTCGGTGCCTCTTTGCTTGACATCGTGGGAAAATCAAAAGAAATCAGCCAAGACAGAAAAAAAAATGTAGACCTCCACAAGTCTGGTTCATCCTTGGGAGCAGTTTCCAAACGCCTGAAGGTACCATGTTCATCTCTACAAACAATAGTACGCAAGTATAAACACCATGGGACCACGCAGCCGTCATACCGCTCAGGAAGGAGACGCGTTCTGTCTCCTAGAGATTAACGTACTTTGGTGCGAAAAGTGCAAATCAATTCCAGAACAACAGCAAAGGACCTTGTGAAGATGCTGGAGGAAACAGGTACAAAAGTATCTATATCCACAGCAAAACGAGTCCTATATCGATATAACCTGAAAGCCTGCTCAGCAAGGAAGAAGCCACTGCTCCAAAACTGCCATAAAAAAACCAGACTATGGTTTGCAACTGCACATGGGGACAAAGATCGTACTTTTTGGAGAAATGTCCTCTGGTCTGATTAAACAAAAATAGAAGCCCATAATGACCATCGTTATGTTTGGAGGAAAAAATGGGGCACTTGCAAGCCGAAGAACACCATCCCAACCGTGAAGCACGGGGGTGGCAGCATCATGCTGTGGGTGTGCTTTGCTGCAGGAGGGATTCGTGCAATTCATAAAATAGATGGCATCATGAGGAACGAAAATTATGTGGATATATTGAAGCAACATCAAGACATCAGTCAGGAAGTTAAAGCTTGGTCGCAAATGGGTCTTCCAAATGGACAATGACCCCAAGCATACTTCCAAAGTTGTGGCAAAATGGCTTAAGGACAACAAAGTCAAGGTATTGGAGTGGCCGTCACAAAGCCCTGACCTCAATCCTATAGAACATCTGTGGGCAGAACTGAAAAAGCGTGTGCGAGCAAGGAGGCCTACAAACGTGACTCAGTTACACCAGCTCTGTCAGGAGGAATTGGCTAAAATTCACCCAACTTATTATGGGAAGCTTGTGGAAGGCTACCTGAAACATTTGACCCAAGTTAAACAATTTAAAGGCAATGCTACCAAATACTAATATAGTTTATGTAAACTTCTGACCCACTGGAAATGTGATGAAAGAAATAAAAGATGAAAGAAATCATTCTCTCTACTATTATTCTGACATTTCACATTCTTAAAATAAGGTGGTGATCCTAACTGACCTAAGACAGGGAATTTTTACTAGTAGTAAATGTCAGGAATTGTGAAAAACTGAGGTTAAATGTATTTGGCTAAGGTGTATGTAATCTTCCGACTTCAGCTGTAGGTCCTGGATGTCAGGAAGCTTGGTCCGGTGATGTACTGGGCCGTACGCACTACCCTCTGTAGCACCTTACGGTCAGATGCCGAGAAGTTGCCATATCAGGCGGTGATGCAACCGGTGATTGCGTCATCTGTGGATCTGTTGGGGCGGTATGCGAATTGGAGTGGGTCTAGGGTTTCCGGCATGATGGTGTTGATGTGAGCCATGACCAGCCTTTCAAAGCACTTCAAATCAAATCAAATCACATTGTATTTGCCGAATACAATACTTACAGTGAAATGCTTACTTACAAGCCCTTAACCAACATTGCAGTTTTAAGAAAGAATACCAAATAAAGATCACACAAAAATACAATATAAAATAATACGAAATGAAAGTAACAAATAATTAAAGAGCAGCAGTAAAATACTTTTCACCTACGGAACATTTTTTTTTTTTTACAGATCATACCCACCTCTCCTACACTGGAGGGTGGGATGAATACAAGAAAAATTAAAACTTTAATTAATCTCGGTCCTTCACTATTTCATATTTTTTCCCCAATTTAAAATCCTTGTTGTGTGACTGCACTTCTTGTATATATATGGAAAATAATAAATAAATAAAAAACTGATAATAATACTAATAGTTAGCATAGACTGCTGGATTTAGAACCATAAAATACTATATCTGACGTCCCGCTACAGATAATACATCATGTACAACTAGTCATATTATACATAATACAGTATACACACAATCATACTTTTTTGTTCACATCCCCAAGCTCACAAATACTTCTCCTCTTAGCTGTGTAGAGAGCACATTCATCTTATTCACTAATAGTCTGTGTGTAGGCCTACACCTGTAGGTGCCTGGCCTTGAAAATCTACAGAGATGTGAAGCTCATTACATGTGATGTGAAAGACTGCCACACTTTTGACTTTTTTTAGTAGCGCCTTGGGGAATTAACCTAATATTCTCTAATTTAAGGAGAGATAAAACGTCTCTAACCCATCGTGAATTGGAGGTTGGGGCAGCAGATTTCTATTCAAATAAGAAGAGTCAGCGGGCTAACAGAGATGTGAATACTATCATGTCTGATAGATGTTTTGTGACATTGTTCACTGGGGTTATTCCTAATATGGCGGTGTATGGGTTGGGGTCAATTGGTCGAACGCAGACGCTGCATAAAGTGTTGAAAATGCGGACCAAAAAAGGAATAAAGACGGACATTCCCAAAACATATGATGTCATATAGCAGTAGCCGGAAGGCAATTAATATATACAGTATAGGGTCCAATACCGTGTTCATTTTTTACATCCTGCACCTTGAAAGATTGCCACGTCTTCCGATATCTCTGCCCCCATTTCTTTCTCCCAGGATGTCTTTGTTTTTACCAATGACAGGCTTTTCATGTTTTGGATGGTTTGGTAGATGTTTCAGCAGGCACTGGGATTGGAGTCTAAGTGTTGGTCAATTCGCTTTTCAGGAATACGAAGGAAGCAAAGTATTGATTGGTAAGATATCCACAAGGGTCTTAATTCCGTTCCCCATCAAAATATGTCTGTGTCTCAATCCACCGCATCCGCTGATATCGCCTTTCTGCATCTGTATTGAAACGTGGCAGAGCTAGAGCGGTGTTTGTCAGACCATGAGACATCCCCAAAATCAGTCTTCTCATGAAAACATCTAAAGCGTCCGAACGGTTTGACCTACTATTATGACCGATCTGTGGAAAGATGACTCTTACGAACACGATGGTGTACTTTTGCTCTACGACACCCACAACCATCACGGGACTCGACTGAAGTCAGTACATCCATTTCTGCTCACTTCTGTCTGTAGCGTCCAAAAAGTTTGGGCTACACACTAGGTGAGTTTCTCACGAACGCATTAATGTCGGTAGTTTTGCTCCAAGATGCCCAAAAGCCTCACAAGACTCATCTGAAGGTCCCTGATACCAGTTAAAACAATTTATGGAAGTATACTGTATATGTGACCCATTTCAAGAAGCTAGGCGTATGGTGCACGTCACTACTTCACAGGAGAGGCATTTGAAAGTCAAAAACTTTTTTATTATTCTTGTAATGCTTTTTTGGGGGCAGAAATGCCTTCTGGAACATGTGAACTTTCATGTGCCTTAACAACAAATGTGTATGCCATCTGTAAATACGAATACAATTGTTAAATTACGAGCCTAGCAGGTTTAGCCATGGAAAAAGACAGGAACCTTAACGTTATAGCCATGATTGGCTGAGATAATGGATGGGCTGGAAATGCTGAGAGATGAGTTCGGATTGGTCTGCCATGTAGTATTCTTCTGTCTATAACATGAGCTGCTCAGTATGTGTAGATAATCCTTGCTACCGCAGCTTTTTGAAAGATATCATGGAGAACTGCAGAAGTGTTGCTACTGCTCTCAACAACATTGCTGCCCTGAATTTAGCAGGTACTATCGACAAAGATCAGTGGGAAAAAGTTTTGATGATCATGCCATGCTGACTCTCTCTGACTCTGAAAATGAATCAGACGATGAGGAAATCTCTGATTTATTTAAAAAAATGTTAATTGAACCAAACTTTGTAGAGTCGTCTGATGACAGTGATGGGAAAGAAACGCGATCAACAGTGTTGTTGTCACGGAAGAAGTTGACCTAGTTTTGAAATCAGTGGAATCACCGATGGAAGCAGAGTATGATAGCAAGGAGATGGAGAATATTTAGGTATTTGATTGCAAAGGCGGAGGGAGTCAAAAAGAAAACACAGAAGGAGGTTGTATAAAACATTTGCATTGCTAGTTATAGCCTAATGTTAGCTAACAAAAGACTCCTCTGTAGACTCCTCTGTAGCTCCTCTGTGGTCCTCTGTAGCTCAGCTGGTAGAGCACGGCGCTTGTAACGCCAAGGTAGTGGGTTCGATCCCCGGGACCACCCATACACAAAAAAAATGTATGCACGCATGACTGTAAGTCGCTTTGGATAAAAGCGTCTGCTAAATGGCATATTATTATTATTATTATTATTATTACTCCACTTTGGCAGATGATTACATGACCCATCAATTTAGCCAGGTGTGTCTAGGGGTGATTACGGCCATCTATTGTATTTCATGAAAATGTGTACATGTCTAGACAATAGTGACCCATCCACTAAGCTAGATGTGGCTTGTGGGTGGTTATAGCATTTATTTCACATGACCCATCAATTAAGACAATTGTGTCTTGGTAAACATCATCTAATAATTATAAAATATTTAGAAAATACTTTCTATTTTTTATATTGCTACTATGCAAATAGGCAAGTAACCATTTCACTGTACTGTTTACACCTTCTGTATCCTGTGCATGTGACAAATAATGTTTGATTTTATTTGATATAGTGTGTGTTTATCAGAGACGGTAATGTGAAGAACAACATGACCTGCACCAAAGTCAGATTAGGATATAGGCCAAGGACTAGATAAAGTGTATTTTTACCTGTTTTTCTCTTATTGTAGGCTACTACTTTCACCACTTTTAGTCTTGAAATCTTCGGTTGTCAACCACACTACCTCACTCACTTTGTTTAGCACATGGCCTCACATGTGAATCCTTAAAAAGATGGGTGGGGATAAGGCTTAAGAGGGTGTATACAAAGAAGAGCACTCCAGTAGGTGTACCAAAACATTCAAGGACGATTTTCTCAAAAGTGGGGTTACAAGTTTATCAACTTTCAAAGCAGAATTACTTTCCCATTGTTCCTCAACTGCAGTGTATAATATACCATTTTGTAGCTCTAAGTCTTTACTTTTATCCAATGTAAAAAACACAATTTCAAATGTTGTTACATAAAACCGAACCGATGCGGTCGGTCACATAGAGTGGGTTAAGAAAGTATTCACCCCCCTTGGCATTTCTCCTCTTTTTTATGTATCATTTGATTTACACAACATGCCTACCACTTTGAAGATGCAAAATATTTTTTTTGTGAAACAAACAAGAAATAAGACCAAAAAAAAACGATTCACCCCCCCCAAAGTCAATCCTTTGTAGAGCCACCTTTTGCAGCAATTACAGCTACAAGTCTCTTGGGGTATGTCTCTATTAGCTTGGCACATCTAGCCACTGGGATTTTTGCCCATTCTTCAAGGCAAAACTGCTCCAGCTCCTTCAAGTTGGATGGGTTCCGCTGGTGTACAGCAATCTTTAAGTCATACCACAGATTCTCCATTGGATTGAGGTCTGGGCTTTGACTAGGCCATTCCCAGACATTTAAATGTTTCCCCTTAAACCACTCGAGTAGCACAATAATATCCTAAATTGCATATTATTATTATATTAAACCACTCAAGTGTTGCTTTAGCAGTATGCATTGTCCTTCTGGAAGGTGAACCTCCATCCCAGTCTCAAATCTCTGGAAGACTGAAACAGGTTTCCCTCAAGAACTTCCCAGTATTTAGCGCCATCCATCATTCCTTCAGTTCTGACCAGTTTCCCAGTCCCTGCCGATGAAAAGCATCCCCACAGCATGATGCTGCCACCACCATGCTTCACTGTGGGCATGGTGTTCTCGGGGTGATGAGAGGTTTCAATGCCAAATTCAATTTTTTATCAAAAAATATATTGTATATTTTTTTATACCTTAAGCGGTCTTAAAATTCTAAATCAAAAAGCTACAGTGGGGGAAAAAGTATTTAGTCAGCCACCAATTGTGCAAGTTCTCCCACTTAAAAAGATGAGAGAGGCCTGTAATTTTCATCATAGGTACACGTCAACTATGACAGACAAATTGAGGAAAAAAAATCCAGAAAATCACATTGTAGGATTTTTAATGAATTTATTTGCAAATTATGGTGGAAAATAAGTATTTGGTCACCTACAAACAAGCAAGATTTCTGTCTCTCACAGACCTGTAACTTCTTCTTTAAGAGGCTCCTCTGTCCTCCACTCGTTACCTGTATTAATGGCACCTGTTTGAACTTGTTATCAGTATAAAAGACACCTGTCCACAACCTCAAACAGTCACACTCCAAACTCCACTATGGCCAAGACCAAAGAGCTGTCAAAGGACACCAGAAACAAAATTGTAGACCTGCACCAGGCTGGGAAGACTGAATCTGCAATAGGTAAGCAGCTTGGTTTGAAGAAATCAACTGTGGGAGCAATTATTAGGAAATGGAAGACATACAAGACCACTGATAATCTCCCTCGATCTGGGGCTCCACGCAAGGTCTCACCCCGTGGGGTCAAAATGATCACAAGCAAAAATCCCAGAACCACACGGGGGGACCTAGTGAATGACCTGCAGAGAGCTGGGACCAAAGTAACAAAGCCTACCATCAGTAACACACTACGCTGCCAGGGACTCAAATCCTGCAGTGCCAGACGTGTCCCCCTGCTTAAGCCAGTACATGTCCAGGCCCGTCTGAAGTTTGCTAGAGTGCATTTGGATGATCCAGAAGAGGATTGGGAGAATGTCATATGGTCAGATGAAACCAAAATATAACTTTTTGGTAAAAACTCAACTCGTCGTGTTTGGAGGACAAAGAATGCTGAGTTGCATCCAAAGAACACCATACCTACTGTGAAGCATGTGGGTGGAAACATCATGCTTTGGGGCTGTTTTTCTGCAAAGGGACCAGGACGACTGATCTGTGTAAAGGAAAGAATGAACGGGGCCATGTATCGTGAGATTTTGAGTGAAAACCTCCTTCCATCAGCAAGGGCATTGAAGATGAAACGTGGCTGGGTCTTTCAGCATGACAATGATCCCAAACACACCGCCCGGGCAACGAAGGAGTGGCTTCGTAAGAAGCATTTCAAGGTCCTGGAGTGGCCTAGCCAGTCTCCAGATCTCAACCCCATAGAAAATCTTTGGAGAGGGTTGAAAGTCTGTGTTGCCCAGCGACAGCCCCAAAACATCACTGCTCTAGAGGAGATCTGCATGGAGGAATGGGCCAAAATACCAGCAACAGTGTGTGAAAACCTTGTGAAGACTTACAGAAAACGTTTGACCTGTGTCATTGCCAACAAAGGGTATATAACAAAGTATTGAGAAACTTTTGTTATTGACCAAATACTTATTTTCCACCATAATTTGCATATAAATAAATTAAAAATCCTACAATGTGATTTTCTGGATTTTTTCTTCTCATTTTGTCTGTCATAGTTGACGTGTACCTATGATGAAAATGACAGGCCTCTCTCATCTTTTTAAGTGGGAGAACTTGCACAATTGGTGGCTGACTAAATACTTTTTTTCCCCACTGTAAATGGTCCTTGGTATGACCATCTTAAACAATTCCATATGTTATCTTAGGAGAAACCCCCACCCCCTGGCTTAGATAGGGCTTCATATAAAGCATTGGGCACTACAAGTGTCTGGAACCCTATTGGAGGGATGCAACACCATTCTTCCATGAGAAATTTCATCATTTGGTGTTTTGTTGATGGGGGTGGAAAACACTGTCTCAGGCGCCGCTCCAGAATCTCCCATAAGTGTTCAACTGGGTTGAGCTCTGGTGACTGAGAAGACCATGGCATATGGTTTACAGCGTTTTCATGCTTATCAAACTATTCAGTGACTACTCGTGCCCTGTGGATGGAGGCATTGTCATCCACTCCCATCAGGATATAAATTATTCACCATAGGTTGAAGGTGATCACTCAGAATGGCTGTGCATTTATTGGCATTTACCTTTCCATCAAAAAATGCATTAGATACTGTGTTATTCATTGGGAACATAATTATTTTGTTCAGGTTCAGCTTGTAATCAGAAAGCTTGTCAAATCCTTTCAGCGAATCGATAACCTGTGGGATTGTATTATGAGGGAACGAAATAAACAAGAGTAGAAAATCTGAATTCAACAAAAGTTGGTGATTTACACCGGCTCTATGTATACCAGTAACATTTTAATTTGTTCTTAGTGCTATAGCAAGCGGCTCTATCGCAATTTTAAATAGAAGGGGCGAAAGTGGACATCCCTGACTCGTGCCTCTAGGTCGAGGGAAGTAGTCTAAACATATTTTGTTTGTACGTACAGACGCCATAGGGAATGAGTACAATATCTTGATCCATTATTTAAATACTTCACAAAATCCAAATGTATCAAGGGCAGTGAAGAAGTATTTTCATTAGATTCAATCAAATTCCTTTTCAGCATCCTGCGAGATTGCTACTTCTGCCGATTACGTTGACTAGCTGGCATAGATTATATTGAAAAGACGATTGTCTTCCTGCTATAAAGCCTGTTTAATCCAGGTAGATTATGATTGGCATGACAGTTTCCAGACGGCATCAGAGGATATTTGTTAAAATCTTATAATCGATATAGAGCAAGGAAATTGGCCTGTAGGAACTGCAATTGCGTGGGTCTTTGTTTTGTTTGTTTATTGTCAAACGGATACTGTATGACTGCCTGATTGAGGGTTGGAGGTAGTTTATTCTTATCAATTGCCTCAGAGAAAACCGTGACGTGTGGTTAATTTATGAGTAAACTTGTTATAAACTTCTACCGGGAATTCATCAGGTCACAGTAATTTCCTGCCTTGCATGCTTGCGATGGCTTGATCTATTTCCGCAATGGAGAATGAGGTCAAGCATAGATCGTTGTTCTTGATTTATAGTCAGGATGTCAAGTTTCTCAAAGAAAGACTCCATATGGGAGGTGTTTGTCGTCTCTGATGTATATACTGTAAGTTCTGGTAGAAAGATTAAAATTGATAATTGATACAGATTGGGTCCACAATCACATTCCACTCTTGTGCCATAATTGAGTAATTTGGCCAGCTGTATGCCTGTCTTAATTGTTGGGAGAGTAGTTTGCCAGATTTTTCACCATGTTCGAAAAAGTTTTGCCTTGAGCTTAGCGTCAGTTGTTCTGTCTTTTTTGTGGAGAGGATGTCAAATTCAGATTGTAGTACAGTCCGTTCTTTAAAAAGAACTGGAGACTGAGTAGCTGAATGGATTAGATCGATCTTGTGGTCTAAAATAACAATACTCTGGTAGTCAATAGAGATTAGCGACCATATTGACCATATTGCGACCATATTGCTATCTACAATTGTTCTTTCTACAAAATAAATTCTAAGGTCTCTGCTAAGAAAAGCTCAGCCGTTAAGGGTTGTGTTAATTACGTGTTATTACTATTTTACTACCTCTTTATTACTAGTTTGATACCCCATCCAGAGCTATAAATACAGTAACTACCAGTTTGAGGCTTGATTCTGCATCCATATTCATGTAATTTAAAGGTCACCAACAATGTTTATCATAGCATCCTCCAGAATGGGATAGCTATAGTTTTAACTGTAAGTTGTGGAATGTAAAAAAAATATATATATATATATATCGTTACTTTGGAGGTGACTACAACTATTGGAATACAGATCACAGAAAGTGACTACCTTTCAAAAGTATTTGAATACAGATCTCAGAAAGTAACTACTTTTGTCAACTATTTGAACAAAGATCTGAGAAAGCAATGACTTAAAAAAATAATAATACAGATCTCAGGAAGTGACTATTTTTCTGAAACTACTGGATTGGCTACCTTCAACTAATGGCAGGGCTGTATCTGGAACTGCATGTTGAATATAACAATATAATTAATAGAGTACACACAATCTAGCTGAGTCATATTTTAAGACGTTTGTTACAAAAGGCTATATACACACACATTTTTCACATTAGTGTTTTTTCATCAGAAATTATTACTTATGGATACCTTCATGTGTGTGTAAAATATTACTGTTCACAGATTTTAATTCATAGATTTAGATGAAGATTGGATGTGTATTAAAATGGGTGTTGTTGCAAAACACTATATATCCGTTGTTTAGCTGAAATTGAATGTTTGTGTCCTGTATTGTATATTTGACTGTGAAATGTGATTGTCACACCTACTGTAGCTATCTTAAGATGAATTCACTAACTGTAAAATCGCTCTGGATAAGAGCATCCGCTAAATGACTAAATTGTAAAATGTAAATATTTCACATACAGATCTCATATTACTGTATTGTTTTTAAATATTGATGTGACAAATGTATCATTTGTAACGTTTTTATAAAAAATTTCATTATTTGTCACATTTGACTGTGTAAAACCAAACAGTACTACCTATTTCTCTGAGAGTAAAGTGGATATATAGCATTTGCAGCAAAACATGATTATTTGTCTCTCTGAAATGAACCCATGAAGTGATAGATTTCAAACATATACAGTTGAAGTCGGAAGTTTACATACACTTAGCCAAATACAGTTGAAGTCGGAAGTTTACATACACTTAGGTTGGAGTCATTAAAACTCGTTTTTCAACCACTCCACACATTTCTTGTTAACAAACTACAGTAAGATAACACATTACATGCGCATTCGCATTTTCTCAAGAGATGCTGAAAAAAAGAAATCGTATTTCTCCAGTCCTATTCCCGAGACAAATCTTTAGATTTGTTGTATAATGTTACTGCAATAAATGCCTAATTCTGCAGGAGTTAATATTATATTAGGCTACATGTGAGAGGTTATAGGCCTTCAGATTTCAGTTACTATTCCATTTAACTCATATGAAATTCAATTAGGAATAATCTGTTTATTCATGGCTACAACAATACTGGGATATCAAAGGTGCATGTAAACAGTTTATCCCTAATAAGACCTTAAGCGGGAAATGAGCTACTATCTGGAATACTGTGCGCATGTAAACATGGTCACTGCTTGGTATGGCAATAGCACTGCCCTCAATCGCATGGTGTTACAGAGGGTGGTGAGAACAGCCCAGTACATTACTTGGGCCGAGATCCCTGCCATCCACGACCTCTATATCAGGCGGTGTGAAAGGAAGGCCTGGAAAAATTGTTAAAGACTGTTATTTCTGCTTCCGCATGGCAAGCGGCACCGGTGCATCAAAGTTTGACACCAACAGACTCCTGAACAGCTTCTATCCCCAAGCCATAAGACTGCTAAATAGCTAACAACATTTACACGGACTGAGTTGACCTTTGTATTTATTCAATTTTTTCACTCACTTTTGCCCTCAGAAAAGCCTAAATTCATCGGGGCATGGACTCTACAAGGTGTCGAAAGCGTTCCACAGGGATGCTGGCCCATGTTGACTCCAATGCTTCCCACAGTTGTGTCAAGTTGGCTGGATGTCCTTTGGGTGATGAACCATTCTTGATACACATGGGAAAGTGTTGAGCATGAAAAACCCAGCAGTGTTGCAGTTCTTGACGCAAACCGGTGCGCCTGGCACCTACTAACATACCCTGTTTAAAGGTAGTCAAATATTTTGTCTTGCCGATTCACCCTCTATATGGCACACATACAAAACCCATGTCTCAACTGTCTCGAGGCTTAAAAATCCTTCTTTAAGCTGTCTCCTCCCCTCAATCTAAACTGATTGAAGTGGATTTAACAAGTGACCTCAATAAAGGATCATAGCTTTCACCTGGTCAGTATATGTCACGGAAAGAGGAGGTGTTCTGGGTTTAATGTCAGGGCTCTGTGCAGACCAGTCAAGTTCTTCCACACCGATCTCGACAAACCATTTCTACATGAACCTCGCTTTGTGCACGGGGACATTGTCATGCTGAAACAGGAAAGGGCATTCCCCAAACTGTTGCCACAAAGTTGGAAGCACAGAATCGTCTAGAATGTCATTGTATGCTGTAGCGTTAAGATTTCCCATTACTGAAACTAAGGGGCCTAGCCCGAACATGAAAAACAGCCCTAGACCATTATTCATCCTCCACCAAACTTTACAGTTGGCACTATGCTTTGGGGCAGGTAGCGTTCTCCTGGCATCCGCCAAACCCAGAATCGTCCTTCAGACTGCCAGATGGTGAAGCGTGATTCATCACTCCAGAGAACGCGTATCCACTGCTCCAGAGTCCAATGGCGGCGAGCTTTACACCACTCCAGCCGACGCTTGGCATTACGCATGGTGATCTCGGCCATGGAAACCCATTTCATGAAGCTCCCGAAAAACAGTTATTGTGCTGACGTTGCTTCCAGAGGCAGTTTGGAATTCAGTAGTGAGTGTTGCAACTGAAGACAGACGATTTTTACTTGCTACGCACTTCAGCAATCGGCGGTCCCATTATGTGAGCTTGTGTGGCCTACCACTTCGCGGATGAGCTGTTCTTACTCCTAGAGGTTTCCACTTCACAAAACAGCTCTTATAGTTGACCAGGGCAGCTCTAGCGAGGCAGAAATTTTACAAACTGACTTGTTGGAAAGGTGGCATCCTATGTCGGTGCCACGTTGAAAGTCACTGAGCTCTTCAGTAAGGCTATTATACAGTGCCTTCCAAAGGTATTCATCCCCCTTGGTGTTTTTCCTATTTTGTTGCTTTACAACCTGTAATTTAAATGGATTTTTATTTGGATTTCATGTAATGGACATACACAAAATAGTCCAAATTGGTGAAGTGAAATTAAAAACTTTTTTAAAAAATTCTAAAAAAGGAATAATGGAAAAGTGGTGCATGCATACAGTGGGGGGAAAAAAGTATTTAGTCAGCCACCTATTGTGCAAGTTCTCCAACTTAAAAAGATGAGAGAGGCCTGTAATTTTCATCATAGGTACACGTCAACTATGACCGACAAAATGAGAAAAAAAAATCCAGAAAATCACATTGTAGGATTTTTTATGAATTTATTTGCAAATTATGGTGGAAAATAAGTATTTGGTCAATAACAAAAGTTTCTCAATACTTTGTTATATACCCTTTGTTGGCAATGACACAGGTCAAACGTTTTCTGTAAGTCTTCACAAGGTTTTCACACACTGTTGCTGGTATTTTGGCCCATTCCTCCATGCAGATCTCCTCTAGAGCAGTGATGTTTTGGGGCTGTCGCTGGGCAACACAGACTTTCAACCCTCTCCAAAGATTTTCTATGGGGTTGAGATCTGGAGACTGGCTAGGCCACTCCAGGACCTTGAAATGCTTCTTACGAAGCCACTCCTTCGTTGCCCAGGCGGTGTGTTTGGGATCATTGTCATGCTGAAAGACCCAGCCACGTTTCATCTTCAATGCGAGGTTTTCACTCAAAATCTCACGATACATGGCCCCATTCATTCTTTCCTTTACACGGATCAGTCGTCCTGGTCCCTTTGCAGAAAAACAGCCCCAAAGCATGATGTTTCCACCCCCATACTTCACAGTAGGTATGGTGTTCTTTGGATGCAACTCAGCATTCTTTGTCCTCCAAACACGACGAGTTGAGTTTTTACCAAAAAGTTATATTTTGGTTTCATCTGACCATATGACATTCTCCCAATCCTCTTCTGGATCATCCAAATGCACTCTAGCAAACTTCAGACGGGCCTGGATATGTACTGGCTTAAGCAGGGGGACACGTCTGACACTGCAGGATTTGAGTCCCTGGCGGCGTAGTGTGTTACTGATGGTAGGCTTTGTTACTTTGGTCCCAGCTCTCTGCAGGTCATTCACTAGGTTCCCCCGTGTGGTTCTGGGATTTTTGCTCACCGTTCTTGTGATCATTTTGACCCCACAGGGTGAGATCTTGCGTGGAGCCCCAGATCGAGGGATATTATCAGTGGTCTTGTATGTCTTCCATTTCCTAATAATTGCTCCCACAGTTCATTTCTTCAAACCAAGCTGCTTACCTATTGCAGATTCAGTCTTCCCAGCCTGGTGCAGGTCTACTATTTTGTTTCTGGTGTCCTTTGACAGCTCTTTGGTCTTGGCCATAGTGGAGTTTGGAGTGTGACTGTTTGAGGTTGTGGACAGGTGTCTTTTATACTGATAACAAGTTCAAACAGGTGCCATTAATACAGGTAACGAGTGGAGGACAGAGGAGCCTCTTAAAGAAGAAGTTACAGGTGTGTGAGAGCGAGAAATCTTGCTTGTTTGTAGGTGACCAAATAATTATTTTCCACCATAATTTGCAAATAAATTCATAAAAAATCCTACAATGTGATTTTCTGGATTTTTTTTCTCAATTTGTCTGTCATAGTTGACGTGTACCTATGATGAAAATTACAGGCCTCTCTCATCTTTTTAAGTGGGAGAACTTGCACAATTGGTGGCTGACTAAATACTTTTTTCCCCCACTGTATGTATTCACCCCCTTTGCTATAAAGCCCCTAAATAAGATCTGGTGAAACCAATTACCTTCAGAAGTCACATAATTAGTTAATTAAAGTACACCTGTGTGCAATCTAAGTGTCACATGATCTGTCACATGATCTCAGTATATATACACATCTGTTCTGAAAGGCCCCAGAATCTGCAACACCACTAAGCAAGGGGCACCATGAAGACCAAGGAGTGCTCCAATCAGGTCAGGGACAAAGTTGTGGAGAAGTACAGGTCAGGGTTGGGTTATAAAAAATATCAGAAACTTTGAACATCCCACGGAGCACAATTAAATTCATTATTTAAAAATGGAAAGAATATGACACCACAACAAACCTGCCAAGAGAGGGCCGCCCATCAAAACTCACGGACCAGGCAAGGAGGGCATTAATCAGAGAGGCAACAAAGATAACCCTGAAGGAGCTGCAGAGCTCCACAGCGGAGATTGGAGTATCTGTCCATAGGACCACTTTAAGCCGTACACTCCACAGAGCTGGGCTTCATGGAACAGTGTCCAGACAAAAAGCCATTGCTTAAAGAAAAAAATAAGTAAACACGTTTGGTGTTCGCCAAAAGGCATGTGGGATACTCCCCAAACATATGGAAGAAGGTACTCTGGTCAGATGAGACTAAAATTGAACTTTTTGGCCATCTAGGAAAACGCTACGTCTGGCGCAAACCCAACACCTCTCATCACCCTGAGAACACCATCCCCACTTTGAAGCATGGTGGTGGCGGCATCATGCTGTGGGGATGTTTTTCCATCGGCAGGGACTGGGAAACTGGTCAGAATTGAAGGAATGATGGATGGCGCTAAATACAGGGAAATTCTTGAGGGAAACCTGTTTCAGTCTTCCAGAGATTTGAGACTGGGACGGAGGTTCACCTTCCAGCAGGACAATGACCCTAAGCACACTGCTAAAGCATGTCTTGTCATGTCCAAATGTCTTGGAATGGCCTAGTCAAAGCCCAGACCTCAATCCAATTGAGATTCTGTGGTATGACTTAAAGATTGCTGTACACCAGCGGAACCCATCCAACTTGAAGGAGCTGGAGCAGTTTTTCATTGAAGAATGGACAAAAATCCCAGTGGCTAGATGTGCCAAGCTTATAGAGACATAGTTATGCATAGTTATGCACGCTCAAGTTTTCCGTTTTTTTGTCTTATTTCTTGTTTGTTTCACAATAAAAAATATTTTGCATCTTCAAAGTGGTAGGCATGTTGTGTAAATCAAATGATACAAACCCCCCAAAAATCTATTTTAATTCCAGGTTGTAAGGCAACAAAGTGGGAAAAATGCCAAGGGGGGTGAATACTTTTGTAAGCCACTGTACTGTCAATGTTTGTCTATGGAGATTGCATGGCTGTGTGCTCGATTTTATACACCTGTCAGCAACGGTGTGGCTGAAATAGCTGAATCCACTAATTTGAAGGGGTTTCCACAAACATGTGTATATATAATGTAGCTACTCTACTTGCTTCATTCATGACGAGAAAACTAACTAACTAACTAACTAACTAACTAACTAACTAACTAACTAGCTAGCTAGCCAAGTTGCTAGTTAGCTAAGTTAGTTAGCTAGCTAAGTTAGTTAGCTAGCTAGCTTATATTAACCAGTAATACAAAATATGCCTAAACGTTTTAAAACATTATCTGTCACCTTGAGACTTGATAGGGGGTAAAAATAATTGATGTTTTTGTTGCTAGCTAGCTAGGCGACCAGTTATATTTTATTCCCCTATCAAGCCTAGCTAGCTAGCTCTACTAGCTGCTGGCCAAATTAATCAACGTTCTTGATTCTAGTTACTAAGATAAATAAAACATCTCAAATTAGCTACTCACTTTAGCATTAACTTCTTTGAAGTATTTTCTGAACAGATTCTCACGTCCTTGTTTCTCCAGTTGTCAGTTCAACCATACACCGTTTACACACTCATTTGTGGCACCCAAATTCAAAAATGACAATTGGAACTCTGAAAATAAGTGATTCTTGTTGCTAGGCTACCAGTTACTGTGCTTTTTAGCTTGCGGATTGCGGGTGCCTTTATCAAGAAGGAATAAAAAATCATAGCTAGTGTCTGAAAGAATTATATGGATTAAATATTTGTCCAATTATTGAGCATATCCTCAAAACTCAAATAAGCATCAGGAATTGTCCTTATTAAGCATATCAAAATTCATATCAAGATCCTGATATGGATCTCAGTCAAGAGCCTATGCATTGTATGTGCTGAGAAAATATACTATGTAGGCCTACTGTCAGTATTTGTCATCATATAGAGAAATCCAGAGGGAATCCAAAAGTGATTTGTGTATGAAAGAAAAATATTGATTTAATATTTGTCAAATTATTGAGCATGTGGTGAAAACTCAGAAATGCATCAGAAATCATCCTTATTTTCAGCATATCAAAAAGCATATCAAGATCCAGATATGGACAGCCAAGAGAAGCATATCTGGAATCAATATAGTTTCATATCTTGAATGTGCTGAGAAAACACAGATATGCAATGTATACAGTCAGTATTTGTCAACATGAAGAGAAGAAAGAGGATGTCACATATCTCAGGACATTGAATGAGTACATATCCGGCCATAGGAAATGTCCATGTGTGATATTCAGAGTCATCCCAATATCATACATGTCTAAAAGGCACATCTGGATTCCGAAATTTTAAGGATGTCCACAACACTCAAAATATGCATTGGAAATTGTCTGTATTCTGTAGAATATCAAAAACATGTCATGTAAAGATATCCCCTGATTATGGTCCCTTTTCGCACAGTGCTTGTGTCTCCCCTGTTTGGTTTGCTTCATGTTTGTTTTTACTCCCTACCCTAAATTGGTGGGGGTTTTCTTTTCCTTTAATTTGTCTATCATGGGAATCTAGTGGGCATCCATGGTGGGTGTTAAGACCCTACTCAAGTTTGCTTGGCCAGCACACATGGTTGCCTTTCAGAACCCATTTTAAAACCCCACCTTTTTTCTTTTGGTTGTCAGTGGCTCATTTGTTAGTTCCCTTTTTCTGTTCAGCGACTATTTTTGGTTTCTAATTGGGGAACGTAACACCCAGTACACCACCATTTTACTATTTCCTTTTACAATACATCCTATTTTACTATGCTGTCTTACGAGGGTCTTGAACGTCTATTTGTACCATTTCTACTGAGATTGCCCTAAAAATAAATACTTTACCTACAATATCTCCCATTGATTGATTGTATTTTTTTCAGATCTCCTTACAGTACTGTCTGTATGTCCATCTGAACAGATATTATGACTAAACAACCACTCCTCACAGGAAATGTTTATCATTTATCATAACATGTTCTCACCTCTTTCTCAACACAATGACTGTCAGCTGTGTCCGGCACCTCTTGCTGAGGGTGAAGAGTTTGTTGACGATCCGTCTGGATTTGGCGATAAGCTGTCTGCTGCTGAGCTCTAGCTGTCTGTAGCGCTGATGGACGGCAGGCTCCATTTTCCAGAAGTACTGGATGGCAGATGTGTTGAGGGCGTAGAATGTCGGGAGTCTCCGTACAAAGTTCTGGAACTCCTCTGAAAGGCAGACAGGTGTGAAAAGGTTTAATGCGCCATCGCAATTCTGCTCCGCTTAGTTCTTTATTTATATGATTCTGTTCATTTTGGCTCATAGTCAAACGGATCACTTTAGGGAGATGGCACATGGGACCTGGTTTGCCGGGCCACCGTGGGGGAAACTGGAAGTGATACTGTGTGACGCATATGTTAATGGAGAGAGACTGAACTAAATGTGGGTCTGTGTATGAAACGCCAAGAACCCAGCCAGCTCCTAGCAGAGCAAGCTCATCTCTGTGTGTAGAGGCCAAACAGCCAAACAGGGCAAAAATGTTTAAATGTTACCTTGCTTCAGGGCATCCGGCTTAATGAGTGAAAGGGGGCATAACAGGAATTAACCAAAATATTTTCAGAGCTATCAATAGCCATAGAATCAATCCAACCTAATCTGTAATGAGAAAGTGACTGTGATATTTACAATTAACAGTGGTGCTGATTTATATCTGATTACAATAGGCATTCGTTCTTAGATTAGCCATTGTGTAATACACTACATGACCAAAGGTATGTGGACACCTGCTCGTCGAATATCTCATTCCAAAATCATGGGCATTAAAATGGAGTTGCTGCAGCTTCCACTCATCTGGGAAGGCTTTCCTCTAGATATTGGAACATTGCTATGGGGACTTGCTTCCATTCAGCCACAAGAGCATTACTGAGGTCGGGCACTGATGTTGGATGATTAGGCCTGGCTCGCAGTCGGCATTCCAATTCATCCCAAAGGGGTTCGATGGGGTTGAGGTCATGGCTCTGTGAAGGCCAGTCAAGTTCTTCCACACCGATCTCGACAAACATTTCTGTATGGATCTCGCTTTGTGCATGGGGGCATTGTCATGCTGAAACAGGAAAGGGTGTTCCCCAAACTGTTGCCAGAAAGTTGGAAGCACAGAATCGTCTAAAATGTAATTGTATGCTGTAGTGTTAAGATTTCCCTTCACTGGAACTAAGGGGCCTAGCCCGAACCATGAAAAACAGCCCCAGACCATTATTCCTCCTCCACCAAACTTTACAGTTGGCACTATACATTTGGGCAGGTAACGTTCTCCTGGCATCCGCCAAACCCAGATTCGTCCATCGGACTGCCAGATGGTGAAGCATGATTCATCACTATAGAGAACACGTTTTCCACTGCTCCAGAGTCCTATGGCGGCGAGCTTTACACCACCACTCCAGCCGACGCTTGGCATTGCGCATGGTGATCTTAGGCTTGTGTGTGGCTGCTCAGCCATGGAAACCCATTTCATGAAGCTCCTGACAAACAGTTATTGTGCTGACGTTGCTTCCAGAGGCAGTTTGGAACTCTGTAGTGAGTGTTGCAACCGAGGACAGGCGATTTTTACGCGCTACACACTTCAGCACTCGCCGGTCCCGTTCTGTAAGCTTGTGTGGCCTACCACTTCGCGGCTGAACCTTTGTTGCTCCTAGACCTGCACTGCTGATCTCAATTGCATCCAAATTGACCAATGATTTACTGCTCTTTAAAGGAAAACTCCACCCAAAAACTATCTTTTGGTATTTGTTTCATTAGTCCATTGTTGATCTAGTCCCAAAATGTTTTTCTTGTCAGCAATCAAGTTTTCAAGATAAATAACTTTCAGAATACATAAATCATTTTCTCATTTACCAAGGCAAATCTACTGTGGTAATTTACCCTACATGTTGTATGAATGGAAAACTCATATTGGTGCAGCCTCTAATTTATTTAATCCGTTGATTACAATGTGTCTTTAAAAAGTATAGTAATTTCTTATCAAGACCGGGGGTGAAATATCCCTATGCTCTCCATATTTGAAATGTGTAACTAAATCAAGTCAATCCTGATTAGTTATATAATCTATAATTTATCAAATGAAAATGTAGTCTAATAAAGTCCCTCATATGGGCCATATTAATTAAATGTGTTTACTGACACAAAGCAGACACTTTAGACTTATCAATATTGACCTGACATTTAATTTGCATAATTAATCCTTAAAGTATATACTGAGTGTACAAAACATTAGGAACACCTGCTCTTTCAATGACATAGACTGACCAGGTGAATCCAGATGAAAGCTATGATCCCATATTGATGTTACTTTTTAAATCCACTTCAACCAGTGTAGATGAAGGGGAGGAGACAGGTTAAAGAAGGATTTTTAAGCCTTGAGACAACTGAGATATGGATTGTGTATTTGTGTCATTCAGAGGGTGAATGGCCAAGACAAAAGTTTGAAATGCCTTTGAACAGGGAATGGTAGTTTGAGTTTGTCAAGAACTGCAACGCTGCTGGGTTTTTCACGCTCAACAGTTTCCTGTGTGTATCAAGAATGGGCCACCACCCAAAGGACATCCAGCCAACTTTTATTTCATTTTTTATTTAACCTTTATTTAACTAGTAGAATAAATTATTATTTACAATGACGGCCTACACCGGCCAAACCCGGACGACACTGGGCCAATTGTGCGCTGCCCTATGGGACTCCCAATCACATCCGGTTGTGATACAGCCTAGAATCGAACCAGGGGGTGTGTAGTTACGCCTCAAGCACTGAGATGCAGTGCCTTAGACCGCTGCGCCACTCGGGAAAGCATTGGAGTCAACATGGGCCAGCATCCCTGTGGAATGCTTTTGACACCTTGTAGAGTACATGCCCCGATGAATTGAAGCTGTTCTGAGGGCAACTCAATATTATGAAGGTGTTTCTAATGTTTTAAACACTCAGTGTAGACGTGAACCCATATCTCTTGTCAAAGGCAGACAGCAGACGTCACATTGATCTCTGTGTTGTGTAATGTTCTGTCGTCTACCTACAGTACTTGGCTCTGTGTGCAAGTATCTTTAATGTTACAAACTCTTTCTATACTCGGTGAGTGTATCGTCAATCTCATGCTCCCTACCTGACTCCTCAAAGTCCTGGTTAGCCATGTTCCAGGTGTCCCTGATGTGCACTAGGCTGGCCTCCATGGCCCTCAGGTCCACGTTGGGGCAATTACACTGGGGGAAGCCTGGGCTGCAGCGGCACCAACAGTCATTGTCCCGGCACACAAACTGACCCTCCTCATTACAGCCGATGTAGTTCAGAGCCGCCTGGACGAACCTAGCCCTCAGGTACGCTGGTAGGATGGTCTGGAGACCTGGCAGAACAGAGGATATGGTACTTTTTATACAGTATATGACAATACTTGGTAAACTACAAGACACATTACTGTAATAATATAAACTAGACTGTCAAATACTGTAGTAAATATAGCCTATAGCATTTCTACTGTAAATGACTATAGGACAGAAGAGGAGGTAGTTTCTAGTCACTTTATAGATTAATTTCCACTGGCTTGTTCATACATGTCTACAAATCCCTGTGATTCGCTTAGGAATCCAGTGGTTTGGTTTCCAATGCCACACTGAAAGACGGATTGAAGCTAAATTCCTTCTGACACTCTGGTGCCTCTTGTATAATGCTTTGCAGAAAATAGAAACCGTGACAATTCCATCAGAATGTCTGGGTGTGTTCAATTCTGGATGGCCGACCTTGCAGATGAATCTTGTTTTCAGGGCTTTGAACCAGAACAGAGCTGACTGAGTCCAGGTTGTCATAGTTACTGCATCCAAGAGGGCCCGTCCTTGTTTCGGTCACCTAAAGGGAAAGACAGAGGCACATGGCAAAAATCCACTACACTGTGAGAGAGAGCCACTAAAGTCATTAAAAATGCAGGGATGCAGAGTTGAATGTCATATGGAATGAGATTAACAACTAATAGTACACTCACTTACTTCCTCCCATCTGCACTTCCACAGGACTAAATATATTATACCTTATTTAGACACGTTTAAATGTTCACATCTACAAACATTACAAGTAGTCTAGATACAGTAGTTCAGTTGTTTGATGTATGACGCAACACCAAGGTTGTGCATTATGACATATTCTGTATAGTCTGTTATATGAAAACTCACAGGCCACATGATGTTATATCCAAAAAGTATGGTACATGAAGCTTAAGGGTGCAGAGTAGGTTTGTCTACTCAGAGAAAGTGATGACATACAGTAGCGATGCAACCCAAAAGCTCTGTCATCTGACACAGGGGAGATAATGTGGAGACGTGAAGAAACAACTTGAAGAAAGAATATAAATCACTAGATTCACGCTGACAATCCAGGAAGACACAGGATCTCTGTTCTCCTCTGAGTGTGCGGTTAGATTGTTCACAATCACAGCTCAATCATCATTGACAAAAGGCAGATTTAAAGCTCCCGTATATCAAGGTTCCTCTGCCACCCTCCCAAGACAAACATCTCCCTCCATGTCACTTATAAATTGTTCTCCCCTACCAACACAGTGGCTCCTTAAAAGTAACCACATCACCAGTGTAGATTAATGAGTACCTATGGTTCTACATCCAGCAGAAAGGACACAATTTTCCTTTCCCTCTGTGGGCAGAAAAATTGGCTTTTCTTTAACACCTACTTTAAGGTCACTGGGAAAACGGAGGGAAGGGTGAGACATGAGAAAGAAAAAGAAAAGAAACGGAACTGTGTCAAAAGGTCTGTATCCTTCAAAGCATTGAGACACCAGAACCATGACCAACCTTATTTAACCATTACATAAGTAGCAGTTATTCATTATATGATAATCACAAGATGTTCATTTAAAGTTTCACTCAACATTGAGGTTTGAGTTACTTTGAAATGGAGAAGGAGAGGGGGAGAGAAAGAGAGTGAGTGTGTGAGAGAGAGTGAGCGAGACAGAGTGAGCGAGACAAAGCAAAAGAGAGGGTGGGTGTGAGAAAGAGGGAAAGACAACCACAACTTTAGCAGGCCCATCGCCAGCATTTCCATTCTTTTTTATTGATGCTTCGACACAATTAATTAAAATCCAAGATGTGTCTACAGGTATGGGAAGATTACTTTCTAACACAGACAGATGTCCGATTTAAAGGGAAAATTGACCGAATGCAAATCTAAAGCTGGGTTTTCTATGCATAGCAATGAGACCATCTGCAACAAGGACCCAGCTGAGCAGAGCATGTGCACACTTACTTGTTTCTTTAAGAAATTGATTTAGAAAAACAAATACTCTAAACAGTGATTTGTATATCTCAGTATGTACAGTAATTTACGGGGGCTTTGGGCTCTGTCATTATCAAAACTGGGAGATTGCCTGAATACAAGTTGAAACATTTAAATGAGATGGATTGGAGGTGGGGAGAGCAGGTGGAGAGAGGGAGGGTTGTACTAATATGCCATAATTGAGTGCAATTAAATCATGCTGACTATCAGAAATTCTAACAGCTACAATTAATGGGTCTGATGATTGCTCTTAAAGGCTTTCCTGGAATAATTAGTTTGTGTTGCTTGGTTATGTGATGTAATTAGGAGCGGACAGGGCCGGCCCAAGGTATAAACAAAATAATTTGGTCCCTAGGGGGCTGACAAAAAAGCTAAACAAAAAAATATGTTTTTTAGGAACTCAGTCGGGGACTCTACTTACTGTTGAGAGTTAGAATAGTAGAATACACAAGGTACAATTTCGAAATTTGGTTGTGCATCAGCAGTTGTCGATTAGCCCATGTCAGCTAAAAAAAATTTGATTGGTAAATTAGTCTAGCCAGCTATCTTAACATGTAGTAATCATGGCCAAATTACCGACCGGGCACAAAGGGCACAAGCCCAGTGTCACGACTTCTGCCGAGGCTGCCTCCCATCCTTGTTCGGGCAGGTTTCGGCGTTCATCGTCACCGGCTTACTAGCTACTGCCGATCCCATTCTCATCACTCCACTTGTCATGTCTTGTCTTGTCAATCACACACACCTGGTGCTCATTCCCCTAATTAGTATGTGTATAAGTGTACCCTCTGTTCCCCTTGTCTTTGTGAGTGATTGTTTCATTGTGAGAGCGAGTCTTCCATTTGTTATTGCCAAGGTGGAATATTTCCCTTGTAATAGATTCGTTTTGACGCTGGGTGCGTTTTATTTATGTAAACGGAATAAACTCTGGACTTCGGTGTTTTACCGGAGAAGACCGCATGCCTGGAGTTGTGGCAAGGGTCCAGGAGCATTCCTCGATGCTGGCTAGCTTGGGGGAAGCGATGGATCGGGTTCTTCAGGTAGTACAACGCCTGGAGAGGAGAGGACCCGATCTATCGAGACCAGCTGGTCAACCGGATCCAGCCACCTACACCCCAGCCCCTGGAGGGATCCAGATATCCCGGCCACCGGCGTTTGATGGGACGGCAGCGCAATGTAAGGGATACAGCTCCAACTAGAGCTGTATTTCTCCAGCATCAGGCCGGCGCCACTGGAGTGGGAGAAGGTATCCGTCCTTGTTTCCTGCATTTGTGGGAGAGCCCTGGAGTGGGCCAACACGGTGTGGAACGAGGGAGGTGCCGCGTTGGAGGACTACAGGGAGTTTGCTCGCTTCTTTCGGGCCGTTTTCGATAACCCGCCTGAGGGTCGAGAGGCGGGCGAACGACTGGTCCATCTGAGGCAGGGGACGAGGACCGCACAGGACTATGTGCTGGAGTTCCGGACGCTGGCAGCGTGGTCTGGGTGGAACGAGCGGGTCCTGATCGACCATTTCGGGTGCCACCTAAGGGAGGACGTCCGAAGGGAGCTAGCCTGCCGTGATGCCATGCTATCGTTCTCCCAACTGGTGGACATGGCCATCCGGCTGGACAATCTGCTAGCAGCCAGAGGACGTCCTGGTAGGGGCCCTTTGCGGCGCACTGTACCTTATCTATCTCCTTTCCCGATCACCTGGTAGTTTCCCAGTGTAAGGCGCTAGTCGATTCAGGCGCAGCTGGGAACTTTATTGACAGGGCATTTGCACGTCGTCAAGGCATTTCATTGGTTCCCCTATCCATTCCAATCCCCATCAGAGTACTTGACAGTGGTGATGCCCTACGTTTCGATGAATGCGCCATCCGTTTTCCAGTCCTTTGTGAACGAGGTGTTTCGGGACATGCTTGGTCGCGGTGTGGTGGTCTACATCGATGACATCCTGGTGTATTCCGCTACGCGCGCCGAGCATGTGTCCCTGGTTCGCAAGGTACTGGTCCGACTGCTGGAGAATGATCTTTATGCCAAGGCAGAGAAGTGTGAGTTTTTCCAGCAGTCAATCTCCTTCCTCAGACACCGCATTACTACCACAGGTGTGGAGATGGAGGGAGATCGCATTTCAGCCATACGTAATTGGCCGACTCCAACCATGGTGAAGGAGGTGCAGCGCTTCCTTGGCTTTGCCAACTACTATCGGAGGTTTATTCGGGGCTTTGGCAAGGTCGCAGCTCCCATTACCTCCTTGTTGAAGGGTGGGCCGTCCCAGCTCCGCTGGTCTGCTGAGGCTGATTTGGCCTTCAGTAGATTGCGGGGTCTGTTCACCTCAGCCCCGGTACTGGCTCACCCCGATCCATCACTACCGTTCGTAGTGGAGGTGGATGCGTCCAAGGTAGGGATAGGCGCTGTCTTATCCCAATGCTCGTGCACGCCACCCAAGCTGTGCCTTCTTTTCGAAGAAGCTCAGCTCGGCGGAGCAGAACTACGGCGTTGGTGATCGGGAGCTGCTGGCTGTTGTCCGAGCTTTGACGGTGTGGAGGCATTGGCTCGAAGGGGTGAAACACCCTTTCCTTGTCTGGACAGACAACCGTAACCTGGAGTACATTCGGGCAGCGAGTAGGCTGAATCCTCGCCAGGCCAGGTAGGCCCTCTTCTTCACCCGGTTTGATTTCACACTCTCATATATTCCGGATACGAAGAACGTGAAGGCAGACGCACTGTCTCGGCTGTATGACACAGAGGAGAGACCCAGAGACAACACCCCCATACTCCCGGCCTCATGCATTGTGGCGCCGGTAGTATGGGCGATGGACGCGTATATAGCGCAGGCATTACGCACAGATCCATCTCCACCGCAGTGTCCAGCTGGGCTGCAGTATGGCCTACGCTTATGCGTGATTGTCTGATCTACTGGGCACACATGACACCATCCTCTGGTCATCCAGGTATCGGTCGTACAATGCGCTGCCTGACAGAGAAGAACTGGTGCCCTACCTTGGCTAAGTGTATGTTTCCTCCTGCTCAGTGTGCGCCCAGAGTAAGGCACCTAGGCACCTCCCAGCGGGTAAGCTATAACCTTTACCAGTTCCACAACGACCATGGTCTCACCTTAGTATTGATTTTCTTACTGATCTTCCCCTCTCCCAAGGTAACACCACTCTCCTGGTCGTTGTGGATCGCTTTTCGAAGTCCTGCCGCCTCCTTCCTCTGCCCGGTCTCCCCACGGCCCTACAAACTGCGGAGGCTCTGTTTACTCACGTCTTCCGGCACTACGGGGTACCAGAGGATAAAATGTCCGACCGAGGTCCCCAGTTCACGTCTAGAGTCTGGAAGGCGTTCATGGAATGTCTGGGCGTCTCGGTCAGCCTGACCTCTGGATTTCACCCTGAGAGTAATGGGCAGGTGGAAAGGGTGAATCAAGATGTGGGTAGGTTCCTGCGGACCTACTGTCAGGACTGGCCGGGGGAGTGGTTTGTGTTCCTGCCATGGGCAGAATACGCTCAGAACTCTCTCCACCACTCCTCCACTAACCTAACACCCTTCCAATGTGTTTTGGGTTACCAACCCGTCGTGGCACCAGAGCCAGACCAAGGCTCCTGCGGTGGATGACTGGTTTCGGCGCGCGGAGTTGACCTAGGACGCTGCCCACGTTCCGTTCGCCTCCAGCGCGCCGTACGTCGTCAGAAGGCGAACGCTGACCGCCACTGCAGGGAGGCCCCGGTTTTCGTACCAGGGGATAGGGTCTGGCTCTCAACCCAGAATCTACCCCTCCGCCTGCCCTGCCGGAAGTTGAGCCTGTGGTTTGTGGGGCCGTTTTAAAGTCCTGAGGATAAACAAGGTTACATACAGGTTGTTACTCCCCCTGATTACCATATTAATCCCTCGTTTCATGTGTCTCTCCTCAGGCCGGTGGTAGCTGGTCCGCTCCAGGAGTCTGAGGTGCGGAGGTTCCTCCACCTCCTCTGGACATCGAGGGGGCCCCGGCGTACTTAGTCCGTTCCATACTGGATCCAAGAGTCGGGTGGGGGGCCTTCAGTATCTCGTGGAGTGGGAGGGGTACGGTCCGGAGGAATGGTGCTGGGTCCCAAGGAGGGACATCCTCGATCCCTCCCTGTTGAGGGATTTCCACCATCACCAACTGACTCGCCCTGCTCCGCGTCCTCCTGGCCGTCCCCGAGGCTGGGGTCGGCGCACTGCTGGAGCCGCGAGTCAAGGGGAGGGTACTGTTACGACTTCTGCCGAGGCTGCCTCCCCTCCTTGTTCGGGCAGGTTTCGGCGTTCGTCGTCACTGGCTTACTAGCTACTGCCGATCCCATTCTTATCACTCCACTTGTCCTATCTTGTCTTGTCAATCACACACACCTGGTGCTCATTCCATTAATTAGTATGTGTATAAGTGTTCCCTCTGTTCCCCTTGTCTTTGTGAGTGATTTGTTGTTGCCAAGGTGGAATATTTCCCTTGTGATAGTTTAATTTTGACGCTGGGTGCGTTTTATTTATGTAAATGAGATAAACTCTGGTCTTCGGTGTTTTACCTCCTGCGCCTGACTCCTTCATTCACGCCCAGGGCACAAGCCCCCATTGATTTTGTTAGTCACTCTCTGTAAAATATCATGTTAACATGGCATAAGTCATGGCAAAATCTGTGGAATGTCAGGAAATTAGCTGTAAAACTGCACATTTCTCTCCGCCCCATGGCAAAAGGAGTAGAATTGTATGAAATTAGTTATAAAATTGCTAAACTTTCTCTCTACCTTATGGCAAAATGTGTAAAACTGCGGAAAACTTGCTTTCAAATATTAAGTTATGCAATATTTTCTTTACGCCCCATGGAGAAATGTGTAAAATTGCAGCAAATGAACTTTTTCTTACTCCGGAGAGGGGGAAATAATAAAGAGTGGAGCCACTAAAATGTTTTGCCCATGAGGTGGCGGGGTCCCCCAACCAAATCTTGCTTAGGGCCCTCAAAAGGCTAGGGCCGGCCCTGGGAGGGGATGTGTCTAGTATGCATCATCATACAGTACTATGAGTCAGCACCAGCATTCTTTCACTCACTCCTTATGAAGCATGCACGCTTCCTCTGATTCAGGCAAGAATGTCTTAAAATGCCTCAGCCATTGTTTAAAGGTTTTAAGGAAGAATGGAGAAAGTGCTCAAACTTAGTACAGTAACAACCCTTTTATATTTTATTTTGTATGGTGCATTGCCTCAAGTGTCTTGGAAGCTCAATTATTTTCAAAATGCAAGCGTTAATATTATTATTGGATTTGGCTTGGAAACACGAATAATTAGGCAAATAATTAGTAGGAAAACGTTTTGTTATGATTGTGATGTCACTAGATTGACTTTAGATGCAGTATAACTTTAGCCAGCTAACTAAGATTGAGGGGACCACCACAAATTAACATTGCTAGCTATTTTTGACAAACTTTCCTAGTAACAGTAATGGAAACATTGCCAGCTCTCTAAATTAAATTTGACAACATCATAATATAGCAAAGTTGTTTCCTACAAATTATTTGCCTACTTTAGAAATATAATCTTATTTCCATGCCACTCTAAATTTGTGTAATTTAGACGAAACAGTCACATTAGCCGCTAAGGTGCAACCCATGTCTAGGGCACAAATACATATTGGATGCAGCTATGGTGGTACTAGTTAACTAATGTCTGACTACAACAGCACACTAACTAGCAGCAAAAAACTCAAACCAACCCAGGGCCATAGCAAAACATGTCACAGTTGGTTGCAGAATGTAACGGCATCACCGGCCTAAACCTAATCTAATCTGGAGCCAGTCAGTCTACATCTGTAAAGCATAGAATTAGCTTCCAAAAGAGATTACATTATTTCTCGAGCTTTGTTATTAATTGAGGGATGATGACAATCGTTGAACCTGTTTTTCTGTTAGACAAAGTGCACAGTTGGGTGCCAGACTGATCCCCTGGTCATGAACAGATGCCGGGACCTACCAGAAGGAGCAAAGGTGGGTATCATAACATGTCCAGCAATGTGATTGCAATGGTTTAGCGACATCCCCCCAAAAAATTATTCACTGTTCGCTTGCTATTTTCACAGCTTGTCAGGCAAGACCTCAGAATAAAAGTGTGTCATGCGACACAAGTACCCTTGTGACAACTCCTCCATTGTTGCCAGTCACCCTCGACTCCTATGAGAAAGTATTCAGACCCCTTGACTTTTGCCACATATTGTTAAGTTACAGCCTTATTCTAAAAATGATTAAATTAGTTGTTTTCCTCATTATTCTACACAATACCCCATAATGACAAAACGAAAACAGGTTTTTAGAAATGTTTGCAAATGATTCAAAATAAAAAAAACACAAACACCTTATTTACATTAGTATTCAGACCATTTGCTATGAGACTCGAAATTGAGCTCAGGTGCATCCTGTTTCCATTGATCATCCTTGAGATGGGTCTACAACTTGATTGGAGTCCACCTGTGGTAAATTCAATTGATTGGACATGATTTGGAAAGGCCCACACCTGTCTATATAAGGTCCCAAAGTTGACAGTGCATGTCAGAGCAAAAACCAAGCCATGAGGTGGAAGGAATTGTCCGTAGAGCTCCGACACAGGATTGTGTCGAGGCACAGATCTGGGGAAGGGTACCAAAAAATGTCTGCAGCATTGAAGGTCCCCAAGAACACAATGGCATCCATCGTTCCAAAATGGAAGAAATTTGGAACCACCAAGACTCTTCCTAGAGCTGGTCGCCCGGCCAAACTGAGCAATCGGGGGAGAAAGGCCTTGGTCAGGGAGGTGATCAAGAACCCGATGGTCACTCTGAAAGAGCTCCAGAGTTCCTCTGTGGAGATGGGATAACTTTCCAGAAAGACAACCATCTCTGCAGCACTCCAGCAATCAGGGCTTTATGGTAGAGTGGCCAGACAGAAGCCAATCCTCAGTAAAAGGCACATGACAGCCCGCTTCAGTGGCAGGGACTGGGAGACTAGTCAGGATCGAGGGAAAGATTAACGGAGCAAAGTAGCGCTCAGGACCTCAGACTGGGACGAAGGTTCACCTTCCAACAGGACAACGACCCTAAGCACACAGCCAAGACAACGCAGGAGTGGCCCAGCCAGAGCCCGGACTTCAACCCGATCTAACATCTCTGGAGAGACCTGTGCAGCGACGCTCTCCATCCAACCTGGCAGAGCTTGAGAGGATCTGCAGAGAAGAATGGGAGAAACTCCCCAAATACAGGTGTGCCAAGCTTGTAGCGTCATACCCAAGAAGACTCGGCTGTAATCACTGCCAAAGGTGCTTCAACAAGAGTCTGAATACTTATGTAAATGTGATATTTCAGTTGTTGTTTTTTATACATTTCCAAAAAGTTCTACAAACCTGTTTTTGCTTTGTCATTATGGGGTATTGTTTGTAGATTGATGAAGGAAAAAAAGCAATAAGGCTGTAATGTAACAAAATGTGAAAAAAAGCCAAGGGGTCTGAATACTTTCCGAATGCACTGTATGTTATGTGAAAATGTGTATAAAAAAATACCTGGCTTGATAAACTGGTAGGCTAATTCCCCAGCCAAGCAGATGCAACTAGTAATGTCATTTTGGTTGTGAAGCGCATTAGCAAAAAGCTTTGTCCTTTCTTTAAAACAAAATGCAATTTTACCACTTGGCTGTCTATTATATCACCTTGTCACAGGCCCTTCCAGTCAACACCACCTCATAAGATTGCCTGCAACAGTTGTTTGAGAGAGGTCCAGGTTGCAGCCGAACATGCAGCATAGAGAAGACCAGCAAGGGGGCCCTTATCAGCATCATGCACACATGTTGGCAAGTATCCAGCCAGCAATCTTTACCTGTCAGCGGCAACAGCTTTCACAGGCTCATCATTTGTACAAATACAGAAGGTAACCCACTTCATTACTTTGATACATTTGATAACCCAATTGTGAAACATCATTTATGAAACAGACATTATTTATTGCTTATCTTCTACTACTTAGATGCATATAATCCTATTTCACTTCACATTTTAAGATATCTGAAGTGAAATATAGGCTAATTCACCAGGCTAATCATAACCACCATTGATAATGTAATCAGTGCTCTGTGTCTATGTGTTTGTGTGTGACCGACCAGTATCTTTGATGAGCAAGGAGCTGATCTACGCTGCTATGCCCATCAATTGTGCGCTGGAAAATACCTCACCTCCAGCCTCACCTCTTGCTTGCTCACCAACGGTCGTTGATGGGGTGAACAGAATTAGGTAGATTTAGGATGACCTGTTCAAACTTCAACATAGTATATGTTTGTGTGTCAGATATTACCTAGCCCTATCTGCCATTGGTAACAGAACAGTGACTGTGTGTATGTGTTCACAGATGCATGAAATGCAGAGAGACCTGGCACTCAACACATCCACTCAACACATTCACAATGAGGTCATTACTAATAATATAGTACAGCACAAATATCCAGTAATAGCAACACCCTTTTTTGTCTCACTGATGAACTCTGCCTAAACTCTGCCTATTTCTACAGATGGACTGGGGATGTTTTTGTCAGACGGCAGCCTCAGTCGATTGATGGGGAGACCATAATTGGGTAGGTTTTATCTGATCTGTTCAAACTTCAAGATAGGATATGTTTCAGTGTCAGCTATCACATATCCCTAACTGCCATTGGTAATAGAACAGTGACTGTGTGTATGTGTCCACAGAAACATTTATGGAGCCAGCACATGGAGACTTGCAAGAAGATGTGATGAAGTCCAGACCGACAGAAGGGGCTTGATACTAGGCTAATTCATACTGACGGAGTGATTGAGCGGTCCTCTTCCCTTCTCTCAGAGCTTAATAATTCTGGTGCTCTGACCAGACAACATTGCAGAGAGGAAACCGAGCTGGCTAACGTTTAAGATTATGCACAGCTTGTGATTGAGAAGCTTGACTGATGACCCAGACAGAGGTTTAACGGTAAGCGAAGCTGACTACAGCTCATATCTTTACCTAATTTGTAAAGTTCCCCCAGATTCTATGACCTTGATAGAAAATAACAAACTTCCTCTTGTTTTTGCATCCGAGGGTGCCTTTTTCTTGAGGGGGAGTACATCGAGACCTTTGTACTCTACGGTTCAATCTGACATTTTTGTCAAAAATGAGTTAGTCACATATCTTCAGATGGTTCTTCATATGTCTGTGAAGTTAGATTTTTGAAAAAGTAAATTTTAAGTGAAAAAAGGGAACAACTAGTACGTTTTATCTCCATAAACCCATTTGAACTTGGCACTATAAGGTTCTATCTGCAATTCAATCACAAGCCTTAACAAATACAGACAGGCCAATCAGAACATGTCTTTGCCATCTGCCGCTAAGTATGGTCTAGGCCAGGTGTGGGCAACTCCAGTCCCCGGGGGTCTGATTGGTGTCAGCACCAGCTAACACACCTGACTCCAATAATCAACTAATCATGATCTTCAGTTTAGAATGCAATTAGTTTAATCAGCTGTGTTTGCTAGGCGATGGGGGAAAAGTTACACTCTGTCCCCGAGGACTGGAGTTGCCCATCCCTTGTCTGGGCTAGTCTAGCCAACAATAACATCACGCAAGCAAAAAAAAATCACTGTCAGAAATTTTAAAGTAAATGATGTTGTCCCATCGTTCAGTGATGACAGTAATTCGTCTGATGATCATAATACATGTATTTATGTATTTGATGATGTTTTCTGAGTATCTTGGTAAAATAGTGTTATTCTATCATTTATGTATTCAAATAGCTACAGTTTTTACATTAAATCCGTTCTACATCGTGAACTGCTGCTACCGTCATTTCTCACTAGATTTCTCTTGCGTTCCAAAGCTCAGCCTAGCAAATTCTCTTTATTCTCCTACAAATTAACCATAACATGGTGTGAATGACTGAACACCACATCCTAGCAGACCAGAGAATTGGGTCAAACACATTCCTCTGTCCTTTCTCACATCGATGGCTAGTTGTTTTTCAGGCTAATTGTGATAAACCTCAGTAGAACTTGACCTGAGTTGTAAATCAAACTTAAACCACCTGATTTATGTCCACCCAGTGCTTTTAGTGTTTCCTGTCAGTGTTCCTTGCTCGCTGGTAGGTTAAAGCATCGTTTATTACAGACAGTGTGAGACACATTAACTCATACCCAAAATGGCTGACATATGGGGCGAGATCTCAAAGAAATGATTGAAATGGAACCGATAATTCATCTCTCATGCGTAATTGTAGAGGCACCACTTCCCCTCCCCTCTTTATCTATTTTCTTTTCCCCTTCCATTTATTTTTCACCCGGAGTGTTATACAGTAGCTATATCTCCTGCGTTATACTAGGACGACAGGTTTTTCTCCTCTTGAAAATCTATCTCTTAAAGACGTTGTCTGGTGCTCTCTCTATGTGACGCTTTTGTCTTGCCATCCGTCTTCATCTGAGTGAGGTAGAAATCCATGGCCTGAATTAAAGCCTGCTGATGCTGTGAATATTTCACATCAGTAACTTGAAACTGCTTCCCAAACAAATGCACCTCAGAGGACTTCTGCTCCATTCAACTTAATCAGACGGTTTTAGCAACACTTTGTCCACGAGGACACTTCCAACGCAGCCATGATGTGTCCTTTTGCCAATTCACTTTAAGGAATATGGCCTTATCTGTCTGTGGTTGCCCAAGATGGGATAGCACTGGGATGAGTCAATGATAAATGGATGGACGCTTTCAAACAACAAGTTCATTTTTAATTAATCTCAGATAGTGTTAGGAATCAACACTCAACTGTATAATTACGTTAGGGATGACTGTGACATTGGTTCCCAAAGCCTCATTATGAACAAAACAGTCCAGCTGTGTAGTTTTATACCATGACTCTTAAAGAAATGTAAATTAGCTGGGAGTGGCTCACCAGCTCGTCCAAAACTGCCATTTGGGAAACACCGCTCTTATACAAGGTGCCTGTGCAAGGGAATTTCCTCAATGATAATCCTGTCATTGTCACAGGTACATGTAAATAAATCACAGGCTCACAGGCAACTAATCAGTCTGAATGCTGAGTCTGACAAACATGTCCTGCTGTGCAAAGGGCAAACTCAGCCGATCACATTCACTATTCAGTAATAATGATGGACCCAGCTAGAAGGCTCTGGGAATGAAAGATGGAATGGACTGATGATATTTAAATCAAACACACATCCTGCTATGTAGGAAAATTTAATCCTGGCACCAACACCCCCACCACCAAGCCAACAGACACAGCTACAGCACACATCACAGATGGAAATACAAAGCTAAACTGCTAGGTTGATTCGAACCATTGTATGGTTTGTGATGTGTGTACCTAGGTTTACCTTGATGGCTGTGGATGCTATCTGGATGTGGTGCAGCTTGCGCAGGGTGCTTTCTCTGTCGATGAAGTAGGAGGCAGCCAGCTGGTGCAGAGCCTCCAGAGTCACGGCCGTACTGTTGGCCTCGCTTGCCTCCACTGTCCTACTCAACCGCTGCTTGTCCACAAAGATCATTAACGACTCCTCCCCTAAACACAAACAAGGGCACAGAGAGGAGCAGAATATGCACTGAGAACTGGGCCGGGAATAGTCCACATCCAATACGACACCTATACAGCAAAGAAATAATGTGTTTCTGAAGCTGAGAATCAGCAGCATACAGATTGAGTGGAAAGAAATTGGCCTTCCAATCATTACACCAATAAATAAATACATGTTTTATTATTCTTACCCCCCAGGGTGGCTGAGAGTAGGAAGTGTGTTCCATACTTCCTGATGATGCTGTCTGTGATTGAGCTGAGGCTGGGCCGTCTGCCCAGGTGCCTGATGGTCTGGAGGAACTCAGGGTCCAGAGGCAGGGCCAGATCATTGTTATCCTGTCTCTCTAGAGCCAGGCTGTTCACCTTCCAGCGGCCAAACTCCCTGCAATGTCACACACATACATTAGTATGCACACACACATTAACAAACACACACACAAACAAACTCACAGGCTGGGATGCACACACACACACAGGCAGGGCACACTCCATTAGCAAACACCGTCTACCATAGTCATAGTGAGGAGAGAGAAAAAGGGCTCAAGAGCATGTTACAGCCAGACCCAGCCCACAACCCCAGTCCCCTCTGCCAGAATGAAGAGTGTAAAGATAGGCAGAGGCCCTGGCCCCGACCCAAGACGAGGCCAACGTTTATCTGTGCTCTGAGTATTGAAAGAAGAATACAACATAGGATTATACTGTTCCAATTGCAGAGTGGACAGAACAACACAGCTTGGCCTGCATTAGAAGACTCATATTCAGATTCAGGCCATGCTGGGTGGAAAATATCATGTCTGCACAGCAACTCTGGTGCCATTTGGATCTGTATGTGCCATTTCCTAAAAGATGAATGGTGCCATGCTGTTTTCAATGTGTTCTGATAATTGCTCTGTGTCTATCGTGAAAACACTGTCCTTCCCCAACACTTTTTACACAATGGTGCAATCTCTGGTTGTGTAGAGTGACTTGTGATGCCCTGCTGCTGGACTGGTTTTTAATCACTGGGGAAGACCTTCTGCTCAAAGGGCAAAACACTGTGCTGCTGAGCTGCTCTCAAGGCTCCTCTGTAGAGGCTCAGACCCTCTGATAAAGATAAAGGGTCTTGATATCCATGCTGGCAGAGCAGGGTTCCAACGGTCTTTATCTAGTGCACACAGAGGCTGCTGCTCGATGTATAGATTACCAAGTGGCTCAAATAGCTCATAATAACCAGGCTTTAGTGGTCAAGCCTGTTATGGAAAGAAAGGATCATTGTACAGTTGTCAGACATGAGTGCTACTGAGGTGTATTATTCCATTAAAAGCTGTCCATGTTGCGAGTGTTACACCACAGCAAGGATACTATATACAGTGGGGAGAACAAGTATTTGATACACTGCCGATTTTGCAGGTTTTCCTACTTACAAAGCATATAGAGGTCTGTCATTTTTATCATAGGTACACTTCAACTGTGAGAGACGGAATCTAAAACAAAAATCCAGAAAATCACATTGTATGATTTTTAGGTAATTGATTTGCATTTTATTGCATGACATAAGTATTTGATACATCAGAAAAGCAGAACTTAATATTTGGTACAGAAACCTTTGTTTGCAATTACAGAGATCATACATTTCCTGTAGGTCTTGACCAGGTTTGCACACACTGCAGCAGGGATTTTGGCCCACTCCTCCATACAGACCTTCTCCAGATTCTTCAGGTTTCGGGGCTGTCGCTGGGCAATACGGGCTTTCAGCTCCCTCCAAAGATGTTCTATTGGGTTCAGGTCTGGAGACTGGCTAGGCCACTCCAGGACCTTGAGATGCTTCTTACGGAGCCACTCCTTAGTTGCCCTGGCTGTGTGTTTCAGGTCGTTGTCATGCTGGAAGACCCAGCCACGACCCATCTTCAATGCTCTTACTGAGGGAAGGAGGTTGTTGGCCAATATCTCTCGATACATGGCCCCATCCATCCTCCCCTAAATACGGTGCAGTCGTCCTGTCCCCTTTGCAGAAAAGCATCCCCAATGAATGATGTTTCCACCTCCATGTTTCACGGTTGGGATGGTGTTCTTGGGGTTGTACTCATCCTTCTTCTTCCTCCAAACACGGCGAGTGGAGTTTAGACCAAAAAGCTCTATTTTTGTCTCATCAGACCACATGACCTTCTCCCATTCCTCCTCTGGATCATCCAGATGGTCATTGGCAAACTTCAGACGGGCCTGGACATGCGCTGGCTTGATTTTTATCCATGACGGCGTAGTGTGTTACTAACGGTTTTCTTTGAGACTGTGGTCCCAGTTCTCTTCAGGTCATTGACCAGGTCCTGCCGTGTAGTTCTGGGCTGATCCCTCACCTTCCTCATGATCATTGATGCCCCACGAGGTGAGATCTTGCATGGAGCCCCAGACCGAGGGTGATTGACCGTCATCTTGAACTTCTTCCATTTTCTAATAATTGCGCCAACAGTTGTTGCCTTCTCACCAAGCTGCTTGCCTATTGTCCTGTAGCCCATCCCAGCCTTGTGCAGGTCTACAATTTTATCCCTGATGTCCTTACACAGCTCTCTGGTCTTGGCCATTGTGGAGAGGTTTGAGTCTGTTTGATTGAGTGTGTGGACAGCTGTCTTTTATACAGGTAACAAGTTCAAACAGGTGCAGTTAATACAGGTAATGAGTGGAGAACAGGAGGGCTTCTTAAAGAAAAACTAACAGGTCTGTGAGAGCCGGAATTCTTACTGGTTGGTAGGTGATCATATACTTATGTCATGCAATAAAATGCAAATTAATTACTTAAAAATCATACAATGTGATTTTCTGGATTTTTGTTTTAGATTCCGTCTCTCACAGTTGAAGTGTACCTATGATAAAAATTACAGACCTCTACATGCTTTGTAAGTAGGAAAACCTGCAAAATCGGCAGTGTATCAAATACTTGTTCTCCCCACTGTATATATATATATATATATATATATATATAACTCACATTTCTATGTGAATTTGGTCGGGTCGCCCAAACTGATACATTTTGCAGCTTTAACACCAGTGGGATTGCAATTGACACCACATGTGCGTAATGAGGCGAAATAGCTATGCCGAACATCAACGAGACAATACACAATAACACACAAAGACCAAACGTAAAACAAGGGAACTTATATGCTACACAATCAACACTAATAAGCAACAGGTGTATAAACTAGACAACACAAGACAAACACCGAAAACATCGATCGGCAGTAGCTAGTACTCCGGGGACGACGAACGCCGAAGCCTGCCCGAGCAAGGAGGAGGAGCAGCCTCGGCAGAATCTGTGACAGTACCCCCCCCCCTTGACGCGCGGCTCCAGCCGTGCGCCGACCCCGGCCTCGGGGACGGCCAGGAGGACGCGGAGCAGGGCGAGTGGGATGACTCCGGTGGAACTCCGTCAAGAGGGAGGGATCTAAGATGTCCCTCCTAGGCACCCGTTCCTCCGGACCGTACCCCTCCCACTCCACAAAATACTGCAGACCCCCCATCCGACGTCTCGAATCCACGATGGACCGGACTGAGTACGCCGGAGCCCCCTCGATGTCCAGTGGGGGTGGAGGAGCCTCTCGTATCTCATTGTCCTGGAGTGGACCAGCTACCACCGGCCTGAGGAGAGACACATGGAACGAGGGGTTAATGCGATAATCATTTGGCAGTTGTAACCTGTAACATACCTCGTTCAATCTCCTCAGGACTTTAAATGGCCCCACAAACTGCCGACCCAGCTTCCGGCAGGGCAGGCGAAGGGGTAGGTTTCGAGTCGAGAGCCAGACTCGATCTCCAGGTGCATATGCTGGACCCTCACTACGGTGGCGATCGGCGCTCGCCTTATGCCTACGGATAGCCCGCTGCAGATGGACATGCGCAGCGTTCCATGTTTCCTCCAAGCGCCGAAACCATTCATCCACCGCAGGAGCCACGATCTGGCTCTGATGCCAGGGTGCCAAAACCGGCTGATACCCCAACACACACTGAAAAGGAGTCAGATTAGTAGAGGAGTGGCGAAGGGAGTTCTGGGCAATCTCTGCCCAGGGGATATACCCCGACCACTCCTCCTGCCGGTCCTGGCAATAGGACCTCAGAAACCTACCCACATCCTGGTTTACTCTCTCCACCTGCCCATTACTCTCAGGATGGAAACCCGAGGTAAGGCTAACCGAGACCCCCAAGCGTTCCATAAACGCCCTCCAGACTCTAGAGGTGAACTGGGGACCCCGATCAGACACTATATCCTCAGGTACCCCGTAGTGTCGGAAGACGTGAGTAAACAGGGCCTCAGCAGTTTGTAGGGCAGTAGGGAGACCCGGCATTGGAATGAGACGACAGGCCTTAGAAAACCGATCCACAACAACCAAAATAGTGGTATTCCCCTGGGAGGGGGGAAGGTCCGTGACAAAGTCTACCGATAGGTGAGACCACGGCCGTTGTGGAACGGGTAGGGGTTGTAACTTCCCCCTGGGCAGGTGTCTAGGCGCCTTACACTGAGCGCACACCGAGCAGGAGGAGACATAAACCCTCACGTCCTTTGCCAATGTTGGCCACCAGTACTTTTCACTAAGGCTGACCAGAGGAGGGTGACGTGTGAGCCCAATAAATTAGTCGATCACGAACCTCGAGCGGCACGTACTTCCGCCCCTCCGGACACTCTGGAGGAGTAGGGTCGGTACGTAACGCCCGCTCAATCTCCGCATCGACCTCCCACACCACCGGTGCCACCAGACAAGACTCCGGAAGCATGGGAGTGGGCTCAATGGACCTCTCCTCTGTGTCATATCGCCGGGACAGGGCGTCTGCCTTAACGTTTTGTGACCCTGGTATATAGGTGAGCTTAAAGACAAACCGGGCCAGAAACATGGCCCACCTAGCCTGACGAGGGTTCAGTCTCCTAGCTGCCCGGATGTACTCCAGGTTACGATGGTCAGTCAGAATGAGAAAAGGATGTTGAGCCCCCTCAAGCCAATGCCTCCACACCTTTAGGGCTTGGACCACAGCTAGCAGCTCCCTGTCCCCCACGTCGTAATTATGTTCCGCCGGGCTGAGCTTCTTAGAGTAAAAAGCACAGGGCCGGAGTTTAGGAGGCATGCCTGAACGTTGAGACAGTACTGCCCCAATACCCGCCTCTGACGCGTCCACCTCCACTTGGAACGCCAAAGAGGGGTCCGGATGTGCCAGCACCGGAACCGAGGTGAACAGGTCCTTCAGTTGTCTAAACACCCTGTCCGCCTCAGCCGACCACTGCAAACGCACCGGGCCCCCCTTTAGCAGGGAGGTGATGGGAGCTGCTACCTGTCCAAAACCCCGGATAAACCTCTGGTAGTAATTGGCAAAACCCCAAAACCGCTGCACCTCCTTAACCGTGGTAGGAGTCTGCCAATTACGCACGGCTGAAACGCGGTCAATCTCCACTCCACCCCTGACGCGGACAACCGATGGCCCAGGCAGGAGATGGACTCCTGGAAAAACAGGCATTTCTCAGCCTTCACATACAAGTCATGCTCCAACAGCCTATCCAACACTCAACGCACCAGGGCCACATGCTCGGCTCGTGTAGCAGAGTATACTAGATGTCGTCAATATACACCACTACACCCTGCCCATGCAAATCCCGGAAAATCTCGTCCACAAATTATTGGAAGACTGAAGGAGCATTCATTAACCCGTATGGCATGACGAGATACTCATAGTGACCCGAGGTGGTACTAAATGCTGTTTTCCATTAATCTCCCTCCCTAATGCGCACCAGGTTGTAAGCGCTCCTGAGATCCAATTTTGTGAAGAAGCGCGCTCCGTGTAATGACTCCGTCATACTCACAATCAGAGGGAGAGGATAACTGTATTTAACAGTGATCTGATTGAGACTACGGTAATCAATACACGGGCGCAAACCTCCATCCTTCTTCTTCACAAAAAAGAAACTCGAGGACGCAGGAGAAGTGGAGGGCCGTATGTATCCCTGTCCCAGAGATTCGGCGATGTATGTCTCCATAGCCGCCGTCTCCTCTTGAGACAGAGGATACACATGACTACGCGGAAGTGCAGCACCTGCCTGTCTATGAGGTGGTAATTGTGTCGCCCTCTTGTTACTGAAGACGAGTGCCAAATCATTATACTCAGGAGGAATGTGCAGTGCGGGCATTTGGTTCGGACTTTCCACCGTGGTCGCCCCTACGGAAACACCTATACACCGCCCGACACACTGATCAGACCACTCCCTGAGAGCCCTCTGTTGCCACGAAATGTTGGGGTCATTAGATATTAACCAAGGAAGCCCCAGCACCACGGGAAACGCAGGAGAGTCGATCAGATACAACTGTATGATTTCCTCATGACCCCCCTGCGTCTTCATCTTTAGTGGCGCCGTGACCTCCCCTAATTAATCCTGACCCCAAAGGACGGCTGTCTAGGGCATGGATAGGGAAAGGCACATCTACTGGTAGGAGGGGAATCCCTAACTTATCACTGAAATTACGATCAATAAAATTCCCAGCTGCGCCTGAATCGACTAGCGCCTTATGCTGGGAATGAGATGAAACCTGGGGAAATTCAACTTGAATACACAAGTGGACAACAGAGAGCTCTGGGTGAGTTGGGCGTCTACTCACCTGAAATGACTCATCAGTGCGTGACCTGTTGCCTCGATCCCCAGGAGACCCTCCCCAGCACCGAACCGCAGTGTGTCCTCTATGGCCACAGTTGGTGCAGGGGACGGCCTCTCTCCGGGTCTCTCTCCTCCTCTCTCTAGCACCAGCACCCCCGAGCTCCATAGGGCTTGGCTCGGAGGTGCTGGGGGATGGAATGGACGGCCCCAACTCCGGACGTCCGCGGGTAGCCAGCAGGGTATCCAGACGGATCGACATGTCCACCAACTGATCGAAGCTCAGGTTGGTGTCCCTGCAGGCCAACTCTCGGCGAACGTCCTCCCGTAGGCTGCACCGATAGTGGTCGATGAGGGCCCTCTCATTCCACCCTGCATTGGCCACCAGAGTCCGGAAATCCAGGGCGAACTCTTGCGCGCTCCTCTTCCCCTGTCGGAGGTGGAACAGACGCTCCCCCGCCGCTTTCCCCTCTGGGGGATGATCGAAAACCGCCCTGAAGCGGCTGGAGAACTCCGCATAACTGATGGTGGCGGCGTCTATTCCCCTCCATTCGGCATTGGCCCACTCCATGCCTTGCCGGATAGACAGGAGATGAGGGCGGAAACGCTCTCGTATCCCGAGGGCGCCGGGTGAATGGTTGCCAGGTAGAGTTCTACTTGAAGTAGGAAACCCTGACACCCGGCTGCGGTGCCATCATATGCCCTCGGGAGCGAGAGCCGAATCCCACTGGACTCCGGAGATGGAACGATGGGTCTGGCCGATGGTGGTGGTATTGTAGGAGGAGGTGTGGGCAAACCTCCTCTTTCCCATCAGCTCAAAGTGTCCATCACATCCTGCATGGCGGTGCCGAGTCTTCGGATCATGGCGTCCTGGCTGCTGACGCGCTCCTCTAGAGACTCCGTTACCACCGCTGGTCCTGCTGACTCCATGGTGGGTGTGTTATTCTGTCAAAAAGGTGATGTGTACGCAGCAAGTGAAGTCAGACGCAGGACACAGAGAATCAGGATGACTACTTTACTGAATGCAAATGCACAAACAAAAGTCTCCAAAACACTGGAGGGGAAAAACACCCTGTGCGTAATGAGGCGAAATAGCTATGCCGAACATCAACGAGACAATACACAATAACACACAAAGGCCAAACGTAAAACAAGGGAACTTATATGCTACACAATCAACACTAATAAGCAACAGGTGTATAAACTAGACAACACAAGACAAACACCGAAAACTTCGATTGGCAGTAGCTAGTACTCCGGGGACGACGAACGCCGAAGCCTGCCCGAGCAAGGAGGAGGAGCAGCCTCGGCAGAATCCGTGACAGTGGTGTTGTTACTCAACTGTGTTGAGTTCAATAAAAAAGACGTGGAAGGGGCCTCATTAATTTTTTTCCCAGAATGCTTTGTTGCAGGTAGATTTTTAGAAGTTTATTTTAATATCTATGTTTCTGCATGCACATTGATTTATTATTTGAACTAAACTAATCCAATCTGTAAGGGGTTGGACTTACTGCACCCGTTACTGAGATGGTTGTTACAATTTAGATGGTTTAGGTAGTCTTGTTTGTCAAGTCATTTTGAATACAGGTTGTGGTTGATAAAATTTTCAAATTGTTGGATATCCTTCCTCTGGCTGGATTCCGATAGGAATTACTAATCACTTCACAAACCATCTTATTGTGACTTGGAGGTCTGATGTGGCCCATGAGCCAAGAGTTTCAGACCACAATGTTGAAGATAACTAGGCCATAACTAAAGTAATTATGAGTATACAAAACATTAAGAACAGCTCTTTCCATGACATAGACTGACCAGGTGAATCCAGGTGAAAGCTATGATCTCGTATTGATGTCTCTTGTTAAATCCACTTCAATCAGAGTAGATGAAGGGGAGGAGACAGGTTAAAGAAGAATTGAGACAATTGAGACATGGATTGTGTATGTGTGCCTTTCAGAGGGTGAATGGGCAAGACAAAAGATTTAAGTGACTTTGAACGGAGTATGGTAGGTAGTAGGTGCCAGGTGCACCGGTTTGTGTCAAGAACTTCAACGCTGCTGGGTTTTTCACAATCAACTGTTTCCCATGTGTATCAAGAATGGTCCACAACACAAAGGACATTCAGCCAACTTGACACAACTGTGGGAAGCATTGGAGTCAACATGGGCCAGCATCCATGTGGAATGCTTTCGTCACCTTGTAGAGTCCATGCCCTGACAAATTGAGGCTGTTCTGAGGGCAAAAGGGGGTGCAACTCAATATTAGGAAGGTGTTCCTAATGTTTTGTACACTCAGTGTATAATAGAGTGCATTCGGAAAGTATTCAGACCCTTCACTTTTTCCACATTTAGTTACGTTACAGTCTTATTCTAAAATTGATTAAATTGTTTGTTTTTTTCCCCAATCATCAATCTACACACAATACACCATAATGACAAAGCAAAAACAGGTTTCTATAAATGTATGCAGTACTTTGTTGAAGCACCTTTGGCAGCGATTACAGCCTCAAGTCTTCTTGGGTATGACGCTACAAGCTTGGCACAGCTGTATTTGGGGGGTTTCTCCCATTCTTCTCTGCAGATCCTCTCAAGCTCTGTCAGGTTGGATGGGGAGCGTCGCCGCACAGCTATTTTCAAGCCTCTCCAGAGATGTTTGATCGGGTTCAAGTCCTGGCTCTGGCTGGGCCACTCAAGGACATTCAGATAATTGTCCCAAAGCCACTCGTGCGTAGGGTCGTTGTCCTGTTGGAAGGTGAACCATTGCCCCAGTCTGAGGTCCTGAGCAGGTTTTCATCAAAGATCTTTCTGTACTTTGCTCCATTCATCTTTCCCTCGAACCTGACTAGTCTCCCAGTCCCAGCCACTGAAAAACATCCCCACAGCATGATGCTGCCACCACCATGCTTCACCATAGGGGTGGTATTGGCCAGGTGATGAGCGGTGCCTGGTTTCATCCAGACGTGACGCTTGGCATTCAGGCCAAAGAGTTCAATCTTGGTTTCATCAGACCAGATAATCTTGTTTCTCATGGTCTGAGAGTCCTTTAGGTGCTTTTTGGCAAACTCCAAGTGGGCTGTCATGTGCCTTTTACTGAGGAGTGGCTTCAGTCTGGCCACTCTACCATAAAGGCCTGATTGGTGGAGTGCTACAGAGATGGTTGTCCTTCTGGAAGGTTCTCCCATCTCCACAGAGGAACTCTGAAGCTCTGTCAGAGTGACCATCGTGTTATTGGTCACCTCCCTGACCAAGGCCCTTTTCCCCTGATTGCTCAGTTTGGTCGGGCTGCCAGCTCTAGTAAGAGTCTTGGTGGTTCCAAACTTCTTCCATTGAAGAATGATGGAAGCCACTGTGTTCTTCGAGAACTTCAATAGTGCAGAAATTTTTTGGTACCCTTCCCCAGATCTGTGCCTCGACACAATCCTGTCTCGGAGCTCTACAGACAATTCCTTCGACCTCATGGCTTGGTTTTTGCGCTGACATGCACTGTCAACTATGGGACGTTATATAGACTGGTGTGTGCCTTTCCAAATCATGTCCAATCAATTGAATTTACCACAGGTGGACTCAATTTCGATTCTCATAGCAAAGGGTCTAAAGAAGGTGTTTCTGTTTTTAATTTTGAAAACGTTTGCAAAAATGTATACAATCCTGTTTTTGCTTTGTCATTATGGGTTATTGTGTAAAAATTCTGATCTCATATTTGCTGTGTAGGCAGGCATGCTGATGTGATGTTACACACTGCCATTACACTGGGTGTTCTGTCGTGGAATGTACAACACGCAGATATGCACGGATATACACACTCACGCACACAAACACACAGCAACACTCATTTATTTCTGGAGAGAACCCCTCAGGAGTCCGTGCTAGCTGTCAATCAAAAGCTCACCAATGAGAATTCCCCCAGAGGAAAAAACAAGCTATAAAAGAAAGTAGCCAACAGGAATCAGCTCATTAGGGCCTGTTTCATGACGCATTTCTCTATAACGAGGGGCCATTACTGGTACTCCTTCCACTAAGCTGAGGGGGAGGGAGAGGGAACAAGGGAATAAGGGAGAGAGGGAGTGGAGGAGAGCTTAACCGTTGTCGACACAAAGCTTCTGGAGATTTCTGATGGACAGTTATGGATGCCGCCGCAGGTTAGCAAGGACACACACACACACACACACACACACACACACACACACACACACACACACACACAGACACACATACAGGCAGGTTAGCTAGAATGAACGCTGGGCAATTCCACCACTGGCCCCTGGCAGTGTGTGAGCGACAGGGGTTCCAACTAGGGTGTGTGTGAATGTGTGAGTGTCAGACCTGGGTATAAATGTGTATTTAGTAATTTAAAATTATTTTTCCTGTGTATTTGAGTATACCCCAAAACAATTACCTTTCTTTGAAAATTTGAATGGTTATTTGTAAAAACCAATACTCTAGCAAATCGTATTTGAAAGTATTTTCAAATACTTTCCTGGAATACAATTTGAAATTTTAAAAAAATATTTTCCCTAAACAGTCCACTACTCATTCAAGGGTTTTTCAATATTTTTACTATTTTCTACATTGTAGAATAATAGTGAAGACATCAACACTATGAAATAACACATATGGAATCATGTAGTAACCAAAAAATTGATACAAAAATCAAAATATATTTTATATTTGAGTTTCTTCAAATAGCCACCCTTTCCTTGATGACAGCTTTGAACACTCTTGGCATTCTATCAACCAGCTTCATAAGGTAGTCATCTGGAATGCCTTCTTAAAAGTTAATTTGTGGAATTGATTTACTTCTTAATGCGTTTGAGCCAATCAGTTGTGTTGATAGCCCTATTTGGTAAAAGACCAAGTCCATATTATGGCAAGAACAGCTCAAATAAGCAAAGAGAAACGACAGTCCATCATTACTTTAAGACATGAAGGTCAGTCAATACGGAACATTTCAAGAACTTTGAAAGTTTCTTCAAGTGCAGCCGCAAAAACCATCAAGTGCTATGATGAAACTGGCTCTCATGAGGACCGCCACAGGAATGGAAGTCCCAGAGTTACCTCTGCTGCAGAGGATAAGTTAATTAGACTTACCGGCTTCAGAAATTGCAGCCCAAATAAATGCTTCACAGAGTTCAAGCAACAGACAAATCTCAACATCAACTGTTCAGAAGAGACTGTGTGAATCAGGCCTTCGTGGTCGAATTGCTGCAAAGAAAACACTACTCAAGGACACCAATAAGAAGAAGACACCTGCTTGGGCCAAGAAACACGAGCAATGGACATTAGACCGGTGGAAATTTGTCCTTTGGTCTGGAGTCCAAATTTGAGATTTTTGGTTCCAACCGCCGTGTCTTTGTGTGACGCGGTGTGGGTGAACAGATGATCTCCGCAAGTGTATTAACGCTGGGCTCTCCAGAGGGTGGTGCGGTCTGCCGAACGCATTACCGGGGTAAAACTACTCGCCCTCCAAGACACCTAGAGCACCCGATGTCACAGGAAGGCCAAAAAGATCATCAAGGACATCAACCACCCGAGCTACTGCCTGTTCACCCCGCTATCATCCAGAATGCGAGGTCAGTACAGGTGCATCAAAGCTGGGACCGAGAGAATGAAAAACTGCTTCTATCTCAAGGCCATAAGACTGTTAAATAGCCATCACTATCACATTAGAGGCTGCTGCTGCCTATTGAAATCACTGGCCACTCTAAGAAATGGAACACTAGTCACTTTAGTAATGTTTACATATCTTGCACACTTCATCTCATATGTACAGTGAGAGAAAAAAGTATTTGATCCCCTGCTGATTTTGTACGTTTGCCCACTGACAAAGAAATGATCAGTCTATAATTTTAATGGTAGGTTTATTTGAACAGTGAGAGACAGAATAACAACAAAAAAATCCAGAAAATAAAACGCATGTCAAAAATGTTATAAATTGATTTGCATTTTAATGAGGGAAATAAGTATTTGACCCCCTCTCTTATACGGGTAACTAGCTGAGATTAGGAGCACACTCTTAAAGGGAGTGCTCCTAATCTCAGCTTGTTACCTGTATAAAAGACACCTGTCCACAGAAGCAATCAATCAATCAGATTCCAAACTCCCCACCATGGCCAAGATCAAAGAGCTCTCCAAGGATGTCAGGGACAAGATTGTAGACCTACACAAGGCTGGAATGGGCTACAAGACCATCGCCAAGCAGCTTGGTGAGAAGGTGACAACAGTTGGTGCGATCATCAAATCTTGGATGAGAACCTCCTTCCCTCAGCCAGGGCATTGAAAATAGGTCATGGATGGGTATTCCAGCATGACAATGACCCAAAACACACGGCCAAGGCAACAAAGGAGTGGCTCAAGAAGAAGCACATTTCGGTCGCTCACTCTTTCATATCACTCTCTCTTTCATCTCTCTCTCTTTCGTCTCTCTCTTTCATCTCTCTCTATCTCTTTAGTCTCTCTTTCCTCACTCTATCTCTTTAGTCTCTTCCTCCCTCGTCTCTCTATTTGTTAAGTGTTTTGTAAGTGTTTGATTTCCTTTTGATGTTGTTCGTGGCATGTTCAATCATTGGATCATTACTTTCGTTAGGATCATAGCTGTTAACCATTCCAATACTCCATCTCGCTTTCGTCTCCCTCCCGTCTCTCTCTCTCTTTCGTCTCTCTCCATCTCTTTAATTTATATCTCTCTCTCTCGAATCTATCTCACGTCTCTATGTCTTTCATCTCTGTATCCCTCTTGTCTCTCCTTTTTGTCCTCAAATGAAACTGGTATATTTTCTATTTATGCCAATCTTTGTCAGCCAATTTTGGTCTTTAATATATTTCAGAAAACAAGTTCCCTACCTTTTCCCCTTTCCCTTGCCTGCTCCATTTTGCAGTAATGCTGCTATCAATTGGTTTTAATTTTGGATTGAGCAAACATTCCCATATATTTGATGGTGCATGTGTGACATAACCATTCCTATTTGAGTTTAACCATAATATTTGTTGTAATATTTGTTGTCTTTTTGTAACCACCTTTTCAAGGTTTGTTTAAGAAAGGGTGATACTTTGAACAAGGTTTCATTTTCAATTAACCAAACATTTGAAATTGTAATCTGCATAAAGGCAAAAGGGCATTTCATTTATTTATTTTTACAAAGGATGAGCCTTTCCTAGTAATCTACAGGAGAACCAATTTAGGTTTAAGTATAACTTATGTATGAGTGAAGCTTTCAGTGAGAGGTTTAATGCTTTAATATTGAATAATTTCAGTTCCCCAAACTCATATTCATTATTTAAATAGGAACATTTAATTTGGTCTGGCTTAGCGTTCCAAATTAAGCTACATATTCTTTGCTCATATTTTTTTTTTTTTAAAGAGTCGTCTGGAGTAGGCAGCGCCATAAGTAAAAAAGTAAACTGTGATATGACTAAAGAGTTAATCAGTGTGATTTTTTTCATAAAAATAAAGTGAACTACCTCTCCATGTTTGCAGTTTCTTGTACATTTTTGCAAACTTTCTATTTAAATTTGTTCTGGTAAGATACATTATATCTTTAGGGATATATATATAGGTTTGTCCAAACTTTTGACTGCTACTGTATATGCATATTATGTGTGTGTGAGAAAATTATGGAGTGGGTGTTTGTGTGTGTGTTGGAGTTTCAGTGTGCAGCGTCCTGTGAATGTGCATAGAGACGGTGTAAAAATTAAATAAAAGGATCAACTCAGTGTTGCCATTTTGTTAGCTATTTACAATAGTTAGTTATTTTGAAGGGGATAGAAGCTGTTCAGGAGCATGTTGGTGTCAGACTTATTGCACTGCTACCGCTTGCCGTGAGGAAGCAGAGAGAAGAGTGTATTGCTTGGGTGGCTGGAGTCTAATGATTTTCCTGGCCTTCCTTTCACACTGCCTGATATAGAGGTCCTGGATGGCAGGGACCTCGGCCCCAGTGATGTACTGGGCTGTCTGCACCACCCTCTGTAGTGCCATGCAATCGAGGGCGGTGCTCTTGCCATACCAAGCAGTGATGCAGCCAGTCAAGATGCTCTCAATTGTACAGTTGTAGAACTTTTTGAGGATTTGAGGGCCAATGCCAAACCTGTTCAACCTCCTGAGGGGTAAGAGGCACTGTCGCGCCTTCTTCACGACTGTGCGCATGTATGAAACCATTTTAAGTCCTTAGTGATTTGGACACCGAGGAACTTGAAGCTCTTGACCCGCTCCACTGCAGCCCCGTCGATGCGGATGAGGGTGTGGTCTCCTTGGTCTTACTGACGTCGAGGGAGAGGTTGTTGTTCCGTCACCACACTGCCAGGTCACTGACCTCTTCACTGTAGACTGTCTCATATTCGCCTGTGAGGCCCCCGTGTTAAGGGTCAGCATGGCAGAGGTGATATTTCCTACCCTCACCACCTGGTTTTGGCCCGTCAAGAAGTCCATAATCCAGTTACAGAGGGAGGTGTTCAATCCCAGGGTCCTAAGCTTGGTGACGACAATCCAGCTTGGTCAAAAGACAATCCAGTGAAAAAAATATCAGAACCGGGCCGCCCGTGCAAACGCAGCCCTTGATTCGCCCTCACCAAAGTATTCTACTTTCAATCCATCAGTGTATTCGTTAATGCACATCGGCTGTGAGTTGCAGAATTATGCTACCGCTCTGAATATTAGCATAATCAATAACATGTAACACAATATCACAAATAAATATACATTTGTCTTCCATTACACATTAGGCCAATAGCCGACGAGCCCATATGTGAGAAATGTGAACATTATGGGGCTGTTGACCTAAGGATGTTTAAAGGGACAACTACATAATTATTTACATGAGCCAAGTGATAACTGAGCAATATATTAACCAATGGAAGTTTAAAAGATAATTAACACAATTGTTATAATTAAAACAAAAACTATATCAAACCCAGTTCAGAACTATTGCCTTTTTGAGTGAACTTTGGACATGGCGGCCCTGTGGAAGTTCTTCTTCCAATGCTTGTTGAACGCATGCACTGAAACAATCAGAAAAACTAAAGAAAATTAGGATACTGAAAACAATTACTGAAAACAATTTATATTTTGGCATCTTAAAAATGTAGAAATTTAGTTATGCCTAATATGGCAATTCATATTATTTTTCCAAAATGAATTATTGTTCCTAGGTTAAAATGCTGGGTTAAAAATAACTCAATTTGGGTAATTTCGACAACCCAGCACTGGGTCAATATTGGACAAATGCAGCATTGGGTTAATTCAACCCAGCGGGTTTGGGTTGTGTTTCTAACCCAGTGCCTTGGGTTGAGTGCTTGACCCAACTGGTGGGTAAATTGGACTATATTGCTGGGTTAAAACAACCCAGTGTGTTGGGTTGGGACATAAACCCAGCACATTCGGTTTGGGGATTGACCCAGCATCTGAGTAATTTTTAATGTAATCCTTGGGTTATTTTCAGTGTCATCCTAATTTCAATTTTGCTTGCATATTTGCCTTCTCTAAAACCCCACCCCCTCCCTTTCCTACACACACAATCAAGATAAATGTTGAATTTCAAATAATTAATTTCTATTGCCTGCATTTCAAAACTTACATCACGTCAGAAAAATTTACAAGAATATAGACATGTTTTTAAATAGCACATTGAAACAAAGCCCTATTGTCTAAATATGTATTATTTCAGAAGATAGGATTGATTAAATGTATTTATATTATTTAATGAACCAAACAGTCTAAACATCAGACTAAAGCCTCAGTTGAACTTGATGTGCACACTCAGATTGCAATCTGAGAAAAACAAAGCATGCGTGCGTGTGACACTGTTTTAAGTGGTATTAACACAATAGATATTCCCATTCACTGACACACTTCAGCTATCTTAGGTGACAGCAATACAATAATGGTCTACATTTGAGTTGAGTTAAAACATTGTTACACAGAACAAGTGTAAAATATTACATTTGAAGGTCACTCTACTAAGAACATGGACTAATGACTCATTACTTAACTGTATTTCATTCATAAAGCACTTTTCACAATCCCCAAAATGTAATATTTGTATTTAAAATAAATTGTTGTGATAGAATGAAAACGTACCAGAACGCGCTTCAGTAGTTGAACAAATGAGCCACATACAGTACTGTAGGCAAAAAGCAGGCACAAATGCATTAAAAAACGAACTAAAAGTCAATTTAAGAGCTATAAATAGTGCCTTAAGAGCATATTAGCATTGGAATGAGACATTCATGGCCCATCCATCGATCTATTAATTCACAGGAGCATATCAGCCAGAGGGCTGTGTTTCCTCCTGTCACTTCTCACACTACATACAAGAGCAGATACTTATCCACCATTCTTCAGTGGAAAAAAGGCATGTTCGCAACATTCTTACTGCGGGGGATTCTGTTCATGGCAGCTGATACACCGTGGTCTGTAGGAATTCCCATGATGGGGCACAGTGGCAAAGTTGATATCAAACACATAATATAACTTGAAGCACACATATAGTGCCCCAAGCAGTGTACCTTGCTCCAATGCCGGTCCACTAATGACTGTAAACAGCTGTGAGCAGTCCCCAAGAACCAACATAAATGGTTAGGGTCTGGCCACCTCTACCTGGTGCAGGTACTCAACCATGTTGGTCCCAACCTGTTAGAGAAATCCATTGATTTTAGAATATGAGGACGTGCAAATCATGGAGGCACACTGACAATGCCATCACACACAATTTATTTTGTATATTTTATAGCCATTTACATCAATCAACACCCAATCCCTGTTTGATGTCTACATCTTCCATTCATTTGGGGCTGGGGCTCATTTGTTTATTTATACAACACTAACCACGTTGCCAGCCAACCATTTCATGAATTACCTAACGCATGAAAAAAGTTACGACCGGGCTGATGGAAATATGAAATGCCGGTACAATTTTATAAATGCCTACAGACAATTTGTTCATTCGACATGGTGGGATCTTTTTGTGTCGAGAAATGAGAGAAATGGCGGTGGAAACTCTTTTAAGCTCAAATATTGATATAATAACCATCATATCAAATTAAACTTGGAGTCAAGCGATGATATGTTGTGTGGTCCTCTCACTATGACTCGAGAAAGCATGCAGTTTATTCGGCTACAGATTAAATAAATGATGATGAACTTCACAGGATGGTGATGTGCAAGGTGAATGTGCAAGGTGATTTCCAATAAATATTTAGGGTCTTATTCTGGTGATTTGATGATTGATGCTTGGATGCCATTTGACGAATACAAATAAAAGACTACCCCCACTGTATGTGCAAGATGTTGGCTAGAGCGCACGTGCCAAGACCAGAGTGGGCACATTTGCTATATAATGCAACAGTTTGTGACAAAACCATCAGTAGAGTTGAAAATGTGATGGAAACCCATTTAACTTATTCATTTTTGTATTCGGTACATGGGAATTTAATGGCAAAAAGTAATTTTTATGTGCACTGTGTCATCAATGTGCACTGTGTCGGCGGCAGGTAGCTTAGTGGTTAAGAGTGTTGTACCAGTAACCGAAAGGTTGCTGGTTCTAACCCCCAAACCGACTAGGTGAAAAATCTGTCGATGTGCCCTTGAGCAAAGCACTTAACCCTAATTGCTCCTGTAAGTCGCTCTGGATAAGAGCGTCTGCTAAATGACCAATTTATTTATTATCAAATTGGATGGAATCTTGGAGTGTGCAGTTATGCATAACATATTTTGGAATGCTGTCCCCTTCATTCAAGGTTTACAAAATGCCATCATCTAATTTCCCCATCAATCTCCCTATGCCAATCCACTATTTAAACTTACTGGCTGCAAGTCAATGAAGGACTCATTAAAGCTGGGTCAGAATGTCTTCCTGCCTATCTTGTAGACTGGTGTTGGGAGGACCACGGTGCTGGCGGATGTCTTAAAGCGATGTCACCTTGTGTATCTGGAGAAAATAATGTTGTTGTTTTTTTTGTTTTTTTTTAGGGGTAGATCAGCTTTAATAGATTGTAACTTCCATCAATGTAATTGTCTGCATCACTTCCAATCCACCATGTTTTTTTTCCTCACAAATACAGTGGGGAGAAGAAGTATTTGATACACTGCCGATTTTGCAGGTTTTCCTACTTACAAAGCATGTAGAGATCTGTAATTTTTATCATAGGTACACTTCAACTGTGAGAGACGGAATCTAAAACAAAAATCCAGAAAATCACATTGTATGATTTTTAAGTAATTAATGTGCATTTTATTGCATTACATAAGTATTTGATCACCTACCAACCAGTAAGAATTCCAACTCTCACAGACCTGTTAGTTTTTCTTTAAGAAGCCCTCCTGTTCTCCACTCATTACCTGTATTAACTGCACCTGTTTGAACTCGTTACCTGTATAAAAGACACCTGTCCACACACTCAATCAAACAGACTCCTACCTCTCCACAATGGCCAAGACCAGAGAGCTGTGTAAGGACATCAGGGATACAATTGTAGACCTGCACAAGGCTGGGGTGGGCTACAGGACAATAGGCAAGCAGCTTGGTGAGAAGGCAACAACTGTTGGCGCAATTATTAGAAAATGGAAGAAGTTCAAGATGACGGTCAATCACCCTCGGTCTGGGGCTCCATGCAAGATCTCACCTCGTGGGGCATCAATGATCATGAGGAAGGTGAGGGATCAGCCCAGAACTACATGGCAGGACCTGGTCAATGACCTGAAGAGAGCTGAGACCACAGTCTTAAAGAAAACCATTAGTAACACACTACACCGTCATGGATTAAAATCCTGCAGCGCACGCAAGGTCCCCCTGCTCAAGTCAGAGCATGTCCAGGCCCGTCTGAAGTTTGCCAATGACCATCTGGATGATCCAGAGGAGGAATGGGAGAAGGTCATGTGGTCTGATGAGACAAAAATATAGCTTTTGGGTCTTAACTCCACTCGCCGTGTTTGGAGGAAGAAGAAGGATGAGTACAACCCCAAGAACACCATCCCAACCGTGAAGCATGGAGGTGGAAACATCTTTCTTTGGGGATGCTTTTCTGCAAAGGGGACAGGACGACTGCACCGTATTGAGGGGAGGATGAATGGGGCCATGTATCGCGAAATCTTGGCCAACAACCTCCTTCCCTCAGTAAGAGCATTGAAGATGGGTCGTGGCTGGGTCTTCCAGCATGACAACGACCTGAAACACACAGCCAGGTCAACTAAGGAGTGGCTCCGTAAGAAGCATCTCAAGGTCCTGGAGTGGCCTAGCCAGTCTCCAGACCTGAACCCAATAGAACATCTTTGGAGGGAGCTGAAAGTCCGTATTGCCCAGCGACAGTCCCGAAACCTGAAGGATCTGGAGAAGGTCTGTATGGAGGAGTGGGCCAAAATCCCTGCTGCAGTGTGTGCAAACCTGGTCAAGACCTACAGGAAACGTATGATCTCTGTAATTGCAAACAAAGGTTTCTGTACCAAATATTAAGTTCTGCTTTTCTGATGTACCAAATCCTTATGTCATGCAATAAAATGCAAATTAATTACTTAAAAATCATACAATGTGATTTTCTGGATTTTTTTAGACTGGGTAAAATTACAGACCTCTACATGCTTTGTAAGTAGGAAAACCAGCAAAATCGGCAGTGTATCAAATACTTGTTCTCCCCACTGTATATATACACACATACATACATACATACATATACAGTATATATACACACATACATACATACATACATACATACACATACATATACATTTCCTTTTTAAAAATATATTTCCCTTTATTACTTTCCAACCCCACCACCCCTTCCCTAATTGGAGTAAACTAGTGAACAACAATGCTTAGGCCTCTACTTCCAGCTTATACATAATATTGTCACGACTTCCACAGAGGCTGCCTCCCCTCCTTGTTCGGGCAGGTTTCGGCGTTCGTCGTCACCGGCTTACTAGCTGCTGCCGATCCATTTATCATCACTCCACTTGTCTTGTCTAATTAATCACACACATCTGGTCCTTATCCCCAATTAGTCAAGGTATAAGTGTTCCCTCTTCTTCCTTGTCGGTGTGGGTGATTGTTTGTTGTGAGCTGTGTGTAGCTCGGTTGAACTACCCTTACCTTGGTGTTTGCCAAGGTAGATATTTCCCCTGTGCCTGAGTTTTGTTGTCTCATGCTTGCACAACTGTTTATCGACGGAATAACGTTTTTGGATGCGTATTACTCTCCTGCGCCTGACTCCTTCTATCACACGCATCACAGAATCACCCACCCGCTATGGAGTTAGCGGGAGAAGAGCGCATGCCTGGAGTCGTGGCACGGGTCCAGGAGCACTCCACGATGCTGGTCAGCTTGGGGGAAGCGATGGATCGGGTTCTTCAGGTAGTCCAACGCCTGGAGAGGAGCAGACCCGATCTGTCGAGACCAGCTGGCCAACCAGATCCAGCTACCTACACCCCAGCACCAGGAGGGATCCAGATATCCCGACCACAGGCTTTTGAGGGGACAACGGCGCTGTGCCAGAGATTCCTCCTCCAATTGGAGCTTTACTTCGCCAGCATCAGACCGGCACCGTCGGAGCGGGAAAAGGTGTCCGTCCTCGTTTCCTGCCTCTGTGGGAAAGCCCTGGAGTGGGCCAACGCGGTGTGGAACGAAGGAGGAGCTGCGTTGGAGGACTACAGGGAGTTTGCTCGCCTCTTTCGGGCGGTATTTGACCACCTGCCCGAGGGTCGAGAGGCGGGTGAGCGACTGGTCCACCTGAGGCAGGGGACGAGTTCCGGACGCTGGCAGCGGGATCCGGGTGGAAGGAGCGTGCCCTGATCGACCATTTCCCGTGCCATCTGCGGGAGGATGTCCGACAGGAGCTAGCCTGCCGGGACACCATGTTGTCCTTCGATAAACTGGTGGACATGGCCATTCGGTTGGACAACCTGCTGGCAGTCAGAGGACGTCCTGATAGGGGTCTGCCCGTTTCCACCCCGGAAGACTCGGACCTCGAGCCGATGGAGCTGGGTGGAGCCGCCGGCCGAGAGAGTGGAGGTGTGGCACGAAGGGACAATCCACCACACGTCGTAGTCAACGTTCTTTTGGGCCTGGAGGCGGCAGGCAGGGCACTCACGCATCACCCCAGGTATCGAACACCCACACTCGTTCAGAGCCCTCTGCTGCACACTGTAAAATACTTGTCTCCTTTCCTGAGCACATGGATGTTCCCCAGTGTAAGGCGCTAGTCGATTCAGGCGCAGCTGGGAACTTTATGGACAGGGTATTCACACACCATATAGGCATTACCGTATTTTCCGCACTATAAGGCGCACTTAAAAGCCTTTCATTTTCTCAAAAAACGACAGTGCGCCTTATAATCCGGAGCGCCTTATGTATGGATCAATTGGTTAATTGGTTGATCCATACTGGTTGTACACGGCGCTCAAGGTGCTCTGTCAAAATGTTTCAGTATGAAAAACCAATAAAAACAATGTAATAATAATGAAATGTTTCAGTACGACTGGTAAACTACAAAGCCGCACCACTTGCAGCATTACGGTAGCCAGTACACACCGGTATTGTGCTTACTCACAGTCCCACACCACTTGTGTGTGTATAAAGACCCCAAAATGGCACCTTTCAAGAGACACGCTTACGACGCAGAGTTCAAGCTCAAGGCTGTCGGTCATGCAGTAGAATATGGGAATAGAGCAGCAGCGAGAGAATTCAACATTAATGAATCAATGGTACGGAAGTGGAGGAAGCAAGAAGATGACCTGCGCCAAGTAAAGAAGACTAAACAGAGTTTCCGCGGGAACAAAGCGAGATGGCCACAGTTAGAGGACAAACTCGAACAGTGGGTTGTTGAACAGAGAGCAGCAAGTAGAAGCGTCTCTACAGTCACTATTCGAATGAAGGCAACAGCGCTAGCACGGGACATGACAATCGATGAATTTCGAGGCGGTCCTTCTTGGTGCTTTCGTTTTATGAAAAGACGTAATCTCTCCATCCGCACACGAACTACCGTCTCGCAGCAACTGCCAAAAGATTACCAAGAAAAGCTGGTCACTTTCCGCGCATACTGCAAAAATAAGATCACTGAAAAGAAGATCCGGCCAGAGCACATCACCAACATGGACGAGGTTCCACTCACCTTTGATATTCCCGTGAACCGCACTGTGGAGAAAACGGGGACCAGTACGGTGTCTGTACGTACCACAGGGAATGAGAAGTCATCCTTCACTGTAGTTCTCGCCTGCCAGGCTAATGGCCAGAAACTTCCACCCATGATTATTTTCAAGAGGAAGACCTTGCCAAAAGAGAACTTTCCAGCCGGCGTCGTCATCAAAGCTAGCCCGAAGGGATGGATGGATGAGGAAAAGATGAGTGAGTGGCTGAGAGAAATTTACGTCAAGAGACCGGGTGGCTTTTTTCCACACAGCTCCGTCCCTATTGATCTACGACTCAATGCGCGCCAATATCACCGATGCTGTCAAAAAACAAGTGAAGCAAACTAATTCGGAGCTTGCCGTCATTCCGGGTGGATTAACTAAAGAACTCCAGCCGCTAGATATTGGTGTCAACAGGGCGTTCAAAGCTAGACTGCGAGCTGCGTGGGAGCAGTGGATGACAGAAGGCGAACACACGTTCACCAAGACGGGGAGACAGCGCCGGGCGACTTACGCCACTATCTGCCAATGGATCGTGGATGCCTGGGCTGATATATCGGTCTCAACTGTGGTCAAAGCTTTCACGAAGGCAGGAATAATATCTGAACCGGCCAGGCAACAGCAGCGACACTGACTCGGATAATGACGAGAGGGAGCCGGGCAGGTTGGATGCCGTAGTCGCCCAACTGTTCAATTCGGACACTGAAGAAGAAGAATTCGAGGGGTTCGTGGATGGGGAATGAACTGAAAAAGTGAGCTTTACGTGTTATATGTAACTGAACAATGTTGAGTTATGCACTAACGTTTGATTTAGTGGTATCAGACTGTTTCTTTTACTACGTGTTTACTGAATCAGGGAAAGGTTCCCCTCCACGTTTGGGAGAAGAGTGAGCAAGGCTGGGAGATATTGTTAATATGCACATTAACGTTTGAACAACATTACCATGGGAGTGAACGGAGTTGTCAGAACGCTTAATAAAGTTTGACTTTATCTGACTGTTTTGTTGACATTCCTTTTAGCACAGCTCCATCTAGTGGATGCATAACGCAACCCCAGTCAATTCGTTTGACTACAGTATCTTCTATTCTATGCGCCTTATAATCCGGTGCGCCCTATATATGAAAACAGTTCTAAAATAGGCCATTCATTGAAGGTGCGCCTTATAATCCGGTGCGCCTTATAGTGCGGAAAATACGGTACATTGATTCCCCTATCCATTCCACGCCCCATCAGAGAACTTGATAACTATATACATTTTATGGACACAGTCAATTTTACAATAATTCTATTTTGTTTGTTTTTACTCCTGAACTTCCTCTACCCTCAACCTCTCTGATCATTTTCATGATGTCCATCCGGTTTGCTTCTATATGCCATATCTTTCTAACTGTGCTCTTTCACAAAAGCGCTCAACCTATATATTTATTATGGACACAGTATGCTTACATTATTAGTTATCTTGTTGTTATTAGTTGTTAGTTGTTATTAGTCCCATCTTTCAACACCACCCATCAATCTCTCATATATTTTTCAACTGTACTGTGATGTTTTACAAAAGTTCTGAACCTTTCTATTCTCATTGTTTCTACAGATTGTAAATTGAAAATAAACATTTTTGCTAAAAGTATTATTATATTATTGATCGATTGACTATGACTTTTCAGATCACCCAGTAATGCTATCTGCAGGGTTAGCTCCAGGTAAATATTGCAGAAAATAATGTTTAGTGAAAAACGTGATTGTTTCAGGCTAAAAATAAATGCATCCGAGGCACCACCAGCAGGGTCATTTCAAATTGGGGGCCTGCTTCTCTCTGGGCTGGCGAAGCGAAGGCTTTTTGTCCTTGAAGACTGCGATCCAGTGAGTTTCCAGTGAGTTTCCCCGTGTAGTCCGGGTTTTAAATGGAGAAGTCCAGAGCAATCTGTAGTAAAGCAGACAATTATGTTTTTAGTAATATTGTATATAACTTTTATTTTTTAACCCAAAAAAAACATACATTGACAAAAACAATAGACACCTTAACATTTACATACATATCCACAAACATTGATGACATCACACTTGCTCAGATTCCCACCGCATACACACCCAATGCTGCTTCTAATGCTTGTGAGACTCTGCCCCATATGACTTCAAATTGTGTTATGTTGTAGCCAGACAAACAATTACTTTTCAATTGCAGTTAATCACTAGTCTGGCTAACACCTAACTCTTGAAGTCCTCCTGACTTCAAGTCCGGAATAGCTCTTTGATGTTGTCGCCACAATGCGTTGATAATGAAGGGGGTTGTGGTTTTACTGGTTGGCTCTCCTCTGTGTCTTTCTCACTCAAACAGCCACAGCCACACACAGCCCCTGAGCGCCGCCCCCTTTATTACTATGGTTGGATTTTCAAATCCAAACAATGACAGGTCTCAACCCAGAGAAAATAAAAAAACATTTGAGAGAACCAATCAAAACCTGTTGCACACTTTATTAGTGAATATTGCATCAACTAACAGCCTCCTTTCCAGACCAGTGTGGTCACAGCTCTCCCTGCGCTGTGAGTAATGTGGGTTGCGTCAACCAGGCTAGTTAAGCAAACAGAATCAAATTCAAGTCTACTGTTTTTGTTTAAAAAAATAACCCACCATGCCTGGAGTCTCATGGATACTCTCGGACTATCTCGACTGTCTTGGCCCCATTCTGTCTGGTCCACTGAGCCCTCTGGATCGTGGTCTCCTTCATGTACTCCGCAACCTGGTTTGCCGGCCAGATGTTGTTCAGCCACTTGGTCATCTGGGCTGCCGTCTCTCACATTCGACTGTTGTGAGCACAAAGTATTCAATGAATTATAAATTCCTTTTAACAATCAGTTTTCAAAATACACAACAAATCTTTTAACATTTACCTTGCAAGACCCAGCTACTGCTCAAGCTTGGTGTGTCCACAGCATATATGTATTCATGTTTGTGTCCTGAGGACCTCCCATCGTGTATAAAAAAGAATACTCACTGCGTGTAAGGCTTTTATGTTGTTCTTTAACTTCAGGCTGTAGTCGAATCGTCCAAAAGCAAGAGCGTTTTCTGGTTCATCTCTTCTGCTGCAAAAGAGAGGGTAAAAAGGAAAGGGCGTACCTAATCAGTTGCACAACTGAATGCATTAAACCAAACTGTGTCTTCCGCATTTAACCCAACCCCTCTGAATTAGAGGTGCGGGGGGCTGCCTTAATCAACATCCACGTCTTCGGCGTCCGAGGAGCAGTTGTTGTTGGGGGTTAACTGCCTTGCTCAAGGGTAGAATGGCTGATTTTTTTACCTTGCTGGCTCGGGGATTCGAACCAGCGACCTATCAGTTACTGGCCCAATGCTCTTAACTGCTAGGCTTAACCGCTAGGGGGGAGATTGTAAGGGATAGTTTCACCCACATTTCTAAATTAAATACTTTGAGGGAAGGGTTGATAAGCCAGGTCAATTGGTTGAACAAATCCAAGGGAGTGAGGAAAGAGCTAAATGAATAGGTGCAGCAGTAGCTTCGAGGTTAGAAAGGCAGGCCGATATTCGAACCCCGGAGCTGCCTGCAGGGATATCTGCAGGGAGTGATCCATCAGCCAGAGAGTTACCAGCTACAATATCTCTATACTACCTACTGCTGTTGTGCCCTTGAGCAAGGCAGTTTACCCCTAAGTGCCCATGAGCTGCTCCCAGCCTGTGATATGTGTGTTGTGTGTCAGGTTGGTCACTGTGACAGAATATTTGTGCGAATGACCAATAAAGCAAGTATGGTAAAATGGCCAGACTATCTATGGTAGCTGTGCATGTAATGTATCTAGTCCCAAAGTGGCTGCAAGGTTCTAAGAGGCTCTGGTGAAATTAAGTAGTTCAAGTTTCCATTAAGGTTGTACGATTGGTTATCGATGACAATGTGGAAGACGTAGATACTGTTTTACACAGGGTCAATGAAAATCTGTTTTTCCTTTCCAAAGTTCTGTCTTCACTCTCAAAAAGGAATTTCTCTGTTTTACTTACCCTCAAACTTTGGAATCAGAGGCCAGGTTCCACTCATTCAGTGTATCTTTACAAAGCTGTCCATTCATTGGCCTTGACCTCTGCATTTAAGTACAGAAATAAATAAATGTTAGAAACATAGCTAGCTAGCTAAACTAACTTGGCTACATCAAAATTAAGGTAAACTCTAACGTTAGCTAGCTAACAGAATTTGCATCCATCCTCCTCAACTTCACAAGTCCGACTAAAGCTGCCACTGTCAGAAACCATTGAAAACCAGTACAGTGACTCTAGCTAACTCAATCAATCACCATGCAATCATGATATAATCCTGCCAAATAGCTTGGTTAAATTAACCCAGATGGAGAATAAGTGAACTCTAGCTATGGTAACATAGCTAGCTAATGTAGCTAACAAGTGAAATAGTGTCTGAGACAGTCCAGAAGAAGTGTTAGACTAAGCTAGCTAAGGTAGCTAGCTAGCTAACTTTAGCTAACTACTATTACAGACACTGACAAAGTTAGCTAGCTAGCCAAATGTCTTCAAAAACCATACATTTCTTATATTCCGCGACAACACTTCCGTAAGCTTACGTCGCGAGCATGGTCATGAGGCTAACCTTAGCTAGCTAGCTAACGTTACCACAGCCAGAGACATTAGCACAGAAAATGGCTAGCTAGCTAACGTTCATTAGCTAGCTATCTAACGCTCAAGCTAACGTAAGCTAGCAACCTAATTATGATAGGTCAACCTATTTAACCTGAATGATCATCAAATTCATAATTCGTAACGTTTGTTACTTACCGTTTTCAGTCAGCCAAAACACCCTTAGTCTGTCTAAATAACATTAGCCATTTGTGGGAGATTTGCAGCAACAAATCCGTTTTTTTACAGGTACTCGCCTCCTATCGATGATTTCGCCCAGCTATTTCTCATTGATAGAGAAAGATTGCTAATTGATATAAAGGTATGTTCCCTTCAGTTCCCTTCCTCTTTCCAGAACTGCCACTTTCATCTTGTAGTGGGTTAGTCTGGCAACAATTGGTCTCGGTTTGTTAGGAACCTTCCTACCAAACCGATGTGTCCTTTGATAGTCCACTTTTGCCACCTGTGCCTCCTTCAATTTAATAGGTTCCTTCATTAATATTGTAACAACCCAGATCCAGAAAAGCCTGCATGGGTGGCTGAAATGACTGAACTCATTCATGCTGTGTCGCTACAGGTGGCACGCAACACACGCCCTGGTCCCATGGTCTGCTAGGGGTGTGGCCAGCCAGGCCATCTGCACCGGGATTGCCCCATGTCCCTAAGAGCTCAGGGAAACGGCTCGGGGTCCACATAGACGGGGCGGTGCGGACCCCTGGCTCTCTTTCCCGACCACCACCATCGCCAGGAGGAGCCCACCGGCATGGATGGGGGAGCAAGGCTCCACGCCCAGACAAGTGCAAGCGGATGGAGCCTGTTGTTGTGATGGGTCGGACCTGTGTTGGGGACTTTTGTCATGTCCCTGTCACTGTGGAGGGGGTGCCCTGCTCTGCCCTGGTGGACACTGGGTCCACAGTAACCCTGGTGAGGCCGGATATTGTGCCAAGTTGGACTCAGATTGAGCCCACAACTGTGCAGCTCCGCACAGTCACAGGTGAGCTGGCACCCATGAAAGGGAAGGGAATAACGACTCTGACAGTAGGGGGCAGGACTGTGCGTCATCCTGTGTGGGTGGCGGCTGTGCAGGAGCCTTGTATCCTGGGGTTGGACTTTCTTAGGAGCACAGGCTGCCAGTTAGACCTAAATGGGGGCACACTGAGCTTCCAGGGAGGGCCGGCAGTCACCATGGCCACCCCTAATGTCACATTCACACCACCCAACAACCCCCTTACTCCAACAGTTAAAGCAGCAGAGACTCATGACTGACCCCCCCCCTCCCCCACATCTGTGTGTGACTTTTCCCCAGCTACCTCCACGACACATCCCTCCGTGAGCCCGATGCAATCCAGCACCCTAATGGACAGGGTGCTGGATGGCATCCCCCGACAGGAGTGTCTGGTACACCTCAACGACATCCTGGCCCATGGCAGCTCCTTCCAGTCAGCGCTGGGGGCGCTACGGCGTGTGTTGGAGAGGGTGGCTGCCGCAGGCCTGAAGCGCCACCCTGAGAAGTGCCACTTCATGAGAAGACAGGTGTCCTTCTTGGGCCACCAAGTGGGGGAGGAGGGTATCAGCACCATGGAGGACAAAGTGGGGGCTGTCCGAGACTGGCCCACCCCACCGACCAGCATCAGCTGAAGAGCTTCCTGTGCCTGGCCTCGTACTACAGGAGGTTTGTACGGGGCTTCTCAAGCGTCGCTGCTCCCCTGAACCGCCTGCTGCCGAAGGCCAAGGCCTTCACTTCAACAGTGGAGTACGAGGAGGCCTTCAACACCCTCAAATGTGCACTGATCAAGACCCCCGTGCTTGCCCCTCCTGACCTCACCTTGCCCTTTATCCTGGACACAGACGTGAGCAATGTGGGCATGGGTGGGGTGCTGGCCCAGGTGGGGCCAGAGGGGGAGAGAGTGGTAGTGTACAAAAAATTTAACAAACATGAGTGCCGCTACTGTGTCACCCGGCAGGAGCTCCTCGCTGTTGTGGCTTCCATCAAACACTTCAAGTACTACCTGGGTGGCCTGCCCTTTACTGTAAGGACTGACCACTCTGCTCTCCAGTGGCTCATGTCTTTCAAAGAGCCAGAGGGGCAGGTTGCACGCTGGTTGGAGGAGCTTCAGCCGTACGACTTCACAGTGGTGCACAGGGCAGGGGCACACCACTCCAACGCCATGTCCCATCGGCCCTGTACTGCAGCCGGGTGCTGCCACTGTGAGCGGAGAGAGGGCCGTGAGAGAGAGCTGTGTGCAGAGGAGGGGGTCTGTGCCACAGTGTGTCGGGCGGGTGGGCCTGTCTGCTGTGAACTGCAGACTGTCGACGTGGCTGAATGGGGGCAGCAGCAGGGACGGGACACAGACCTACAGCCAGTGCTACAGTGGGTAGAGGCACAGCTGAGGCCACCATAAGAAGAGGTGGCAGCACTCTCACTCGAGACCAAAGGGTTGTGGTCAAAGATTGAGAGACTGCGGCTGGCTGATGGCGTGCTACAGTGAGCATGGAAGGAGCCAGCTACGGGAGAGGATAGGAGGCAGGTGGTGGTCCCAAAAGCACTGAGGGAGGCTGTGCTCCAGAGCACTCATGGTGGGGTGGGGACTGGACACTTTGGGGTCACAAAAACCCTCCGCCGCCTCCGTCAGGGCTTTTACTGGGGGCAGCACAAGAGGGATGTGGAGGACTTTTGCCGCCGCTGTGACAACTGCACAGCGAGAAAGGGCCCTCCAGACCGTTCTCATGCTCAGCTCCAACAGTTCCCAGTTGGGGCTCCCATGGAGAGGGTGGGAGTGGATGTAGTTGGGCCGTTCCCCACCACAGACAGTGGAAACCGCTGGGTGATCACGGCCATGGACTATTTCACAAAATGGCCCGAGGCCTATGCTCTTCCTGACCAGGATGTCTTGAGGTCGGTTCGGTTTCGGTTCAATTATTACAAAATAATCACGTTTTTGATTTCGGTTTCAAATTATATATATATTTTTTACACTAAATGCATTATGAAATAATGAGATTACAATGATTTTAGATATTTTTAATGGAAATTCCAAAGCCAAAAAGAATGAACATTCAATTGCCAAAACATAGAAAATATTCCATTGTCTCTGTCAGGTCCATATTGGGTAGACATCAATAGTAAAATAGGAAACTACTATGAAATAATACAATATTTCAGTTGTGTATATTAGTTCGTTTTTATCTGATGACTTTGTTATTTTTCTGCTCAGGCAGTAGCAGTCAGCCAGCCAGTTATCTATGTGCTCCCCATACTGCACTCTTTAGTCATCCTCTTTAGCTAGCCTGCCTAAGTATGCTGCAGAGCTGTCTGACAAAATCATTTTACTAGTTCTTCAAAGTAGATAAGGCATACTTTCGCGAACTGTCGCTGTCCCTCGTCGGTGTGTATCTAACCTAACGTAGCAGGCGTAAAAGTGTATCCATCCAGAGATCTGTATATTATGACGAGATGCTCATGTCTCCGCCCTAACAATGGGAGTCGTTGTCCTAAAGGCGTGAAGGTAGGCAACAAGTTTAGGTCCAAAATAAACCAATAGAAATGCATTGATTATTTTTGGACAGATTTTCTCGAGAGTGATACCATAGATATTTATAACTAACCCAAGATCGTTCATCTGTGTCATTTACAGTGGAAGCAAATTAAGCATAGTGGGCAGAACAAGCAAGGAGATGGGCAAAGGCAAGCACGAGCTAGCTAGATCCTTTTGGTGCGTTGTCCCATGTATTTCTGTTAGGGAATGCCTCCTCTGTGAAGTGTGCACAAACTCAATTCGACCTTGCACTCCTTCTAAACAACGCAATTTTTTTGAACATTTGGCAAAGCGTCAAGTCTATGCATTGTGTTCGTAAAATATTATAGTTTTGAGAACAGAAAAATGTGAGCCCAGTTTCACCTAGTTCCTTCCTCTCCCACTACCCAGCACTGGACTTCCTCTCACTACCATATTTGGTGGTGAGAAAAAACGTTCTAAATGGATGCTTCAGCTTAATAGCCCCTGCGACGTGTCTTGGTTACCCCTTCTGTCTGTGGTGAAAGCTCTCGCTTCGCCTCTTCCTCTCTCTCACCCGTGTCCGAGCTGGAAAAAAATGGCGCAATTGATTATGGTCATTGTAGTTAATTACCATGTTTCTGCGCTGAACTAGGATGAATATTTGTTTAATGAAAACTACAACTCCCTTCAGCCCAGCGTCCCACATATTTCTAGAGTTGATGTGTCTTGTAAATGATTTGATTTCTCTCTAGGGAAATGGCGCATTGGGCTCCCCAAAAAATAAGCTACATGGAATTCAAGTAATTAAACAGACATGTGCCAGGACCTCACACTCTTGAGTGAGCACACATAGTGTCTGGAATCTCACACACATATAGAGGTAACTGTCAAAATAAAGGAAACACTTGAGTAAACGAGGGATACAAAGTATATTGAAAGCAGGTTCTTCCACACAGGTGTGGTTCCTGAGTTAATTAAGTAATTAATATCCAATCATGCTTAGTCATATACAAAAATGCCCAGTTGGCCATTATTTTGGCTACCATGGATTTATTTTTTATTTTACCTTTATTTAACTAGGCAAGTCAGTTAAGAACAAATTCTTATTTACAATGACGGCCTACACCGGCCAACTGTGCGCCACCCTATGGGACTCCCAATCATGGCCGGTTGTGATACAGCCTGGAATTGAACCAGGGGGTCTGTAGTGACGTCTCAAGCACTGAGATGCAGTGCCTTAGACCGCTGCGCCACTCGGGAGCCCGAGAAGAAAAGATCTCAGTGACTTCGAAAGAGGGGTCTAAGTTACCTGTACATAGCACAGTCACACACACACAGGTGTACACACATGCCACACACAGCACCAGAGTGCCATCAACACTCCTCACTCAGCTGTCCCTGAGAGTGAAAGCTCTGTCACCACCGACACAAAGCACAGGCTCTGGAATAGATGCTACCACGGACCTCTGCTCCACAAACAAACACACACACAGACACTGGCCATGGCAGAAGAGACACCACCACGGACCTCTGCCCCATATAACTCCCCCCATCACACACTTGTCAGGATCAATAAGCCCTGTGCTCTATGAGCTCCTCGTCATGACTCCCCGAGCTACAGGGACACACTACTGTGACTGTCCTGAGGCAGAGAAGAGGAGAGGTCATGATCCGCAGTACATCATGAGTCTATATATTAACCATTTGAAGCAGTAAATGTTATGTGACTGGAAACTGGATTTGTGTGGCTATGTTTTGTGATTTTGAGGAGGCTGTGAAAATGATTTCCCTCTTGAATGACAATATAGTATTCTATTCTATAGGCAATGAGGACTGTCTGTTGCCTTGGAAGGACATCCCTTACAACAACAAAAAATCATCGCATTTTCACATGTGAAATAGTTGTTTTCACATGTTGAGCTGAAATTTAAAACAGTAATAAAAGTTTCACATGTATTAAACTTAGAGTTCACATGTTAACACCACCTTTTGATATGTGAGGAGAAGAACATGTTTTCACCTCGTGTGAATTGCAGTTTCACATGTGATATTTGCCATTTTAAAAACATTCACATGTGAAAATCACATGTACCATTTCACATTGAAAATCTCACTTTCACATGTGAAATTGCAGATTTACATTTCCACATGTGAAAGAGATATTTTCACATTGGGATTTTTTTAAACATGTGAAACGGCAAATGTGATTTTCACATGTGAATGTGAAATAATGTTATTCTCCTCACATGTGAAAAGATGGTGTTAACATGTTGCAGCAACAATGTTTCCACCGGTAGAATTAGAGTGATCACATCTAAAATGCCCAAATGCGAGACAAGGGAACAATTTTGCAGGACATTCACAAAACAGTGCACTGAATACATTTTGGGGGGCAGGTTAATGGATCACGTTCAAACGGCGACATACACTACATGGCCAAAATGTGGACACCCCTTCAAATTAGTGGATTCGGCTATTTCAGCCACACCCATTGCTGACAGGTGTATAAAATCAAGCACACAGCCATGCAATCTCCATAGACAAACACTGGCAGTAGAATCGCCCGTACTGAAGATCTCAGTAACTTTCAACGTGGCACCATCATAGGATGCCACCTTTCCAACAAGTCAGTTCGTCAAATTTCTGCCCTGCTAGAGCTGCCCCGGTCAACTGTAAGTGGTATTATTGTGAAGTGGAAACGTCTAGGAGCAACAACGGCTCAGACGAGAAGTGGTAGGCCACACAAGCTCACAGAACGAGACAGCCGAGTGCTGAAGCGCGTAAAAATCATATGTCCTCGGTTGCAACACTCACTACCGAGTTCCAAACTGCCTCTGGAAGCAACATCAGTGCCCGACCTCACTATTGCTCTTGTGGCTGAAAGGAAGCAAGTCTCCACAGCAATGTTCCAACATCTAGTGGAAAGCCTTCCCAGAAGAGTGGAAGGCTGTTATAGCAGCGAAGGGGGACCAACTCCATATTAATGCCCATGATTTTGGAATGAGCTGTTCGACGAGCAGGTGTCCACATTATTTTGGCCATGTAGTGTAGTTCTGCTGTATGAAGGTCGCTGCCTGTTAAAGGGGCAACAATTAGTTTCTACATAAAACATTTTTTTACTTATAAATTAATAATATGAACCCATTGCTTCTTGAAGAATATAATGTACAAATGCCTCATGAGTTTAGTTCAATTTTCGTACCACATCAGAACCCAAAATATAAGCTTGATTTACTTCAATGTTTGTAAACATAGTAATTGTAAACAACTTGTGTTAATTCTGTTATTATATGGTGCAATCCTCTAGTGAGTGAGTTACGTTTGTGCCATTAATATCAAGCAAAACTTCTGAAGTTGAGAACAAAATTCTTAGTATTGCAAACAAAAAGAATGATATTGAAAGCAAAACATAAACCCAAAATTATTGATAGCGAAACAAAATAGTTCAAGGAAATAATTTAGAAATGTGAGAATATTTGGGGTAAATGGATGTAAGATTTTTTTTTTTAGTGATTTTTAAAAATTATAATGCAATAAAAGCAAAACGCCACCCTCTTTCCTGCAATTTTCCCTATCTTTGGTTATGTTAACCCTGGCCTTTGCTTTCGCTGCCTTTTTTCCAGTTGCAAGTTTTGTCACATTCATTCCAGCAACATAGCACCCTGCATCCCACTGCTGGTTTGCCTCTGAAGCTAAGCAGGGTTGGTCCTGGTTGGTCCATGGATGGAAGACCAGATGTAGCTGGAAGTGTTAAAAATAAACATATGGAGAAAAAAAGTCACTTGGGGATTTTCTTTTCAGGAAAAAACATGAAAAACAAATATATGAAACCACGTGTCTGACTCATGAAAATTACACACAAAACAATATATTATCACGTGTCCTAAACCCACTTTTTTTTCATGTGCTTTTTTCATGTGTTTTTTTTGTGAAGGCGGTGGCACACAGAGTTACAGTTACCATTAATGTCCCCAATTAAGGACGCTAATGTATGATTCAATCTTGTAGGCGTTTATCAAGGTGCTTCTCTGTGCCTCTTCTAACAAACATGGTTGTGTATCTAATTAAACAGCAATTACTCCCTAATTACACACAATCACTTCTTAGATCAACCAGTCAAGGTCATTTTCAGCTGAGAGGATGAGTTGTAACTGTGGTCGGAAATAAAGCGTGGTGATATGTAAGGAAATTATGCACAGTAGCTCTAGGCTAATTCTACCAATGTTGTACATTTGTATGGTATAGGAGTTGGCATGTTTTGGCCCGACAGTCACAAAGCTAATCTGTCACAGCACCACTGTAATCCCTGCTCTCGACAAATACCCACAGCTACTACACTATCCCAAGGCTGGATGGAGAGGAATGACATCAATAATATTCAATTCAAAGCTTTAGTTGATTCAGGGTGTATTTGTCTCACATTATATAGGCTCAATCACAAACGTAACAACACAACAGTGTGGATACAAAATATATAATAATGTAATATGTAAAAGCACATATTACATAGTAATATTCAACTCCTATGTTTGATTCAGAGTCTGTACTACTTCTTATCTTCAAATAACTATGTTTATGACATGAGAAGGGAGAGTTTATCCCCGATAAGGGATGAGAATCACTGAGGTGTTGCAATGCTAAGACACTATTGCTCTTTCTCTTCCAGAGTTGGCAGGTGTAGCAGAGGCAGTAATGTTCTCTGCACTAAGAGTCACCATTAGGGGGGAGTAAGGCACTGAGACAGAGAGAGAAGGAGAGGGAGAGCTAACACTATCACACTCCTCTTGACTCCCTTTCCCGGTCCCGACTTAAAAGGTCACTGGAGCACTGGAGAATATTCACGTGTGTGTGTGTGTGAGAGTGTAAGACAGAGAGTGTGTGTTGGGGCAAGGTACACAGAACCAGAGAAAGGGGGAGGGAGACAGAAAGACAGATGGATAGATAGACTGATCAGATAGACAGAGAGATCAGAGTAACCAGAGCAGCGTTACATTCCCCATCTGTGCCTGGCCGTGTCATCTCAGCCGGCTGCCAAACGCCAGTGTGTGTCAGTTAGGACCCTTCAACTGGTATCATCCACTGTGCTGTTCCAGCTATGCCATGCCCCGACAAAATCACACTCATCACTATTCATAAGACCTGGCACACGCACACATAATCGCACTTGGAACACACCGCAAAAACACACACGTGCGCGCCCTGGCACGTGAATAGAAAAAAAAACTACTACAAACTATGGGTATGGACAGGTGACAAAGCGTACAGCACTCACTACATCAAACAATCCCAGTATCCGAAATCTGACCTTGTCAGTAGTCAGAGCAGTATATGTTATTGATGAAGACCACTGGTTGTGAGCTACGATATGAGGCTACTCTGTCAGACTTTGCAAACTGCCTCGCCCTTCCCATTCTTTTGAAACTAGAGGTACATGCCAGCTTAGGTAGGTGCAAGGCTAAACCCATTTGTTTTGTAAAACAAACATACTGGTAATCTCACATGCATCAATCTCACCTGTACAGGTATCTCTAAAGGATAGTGTTGATTTTACACTGAACCTTGCTACTCAACAAACTCTCGATGATCTCACATGTATATTGCTTAACCTTGCAGCCATCTTTAATTAATCCCCTTAGCCAGACTCACCTGTATATCGTGTACTTGGTGGTGAATCCTTGCTGGTAGCGCTCCGTAAAGTCAGAAAACTCCTGGGAGTGATGAAAGGGTCCTTTGTCAGACAGGAGCCAGGCGAAGGGCCCCGTGGCATTGCTGGAGCCCCCTGCATCTGCAGCGGCCGTGGCTCCGGCCCCAACCCCAGTCCGGCTGGCCCTCGCGGTCGCCGCCACTACCACCCACCACTGCAGGAGGCTTAGAGCTGTACACTCCCATAGAACCATCAGAGCCGCCCGTCTAACAGTGATACACCGGCCACTCATGCTTCCCCCGCACCCGATGACTCCTCATTCTCCCCAAACTTCTCTCCCTGTGTCCTGGAGGAAAGGATGGAGACAGAAAGGATGGTTAGATGTTAGAGAGGGGGAAGAGTATGTGTTGGAATGAGAATAATAAACAGAGGCTAACATGTCGTCACTGTGTGTGTGTGTGTGTGTGTGTTTGTGATACTGTAGGTTCTAGGATCTTGTCATTTCTTGAACTTCTGTTATACTGTAGGCTTCCTGACATTTTTCAATAATCAATTAGGCTTTTAAAAAGATGATCTCCTGAACTACCACTATGCAATTTAAATAATATAGTATAGTGTGTATTGTAAATATTCAATGTTTTCCAATCAATACACAGTCTACTTCATATAATCAGGTAAATAGCCTTTTCTACACAGGTGTCAAATTGACTGCAATTAATAGGCTATTGTATTTTCACACATTAGTAAATACATTTTTACCTGGTTCTGCAAGCTGTGTTGTACTAAGCTGATCACTGAAGTTGTTACAATTTATCCCAGGCAGACCGGACGGTAAAGTTGTGATCAGCACAATGCAAAGGAGAACGCGCATGCGATGGAGACCTAACAGGAAAAATCTATTTTATACTGGGGTCAGATGCGCATACGCTATAAGGCCACGGAAAGTTGGTGAAAGAGCAAACTGAGCGACAAGCACCTGAATGGCTGGATCCCCCTCTCACCGCATCATACCTCCAGTGGGTACCCTTGATGATGTAAAATCCAAAGGAAGAAGAAGGCAACACAGCGCACCAGACAGACGAACAAGCGCGCGCCGCTCGTTCCACCGAAGGAAAACAAATGTCACCTTCTGCAGTTGAAACTTGTGTTTTTCCAGGGAGAAAATTAGTTGTTTATGATGTTCCATAGAATAAACAACAAATGCATGCAATAATACCTGGTTGCTTTCCCCTCCACGTCAAAAAAAGCCAAATGGTACTCTTTTCTAATTTATTTTTACATTTGATTGGAGAGACTCACTTGGAGCACTGTTCACTCGAGTCAGTGCAATGCCCTCTTGTACTCTAGTCAGTGTAGTAGCATGTATCTGAGTGACATTCGCTTACTTGCTCTCTAGCACTATTAAAATGTCAAAATTATTCCTAAACCGATCCTCCTCCCCTCCCCATTGGCTGAAGCGAGATAAGAGAGGCAGGGCTTAGGTCTGGCTGTATAACGGAACGGATGGTCAATGTGCTTACCCAGACAAAAATGTGTACTTACATATATACGGGGGAATTTTAAATATACATATATGTCCAGAATATATTGATTAAATATATAACTTGAGCACATCATCGTATGTGAATATATTTTAAAATACATGTTAATAAAATATATTTTTGCGCCAGATGTATCATGCTGAATTGTAACGTTGAGTCTATTGACATCTGGTACCTTGGCATTAGGATCCCAAAGTGGGGTTTGCATGCAAAAGTAAAAAAATAATTATACAGCTATTGAGGCTACCTGCTACTTATGAAACATAGTAGCTATGTTTATTTCGAAAACAGACACATGAACCTAGAACATATTTCTCCCGAGCTGTCAATCACAATTTGAAACGTTACTGAGCCACGCCCCCAGCCCACCTCCCAACTGACAGAGGCGGCCAGTGTTGCCAACTTAGCGACGTGGTCGCTATATTTAGCGAGTATTCATACCCCTCTAGCGACACATTTTCAAAAAATCGACTAGCGACAAATCTAGCGACTTTTTCTGGTGTTATTGGAGACTTTTGGAGACTCTGACATGAAAGCACGTATAATTTGGTTGTCACACATATAGAACTGTTTTAAGACGGTCATACCTTGGATCATTTAGCTATTTGATTTCAAATTTTAGGACCCCTCAATGTATAAAAATGAATAAATAAAAAAAAGTGATAAAATATTGAATTGGGCCCTTACTACTATAGCCCATAGAAATGCATTGAATAACACATTCATGAATGGCAAAAAAGACAGTCCAAAAATAAATAATAAGGAATAAGGTTTTGAAGTGCCTGTCCTATATCTACGAGATATAAGAAAGCTCAGGAAATATTTTTTAAGAATTGGGACATATTTAACCTCTTATTTTTGTTGGCCCACAACTACCGCCATATTTCCATTCGTTATAGTATGGGTTACCTTCAGACGAGTCCTGTGACACTTGCGGTGGTTGTAGAGCAAAACAGAGAACACAATAGTGTTCGTGAGAGTCTCCCCTTTCCAAAGTGGGGTCAAACTGTTCGGACGCTACAGATGCTTGAGAGAATACCACTTTTTGGGATGTCTCATGGTCTGACAAACCCTGCAGTAGCTCGGCCACCTACCACCGGAGATGCGGAAGGCCGACATAGGTGGATGCGGTAGATTGAGACTCAGCCCATGCAAAAATCCTGATATCTCTAGTTTAAACTGACAGATTTTGATGGGGATTTTTGTATTATGTTACTTAGATTGACGCATGGGTGCGTCAATAGACTCAAGGATTTTAACAAGATTTTTTCATGACTACGTCATCTCTGTACCCCACACATACAATTATCTGTAATGTCAAAGACAGATTCAAACACAAACACCAGGGAAGTTTTCCAATGCCTCACAAAGAAGGGCACCTATTGGGAGATGGGTAAAACATAAAAAAATGTAGACATTGAATAAACCTTTGACCATGGTGAAGTTATTAATTACACTTTGGATAGTGTATCAATACACCCAATCACTACAAATATACAGGTGTCCTTCTTAACTCAGTTGCTGGAGAGGAAGGAAACCGCTCAGGGATTTCACTGAGGCAAATGGTGACTTTAAACCAGTTTGAGTATAATGGTTGTGATAGGAGAAAACTGAGTATGGATCAACAACATTGTAGTTACTCCACAATACTAACCTTATTGACAGAGTGAAAAGAAGGAAGCCTGTACACTTTGGTGATTTTAGCATGTAAATCTTGGTGGGGCAAACAATTTTTTTTGGGGGGGTGCATGCCACAACACTAAACAATACATTAATTGCACTATAACGGTGACAAACGGTGCCCACAAACTGTTAGGGCCTACATAAAGCTGTCCCGACAGCAGAGTCCCAACAGCAGTCCCAACACCTTACTACTGCTACACCTGGCTATCAGCATAGCCTTGTCTGGCAGCGAAACAGTTCATTCAGCCTCATTTACTGCCTTTTAGAAAAACATAGCTGATATGGCTGACTTGCTTAAACAAATGTGTTTTCTACTGACAATTGAGATGTACAAACTATGGCATAAGGGGACGACTAGCGGATGAGAGGCAATCTGTAATTTCGATTAAAACATGAGCGAGCTAGGACAGACATAGTCAATATAACTATTTGTTTAGCACTTTTGAAATGCACAGCGACAGAATTCAGAACATTGGCCATTCTTACAGTGTTCTCCCTGTACATCAAGTCAGAACCATAGGATAAATAAAGGGGGCATATAAGAAAGAGGCCTGAGTTCACGACTTACAATTCCAAGTTGGATGACCGCATAAAAGCGTATTTTCCCAGTCGGAGCTGCTTCAGTGTTTTCAGATATTTTTGTCAGATGTTACTATGGTATACTGAAGTATAATTACAAGCATTCTATCAGTGTCAAAGGCTTTTATTGACAATTACATTAAGTTTATGCAAAGAGTCAATATTTGCAGTGTTGACCCTTCTTTTTCAAGACCTCTGCAATCCGCCCTGGCATGCTGTCAATTAACTTCTGGGCCACATCCTGACTGATGGCAGCCCATTCTTGCATAATCAATGCATGGAGTTTGTCAGAATTTGTGGGTTTTTGTTTGTCCACCCGCCTCTTGAGGATTGACCACAAGTTCTCAATGGGATTAAGGTCTGGGGAGTTTCCTGGCCATGGACCCAAAATGTGTATGTTTTGTTCCCCGAGCCACTTAGTTATCACTTTTGCCTTATGGCAAGGTGCTCCATCATGCTGGAAAAGGCATTGTTCGTCACCAAACTGTTCTTGGATGGTTGGGAGAAGTTGCTCTCGGAGGATGTGTTGGTACCATTCTTTATTAATGGCTGTGTTCTTAGGCAAAATTATGAGTGAGCCCACTCCCTTGGCTGAGAAGCAACCCCACACATGAATGGTCTCAGGATGTTTTACTGTTGGCATGACACAGGACTGATGGTAGCGCTCACCTTGTCTTCTCCGGGCAAGCTTTTTTCCGGATGCCCCAAACAATCGGAAAGGGGATTCATCAGAGGAAATGACTTTACCCCAGTCCTCAGCAGTCCAATCCCTGTACCTCTCCACAAAGAAGAACCCTGTACCGGTGGGGGAGGCAGAAGGACGGATGAACCTGGCAGGTAGGGAGTCCTCAATGTAGGTCTCCATAGCCTTGGTCTCCGGACCCAACAGCGAGAACAGTTGACCCCGGGGCAGAGTGGTGCCTCGGAAAAGGTTTATTCCGCAGTCATAGGGTCGGTGCGGCAGAAGCGAAGTGGCCCGGGCCTTACTGAACACCTCCCAGAGGTCCTGGTACTCTGTGTGAATGGTGGAGAGGTCCGAGGCAACTTTCGAGCCCCCAGGAAGATAAACCGGGGCAGGCTGTGCTGACTTCAGGCAATGAGCGTGGCAGAACGGGCTCCAGCCCATGATGGCACCAGTAGACCAGTCAATAAAGGGGTTGTGTTGCTGGAGCCAAGAGAAACCCAATACCACGGGAACCTGAGGAGACATAATTAGCAGGAATTGGATCGTCTCGCTGTGGTTCCCTGATACTCGTAGATTGATGGGGGTGGTATTGTGGGTGACCTGGCCTATAGAGCGCCCGTCCAGTGCTCTAACGTCCATGGGAATGGAGAGGGGCTGAGTGGGGATGCCCAACTCGGACGCAAGGGTAGCGTCCATAAAGCTCCCGGAGAGATTTCGACCAGTTCCCCCACAGCAAGATGGTATGAAAGGGGGTGCGAGTAACGGGAGAGGAAAAGTTATCCGTATGGCCCACCAGAGACCTGCTCCTACCGGTGAGCCTGGTCTTTTAGTGGACAGGTGGACACAAAATGACCAGTAGTCCCGCAATACAGGCAACTCTTTGTGTGAAGCCTGTATTGCTGTTTGACTGGAGATAGCCTAGCTCTGCCTCGTTGCATCGGCTCAGGAAGAGGTGAATCGGCAGACTTCGGAGACTCTCGTGGGAACTCGGGTAGCCTCGGGTTCTCTTGGCAACGGCGCCGTCGGGGACTTCCGGGATGCCTCTGAGGCGAGGTGGAATCCTTGGGCGGGCAAGTAAAATTGGACTTCCTCTCCTTCCTTCGTTCCCGTAGTCGCCCATCAATCTTAATGGTCAAGGCGATGAGCGAGTCGGGCTCGTCCTTTACTTCCTCCGATACTCCATGCAAGAACATGTCGAACAGCGCTTCCGGGTTCCAGGCACACTCAGCTGCCAACGTGCGGAAATCCATTGCATAGTCTGCCACACTGCGGGATTCTTGTCGAAGCTGGAGTAACTTCCGGGCAGCCTCTCTCCCGGGCAATGGAGCATCAAAAACCTTATTTACCTCCTGCACCTCCTCCAGACTGAAGCATACGGCTGACTGTTGTTCCCACACTGCTGTAGCCCAGGCGAGAGCTCTCCCGTACATCAGCGTGATGAGGTACGCTATCTTAGAGCGGTCTGAAGGGAAAGAGGAGGGCTGCAGCTCGATGATGAGCAAACACTGAGTGAGAAATGGCTGTCAGGTTCCCGACTCTCCAGCGAAGTGTTACATGGGAAGTAAGCAGGGTTCTAGGGCAACCGGGGTGGCTGGGGAGACCACGCTGCTAACAGCCGGGTTACTGAGGGGCTGTCGAAGTAACAAAAGTTTATTAAAAAAACAGGGGGCAGGCAAATGACAGGTCAAGGGCAGGCAGAGGTCAGTAATCCAGATCAGAGTCCAAAAGGTACAGAACGGCAGGCAGTCTCAGGGTCAAGGCAGGCAGAGGTCAATAATCAAGGGTGGTGTGACAACGTACAGAACGGCAGGCAGGCTCAGGGTCAGGGCAGGCAGAATGGTAAAAACTGGGAAAACTAGAAAACAGGAACTTGAGAAAGACAGGAGCAAGGGGAAAAAACGCTGGTAGTCTTGACTAAACAAAACGAACAGACAAACAGAAAACACAGATATAAATACACAGGTGAAACAGATCAGGATGTGACAGAGGGACATAAATTAGGTTACTTACATTGTGTCTACCAACGCTCCTGGTATAATGTACATTTGCTGAAGCATTATGACAACTCAGCGACACAATGGTAGGGATTAACTGAGCTGGGCTTGGGTCATTGATAAGTCATTGTCTCAACCCAGTCTTATATTGCTGTGAAAGGATCCTTGAACCCAAATTATTCGGGTGGATCCCATCCTCCTTATAAAACGTGTTTTGTTTCCAAAAAGTATCGAAATTGTCAAAAATGATTTACACTCATTACCATACTCAAGTGGTAATTAGAGTATGACATCCTACTCTATGAGGAAATAGCAAGCATTTTTGAAACAGTCTTTTTTAGATACAAGTTTGAGGTGGGGGTTTTAAAGTGTTTTTTCTCCAATTTGTGCTTTGGGTACAAATACGAGTATAGCACGAGTCAACAACATTTTTTGGGTAGCAGTTAACAGAATATGAACTTTTAAAAGTTTGATTTTCACTGGACAATTACTTTAACACGTATGGACCCAGAACTCAATCGAGCATCTGAACAATTATGCAAGACTTTAGTTCAGGGTTAACCAAGATTAATATTTTAATGGAAAAACCATTAATAAATTGTTTATGGTGTTCAAATTAAATATGCACTATGTAAAAGTGAGTCTAGCCTACGTATTTCGATACGAGGGACGATTAAAATGTCATGAAAAATAGATTTATTCAATTACATGCAACATCACACACATTTTAAATATATATAAAATATTCATGTAATACTAAAAGTACATTATGTTGTGATGTTTAGTTTTCTGTGATTCTAAATTTAGCTAACCCCACAAAAAAAAATGCTAGCTAGCTACTACACCTACTTTGACTGGTGACCTGACCTCACTTTGACCTTGTTTAACCAACATAAAATGCATCATGGACAACGAGAGGAATATCACTGAAGTAGAAAAATATGCAGAGCTTTATGATCTGAAAAGCAAACACTACAAAGACATGCGAAAGAAGGAGATTGCTTGGCATGCAGTTGCTTCAGTGCTTGGCGGACCATCTCGTGAGTATTCATCTTTTAGTTTGGGTGTGTTTGAGCTAGCTTGTGTACGTAAATCAGCTAGCTAGACTAAGTCTACTTGAGCGTGTTGACATTAGCAATGGTGAGGATGAAAACCAGACCCTAGACAACTTTAAAAAGCCGGAGCATTTGAAAATTGTGGGAGGCAACACGGATGTCTAGAGAGACTATTGAAGATGACGGTGTGTATATACATGCAGTACAGTAGGCTGTCGTTGAACAGGTAAATCATGTCATTGAACTTTTATGGAAAGACAATGTAGTAATGTGTACCTCTTTTACAGAGTGTTTGTGATTCAAGGACTCTTGAAAGATGGGACAATCTCTAGCTTTTTCACAAATATTTTCTTAATATAACATCATTTGAAACATATATTTTGATAGACCAAAGTATCAGCTATCACACCATGTAAAGGAACAACCTCCTAATTCTGTATAATATTTCTTCATAAAATGAAACAAACTGGATTCATGTGAACTCGGTCAGACGTCATAAAAGGCATTTCATTTATACATGTATTGACCAACAAGTGTTTAAATGCCTTGTTTGTTATTTGTTTCTGAAGAAGGCCATTGAAGGCCGAAACGTCAATCTTTTAAACTTGTCAAATAGAAAGATGTATGTTTAATGGTAGACAAGCGTTGTGCTTTTGCCTGTCCAATGATGTCTACGCATTTTTAGGTTGCACCTCTACTCACGTTGGTTGAGCACCTTCTACTTCTTTCCTAACATTAGATTATTCAACTATGTACACCGTAATCTCCAAATTTATTTTTGCACTGAGTGTACAGAACATTAAGAACATCTTCCTAATATTGACTTGCCCTCAGAACAGCCTCAATTCGTCGGGAAATGGACTCTACAAGGTGTCAAAAGCGTTCCACAGGGATACTGGCCGATGTTGACTCCAATGACAGTTGTGTCAAGTTGGCTGGATGTCCTTTGAGTGGTGGACCATTCTTGGTACACACGGGAAACTGTTGAGCGTGAAAAAACAAGCAGCATTGTAGTTCTTGACACACTCACCCTCTAAATGGCACATATACAATCCATGTCTCATGTGTCTCAAGGCTTTAAAATCATTCTATAATCTGTCATCCCCTTCATCTACACTTATTGAAGTGGATTTAACAGGTGACATCAATAAGGGATCATAGTGTATAGATATTCACTACCGGTCAAAAGTTTTAGAACACCTACTCAAGGGTTTTTCTTTATTTTTACTATTTTCTACATTGTAGAATAATAGTTAAGACATCAAAACTATGAAATAACACATATGGAATCATGTAGTAACAAAAAAGTGTTAAACAAATCAAAATATATTTGAGATTTGAGATTCTTCAAATAGTCACCCTTTGCCTTGATCCAGGCTCTGTCGTAGCCGGCCGCGACCGGGAGATCCATGGGGCGGCGCACAATTGGCCCAGCGTCGTCCAGGGTAGGGGAGGGAATGGCCGGCAAGGATGTAGCTCAGTTGGTAGAGCATGGCGTTTGCACTGACTAAAATGTAAAATGTAAATGACAGCTTTGCACACCCTTGGCATTCTCTCAACCAGCTTCATGAGTTAGTCACCTGGAATGCATTTCAATTAACAGGTGTGCCTTCTTAAAAGTTAATATGTGGAATTTCTTTCCGTCTTAATGCGTTTCAGCCAATCAGTTGTTTTGTGACAAGGTAGGGGGGTATACAGAAGATAGCCCTATTTGGTAAAAATACCATATAATGGCAAGAACAGCTCAAATAAGTAAAGAGAAACTACAGTCCATCATTATTTTAAGACATGAAGGTCAGTCAATACGGAACATTTCAAGAACTTTGAACGTTTCTTCAAGTGCAGTCGCAAAAACCATCAAACGCTATGATGAAACTGGCTCTCATGAGGACCGCCACAGGAAAGGAAGACCCAGAGTTACCTGTACTGCAGAGGATAAGTTAATTAGAGTTACCAGCCTCAGAAAATGCAGCCCAAATAAAGTTCAAGTAACAGACACATCTCAACATCAACTGTTCAGAGGAGACTGTGTGAATCAGGCCTTCATGGTCGAATTGCTGCAAAGAAACCACTACTAAAGGACACCAATAAGAAGAAGAGACTTGCTTGGGCCAAGAAACACAAGCAATGGACATTAGATCGGTGGAAATGTGTCCTTTGGTCTGGAGTCCAAATTTGACATTTTTGGTTACGACCGCCTTGTCTTTGTTAGATGCGGTGTGGGTGAACGGATGATCTCCGCATGTGTAGTTCCCACCGTAAAGCATGTAGGAGGAGGTGTTATTGTGTGGGGGTGCTTTGCTGGTGACACTGTCTGTGATTTATTTAGAATTCAAGGCACACTTAACCAGCATGGCTACCACAGTATTCTGCAGCGATACACCATCCCATCTGGTTTGGGTTTAGTGGGACTATCATTTGTTTTTCAACAGGACAATGACCCAACACACCTCCAGGCTGTGTAAGGGCTATTTTACTGAGAAGGAGAGTGATGGAGTGCTGCATCAGATGACCTGGCCTCCTCAATCACCCCACCTCAACCAAATTGAGATGGTTTGGGATGAGTTGGACCGCAGAGTGAAGGAGAAGCAGCCATCAAGTGCTCAGCATATGTGGGAACTCCGTCAAGACTGTTGGAAAAGCATTCCAGGTGAAGCTGGTTGAGAGAATGCCAAGAGTGTGAAAACCTGTCATCAAGGCAAACGGTGGCTATTTGAAGAATCTCAAATATAAAATACATTTTGATTTGTTCAACACTCTTTTGGTTACTACATCATTCCATATGTGTTATTTTATAGTTTTCATGTCTTCACTATTATTCTACAATGTAGACAATAATACAAAATAATGAAAAACCCTTGAATGAGTAGGTGTTCTAAAACGTTTGACCTGTAGTGTATATATATATATACACAGTGCAATCAGAAAGTATTCAGACCCCTTCCCCTTTTCCACATTTTGTTACATAAGTATTCAGACTCTTTAAATTGGACTCAAAATCTGAGCTCAGGTGCATCCTGTTTCCATTGATCATCCTTGAGATGTTTCTGCAACTTGATTGGAGTCCACCTGGTGTAAATTCAGTTGATTGGACATGATTTGGAAAGGCACACACCTGTCTATATAAGGTCCCACCGTTGACAGTTCATGTCAGAGCAAAAACTAAGCCAAGAGGTCGAATAAATTATCCCTAGAGCTCTGAGACAGGATTGTGTCGAGGCACATATCTGGGGAAGAGAACCAAAACATATCTGCAGCATTGAAGGTCCCCAAGAACACAATAGCCTCTATCATTCTTAAATGGAAGAAGTTTGGAACTACCAAGACTCTTCCTAGAGCTGGCTGCCTGGCCAAACTGAGCAATCGGTGGAGAAGGGCCTTGGTCAGGGAGGTGACCAAGAACCCGATGGTCACTCTAACAGAGCTCCAAAGTTCCTCTGTGTAAATGGGAGAACCTTCCAGAAGGACAACCATCTCTGCAGCACTCCAGCAATCAGGCCTTAATGATAGAGTGGCCAGACGGAAGCCACTCCTCAGTAAAAGGCAATATGACAGCCCGCTTGGAGTTTGCCAAAAGGCACCTAAAGGACTCTCAGAACATGAGAAACCAAATTCTCTCGTCTGATGAAACAAAGATTGAACTCTTTGGCCTGAATGCCAAGAGTCACGTCTGGAGGAAACCTGGCACCATCCCTACGGTGAAGCATGATGGTGGCAACATCATGCTCTGTGGATGTTTTTCTGCGGCAGGGACTGGGAGACTAGGCAGGATCGAGGGAAATATTAATGGAGCAATGTACAGAGAGATCCTTGATTAAAAACCTGCTCCAGAGTGCTCAGGACCTCAAACTGGGGAAAAGGTTCACCTTCCAACAGGACAACGACCCTAAGCACACAACCAAGACAAACGCAAGAGTGGCTTCGGGACATGTCTCTGAATGTCCTTGAGTGGCCTAGCCAGAGCCCGGACTTGAACCCGATCAAACATCTTTGGAGAGACCTGAAAATAGCTGTACAGCGACGCTCCCCATCCAAACCGACAGAACTTGAGAGGATTTGCAGAGAAGAATGGGAGAAACTCCCAAATAGTGTGCCAAGCTTGTAGCGTCATACCCAAGAAGACTCGAGGCTGTAATCGCTGCCAAAGGTGCTTCAACAAAGTACTGAGGAAAGGGACTGTATACTTATTTAAATGTGATATTTCGTTTTATTATTTTTATAAATTTGCAAACATTTAGAAAAACCTGTTTTTGCTTAGTCATTATTTCAATTTTAGAATAAAGCGGTAACGTAACAAAATGTGGAAAAAGACAAGGGGTCTAAATACGTTCCGAATGCACTGAACAAAAATGTAAACACAATATCTAAAGTGTTGGTCCCATGTTTCATAAACTGATATAAAAGATCCCAGACAATTTCCATATGCACAAAAAGCTTATTTCTCTGAAATTTGAGTTAGTGAGCATTTCTGCATTGCCAAGATAGTCCATCCACCTGACAGGTGTGGCATATCAAGAAGCTGATTAAACAGCATGATCATTACACAGGTGCATCTTGTGATGGGGACAATAAAAAGTCACACTAAAATGTGCAATTTTGTCACACAACACAATGCCACAGATTTCTCAAGTTTTGAGGGAGCATGCAATTGAAGTGCTGCCTGCAGGAATGTCCACCAGAGCTGTTGCCAGAGAATGTAATATATAAAGATGTTATATTTGAGTTTCTTTAAATAGCCACCCTGATTGCTTTTGTGGACAGGTGTCTTTTATACAGGTAACAAACTGAGATTATGAGCACTCCCTTTAAGAGTGTGCTCCTAATCTCAGCTCGTTACCTGTATAAAAGACACCTGGGAGCCAGAAATCTTTCTGATTGAGAGGGGGTCAAATACTTATTTCCCTCATTAAAATGCAAATCAATCGAGCTGAGATTAGGAGCACACTCTTAAAGGGAGTGCTCCTAATCTCAGTTTGTTACCTGTACAAAAGACACCTGTCCACAGAAGCAATCAATCAATCAGATTCCAAACTCTCCACCATGGCCAAGACCAAAGAGATCTCCAAGGATGTCAGGGACAAGATTGTAGACCTACACAAGGCTGGAATGGGCTACAAGACCCAAGCAGCTTGGTGAGAAGGTGACAACAGTTGGTGCGATTATTCGCAAATGGAAGAAACACAAAATAACTGTCAATCTCCCTTGGCCTGGGGCTCCATGCAAGTTCTCAACTCATGGAGTTGCAATGATCATGAGAACGGTGAGGAATCAGCCCAGAACTACACGGGAGGATCTTGTCAATGATCTCAAGGCAGCTGGGACCATAGTCACCAAGAAAACAATTGGTAACACACTACGCCGTGAAGGACTGAAATCCTGCATCGCCCGCAAGGTCCCCCTGCTCAAGAAAGCACATATACATGCCCGTCTGAAGTTTGCTAATGAACATCTGAATGATTCAGAGGAGAACTGGGTGAAAGTGTTGTGGTCAGATGAGACCAAAATGGAGCTCTTTGGCATCAACTCAACTCGCCACGTTTGGAGGAGGAGGAATGCTGCCTATGACCCCAAGAACACCATCCCCACCATCAAACATGGAGGTGGAAACATTATGCTTTGGGGGTGTTTTTCTGCTAAGGGGAAAGGACAACTTCACTGCATCAAAGGACGATGGACGGGGTCATGTACCGTCAAATCTTGGGTGAGAACCTCCTTCCCTCAGCCAGGGCATTGAAAATGGGTCGTGGATGGGTAATCCAGCATGACAGTGACCCAAAACACACGGCCAAGGCAACAAAGGAGTGCCTCAAGAAGGAGCACATTAAGGTCCTGGAGTGGCCTAACCAGTCTCCAGACCTTAATCCCATAGAAAATATGTGGAGGGAGCTGAAGGGTCGAGTTGCCAAACGTCAGCCACAAAACCTTAATGATGTGGAGAAGATCTGCAAAGAGGAGTGGAACAAAATCCCTCCTGAGATGTGTGCAAACCTGGTGGCCAACTACAAGATACGTCTGACCTCTGTGATTGCCAACAAGGGTTTTGCCACCAAGTACTAAGTCATGTTTTGCAGAGGGGTCAAATACTTATTTCCCTCATTAAAATGCAAATCAATTTATAACATTTTCGACATGCGTTTTATTTTCTGGATTTTTTTGTTGTTATTCTGTCTCTCACTGTTCAAATAAACCTACCATTAAAATTATAGACTGATCATTTCTTTGTCAGTGGACAAACGTACAAAATCAGCAGGGGATCAAATACTTTTTTCCCTCACTGTATATATGTAAGCGAGTGTAATCAAGATTAGAAAATTAGCGACTTCAAACTTGCACTACCACTCGATTGTATAAAAATCCATTATTTAACGCTTTACTCTGTACAGTACCTGTGCTTGTCCTGTTGTTTCAAGAATTGTCAGTGGAAGTTGGAATCCATCGTTTTTGTAAGAAATGTATTGCGACCCCTGCCAACTCCCATGTGTTCCAAGACAGACCGAAGATATGAGAATTCTAGTCTATTGAAAGCTTTTTCTCCATAGAGAGATAATACATCCCAAGGAGCTGTTGTTTCTGATGAATCATCTAAGAAGTGAAATAGTCGATGGAGGTTATCTTTGGTCCGTGTGGACCAATTTGGGTAAGTAAATCTCCAGATGGGACGCCAACATTTTGGAAAACATTTTAATATCTGTGTATCAAAGATAGGGGACGATAGTGAGAAGACTTGTTGGCATCCTTATCCTTTTTTTATAAATGCGAAATCAGTGCTGTATTCACATCTCTCCCAAATGAACCTTTGAATGTCTGTATTAATAAGTTAAATCAATAGTGGACCTATTTGATTTCACAATGTTAAATAGACATCAGGAGGAATACCGTCCCATCCAGGTGATTTGCCTTTATTCATGCTATCCAATGTCCTTTTGAGTTCATTGAGATGAGATTTGGGCTCCCAGCGAGGTGGCTTCCTCTGTTGAGAGAAGATTAGTTTTTAATTTTTTTCGAAAGGACAGTCTGGCTTGGTGTGGATTTACAATCAGAGGTGTACAGTTCTTTATAGAAGCGGGATAATCTTTGATTGATTAATTTGGGTTCTGATAGTAATTTCAGATTCAATAGTTGCTAATATATCAGAGTTTGGTTTTCGCCAGGCATTCCTGGAACCATGTCGTCCAAAAAGTTATACTTTTGAATAATCTGTCCAGAACGTTCTTCCAAGAGTCTTGATGATCATCCAGGTGCTTTTTGGAAAACTTGAGTCTACTTTTTGGACAAGATGGGTCCCATTATGCCTGGCAAAAACCAAACACTGCATTCCACAGTAAGAACATCATACCAAAGGTCAAGCATGGTGGTGGTGGTGTGATGGTTTGGGGATGCTTTGCTGCCTCAGGACCTGGACGACTTGCCTTAATAGAAGGAACCATGAGTTCTGCTCTGTATCAGAGAATTCTACAGGAGAATGTCAGACCATCCGTCTGTGAGCTGAAGCTGAAGCGCAGCTGGGTCATGCAGCAAGACAATGATCCAAAAATCACAATCAAGTCTACATGAAAATTGCTAAAAAGCAACAAATTTTGCTTTTTAGCAAGTTTTGGAATGGCCAGATCCCAATTGAGATGTTGAGGCAGGACTTGAAACGAGCAGTTCATGCTTGAAAACCCACACGTCACTGAGTTAAAGCAGTTCTGCATGGAAGAGTGGGCCAAAATTCCTCCACAGCGACGTGAGAGAATGATCAACAACTACAGGAAGCATTTGGTTGGAGTCATTGCAGCTAAAGGTGGCACACCAGTTATTGAGTGTAAGGGGGCAATAACTTTTTCACACAGGGGAATTGGGTGTTGCATAACTTTGTTTATGAAATAAATATGTAATTGTTGTGTTATTTGTTCACTTATGTTCCCTTTATCTAATGTTAGGTTTTGGTTGAAGATCTGATAACATTCAGAATCACAAATATGCAAAAGTAGAGAAAATTAGAAAGGGGCAAATACTTTTTCATAGCACTGTATGTGCTCTATACAATGTAAAAATAAAAAGAAAAGGGTATGTGCAAGAAATGCAGTCCAGCCATTTGGCTCTCAGGTCTGGGTAGATGCTGATTCTCTTCTCTGCATAGGCCAGAGCCCCCAATTCCGCTGCGAGGCGAACAATTTGCCGTTTGACTTCAAAACTGTAGATTCCTACAATCACACACTGAGATCCGTTCTGGAGAGGACCGGTCCGGTGCGCAATGTTTATCAGCGACATGGGACCCAACTTCTCCTGCCCAAACAGTTTATAGAAAAGATTGCTCATGAAGGAAGTTGGATTGCCCGCTTCCACAACAGTTTCAAGTTCTTTGACCCGCACATTGAATTTACGGGAATGATTTTAGAATTATTCTGTTTTCTTTTTTAGGAGATTGATTTTCCCTTCTAGCTTAGTTTGCACTGTTTCCAGTTCATGGAGTCATCCCTCTCTCACATTGGCCGCTGTCTACAAACTTTCCAGTTTAGTTGAGTAGGTATTCATTTGACAAGTGATCAGTACAAGAGATTCATTTATCGGTTTTAATTATAAGTCATGGCCAGAGGTGATTTCCTTACAAACAATCTCTTGGTTAGTAGTGGCCAAATCTTTCTGTTTTCGGGTGTTGAGAGCCGCCATGTTCCCACAGGTGAATTGTGAATAGACAGAATATGCCAGCTGCGGGAGCGAAATAGACCTATTGTTCCTTGTAATACAGTGAACATCCCACACCTAAATATGATATTATATGTTGACATCTATTTGAAAATGTGTCCGTTAATTCATAGTTATTTTGCAAAAGAAAGCCACAGGTTTCAATACATGCCACCAGAAGCCTCTATAATATATAAACAACTTTTGAAAAACTAATATTCTGAGCTAGCAGTTACAAAAGTAATTGAAATTGAACAACACTTTAACTGGAACAGAATATGGAAAAATATAACCTTGGCATCCTGGAATCACCTTACACATTTATGTTTGTTCACAGACTAACATTTTACGATGAAATTGGCCCCAACTGTGGCAGACTTTGGGGTGATATGTTGTAACTTCTCAAGGGATGTGCTCTGTGTTGGACTGTGATGTTATGCCTTTCATAGACTCCTGTTATGTCTGCACCCTAACACAATGCCACTGTGTTCTGGAACTGTTGCTTGTATAAAATAACTGTTGTGTAAACAATATGATTGTATTATCACCTCCCACTATATAAGGGACATGTAACCATTTACTCTTTGAGTTCTTCCCTGTGAAGTCAGAGATAGATCTCCCCTGCAGCTGCTTGAATAAAGGTGTTTCTATTATATCATTAAATAGTCTCTGCCTTAATCTTTGGATCGAGTTTTCCACAACACCCTGTCTCCTAAATCAGGTAGGCACATTAATTAATATCATATGGGAGTGCCCTGCAGTTAAATACTTCTGGGGCAAAGTTACAAAATTAATTTCAATATTCAATGCTTTGCATCTATTATGTTACTTAACGATGACAGCCCTTTGAATCTCTCAATTAATCAGAGATTATATTTGAGGTGGGGGGGGGGGGGGGGGTGGTCTAAGATGACAACCACCTCACTCTCTCCTACATAACCAGTGGCTACAGGGAGGGGGGGGGGGACATGTCAATACATAACTCCGTAGACATGAATATGGACTCTGGCGTTATACCTTAGCTACTCCTTATGTAGCCTAGCCATAGCCCCTACTGAGATAAACCAAAATAGTTAATCCAATGAAACAACATAAGATTCAAAATGACAAATAACATTGTTCATAACATAATAAATCAGTCAAAGTAGATTATAATGATTCTAATGAAAATAAAATTCCACTAAAATTCCAACCTGTTCTGAAATGAGAATTGTTTGTTGGCGCTAAAACGTGCTCACAGAGTTTCTAAAACCAGAGGCCCAACATCGCAAGACTTCCGGGAACGGTTGCAAAGCAGACACAGCAGACCAGACCGGGGTTTGGGGTTTGAGAAGTCAATGAGAGAAGTGACAAATTCTTCCTTAGTTGGTAATTTTCTCGAAATCTAAAAGCACAACTTAGATTCGAGCCAATGTCTTAAGTAGATGAACATGTGATTGCTCCAACCTTGTGAAAGTGAAAAACTGACAAGTTTTCCTTTTCGTCAAAAACAACTCTATATCGAAGGAGTGCCTTTCTTTTGATGACTTGCACATGCACAGTTGGGCGCAAGACAACCGTTAGGCCCAATGGTGTGTTTCTGCGCATGAGTTTAGCTAGCCAACGTTGCCATGACATCGCCTACAAGCGTGATCAGGGATTTCTATTGGAGAAGCAGTTTCATACTTAACCATCTTTGACACGTCTGTCCAATCAGGAAGTGACAAACCTGGGTTAGGAGATTCCAAGGATAGTAGTAAAGGGGTTTCTGGGTTAAAACCAAGTATGTCAGGCTATTGGTTTTGTAAGAATATTCAAAGATAAATACACAACGCAGGGAATTAACAATCAATGGAAATAGTTGTTTTTCTGTAATGGGGAACTGAAGATTAATGGGTCAGGGACACGGGTTGTTTTTCAGTTCAACATCTGTTTAGAATCTGTGTAGGGGTTCCAGTCCGGGACTCATCGCTACATGTGGCAAGTTCTCATTGGTCCAAATTGTCTATACATTGAGCCTGAAACGGGATACTTGGTATTTGGCCATTGGCCCAATTTTACTGCAAGGAATTCTAATTGGTCAACCACAGGCTAGGCTTTGGTATAAACTACATCATGTCTCTTTGTTCAGTGGAGAAAACACTGAGGACAGTGAAGAATAAACATCTGCCATCTACTTTCCAGCATAACAGCTATGATTTGTTATCTTTGAATAAATATATTTTTCTCCCCCTGATTTGCTTTGGGGTCTGTGTTATTGAAGAATAACATCAACTGCTAACAGTTTGAACCACGGGAACCCCTCTACTAATATCCTTGGAATCACCCAATTTCGGCTTGCTACTTCCTGTTTGACGGAGACTACGGACAAGTTTTGGTGGCAACAAAGAGATTCAATTTCAATTACTTAAAATAACAACTACATGATTTCCCAAATATGGAACTATTATAGTTGATATAAACACATGTAATGAATACGCAACAATAAGATAACATTGAGATGTGCTAGGACCCAATGTCAAAATGAAGGCGCCGGTAGGCCTTTCCCGACTAGCCAAAGAACAAATGCTATGAAAAAGACCATGGAATAAAGTGCACGATGGTTCTTTATGGTTAATATCATCATCACACCACTTTGGTGTATCTACAGGCCTATGTTACTCAGACCTATTTCGAAAGCTTATCCAGGTCTCAGACATTAGCCTACTTCTGCTATTCCTCTGAATTGATGCGTTTGACACTGAGCATGCCACACTGAGATAGAGCAGAAGGGAAGAGGAAATTATGCTTTCCTGCAGACGTTCAAGAGAGGAACTATTGAGTCATGATGCTGTGCTGTTCAAAGAAGAGCTGAAATCCCATAGCACAGTCTCTTCACAGGCTGAAGTGGAAGACTGAGTTGATTCTCGACCTTGTCAGCAGCTCTCAGAAAGTTGAGCTCATAGAAATAGAATTCTCTTAAAGTCCCTTCTCTCCAATCCTCTGCAATAAGACAAATTACTTCCTCATAGACATTAAACTATAATAGGGAATGTGTCAACTGACACCATAATCCCCATAGGCCTAGTGCACCAGTTTTGACCAAAGCCCTGTTTGTGTGCAGACTATGACAAAGGAACACAGCCAACTCTGTAGCACTGGGTCCTTTGATAATAAGACTGATGTTGGACCCTTCACTATGATTCTTCACTTTCCTTGGATAAGAACCAGAAGTCTGGTTCCGCTCTGGTCATGGCCGGTCCACCTGCTTCTATTTGGTGCATGAAAAGGTCAGATACTGTTTTGTCTCCATATAGCATAACTACGCAATGGTGGAGAGAACCTCCAAGCAATTTTTTGTTTTGTATAGGTCCAAATCTTTCATAACTGTGACTGGACTATGTGTGTGTGCGCGTGCCTGTTTGAGAGTGACTGTGTAATTGATTGCTAATAGATTGTATCTTATTGACCATGGAAAGAACAGTTGGAAATAGAGCAATCTCAGAGGAAAATCAAAGTGTGTCAAAGTAGAGTCATTATACGAACAGAAAGCACAGGTCGTCTTTCCAGGTCGCCGTGGCGCAACAGAATAACAAGGACTTGTCTGATAGGTTTGGGTTGCAGAAGTTGCTGTTTCCAGAAAACATTTCCCTGAGCAACTGCATGTGAGGTGAGGATAACATTGATATGAAAGTTGGCTTGTTATTAAAAACGGTTGGTATATCATTGTCATTTTTCATAAATGCACAATTTGTTCGTATTTCTTTGATAATATTGGCAAATAAATCACATAGTAATGTTGATAAACAGCTTATAAGCACACCCTCCAATAAAGTGTAACTATTTCCTCTATGCACGCTCTGCCAAGCAGTCATTAGAAGAGGTAAATATTCACTTTAGCGTGAGACTGTTCAATAACACCACTGAAGTATCTCTGTGACAAGCAATCAGGGAAGAGATACCAAAGAGGATATTTTTTAATTAGCCAGATACTTGACAGCTTTTGTCAGTACTTTGTCAGATAAGTACCATGTGTTTTGTCTTTTGTTTAGTGATGCCAGAATGTTGGGTGGTTACAGTACAGACGCTTGAACGAATATATATATATCCCCAAAATAGACCTTTGAAGTGTGTGCACAGACAGTCAGGTCCAAAATGAATGTTACCCTTGATAAAGAATAGCAAAAAATGACTGTATAAAATAAGTAATACAAATACAGAGCTATATTGTATGCTCAAAGAAATTGGAAAATCACACCATTTTATACCAATAGAATTGCCCCGAGAGAGAGATTTAGTTTAACAAGTAATATGTTTTTTCAAAAAATTTTAGGGGTCCATTTTATTGCCACCCCTTTTTCAATACCTTTCAATACCTCACCATTTTCTAATGTTTTATGAGATTGGAGAACACATTGGGAGGGATCTTAGACCCTTCCTCCATACAGAATCTTTCCAGATCCTTGATATCCTTTGTCTGCGCTTATGGACTGCCCTCTTCAATTTAAACCGCAGGTTTTCAATGTGGTTCAAGTCCGGAGACTGAGATGGCCATTGCAAAATGTTGATTTTGTGGTCAATTATCCCTTTTTGTAGATTTTGATGTGTGCTTTGGGTTCTCTTCTTGCTGGAAGATCCACTTGCGGCCAAGTTTCAGCCTCCTGGCAGAGGCAACCAGGTTTTGGACAAAAATGTCTTGGTACTAAGTAAAGTTCATGATGCCGTTGACCTTAACAAGGGCCCCAGGACAAGTGGAAGCAAAACAGCCCCACTATATTTTACTGTTATTTTCTGCTCATGCATTGTCTTTTCGACACCAAACCTACCACTGAGCTCTATTTTCATGTCATCCAACAAATGGAAAAACGTGTAGTTTGCTAAACGGCATTGGCACTTGGACTGGAACCGGTGCTTCAACCTGGTCTCAGAGCATTTCATATAATTCTGTACATAAATCAGAGACACTCCATTTAGTATGATTTAGAGACCTGGCTCTCCATTTAGAGACCTGGCCGTGTGGTGCCAGGATAACAACCTCTCCCTCAACGTGACCAAGACAAAGGAGATGATTGTGGACTACAGGAAAAAAAAGAGGACTGAGCAAGCCCCCATTCTCATCGACGGGGCTGTAGTGGAACAGGTTGAGAGCTTCAAGTTCCTTGGTGTCCACATCACCAACAAACTATCATGGTCCAAACACACCAAGACAGTCGTAAAATTTAGTTTGATTTGATTTGATAAATAGTTAAATAAAGTCCACCTGTGTGCAATCTAAGTGTCACATGATCTGTCACATGATCTCAGTATATATACACCTGTTCTGAAAGGACCCAGAGTCTGCAACACCACTAAGCAAGGGGCACCACCAAGCAAGCGGCACCATGAAGACCAAGGAGCTCTCCAAACAGGTCAGGGACAAAGTTTTGGAGAAGTACAGATCAGGGTTGGGTTATAAAAAAATATTCGAAACTTTGAACATCCCACGGAGCACCATTAAATCCATTATTAAAAAATGGAAAGAATATGGCACCACAACAAACCTGCCAAGAGAGGGCCGCCCACCAAAACACATGGACCAGGCAAGGAGGGCATTAATTAGAGAATAGTTATACATGCTCGGAGTACACGTCCTGGTAGTCCGTCTGGCCCTGCGGCCTTGTGAATGTTGACCTGCTTAAAAGTCTTACTCACATCGGCTACGGAGAGCGTGATCACATAGTCATCCGGAACAGCTGGTGCTCTCATGCATGCTTCAGTGTTGCTTGCCTCGAAGCGAGCATAGAAGTGGTTTAGCTCATCTGGTAGGCTTGTGTCACTGGGCAGCTCGCAGCTGTGCTTCCCTTTGTAGTCTGTAATAGTTTTCAAGCCCTGCCACAACCGACGAGCGTCAGAGCCAGTGTAGTACGATTCAATCTTAGTCCTGTATTGACTCTTTGCCTGTTTGATGGTTCGTCGGAGGGCATAGCGGGATTTCTTATAAGCGTCCGGGTTAGAGTCCCGCTCCTTGAAAGCGGCAGCTCTACCCTTTAGCTCAGTGCGGATGTTTCCTGTAATCCATGGCTTCTGGTTGGGGTATGTACGTACGGTCACTGTGGGGACGACATCATCGATGCACTTATTGATGAAGCCAGTGACTGATGTGGTGTACTCCTCAATGCTGTCTGAAGAATCCTGGAACATGTTCCAGTCTGTGCTAGCAAAACAGTCCTGTAGCTTAGCATCTGCGTCATCTGACCACTTTTTTATTAACCGAGTCACTGGTGCTTCCTGCTTTAGTTTTTGCTTATAAGCAGGAATCAGGAGGATAGAGTTATGGTCAGATTTGCCAAATGGAGGGCGAGGGAGAGCTTTGTATGCGTCTCTGTGTGTGGAGTAAAGGTGGTCCAGAGTTTTTTTTCCTCTGGTTGCACCTTTAACATGCTGGTAGAAATTAGGTAGAACGGATTTAAGTTTCCCTGCATTAAAGTCCCCGGCCACTAGGAGCGCTGCATCTGGATGAGCATTTTCCTGTTCACTTATGGCCTTATACAGTTCATTGAGTGCAATCTTAATGCCAGCATTGGTTTGTGGTGGTAAATAGACAGCTATGAAAAATATAGATGAAAACTCTCTTGGTAAATAGTGTGGTCTACAGCTTATCATAAGATACTCTACATCAGGCGAGCAAAACCTCAAGACTTCCTTAGTATTTGATTTTGTGCACCAGCTGTTGTTTACAAATATACACAGACCGCCACCACCAGCCGTTCTATCCTGCAGATGTAGCGTATAGCCCGCTAGCTGTATGTTATCCATGTCGTCGTTCAGCCACGACTTGGTGAAACATAATATATTACAGTTTTTAATGTCCCGTTGGTAGGATAACCGTAATCTCAGGTCATCCAATTTGTTCCAATTTGTTCCAATGATTGAAGATTGGCTAATAGGATTGATGGGAGCGGCAGTTTACTCGCTCGCCGTCGGATCCTTACAAGGCACCCCGACCTACGTCCACGATATCTCCGTCTCTTCCTCATGCGAATGACGGGGATTTGGGCCTTGTCGGGTGTCTGTTGAAGAAAAAATCTTCGTCCAATACGAGGTGAGTAATCGCTGTCCTGATATCCAGAAGCTCTTTTTGGTTATAAGAGACGATGGCAGAAACATTATGTACAAAATAAATTACAAATAACGCGGAAAAACACACATAATAGTACAATTGGTTAGAGGGCTGTAAAACGGCAGCCATCTTCTCCGGCGCTGTTCTATAATTCCAATGCATGCTTGTCCCAACTAAGCACCCAAGCTAACTGGCTAAAGTTGGCTAGCATGCTAGCTAGCTGCTTCCAGACACAAATGAGAGAACACCTCACTCTGACCATTCTACTCGCTTAGCAGAGCTGGTTAGGCTGTTTATATGTTATCTAGAGAGTTCTTGACTGTCGTGACGTGACTTTCATTATTGTGATGACTATTATTTATCTAATAATTACCTACTATGTTTAATTGTTACTAGATTAAATTAATCATGTAACAATTAACTCATTAGGAATTTGGGGCACCACGGGAAAAGTTGTTTAACGAGTTACTGTTTCCCAAATTAACTCTAAAAATATCTGAGTCTTTCTGGTTAAATCTCTAAGAGCTTTGCACACCTGGATTGTACAATATTTGCACATTATTCTTTAAATAATTCTTCAAGCTCTGTCAAGTTGGTTGTTGATCATTGCTAGACAGCCATTTTCAAGTCTTGCCATAGATTTCCAAGCCGATTTAAGTCAAAACTGTAACTCGGACAGTCATGAACATTCAATGTTGTCTTGGTAAGCAACTCCAGTGTATATTTGGCCTTGTGTTTTAGGTTATTGTTCTGCTGAAAGGTGAATTCATCTCCCAGTAACTGTTGGATAGCAGACTGAACCAGGTTTTCCTGTAGGATTTTCATGTTACGGGTATGCTTGTCATCGGCATTGACTAGGGAGTTTTTTAGGACAAAAATAAACAGAATAGAGCTAATAGAGCTATTCCGTTTCTTTTTATCCAACAAAACTGCCAATAACAAGTATACCCATAACATGATGCAACCACCACCATGCTTGAAAATATGAAGAGTGGTACTCAGTGATGTGTTCTGTTGGATTTGCCCCATTCTTTGCAATTTACTTTAGTGCCTTATTGCAAACAGGATGCATGTTTTGGAATATTTTTTATTCTGTACAGGTTTCCTTCTTTTCACTCTGTCATTTAGGCTAGTATTGTGGAGTAACTACAATGTTGTTGATTCATTTTTAGTTTTCTCCTATCACAGCTATTAAACTCTGTAATTGTTTTAAAGTCACCATTGGCCTCATGGTGAAATCCCTGAGCGGTTTCCTTCCTCTCTGGCAATTGAGTTAGGAAGGATGCCTGTATCTTTGTAGTAACTGGGTGTATTGATACACCATCCAAAGCATAATTAATAACTTCACCATGCGCAAAGGGATATTCAATGTCTGCTTTTTTATTCGTACTAATCTACCAATAGGTGGCCTTTTTTGCGAGGCACTGGAAAACCTCCCTTGTCTTTGTGGTTGAATCTGTGTTTGAAATTCACTGCTCGACTGATGGACCTTACAGATAATTGTATGTGTGGGGTACAGAGATGAGGTAGTCATTCAAAAATCATGTTAAAGACTATTATTGCACACAGAGTGACTCCATGCAACGTATTATGTGACTTATTTAGGCTTGCCATAAGAAAGGGGTTGAGTACTTATTGACTCAAGACGTTTCAGCTTTTCATTTTAAACATTTCTAAAAACATACCTCCACTTTGACATTATTGGGTATTGTGTGTAGGCCAGTGACACAAAATCTCAATTTAGTCCATTTAAAATGCAGGCCGTAACACAACAAAATGTGGAAAATGTCGAGGAGTGTGAGTATTTTTATTTTATACATATTTTTAGGCACTGTAAGTGCATGTGATACCAAAGAGCCATACAATATTTAATGTATAGATAGCTAGTCCCCATATCATTGTAATAATCACTTCCCTGCCACCCCATCTGGTCAGTGAGTGTGACAGATTAGCTACTGTAAATTACTGTGAATTTTACAATAATCCACTTGAAGCTAGATGACAGTAAATTATTGGAAATTAAACATTCTGTGAACAAGCACATGTACCGTAAATTATCCGCACATGTACCCTAAAAGTTAACAACTAGTGCCATGTGAGTTCCTATGTGTACCTCTGAAGGTACTGTACCTTATTCTATGTGTACCTTTTTACCTTTTTGTTAACCAGGGAACAACATTGTACTGTAATCTTGCTCTTATTTTTGAGAGTGTGTGTATACATGGTCTTTGGAAGAAATAAGTATCTGGTGGCACTGCTGAGACATTGATGCACTCCAGACCAAAAGGTTGTAAGTTCAAATCTGGAGAGCATTTATGCACACTTAAAGTGTCCCTGAGCACTTTTAGCAGTGCATAAATGTGTTCCTGCCAATAAGTATGTGGCCAGTCTCTGTCATGGCAGGTGGTTTAGGAGGACATGATGGCATAGCAGGAAATTCAAGTTGCTGGCATCCCCATTACGGAAACACCACATGATTTCCCATGTGGAAAATCACATGATTTCACGTGTGAAATTTCCCTTGAGAACATTTTTTTTTGGAACACTTCATGTGACATTTCACAAGCGAAAACATGTTTTTGGAACACTTCACATGAGATCATGTATTCATATGTGCTTGTCACGTGTAGTTTCATTTTTGCTTCTCCATGTCACATTTATTTCACATTTATTTTACATGAGATCATGTTTTCACATGCTCACATTAATAATATGCATGTCAATCTCTCATGCCACAAAGTGTAGGAGAGATTGACTTCATCACTACTTGTTTTTGTAAGAAGTGTTGACAAGCTGAATGCACTGAGCTGTCTGTTTAAACTACTAGCACACAGCTCAGACACCCATGCACACCCCACAAGACATGCCACCAGAGGTCTCTTCACAATCCAAAAGCCATGACTACATGGAACTCTATTTCACATTAGGTAACTGATGCAAGCATTAGAATCAGATTTAACAAACTGATAGAAATACACCTTATGGAACAGTGACTGTGAAGAGTCACACACACAGGTACAGACACACGCATACGCACGCACAAGATAGCACATTACATTTACGTCATTTAGCAGACGCTCTTCTCCAGAGCGACTTACAGTTAGTGAGTGCATAAAAAAATTATACTGGCCCCCCGTGGGAATCGAACCCACAACATTGGCGTTGCAAACGCCATGCTCTACCAACTGAGCCAAATCCCTGCCGGCCATTTCCCTCCCCTACCCTGGGCCAATTGTGCGCCGCACCATGGGTCTCCCGGTCGCACCCGGCTACGACAGAGCCTGGATTCGAACCAGGATCTCTAGTGACACAGCTAGCACTGCGATGCAGTGCCTCAGACCACTGCGCCACTCGGGAGACACATGCACTCTACACACATGTACATTGTAATGTTGTTGTATGGTGGTATTATACATTTTGTATTGTAGATATGTAGTGGTGTGATTATGTTATATGATGTACTGTTTTATCTTTTGTTTTATGTGTGATGTAAGTGCCTTAATGTGTTTGGACCACAGGAATAGTAGCTGCTGCCTTGGTAGCAGCTAATGGGGATCCCTGATATATACAAATACAAATGTTGTCACGTGTAGTTTCATGTTATCGCGTCGCTTTACATGTGGTGACATCATTTGCAAATATGAAACTATTATAGTTGATATACTGTAAACAATGTAATGAATATGCAACGATAAGATAACAATGAGATGCGGTAGGACCCGATGTCAAAATGACAAGCCAACAAGCCAACAATCAAATGATATAAATAAGACCATGGAATAAAGTGCATGTGTGGATGGATTTTGTGAGCAGTGCATAGATGAATGAATGATTCAGGCCTAGCTAGGTGTTTGTAGAAACGTCTATGCTTTTATTCTATAGGTCACTGCTTAGCCCTATCATGATGACGATGGTGAGCGGAGGAGGAAGATTGATGATGGTTCTTTATAGTTCATATCATCATCACACCACTTTGGTGTATCTACAGGCCAATGTTATTCACATCTAATTTGAAAGCTAATCCAGGTCTCAGACATTAGCCTACCTCTGCTATTTCTCTGAATTGATGCGTTTGACACAGAGCATGTCACACCAAGGTAGAGCAAAAGGGAAGAGGAATGATGCGTTCCTGCAGACGTTCAAGAGAGGATTGGATTAGAGAAACCAACACTATTGAGTCATGATGCTGTGCTGTTCAAAGAAGAGCTGAAATCCCATAGCACAGTCTCTACACAGTCTGAAGTGGAAGACTGAGTCAATTCTCCACCTTGTCAGCAGCTCTCAGGAAGTTGAGCTTATAGAAATAGAATTATCTTAAAGTTGAGCAATTTAGAGGAAAATCAAAGAAGAGTAATTATAGGGACAGAAAGCACAGGCTGTCTGTCCAGGTCGCCGTGGTTCAACAGAATAACGAGGACTTTTCTGCATAGGTTTGGGTTGCAGAAGTTGCAGTTTGCAGATCAGCTTTAATATCGCAGATAGATTGCAGGTTCTATGAAATGTATTGTTTGCATAAATTCTAATCCCCCTTATTTTGAGGTGAGTATAACATCGATATGAAAGTTAGCTTGTTAAAAATGGTTGGCATATCATTGTCATTTTTCATAAATGCACAATTTGTTTGTATTTCTTTGATAATATTGACAAATAAATCACATAATAATGTTGATAAACAGTTTATAAGCACACCCTCCAATAAAGTGTCACTCATGTGAGTTTAGCACTATAGCCGTGAGAAAGGATTTCCTCTACACACACCCTGCCCAGAAGTCATTAGAAGAGGTAAATCTTCATTCAAAAAAATCCTCATCAGTCTACACACAATACCCCATATTATGACAAAGCAAAAACAGTTTTTTAGATATTTTAGCAAATTTATTACAAATAAAAAAACGGAAATATCACATTTACATACGTTTTCAGACCCTTTAATCAGCACTTTGTTGAAGCATCTTTTGGCAGCGATTACAGCCTTGAGTCTTCTTGGGTATGACGCTACAAGCTTGGCACACCTGTACTTGGGGAGTTTCTCCCATTCTTCTCTGCAGATCCTCTCAAGCTCTGTCAGGTTGGACGGGGAGCATCGCTGCACAGCTATTTTCTGGTCTCTCCAGAGATGTTCGATCGGGTTCAAGTCCAAGCTCTGGCTGGGCCACTCAAGGACATTCAGAGACTTGTCCCAAAGCCACTCCTGCATTGTCTTGGCTGTGTGCTTAGGGTCATTGTCGTGTTGGAAGGTGAATCTTTGCCCCAGTCTGAGGTCCTGAGCGCTCTGGAGAAGGTTTTCATCAAAGATCTCTCTATATTTTGCTCTATTCATGTTTCCCTCAATCCTGATTAGTCTCAGACCCTGCCGTTGAAATACATCCCCACAGCCTAATGCTGCCACCACCACGCTTCACCAAAGGCATGGTGCCAGGTTTCCTTCAGACGTGACGATTGGCATTAAGGCTGAAGAGTTCAATCTTGGTTTCATCAGACCAGATAATCTTGTTTCTCATTGTCTGAGAGTCTTTAGGTGCCTTTTGGCAAACTCCAAGCGGGCTGTCATGTGCCTTTTACTGAGGAGTGGCTTCCGTCTGGCCACTCTACCATAAAGGCCTGATTGGTGTAGTGCTGCAGAGATGGTTGTCCTTCTGAAGGTTCTCCCATCTCCACAGAGGAACTCTGGAGCTCTGTCAGAGTGACCATCAGGTTCTTGGTCACCTCCCTGACCAAGGCCCTATTCCCTCGATTGCTCAGTTTGGCCAGGCGCCCAGCTCTAGGAAGAGTCTTGGTGGTCTTCCATTTAAACTTATTCCATTTATTGTGTGTAGATTGATGAGAGAGAAAAAACGATTTAATCAATTTTAGAATAAGGCTGTAACGTAACAAAATTTGGAAAAAGTCAAGGAGTCTTATTAATTTCAGAATGCACTGTATATTTATTTGTAATGTTTATTTTATTTTATTTTACAATACAAAACATACACATACAAACGACAACACACAGAACATCACCACTGCTCAGACCCACCTGCTCACATCCCCATTCAGTACCTGAACCATTTTGTTCCTCTCCGTCGCCAACGCAATTTATTCACCTGTAAGAAAGCCTGTCCCTTTAAGAGTGAAAGATGATGTCACAGCTAGAATCAACTTGCAGTGTTAATTAATCTCCCAAGTTCAGCTCGCCACCTGTGGCTGTTTTATTCTTCACTGTGCGTGAATGCAAGTATTGTGAGTACAGTATTTTTCCCCTTATGTTTCCTGACGAAGTTGTCAATGTTTTAGACATATTTTAGTCATTTTACAGCATTTTATGCACTTGGTTTTACACTAGCTAAGAAACGACTGTTAGCCACAGCTAGCTAAGTTGTAGCCGTTTATGTCATTTTTGAGTCACTGTATTGTTATAGCAGATAAGATGTTTTTTCTTGTTTGTTATTGCTAAATATATGTGCCTTATTATAGGCAAGTTAACCCTGTTTTCATGATTTCTGGTAAATCACTAGTAGAAAAAAGATCCTATCAGATTTTGGAACCAGTCCTATTGGACTCCTATGGGATTCAGTCCTGAATCTTACAGGATCTTATAGGATTCTAATACAAGAATCCTATATAAAAATCCTATCAGATTTTGGAACTCGTCTCTTATGGGATTCTACAGTATCCTATAGGATTTTATTTGAAAGGCATCCTATGCAGGAATCAAATATTAAAATTCCTATCAGATTTTGGAACCAGTCCTATTGGACTCCTATAGGTTCCAAAATATGGTAGGATCTTCTATTTGATCTTTAAAATTGGAATCCTATAGGATTTTTTTACTAGGGTAACATCAAACGCTATATTTTACAGTAGGTATGGAGTTATGGAGTTATTTGCTGCTTATGTATTTTCATTTCGACACCAAATGTAAACACCTGGAGTTTGATAACCGGCATAAGGACTTTGATTGGAACTGGCGCTTTGGTCAGATGACCTGAAAATTGAGCTCTTTGGCCACGCACACCAGTGCTGGGTTTGGCATCAAAATGAGAATTCAAAAACTCCATACCTACTGTATATGTTAGCGTTTTGACCTGTAGCCTTCTCTAGCGTATCATCATCATCTGCTGTACTCTTCTTGATAATCAATCTTTATGGAACTTTTCAAGGACAGGTCTCCCCTTGAAAGATACATTTTTATTCTGAAAGTATCACCTGTATGAATAAATGATTAATGAAAAGAGGAACAAATATAAAGTTTCAGTCCTTATAGAGTAACGAAATCGCTGGGTCTAAGAAGCCAATATTCCTTTATTGAGGGGGGATATATCAATCCTACCCTACTGATTGCAACATTATCATTATCTTTAGTTGCACACCCGGTAATCAAATAAAAAAAAATATGCTAATAAAAAACCACTTTGCTTCATTGTGCGGAGTGTAGCTTTGTGTTTGAGTTGACATCATTGTATTGTGCACATGGACTCTAGTTCATTCTAGTTCCCTGCTGAAGGCTTCAAGACTGTTTGAAACCTCACAATATCTTCAGCACAGGATTAATTCACTAAACTTTCCTTTCGAAGACAGTAAAAACTGCAAGGCATATATGGACTTAGAAGTTAGGCTGTACCGAGTCAGCCCACCCTGCTGATTTTGACTCACCAGTAAAAACATGTTCAATTAAGCAGAACATGTCATTGAATTACAGTATGCATGTAATTAATGGATTGGAAAAGAGAGAAAATTAGGATGATATGGCTTCTTTCTCCTTGTTAAATGTAAATCTAGAGTACAGTAGGCAGAGGCACAATTAGTAACATCAAGGGCTTGGCCCTAACAGAAGAAACACATGAATTTCACATGTGAACACGTGATCTCGTGATCACGTGATTTTATGTGAAGTTAATGTGACAACATGTGAGGATATGTGAAAACATGATACTGAGACCAGCCAGCTGGACAGCTGATGAAACTGTGGGTTTGCACAACCGAATAAAATTCTGCACAAACTGTCAGAAACCGTCTCAGGGAAGCTGATCTGTATTGTAATGTTTTTAAAATGGTATAACTGCCTTAATTTTGCTGGACCCCAGGAATAGTAGCTGCTGCCTTGGCAGCAGCTAATGGAGATCCTTAATAAATACAATTACAACATCTGTGTGCTCGTCGTCCTCACCAGGGTCTTGACCTGACTGCATTTTGGCGTCGTAACCGACTTCAGTGGGCAAATGCTCACCGTCGATGGCTACTGGCACGCTGGAGAAGTGTGCTTTTCACAGATTAATCCTGGTTTTACCTGTACGGGGCAGATGGAAGACATGTATGGCTTCGTGTGGGCGAGCGGTTTGCTGATGTCAAAGTTGTCAACAGAGTGCCCCATATTGTTGGTGGGTTATGGTATGGGCAGGCATAAGCTACGGAAAACGAACACAATTGCGTTTTATCGATGGCAATTTGAATGCACAGAGATATCGTGATGAGATCCTGAGGCCAATTGTTGTGCCATTCATCTGACACCATCACCTCATGTTTCAGCATGATAATGCATGGCCCCATGTCGCAAGTGGAGAAGGTCGAGAGTTTCAAGTTCCTTGGTGTCCACATCACCAACAAACTAACATGGTCCAAGCACACCAAGACAGTCGTGAAGAGTGCACGACAAAACCTATTCCCCCTAAAGAGACTGAAAATATTTGGCATGGGTCCTCAGATCCTCAAAAAAGTTATACAGCTGCACCATCGAGAGCATCCTGACTGGTTGCATCACTGCCTGGTATGGCAACTGCTCGGCCACCGACCGCAAGGCACTACAGAGGGTAGTGCATATGGCCCACTACATCACTGGGGCCAAGCTTCCTGCCATCCAGGACCTCTATACCAGGCGGTGTCTGAGGAAGGCCCTAAAAATTGTCAAAGACTCCAGCCACCCTAGTCATAGACTGTTCTCTCTGCTACCGCACAGCAAGCGGTACCGGAGCGCCAAGTCTAGGTCCAAGAGGCTTCTAAAGAGCTTGTACCCCCAAGCCATAAGAGACTCCTGAACATCTAATCAAATGGCTACCCAGACTATTTGCATTGCCCCCCCCCCCCACATGTACATATTACCTCAATTACCTTGACTAACCGGTGCCCCCACATATTAACTCGGTACCGGTACCCTCTATTGCCTCGCTATTGTTATTTTACTCCTGCTCTTTAAATATTTGTAACTTTTATTTCTTCTTATTTATTTTTTTTATGTATTTTTTGTTGTTGTTGTTGTTATTCTTTCTTAAAATTGCATTGTTCGTTAAGGGTTTGTAAGTAAGCATTTCACTGTAAGGTCTACACCTTTTGTATTCGGCGCATGTGACAAATAAAATTTGATTTGAAGTAATACTGCAAAAAATGTGGCTAAACTATTTTTGTCCTGAATACAAAGTCTTATGTTTGGAGCAATTCCAATCAAATCTTTTTCAAGCACAGTGGTGGCTGCATCATGTTATGGGTATGCTTGTAATCGTTAAGGACTGGGGAGTTTTTCAGGATAAAAAAATAATGGAATGGAGCTAAGCATAAAGATAATCCTAGAGGAAAACCTGGTTTACTTTGCTCTCCACCAGACACTGAAAGATGAATACTGTCACGGTTTACTATGCCAGAACCCAGAAGCAGACCAGGACAAGGTACGTTGAGAGAAAGATGAGTGTTTATTTAATAGATTCCGAGTGAGGCTGAATAATCCAGGGAACAGAGCGGGTGGCGTGGATGGGTTGTTGAGGGTGCAGTGGTTGGTCCGGTACTGGCTCGGCAGCCGCCGACCATCAGGCAGAGGTTGGGTGAAGGTTCCGGGTGAGAGACTGCAGACAGAACAAAAACGGAGGTCAGTACACAGCAAGTCACAAGGTGCAAAACAACAAAACTAACACTAATGGCTCAGAGGCTGATACGCTGACAAACATACTGTTCATAGCTAACGATCCGGCAGGAACTGGATGTTAGGCCAGAGCCTAAGAAGGGTGATGATCAGGACCAGGTGTGCAGATTGCTGATGGGATGCAGGTGCGGAAAACAAGAGCGCTCCCCGGAGCGTTCCCGAACCCTCGGGAAACTGGAGCTTACGAACCGGAACACTAGTCACCAGACAGGACCCGACTCAGACAGCCGGGATCGTTACAGTACCCCCCCTCCGACGAACGCCACCGGGCGGACTCCCCGGAGCGCCAGGATGGAGGCGGTAGAAGTCACTGATGAGGTCCGCATCTAGGACCTGTCGCCGCGGAATCCAACTCCTCTCTTCAGGGCCATACCCCTCCCAGTCCACGAGATACTGGAAACCCCGGCCCCGCTGTCTGGAATCCATGATGCGACGCACCGTGTAGGCAGGACCACCTCCGATCATCCGAGGAGGAGGAGGAGGAGGCGGAGGAGGCAACAGAGGACTGAGGAAGACAGGCTTGAGGCAGGAGACATGAAAGGTGGGATGGACTCTGAGCGTCCTCGGTAGTTTGAGTCGAACTGCCACTGGATTGATCACCTTCTCCACCACAAACGGACCAATGAACTTCGGTAACAACTTCCTAGACTCAGTCCGTAACGGAAGATCCCGTGTGGCCAACCAAACCCTATCTCCGATGGTATAGGTGGGAGCGGGGATCCGGCGACGATTCGCCTGGAGCTGATACCGGTCCGAAACTCTAAGGAGTGCCTTTCTGGCCCGATGCCAGGTCCGGTGGCAACGACGAATATGGGCCTGAACAGAAGGCACTGAGAGCTCCTTCTCCTGAGAAGGAAACAGGGGAGGTTGGTAGCCATACAGGCACTGGAAGGGAGACATCCCAGTGGCAGATGTAGGAAGAGTATTGTGGGCATACTCAACCCAAGGCAACTGAGAGACCCAGGAGGTGGGGTTGGAAGAGACCAGACAGCGTAGCGTGGATTCCATCTTCTGGTTGGCTCTCTCCGCCTGACCATTGGATTGGGGGTGAAAACCAGATGTGAGACTGACTGTAGCTCCAATGGCCAAACAGAAGGACTTCCAGACAGCAGAGGTAAACTGAGGGCCACGGTCGGAAACGATATCACTGGGCAAACCGTGGACCCTGAAAACCTCCCTAACCAGGATCTCGGACGTCTCCGAGGCAGAGGGAAGCTTGGCAATAGGCACAAAGTGGGCGAACTTGCTGAATCTGTCCACGATAGTCAGAACGACCGTGTTCCCCTCAGAAGCGGGCAACCCAGTGACGAAGTCCAGGGCCAGATGCGACCATGGTCGCCGGGGAATAGGAAGGGGGTGAAGTAGTCCAGAGCTGGGCCGATTGGTACTCTTATTCTGCGCACACACTGGACAGGCAGCAACAAAACCCCGAGTATCCTCGGCCATGGCAGGCCACCAAAAAGCGTCTGCGAAGAAACGCCATTGTCCGAGCCACGCCAGGGTGACAAGCCATCTTGCTGGCGTGGGACCATTTGAGGACAGCAGGACGAACCGACTCAGGCACAAACAACCGACCGGGTGGACCGTTACCGGGACCGGGCTGAGTCCGAAGGCCGCCAGCACCTCCTCCTCAATCTTCCACATAACTGCTCCCACGACGCAGTTCCGGGGAGGATTGTCTCGGTCTTGGACCCACTCTCCTCCGTCTTGGAGAACATCCGGGACAAGGCGTCCGCCTTGCCGTTCTTAGATCCAGGTCGGAACGTCAGGGCAAACTTGAATCGTCCGAAAAACAACGCCCACCTGGCCTGACGGGAGTTGAGACGTTTAGCCGATTGCACGTAAGCAAGATTCTTGTGGTCAGTCCAGACAATAAACGGTTGCTCCGCCCCCTCCAACCAGTGGCGCCACTCCTCCAAGGCAAGTTTCACCGCGAGAAGCTCCCGGTTACCCACATCGTAATTCCTCTCCGCAGGCGAAAGGCGACGAGAGTAGTAGGCGCAGGGATGGAGTTTACTGTCCGTGGAGCATCGCTGCGACAGGATGGCGCCAACTCCCACATCAGACGCGCGTCCACTTCAACGCACGAACTGACGGGCCGTGTCCGGTTGAGAGAGAATCGGTGCGTTGGTGAATCGCCTCTTCAAATCCAGAAACGCTCGATCCGCCTCCGGATTCCACTTGAAGGTCCTGATACTGGAAGTCAAGGCAGTTAACGGAGCGGCCACACGGCTGTAATCCCGGATGAATCTGCGGTAGAAATTGCAAACCCCAAAAAATCTCTGGAGCTGCAATCTCGTACCGGGCTGGGCCCATTCCAGAACCGCTCTAACCTTCTCCTGGTCCATCCTAATCTCTCCCCTGGAGATGATGTACCCGAGAAAGGATGTCGTGTGGGCGTGAAACTCGCACTTCTCGGCCTTCACGAACAGGCGATTCTCCAACAATCGCTGCAGAACCTGCCGGACATGCTGGACGTGGTCGGAAGGTTCCTTCGAGAAGATCAGAATGTCATCCAGGTAAACAAACACAAAGAGACCGATCATATCTCTCAGGACGTCGTTCACCATACTCTGGAATACCGCTGGAGCATTGGTCAGTCCAAACGGCATCACCTGATACTCGAAGTGACCCATCGGGTGTATTGAAACCCGTCAACCACTCGTCCCCCTCTCTGATCCGGACCAGGTGATACGCATTGCGTAGGGTCTAGCTTGGTGAACACCGTAGCACCCTGTAAGGAGTCGAAGGCAGAACTCATCAAGGGCAGGGGATACTTGTTCTTGACCGTGATGTCATTCAACCCCCGATAATCAATACACGGTCGAAGAGAGCCATCCTTCTTACCCACAAAGAAGAATCCTGCCCCCAGGGGTGATGACGAGGGACGAACGAGACCAGCAGCTAGGGACTCCTTGATGTAGGTCTCCAACGCCTCACGTTCAGGTCGGGAGATACTGTATAACCTTCCCTTGGGGTAGACAGCTCCAGGGACCAGGTTGATGGCACAATCATATGGTCGGTGGGGAGGGAGTGACAGAGCCTTCTGCTTACTGAAAACTTCCCCCAAATCGTGATATGTCTCGGGGAACCAGGGACAAATCTGGGGGTTTAGCCTCAATCACCTGACTGGGAACCGAATGGGGGCAGGCAGTCTTGAGACAGTTAGCATGACAATCAAGGCTCCAACTCGTTACCTTGCCCGTCACCCAGTCGAACGTGGGATTGTGTTCCTTCAGCCAGGGGTATCCAAGGACCAGAGGAACATGGGAAGACGGCAGAATGAAGGATGAAATCATCTCAGAATGATTCCCCGACAACCGCATCTTAACCGGTTCAGTCCTCATCGTGATACGTGCCAGACTACTGCCGTTCAGAGTGGTCGCTTAATGGCTTCCGGCAATTGCTCCTTGGAAAGCCCCAGCTGTTCCACCAACTCGGCATCAAGAAAGCTTCCATCGGCACCTGAATCGATAAAAGCGTTAGCGCTAAGCTCTGATTCCTGTTCACAAGGGTAGCCGGGAAACGGGGTCTGACAGAGGTACTGAGAGGTTGAAACTGGCTCGCTAAAAGTCCTCCCAACTTTAGCGAGCCGGGCAGTTTGACGACCGCCGGGAACAAGTGGAGATGTAATGTCCCGAGCTACCACAGTAGAGGCAGCAGTTGGTCTTACGTCTATGTTGACGCTCCTCCTTGGTTAACCCGTGCCGCCCCACTTGCATGGGTTCAGAATCGGGAGAGAGGACCTCTCCACTAATCCATTGTGGTGGAGAATGATCGACGTGTTCTGGTCCACCACCCGACCCGACTGGGAACTGAGAAGCTGATCGATTGGACGGACCCCATTGCTTCTCCCTCCTTCGCTCTCGGACTCGATTATCCACCCGAATAGACAAGGCTACCAAGCTGTCCAGGTCACTAGGCTCCGGATAGGAGATCAACTCATCCTTGAGCTGCTCCGACAGACCCTGGTAAAAGGCCGCTTGCAGAGACTCCTCGTTCCACCCACTCTCCACAGCCAACGTCTTGAACTCGATCACGAAGTCGGCCACGCTGCGAGTTCCTTGGCGAAGCGAAAACAGGCGCCTAGCTGCGTCCCTCCCTCGGACGGAATGGTCGAAGAGCTTCCTCATCTCGGCCGTGAACCCCTGGTATGAAGCCATGCAGGGATCCTGTCGTTCCCAAACGGCTGAAGCCCACTCCAGCGCTCGACCACGCAGCAACTCAATCACAAAGGCTATCCTAGCCTTGTCTGTGGCATAAGAGTAGGGCTGTAGATCGAACACTAATCCACACTGCATAAGGAAGGAACGGCATCTTCCCAGCTCCCCCTCATATTTATCCGGCGTCGGAACCTTGGGCTCACGGATGGACACAGCTTCAGAAGCGGCAGGCGAGATGGGTGAAACCGGTAGTGGATCCTCCACCGGACACTTACGTTGGTTCTGGACCTCCGTCAGACCGGTAGAAAGGTTCCGAACTGACAACGCGATCTCCTGTAGTACCGTGCTATGATGGCCCAACATCTTCTCCTGCTGGGTAATAGCATGGCGAACAGAGTCCAGGTCCGCTGGGTTCATTACTGGCCGGATCGTTCTGTCACGGTTTACTATGCCAGAACCCAGAAGCAGACCAGGACAAGGTACGTTGAGAGAAAGATGAGTGTTTATTTAATAGATTCCGAGTGAGGCTGAATAATCCAGGGAACAGAGCGGGTGGCGTGGATGGGTTGTTGAGGGTGCAGTGGTTGGTCCGGTACTGGCTCGGCAGCCGCCGACCATCAGGCAGAGGTTGGGTGAAGGTTCCGGGTGAGAGACTGCAGACAGAACAAAAACGGAGGTCAGTACACAGCAAGTCACAAGGTGCAAAACAACAAAACTAACACTAATGGCTCAGAGGCTGATACGCTGACAAACATACTGTTCATAGCTAACGATCCGGCAGGAACTGGATGTTAGGCCAGAGCCTAAGAAGGGTGATGATCAGGACCAGGTGTGCAGATTGCTGATGGGATGCAGGTGCGGAAAACAAGAGCGCTCCCCGGAGCGTTCCCGAACCCTCGGGAAACTGGAGCTTACGAACCGGAACACTAGTCACCAGACAGGACCCGACTCAGACAGCCGGGATCGTTACAAATACACCTTTCAGCAGGACAGTAACCTAAAGCACAAGGCCAAATCTAGACTGGAGTTGCTTACCAAGAAGACAGTGAATATTCCTGAGTGGCCGAGTTATAGTTTTGACTTAAATCTGCTTGAAAATCGTATGGCAAGACCTGAAAATGGTTGTCTGGCAATGATCAACAACCAATTTGACAGAGTTTGAAGAATTTTGAAAAGAATAATGGGCAAATGTTTCAAAGTCCACTTGTGGAACTCTTAGAGACTTAACCAGAAAGACTCATAACTGTAATTGCCACCAAAAGTGATTCTAACATGTATTGACTCAGTGGGTTGAATACATATCCAATCAAGATACTGTATATTACTGTTATATTTTTCATAAATTTTTTATAAATGTTAAATGCTTTCTTCCACTTTGACATTAGAGCATTTTGTGTAGATCGTTGACAAAAAAACGTCAAGGGGTGTGAATTCTTTCTGAAGGCACTGTATATCATACTCATTGCAGAATAAATTCCTCACCTTTTCTGGCCGTGATAAGTTAATATTCCCGAAGTAGCAATACAACAAATGACCATGCACATCTGATTTAATTGGGCCTATTAGATATGCTATTATAATTTCAAGTTTTTGCTCTAGCCTAGCCTATGCGTCCGACAGGGAGTGCCGTTGAAAACATCGAATATAATTTATTTTACATTTACATAATTTAGCAGACGCTCTTATCCAGAGCGACTTACAAATTGGTGCATTCTACTTATGATAGCCAGTGGGACAACCACTTTTCTTTTTCTTCTTTTATGTAGGGGGGGTAGAAGGATTACTCTATACTATTCCAGGTATTCCTTAAAGAGGTAGGGTTTCAAGTGTCTCCGGAAGGTGGTCAGTGACTCCGCTGTCCTGGCATCGTGGGGGAGCTTATTCCACCATTGGGGTGCCAGAGCAGCGAATAGCTTTGACTGGGCTGAGCGGGAACTGTGCTTCTGTAGAGGTAGGGGAGCTAGCAGGCCAGAGGTGAATTAACATAGTGCCCTCGTTTGGGTGTAGGGTCTGATCAGAGTCTGAAAGTAAGGAGGTTCCGTTCCCCTCACAGCTCCGTAGGCAAGCACCATGGTCTTGTAGTAGATGCGAGCCTCAACTGGAAGCCAGTGGAGTGTGCGGAGGAGCGGGGTGACATGAGAGAACTTGGGAAGGTTGAACACCAGACGGGCTGCAGCGTTCTGGATAAGTTGTAGGGGTTTAATGGCACAGACAGGTAGCCCAGCCAACAGCGAGTTGCAGTAATCCAGACGGGAGATGACAAGTGCCTGGATTAGGACCTGTGCCGCTTTCTGTGTAAGGTAGGGTCATACTCTGCAAATGTTGTAGAGCATGAACCTGCAGGATCGGGTCACCACTTTGATGTTAGCGGAGAACGACAGGGTGTTGTTTAGGGTCACGCAAAGGTCCTTTGCACTCTGGGAGGAGGACACAATGGAGTTGTCAACCGTGATGGCGAGATCATGGAGCGGGCTTTCCTTCCCCGGGAAGAAGAGCAGCTCCGTCTTGCCGAGGTTCAGCTTGAGGTGGTGATCCGACATCCACACTGATATGTCTGCCAGACATGCAGAAATGCGATTCACCACCTGGTTATCAGAAGGGGGAAAGGAGAAAATGTATTGTGTGTCATCTGCGTAGCAATGATAGGAGAGACCATGTGAGGATATGACAGAGCCAAGTGACTTGGTGTATAGAGAGAATAGGAGAGGGCCTAGAACTGAGCCCTGGGGGACACCAGTGGTGAGAGCACGTGGTGCGGAGACAGATTCTCGCCACGCCACCTGGTAGGGGTGACCTGTGAGGTAGGACGCAATCCAAGAGTGAGCAGCGCCGGAGATGCCCAACTCGGAGAGGGTGGAGAGGAGGATCTGATGGTTCACAGTATCAAAGGCAGCGGATAGGTCTAGAAGGATAAGAGAAGAGGAGAGAGAGTTAGCTTTAGCAGTGCGGAGAGCCTCCGTGACACAGAGAAGAGCAGTCTCAGTTGAATGACCAGTCTTGAAACCTGGCTGGTTTGGATCAAGAAGTTAATTCTGAGAGAGATAGCAGGAGAGTTGGCTAGAGACGGCACGCTCAAGAGTTTTGGAGAGAAAAGAAAGAAGGGATACTGGTCTGTAGTTGTTGACATCGGAGGGATCGAGTGTAGGTTTTTTGAGGAGGGGTGCAACTCTCGCTCTCTTGAAGACGGAAGGGCATGGCCAGCGGTCAAGGATGAGTTGATGAGCGAGGTGAGGTAAGGGAGAAATTCTCCGGAAATGGTCTGGAGAAGAGAGGAGGGGATAGGGTCAAGCGGGCAGGTTGTTGGGCGGCCGACCATCACAAGTCGCAAGATTTCATCTTGAGAGAGAGGGGAGAAAGAAGTAAAAGCATAGGGTAGGGCAGTGTGAGCAGGACTAGCGGTGTCATTATACTTAATAAATGAGGATCTGATGTCATCAACCTTCTTTTCAAAATGGTTGACGAAGTCATCCACAGAGAGGGAGGAGGGAGGAGGAGAAGGAGGAGGATTCAGCAGGGAGGAGAAGGTGGCAAAGAGCTTCCTAGGGTTAGAGGCAGAGGCTTGAAATTCAGAGTGGTAGAAAGTGGCTTTGGCAGCGGAAACAGAGGAAGAGAATGTAGAGAGGAGGGATTGAAAAGATGACAGGTCCGCAGGGAGTCTAGTTTTCCTCCATTTCTGCTCGGCTGCCCGGAGCCCTCTTCTGTGAGCTCGCAATGAGTCTTCAAGCCACGGAGCAGGGGGGGAGGACCGAGCCGGCCGGGAGGATAGGGGACATAGAGAGTCAAAAGATGCAGAAAGGGAGGAGAGGAGGGTTGAGGAGGCAGAATCAGGAGATCGGAGGGAGAAGGATTTAGCAGAGGGAAGAGACGATAGGATGGAAGAGGAGAGAGTAGCGGGAGAGAGAGAGCGAAGGTTGCGACGTCACATTACCATCTGAGTAGGGGCAGATTGAGTAGTGTTGGAGGAGAGCGAGAGAGAAAAGGATACAAAGTAGTGGTCGGAGACTTGGAGGGGAGTTGCAGTGAGATTAGTAGAAGAACAGCATCTAGTAAATATGAGGTCAAGCGTATTGCCTGCCTTGTGAGTAGGGGGGGACGGTGAGAGGGTGAGGTCAAAAGAGAAAATGAGTGGAAAGAAGGAGGCAGAGAGAAATGAGTCAAAGGCAGACGTAGGGAGGTTAAAGTCACCCAGAACTGTGAGGGGTGAGCCATCCTCAGGAAAGGAACTTATCAAGGCGTCAAGCTCATTGATGAACTCTCCAAGGGAACCTGGAGGGCAATAAATGACAAGGATGTTAAGCTTGAATGGGCTAGTGACTGTGACAGCATGGAATTCAAATGAGGAGATAGACAGATGGGTCAGGGGAATAAGAGAGAATGTCTTCTTGGGAGAGATGAGGATTCCTGTGCCACCGCCGTGCTGACCAGATGCTCTCGGGGTATGCGAGAACACATGGTCAGACGAGGAAAGAGCAGTTGAACAGACAGTTGATCTGTAGCTCAACTGGTAGAGCACGGCGCTTGAAACGCCAAGGTAGTGGGTTCGAGCCCCGGGACCACCCATACACAAAAATGTATGCATGCATGACTGTAAGTCGCTTTGGATAAAAGCGTCTGCTAAATGGCATATTATTATTATTATTATTATCTTTTGCATTGAAGTGTGTAGGCTACCACTGTAAGTAGGCCAACTGTAGTTTATTTTTATTTTATTTAGGTTCTGGAAGAAGTGAATGCAAAACATTATTGTTTTCAAACTATCTGTTTACATGCCCACAACAATTTGCAATTGTTTTTGTCTTTCAGAAACAGTCAGATAGGCCTACAGTAAATGTCACTGTAAAAGAAAACATTCTGCCAACACCTCCAAAGACATTTAATCAAGTTCGCCATTGTTATTTCCCTTAGATACGGTCTTGACCTAATTCCAATACTTTCAAGGTATACAGCAAATAAGGGCATTATTGTCACAATAAAGGGTGAATGATGGGTGTTCACGCATGCACAGTTTTAAGATAGGTCTGATTTATAATGGGAAACATGCATACACTGCCTTGCAAAAGTATTCATCCCCCTTGGCGTTTTTCCTATTTTGTTGCATTACAACCTGTAATTTAAATTTAATTTAATTTGGATTTCATGTAATGGACATACACAAAATAGCCCAAGTTGGTGAAGTGAAATGAAAAAAATAACTTGTTTCAAGAAATTCTAAAAGATAAATAACGGAAAAGTGGTGCGTGCATATGTATTCACCCCCTTTGCTATGAAGCCCCTAAATAAGATCTGGTGCAACCAATTACCTTCAGAAGTCACATAATTAGCTAAATAAAGTCCACCTGTGTGCAATCTAAGTCTCACATGATCTCAGTATATATACACCTGTTCTGAAAGGCCCCAGAGTCTGCAACACCACTAAGCAAGTGGCACCAAGCGGACCAAGGAGCTCTCCAAACAGGTCAGGGACAAGGTTGTGGAGAAGTACAGATCAGTGTTGGGTTATAAAAAAATATACGAAACTTTGAACATCCCACGGAGCACCATTAAATCCATTATTAAAAAATTTAAAGAATATGGCACCACAACAAACCTGCCAAGAGAGTGCCGCCCACCAAAACTCACGGACCAGGCAAGGAGGGCATTAATCAGAGAGGCAACAAAGAGACCAAATATCATTCTGAAGGAGCTGCAAAGCTCCACAGCGGAGATTGGAGTATCTGTCCATAGGACCACTTTAAGCCGTACACTCCACAGAGCTGGGCTTTACGGAAGAGTGGCCAGAAAAAAGCCATTGCTTGAAGAAAAAAATAAGCAAACACGTTTGGTGTTCGCCAAAAGGCATGTGGGAGACTCCCCAAACATATGGAAGAAGGTACTCTGGGTCAGATTAGACTTAAATTGAGCTTTTTGGCCATCAAGGAAAACGCTATGTCTGGCGCAAACGCAACACCTCTCATCACCCAGAGAACACCATCCCACTGTATGTATGCCATGTGGCAAGTTTACAAAACTTAATATTTTTTGGGAGTTTCTTTTCAGAAATGGTGTACTCAAACATTTGGTGTTAAATTTACGCAATGGTTCTAAATTAGGCCCCAGGTGAGGACACGTTGAATAATAATTTCTGTATAAATAAACATACATAATGTAGTCATGTATGTCAGTGTGTCAAATATGTAAATTGAAAACATTATGTTAATAGCACTGTGTGTATATCATAATGAATCATTTTTCTTTTAACATGTGAAATGTCACTTGTGAAGTGTTCTAAAACAATTGATTTCACATGTGATATGTCACTTGTGAAGTGTTCCAAAAACAAGTTTTCATATGTGATATGTTTTTTCCGTAGGGGGCACAATGTGCTTTGGACCTGATCCATACAATTTACAGTTTAAAAGTGCACAATTGAGACAAACAACATGATTACTACAAATACCATGCATAATTAACCACTTCCATTCCAAGGCCATATACCCTGCACTACAGTGTTGTAACACTCTAGAAACCAAATTCCATCCCCAGCTGCATTCTGATTCCACTCACATACACAGCAACATTATCTATTTACAGTTAAGGCAGGAAATGTATGAGATGGGAATACGTCACCTCAAATTACCGCTGGCTATTTATCAGTGAAGGGAATTGGGGCCTGAGGGCTGGCAAAACACACTGTGGAAATATGCTGAGGTTAAGCTGCTGAACGGCCTCTACCAGACATTCTAACCACCAGGGAACTAACACCATTTGTGGTCCGACATGTTTTATTTCAGATTTGGAATGTATCCACTCCTGTTAGAAACCAATACGTTTCTAGGACAGGATGCATACCATGTTGCACAACAAAACATTTAACATTTTGGAGATGTTTTAAGAAGAGGGAATCGTAAAAATCTACAGTAATATTTTGGGTTTGGTTTTCTTCCATCTCCAAAGCCATCCATTTTGAGATGAGCCTATCTGAGTCAAGCACAGTTTAAACCAAAACAAACAGGATGCGGACTGATAGAGCAGCTTTAGAGCATCTTTTTTCAGGATAAAAAAGCAGCGTTAGGAGGACATTACTGTATGTGTGAACTCTGTGGTGTGGGTTTATGGGGCGTATAGGTCACTGACAGAACGTAGTGCTGCAGCCGGGTAATGCAGTAGCCCGGTGATAAATTACCTTGGCCCAGAAAGCTGTGAGCTTGTAGGACAGTGACCTTATCATATAGGTCTGTCTCACTATTTTCCATTTGTTGCTCCATGCAGCACTGAGGCCTGGGCTGATTACTGTAACTAACATAATTTTAATTGCAGCAGTAACGCTAACAGCTTGCTAGAACCCAATCTGCTCTGCTCTGCACAACACGCACCTCTGTGTGGAATGTAGATATACCTGAGGACTGCAAACAAACCAATCAGAATATTCAACATGTTGATAATCCGAAAAATGATATATACAGTACCAGTCAAAAGTTTGGACACTCCTACTCCTACTATGTTCTACATTGTAGAATAATAGTGAAGACATCAAAACTATGAAATAACACATATGGAATCATGTAGTAACCCAAAAAGTGTTAAACAAATCAAAATATATTTCATATTTGAGATTCTTCAAAGTAGCCACCCTTTGCCTTGATGACAGCTTTGCACACTCTTGGCATTCTCTCAACCAGCTTCACCTGGAATGATTTTCCAACAGTCTTGAAGGAGTTCCCACTGATGCTGAGCACTTGTTGGCTGCTTTTCCTTCACTCTGCGGTCCAACTCCTGGTTAAATAAAGGTGAAATAAATAAATAAATAAAATAAACTCATCCCAAACCATCTCAATTGGGTTGAGGTCGGGTGATTGTGGAGGCCAGGTCATCTGATGCAGCAATCCATCACTCTCCTTCTTGGTCAAATAGCCCTTACTCAGCCTGGAGGTGTGTTGGGTCATTGTCCTGTTGAAAAACAAATGATAGTCCCACTAAGCCCAAACCAGATGGGATGGCGTATCGCTGCAGAATGCTGTGGTAGCCATGCTGGTTAAGTGTGCCTTGAATTCTAAATAAATCACTGACAGTGTCACCAGCAAAGCACCGCCACACCATCACACCACCTCCTCCATGCTTCACGGTGGGATCCACACATGCGGATGTAATCCGTTCGCCTACTCTGCGTCTCACAAACACACAGCGGTTGGAACCAAAAATCTCAAATTTGGACTCATCAGACCGAAGGACAGATTTCCACCGGTCTAATGTCCATTGTTCGTGTTTCTTGTCCCAAGCAAGTCTATTCTTCTTATTGGTGTCCTTTAGTAGTGGTTTCTTTGCAGCAATTCGACCATGAAGGCCTGATTCACGCAGTCTCCTCTGAACAGTTGATGCTGAGATGTGGCTGTTACTTGAACTCTGTGAAGCATTTATTTGGGCTGCAGTTTCTGAGGCTGGTACCTCTAATTAACTTATCCTCTGCAGCAGAGGTAACTCTGGGTCTTCCTTTCCTGTGGCGGTCCTCATGAGAGCCGGTTTCATCATAGCGCTTGATAGTTTTTGCGACTGCACTTGAAGAAACTTTCAAAGTTCTTGAAATGTTCCGTATTGACTGACCTTCATGTCTTAAAGTAATGATGGACTGTCGTTTCTCTTTGCTTATTTGAGCTGTTCTTGCCATAATATGGACTTGGTCTTTTACCAAATAGGGCTATCTTCTGTATAGCACCCCTACCTTGTCACAACACAACTGATTGGCTGAAACGCATTAAGAAGGAAAAAATCCAAAAATTAACTTTTAACAAAGCATACCTGTTAATTGAAATGCATTCCAGGTGACTACTTCATGAAGCTGGTTGAGAGAATGCCAAGAGTGTGCAAAGCTGTCATCAAGGCAAAGGGTGACTATTTGAAGAATCAAAAATATATTTTGATTTGTTTAACACTTTTTTGTTTACTACATGATTCCATATGTGTTATTTCATAGTTTTGATGTCTTCACTATTACTCTACAATGTAAAAAATAGTAAAAATAAAGAAAACCCCTTGAATGAGTAGGTGTGTCCAAACTTTTGACTGGTACTGTACATTCAGTAATCTTGCTCTGATTTGTCATCCTTAGGGTCCCAGAGATAACATGTAGCATGTTTTTGTTTGATAAAATCCATTTTTATATCCAAACACCATCCATGTTGTATACAGCGTTTTGCATGAATTCCGACTCTTTCAACTTGCAACAAAACATTTGATGAAATCTAAATCGCCAAAACTTTGTTTAACTCGGTCAAGTTTGGTTTCTGTGTAATCCTTTCACACTCTAGTAGGCAACCAAACATGTTTCGTCATTCTACATTACGTACTGGCTACACAACACATCGATTAGCCCATGAATGTCAGCCATCATTACACACCAATTAGACCAGCGATGTTCACTTGATTGACATTGTCTTGGTCCAATGACCACCTATCGTTTTGAAACATAGCTAGCAAGATAGCCAATGAGCTGGGCTTTCCCACAGTATGTGAACTCCCTTCGTATGACAATCAGCCATCATGCTGGAGCTGTGCGCAACAGTGTTCATTCTCAAGGGGAATGCAAACATGTCGCACAGTAGTTTACGTTACGCAGCGGTTCTTTGTCTCCTACAAACTTTTCTCAAAACTGAAAAAGTAAAAGACATGGCTACCAAGAGTGGAAAAGCTAAATCAAAGTCCAATTATACAAATATGGATGAGGTTTTTGCAGAAATTGACCGGGAGAGTGACACGGAATGAATGAGGACTCTGTGAGTGAGCACAGTTTTGATTCCAGCGCGGAAGAAAGGTTTTTGGTGGGAAAATATCCACTTTTAGATCAGTAAGTAAAATACGTTTTTGCTTCTCATTCTAATGCAGTTGTTTAAATGGTTGCATATTCATTAGAGATATTTTTATTTGATTTCTATATACAGTGAGGGAAAAAAGTATTTGATCCCCTGCTGATTTTGTACGTTTGCCCACTGACTAAGAAATGATCAGTCTATAATTTTAATGGTAGGTTTATTTGAACAGTGAGAGACAGAACAACTACAAAGAAATCCAGAAAAACGCATGTCAAAAATGTTATAAATTGATTTGCATTTTAATGAGGGAAATAAGTATTTGACCCCCTCTCAATCAGAAAGATTTCTGGCTCCCAGGTGTCTTTTATACAGGTAACGAGCTGAGATTAGGAGCACACTCTTAAAGGGAGTGCTCCAAATCTCAGCTTGTAACCTGTATAAAAGACACCTGTCCACAGAAGCAATCAATCAAACAGATTCCAAACTCTCCACCATGGCCAAGAGCAAAGAGCACTCCAAGGATGTCAGGGACAAGATTGTAGACCTACACAAGGCTGGAATGGGCTACAAGACCATCGCCAAGCAGCTTGGTGAGAAGGTGACAACAGTTGGTGTGATTATTCGCAAATGGAAGAAACACAAAATAACTGTAAATCTCCCTCGGCCTGGGGCTCCATGCAAGATCTCACCCCGTGGAGTTGCAATGATCATGAGAACGGTGAGGAATTGCCCAGAACTACACGGGAGGATCTTGTCAATGATCTCAAGGCAGCTGGGACCATAGTCACCAAGAAAACAATTGGTAACACACTACGCCATGAAGGACTGAAATCCTGCAGCGCCCGCAAGGTCCCCCTGCTCAAGAAGCACATATACAGGCCCGTCTGAAGTTTGCCAATGAACATCTGAATGATTCATAGGAGAACTGGGTGATGAGACCAAATCGAACTCTTTAGCATCAACTCAACTCGCCGTGTTTGGAGGAGGAGGAATGCTGCCTATGACCCCAATAACACCATCCTCACCGTCAAACATGGAGGTGGAAACATTATGCTTTGGGGGTGTTTTTCTGCTAAGGGGACAGGACAACTTCACTGCATCAAAGGGACGATGGACAGGGCCATGTACCGTTAAATCTTGGGTGAGTACCTCCTTCCCTCAGCCAGGGCATTGAAAATGGGTCGTGGATGGGTATTCCAGCATGACAATGACCCAAAACACACGGCCAAGGCAACAAAGGAGTGGCACAAGAAGAAGCACATTAAGGTCCTGGAGTGGCCTAGCCAGTCTCCAGACCTTAATCCCATAGAAAATCTGTGGAGGGAGCTGAAGAATCGAGTTGCCAAACGTCAGGCTCGAAACCTTAAAGACTTGGAGAAGATCTGCAAAGAGGAGTGGGACAAAATCCCTCCTGAGATGTGTGCAAACCTGGTGGCCAACTACAAGAAACAAGGGTTTTGCCACCAAGTACTAAGTCATGTTTTGCAGAGGGGTCAAATACTTATTTCCCTCATTAAAATGCAAATCAATTTATAACATTTCTGACATGCGTTTTTCTGGATTTTTGTTGTTGTTATTCTGTCTCTCACTGTTCAAATAAACCTACCATTAAAATTATAGACTGATCATGTTTTTGTCAGTGGGCAAACATACAAAATCAGCAGGGGATCAAATAGTTTTTTCCCTCACTATATATTAGACCTGAGGCATACAATGTATTAGCATAACCTATGTGTATGTTACCTGGCGCCGACGAAGATGGTGGCCTCGCGACTAGCTCTTAGGAAACTTTGCAGTATTTTGTTTTTTTATGTATAATTTTTCACAATATTAGCTCAGAAAGTGTTTTGCATCATTACATACAGCCGGGAAAAACTATTGGATATCAGAGCGGCGGTAACTCACCAGGATTACGACCAGGAATATGACTTTCCCGAAGCAGATCCTTTGTTTGCTCTCCCCAGGGTAACTGAACTGATTCCAGCGGCTGACCCAAAACATCGCCGGCGGAGGAGAGGCACTTGGAGCGACCTGTTAGTTCAACTTAGGAGGCACGCACACCAGCCACCGCTTCCAAGTATACTACTCGCTAATGTTCAGTCTTTGGTTAACAAGATCGACGAACTACGGGCAAGGACTTCTTTCCAGAGAGACATCAAGGCCTGTAACATACTCTGTTTCACGGAAACATGGCTCTCTTGGGATATTCTGTCGATATCGGTCCAGCCAGATGGGTTCTCAGTTCATCGCGCAGACAGGAATAAATAAGCAGAAGGGCGGAGGTGTGTGTTTCATGATTAACGACTCATGGTGTAATTGTAGTAACATACAGGAACTTGAGTCCTTCTGTTCACCCAACCTAGAATATCTCACAGTCAAATGCAGACTGTATTCTCTCCCAAAATAATTGTATTTGGTTATAGTCACGGCCGTGTATATCCCCCCCTCAAGCCAATACCATGACAGCCCTCAAAGAACTTCACTGGACCTTATGCAAACTGGAAAGCACATATCCTGAGGCTGCATTTATTGTAGCTGTTTTTTTTTAACAAAGCAAATTTGAGGACTAGGCTGCCGAAGTTCTATCAACATATCGTCTATTGTACTCGCGCTGCCAAAATGCTCGACCATTGTTATTCGAACTTCCGGGATGGTTATAAGTCCCTCCCCCGCCGTCCTTTCGGCAAATCTGACCATGACTCCATTTTGCTTCTCCCTTCCTATAGGCAGAAACTCAAACAGGAAGTACCCGTGCTAAGGACTATTCAATGCTGGTCTGACCAATCGGAATCCACGCTTCAAGATTGTTTTGATCACGCAGACTGGGATATGTTCCGGGTAGCTTGCGAAAATAATTTAGACTAATACACTGAAATGGTGACTGAGTTTATCAGGAAGTGTAAAGGTGATGTTCTGCCCACTGTGACTATTAAAACCTACCCTAACCAGAAACCGTGGATAGATGGCAGCAATCGCGCAAATCTGAAAGCGCGAACCACCGCATTCAACCATGGCAAGGTGACTGGGAGTATGGCAGAATACAAACAGTCTAGCTACTCACTCCGCAAGGCAATTAAACTGGCAAAACATCAGTATAGAGACAAAGTGGAGTCGCAATTCAACAGCTCAGACACGAGACGTCTGTGGCAGGGTCTACAGACAATCACGGACTACAAAAGGAAAACCAGCCACGTCGCCGACACCGATTTCTCCCTTCCAGACAAGCTAAACACCTTCTTCGCCCGCTTTGAGGATAACACAGTGCCACTGACGAGGCCCACTACCAAGGACTGTGGCCTCTCCTTCTCCATGGCCGACGTGATTAAGACATTTTAAGCATGTTAACCCCTGCAAGGCTGCCGGCCCAGACGGCATCCCTAGCCGTGTCCTCAGAGCATGCACAGACCAGCTGGCAGGTGTGTTTATGGACATATTCAATCTCTCCCTTTCCCAGTCTGCTGTTCCCACATGCTTCAAGATGGCCACCATTGTTCATTACATTTACATTTTAGTCATTTAGCAGACGCTCTTATCCAGAGCGACTTACAGTTTTAGTGAGTGCATATATTTTTCATACTACATGACCAAAAGAATGTGGACACCTGCTCATCGAACATCTCATTCCAAAATCATGGGCATTAATATGGAGTTGGTGCCCCCTTTGCTGCTATAATTGCCTCCACTCTTCTGGGAAGTCTTTCCAATAGATGTTGGAACATTGCTGCAGGGACTTGATCCATTCATTCAGCCACAAGAGCATTAGTGAGGTCGGGCACGGATGTTGGGCAATTAGGCCTGGCTCACAGTCGGCGTTCCAATGCATCCCGAAGGTGTTCGATGGGGTTGAGGTCAGGGCTCTGTGCAGGCCAGTCAAGTTCTTCCACACAGATCTCGACAAACCATTTCTATACGGACCTCGCTTTGTGCATGGGGGCATTGTCATGTTGAAACAGGAAAGGGCCTTCCCCAAACTGTTACCACAAAGATGGAAACAGAATTGACTAGAATGTCATTGTATGTTGTAGCATTAGAATTTCCCATTACCTACCATTACTGGAACTAAAGGGGCCTAATCCAAACCATGAAAAGCAGCCCCAGACTATTATTCCTCCTCCACCAAACTTTACATTTGGCACTACGCATTGGGGCAGGTAGCGTTCTCCTGGCATCCGCCAAACCCAGATTTGTCTGTCGGACTGCCTAATGGTGAAGCGTGATTCATCACTCCAGAGAACATGTTTCCACTGATCCAGTCCAATGGCGGCGAGCTTTACACCACTGAAGCCACGCTTGGCATTGCGCATGGTGATTTTAGGCTTGCGTGCGACTGCTCGGACATGGAAACCTATTTCATGAAGCTCCCAACAAACAGTTCTTGTGCTGACGTTGCTTCCAGAGGCAGTTTGGAAATCGGTAGTGAGTGTTGCAATCGAGTACAGGTGATTTTTACGCTCTACACACTGCAGCACTCGGCAGTCCCATTCTGTGAGCTTGTGTGGCCTACCACTTCGCGGCTGAGATGTTGTTACTCCTAGACGTTTCCACTTCACAATAACAGCACTTGACCGGGGCAGCTCTAGCAGGGCAGAAATTTCACGAACTGACTTGTTGGAAAGGAGGCATCCTATGACAGTGCCACGTTGAAAGTCACTGAGCTAATCAGTAAGGCCATTGTCCTGCCAATGTTTGTCAGTGGAGAATGCATGGCTGTTAGCTCAATTTTATACACCTGTCAGCAACGGGTGTGGCTGAAATAGCCGAATCAACTAATTTGAAGGGGTGTCCACATACTTTCAGATAGATACACAAAACACACAATTAATATGGTTTAAAAGTACAAAATGTTTCCCTGCGTTAGCGCATTCGGAAAGTATTCAGACCCCCCGACCTCCTCCACATCTTGTCACGTTACAGCCCCATTCCGAAATCGACCAAATTGTTGTTTTTTCATCAATCTACACACACACACACACACACACACACACACACACACACACACACACACACACACACACATACTGACAAAGTAAAAACATTTAATTTTTTGCAAATATATAAATTAGAAACTGAAATATGTACATTTACATAATTACAGTGAGGGAAAAAAGTATTTGATTCCCTGCTGATTTTGTACGTTTGCCCACTGACAAAGAAATGATCAGTCTATAATTTTAATGGTAGGTTCATTTGAACAGTGAGAGACAGAATAACAACAAACAAATCCAGAAAAACGCATGTCAAAAATGTTATAAATTGATTTGCATTTTAATGAGGGAAATACATATTTGACCCCTCTGCAAAACGTGACTTAGTACTTGGTGGCAAAACCCTTGTTGGCAATCACAGAGGTCAGACGTTTCTCGTAGTTGGCCACCAGGTTTGCACACATCACAGGTGGGATTTTGTCCCACTCCTCTTTGCAGATCTTCTCCACGTCATTAAGGTTTCGAGGCTGACGTTTGGCAACTCGACCCTTCAGCTCCCTCCACAGATTTTCTAAGAGATTAAGGTCTGGAGACTGGTTAGGCCACTCCAGGACCTTAATGTGCTTCTTCTTGAGCCACTCCTTTGTTGCCTTGGCCGTGTGTTTTGGGTCATTGTCATGCTGGAATACCCATCCACGACCCATTTTCAATGCCCTGGCTGAGGGAAGGAGGTTCTCACCCAAGATTTAACGGTACATGGCCCCGTCCATCGTCCTTTGATGCGGCGAAGTTGTCCTTTCCCCTTAGCAGAAAAACACCCCCAAAGCATAATGTTTCCACCTCCATGTTTGACGGTGGGGATGGTGTTCTTGGGGTCATAGGCAGCATTCCTCCTCCAAACGTGGCGAGTTGAGTTGATGCCAAAGAGCTCCATTTTGGTCTCATCTGACCACAACACTTTCACCCAGTTCTCCTCTGAATCATTCAGATGTTCATTAGCAAACTTCAGACGGGCATGTATATGTGCTTTCTTGAGCAGGGGGACCTTGTGGGCGATGCAGGATTTCAGTCCTTCACGGCGTAGTGTGTTACCAATTGTTTTCTTGGTGACTATTGTCGTGTATGACGATTATGACTAGTCTTGAGGGACAAAGAAGAACTGTTTATCTTAAGTTTGAATGTAGCCGTTTGGAGGGTGACGCCCCAGGGGAGACTGGTGATTGGCCAGAAGAGGGAGCCACCCATCTTTTTGCATTGTTTATAAGTAGGGGCTAAACGAAGGAGAAGGCAGAGCGGCCATTCTGAGGCGTCGCTCTCCGGATGTCCACTTATGCTGAAGCTTTTGATATGAATAAACCTTATGATCAAAGTTCAGTATGAGCGGACTCCTTTGTTTATCAGCAATAATTGCCACCATTCACCCGATACGACACTATGGTCCCAGCTGCCTTGAGATCATTGACAAGATCCTCCCGTGTAGTTCTGGGCTGATTCCTCACCGTTCTCATGATCATTGCAACTCCATGAGTTGAGATCTTGCATGGAGACCCAGGCCAAGGGAGATTGGCAGTTCTTTTGTGTTTCTTCCATTGTTCCAACTGTTGTCACCTTCTTACCAAGCTGCTTGGCGATGGTCTTGTAGCCCATTCCAGCCTTGTGTAGGTCTACAATCTTGTCCCTGACATCCTTGGAGATCTCTTTGGTCTTGGCCATGGTGGAGAGTTTGGAATCTGATTGATTGATTGCTTCTGTGGACAGGTGTCTTTTATACAGGTAACAAACTGAGATTAGGAGCACTCCCTTTAAGAGTGTGCTCCAAATCTCAGCTCGTTACCTGTATAAAAGACACATGGGAGCCAGAAATCTTTCTGATTGAGAGGGGGTCAAATACTTATTTCCCTCATTAAAATGCAAATCAATTGATAACATTGCATATTTCTGGATTTTTTTGTTGTTAATCTGTCTTTCACTGTTCAAATAAACCTACCATTACAATTATAGACTGATCATTTCTTTGTCAGTGGGCAAACGTACAAAATCAGCAGGGGATCAAATACTTTTTTCCCTCACTACATTTACATAAGTATTCAGACCATTTACTGAGTACTTTGTTGAAGCACCTTCATGTACCCAAGAAAGCAAAGGTAACTGAACTAAATGACTATCGCCCTGTAGCACTCACCTCTGTCATCATGAAGTGCTTTGAGAGACTAGTCAAGGATCATTTCACCTCTACCTTACCTGTCACCCTAGACCCACTTCAATTTGCTTACCGCCCCAATAGATCCACAGACGATGCAATTGCCATCACACTGCACACTGCCCTATCCCATCTGGACAAGAGGAATACCTATGTAAGAATGCTGTTCATTGACTATAGCTCAGTATTCAACACCATAGTACCCTCCAAGCTTATCATTAAGCTCGAGGCCCTGGGTCTGAACCCCGCCCTGTGCAACTGGGTCCTGGACTTCCTGACGGGCCGCCCCCAGGTGGTGAAGGTAGGAAACAACATCCCCACTTTGCTGATCCTCAATACTGGGGCCCCACAAGGGTGTGTGCTCAGCCCCCTCCTGTACTCCCTGTTCACCCATGACTGCGTGGCCAAGCACGCCTCCAACTCAATCGTCAAGTTTGCAGATGACACAACAGTAGTAGGCTTGTTTACCAACAATGACGAGACCGCCTACAGGGAGGAGGTGAGGGCTCTGGGAGTGTGGTGCCAGGAAAATAACCTCTCACTCAACATCAACAAAACAAAGGATATGATCGTGGACTTCAGGAAACAGCAGAGGGTGCACCCCCCTATCCACATCGACGGGACCGCAGTGGAGAAGGTGGAAAGCTTTGTTCCTTGGCGTAGACATCACCGACAAATTGAAATGGTCCACCCAAGGAGACAGTGTGGTGAAGAAGGCGCAACAGAGCCTCTTTAACCTCAGGACGCTGAAGAAATTCGGCTTAGCACCTAAAACCCTCACAAACTTTTACAGATGCACAATTGAGAGCATCCTGTCGGGCTGTATCACCGCCTGGTACGGCAACTGCACCACCCGCAACCGCAGGGCTCTCCAGAGGGTAATGCGGTCTGCCGAATGCATTACCGGGGGAAAACTTCCCGCCCTCAAAGACACATACAGCACCCGATGTCACAGGAAGGCCAAAAAGATAATCAAGGACATCAACCATCCGAGCCACTGCCTGTTCACCCCACTATCATCCAGAAGGCGAGGTCAGTACAGGTGCATCAAAGCTGGGACCGAGAGAATGAAAAACAGCTTCTATCTCAAGGCCATCAGACTGTTAAATAGCCACACTGTAGGATGCTGCTGCCTTTTGAAATCACTGGCCACTTTAAGAAATGGAACACTAGTCACTTTAATCATGTTTACATATCTTGCATTACTCATCTCATATGTATATACTGCATTCTATTCTATAATATTCTACTGTATCTTAGTCCATGCCGCTCTGTCATTGCTTGTCCATATATGTATATATTATGAAATACCTTTCCTTACTAGTTTTGTGTGTATTGGGTATATGTTGTGAAATTGTTAGATATTACTGCACTGTCGGAGCTAGAAGCACAAGCATTTCGCTACACACGCTATAAAATCTGCTAAACACGTGTATGTGACAAATACAATTTGATTTGATTTTTTGGCTATGACATGCTGTGGCTGTGGTTTTTGAGTGTCTTATTAACTATTGGTCCACATATTTCATTATAGTGATTGTGTTCCCCTTACTCTATATAATATATATGTTTATAGATATGTGTTGTGTATTTGATGTATTGATGCAGGGCTCATCTGTAAAAGTATTGATGCAGGGCTCACCCCCTGCTAAAATAAAGGTTAAATAAAATAAGTAATAGTAAACTTGAGTTCTATCTGACTTTTAAAAGAATCCTCAATAGTGGTAGAGATGACCTCTGGGAGCCAACTCCAAAGAGACCACATTCAAGTCTTCCATCCCCCACTCATTCAAATGTAGGAACTGGTTCCTCCAGTCTGACCCCTGCTGCTGTCTCTGGCTCCACACCCACCCCCGCCCGGCCATCTAGAGGTGTGAAGAGGCCAGACCAGAAGTGGAGGAGCCCCAGCGCACCAGCGGCAACTACCACCGAGGGAGAGGACTGTTGGCACACTGTGCTAGAGGATGATGTGGGGCCACTTCCACCAACATTCTGACCTAAAAGGCAGCCAGGACCTCAGCTGGACATGACTGGAAAGTACAGTCCCCTTCATCTTTGTGTGTAAAATAAACATTTTTATTACCAAAGCATTTTTGTATGTTCTCTATAGTTATGTACTTTAACATGTATTAATTGACCAATTTGGCCACTTGGAGGCCACTTGGGTACATTTGGGCAAACTCGTGAGGGACACCAGGGAGACTTCATACTAAATATTATGTAGCTCTCTCATTCTTGAATGTTTCAGTCTGAAACAACATCTAAATTGGCCCCAGCTTCCTATCTCAATGTATGGCCTTATTTTGCATTTCAAAGATGATAAAATAAAAATAGAAAATGTATTTTTTGTTTTTTGTTTTATCTTTTACCAGATCTATTGTGCTATATTCTCCTACATTAATTTCACATCTCCACAAATGTAGAAGTGTTTCCTTTCAAATAGTATCAAGAATATGCATATCCTTGCCTCAGGTTAGATTTGGATATGTCATTTTAGTTAGAAATTGAGATGAAGGGTCCTATTCAGAAGAGGTTTTAATCAGCTTCTTGATACGGCACACCTGTCAGGTGGATGGATCATCTTGTCAAAGGAGAAATGTTCACTAACAGGGCTTTATGCAAATGTTTGCACAACATTTGAGAGAAATGTTTTTTGTGCGAATGGAACATTTCTGGGATCTTTTATTTCAGCTCATGAAACATGGGACAAACACTTTACATGTTGCGCTTATATTTTTGTTCAGTAATTTTTCGGATTAGCAACATGTTGAATATTCTGATTGGTTTGTTGTATATACAGTGTGTGTGTGTGTGTGTGTGTGTGTGTGTGTGTGTTTGTTATTTGTTCAAATAAGCAGCAATGGTTGAATGGCTATTGCTTAATATGCAAGTAATAGAGTGCAGTTGAATATTGGAAGATAATCACAGACTTGTCATGGCAGGATTATGTTGGATTAGTAAACTGATAGTGTTTGTGTTTTGTTTACCCTTGTTTTATCTGGTAAGAGTTCACCTTAGGTTACCTGCATCCTGATATAACCTTGCTTATCCATCTGTTTGTGGTTGTGTGTGTGTTTATGCAAGCATCCTTTTCAGAATCATGATCCCAACGACATTGACATCCTGCTGGGTCGTGGATGTTGTCATCCCAACCATCATGATGATATCAGGCTCCATGGCTGATTATCTAGTTTTACCAAATGGTCAGGTTTTACTGTGCACATCTCCTCTGGCTATGTCAAGGGCTTATACATGATGACACAACAACATACAAACCCTTGAGTTGATTGGCTCCGTAGCATTGAGGTACTGTACCAGTACACCTGTATCTGTGTGGTTATAAAGTACAGATGGGGGTATGGTTCCTAATATAGTGAGAATAGATGGAGGTATAGGGCTATGGTTTCTAATACAGTGGGCTTAGATAGAGACAGTCTGTCTGCCTGAGAGGTCGGTAGGCAGTGGAAGGCTGGGTCAGATGCTGTTTGGACACAAACTGACAGGAGATGACATGGCCAGGCTGTAATAGAGCTTTATGGGCTATAGGTCACTGGTAGGATGACTGTACGACACCCTATCAGCTGTCACCAACACTGGGACAAAGATAGGTGGTTATTTGGTTAACACTTTATTTGGATATTCCCCAAATAGAAGATGTTCAGCTGTCTTTAAATACTAGGATGTGTGAAGAGATGAGTGGTGGAGTCAAGGTGGTGTCTTCAGGAAAGAGTGAAATGTTTGTATTGCAGGAAAGTTAGCAGTTATCTCCTACGCTTCTACGTTCCTAGAGAGGTGATGGACCTAAGTAAGTAATTAAGTAAGCAAGCATATAAGAAGTAATTAAGTGACACATACAAAGGGTCAAGGGCTTTGTATTGGATCATGTTGTGTTTATTTTTAAGTCATGCAGATAAAGATGATGGATTTACTGTGTAGTTGAAGTGGCATACCGGTTTTGAAAAAGAACACATCACATTTTAGATTAGTTAGACACCCTCACAGTCTGTCTGTCTGTCTTTATTTACTTCACAGCTTCTCTTCATTTAATCACAGGCTTGTTATTTGAAACACATTGTGTATAAAGATGCATGATGCTACTAAAGTATATTGATTAAAAATAATTATGCCTTGTTTACCATATGATATACTTTGTCTTTCAATACAAAGAAAGGAGAAGTATGACTCAAACACCCATTAAGCCTAAGCAGTAACAAACATTCTACATAACCTTTTTGTCAGTGGTCAGATACATTTGATGACACCCCCAAATACAATTGATGTCTAATGACACCCCCAGCTTATAAATTGCTGATGTGTAGGCTACTTAGATCAAACTAGGTAGACATTGCTTGGGCATCATTGATTCAAATAATTATTGGTTAGATGTATTACTACCACTACGCTGCTGTTCATTGATTTCCATTACCATTAGTATCTTTCTATTTATCCTGCTACGGGTCAATATTATTCCTGTTTTACACTTGAGTGATTTAGCAGACACTCTTATCCAATGCAACTTACACTACATGAGCAATTAGGGTTAAGTGCCTTGCTCAAGGCCACATCAACAGATTTTTCAACTAGTCAGCTCTGGGATTTGAACCAGCAACCTTTCAGTTACTGGCCCAAAGCTCTAACCGCTAGGCTACATGACTATTAGTATGTTACCATAAGTATTTATATATTCCTGCTACCAGTCACTTTTCAGCCCTGTTTACATATACAGTGCATTTGGAAAGTATTCAGACCCCTTTACTTTTTCCACATTTACAGCCTTATTCTAAAATTGATTAAATCGTTTTTTGATCTCATCAGTCTACACACAATACCCCATAATGACGAAGCAAAAACAGGACAACGACCCTAAGCACACAGCAGGACAAGGCTCTGAATGTCCATGAGTGGCCCAGCCAGAGCCCGGACTTGAACCTGATCGAACATCTCTGGAGAGACCTGAAAATAGCTGTGCATCGACACACCCCATCCAACCTGACAGAGCTTGAGAGGATCTGCAGAGAAGCATAGGAGGAACTCCCCAAATACAGGTGTGCCAAGCTTGTAGTGTCATACCCAAGAAGACTCGAGGCTGTAATCGCTGCCAAAGGTGATTCAGCAAAGTACTGAGTAAAGGGTCTGAATACTTATGTAAATGTAATATTTCAGTTTTTTATTTGTAATAAATGTGCAAAAAAAAAATGCTTTGTCATTATGGGGTATTGTGTGTAGATTGATGAGGATTGTTTTATTTTTTTATTTTATAATACGGCTGTAATGTAAAATTTTGGAAAAAGTCAGGTTCCGAATTCACTGACACTCTTGTACACACACCCACACACTTACAGACACACGCTCACCACCACATATACACACACTCACCACTTATGGATGCTGCCATTCTGTTTGCTATCATTATTACTATTATTTATCCGGCTACCAGTCACTTTCTCCTAATCCCTGCCAACATGTACTTATCTACCTCAAATAGTCCAGTATCCCTGCACATTGTCAATTTGGTATAGCTTTCTCTCTTATTTTTTACTTTTCGTGTTTAATTTTTTGTATACTATTTTGATATTGAGTACTGCACTGTTGGGTAGGGCTTGCAAGTTAAGAATTTCACTGTACTTGTGCATGTGAAAAATAAAACATGAAACTTCAAACTATTATGAATTCTGCTCCTATCTCTCATACAGAAAGTCAGTCACCCTTAGCAAAAAAGTCTTAAGACACAGTCCATTCACTGAAGGATTGTTCAGTGAATTAACCAAACCCCACCGCAGAAGTGTCAGGTAATGATTTCCATAATTATACTTTAATTCAATTTTATAATATATTGACACCCTTCACTGGCTCTCTGGCTCTCTCTGTCACTCACCCATCTCTCTCGCTCTCTCGCTTGATTTCTTCCTCCCTCCCTCCATGACAGGCGTTCAGTGCTGATATCTTTCCTTTATGCTCGGCTAGTGTCTGCTCCAGTATATGGCCCTCACCGTTTCTGTTCTGGTTCAGGACTTTCTAGCATTCCCGTCTGCCTGACGCAGTGCAACGATATCTTTATTTTAACAAATCTCAGCAAATGTGCCAAGGATGAGCAAACCATCTGCGACTGGAATCTTTGAGAGCTACTATACTTCCTCACTAATATAGCATCATAGAAACTATAATAAACACTAACTCAGCTGAACGTATGTAGGCATGCAGCATACATACAGCATACACCTCTTTAAGGAATACCTGGGATAGGATAAAGTAATCCTTCTACCCCCCCTTACGCCACCCCCCCAAAAAATAAAAATAATAATAATTGTAAAGTTGTTGTCCCACTGGCTATCATAAGGTGAATGCACCAATTTGTAAGTCGCTCTGGATAAGAGCGTCTGCTAAATGACGAAAATGTAAATGAAAATGTAATACATTAACATAAAGAGAGAAGGAGAGAGGGGGAGAGAGAGAAAGTGAGAGAAAGGGTGTGAGAGAGGGAGAGGGAGCGAGAGAGAAGGAAAGACAGAGAGGGGAAGGACAAAAAGAGAAAGGAACAATCTACACTTTAACAAGCAGTATGTTTTCCTCACTCAATCCATTGTTGGGGGAATTTGAATAGCACTAGCTGCCAGTGGATTTTCTCAAAGGCACCTCGACGCAGTGAGAAGAAACAAAACGTGGAGGAAAGAAATAAAGAGAAAGAATTAGTCGGGCTAAGAAAGAGAGAGAGCTGGAACAGGTGCAAATTTATTGGTCACAGAGGCCAAACAGAGCAGCCAGTGTGGAGCTAGAGGAGGCTGTGATGAGGGGAAAAAATTGTTTAGGGGCTGGAAACAGTGGAGTCTACTTAGCCTCCACAACCATCAGTGAGGAGACTGCTGTGTTAGTTCAAAGCATAACCCTAAGCCTGTGTGAGTGGACTGCAAAGTCAGAGAGACAGAGATAGAGACTCAGAAACAGACTCTACGACAGCTTAACTTAACATAACTTCACTTATGATTCTGCTGGGAGTTCAGTGCAGTAAGAATACCTGCACACAGTTAGCCATGCTCAACTCATTAAAGATGGAGTCCACATTAGGGGAAACAATGCCACGGTCCATTCCAGCACCTTTGTTATTGTTTTTGTTTTGTGGACGAAATGGAGGTGATCGAGGTGTCGAACAGTGTGCCAAAAAAAACAACTTCTGTACATATTCTGCTGTTCTATCGCACGTGCAATTGATGTCAGAGGGAACAAATACAGTGTTCGTTGTCTGCAGTAACTTCTTTGTTGTTGTAATATCCCAAACGAACGTGGCAGTTTCACCATTAAGGATTCCTGCTTTAAAATGAGATTAAAACTATACTCCTAGTTTCTCACTCTCTCTCCTTCTCTATACTTCTCTCTCAGAACTATGACAAGATTCCAGTTGATGAACCAAGCAGAGTAGACTTAGCCTCACAATGCTGCCTGATATCGTGTGCTTCTACGGAAGCTCACGAGATCAGGCTGCTTTGTGAGGTTGGAGCAGCCTAGGATCAGGTTAAACCTGAAGGTTCATTGTTTCTCTAAGGTGCCAAAGTTAAACATTCCTTCCGTATAGCCATTGCACATTTCAATATACCCATTGCTGCTGCTGTGTTTTAATAGACACAGTTCTGAGTGCTGAAAGATGTGTTGTCACGGCAGCACTAAGTGAGTGATAAGAAAGCTTGCAGCAGGCAGATGTTGTGGAGATGAAAGAGAGAGAGAAGCTCATTGAGTTCCTTCAGATTATTATTTTTGTCTCTGAAGTGTGTTGTGTTAAAACAACAGGGACAGATGCTTTAATATTATGCACACCAAGCTGACAGAAATCTATTCATTTACTCTCACCAGAAAACTCTGAAGACATCAAAACTATAAAATAACACACATGGAATCCTGTAGTAATCAAAAAAGTGTTAAACAAATCAAAATCTATTTTATATTTGAGATTCTTCAAATAGCCACCCTTTGCCTTTATGACAGCTTTGCACACTCTTGGCATTATCTCAACCAGTTTCACCTGGAATGCTTTTCCAACAGTCTTGAAGGAGTTCCCACATATGCTGAGCACTTGTTGGCTGCTTTTCCTTCACTCTGCCGCCCGACTCATCCCAAACCATCTCAATTGGGTTGAGGTCGGGGGATTGTGGAGGCCAGGTCATCTGATGCAGCACTCCATCACTCTCCGTCTTGGTAAAATAGCCCTTACACAGCCTGGAGGTGTGTTGGGTCATTGTCCTGTTGAAAAACAAATGATAGTCCCACTAAGCCCAAACCAGATGGGATGACGTATCGCTGCAGAATGCTGTGGTAGCCATGCTAGTTAAGTGTGCCTTGAATTGTAAATCAATCACAGACAGTGTCACCAGCAAATGCACCCCCACACCATAACACCTCCTCCTACATGTTTTACAGTGGGAACTACAAATGCAGAGATCATCCGTTCACCCACACCGCGTCTCACAAAGACACGGCAGTTGGAACCAAAAATATCAAATTTGGACTCCAGACCAAAGGACAAATTTCCACCGGTCTAATGTCCATTGCTCGTTTTTCTTGGCCCAAGCAGGTCTCTTCTTCTCATTGGTGTCCTTTAGTAGTGGTGTCCTTTAGAAGCACAAGCATTTCGCTACACCCGCAATAATTATATCGGCTAAACACGTGTATGTGACCAATACAATTTTATTTTATTTAATCATCTGATGAAGTGGAGTCTTTTGTTTAGACATTTAGCTAGCTAGCTAGCTAAACAATGAACCATAATCCCAATCTATAGAGTACTAGCAATACAAACCAATTGTCATAGCTAGCTAGTTAATCAAATAGGTTCAATGTTGTCTAGCTAACATTAGGCTATAACTAGCAATGCAAATGGCTTTCTGGGATAATATTACTACACAGATCATACACGTAATGTTAGCTAGTGAGCCAACCACCTAACATCAGCTAGCTAGCTAACAGTAAGCTTTAACTTGCAATGAAAACAACTTTCTGACTAATTTAAAAACCTGTAATATCTGAAACTGTAGCTAGACTCTTACCCGTATACATGGATGAATGCTTCACGGCAGACTGCAACCCCTTTCATTAAATAAGACGTCCTGTGTTGTTTCCATTTTGTTTGTACAGCTTGCTTGGCCCATTGTGTCAAGTCACTCTGGATCACACTGACCGTGTGCAATGCCATAAGAATCATCAGATCTTTCTCCCTCTCTGTCACGGATGCCATGGTTGCCCTTAGTTTGAAGATGCAATCCGGAGACAGGTGTTTTATACAACAGCCTTCTGTGTTCTCTTTTCGACTCCCTCTGCATTTGCAATCAAACGCCAACATTGTATTCATCTCCTTATCATACTCTGCTTCTACCAGACATTCCACTGATTTCAAAACTCGGTCAACTTCTTCTGTGACAACAACACTGTTGATTGACGTTTCTTCCCCATCACTGTCATCAGAAGACTCTACAATGTCTTCTTCAATGAAAATTATTTTACCTAAATCAGGGATTTCCTCATCGTCTGATTCATTTTCAGAGTCAGAGAGAGTCAGCATGGTACGATAGTCCTCCTGAAAGTAGTCCATCACAACTTTTCCCCACTGACCTTTGTCGATAGCGCCTGATAAATTCAGGGCAGCAATGTTATTGATAGCAATAGCAACACATTTGCAGTTCTCCAAGGCTAACGTTATATATTTTGAAAAGACTGCAGTAGAAAGGATTATCTACACATTACGAGCAGCTCATTTTATAGACAGAAGATGCTACACGGCAGACCAATCCGAAACTTATCCCTCGGCATGTCCAGCCCATTCATTATCTCAGCCAATCATGGCTAGCGGGAAGGTTCCTGTCTTTTTCTGTGGCTAAACCTACTAGGCTCATAATTTAACAACTTTATTTGTATTTACAGATGGCATACAAGTTTGTTATTAAGGCACATGAAAGGTAAAATGTTCCAGAAAGCATTTCTGCCACAAAAAAATCATTTTGATAAGAAATCAAAATAAACGTTCAAATGCCTCTGCTGTGAAGTCGTGACTTGCGACATATGCCTAGTTTCCTGAAACGAGTCACATATACGGGTCTCTCCACTGTTAAAAAATGTCAATAAAATTGTATATATTTTTTTCTGTTTTGCCATGTATGAATGTGTTATTCAATGCGTTTCAATGGGCTAATAGCAGTAAGGCCAAATTCAATGTTTCATCAAACAATACATAAATAAATAAATAAATAATTGATACCTACAAGGGTCCTAACATTCCTAACCAAATATCTAAATGATCCATGGTATGACCATCTTAAAACATTTCCATATTATTGCGTAGTAGATATCACCGTACAAAGACTTACAGAGGTAAAAAAAGACAGCATACCTTTTTTTATTGTTTGTCATCTGTAGCCTCATAGACTACCCTGAAATCATCCAAAACCAGCTCAATAGCTCAATGCATGCACACACTCATGCACACACTCATGCATTCACCTGTATTATTAGTAGGCCTATGCCATATTGATTTACCCAGTTTATCAAGAGATTTACCATTCAAATACAATTATTACCATTATGTTGTTATGTAGTTAGATTGGTAAAAAAACAAAGTCAAATTGATTGTATGATTTAAAAATGTATTCATTAATGCATACATGGCTGTCCCTGCGATAAATTGACATAACATTTTTCAAATGTAATAATATTGAATAACAGCATAAATATCAGCCATCGGCCTCCTTGACCCCCAAAAATCGTTATCAGCATCGGCCCTTACAAAATCGGTAGCGGCCGCTCTCTACTTTGGTGTTACTTTGTCTTCAGGACTGCTGGAGGAAAAGGGCGAGAGAGAGAATGTAAGAGAGAAAGAGGCTTGGAGAATAGGATAAGGGCGTAGGTGAAGGTACACACAGTTATCAGTCGGAGCAGGGATGCATCCATGATGGGAATGCTGTTAGAGAGAGGCCTGGTGGTTGCAGAGGCAGGGTGGATGCTGTTGTCTTTATTGTGAACTGCGCTGGACAGTCATTTTCACACCAATTTGCTATGCATGACATTTTGTTATCTGGCTGGACCTTTCTATTCACTGGAGCCATATTGTTCCTTGAATGTCAAGGAGTATTATTTTGCTCTTTTGGAGGAAAAGAAAGGAGTTATCTGTAAATGAGATTGGTCATGGCTACAATACAGACATTCGTGTCCCTGTTAGTAATTTTAATAAATATTGAATCTAGATTAAGACAACAAAACCATTATAAGAGAGTTTGTTCCTCTGTGTAAGTTACTGAAAGAAAACACAGAAAAACCCAAATCGATAACATGAGACATGTTGAGAAAGCTTGGGAGCACCAAGTGTTTCCATGAAGTCATGCACATCAAATACTGTAGAATCCTCACTCTGGTGTTGTTGCTGGTGCTAGTGAGCCTATACACACACGCACGCACGCACGCACGCACGCACACACACACACACACACACACACGCTTGAAGTTTGTTGAAGCTAGTGAGCCTGTACCTCTGCTTACCTGGCAAGACATTGCCTCATCACCTGACTGCACTCACAAAACTCACACCACTCCTTTGCTGTCTCCTGGAATACAGGATGGAGAGGAGAACCAATTCAGTTGGAAAATCTGGTTTGCTTAATTCTGAACTGGAACGTGTACGATACAGGAGCTGATTCCTTGGTTGCTGCAGAAGAAATCCAACTTTAACAAATAAAGACAGCCAACACTCAGAGTTGTTAGCCATTTTGCGAGTGCTGTCTTTATGATGGTTGGAGGAGGGTAAACTCAGTGGCTGGTATAAAACCATATTCAATTATTGTTCAGTGAAGCTCATTCCCTCTACCAGTACATGAACACCTTTAATAGCCATGTTGTTCCTCACCTTGCTAGTCTTGAGCACAACAGGCAAGATTCCACCTCGTATTATACATACTCTTTCTAATATCCTATGGTCGCACAACTCTGTCCTCTAGTTTTGTCTGTAACCCACAACCCACTGCTTCCCCCTGTTTCCTATAGTGTGAAATACAAAGATATCATTGCCATTACAGTATACTGTATACCCTATTCCCTTAGCATCCTTGTGAAATCCTGTTCCTCTTTATTGAATATCCAATGAAATAACATTCTGTTTGTTGGAGACGGGGCTATATGAAGTTTTTATTGCTTTGCTTTGTATTCACTGGCCTGGCTCACTGTTGGAGGTTATTTGATCCTATAAAATGTAAAAATGTTGTGTTATTAATGAATGAATGAAATCAAATGGCATATCTTCTGCTGCTGTCTAAACTATGACGTTTTGAATTTGAAATGAAAACTGAATGTCACGATCGTCGGGAACAGAGGACCAAGGCGCAGCGTGGAAGGTGAACATATTTTTATTATATGAGTAATCACACGAACAAAACAACAAACGATAACGTGACGTCCTCGGTTTAAACACAAACCTAATTGGAACAAGATCCCACACCATACTGTGGGAAACAGGCTGACTAAGTATGGTTCCCAATTAGAGACAACAAGCAACAGCTGATTCACGTTGCCTCTGATTGAGAACCACACTGGCCAACAAAGAAACACAATACTAGAACGAACACAAATGAAAACTCACACCCTGGCGCAACATACTAGAGTCCCCAGAGCCAGGGCGTGACAGTACCCCCCCCCCAAAGGCGCGGACTCCGGCCGCGCCAACCAAACACCACAGGGGAGGGACCGGGTGGGCACTCCGCCTTGGCGGCGGATCCGGCTCCGGGCCTGATCCCCACTCCCTCTCCAACCCCCCAAAGTACCCCTGGTCCGGTCTGGCCCCGCTGGCCGGAGCTGGACTGCACACTGGTGGAGCGGATTGCTCTAGCTCCGGCGTGAAGCAGCTGACCGGTGCCGGACCAGGCACCGGTGGAACAGGCACGGGCCGTGCCGGACTGACGACGCACACCACTGGCTTGGTGTGGGGAGCAGGAATGGACCGGACTGGGCTGGTGACGCGCACCACAGGCTCGGTGCAAGGGGCAGGAACAGACCAGACCGTACTGGGGACACACACCACTGGGCCTACGCAGGGATCAGGAACTGGCCGGACCAGACTGGTAACACACCCCAGTACCTCTCGCCGTGCCTCTACACCTTCCTTCCCCTTTTTGACCAGTGGCCCCCGTAACCTGCGGCCTCCTCTGCCAACCTGCTGGGCCGCTCTATCGTGGTCTCCTGCTGCCCCGTCGTCCACGGCGTGAGCCCCCCCCACCAATACAGGACCAAGCAGCGTGCCCAGGCAGGAGAGGAGAAGCGGCGCCAACCGGGCAGTCGTCGGACAGGCGAGAGGCACCCCCAATAAATTTTTAGGGGGGGGGCACATGGCAGGGACGACGGGGCCACTAGAGGTAGATAAGGGGCGAGTTGGTGGACGAGGAGAGAAGGCCACCGGGTTACGGGAGCCATTGGTGTATAGAGGGAAGGAAAATGTAGAGGCACGGCGAGAGGTACTGAAGTGTGTTGCCAGTCCGGTCCGCCCCGTTCCTGATCCCCGTGTAAGGCCAGTGGTGTGTGTTCCCAGTACGGTCCGGCCTGTTCCTGCCCCTCGCACCAAGCCTATGGTGGGCGTCGCCGGCCCGGCCCGGCCTGTTCCTGCTCCCCGCACCAAGCCAATGGTGCGCGTCGCCAGCCCGGCCCGGCCCGTTCCTGCTCCACGCACCAAACCTGTGGTGCGCATCGCCAGCCCGGCCCGGCCTGTTCCTGCTCCCCGCACCAGGCCAATGGTGCGCGTCGCCAGCCCGGTCCGGCCCGCTCCTGCTCCCCGCACCAAGCCAATGGTGCGTGCCGCCAGCCCGGTCCGGCCCGGCTCCTGCTCCCCACACCAAGCCAGTGGTGTGCGTGCGTCAGTCCGGCACGGCCCGCGTGCCTGTTCCACCGGTGCCTGGTCCGGCACCCGGTCAGCTGCTTCACGCCGGATCTTGAGCAATCCGCTCCACCAGTGTGCAGTCCAGCTCCGGCCAGCGGGGCCAGACCGGACCAGGGGTACTTTGGGGGGTTGGAGAGGGAGTGGGGATCAGGCCCGGAGCCGGATCCGCCGCCAAGGCGGAGTGCCCACCCGGTCCCTCCCCTGTGGTGTTTGGTTGGCGCGGCCGGAGTCCGCGCCTTTGGGGGGGGGGTACTGTCACGCCCTGGCTCTGGGGACTCTAGTATGTTGCGCCAGGGTGTGAGTTTTCATTTGTGTTCGTTCTAGTATTGTGTTTCTTTGTTGGCCAGTGTGGTTCTCAATCAGAGGCAACGTGAATCAGCTGTTGCTTGTTGTCTCTGATTGGGAACCATACTTTGTCAGCCTGTTTCCCACAGTATGGTGTGGGATCTTGTTCCTTTTGGGTTGTGTTTGTACCGTAGGACTTCACGTATCGTTTGTTGTTTTATTCGTGTAACATTAATAAAAAGCATGTTCACCTTCCACGCTGCGCCTTGGTCCTCCTCTGTATACGACGATCGTGACACTGAAGCCGTTTCTTCTTTCATTCATTTACAGGCAGAACATACTGAGCTTAGGAAACCGTTTGGGATATTATTTTCCTGAAGCAACATATTTTCCCCAGGATATGTTCCTCCAAAAAAAGTATTTACATATATTGAATATTACTTGTGCTTTCAGATGTAAGTCTTGTTTACTTGCGACTTGCATTGGAAAGTAATAAAAAAGCTTGCTATAATTCATATTGCAAAGAAAAAAGATATCTATTCCACTGAATGTGTGGACCCTGTTGTGAATATAGAACAATTTCATGCCCAAGCAAGTTTACAGACAGTCAGTCACGTGGAGCGACTTCGAGAGAAAGCCTCAATCGAGAGAGAGGGAAGAACGAAAACATACAAAATACACAAACAAAACAAAATAGATGTACAGAAATATAACTGGCAGCATTTTTGCAGGGCCGGGCCTCCATTCAAATGGTTTCCTTTGTTCATCCAATGACTTCTTATATTCCAAGAGACTTGCAGAGATTTGCATGTGGCAGATGTTGCACAGATATATTAGGTACACCCATCTAGTACTGGGTCGGACCCCCATTTGCCTCCAGAACAGCCTGAATTCTCCGGGGCATGGATTCTACAAGGTGTGGCATTCAAACATTGCTCAATTGGTGTCAAGGGGCCTAACGTGTGCCAGGAAAGCATTGCCCACACCATTACACCACGGCCACCAGCCTGTACTGTTGACACCAGGCAGGATGGGGCCATGGACTAATGCTGCTTATGCCAAATCCTGACTCTGTTGTCAGCATGACGCAAAAGGAACCGGGATTCGTAGGACCAGTTGATGTTTTTCCACTCCTCAATTGACCAGTGTTGGTGATCGCATACCCACTGGAGCCGCTTCTTCTTGTTTTTAGCTGATACGAGTGCAACCCGGTGGGGTCATCTACTGCAATAGCCAATTCATGACAAGGACCGACGAGTTGTGGGTTCCGAGATGCCGTTTCCCCACACCACTGTTGTACTGCGCCGTTATTTGCCTGTTTGTGGCCTGCCTGTTAGCTTGCACGATTCTTGGCATTCTCCTTTGACCTCTCTCATCAACAAGCTGTTTTCGACCACAGGACTGCCGCTGACTGGATGTTTTTGTTCGAATTTTTACCCGACCATCCCTGAACGCTTGAAAAAAAAAAACAAGTAACCCTCCCCTATACCCAAAATAATAATTAAAACAAAGAGGATAGCAGAGAAAATGCCTACTGTTTACCCTCACTTCTACAGTAGACAGACCAGTGCTTAATCTGTAAATCTGGAGGTCATGGAACACATAGTGAGCGCGAGAGGGGGGTTATCCGGGGGGCTCTGAGGTACCGGAACACATTGAGAAAAAGTGACAAACACAACGTAGCAGCACAGCAGACAGAGTAGCCTACTATCTATGGTGGTGAAAGGGACATCACTCTCCAAGGTGCTGATTAATTCAAAGCATTTTAGACTTCACTGCAGTATGCCCACATACTTGAGTGTAGCTGTGGGGCTTACACAAGTCCGAATTTCTTATAGCCTAATTTTCTAGACATCAGTGTACAGCAAACATTTTAGATGTCACTGCAGAACACCCGCCATATGCATATGCACACATACTCAGCTGTGGGGCTTACAATTTCATATAATTTTCAAGACATCAATGTAGCAGTAGAACAAATATCACAATATCGGAATATAAAATCAATGTAGGCTACAGCAGAACACACATATGAGAATATATAGTCCTCCTGCCTATGTAATAATATGAAGCACGTATTCAGATTAACTTCAAAGTACAGAACAAGTTTGTAAAGGAAAACAATTTTCCTACCTTAGTTTTCAAAACCTTCCACAATGACTCTCCCCATGAATAGTCGATTTAACTCCTGACAGTCAATTTCTTGCTCAAAGCCATGAGCGGGCCTGTGGCTGCGACGTTTAGCCTCCTTCTGAGGCTGTTCGGAAGACTCTGGCTGTAGTATCTATTTTTCTGTTATGAGTGTTAACTATAACCTGGGTGTCCTCTTTAGCCTTGTCTACAATGCTTGCTGCCACCAAATGCACCTTGGTTCGTGTATGTTCAAAACTTTTTTTCTGAGGGCTCTTAGTTTTTTTTTCATATCTGAGGCAGAGGATGTTACTTTACATTCCACCAACTCTTTTGCTAGTATAATCCCTCCAGTCATTTCTAGACCCAAGCTCCCTACCTTTTTTCATGTTGCACATCCCAGCTTTGAATTCTGCATGAGAAGCCATGGGTTATACGTTTGTTTCTATACAGGCTATTGTTAAAAAAGAGGATAGCCTAAGATTTGAACAGTGCAAAAGTTGTCTATCAACTGTAAAAATTGAGCGCAACAGAATCACTTACAACTGAAGTATCTGATCATCAATGAATTTGAGAAAAAGCCATTCGTTGTTTTAACACAGCAGATAGGCCTATATGCACTTGTAACTTTTTTTCATTTGGGAAACTATAACTTTCTAATTTATTCTATTTTATTCCATGATATTGTTGTTACGAAATAGATTTCTGTTTTCTGTGATTAGGGAATGGGAATAAAACAGCATCTACTAGGCTAAATTAACCAACTAAACATGCATAACTCACTGCATGACCAAAGACATCCCAAAGCCTTCTTGTTGTTAGTAGCCTAAAGTCAAATTAAAATGAAGACTGTTTAAATGAGTTAGATCTTCTCGAATTAGACTACTTTCAGCACCCATGTGTTGTCCATCTCCGTGGCTGCCGCTTCATAGTAATGTAAGTTATGTAAATTACTCGAATATAGCTTATTGTGAGGTCAATAAATTGGATAAATTGCTTCATTATGGAAAATGAAACATAGTTTTTATTAAAATCAATTATATCAGTAGGAAGCTTACCTCCGGTTCCCCTATCATCTTCGCACACTCCCTCTCAAACTGAACAGGACATCAGTAGGCCTAGTCCGTGCGCACAGATATTGCATTTTTGGGACAAATAAAACACTATTTTTGGAAGAAGCCTTTGACTCGCCTCCTGATGTGGTTGGTTAGGCAGCACAAAAAGGTTTACATCAGCAAGAGCAGGGCGGGCCGGGGCTTATGATTGGGAACACCTATCCATTGCAGTGTGTAATGCAGTGTAGCCTAGTTTTATATACAGTACACCATCCCAGCAGCGCGAAAACTCTGGAAGGAAGTACATTTTCTTAAAAATATAACTTTGCCCTGTGCTTCTCCGAGCATGCTCTTCATATAGCTTAGGCCTATAGCCTATACTATGGGCTATGGATCATTTTGTTGAGACCACACTAGGCGCAATTGGTATTGCGCGCCCAGCAGAGAATCAGGGATGAGCGGCGTCATTGGGCACACATTGTTGTGTCAATTCCTGACTACAAGCTATACCGAGCACTCAAGCCTAAATCCACCCAGGGTGCTCAAAGCACTCCCAACCTGCAGGGGGCAACCATGCAACCGGAGCTGTTGAAACCAACCACCAGGAAGTGCTCTGGGGACCATATTAACCTGCGCACCCACAAGCAGTGCATGTGCATGGCATCGAAATGTTTGGTAAAAGCTTACTTGGCTCTCACTCATTCCTGAGAAGAGATACCAATGACCACAGCTCCTGATCATCCAAAGACGCAACTGGTAGGACAGAATGTGTTGTGAATTCATGCTTCTATATGCCCTTTTGGTTTGGTTGTAACATACAATACAATTATTAATTAAATTAAATAGTGAAGACTTCATTATGTGAATGTAGTACTTGACAGTAACGTTACTATAATCATGTGTATTGTTAAATGTTTAATTATGATATTGATATTTAATTATTAACTTGCAATGATCCTAGGTTAATCTAAATGATGAAATGATTGTTTGGTTAGGTTTGAGGATTCAGTAACATTAGTTTATGCTTATTTTTGAGAAAGTGGAATTGAGGGTTATTTGTAACTAATCCATGGTTTTTTGTTTGTGTGTTTTGAAGGTTATCAACCTATTCTGTTCCATCTTTATGACAATAAAAAATCATAAAGTGAACAGTTTTGAGTTGTCCTTTGCGTTCATCAAGGATAAAGCCGTTTTCAAGTTTGGGCAGAGCTGTGGTCAGCCAGAAATCACGCAGAACTTGACAGTTGATAACCAGCGCGGCAGTGAAGACGAGGATCAAAGGGCTGAAGTCAAGCTGTCGACGCAAAGGAAGAATTGCCTGTGAAACTCTACACCATGGCCAAGGAAACTTTTGGGAAAACAGTCAAGCAACTGAAGCAAGAGCGGACCTTAGCCAAATCTGCTTTCACCAGACAAGCGAACTACCTGAGTAAAGCTGCAGCTGGTATGATTAAGCATGAACTACAAGAGGAGTTCAGCAAGCTCAGTTCCCTGGCTAGAAGTGTCGGTGATTCAAATGATGACTACGCGGCTGGCCTACTGGCTGAAGCGGGAACTAAGGGAGATGAAGAGGTCAAGCTCGACAAGGACCAGCATGCTGATCTTGAAAGGACGATTGAAGAGTGCGACATGAAATTGGAGGAAATCCGAGAGGCAGTCCAATTCAACCTCTGGCCAAGATACGGTAAAGAGGAGGTAGACTTTGCAATCCAAGAAGCGGAGAAAGCCTGTGACAGAGCCAAAGAAACCCCCGTCACTGCTATTAACAGGGACGGCTATGAACTACAGCTGGAAAGAGCGAGAAGCTAATCCATGATGCAAGTGAAAGCCTGAAAGACTGGGAAAAATGGGTCCCACACGATGAGACTGCAGATCTGAAAGGCAGAGTAAAGGATCTGAGAATATTCGGCAGTAACCTCGAGGCCAAAAGAACAGAATTCCTCATCGCACAGAGAATTGCAGAAGAGGACAGAAGACCTACAGAGCTTCAACCAAGAGCAGTCCCACAACCAGTGGTGAGAATAAAACCAACCAGTCTACCTAAATTCACTGGGCTTAGGAGGAATTTCCACAGATGGAGGAAAGACTGGGAGAGCCTGCAAAAGCAGGGAGAGCCGACTGGTTCAGTGGAGGTGAAGAAGTTTCAACTTCTTGACAGTGTGGACGAGAGAATATGTAGAGACCTGCGCCTGTCATCATATAACAGTGCTGAAGACATGTTTAGAGTACTCCAAAACCGGTATGGAAACAAGCCAACAATTGCTTTGGAGATAATTGAGGACCTGGAGAGGATCCCTCCTTTAAAGTCACACCAACCAAGGAAGGTTATTGACCTGATTCAAGCTGTGGAAAAGGCCCTGAATGACCTCACGGAGCTCGAAAGCAGTGGAGCCATAAAGAATCCCCTTGTCATCAGATCCATAGAGAGCAAGCTGCCGGATAACATGAAGAGGGACTGGCTGACATTCATGGTCAACCCAAGAAATGGAGTCACACCTGACAATCACTGACAGCCTTCTAAGATTTTTAAAGACACAAGAGGACATACTGGAGAAACTAGACCAGTTGGGTGTAAGTGAAAACCCTGAAAAGAAAGCTACGTACTCCGGAGAAGCGGTATGCTTCCACAAGGTCCACGAGAAAGGGAGGATGCGTTGTGTGTGGAGATGAAAAGCACCGTGAGAAGATTTTCTTTTGTAAGCAGTTCAAAGAACTAAAGCCTAGTGAGAAGCTGAATGCTGTCGAAAGACTGGGAGCATGCAGAAGATGCCTCAGATGTCATGGAGAGGATGAGGAATGTACGGACACTTACCTTTGCAGAAACAGAGACTGCAAAAGAGGAAGCTCCTCGGATCACCATTTCTTTCTCTGCCTTAAAGGAGGGGGCTAAGAGGAAAGAATACGTGAAAGTGGAAAAACCCAGCACCAGGAGGCAAACATTCACAGAGGAGCAAGAGAGATTAATACGTGAGCTCACCCCGGACGTGGCAGAAAAATTCAGGAATGCTTTCACAAACATGGCAAAATCACACTGCACTGGAGGAAGCCTTCCTGGGGTAATGGACTCAAGCACACGTGAATTACCAGTTATTCTTATGCTTCTCGAAGTAACTACTAACGCAGGGCAGAAAGTTGGAACTCTCATTGACTTAGCATCAGACACCAACTACATCACTCACACAGCCGCCAGGAGACTGAAGCTTCGAGGTGAAAGGATCTCACTAGTCGTCCATGGAGTTGGAGGCATGGCCATGAAGGTGAAGACCAAAAGATACTTACTCAAGGTGAGAGTCAAGACACCAAGAGGCACGGAGAAAGCTCATGAGCTGATCTGTTATGGGTTGGATGAGATTGCAAAAGTTCACAGAGCAATCAAAGCACAACACCTCAAGAAGTTCTTCCCCGATACCAACCTGGAAGACCTTCACAGACCAGAACATGTTGAGCTTCTCATAAGCCACCGGGAAGGAAGACTTGCTCCACAGAGAGTAAAGGTAGTAGGAGATCTTGTCCTGTGGGAGAGCCCTTTAGGAAAGACCGTTGGAGGAGCACATCCAGACCTCTGTGAAGTAGTGGACATGGCCCTGCACAATTCTGAAACTCATTTTGCATGATCTATGAGAATCACAGCAGTAAAGTATCAAGAAATTGCTGAGATGCAAGAATCTAGAGCTGAAACTAAAACCACTGTTATTGGCAAAGAGTTCTTGGACTGGTGGAAGTGGGACAGCATTGGTGCGGCCTGCGAACCCATGTGTGGAGGATGTCGTTGTGGTAACTGTCAACCAGGAGGCAAAGACATGACTCTTAGTGAAGAAAGAGAGCTTGAGATAATCAGGCAAGGTCTCAGTTACGTGGAGTCAGATGTGCATAGTCAGGAGCCTCACTGGGACACAAAATACCCTTGGATTGAAGATCCAAGTTCCCTGCCCAACAACAGAAGCGCAGTGGAAGCCACGTTTCTGAGGACGGAGAAACAACTCAAGAGAGAACCAGATTGGCGTGCAGCATACACAACTCAAGTTCATGAGATGGTGGAAAGGAAGGCAGCAAAGAGACTCACTAGAAAGACCATTGCCGACTGGAAAGGTCCAGTATGGTACGTCAGTCACTTGATAGCACCAAACCCACACTCTATAACTACACCTGTCCGACTGGTATGGAACAGCAGCCAGAGGTTTAGAGGAAGCAGCATGAATGACCTTCTTCTGAAAGGGCCTGATGTACTTAATCCTATTCGAGCGGTACTGCTAAGGTTCAGGAGAGGAATCCATGCTGCTCTCGCGACATCAAAAAGATGTACAATTCTGTGTGGCTCGAAGACCTGGAGATGCACCTCCATAGATTCCTCTGGAGAGACGGGGATGATGGGGACATTGAGGAATATGCCATCACCAGGGTCAACATGGGCGATCGACCAGCAGGGTGTATCGCACAACTAGCCATGAGAGAAACAGCGAAGTTGCCCATGTTCACACATCTGAAAGAGGAACGGAGGGTCCTTGAAGAGGATTCCTACGTAGATGACATCCTGACATCCCATAATGACCTGGAAAAGCTAGACGGAACCACCAAAAAAGTCGAAGAAATCCTAAAGGCAGGTGGATTCTTCCTCAAGCCGTGGGTCCGATCAGGCCAAAGTGGGAGGCAAACATCTACATCAGAACATCCAACATCATCAGATGAAGTCTTCATCCTCCCCAACCAAGTGAGAGAAGGAGACAACAGAGCCGTTGGAGTTGGTTATTTAGTCGAATCAGACAAACTGTACCTCATGACCTCGATAAACTTCTCAAAGAGACAAAAAGAAGATGAGGATCAGTCAAGATCTCGTTGGAGAGGAAGTGAGAATGAAAACTCCAAACCCACTGACCAGAAGGCAACTGCTTAGCCAAGTAGCTAGTTTGTATGACCCAATAGGCCTTGCAACACCTGCCAAACAGAAAGGAGCCATTTTAGTCAGAAAAGCATTCCAAGAAACTGGAGGCAAAGCTCTAACAAGAGACACATGGGACACACCTCTGTCTGAGAAACTTAGAGGAGAAGCAATCCGCCTGTTTGAGGAATACAGACACCTCAACCAAATTACCTTCCATAGAAGCCTGACTCCAGTCAAAAGGATTGGAGAACCCTGGGGAATAACATTCTCAGATGGGAGCGACCAGAGTTATGGAGCAGTGGCATACTTCAGGTGGGAGACCGAGCAAGGCATCCTGGTCCGACTTGTTGAGTCCAAAGCCAAGCTTACACCACTTGACCAAAAGGGGAGAACCAGTGAAGGCTGAAGTCTGTGGTGCTGTGTTCGCTGCAAGACTCAGGAAATACATTGAAAAGCACAGTCGGATGCAAGTAGGACGTTGGATCCATCTGTTAGATAGTCAAACTGTGCTGGGTGCAATCCAAAGGGACAGTTATGGGTACCAGACCTTTTTGCAAACAGAGTGGGAGAGATCCAGAAGTCCACATCAGTTGAGGACTGGAGATGGATTCCAGGTGAGCAAAACATTGCTGACCTCATGACAAGAGGAGCAACCCCAGAGGACCTCAAATAGAACTCTGTGTGGCAGAACGGCCCAGAGTTTCTGAAACGACCTGTAGAGGATTGGCCGACAAAGTCAGCCAAAGAAGTCGCTGCAGATGCCAAAGAAGGCATAAACAAGCTCCAAAGGAAATGGTTTACAGCAGCACTGACCCGAGCGCAGGTGGGGAAAAAAATCCAACATGCTCCACGTATACCAATATCTCCAAACTCTGACAAAGGTAAAGACCTGCAAAGCAGCCCTAATGGAAGAGGGCACCAAATCCAAGTCCAAAGACCACCTTCTGGTTATTCAGTGGGGAATATCCTTAACATCAGCAAGTTCAGCAGTTTAACCAGGTTGACAAGAGTCATTGCCTGGGTGTGGAGAGCTGCCACAAGGTGGAAAGAAATGCTAGCCAAGACCACCACCACAAGCAAGCCAAAGAAAAAGGAAATTCCTTCAGCTCTTGAGATCAAGTCCAGAATCAAGAAAGCTACACTTACCATCATGGAGTGTGAAGATGCACTCAGGGATCTCTTCCTTGCAGCCCAAAAGGATGTAACCTGGCCAGACACCACACTCAGCAGGCTTTCTGTGGTCAAAGAGGAAAACACTGGACTCTTGCTCTGTGGAGGAAGATTCCAAATCTTTAATGAAGAAAAAACTGCAGTACCAATCTTGCCCTGCACGTCATGGGTATCCTCCCTTCTAGCTCAAGAAGCCCACAAGACAAATCATGAAGACATCGCAGGCACACTCCTCCGGATGAGAAGGAAAGCGTGGGTGGTAAGAGGCCGGAAACTAGCTCAAAAGATCGTGGATAACTGTGTGACATGCAGGAAACTTAAGGCCCGGAGATGCCAACAGATCATGAGTGACCTTCCATCGGAGAGAATAACACCAGCCAATCCCTTTGAGTACACCACAGTGGACTTATTTGGACCTTATGAAGTGAAGGATGAGGTGAGAAAGAAGGTGAAACTTAAGGTGTGGGGAATTGTCTTTTGCTGCATGGTGTCAAGAGCTATGCACACAGACCTTGTCAGCGACCAGTCAGCTGAAGGCTTCCTGTTAGCCTACCAAAGATTTACGGCACTGAGAGGGCATCCAAGGAAATTGTGGTCGGATCCTGGAAAAAACTTTGTCGGAGCCAGACCTGCCCTCAAAGAACTCTACATGTTTCTGGACCGGCTGGAGAAGTCGAAGCTTGAAAACGACGTTTCCAAGCATGGCACAGAATGGAGCTGGAGGATCCGTCCAGCAGACTCACCTCACAGAAACGGAGCTGCTGAAGCCGCTGTCCGAACTGTGAAGCGGGCATTACACAATCTGGGAGGTAATGGAGTCCTCACATGGGGTGAATTTCAGACTTTCCTTTATATGGCTTCCAACCTTGCCAATGAGCGGCCTATTGATGCCAGGACTCAGAGCAGAGAGGACTGTGTAGAATACATTAGCCCAAATTCACTTCTACTCGGACGAACCGGACCCAGAGGAGATCCAGGGACCTTTGACTTTGAAGGTTACTCCTACAAGAGATTAAGAACCATCCAAACAGAAGTTGACCGATTCTGGAGGAAATGGAGTCAGTTAGCCGGACCAAACCTGTTTGTCCGGACCAAGTGGCACACCGCTCACAAGAATGTGGCAATTGGAGATGTCGTCTGGCTGGCCGACCAGAACGCCTTGAGAGGTCAGTACAGGCTTGCCAGAGTTATTGACGTTAACACTGACTAGAAGGGAATTGTGAGGGATGTATATCTCCGATCCTTCCCCAGCTACCCAGTCGCAACTGTGAAGCCCACTAAAAAGATGGAAAAACATTCAATCAAGATACCAGCAACAGTTCTTCACAGGGATGTCAGACGAATAGTTGTCTTGCTTCCAGTTGAAGAGCAGCAGCAACAGGATCAAAAATAGAGTAACTGAATCCAACACATCACAGTTCTGTGTGACCTCCTTGGGTTGAAGAACCAGGAGGTCAAGTGGGAGGTGTTGTGTCAATTCCTGACTACAAGCTATACCCGAGCACTCAAGCCTAAATCCACCCAGGGGTGCTCAAAGCACTCCCAACCTGCAGGGGGCAACCATGCAACCGGAGCTGTTGAAACCAACCACCAGGAAGTGCTCTGGGGACCATATTAACCTGCGCACCCACAAGCAGTGCATGTGCATGGCATCGAAATGTTTGGTAAAAGCTTACTTGGCTCTCACTCATTCCTGAGAAGAGATACCAATGACCACAGCTCCTGATCATCCAAAGACGCAACTGGTAGGACAGAATGTGTTGTGAATTCATGCTTCTATATGCCCTTTTGGTTTGGTTGTAACATACAATACAATTATTAATTAAATTAAATAGTGAAGACTTCATTATGTGAACGTAGTACTTGACAGTAACGTTACTATAATCATGTGTATTGTTGTGGTCCTCTGTAGCTCAGCTGGTAGAGCACGGCGCTTGTAACGCCAAGGTAGTGGGTTCGATCCCCGGGACCACCCATACACAAAAAAAAAAATGTATGCACGCATGACTGTAAGTCGCTTTGGATAAAAGCGTCTGCTAAATGGCATATTATATATTATATTATTAAATGTTTAATTATGATATTGATATTTAATTATTAACTTGCAATGATCCTAGGTTAATCTAAATGATGAAATGATTGTTTGGTTAGGTTTGAGGATTCAGTAACATTAGTTTATGCTTATTTTTGAGAAAGTGGAATTGAGGGTTATTTGTAACTAATCCATGGTTTTTTGTTTGTGTGTTTTGAAGGTTATCAACCTATTCTGTTCCATCTTTATGACAATAAAAAATCATAAAGTGAACAGTTTTGAGTTGTCCTTTGCGTTCAAGGATAAAGCCGTTTTCAAGTTTGGGCAGAGCTGTGGTCAGCCAGAAATCACGCAGAACTTGACACACATAGAGATACTAAAATAAGTAAATAATTCTCAAACCCTGAGCAATATGACATTTAATCGATAACAAATTACTTGACCCTCCCCTGGACCAAAAATAAATAAACTAAATCCTCCCCAGACTGAAATTGAAAAAAAATGACCCTCCTCCATTTTCCTCCGGGTAACAATTGTGTAAATTTTGACTGCTCCCAAATAAACTGTTCACTGAGTGCAGATGGCAATACTTTACTTGAACATTTCCTCATCTGGCTTTCTGGGCCCTAGCTATACCAATCATAAACTGACACCAGCTGCCATGAAAGTTTGTAACATATATTATATTCTGTCTATAACATTATTATGTTCTACCTCATAATGTAGGGTTCAGGGAAAGTGTAGCCGCTAGATTTCAAAGTTCTGTCAACTCCACCAACCCCTCCCTATGTCCTGTCAGAGAGAGATGAATTGTGTGTGCCCTACAGGATGATCATGTGTATCAGTTAAACAGACATATTTTGATGAGGATTGTTTAATTATGATAATTAGATTGACGCATGGGTGACTGACAAAGGCTTGGAGGAAACCTCTGGCCATTTCCCGCTTTAAACTCTTATCCAGACTTTACTCTACCCTATACCTACCCCTATCTGTCCCTGCAACCCAGCCGCCATCATAGATTACAGAGCCATGAAAACCAGTGGTCCCTTCCACCGCTGGTATCAAACAGTACTGACATACAGTCTGCAATCATCCCCCTAGCTAGGTGTGAGTATGTGTGTGCGTCTGTGTGCATGTGTGTGTGTCTATATGTGTGTGTGTGTGTGTGTGTGTGTGTGTGTGGTCTCTGAGGTGTATTCTAATCAGCAGGGTGTGTGTTGCCATGATGTGCACTCCACAAGCCAACAACGGCATCAAAAAAACATTGATGATAAAAACAAGATATCTTGATTAAATAATGATCATACTGGATAAGGTTGTGTTTTTTCACTCTAGTCTACACTGATGAATGTGATGTCGCAATTATTCCGGCACAGCCTGTGGCATTTCCATTAGAACACAAGTACGTTCGCCTTCAGAGTTTCAATATTTCATGAGGATGTGGTTTAGTCACTATAATTAATGCCTGCTTCTCTTTTGACGGTTTATTTTCCTACACAATGAGGGCAAATCATGTTGACATGTGGAGCTGAAGGTTGATTTAGTAGAGGGAGGAGGGGATGAGTGAACACTGAGGTGCGTCTGCGCGTTTGTATGTGTGTGCGTGCCTGCGATCTTGAGTGTGTGTGTGTGTCGGGAGCGATGGCACATCAATAAAGAGGGTAACGTTAGGCTGATAAACAGCTCGCAAAGCCCTGTTTGTTATTATGGACAGCTAGCGAGACAAATGGACATCCAGTCGGGGAAATATAGGTCTAGATTACCAGGTTTAGCCCACCTCCTCATGCCCATTCTCAGATTGAAAACCTCTCTGCTAAATCGGTCACACAGATGTTAACAAATTGAAACCAGGAAATGTATATCTCTGAAGTTTACCAACCAAGGCAAGGTTGGCGTAAGCCTACTGTAAATCATCTGATGTGGATGCTCATTTTAGACTAATATGTTTGTGTATACTGTAGTCAGTCACAGCAATCTGGTATCATTGTAAATTAGGCGGTACTAAGCTAACATATGAAAATGTTTTAAGGATAATTTAGGGAGTTGATTTAGAATTTTAGGACCCATTCAGGTATCAAAAATAAATGTAAAATGAGTTTTTGATAAAAATATAGAATTTGCCATATAACCCATAGAAACTCACTGAATAACGCATTCATAAATTGCAAAAAATAGTAAAAAAATGAAGCATTAGAAATAAGGTTTTGAAGTGTCTGTCCTACTGTCACGGATCCCCACGGTTCTGCTGCTCAGTCCGCTCACCAGTTCCGGATGTCTATGTCACCGGCTTTCTAGGTGTCACTGACATGGATCATTACCACCAACCCCGGACTGTCTTGTCTCATTACGCACACCTGGTTCCCATTCCCCCTGATTAGTATGTGTATATATGTGCCCTCTGTTCCCCATTGTCCCCCATTGTCCTTGTTGATTATTGTCCCATGTCCGTTGGTCTCGTGAGTACCAGGTATTATGCACTGGTTGTTTACGGGTCTCGTCCCGTGTATTGTGTAGTTTCCCAGTCCCTGCCAATTAAAAACATCCCCACAGCATGATGCTGCCACAACCATGCTTCACTGTGGGGATGGTGTTCTCGGGATGATGAGAGGTGTTGGGTTTGCGCCAGACAGCGTTTTCCTTGATGGCCAAACAGCTAAATTTTAGTCTCATCTGACCAGAGTACCTTCTTCCATATGTTTGGGGAGTCTCCAACATGGCTTTTGGCGAACACCAAACGTGTTTGCTTATTTTCTTCTTTAAGCAATGGTTTTTTTCTGGCCACTCTTCTGTAAAGCCCAGCTCTGTGGAGTGTACGTCTTAATGTGGTCCTATGGACAGATACTCCAAAATCCGCTGTGGAGCTTTGCAGCGCCTTCAGGGTTATCTTTGGTCTCTTTGTTGGCTCTCTGTTTAATGCCCTCCTTGCCTGGTCCGTGAGTTTTGGTGGGCGACCCTCTCTTGGCAGGTTTGTTGTGGTGCCATATTCTTTCAATTTTTTAATAATGGATTTATTGGTGTTACGTGGGATGTTCAAAGTTTCAGATATTTTTTTATAACCCAACCCTGATCTGTACTTCTCCACAACTTTGTCCCTGACCTGTTTGGAGAGCTCCTTGGTTTTCATGGTGCCGCTTGCTTGGTGGTGCCCCTTGCTTAGTGTTGTTGCAGACTCTGGGGCCTTTCAGAACAGGTGTATATATACTGAGATCATGTGACAGATCATGTGACACTTAGATTGCACACAGGTGGACTTTATTTAACTAATTATGTGACTTCTGAAGGTAATTGGTTGCAACAGATCTTATTTAGGGGCTTCATAGCAAAGGGGGTAAATACATATGCACGCACCACTTTTCCATTATTTATTTTATATAATTTTTTGTAGCAAGTTATTTTTTTTATTTCACTTCACCAACTTGGACTATTTTATGTATGTCCATTACATGAAATCCAAATAAAAATGAATTTAAATTACAAGTTGTAATGCAACAAAATGGGAAAAACGCCAAGGGGAATGAATACTTTTGCAAGGCACTATATATATTGTGATGTCACGAGAGGCTGTGTCCTGGAGGGACGTTACATCCCCCTGAGATGGCTGCAAACCCAGACAGCTATGGCTCCATCTGCTGGTATGGTCGGGAACTCCACCCCTCTATGGCCAATCTTCCCACGCAGCTGAAACAAATGAGGAGCTGATGAGCTGAAGGTTTGGGGAAGTGAAGAGACACAGTCTCCAACCTGGGCTCTGGGGAGGACAAGAGTGCTGCACGTCCACTTCCATGAGGAATATAAGGATTTGGAGATACTTACCTTTGGGAAATACTCACCTTTGGATATCTGCACCTGTGGAAATACGTGAGAGACATTTGGAAGGACTTTTTGCTGGGTTGGCCACTAGCTGCAACGTGGACTACAGTAAGGCTGGGGAAAAGTTATCTGAGCGAGTGAGAATTATGATGTTGGATGTGGAAGAGACATCCCTGAACTGTTAACCCTTAAAGAGCCACAAGAGAACAGACTTTTGTTATATTTTCGTTAATTTCCCAAGACCTATAATAAAATCCTTGGTTTGTTTGAACCTTGTCTCCTTGCACTACTTGAGCAACCCCGCTGAAAGCTGTGTAGCCTCTCGTGACGTCACAATATATATATATATATATATATATATATATATATATATACAGTGGGGAGAACAAGTATTTGATACACTGCCGATTTTGCAGGTTTTCCTACTTACAAAGCATGTAGAGGTCTGTAATTTTTATCATAGGTACACTTCAACTGTGAGAGACGGAATCTAAAACAAAAATCCAGAAAATCACATTGTATGATTTTTAAGTAATTAATTTGCATTTTATTGCATGACATAAGTATTTGATCACCTACCAATCAGTAAGAATTCCGGCTCTCACAGACCTGTTAGTTTTTCATTAAGAAGCCCTCCTGTTCTCCACTCATTACCTGTATTAACTGCACCTGTTTGAACTCGTTACCTGTATAAAATACACCTGTCCACACACTCAATCAAACAGACTCCAACCTCTCCACAATGGCCAAGACCAGAGAGCTGTGTAAGGACATCAGGGATAAAATTGTAGACCTGCACAAGGCTGGGATGGGCTACAGGACAATAGGCAAGCAGCTTGGTGAGAAGGCAACAACTGTTGGCGCAATTATTAGAAAATGGAAGAAGTTCAAGATGACGGTCAATCTCCCTCGGTCTGGGGCTCCATGCAAGATCTCACCTCGTGGGGCATCAATGATCATGAGGAAGGTGAGGGATCAGCCCAGAACTACACGGCAGGACCTGGTCAATGACCTGAAGAGAGCTGGGACCACAGTCTCAAAGAAAACCATTAGTAACACACTATGCCGTCATGGATTAAAATCCTGCAACGCACGCAAGGTCCCCCTGCTCAAGCCAGCGCATGTCCAGGCCCGTCTGAAGTTTGCCAATGACCATCTGGATGATCCAGAGGAGGAATGGGAGAAGGTCATGTGGTCTGATGAGACAAAAATAGAGCTTTTTGGTCTAAACTCCACTCGCCGTGTTTGGAGGAAGAAGAAGGATGAGTACAACCCCAAGAACACCATCCCAACCGTGAAGCATGGAGGTGGAAACATCATTCTTTGGGGATGCTTTTCTGCAAAGGGGACAGGACGACTGCACCGTATTGAGGGGAGGATGGATAAACCATGTATCGCGAGATCTTGGCCAACAACCTCCTTCCCTCAGTAAGAGCATTGAAGATGGGTCGTGGCTGGGTCTTCCAGCATGACAATGACCCAAAACACACAGCCAGGGCAACTAAGGAGTGGCTCCGTAAGAAGCATCTCAAGGTTCTGGAGTGGCCTAGCCAGTCTCCAGACCTGAACCCAATACAATATCTTTGGAGGGAGCTGAAAGTCCGTATTGCCCAGCGACAGCCCCGAAACCTGAAGGATCTGGAGAAGGTCTGTATGGAGGAGTGGGCCAAAATCCCTGCTGCAGTGTGTGCAAACCTGGTCAAGACCTACAGGAAACGTATGATCTCTGTAATTGCAAACAAAGGTTTCTGTACCAAATATTAAGTTCTGCTTTTCTGATGTATCAAATACTTATGTCATGCAATAAAATGCAAATTAATTACTTAAAAATCATACAATGTGATTTTCTGGATATTTGTTTTAGATTCCGTCTCTCACAGTTGAAGTGTACCTATGATAAAAATTACAGACCTCTACATGCTTTGTAAGTAGGAAAACCTGCAAAATCGGCAGTGTATCAAATACTTGTTCTCCCCACTGTATATACACACGTGTTTGTGTTGGGTGGAGTAATAAAAACCCTAATACGTATTCCTGCACCTGTCTTCTAATCATTACACGACCTGACAGAATAAACCAACCCATAAATATGGAGACAGCGGGAAAGGCAGAGCTGGCAGTCAGAAGTTTACATACACTAAGTTGGCTGTGCCTTTAAACATCTTGGAAAATTCCAGAAAATTATGTCATGGCTTTAGAAGCTTCTGATAGGCTAATTGACATCATTGTAGTCAATTGGAGGTGTGCCTGTGGATGTATATCAAGGCCTACCTTCAAACTCAGTGCCAGAAGTCTGGTTCATCCTTGGGAGCAATTTCCAAACGCCTGAAGGTACCACGTTCATTTGTACAAACAATAGTACGCAAGTATAAACACCATGGGACCACGCAGCCGTCATACCGCTCAGGAAGGAGACGTGTTCTGTCTCCTAGAGATTAACGTACTTTGGTGCGAAAAGTGCAAATCAATCCCAGAACAACATCAAATGACATTGTGAAGATGCTGGAGGAAACAGCTACAAAAGTATCTATATCCACAGTAAAACAAGTCCTATATCGACATATCCTGAAAGGCTACTCTGCAAGGAAGAAGCCACTGCTTCAAACCGCCATAAAAAAAGCCAGAATACTGTTTGCAACTGCACATGGAAACAAAGATCGTACTTTTTGGAGAAATGTCCTCTGGTCTGATGAAACAAAAATATAACTGTTTGGCCATAATGACCATCGTTATGTTTGGAGGAAAAAGGGGGATGCTTGCAAGCCGTAGAACACCATCCCAACCGTTAAGCATGGGGGTGGCAGCATCATGCTGTGCGGGTGCTTTGCTGCAGGAGGGACTGGTGCACTTCACAAAATAGATGGCGTCATGAGGAAGGAAGATTATGTGGATATATTGAAGCAACATCTCAAGACATCAGTCAGGAAGTTAAAGCTTGGTCGCAAATGTGTCTTCCAAATGGACAATGACCCCAAGCATACTTCCAAAGTTGTGGCAAAATGGCTTAAGGACAACAAAGTCAAGGTATTGGAGTGGCCATCACAAAGCCCTGACCTCAATCCTATTGAACATTTGTGGGCACAACTGATAAAACATGTGCGAGCAAGGAGGCCTACAAACCTGATAGTTACACCAGCTCTGTCAGGAGGAATGGGCCAAAATTCACCCAACTTATTGTGGGAAGCTTGTGGAAGGCTACCTGAAACGTTTGACCCAAGTTACATTTTTTAAAGGCAATGCTATCAAATACTAATTGAGTGAATGTAAACTTCTGACCCACTGGGAATGTGAACGAAATAAAAGCTGAAATCAATCACTCTCCACTATTATTCTGACATTTCACATTCTTAAAATAAAGTGGTGATCCTAACTGACCTAAAACAGGGAATTTTTACTTGGATTAAATGTCAGGAATTGTGAAGAAATGAGTTTAAATGTATTTGGCTAAGGTGTATGTAAACTTCCGACTTCAACTGTACTTGGTATTTATATCACAAAGTGCAAATCAATCCCAGAACAACAGCAAAGGACCTTGTAAAGATGCTGGAGGAAACAGGTACAAAAGTATCTACAGTGGGGAGAACAAGTATTTGATACACTGCCGATTTTGCATGTTTTCCTACTAACAAAGCATATAGAGGTCTGTCATTTTTATCATAGGTACACTTCAACTGTGAGAGATGGAATCTTAAACAAAAATCCAGAAAATCACATTGTATTATTTTTAAGTAATTAATTTGCATTTTATTGCATGACATAAGTATTTGACCACCTACCAACCAGTAAGAATTCCGGCTCTCATAGACCTGTTAGTTTTTCTTTAAGAAGCCCTCCTGTTCTCCACTCATTACCTGTATTAACTGCACCTGTTTGAACTCGTTACCTGTATAAAAGACACCTGTCCACACACTCAATCAAACAGACTCCAACCTCTCCACAATGGCCAAGGCCAGAGAGCTGTGTAAGGACATCAGGGATAAATTGTAGACCTGCATAAGACTGGGATGGGCTACAGGACAATAGGCAAGCAGCTTGGTGAGAAGGCAACAACTGTTGGTGCAATTATTAGAAAATGGAAGAAGTTCAAGATGACGGTCAATCACCCTCGGTCTGGGGCTCCATGCAAGATCTCACCTCGTGGGGCATCAATGATCATGAGGAAGGTGAGGGATCAGCCCAGAACTACACGGCAGGACTTGGTCAATGACCTGAAGAGAGCTGGGACCACAGTCTCAAAGAAAACCATTAGTAACACACTACGCCGTCATGGATTAAAATCCTGCAGCGCACTCAAGGTCCCCCTGCTCAAGCCAGCGCATGTCCAGGCCCGTCTGAAGTTTGCCAATGACCATCTGGATGATCCAGAGGAGGAATGGGAGAAGGTCATGTAGTCTGATGAGACAAAAATTGAGCTTTTTGGTCTAAACTCCTCTCGCCGTGTTAACAGGAAGAAGAAGGATGAGTACAACCCCAAGAACACCATCCCAACCGTGAAGCATGGAGGTGGAAACATCATTCTTTGGGGATGCTTTTCTGCAAAGGGGACAGGACGACTGCACCGTATTGAGGGGAGGATGGATGGGGCCATGTATCGCGAGATCTTGGCCAACAACCTCCTTCCCTCAGTAAGAGCATTGAAGATGGGTCGTGGCTGGGTCTTCCAGCATGACAACGACCCGAAACACACAGCCAGGGCAACTAAGGAGTGGCTCCGTAAGAAGCATCTCAAGGTCCTGGAGTGGCCTAGCCAGTCTCCAGACCTGAATTCAATAGAAAATCTTTGGAGGGAGCTGAAAGTCTGTATTGCCCAGCGACAACCCCGAAACCTGAAGGATCTGGAGAAGGTCTGTATGGAGGAGTGGGCCAAAATCCCTGCTGCAGTGTGTGCAAACCTGGTCAAGACCTACAGGAAACGTATGATCTCTGTAATTGCAAACAAAGGTTTCTGTACCAAATATTAAGTTCTGCTTTTCTGATGTATCAAATACTTATGTCATGCAATAAAATGCAAATTCATTACTTAAAAATCATACAATATGATTTTCGTTTTAGATTCCGTCTCTCACAGTGTAGCTATGATAAAAATTACAGACCTCTACATGCTTTGTAAGTAGGAAAACCTGCAAAATCGGCAGTGTATCAAATACTTGTTCTCCCCACTGTACATATACATATACATATATACACACACACATAGAAATGTCCTTGTTTTCGAAAGAAAATAAAATGTTTTGTCCATGAAAATAACTTCAAATTGATCAGAAATACAGTGTAGACATTGTTAATGTTGTAAATGGCTATTGTAGCCTGAAACTGCTGATTTTTAATGGATATCTACATAGGCGTACAGAGGCCAATTATCAGCAATCATCAGTCCTGTGTTCCAATGGCACGTTGTGTTTGCTAATCCAAGTTTATTATTTTAAAAGGCTAATTGATCCTTAGAAAACCCTTTTGCAATTATGTTAGCACAGCTGAAAACTGATGTGCTGATTAAGGAAGCAATAAAACTGGCCTTCTTGAGACTAGTTGAGTATCTGGAGCATCAGCAATTGTGGATTCGATTACAGGCTCCAAATGACCAGAAACAAATAACTTTCTTCTGAAACTCGTCTGTCTATTCTTGTTCTGAGAAATGAAGGCTATTCCATGCGAGAAATTGCCAAGAAACTGAAGATCTCGTACAACGCTGTGTACTACTCCCTTCGCAGAACAGCGCAAACTGGCTCTAACCAGAATAGAAAGAGGAGTGGGAGGCCCCGGTGCACAACTGAGCAAGAGGACAAAAAACATTAGTGTTTAGTTTGAGAAACAGACGACTCACAGGTCCTCAACTGGCAGCTTCATTAAATAGTACCCACAAAACACCAGTCTCCCCGTCAATAGTGAAGAGTCGACTCCGTGATGCTGACCTTCTAGGCAGAGTTGCAAAGAAAAAGCCATATATCAGACTGGCCAATAAGAAGAAAAGATTAAGATGGGCAGTCTGAGATTTGGCCTTCATTTCTCAAGAATAGACTGACGAGTTTAAGAAGAAAGTTATTTGTTTCTGGTCATTTTGAGCCTGTAATCGAATCCACAATTGCTGATGCTCCAGATACTCAACTAGTCTCAAGAAGGCCAGTTTTCTTGCTTCTTTAATCAGCACAACAGTTTTCAGCTGTGCTAACATAATTGCAAAATGGTTTTCTAATGATCAATTAGCCTTTTATAATGATAAACTTGGATTAGCAAACACAACGTGCCATTGGAACACAGGACTGATGGTTGCTGATAATGGGCCTCTGTACGCCTATGTAGATATTCCATTAAAAATCAGCCGTTTCCAGCTAAAATAGCCATTTACAACATTAACAATGTCTACACTGTATTTCTGATCAATTTGATGTTATTTTACTGGACAAAATGTTTTGCTTTTCTTTCGGAAACAAGGACATTTCTAAGTGACCTCAAACTTTTGAACGGTAGTGTATGTGGGAACGCCTTCAAGACTGTTGGAAAAGCATTCCAGGTGAAGCTGGTTGAGAGAATGCCAAGAGTGTTTCAAAGCTGTCATCAAGGCAAAGGGTGGCTATTTGAATAATCTCAAATATAAAATAAATTTTGATTTGTTTAACACTTTTTTGGTTACTACATGATTCCATATGTTATTTCATAGTTTTTATGTCTTCACTATTATTCTACAATGTAAAAAATAGTACAAATAAAGAAAAACCCTTGAATGAGTAGGTGTGTCCAAACCTTTGACTTGTACTGTATGTTTGGCTAACACAGCACAGTAAAATCCATGTATTGTGTTGGAGTGTGTTTCTGTCCCCTAACTGGGTCAGTGCATTCATACAGCGAGGCCCCATACTGTCAGGACATGTCGTCACCACCCTTCACGCAGGATAAGGCAAGGACGTAGTTTAACACTATTACTTGTTTTAGCCATAACTGTGCATGCCTGCACTTAACAGAGGGAGCTTGGAGAGTTGGGCAGAGTAAAATTGTTTGCATAACTCCCGGTATGTATGCCATGCATAGACTTGCCTACCATGTTGTATGCAGTGTATGCCATATGTACATGGTTAAGCCATTAAAGCAAATTAGCATTATAATTATTTTAACAAACCTCTGAAATATGAATGTGTTTAAAAATCTAGATGTTAAATTAATGTTCTGCCTCTGTTTGATTGATTTACCCCTCCCAAACCACTCAATACTTGATGATGAGGCGTCTGTCTGAAGTAGTACCGGAGTCTGCAGCATCCTGGGCATTGGGTGGTTGGTTGGTACAGTAGAGAGTTTTCATGAATTCCCCATCCACCACAGTCCATTAGCAGCATTGTCTCCCCCTACCTCCCCATGGACAGTTCCTGTCAGAGGGATCCTCCCCCTGTTTCATATTCATGTAATTACCCTCCCAGGCATGGCACTATACTAGTACAGCCAGACTGCCAGTCAGGAAGAGGATGAGCATTACACAGCCAACAGAGTAGGTAAACACAGTAACACTAACTAACAGTCAAAATGTTAAAGGCAAAAATGCTTAATAGAACTAAGTTGAGTGTGTTTGGCTAGTCTTGTAGATAATAATATCATGACCCTTTGTCTATTTCTTGTATTATAGTCTTGCAGTCTGAGGGGTTATTAGCCCCAATGTATTGGAATTGAGCAGAAACTGCAGGGTGGGTTCTTTATAATGATAATACAGAACCATATAGGATTTATCTTCAAGATAGCTAGGGACCACAGATGCAAATTAGCTTGCACATTATTAAACACTGGTGCTATGTTTAAAGTTGTGCATGGTCCCTGAGAAAAAAACTAACTTATGAATAGATTAAATGTATTAATAAGCAGCATCTCCAAAAGCACCTGTGGAAACATACTCCAGGTGAACAAACATTCTCTGGCATGGACGCTAATCTCATGGATCAAAAGGATATCAAATTGGAGGATGCACCAAATGGCTTGTGGGTAATGAGAATAATGACACCTTTTTTCCTAAAGTCAAGCCTCAATTCGTCGGGGCACGGTGTCGGGCAAGGTGTCGAAACCGTTCCACAGGGATACTGGCCCATGTTGATTCCAATGCTTCCCACAGTTGTGTCAATTTGGCTGGATGTCCTTTGGGTGGTGGACCATTCTTGATACACAAGGGAAACTGTTGAGATTGAAAACCCAAGCAGGGTTGCAGTTCTCGGCAATCTCTAAACGGTGCGCCTGGCACGTACTAGCATACCCCATTCAAAGGCACTTAAATATGTTGACTTGCCCATTCACCCTCTGAATGGCACACCTACTTAATCCAGGTCTCAATTGTCTCAAGGCTAAAAAATCTACACAAAATACCCCATAATGACAAAGTGAAAACAGGTTTTTCGAAATGTTTTAAAATGGAAATATCACATTTACATACGTATTCAGACCCTTTGCTATGAGACTCGAAATTGAGCTCAGGTGCATCCTTGAGATGTTTCTACAGCTTGATTGGACTCCACCTGTGGTAAATTAAATTGATTGGACATGATTTGGAAAGGCATACACCTGTCTATATAAGGTCCCACAGTTGACAGTGCATGTCAGAGCAAAAACTAAGCCATGAGGTTGAAGGAATTGTCCGTAGAGCTCAAGAGACAGGATTTTGTCGAGGCACAGATCTGGGGAAGGGTACCAAAAAATGTCTGCAGCATTGAAGGTCCCCAAGAACACCGTGGCCTCCATCATTCTTAAATGGAAGAAGTTTGGAACCACCAACACTCTTCGTAGAGCTGGCCGCCCGGCCAAACAGAGCAATCTGTGGAGAAGGACCTTGGTCAGTGAGGTGACCAAGAATCAAGCTTGTAGGGTCATACCCAAGAAGACTCAAGGCTATAATCGCTGCCAAAGGTGCTTCAACAAAGTACTGAGTAAAGGGTCTGAAAACTTATGTAAATGTGATATCAGTTTTTTTTTTTTTACAGATTTGCAAAATTTTCTAAAAACCTGATTTTTCATTATGGGGTATTGTGTGCAGATTAATCATTTAGAATAATGCAAAATGTGGAAAAGTCAAGGGGTCTGAATACTTTCAGAATGCACTTCAAATATACACATTTTAAACTTTATGATGTTAAAACATTAGATTTTTAAAATTGTTTTATATATATTTTTTGTAATTTTAAAAATGTATCCTAAATAATATATATATACAGTTGAAGTCGGAAGTTTACATACACTTAGGATGGAGTCATTAAAACTCATTTTTCAACCACTCCACAAATTTCTTGTTAACAAACTATAGTTTTGGCAAGTCGGTTAGGACATCTACTTTGTGCATGACACAAGTCATTTTTCCAACAATTGTTTACAGACAGATTATTTCACTTATAATTCACTGTATCACAATTCCAGTGGGTCAAAAGTTTACATACACTAAGTTGACTGTGCCTTTAAACAGCTTGGAAAATTCCAGAAAATGATGTAATGGCATTAGAAGCTTCTGATAGGCTAATTGACATCATTTGAGTCAATTTGAAGAGTACCTGTGGATATATTTCAAGGCCTCCCTTCAAACTCAGTGCCTCTTTGCTTGACATCATGGGAAAATCAAAAGAAATCAACCAATACCTCAGAAAAGAAATTGTAGACCTCCATAAGTCTGGTTCAACCTTGGGAGCAATTTCCAAATGCATGAAGGTACCACATTCATTTGTACAAACAATAGTACGCAAGTATAAACACCATGGGACCACGCAGCCGTCATACCGCTCAGGAAGGAGACGTGTTCTGTCTCCTAGAGATTAATGTACTTTGGTGTGAAAAGTGCAAATTGTGGGGATCTATTTTCTTGTAACTACATGTGATGACTAGCTTAGAAATAATGCATTAATGATTAAACATAAAAGATTTGTACTGTACTGATATGAATTGTTTCACATAACAAGCTGTGATTCATGTGAGGAACGTTAGGGGGTAGGATGAGATAAGACTTGTATTTCTCACAGACACATACACACTGCCTCTTTGTGATCTGTGAACCATCCTTGAACGTAGGTACAGAGAGTACAGGGGAACAGTGTTTATGGGTGCTGACTCTACAGGTTGTGATGATAACAACTTATGCCTGGCAACAGTGTGCAACAGTGTGCAACAGTGGAGCGCCAAGGGACTGGGACCAGCCTGTGCGCCAATGGATTGGCTGAGTAAGTCTAAACCACGCTCAGTCTCTACCCTGATAGGACCAGCAGAGAGCGGGAACTAAAACTGTCAGGGTATTTAAGGAAGAATTTGTAATGTGGAAGCCAGTTCTCTGTCTGCCCTGCATGGTATTTCAGTGAGCCCGTACACGAACCATCATACTTATCATACATACATTTTGCATATAATAAATTTAGCTTGGATTGAATATCTCTTGATTATGTTTTCTCTTATTCCAATACCAGATTTGAATTACGCAATTTCTAACAAAATCAATCCCAGAACAACATCAAAGGACCTTGTGAAGATGCTGGAGGAAACAGGTACAAGAGTATCTATATCCACAGTAAAACAAGTCCTATATCGACATAACCTGAAAGGCCGCTCAGCAAGGAAGAAGCCACTGCTTCAAAACCGCCATAAAAAAGCCAGACTATTGTTTGCAACTGCACATGGGGACAAATATTGTACTTTTTGGAGAAATGTCCTCTGGTCTGATGAAACAAAAATAGAACTGTTTGGCCATAATGACCATCATTATGTCTGGGGAAAAAGGGGGACGCTTGCAAGCCGAAGAACACCATCCCAACCGTGAAGCACAGGGGTGGCAGCATCATGCTGTGGGGGTGCTTTGCTGTAGGAGGGACTGGTGCACTTCACAAAATAGATGGTATCATGAAGAAGGAAAATTATGTGGATACATTGAAGCAACATCTCAAGACATTATCCAGGAAGTTAAAGCTTGGTCACAATTGGGTCTTCCAAATGGACAATGACCCCAAGCATACTTCCAAAGTTGTGGCAAAATGGCCTAAGGACAACAAAGTCAAGGTATTGGAGTGGCCATCACAAAGCCCTGACCTCAATCCTATAGAACATCTGTGGGCAGAACTGAAAAAGCGTGTGCGAGCAAGGAGGCCTACAAATCTGACTCAGTTACACCAGCTCTGTCAGGAGGAATGGGCCAAATTTCACCCAACTTATTGTGGGAAGCTTGTGGAAGGCTACCCGAAACGTTTGACCCAAGTTACACAATTTAAAGGCAATGCTACCAAATACTAATTGAGTGTATGTAAACTTCTGACCCACTGGGAATGTGATGAAAGAACTAAAAGCTGAAATAAATAATTCTCTCAACTATTATTCTGACATTTCACATTCTTAAAATAAAGTGGTGATCCTAACTGACCTAAGACCGGGAATTAAAACTAGGATTAAATGTCAGGAATTGTGAAAAGCTGAGTTTAAATGTATTTTGCTAAGGTGTATGTTAACTTCCGACTTCAACTGTACACATATACACACACACTATTGTTCAAACGTTTGGGGTCATTTAGAAATGTCCTTGTTTTCGAAACAAAAGCAAATTTTTTGTCCAATGAAATAACATCAAATTGATCAGAAATACAGTGTAGACATTGTTAATGTTGTAAATGGTTATTGTAGCTGGAAATGGCTGATTTTTAATGGAATATCTACATAGGCGTACAGAGGCCCATTATCAGCAACCATCAGTCCTGTGTTCCAATGGCATGTTGTGTTTGCTAATTCAAGTCCAATTTGGACTCCGGACCAAAGGACACATTTCCACCGGTCTAATGTCCATTGCTCGTGTTTCTTGGCCCAAGCAGGTCTCTTCTTCTTATTGGTGTCCTTTAATAGTGGTTTCTTTGCAGCAATTCTAAAAGAAGGCCTTATTCACACAGTCCCCTCTGAACAGTTGATGTTGAGATGTGTTTGTTACTTGAACTCTGTGAAGTATTTATTTGGGCTGCAATTTCTGAGGCTGGTAACTCTAATTAACTTATCCTCTGCAGCAGAGTTAACTCTGGGTCTTCCATTCCTGTGGTGGTCCTCAAGAGAGCCAGTTTCATCATAGCACTTGATTGTTTTTGTGACTGCACTTGAAGAAACTTTGAAAGTTCTTGAAATGTTCCAGATTGACTGACCTTCATGTCTTAAAGTAAAGTTGGACTGTCGTTTCTCTTTGCTTATTTGAGCTGTTCTTACCATAATATGGACTTGGTCTTTTACCAAATAGGGCTATCTTCTGTATACCCCTCACCCCACCTTGTCAAAACACAACTGATTGGCTCAAACTTATTAAGACAGATTAAAATTCCACAAATTAACTTTTAAGAAGGCACACCTGTTAATTGAAATTCATTCCAGGTGACTACCTCATGAAGCTGGTTGAGAGAATGCTAAGAGTGTGCAAAGCTTTCATCAAGGCAAAGGGTGGCTATTTGAAGAATCTCACATATAAAATATATTTTGATTTGTGTATCACTTTTTTTTGGTTACTACACGAGTCCATATGTGTTATTGCATAGGTATGATGTCTTCACTATTATTCTACAATGTAGAAAATAGTTCTACAAAAATTATTCTACAATGTAGAAAAAAAAAAATAATGTTTGTCCAAACTTTTGACTGGTAGTGTATATGGTGAGTTTATTTTGTATGAGAGTGTACAAGGATTATGCCAAGGCCTGCATGGTCTGCCATCTTTGCGTAAGTCAGGAGGAGACACCATTGAGAAAAGAGATTGCAGGATATTTTGTATGCGGAGGGGAGTGAGGGAGGTGGTTGCACAGTTTAAAAGAATGTGTCTGCCTGCTTTACAAAATGGCTCAGATTCTACAAGTGCAATGTAAGCTGAAATTTAAATGTGAAATATATTTTCCATAACGGTTACAAACAACTTCTTTCTACGAATCCCAGATACAAGTAATATGCGTCTCTATCCCAGGTGACTATGCGTAGGTGGCTAGCTACTCTTATTAAATGTCAATGTCTCCTTCATTGGATGAATCAACATTATGAATCAAAGCTAAGTAGAAACTGTAATGATGTTCCAATATGGCCAGTAGTGATCTGAGTAGCTGAGTTCAGTCTGGGTCTCCATGCTCCATTGCCGCGGATCTCAGATGAAATGTCTTACTAATTACATCTATCTGCCGCCCTACAGCGCTCACTGCCCTCTGAGAAATGTATATCTGTGTCCAGTTCACTGTCTCAATTTTTCTATGATTTTCACTTTTTCTAGCTTGTCATGCAGGAGTGAGAGGAGGATATAGACTGTCATTAGTTATGTCACAAACGTGTTGTCTGGTGTTGCTTGTCAATGTTACAATTTATCCATCTGGAAAGGTGGTAATGACAAATAGATCTGCCAAGCCCATCTCCACCACCTATAAAGCTAAAGTTAGCTGAAGTTTGTAGTGGCTGTTTAAAGAAAACCGAACCATGGATTATAGTTTAACCTGGTTTATAGACTACTTTCAGGGCGAGGAACCATCTAACTTTATGTTATAAAATCCTGTTTGTCCCCTTTAAGGGGGGAAGGGACCAGATAGAGATTTTGTATTACAATATGGTAAACACGTAGGCATTGTGATTGAGACGTGACTTTGGACATGATTTTTCTGTCTTGTTGTTCCATTTAGAAGCATTACAAAGTTGGTTATTTCAGCTTGCAGCCCACAGTATAGCAACAGGGGTTCTGTGGTCCCTACAGTTATCATGTACGATGCACAATCCCACCGCTTCAGGTCATACAGAACACCAGCAGGCTATTTAAAATGTCTGACATACTCTCCATAATGCTTATTTCTGTTTCAGAGCCAGCATATGTGCCACAAGGTCTACACCAAGCGTGCCTATATGTTGTTCCTATGTGGCTAGCTGTAGTGAGTCTTGGCCTTGTGACTGCACTACAATGACACCGAACAGATATAAATGTGGATAATTAGCTGTGATGAGCTGATGTGACCAACAAGGTGCTACGTGTCAAGCGTTGATAGAGCAGTTGCTTATGACTTTGTGAGCTATCATGGGCTGAAAACACACATAATGGTAATAGAATAAAATAAATATTGCTTTCTTGTCAATTTTCTTTTTTAATAAATTGGATTGGAATCTAAACAAAATTGTCAACCAAATGAAACTCAAAAAACACATTTTCAATTGAGCCTGACAAAAAATGTATAGAAAACTTGCTGGATAAGACCAAAGTCATTGGTCAGTTTTACGCCAGAAGCAAATCAATATATTTTATGATGACACTGCATTATAATGTTTTTTGTAAGTCTACTTAAAGTAAGGGCTTGGCTTCTTAGATATAGACAGTACTTATGAAAACAACCAAATTCTTTCTCATTCACAACACACATGGAAACAAGACCCCTGTAACAACTTCATATCATTGCAGTTGTTTCAACTCACTGTTCATTTTGAAGTCCCATTGGACAATGAGAAAGCTATAACTTTAAAATCCATACTGTATGTAATACCTTAACTTTTGTAGGGAATTAATTTTACACACGAACTCACACACAGTGTAACTAGCATGACGAAGCAATTTAGCAAAAGCCATTATATTATGAGTCTGAACTGAAAATTGCAAACTGAAAATTGCTCCGTACCCTTTCTGAGCAGTGTAGTCCTGTTTATATGGCTGTGAATAGGGCACAACACTGGCAGCATCATGAGGATTAAAGAAATAACCCATACAATCGCAGGCCAGGCCAGTGTATAATCCGCTCAAGCAAAAGCCTGACAGACCATTTCCAGCGAGGCCAAGCTGAAGTATGATGGCTGCTGTCAATGTGGGGTCATCTCGATCTGGTGAAGGACGGGTGGGGTTGGTGATGGGGTTGGGGAGGTGTCAGTGGCATCCTCCATATCTGTCAGCGCCATGGAAGAACCTCATCACGAGCTGGAGAGAATGCTGATTGGGGTACAATGCTGCGGCTTTGTATTATAACCCACAAGCTTTGTATTATACTTTCTAATATCTTTGAAGCTGTAGTAACCCACATATAGTGTATCAGATTTGTATGAATTTGAAAGCAGATAGTAGTTGAACTGAATGTTGGGTTGTTGCGTAAGGAGCTAACAAAGAACTACAAGCCATTTCTTTTTTTTTATTTAGCAAATATGTGAATCTGAAGTGATCCCCCCCCCCCCAAATCCCTATAAGGTAAACATTGAAGTCTATGCACCATTCAATATGTAGTCGATATGACCTCCCTCTTCTAGTTGTTTGTAATAGGGACTGGCTTCTCCATGCTGCCATTCCATATTCAGAAAAGGCTGTTTGTGACAGTGCACACCTCAACCTGACTGTTATTTTGAAAATCATTCAAGTTGTATTCAACTGAGAAAAAAAGTGAGCATGAAATGGAAACGGAAAAGAAAAGATCTTTGATCGCCACCCTTTAAAATGACAAAAACTCTTTATTCACCCCCCTGTGGTGCTCATGGGACTTTAAATCCCCAAATTCAAAGAGAGATGAGAAGCATTCTCTCCCCAATCCTGAATGGGAGCTTTAAAAAGCATCCAGACGCAGTACAGCCTGTATCACTCTTCACAGTTGCTGCATTCATTCCTCTAATTCTCCATTATTATGCAGTGAGCTGCTAGGTGTGCTCTCATTTACAATGGGATTGAAGACCGATCTTTTCCCCTGGGGGCACAGAGGCTGAATGTATTTCTCCTTTTTTAATTACTGTTTAAAAGTTTCATGCTAACCGTTCTGTGAATTTGGGATTCAGAGGGGATTATTATAAGGAATATATTTGAATAACGCAATAATGTTTTTTTGTGTCATGTGGTTGACTACGAGGACTTTGTTATTTACGGGGACTCTGTGATTACTGGGACCGCCCCTGTGATTGTCAGGTCCTCCTAATAGTGATTTATTGTGTAGCAACAGGGTTTAGAGAGCCTACCCTCATTAAAAACAATCAGTTTAACACGTTCGATCTATCAAAATATATTTTCATCGATCGCATTGATGGACTAGGGATCACTAATAGGTTAATGCTGGTCTTGCATGTACTGTTGTCGTTAAACAAACAAACACTAGATCTCTCTGTGACCGGACGCCACTCCTCTCCCCTCTCTTCAGGAATCCAATTAGGAATCCCCAATATTGTCTTATTAACCCTTGGAACTCCTCTATGTAGACACATAAAAAAGTGTGTGAGCCTGGCGCCAGAGTTAAATAGGGAGATTAATAAAGGATTTTGGCTGTGCATGGTCGTCTACTGTGTGTATCAGTGATCCTGCCCACCTGGAGGGCTCCAGAATAAGATTGTGCAATGGCTGAACAGAGTGGAACAGAACGCAGCACAGAGGTCCATGATTCTTACAGTGGGCTTTGACCAGAGGCATTACCTCTTCGCTCAAAGGCTTTGCTTCCCTTGAAATGTGCATGAAGTAGAGCAGGCAGTGGCGTGTATTCATGGAGGCCATGGGAAGCCAGGCTCCCTCCAAAAAATGACCAAGAAAAAAACATACTGAATAATTTATTTAGTCTCTTTGTGTTTCATAAATGTCCTTCAATTTGCGAGAGGATGAATGTATCTCACCGGAGAAAGCATCCAAGTGAACGATGTCTATGTCATCTATGCTGTCAAAAAGAGTATGACATTGTTGCTGCCTGTAGCATTGAATGCAAGGGAAGCCAGCAAGCATTTGGCCTCCCTTGATAAAACAATTATAAGATAATAGCCAATCAGCGTTGAACTAAGTAAGCAGCTGTGAATGGTCCTGGCGCACCCAAAATAAAGTCTCAAGGGAAGCCAGTTTGGTTTTGGCTTCAGACCAATCACATCACATTAGAAGCCAAACGTTATTGACAGAACTTGAATTGTTGCATCCTGTTGTGTTGTTGTCCTCCGATGGCTAGCTAGCTAGCTAAATTAGCCAAGGATTTGGACTTGTGGTTTTACTTAATTTTCCATACTGGCCAATGATTAAAACAGCAATTCTGAGCCAACCATAAATTCATACATTGTGCCCAGAGGTGTAGTCCAGGGTATACGCTGGTATACGGCGTATACCTACTTATTTTTCAGTCAGCATTGCGTATACCCACTTCTAAATCCCCCCTGATGCGCATCATTCAGTAATATCTGTGAGTCAGATTGCCTATTTTCTTCCTCGGGGATAGTGAAGCCATGACCCACCCTCCTCTGCCTCTAATTGGCTGGTACTCGCTGCTTTCACTGATTAGATTGGTTAACTTTAGGCATGAGGACTGATGAGCCAATCAGAGGCAGAGTAGGGCGGGTCATGCCGAGGAAAATATCGCTAATACCTCAGGTGCCAGTGAAAAAAAAAAAAAAAACTCAGGTGCCGGTGCCACTTGACTACGATAACGGCAGCAGACCAAACAACGGATGAAGAAAGGACACAAGCGGCGGTGTGCCACCCCAGTTGATGGAAGACATCATTCTGAGGTAAGTTTTAAGGTGGTTTCCAAATGAATCATTATTTTAAACTACTGGCAAATTGCCAGTGACTGCACATTTAGAGGAGAAGAGATGTTGCCGCCAATAGTTAGTGCGAGTCGGCTAACGTTATGAAGCTAGCTACGTAGATTGGGATAATGTGGGGAAACCGGGGCATTGTTGGTTTTCAGTAAGTGTTTAATCAACCCAGTTCATAAGAATTTCATACCAGACTGATGAAACTGATTATCTCAATGTTTATGAAGCTTGTTTATTATTGTAAAGGTCTAAATTATAACGTTAGCCAAGTTACTAAGCCCTAAATTATAACATTAGCCAAGTTACTTAGCCCTAACTAACCTATATGATCTAGTTTAATTGCATAGTAGCTAAGCTGGTAGTTGATTTTTAAGTAAGTTAAAACACAAGAATGGGGACAAATAGTTTAAGATTCAGCCTAAAACAATATTGAGGTCTAATCAGGCTGTCTTATTTTGTATAGGGACAGGTAACCATGAAAAGGAAGGGAGATATTGCAGACTTTTTTTTTTTTTTTCACAAATCAGGCCCAGATCAGGCCCAGGCAGACCCCACCCCTAAAACCAGCAGCCCTGGCAGCTCTCAACCGGGAGCTAGCCAGGCAAGTCAGTGTGAGCATAGAGAAGGATCCAGTCTACCACCACCAGGTCAGAACACACAGGCAGTAAATTGCATCTCCAGTTTATTGAAAAGTGAAGCCTCACACTGTAACAAAAGGTGATTTTGACAGATTAAGCCTCATTTTGAATTTCTGTGTGATGTTATTTATTTTATTGCCCTTCTATTTATTTTGTCTGTATCCATGTTTGTTTTTTACAATGCTACTGTTATATAACATTTTGTGTTAAATTTGTTGTTTTTTTGTTAAATAAACTCTCCCAAGTATTTCACTCACTAATCTCCTGTATGCTTCAGCTTCACTTGCTGAAAATATTTCCACTTGGTTATGCAGATTGTTAATGTAAAGAGGGGGACCCATGTCTTGCTGATGACTATTGTGATCACAGTATGTGTGTGTGTGTGTGTGTGTGTGTGTGTGTAAGTGTGTGAGAGAGAGAGAGACAGGGAGATGCATAATTAGTTTTGTTGTTGTCTGTAGACATCAATAATGACTGGCCAGACCTGTGGAGTGCTAAACAAACAGAAGACTTCAAATCCAAGAACCCCTGGTTGGGATCCAAAAACAAAAAAATTGGGTAAGTTTAGGTAGATTGCTAGTTTGGGTAACTTCTGAAACAGTGGGCACAGATAACTTTGTGTGTGTGTGTGTGTGTGTGTGTGTGTGTGTGTAAAGGACCATGCACACGTACAGCTGTGGATACAGGAGTAGTTACATTGTTTGTTTATGCTTCGCAGGATGTCTGGTCTGTAGCAGTGTGAACTCCATTGGGATCGACAAGGAGCAAGGACAAGGTGTATCGCTCTCAAGAGAATGGATGAACTTTGAAATTCAAGTGTCTGGCCAGGGAAGTAGAACAACAAGTTTGTCAATCTTGAGAAATAAGGTGAGGAAACATGCGTTGTCCAAGGCCCACACTCAGGCTGTGAAGGTGGCAGAGCAACAGAAAGAAGCTGCCATTGAGAATGCAGTGGAGACTATGACTGAGTCCTACATGAAGGAAACTGAAGCTGTGTTTCGAACAGCCTACCATCTGGCCAAAAAGAACCGACCCTTTTCTGACCATGAGAGCCTCATTGAGCTGCAGGAACTGAATGGTGTAAAAATGGGCTCAATACTTCATTCACGTTACAGTGCAACACAAATAATACAACATGTTGCTAGTGAGATGCAGAGCAAAATCATCAGTAGCATTATAGCATCATCCAGTAAGTTAGCTGTCCTAATTGACGAGGCATCTTCTTTAAGTCACAAAGCTGTCATGACAGTTTCTATTAAAGCATCAATTCAAGAAGAAAGCCCTGAGTTCATATTCCTGGAACTTGTTGAACTGGAAAATCAGAGAGCAGATGGCATATTACAGGCGTTACTCACCTGTTTAACTAATGCTGGCTTTACAGAAGAGTGGCTTCATGAAAACTGGGTAACATTTGTATCTGATGGAGCCAGTGTCATGCTAGGAAAGAAGTCAGGAGTAGCAACCAGACTGACTTTGAGATTCCCAAAGCTTTTTGTATGGCACTGCATGAACCATAGACTTGAACTTGCTGTGTCAGATGCAGTTGATGAGGTAAACTCTGTCAATCACTTTAAAACTTTTATCCAGAAGCTATACTCTCTGTATAGTGTGTCAAACAAAAATGAACGTGAACTTGTTAATGCAGCAGCTGAAGTAGGCTCACAACTTCTTCGCATTGGCAGAATCTTGGATGTACGCTGGGTGGCCAGTAGCTTTCGGACTGTTCGTGCTGTTTGGACATCCCTGGGAGCTCTTGTGCAGCACTTTAAAAATGCTTGCAGTGATGAGATGAGGTCCACCAAAGAGAGGCAGATGTACAGAGGTTTGTTAGACCGTGTTCAAAGTCCAGAATTCATTTGTGACCTTGGCCTCATGTACGACACTCTCCATGAACTAAGTCTCCTGTCACAGGAGCTTCAGTCTCGTTCTATAACGCTCCTCAGAGCAGAGCATCTGCTGAAACGCTCAATCAGAGTGATCCAGTCATTCAAAGAGAGTCCAGGTGAGAAATATAGTGAGGCTTTAGAAGCAAAACAGACTGGGGAGTATCGGTCTATAGCCCTGAAAACAAATGCAAAGCTGAAGTCTATCAATCCAGGCCAGTTCTTACAAAGCCTTGTGAACAATCTGGAGAAACGCTTGTCTTTTGAAGATGAGACCATCATGGACCTCAGCATCCTTGATCAGAGTAAGTGGCCATCAAAGCCCAGCATCCGCCATGGTGAAGAACAAGTTAAGCGACTGTGCAAGCGATTTAACTTGTGCACAGACCAAGCACTGAATGGGATGCGGGACCTACTGGAAGAGCCCAGTAGTGAGCCCAAGGACCTAAAACCACTTATGAACTGTATGAAAACATTCCCTGTCGGTACAGCAGAGTGTGAGAGGAATTTTAGCCTTACGAACAATATAAGCTCAGACAAGAGGGCTGTCCTTCTGATCTCAAACATATCAAACTTGATGATGATTAATATCAACGGCCCACCAACTTCCAAGTTTGATCCTAGAAAATATACAAGGACCTGGTTGAAGAGCCATCGTGCTGCCTCTTCGGTGCGTTCTAGACAGTGCAGTGTGAAAGCTCCTGCAGAAAGCAAATTTGTCTGGAATATACTGTAGTATGAGCAAAGGTCAGAAACCCAGTGCTGGGTTGAGAGAGTATATCACTGTTGATGTGTTGTTAATGCATATATTTTTGTTAATTGTTAACTAAATATTGTTGTAACATATTTTGTTGAATGATTTACCGGTAAATGAACATGTTCAAAACAAAGCATATAGCAATATGAACAAGGATGCATTGTCACCTTCAGATTTGAAGTATTTTATTTAAATAAATGTGCAAAAAATAATCGAAACACCATTTCCTGTTTGCCTCATGATAAATACATTTTACATTCATCCAGGCTGCTCTTGTGACCAGTAGTAACTACAAACTGCTCCTAATCAAGTCATGATCATTTTATAATAGTGTGCAAGTAGAAATTACATATTTTTGGGTAAACTAAATCATAGTCTTACATGTCACTGTTTCTAAAACAGGGCTTTTTTCTGGACTACTTAAAAAAAAAAAAGGTGAATACTGAGAGTATACCCACTTCTCCAGGGACCACTACACCACTGATTGTGCCCCTGGCCTGAGAGGATGGAAGTTCAACATGTATCTAGATGTAGTAATGTTAGGCTAACGTTAACTAGCTGGCCTGTCACATCATTGCCCATGAAAGGAAGTTAGGCTAGTGAGCAAGGATTTTAGCCAGGAAGCCTAGGAAAACTAAAACTAAAAGTGTGTATGACAGAGTCATGAAAGAGGAGGATGGCATTGGCATTTCTGTACAAGTAGGGTAAGTCAACATGCTTTTTCTTCTTGCACACACACACACACTCTTCAGGAAGCTAGGCATATGTCGCACGTCACTACTTCACAGAAGAGGCATTTGAACATATTTGTTTTAATTCAAATTATTTTTGGGGCAGAAATGCCTTCTGGAACATGTGAATTTTCATGTGCCTTAACACACTTGCATGTAATCTGTAAATACAAATAGAATTGATAAATTATGAGCCTAGTTGGTTTAGCCACGGAAAAAGATAGGAACCTTCCCGCTAGCCATAATTGGCTGAGGTAATGGATTTTTTTATTTTCTTTGTTTAACCAGGTAAGCCAGTTGAGAACAAGTTCTCATTTACAACTGCGACCTGGTCAAGATAAAGCAAAGCAGTGCGATAAAAACAACACAGAGTTACATATGGGGTAAAACAAAACATAAAGTAAAAACTACAACAGAAAATATATATATACAGTGTGTGCAAATGTAGCAAGTAATGGAGGTAAGGCAATAAATAGGCTATAGTGCAAAATAATTACAATTAGTATAAACACTGGAATGATAGATGTGCAAGAGATGATGTGCAAATGGAGATACTGGGGTGCAAATGAGCAAAATAAATAACAACATGGGGATGAGGTAGTTGGGTGTGCTAATTTCAGATGGGCGTGTACAGGTGCAGTGATCGATAAGGTGCTCTGACAACTGATGCTTAAAGTTAGTGAGGGAGATAAGTGTCTCCAGCTTCAGAGATTTTTGCAATTCGTTCCAGTCATTGGTAGCAGAGAACTGGAAGGAATGGCGGCCAAAGGAGGTGTTGGCTTTGGGGATGACCAGTGAGATATACCTGCTGGAGCGCATATTACGGGTGGGTGTTGCTATGGTGACCAATGAGCTAAGATAAGGCGGGGATTTGCCTAGCAGTGATTTATAGATGGCCTGGAGCCAGTGGGTTTGGCGACGAATATGTAGTGAGGACCAGCCAACAAGAGCGTACAGGTCACAGTGGTCGGTAGTATATGGGGCTTTGGTGACAAAACGGATGGCACTGTGATAGACTACATCCAATTTGCTGAGTAGAGTGTTGGAGGCTATTTTGTAAATGACATCGACGAAGTCAAGGATCGGTAGGATAGTCCGTTTTACGAGGGCATGTTTGGCAGCATGAGTGAAGGAGGCTTTGTTGCGAAATAGGAAGCCGATTCTAGATTGAACTTTGGATTGGAGATTCTTAATGTGAGTCTGGAAGGAGAGTTTACAGTCTAACCAGACACCTAGGTATTTGTAGTTGTCCACATACTCTAGGTCAGACCCGTCGAGAGTAGTGATTCTAGTCGGGTGGTGGGTGCCAGCAGCGTTCGATTGAAGAGCATGCATTTCATTTTACTAGTGTTTAAGAGCTGTTGGAGGCTACTGAAGGAGTGTTGTATGGCATTGAAGCTTGTTTGGAAGTTTGTTAACACAGTGTCCAATGAAGGGCCAGATGTATACAACATGGTGTCGTCTGCGAAGAGGTGGATCAGGAGAGTCACCAGCAGCAAGAGCGACATCATTGATATACACGGAGAAAAGAGTCAGCCCAAGAATTGAACCCTGTGGCACCCCCATAGAGACTGCCATAGGTCCAGACAACAGGCCCTCCGATTTGACACATTGAACTCTATCTGAGAAGTAGTTGGTGAACCAGGTGAGGCAGTCATTTGAGAAACCAAGGCTATTTAGTCTGCCAATAAGAATGCGGTGGTTGACAGAGTCGAAAGCCTTGGCCAGGCAGGGCAGGATGGATATAGATCTGTAACAGTTTGGATCTAGAGTGTCACCCCCTTTGAAGAGGGGGATGACCGCGGCAGCTTTCCAATCTCTGGGGATCTCAGACGTTACGAAAGAGAGGTTGAACAGGCTAGTAATAGGGGTTGCGACAATTTCGGCGGCTAGTTTTAGAAAGAAAGGGTTCAGATTGTCTAGCCCAGATTATTTGTAGGGGTCCAGATTTTGCAGCTCTTCCAGAACATCAGCTGTCTGAATTTGTGTGAAGGAGAAGCCGGGGGGTGGGGGGGCATGGGCAAGTTGCAGCATAGGGTGCAGAGCTGGTGGCCGGGGTAGTGGTATCCAGGTGGAAAGAATGGCCAGCCGTAGCAAAATGCTTGTTGAAATTCTCGATTATTGTAGATTTATCGGTGGTGATAGTGTTTCCTAGACTCAGTGCAGTGGGCAGCTGGGAGGAGGTGCTCTTATTCTCCATGGATTTTACAGTGTCCCAAAACTTTTTGGAGTTCGTGCTACAGGATGCAAATTTCTGTTTGAAAAAGTTAGCCTTTGCTTTCCTAACTGCTTGTGTATATTGGTTCCTGACTTCCCTGAAAAGTTGCATATCGCGGGGGCTATTTGATGCTAATGCAGTACGCCACAGGATGTTTTTGTGCTGGTCAAGGGCAGTCAAGTCTGAGGAGAACCAGGGGCTATATCTGTTCTTAGTTCTGTATTTTTTGAATGGGGCATATTTATTCAAGATTGAGAGGAAATTACTTTTAAAGAACAACCAGGCATCCTCTACTGACGGAATGAGATCGATATCCATCCAGGATACCTGGGCCAGGTCAATTAGGAAGGACTGCTCGCTAAAGTGTTTTAGGGAGCGTTTGACAGTGATGAGGGGTGGTCGTTTGACCGCGGACCCATTACGGATGCAGGCAATAAGGCAGTGATCGCTGAGATCCTGGTTGAAGACAGCGGAGGTGTATTTAGAGGGTAAGTTAGTCGGGATGATATCTATGAGGGTACCCATGTTTACGGATTTAGGGTTGTACCTGGTAGGTTCGTTGATAATTTGTGTGAGATTGAGGGCATCTAGTTTGGATTGTAGGATGGTTAAGCATATCCCAATTTAGGTCACCAAGCAGTACGAACTCTGAGGATAAATGGGGGGCAATCAATTCACATATGGTGTCCAGGGCACAGCTGGGGGCTGAGGGGGGTCTGTAGCAAGCGGCAACAGTGAGAGACTTATTTCTGGAAAGGTGGATTTTTAGAAGTAGAAGCTCAAACTGTTTGGGCACAGACCTGGATAGTATGATAGAGCTCTGCAGGCGATTGCAACTCCACCCCCTGTGGCAGTTCTATCTAGACGGAAAATGTTGTAGTTGGGGATGGAAATTTCAGAACTTTTGGTGGCCTTCCTAAGCCAGGATTCAGACACTGCTAGAACATCAGGGTTGGCGGAGTGTGCTAACGCAGTGAATAACTCAAACTTAGGAAGTAGGCTTCTGATGTTAACGTGCAGAAAACCAAGGCTTTTATGGTTACAGAAGTCAACAAATGATAGCTCCTGGGGAGTAGGAGTGATACTGGGGGCTGCAGGGCCTGGGTTAGCCTCTACATCACCAGAGGAACAGAGGAGGACTAGAATAAGGATACGGCTAAAGGCTTTAAGAACTGGTCTTCTAGTGCGTTGGGTACCGAGAATAAAGGGGGGAGATTACCGGGCGTTGTAGAAAAGATTCAGGGCATTATGTACAGACAAGGATATGGAAGGATATGAGTACAGTGGAGGTAAACCTAAGCGTTGGGTAACAATGAAAGAGATAGCATCACTGGAGGCACCGATTGAGCCGGTCTCGGTGTGTATGGGGGGTGGAACAAAGGAACTATTTGAGGCAGTTTGAGAGGGACTTGGGGTTCTACAGTAAAATTGTATAATAAGAACTAACTGGAACAGCAATAGACAAGGCATATTGACATGGGAGAGAGGCATAAAGCAATCACAGGTGTTATTAGAGAGAGCTAAGACAACAACTGGTAATGGCGATAAAGTTTGGGCTGAGGCTAAACAGAATAAACAGGACAGGGTACTGTGTAAAGGAACAGTCCAGCAGGCATCAGCTGTGCAGCTGAGTGATCATAAGGTCCAGTGAACAGCAATATGTGAGCCCGAGAGCAGTTCAAATTGGTGCTTCAGCACAGCGAGCAGGAAGCACGGTTGTAGTTTGCGTGTGCTAGCGGGCCGGGGCTAGCAGATGGATCTTCGTGGTCGTCGCAACAGGAAGCCTGTTGAAACCACAGACGATTACGTCGGCAGACCAGTCGTGATGGATCCGCAGGGCTCCGTGTCAACTCTTGGAGGTCCCGTCCGGTTGACAGAGAGGTAGATAGTCAGGAGATGTGCTTGACTCAAGGCTATCTCAAGGCTGATTAGCCAACAACAATGTTCATTTGGTTGCAGCTAGCTAGTTGCGATTATCCAGTGTTAAAGGTCCAGTGATTCAGTGATTCCGGCAGAAAATCCGATAGGTTCTGGGTCGATAACTCGCTGTGCAGACAGTGCAGACTGGCCGATAATAGTCCAGGCTAGAGCTGGCTGGTAGGTAGTGCAGGCCACGGACAATGGAGAAAAAGCCGCTAACGGTGGCTAATAGCAAGTAGCTAGTTAGCTGGTTAGCTGGCTACTCCCGTCCGGTAGACAGAGAGGTAGATAGTGCGGGGCTAGCTCAAGGCTCAAGGCTAACTGTTGCTACGGGGGCAGTGGTGATTAGCCTATAGCAACATCCATTTGACATCCATTCGGTTGCGGCAAGCTAGATCCGTTGTTAAGGTCCATTGATTCAGTTATTCCGGCAGAAAATCCGATGTTCTGGGTGAAAACCGCTAACAGTGGCTAATAGCAAGTAGCTAGTTAGCTGTCTGGCTAGTTTCAACTGGAGATTATAGAGAAAGGTGAGTAAATAATAGAATCCGTTCCACATTGATTGAGGTGGGTTGCAGGAAAGTATATTTAGTAGAAGGATGAAAAGTGTGATAGGGAAATATATACGTAAAATACAAAAAAATATAAAAAAACAGGCTATTTACATGGACACACAAGAGAACACGACCGCACTGCTACGCTATCTTAGATGGGCTGGGCATCCCGAGAGATGATTTCGGATTGGTCTGCCATGTAGCACGCTTCTGTCAATAACACAAGCTGCTCAGTATGTGTAGATCATCCTTGTTACCATGTCTTTAAAAAAATATATAATGTTAGCTATGGAGAACTGCAAAAGTGTTGCTACTGCTCTCAACAACATTGCTGCCCTGAATTTAGCAGGCACTATCGACAAAGATCAGTGAGAAAAAGTTGTGATGGACTACTTTCTGCACACGGTCAGTGTGAACCGGAGTGACTTGACACAACAGGCCAAACAAGCTGTAGCTACAAACAAAAAACGGAAATAACGTTTTACTTATTTAAAGTGGTTCCAATCTGCCTTGAAGCGTTCATCCACGTATACGGGTAAGAGTCTAGCTACATTTTCAGCTATTATACGCTTCCAATTTTGGTAGTTAAAGCGTACTGTTAGCTAGCTAGAGAAAGTTAGCTTGCTGGCTCACTAACTAACGTTACGTGTAGCTATGATATGTGTAGTAATATTATTAATATTTTAGAAATTCATTTTCATTGCTACACACACACACACAAACACACACACGCACAATGTAAATAATTACCATGGACAGCCACATCATATTTAGCTTACCTTAATTGGACTACACAGGCTATTGATTGTGGCCTGTGGAATGTTGTTCCTCTCTTCTTCAATGGCTGTGTGAAGTTGCTGGACATTGGCGGGAACTGGAACACACTGTCGTACACGTCGATCCAGAGCATCACCTAACATTCTCAATGGGTGACATGTCTGGTGAGTATGCAGGCCATGGAAGAACTATGACATTTTCAGCATTATAATGCTGAAACATGAGGTGTTGGCAGCGGATGAATGGCACAACAATGGGCCACAGGATCTCGTCACGGTATCTCTGTGCATTCAAATTGCCATCGATACAATGCAAAAAAGTATTAGTTGTCTGTAGCTTATGCCTGCTCATACCTAAACCCAACCGCCACCATGGGGCACTCTGTTCACAACGTTGACATCAGCAAACCACTCGGCCACATGACGTCATAGACGCTGTCAGCCATCTGCCCGGTAGAGTTGAAACAAGGATTTATCCATGAAGAGCACACTTCTCCAGCGTGCCAGTGACCATCGAAGGTGAGAATTTGCCCACTGACGTCGGTTACGATGTCGAACTGCTGTCAGGTCAAGACCCTGGTGATGACGACGAGCACACAGATGAGCTTCCCTGAGACGGTTCCTGACAGTTTGTACCAGAAATGCTATGGTTGTGCAAACCTACATTTTCATCAGCTGTCCGTGTGGCTGGTCTCAGACAATTCCGCAGGTGAAGAAGCCGGATGTGTTTGCCAGAGACGCGACACAGTCGTTAAGTATTTTTGTTCTAAATCTATGGACGTGACTCGGTCATTTGTTATACATGTTCTGTTGCCATGATGGCTGGCAACATTCTTATCCCTTGCTTGCTAGCTAGCCAACTTTGGCTAACACAGTCACGTCAAACAGTGCAGCCAAAATAACAGTAATGTTTTTTAAGCTGTTTTCTAGTGATTTGTTTGGGATACATCCATAACAATGAGCTAATGATGTGCGATTTCGCCTGGCATAGACCATTTGCTCTTTTGCCAGGCCACTGTTCAGAAGAGATAGCCAACTACACATCTAACTCAATCACTTCAAACTGAAGCTGGAATGACAGCAAACTAGCTGCATTTCATGTTTTTCTATTGACATTTCTTTGTATTTATCCATAACAATGATGCTTATTCATGATTTCGACTGGCTGAGAAAAACTGGCAGCCTGTCTGTCTCTTCCCGACTCCCGACACGTTTATTACCATAGGACAGCTGGAGATCGAATTTCAATATTTAAACAATATTGCAAATGTCAGAGTTATTACAAATCTCTGCTATTGAAAACCAAATGTTAGTCTAAATGAAAAGATAAGAGAAAATGTCTAGATTCTTTTTACAGCGTAATATATAAATTGCCTGGCTGAGTTGATGAGACAGTGGATTGCGCAGTCAGAAGGAACAGTGTAAATAGGCATTTCAACGTCATAGATTTAGCCGGTGGTAACTTGTGGAATTGACACAGGCTCAAATGCTGATCTTAAACTAATCAGCATCCAGGATTAGACCAACCCATTGTATAAAAATATATACAGTGTATTCGGAAAGTATTCAGACAGCTTGACCTTTTCCACATTTTGCTACAACCTTATTCTAAAATGCAAATAAAAAACGAAATAATACATTTACATAAGTATTCAGACCCTTTACTCAGTACTTTGGTGAAGCATCTTTGACAGTGATTACAGCCTCAAGTCTTCTTGGGTATGACGCTACAAGCTTGGCACACCTGTATTTGGGGAGTTTCTCCCATTCTTCTCTGCAGATCCTCTCAAGCTCTGTCAGGTTGGATGAGGAGCGTCGCTGCCCAGCTATTTTCAGGTCTCTCGAAGCCACTCCTGCATTGTCTTGGCTGTGTGCTTAGGGTTGTTGTTCTGTTGGAAGATGAACCTTCACCCCAGTCTGAGGTCCTGAGCACCCTGGAGCAGGTTTTCATCAACAATCTCTCTGTACTTTTCTCTGTTCATCTTTCCCTCAAAACCTGACTAGTCTCCCAGTCCCTGCCGCTGAAAAACATCCTGTCTCGGAGCTCTATGGACATTTCCTTCAACCTCATGGCTTGGTTTTTGCTCTGACATGCACTGTCAACTGTGGGACCTTCTACAGACAGGTGTGTACCTTTCCAAAGCATGTCCAATCAATTTAATTTACCACAGGTGGACTCCAATCAAGTTGTAGAAAAATCTAAAGGATGATCAACGGAAACACGATTTCAAGTCTCATAGCAAAGGGTCTGAATACTTATGTAAATAAGGTATTTCAATGTTTTATTTTTAATACATTTGCAAACATTTCTAAAAACCCGTTTTCACATTGTTATTAGTTTAAACATACATATATATACACATATATATGTATATATATATATACAGTGGGGAAAAAAAGTATTTAGTCAGCCACCAATTGTGCAAGTTCTCCCACTTAAAAAGATGAGAGAGGCCTGTAAATTTAATCATATGTACACGTCAACTATGACAGACAAAATGAGAAAAAAAAATCCAGAAAATCACATTGTAGGATTTGTAATGAATTTATTTGCAAATTAAGGTGGAAAATAATTATTTGGTCAATAACAAAAGTTTCTCAATAATTTGTTTTATACCCTTTGTTGGCAATGACACAGGTCAAATGTTTTCTGTAAGTCTTCACAAGGTTTTCACACACTGGTGCTGGTATTTTGGCCCATTCCTCCATGCAGATCTCCTCTAGAGCAGTGATGTTTTGGGGCTGTCGCTGGGCAACATGGACTTTCAACTCCCTCCAAAGATTTTCTATGGGGTTGAGATCTAGAGACTGGCTAGGCCACTCCAGGACCTTGAAATGCTTCTTACGAAGCCACTCCTTCGTTGCCCGGGCGGTGTGTTTGGGATCATTGTCATGCTGAAAGACCCAGCCACGTTTCATCTTCAATGCCCTTGCTGATGGAAGGAGGTTTTCACTCAAAATATCACGATACATGGCCCCATTCATTCTTTCCTTTACACAGATCAGTCGTCCTGGTCCCTTTGCAGAAAAACAGCCCCAAAGCATGATGTTTCCACCCCCATGCTTCACAGTAGGTATGGTGTTCTTTGGATGCAACTCAGCATTCTTTGTCCTCCAAACACGACGAGTTGAGTTTTTACCAAAAAGTTCTATTTTGGTTTCATCTGACCATATGACATTCTCCCAATCCTCTTCTGGATCATCCAAATGCACTCTAGCAAACTTCAGATGGGCCTGGACATTGACTGGCTTAAGCAGGGGGACACGTCTGGCACTGCAGGATTTGAGTCCCTGGCGGCGTAGTGTGTTGCTGATGGTAGGCTTTGTTACTTTGGTCCCAGCTCTCTGCAGGTCATTCACTAGGTCCCCCCATGTGGTTCTGGGATTTGTGGTCACCGTTGTTGTGATAATTTTGACCCCACAGGGTGAGATCTTGCGTGGAGCCCCAGATCGAGGGAGATTATCAGTGGTCTTGTATGTCTTCCATTTCCTAATAATTGCTCCCACAGTTGATTTCTTCAAACCAAGCTGCTTACCTATTGCAGATGCAGTCTTCCCAGCCTGGTGCAGGTCTACAATTTTGTTTCTGGTGTCCTTTGACAGCTCTTTGGTCTTGGCCATAGTGGAGTTTGGAGTGTGACTGTTTGAGGTTGTGGACAGGTGTCGTTTATACTGATAACAAGTTCAAACAGGTGCCATTAATACAGGTAACGAATGGAGGACAGAGGAGCCTCTTAAAGAAGAAGTTACAGGTCTGTGAGAGCCAGAAATCTTGCTTGTTTGTAGGTGACCAAATACTTATTTTCCACCATAATTTGCAAATAAATTCATAAAAAATCCTACAATGTGATTTTCTGGATTATTTTTCCTCAATTTGTCTGTCATAGTTGACGTGTACCTATGATGAAAATTACAGGCCTCTCTCATCTTTTTAAGTGGGAGAACTTGCACAATTGGTGGCTGACTAAATACTTTTCCCCCCCACTGTGTGTGTATATATATATATATATATATATTACATTTGTCACATCCCTAGTGTGTGTGTGTGTGTGGGTGTGTCATGATGAATATCTTTCTCCTGCTGTGTTTAAACTGCCATTTCTTTTAAGTTTTAATTTTTTCATTTTTTGATCATAAAATGACATGTGAATTCACAATGCAGATATGATCGTGCGTATGACCGCTAGCGGGAAATGCAGTTCAATCTACCACAGTCATGGCTACAAGAAGGCACTCACCTTACTGTTGATCCCTACCCACTCCGCAATGATGGTAGCTCATTTTGTTTTTAGCTTCTCTGCTGTGTGCCTCTCCTCCATGTTCTCAGTGGTAAGTACATGGGACTTCATGTCCCACTCCTCATCAATGTCATGGCTCATTTTAGTGATGTATGACAGCGTGTTCCTAGACATCCAACAATAGTGGCTACTTCTCAAATAGTTTTGAATTGTCAAGAGTAGTTAAACAAGGGTGTCCGCTGTCACCATATCTATTTGTTATGGCCATCGAAATGCTAGCTATTAAAATCAGATCAAATAACAACATTAGAGAATTAGAAATCCAAGGCTTAAAAACAAAGGTGTCCATGTATGCAGAGGACTCAAGTTTTATATTAAGTCCGCAAGCTAGATCCCTGCAATGTCTCATTGAAGATCTAGATAACTTTTCTGGACTCTCTGGACTAAAAACTAATTATGATAAGTGTACAACATTACGTATTGGATCTTTTAAAAAATACTACTTTTACATTACCCTGCAGTTTACAGATAAAATGAGTTGATGTTGAAGTAGACATACAGTTGAAGTCGGAAGTTTACATACACTTAGGTTGGAGTCATTAAAACTAGTTTTTCAACCACTCCACAAATTTCTTGTTAACAAACTATAATTTTGGCAAGTCGGTTAGGACATCTTTGTGTATGACAGAAGTAATTTTCCAAACAATTGTTTACAGACAGATTATTTCACTTATAACTCATTGTATCACAATTCCAGTGGGTCAGAGGTTTACATACATTAAGTTGACTGTGCCTTTAAACAGCTTGGAAAATTCCAGAAAATGCTGTCATGGCTTTAGAAGCTTCTGATAGGCTAATTGACATCATTTTAGTCAATTGGAGGTGTACCTGTGGATGTACTTCAAGGCCTACCTTCAAACTCAGTGCCTCTTTGCTTGACATTATGGGAAAATCTAAAGAAATCAGCCAAGTCCTCAGAAAATAAATTGTAGACCTCCACAAGTCTGGTTCATCCTTGGGAGCAATTTCCAAACGCCTGAAGGTACCACGTTCATCTGTACAAACAATAGTATGCAAGTATAAACACCATGGAACCACGCAGCCGTCATACCGCTCAGGAAGGAGAAGCGTTCTGTCTCCTAGAGATGAAAGTACTTTAGTGCGAAAAGTGCAAATCAATCCCAGAACAACAGCAAAGGACCTTGTGAAGATGCTGGAGGAAACAGGTAAAAAAGTATCTATATCCACAGCAAAACAACTCCTATATCGACATAACCTGAAAGGCCGCTCAGCAAGGAAAAAGCCACTGCTCCAAAACCGCCATAAAAAAGCCAGACTACGGTTTGCAATTGCACATGGGGACAAAGATCGTACTTTTTGGAGAAATGTCCTCTGGTCTGATTAAACAAAAATAGAACTGTTTGGCCATAATGACCATTGTTATGTTTGGATGAGAAAGAGCGTAGCTTGTAAGCCGAAGAACACCATCCCAACCATGAAGCACGGGGGTGGCAGCATCATGCTGTGTGGGTGCTTTGCTGAAGGAGGGACTGGGGCACTTCACAAAATAGATGGCATCATGAGGAAGGACATTTATGTGGATATATTGAAGCAACATCTCAAGACATCAGTCAGGAAGTTAAAGCTTGGTCGCTAATGTTTTTTCCAAAAGGACAATGACCCCAAGCATACTTCCAAAGTTGTGGCAAAATGGCTTAAGGACAACAAAGTCAAGGTATTGGAGTGGCCATCACAAAGCCCTGACCTCAATCCTATAGAAAATGTGTGGGCAGAACTGAAAAAGTGTGTGCGAGCAAGGAGGCCTACAAACCTGACTCAGTTACACCAGCTCTGTCAGTAGGAATGGGCCAAAATTCACCCAACTTATTGTGGGAAGTTTGTGGAAGGCTACCCGAAAAGTTTGACCCAAGTTAAACAATTTAAAGGCAATGCTATCAAATACTCATTGAGTGTATGTAAACTTCTGACCCACTGGGAATGTGATGAAAGAAATAAAAGCTGAAATAAATCATTCCCTCTACTATTATTCTGACATTTCACATTCTTAAAATAAAGTGGTGATCCTAACTGACCTAAGACAGGGAATTTTTACTAGGATTAAATGTCAGGAATTGTGAAAAACTGAGTTTAAATGTATTTGGCTAAGGTGTATGTAAACGTCCGACTTCAACTGTACCTGGTATTCATATCACAAAATATAGAAATGAGGTCTCCACAATGAATTTCAATAGAAAACTTGTAAAAATAGACAAGATCCTGCAACCATGGAGAGGTAAATACCTGTCTATTTACGGAAAAATGGCCCTGATTAACTCTTTAGTCATATCTCAGTTTACTCACTTACTTATGGCGCTGCCTACTACTGATGATTCGTTTTTCAAATCATATGAGCAAAAAACATTTCGCTTTATCTGGGATGCTAAACCAGACAAGATAAAGCGTGCCTATCTATATAATGAATATGAATTGGGTGGGTTGAGATTATCAAATATAAAAGCACTAAACCTCTCTCTAAAACCATCACTTATTCAAAAGTTTTACTTGAACCCTAAATGGTTCTCAAGTAGATTACTAAGAAAAGCTCATCAATTTTTTTTAAATGGCCTTTTTGCCTTTGTGCATATTGCCAAGTCTCATTTTCGATTAATTGATTTCAAAGTATCTCTCTTTTTCAAACAAGCATTGCAGAGCTGGCTCCAATTTCAATTTCATCCTCCTGAAAAGATAGAACAAATATTACAACAAATATTATGGCTGAACTCAAATGTGCTGGTTGATAAAAGACCTGTATTTATGGGAAAGTTGTTTGAAAAGGGTATTTTGTTTTTAAAGTATATTGTAAATTTGAATAGTAGAGTTGTCTTTCATGGAGTTATCATAATTGTATGGGAAGGTCTGCTCAATCCAAGATTACAACCAATTGATTACAGCTTTACCCCAAAAATGGAGGAGGCAGGTGGCAGTGGAAGAAGGTAGGGAACTGGTCTGTCTGCCCCATATAAAGGATCAAAACTGGCGGAGGAATAAAAATAGCATAAATAGGAAAGTATACCAGTTTCATTTGAGGACCAGGATGTTGACAGCTGTGCCATACAGATTGCAAAATAGTTGGGAATATTTTTGATGTACCGATTCCATGGTACAGGGTGTATGAGTTGATATATAAAATAATGCAAGATTCAAGACTTCGTGGATTTCCGCTACAATTTTTATATAGAATTCTTGCCACCAACAAAATGTTGATTATTTGGGGCATACAATCATCGAAGCTCTGCAGATTTTGTTGTGAGGATACAGAATCAATAGACCATTTATTTTGGTATTGCTCTCAGGTAGCCGGTTTCTGGTCTCAGGTTCAGGAATGGCTGAAAATGCATAACATTGGTCTAAAATTGACCCTAGAAATAGTAACGTTGGGAGATCTGGAGAGACCGGGTCAGTCAATTACTAATATACTAATACTCTTAGTAAAAGTATTTATCTTCAACTTGCAATCTGTGGATTCTATTCGATTAGATAGATTGAAATTGCATGTTAAACATCACAGCATATTTGAAAGAAATATGGGGCGTAGAAATCCGAAGAGGGTGGCCAGCAGAGATAGGTGGGATGGGCTGAGGGAGGCAGAGGGTTGGGATGTGGAATTGGTCTTGGATGGTTGAGGGGCAGCTCTTGGGGAACTGTGTGGGGGGTCATGGATTGCTGGTTCGGGTCCCCGTTTTTGACCTTGTGGGAGATCTGTCGACGTGCCCTTGAGCAGGGCGTTGACACTGGTTGCTTCTGTGTGTCGCTCTGGATGGGAGTCTGTTAGATGACTCATGTGATGTAGTTGTTGAGCGGCTTCACTGCAAGTATATTGTAAGTTTCAAATATTCAATAAATATTCACAAAAAAATACAAATAACAATACATTGTTAACACCATGTATGGTGTTCGAAAGCTCGCGCTTTGTACTTGCAGAGCAATCATTGTACAATTACTCCATCCGGGCCGTCACAGTTTTTCAACATGGCATCTTGTAGTCTGGTTCTAGATATGCCATCAGAGCATTGAAGCTGACATCCTCTACCATTGACAATGGCTGAATGTCAACTGCAATCATTTCTGCAATCAGTGCTGTGATTTTCTCACGCCGTCCCTTATCGCAATTATTTTGTGTGAAGAGCCTGTCTAATGTCTGTTGTTGGGGGCCTGCGCTGCTGCCAGCAACGGTTTGGGTCTCACAGAGCCTCCCTTTCAGATTGTTAAGCATTGCACCTGTACTGCCTCTGATGCTCAATTCCACCTTGCAAAGTTTGCATTTTTACCATCTTCTCATTTAACTTCTCAAAGTATTGCTATACAGGACTTCGCTGCTGTGTCATCCTTGTCTCACTCTCTGCCATTTTTCCAATTGTTAACGGTACGATGACAAATAATTTGAAAGATGCATATTTCCTCCTACTAACCTTACAACATTGTTGCGTTAGGCATTTGTAAAACTGATGATGATGATCGGGACCTGTTAGTGGTCGTTTTGGGGTAAATTCGGTGTGATTATGATTTTGTGGGGGGAAAGAATCTAACAACAAAGAAACAATTTTTCGGTAAGGGATTTTGCATGCTAGCAGAAACCCATAGACTTCCAGTCATTGTGATTTATACCTAAAGGGGTCCTACAATTCCAAATCAAATAGCTAAAGGATCCATGGTATGACCATATTACAACAATTCCATATGTTAGCTTAGAACCCTAACCCCACACGTGAGCCTGCGGCAACAGATAGCCTACAGTAACATATTAAAATGTGATTGCGTTCTTTCAAATCATATTTTTTTCGTATTCTGATGTTGCCCAAAACCTTCATAAACACAACCAAATTATGATTTTTCTGATCCAATATATGACATGTATTTTTTTAGACTGTTAGAATTTTTGAGTTAAAATGACTGCTCAAAGCGGGGTCCGTCAAGGCCAGGATTTTCTAGTGTTAATCAGAAGAGATTACTATTTTCAGACAATATGTAACAGATAATAATATGCTGAATATTAGTCTGTTTTATGAGTGGCATTTGGCTTTATTTGATCATTATTTCCAGAAATTACATTTTAAACTCTCCTGAAGGCTGCAGCTGGGGTTGGTGCTGTGTCAGGGAAACCAAGGGGGGATGGATCTCTCTCTCTCCTGTTTCATCTGATAATGACCTGCTATTTATTAGAAAACTGTATGCTAACAATGGATACTTTTACATATTTGTTAGTATATACTTTTTTAAAGTCTGTATGTAGGGGTATGTTTTATAGATTATTATATCATCAGGCTTCCCATGGGTCATTTAGTTTAGCAGGTGTAATGAAAAGAACAACATGGCAAATTATGTGAATGATGACTGGCCAATGGATGACTGGCCCATGGTGTGTATGAAATGTCATCATGGTCTCAAAGATGACTAGCTACATTTCATCTGTATAAAGCTAGGTCTGCAGAAAAAACAGCACCTCCTTATTTTGTGTGACAGACCTTGGTTCTTCCATCACACACAGTAGAGATCACATGAACCCCGCTGCCTCGCTAGTCTTGTGAGCACTGATCCCTGATGCAGAGCTGCCATATCTGACAAGGAGTGCAGTGTAGGGTTGCAAAATTCCGGGAACTTTAAATAAATTCCCTGGTTTTCCAGAAATCCTGGATGGAGAATTTTGGATATCCTGCAACCAGGATTTTGGGAAACCAGGGAATTTATTGAAAGTTCCAGGAATTTTGCAACCCAAGTGCAGTGTTTCTGCTGTAGTCATTTAAAGTGGGGAAAAAAGTACCCGTTTTCACATTGTTATTAGTTTAAACATACATATATATACATATATATATATATATATATATATATATATACAGTTGGGGAAAAAAGTATTTAGTCAGCCACCAATTGTGCAAGTTCTCCCACTTAAAAAGATGAGAGAGGCCTGTAATTTTCATCATATGTACACGTCAACTATGACAGACAATGAGAAAAAAAAATCCAGAAAATCACATTGTAGGATTTGTAATGATTTTATTTGCAAATTAAGGTGGAAAATAAGTATTTGGTCAATAACAAAAGTTTCTCAATACTTTGTTATATACCCTTTGTTGGCAATGACACAGGTCAAACGTTTTCTGTAAGTCTTCACAAGGTTTTCACACACTGTTCGTGGTATTTTGGCCCATTCCTCCATGCAGATCTCCTATAGAGCAGTGATGTTTTGGGGCTAGGCAACACGGACTTTCAACTCCCTCCAAAGATTTGCTATGGGGTTGAGATCTGGAGACTGGCTAGGCCACTCCAGGACCTTGAAATGCTTCTTCCTTCGTTGCCCGGGAGGTGTGTTTGGGATCATTGTCATGCTGAAAGACCCAGCCACGTTTCATCTTCAATGCCCTTGCTGATTGAAGGAGGTTTTCACTCAAAATCTCACGATACATGGCCCCATTCATTCTTTCCTTTACACGGATCCGTCGTCCTGGTCCCTTTGCAGAAAAACAGCCCCAAAGCATGATGTTTCCACCCCCATGCTTCACAGTAGGTATGGTGTTCTTTGGATGCAACTCAGCATTCTTTGTCCTCCAAACACGACGAGTTGAGTTTTTACCAAAAAGTTCTATTTTGGTTTAATCTGACCATATGACATTCTCCCAATCCTCTTCTGGATCATCCAAATGCACTCTAGCAAACTTCAGACGGGCCTGGACATGTACTGGCTTAAGCAGGGGGACACATCTGGCACTGCAGGATTTGAGTCCCTGGCGGCGTAGTGTGTTACTGATGGTAGGCTTTGTTACTTTGGTCCCAGCTCTCTGCAGGTCATTCACTAGGTCCCCCCGTGTGGTTCTGGGATTTTTGCTCACCGTTCTTGTGATCATTTTGATCCCACGGGGTGAGATCTTGCGTGGAGCCCCAGATCGAGGGAGATTATCAGTGGTCTTGTATGTCTTCCATTTCCTAATAATTGCTCCCACAGTTGAATTCTTCAAACCAAGCTGCTTACCTATTGCAGATTCAGTCTTCCCAACCTGGTGCAGGTCTACACTTTTGTTTCTGGTGTCCTTTGACAGCTCTTTGGTCTTGGCCATAGTGGAGTTTGGAGTGTGACTGTTTGAGGTTGTGGACAGGTGTCTTTTATACTGATAACAAGTTCAAACAGGTGCCATTAATACAGGTAATGAGTGGAGGACAGAGAAACATCTTAAAGAAGAAGTTACAGGTCTGTGAGAGCCAGAAATATTGCTTGTTTGTAGGTGACCAAATACTTATTTTCCACCATAATTTGCAAATAAATTCATAAAAAATCCTACAATGTGATTTTCTGGATTTTTTTCCCTCAATTTGTCTGTCATAGTTGACGTGCACCTATGATGAAAATTACAGGCCTCTCATCTTTTTAAGTGGGAGAACTTGTACAATTGGTGGCTGACTAAATACTTTTTTCCCCCACTGTAGCTGTGGCGCTCCAAGAAAATATGTTACATTAAAAAATATATCTGCCAAAGCGCACTTTGAAGATGCTGGAACAGTCCACATTAACTTTAGTTCTGCAAACAAAATAAGTAAATCAAATATATACTGCAAATGTAGGCTACATTTATTTAGAAGGCTACTCAAACTTTTACCAGCCTACGTATAATCTAATGAACGAAAGGTTGAATTAATGTAATAATTAACTGAATTATCGAAAACAAACTGGCCTACCTGCTTGCACTTTGTGCAGGCTGTGTATCCATCTACCGCGTTGTTGTCCATCCAAACTGGGGGTTTCACTCGCAGAGCACCTGTTTCCACAATGGTGTTGTAGCCCTTGTGTTCCCTTATCATAACATTTCTTTTTATTTTGGCGAGCTGGTCCATGGAGCAACTGCTTGTCCTGACCCGGAGCTCTCCTTTTATAGAGATACAAATGCATAGTCATGCTTATACAACCTACACAGTTACTCCATTATATGTACATGATTATTAACATTCGGTGTCACATGTTATTTACTTACAAGAGCTACTTGCGCTTCTCTAAATGGGGCCTCTCACTTATCTCATTATATTGGTGGCGTGACTCAAGAAATTATATACATACGCATGTTAAAGAACAATCACACTCTGTAATGACTATATTTACTATCCAGGCATGCATCTGGAGTACAAAGTATCAATCATGTTCATTCTGTTTTACCCTTATCATTTCATAACACATTATAAAACATATCAATTAATACTTAAACATGGTTTACACATGTCATGTCCATAACATACATTTAAGCCTTTCCCAACAGCCATCCTCCCAGGACCCTGAGCCACTATGGTTTTTCCTTGTGACTATGTGCATGTGATAACACTAGTTCCATTGTTACTCCAATCTCCACACAGCCACAACGAGAAGTTTTATCTCCGTCACATGTCATTGACATACCCAGACCAGCTGCGGGGAGTTAGAGGGAACCATTCTTATCAGAAGCACAGCATTTGCACTAAAGAAATGTATCTGCTCTGTTTTAACCCTTGAATTGGTTCTTAATCCATAAGCATTTAAGGAATGTAGGTGTTTCATTCTACAACATATGTACTAGAAAATCATCCATATTCCCCCCTTTGGGTCTTTCTAAGTCCCAACCAATAAAACAAAAGTTAACATAAAATGAGTGTAAGCATGTGCATATACTTATTCTTAGCCTTGCCATTTGTGATTTCATTTCATAAGAATATATATTGAGACCAATGTATCTTCCTCATTGTCCATACAGACATTCAGGATTCCCAAATGGGCAATCCATTGGTCCTCCTTTAATATTACTGGGCTTTCCATATTCATTAACATACTGTGCTGGAGCTCCCTAAAAAGGGTGTATTTCTTTGGTTGACTTATTAACAATTGTCTGTGCAGTCATTTGCTTTACTGTGGTTTAGATCAAAAGTGATTTCAACAAAGGCAGTACACAACAAAAGACCATTCCCATTACCACCAGTGCTATGCCTATCATGATTGCCATTTTTGTAAACATTGCTCCCCACTTTCCCAAAGTTAAGTCCATCCAATCCCAAGTGTGAGCATCATGCCAAGCATTGTCCTTAACTTCTTTTCGTAGTCCTTTGAGCTTATTCATTGCTTCAGTGAATGAACCATCCGGAGCAGTATTATTTGGAATAAAGGTACAGCATTCAACCCAAACATAACACAAACTCCACCTTTTTCTGCCAACAGCCAGTTTAAAGCCTGCCTATTCTGCCATGTCATTCTACTTGAAGCCTGTACTTGTTAACGCAGAGTCTGTGTAATTAATAAATTGATTAGTCCATTCTAGGTTTTTGTTAGGTGATATCCAGACAAATATTGTTTCAAATCCTGCTTTAATTTCAACTCTTGCCTTATATTCATTTGGAATTCCTCTAGGCTGACCTATTGAATCCAAATATACATTGGGGTCATGTTTATACACTCTTTTTACCCTTTTATCATTATTCTGTGCGTCCTGATTTGTTGTTTTTACTAACTCCCATTCTGATATAACTGATTCCTGAAGCATTTGTAGTCTAGCACATATTCCCATCCATCCTCTAGGCAAAGTGGCTCTAATTCTTTGTTCTCCACATACCCTAAATAAATCTGCCACTGTCACCGATTGCTCCTCATAAGGAGAGATCAGTGGCAGTGATAGTGTCTGCTTCTCGCATTCCCCAAGGTCACCAGGCCCTCCATTAGTAACTATCACTCCAGTGCTTGACCCTGCCGCCTGATAGATTGCTCTTCGAGGAGTGTCTGCATTCCAAGACATATCATTATCTAAATGCCATGTGGTCTCACACTTTCCCATACATTTTCCCAAATCGTGTTCCCTGTTTGTTTTGTTGTAGCATTCATACTTCTGCTCATAATCTATTCAATATTTCCCTGGCGTTTCCATTTTTCTTGGTTCTATTCTGACATCTAATTTTTTACCCCCATCCTGTTTGATTATAGTATTTGTGATGGTCAGGACTTCCTAAGAAGGATAAGCATTCTGCAGGGCAATAGGTCTCTCTGATCTTTTGAGGTGACATAATTGAGGCTCCCCTTCCCCTTTAATGGGGAAGGGGAGCATACTAGACAATCCGTTTTCTTATTAATTACTTTAGCTGAATACTGTGCCCATCTGTACCAATCATTTTGTAATGCTCCCTCCCATAGTCTCCTTAGTTTTGTTGGTGCTTTCATTATTTCCGGTATTACTGCTGGGGCTGAGCTAGATTGTTTGTTTATTTTCCTGGTTTCCCCAATTAGTCAAAGACTCCCATACATTTTGAAAGAACCCAGTTGATTCTGTTGTTTCTAATTTTGTCATTATTGGTTAAGTTGTTACAATAATTGATGGTCCTTGGGTGATTGCCATGGTTGCATTATCTGTCCCTATTTTTCTTTGTCTAGTCTGACGTGTGGAATCAGGAGTAATATCAATCGTTGTTATATTGTTCCCTTCTGACCATTTAGTGCTGACTATTCCCAAAACATATTTTGCATCATTCTCTTGTGTCAACTCCTCTAAGGTACTTTCCCAAGTAGTGTTTCCCTTGTCAATTTCTATTTTAGAGCCATATTCATCCCAGATTGCTTCTCCCATTGTTTGATGATTAGCCCACCCACAAAGTGATAGTTCTGGCAGAGGTTTGATCCTCTGTATTGAAAAGGACCTTTGAGTTTCTGTAGCTGTCATTTCTTGGGCTCGAATAAAAATACTAGTTTGAGCTGTTTCCAATGGTACCTGCTTTTTTATTCTATTTTTTATTCTAGCTTCAGTGGCCAATTCCTTAAGTACTGGTGAGATCATAAGATGTTTGGCTTGTTTTATATCCATTATCTTTACGTATCTATTCCCTACAAGTTTTCCTTTTTTATTTATTTTTGGCTTAACTTCCACATATTTATTTTTTAGGCATTTTATTTTAAACAGTGCATATCCTTCTATCTGACATCTACCTAGTCTAGGCACGCCTGTGTACAATAATTGGTCTCTGTTCACAACAGATACTCTTCCTGGTTCAGTAAGGCTATCTCTAGAATACTGTATAGTTATGAGCAGACTCCCTACCATCTTTCCTAGGTTAACAGCTATTAGTGTTAGAGCAATTCCACAGCTCTTCAGTTGTTGGGGACCATAATAGGGCAGAGAAGTCAATCGTAGGGAAGTCACCTTCCTCAATGGCAGGGGAGTCACTTTCTTCAATGGTGGGGAAGTCACTCTCCCCTCCATCTCCTGTTGTCGCTCCATTGCCTGGGTGATCGCTTGTGCTTGGGGCATCTGCCATAGCAGGTATCCTATCAGCAGTATTCACCACCTCATCAGGCCCCATCTCCTGACTCTCCCGATTCTCAGGAGGGAGTGCCTGCTGGCCTTCGATGTTGGTGCTAAGGCTTGTGCTTGCTTCTTCTTCTTCTTGGACTCCACCTGGTGCCTCGACATCCTCAGCTTCCTCATGGCTCGCCGGTGGCAGGCCGGTTCCCTTCGAGACCCTGGTGCAGTGATTCAGATGGAACCACGTTGTACTTCCTTCCACCTGTATCGCTGAGGGCGTTGCTCGGATCACCGTGTATGGTCCTTCTCTCCTGGGCTCGTTCCACTTTCTGCGAAACACTCTGATGTAAACTTGGTCTCCTGGAATCACCGGTCCTGGCTCCTTTGGTCCAGGTTCCGGTTCTCACCTTTTTTCCTGGAGATAGATCATTTTATGTATAGCAGTTAGTTGTCTTACATATGCTTTAAGCTCTATCTCTAATTGTTCCAATGAGGGTCCTTTGTAGGGCCCTCTCAGAACTGGCACTGGCATGGGTCGACCCGTAAGCATTTCATGCGGGGTTAGGTGCGTATTTCTGTTAGTTTGCATGCAATAGCTCATTAAAGCCAATGGTAGTGCATCCACCCAATTGAGCTTTGCACTGGTACAGATTTTATTCAGTTTAGCCTTGAGGGTTCCATTATTCTGGGTATTACTTCTCTGGTTAGAAATGTCATTACTGTCCCTGATTCTAGGTCTACTGACGGTACCACCTCTACTCTGCGAAATCTATCTATGATTACTAGCATGTATCTTTTGCCGTTCACCTTTTTTATCATATCTACATAGTCCATGACTAGGTGTCGAAATGGTCCCTCTGGGACTGGTATGTGACCTATAGGCGTAGTTATTCCTTTTCGTACATTGTTTTGTGCACACACCTCACATTTTGTTAATACCTTCCGTTGCCTGTAGATATGGTGACCAGTATCCCTGTTTTTTTACTTTCCTTATCACTTCCCCCCTTGCGCAATGGTCAAAACTATGCGCATCAGTTATCAGTAGATTATGCAACACAATCAGTTTTCTGTTTTGTTCCATTTACTTGTTTTTGCTCGCTTCATCATGGGGCCCAAATCCATGGCCTCCATTCCCTTGTTTACTAGTAAAGTAATGTGTGGGGCAGCACCAGAAACATTACACCATTTTGCCACAAAGTCTGAGCTGTCCCTGTCTGTTAACTCCATTGCTGCTCCCTGTTTTCCTATGACTATGTACTGAGACATAATTGGTACTGATTTCCCATTTGTGTTTAACAACCATAGCTGTTCTAAAAGATCATCACGATAGGGATCGTATTGCATTGTGCAATGATATTTTGATTTTCCCCCTATCTGCTTCTGGTATCTGAGCCTGAATGAACCTACCCCACTTCTTGACTGTCTTACCTACTTCTGTCTCAATGCCCCCTAACCAATATACATTTGCTGTATCCTGTGTCATTACCATTTGTAAGTTTAACCCTGCTTTATCTATAATTACCCATTCAGAGCAACACCAAATTTGTATACCCATTTTGCATAGGGCTTCTCTTCCTAATAAGTTGACAGGGGTGTGTTCTGATACAAGTATAGGGAGGGTTGCGGATTTTTTATTTATTTCACCTTTTTTAAACCAGGTAAGCCAGTTGAGAACAAGTTCTCATTTACAACTGCGACCTGGCCAAGATAAAGCAAAGCAGTGTGATAAAAACAACAACAACACAGAGTTACATATGGGGTAAACAAAACATAAAGTCAAAAATATAACAGAAAAATATATATACAGTGTGTGCGAATGTAGTAAGTTATGGAGGTAAGGTAATAAATAGGCCATAGTGCAAAATAGTTACAATTTCATATAATACTGGAACGATAGATGTGCAGAAGATGATGTGCAAATAGAGATACTGGGGTGCAAATTAGCAAAATAAATAACAATATGGGGGTAGTTGGGTGGGCTAATTTCAGAAAGGCTGCGTACAGGTGCAGTGATCGGTAAGCTGCTCTGACAACTGATGCTTAAAGTTAGTGAGGGAGATAAGAGTCTCCAGCTTCAGAGATTTTTGCAGTTCATTCCAGTCATTGGCAGCAGAGAACTGGAAGTAATGGCGGCCAAAGGAGGTGTTGGCTTTGGGGATGACCAGTGAGATATACCTACTGGAGCGCAGACTACGGGTGGGTGTTGCTATGGTGACCAGTGAGCTAAGATAAGACAGGGTTTTGCCTAGCAGTGATTCATAGATGACCTGGAGCCAGTGGGTTTGGCGACGAATATGTAGTGAGGGCCAGCCAACAAGAGCGTACAGGTCACAATGGTGGGTAGTATATGGGGCTTTGGTGACAAAACGGATGGCACTGTGATAGACTACATCCAATTTGCTGAGTAGGTTGTTGGAGGCTATTTTGTAAATGACATCGCCGAAGTCAAGGATCGGTAGGATAGTCAGTTTTACGAGGGCATGTTTGGCAGCATGAGTGAAGGAGGCTTTGTTGCGAAATAGGAAGCCGATTCTAGATCTAACTTTTGATTGGAGATGCTTAATGTGAGTCTGGAAGGAGAGTTTACAGTCTAACCAGACACCTATGTATTTGTAGTTGTCCACATACTCTAGGTCAGACCCGCCGAGAGTAGTGATTCTAGTCTGGTGGGCGGGTGCAACCAGCGTTCGGTTGAAGAGCATGCATTTAGTTTTACTAGTGTTTAAGAGCAGTTGGAGGCTACGGAAGGAGTGTTGTATGGCATTGAAGCTCGTTTGTGTTAACAAACCTCCAGTGTCCAATGAAGGGCCAGATGTATACAAAATGGTGTCGTCCGCATAGAGGTGGATCCGAGCGTCACCAGCAGCAAGAGCGACATCATTGATATACACAGAGAATAGAGTCGGCCCGAGAATTGAACCCTGTGGCACGCCCATAGAGACGGCCAGAGGTCCAGACAACAGGCCCTCCGATTTGACACATTGAACTCTATCTGAGAAGTAGTTGGTGAACCAGGTGAGGCAGTCATTAGAGAAACCAAGGCTATTTAGTCTGCCAATAAGAATCCGGTGGATGACAGAGTCGAAAGCCTTGGCCAGGTCGATGAAGACGGCTGCGCAGTACTGTCTTTTATCGATTGCGTTTATAATATCCTTTAGGACCTTGAGCATGGCTGAGGTGCACCCATGACCAGCTCGGAAACCGGATTGCATAGCGGAGAAGGTACGGTGGGATTTGAAATGGTCGGGGATCTGTTTGTTAACTTGGCTTTCAAATACTTTCGAAAGGCAGGGCAGGATGGATATAGGTCTATAACAGTTCGGATCTAGAGTGTCACCCCCTTTGAAGAGGGGGATAACCGCGGCAGCTTTCCAATCTCTGGGGGGGGGGGGGCATGGGCAAGTTGCAGCGGAGGGTGCAGAGCTGGTGGCCGGGGTAGTGGTAGCCAGGTGGAAAGCATGGCCAGCCGTAGCAAAATGCTTGTTGAAATTCTCAATTATCGTAGATTTATCAGTGGTGACAGTGTTTCATAGCCTCAGTGCAGTGGGCAGTTGGGAGGAGGTGCTCTTATTTTCCATGGACTTTATAGTGTCCCAAATCTTTTTGGAGTTAGTGCTACAGGATGCAAATTTCTGTTTGAAAAAGCTAGCCTTTGCTTTCCTAACTGATTGTGTATATTGGTTCCTGACTTCCCTAAAAAGTTGCATATCGCGGGGGCTGTTCAATGCTAATGCAGTATGCCACAGGATGTTTTTGTGCTGGTCAAGGGCAGTCAAGTCTGAGGGTTGCGGATTTGTCATCCGGTGTCAGGCGACTGGAGCTGTCATTGGAATTAACTGTGTTTGTCCTGAGAATCCTACAGTTTTGGCGTATTTGCCAGACATGGGGAGGTGAGAGGCATAATTTGGACTTACACAAGTGTAAGTGGCTCCAGTATCTATCATCATGGGTGTGCCTCTGTTTTCTATTTGAACCTGCAGCATAGGTTCTTGATCAGCTCGCATAGTTAACACTGGAAACTGACCCTCCCCTGTAGGATTCTCTAGGCACCCCTAGTACCCCTGATTAGGCCCTGCCCATGGGTTCACAGGACCTTGGAATTGTTTCTGATTTTGTTGCCAGCCGCCAGTTTTTTTCCAATTACATTGGTTTCTGTTCCCCTGTTGTTGCTAGGGGTTTGTTGGGCAGTTTCGTCTGGTATGCTCTGGCTGTTGGCATCCCCAGCAGATTCCAGGTGGCCCTTGTGGGCCCCGGTTTCCTCCTTTTGATTGTTTTGCAGAGGTTTTTGAAGTCTATTGTTCCATTGATGGGGTTGTTGTGCATACACATTCACTACTGGTGGTGTGGGTTGCACTTGAGCCTGTGTCGCAGGAAGCAGATGTGGCCCTCTGGAGGAAACTGAAGCCACCATTCCTGTCTCAGTCAAAGGAGCCTGAATTTTCTTCTTCCCACTGTTTGTCAGTTCTTCCAGTTGGAGTTGAGTCAGCTTTCTCTGAATGTCTCTCCCCTGTTCTGTGAGTCTCTGTTCATCCTTTCTGTTTTTTTTTCTACTGCATGTATCACATGGTCACATAATTATTTGTGTGACTTTGAGGTTAGTCCTACAACATCCTCCAGAGTTGTCATTAGTGGGTCCTCTTCTGGGTCTCGTTCTGTTTCCAGTCTCCATCGTTTCATCTGTTCATGTAGATAGGCAGCTGGATTCTCAGTTTCCCCCAGTGTCCCCCCTTTTAGTGTCTTGAGGTCAATTCTCGCCGGATATTCCAGTCTCAGTGATCGCCAGACTTCAGGGCGATGTGAGTCGAAGTCCATCCTGTCTCCTTGCGGGTCTGTCACTTCTCTCCTCAGGTCACCGTTCCCCAGTATATCCTCAATTTTTGCCTTTCCTACCACCCTTGCCAACAGTGCCTTCAGATCCCTCACAGCCAGCAGTTTCCCCATGGTTTGTTCCTCAAAGGTCCTTATCCATTTTCCTGCCCCGTCATGCAAATCTGGCAGATGGGCAACCAATCCTTCCAGGTCTTGCGATCCCCATGGAACATAATGTGCCTGGGTACCTTTTATTAAAATTGGATATTGCCCCTCATATTTTTCAGTGTTCTCCTAGTCCGCACTCTTTCCTCTCTTACTTATTGGTCGCAGGCTCCCCCCCATATTTCAGCCGCTGCTCTTTCTTCCTCCTCCTCTAGTTCCCTGTCAGTCTGTTGTCTAACCCAGCTCTGTTCTCGCTTCCTTTCCTCCCTTTTCCTCAATTTTCTTGTCATCTTGTCTATTTCTCTTCCTAATAGTTTGTTTGTTGCTTTGATATTTGACATATCTTCATCCGGAGATTCCCCATCGTCTTCTTTTGTCATCTTCATTCTTCCCAAGGCCTCCCTTAGCTCTCCATAGCGGTCCAATCTGTTTGGCTTTGTTTCTGCCCTTTGTTTGATTCTTCCTGCCTCTTTCGGGTCCTTTTCTCTCCCTCGGGAAGATGTAAAAGGAGTTCTTTCTTCTTCCATTTCTATTTCTCCTTTTATTGATACTACTCTGGACACCTGTGGATATTGTCCACCGGTGTATGGCGGAGGTCCCGTGGACCAGTCCACTTTCTTGCTGTTTGTTTTCTCATCATCCTTTCTCAACATGTTTCTGGCTTCTTGTATGTTCTTTAGCAGTTTTCTCCCTCTATTGTAAACATGTTGAGTACTTATTTTTCTCTTTCTCTTTTGGCCATCCTCTTCTTTCCTGTGTCTTTTGTTTTATAGTTTTTGATTAGTGTTTCCATTTCCTCACACACTGGAACCTCAAACGTTCCTCCTTCTTACCATTTGGTGCCCATCTTCCTGGTGCGTTGTTCCCATACCTAGCACTCAGGATTTCTACCGCCATTTTATTCATGTTTATGGCCTATATTTTTTAACTCCCCAATGTCAGTCCCATGTTCAACCCCTTTTTTATTTTTATTATAATTTAAATATTATATGTATTTATTTATTTTTGATCTATTTTAATATTCGTCCTATTTGTGTTCCCTAAATCATTTTTATATTGGTACTTGCTTTTCTCTTATTGTTGATCTGTTCGTGCCTTTGATTATTTTAACCAGAACTTATTTATCATAAATGTGTGTTTGGTTATTTCTTATATCTCCTGATGTCCACTTTTCCCTCGTGTGGAACACCTCATGAATCTTTCCTTTGCTAGTGTTTTTCTTAACTTCAAACCACTTAACTGTATGTGTGTTTCTACCCCTAGTACTTTAATGGGCTTTCACACACTGTTCACTCTTCCTCACTTAGTGTGAGACCGGGTGCGTCCTCTCTACCAGGTTACACTTAAGCAACGGCCCAGAAGAGGTGTGCCAACCTTTCCTCACCAGAGCTGAATTATTTTCACATTTCTCACATGCACTCTCACTCTTCCATTCGCTTGCCTAAGCTACCTGCATATTTGCTATATATGTGAGTAAGACTTTTAAGCAGGTCAACATTCACAAGGCCGCAGGGCCAGACGGATTACCAGGACGTGTACTCCGATCATGTGCTGACCAACTGGCCAGTGTCTTCACTGACATTTTCAACATGTCCCTGATGGAGTCTGTAATACCAACATGTTTTAAGCAGACAACCATAGTCCCTGTGCCCAAGGACACTAAGATAACCTGCCTAAATGACTACCAACCTGTAGCACTGACGTCTGTAGCCATGAAGTGCTTTGAAAGGCTGGTCATGGCTCACATCAACACCATTATCCCAGAAACCCTAGACCCACTCCAATTTGCATACCGCCCCAACAGATCCACAGATGATGCAATCTCTATGGCACTCCACACTGCCCTTTCCCACATGGACAAGAGGAACACCTACGTGAGAATACTATTCATTGACTACAGCTCAGCATTCAACACCATAGTGCTCTCAAAGCTCATCACTAAGCTAAGGATCCTGGGACTAAACACCTCCCTCTGCAACTGGATTCTGGACTTCCTGACGAACCGCCCCCAGGTGGTAAGGGTAGGTAACAACACATCTGCCACACTGATCCTCAACATGGGGGCCCCTCAGGGGTGCGTGCTCAGTCCCCTCCTGTACTCCCTGTTCACCCATGACTGCATGGCCAGGCACGACTCCAACACCATCATTAAGTTTGCCGACGACACAACAGTGGTAGGCCTGATCACCGACAATGATGAGACAGCCTATAGGGAGGAGGTCAGAGACCTGGCCGTGTGGTGCCAGGATAACAACCTCTCCCTCAACGTGACCAAGACAAATGAGATGATTGTGGACTACAGGAAAAAAAAGAGGACTGAGCACGCCCCCATTCTCTTCGACGTGGCTGTAGTGGAACAGGTTGAGAGCTTCAAGTTCCTTGGTGTCTACATCACCAACAAACTATCATGGTCCAAACACACCAAGACAGTTGTGAAGAGGGCACGACAAAGCCTATTCCCCCTCAGGAGACTGAAACGATTTGGCATGGGTCCTCAGATTCTCAAAAAATTATACAGCTGCACCATCGAGAGCATCCTGACTGGTTGCATCACCGCCTGGTATGGCAACTGCTTAGCCTCAGACCGCAAGGCACTACAGAGGGTAGTGCGTACGGCCCAGTACATCACTGGGGCCAAGCTACCTGCCATCCAGGACCTCTATACCAGGCCGTGTCAGAGGAAGGCCCTCAAAATTGTCAAACACTCCAGCCACCCTAGTCATAGACTGTTCTCTCTGCTACCTCACGGCAAGCGGTACCGGAGTGCCAAGTCTAGGTCCAAAATACTTCTCAACAGCTTCTACCCCCAAGCCATAAGACTCCTGAACAGCTAATCATGGCTACCCAGACTATTTGTACTGCCCCCCCACCCGCACCCCCACCCCATCTTTTTACGCTGCTGCTACTCTTAATTATTTATGCATAGTCACCTTAACTCTACCCACATGTACATATTACTTCAACTACCTCAACTAGCCGGTGCCCCCGCACATTGACTCTGCACCGATACCCCCTGTATATATAGCCTCCCTACTGTTATTTTATTTTACTTCTGCTCTTTTTTTCTCAACACTTTTTTTGTTATTGTTTTATTTTACTTTTTTTTTTTAAATAAATGCAGTGGTAGTTAAGGGCTCTAAGTCAGCATTTCACTGTAATATCTGCACCTGTTGTTTTCGGCGCATGTGGCCAATAAAATTTGATTTGATTTGATATTCAACCCCCTTCCTGATTTACTTCCTCGACACAAGAAAAAATGGTTTTATATAGGATTTTTGCCCACCTGTGCAGCCCTCTAAGCGATTCACTTCCTCAATACGCCTTCGCAGGACTTGTACCTACCGTACGCTTTCCTAAGTGACCTGTAAATTCAGCCCTTTTCCTGATTCACTTCCTCGACACAGGAAAAGCAGTATTATAGTGTTTTTGCTCACCTATGCAGCCCTCTATGCGATTCACTTCCTCGACACGCCTAGAGCGGTACTCGCAGGACTTATTTATTTTCTGATCGCCCAAGCTGATGGACAGCCACTCACGCTGAAGCGACCCAGACAGAATGATAAGCAGGATGAATGAAATGAATCGATCGAATTTTAACAAATGCAACCCGAACAAGACAGATAAAACACCCAACCCGACCACAACTGAATGAACCACCATAACCCAAGCAAACCACCCTCCTGCCCGAACCGAGCAGATCTACTTGAACTATTTTATATGTATTGCAACCCTCAAGGCTTTCTATCCCTTTGTCATTTAGCATGAATTTAGAATTCAAAAGCTCCCAGTTTCTGGTTTTCTAGTTCTTAAATTTGGAGAGACCTACTTGGTGTACTGCAGCTGAGGCCGGGCCCCGGAGCGAACCACACAAACGTTATACTATTAAGTAAGAACTTTAGCCTATCTTTATTTAGTGGCCACTTTGTTTGTGTAGCCCATCCAAACCGTTCACAGCTGCAGGTGTTCACCATCTATGGTCCCTGTTTTTCACTCCTGGGATAGCTCGCCATTTATGTGGTAGAAATATTTAACTCAAAAATATCTCTCAAAAGACCGGAGCTTGTGAATTCAGAATATAATTTATTAAAGCGTAACAAAGCCGAGCTGGTCAATGGAGCAACTGCTTGTCCTGACCCGGAGCTCTCCTTTTATACAGACACAAATGTATAGTCATGCTTATACAACCTACACAGTTACTCCATTATATGTACATGATTATTAACATTCGGTGTCACATGTTATTTACTTACAAGAGCTACGTGCGCTTCTCTAAATGGGGCCTCTGTCACTTATCTCATTATATTGGTGGCGTGACTCAAGAAATTATATACATACGCATGTTAAAGAACAATCACACTCTGTATTGACTGTATTTACTATCCAGGCATGCATCTGGGGTACAAAGTATCAATCATGTTCATTCTGTTTTACCCTTATCATTTCATAACACATTATAAAACATATAAATTAATACTTAAACATGGTTTACACATGTCATGTCCATAACATACATTTAAGCCTTTCCCAACAGCCATCCTCCCAGGACTCTGAGCCACTATGGTTTTTCCTTGTGATTATGTGCATGTGGCTATGTGTGTCAGGTTATAAGCACAAACAAGTGATAACACTAGTTCCATTGTTACTCCAATCTCCACACAGCCACAACGAGAAGTCACGTCATTGATATACCCAGACCAGCTGCGGGGAGTTAGAGGGAACTATTCTTATCAGAAGCACAGCATTTGCACTAAAGAAATGTATCTGCTCTGTTTTAACCCTTTAATTGGTTCTTAATCCATAAGCATTTAAAGGCATATAGGCGTTTCGTTCTACAACATATGTACTAGAAAATCATCCATATTAGGCCTACGTTAGCCATTTTTGCATGAGCTAGGCTATCAAGGGAAAGTGAACTTGGCAATGTGTCGTATTGAAATGAAATCAATTCAAATCAATTTAAATAAAATAAAATGTTATTTGTCACATGCGCCAAATAGAATAGACCTTACCATGACATTTTTACTTACAAGCACTTAACCAACAATGCAGAGTTTTTAAAAAGTAAGTAAGAAACATTTGCTAAATAAACTAAAGAGAAAACATATAAAATATCAGCTGGTGGGTACGAAAATATTATCTCAACCTGTGGGTCAGCCCTGCACAGTGTAATTGTTCTGAATGCCGAGCTGACCCACAGGTTGAGATAATATTTTCGTACCCACCAGCTGATGTTTTTGTAATTCACCTGCGGGGAACCGAGGGTATCCGACCCGATGCAGGACTCTACTAATGATTAGCCCATAGGATAAATGCTGATATGCAACCCGATGCGTCAGCCTATTTACAGTATTTATAGCCACTATGCTGCCTCATTTGGGCTACAGGTGATAATGCTTATTACTAATAAGCATACCTGATAATATGGACCATGTATAGGCTATGTGCATGGTCCAATATGTAAAAATTATTTTAACAAATAATTTTACCAACAAGTTATCTGGCTCATTTCTGGAGGTGGAAATTATATTTTAGAAGGTGTCAGCATACTTTTTTTCCATTAATTTTGGAGTAGAATGTCCATTTAAAAAAGAATCATAACTGAGCTTCTCAGTCCTTCTACATATAAATTATCCAGGGGGGGACCCCAGACCCCCAAAACAGGTGGGTTGGCCCCCTCCCCCACTTCAATCCTCCACCCCGTATGTGACCTTAACCCCCACTGCTACGCATTCTTCCAGAGGAAACACTGGAGGAGTTTGTGTGTGTAGTTGTCTCTGTGTGTGTGTCTGAATCTCTGTGTGTGTGGCTGAATCTACATGTGTTTCTGTGCTTGTGTTGTGTGTGTGTTGTGTCTGTGTGTGTGTGAGTGTGAATGTAGTCCTCGTGCAATCACTGCATAATTGGTTAACCGGGAGCAGTTCTCCTCCCGTCCTTTTCTGTCTCAGCCCTGCTGGTTCACCAGAGAGGGCCACATAATGCACCAGCCATACCTTGTCACTCACAATCATGCATGCAGTAAAATGAGATGAAAGCAGCTTTGTACAAATACCGAGCTGGTGGCAAAGGCAATAAGAGCATACACTTTTAACATACACTCACCCTGCACCCTCTGCCTCACAACCCTCTTCTCCTCATCCCTCATTCCCGGTGCAGAGCTCTGACTCATGCAGAGATTATGTCTGTCTGTCAGCCTCTCTGCTCTGACAGGTTAGCATACATTTATTTTTTTCCCTGCGAGTGAAAGCTGACTTGATTGGCACGCACCTCAGCCTCTGATTGTCTTAATGCTGGGCTGGTTTGGGGGGAGCCAATTTTCCCGTTTTGAGGATTTGACTGATGTATGTATGGGCGGCAGCAGAGTAGAGCACAGTCGACTCCACTTTGGCAGTAAATACAGGCCACTGATTTATAGCGCTGAGTCCAAAAAACAACAAAAGAAAACGACATCACACAGTGGGGAAGAAAAGTATTTAGTCAGCCACCAATTGTGCAAGTTCTCCCACTTAAAAAGATGAGAGAGGCCTGTAATTTTCATCATAGGTACACGTCAACTATGACAGACAAATTGAGAAAGAAAAATCCAGAAAATCACATTGTAGGATTTTTAATGAATTTATTTGCAAATTATGGTGGAAAATAAGTATTTGGTCACCTACAAACAAGCAATATTTCTGGCTCTCACAGACCTGTAACAACTTCTTTAAGAGGCTCCTCTGTCCTCCACTCGTTACCTGTATTAATGGCACCTGTTTGAACTTGTTATCAGTATAAACGACACCTGTCCACAACCTCAAACAGTCACACTCCAAACTCCACTATGGCCAAGACCAAAGAGCTGTCAAAGGACACCAGAAACAAAATTGTAGACCTGCACCAGGCTGGGAAGACTGAATCTGCAATAGGTAAGCAGCTTGGTATGAATAAATCAACTGTGGGAGCAATTATTAGGAAATGGAAGACATACAAGACCACTGATAATCTCCCTCGATCTGGGGCTCCATGCAAGATCTCACCCCGTGGGGTCAAAATGATCACAAGAACGGTGAGCAAAAATCCCAGAACCACACGGGGGGACCTAGTGAATGACCTACAGAGAGCTGGGACCAAAGTAACAAAGCCTACCATCAGTAACACACTACGCTGCCAGGGACTCAAATCCTGCAGTGCCAGATGTGTCCCCCTGCTTAAGCCAGTACATGTCCAGGCCCGTCTGAAGTTTGCTAGAGTGCATTTGGATGATCCAGAAGAGGATTGGGAGAATGTCATATGGTCAGATGAAACCAAAATATAACTTTTTGGTAAAAACTCAACTCGTTGTGTTTGGAGGACAAAGAATGCTGAGTTGCATCCAAAGAACACCATACCTACTGTGAAGCATGGGGGTGGAAACATCATGCTTTGGGGATGTTTTTCTGCAAAGGGACCAGGACGACTGATCCGTGTATAGGAAAAAATGAATGGGGCCATGTATCGTGACATTTTGAGTGAAAACCTCCTTCCATCAGCAAGGGCATTGAAGATGAAACGTGGCTGGGTCTTTCAGCATGACAATGATCCCAAACACACCGCCCGGGCAACGAAGGAGTGGCTTCGTAAGAAGCATTTCAAGGTCCTGGAGTGGCCTAGCCAGTCTCCAGATCTCAACCCCATAGAAAATCTTTGGAGGGAGTTGAAAGTCTGTGTTGCCCAGCGACAGTCCCAAAACATCACTGCTCTAGAGGAGATCTGCATGGAGGAATGGGCCAAAATACCAGCAACAGTGTGTGAAAACCTTGTGAAGACTTACAGAAAACATTTGACCTGTGTCATTGCCAACAAAGGGTATATAACAAAGTATTGAGAAACTTTTGTTATTGACCAAATACTTATTTTCCACCATAATTTGCAAATAAATTCATAAAAAATCCTACAATGTGATTTTCTGGATGTTTTTTCCTCATTGTGTCTGTCATAGTTGACGTGTACCTATGATGAAAATTACAGGCCTCTCTCATCTTTTTAAGTGGGAGAACTTGCACAATTGGTGGCTGACTAAATACTTTTTTTCCCCCACTGTATATGCCGACTGAGTGAAAAATCTGTCGATGTGCCCTTGAGCAAGGCACTTAACCCTAATTGCTCCTGTAAGTCACTCTGGATGAGAGCGTCTGCAATATGACAAAAAATGTACGTGTACAATATGAATTTTGATCATTCTCAATGTTTTATTCCTATTCTTTTCACTTCTGCAATGAAACATATTTTAAATAAGGTATGAACAAATACCCCAAACTTGAAATATGCTTAAAAACAAAGCAACTTTTACATGACCCATGCATTGTTAAAGCCAACTCCATGCTATAGGTCTGACTGGGGATTTATCTCCTGTATCATACCACTAAATCATTTACAAGCCTCTGTATAACTTAAGACTTATGATGATGAATAATTTCAGAGTTGTCGAGAATTTACAGAGCCCAACCCTAGAAAATATTGAATAGCTCCCTGTGTGTCTATGCTAGAGACTTACCATTTCTTGCAGTGGCTTCAGCTCAATCCCCTGTTTCCGCTGATATGAAGCTTGTGCCTATTCCATAACATGGGGCTTGTGAAAGCTGTATTTTTCTATACATGAGAGAATGCGGACAAGAAAATCACACTAAATCATCTGTAAAAAAATATCTGTCTTCTCACAAAACCGACTGTCCAGACCGAACAGTTTGATCTACAAACTAATAAATCACCAACATCGACAGGTAAAACTAACGAACATGTGTGCACTCACTTGTTTGGCTCTATGATCCACAAAGCTTCAGATGAGTCATCAGTGCTGTAAGAATGGGCACAACATGAATAAGGTGTAAAACGTGCCATATCGAAAGTGACTAAACATGGGTCTAAGTATAATACATCTCCTAGATATAGGAAAAATACTTCAAAACCTTATTCCTTATGACAGGGTTTCCCAGACTCTGTCCTCAGGACCCAAAGGGGTGCATGACTTGGTTTTTGCCCTAGAACTACACAGCTGATTCAAATAATCAACTAATCATCAAGCTTTGATAATTTGAATCAGCTGTGTAGTGTTAGGGCAAAAACCCAAACGTGCACCCCATGGAGTCACAAGGACCGAGTATGGGAAACGCTACCTTATGTTTTATTTTTTGACTGTCTGTTTTTCCTTTTTGCCATTTATGTACAGTGGGGAGAACAAGTATTTGATACACTGCCAATTTTGCAGGTTTTCCTACTTACAAAGCATGTAGAGGTCTGTAATTTTTATCATAGGTACACTTCAACTGTGAGAGACGGAATCTAAAACTAAAATCCAGAAAATCACATTGTATGATTTTTAAGTAATTAATTTGCATTTTATTGCATGACATAAGTATTTGATACGTCAGAAAAGCAGAACTTAATATTTGGTACAGAAACCTTTGTTTGCAATTACAGAGATCATACGTTTCCTGTAGGTCTTGACCAGGTTTACACACACTGCAGCAGGGATTTTGGCCCACTCCTCCATACAGACCTTCTCCAGATCCTTCAGGTTTCGGGGCTGTCGCTGGGCAATACGGACTTTCAGCTCCCTCCAAAGATGTTCTATTGGGTTCAGGTCTGGAGACTGGCTAGGCCACTCCAGGACCTTGAGATGCTTCTTACGGAGCCACTCCTTAGTTGCCCTGGCTGTGTGTTTCGGGTCGTTGTCATGCTGGAAGACCCAGCCACGACCCATCTTCAATGCTCTTACTGAGGGAAGGAGGCTGTTGGCCAAGATCTCGCGATACATGGCCCAATCCATCCTCCCCTCAATACGGTGGAGTCGTCCTGTCACCTTTGCAGAAAAGCATCCCCAAAGAATGATGTTTCCACCTCCATGCTTCACGGTTGGGATGGTGTTCTTGGGGTTGTACTCATCCTTCTTCTTCCTCGAAACACAGCGAGTGGAGTTTAGACCAAAAAGCTCTATTTTTGTCTCATCAGACCACATGACCTTCTCCCATTCCTCCTCTGGATCATCCAGATAGTCATTGGCAAACTTCAGACGGGCCTGGACATGCGCTGGCTTGAGCAGGGTGACCTTGTGTGCGCTGCAGGATTTTAATCCATGACGGCGTAGTGTGTTACTAATGGTTTTCTTTGAGACTGTGGTCCCAGCTCTCTTCAGGTCATTGACCAGGTCCTGCCGTGTAGTTCTGGGCAGATCCCTCACCTTCCTCATGATCATTGATGCCCCACGAGGTGAGATCTTGCATGGAGCCCCAGACCGAGGGTGATTGACCGTCATCTTGAACTTCTTCCATTTTCTAATAATTGCGCCAACAGTTGTTGCCTTCTCACCAAGCTGCTTGCCTATTGTCCTGTAGCCCATCCCAGCCTTATGCAGGTCTACAATTTTATCCCTGATGTCCTTACACAGCTCTCTGGTCTTGGCCATTGTGGAGAGTTTGGAGTCTGTTTGATTGAGTGTGTGGACAGGTGTATTTTATACAGGTAACGAGTTCAAACAGTTGCAGTTAATACAGGTAATGAGTGGAGAACAGGAGGGCTTCTTAAAGAAAAACTAACAGGTCTGTGAGAGCCGGAATTCTTACTGGTTGGTAGGTGATCAAATACTTATGTCATGCAATAAAATGCAAATTAATTACTTAAAAATCATACAATGTGATTGTCTGGATTTTTGTTTTAGATTCCGTCTCTCACAGTTGAAGTGTACCTATGATAAACATTACAGACCTCTACATGCTTTGTAAGTAGGAAAACCTGCAAAATCTGCAGTGTATCAAATACTTGTTCTCCCCACTGTATGTTTTATTCAATGCATTTCTATGGGCTATAGCATTAAAGGCTAAATTCAACATTTTATCAAAACATTTGTATATATTGTTTTATACCCCCAGTGGTACCACAACTCAAAATCAAATAGCTAAATGATCATGATATGACCATCTTGAAACAATTCCATCTGTTAGCTTAGTAGATATGTGACGAGTTTCAGGAAACTAGGCGTATGTCGCACGTCACTACTTCACAGGAGCAGCATTTGAAAGTAAACATTTATTTTTTTATCAAAATGTGTTTTTTGGCAGAAATGCCTTCTGGAACATGTGAACTTTCATGTGCCTTAATAACAAATTTGTATTCCATCCATAAATACAAATGAAATTGTTAAATTACGAGCCTAGTTGGTTTAGCCATGGAAAAAGACAGGAACCTTCCCACTAGCCAAGATTGGCTGAGATAATGCATGGGCTTGACATGCCGGGAGATTTAGATTGGTCTACCATATACAGTTGCTTGCGAAAATATTCATCCCCATTGGCATTTTTCCTATTTTGTTGCCTTACAACCTGGAATTAAAATGGATTTTTGGGGGGTTTGTATCATTTGATTTACACAACATGCCTACCACTTTGAAGAAACAGAAAACTTGAGCTTGCATAAATATTCCCCCCTCCCCCCCAAAGTCAATACTTAGTAGAGCCACCTTTTGCAGCAATTACAGCTGCAAGTCTCTTGGGGTATGTCACTATAAGCTTGGCACATCTAGCCACTGGGATTTTTGCCCATTCTTCAAGGCAAAACTGCTCCAGCTCCTTCAAGTTTAATGGGTTCCGCTTGTGTACAGCAATCTTTAAGTCATACCACAGATTCTCAATTGGATTGAGGTCTGGGCTTTGACAAGACCATTCCAAGACATTTAAATGTTTCCCCGTAAACCACTCGAGTGTTGCTTTAGCAGTATGGTTAGGGTCATTGTCCTGCTGGAAGGTGAACCTCCGTCCCAGTCTCAAATCTCTGGAAGACTGAAACAGGTTTCCCTCAAGAATTTCCCTGTTTTAAAGTCATCCATCATTCCTTCAATTATGACCAGTTTCCCATCCCTGCCGATGAAAAACATCCCCACAGCATGATGCTGCCACCACCATGCTTCACTGTGGGGATGGTGTTCTCGGGGTGATGAGAGGTGTTGGTTTTGCGCCAGACATAGTGTTTTCCTTGATGGCCAAAAAGCTCAATTTTAGTCTCATCTGACCAGAGTACCTTCTTCCATATGTTTGGGGAGTCTCCCACATGCCTTTTGGCGAACACCATACGTATTTGCTTATTTTTTTCTTTAAGCAGTGGCTTTTTTTCTGGCCACTCTTCCGTAAAGCCCAGCTCTGTGGCATGTATGGCTTAATGTGGTCCTATGGACAGATACTCCAATATCCGCTGTGGTGCTTTGCAGCTCCTTCAGGGTTATCTTTGGTCCCTTTGTTGCCTCTCTGATTAATGCCCTCCTTGCCTGGTCCGTGAGTTTTGGTGGGCGGCCCTTTCTTGGCAGGTTTGTTGTGGTGCCATATGCTTTCCATTTTTTAAATAATGGATTCAGTGGTGCCCGTGGGATGTTCAAAGTTTCTGATATTTTTTTATAACCCAACCCTGATCTGTATTTTCCACAACTTTGTCCCCGACCTGTTTGGAGAGCTCCTTGGTCTTCATGGTGCCGCTTGTTTGGTGGTGCCCCTTGCTTAGTGGTGTTGCAGACTCTGGGTCCTTTCAGAACAGGTGTATATATACTGAGATCATGTGACAGATCATGTGAAACTTGCACAATGGTGGACCTTATTTAACTAATTATGTGACTTATGAAGGTAATTGGTTGCGCCAGATCATATTTAGGGGCTTCATAGCAAAGGGGGTGAATACATATGCACGCACCACTTTTCCGTTATTAATTTTTTATAATTTTTTGAAACAATGTTTTTTAATTTTTTTTTTCGCTTCACCAATTTGGACTATTTTGTGTATATCAATGACATAAAATCCAAATAAAAATCAATAACAAATGTAGGTTGTAATGCAACAAAATAGGAAAAACGCCAAAGGGGATGAATACTTTTGCAAGGCACTGTATAGCATGTATGTCAATAACTGTTCTATGGATGTGCGTGTGTGTGTGTTGGTGTATATGAATGGGATGGTGAATATGAATATGTGTAGGAAGGTGGGAGAGAATGGGTGTGTGGATGCATAGGGTATACAGTGGGGAGAACAAGTATTTGATACACTGCCGATTTTGCAGGTTTTCCTACTTACAAAGCATGTAGAGGTCTGTAATTTTTATCATAGGTACACTTCAACTGTGAGAGACGGAATCTAAAACAAAAATCCAGAAAATCACATTGTATGATTTTTAAGTAATTCATTTGCTTTTTATTGCATGACATAAGTATTTGATACATCAGAAAAGCAGAACTTAATATTTGGTACAGAAACCTTTGTTTGCAATTACAGAGATCATACGTTTCCTGTAGGTCTTGACCAGGTTTGCACACACTGCAGCAGGGATTTTGGCCCACTCCTCCATACAGACCTTCTCCAGATCCTTCAGGTTTCGGGGCTGTCGCTGGGCAATACGGACTTTCAGCTCCCTCCAAAGATTTTCTATTGGGTTCAGGTCTGGAGACTGGCTAGGCCACTCCAGGACCTTGAGATGCTTCTTACGGAGCCACTCCTTAGTTGCCCTGGCTGTGTGTTTCGGGTCATTGTCATGCTGGAAGACCCAGCCACGACCCATCTTCAATGCTCTTACTGAGGGAAGGAGGTTGTTGGCCAAGATCTCGCGATACATGGCCCCTTCCATCCTCCCCTCAATACGGTGCAGTCGTCCTGTCCCCTTTGCAGAAAAGCATCCCCAAAGAATGATTTTTCCACCTCCATGCTTCACGGTTGGGATGGTGTTCTTGGGGTTGTACTCATCCTTCTTCTTCCTCCAAACACGGCGAGTGGAGTTTAGACCAAAAAGCTCTATGTTTGTCTCATCAGACCACATGACCTTCTCCCATTCCTCCTCTGGATCATCCAGATGGTCATTGGCTAACTTCAGACGGGCCTGGACATGCGCTGGCTTGAGCAGGGGGACCTTGCGTGCGCTGCAGGAATTTAATCCATGACGGCGTAGTGTGTTACTAATGGTTTTCTTTGAGACTGTGGTCCCAGCTCTCTTCAGGTCATTGACCAGGTCCTGCCGTGTAGTTCTGGGCTGATCCCTCACCATCCTCATGATCCTTGATGTCCCACGAGGTGAGATCTTGCTTGGAGCCCCAGACCAAGGGTGATTGACCATCATCTTGAACTTCTTCCATTTTCTAATAATTGCGCCAACAGTTGTTGCCTTCTCACCAAGCTGCTTGCCTATTGTCCTGTAGCCCATCCCAGCCTTGTGCAGGTCTACAATTTTAACCCTGATGTCCTTACACAGCGCTCTGGTCTTGGCCATTTTGGAGAGGTTGGAGTCTGTTTGATTGAGTGTGTGGACAGGTGTCTTTTATACAGGTAACGAGTTCAAACAGGTGCAGTTAATACAGGTAATGAGTGGAGAACAGGAGGGCTTCTTAAAGAAAAACTAACAGGTCTGTGAGAGCCGGAATTCTTACTGGTTGGTAGGTGATCAAATACTTATGTAATGCAATAAAATTGAAATTAATTAATTAACAATGTGATTTTCTGGATTTTTGTTTTTTAATTCCGTCTCTCACAGTTGAAGTGTACCTATGATAAAAATTACAGACCTCTACATGCTTTGTAAGTAGGAAAACCTGCAAAATCGGCATGTATCAAATACTTGTTCTCCCCACTGTATGTGATGAGAATGGATGAGGAAGTCGATTTAGCGGTAGGGAGTGTGGGAAAAGATGGGAGGTTGGGACAAGCTTGGCTTGGGTGGTTAAGGGTTGGCAAGGATGGGAGGTAGGGACAAGCCTATCTTGGGTGGGCAAGGATGGGAGGTTGGGACAAGCTTGGCTTGTGTGGGGTAAAGGGGGGAGAAAACAGGGAGAGGGATGGGTTTGACTTGAGAGAGAGCAAAGGAAGGATTTAACTATACTACAATGTAATTGTATTTATTTTTGTGACTGGCAAACCTGCTGTAAAATGAATATGAGTTCTGGACAGATTAGAAGAGGATGTTGAGTCATTATATTCCTTGTTTGTCATTATAGCTAAGGCTCAATGGTGGTTATTGGTGAGAGTTGGGAGGGGCTCTATTCGAGGGATTGGGATGAGGTGACTGGGAGGGCATCAGACACTTCTCACTTCAGTCGGTGGACCCACTCTCCCCAAGTAGACCCTCATAAGACACCATTTTAATTTAATTTAAGAGTTAATACAAACTGACCATAATACTAAAGTGGCAGTCTTTCGCCAGTGCATTCGTAAAGTATTCAGACCCCTTGACTTTTTTCACATTTTGATACGTTACAGCCTTATTCTAAAATTGATGATATATATATATATATATATATATATATATATATATATATATATATATATATATCTCATCAATCTACACACAATACCCCATAATGATGAAGCAAAAACTGGTTTTTAGAAATGTTTGCAAAAGTATTAAAAATAAAAACTGAAATATTACATTTGCATAAGTATCCAGACCCTTTACTTAGTACTTTGTTAAAACACCTTTGGCAGTGATTACAGCCTTGAGTCTTCTTGGGTATGATGCTACAAGCTTGGCACACCTGTATTTGGGGAGTTTCTCGCATTCTTCTCTGCAGATCCTCTCAAGCTCTATCAGGTTGGATGGGGATGTCACACCCTGGCTCGGGGACTCATTATGTTGAGCCAGGGTGTGTTCATTCTATGTTTTCTGTTTCTTCGGTGGGTGTTCTAGGTTGTCGATTTTCTATGTTTGCCGGTGTGACTCCCAATCAGAGGCAACGAGTGTCAGCTGTCGGCTGGTTGTCTCTGATTGGGAGCCATATTTAATCTGTCGGTTTTTCCTTTGGTTTTGTGGGTTCTTGTTTCGAGTTAGTTTAGTTTCACCGTGTACTGTCACGTTATCGTCTTTGTTTGTTTTGATCGTGTTTCACTTATTAAAGAATATGTTTGCTTGCAACGCTGCGCCTTGGTCTACTCAATCCTACGACGACCGTGACAGAAAAACCCACCAAAACTGGACCAAGCAGCGTGAAGAGGAGAGAGGAAGGACCTGGGATCAGGGGAGTAGGAGTTTTGGCTTGGCCACGCTAAGTGAAGAGGAGAGAGGCTGGTCTATGAAGCAATGGATCGAGAGTCTGGCGAGAGCTAGGGAGGTCTGGTCCACGGGGAGGAGAGAACCCCAGAAATTTTTTTGTGGGGGGGCTCACGACGTGGACGACGGGGCAGCAGGAGGCCGCGATGGAGCGGTCCAGCGGGTGTGCAGAGGAGGCCGCCAGGTTAAGGGGGCCACTGGTCACAGAGGAGAGGGAAAGTGTGGAGGCACGGCGAGAAGTACTGGGGTGTGTTACCAGTCCGGTCCGGCCCGTTCCTGATCCCTGCGTAGGGCCAGTGGTGTGTGTCCCCAGTACGGTCTGGCCTGTTCCTGTTCCTCGCATCGAGCCTGTGGTGCGTGTCGTCAGCCCGGCCCGGCCTGTTCCTGCTTCCCGCATCGAGCCTGTGGTGCGTGTCGTCAGCCCGGCCCGGCCTGTTCCTGCTTCCCGCATCGAGCCTGTGGTGCGTGTCGTCAGCCCTGTCCGGCTCGTTCCTGCTCTCCGCACCAAGTCTGTGGTGCGCGTCGCCAGCCCGGCCCGGCCTGTTCCTTCTCCCCGCACCAATCCTGTGGTGCGCGTCGCCAGCCCAGTCCGGCCTGTTCCTGCTCCCCGCACCAAGTCTGTGGTGCGTCTCGTCAGCCCTGTCCGGCTCGTTCCTGCTCTCCGCACCAAGTCGGTGGTGCGCGTCGCCAGCCCATTCCGGTCCATTCCTGCTCCACGCACCAAGCCAGGGTGTGTATCGTCAGCCCGGTCCGGTCCGTTTCCTGTTCCACGCACCAAGCCAGGGGCGCGTGTCGTCAGTCCGGCTCCGGCCAGCGGGGCTAGACAGGACCAGGAGTACTTTGGGGGGTTGGAGAGGAAGTGGGGATCAAGCCCGAGCCGGAGCCGCCGCCGAGGAGGAATGCCCACCCAGCCCTCCCTGTTTTGCTTCGTATTTAGGCGCGGTCGCAGTCCGCGCCTTTAGGGGGGGGTACTGTCACACCCTGGCTCGGGGACTCATTATGTTGAGCCAGGGTGTGTTCATTCTATGTTTTCTGTTTCTTCGGTGGGTGTTCTAGGTTGTCGATTTTCTATGTTTGCCGGTGTGACTCCCAATCAGAGGCAACGAGTGTCAGCTGTCGGCTGGTTGTCTCTGATTGGGAGCCATATTTAATCTGTCGGTTTTTCCTTTGGTTTTGTGGGTTCTTGTTTCGAGTTAGTTTAGTTTCACCGTGTACTGTCACGTTATCGTCTTTGTTTGTTTTGATCGTGTTTCACTTATTAAAGAATATGTTTGCTTGCAACGCTGCGCCTTGGTCTACTCAATCCTACGACGATCGTGACAGGGGAGCGTCGATGCACAGCTATTTTCAGGTCTCTCCAGAGATGTTCGATCAGGTTCAAGTCCGGACTCTGGCTGGGCCACTAAAGGAAATTCAGAGACTTGTCCCGAAGCCACTCATGCGTTGTCTTGGCTGTGTGCTTAGGGTTGTTGTCCTGTTGGAAGATGAACCTGGTCCTGAGCGCCCTGGAGCAGGTTTTTATCAAGGATCTCTCTTTACTTTGCTCTGTTGAGCTTTCCCTCGAACCTGACTAGTCTCCCAGTCCCTGCCGCTGAAAAACATCCCCACAGCATGATGCTGCCACCACCATGCTTCACCGTAGGGATGGTGCAAGGTTTCCTTCAGACGTGATGCATGCCATTCAGGCCAAAGAGTTCAACTTGGTTTAATCAGACCAAGAATCTTGTTTCTCATGGTCTGAAAGTCCTTTGGGTGCCTTTTGGCAAACTCCAAGTGGGCTGCCATGTGCCTTTTACTGAGGAGTGGCTTCCGTCTGGTCACTCTACCATAAAGGCCTGATTGGTGGAGTGCTGCAGAGATGGTTGTCCTTCTGGAAGGTTCTCCCATCTCCACAGAGGAACTCTGAAGCTCTGTCAGAGTTACCATCAGGTTCTTGGTCACCTCCCTGACCATGGCCGTTTCCCCCGATTGCTCAGTTTGGCCGGGCGGCCAGCTCTAGGAAGAGTCTTCGTGGTTCCAAACTTCTTACATTTAAGAATGATGGAGGCCACTGTGTTCTTGGGGACCTTCAATGCCGCAGACATTTTTTGGTACCCAAATCTGTGCCTCGACGCAATCCTGTCTCGGAGATATACGGACAATTCCTTCGACCTCATCGCTTAGTTTTTGTTCTGACATGCACTGTCAACTGTCAAGACTCCAATCAAGTTGTAGAAATATCTCAAGGGTTAACAATGGAAACAGGATGCACCTGAGGTTAAGTTCGAGTCTCATAGCAAAGGGTCTGAATACTTATGTAAACATTTCTGAAAAATCTGTTTTGTAAATTGATGAGGAAAATGTTTTATTGAATCCATTTTAGAATAAGCCTGGAAGGTAACAAAATGTGGAAAAAGTCAAGGGGTCTGAATACTTTCCGAATACAATGACATAATCCACAGACTTTTGGTACGTTAGGAGAGAAGTTGGAGCTTAAAAGCCATAAAAAGGCATGGCGCCTCGATGCTTTGTTTTTTGTGTGTTTTTTGTTTAATGTCTGCTCCGCCCCCATTCTCACACACTCTATGACTCTCCCACCGCCCTCATATGATATGTCTGCTAAAATGTTTTATCTTGTTCTTCAATGACAAATAGAACATACAAGGTTAACTTTGATTTTATACAAGTAAAGACCAACAAAATCAAATGTATTACATGGTATGTGTATTGGCTCTATGATGGGGAAAAAAGCACATGGTTCTTGAACACTTAAAGAGATTGTCAGCAGATGTGGATTTCCTGCAAGAGTTACATTTAAAAAATGAGATATTGAATATTTAAAGAGGAGCTGGGTTGGAGAGGCCTATGCTGTCACCTACTGTAGTAACAGCAGAGGTCTAGGCATTGTGATGAATAAGAATAAACACGTTTCCCTTATATCACAGCAAACGGACCAAGAAGGCCGTTTTCTAATGTTGAATTGTACTATACATGATGAAAAATACACGTTGATTTCATTGTATATCCCACCAGGGGCAAATCTGTTGTTTTTATATAGAATTCAAGCTATATTAGATGAAATCCAGACAGGAACTATTAGTTTAGCAGGCGACCTAAATCATACATTCGATAAGATTGACAGACGTGGCAATAAAAAAGGCTAATTCAAGGAACCTCCAAAGAGGCTGAAAAATGTCATTTCTACACATAATTTATGGGACACCTGGAGATTACTATTCTCAATTACAAAAGACTACTCTCAAAGTAAGAAAAACTATTCAAGAATTGACTACATTTTTATTTCCAACAATTTACTGGGTAAAACAAATCCATGACATAGTGATATCAGATCATTCTCCGGTATCATGCTTAATTACACCAACATAAAATACACTTAGCTACAGAATATGGAGAATTAACAGAGCGCATCTTCAAGACCCAACATTTATTAAATATGTAAATGAAAGACTTTACCATTACAAAGACATAGAGGACAGAGAAAAGCCGTCCCCTGATATAATTTGGGATGCTGTTAAGTCGTACATTAGGGAAATGATAATCTCATACTCTGCAGAAGCTAAATCTGAGTTAGAAATTAAAATTAAAGAAAAATAAATCACTATTTTAGAAAAATCCCATAAAAAATATTTACAAGGTAAAGAAGAAAATGTAATTTCTGAATTTAAGCAGGAATATAATCATTTACTTTTGAAGAGAGCCAACAACTACAGGTTAAAGTCAAATAAATCATACTACTAAATAGTAAATAAACCTGGTAAACATCTCGCAGCCCTAACAATATGAATACACGTCAAACCAGTTATACTTTTAAAAGATAAAGTGAGATAATTGGAAAATCAAAAGAAATCAGACCTCCACAAGCCTGGTTCATCCTTGGGAGCAATTTCCAAATGCCTTAAGGTACCACATTCATCTGTACAAACAATAGTACGCAAGTATAAACACCATGGGACCACACAGCCGTCATACCGCTCAGGAAGGAGAAGCGTTCTGTCTCCTAGAGATTAACGTACTTTAGTGCCAAAAGTGCAAATAAATCCCAGAACAACAGCAAAGGACCTTGTGAAGATGCTGGAGGAAACAGGTACAAAAGTATCTTTATCCACAGTAAAACGAGTCCTATATCGACATAACCTAAAAGGCCGCTATCGTATCTGAAGATTATGCCTTTGTTAAATGTTTTTCATGAAGAAATGGAATGTTGTTTGTGTTAGTATCAAGAGGGAATGTTTTGGGTGTGACGTCACATACAACAGACCGGAAGTGTCTTGTAGACAGGGGAGACTGGGGATTGGCCAGAAGAGGGAGCTTCATTGTTTATAAATAGGGGGGTTAAACGAAGAAGAAGGCAGAGTGAGCAGCCATTCGGAGCCGTCGCTCTCCGGGTGTCATGTCACCTGTCATTTATGCTGTAACCTCGTGATTTTAATAAAAGCCTCTAACACGATGCAGCATAGACGGACTCTTTGTTGACAGCAATAATGGCCACCATTCACCCGATACGACATAATGGCGCCCAACGTGGGGCTGGGTTTGCGTCTCTTCCTTGTTTCAGTCAACCGCCAGGCTAACTCGCTTTGAAGCATGGCCAAAAAAAAGGGTGAGTGTTTCTTACCGCTTCGGAGTTTGTTAGATTGGATACGACTTGTGTACACTGGAGAGATGTACCATATGACCTTGCCTCGGGTGGCGTTATTGCGGTCGACTAGAGTCTGCTAAAATGTATTCCATTGGTAACGGTTGACAATGGGGAAATTTAGAGCATTAAGATAGATTCCATTGGTAACGGTTGACAATGGGGAAATTTGGAGCATTAAGATAGATTCCATTGGTAACGGTTGACAATGGGGAAATTTAGAGCATTAAGATAGATTCCATTGGTAACGGGTGGCAATGGGGAAATTTGGAGCATTAAGATAGATGCCATTGGTAACGGTTGACAATGGGAAATTTAGAGAAGGCCGATATGCGCATTCTTTAGGGCACCGTGAATCTGGTAAAGACCTCGAAGCGAGGCGATTCTTTAGGAATGGGCCATAAAATCCTTGCAACGCGTTCGGTGTGGTAAGGTTGATTCTGGGAATTATAAGCTGGATGGATTATATGCATGTTATGCTCATCGTATAGTTGACTAAGTATAATGCATGGGGTAACCTCTCTATGATTATCCAGAACTTACGGCAGCATAAAGTTAGGCGGAGATATGGATAATAATGGACAATGATTTGGCCACGGTGCAGGTTACTTAGGGCTGGGTAGGCCGCAGTTAGCTAGAGGCTAAAGCTAATGTTAATGCTAAATGGGAGTGTGTTTCATGCTACATGGTACATCGTGGCTAAGGCTAATGCTAAATGCTAATTGTGTGGTGTGCTACATGCTAATGTATCCTTAGAGACTCCATTGCGATGGATTAAAGTCTCTTAAATTTGTCTCTGTGTGTGAGTCAGGTTATATGTTTTGTGAGCGCTGTTAAATGTTGTTTGACTATAAGGGGGAAACGGGAGTTACAGCTGGACTGTTAACCGTCTATTTGGGATTGGGGAGAGTCCACGGTGAAAAAGTATTTTTGAATGGATGTGCGCATGCGTTTAATTTTGCGACACTACACTACAGAAAGGTGGAGTTTATGACACGAGATTAGGACACGTTTTGGTTTACGGCACTAAAACTACGACATGCGGTTGTGCTCAGCCTACAAAACAAAATGGTTGGTTGAGGTCATAGGTCCCATTTGGGAGCTGCAGGGGCAGACAGAAACACACGGACAAAGAGAAGATAGATTTTAGCACGATTATTCTAGTTTAAACTGCGGTTGGTTAAAGATGAAACTTGTTTTGTAACCTATTGAATTTATAAATTAGATATATGGTAGCGGATTATAATAAATTGAATTAAATAATTAAATAACGGATTAAAATAAAATAATGTTTTTGAGCGATCTATTTAGTTCTGAGTTTAGTCTTAGAGTGAATAATGTAGAACGAATGAATATTGAATGGTTGGAAATACTCAGTGATTGCATTAACTACTAAAAGCTGTTTCTGTGTCTTTGTCCCTTGTCATGAGAGACAGGAGAGAGGGGGAGCGAGGAGATACAGGAAGTGATCACGTGACGCGACCGAGGATCAAGTCAAAAAAAAAGGTTTTGAGACTGTTACAAAATATTTGATGACAATTTCACATAGGCTTGGCAAATACTATTTCATGAAAAATTGCATTTTGGAGGCTCTGCATCACTGGGGTTTGATGGGAATTGTAGTATTGAAGGGTTAGAGGCTTTGTTTTTGGGGGATTGCTTTGAAGTTGACTAACTTCATTTACTTGCATTTGATGGGTTGTGGTAAGATAGCCAACACTAATTGATAAATTGGTGACATAGGAATAAAAATTGGTTTTAATTATTCATGATTTTTAATTGATTTATTTGGAGTTTATTTGGATTTATTTGGAGTTGTTTAGGTTATATTAATAATTAGAGGGGGGGAAGCCGTAGGCTATACAGTCTAAAATAAAATAATTCACGATAAAGGAATATAAAAGGGTTGTTACAATGGGGAGAAAGGACAGCAAGGCTAGATGAAGGTGATTACACCGATTGATATAGGGAAAAAATAGTAATCCTTTAACTAAAGTAGTGTTAGAAAGTAGTGTTAGAAAGACTAATGGCAGAAGTTAGTACACCTTTCTCACATACGGATTCAGCAAAAAGTACAGCTTAGGGATGTTTATCCTCAGCTTTCAGTGATCATCCAGCTGGGTGATTGTTGCATCAGAGATGAAGATGAATAATAGATAGAGGACAAGCAGAAACGACGATGAAGATGGATCCAAAACTCCAGAAGGAAGAAAATTAGATGTCTGGAAGAGAAGAGTGAGGTTAAAGAAGACGAGGATGATGAAGATGAGAGTGATGATGAAGAGGTCATGCATGGGTGGATATGACTCTGTGATCAGAAGGAAGTTGGCAAGTGGAAAAAGAAGAAGGATACACAAGATTTGATCTCTGATGGAAGTTGAAGATGAAGATTTGGAGATTAAAGGTGCTTTATGTTCAAGAGGATTTTATCCTGCAAAGAAGAAATGGAGATATAGACCGATGTTTATCATGCCTGGATAAAGCAAATAGTTTAGAAGTAACACAGCTGAAGATACAGAAGAGGAGAAACTGCTGAGAGGATCCCAAGAATTGGAGAAGAAGAAGGAGAAGATAAGTTTTGGTTATGAAGAATCAGAGTGAACCAAATCAACAATCACTGTTACAGCTTCAACTGAACAATATCAAATGCAATTGTATCAGCCACCAAGGGCGACACCAGTTGATTCATATCCAAAGCCAGTTTCTGGACGGACACAGAATTGGAGAGGAAGAGGAAGAAATAGGAGGAGGAAGATTTCAGCTACACTTCCAGCGGCTTTCAGAAGACTGTTATAATTGTGGACGGATTGGGTACTTTACCTGTGATGAAAATGCGTCAGGAGGAAACAACAGAGGAAGATATAGGAGCAAGTGAAGATCACCTGTTAGTGCCTAGAAGATCCGGAAGGGGGGTATCAGCTGAGAGCATCGATTAGAGAAGAAGAGAAAATAGCTAACAGTTGAAACAACCGACCATTAGAAGTGATAGTGAATAGGGGAAAACTTATTTGGGTTCAGCCTAAAGAGGTTAAACATCTCACTAATTGATAACTAATTAGGATAGGGATTTGAGGTAGTAAAACAGTTAATTACTCTTAAGGTACTAATATTAGAAGATACTGTTATTGCAGTGTTGGGAAGAGATGCATTGTTTAAATTGAATTGTACAATAAGATGTACACTAGACGACTGTCTAGTAGACAATCTGTCTGAAAAGTTAAAAGGGGTGACTGTTTATTCTGGGTGACATTCTTACACTAAGAGATTTCAGGCTAGGCTAAAAGGTGTTTAGTCGTTTTGCCAAGTCTGTGTGTAATGAGTCAGAAGCAGGTGGGGAACTTTCCCAATCACATATTCTAAAAATTTGGTGGAAAGGGATTTTGTGAATAAATCAGGGGAAAAAGTTGTAAATGTTATGAGAGAAAAGATTAGATTAAAATAAGTTAGGAGAACTAGGTTGAAGGAACTCTGAGACAGTAAGCTAAGTTTCAAAGTTAGTAGTAAGAGAGAGAACAATGGTGAATGACACTTTAGAGTAGGGAGATCAAGGTAATTATAGGGGTATTTTGTGTAATCAAAAGTTTGAAAGTCGGGGATTAGAGAAAGGACTGAGATTTGGGGAAAAAGTGACACTAGTGGTGATAGATGGAAGTACAAGCAGAGACAACTTTTCTTTGGGGAAAATTAGGAGTAACTAAGGACATTAACACTTCAGTTTATTGGAACAACAGGGAGAAGCAATTTAACTCTTTCAACATTGATAGTTATTAAAGCCATAAATATATCGCATTTGATTATAAGGGAACCAATACAGCACCAATTTTAGGGGAAAGAATACTTATTAGGGTTAGGATGGGGACGTTCCTCCCATATGGAGAGATAATTATGGAGAATAAGTATTGTTATCAGGACCAGGAGTAGAAGCTGTTGCACCTAGTCAAAGGAGGGATAGTTTGTACAACGATATGAAGTGGAAGAGGTTAGGAGTGACTGTTCACTTATTTGGCGTAATGTTACAGAGAAAGGTCAGGGAGAATATATGTGTATTTATCTAGTGCAAACATTAAAATTTGTTCCGGTTAAGAATTATTGGTTAAAAGGCTATGTAATTCGTAAAGTGATGCCTATAATGGAAGATTTGAAATCTGTTGAAGCTTCCGCAGTCACCGAAGGAGTTCAGGAAGAATATGTTACAGTAGTCACTCCAACAGTGAATAATACACATAGGATATTGGTAGCTTTGTCACTAGAAATAATTAAGGTTAATTAGGTCAACTACTTTAATGGTAACTTTGGAAGGGATTAGTGATACGATGGCAATAGCAAATGTAGGGAGTATGACACCGACAACAACTTTTCTGATTTTAAAGGGGGTAGCAAGAAGGACTCAGGGGTTATGTTACGGATGGAGAGTGCTGTCAATGATAGTACGAATAGGGTTAAAATAGGAGAACAGATAGTAGTAGAGAGAATATAGATCCATCATGGAGGACAGGATGAGGTCTTTGATTTTAATGACAGACAAGGAGAGGTATCTGATCAGTACCGCTCGTTCTTCTGTTGTGGAAATTAGAGATAGATTAACTCATTCTGTAAGATCAGTGAGGAATCTTGAGGGTCCATGTCTGTTGAGAATTCCAGCACCAAACATGTTAGACGGTCGCGCGGCCTCTATCAGGTATGGGTCAGTCTTATGCTTTGTCATGACTGTGGTTTCAGCAACAGTCATTGACAGATAAAATAATGTCGTTGTCAGAAAAGTGGTTTAAGCCTAGGTTTAAGTGTTCTTGGTTAAATGAATTACCCTATGGGAATTGTTAAATGGGAAAGGAAAATCAGGTAACAATGGAACCCTGAAGTATTCAGGTGAAACATTGAGGGCTAAAAGTTGTTTTTGTTCTAATAAAACATATGAGGTAAAGGGTATGTTTATGGGAATATCAGATTGTGATGATTATATGATGACTTTGGATAAGCATGACCTTAAGGGTAGTAATGAGAAATATGTTACTTTTTATGTACCAGTTAGTAGGAACAGCAGGACTTTGATGGTTAAAAGATTAGCTTTTGACTGACAATGTGACTATTGGGAATTTTAGAGATATTTGGTGGGTTTGTGATGATAAAACGTATATATTCTTACCCTATGGATGGATAGGATGTTGTTAATGTCAACGTTGAAGCTTCCATATGAGGCTTTTACTATTAAAAGAGGAGTAGCACCGAACACAGATCAATCTGAAACTAGAGTTCAAAATAGGATGAAAAGGGACATGTCATAGGCTTCAAGCCTATCATTGAAGGATAAGTCTAAGGGAGAAGGGGGGACTTTATTCATGGTATGGTGTAAAATTTGGGAAGATCATATTGATAAATATTAGTTATACTTTGAGTCCAGATAGTTCAGATAATATCACTGGGGTTATAGATGCATTGAAGGAAATAAGGGATGCATTTGGAAGACTTGGTTGCAAGATCAGTTAGGCCAGTAGGGGCAGTGATGGGTCAGATTTTAGTTTCAGCTTTGATAACACTGTGTGATGTTTGTAATTTGTTACTGATCTTTGAGAAAGCTATGATATTGAGATAGGTTGGAGAGTGATGCCTGGAGACAACACTCAGATGCCGGTGTTGACTGTTCCTGATCTGGATAAAGATGGACAAGTGGAACTGATGGATAAATATCATTTTTTATTATTTGATGATTTTTCAATTTTTTTTTCAATATTAGGGTGATGTTGGTATGATTTATGAATCAAAGGGGGGAATAGGTTTATGTGATTCATGCATCATTTATATATCATTGTTATATTCTTAGTTGATATTGATGGTCAATTTGAAAGTGTTTGTTTTGCAAAAGATACTGTTTGGTCGTTTCTTTTTCTTCCAGAAGCATTTGGGGGAACATTTGGAGAGTGAAACAAGGACAATATGAAGGGACAATATGACTGGAGGAGATGAAAGAAGGAGAGGGTGTGGAAAGATTCCGATTCCATCAACAAGTCCATTGGAAGAGGAGACTACAGGGAGATGAAGTGTAGTGGACTACATTGCAGTGTTTGCAATGAAATATAGACATGTGTAATACATAATTGTGTAATAGCCTCAGGGATTAATTTTTGTAGAATGATGTTTGATGTTATTGAATACATGTGAGGATCTTAGATGTTTTTGTTTATTTCGTGAATGCTTAGGGACAGAGGGAATTTAGGCAGGGAGAGTTCCACTTTACGGTCCAATGGGTTGACCAGCCTTAGAGTGGATGTTTTTGGATAGGATTTTGTTTGCAGGGGCTTACATGTGTATTTAATTGCATCATAGTTTCAAATGGATTTACATGGTTTATGAGGTTATCTGGAGTACCGAAGGTGGTTGCCTGGGGCAGAGGGACCGTGAGAGAATTTTACTGTCTTGATTGATGGATGGATATCTGAAAAGATGGCTGCCGGACAGTTTTTCGCTCTTACACTCCATAGAGATTTGTTCATATGTCATAGTAATGTATTCACACTTCATATGTCATAGTAATGTATTCACACTTCATAAAGATAGTAATGTATTCACACTTCATAAACAGTTATTCATATCTCATAGAAAGGTATTTACACTCTAGAGGAGAATGTTTTGGTTTAATGTTAAAGATACTCAATAAGATAAATTGTTACTAGTCATAATCCTATTCTGTTTGTTTTCGAGACGTTTAGTTCGTCTCGAAGGGGGGAATATCGTATCTGAAGATTATGCCTTTGTTAAATGTTTTTCATGAAGAAATGGAATGTTGTTTGTGTTAGTATCAAGAGGGAATGTTTTGGGTGTGACGTCACATACAACAGACCGGAAGTGTCTTGTAGACAGGGGAGACTGGGGATTGGCCAGAAGAGGGTGCTTCATTGTTTATAAATAGGGGGGTTAAACGAAGAAGAAGGCAGAGTGAGCAGCCATTCGGAGCCGTCGCTCTCCGGGTGTCATGTCACCTGTCATTTATGCTGTAACCTCGTGATTTTAATAAAAGCCTCTAACACGATGCAGCATAGACGGACTCTTTGTTGACAGCAATAATGGCCACCATTCACCCGATACAGCAAGGAAGAAGCCACTGCTCCAAAACTGCCATACAAAAGCCAGACTACGGTTTGCAACTGCACATGGGGACAAAGATTGTACTTTTTGGAGAAATGTCCTCCTGGTCTGATGAAACAAAAATATAACTGTTTGGCCATAATGACCATTGTTATGTTTGTAGGAAAAAGGGGGTACTTGCAAGCCGAAGTACACCATCCCAACCATGAAGCACGGGGGTTCTTTGCTGCAGGAGGGAAACTGGAAATCAACCAATCTTCCATCGTTAACACAATGGAAAGGTCTAATGCTTTATTATCTAAATTTAGACCAACATTTAGTTTTCTACAGCAGAGATTTGTATAAACCTTGCTGTCTGTCTCTCTGACATTTGCAACATTGTTTCAATATTCAAATTTGAACTCCAGCTGTCCCATACTAATGAACGTGTCGGGAGTCGGGACGAGAGAGACAGGCAGCGTTTCTCAGCCAGTCGAAATCATGAATCAGCTGGCATCATTTTTATGGATGAAGTGCAGCTAGTTTGCAGTCTTTCCAGCTTCAGTTTGAAGTGATTGTGTTAGCTGTGTTGTTGGCTAGCTCCTCTGAACAACAGTGTCCTGACGAGTGAGCAGATTTTCTATGCCAGGCGAAATTGTGCTTCATTAGTTCATTTTTATGGATTTATCCAAATAAATGTCACTAGAAAACAGCTTTAACAAATGCAAATGCATCTACTTTGCTGTTATTCTGGCTGCACTTTTTGACGTGACTGTAAGTTAGCCGTAGTTGGCTAGCTAGCAAACAAGGTATAAGAAAGTTGCCAGCCAGTATGGCAATGGAACATTTAGAATTAACGACTGGCTTATATGTTTTTGCATATAAGCCAATGCATGAATGAGTGAAACCGCTCAAAACATACATAATCAAGTTGAGTGATTTTTGTTACGTTTATTGTAACAAAAAGACTGAACGACTGGGTCGCGTCTCTAGCAACTGAACCGATAATATCGAACGACCATCCGGCTTGGGTAGCAACCCTGGATTTGTGTTGGGAGTATATCTTGTGGAAGGATGAAATAGTATGAATAAATTAATAAAAATAATGTTTTTAATGAAAATATGTCAAACATTATTTGAATAGGTTGATAACCCATTGTATAAAAGTGATGATGCCCTCGAAGCCGGTGTTTGGAGGATATATTGGCACAGTTTGCCGGGCCTAACAACACCCGTGCCAAACACCGGCTTCTTGGGCATTATCACTTAATAAAAAAATATACATCTTACAAAAATGTGCAAACAAATAGAGGACATGGTTGGTAAATGCCCCACATGTCTTGAACGACGCCCCTCAAACACCAAAGAGCCAATGTTACCTCACTGTATCCCAGACCGACCCTGATAGGACGTGGCAACTGATCTGTTCACCTGGAACAACGAGGACTACATCAAAACAGTGGACTACTACAGCAGATACTTCGAACTCGACAAGCTTCACAGCACCATATCTGCAGCTGTGATACACAAGCTGAAAGCAGCCTTTGCCATCTTTAATGTCTGACAACGGCCCCTGTTACAAATCAAATGAGTTTGACTCCTTCACAAAAGCATGGGAGTTCACACACGTCACCACAAGCCCACATTACCCTCAAAGTAATTACCTTGCTGAAAAATGCCGCAATCGTCGTCACCTACTGAACACAATAGAACAACACACTGACGAGATGAACTGTTCCCCTGAAAGAGAATGTGATGGACTAAACATACACACAACACAACATACACCATACTTACCTGCAACACCACAAGAACTGTTGACTGACACAGAAGTATGCTCAGCTTCATATCACATAAGGTCAGGAAGAGAGGTCAAGCCTAGAGCTGTCCTAGACCTGTGAAATGTCAAAGGGTGTAGACGGATCGCTGCCCTAAAAGAGTTCCAGACTGTAAACCTGTTATTGAAAAGTTAACTTGAAATGCTTTGGTTTTGTATTTGTTTGAAATGGTGAGATGTCATTGCTACAGTGAAAAGATGAGTTGCTGAGAAATATTTGTTCTAGAAGTAACAGTATGCAGAATCATTGTTCAGAGTCTGTTATGTTGATGCAGTTGGTGCAGTATAAATGGTTACTTACCTCGTGTTAAAACTACAGAGCATGTACCGTATTTTCCGCACTATAAGGCGCACTTAAAAGCCTTTAATTTTCTCAAAAAACGACAGTGCGCCTTATAATCCGGAGCGCCTTATATATGGATCAATTGGTTAATTGGTTGATCCATACCGGTTGTACACGGCGCTCAAGGCGCTCTGTCAAAATGTTTCAGTATGAAAAACCAATAAAAACAATTTAATAATAATGAAATGTTTCAGTACGACTGGTAAACTACAAAGCCACACCGCTTGCAGCATTACGGCTACTGTAGTCAGTAAACACCGGTACTGTGCTCACTCACAGTCCCACACCACTTGTGTGTGTATAAAGACCCCAAAATGGCACCTTTCAAGAGACACGCTTACGACGCAGAGTTCAAGCTCAAGGCTGTCGGTCACGCAGTAGAATATGGGAATAGAGCAGCAGTGAGAGAATTCAACATTAATCAATCAATGGTACGGAAGTGGAGGAAGCAAGAAGATGACCTGCGCCAAGTAAAGAAGACTAAACAGAGTTTCCGAGGGAACAAAGCGAGATGGCCACAGTTAGAGGACAAACTCGAACAGTGGGTTGTTGAACAGAGAGCAGCAAGTAGAAGCATCTCTACAGTCACTATTCGAATGAAGGCAACAGCGCTAGCACGGGACATGATCATCGATGAATTTCGAGGCGGTCCTTCTTGGTGCTTTCGTTTTATGAAAAGACGTAATCTCTCCATCCGCACACAAACTACCGTCTCGCAGCAACTGCCAAAAAATTACCAAGAAAAGCTGGTCACTTTCCGCCCATACTGCAAAAAGAAGATCACTGAAAAGAAGATCCGGCCAGAGCACATCACCAACATGGACGAGGTTCCACTCACCTTTGATATTCCCGTGAACCGCACTGTGGCGAAAACGGGGACCAGTACGGTGTCTGTACGCACCACAGGGAATGAGAAGTCATCCTTCACTGTAGTTCTCGCCTGCCAGGCTAATGGCCAGAAACTTCCACCCATGGTTATTTTCAAGAGGAAGACCTTGCCAAAAGAAAACTTTCCACACAGCTCCGTCCCTATTGATCTACGACTCCATGCGCGCCCATATCACCGATGCTGTCAAAAAACAAGTGAAGCAAACTAATTTGGAGCTTGCCGTCATTCCGGGTGGATTAACTAAAGAACTCCAGCCGCTAGATATTGGTGTCAACAGGGCGTTCAAAGCTAGACTGCGAGCTGCGTGGGAGCAGTGGATGACAGAAGGCGAACACACGTTCACCAAGACGGGGAGACAGCGCCGGGCGATTTACGCCACTATCTGCCAATGGATCGTGGATGCCTGGGCTGATATATCAGTCTCAACTGTGGTCCAAGCTTTCACGAAGGCAGGAATAATCTCTGAACTGCCAGGCAACAGCAGCGACACTGACTCGGATAATGACGAGAGGGAGCCGGGCAGGTTGGATGCCGTAGTCGCCCAACTGTTCAATTCGGACACTGAGGAAGAAGAATTCGAGGGATTCGTGGACGGGGAATGAACTGAAAAAGTGAGCTTTACGTGTTATACGTAACTGAACAATGTTGAGTTATGCACTAACGTTTGATTTAGTGGTATCAGACTGTTTCTTTTACTACGTGTTTACTGAATCAGGGAAAATTTCCCCTCCACGTTTGGGAGAAGAGTGAGCAAGGATGGGAGATATTTTTAATATGCACATTAACGTTTGAACAACGTTACCATGGGAGTGAACGGAGTTGTCAGAACGCTTAATAAAGTTTGACTTTATCTGACTGTTTTGTTGACATTCCCTTTAGCACAGCTCCATATAGTGGATGCATAACGCAACCCCAGTCAAACGTTTGACTGCAGTATCTTCTATTCTATGCGCCTTATAATCCGGTGCGCCCTATATATGAAAACAGTTCTAAAATAGGCCATTCATTGAAGGTGCGCCTTATAATCCGGTGCGCCTTATAGTGCGGAAATACGGTATTCAAAAGAAACTTAAAATATGAAGAACATTTTTCTTTTTTTTTAAAGAAGGGGCATGTAATATTCATATGTGTCAGCATACTGAATTGTAATTGGATGCATTCTACCATTTTATCATACTGCGCTATGATTGGTTAAGACCACCCAGGTGGTGAGGTCATCTTCAGATGATCATGGCCGGAGACACATGAACATGCCAGTTATAGCTAGCTAATAAAATGCTACGTTTAGAAAGATCCTGCCGTGCTGCATTTTATTATTTTGTACAAAGCATACAAAACAAGACACCCACTATGTCAAGTATGACATAAACCTGTGCTTTATAAAGGGTGGCATAAGCACTGCTTAATAAAGGCCTTCACAAAGCATTTATAACCCGGTCATGCATCTTAGTAGAGCATTGCAACGCCCGGATATTAGGTTTGATTCCCGGGACCACCCATATGTAAAATGTATTCACACATGACTGTAAATTGCTTTGGATAAAAGCATCTGTTAAATTGTATATTTTACTGTATATTTCACAAACACATTTATAGGATGGCCCAACTTATTTCCCTCTTGGGTGCATAGTCGATATTGCACCTGACCTCAACTTCCCCCAAAATGCTGTGCTGCATGATGACACACACTCTAAAGTGCAGTCATGCACAGAAAATATACGTTGGTATGGGCCTTTGATAATCTGTTTAAATTCTTTGCCTACTCTTTTCCCAAATTCCATTTTCTTGGTTTTGTGTTTTTAGGTTTCGGATTTCCCATTTTTTTCTGGATTCCCCCATTTTTGTCACACTTTTTAAATAGAAAAACAACACAATTGGATTTTCTCTGTTCACAACAATGCTTAATCCACACAAAGGGATGACTTTTGAGGTCTAGGGAAAATCTAAGAAACTTAGATTTTGTTAGTGTAGTTGCCCTTTAATTCAGTGAGCATGCCCAGCACTGTTTTCTGCAGTGCAGGTTTTCTGTAGTGCAGTAAGCACACATGATGGGATTCGGCCGCCAATGGAATGGGTGGAGTAAAAGGCCAGCAACACTCCTTATTATTCTACATACGTTCTACAGACCCTACTGAGTATTCCCTACAATATTTATATAAAAACCCAAATTTAATGCAAATGTCACTTAAATATGAACAAATATGAATCATTGTTAATGTTTAGACAATTATTTTTAATATGTCATGAATGGTTATTGACAATTTTCAACTAATACGTTGGGGACTTTTATTTGAAAATGTATGAAATTCCGTGACCCTGAAGTACTTTTGTTAGTGTTGCTGACGAGACGCTGATCATGTGATGAGTTCACAAACCAAATGCCCCACTTGTGCTGCCACTGGACAGCGAAACACAAGTAAACCTTTATTTATTTTAATTTAAATGTTACAAATAAAACTTGTTAGTAGTTAAGTGTTGAGTTAGATTACATACTGTAGCTACCTCATTCGTTATTTCAAATAATTTTGGTGACTTCACAGCAATTGCTAGCTAGCCGACATTTAGCTATCTAGCAGGCTCAGCTAAATACAAAAACCCCTAGATACAGCCATGTCTCATAGTCACGTCATGAGATTTGTAAATGAAAGAGGAATATAATAATCTGAATTGAATTAAGTTTCCCATCTTCCCATTTAGAGTTTCTGGAGCAGCACAGAAATGCCCTTATCCAGATGGTGTGACAAAGGCATTTCCTAACAGACCCGCTAACTTTCTTTGTTGTTATTTTTAAGGTTATGCAGTACCTCCAGCAGGAAGAGAGAAAATAACAATCTGTTCTCCAGCTCAGGGACAAGCTACAGTATTCACAGCCCTGTGTAATGTTCAATGTAATTGCATTGCTGGACTTTTTGAAACGTCATGTATTTCTATTGTTTACAAAATGCACAAATAAAAGGAAATGTATGGTTTAACTTAAACATGTCTTTAATGTTAATTAGTTTTAGCTGTTAGTGATAATTCCCTAAGTGTTAATACATTTGTGTTTACATCATTAAACCTTTACGTATGTGTTATAAATTAAGTACAGCGTCATGCGATATAGAGTCTTTATTGATGTATTATGAATGACCGAAGGTGTCTCACTTCAAACTAAGTGTTACAGAATACAACATAAAGTGTCAATAAATAGGTTATTAACGTTCTGCTGATTTATGAAGGTTCTCTCATGATCCACAGGTTACTGTAGTATGTGAGAGGTATTTAAATGAGTTGAAAGCTTGCATTTCAAGTCAAATCAGATCAAATCCAATGTGATTTGTCACATGCGCCGAATACAACAGGTGTAGACTTTACCGTGAAATGCTTACTTACAAGCCATTAACCAACAATGCAGTTCAAGAAATAGAGTTAAGAAAATATTTTCTAAATAAAATTAAATAAAAAATTAAATAAAGAGTAACACAATAAGATTACATAACAATAACGAGGCTATATTTGTATTTTATTTTTTTTGCCTTTATTTAACCAGGTAAGCCAGTTGAGAACAAGTTCTCATTTACAACTGCGACCTGGCCAAGATAAAGCAAAGCAGTGCGATAAAAACAACAACAACACAGAGTTACATATGGAATAAACAAAACGTACAGTCAATAACACAATAGAAAATCTATATACAGTGTGTGCAAATGTATTAAGTTATGGAGGTAAGGCAATAAATAGGCCATAGTGCAAAATAATTACAATTTAGTATTAACACTGGAGTGATAGATGTGCAGGAGATGATGTGCAAATAGAGATGCTGGGGTGCAAATGAGCAAAATAAATAACAATGTATATAACAATATGGGGATGAGGTAGTTGGGTGGGCTAATTACAGATGGGCTGTGTACAGGTGCAGTGATCAGTAAGCTGCTCTGACAACTGATGCTTAAAGTTAGTGAAGGAGATAAGTGTCTCCAGCTTCAGAGATTTTTGCAGTTCGTTCCAGTCATTTGCAGCAGAGAACTGGAAGGAATGGCGGCCAAAGGAGGTGTTGGCTTTGGGGATGACCAGTGAGATATACCTGCTGGAACGCATACTACGGGTGGGTGTTGCTATGGTGACCAATGATCTAAGACAAGGCGGGGATTTGCCTAGAAAGGATTTATAGATGACCTGGAGCCAGTGGGTTTGGCGACGAATATGTAGTGAGGGCCAGCCAATGAGAGCGTACAGGTCACAATGGTAGGTAGTATATGGGGCTTTGGTGACAAAACGGATGGCACTGTGATAGACTACATCCAATTTGCTGAGTAGAGTGTTGGAAGCTATTTTGTAAATGACATCGCCAAAGTCAAGGATCGGTAGGATAGTCAGTTTTACAAGGGCATGTTTAGCAGCATGAGTGAAGGAGGCTTTGTTGCGAAATAGGAAGCCGATTCTAGATTTTACTTTGGATTGGAGATGCTTAATGTGAGTCTGGAAGGAGAGTTTACGGTCTAACCAGACACCTAGGTATTTGTAGTTGTCCACATATTCTAAGTCAGACCCGCCGAGAATAGTGATTCTAGTCAGGCGGGCGGGTGCAAGCAGTGTTCGTTGGAGGCCACGGAAGGAGTGTTGTATGGCATTGAAGCTCGTTTGGAGGTTTGTTAACACAGTGTCCAATGAAGGGCCAGATGTATACAAAATGGTGTCGTCTGCGTAGAGGTGGATCTGAGAGTCACCAGCAGCAAGAGCGACATCATTGATATACACAGAGAATAGAGTCGGCCCGAGAATTGAACCCTGTGGCTCCTTCCATAGAGACTGCCAGAGGTCCAGACAACAGGCACATTGAACTCTATCTGAGAAGTAGTTGGTGAACCAGGCGAGGCAGTCATTTGAGAAACCAAGGCTATTTAGTCTGCCAATAAGAATGCGGTGATTCACAGAGTCAAAAGCCTTGGCCAGGTCGATGAAGACAGCTGCACAGTACTGTCTTTTTCTCGATCGCGGTTATTATATCGTTTAGGACATTGAGCGTGGCTGAGGTGCACCCATGATCAGCTCGGAAACCAGATTGCATAGCGGAGAAGGTACGGTGGGATTCAAAATGGTCGGTGATCTGTTTGTTAACTTGGCTTTCAAATTATTTCGAAAGGCAGGGCAGGATGGATATAGGTCTGTAACAGTTTGGATCTAAAGTATCACCCCCTTTGAAGAGGGGGATGACCGCGGCAGCTTTCCAATCTCTGGGGATCTCAGACGATACGAAAGAGAGGTTGAACAGGCTAGTAATAGGGTTTGCGACAATTTTGGTGGCTAATTTTAGAAAGAAAGGGTCCAGATTGTCTAGCCCAGCTGATTTGTAGGGGTCCAGATTTAGCAGCTCTTTCAGGACACAGGGGGTACCAGTACCGAGTCAATGTGTGGGGGTACCGGTTAGTCGAGGTAATTTGTAAATGCAGGTAGGGGTAAAGTGACTATGCATAGATAATAAACAGCGAGTAGCAGCAGTGTAAAAACAAAGGGGGGGTCAATGTAAATAGTCAGAGTGGCAATTGGATTAATTGTTCAGCAGTCTTATGGCTTGGGGGTAGAAGCTGTTAAGGAGCCTTTTGGACCTAGACTTGGCGCTCCGGTACCACTTGCCGTGAGGTAGCAGAGAGAACAGTCTATAACTTGGGTGACTGGAGTCTTTGACAATTCTTTGGGCCTTCCTCTGACACTGCCTAGTATATAGGTCCTGGATGGCAGGAAGCTTGGCCCCAGTGATGTATTGGGCCATACGCACTACTCTCTGTAGTGCCTTATGGTCGGATGCCGAGCATTTGCCATACCAGGCGGTGATGCAACCGGTCAGGATGCTCTCGATGGTGCAGCTGTAGAACTTTTTGAGGATCTGTGGACCCATGCCAACTCTTTTTAGTCTCCTGAGGGGGAAAAGATGTGTTTGGACCATGATAGTTTGTTGATATGGACACCAAGGACCCGCTCCAATATAGCCCCGTCGATGTGAATGGGGGCCTGTTCGGCACTCCTTTTCCTGTTGTCCACGATCATCACCTTTGTCTTGCTCACGTTGAGGGAGAGGTTGTTGTCCTGGCACCACACTGCCAGGTCTCTGACCTCCTCCCAATAGGCTGTCTCATCATTGTCGGTGATCAGACCTACTACTGTTGTGTCAAATAAAATAAAATTGTATTTCTCACATGCACCGAATACAACAGGTGTAGACCTTACCGTAAAATGCGTACTTACAAGGCCTTAACCAACAATGCAGTTCAAGAAAGAGTTAAGAAAATATTTACTAAATAAATTGAAGTAAAACAAAATGTTATCAAAATAAAAATTAACACAATAAAATAACAATAACGGAGGTACCGATACCGAGTCAATTCGCGGGGGTACAGGTTAGTACATGTAGGTAGGGTAAAGTGACTATGCATAGATAATAAACAGCGAGTAGCAGCAGTGTAAAAACAACTACAAGTGTGCTTGCTCGAATTCCTTCACGGCACAACTAGGAGAGCTCAAAAAAGCATCTTATAGTTGAATACTCTTCTTTGAGTCATAAAAGTGCATTGAAATTACTAAGGAACTGTGTACACTTTGGAGAGGTGTGTGGCCACATGGAGACACCAGTTAGTCTTCTCACTCAAACCCTTTTAATTTTAATGTTGCACCTACACCACATTTTTCATGTTACTGAATGTTTTTCAAATTTCGTTATCAACAAATGCGGTGAAAAGTACAGTAAATCTAAAATGCACATAAAATCAACAGTGTAAAGTTTGGATTCAGTCTTGTCAGGTGAACTGGTTTGTCCTCAACTTTGGTCAAATAATTTTCCCATGATCTCCAAACTGTTCCCTTTTAATTGCTGCCATGCTTATGCATATCCTTTTTATATTTATTTTATAAGAAATATTTCAATTTAGCCTTATCCATATAGGCCAATTCCCACAAGTGTAAAGGGTTACATTTATATAAAAACATGTAATGTGCATGTACATTGAAGAAAAATGTACAGTGTTCAAACTTAACATGATGAACAGGAATGACATTTACTCTCACAGGTGGCCCACCGGGTCAGATCAGAAAACTTGAGGTGTGTCTTAGTAGGTGTATGACTTTCAGATAGTTATTTTTGGCCATCCACAAGAGTAAATGTCATTCCTGTTCATCATGTTAAGTTTGTACACTGCAAATTTCACTTTCCCTGCAATATTTTTGTACATTACATATTTTAATATAAACTTTAACGTTATTATTTAAATATTGTAACAAAGTGGTAATTCTCCTAACATTGGGATATGCATAGGCACTTGAGGAACTCACACTCTTGTGTAAGCCTCATAAAAGCAGCAAAACTGGCTGGGTCAAAATACCCCCAACGTGTGTTCTATCCAATATTTACACAAATTGGGTTGTTTTTAACCCAGCATTTTTTGTTGTTGTGTAGTTGCACTTAATCGCTGCACAGCAGTGGTATGACATTTCCATATGGAGATGGATACTATGGGGAGTGTAAGGTTATTATTCAACCCTGGTGGTTATCTATGAACATTTGAACATCTTGAAGAACGATCTGGCTTTAATGACCATGTACTCCTATAATCTCCACATGGCACAGCCAGAAGAGGACTGGCCACTCCTCGGAGCCTGGTTCCTCTCTAGGTTTTTTCTAGGTTCCTGCCTTTCTATGTGGGTTTTCCTATCCACTGTACTTCTATATCTGCATTGATTTCTCTTTGGGGTTTTAGGCTGGGTATCTGTATAACACTTTGTGACAACTGTTGATGTACAAAGGACTTTATAAAATACATTTGATTGATTAGCAAGGCTCAGTAGTAAGTGTGACATTTACATACAGTGATAGATACTGCTGGGACAGGTAGGATACGGGTCTATAAGACTGCCGTAGTTATCCATACTTACATAGTGATGCTCCCTGACAACTGTTTTGCCCCACCTGCTGCAATATGGAAATGGGACCTGAAAGGTACTGTTTTCTTTACAGCATCTGCAATTTCAGAAGGCGAAGGTGCCCAGGTATTGACATATGTCCAGGCGAGTCAGGCAACATTTTCAGCTGGGTAAATTAATAGATTTAAGTAAAGATTTTAGTTTTCAGCAAATTCTGACTTGCATGTTTTCAGAAGTAGGTCTGCTTGAACATGGTGCTTTCAAAGGTAAAGATGACACTCACTACAGGATGTGCAATAGAGGGGAGTCTGGGCAGAGCGGAGCTGCGCCAGACAATTTTTTAGTTTTTCAATCAAAGACGATAACATTTCATTTTCAGAGCGCCATATTGAATCTTGGCCAGGTTGTGTCACCCATTGGAAATATTGTAACCTCTGGAAATTATGACCAAAGTGCTCATAATGTGTCAGTGACCTATTGCCAATCATTTAAATTGCAGTGATTCCCTATTAAATAACGTTTTACTTGAAATGAAATGCCTGAGCTAGCAGTTCTGAGCAAATGTCCGTAAGGAGCCATCAACACTTCAACTGTTAATAACACGACTGAAATTAAACACAAGACATTAGTGAGTTGTAATTCACCCAAAACCTACCGTTGAATTTATTAAATGGCCGATTATGTGATCAATTAAAGATCCTCAGAGGGAATATGGAAATGCAGCTGGGCTCAGTTAGAAACTGTTCTCTGAAAATGTGAACATTCTTAATGCCGATGATATCCAATATTAAGGCATAGACGGATTCCAATTTATATTATACTTGTATGATACTACTGTAGTATGATAGGCAATAGGCATTACAATTAACTAACTCAAACAATAAAACAAACTGCTCTTATATGGGCAAGGCAATAGTCCAATTCCTTTTGGACCAAATACTTATTTTGAGATTTATAACCGATTGTTGCATGAAGCTCTATTAGGGACTTAAGTTATTGCAGGAACAACACCAGCATGAAATCACTCAAATTGTTTTTCATATGAAATTGCTTTCTTGATACACAGGTCTGACATTGATGATACAGATTAATTATCACCCGCTCAACTAAATATCATCAGACATCAAAGCTCTAAGTTTTATGAAATGTACAGTTGTGTCTGGATCACGTGTAACTCTTTAGTATCTTTGGTAGTCAAACTGTATGTGTATACATCAAAACCCTCAAAAAATCTTCATGAGATTCATGGCCCTATAAGACTGATTTACAGTCAAGTAAGTCATATAATTCTGGTTTGCTCATATAGGCTCGGCCCTAATTTATGTGCTCTCTGTCACCTGGAGCTACATGGCAAATGGTCCAGGAACACAAGGAAAGCAAAAAGGACAATGCCCAAGGACTAGTCAGCCCTTCCCCCTCTGAGGGGCCAAAATGTATCTTTCTGTTACAGTATCTAGAGGATTAACTATTCAATGTGTGATAGAATAAAACTATAGTATCCATGTCTGGTATCTATCTGAAACTTGTCCCCTAAAGGGGACTCTGAAGCTATGTATAAGGATGTATGATCTCTGTGGTAACTTGTATATGTACAGCGTGAACTCTAAATTACTCTATGCAAATAGGTTTTATGGTCCTCTCAGGAATTCTGCCTTATTTACATTGGTCTCTTCCCCCACACAGCCAATAGATGCTGTGACACCATGTGGAGATTGGGCATGGTGGTCAGGTTACTCTGTAAACTTGGTATCGTTTGATTGGTCAATGGTGGTTGGTTTTGGGTTGAAAGAGTTACACCTTCAGATGTTATCAATGGAATTAAATGCCTTTGTTCTCTCTCTTATCATGTATCCAGTCCATGGAGGAAGGTTGTATGATACATTCTCATTTCCTAGGCTTCTAGGTCTCTGGCCTAGTAGGCATGTCTTTAGCCATGCTTAACATTATGCTTTATTAATGTCAGTATTGCCTTGTAACTTAAGCTTTATGCCTTGTATGTGAATCCATTTAATTTACAAAGTTATTAAATAATACTTGCTTTGATATTCACTTCTCGTGACCATTCCTTGATCTTAGTCAGCTAAATGCATAATACTTGATAGCACATGGTTTTACTATAATGTTAAATGGAGTCAGATAATGATAATTAATTTAATAGACTTTGCTAACATATTAATCGCTTAGTCTCATTACAGGTCGCATGTGAGGCATACTGTATATACACAGTATAATATATTTATATGATCAATATTACCCCACTACACTCAAGGCAGCAGTATCTATTATAGGGGAGTGTACTGCAGTCAAGACATTGTACTGACAGTAATGCAGTTGTTCTCCTGCCCATTTTCTGCTCTCAGACTCCTATGTGGAAACGGAGGTGTCGTTGGCCTCAATTATTGTACTTAAACTCTGTCTTTGAAATGACCAGGGAGAGGAGGACTGTGACTGAGCGTTTCCGTTACGCAGTCGAGTAGCCATGACACAGCACTTCTGTTATTTCTGTCCTCGAGTCAGGATTTGTTCTTGAGTCGTTGGCTTTGTTTGCCTTTGGAAAAAGCCAACTGTTGTAAATCTGTCGAGGAATCTCAACAACAACAGATGCCGCATATTTGTTGACATGCTCAATGGAATCCAAGTCATCTTCCCAGTGTTTTCTCTCAGCGAATCATGCAGCTAAAAGCAACAAGGCAAACAAACCAGATAATGAACATAGATTATTGTTCATTACGTTAATCTATCCTAGTTTCCACTCCCTCTACCATGTAAACCTTAAAGAAATGCCTTGAGCTGCCGCAAATGGATTTTTACTGCAGACAGACTAAATAGATGGCCTTATTAGCCTGAATTTGGCTTGCCAAATCACAGTTCACATGACGCAATTTTTTTGCTGTAATATTTTAATTGACTAGACTGTTGAAAAAAAGATGTGTTACCAATTATATAAAATCAACGCTTTACCTTGTTCCATAGAAAACCATACCACGCTATTGCAGAGAGGATGCTGAGCATGCATGCTGTGGAGGTCCATAGAAAAGCTGCCACTCTCTTAGAGAGTCTACTGACGTACACTGAACGAACATCTGAAAGTCTTCAAACAGCACAGGAAGTATGTCCTGCTCTCTCCTGAGATTAGTTGTGCCTTGAGGACAAACTGCAGTGATGAATCTTTATTATCGCTCCTCTCCCTCATATTCATTCTGCCCAAACCTTGTTCTCTAGAGACAGGCACAGCCATCCACACCTGGGTAGATAGATAATAGGACACACACACACAGTGTCAGGGGATGGTGAAGTCCCTCTTTATTCTAGGCCTGCCCTGTCAGCAGCAATCAGGGCTGTGTGATGAGGTCCAGATGAGAAGCAATAATATGCATTGTGGCTCTACTGTCCTTCCCATTCACTGGAAATCCCTGTCTATTGGCTCACCCTGATGAAGGTTGGATTTCATTTTTTGTTAGACCCAATAGTTTGGGGATCTTTAGAACCTCATGGTGTCCTTCACACTTTGTCTCCAAAGTTACTTTCACTGATGGTATAATTCAAGAAAACAACTGTTTCTTGGATCTTCTAATAATGCTACAATGGAATAATACGTAGGCTACGGTGTGAATTTGTAGCGTTGGCAGAGAGACAGTAAGAGAGAGGTAGATGTGGTGCTGAGAACAAATGAATTAGAGAAACATTATCATTGTTCTTCATTCGGATACAGTATGTGCCCATACAACTCGAAGCCGCTGTCAGTTGGGGTAATTTCCTCTGGTTAAATATGTATTGTAGGAGTGATGATCTCATTGTACCGTACACTTCTCTAACTCTGCTGAAACAGCTCTCCTTCCCCCTCTTCCTACTTCCTCCCCCTCTCTCCCAAACACAGCAGCACTCCCTCTCCTCAGCTGGGGAGCGTTATTACAGGTGATACATACTGTGACGTAACACCCCCCTCCAGAACAGGTGCTGTGGGCGCGCTGCCCACTCCTAGACTGGCCACAGAGGAATATCTGTCAAGCCTAGTTACCGCGCCCGCTGGTTTCCGCACCCACATCCACTACCTGGGCCTCTGTCTGTCTGTATGGAGAGGAGGATGGATTTAGCGGATGGAGTGGGGAGGTTGTGAGGGTGTTGTGTTTTGTTGTCAGGAGCGGGGGCTGAGGAGGCTGAGTAGAGCTGGAGCAGGAAAACAGTGTATTCTTTTAGGTTACTGTGGGGATGTGTGTAGTGAGTTATCAGTGGCCAAACAGGACGTGCTCCATGGCTAAATATGTGGTTGCTTCAAGTTGTGTATTTACGGTCTTTTATGTATTGCGTTGTCATCAACTCCAATTCGAATATTAGTCCGTCATAGCTTAGTTTGTTAAATTGTGTATGAAAACAAAATAAAAAAATAGACCTAGCCCATAAATATTATTTGCTTAATATGTTGAACAGGTTTTTGAACAGTAATTGCATTGCTTCAATATGGAAGGCTGTTGTAGCTGATTGAGGCTGTTTCAGCCACGACGCATCAGTGTTCTTTCTATTCTTGCCTGCATAAGCCGTAAAACAATAAAGGCTTTTCAATTTTCCACTACATGAGTGCTTTGATTACTTCTGAAAGTTTGTTTGCACAAAGGCTTTTCCAGCATTGTTTACTATCCAGAATCAACTTATTTTTGTTCTATGGAAATATATTGTTAACAAAGCATTCACACTGATATAGGCCTACTGTAAAATGCATTATGTCTGATTCATGGACATGCCAAACATCGTCAATAAGCAAGATTACATTCACAATTGATCAGACCTAAAAAGACAGTGAATAATTATAATCTAATTCCAATAAAACAAAACAACAACTTGTTTTAAATAGGCCATGTGTAAATACAGTTACAGTCACCATAATTGCTCCCCGTGGGCATATATTATTAGGTCTAAGACAACGTAGACTATGGAGGGGTTTACTCACATCCAAACTTTTCACAGGAACTGAAAAAATATCCAATATAAAGAGAAAGGGGGATGTCCACTCACTGTTGATATGGCATAGTGACTTTGCCACGTTAAAGGTAAACAAACAAACATGCAAAATGGGTAGGATGTTTGTCCTATCCATTGAAAATAGCTTATTAAATAGTATACACTAACCCTACAATAGGCCTAGTTTGTCACGAGTTGCTAAGCCAGAACCCAGAAGCAGACCAGGACAAGGTAAGTTGAAACGAAGGTGAGTGTTTATTACAAATTCAAGAGTGATGCTGAATAATCCAGGGAACAGAGCGGGCGGCGTTGATTAGTTGTTGGGGGTGCAGTGGTTGATCCCATCCTGGGTCGGCAGCCGCCGACCACCAGGCAGAGGTTGGATAAAGGTTCCGGACGGGTGACTGCAGATGGAACAAAACGGGGGTAAGTAAGCAACCAACCAACAAGGTGAAAAAACAACAAAACTAACGCTAGGCTCTAAGACGGATACTCTGGTAAACCTACTGTTCATGGCTAACGATCCGGCAGGGACTGGATGTTAGGCCAGAGCCTAAGAAGGGTGATGATCAGGACCAGGTGTGCAGATTGCTGATGGGATGCAGGTGCGGAAATCAAGAGAGCTCCCCGGAGCGTTCCCGAACCCTCGGGAAACTGGAGATCCCGAACAGAAAAACTAGTCACCAGACAGGACCCGACTCAGACTGCCGGGATCGTTACAGTACCCCCTCCGACCAACGCCACCGGGCGGACTCCCGGAGCGCCAGGATGGAGGCGGTAGAAGTCACTGATGAGGTCAGCATCTAGGACCTGTCGCCGCGGAATCCAACTCCTCTCTTCAGGACCATACCCCTCCCAGTCCACGAGATACTGGAAACCCCGGCCCCGCCGTCTGGAATCCATGATGCGACGCACCGTGTAGGCAGGACCACCTCCGATCATCCGAGGAGGAGGAGGAGGAGGCGGAGGAGGCAACAGAGGACTGAGGAAGACAGGCTTGAGGCAGGAGACATGAAAGGTGGGATGGACTCTGAGCGTCCTCGGTAGTTTGAGTCGAACTGCCACTGGATTGATCACCTTCTCCACCACAAACGGACCAATGAACTTCGGTAACAACTTCCTAGACTCAGTCCGTAACGGAAGATCCCGTGTGGCCAACCAAACCCTATCTCCGATGGTATAGGTGGGAGCGGGGATCCGGCGACGATTCGCCTGGAGCTGATACCGGTCCGAAACTCTAAGGAGTGCCTTTCTGGCCCGATGCCAGGTCCGGTGGCAACGGCGAATATGGGCCTGAACAGAAGGCACTGAGAGCTCCCTCTCCTGAGAAGGGAACAGGGGAGGTTGGTAGCCATACAGGCACTGGAAGGGAGACATCCCAGTGGCAGATGTAGGGGAGAGTATTGTGGGCATACTCAACCCAAGGCAACTGAGAGACCCAGGAGGTGGGGTTGGAAGAGACCAGACAGCGTAGCGTGGATTCCATCTTCTGGTTGGCTCTCTCCGCCTGACCATTGGATTGGGGGTGAAAACCAGATGTGAGACTGACTGTAGCTCCAATGGCCAAACAGAAGGACTTCCAGACAGCAGAGGTAAACTGAGGGCCACGGTCGGAAACGATATCACTGGGCAAACCGTGGACCCTGAAAACCTCCCTAACCAGGATCTCGGACGTCTCCGAGGCAGAGGGAAGCTTGGCAATTGGCACAAAGTGGGCGAACTTGCTGAATCTGTCCACGATAGTCAGAACGACCGTGTTCCCCTCAGAAGCGGGCAACCCAGTGACGAAGTCCAGGGCCAGATGCGACCATGGTCGCGGGGAATAGGAAGGGGGTGAAGTAGTCCAGAGCTGGGCCGATTGGTACTCTTATTCTGCGCACACACTGGACAGGCAGCAACAAAACCCCGAGTATCCTCGGCCATGGCAGGCCACCAAAAACGTCTCGCGAAGAAACGCCATTGTCCGAGCCACGCCAGGGTGACAAGCCATCTTGCTGGCGTGGGACCATTTGAGGACAGCAGGACGAACCGACTCAGGCACAAACAACCGACCCGGGTGGACCGTTACCGGGACCGGGCTGAGTCCGAAGGGCCGCCAGCACCTCCTCCTCAATCTTCCACATAACTGCTCCCACGACGCAGTTCCGGGGAGAATTGTCTCGATCTTGGACCCACTCTCCTCCGTCTTGGAGAACATCCGGGACAAGGCGTCCACCTTGCCGTTCTTAGATCCAGGTCGGAACGTCAGGGGAAAACTTGAATCGTCCGAAAAACAACGCCCACCTGGCCTGACGGGAGTTGAGACGTTTAGCCGATTGCACGTAAGCAAGATTCTTGTGGTCAGTCCAGACAATAAACGGTTGCTCCGCCCTCCAACCAGTGGCGCCACTCCTCCAAGGCAAGTTTCACCGCGAGAAGCTCCCGGTTACCCACATCGTAATTCCTCTCCGCAGGCGAAAGGCGACGAGAGTAGTAGGCGCAGGGATGGAGTTTACTGTCCGTGGAGCATCGCTGCGACAGGATGGCGCCAACTCCCACATCAGACGCGTCCACTTCAACGACGAACTGACGGGCCGTGTCCGGTTGAGAGAGAATCGGTGCGTTGGTGAATCGCCTCTTCAAATCCAGAAACGCTCGATCCGCCTCCGGATTCCACTTGAAGGTCCTGATACTGGAAGTCAAGGCAGTTAACGGAGCGGCCACACGGCTGTAATCCCGGATGAATCTGCGGTAGAAATTCGCAAACCCCAAAAATCTCTGGAGCTGCAATCTCGTACCGGGCTGGGCCCATTCCAGAACCGCTCTAACCTTCTCCTGGTCCATCCTAATCTCTCCCCTGGAGATGATGTACCCGAGAAAGGATGTCGTGTGGGCGTGAAACTCGCACTTCTCGGCCTTCACGAACAGGCGATTCTCCAACAATCGCTGCAGAACCTGCCGGACATGCTGGACGTGGTCGGAAGGTTCCTTCGAGAAGATCAGAATGTCATCCAGGTAAACAAACACAAAGAGACCGATCATATCTCTCAGGACGTCGTTCACCATACTCTGGAATACCGCTGGAGCATTGGTCAGTCCAAACGGCATCACCTGATACTCGGTGACCCATCGGTGTATTGAAACCCGTCAACCACTCGTCCCCCTCTCTGATCCGGACCATGTGATACGCATTGCGTAGGTCTAGCTTGGTGAACACCGTAGCACCCTGTAAGGAGTCGAAGGCAGAACTCATCAAGGGCAGGGGATACTTGTTCTTGACCGTGATGTCATTCAACCCCCGATAATCAATACACGGTCGAAGAGAGCCATCCTTCTTACCCACAAAGAAGAATCCTGCCCCCAGGGGGTGATGACGAGGGACGAACGAGACCAGCAGCTAGGGACTCCTTGATGTAGGTCTCCAAAGCCTCACGTTCAGGTCGGGAGATACTGTATAACCTTCCCTTGGGGTAGACAGCTCCAGGGAACAGGTTGATGGCACAATCATATGGTCGGTGGGGAGGGAGTGACAGAGCCTTCTGCTTACTGAAAACTTCCCCCAAATCGTGATATGTCTCGGGAACCAGGGACAAATCTGGGGGTTTAGCCTCAATCACCTGACTGGGAACCGAATGGGGGCAGGCAGTCTTGAGACAGTTAGCATGACAATCAAGGCTCCAACTCGTTACCTTGCCCGTCACCCAATCGAACGTGGGATTGTGTTCCTTCAGCCAGGGGTATCCAAGGACCAGAGGAACATGGGAAGACGGCAGAATGAAGAATGAAATCATCTCAGAATGATTCCCCGACAACCGCATCTTAACCGGTTCCGTCCTCATCGTGATACGTGCCAGACTACTGCCGTTCAGAATGGTCGCTTCAATGGCTTCCGGCAATTGCTCCTTGGAAAGCCCCAGCTGTTCCACCAACTCGGCATCAAGAAAGCTTCCATCGGCACCTGAATCGATAAAAGCGTTAATCGCTAAGCTCTGATTCCTGTTCACAAGGGTAGCCGGGAAACGGGGTCTGACAGAGGTACTGAGAGGTTGAAACTGGCTCGCTAAAAGTCCTCCCAACTTTAGCGAGCCGGGCAGTTTGACGACCGCCGGGAACAAGTGGAGAGGTAATGTCCCGAGCTACCACAGTAGAGGCAGCAGTTGGTCTTACGTCTATGTTGACGCTCCTCCTTGGTTAACCCGTGCCGCCCCACTTGCATGGGTTCAGAATCGGGAGAGAGGACCTCTCCACTAATCCCTTGTGGTGGAGAATGATCGACGTGTTCTGGTCCACCACCCGACCCGACTGGGAACTGAGAAGCTGATCGATTGGACGGACCCCATTGCTTCTCCCTCCTTCGCTCTCGGACTCGATTATCCACCCGAATAGACAAGGCTACCAAGCTGTCCAGGTCACTAGGCTCCGGATAGGAGATCAACTCATCCTTGAGCTGCTCCGACAGACCCTGGTAAAAGGCCGCTTGCAGAGACTCCTCGTTCCACCCACTCTCCACAGCCAACGTCTTGAACTCGATCACGAAGTCGGCCACGCTGCGAGTTCCTTGGTGAAGCGAAAACAGGCGCCTAGCTGCGTCCCCTCCCTCGGACGGAATGGTCGAAGAGCTTCCTCATCTCGGCCGTGAACCCCTGGTATGAAGCCATGCAGGGTCTTGTCGTTCCCAAACGGCTGAAGCCCACTCCAGCGCTCGACCACGCAGCAACGCCATCACAAAGGCTATCCTAGCCTTGTCTGTGGCATAAGAGTAGGGCTGTAGATCGAACACTAATCCACACTGCATAAGGAAGGAACGGCATCTTCCCAGCTCCCCCTCATATCTATCCGGCGTCGGAACCTTGGGCTCACGGAAGGACACAGCTCCAGAAGCGGCAGGCGAGATGGGTGAAACCGGTAGTGGATCCTCCACCGGAAACTTGCGTTGGTTCTGGACCTCCGTCAGACCGGAAGAAAGGTTCCGAACTGACAACGCGATCTCCTGTAGTACCGTGCTATGATGGCCCAACATCTTCTCCTGATGGGTAATGGCATGGCGAACAGAGTCCAGGTCCGCTGGGTTCATTACTGGCCGGATCGTTCTGTCACGAGTTGCTAAGCCAGAACCCAGAAGCAGACCAGGACAAGGTAAGTTGAAACGAAGGTGAGTGTTTATTACAAATTCAAGAGTGATGCTGAATAATCCAGGGAACAGAGCGGGCGGCGTTGATTAGTTGTTGGGGGTGCAGTGGTTGATCCCATCCTGGGTCGGCAGCCGCCGACCACCAGGCAGAGGTTGGATAAAGGTTCCGGACGGGTGACTGCAGATGGAACAAAACGGGGGTAAGTAAGCAACCAACCAACAAGGTGAAAAAACAACAAAACTAACGCTAGGCTCTAAGACGGATACTCTGGTAAACCTACTGTTCATGGCTAACGATCCGGCAGGGACTGGATGTTAGGCCAGAGCCTAAGAAGGGTGATGATCAGGACCAGGTGTGCAGATTGCTGATGGGATGCAGGTGCGGAAATCAAGAGAGCTCCCCGGAGCGTTCCCGAACCCTCGGGAAACTGGAGATCCCGAACAGAAAAACTAGTCACCAGACAGGACCCGACTCAGACTGCCGGGATCGTTACATAGTTATAACAAACATGTAGCCAATCTATTTTTATTTTTTTATTGGCTTCAACATGGAAATATTCGTCTACACACATTGCATTCACATTTTGAAAAGAAGGCACTGCATGTTCGAGCCATGGACAATTGGACATTGCCCAAACATTATAATAAGATTAGCCTACCATCACCGTTGTAATGGCCTGTTAGTGACTTTGCCACATGAAAGGTAAACAAATTAACAGGTAAACATTCCCACGATTTGACTGTTTATTTTTGACAAAATTATAAACGAAAAACAATAAGCAGTCTTTTTAAACAACTTCATATTCCTGAACAGGCTTTCTACAGTCACTAACACCTTTCATGCAATGGGCATCGCACATAATAAGTCCAAACGTTTCACAGAAGCTGAACAAAAATATTCTCCAATATAAATAAAAAAAGGGAATGTTTTGCTACTCGTCATATTTTAATAAAAACATTGGTTACGTACATAAGGCTAATGTGTGTATAAACGCAACATGTGAAGTGTTTGTCCCATGTTTCATGAGCTGAAATAAAAGATCCCAGAAATCTTCGATATACATAAAAAGCTTCCTTCTCTCAGATTTTGTGCACACATTTGTTTACATCCCTGTTAGTGAGCATCTATCCTTTGCCAAGATAATCAATCCACCTGACAGGTGTGGAATATCAAGAAGCTGATTAAACAGCATGATCATTAAACAGGTGCACCTTGTGCTTGGGACAATAAAAGGCCTCTCTAAAATATGCAGTTTTGTCACACAACGCAATGCCACAGATGTCTCAAGTTTTGAGGGATCATGCAATTGGCATGCTGACTGCAGGAATGTCTACCAGAGCTGTTGCCAGATAATTGAATGTTAATTTCTCTACCATAAGCTCATCCAACATCATTTTTGAGAATTTGGCAGTACGTCCAACCGGCCTCACAACCGCAGACCATGTGTAACCACGCCAGCCCAGGACCTCCACATCCGGCTTCTTCACCTGTAGGATCATCTGAGACCAGCCACTCGGACAGCTGATGAAACTGAGGAGTATTTCTGTCTGTAATATAGCCTTTTTGTGGAGAAAAACTAATTCTCATTGGCTGGGCCGGGCTCCCCAGTTGGTGGGCCTGGCTCCCAAGTGGCTGCTCCCCTGCCCAGTCATGTGAAATCCATAGATTAAGGCCTAATTAATTGATTTCCTGATATGAACTGTAACTCAAAAAAATCATTGAAATTGTTGCATTTGCATTTATATTTTTGTTCAGTATAGATGTAAAGTTGAATAAATTAAGAACATTTAATAAAAAAACAGGAAAGTATGGTCATGTGTGATTGAAGTCAGTTGTGTATGGCTATGTTGTGGATAGGGGGATGTGTTGGGTGAGTTTGTGTTGTAGCATTTTGGACATGGGTGTGTCTGTGGTCCATTTGGCCTCTTCCACAGCTGTCGTCAGTGATGCATTATGGATGGCTCTGTTGATGTACTTCTGGCCAATGATTGATTGATGTGAGTCTGGATATGGTATGGGTGGAATGATTACTGATATACCTTGGTTGTCTGTAGTCCATTTTTATTGCTATGTTTTGGATTGTCTGTAACCGGTTCATCTGCTGTGGTGAGGCTGTTATCCAGGCTAATAGGGCATATTCAAACAGAGGTCTGCTATTTGTATTTGTATTTGTTATGGATCCCCATTAGCCAAGACAGCAGCTACTCTTCCTGGCGTCCAGCAACATAAGACAGTTACATACAGTTTAAAATAATACATGACATTACATTTCATAACACCTTACCCAACACATTCAGTGTGTTCCCTCAGGCCACCACTCCACCACCACAAATTTACAATACAACATCCATATGCACGTGTGTGTAGAGTGCGTGTATGTGTGTCTGCCGGTGTGTGTCTCTTCACAGTCCCCGCTGTTCCATAAGGTGTATTTTTATATTTTTTAAAAATCTGATTCTACTGCTTGCATTAGTTACCTGATGTGGAATAGAGTTCCATGTAGCCATGGCTCTATGGAGTAGTGTGCGCCTCCCATAGTCTGTTCTTGACTTGGGGATTGTGAAGAGAACTTTGGTTGCATGTCTTGTGGGGTGTGCATGGGTGTCCGAGCTGTGTGCTAGTAGTTTAAACAGACACCGTGTGCATTCAGCATGTCAACAATTCTTACAAAAACAAGTAATGATGAAGTCAATCTCTCCTCCACTTTGAGCCATGAGCCAGATATACATGCATATTATTCATGTTAGCTCTCCGTGTACATTTAATGGCCAGCCGTGCTGCCCTGTTCGGATCCAAGTGTGTATATCTATATATACAGTACCAGAGGTGTGGACTCGAGTCATGTGACTTGGACTCGAGTCAGACTCGAGTCATGAATTTGATGACTTCAGACTCGACTCGACAAAATGTACAAAGACTTGCAACTCGACTTGGACTTTAACATCAATGACTCGTGACTTCACTTGGACTTGCGCCTTATGACTCGAGAAGACTTGCTACTTCCCATGAAAACTGGTGAAAAATGTTTTCACACGGCCGCGCCGCTCTCCGTTTATCTGCATCTGTGAAAAAAATGTGCACCATCCACCTGTATGCATACAGAGAGCGCGCGCTGCCTGCACGTTATCCAATCACTGTAGTCCCACGTTGTTTTGATTCGACAGCATCTAAGCAGGCACATTGCAAGACAACCAATGAAGCACATCAAGCAACAACGCGTCAGTTGTCAAAATGATACCGAAGATAGTTTGGTTTGGCTATAAAAATTACGAGGTAGTCGACAAAAAACGAGTTGCAATCTGCAAAACATGCGGATCGAAGATTACAGACGGAGCTGCCACAACGTCCAACTTTGTTCGACACCTGAAGTTGCACAAAGAAAGGTAAGTTTTGAACGAATGCTACGCACCTTATCGGATGTACCGTAACTTACTAGCTAGCTGCTGCATATTTACTGTATCAACGAGACAAACGCACGTCTCCCTTGCTGGTTCATGCTTACAGAAATATGGATTTTTGAACTGCTATTATATGGACATTCTAAAACGCTTTCGTGAAAAACGCTTAACGTTCTTTAATGTACTAAGACAGTGTTATTAAAAGACCAAACTCTGTAAATATCATATTAATAAAGTATACTATGTACAAAACATCAGATGAGCCCAGAATATGAACGCAAACACGTTTAATAACACGTTGCGTTTTCCTCCCATAGAAAACTATTATAAGAAAAGGCTTAACGTGTCTTAATATACTGAGACAGTAATATTAAAAGACCAAACTATAAATATCATATTAATAAAGTATACTAAATGTACAAAACATCAGATGAGGCCAGAATATGAACGCAAACACGTTTAACAACACGTTAAGTGTTTTCCTCCCATAGAAAACCATTATAAGAAAAGGCTTAACATGTCTTATGTAGGCTACTATGTATTCTGGGCTCATCTGATGTTTTGTACATAGTATACTTTATTGATATGATATTTACTTAGTTTGGTCTTTTAATAACACTGTCTTAGTACATAAGACACGTTAAGCCTTTTCTTATAATGGTTTTCTATGGGAGGAAAAACGCAACGTGTTATTAAACGTGTTTGCGTCATATTCTGGGCTCATCTGATGTTTTGTACATAGTATGCTTTATTAATATGATATTTGCAGAGTTTGGTCTTATAATATTACTGTCTTAGTATATTAAGCATTAAGCAACGTTAAGCGTTTTTCACGTTAAGCGTTTTAGAATTCAGTTTCAGAGTTGCTGGTGTGCTGCCTCATTGAGGTCGTTTATGTAATTTTGGTTAATCACAACTAAGCAGAACTGTCGCTGAAGACAAAATATCACAATTAAACAATGAATGCACCCCCTTTCACAACTCGGATGTAGTTGGTGCATCCCTAAACCCATCCAAGTACAACAGGAAACATAGTAAGACGTATACATTGTAAAGAGGAAAATGATAACACAGTCACAGTAGATCCACCATTAGCCTTCCCTTTTCATATCATGCCCAAACAGCAGACAGCGCATGGACAGAGTGCTACCGTAGTCTACAGTAGGTCTGTGAGGCAGCGCACCACTGGGATATATACAGTATATAATAAAATAATAACGATTATAGTAGTAATGTTCAGAGATGCAATAGATTATTATAGTGCAGTTCTTAACTAATGGGAATATTGTTTAGCTTATTTTTGGTTTAATTTGGTTTACTTTAGTTATTTAATTTATTCAATTATTTTGTTTTTCTATACTTTTCATGCCAACTTGCCATGGCCCCCCCTAGAACCCCCTCGCGGCACCCAAGGGTCCCCGTCCCCACTTTGAAAACCACTGCTATAAAGCATATGACTTCAGTTTCTTGAGGGAAAGGGCTTTCTTATGAATTTTGAAGCAGTGAAAATATTCTTAATATTGCATACACTGAAACTGAAATGTATTATCGTAAACCGTAGTGTACAATAGGCAATGAATATTAACACAACAACATTGATATGAGTAAAGAGTAGTTTCAAATACAACATGTGTGGCTGTAAAGGATTTTCTGACATCTGTTTCATATTCTTCTCTGTTACAGGTATGAAGAATACCAGATGAACAAAATCATCGTAGATGAACCACAACAGCCTTCAATCTCACAATTCCTTGACACTCGTGTAGGGCGTTACAGCCTGACCCACCCACAGCAGAAGGCCATCTCCAATGCGATACTGTCTGACTTGATTATTGATTGCAATTTCCCTCTGTCTATTGTGGAAAATAAGAGCTTTCGTCACTTTCTGGCTGTGCTGGACAGCAAGTATACCCCAGTATGTCGCCGAACGCTGACCACAAAAACAGAGAGCCTTGCTGAGGAGAGACGGTCAAAGTTAAAAACTCAATTGAGCAACACTGACCATGTTTCAGTCACTGTGGACATTTGGTCTGATCGAAAGATGAGGGGATTCCTTGGTGTCACTGTGCACTGGATGGAGCGAGATGCAGAGAGGGTACAGCTAAAGACTAATCTCTTGGCCTGCAACCGCTTCAAAGGCTCTCACACAGCAGAGCGAATCTGTGACCAATTTGAGGCAATATGTGATGAATACAACATCAAAGCTAAATTGGACTATATAATTAGTGACAATGCTGCTAACATGCGCAAGGCATTTACAGTCTGCTTCCCCAGCGAACAGGAGGAAGATGAAGATGCTGGAGATAATCTTGATGATCCTGAGCTATGGCATGACTTAACCCAAGAAGACCAGCAAACCGTCGATGCTGCTATGGCAAAGAAACAGCGCCTGCAGTGTTTTGCACACACATTGCAGCTGGTTGTGGGAGACGGTTTGAAAGAAACAAAAGCGGCATGTCCTTCTCTCTCCAAGTTATCAAAACTTAGCTCCCTGCTCCACACAAGCACAACGTTTAAAGACATCTTCGATGGTGAATTTGGGGAGCACAGAGGCATCCCTGCTGCAGTGAGCACGAGGTGGAATTCCACACTGCGGCAGGTAAAAGCAGTCCTTCATTGTGATCAGCAAAAGCTCTGCGCAGTTCTTGAGAAGGCCGGGCATAAAGAACTGTCATTCACACCACGAGAGTGGAATCTGCTGAAGGAGTTGGTGGACATCTTAAAACCGTTCGGAGAAGCAACTGATTTGACACAGAGGGAGTAAGTCATTACAATCAGTGCAGTTGTTCCATCCATCTTGTCCCTCAATCACCATCTTGAGAAGCTGAAGCCTCAAGTTCGTTTCCTGAGTGGCCTGGTCAGAGGTCTGCAGGCATCCCTGAAAAAAAGATTTCTTGGGATCTTCATTAATGTAAAAATGGCCCAGTCTCAAGAAGGGATCACTGCCCCCCTTTTCAGACACAGTCTACCTGAAAGCAGCTGCCTTGGATCCAGCCTTTTGTCTGCTGTGGATTGAGCCCCATGTGCTGGTCAACCGTGACATCAAGGCAGAGGTGGCACAACGAGTTAAAGGTAAATATTATTGACTTGCAATGCAACTTAAATGCAACGTACAATAATTTGATCTTAATCTGATATAGGATCTAATGTGATATTAATCTGACTTTAACAATAATAAAAAATTTCAGTCTTGAACAGTATCATCAACATCAGAAATAAGGGCTCTTTTGTTTCTGCTGTTGTGACACGTTTTTATTTTTATTTTTAGAATTGATCCTGCAAGATGCTGCAGAGACAGAGCAGCCTGTGCCGGTGCCTGCTGAAGAAGAACTAGAGGACATGGAAGGAGAAGGGCTGTTTGCTGCATACCATAAGAGGCAGAAAAGGGATGTTGGGACCCCACCAGCAGTACAGCTAAGTCACTACATTGACATGGCAGAAGGACAGAATGCCCTTTTGTTCTGGGCACTGAACAGTAAGACTCTTCCTTCACTCTTTCAAGTAGCCATCCGAGTCTTGGCAGTGCCTGCTTCTAGTGCTCCAGTGGAGCGAGTTTTCAGCCATGGTGGCATCATTCTGCGTCCCCATCGTGCACAAATGACTGACAGACTTTTGGCCAATTTGATCTTTTGCAAATGCAATGCAGTATAGGGGCCTCCCTCCACCTGTCCACAGCACGCATGCGCGCACACACACTCACTCTCTGCTCATCACCTGTCCACACAGCTCTCTCTCTCCTGTGGTAGGAGTTTCACATGGAGTAAGATCTGTTCATTTGCAGTGCAGGTTCCCACACTGTTTTTACTTCCAGAGCTTTGGTGTTTGTCCTTCCCCGTAAACCATTTTCTCTCTCTCTCTCTCTCTCTCTCTCTCTCTCTCTCTCTCTCTCTCTCTCTCTCTCTCTCTCTCTCTCTCTCTCTCCCTCTCTCTCTCTCTCTCTCTCTCTCTCTCTCTCTCTCAGTTGGAGTGCATGCTGGGAGTGAGTCGTGAAGCAGGAGTGAGTGTGAGAGCGACTGGAATTTTTTTCATTCTATTGGGTTTTTGGTGTGTATATATTTATATTGATTAGTTTAGTTGGTTTAAGGTTATCTTGTCTAACTATCACTAAGCACGTATAGGGGTGGTGGGATTGTTGAGGTTGTTTTTCGCGAGGGCACAACCAGCGGGTGAGGCTGGTTGCAATGGCCACTCGTGGAAGTTTGGAGTTTGAAAAACTTAGTCGGCGACATGGAGTTAAGATTCCTGCTGCGGCCGGGTGTTCAGTGGAAGAATGTAGCTTGGCAGTGGGTGCTATTATTGGGTATGATAGCATCAAATCAGCCTCAAGGATGAATAGCGCTGTAGTGATATTTTTAGATTCCATTGAAAAGGTGAATAAGATAGTTGAGAGTGGTGTTGTGTTGCGGGAGACGCAGACGCCGGTATTTCCGCTTATGAATCCGGCGAAGAAAGTTATACTTTCTAACGTACCACCATTTGTTAGAGATGAAGTGTTGGAGCGAGAGTTATCTCGTCATGGTCAAATTGTATCAACAATAAAGAAGGTTCTTTTTGGATGCAAATCTCCGTTGCTGAAACATGTCGTGTCTCATAGGAGACAAGTGCATATGATTTTAAAAAAGGACATTGATGAACTGAATTTAGCATTCAGTTTTAAGATTGATGGATTTGATTATGTTTTCTACGCTTCTACTGAATCAATGAAATGCTTTGGCTGTGGAAGAGAGGGGCATTTGGCGCGTAATTGTCCCGAGAATGAGCGCGCAGATTCAGGTAGCAGCTCTAGTGCTGGTGCACCTAATGCACCACCGCGAAGGGATGAACATGCTAAGGGTGCGGGTGCTGGGGAAGGGAGGAGGTGGGCAGATGTGGTAGGAAAAGTAGGAGAGGAAGGCAGTGTGGATACGGGGGCAATGGTGGTAGATCAGAACAAAGAAGGAGGGGGAAAAGTCGGTGAGATTGCGACTGCCGTTGCTGAGGTGGTGCTGGAAAATGAAATTGGAGGTCAGGAGGAGATTGAAATAATGGAAAAGGAAGCCGCTGTTTTCAAAATACCGAGGAGTAAGAGGAAGAATGTAAGGGGGTGGTGAAGGGTCTAATTCCAAGAGGAAGGTAGAGATTGATAAATCAGTTGAAGATAAACAGGTTGTAGAGATGGTGGAGTTTTCTTCTGGGGAGGATAGCGAGAGTGAGTCATCTGATGCGTCACAACAAAATAGTGAGATAAATGGGGTGGAAGGGAGGTATGGGATTGAGAAAGTACGTCAATTTCTGAAGTTGACAAAAGGGAAGAAATATATGCAGGATTATAATGTAACAGATTTTTTCCCTGAAAGTGAATTGTTTATTGAATCAGCAAAGTTTCTGATGTCAAAAATAACAGGGGGAGGTTTGACAAGCCCTGAAATTGCTAGACTCAAGAAAGTGGTCACGAGAGTGATAAGTGATGCAAATTCTAAAGAAAATGAAAGAGTTCAGTCGCAGCCTTAACTCTGTAAAGAGATGTGGTTTCTGTGTCTTCCTCTGTATTTTTTTTTCATCCATGAGCAGTTTTAAGATTTCTTCTTTAAACGTAAATGGGGCAAGAGACGTTAAAAAAAGAGCCGTAGTGTATGAGTTAATTAGGGGAAAGGGAAGTGACATAAATTTTCTACAAGAAACGCATAGTAATTTGGAAAATGAAGTTATGTGGCAACAGGAGTGGGGGGGACAGTGGTGTGTAGTCATAAAGACTCAAAAAGTGGGGGGTGTGGCCATCTTGTTCTCAAAAGGGTTTTTGCCTTTGTCATATGAGGTTGAAGAGGTAGTTGAGGGGAGGTTATTAAAAGTTAGAGCAAGGTATGAAAACATCACTATGTGTCTGATAAATGTATATGCCCCAGTGGTGGCAGTTGAGAGGGTATGTTTTTTAGAGACATTATCAAATACCATTGGGAAATGTAATAATGAAGATTATTTATTTATTGCTGGGGATTTTAACTGTACAGTCAGTGATTTAGATAGAAATCACAAAGAACCTCATATAGCCTCAAGGACTTTTTTTAAAACGCCTCATTGTAACACATGAACTGTGTGATATTTGGCGGAGTCAACATGGAGGCACGAGACAGTACACCTGGGCGCATGTGAGAGAGAACACCATCTCTATGGCCAGGTTAGATAGGTTTTATTGTTTTGAGCATCAATCTCAGGTCTGTAAATCAAGTGTGATAACCCCAGTGGGATTTTCTGATCATTGTTTAATAACAGAGGTGGTGTTCATTAACGATGTAAAACCCAAAAGCGCATATTGGCATTTTAATATAACTTTATTGAGTGATGCTCACTTCAGGAAATGTTTTAGTTTTTTTTGGGAGAGGTGGAGGTCTCAAAAGGCCAGTTTTGTATCCCTTCAACAGTGGTGGGATATAGGGAAAATCCAGATTCAACAATTATGTAATCAATACACAAGGAATGTCACCAGGGATATCACCAAATCAATGAAAGCCCTAGAGACTGAAATAGTGGAACTCATGACGTTGGTTGAGACCACAGGAGATCGAGGCCATACTCAGGCCCTCAAGAGGAAAAAAAGCTACATTGGCAGACCTGCTGGGTATCAGAGCACAGGGGGCATTGGTGAGAAGTAAGTTTCAGGGAATCTCTGAAATGGATGCCTCATCCAAGTTTTTCTTTGGTTTAGAGAAAAAGAATGGACAAATAAAAATTATTCATTGTCTCAAATCAGCTGTTGGACAGGAGCTCACTAGCCCTAGTGAAATTAGAAAGAGGGCAGTAGAGTTCTATGCTGAGCTCTACAAGTGTGAGTACAAAGAGGATAAAACAGTGACACAGCAGTTCCTTGATGGGCTCCCACAGGTGGCTGCGGAAGCTCAGGTTGAGCTAGAGCAACCATTGTCTTTGCAGGAGCTATACACTGCATTAAAAGGCATGGAAAATGGAAGGGCACCAGGCATTGATGGGCTTCCCGTTGACTTTTTAAGTATTTTTGGGCTATGTTGGGAGAGGATTGGCTAGCAGTAGTTAATGATAGTTTAACCGGAGGGTTACTACCAATAAGCTGCAGAAGGGCTGTCCTCACCCTACTGCCCAAAAAGGGGTGACCCTAGGGGAGGTGAAGAACTGGAGGCCGGTGGCTCTATTGTGCACTGATTATAAGATCCTGTCAAAGGCTTTGTCCAACAGGCTGAGGGAGGTGATGGGGCAAATCATACATACGGACCAGTCCTACTGTGTTCCTGGCAGGCAGATAGGGGATAACATTTCTCTGATTCGTGATTTTTTGGACGTCTCTAGGGCTATTGGGTTGGATGCTGGTCTAATTTCAATTGATCAGGAAAAGGCATTTGACCGAGTTGAACATCAATACTTATGGCACACTTTTGAGGCATTTGGGTTCAGCTCTGGTTTTATTGCCATGATAAAGGTGATATATGGTGACATTGAAAGTGTATTGAAAGTTAACGGTGGTTTGAGTGCTCCTTTTGAAGTGTGTAGAGGTATTAGGCAGGGATGCTCTTTGTCGGGAATGTTATATGCCATTGCTATAGAGCCACTACTAAATAGCATTAGAAGTCGCATTGAAGGGGTGTACCTTTCAGAGGATATTCCTCCTATTCGTCTCTCAGCCTATGCTGATGATGTAGTTGTTTTAGTGAAAAATCAAGCGGAGGTGGATGGTTTGAGTCTAATGGTTGACCGTTTTAGGGGAATATCCTCTGCAAAGGTAAATTGGGAAAAAAGTTGTGCTTTACAGATTGGAGAATGGTCTGGAGGGATCATGGCTTTGCCAGGGGGGCTGGAATGGTGTAAGGGAGGTTTTAAGTACCTTGGAGTGTACCTAGGAGATGAGGGGACAATGGAAAAAAATTGGATTGGGGTGGTTGAAATGGTGGAAGGGAGGATGAGGAGATGGCGTTGGTTGTTATCGCGTATGTCATATAGGGGCGCACTATTATAGTTAACAATGTGATTGCCTCTGCACTGTGGCATCGGATGTCAGTTTTAGAGCCACCATCTGGCCTTCTGGCTAAGATACAGGCAATGATTGTGGATTTTTTTTGGGATAAATATCACTGGGTTCCACAAAGTGTTTTGTATTTGTCAAAAGAGGAGGGGGGACAAGGTCTTGTACATCTTGCTAGTAGGGCTGCTGCTTTCCGGTTTCAGTTTATTCAAAGGTTGCTTTATGGACCGGAAAATGTGGTTTGGAGAGGGGTGGCAGGTCTTGTATTACAGCAGGTTGGGGGATTAGGTTTAAAGAAAGCTTTATTTTTGGTTGATAGTAGCCAGATTTCTAGGGGAGGGAGTACCTCCGTTTTACAGAGGCCTTCTTAGGGTGTGGAGCATTATGAAGGTGTCCAGACGAACGTCAGCGGAGTCAGTGCATTGGCTGTTGGAGGAACCTCTGGTGTACGGGGCAAGACTGGATTGTACAACTGCAGCTGTTCCATATTTCTCCAAGATTCTGGTGAAGGGCAAAATCATCACCTTAAAACAGTTAATGGCCATGGCTGGGACCGCCTTAATGGATGGAAGAAGGGTGGCTGAACATTTGGGGGTGAGGTCGGAAAGGATTGTCGGACAACTGCTGGGAAGCTGCAGGAAAGCTCTGTCAGCAGAAGAGTGGGGTATGCTTAATAGTCACAAGAAGAATGTACAAGATGAAAACGTCTCATTTCCAAGACTAGGGATTACACCCAATATCCCAGAGTCGGAAAGAAAGGCGCTATTAATGGATTTGAGAGGGTTGGAAGAGGTGGGTTTGGATGAGGTGAATGGGAAAGACTTATACAGGGGGTGTGTCAAGGTTTTGAATAAAGATAAATTGAAAAATAGAAAAGACACTCCATGGAGGGTAAAATTGGGCATTGATGACAAGGTAAAGCCAGCATGGAGAGCACTGTACAAGCCACCATTACAAAAGGGTACTGGGGATATGCAATGGAGAGTTTTGCATGGCATCATTGCAGTTAATGCTTTTGTATCTGTTATTAACTCAGATGTTGGAGATGGATGCCCTTTTTGTAATATAAGAGAAACAATTTTTCATTGTTTTATGGAGTGTGAGAGGATAAAACCTCTCTTGGAAATGCTGGAGTCTTTGTTTAAAGCTGTAGGGGAGATTTTCCAATAATACTGTTTTTATTTTGGGGTTTCAATATAGTAAGCATCAGAAAAGAAAATGTCAACTGTTAAATTTTATTTTGGGACAAGCTAAGATGTCCATTTTTCTGAGTAGGAAACATAAGATAGAAACGGGATATGGGCAGGATGTAAGATGTGTTTTTAAAGGATTAGTGAAAGCAAGAATAAAAGTGGATTTTGAGTTCTTCTCAGCTGTAAAAGATCTCCCATTGTTTGAGGAGAAGTGGGCTTACGAAAGAGCGGTTTGTTTTGTGGAGGAGGGGAAACAATTTTTTGTTGATGAAATGAGTTGAATGTATATGTTCTTTTGTATTTTTATTTTATTTTATTTAGGAATTATTATTTTTTTTCATTTTTGAAAAGGCAGTGTGCCATTATTTATGTTAACACTTGAGTATAAAATAAAGGTTTTATAAAAACTCAAACTCTCTCTCTCTCTCTCTCTCTCTCTCTCTCTCTCTCTCTCTCTCTCTCTCTCTCTCTCTCTCTCTCTCTCTCTCTCTCTCTCTCTCTCTCTCTCTCTCTCTCTCTCTCTCTCTCTCTCTCTCTGCATTGTTCTAGTGCAATATGCTGTTCAAATACAAGCATTTTTTTGTGAAAATTAAATGTTATGTTTTTTGCTGTATTTGATTAATGTTATTGTATAAAAAGGTTTAAATAAATACAAATCTTACAGACATACATGATTTGTATACATTTTATTTCTGTGGTAAGAGGACTTGAAATGACTCGAAACTAAAATGGTAGGACTTTGGACTCGACTTGAGACTTGATGGCTTTGACTTTTGACTCGACTTGGGACTTGCCTCATCTTTGACTCGACTTGACTCGGGACTCGAGGGCAAAGACTTGAGACTTACTTGTGACTTGCATAACAATGACTTTGTCCCACCTCTGTACAGTACCAGTCAAAAGTTAGGACACACCTACTCATTCTAGAGTTTTTCTTTATTTTTACTATTTTCTAAATTGTAGAATAATAGTGAAGACATCAAAACTATTAAATAACACACATGGAATCATGTAATAACTGAAAAAGTGTTAAACAAATCAAAATATATTTTAGATTTTAGATTCTTCAAAGTAGCCACCCTTTGCCTTGATGACAGCTTTGCACACTCTTGGCATTCTTTCAACCAGCTTCATGAGGAATGCTTTTCCAACAGTCTTGAAGGAGTTCCTACATATACTGAGCACTTGTTGGCTCCTTTTCCTTCACTCTGCGGTCCAACTCATCCCAAACCACTTCAATTGGGTTAAGATCGGGTGATTGTGGAGGCCAGGTCATTTGATGCAGCACTCCATCATTCTCTTTCTTGGTCAAATAGCCTTACACAGCCTGGAGGTGTGCTTTGGGTCATTGTCCTGCTGAAAAACAAATGATAGTCCCACAAAGGCCTGATTCACGTAGTCTCCTCTGAACAGTTGATGTTGAGATGTGTCTGTAACTTGAACTCTGTGAAAAATGTATTTGTGCTGCAATTTCTGAGGCTGGTAACTCTAATGAATTTATCCTCTGCAGCATAGGTGACTCTGGGTCTTCCTTTCCTGTAGCGGTCCTCATGAGAGCCAGTTTTATCATAGTGCTTGATGGTTTTTGCGATTGCACTTGAAGAAACTTTCAAAGTTCTTGACATTTTCCAAATTGATTGACCTTCAAGTTTTATATTAATGATGTACTGTCGTTTCTCTTTGCTTATTTCAGCTGTTCTTGCCATAATATGGACTTGGTCTTTTACCAAATTGGGCTATCTTCTGTATACCACCCCTACCTTGTCACAACACAACTGATTGTCAACTGATTGCCTCAAATGCAAATCCACAAATTAACTTTTAACAAGGCGCACCTGTTAATGGAAATGGATCATGAAGCTGGTTGAGATAATGCAAGAGTGTGCAAAGCTGTCATCAAGGCAAAGGGTGGCAATTTGAAGAATCTCAAATATAAAATACTGTATATGTTGATTTGTTTAACACTTTTTTGGTTACTACATAATTCCATATGTGTTATTTCATAGTTTTGATGTCTTCACTATTATTCTACAATGTAACAAAATAGTATAAATAATGAAAAACCCTTGAATGAGTAGGTTTGTCCAAACTTTTGACTGGTACTGTACATATGTATGTATGTACTGTATGTGATGGGATATATAGACATTATGGACAGTATGTGGATAGAATATTTAGTATACTGTAGAATACGTAGGATAGAATAGTATATATACAGCAATAGCTGAATAGGATGGAATTGACTAGAATACAGTATATACATATGAAATGAGTAAAACAGTATGCAAACATTATTAAAGTGACCAGTGTTCCATTATTAAAGTGACAAGTGATTATACGTCTATGTACATAGGGCAGCAGCCTCTAAGGTGCAGGGTTGAGTAACCGGGTGATAGCCGGCTAGTGACAGTGACTAAGTTCAGGGCAGGGTACTGGGTCGAGTCCGGCTAGTGATGGCTATTTAACAGTCTGATGGCCTTGAGATGGAAGCTGTTTTTCAGTCTCTCGGTCCCAGGTTTATGCACCTGTACTGACCTCACCTTCTGGATGATAGCGGGGTGAACAAGCCGTGGCATGGGTGGTTGATGTCCTTAATGATCTTTTTGGCATTCCTGTGATATCGGGTGCTGTAGGTGTCCTGGAGGGCAGGCAGTGTGCCCCCGGTTATGCATTGGGCAGACCTCACCACCCTCTGGAGAGCCCTGCGTGTCACGGATTCTGCCGAGACTGCTCCTCCTCCTGGTTCGGGCAGGCTTCGGCGTTCGCCGTCCCCGGAGTACTAGCTGCCACCGCTCTATGTTTCGTAGTGTGATTGCTTTCGTCTGTCTTTTACACCTGTGTCCATTTGTGGGTTGATTACTTGTCTTATAAGTTCCTTGTTTTGCATTAGTCTGATTGTGTGTTGTTTTTTCTGCCTGTCGTGCGGAGCTGCGTGTTTTGCACTCTGCCTATGTTGGATTATTGTTTACGCGTGTTTGCGTAATTGCCTCGCCTCCGTCTGTTTTCGAGGTTGTGTTTGTTTGTTGCACTTGGGACTATTAAAGTATTTTGGACGTATCCTCTGTGTCCTGCGCCTGACTCCTCCACCACATCCACATCGGAACTACTGACAGAACAACACACCATCCATGGAGTCAGCAGGAGCAGCGGCGGCACCCGAATCCCTGGAAGACCGGATCAGCTACCAAGACACCATGATCCGGCAACTTGGGGCCGCCATGGACGAGGTGTCCAACACTCTGCGCCGGTTGGTTACTGGAGAGGTGCCCACGCATTCTTACACCATCCCATCACCAACGGCCAGTCCTCCTCTCTCAGCACCGGAACCCAGTGGCATTCGGCTCTCGCTCCCGAGGGCATATGACGGTTCTGCAGCCGGGTGTCAGGGATTCCTCCTGCAGGTGGAACTCTACCTGGCTACCATACACCCGGCGCCCTCAGGATACGAGAGCGTCTCCGCCCTCATCTCCTGTCTATCCGGCAAGGCTTTTGAGTGGGCCAACGCCGAATGGAGGGGAATAGACGCCGCTACCATTACCTACGCGGAGTTCTCCCGCCGCTTCAGGGCTGTCTTCGATCATCCACCTGAGGGGAAATCGGCGGGAGAGCGTCTGTTCCACCTCTGACAGGGGAAGAGGAGCGCACAGGAGTTCGCACTTGAGTTCCGGACGCTAGCGGCGGATGCGGGGTGGAATGAGAGGGCCCTCATCGACCACTACCGGTGTAGCCTACGAGAGGACGTTCGTCGTGAGCTGGCCTGCAGGGACACCAACCTGTCGTTCGACCAGTTGGTGGACATCTCCATCCGTCTAGACACCCTGCTGGCTACCCGCGGACGTCCCAAGTGGGGGTCGTCCATTCCACCCTCCAGCACCTCCGAGCCGATTCCCATGGAGCTCGGGGGTGCTGGCGCTAGAGAGAGGAGGAGAGAGAACCCGAGGGGGGCCATCCCCTGCACCAACTGTGGCCGTGGAGGACACACCGCGGCCAGGTGCTGGAGAGGGTCTCCTGGGAGAGGGGACAACAGGTCACGCACTGGGGAGTCATTTCAGGTGAGTAGGCGCCCCACTTACCCAGAGCTTTCTGTTGGTCACATGAGTATTCCTGTGAGATTTCCACAGGTGGCACCTCATTCCCAGCATAAGGCGCTAGTAGATTCAGGCGCAGCTGGGAACTTTATTGATCGGGCATTTTGTTGTAGGTTAGGAATTCCCCTTCGGCCGGTAGAAGCTCCATTTCCTGTCCACGCCTTAGACAGCCGGCCATTGGGGTCGGGCCTGATCAGGGAGGTCACAGCACCACTGACGATGACGACGCAGGGGGGTCATGAGGAGATCATTCAGTTTTATCTGATTGACTCTCCTGCGTACCCCGTGGTGTTAGGGCTTCCCTGGTTAAGGACCCATGATCCTACCATTGCGTGGCAACAGAGGGCTCTTATGGAGTGGTCTGCCCAGTGTGTAGGGAGATGTCTAGGTGTTTCCGTAGGGGCGACCTCGGTAGAGAGTCCGAACCAAGTGCCCGCACTGCGCATTCCCCCTGAGTATGAGGACTTAGCACTTGTGTTCAGCAAATCGAGGGCAACACGGCTACCACCTCATAGACAGGGGGACTGTGCGATAAATCTCCAAACAGGAGCGGCTCTTCCACGGAGTCGTGTGTATCCCCTGTCTCAAGAGGAGACAGCGGCTATGGAGACTTACATAGCCGAGTCCTTGGCACAGGGATACATACGGTCCTCCACTTCCCCGGTTTCCTCGAGTTTCTTCTTTGTGAAGAAGAAGGACGGGGGATTGCGCCCGTGTATTGATTACCGTAGTCTCAATCAGATCACAGTTAAGTACAGTTACCCACTTCCACTGATTGCGACTATGACGGAATCGTTACGCGGAGCGCAGTTCTTCACAAAGTTGGATCTCAGGAGCGCGTACAATCTGGTGCGCATTAGGGAGGGGGATGAATGGAAAACAGCATTTAGCACCACCTCGGGTCATTACGAGTATCTCGTCATGCCATACGGGTTAATGAATGCTCCTTCAGTCTTCCAATCCTTTGTTGACGAGATTTTCCGGGACATGCATGGGCAGGGTGTAGTAGTGTACATCGACGACATCCTAGTGTACTCTTCTACACGAGCCGAGCATGTAGCCCTGGTGCGCCGAGTGTTGAGATGACTGTTGGAGCATGACTTGTATGTCAAGGCAGAGAAATGCCTGTTCTTCCAGGAGTCCGTCTCCTTTTTGGGTTATCGGTTGTCCGCGTCTGGTGTGGAGATAGAGGTAGACCGTGTATCGGCCGTGCGTAATTGGCAAACTCCAACCACTGTAAAAGAGGTGCAGCAGTTCTTGGGTTTTGCTAATTACTACCGGAGGTTTATTCGGGGTTTTGGACAAGTTGCAGCTCCCATTACGTCCCTGCTAAAGGGGGGTCCGGTTCGTTTGCAGTGGTCGGTTGAGGCGGACAGGGCATTTGTCAAACTGAATAACCTGTTCACCTCGGCCCCGGTGCTGGCGCATCCGGATCCCTCTTTACCATTCCAAGTAGAGGTAGACGCGTCCGAGACTGGTATTGGGGCAGTCCTGTCACAACGGTCCGGCACGCCACCTAAACTCCGCCCCTGTGCGTTCTACTCCAAGAAGCTCAGCTCGGCGGAGCGCAATTATGACGTTGGGGACAGGGAGCTGTTAGCCGTAGTCCAGGCCCTAAAGGTGTGGAGGCATTGGCTTGAGGGGGCTCAACACCCTTTCCTCATTCTGACTGATCACCGTAACCTGGAGTACATCCGGGCAGCTAGGAGATTGAACCCTCATCAGGCTAGGTGGAACATGTTCCTAACCCGGTTTGTTTTTAAGATCACATACATCCCAGGGTCCCAGAATGGTAAGGCAGACGCCCTGTCCCGGCGGTATGACACAGTGGAGAGGTCCAATGAGCCTACTTCCATACTGCCGGAGTCTTGTTTGGTGGCTCCGGTGGTATGGGAGGTCGATGCGGAAATCGAGCGGGCACTGCGTACCGACCCTACTCCCCCCGAGTGTCCTGTGGGGCGGACGTACGTTCCGCTCGAGGTTCGTGATCGTCTTATTTATTGGGCTCATACATCACCCTCCTCTGGACATCCAGGTATTGGCCGGACAGTGCACTGCCTTAGCATGAAATACTGGTGGCCAACGTTAGCTAAGGATGTGAGGGTTTATGTCTCCTCCTGCTCGGTGTGTGCCCAGTGTAAGGCGCCTAGACATTTGCCCAGGGGTAAGTTACATCCCCTGCCCGTTCCACAACGACCATGGTCCCACCTATCGGTGGATTTTGTAACCGACCTACCCCCCTCCCAGGGGAATACCACCATTTTGGTCGTTGTGGATCGGTTTTCCAAGGCCTGTCGTCTCCTCCCAATGCCGGGTCTCCCTACTGCCCTACAGACCGCTGAGGCCCTATTTACCCATGTGTTCCGGCACTATGGGGTCCCCGAGGATATTGTGTCTGACCGAGGTCCCCAGTTCACCTCCAGAGTTTGGGGGGCGTTCATGGAACGCTTGGGGGTCTCGGTAAGCCTTACCTCGGGGTACCACCCAGAGAGCAATGGGCAGGTGGAACGTGTCAACCAGGATGTGGGTAGGTTTTGAGGTCCTATTGCCGGGACCGGCCGGAGGAGTGGTCTAGGTTCATCCCCTGGGCAGAGATGGCCCAGAACTCTCTCCGCCACTCCTCCACCAATTTAACACCTTTCCAGTGTGTTTTAGGTTATCAGCCGGTCCTGGCACCATGGCACGAGAGCCAGATCGAGGCCCCTGCGGTGGACGAGTGGATTCGGCGCTCGGAGGAGACGTGGACGCTGCCCATGTCCATCTGCAGCGTGCCATCCGTCAACAAAAGGCGAGCGCCGATCGCCACCGCAGTGAGGACCGGTGTACGCACCGGGAGATCGAGTCTGGCTCTCGACTCGAAACCTGCCCCTCCGCCTGCCCCTGCCGGAAGCTGGGTCGGCGGTTTGTGGGGCCCTTCAAAGTCCTGAGAAGATTGAACGAGGTGTGTTACAGGTTACAACTGCCTATAGAGTACAAAAATATTAACCCCTCGTTCCATGTGTCTCTTCTCAGGCCGGTGGTAGCTGGCCCACTCCAAGAAGATGAGATAGGAGAGACCCCTCCGCCCCCTTTGGACATCGAGGGGGCCCCGGCGTCACAGGGTCCGGACCATCTTGGACTCGAGGCGCCGGATGAGTGGTCTCCAGTATCTCGTGGAGTGGGAGGGGTACGGTCCGGAGGAACGGTGCTGGGTGCCCAGGAGGGACATCCTCGATCCATCCCTCCTGACTGAGTTCCACCGTGGGCATCCCACGCGCCCGGGTCCGCGTCCTCCTGGCTGTCCCCGAGGCCGGGGTCGGCGCACGGCCAGAGCCGCGCGTCAAGGGGAGTACTGTCACGGATTCTGCCGAGACTGCTCCTCCTCCTGGTTCGGGCAGGCTTCGGCGTTCGCCGTCCCGGAGTACTAGCTGCCACCGCTCTATGTTTCGTAGTGTGATTGCTTTCGTCTGTCTTTTACACCTGTGTCCATTTGTGGGTTGATTACTTGTCTTATAAGTTCCTTGTTTTGCATTAGTCTGATTGTGTGTTGTTATTTCTGCCTGTCGTGCGGAGCTGCGTGTTTTGCACTCTGCCTATGTTGGATTATTGTTTACGCGTGTTTGCGTAATTGCCTCGCCTCCGTCTGTTTTCGAGGTCGTGTTTGTTTGTTGCACTTGGGACTATTAAAGTCTTTTGGACGTATCCTCTGTGTCCTGCGCCTGACTCCTCCACCACATCCACATCGGAACTACTGACACTGCGGTTGTGGGCGGTGCAGTTGTCGTACCAGGCGGTGATACAGCCCGACAGGATGCTCTCAATGGTGCATCTGTAAAAGTTTGTGAGGGTCTTAGGGGCCAATATTAATTTCTTCAGCCTCCTGAGGTTGAAGAGGTAAAGTTGCGCCTTCTTCACCACACTGTCTGTGTGGGTGTACCATTTCAGATTGTCAGTGATGTGTACACAGAGGAACTTGAATCTTTTCACCTTCTCCACTGCAGTCCGTTGAGGTGGATGGGGGCGTGTTCCCTCTGCTGTTTCCTGAAGTCCACAATCAGCTCCTTCGTTTTGTTGACGTTGAGGGAAAAGTTATTTTCCTGGGCCAGGGCCCTCACCTCCTCCCTGTAGGCTGTCTCGTCATTGTTGGTAATCAGGCCTACTACTGTTGTGTCGTCTGCAAACTTGATGATTGAGTCATGGGTGAACAGGGAGTACAGGAGGAGGCTGAGCATGCACCCTTGTGGGACCCCTGTGTTGAGGATCAGTGTAATGGAGGTGTTGTTTCCTACCTTCACCACCTGGGGACGGCCCATCAGGAAGTCCAGGACCTAGATGGGGACACTCCCGGGCCTGTCTGCTGGCTGATCCAGCTCCTGGGGGTCCTGTGTTGTTGCTGTAATGTTTGTTATCTTATTTATTTTCTGTAGTTGTTCCAGTTTTCTTTCTTGTAGTTGTATCTTTGTTTTGAAGGTGCTTGAAGGTGCTTGAGTTGGAGGGAAAAGGAGGCAAGGACAGGAAGGTGGTCACTTCGCACATCATGGCTGATAGAGAAGCTAAGGAGTTTAGCAGCCGGGAGCGGAGTACAAGGTCTAGGATGTCTGCGGTGGAGGTGGAGGAGTGGATGTTTGTGGGAAGATTGATAAATGAGACTACCTAAGCAATCTAAACCGGCACTACCATCTCAATAACGGGTGAAATAAGTCCAACCACATACAGATTGGATTAATTTAGAAAAATGTATTTTATCTTTGTGTATTGTAAGATCAATTAATCAATCAATGTGCATGCAGAAACATAGATATTAAAACTCTTCTAAAAAGCAACCTGCAATTAAGCATGCTGGGAAATATGACTCAACACAGTCTAGGGCCACTAGCTAGGGCCATATACTTTAAGTGCTACCTGTCTACCCAGTGGCCTACTTAGTGTGTGATCTGCTGACTGCTCATAAATTGCAGATAGTAGTTGACACGTCAACCAGGATCAAGGGGCAGGACAATTTATGACTTGTTTTGGTAATCAGTGCCTGTATTGGGGGGGAGTTGTTTCACCTCTCCTAGGCAATCAGCAATTAGTACAGGGAGATGTGCTCTCCACCTCTGCTAGGCAATTAGCAATTAGTGTTATTTCTTCAGTCTCCCCTGGTTTCTCAGCGAAAGCTGTAAGCGACGGTCGTGTCAGTAGCGGTTTTGTTGCAAAACTAAGACTGTGTTAGGCCTACTGCTGCTAGGTAGCTCTCTCTCTGCTCTCCCCCTCCCCTCTGTCTGTTCTTGATTGCAGGAGTGAAGTCTGGTGTGCGGGACTCAGGGTTCCAGCTGCAGCTCATTCACCATAATCACCTCAGCCTTAAAGACCCGGTCAAACTTGCCACTCATCGTCAGATCATAGTCAAGACGACCATGTTAGTCTCGCTGCTGACTCAACCTGCTTGTTTTCGCTCTTTGTGTTTTTGGCCTGTTCTATTTACTTTTCTCCTGTGCCACAGGTTATTGGAACCTGACTCCTGCCTCCGCTTCACTCCTGCCACCACCATCCTGCTTTCCACTACTGGACCTCCCTTTTGGACTCACCACTGACACTAGGACGTTACGGTACCACTCCTGCTCAGAACCTGGATCTGTTACCCTCCCTGTAGACCTGGACTTGCTCTTCCCCTATTTTTGGAAACCTGGACAATTGAACTTTGTAAATAAACCTGTTAAACCTTCTCTGGCTCGGTGTAGTTGTCTGCATTTGGGTTCATATCCAGTTAAATCGTGACAGACTGTCGCCAAAACAAAGATGGTTCTGTCGAGTTGTTCTGCGGAGTTCGAGGAAGGAAAGAGAGGAAGGCTCCACAACCACTCTCTCACTTGAATAGCTTACTTAGTTATTTACAGATCTCATTTTGCTCTTTTGTAGCTTTGTCAACTGTGTGTTTTCTATACCTGTTCGCACCTCTCCCTGTAGGCTTTACAGACGCTCCCCACCCCTTGGCTGCAACCCTTCTAATTGAGTGTACCTGCGCACACAACCCATGTGGAATTCCGGGTCTCTGGCAGCGTTTTGAACTGCCGATCTGTGGTCAACAACGAAGAGTTCATCTCAGCCTATGCTACCCTTTAGTCCCTTGACTTTTTGGCCCTGACAAAGACATGGATCACCCCAGAGAATAATACTCCAGCTGCTCTTTCTTCATCTGACTATGTTTTCTCTGATAGTCCGAGAGCATCTGGTCGTCGCGTCAAGCTTAACATTATTGTTAATCTATCGGCCATCAGGTGCCCTTGGAGAGTTCCTCAATGAGCTTGACACCTTGATAAGCTAATTTCCTGACGATGGCTCACCGCTCTTTGTACTTGGCGACTTCGTCCTTCCGACGTCTGCCTTCGATTTAATTTATTTCCAACTCTCTTTCCCCTCCTTGCCTCTTTTGAACTCACCCTTTCCCAATCCCCTCCATCTCACAAGGCAGGCAATACGCTTGGCCTCATCTTTACTAGAGTCTGCTGGCCTACTAATCTCACTGCAACCCCCCTCCAGGTCTCTGATCACTACTTTGTTTCCTTTTCTGTCTCCCTTTCCTCCAACCCTAACCACTCAGGCCCTAACCACTCAGGCCCTACCCAGATGGTCATGCGCAGTTGCAATCTTCGCTTTCTCTCTCCCACTACTCTCTCCTCTTCTATCCTTTCATATCTCCCTTCTGCTAAATCCTTCTCCCTACTGTCTCCTGATTCTGCCTCTTCGACCCTACTCTCCTCCCTTTCCGCATCCTATGACTTGCACTGTCTCCTTTCCTCCCGGCCGGGTCGGCCCTCCCTTCCTGCTCCGTGGCTGAGTGACTCATTGCGAGCTTACAGAACAGGGCTGCGGGCAGCTGAGCGAAAATGGAGGAAAACTAACCTTCCGGAGGACCTATCATCCTTTTACTCCCTCCTTTCTACCTTCTCTTCCTCTGTATCCACTGCTAAAGCCACGTTCTACCACTTTAACCCTAGGAAACTATTTCCCACCTTTTCCTCCCTCCTTAATCCTCCACCCCCTCCCTCCTCCCTCTCTGCGGATGACTTTGTCAACCACTTTGAAAAACAGGTTGACGACATTTGCTACTCATTCACTCAGACTATTGAGTCCACTGGTCTCATTCACACAGAACTACCCTACGCCTTGACCTCTTTCGCCCCTTTCTCTCCAGATGACATCCTGCGAATAGTGAGGTCTGGCCACCCTACAACCTGCGTGCTCAACCCCATCCCTTACTCCCTTCTCCAGACCATCACTGGAGACCTCCCATTCCTCACTTCCCTCATCAACCCATCCCTCTGACTTCAAAATGGCCCAAGTTGCGCCCTCCTCAAGAAACCAACACTCGACTCATCTGACGTCAAAAACTGTAGACCTGTATCCCTTCTTTCTTTTCTTTCCAAAACACTTGAGTTTGTTGTATCTGATCACATTTCTTGTTATCTCTCTCAGAACGATCTTCTTGACCCTAACCAGTCAGGCTTCAAGACGGGTCACTCAACCGAGACTGCTCTTCTCTGTGTCACGGAGGCTCTCTGCACTGCCAAAGCTGACTCTCTCTCCTCTCTTCTCATCCTCCTAGATCTATCCGCTCCCTTCGACACCGTGAACCATCAGATCCTCCTCTCTGCCGCAGGTCCTAATCCAGGCACTCTCCCGTCTGGACTACTGTAACTCACTGTTAGCTTGGCTCCCTGCTTGTGCCATCAAACCTCCTGCAACTTATCCAGAACGCTGCAGCCCGCCTGGTTTTCAACCTTCCCGAGTTCTCCCATGTCACTCCGCTCCTCCGCACTGGCTTCCAGTCGAAGCTCACATCCACTACAAGACCATGGCCCTTACCTATGGAACTGCAAGAGGAACTGCCCCCTCTACCTTCAGGCTATGCTCAAATACTACACCCCAACCCGAGCACTCCGTTCTGCCACCTAAATGACTAAAATGTAAAATGAGTAACAACAACATCACCTGGTTAAAACTTTTATCCACTGCAGATGGTGTCAATTTCAATCCCTCTGGTGGTAACCCCACCAGAATCAACACTCAGATATAACACTCACAACACTTTTTACCTCAGCATTGAGATTTTAACACCTGCAAATTTGCTGAGTAGGTACTATTTTAATCCCCTAAACCAGTGGTCACCAACCGGTCTATCGCAATCGACTGGTCGATCTTCAAGGCATTCCTAGTCAATCACCAAACACTTCTGTAGAAAAGCCAACGATAATGGCTTGCGCCCCTTTTTTTTGTGTGTTGCACTGTTGACAGTAGGTGCACTTGATTCAGAAGCCCTGTGCACCGGATAAGCAAAGTTTTATTTTGAACCATTTAATTTGTCTGAAAAGGTCAACTCCGCCTAATCGGCAAACTAAATCGAGTGCGCTCAAATCACTGTGCCTACAGAGCTTCTACGACCCTGGCCTGTCAAAGTTTGATACTAGCCTACATAAGATTTCATAACTTTTAAAACCATGACAACAAAGAGACTTCCAAAGAATACAGCAAAGAGCTGCTGTTTTTATGAGTGAGATTATGTTTTCATTCAGCACTATTACAAAACAATGCGCTTCTCCGTACTTCCACTCATGCTGCTGCTGCAATGAATGAGTAGCCAAGTATATTGATAGCCCTGCGTTTTTATTATTGGCAGCTCGTTGTGTCTACTTTAATATAGAGGAATATTTAACTTTCTCTGGTCATAGGAACAACATGAATTTGTGCATGACTGAGGCAGATGCGGTGCAGCTCGAGTTTCGCCATCAGGTGGAAGACAGTGTCTCCTCTCTGGTCAGTCTCACCAGAGGAAAGGAAGGAGTGAGCATGGACCGTAAGAGGCGGAAACTCTGCTGCTCTCTCCCTCCCTTTGCTGAGACTAATGCTGTGTTCAAAACAACTGGGAACTCTGGGGAAAAAAACGAGATCCAACTGGGAAATAAATGTTTTGAACGGCCATCCAACTCGAAATTCCTAGTCGGAAACTCTGGCATCTGTCTAGAGCTCAGATTTTCCGACCTGAAGATCACTGACCTCATGATTTGATCTCTTTTTTTCCCCCGAGTTCCCAGTTGTCTTGAAAGCAACATGACCATCAGAAGCAAGTACCATCAGTCCAGTAAAATTAAAACCAAATTATTTCAATTTATGTTCCGCAGTGCCTCGAAAGTTCTACACCAACTAATCTATTTTGTTATCAAAGTTTTTAAATATATAATATGGTCTGAGAATAACAATATTGGCAGGCCAGGCATATAGCCAATATGATGTTGATAATGTATTAGGTCTACTGCCTAAACATCATTCCTACAGAACAGTTTTATTAGGTTAATGTTAAATTTTTTGAGCCATGTTTTTATCTAACATCTGAGCGGTAGATCTCGGCTTGCTTTTTGACTGCGAAATTGATCTTGACTCAGAAAAGGTTGGTGACCACTACCCTAAACTGTTTAACTATTTGAATGTTGTATTTTCCACTGTTGTACATGGCCTGCGTTCAGTACGAAAATGGTGTGATTCTGAACCACCAGTTTAACAATGGGGTTGGGTTGTGGGTTCAAAATGCACCGCTTCCCTTTAAATACGCCGCTCATTGCTTCAAGCAACAGCCTGCCACATCCACCAAATGGAGCAAACGTGCCTCAGTCTGTTCATGAACGTAGAACAACGTTTTGGGGAAATGTGTACAAGTCATTCAGTACAAGTCGTTATGCAACATAGCAAACGTTCAATCGAACTGAACGCACCCCAGGCGCCAGTTTCAATCCACTAGTCATATCCAAGCAGTATCCCAAAGGAAGAGAGCTTTGGTGCGTAGAGTCATTAAGTCTGCCAAGAGAAATGCATGGAGACAATTCTGTTCTACAATAGGCAGGGGTACTGAGGTGTGCGATGGTTGGTCCATGTTGACGAAGATGACAGAAAGAAGCAAATGCACTTGAATTGAGGGTGACAATCTGGCTGTATCAGATCAAGAAAAAGCTGACCTGTTGGGGAAAACATTTGCTAATGTAAAGAGTGGGGTTACTTTGAACAAAGTGTACAAGCAACGCAGGCGTGAGATTTTAAATGCTCATACCATTGTGTATAAGAAGAGGGATATCGTTGACTTCTTTTGATGCTGATTTTACATTACATGAGATGTGTTTAGCCCTAATAGGCTGTGGATGTACAGCCCCAAGTCATGGTCAGTTGTGTTATGTAATGTTTAAGCATCTTCCTGATGAGGTCATAAATATTCTCCCTAGATTATTTAATAAGATCTGGAGTGAAGGGCTTATACATTCTGGATGGAAATGTGCAGTTATATTACCTTTTGTAAAGCCTAGTAAGGATGTGCTGATAGTTACAGACCAATAGCACTGACCTTTAACCTATGGAAACGGATGGAAATGATCATTGTCAAGAGACTGTCCTATTTCCTGGAACATGGAGGTTTATTGAATCAATGTCAGTGGTTTCCATAAAGGTAGATATACCTTGGATGCATTATTAAAGGTGAGCAATGAAGTGCAAAAAAACTCTGGTCATGAAATAAGTAATGGCTACTGTCTTTTTTCATTGATTTTCAGATCAGACAGCAGGCTCAATCAACCAATGGCGTCATTGGTTAAACTCTCCCGGCGCGAAAATTCTAATAATACCTATATGGTGCATAATTATATCTGAAACACCTGTCATCACTCATAATTATGTAGGGAGACACCCCAAATAGTGTCTAGCAGTGAAGTTTCTCTTTAATTGGGGTCGGCAGGTAGCTTAGTGGGTAAGAGCGTTGTGCCAGTAACCGAAAGGTCGCTGGTTCTAATCCCCGAGCCGACTAGGTGAAAAATCTGTCGATGTGCCCTTAAGCAAGGCACTTAACCCTAATTGCTCCTGTAAGTCGCTCTGGATAAGAGCGTCTGCTAAATGACTAAAATGTAAATGTAAATGTTAATGTTATATTACTTGTGTATGGCTTACCTTGTCATAAGTAAGACTCAATGCTTTTTCTAATTTGTTTTGGTCCAGATATGTTTAAACGACTACCCGGGTAAGAAAGTGTCCACTAATTTGAAGGGGTGTCCACATAATTTTGAATATATAGTTTATCTAACCAAACTTACATGGCTTTAGAGATAAAGGCAATGTTTTTCAAAGCTATTAGTGTTAAAGTTGGTGATTCAGCATTTTTTTGTAGTTACCAGTATGTTAATGTAACACATTTTAACAACCTGAACAAACATATGGATTTGGTCAGGAGTATAGCTGACAATTGGCAGAAATCATTGTTGGGTCTGTTACATAGGTAAACAAACACAGTACATGACAAAGTCTTCAGAGTCTTTAGAAAAGTAAGTTAAAAGCTTACACAAGTTGTACAGAGGATCAGTTGAATTAAGACCATTCTGACAGCGTAATTAATAAATTTAATATATGCTATTGCAAAAATAATAATGTATGAAAATGTATGCACTAATTGTAAGTTGCTCTGGATTTAGCGTCTGCTAAATGACTAAAATGTCAAATGTAAATGTTGTGTTTATGAAGGTCTAAGGTAACATTAGTTACATAACCTAGCAACATTTTCAGCTGTAATACAGTATATTTAAAAAAAATATTAACTGTCAGACTTGGAGCAGGGCCACCAAGTGTCACATGAAGCATCGTACGAAGAATTTATCCAAATATAACCTTAGATGTTCTCTGCAGAATGAGAGCTGAGAGTGTTCATAGTGAAGTTTGTCTAGTTAAATCAACTACAGCCTCACACAACCCCTTACATAGTGAAGTTGTGAAATCTGAATGTATTCACCATGAATTAAAACGGCGAAGTTGTGTAAAAAGCAATTTTACGTTTTACGTTTTAATTAAAAATCAAATTATTTACATGATAATGATACTTAATATCAAATTGTCTTGTGATTGACACAACTCTGTCCTCTGACATTTACCATAATTGAGGTCTATTCGACTAGATTCTTATCGTTTTGTTAAACACATTGAAAAGAGGGAGATATAGCCTGTAAGGTGCATTGGCAGCAACACAAAGTCTTTGGTTAGGTGGTAAAGCTGTTTATGCATTCAAAGCCTTTATAACAGTTTCTCCAATCACAGCAGGCCTTTGTTCGTCGACATTAAAACTGTTTAACGTTGAAGCATCCAGAAAGACCCATTTAGTAGATGCCTTCCATATTGTAATGCCTATAAAATGGGATTTCTTCAATCAGTCTTTTGCAGTGTGAATAGTAATGTCCCTTTGCTCTCCCTTTCTATTTCTCTGTCTCTCCCCGCTCTCACTTGCTTCTCTCGATCTCTCCGCTCTCTCTTGCTTCCCTCTCTCTCTCCCCTCTCTATTGCTTCTCTCTCTTTCTCCCTCTTCTCTTTCTCTGGCTGTGTGGGAGCGTGGGGTTTGGTTGTACAGATATTAAATCAACTCAAGTCAAACAGAGAGGCCAATGAATTAATGGAGGAAGGAGGAGGCTAGATGAAAGCTATTGGCAAATCAATTTACAAATACTGGTGAAAATAAAGGCTTGTTTTCTTCCCAATTCTCTCTCTCTCCAAACTCTGAATGCTTAAAGTTAATATAAAAATGAAGCTATAGATGTTCTCTGATTTCTTAAGAGTTCAGGCTCCCCCATCAAATCTATAAAATATTATGCCACATTACTCTTATCAGGGAGGCTGATCTCACGGGAGAGGAGGATCTGGTGATATGTTTTCCAATATTTAAGTGATGAGTGATGTGTTGTCTGTAAATTGTTCCACATCAGATCTCCCTTATAGATTTCTGTCTTCTTGTGGCAGAAATGGTTGAGCCCGCTATGTGCTTCCAAAGGAAAATTATTACTTTTTTATCTTCTCATAGATATTTTAGCATTATTTATTCTATACAAATATTACCATCTGCTCCTGTGAAAGGTAGAACGATCATGGACATGTCCATCATTTCCCGTCATGAGATACAGTGAGGGAATAAAAGATTTCATCCCCTGCTGATTTTGTACGTTTGCCCACTGACAAAGACATGATCAGAGAGAGGAGTGGAGAGAAAGGAGTGGAGAGAGGTTATTGTGTTTTCTCTAGCAGGAGGTAAGCTTGGCTTCTTATATGGTGTTGAGTAAAGCTTAAACCATGTATTTAGATTGTAGGTAGGTAGGTATTGTAGTTAGATATTGTAGGTAGTTTATTTAGGTAGTTATTGTAGGTAATTATAGGTAATTATTGTAGGTAAGTATTGTATTCGAGTGAGCCCGGCGAAGCACGAGGATAGCTAACCTAGCGGGTAGCTACTGGTAACTTTTAGCAACGGTGGATAGTTGTTTCCAATGTTATTTCACGCTTAAGAGTACCTGTAATTAAGCCAGCTAGCTACCTACCATTCAGCTGTTTTTCTAACCTCATTATCTGAAGCATTAACGTTAGGTAGTTAGCAGCTAGTGTACTTAATTACAGCTACTGATTGCAGAAAACCACCCAGACAGCTGGCGTCGGGTAAGTTTGGCTTTATGCATAGCTTGGGCTTTGTCGAGTAAGGCTTAAACTATGTATTTAGATTGTAGTTGGGTATTGTAGCTAGGCATCGTGGGTTGTTGTGGGTAGTTGTTGTATGTAGTTATTGTAGGTTACTTTTGTATTCGGCGGTGCCGGGTGTAACACGAAGCTAGCTAGCTAACTCACCTCCTGGACTAGCTGATTAGCAACGGTAGCAACTAAATACAATATCCTTTTAGCCAGCTACATTCGTTCGCAGCGACGCCGTTTTTCAAACAAAGTCAACACAGCAGCCATTGCTAGCTAGCCAACACTACCAGCTAGCTGTACTGTAGTAGCTAAATACAATATCTTTGTGCTAGCTAGCCAACGTTTAATTATTGCTGCGTTATGAAAGAACTAGACACGGACACGAATTATCTGTTTAGTGTGTTAACACACTATTGGTAGTTTGTTGTAACCAAGTATTGGTGCTAAACTGTGTGTTATTGGATGCTAGCATGCGAGTTAGCTATGGCGTCATAGTTAGTTAGCTGAATAAAGTAAGTTGAGTCTATTCCTTGAATCATTGAACCGCTGTAGTTTACAACAATTCTAATTTCTAAAGTGGAAGTTGGGAGAGTTTTATTCGGGTGGTTCAGTGAAACAATTATAGTTTCTGAGGTGGAAGTTGGGAGAGTTATATTTTTTTGGTGAGGAGGCCCTGCTCTCTCCTTTCCCAGATGTTTAGTTCATTTCATTCCGATCTCCTCTGCATTATTGTAGCCATCTGCTACAGCCTGTCAACTATGCCTCTGCCTATCCCTGTTCTCTCCTCTCCGCACAGGCTACACAAACGCCTCACACCGCGTGGCTGCTGCCTCTCTAACCTGGTGGTCCCTGCACGCACCACACACCTGGAGTTCCAGGTCTCAGGCAGCCTCTGGAACTGCCGTTCTGCTGCCAACAAGGCTGACTTCATCCCAGCCTATGCTACCCTCCAGTCCCTCGACTTCCTGGCGCTGACGGAAACATGGATTACCACTGAAAACACTGCTACTCCTACTGCTCTCTCCTCGTCTGACCATGTGTTCTCGCATACCCCGAGAGCATCTGGTCAGAGGGGTGGTGGCACAGGAATCCTCATCTCTCCCAAGTGGTCATTCTCAATTTTTCCCCCTAACCCATCTGTCTATCTCCTCATTTGAATTCCACGCTGTCACAGTCACTAGCCCATTTAAGCTTAATATCCTTGTCATCTATCGCCCTCCAGGTTCCCTTGGAGAGTTCATCAATGAGCTTGACGCCTTGATAAGTTCCTTTCCTGAGGATGGCTCACCCCTCACAGTTTTGGGGGATTTCAACCTCCCTACATCTACATTTGACTCATTTCTCTCTGCCTCCTTCTTTCCACTCCTCTCCTCTTTTGACCTCACCCTCTCACCGTCCCCCCCTACTCACAAGGCAGGCAATACGCTTGACTTCATCTTTACTAGATGTTGCTCTTCTACTAATCTCACTGCAACTCCCCTCCATGTCTCCGACCACTACTTTGTATCCTTTTCTCTCTCGCTCTCCTCCAACACTACTCACTCTGCCCCTACACAGATGGTAACGCGCCGCCGCAACCTTCGCTCTCTCTCTCCCACTACTCTCTCCTCTTCCATCCTATCATCTCTTCCCTCTGCTCAATCCTTCTCCCTCCAATCTCCTGATTCTGCCTCCTCAACCCTCCTCTCCTCCCTTTCTGCATCCTTTGACTCCCTGTGTCCCCTATCCTCCCGGCCGGCTCGGTCCTTCCTCCAGCTCCGTGGCTTGATGACTCATTGCGAGCTCACAGAACAGAGCTCCGGGCAGCTGAGCGGAAATGGAAGAAAACTAAACTCCCTGCCGACCTGGCATCTTTTCACTCCCTCCTCTCTACATTTTTTCATCTGTTTCTGCTGCTAAGGCCACTATCTACCACTCTAAATTCCAAGTATCTGCCTCTAACCCTAGGAAGCCCTTTGCCACATTCTCCTCACTGCTGAATCCCCCCTCCTCCCTCTCTGTGGAGACTTCGTCAACCACTTTGAAAAGAAGGTTGACGACATCCGATCCTCGTTTGTTAAGTCTAATGACACTGCTGGTCCTGCTCACACTGCCCTACCCTATGCTTTGACTTCTTTCTCCCCTCTCTCTCCAGATAAAATCTTGCGACTTGTGACTGCAGGCCGCCCAACAACCTGCCCGCTTGACCCCATCCCCTCCTCTCTTCTCCAGACCATCTCCGGTGACCTTCTCCCCTACCTCACCTCGCTGATCAACTCATCCTTGACCGCTGGCTATGTCCCTTCCGTCTTCAAGAGAGCGAGAGTTGCACCCCTTCTCAAAAAACCAACACTCGATCCCACTGATGTCAACAACTACAGACCAGTATCCCTTCTTTCTTTTCTTTCCAAAACTATTGAGCGTGCAGTCTTTAGCCAACTCTCTTGCTATCTCTCTCAGAATGACCTTCTTGATCCAAACCAGTCAGGTTTCAGGACTGGTCATTCAACTGAGACTGCTCTTCTCTGTGTCACGGAGGCTCTCCGCACTGCTAAAGCTAACTCTCTCTCCTCTGCTCTTGTCCTTCTAGACCTGTCTGCTGCCTTTGATACTGTGAACCATCAGATCCTCCTCTCCACCCTCTCCGAGCTGGGCATCTCCGGCGCGGCTCACTCCTGGATTGCGTCCTACCTGACCGGTTGCTCACACCAAGTGGCGTGGCGAGAAGCTGTCTCCGCACCACGTGCTCTCACCACTGGTGTCCCCCAGGGCTCAGTTCTAGGCCCTCTCCTTTTCTCCCTATACACCAAGTCACTTGGCTCTGTCATATCCTCACATGGCCTCTCCTATCATTGCTACGCTGACGATACACAACTAATCTTCTCCTTTCCCCCTTCTGATAACCAGGTGGCGAATCGCATCTCTGTATGTCTGGCAGACATATCAGTATGGATGACGGATCACCACCTCAAGCTGAACCCTGGCAAGACGGAGCTGCTCTTCCTCCCGGGGGAAGGGACTGCCCGTTCCATGATTTCGCCATCACGGTTGACAACTCCGTTGTGTCCTCCTCCCAGAGTGCGAAGAGCCTTGGCGTGACCCTGGACAACACCCTGTCGTTCTCCGCTAACATCAAGGCGGTGACCCGATCCTGCAGGTTCATGCTCTACAACATTCGGAGAGTACGACCCTGCCTTACACAGGAAGCGGCACAGGTCCTAATCCAGGCACTGGTCATCTCCCGTCTGGATTACTGCAACTCGCTGTTGGCTGGGCTCCCTGCCTGTGCCATTAAACCCCTACAACTCATCCAGAATGCCGCAGCCCGTCTGGTGTTCAACCTTCCCAAGTTCTCTCACGTCACCCCCCTCCTCCGCACACTCCACTGGCTTCCAGTTGAAGCTCGCATCCGTTACAAGACCATGGTGCTTGCCTATGGATCTGTGAGGGGAACGGCACCTCCGTACCTTCAGGCTCTGATCAGTCCCTACACCCAAACGAGGGCATTGCGTTCATCCACCTCTGGCCTGCTGGCTCCCCTTCCTCTGCGGAAGCATAGTTCCCGCTCAGCCCAGTCAAAACTGTTCGCTGCTCTGGCACCCCAATGGTGGAACAAGCTCCCTCACGACGCCAGGACAGCGGAGTCACTCATCACCTTCCGGAGACATTTGAAACCCCACCTCTTTAAGGAATACCTGGGAAAGGATAAAGTAATCCTTCTACCCCCCCCCCCAAAATATATATTTTTTAAAAATATACAAAAAACAATCAAAAAAAAAAAACATTGTAAAGTGGTTATCCCACTGGCTATAGGGTAAATGCACCAATTTGTAAGTCGCTCTGGATAAGAGCGTCTGCTAAATGACATAAATGTAAATGTAATCAGTCTATAATTTTAATAGTAGGTTTATTTGAATAGTGAGAGACAGAATAACAACAAAAAAATCCAGAAAATCGCATGTCAAAAATGTTATCAATTGATTTGCATTTTAATGAGGGAAATAAGTATTTGACCCCTCTGCAAAACATGACTTAGTACTTGGTGGCTAAACCCTTGTTGGCAATCACAGAGGTCAGACATTTCTTGTAGTTGGCCACCAGGATTGCACACATCTCAGGAGGGATTTTGTCCTACTCCTCTTTGCAGATCTTCTCCAAGTCATTAAGGTTTCGAGGCTGACGTTTGGCAACTCCAACCTTCAGCTTCCTCCACAGATTTTCTATGGGATTAAGGTCTGGAGACTGGCTAGGCCACTCCAGGACCTTAATGTGCTTATTCTTGAGCCACTCCTTTGTTGGCTTGGCCGTGTGTTTTGGGTCATTGTCATGCTGGAATACCCATCCACGACCCATTTTCAATGACCTGGCTGAGGGAAGGAGGTACTCACCCAAGATTTGACGGTACATGGCCCCGTCCATCGTCCCTTTGATGCAGTGAAGTTGTCCTTTCCCCTTAGCAGAAAAACACCCCCAAAGCATAATGTTTCCACCTCCATGTTTGACGTGGGGATGGTGTTCTTGGGGTCATAGGCAGCATTCCTCCTCCACCATTTTGGTCTCATCTGAACACAACACTTTCACCCAGTTCTCCTCTGAATCATTCAGATGTTCATTGGCAAACTTCAGACGGCCCTGTATATGTGCTTTCTTGAGCAGGGGGACCTTCCCAGCGTAGTGTGTTACCAATTGTTTTCTTGGTGACTATGGTCCCAGCTGCCTTGATATCATTGACAAGATCCTCCCGTGTAGTTCTGGGCTGATTCCTCACCGTTCTCATGATCATTGCAACTCCACGAGGTGAGATCTTGTATGGAGCCCCAGGCCGAGGGAGATTGACAGTTATTTTGTGTTTCTTCCATTTGCAAATAATCGCACCAACTGTTGTCACCTTCTCACCAAGCTGCTTGACGTTGGTCTTGTAGCCCATTCCAGCCTTGTGTAGCTCTACAATCTTGTCCCTGACATCCTTGGAGAGCTCTTTGGTCTTGGCCATGGTGGAGAGTTTGGAATCTGATTGATTGATTGCTTCTGTGGACAGGTGTCTTTTATACAGGTAACAAGCTGATATTAGGAGCACTCCCTTTAAGAGTGTGCTCCTAATCTCAGCTCGTTACCTGTATAAAGGACACCTGGGAGCCAGAAATCTTTCTGATTGAGAGGGGGTCAAATACTTATTTCCCTCATTAAAATGCAAATCAATTTATAATGTTTTGACATGCGTCTTTCTGGATTTTTCGGTTGTTATTCTGTCTCACTGTCACGCCCTGGCCTATAGAACTCTGGCTAGTTTGGTCAGGGTGTGAATATATTCTAGGTTTGTATTTCTATGTTTGGCCGGGTGTGGTTCCCAATCAGAGGCAGCTGTCGCTCGTTGTCTCTGATTGGGGATCATACTTAGGCAACCAGTTTTCCTGCCTGCGTTGTGGGATTTTGTTATGCTCATGTTTAGGCTTGTGTGTTAGCCTTTGGACCGTCACGGTTAAGTTTGTTGTTTTGGTTACTGTTTCGTGTGTTTATTAGTTAATAAACATGTTCGCCGTTCACGCTGCACCTTGGTCCGTCCCGTTCCTTAACGTACGTGACACTCTCACTGTTCAAATAAACCAACCATAAAAATGATAGACTGATCATTTCTTTGTCAGTGGGCAAACGTACAAAATCAGCAGGGGATCAAATACTTTTTTCCCTCACTGTAGATGAAGTCCCTTTGCCACGGCTCCCCCTCCTCGACACCCAGGATATTATTCCTGTGTACCGGAGTTTGATGCTTCTCCATTACTTACTCGGAGCTAGTTGTGTGTGCTCGGTGAGGTGGAAATCGATGTGTGTGTGTGTGCTAGGGAACCTTTGCGCTACGCCAACAAGCTGTGCACTGCAGTGATGCGCCGATGGATGACAATTCTTATTTTCTGAGATAATTCTCTCTGCACTTTCCCAGCACCTTAACCTGTGTCATTCAACCTCTTCTTACTGTTGCAGGATAATGATCATAATTGGATCATATTTCCTCCCCTTACAATAGATACATGAATACAAGTAAGGGTCAACATTTAGATTCATATTAACGGTTGAGTTGGCAGATACTGTAGATTGCCTACTAGCATTTTGACATTGGCACAACTGATTACTGCTATTGGTGCCTCTACTACTGTGGAATGATAGTATAAAAACTGAAAATATTGCTCATATAATAGGAGAGGGGGAGGGGAAGAGGAATAGAAAAAGAAAGGCATTGGGAAGGAGATAGAAGTGGAAGTGGAAATGTCAGTGTGAACTGATATTCCTGTGTCTGTGGGACACTATCCCATACGGAGGCGTGGTGGGAGGTGGGCTGGTTTGACAGGTCAGTGTGTGATATGTCTGTGAGAGGAAGGATGCCTGCGGACCTGCACCACACACACTGCACATGACAGGACACATACACACACACACTAGGCTTGGGCGGTATCCAGTATGTCATACCATCATACTGCATCGCAGTGCTAGCTGTGCCACTAGAGATCCTGGTTTGAAACCAGGCTCTGTCATAGCCGACCGCGGCACACAATTGGCCCAGCGTCGTCCAGGGTAGGGGAGGGAATGGCCGGAAGGGATGTAGCTCAGTTGGTAGAGCATGGCGTTTGCAACACCAGGGTTGTGGGTTCGACTTCCATGGGGGGCCAGTATGAAAATAAAAAATATAATATATGCACTCACTAACTGTAAGTCGCTCTGGATAAGAGCATCTGCTAAATGACTAAAATGTAAAAATGTGCCATCCCGGGACATTTGGTAATACTGGCACCTAACACAAGGGGTGCTATTTTCAAACCCCTCTGAGCCTCTGTAATCCGAAGGTTAGCAATGCTAACAAGTACATGTAAAACCCCATAGTGGATGCTAGCTCAATGCTAACGGGTGCATTGTGAACATTTTATACAGTCTCTGACATAAACTATTTGCAGGAAAGACATCACAGCTCATAAAATTATACAAGTAACTCTAAAATGCTACTCACAATTTGCTTCACACACAAAACAAATATTAGACGTCAAAGCTCTTGATCCAGGAGGGGATTCTCTGCTGTTACCAAGAGAAGCTTGATTTTGCAAGAAGCTAACCACTTAGCTAGCTAGATAACTAGCTACTAAATTTGCAAAACAAATACTCAACTGCAGAGCATTTAGCACATTTTAGACAGTTAACTTAATAGTTATAAGATATCTATCTGGCAAACATTTAGTTGTGAATTCCATACTTTAACTAGATCACCTGACGCATGCTGCACAACAGTGAGTGACTCACAAGGCTCTGGTCTCTCTTCATTGTGTGCTTGTAAACAAACAACACCATGTGACTAGGGACTACTGGCTTCATAATAAAAAATTATGTGACAGGTGAAATGAAGAACGTGATGTGCTTTATCTCCTAACATAAGTGCACAAGTTGACTGCAGGTATTTACTTAAAGTAGCTACAAATATTAACATTTATTAAAACACTTCAAATAAATAGTTTCAACACTTCTCTTTCCTCTCCTTGACTCCATGGAGAGTGAAACGGAGGTGTAGTTTTGCTTCAGCACTCGCAAAGCAACCTTTCTGCTTCCATTTAGTGATTTGTTCACGCTCAAATGATGCAGAAAATTACCTCATCCAAACCTCTCATGTTAAATGCTTGTTTGCTGAAAAGTGCTGCTCTTGTGAATAGTGAGCAGCGGTGAAATGTAGGTCTCTAATGAAGTACTGATTATGCTGAAGTTTAAGTTGTTGCTGCACATTTACAATGTCTCACTCAGAGGGCTTGCAGACAGAATGGTGGTCAGTTGCCAACTTTGTTTAATATCTGCTTTCCAACACATTGCATTTCCTCACTCTTGTAAGTTCCTTGCACCACTACTGTTGGGACATGGTCTGGGATAACACAACTGTGTTGTGTTATCCCAGGGTGCCAGTTTGTTTTTCAGGCCCTCAGAAACCTCTTGTTAAGTCTGAGCTCTTTTCAACTGCCAGTCAGCCTGTCTGTTCCCTTCAGCAGGTTAAGAATATATATACGTGTGGATAAGTGACCCTACAAGCCTGTTTTATTGCTGGGAGAATCATTCCCATAAATTACCCCTCAAAGTCGCAAATGCAATCACAGACGTGTGTGTGAGAGTTTGTGTGATCGCGTGTGTGTGTTTGTGCTGCCAGGCTGCCTGCCTGGGTTGGCTTTTGTGTTCTTTAAATCACCTGAGCAGACTGTTATAATAAAACACTTTTATCTGGTAAAACAAATTACAATAAAATAAAACCTCTTCATCAGATGCTGTCACTGGCCTATGCAACAATTGGAACCAATTTGGGATTATCATGAATTCGCCAATGTTCACACCATTCTAGACAAATTGTCTAGCTCATCTCCTGCATACAAAATACACAATAGAGACATGAAAGAGCAATACATCTTAAAATTGTAAACACTGAAGTACAGCAGGTACAAACAATTCAACCAACCATTTCAATTAAAGCTGCAATAAGTAACTTTTTGGCCAACCTGCTGCTATAACAGCCTCCACTCTTCTGGGAAGGCTTTCTACTAGATTTTGGAACATTGCTGCGGGGACTTGCTTCCATTCTGCCACAAGAGCATTAGTGAGTTCGTACACTGATGTTGGGCAATTAGGCCTGGCTCACAGTCGGCGTTCCAATTCATCCCAAAGGTGTTCGATAGGGTTGAGGTCAGTGCTCTTGTGCAGGTCAGTCAAGTTCTTCCACACCGATCTCGACAAACCATTTCTGTATGGACCTCGCTTTGTGCACGGGGGCATTGTCATACTGAAACAGGAAAGGGCCTTCCCCAAACTGTTGCCACAAAGTTGGAAGCACAGAATCGTCTAGAAGGTCATTGTATGCTGTAACATTAAGTTTTCCCTTCACTTGAACTAAGGGGCCTAGCCCGAACCATGTAAAACAACCCCAGACCATTATTCCTCCTCCACCAAACTTTACAGTTGGCACTATGTATTTGTGCAGGTAGCGTTCTCCTGGCATCCGCCAAACCCAGATTCGTCCGTCGGACTGCCAGATGGTGAAGCGTGATTAATCACTCCAGAGAACGCGTTTCCACTGCTCCAGAGTCCAATGGCAGCGAGCTTTACACCACTTCAGCCGACCCTTGGCATTGCGTATGGTGATCTTAGGCTTCTGTGCAGATGCTCGGCCATGGAAACCCATTTCAAACCCATTCCAAATTAACAGTTCTTGTGCTGATGTTGCTTCCAGATGCAGCTTGGAACTCGGTAGTGAGTGTTGCAACCGAGGACAGACTATTTTTACGCGTTAAGAGTTTCAGCACTCGGCCGTCCTATTCTGTGAGCTTGTGTGGCCTACCACATTGCGGCTGAGGCGTTGCTGCTCCTAGACATTTCCACTTCACAATAACAGCACTTATAGTTGACCGGGGCAGCTCTAGCAGGTCAGAAATTTGATGAACTGACTTGTTGGAAATCCTATATCCTATGACGGTGCAACGTTGAAAGTCACTGAGCTCTTCAGTAAGGCCATTCTACTGCCAATGTTTGTCTATGGAGTTTGCATGGCTGTGTGCTCGATTTTATACACTTGTCAGCAACGGGTGTTGCTGAAATAGCCAAATTCACTCATATGAAAGGGTGTCCACATACTTTTGTGCGTATATATTATATATGATATGATTTATTTGACATACAAAAAAAACACAATACAACCCCACATGTGGATACAATGCATTTAAAAATCATCGAGGACAACACCATTTTTTAAATAAACGTATTTCCATTGTGGTCCTTTTGTTAACAAAACACATAATTCATCAATGAACAACAAATTAAAGATGTAAAATGAATGGAGTTGAGGCAGTTTGGAAAAGCTCTCTGTCTAGGCAACCTCACAGCACCTATGGCAACAGGGCCATTTGCTGGAGGGCCTTTTCTGGGGACCATCACACATTTCTACAAGCATGGTCTCAGTGTTTCTATGGCAACTGTCAGGTGTTCTGCTGTCATATTATTACCCAGGATCCCACTGTGTTTTGAGTTCCGTCGTGGTGGGGGAGGGGAAGTGTTACATTGGATTTTCATTAACATAGTGCTGAAAAAGTTTCACAAACCTCTGTGTGACATTGAAATGTAGAGAATGTAAGTGAAACTCCTGTGCACAAACAACTCAAATCTAAATTAAGCCAGCATAAATGTTCAATGGATGTGATCTTCATTACCCGCTTGAGGTCCCCTCTGTCGAGCGCCAGACATTTTAACGCCACAGATGGCTTCTACTTCTTTGGATTTTCATGGGCATGACATTAAAAATGTGGATGGCAGCAGTCCCACTTTCAATGTGAGAAGTCCAACAGTAAGCAGAGTCTCTTCTCTCGGCTCAAAGATGGCCGCTGCTGTGAATTCGTGGATCCAACTGCCAGCGCGGCTCGCTGGCCAACTGTCGGCTAAGCAGATCTGAAATAATGCGCTACCAGGGGCCTGATCCTTTACTGGTATGGCTACATGACCATTCCCATGGATTGCTTGTCTCCTTTAAGCCTGCTTAAGCAACATTGAATCAGGTGACAGTCCTTGATGAGGCGCCGCTCTAGAATGTTCTGTGTTCCGTGGCTGATGATGATCATTCGGGCGTCCGTTGCTATGCTGGTTTCTTGGCTCTATTTTACCTGGTAGCGTTCGCGAAGGACGGAGGACGCGGGCAGTTCTAGTTCTATTTCACCTCATAAGCGCCTGCTCAAATAATTACCTCAGAATTGCTCTCCAAGGACGGTGTTTTTAACGGTGACTACCTGCTGACTACCTGTTGCTTCAGAGGACCGAAAAGACTGGAAAGAGAACACTTTCTTTACCATATATTTGTCTTTATATAAGAACATATTTAAATAGGAATACATAATTTAAGCTTTTTTTAGATTGACATTGCTAGCTAGTGTACTTATTTACCTCAGCCTGCCTAGTCAACTAGCCAGCTACAGTAACTTAGCTAGCTAGCCAGACAGTTTTATTTAGCTAACGTTAGCTAGCTAGCTAGCTACTGTAACTGTTATTGTAGCTTTCTGTTTGTATGTAGCTTGCACTTCAATGGCATCCCTCGAGGAGATTTTATTTTATCTTTCCAACCAGGCAAAGTACTTGGAAGGCACCACTGATCTCGACAAGAGGCGCAACATTCAGACACATTCACAATTCAGGGTAACGTTAGGCTATTAACTTCTATTAGATAACTGGACAGATTTAGCTAAGTACAACCATTTTCCATCTAGCTAACGTTAGTTGGTCATCTACATGTTGCTAGCTATACATATAGTTCATTGGAGGCTGCTGAGGCCGCAGGATGGCTCAAAATAATATCTGGAATGGAGTCAATGGAATGGTATCAAACAAGTGGTTTCGATGTGGTTTATATCATTCCATTGACTCCATTCCAGCCATTATTATGAGCCTTCCTCCCCTCAGCAGCCTCAACTGAATAGTTTTATCTCTGTCATATTGAGGTATCTAGCTATAAGTTAAACCTGATCAATCAAATGGATAGGTGTAAGTAATTATGGCAATTCCAAATGCCCTTAACTAAGTGTCTTTGCTAGACAGACACAGAGAGAGAGAGGTGGGGAGTGAGAGAGGAAGAGTGGGAAAGAAAGGATGAAAATGAGAAAGAAAGGATGAAAGTGAGAGAGGGTGGGAAGAGAGTGGAAGACATACAGAGAGAGAGAGATGGAGAGAGAGAGATGGAGAGAGAGAAACTAAGAGAGAAAGACAGCAGTGCAAATGTACTTAGACTTTGTCAAAGGTCAGTAAAGGAAGAGAACGTGTTTAACTCTAAATTCCCTTCTGTAACCCATTAAAAAGGGTGATTGGAACCAAAAATAGATTTTTGTTTTGTGTGATACCCATCAACGATGAGACTGGCGAGGCCACCTCCAAGGCGATGATCTTCAACACCCACGGTTCACCTGAGGTCATCTTGAGTGACCAAGGTCATGAATGCTGGAACAAGGTAAAGATGTTATAGGTTTATTCTGTCATAAATGTTTTATTTATTTTTTACAATTTGTTTTGTTTTCCCATGGTACATAATCAGACATATTTCTATATTTTACAGTGTCAATAGATATCGCTTTCCTACCCCCTCCTACAGGTTTGGTGAATGGACCAACCAGACCCTCAAGACTGCCATGGGCAAGTCCCTTGATGGGTACCAGGAACGGTGGGAGAGCAACCTGAAGGTACAGTGCCTTGCAAAAGTATTAATCCCCCTTGGCCTTTTCCCTATTTTGTTGCATTACAACCTGTAATTTAAATGGATTTTTATTTGGATTTAATGTAATGGACATACACAAAATAGTCCAAATTGGTGAAGTGAACTCATTTCAAAGAATTCTAACAAATAAATAACGGAAAAGTGGTGCGTGCATATGTATTCACCCCCTTTGCTATGAAGCCCCTAAATAAGATCTGGTGCAACCAATTACCTTCAGAAGTCACAGAATTAGTTAGATTGCACCCAGGTGGACTATATTTAAGTGTCACATGATCTCAGTATATATACACCTGTTCTGAAAGGCCCCAGAGTCTGCAACACCACTAAGCAAGGGGCACCACCAAGCAAGCGGCACCATGAAGACCAAGGAGCTCTCCAAACCGGTCTGGGACAAAGTTGTGGAGAAGTACAGATCAGGGTTGGGTTATAAAAAAATATCAGAAACTTTGAAGATCCCACGGAGCACCATTAAATCCATTATTAAAAAATTGAAAGAATATGGCACCACAACAAACCTGCCAAGAGAGTGCCGCTCACCAAAACTCACGGACCAGGCAAGGAGGGCATTAATCAGAGAGGCAACAAAGAGACCAAAGATAACCCTGAAGGAGCTGCAAAGCTCCACAGCGGAGATTGGAGTATCTGTCCGTAGGACCACTTTAAGCAGTACCATCCACAGAGCTGGGCTTTACGGAAGAGTTGCCAGAAAAAAGCCATTGCTTAAAGAAAAAAATAAGCAAACATGTTTGGTGTTGGCCAAAAGGCATGTGGGAGACTCCCCAAACATATGGAAGAAGGTACTCTGGTCAGATGAGACTAAAATTGAGCTTTTTGGCCATCTAGAAAAATGCAATGTCTGGTGCAAACCCAACACCTCTCATCTCCCCGAGAACACCATCCCCACAGTGAAGCATGGTGGTGGCAGCATCATGCTGTGGGGATGTTTTTCATCGGCAGGGACTGGGAAACTGGTCAGAATTGAAGGAATGATGGATGGCACTAAATACAGGGAAATTCTTGAGGTTCACCTTCCAGCAGGACAATGACCCTAAGCATACTGCTAAAGCAACACTTGAGTGGTTTAAGGGGAAACATTTATATGTCTTGGAATGGCCTAGTCAAAGCCCAGACCTCAATCCAATTGATAATCTGTGGTATGACTTAAAGATTGCTGTACACCAGCGGAACCCATCGAACTTGAAGGAGCTGGAGCAGTTTTGCCTTGAAGAATGGGCAAAAATCCAAGTGGCTAGATGTGCCAAGCTTACAGAGACATACCTCAAGAGACTTGCATCTGTAATTGCTGCAAAAGTTGGCTCTACAAAGTTTTGACTTTGGGGGGGGTGAATACTTATGCACGCTCAAGTTTTCTGTTTTTTTGTCTTATTTCTTGTTTGTTTCACCCCAAAAATATTTTGCATCTTCAAAGTGGTAGGCATGTTGTGTAAATCAAATGATACAAACCCCCCAAAAATCCATTTTAATTCCAGGTTGTAAGGCAACAAAATAGGAAAAATGCCAAGGGGGGTGAATACTTTCGCAAGGCGCTGTAATTCTCTTTACACTCAACAGCAGCGGCCATACCTCCACTGAGTACGGACGGAGCCGCAGCTGTTGACTGAGGTAAACAATGCAATTGTACAGTATATACAATTATTGCATATACTGTATTCTTTCAAATTTGTGATTGACTTAGTGTTGTTGTTTGTCTATTGCTATTTTTGTATAACATACTTTCAGATCACTGAAACCCCTCCTGATGTGGTGGAAGTTGTCGAACCAGATCAGAACGCCTTCGAGGACCACCTTCAGGCACGGACTGAGAAGGATGTGGAGGTTTTTAACCTGGTAAAAATGATTGTCCGCTGTTCATTTTTGTTCTGGCCCTCCAAGAGATATGTAAGAAATGTATTTGTAATATGAAAAATAATTGCATTTGTTCCTGTTATCAATCAAGATGAGACTGAACATCGACAAGGCGCAGGAGAAACAGAAGGGAGCTACCGGAGCAGAATCAAGAAGGTGACCAAGTGCTATGACAGTCGGTCAAATTACTTGGTTTGGAAGAAGGACGAAAGGAAGGCAAGACCTGGGAAACCTCGCTGTTCTTTCGCTCCTAGCTGGGGTCACCATCTGTTAAGGTGAATATAAAACATCTCAGATAATAACTATTTGCATTTGCACACAAAATAACCTGAAGCTAGTTTTACTTTCCTTAACCCTGATATTTTTATCTTTGTCTTCCTAGGGTTACCTCGGTGGAAGCCAAAAATCTTCTCCAGTTGGAGCAGTTGGATGGTAGACCACTGAAAGCCCTGACGCCCTACACTTCGGTGAAGCACAATAGACATAGTATGTTAAGCTTTGGTTGACATTTGAGGAGGCAAGAAATGGTAGTTATGCTGAGCTTATAAAAATGTACCTCTTCAATTTACCTCTCCAAATGACTTTAGTACCATCGACTGTCCGAGCACCCCATGAGGTATCCCATCCACCAGAGCCAGTGCGTTCAGATCAGTCTGATTCTCTGTGCTCTGCAAACACTCAGAACAAAGAGAGAAGCAGTGCCTGGACTTTGCAGTCTCCCTCTTCAAGTCCCCCTTCCGAGACTGGCTGCCTGTTGAGAACAGGTGACAGGCAGAACCTCCCACTGTTTCACAAGGTGTTCATTATTGTAAGTTGTAAGGTATCCTTTGATGGTATTTATTTGTTCCACATTATTCATTGTTGTATCCTAGGACCTACAATATATACATATATATTCAACCACAAGGGTGTACTAATGAGCTATGCAAAAAAAAAAAAAAGATTCATAATAGAGGACTACTGAATTTATTTTATCTCTGTGTTGATAAGGGAAGGGCAGGTTAAAATAAAAACATGCCAGCCAGACAAGCCAGTGTATGAATCAAATGGATTTGCACATGAATGGAGTGGAAATTAGCTGACTTTGTGATCTGTAAGGTAAGTAACTTTAATATGTCAAGCAGATACACGTTTTCTTTGCTATTTCCGAAACATAGCAACGTTTAAGACATGGATTTCATGTTCTGATGTTAACAAGGTACCCAAAAGTAGTTCGAAGTAATCTTTTCATTTTATTAGCTAAACAAAACTTGTTTAAACATCAAAATTGTTTCGGAAATCAGCCTTGTTTGCATAGCGATGATGAAAATAATGTATTTATTAAGGATCCCCATTAGCTGCTGCTAAGGCAGCAGCTACTCTTCCTGGGGTCCTGCAACATTAAGGCAGTTATATACAATTAAAAATATGACATGACATTACATTTCATGACACTTTTCACAACACATTAAGTGTGTGCCCTCTGGCCACTACTTTACTACCAAATATCTACAACTCAAAATCCATGTGTAAGCGTGTGGGTAGAGTACATGTGTTAGCATGTGTATGCGTGTGTCTTTGCCTGTGTGTGTGTCTCTTCACAGTCCCCGCTGTTCCATAAGGTGTATTTCTATCTGTTTTTAAAATCTGATTCTACTGCTTGCATTAGTTACCTGATGTGGAATAGAGTTCCATGTAGCCATGGCTCTATGTAGTACTGTGCGCCTCCCATAGTCTGTTCTGGACTTGGGGATTGTGTGCTATGCATGGTTATCAGAGCTGTGTACTAGTAGTTTAAACAGACAGCTCGGTGCATTCTGCATGTCAATACTTCTTACAAAAACAAGTAGTGATAAAGTCAATCTCTCCTCTACTTTGAGCCATGGGAGATTGACATGCATATTATTATGTTAGCTCTCCGTGTACATTTAAGCGCCAGCCGTGCTGCCCTGTTCTGAGCCAATTGTAATTTTCCGAAGTACCTCTTTGTGGCACCTGACCACACAACTGGACAGTAGTACAGGTGCGAAAACACTATAATATGAATATAATATGCCATTTGGCAGACGCTTTTATCAAAAGCGACTTACAGTCATGTGTGCATACATTTTTACGTATGGGTAGTCCCGGATTCGAACCCACTGCCCTGGCGTTACAAGTAGAGGTTTTGTAGAGGTTTAGGGTTTAGTGTCCCAAATACAATGATTTTAGTTTTTTGAAATATTTAGGACTAATTTATTTCTTGCCACCCATTCTGAAACTGACTGCAACTCTTTGTTAAGTGTTGCAGTGATTTCACTTGCTGTAGGAGCTGACGTGTACAGTGTTGAGTCATCCATATAGAGTGGGGAGAACAAGTATTTGATACACTGCCGATTTTGCAGGTTTTCCTACTTACAAAGCATGTAGAGGTCTGTAATGTTTATCATAGGTACACTTCAACTGTGAGAGACAGAATCTAAAACAAAAATCCAGAAAATCACATTGTATGATTTTTAAGTAATTAATTTGCATTTTATTGCATGACATAAGTATTTGATACATCAGAAAAGCAGAACTTAATATTTGGTACAGAAACATTTGTTTGTAATTACAGAGATCATACGTTTCCTGTAGGTCTTGACCAGGTTTGCACACACTGCAGCAGGGATTTTGGCCCACTCCTCCATACAGACCTTCTCCAGATCCTTCAGGTTTCAGGGCTGTCGCTGGGCAATACAGATTTTCAGCTCCCTCCAAAGATTTTGTATTGGGTTCAGGTCTGGAGACTGGCTAGGCCACTCCAGGACCTTGAGATGCTTCTTACGGAGCCACTCCTTAGTTGCTCTGGCTGTGTGTTTCGGGTCGTTGTCATGCTGGAAGACCCAGCCACGACCCATCTTCAATGCTCTTACTGAGGGAAGGAGGTTGTTGGCCAAGATCTCGCGATACATGGCCCCATCCATCCTCCCCTCAATATGGTGCAGTCGTCCTGTCCCCTTTGCAGAAAAGCATCCCCAAAGAATTATGTTTCCACCTCCATGCTTCACGGTTGGGATGGTGTTCTTGGGGTTGTACTCATCCTTCTTCTTCCTCCAAACACGGCGAGTGGAGTTTAGACCAAAAAGCTCTATTTTTGTCTCATCAGACCACATGACCTTCTCCCATTCCTCCTCTGGATCATCCAGATGGTCATTGGCAAACTTCAGACAGGCCTGGACATGCACTGGCTTGAGCAGGGGGACCTTGCGTGCGCTGCAGGATTTTAATCCATGACGGCGTAGTGTGTTACTAATGGTTTTCTTTGACACTGTGGTCCCAGCTCTCTTCAGGTCATTGACCAGGTCCTGCCGTGTAGTTCTGGGCTGATCCCTCACCTTCCTCATGACCATCGATGCCCCACGAGGTGAGATCTTGCATGGAGCCCCAGACCGAGGGTGGTTGACCGTCATCTTGAACTTCTTCCTTTTTCTAATAATTGCGCCAACAATAAGCTGCTTGCCTATTGTCCTGTAGCCCATCCCAGCCTTGTGCAGGTCTACAATTGTATCCCTGATGTCCTTACACAGCTCTTTGGACTTGGCCATTGTGGAGAGGTTGGAGTCTGTTTGATTGAGTGTGTGGACAGGTGTCTTTTATACAGGTAACGAGTTCAAACAGGTGCAGTTAATACAGGTAATGAGTGGAGAACAGGAGTGCTTCTTAAAGAAAAACTAACAGGTCTGTGAGAGCCGAAATTCTTACTGGTTGGTAGGTGATCAAATACTTATGTCATGCAATAAAATGCAAATTAATTACTTAAAACTCATACAATGTGATTTTCTGGATTTTTGTTTTAGATTCCGTCTCTAACAGTTGAAGTGTACCTATGATACAAATTACAGACCTCTACATGCTTTGTAAGTAGGAAAACCTGCAAAATCGGCAGTGTATCAAATACTTGTTCTCCCCACTGTACATTGACACACTGGCTTTACTCAAAGCCAGTGGCATGTCACTAGTAAAGATTGAAAGGAGCCTAGACAGCTGCCAAGGGGAATGCCTGATTCTACCTGGATTATGTTGGAGAGGCTTCCATTAAAGAACATCCTCTGTGTTGTCTGTTACAGGTAACTCTTCATCCATAATATAGCAGTGGGTGTAAAGCCATAACACATACGTTTTTCCAGCAGCAGACTATGATCAATAATGTCAAAATTTACACTGAAGTCTAACAAAACAGCTCCCACAACATTTTTACTATACATTTCTCTCAGCCAATCTTCAGTCATTTGTGTAAGTGCCGTGCACATTCAATGCCCTTCCCTATAAGCGTACTGAAAGTCTGTTGTCAATTTGTTTACTGTAAAATATAATTGTATCTGTCCAAACACCATTTATTCCAAAAGTTTATTAAGGGTTGGTAACAGGCTGATTGGTCAGCTATTTGAGCCAGTAAAGGGGGCTTTAACATTCTTGGGTTGCGGGATTACTTTTGCTCGTCTCCAGGCCTGAGGGCATGCACTTTCTTGTAGGCTTAGACTGAAGATATGGCAAATAGGAGTGGCAATGTCATCCGCTATTATCCTCAGTAATTTTCCATCCAAGTTGTAGGCCCAGGTGGATTGTCATTGTTGATAGATTCCTCATCAACCCATGGGGATTTAACAGTTTTTACAGTCATTTTCTTAATGGGTGCATACATATTAGTAACTGGAACAAGCAATTTCATAAATGTATCAAGTGCAGCGTCTGCTTGCTCCTCATTACACACCACAGACCAGCAAATATTCTGTACATAATCAACATAGGAATCACTACAACATTTCTTGTGTGACCTCTTATACACTACAGTGCATTCGGAAAGTATTCAGACCCTTTCCCTTTTTCCACATTTTGTTACATTACATCCTTATTCTAAAATGGATCAAATGAAATGTTTTCCTCATCAATTTACACACAATACCCCATCATGAAAAAGCAAAAATAGGTTTTTAGAAATTGTTCCAAATTTATAAAAAATGTAAAACGGGGCCTCCCGAGTGGCGCAGCGGTCTAAGGCACTGCATCGCAGTGCTAGAGGCGTCACTACAGATCCGGGTTCGATTCCAGACTGTATCACAACCGGCCGTGATCGGGAGTCCCATAGGGCGGCGCACAATTGGCCCAGTGTCGTCCGGGGTTAGGGGAGGGTTTGGCCGGGGGGCTATACTTGGCTCATCGGGCTCTAGCTACTCCTTGTGGCGGGACGGGCGCCTGCAGGCTGACCTCGGTCGTCAGGTGAACAGTGTTTCCTCCGACATATTGGTGAGGCTGGCTTCCGGGTTAAGCGGACGGGTGTTAAGAAGCGCGGTTTGGCGGGTCATGTTTCAGAGGACGCATTACTCGACCTTTGGGGAGTTGCAGCGATGAGACAAGATACAAATTGGAAAGGAAAAGGGGGTGCTCAGGATCTCAGACTGGGGCGAAGATTCACCTTCCAACAGGACAACGACCGTAAGCACACAGCCAAGACAACGCAGGAGTGGCTTCGGGACAGGTCTCTGAATGTCCTTGAGTGACCCAGCCATAGCCCAGACTTGAACCCGATCCAACATCTCTGGAGAGACCTGAAAATAGCTCTGCAGTGACGCTCCCCATCCAACCTGACAGAGCTTGAGAGACTCTGCAGAGAAGAATGGGAGGAGCTCCCCAAATACAGGTGTGCCAAGCTTGTAGCGTCATACCCGAGAAAACTCGAGGCTGCCAAATGTGCTTCAGCAAAGTACCGAGTAAAGGGTCTGAATACTTATGTAAATGTAATATTTAAAACGTGCAAACATTTCTACAAACCTGTTTCTGCTTTGTCATTATAGGATATTGTGTGTAGATTGAATAGTGGAAAAAAACTATTGAATCAATTTTAGAATAAGGCTGTAATGTAACAAAATGTGGAAAAAGTCAAGGGGTCTGAATACTTTCCGAATGCACTGTATGTGTGTATATATATATATATATATATATATATATATATATATATATATACAGTATGCGTCTGTTGGTCACAGATGCCTATAAAAAACGCGGATCAGAAAACCAGTCAGTATCTGGTGTGACCACCATTTGCCTCATACAGCGCAACACATCTCATACGCATAGAGTTGATCAGGCTGTTGATTGTGGCCTGTGGAATGTTGTCCCACTCCTCTTCAATGTGTGAAGTTGCTGGATATTGGTGGGAACTGGAACACGCTGTTGTACATGTTGATCCAGAGCATCTCAAACATGCTCAATGGGTGACATGTCTGGTGAGTATGCAGGCCATGGAAGAACTGGGACATTTTCAGCTTTCAGGAATTATGTACAGATCCTTGCGACATGGGGTCGTGCATTATAATGCTGACACTTGAGGTGATTACGGCGGATGAATGGCACGACAAAGGGCCTCAGGATCTCGTCACGGGATCTCTAAGCATTCAAATTGGCATCAATAAAATGCAACTGTGTTCGTTGACCTGCAGTCAGCATTGCAATTGCACGCTCCCTCAAAACTTGAGACATCTGTGGCATTGTGTTGTGTGACAGAACTGCACATTTTAGAGTGGCCTTTTATTTTCCCCAGCACAAGGTGCACCTGTGTAATTGTCATGCTGTTTATTCAGCTTCTTGATATGCCACACCTTTCAGGTGGATGGATTATCTTGGCAAAGGAGAAATAATCACTAACAGGGATGTAAACAAACTTGTGCACAAAAGTTGACAGAAATAAGCTTTTTGTGCGTATGGAAAATGTCTGGGATCTTTTATTTCAGCTCATGAAACATGAGACCAACACTTTACATGTTGCATTTATATTTTTGTTCAGTGTAAATACCCTGTTGGTTGACTGATAACCTGAACCAGGTTGCAGGCAATGGTTACAGTTTAACGCTTTTTCTTGAGTTGGCAGCTTGATGAAAGCCAGTCAATATTTAGTTCACCCAGAAAATATACCTCTATTGTTATCACATACATTATAAAGCATTTCACATATTATGCAGATACTGACTGTTAGCACTTTAGCAATTCTGTATTTTCCGTAGATGTTGTAACCATGTATTGCTACAACTGTATCATCAAAGGTATTATCCAAGTGTGTTTCAGAGAGTCAGAATATGAATGTCTTCTGTTACTAGCAAGTGAGCTGCACACAGTGGACTTCCTACTAGGGCACACCGCCTCAGTGCTAACAGTATGGTGAGGGATCCCTGCAGAACACCGGCCAGTCGGTTGTGGAGAGCCGACACGGCGGCGACACTTCCACCAGGCCAGAGCAGCGTCAGGATACTGGGGTAGAAGAGGAAGAAAGAGTAGATGGGCATGGATTTCCCAGTAGCATGTGTAAGTTTGTCACTTGTTTGCTAAGAGTAGCCACTTCACCCCTGTAGTCCTTTGCAAGCAAACAGTTGCTACATTGAAAGTCTGGGCGGTCCACATTGTCCCGGAATATAGCAAAATAAACACAGCTCCTGCAGAGTTGAAAACATTTGTTAGCGTCCTCCATTTGAGGCTACAGGCTAGCTAGACTGGGCTTCCGTGCCTCTCTTCTTGACGAGAATTCTCAACTTGTCCGAGAGAGAATTACACGGCTATCAAAACGTCAGGCTAAGGTCAGCCTACACCAAACACACAATTAGTGTGTTGATGGTGTTAATAAAGCTAATTAACATTAGGAAAGGCAAGGCCATATTTGGAATGGTGGAAGTATTCTGATTCTATGTTCAGGAGAAGTATACAGTATTGAGAGTAATAGTAATGGTGTCTTTTTGTAGGCACTAACTCCGCTATGGTTCGTTGGACAAAGCCTATCTGAAAAATAATGGAGTTTCTGTAGGGTTTTTGGATAAACACTGAAAATAAGGTCTATGGTAAACACAGGCATTGGAGATATTATACGTTTTTTTGTTTGAGATAATCTTCATCAGCTAACGTCACTTTCTGTGAATTTTGAAGGATTTATGTAATCAGAAAAAGCCCATAAAGCACAGAAAGGCTTGATTCATAATTCATAAAGGTCATGTTAACTGACTGATAGTATCTCATAGAACAAAATGTATAAGAGCTCCTAAGACTGTAACCTCAGACCATATTTTCGGTGTTTATCCCAAAACCCTATTCTTTCCCCATTCATTTTCCCCATATGAATGGCTGAACGAACCAGAGGTAACTCATTTCCGGGTTTTAGGACTACAAGCTGGCGCGCTCTATTGAATCTATCTTAATATAAATGCTTTCAGTCTGGTTTATAGGGCCATATGGACATAATTATAATGATTGTATGTTATCTCAGAAAGGCAAGAACTCTCTCTAAGTTGTTAACACACCAAGTAGGTAAAACACTTGAACAGATGCAACATTTTACTATTTGTCTTGTGTTATAGGTCTGATGAACAAAAAGTGTGGTTATATGTCAGAAAACGGAAAGAGCAGTGAAGAAAGTGTCTGTCACAGTCAGTGAGGAGACATTATTCCAGAGACGGGGACATTGAATCAGCCACATGATTTTTCTCATTCTCTGTTGGATGACTATCTCATGTGTGATCGATTGAATGTGCCCCAAGGGAGCAGTGAAATAACATGTTTCAGGGACTGTGTGTGCAGGTACATTCTGTAGGCCTTTGTGTGGATGTGGGTATGTTTGTGCGTGTGGCTTGCAAAATATGTGACAATGTGTACGAACAGCACTAGGGTCAATATGACATGAGGCTTCTTCACAGAGAAAATAATGAAAAAATCAAATTTATTAATCACCTTTTTAATTTACCATAATATGTTAAATTAAATGTCAGCACAGAAGTATTTCCGCAGGCTTTTCTGCTTCATTTGCAGCCCTACTCTCATTTTTGGCAAGCTCATTCGTTTTTGGCCATGTCGAGAGTTCATTATTTTTATGGATTCTCTAGTAATAGACTTTCTATTTATGATAAGAGGATGCTTTTAGTTTCTAAAAGCTGGAGTGAATGGTGATCGGAAAGACTGAACTCAACAGATGCTTTGCACGGCTGTTACTGTCTTATATCTTTTTTTCTATTAATATTGAACGCAATATGCATTTATTTTATAAAAAGTTAAAACATGTATTTGTTTACAACACCATGAGTAGTTGACAGTATACAAGGGCTACACATGGTGTGATGAGAAGGGAGCATTACCAATAGTAGCTCCAAGTATTTAGATTTAGTTGAGATGTCTGAATGTTACTGTAGGTTAAGATTATAAACGAAATACTTGGATGAAAGCATGACCCTTCAGTAACGGCAAGCACATCATAGATCCACGGCCACAGTTGAGTCAAATGTCAAAGCAATAAAAAATAACTACCTGTTCATCAATAAAACATAACTATCCATCCATCTAGTCTCTGGTCATCCATCCGTCTCTCTGAAGCTATGATGGATAGACACAGTCACGTTTAATTAAAGGATGAAATATTGACACTGGAGATGGATTTGGTTTCAATTCACCATCATACACCTTCAAGTCTTCAATATAGCCAATAATGTATAGTAAGGTGTAAAGTTAAACACAGGAAGTCATACTAGACTGGAAAATATATTATATTCCAGTGAACATCTGATGAATTACATTTCTTTATTACTGTTTTGTCATTCAGCTCCCGGGTGTAGCCTTCTCCTCTCGACTGAAGACACACAATGCAAGAAAACGTAATGACTTTAGAACAAACACAAGATGAAGGTAGCTAATACTTTCAAAGTGGATCCTCATCAAACACTCTGTGTGTGTGTGTGTGTTTCAGACTCTCAGGATGCGTCTAGGAGGAGGTTGTCGGGTGAGGTCGTCGGGTAAGCTTGGCTTCATACATAGTTTGGGCTTTGTCGAGTAAGGCTTAAACTATGTATTTAGATTGTAGTTAGGTATTGTAGGTAGTTATCGTGGGTTGTTGTATGTAATTATTGTAGGTTAGTATTGTATTCGGCTGAGCCCGGTGAAGCACGAAGCTAGCTGGCTAACCCACTACCTGGAGGGTAGCTACTGGCAACTATTAGCAACGGTATAGCTGTTTCACGCCTGAGAGTGCCTGTAATTACGCCAGCTGGCTGCCTACAATCATTACATACAATAATTGCCTACCATTCAGCTGTTTTCTTACCTCATTGTCTGAACCGTTAACGTTAGGTAGTAAGTGGCTACTGTGCTTGAAATTTAGCTAGCTTGTTGCTACCTGGATAGCAACTAGTAAACAATAGCTGGAACGACCTAGCGAACAGACACGAACTGGCTGAGTCAATTCAGTGGCTAGCTTTGCACTTGGCTAGCTAACAGTAGCTGCTAGGGGTAAGTCATAACCTACATTTGTGTTTTGTTTTTACATATTGGTAGCCAGAGTCGTTCAAGGAATTCGGGACATGGGTGACTAGTTAACGTTAGTTTGGCTCTCTCTGTGCGTTCGTGCCGTGAAAGGAGGGTGTTTCTTCTTTGTCTGAAAGCAATGGCTAGCTAGTATGCTAACTATTCTAGCTAACTAACTGGCTGAATAAGTTGACGACGGACTCGCTCAAGCTGTCGGGACTAACCCACAACGTTAGACACGGACACGAACGATCTGCTTGGCGTGTTGACACACTGGTGGTTTGTTGTGGCCAAGTATTGGTGCTAAACCGTGTTGTTGGAGTCCGGCATGCTACCTGGACGATTTTCACGGAAGAATACTGTACCTAGTTAGCTAGCTGAATAAACTAAGTTAGTCTATTCCTAGAAAACATTGAACCGCTGTAGTTTACAACAATTATAGTTTCTGAGGTGGAAGTTGGGAGAGTTATATTTGGGTGTTGTGGTGAGTGAGGCCCCGCTCTCTCCTTTCCCAGAGGTTTAGTTCATTTCATTCCGATCTCCTTTGCATTATTGTAGCCATTTTCTATAGCCTGTCAACTATGCCTCTGTCTATCCCTGTTCTCTCCTCTCCGCACAGGCTATACAAACGCCTCACACCGCGTGGCTGCTGCCTCTCTAACCTGGTGGTCCCTGCACGCACCACCCACGTGGAGTTCCAGGTCTCAGGCAGCCTCTGGAACTGCAGTTCTGCTGCCAACAAGGCGGAGTTCATCTCAGCCTATGCTACCCTCCAGTCCCTCGACTTCTTGGCGCTGACGGAAACATGGATTACCTCTGTAAACACTGCTACTCCTACTGCTCTCTCCTCGCATACCCCGAGAGCATCTGGTCAGCGGGGTGGTGGCACAGGAATGCTCATCTCTCCCAAGTGGACATTCTCTATTTTTCCCCTGACCCATCTGTCTATCTCCTCATTTGAATTCCATGCTGTCACAGTCACTAGCCCATTTAAGCTTAATATCCTTGTCATCTATCGCCCTCCAGGTTCCCTTGGAGAGTTCATCAATGAGCTTGACGCCTTGATAAGTTCCTTTCCTGAGGATGGCTCAACCCTCACAATTCTGGGGGACTTCAACTTCCTTACGTCTACCTTTGACTCATTTCTCTCTGCCTCCTTCTTTCCACTCCTCTCCTCTTTTGACCTCACCCTCTCACCGTCCCTCCCTACTCACAAGGCAGGCAATACGCTTGACCTCATATTTACTAGATGCTGTTCTTCTACTAATCTCACTGCAACTCCCCTCCATGTGTCCGACCACTACTTTGTATCCTTTTCTCTCTCGCTCTCCTCCAACACTACTCACTCTGCCCCTACTCAGATGGTAATGCGCCGTCGCAACCTTTGCTCTCTCTCTCCCGCTACTCTCTCCTCTTCCATCCTATCATCTCTTCCCTCTGCTCAATCCTTCTCCCTCCAATCTCCTGATTCTGCATCCTCAACCCTCCTCTCCTCCCTTTCTGCATCCTTTGACTCTCTATGTCCCCTATCCTCCCGGCCGGCTCGGTCCTCCCCTCCAGCTCTGTGGCTTGATGACTCATTGCGAGCTCACAGAACAGGGCTCCGGGCAGCCGAGCGGAAATGGAGGAAAAATAGACTCCCTGCGGACCTGGCATCTTTTCACTCCCTACTCTCTACATTTTCTTCATATGTTTCTGCTGCTAAGGCCACTTTCTAACACTCTAAATTCCAAGCATCTGCCTCTAACCCTAGGAAGCTCTTTGCCACCTTCTCCTCCCTGCTGAATCCTCCTCCCCCTCCCCCCCTCCTCCCTCTCTGTGGATGACTTCGTCAACCATTTTGAAAAGAAGGTTGACGACATCCGATCCTCGTTTGTTAAGTCAAATGACAATGCTGGTCCTGCTCACACTGCCCTACCCTATGCTTTGACTTCTTTCTCCCCTCTCTCTCCAGATAAAATCTTACGACTTGTGACGGCTGGCCGCCCAACAACCTGCCCGCTTGACCCTATCCCCTCATCTCTTCTCCAGACCATCTCCGGTGACCTTCTCCCTTACCTCACCTCGCTGATCAACTCATCCTTGACCGCTGGCTATGTCCCTTCCATCTTCAAGAGAGCGAGAGTTGCACCCCTTCTCAAAAAACCAACACTCGATCCCACTGATGTCAACAACTACAGACCAGTATCCCTTCTTTCTTTTCTCTCCAAAACTATTGAGCGTGCCGTCTTTAGCCAACTCTCTTGCTATCTCTCTCAGAATGACCTTCTTGGTCCAAACCAGTCAGGTTTCAAGACTGGTCATTCAACTGAGACTGCTCTTCTCCGTGTCACGGAAGCTCTCCGCACTGCTAAAGCTAACTCTCTCTCCTCTGCTCTTGTCCTTCTAGACCTGTCTGCTGCCTTTGATACTGTGAACCATCAGATCCTCCTCTCCACCCTCTCCGAGCTGGGCATCTCCGGCGCGGCTCACTCTTGGATTGCGTCCTACCTGACCGGTCGCTCCTACCAAGTGGCGTGGCGAGAAGCTGTCTCCGCACCACGTGCTCTCACCACTGGTGTCCCCCAGGGCTCAGTTCTAGGCCCTCTCCTATTCTCGCTATACACCAAGTCACTTGGCTCTGTCATATCCTCACATGGCCTCTCCTATCATTGCTACGCAGACGACACACAACTAATCTTCTCCTTTCCCCCTTCTGATAACCAGGTGGCGAATCGCATCTCTGCATGTCTGGCAGACATATCAGTATGGATGACGGATCACCACCTCAAGCTGAACCTTGGGAAGACGGAGCTGCTCTTCCTCCCGGGGAAGGACTGCCCGTTCCATGATCTCGCCATCACGGTTGACAACTCTGTTGTGTCCTCCTCCCAGAGTGCGAAGAGCCTTGGTGTGACCCTGGACAACACCCTGTCGTTCTCCGCTAACATCAAGGCGGTGACCCGTTCCTGTAGGTTCATGCTCTACAACATTCGGAGAGTACGACCCTGCCTTACACAGGAAGCGGCACAGGTCCTAATCCAGGCACTTGTCATCTCCCGTCTGGATTACTGCAACTCGCTGTTGGCTGGGCTCCCTGCCTGTGCCATTAAACCCCTACAACTCATCCAGAATGCCGCAGCCCGTCTGGTTTTCAACCTTCCCAAGTTCTCTCACGTCACCCCGCTCCTCCGCACACTCCACTGGCTTCCAGTTGAAGCTCGCATCTGCTACAAGACCATGGTGCTTGCCTACAGAGCTGTGAGGGGAACGGCACCTCCGTACCTTCAGGCTCTGATCAGTCCCTACACCCAAACGAGGGCATTGCGTTCATCCCCCTCTGGCCTGCTGGCTCCCCTACCTCTGCTGAAGCACAGTTCCCGCTCAGCCCAGTCAAAACTGTTCGCTGCTCTGGCACCCCAATGGTGGAACAAGCTCCCTCACCACGCAAGGACAGCGGAGTCACTGACCACCTTCCGGAGACATTTGAAACCCCACCTCTTTAAGGAATACCTGGGATAGGATAAAGTAATCCTTCTACCCCCCCCTTACCCCACCCCAACCCCCCCCCCCAAAAAAAAAATAGAAAAAAGAAAAAAAAAACATTGTCAAGTGGTTATCCCACTGGCTATAAGGTGAATGCACCAGTTTGTAAGTCGCTCTGGATAAGAGCGTCTGCTAAATGACGTAAATGTAAATGTCTAGGAACTGCCCCATGGAGGCTAGCCTATTGTTTCCAGTGTAAGCTAGCTTGTGATGTTCCCAGCACAATACATCACACTGGGCAAGGACATGAAAGGACTTCTGATCAATGACTGCTTCCTTCAAGGTCTTTACACAGCATTGAAACAGATCCATGCCTTTAGAAATGGAGATCCATCAATATTTCCTGTTGATTGAGAACAAAATGCTGTTTGTAGCATAATCCAAGGAGCAGATATTGATGAGTGTTCCAGTGGTTCTGTCTTTGTCAGGAGGACATGGTGATGGGGATGGTGATTGTAATGAGTGGCTGTCACACTACTCAAACAACTCAACCAGCATGCATAACGACTCACTCAGGTTCTCATCAATTAATGTCCACTACATTACACAGTGATGAAAACAAAAGTGTGTGTGCTCTCATGTGCATTGTGTTTGTGTGTGTGTGTGTGTGTGTGTGTGTGTGTGTGATGTGAATATGCCCACGTTTTTTATTATGAATGTGTTTTGTTTGTGTAAGTGATTTTGCATGCATGCGTGTGTGTTTTCAATATTCATGCATGTGTGTCTTGATGTGTAAAGAGGGAAATCTATTAAGGGGAAACAAGACTCAGCGGCACAAACAGGAAACAGGAGAGGAGCAGAGCGCCTCAGGCTCAGAACGCTTACATTAGTAGGCCTGTTTAATGGAGGCAAGTACACTGGGACGGACCACTGCAGTCTCCTCCAAATTATTTGTAAAAGACAACATGCTTCGCTTACCAATGTAGTTTCATTCGGTCTGTTGTCAAAGTGGGTAGGGCATGGGTAAAGGTAGCCAGGGATATTTTGAGGACACTGTATGAGCCATAGTATAGTGTGTGTATATTGGGCTGTGTTTATTATCATTGATATCAAGTGATTATGGACTTAATATGCATATTGGGAACGACTTTGCCTGGATATTAGCACAATTAGCATTTAATGTGTCCGTGTCTAATAATTCATTGAGAAATGCAACAACAACCAGTAACTTCATATAACAGCGCTGTCAGGTGTGGCTCAGTTGGTAGAGCATGGCGCTTGCAACGCCAGGGTTGTGGGTTCAATTCACACAGGGGACCAGTACGTAAACGTATGCACTCACTACTATAAGTCGCTCTGGATAAGAGTGTCTGCTAAATGACTAAAATGTAAATGTTGGTTTGCTAGTTTTACTGGAACCCTTTTATTCCGAAGTGTCATTGAGTTTCAAAATGATGCAGGGCGCAATTATCAACAAATGTGATATTTTTGTACCATTACCGTGTGGAGTGAGAGAGAGAAAGAGAAAGAGGTTTATTTAGAATAGGAGTCACTGGATCATCTTCATTTAACAGAGGAGCCACTGGTATTTCCATAGAAGGGTAAATTCATCTGAATTTCAATCTCTTTTTGACAGCACTCCTTTTGATTTGAACAAAACCTTCCATACATATTTGCCCATTGTGAAAGTGCTCAGAAAGTTGCTTTTTGTACCTGCATGACAAAACATTGAAGAGATAAAAGTGTTCAAAGTTGCCCCCTTTTACAAACCCTACCATACCATGACACATCCATGGCTTCATCACTGGAAAAGATAAACGGCTAAGATTGATTTCATTTAAAAGCTTACAGGGTTATTTTACATCTAAAAGTGATTGAATTCAAATGGATTTACCCAGAAGACAGGGTTTCGGATTGATGCTTGGTAGCTCTGCGCTGCTCTACTCGGTAGTTTGAGTTAACCTTTACAGCTCTCTATTATGGTACAGCAGAAACAGACTCAGAAATAGACTCTCAAGGAGTGCACTTGCAGTGGTGCAACAGGAATGTCTAGGCTGCTTCTTTCATCGCTGGTAGTTGTTGTAGAGCTAATGGGCTTACAAAGCTTCCCCACTCATAGGTAATGCCGTGGGGATATTGTATTGTTGTCTGTTGACTACCACTTATCAAAAAGGTGGCCTGTCTGCTTTGGTTTAGCTAATTGCCATGGTCATGGTCGATGTAAAAAAAAGATTGAGTGCATTTTGGCCAATGTCTTCAGCTCCATTGAGAAAGCTAGTTTCATGTCTGACTGTGCATGTCTTGTAGAAGCCCATAAAGCATCTTCTGTGAGATGATGACGTGTGTGGTCGACTTGTGAGGTCAATGGTGCTCTCACAATTTAGTGATCCGTAGCTAAATCCTTGCTCATCCACGTATTTAATCTATTTCTCTCTCTTTTCCAACCATTACCATGACTTATCTATCTCATCATCTCTCTGTGAGGGGGAGAATAGAGAGAATGTGGAGCGGAGGACAGACAGGCTCTAGTTCTCTGATGATAGTGCATGTATTGACAGAGGCTTGAGAAAAAGGAGGGAGATTTAGGAGGTAAATGGAGAAGACAGTCAAGAGTTAATGAAGTGTATCCTTCACAATCTATCAGCTGTCTGGAGACCACTATCAGGTGACAAAATCAATAATGAGGTGGTCAAAGATCCAGCAGTGCTTAAATGGGAGCACTCACCTCAATCTATCTGTGCCATTATCTCCCCTTTCCCCCCTCTGTGACCCTCCACATAAGTCAAGTTAGGTAAATCTGCTTTTAGTTTCTTTGTACCCCATGAATGGAATAACCTACAGAGTACCCTACAACTGGATGTTCTGGTGCCTCTCGGGCAGTTCAATATGTTGATTGGGGACCTCCTTGCTGAGGAATGTGCATGTTTTCTTGATTATTTGTATTATATTGTATTTTATTTTACATGTCCCATATAATATACTATGGTATAAATACTGTAGTATTAATGTATACAGTGCATTCGGAAAGTATTCAGACCCCTTCTCTTTTTCCACATTTTCTTCCGTTACAGCCTTATTCTAAAATGGATTCTTCTCAATCTACACACAATACCCCATAATGACAAAGCCAAAACAGGTTTTTATAAAAAACAGAAATACCTTATTTACATAAGTATTCAGACCTTTTGCTATGAGACTCGAAATTGAGCTCAGGTGCATCCAGTTTCCGTTGATCATCCTTGAGATGCTTCTACAACTTGATTGGAGTCCACCTGTGGTAAATTCAATTGATTAGACATGATTTGGAAAGGCATACACCTCCCGAGTGGCGCAGTGGTTCGAATCCAGGCTCTGTCGTAGCCGGCCGCGACCGGGAGACCCATGGGGCGGTGCACAATTGTCCCAGCGTCGTCCAGGGTAGGGGAGGGAATGGCCGGCAGGGATGTAGCTCAGTTGGTAGAGCATGGCGTTTGCAACGTCAGGGTTGTGGGTTCAATTCCCATGGGGGGGGTATGAAAAATAAAATACAAAATGTATGCACTAACTGTAAGTCGCTCTGGATAAGAGTGTCTGCTAAATGACTAAAATGTAAATGTAATACACCTGTCTATATACGGTCCCACAGTTGACAGTGCATGTCAGAGCAAAAACAAAGCCATAAGGTCGAAGGAATTGTCCGTAGAGCTCCGAGACAGGATTGTGTCGAGGCACAGATCTGGGGAAGAGTACCCAAAAATGTCTGCAGCATTGAAGGTCCCCAACAAAACAGTGACCTCTATCATTCTTAAATGGAAGTTTGGAACCACCAAGACGCTTCCTAGAGCTGGCTGCCCGGCCAAACTGAGCAATCGGGGGAGAAGAGCCTTGGTCAGGGAGGTGTCCAAGAACCTGATGGTCACTCTGATAGAGCTCCAGAGTTCCTCTGTGGAGATCGGAGAACCTTCCAGAAGGACAACCATCTCTGCAGCACTCCACCAATCAGGCCTTTATGGTAGAGTGGCCAGACGGAACCCACTCCTTAGTAAAAGGCACATGACAGCCCGCTGGGAGTTTGTCAAAATGCACCCAAAGGACTCTCAGACCATGAGAAACAAGATTCTCTGGTCTGATGAAACCAAGATTGAACTCTTTGGACTGGATGCCAAGCATCACGTCTGGAGGAAACCTGGCACCATCCCTACGGTGAAGCATGGTGGTGGGAGCATAATGCTGTGGGGATGTTATTCAGCGGCAGGGACTGGGAGACTAGTCAGGATCGAGCGAAAGATGAACGGAGCAAAGTATATACAGATCCTTGATGAAAACCTGCCCCAGAGCGGGTGTCAATGCAAATAGTCTGGGTAGCTATTTTATGAGATATTCAGGAGTCTTATGGCTGTTTAGAAGCCTCTTGGACATAGACTTGGCGCTCCGGTACCGCTTGCCGTGCGGTAGCAGAGAGAACAGTCTATGACTAGGGTGGCTGGAGTCTTTGACCATTTTTAGGGACTTCCTCTGACACCGCCTGGTATAGCGGTTCTGGATGGCAGGAAGCTTGGCCCCAGTGATGTACTGGGCCGTATGCACTACCCTCTGTAGTGCCTTGCGGTCGGAGGCCGAGCAGTTGCCATACCAGGCAGTGATGCAACCAGTCAGGAAGCTCTTGATGGTGCAGCTGTAGAACCTTTTGAGGATCTGAGGACCCATGCCAATTATTTTCAGTCTCCTGAGGGGGAATAGGTTTTGTCGTGCCCTCTTCACGACTGTCTTGGTGTGTTTGGACCATGTTAATTTGTTGGTGATGTAGACAACAAGGAACGTGAAGCTCTCAACCTGCTCCACTACAGCCCCGCCAATGAGAATGGGGGCGTGCTCGGTCCTCTTCTTTTTCCTGTAGTCCAAAATCATCTCCTTTGTCTTGATCACGTTGAGGGAGAGGTTGTTTTCCTGGCACCACATGGCCAGGTCTCTGACCTCCTCCCTATAGGCTGTCTCGTCGTTGTCGGTGATCAGGCCTACCACTGTTGTGTCATCGGCAAACTTAATGATGGTGATTGAGTCGTGCCTGGACATGCAGTCATGAGTGAACAGGGAGTACAGGAGGGGACTGAGCACGCACCCCTGTGGGGCCCCCGTGTTGAGGATCAGTGTGGCGGATGTGTTGTTACCTACCCTTACCACCTGGAGGCGGCCCGTCAGGAAGTCCAGGATCCAGTTGCAGAGGGAGGTGTTTAGTCCCAGGGTCCTTAGCTTAGTGATGAGCTTTGAGGGCACTATGGTGTTGAACCCTGAGCTGTAGTCAATGAATAGCATTCTCACATAGGTGTTCCTTTTGTCCAGGTGTGAAAGGGCAGTGTGGAATAAAATAGAGATTGCATCATCTGTGGATCTGTTGGGGCGGTATGCAAATTGGAGTGGGTCTAGGTTTTCTGGGATTATGGTGTTGATGTGAGCCATGACCAGCCTTTCAAAGCACTTCATGGCATCAGACGTGAGTGCTACGGGGCTGTAGTTATTTAGGCAGGTTACCTTAGTGTTCTTGGGCACAGTGACTATAGTGGTCTGCTTTAAACATGTTAGTATTACAGACTCAGACAGGGAGAGGTTGAAAATGTCAGTGAAGACACTTGCTTCAGTTGGTCAGCGCATGCTCGGAGTACACGTCCTGGTAATCTGTCTGGCCCTGCGGTCTTGTGAATGTTGACCTGTTTAAAGGTCTTACTCACATCAGCTACAGAGAGCGTGATCACACAGTCATCCGGAACAGCTTATGCTCTCATGCGTGTTTCAGTGTTACTAGCCTCGAATCGAGCATATAAGTAATTTAGCTCGTCTGGTAGGCTCGTGTCACTGGACAGATCGCGGCTGTGCTTCCCTTTGTAGTCTGTAATAGTTTGCAAGCCCTGCCAAATCTGACGAGCATTGGAGCCGGTGTAGTACGATTCGATCTTAGTCCTGTATTGACGCTTTGCCTTTTTGATGGTTCGTCGGAGGGCATAGCAGGATTTATTATAAGCTTCCAGGTTAGAGTCCCGCTCCTTGAAAGCGGCAGCTCTATCCTTTAGCTCAGTGCGGATGTGGCCTGTAGTCCATGGCTTCTGGTTGGGGTATGTACGTACAGTCACTGTGGGGATGACGTCATCGATGCACTTATTGATGAAGCCAGTGACTGATGTGGTGTACTCTTCAATGCCATCGGAAGAATCCCGGAACATATTTCAGTCTGTGCTAGCAAAACAGTCCTGTAGCTTAGCATCTGCTTCACTGGTTCTTCCTGCTTTAGTTTGTGCTTGTAAGCAGGAATCAGAAGGATAGAATTATGGTCAGATTTGCCAAATGGAGGGCGAGGGAGAGCTTTGTACGCATCTCTGTGTTTGGAGTAAAGGTGGTCTAGAGTTTTTTTCCCTCTGGTTGCACATTTAACATGCTGGTAGAAATTAGGTAAAACGGATATAAGTTTACCTGCATTAAAGTCCCGGGCCACTAGGAGCGCAGCCTCTGGATGAACGTTTTCCTGTTTGCTTATGTCCGAATACAGCTCATTGAGTGCGGTCTTAGTGCCAGCATCGGTTTGTAGTGGTAAATAGACAGCTACGAAGAATATAGATGAAAACTCTCTTGGTAGATAGTGTGGTCTACAGCTTATCATGATATACTCTACCTCAGGCGAGCAAAACCTTGAGACTTCCTTAGATATCGTGCATCAGCTGTTGTTTACAACTATACATGGACCGCCACCCCTTGTCTTACCAGAGGCTGCTGTTCTATCATGCCGATACAGTGTATAACCCGCCAGCTGTATGTTATTCATGTCGTCGTTCAGTCACAACTCTGTAAAACATAAGATATTACAGTTTTTAATGTCCCATTGGTAGGATATACATGCTTTTAGTTTGTCGACTTTATTATCCAGCGATTGTACGTTGGCCAATAGTACCGATGGCAAAGGCAGATTAGCCACTCGTCGCCGGCTCCTTATCAGGCACCCCGATCTCCTTCCGCGATATCTCCGTCTCTTTCTCCTGCGAATGACGGGGATGAGGGCCCTGTCTGGTGTCTTGAGCAAATCCCTCTCGTCCGACTCATTAAAGAAAAATTATTAGTCCAGTTCATGGTGAATAATCGCTGTTCTGATGTCCAGAAGCTCTTTTCGGTCATAAGAGACGGTAGCAGCAACATTATGTACAAAATAAGTTCCAAACAATGCGAATAAACAAACAAAATAGCACGGATGGTTAAGAGTACATTATGGGGTATTGTGTGTAGATTGATGAGGGGAATAAAAAAAAAGATATCAATTTTAGAATAAGGCTGTAACGTAACAAAATGTGGAAAAAGTAAAGGGGTCTGAATACTTAGTATTCACTGTAATGTTTTTGCGGACTTAACTGTAGTATACTAAAGTGTTTTTGCGGACATGACTGTAGTATACTATAGTCAATTTTACTATAGTGTTTTTGTTTTAATATGTTTGACACAGAAGTGGGGGCTTTCTCCTTGAGGACACCTACTGGACAAATACTAAAAGAGACAATTTTCCATAACCTGTAGGTAGGCAGGACTGGCATCTGAGCGGATAGTTTAGCGCTTCTGCTCTTTTCTGTAATCTGTAGGGAACACAATATACTTGGCACGTAGGTTTTTCACTCTTGAGTGGCACAAATTGGGATATGGAGGAGGGGAATGGGTGGGGTACATGCAAATAAACTGTAGTGTTTTTGTGGACATTATATAGTTTTTACTACAGTGTTTTATGGCGAATAATACTGTAGTATTTACTATAGTATTCTACAGTATACAGAAAAATTATATAGTAAGTACTACACATGATCGAGGGATAGTGCAGTGTGTAATATAGTATTCTACAGTACACATCACAATTCTAAAGTAAGCACTACATGATCGAGGGATACTACAGTGTTTGTATAGTATTTTACAGTTTACAAAACAATGATATAGTAAATACTGCACATGATTGAGGGATATTACAGTGTGTGGTCTAGTATTATACAGTATACTTCACTTTTCTAAAGTAAGCACTACATGATCGATGGACACTACAGTGTGTAGTATAGTATTCTACAGTATTCTACAAAATTCTATAGTAAGTCCTACACATGATGAAGGGATACTACAGTGTGGAGTATAGTATTCTACAGTATACTACAGTTTACTACATAATTATATAGTGAGTATTATAGTATTCTATAGTAAACCGTAGTGTTATTTTTATGTGGGGTATTTTACTTTATTTTGTAAATTGTATATATGCAAGGCTCCCTTGTAAAAGAGACTTTGGTGTCAATGGTGACTCCCTGTTAAAATAAAGGTAAAATAAATAAATAAATCATGAGCTAATGCCATAGGCTATCATTCGTCTTCCCGGGCTGGTTCTGTTGAGGTTGTATTTCTTGAGGTTGTATTTTTTCAGTATGGCCTCTCCATCTAAGTCAGAAAGAGTGGGTTCACAGTAGGGCTGGGCAATATGGCCTAAAAATCAAATCTCAATTTGATTTTTTTGTTATCTTTTCTCGAAATAAGTGTTGTTGTACAATTAAAGGTAAAATACACTGCATTTCAAACAGTCAACAATAAACTAATGAATTCAGGGCTTGTGAAGTTATACCTAGGCTAAATATAAGCCTTCCACAACCATAAGAACAAGCTCCCCCACGACGCCAGGACAGCGGAGTCACTGACCACCTTCCGGAGACACTTGAAACCCTACCTCTTTAAGGAATACCTGGAATAGTATAACAGTGTCACGAACGTTGAGAGACGGGTCGGACCAAGGTGCGGCGTGAAAAGCGTACATGTTTATTCACCCAATAAACATACAAACCAAAACAAGAAACAACGTAACGTGAAGTCCAAAGGCCTATACACACACCAGCCTAACAGGAACAAGATCCCACAATACACAGTAGGCAATAGGCTACCTACGTTTGATCCCCAATCAGAGACAACGAGTGACAGCTGCCTCTGATTGGAAATCACACCCGGCCAAACCTAGCACTGCAACATAGAAATAGACTAACTAGAACATAAACATAGAATATATAACATAGAAACTCACGCCCTGACCAAACCAACTAAAGACAACAGGCCTCTCAAGGTCCCACAAGGCCTCACAAGATCCCACAATACACAGTAGGCAATAGGCTACCTAAGTTTGATCCCCAATCAGAGACAACGAGCGACAGCTGCCTCTGATTGGGAATCACACCCGGTCAAACCTAGCACTGCAACATAGAAATAGAAACTCACGCCCTGACCAAACCAACTAAAGACAACAGGCCTCTCAAGGCCAGGGCGTGACAGTACCCCCCCCCCCCCAAAGGTGCGTACTCCGGCCGCACCAACCTGACTCATCAGGGGAGGGTCCGGGTGGGCTTTCAGCCTCGGAGGCGGATCCGGCTCCGGGCGTGACGACCTCTTACTCTCTGCCTCCCCGTTGCGCCCCTGGTCTGGTCTGGACCTCGGCGCGATGCTTCCCCTCTCTTCTCTCCCACGATGCACCAAGCCCTGTCTGGACCCTGGTGTGGGAGACCCCGAACCTGAAGAGGGGCTGACGTCTGGGCCTGGATCGGCAATCCTCCCGCGAAGCACCAAGCCCTGTCTGGACCCTGGTGTGGGAGACCACGAACCTGGAGAGGGGCTGACGTCTGGGCCTGGATCGGCAATCCACCCACGATGCACCAAGACCTGTCTGGACCCTGGTGTGGGAGACCCCGAACCTGGAGAGGGGCTGACGTCTGGGCATGGATCGGCAATCCCCCCACGATGCACCAAGCCCTGTCTGGACCCTGGTGTGGGAGACCCCAAACCTGGAGAAAGGCTGACGTCTGGGACTGGATCGGCAATACCCCCACGATGCACCAAGCCCTGTCTGGACCCTGATGTGGGAGACCCCGAACCTGGAGAAAGGCTGACGTCTGGGCCTGGATCGGCAATCCCCCTACGATGTACCAAGCCCTGTCTGGACCCTGGTGTGGGAGACCCCGAACCTGGAGAGGGGCTGACTTCTGGGTCTGGAGTGGAGCAGCTGACTGGAGCTGAACTGGACCCCGGTGGAGCGGACTGCTCTGGCTCCGGAGTGGCGCCGCTGACCGGAGCTGAACTGGACCCCGGTGGAGCGGACTGCTCTGGCTCCGGAGTGGAGCCGCTGACCGGAGCTGAACTGGACCCTGGTGGAGAGGACTGCTCTGACTCTGGAGTGGAGCAGCTGACCGGAGCTGGACTAGGCACCGGTGGAGCGGACTGCTCTGGCTCAGGAGTGGAGCAGCTGACCGGAGCTGGACTAGACCCCAGTGGAGCGGACTGCTCTGGCTCCGGAGTGGAGCCGCTGACCGGAGCTGAACTGGACCCCGGTGGAGCGGACTGCTCTGGCTCTGGAGTGGAGCAGCTGACCGGAGCTGGAAGGACCCCGGTGGAGCGGACTGCTCTGGCTCCGGAGTGGAGCCGCTGACCGGAGCTGAACTGGACCCCGGTGGAGCGGACTGCTCTGACTCCGGAGTGGAGCCGCTGACCGGAGCTGAACTGGACCCCGGTGGAGCGGACTGCTCTGACTACGTAGTGGAGCCGCTGATCGGAGCTGGACTAGGTACTGGTGGAGTGGACTGCTCTGGAGTGGTGCCGCTGACCGGAGCTGGATCAGGCACCGGTGGAGCAGACTGCTCTGGCTCCGGAGTGGAGCAGCTGACCGGAGCTGAAAGGACCCCGGTGGAGCGGACTACTCTGGCTCCGGAGGGGAGCCGCTGACCGGAGCTGAACTGGACCCCGGTGGAGCGGACTGCTCTGACTCCGGAGTGGAGCTGGGCACCGGTGGAGCGGACTACTCAAGATCCGGAATTGAGCCGCTGACCGGAGCTGGCTTGGAAACCGGTGGAGTGGACTACTCTGGCTCCGGAATGGCTCCGCTGACCGGAGCTGGATCAGGCACCGGTGGAGCGGACGGCTCTGGCTCCGGAGTGGAGCAGCTGACCGGAGCTGGACTGGACCCCGGCGGAGTGGAATGCTCTGACTCCGGAGTGGAGCAGCTGACCGGAGCTGGACTGGACCCCGTTGGAGCGGAATGCTCTGACTCCGGAGTGGAGCCGTTGACCTGAGCTGGACAGGGCACCGGTGTAGCCGACTGCTCTGGCTCCGAAGTGGAGCCGCTGACCGGAGCTGGAAAAGGCACCGGTGGAGCGGATTGCTCTGGCTCCGGAGTGGTGCAGCTGACCGGAGCTGGATCAGGCACCAGTGGAGCGGACTGCTCTGGCTCCAGAGTGGAGCAGCTGACCAGAGCTGGACTGGACCCCGGTGGTGTGGAATGCTCTGACTCCGGAGTGGAGCCGCTGACCGCAGCTGGACTTGGCACCGGTGGAGCGGACTGCTCTGGCTCCGGACTGGGAACACGCGCCACTGGCTTAGTGCGATGAGCAGGCACGGGCCGTGCCGGACTGGGAACACGCACCACTGGCTCGGTGCGAGGAGCAGGCACAGGCCGTGCCGGACTGGGAACACGCACCACTGGCTTGGTGAGAGAAGCAGGCACGGCGCGTACCGGGCTGGGAACTGGCGTTGGAGATGTACGACTGTTCCAGTCTTTCTCTCTCCGCGCCCAATCCTCCTCCAGTGAGGACTCCTCCGGGAGCCCCCACGAGTTAGGGAACAGAAACTCATCGTCGTCGTCATCCTCCGACTCCTAGTGTAAAACTGTTCCCATTCCTGTTCCCATGGTCGTAGGGACTCCAACTGGAACCCCACCGGGTGCAGTGGTCGAGGCTCTTCTCTCTCGATCCGCAGGTCTTGGAGGACCTCTAGAATAGCGGCCTCCTCCTCTCTAGTCAGCCCTTTCACGGCCTCCTGCTGCCTCGTCGTCCACCCCGTAAGCCCCCCCAAATGTTTTTCTTGGGGCTGCTTCTCGGGCTTCCTCTTCGACCGGCACCGTTGATGTCGCCGTTGATCGCCGTTGATCCTCTCCTACCCGGGCTTCCTCCTTCATTGCCTTACTGTAATGGACGGCCTCCTCCTCTGTGATTTTCCCCCAACCGAGGAGGACATCTACCAACGTAGCCTCCCGCTGTGTCCCGGGTGTTTGCTCCTCCTGGCCACGCTGCTTGGTCCTTGTTTGGTGGGATCTTCTGTCACGAACATTGAGAGACGGGTCGGACCAAGGTGCAGCGTGAAAAGCGTACATGTTTATTCACCAAATAAACATACAAACCGAAACAACGTAACGTGAAGTCCAAAGGGCTATACAAACACCAGCCTAACAGGAACAAGATCCCACAATACACAGTAGGCAATAGGCTACCTAAGTATGATCCCCAATCAGAGACAACAAGCGACAGCTGTCTCTGATTGGGAATCACACCCGGCCAAACCTAGCACTGCAACATAGAAATAGACTAACTAGAACATAACTAGAACATAAACATAGAATATATAACATAGAAACTCACGCCCTGACCAAACCAACCAAAGACAACAGGCCTCTCAAGGCCAGGGCGTGACAAACCGTAATCCTTCTACCCCCTATTTGTAAGTCGCTCTGGATAAGAGCGTCTGCTAAATGACTTAAATGTAAAATAAGACCCGCTAATAATTGTATTATTTTATCAAAATAGTTTAACCTGCTTGTTTTTTTGCAATAATCACTGATCTGGCTTTCAAGCCTGTCTATGAAAATGCCCTTTTTTGTTACAAATTGAACAAGAACCATGCATAATGCACATTCACTTATAATTACTAACTTCTTGTAGTAGGCATTAGGCTATAGAACATTAACACAGGTCTCATCATCTTTATATTTCAAGTTTAGACAACTTGGATCTATTTGCGCGCTAACAAGGTTGAACAGTTGAATTGTTATGAAAACACCCTTCTGTCTGTCTCCAACTGTTTGAAAAGTATGTTAGTATGTTCAGATGTTGAAATCAAGTGGCCTACCTTATTTCTCAGAATAAGAACGAGTTTCGAATTCCTTACATAATTGTGTTTTATGCTTATTGCACATTTGTAAAACACAGACTAGACAGCTAGTATAACAGTCTTTGGCTAAAATGCTGCTAGCGGTACCCCAATGCCACGTGCGACAAACTGAGCATTAATTTTCATTGATACTCTCCTTTCAGTAGTGTCTGCTCTGCGCGCAATTTGATCAGTTGAAACATAAAAAGCTAACTTCTCTATTGCAGTAAAATAATGACTCAATATGTTTTGGTGTCCATATGACTGATCGCAAATAGCGAGTTGAAACCGCTTGTCAGAGAGGAAGATGTGATCTCGCAACTTTGTTGGCGTGAGAGGCAGGGGGAGGGGCTTGGTGTGTGTGTAAACTATAGAGGAAGAGGTGAAGCAAAACCTCTCGCTAAAATCGGTCCAAAGTAAGGCCAATGCGTTTCTGTGGGTGTATTTTGGAGCTAAGCTTGTCGCCTGCCTTCCCGCCTTTGGGACAACGACTCCCATTGTTAGGGCGGAGATGTGCACCTCGTCATTATATACAGATCTCTGGTGTAAATGGGAAGGTGCACACAGCACAGAGAAGCGAAGGAGACGAGACCAAAAATACAACATGAGAACAAGCGGACATAAACACTCATAAAAACGAAAAATAACAAAACCTAGATTCTTGTGATACAAGCATTTGGAATATCACGCATAAACATACATTCTAATTAATCAAATTAATTTGATATATCGCCCAGCCCTAGTTCACACTCTTACCTTGGTGCCCTGTGTGTGCTTAATGGTAAAGTGCAAAGAGTACCTTTGTACAATGAGATGATAAAGAGACAGAAATAAAGAAGAGAACCTTGAGACTCACATCCATGCAAAAGTGAACAACATGACTCAAAACTCACCCTCTTTGTCAAGAACCCCCTTTCAGTATATCCTTTATTTTGGGGACGACCTTGTCTTTCTTATCTAAAGTTTGTTGTCTAAACAAACAAGTCTAACAAGGTTCACTCAGTTTTGAACCACAAGGATGATGATTGCTTCAGTAGGGGTCAAACTAAAGAGTTTGGGACATGCCATATATAAAGTAAACGTTCTTCATGGGGCGGCGCACAATTGGCCCAGCGTTGTCCAGGGTAGGGGAGGGAATGGCCGGCAGGGATGTAGCTCAGTTGGTGGAGCATGGTGTTTGCAACGCCAGGGTTGTGGATTCGATTCCAGTATAAAAAAAATAATAAAAATGTATGCACTAACTGTAAGTCGCTCTGGATAAGAGCGTCTGCTAAATGACTAAAATGTCAAATGTAAAATGTTCTTATATTGCCACAACCTAGAGAACCCACAGCCTTTCTCAAGACTATTGTTTATATACCAGTGATTGTATGCCCCAGAGGTTGAACTAATAATAACAGTGCAATATTTGTTAGTGCTTCAATGGGTATGTTGTGGACATTCTATGGCCCAAAGAGACAATCTACAGTCCGTCATCAGGATGGTTCCACAGTATCAGATAAGTCTTATACAGCTATCCAAAAAGACAAATGCTACCAGAGCTCCCATCTGTTAGAGCAGGGAAAGAAAATACACTATTTTTCATATCGGAATGTGAACGTTCCTTTTGATAACAGAGGCTGGAAAGAACCTCTTAAGATAAGTTCAACTCAATAAAGTAGATATACATAGAGGAAATCAATACACATTTAAAGGCAGTCTGTGACAGTTGTGATTATATTTATTTTCCCCCCTCTGAAGATTTCCTCTTAACATACCCTGGATGTACTGTAGGCATATTTGAAATTGGGGTGTAATCATTTCCATCATATCACTAAATTATTCAACTGAGCCTATCGTTTTAGCAAATATATTGAAATAACCCACACAGTGAAAATAAATGGAATAGCATGTGGTGGTTGATGGCAGAGACGGTTTTCATTTTGCTGAGACTTGAAAGTGTGGAAAATGAATTCTCGATTCCTCTGTCTTCCGGCTCCGTTATCAACTCCTGCTGAAATAAGGCCATATTGCGTGAGCACACACACACACACAATTGTGTATGTTGGTCCCATGTTTCATGAGCTGAAATAAAAGATCCCAGAAATGTTCCGTATGCACAAAAAGTGTATTTCTTTCTTTCTAGTTTTGTGCACAAATTTGTTTACATCCCTGTTAGTGAGCATTTCTCCTTTTCCAAGATAATCCATCCACCTGACAGGTGCGGCATATCAAGAAGCTGATTAAACAGCATGATCATTACACAGGTGCACCTTGTGCTGGTGACAATAAAAGGCCAGTTCTGTCACACAACACAATGCCACAGATGTCTCAAGTTTCGAGGGAGCGTGCTGACTGCAGGACTGCACAGCCCCATGTCGCAAGGATCTGTACACAATTCCTGGAAGCTGAAAATGTCCCAGTTCTTCCATGGCCTGCATACTCACCAGACATGTCACCCATTGAGAATGTTCGGGATGCTCTGGATCGACATGTATGACAGGGTGTTACAGTTCCCGCCTATATCCAGCAACTTGTGGGAAAACATTCCACAGGCCACAATCAGCAGCCTGATCAACTCTATGCAAAGGAGATGTGTTGCGCTGCATGAGACAAATGGTGGTCACACCAGATACTGACTGGTTTTCTGATCGCCTCCCTCACTTTTTAAGGTATCTGTGACCAGAAGATGCATACTGTATATGTATACAGTGCATTCGGAAAGTATTCAGACCCCTTGACTTTTTCCACATTTTGTTACGTTACAAACTTATTCTCAAATGGATTAAATCGTTTTTTCCCCTCATCAATCTACATACAATACCCCATAATGACAAAGCAAAAACAGGTTTGTATACATTTTTGCTACAAAAAAAATATAAAGAACTCAATCATTTGTTGAATCACCTTTGGCAGCGATTACAGCCTTGAGTCTTCTTGGGTATTACACTACAAGCTTGGCACACCTGTATTTGGTGAGTTCCTCACATTCTTCTCTGCAGATCCTCTCAAGCTCTATCAGGTTGGATGGGGAGAGTCGCTGCACAGCTATTTTCAGGTCTCTCCAGAGATGTTCGATCAGGTTCAAGTTCGAGCTCTGGCTGGGCCACTCAAGGACATTCAGAGACTTGCCCCAAAGCCACTCCTGCATTGTTTTGGCTGTGTGCTTTGGGTTATTGTCCTGTTGGAAGATTAACCTTCACCCCAGTCTGAGGTCCTGAACGCTCTGGGGCAGGTTTTCATCAAGGATCTCTCTGTACTTTGCTCTGTTCATCTTTCCCTCAATCCTGACTAGTCTCCCGGTCCCTGACGCTGAAAAACATCCCCACAGCATGATGCTGCCACCACCATGCTTCACCGTTGGGATGGTGCCAGGTTTCCTCCAGACGTGACACTTGGCATTCAGGCCAAAGAGTTCAATCTTGGCATCATCAGACCAGATAATCTTTTTTCTCATGGTGTGAGAGTCCTTTAGGTGCCTTTTGGCAAACTCCAAGCGGGCTGTCATGTACATTCTACTGAGGAGTGGCTTCCGTCTGGCCACTCTACCATAAAGGCCTGATTTGTGGAGTGCTGCAGAGATGGTTGTCCTTTTGGAAGGTTCTCCCATCTCCACAGAGTAACTCTGTAGCTCTGTCAGAGTGACCATCAGGTTCTTGGTCACCTCCCTGACCTTCTCTAGGAAGAGTGTTGGTTCTTCCAAACTTTTTCTATTTAAGAATGATGAAGGCCAGTTAGTTCATGGGGACCTTCAATGCTGAAACCCTTTCCCAGATCTGTGCCTCAACACCATCCTGTCTCGTAGCTCTATGGACAATTTCTCCGACCTCATGTCTTGTTTTTTTTCTTTGAGATGCACTTTCAACTGTGGGACCTTATATAGACAGGTGTGTGCCTTTCCAAATCATGTCCAATCAATTGAATTTACCACAGGTGTACTCCAATCAAGTTGCAGAAACATCTCAATGATGATCAATGGAAACAGGATGCACCTGAGCTCAATTTCGAGTGTCATAGCAATACTTATGTAAATAAGGTATTTAATCCATTTTAGAATAAGGCTGTAAAGTAACAATAAAAACAGTGGAAAAAGTCAAGGGGTCTGAATACTTTTTTCCCTCACTGTATATATATATATATATATATATATATATATATATATATATATATATATATATATATATATATATATATATATATATATATATATATATATATATATATATATATATATATATATATACAGTGAGGGAAAAAAGTATTTGATCCCCTGCTGATTTTGTACGTTTGCCCACTGACAAAGACATGATCAGTCTATAATTTTTATGGTAGGTTTATTTGAACAGTGAGAGACAGAATAACAACAAAAAAATCCAGAAAAACGCATGTAAAAAATGTTATAAAATGATTTGCATTTTAATGAGGGAAATAAGTATTTGACCATTCTGCAAAACATGACTTAGTACTTGGTGGCAAAACCCTTGTTGGCAATCACAGAGGTCAGACGTTTCTTGTAGTTGGCCACCAGGTTTGCACACATCTCACGAGGGATTTTGTTCCACTCCTCTTTGCAGATCTTCTCCAAGTCATTAAGGTTTCGAGGCTGACGTTTGGCTACTCGAACCTTCAGCTCCCTACACAGATTTTCTATGGGATTAAGGTCTGGAGACTGGCTAGGCCACTCCAGGACCTTAATGTGCTTCTTCTTGAGCCACACCTTTGTTGCCTTGGCCGTATGTTTTGGGTCATTGAAATGCTGGAATACCCATCCACGACCCATTTTCAAAGCCCTGGCTGAGGGAAGGAGGTTCTCAACCAAGATTTGACAGTACATGGCCCCGTCCATCGTCCCTTTGATGCTGGGAAGTTGTCCTGTCCCCTTAGCAGAAAAACACCCCAAAGCAAAATATTTCCACCTCTATGTTTGACGGTGGGGATGGTGTTCTTTGGGTCATAGGCAGCATTCCTCCTCCTCCAAACACGGCGAGTTGAGTTGATGCCAAAAAGCTCCATTTTGGTTTCATCTGACCACAACACTTTCACCCAGTTGTCCTCTGAATCATTCAGATGCTCATTGGCAAACTTCAGACGGCCCTGTATATGTGCTTTCTTGAGCAGGGGGATCTTGCGGGCGCTTCAGTCCTTCACGGCGTAATGTGTTACCAATTGTTTTCTTGGTGACTATGGTCCCAGCTGCCTTGAGATCATTGACAAGATCCTCCCATGTAGTTCTGGGCTGATTCCTCACCGTTCTCATGATCATTGCAGCTCCACGAGGTAAGATCTTGCATGGAGCCCCAGGCCAAGGGAGATTGACAGTTCTTTTGTGTTTCTTCCATTTGCGAATAATCGCACCAACTGTTGTCACCTTCTCACCAAGCTGCTTGGCGATGGTCTTGTAGCCCATTCCAGCCTTGTGTAGGTCTACAATCTTGTCCCTGACATCCTTGGAGAGCTCTTTGGTCTTGGTGAAGGCCAGTTAGAATGATGAAGGTGGAGGAGAGTTTGGAATCTGATTGATTGATTGCTTCTGTGGACAGGTGTCTTTTATACAGGTAATAAACTGAGATTAGGAGCACTCCTTTTAAGAGTGTGCTCTTAATCTCAGCTCGTTACCTGTATAAAAGACACCTGGGAGCCAGAAGTCTTTCTGATTGAGAGGGGGTCAAATACTTCTTTCCCTCATTAAAATACAAATCAATTTATAACATTTTCTTACATGCGTTTTTCTGGATTTTTTTGTTGTTATTCTGTCTCTCACTGTTCAAATAAACCTACCATTAAAATTATAGACTGATCATGTCTTTGTCAGTGGGCAAACGTACAAAATCAGCAGGGGATCAAATACTTTTTTCCCTCACTGTATATATATATATATATATATATATATATATATATATATATATATATATATATATATATATAGAGAGAGAGAGAGAGAGAGAGAGAGAGAGAGAGGGTGTAAAGCATCAGTGAATAAAAATTAATGTTTGAAGCAATTTGCCTACACAGCTTCCCACAATTAAATCTATAGCCTGGCTCCGTGGCCCAGGCAGCTTCCTATCCGTGGACCAGAGCTCAGCTTGATCATGCTATTGTGATCCATCCCTATCTGCAATAATCCCTGCATTCTATTCAGCAGAAGGTTCCGCAGGGCATGGAGCATCAACAACACAGGCATGATACATACATTAATCAGGAATCACACTTCTGTAAGGAAAGGGAAAGGCCTGGTTGGCTTAGCCTGCAGTGACACACAACACTCAACCTGAAGAGGACGTGTGGATGGTTTGTTGTATAGGGCTCTCAGCATTGTATTTGAAGACAGCTACTCATAGTACAACTCTCTGTAGTGGATAGATAGATAGATAGAAACGTGATTGCTATTCCGGTGCTCTCACATCTTTGCAAAAAAGAAAGATTTTGGAGGTATTGCGTGCATGATGGTATAAGGAAAACATCACCTAAATTCAAAAACATGTACCAATTGCGATGTACTGTATGTAACCCTTAGGGGCATAACAACTAGCAGGTGTGGAGGACATCAACAGAGTACATGATTACTTTAATTAATGCCCCATAACCTGTCATCAATCATAAATGTACACAGACACCGCATACATTACCCAGAGAATGGATTCTGCCAGTACGGTTTTTGTCTGTGAACTCTGCAGTGAGGTCCACATCAGGTCTACCACAGGTTAATTAGATAGCGCTAATATAATCCCTGCTCTGTTTCTTCTCTAGACACTCCATCCCAGAAATTTAAAGACTGCATTAAGATGCTTATTAGCCATTTGGTTGTCACAGTCCAAAATTCGTAGACAGCACAAATGTAGAATTCATTAAGACTGGCCTTCCATTACAGAGTCCACATTAAATGGCGAGATATCCTTTTGATACAACAGCAAGGCTGATCACTATCGGCTGTAATTAAACTTATAATTGCATTGGCAAGAACTGAGTTTTGTCTCTGATTAGATGGCAAAGAAACCTGACAATCCTAGCTGGTCGATATACAGGCATGATGTCGTCATCTAAATTGGTGTGTATGTTTGTAAGATGGAGAGTTTAAGAGGTTGACTGTGTTGTATTGTTTAACCTCTTAGAGGTCAGATGCTAGGCTGAGGGAACTGACTGGTTAGAGACAGCTACTGTAGACCTCTCAGAGATAGCATGAATGTTTACTGTATTGTATTTGTTTCCAATGATTATTATTAAATATAGTTTAAAAAGCTCCCAACCAAAAAGCTTTTAATGCTTTTAATGTGGTCTGATTGTGTCAATGTTGAGCCCAGTAAAAGCACTTTATTTGGGAAAGCACATTTAGCCAATTATGCTAATTAAGTAAATAGGGGAATTTGCTAGTGGGTTGTATATTAGATTCCTCCTGAAAGACCCATTACATATCAACAAAACTGAAGCTTCTGTTTGTTGTTCTAAAAAACAATTATCTGTTGTTACGGCACTGAGTATATTTGAATCTCCTTCACAAACAAAACAAAAATGTGCCTGCCATTAAGCAACCAAGCAGGGCCTATTAGCACTGAGTTTTATAAAAAGGAAAAGCCAGCCACATCATGGACACCGACGCCTTGCTCCCGGACAAGCTAAACACCTTCTTCACCCGCTTCGAGGAAAACACTGTGCCGCCGACGCGGCAACCTCAAGAGGCTGAAGAAATTTGGATTGGCCACTAAGACCCTCACAAACTTCTACAGATGCTCCATTGAGAGCATCCTGTCGGGCTGTATCACCCCCTGGTACGGCAATTGCACCGTCCACAAACGCAGGGTTCTCCAGATGGTGGTGCGGTCAGAACAACGTATCACCGGGGGCACACTGCCTCCAGGACATCTACAGCACCCGGTGTCACAGGAAGGCCAAGAAGATCATGAAGGACCTCAGCCACCCGAGCCACTGCCTGTTCACCCTGCTACCATCTAGAAGGTGGCGACAGTACAGGTGCATCAAAGCTTGGACCAAGAGACTGAAAAACAGCTTCTATCTCCAGGCCATCAGACTGTTAAATAGCCTCCACCCAGTACCCTGCCCTGAATTTAGTCACTGTTACTAGCCGGCTACCACCCGGTACTCTACCCTGCACCTTTGACACTACTGCCCTATGTACATAGTCATTGAACACTGGTCACTTTAAAAATGTTTACATACTGTTTTACCCACTTCATATGTATATACTGTATTCTAGTCATGGCTCATCCTATATAACTACTGCTGTATACACCTTTTCTATTCATATACTGTCCATACTGTCTATCCGCACCATCATATTGATATCTCTGTATATAGTGCTTCAGAAAGTATTCATACCCCTTGAATTATTCCACATTTTGTTGTGTTACAGCCTGAATTCAAAATTGATTAAATATATTGTTTTCTCTCACCGATCTATACACAATACCCCATAATAACATTTTTTTGACATTTTAGCAAATTTATTGAAAATGAAATACATAAATATTTAATTTACATAAGTATTCACACTCCTGAGTCAATACATGTTAGAATCACCTTACGCATGTAATCACAGCTGTCAGTCTGTCTGGATAAGTCTCTAAGAGCTTTGCACATCTGTATTTTGCAATATTTGCCCATTATTCTTAAAAAAATTAATCAAGCTCTGTCAAATTGGTTGTTGATCATTGCTAGACAAACATTTTCAAGTCTTGCCAGACATTTTCAAGCATATTTAAGTCAAAACCACTCAGGAACATTCACTGTCTTCTTAGTAAGCAACAGTGGATATTTGGCCTTGTGTTTTAGGTTATTGTCCTGCTGAAAGGTGAATTAATCTCCTTGTGTCTGGTGGAAAGCAGACTGAACCAGGTTTTCCTCTAGGATTTTGCCTGTGCTTAGCTCCATTCCATTTATTTTTTATCCTGAAAAACTCCCCAGTCCTTAACGATTACAAGCATACCCTTAACATGATTCAGTCACCACTAGGCTTGAAAATATGTAGAGTGGTACTGTGATGTGTTGTGTTGGATTTGCTCCAAACATAACACTTTGTATTCAGGACAAAAATGAATTACTTTGCCACATTTTTTTGCATTATTACTTTAGTGCCTTGATTCACTCTGTCAATTAGGTTAGTATTGTGGAGTAACTACAATGTTCTTGATCCAGCCTCATTTCTCTCCTATCACAGCCGTTAAACTCTGTAACTGTTTTAAAGTCACCATTGGCCTCATGGTAAAATCCCTGAGCGGTTTTATTCCTCTCCTGCAACGGAGTTAGCAAGGACACCCGTATCTTTGTAGTGACTGGGTGTATTGATACACCGTTCAAAGTGTAACTCATAACTTAACCATGCTCAAAGAGATATTCATTGTCGTCTTTTTTTCTATTTTTTTTACCCATCTACCAATAGGTGCCCTTCTGTTATGATGATTTGTGATACAAGATTCATGAATGTATGTGCAACTCATAAGCTGTATGTGGACACAGGACAAGGACACACCATGTGTTAGTGGTGTCACGAGTGAGGAATAGAAGGTCAGTGTGCCAAGATAGATTGGGGGCTAATGGTGCTAATCTTAGGATGGGTGCGTGATGGAATGGCCTGGCTAGTGTGCCACACGACACCAAGGAGGCACATGATATGGTGGTGGATGAGTGACAATCAATAATGGTTAGCAACTGGATAAGATAAAAGTAGGTTGGAAGAGCAGTATATAAGCTGAGAGATTGTCTATGGAAGTCATTCAGATGGCAGGAGGCTATGTCCGTACCCCCTGTCATTGAATCAAACATTGTAACCATTAATTAATGACTGAATCCAATCTCCATCTGTGTCAACTGCTCTCTTGCATCCTGAACTTCTCAATACCAGAAACTCATCATAACACCTTATTTGCGAGGCATTGGAAAACTCCCTGGTCTTTGTTGTTGAATCTGTGTTTGAAATCCACAGCTCGACTGAGGGACCTTCCAGATAATTGTATGTGTGGGGTAAAAGAGATGAGGTAGTCATTCAAAAATCATGTTAAACACTATTATTGCACACAGTCCATGCAACTTATTATGTGACTTGTTAAGCAAATTATTTCTCATGAATTTATTTAGGCTTGCCATAACAAAGGGGTTGAATACTTATTGACTGAAGACATTTCAGATTTTCATTTTTTAATAATTTGTAACATGTAAAAAACATAATCCACTTTGACATTATGTGGTATTGTGTGTAGATCAGTAACCAACAAAATCTAAATGTAATCAATTTTAAATTTAGGCTGTAACACAACACAATGTGTAAAAAGTTAATTGGTGTGAATACTTTCTGAAGGCACTTCATGCTCCAGCTTTTAGACGCTGTTAATTAGATGCCACTCATCCAGCGCTGAAGTGCTCCAGAGTAATGGAAGTCAATGCAATTACTGTAGGAACGTACCCTAATCATGCTGAATGGAGTTCAGTTGATGCTATCCACTAAGACTATTCCATTTACCCATTTACCATCCCCAGCCCACTCTCAGTGACCTACAGTATCTACTGCCTTCCTATCACTGTATTTTTCTGCATTCATTGATTTAGATTGAATGTATTGAAAAGGGTTGCCTTGAAAGAAACGTTGAAAATTGTGTACGAGATAAATTATAAAAGAGAAGGCGGAAGTCAATATATTAATTATTTTGACAAAGTAATTAATCTTTTTTTTTATTCACAGTATCACAGAGAGAGAAAATATGTTCATGTTAATATTTGCTCGAAAATGCTTTATAATTTCTAGATATGCTGTGTGCCTGTTGATATCTTAATAATGAAATAGTTCCCTCAATATAGATTAGATTAGATGTTTTATTTAGTCACATGTACAGATGTAGTTGCAGTAAACAGTGAAATACTTACATCCGAATTCCAACAGTGCAGGGGTGAATGAAACATCAATAATAATAATAATAATAATAATAATAATAATAATAATATTTACAACTGTGACAATTACAATATTAAAGTCCATTGTGGTGTTTGCAGGGTAATTGTCCGTTGGGGGGGCTGAGGTCCCTGATGATCTTCTTGGCCTTCCTGAGGTGTCCTGGAGGGCAGACAGTGTGCACCCAATGGTGCGTTCGGCTGAGCGTCCCACCCTGTGTATGCTGAGGAACTTGATGTTTTTGACCGTCTCCACGGCGGCCCCTTTGATGCAGGCGTGCCCAACAGAAGTCTGTGTGTGTATGAATGTGTATGTGTGCGAGTGCCTGTGTGTGAGTGCATGTGATCGTCCAGAGACAGAGACCAGTGACCATTTGAGGGAGTTGGATGTTCAGCCTCACTTCACCCCGTCCTGCTGCAGGTTTACACAAGTAATCTGAGAGAACACACTTCCTAACGGGGAATAGCCTAGCCAGAGCTTTCACTAACTACTCTACTGTAAGCCCTTTAAAAGACTGAGAAAAATTACATCCTACTTTGATTCAATACCCTCTAATCAGTGTTAACTTTTCTTGGCATTTGATTGTCTTTTCTCTTTGTGTCTTTCTTTCCTTAGCTGTGTTGTTGTTGTTTTTCTGCATTAGGGGCGATGAACTGCTTAGGGGTTCATGTTGCAAGAAGGATCTGTTACAGATAATGTGTAATCTTTTCTATTACGTGTGTGTGTGTGTGTGTGTGTGTGTGCATGCGTGTGTGCGTGTCTGTGTTTGTGTGTGTGTGTGTGTGGCCATGCGTGCATTTTTATTTGTGTATCTATGTTATTTATCCTACCATCTTTACTCTTGGCAGGATAAATGTTCTCTGCCAAAGGCATAGATGCAGAAACTGTATATTGCCTTTTCAGCTTCTTGATTTCATTCTCACATGCCGGCTGCTGAAAAATAAATATGGAGATCAATTAGTGCCAATATTATTTTAAACGCACAGTGTACAACTCACAAATGTGTACCATGATCCGTAAACCAAAAACACAACGCAAAAATATAATTGACTATCCACACACCTCTTGACTTGTATTTGTAAAACATTATTTTAATAAATCCAAAATGATTTGTAAATATGGCTAAGGATTTTAGAGTAAATGCTCTCACATTTGCAAACAAACCTAACAAACACTAACAAACATCTTTCCAAAGTTATAAATAAAAGCATTGTGTTGTGTAGGTATCCACAAATTTCAACACAACACTTTCGAATCTGGATTTGTGGATCAAATTATGTCTGTAGATCTGTTTTCATTTGTTTACAGAAATATGGCACTAACATTCCGTATTGTTATAGAGAAATGATCCACAAATGCAGGTTTAATCTCAGTTGGCTATCTCCATTGAACTGTAAAATCTTGGCGGAAGTTGTCATCACATCTGAACGACCGGATGACATTAAATGATAAGACTCAGAGCAAGATACCCACGATATCACAGATAGAACAAGAGTTAGTTCTAAATATCTTTGCCGATATCATTCAACGTTGGAATGGCTACTCCACCAAATCAACCTCCAGTGAACAGGCCTGGAATTCCGTGATTTTAGGAGCAAAGCCATTTGGCCTTCAAGAGGTGATTAATCTGTCAGGGCACCAAGGCCATTAACCATTTGAAAACCAAAAACCTGTAGCTATTCTGTTAAGAAAAACATAAGTGTATGTAAAAGTACATTAATAATGAGTCTACATGTCGAAGTGTAGGTGATAGCCTATGCTTATTGGCTACAGCCTGCCATGTCCAGACCGATGCTGACATGAGGGAGGTGCCTGAAAAATGTTGCCAAAATGTAATGAGACTTTTATTTGCATATACACTATATATACAAAAGTATGTGGACACCCTTTCAAATGAGTAGATTCAGCTATTTCAACCACACCCGTTGCTGAGAGGTGTATAAAATCGAACACACAGCCATGCAATCTCCAAAGACAAACATTGTCCGTAGAATGGCCTTACTGAAGAGCTCAGTGACATTCAACGTGGCACCGTCATAGGATGCCATCTTTCCAACAAGTCAGTTCCTAAAATTTCTGCCCTGCTAGATCTGCCCGGTCAACTCTAAGTGCTGTTATTGTGAAGTGGAAACGTCTAGGAGCAACAACGGCCACACAAGCTCACAGAACGAGACCGCCGAGTGCTGAAGCGCATAGTGCGTAAAAATCGCCTGTCCTCGGTTTCAACACTCACTACCGAGTTCCAAACTGCCTCTGGAAGCAACTCAGCACAATAACTGTTTGTCGGGAGCTTCATGAAATGGGTTTCCATGGCCGAGCAGCCGCACACAAGCCTTAGATCACCATGCGCAATGCCAAGGGTCGGCTGGCTTCACCATCTGGCAGTCCGACGGACAAATCTGGGTTTGGCGGATGCCAGGAGAACGCTACCTGCCAGAATGAATAGTGCCAACTGTAAATTTTGGTGGAGGAGGAATAATGGTCTGGGGCTGTTTATTCATGGTTCGGGCTAGGTCCCTTAGTTCCAGTGAAGGGAAATCTTAACGCTACATCATACAATTACATTCTAGATGATTCAGTGCTTCCAACTTTGTGTCAACAGTTTGGGGACGGCCCTTTCCTTTTTCAGCATGACAATGCCCCCGTGCACAAATCGAGGTCCATAGAGAAATTATTTGTTGAGATCGGAGGAGGATGTAAGACATAGCTAGTAAGATAATATATACACTACATGACCAAAAGTATGTGGACACCCGTTCTCGAACATCTCATTCTTAATCAGAGCGACTTACAGTTACTGAGTGCATACATCTGTTTTTCATACTGGCCCCCCGTGGGAATCGAACCCACAACCCTGGCGTTGCAAGCGCCATGCTCTACCAACTGAGCTACATGGGCATTAATATGGAAGTGTTCCCCCTTTGCTGCTATAACAGAGTAGCAAAGAGGGGACCAACTCCATATTAATATCCATGATTTTGGAATTATATGTTCGACGAGCAGGTGTCCACATACTCTTGGTCATGTAGTGTATACAGTGAGGGAAAAAAGTATTTGATCCCCTGCTGATTTTGTACGTTTGCCCACTGACAAAGACATGATCAGTCTATCATTTTAATGGTAGGTTTATTTGAACAGTGAAAGACAGAATAACAACAAAAAAATCCAGAAAAACTCATGTCAAATATGCTATGAATTGATTTGCATTTTAATGAGGGAAATAAGTATTTGACCCCTCTGCAAAACATGACTTCGTACTTGGTGGCAAAACCCTTGTTGGCAAACACAGAGGTCAGGTTTGCACACATCTCAGGAGGGATTTTGTCCCACTCCTCTTTGCAGATCTTCTCCAAGTCATTAAGGTTTCGAGGCTGACGTTTGGCAACTCGAACCTTCAGCTCCCTCCACAGATTTTCTATGGATTAAGGTCTGGAGACTGGCTAGGCCACTCCAGGACCTTAATGTGCTTCTTCTTTAGCCACTCCTTTGTTGCCTTGGCCGTGTGTTTTGGGTCATTGTCATGCTGGAATACCCATCCACGACCCATTTTCAATGCCCTGGCTGAGGGAAGGAGGTTCTCACCCAAGATTTGACGGTACATGGCCCCGTCCATCGTCCCTTTGATGCGGTGAAGTTGTCCTGTCCCCTTAGCAGAAAAACACCCCCAAAGCATAATGTTTCCACCTTCATGTTTGACGGTGGGGATGGTGTTCTTGGGGTCATAGGCAGACATTAATTGAAGCTCAATGTTAAATTCAAATCTCCCTACTATCATATCTAAGCAAATATGAACATTTGCAAATCAACGTGATTGGCGGCAGGGGCGCAACTTTCACTTGGGACATTCTGAAATTGCATTTTTGTCTCCCCCAGTTTTATAATTGGAATGTGATGCAAACAGGGCAACTGTGTGCTTTAGGACCATGCGGACGCCTTTGAGTGAAAAAAACATTGCGCGCCTGTTTGGAGGTACACAACACACTCCCCACCTCTCTTCATGAGCCGTCCATTACCGAGAACCACATACCGGAATTTCACAGGGTCATCAGACCATTTTTGGCCCAGAACTAGCTCAATATCTAGGCGTCGGATAAGAACAAGACATTTACATTTTAGTCATTTAGCAGACGCTCTTATCCAGAGCAACTTACAGTTAGTGAGTGCATACATTTTCATACTGGTCCCCCGTGGTAAACGAACCCACAACCCTGGCGTTGCAAGCGCCATGCTCTACCAACTGAGCTACAGCGTCCATACATTCACCATTAGACTTGCCACCTTTCAGACTCAATAAGTTTTAATAAGCAACAGTTTTAATAAAATGTATAATTTGTCGCTCTCACATGCCCATTTCTGTTTTGTGAAATATTTGAAAGTGCATGTGCATGATTTAGATTGCCCAATGCAGTAAAAACAAACAAAGCTCCAATTATTTGATGTAGCAAACCCTAATGTGAACAAGACAGATGGTGCTAAATGTGCACCAAAGGAGAAAGAAATTGTATTATTAGTATGATGTAGGCTTCTCTAATCATAGGCAACCCGTTCAATTTCATATTATTTTGTTATCAAGAACAATCAATGCATTTAATTTGCTATCTATACATGTGGTGATTTTATTAGCTACATTAGTTATCAAGATGTTGTGTAGCCTATTGATTGTAGAAGTGTGGCTGAGACCTTCTGCATGAGAATCCTTATAATTTATTGGCAACATAAAATAACATGCACTGAAACAAAAAAATACATTTCTAACAGTGTTGTTTACATGTGTTTTTTTTCTGTATGATTCCAGTTTTGAACAGCAGCAGTCCCCATTTGCCTTGGGCATAGGAGTTAGAAATAGGGGAGAGGAAGAGGTAGGGCTGCAGAAATAATTGGAGAGGAAGACCGTGAGTGGGCTGCCCGACTGACAGAAGAGGCAGGACCAGATGAAGGTTGGTGAAAATCTTTCACGTGCAGTTCTGTTGACCAGTTTCACAATATTCAAATCATATTTCACAATTTTTGACTTGATTCCATTTTTTTTCACTAGCTATACAGGCTAAGTTTAGAGAGCTGTCCTTTGATGAAAGGGGAAGGTGCTGGAGCAGGTCGCTACCCGTCTACCTGGAGTGACGTTTTACCTAATGGATTTGCAGAGGCCTATCCCAGGATCTCCAGACATCCCAGACAGAGGACAGCCCCACTATCGCACCTGCCTGAATTGCTGGGAGATGCCCACTGACCTGAAGAGGAAGTGCTGCGGCTAGTGCCCCAACAGATGTGTGAGCAAGACGGCATGCGTCATTCTTTTTCCCAACGTAGTTAAGCCAAAACCACACCCGTTATTCAGAGGGGCATTCTTCAACGCTTTGAGCGCTCTACAAGTCCGGAAGTGAATATCACGTAGCGCAAAATTTCAGTCACTGATTAATAACATTTGCTCTTGTATTTCAAGATTGAAAAATATTTCAGTCACTGATTAATTTGGTGGAACGATGGGCAACGGCTGTAGGCTGACAGGGAATCATAGGGCCTGGTCGTCTGGCAGTTCTTCGGAGTGCTGCTGCGCTGTTGGCCGCTGGGATGATGTGAGACTTCCCAAGGCAATGGATGGCTGACACTAGCCTTGATGGATTGCCTTTAATTGCATGAAATTGCTTAGCCATTGCCACCAGTGCCTCACTAAAGTTGTCATCGATACTCAGCCTGTTGAGGTCATCCAGCATTCCAGCAACCAGGTCAGTTGGTGATAATTCAGAGGATATGTCTGTAAAATGAAAAAACATATTTATTTGTGCAATGTAAAAGTTTAGTAATTCAACCCATTGTTAGGGGACAGACAACTGAAATTACAGAAAATGTGTCACTGTCAAAATAATGTCAGTGCTGAATGTGAACTGCTTAGAAGTACAATTCACTTACCCTCATCATTGTCACTGGGCACAGGCTGTTGGTCAGGAGCACACTCTGTTTGTTCCTCCAAGCAGGTGGCCATGTATGCAAGTGAACATAGAAACTACTAAGATACAACTACTAAGGTACAATGCGCAATGAAGGTTGTATATTTGGATGGTTCAACTGCACTCAATATGGATGACAACACCGTATACCATTATTTGAAAACAACAGTGGAAAACGGTAACCAAAACAGAATACAAGTGCCAGTCTAAATACTTTTCCTGTATTCATTCATGAAGTGCAGATGTACTGAACATTTATGTTTAAAGCTTCATACCTTTTACTGGTGAGCTTGGATCCCCAAATTGTTGATCGGAATGAGCTGTAGGTAATAGTGAGAATCATGCTGGTAAATGATGTGACAATCTATTTTAGTGGTTATAGTATGTCTGTGAAACAGTGTAAATACTTGTTGAGTACAGGCATGTTACCTGTGTCTGACTTACCTCTTGGCTGATTTTGCTGACTTTTGTCCCTCAGGAGTTGCAGGAACTCCAGGGAAATGTTAGCTATAACAGGTATTCAAAGTACATACAATGAACACTGATGCATGTATTTATGTACATTAACAGTACATTAATTTCATGTTGGGTTTTATAATGTTTTGTTGGCACTCTATTACCTCCTGATGTTATTTTAAAGAGCTCAGCCCGCATCTAGGATATTATATCAAAATGTATATAAGAAGATATCAATAAAATTTGGTAAGATATGTATAAGGCCTGTGATACTAATATGCTTTTATTTAACTGGCAGGTGTCTGACCGTTGAAGATTGCTCTCCAAAGCAAGGAATCTAGACTTATGGAAAGCCTCCCAACGTCCAAGTGAAACATCTGTCACCTTGGTTTCATAGTAGGTCTCCAAGCGGGATGTGAGGAGATCAAACAGCTGCGGCAGGTTGAAGGCTTTGGTCCTCTGGAGGATTTTGTCTTTCAGGACTCTCATGGCAGCTTCCACGTAGTTGTTGATGTCCTTCCCACGGGTAAGCATGTCCTCTCTGAAACTCAGGGCCCAACACTCCCTACGACCATAGAGTTTCTCCAGGTAAGCCAGGAATTTGCTGTACCTGCAATTGTTCAATGAACACATAAAACAACTGACATGTATTGCCTCACTTAACATTTGTGCGGGTAAAACAATTATGTTCTGTGAATACCAGTATTGAAGAGTTTACTTTTGTTACATCATGTGAGGAGGACACTAAAGTTCTTGTTATTCTACACTGAACACTAACATAACTTTACTCTACACTGACCTGACTGCAACTGGGTTGACAAGGGCCAGATGATGGAGTTGTTTCACCTTGTCCATATCCCTAGCACAAAGCATGTCCTTGACAATCCTAAAGAGGGCCTGCATGTCCTTCATCTCAATGCCATGTTCTTCGCTCCATAGCCACCTCCAGACTGCTTGGAGCAGGTGAGAAACACAGAGGAGGAGGGTTGCCTGCGGGAAGGCCTAATGCTCCTCTCTCTGCCTTGCAGTCGTCGGATAGAAGAAGACGAGGCCCTGCCTGACCTCTGACCTCTCCCAGCAAATGCATCCGCCAATATCATCTTCGCCCCGTTATTCAGAGGGGCGTTCTATAATGCTTTGAGCCCTCAAAAATGGTGGCCTCATCTTCTGATTGGGCGAAGACGATCCCAAGAGGAAGACCACCTGCACATGTGTGCATCAATAGTAAAAACACTCTGCAGTTTTCTCTGTCCATGTTTCCGGATGAATCAATGAAACATAGCTCCCCACTGTGTTTGAGCTGATGGACCCGCTTCATAAGGGGGGAGCATATGGCCATGAGAGGAGTTCCACCTGAAGATGTTGCTATCTTAGCACAGGTGTTGCTGTATTTTAGATTGTATTCCTCTATCTGCCTCTCTAGTGCTGACATCATGAAGGCCCACTCTGCTCTCCGTACTCTTTCCTAAAGACTTTCTGATACAATCTGTGCCAAATATATGGTGAAAATTTCAAATAAACCTTCTACAGAAGAGTATTTGTATTTGTATTTTTTTTGGCTCCATAATCTCCCAAGAGTTGCAATCTTACACTGTATATGATATGAAAATACGCTGTTATAGACACTTTCCTAAACACAGATAATATATGAGATGTATAATATATGAGATGTATGACTAATAAATGTATGTGGGTGAGACCAATGTATGTATGTGGGTGAGACCAATGTATCTGAAACGTGTGTATCTTGTATGGCTTTAATAATTTCTCTAGGGAACAGCATTTCTTACACACTGGATCATCCCCTGTGAGTCCACAGCAAAAACACTTACATTGGTCTCACTCACATATGCCTCATATAGTACTGTATCTGTGTAAAGAAAAAAGTTACCACTGTCAGTGTACACACAGGTCAATCTGAATTACCTTAATTATGTTTAAGAAAGAGAGAAGATTGTGTTGGTGCTGGGAATAAGGCATACGTACCGGTAACAGAACTTCAGGTCTGGACAGAGAGCTCTATTTGCTGAGGCAAATATGTAATTCTCCCCATGTTCCATCTGCAGATCACTTTTTAGCACATCCAAAGCTGATGAAGGGGAGTGCCCAATCTCAAATAGCCTTGACAAGGTCTCTATGGCTTTGGCCCCAACATCCCAGTGTTTAAGTGCATCAGCCACAAAGAGATTATGGTTGTGGACATTGGACACACGCACCATGGCTGGATACATAGGAAGATGTGGGTCCTTGCTCCTAGAACAAACATTTGATTGTCTTCAGCTAAATCAAAATTAGAGAACAATTAACCACAATGGACAGGATTTTATATGTAAACCATTCACACACCTGCTCAGCCTCCCCTTTCTGGTGACACAGCGTATAAGAGTGATACTCATTTTTCATGTTCCCTTGTTGTCCGCAGTGGGGGGTCTACTGTAAATCTTGAAGTTGGCACCTGTAATCAGCCTAAACAGAAGGGGTATTGTATTTATTATCTGAATGTCTGCATGCCTAACATTTGCTCTATCCCACTGACGAAATATAATTTTACCCACTTCAATCATTACCTTGAAAATAATTGTATGTCCTTTCCTGGGTCTTGTTACGCGGACCCTCCATGTCACTCCAGTGTCTCTAGTCTTTAGAAATCACTCTTGTAACTCAACAGAATTCACTCCTAGGCGTAGGCTCAATTCAAAAGTTGAGTGCTCTCTGGGTAGGTCTCTCCACAAGTGAACAAATATTATATTTGTACCCAGGGGGTAGCCAACTCTAAATAGGAAAACAATGTAACTTGATGTGTTTAGTGCTATAGTCAGAGCAACTTAAACAATTTTATAGAAATTATTAGCTAATAAATATTTGCGAAATTATGAGTCATAAGCATATGCTTTTACCTGATAATAGACTACTAATGATAATATAACAACTTTAAATACTGAGCAAGTAACTGTCATGGTCGTCTAGGAGCGAAGGAGACCAAGGCGCAGCGTGTGCAATAAACATGACTTTATTAATTAAAGTTTCAAACTACAAACAAAAGACGACTCATGAAGTCCACGGTTACACTGACCGCAAAAGGAACAAAAACCCACAATACAAAAGAGAACACTGACAGTTTAAATATGGCTCCCAATCAGAGATAACGAGCCGACAGCTGACACTCGTTACCTCCGATTGGGAGTCACATGACTACACAAGAACTAACCAAAACCAAACACACCCAAATGAACACACCCTATTCCCAACATAACCAAAACAAAACCCAACATAGAAAATGAACACAATGAATGCACACACCCTGACTCAACATAAAGAGTCCCAGAACCAGGGTGTGACAGTACCCCCCCCTAAAGGCGCGGACTGCGACCGCGCCTCAACTAGGGCTAACCAAGGGAGGGCTGGGTGGGGATACCTCTTCGGCGGTGGTTCTGGCTCTGGTCGTGGTCCCCACTCCCTCTCCAACCCCCCAAAGTACCCCTGGTCCTGTCTAGCCCCGCTGGCCGGAGCCGGACTGACGACACGCGCCCCTGGCTTGGTGCGTGGAACAGGAATGAGCCTTACCAGGCTGACGACTCGCCCCCCTGGCTTGGTGCGAGTGGCAGGAACAGGCCGGACCGGGCTGGCGACGCGCACCGTATCCCTGGTGCGAGTGGCCGGAACAGGCCGGGCCGGGCTGGCGACGCGCACCGTATCCCTGGTGCGAGTGGCCGGAACAGGCCGGGCAGGGCTGTCGACGCACACCGTATCCCTGGTGCGAGTGGCAGGAACAGGCCGGACCGGGCTGGCGACGCGCACCGTAGGTTTGGTGCGAGTGGCATGAACAGGCCGGGTCGGGCTGGCGACGCACACCTTAGACCTGGTGCGTGGAGCAGGGACAGGCCGGGCAGGGCTGTCGACGCGCACCGTATCCCTGGTGCGAGTGGCAGGAACAGGCCGGGCAGGGCTGTCGACGCACACCGTATGCCTGGTGCGTGGAGCAGGAACAGGCCGGGCAGGGCTGTCGACGCACACCGTAGACTTGGTGCGTAGAGCAGGGACAGGCCGGACTGGGCTGGCGACGCACACCGTAGACTTGGTGCGTAGAGCAGGGACAGGCCGGACTGGGCTGGCGACGCACACCGTAGACTTGGTGCGTAGAGCAGGGACAGGCCGGACTGGGCTGGCGACGCACACCGTAGACTTGGTGCGTAGAGCAGGGACAGGCCGGACTGGGCTGTGGAGACGGATAGGAGGCCTGGAGTGAATAGCGGCCACCGCCCGTCCTGGCTGAATGCCTACACTCACACACTCTGTGTGAGGCATCCGCACAGGATGTACAGGGCGGTGTACCCCTGGCCTGGTGGCCTTCTGAATCCGCCCCCTTTTCTCCTCCGTCAGCCCTGTGGCAGCCTCCTGCTGCCCAGTCGCCCATGCCGTGTGCCCCCCCCTAAAAAATTATTGGGGGTGCCTCTTGTCCTTCCGACGATGGCACTGCTGACGCCGCCGCTCCTCTCCTGCCTGGTTCTCCCCCTTCATCGCCCTCCGGTACCGGACGGCCTCCTCCTCGGTAATCTGCCCCCAACCGAGGAGGACATCCACCAGAGTCACCTCCTGCGTGTGTCCCTGGACACGCTGCTTGGTCATTGTATGGTGGGTTTTTCTGTCACGGTCGTCTAGGAGCGAAGGAGACCAAGGCGCAGCGTGTGCAATAAACATGACTTTATTAATTAAAGTTTCGAACTACAAACAAAAGACGACTCATGAAGTCCACGGTTACACTGACCGCAAAAGGAACAAAAACCCACAATACAAAAGAGAACACTGACAGTTTAAATATGGCTCCCAATCAGAGATAACGAGCCGACAGCTGAAACTCGTTACCTCCGATTGGGAGTCACATGACTACACAAGAACTAACCAAAACCAAACACACCCAAATGAACACACCCTATTCCCAACATAACCAAAACAAAACCCAACATAGAAAATGAACACAATGAATGCACACACCCTGACTCAACATAAAGAGTCCCAGAACCAGGGTGTGACAGTAACGTTAAGTAGCCTAGGTTAACTTAGCTGACCTTCAATTGAGGGAATTCAGCAGAGTTCTCTGAGACATTGTTACAACTCACTGAAACTCTGGAAATAAATACATGGGCAAATGTTACCAAACATGTTAATAATAGGCCTGCATTACGGTAGGCAGCTAATTGTTAAATTACACTTTCCATCCTTACCTTGGAAGGTCACTGACTCTCAGGGGTGTGTGTTCATCCATTTCTCTCAACAGACTGTGAGGCAACAGCTGTCGAGAGACAACAAACGCTAGCCAATGGGAGCGTAGTAGAACACCCCTCTGAATAACGGGGCGTGGTTTTGGCTTAACTGCGTTGGGAAAAAGAAAGACGCGGACAGCATACATGGAACTTTTGTCTGGATGAGGGGATTTTGCGGCTAGTCCAAATTGTAAGAAATAACATGTGACATATACCGTCCGGCAGTACTACCAGAGACAGTTCCAAATTCAGACTGCTAAAAATCCTGCACCTTACAGCTGATGCTATTTCAACACTGCACTATTCTATTTATTTATTACAAATTATTGTTTACATGTTTGAACACTTTCCACTACACTGCAATATTCTTCATTTGTTTCCCAATTAGGAATAATATTCCATGATATCATTTTAAATAGTTTTTCACAAACTTCCCTTACTTACATACGATTCACATGTTTGGTTGTTGTTGTCGTCGTGGTCCCCCCCTCTTAACAACTCTGAGTACTCTATAGATTTTCACACTTCCCCGCAGCCACCAAGTCTGAAAAGAATATGGAGAGCTCAGGTCCTCGCCTGTTCAAAGGAACCTGTACTTCAGGCCATGTCCTTAGGAATAGAGACAAGATAATTAGAGCCAGCATTGATCTTGCTATAGACATTTCTGAAAACAAATATGTGACCGACCGGGTCGATTCGGTCTAATGTAGCAACATTTGAAATTGTGTTTTTTACATTGAATAAAAGTAGAGACTCGCTAGAAAATGGTATATTATACACTACAGTTGAGGAACAATAGGAAAGAAATTCTGCTTTGAAAGTTGCTAAACTTTTAACCCCACTTTTGAGAAAATGGCCCTTGAAAGTTCTGGTACACCTACTGGAGAGCTCTTCTTTGTCTACATCCATTCAGCATTGTTCATACCTCCTTAAGCCCCACCCATCTCTTTAAGGATTCACGTGAGGCCATGTGCTAAATAGTGAGTACGGTAGTGTACAACCAAAGATTTCAAGACTAAAGGCTGGTTTATACTATGTCTATTGACATGTCACTGCGACAACTGTATACAGACATCATGAATATTATTGTCGTCCGACAATAAAAATATAAACACAAAACTGGTGTATTTTGTCTCCTGAGTGGCGCAGTGGTCTAAGGCACTGCATCGCAGTGCTAACTGTGCCACTAGAGATCCTGGTTCGAATCCAGGCTCTGTCGCAGCCGGCTGCGACCGGGAGACTCATGGGCGGCGCACAATTGGCCCAGCATCGTCCAGGGTAGGGGAGGGAATGGCTGGCAGGGATGTAGCTCAGTTGATAGAGCATGGTGTTTGCAACGGCAGGGTTGTGGGTTCGATTCCCACGGGGGGCCAGTATAAAAAAATAAAAAAATGTATTCACTAACTGTAAGTCGCTCTGGATAAGAGCGTCTGCTAAATGACTAAAATGTAAATGTAAATGTATTTTAACGACATACGCCTAGTTTCCTGAAACAAGTCCCATATTGTGTTTGCACATTAGTTGTACTTTTTAAACATACCTCTCCTCTATGGACTTGAGCCTGCATCAGCTCAGCCATTGTTGGTGCTGGCACTTCAGTTGTCTTCGGTGATCTGGTCTCAGGATCCATCTCCTTGGTAGCCCTGATTAAGCCCCCAGTCTTCTCATCAACACTGCTCTCTGGAGTTCCTGGATGTAGTCGTTTTCAGATTTCAAAGCTTAGACTCTCCACCTTCTAGATTCTGTTGTAGTTTCCTGTAGCTGAAAGATATATGGTTGTAGTCAAGTGCTGCCAGTAGGGTTCTAGCCTCTTAGACCGGACAAGACAAAGCAAATATTTTGCTGCTGACATGAGTATGTGGTTCTAAAAGGACTCAATCTCAAATGTAGACCTAAGTTAGACAACAAATCAAACATGTTCCACCAATCCTTAGCACAATCTGGAAAACGACTGTACCACTTGCCAACTATGACAGACTTGCCTTTGATGACCATTAGTCATAGATTTCCAGGGTAAATACATTCAGTTTAGTAAATCTTTTTTGGATCATTAGAGAAGGAGGTTATAAGGCAGAATGAATAATGATTTCTCACCTAAAGTTGATGTACTTCTATATTTTTCAGCCACATGCATTCAATACAATTTGGGTGTGCTGAAGATCCCTGCTGCATCCAGTCTTTGTTGCGGTTCTCCTCCAGATTGTCATGCTGGCAGCAGCCGAAGGCCCATTCGTGTTTGTTGACCACGTGATGCAAGACACCCCTCCACAGATTCTGAAATGAATTAAGAATGCATAATTGAGAGCATTACAAACTCAACTATGTACAGTACAAATCTAATGCAACTTGTGTGGGAGGCAGTCATCCCATCCAGCACAATGGATATGTATTATTCTATGTCTGGCTGGATATGTATTATTCTGGATATGTAGGCTGGATATGTATTATTCTATGTCTGCTCAACAAGATACTGTATAACTTGGTGTTTCTTGGATGACATTTGATATGAATTAATATAAGAGTAATATGTTGCTTCAGAGAATGATCAGAAATATACCCTGCACAGTAAATGCCGATCATATCAATGCAATGCATTGTAGTTGTTTTCGGATGTAAATGGAGTAGTTACAATGAACTGCACTCTGTCTGCAGTTTTACAGCAGAACCAGAAATGGTTGACGATGTCCTTGATCCAGACCAGAATGATGGATTGTCCAGAAATCATTCTTGCCTGTGTTTGGTAGAACAGACAATGCCAGGGAGAGAAAGTCCATTACACATGAGCACACTTCTACCCAGACACCACCTCAAACAATCAGCATTACTAATGAAATGGTAATAAGTGCCTGGTATGCATATCATTTGTGTTTACAAAGACAAACAACAGCTATTGGCCCCCAATCATCATACTGTTCATGATTAAAATAGGCAGTTTACATGATAGGGAAAAGAGAATTCCAAATTCAGGACCAATGTGCTAATAGGATGAGTCTACTATCATAGCATAACAGTCATCTCATTTACATTGCATTGGTGTAATCGCTGAATGTAGACTAGGACAAAATCAGCGACGCTTCCGGAGACCACAGAACAGCACGTTTGTAATGCTGTGTGTGCACTATATTGTATTTTTACCAATCTTACTACTGAACATATTGGCCTGGATTACTGTCACTGAACAAAGGCAGCAGTAGGTTCGATGGGCCGGTACCTGAAAGGTTGCTGGTTGAAATACCAGAGACTGGTATGTAGAAAAATATGTTGTGTCCTTCAACAAGGCACTTAACCCCCAATTTCTCCAGGGTTGCCTACGCAAGCTCTCTGGGAATTGGGATATATCAAAAGTAACATTTCAAAAGCACTTGTGTGTTTATAGACCAATATCAACATATTTTGTTATTATCATTAGAGCACATCATTTGTAGTTACACTAACCGCATGTAGTTTCTTGCTCATATTTTTGGCACCATACCATATGTCAAGGAAATGAAGAAGACTAGAGTCCTCATACTTTCCTTTCTCTGGATCTGTAATGGAAGTAGGACAATACAGATTGGAATAATCACATGTTTAAACTCAAAAGCACAATGAGAATAGTGAACATGTCAATACTAAAATGTCGTGCAATCACTTGTCAATATAGATCCTACATACACCTAGACAGACGTGCACTTGCTCATTAGGGGCGAAATCTGAATATGTGTGTCAGTGCAGATCTTCTTCAACTTGACCTCCAAGATGAGCTGGTCAATTGTCCTAATAAAGGCCTGCTTTCCCATCACGACAGAGCTCCTCTGCCTCTCCCGCCTATCCACCGTGACAATGTGGATGATGTCCTTCGACTCATTCTCAATGATGTTATACGTGCAAAGCTGTGCACAATGACCTATGAAAGGTGTTGACAGACAACAAACAGTAATGAATTGTGTGTTTGTACTGATATAGAAAGTAGTGGCACATCATATGAAGTGGAACATCATGTAAATGCTCTTCTAATTTACCTGGGGAGTACATTCTGCCTTCAGCTAGAAAAGACACATGCACAAAAAAACTAAACGTTTTTTAGTAATCAGAGAATGTAATACTATGTTGATGACATAAAATATAGTACAGCTTCATACATAGATGAAACAAATATCACCTAGGAACACAACACGATCCTTTGTTTAGCAGTCGGTCAATGACTTCAGCACTTTTCTCCTGCCAAAACGTAGTTGTTTTCAGAGAGGAGAATGTTGGTTACCAACATGAAGTCACATGCCTGCATACCGTTCTTGAAGGTGGCCTGTAAGTTCTACTTCCAAAGGCTGTGACCATGTGAGCATAACTGAGCAAAAAAAAAAGTGGACAGGAAATAAATATAAAACAAACAAACAATGTAGTCATCACGACAGAAACCATTTGATCAATTCAAGTCAAGCACAAAGCAATAGAGGCATACCACTGAGATGTTAGAACATAGGCTAAATTCTAAACAGGAGAAATATATAATTTCTAGGGGAAAATGTGGCTGTAGGGACATCTCGCCCATTCCAAAATGGCTGCTGTTCCCCTTAAGCTCAAATGGTGGAAAGCCAACACACTCTACACCAGTCACATAGTCTTTGTATGTGCACTTGTGTATAGGAAGCTGAAGAAAAGTAGCAAGCTGCCTCAAGTTCTCGTCGTTGGTGATAGACGCATGCTGGCCGACAATTTTATCTTCACATATTACTTGCTGGTGTCCTGGAAAAGACAGCACATCCAGTTCTGGAGACTGCACGATTGCCGGCATCATGCACGGATTCATCAAGCCCAATGACAGGAAGCGTCTATGCATGGAGGATTCTGAAGTGCACCGCCAGTTCTGTGTTGACAAAGGCAACCACAATAACTATGAAGACACTGCTTCGTTGAATCATATTTGTATGAAAGCTGTTATCCACCTGGGACAGAAAGAGAAACTCATACTGTGACAAAGAGGGGGATCATAACCATAATCGGAGCGGTCATCCTCTGGTTCCCAATCTTCATTGGAAGTCTCACACTGGTCATCAGAAGGCACCCAGGTCTCTTCTTCGCAGTCTATACTGTAAAACACACACTTATATATGACAAACTTTAACTTTTGGTAGATTTTGCTCAACATATGCAAGGACAGGTATCAGCTCAAGCAAATACAGCTCATACTTACATTGTTCATTAGATCGTTGTCCTCATCGTTACTTACAGGAAATGTCCAAGATTAACATATTAATTTAAAACTGTAACTACTCTGAAGTTTATAGTAAAAAACAACAACACCCAAAGTCAACCCAGAAAACTATTCAAACCTTTTTTTCTAAAGCTTCAACTTCAACGCATTGCCCATCCAACACTTGGACTCCAGGCACCAGGAACTCATCTTCTCTGTAGGGGGAGAGGGGAGTTTCAAAAAACCTTTCATTTCAGTTTGATGTTTCCAGTCATTCAACACAATGTCCTGTTACAGTCTAACACTTTGTGGCAACAGTTTGGGGAAGGCCCCGGTGCACAAAGCGAGGTCCATACAGAAATGGTTTGTCAAGATCGGTGTGGAAGAACTTGACTGCCCTGCACTCAGCCCTGACCTCAACCCCATCGAACACCTTTGGGATTAATTGGAATCACAGACTGCGAGCCAGGCCTAATCGCCCAATATTAGTGCCCGACCTCACTAATGCTCTTGTGGCTGAATGGAAGCAAGTCCCCTGTGGGGATCTAGATGTGATGCCTAGCTTAGAAAGAATGCATTAATGATTAAACATAATAGGTTTGTACTGTACTGATAAAAATGGTTTAACATAACAAGCTGTGATTCATGTGAGGAATGTTAGGGAGTAGGGTGAGACAGACTTGTATTTCTCACAGACACATACACACTGCCTCTTTGTTAGAGCGCTCAAGGACGTCTACTGCAAAAAGGTGCTGACTCTACAGGTTGTGATGATAACAGACTTATGCCTGGCAACAGTGTGCAACGGTGAAGCGCCAAGGGACTGGGACCAGCCTGTGCGCCAACGATTGGCTGAGTAAGTCTAAACCACGCTCAGTCTCTACTCTGATTGGCCCAGCAGGGAGCGGGAACTATCTTTGTCAGAGTATTTGAAGAAGAACTTAGAACAATGGATCAGTTCTCTGAGTGCCCTGCGTGGTATTTCAGTGGACCCGTATATACGAACATCATATTTACCATTGAAGTGGTTTGCATTAATTAAAATACTAGTCTATTTTAGAAGATGTGCATTGACCTCTTTTGTTCCTAATACCAGATTTGAATTTACACAATTTAACACCCCGCAGCAATATTCCAACATCTAGTGAAAAGCCTTCACAGAAGAGTGGAGGCTGTTATAGCAGCAAAGGGAGGACCAACTCCATATTAATGCCCATGATTTTGGAATGAGATGTTCGACGAGCAGGTGTCCACATACTTTTGGTCATGTAGTGTATATATCTAACTAGCTATGTCTTACCTTCTCATCAGAAAGAAAATCAAATTCTGGGTTGATTTGAATACTTTCAAATCCCTTTCTTCTCTCAACTGTGAGAACACTTCCGATGTTCACTCTCGTCTTGGCCCGGGCTCTATCGCTTTCCTTTTTTGCCTATCTGCTCTCCAAAGTTCTCTGTTTCTTTGGTGGAGGAATAGCTACTGCTGCTGGGTCAGGTTGTTTGCCCCTCGCGTCTGCCATGTCTGTAAGCCTGTCCGCTAGCCAAGTGTTGGCAATGGGCTCAGCTTGCTAGCTATCATAACGCTACCCGTTAGAATATGGCACAGCCTTCTCGCTGACAGAAAACACGTCACTCATTGTGCGCACCACAAAGTCTGGCGGGGAAATCCGACCGACCGGGAAAGTGAAAACCAATGAATACAGTGGTGCTCAGGCAGGCTAGAGGCGCAACATTGTTACTGTTGCATCACATTGGATGACCACTAGTGACTTATTGGAGCTTTTGAACATAAGTAAAATACAAAACGTTACATATTGCAGCTTTAAGTTTAAAACCAACAAACATTGGGAAATTGCCACACTGCTCACGTTCATTTGCATTGCTAGTTAAGATCAGTGAGATGCATTGCTCACGTTGACTACCGAACTAGCTAGTTAGGTAGCCAATGTTACCCCAAGACTATACCACAACTCAATGTCTATTATATATAATAGCTAAATTCTTCCACAAAACATAGCTAGTTAAATAGGTTCAAAGCAGGATCAAAGCCAACGTCAAACTTTGGGAAACCGTCACACTGCTCGCTAGCTACCTTACAATGCATGCATTGGGCATAGCAAAACTAGCTAGCTAGGTAGGCTACTCCATAGACCAAGCTACGGTAAGACAAGGTAGCCAGATTTCAGACAGGACAAACACTGCAGTTAGCTACGCTACATTTCATCAACTAAGAACAACCAAGACCACAACACAAACCATAGTAGAGAAAACAAATTGCTTTGTTAAGAATCAGTAAGCTAGTTATGATCCGCATATAGTCAATGGTTGAACCCCAAACGCACAATTAAACAGAGCCTCAATTATGTTGTGCACTGCAAGTGTGCAAATGCATGCTTGCATCAGACAACTTACCAGACTCGACTGACAGCATCGCTGTTTCAAACAAGTATGTAGAATAAATTCCAGCTCCATCATTATTATAATCCAAATTTGTGCTGACTGATTAACACAGTGTTAAGTTACTTTTCAGTGTGTTCCCAGAAAATCTGAAGTCGCCATCCACAAGTAATAAGTAGTCAGGGTGCACCCAGGTAAAACAAAATCAGAATCATTGAGGGGGTTCAATTAATCTCACCCGGGCACCCATGTAGGCATCTTTTGCACCTGCTGAAAGTTGATTGCAGCCCCCAGCCCCAGCTGTGCCCTGGACACCACATGTGCATTGATTGCCCCCCATTTATCCTCAGAGTTCATACTGCTTGGTGACCTAAATTGGGATATGCTTAACACCCCGGCCATCCTACAATCCAAACTAGATGCCCTCAATTTCACACAAATTATCAACAAACCTACCAGGTACAACCCTAAATCCGTAAACATGGGCACCCTCATAGATATCATCCTGACTAACTTACCCTCTAAAAACACCTCCGCTATCTTCAACCAGGATCTCAGCGATCACTGCCTTATTGCCTGCGTCCGTAACGGGTCCACGGTCAAACGACCACCCCTCATCACTGTCAAACGCTCCCTAAAACACTTTAGCGAGCAGGCCTTCCTAATTGACCTGTCCCAGGTATCCTGGATGGATATCGATCTCATTCCGTCAGTAGAGGATGCCTGGTTGTTCTTTAAAAGTAATTTCCTCTCAATTTAAAAATAAATAATCCCCATTAAAAAAATACAGAACTAAGAACAGATATAGCCCCTGGTTCTCCTCAGACTTGACTGCCCTTGACCAGCTCAAAAACATCCTGTGGCGTACTGCATTAGCATCGAATAACCCCCGCGATATGCAACTTTTCAGGGAAGTTAGGAACCAATATACACAAGCAGTTAGGAAAGCAAAGGCTAGCTTTTTCAAACAGAAATTTGTATCCTGTAGCACTAACTCCAAAAAGTTTTGAGACACTGTAAAGTCCATGGAGAATAAGAGCACCTCCTCCCAGCTGCCCACTGCACTGAGAAGGAAACACTATCACCACCGATAAATCTACAATAATCGGGAATTTCAACAAGCATTTTGCTACGGCTGGCCATGCTTTCCACCTGGCTACCACTACCCCGGCCACCAGCTCTGCACCCTCCGCTGCAACTTGCCCATGCTCCCCCCGCTTCTCCTTCACACAAATTCAGACAGCTGATGTTCTGAAAGAGCTGCAAAATCTGGACCCCTACAAATTATCAGGGCTAGACAATCTGGACCCTTTCTTTCTGGACACTATGTTAACAAACCTCCAAACGAGCTTCAATGCCATAGAACACTCCTTCAGTAGCCTCCAACTGCTCTTAAACACTAGTAAAACTAAATGCATGCTCTTCAATCGAACGCTGCTGGCACCCGCCCACCCGACTAGAATCACTACTCTCGACGGGTCTGACCTAGAGTATGTGGACAACTACAAATCCCTAGGTGTCTGGTAAGACTGTAAACTCTCCTTCCAGATTCACATTAAGCATCTCCAATCCAAAGTTAAATCTAGAATCAGCTTCCTATTTCGCAACAAAGCCTCCTTCACTCATGCTGCCAAACATGCCCTCGTAAAACTGACTATCCTACCGATCCTTGACTTCGGCGATGTCATTTACAAAATAGCCTCCAACACTCTACTCAGCAAATTGGATGTAGTCTATCACAGTGCCATCCGTTTTGTCACCAAAGCCCCATATACTACCCACTTCTGTGACCTGTACGCTCTTTTTGGCTGGTCCTCACTACATATTCGTCGCCAAACCCACTGGCTCCAGGCCATCTATAAATCACTGCTAGGCAAATCCCTGCCTTATCTTAGCTCATTGGTCACCATAGCAACACCCACCCGTAGTATGCGTTCCAGCAAGTATATCTCACTGGTCATCCCCAAAGCCAACACCTCCTTTGGCCGCCATTCCTTCCAGTTCTCTGCTGCCAATGACTGGAACGAATTGCAAAAATATCTGAAGCTGGAGACTCTTATCTCCCTCACTAACATTAAGCATCAGTTGTCAGAGCACCTTACCGATCACTGCACCTGTACACAGCCCATCTGAAATTAGCGCACCCAACTACCTCGTCCCCATACTGTTATTTTGTTTTGCTCATTTGCACCCCAGTATCTCTATTTGCACAACATCATTCCAGTGTTAATACTAATTGTAATTATTTTGCACTATGGCCTATTTATTGCCTTACCTCCATAACTTGCTACATTTGAACACACTATAAATACAGTGGAGGAAAAAAGTATTTAGTCAGCCACCAATTGTGCAAGTTCTCCCACTTAAAAAGATGAGAGAGGCCTGTAATTTTCATCATAGGTACACGTCAACTATGACAGACAAATTGAGAAAAAAAAATCCTGAAAATCACATTGTAGGATTTTTAATGAATTTATTTGCAAATTATGGTGGAAAATAAATATTTGGTCAATAACAAAAGTTTCTCAATACTTTGTTATATACCCTTTGTTGGCAATGACACAGGTCAAACGTTTTCTGTAAGTCTTCACAAGGTTTTCACACACTGTTGCTGGTATTTTGGCCCATTCCTCCATGCAGATATCCTCTAGAGCAGTGATGTTTTGGGGCTGTTGCTAGGCAACACAGACTTTCAACTCCCTCCAAAGATTTTCTATGGGGTTGAGATCTGGAGACTGGCTAGGCCACTCCAGGACCTTGAAATGCTTCTTACGAAGCCACTCCTTCGTTGCCCGGGCGGTGTGTTTGGGATCATTGTCATGCTGAAAGACCCAGCCACATTTAATCTTCAATGCCCTTGCTGATGGAAGGAGGTTTTCACTCAAAATCTCACGATACATGGCCCCATTCATTCTTTCCTTTACACGGATCAGTCGTCCTGGTCCCTTTGCAGAAAAACAGCCCCAAAGCATGATGTTTCCACCCCCATGCTTCACAGTAGGTATGGTGTTCTTTGGATGCAACTCAGCATTCTTTGTCCTCCAAACACGACGGAGTTGAGTTTTTACCAAAAAAGTTCTATTTTGGTTTCATCTGACCATATGACATTCTCCCAATCCTCTTCTGGATCATCCAAATGCACTCTAGCAAACTTCAGACGGGCCTGGACATGTACTGGCTTAAGCAGGGGGACAGGTCTCGCACTGCAGGATTTGAGTCCCTGGCGGCGTAGTGTGTTACTGATGGTAGGCTTTGTTACTTTGGTCCCAGCTCTCTGCAGGTCATTCACCAGGTCCCCCCGTGTGGTTATGGGATTTTTGCTCACCGTTCTTCTGATCATTTTGACCCCACGGGGTGAGATCTTGCGTGGAGCCCCAGATCGAGGGAGATTATCAGTGGTCTTGTATGTCTTCCATTTCCTAATAATTGCTCCCACAGTTGATTTCTTCAAACCAAGCTGCTTACCTATTGCAGATTCAGTCTTCCCAGCCTGGTACAGGTCTACAATTTTGTTTCTGGTGTCCTTTGACAGCTCTTTGGTCTTGGCCATAGTGGAGTTTGGAGTGTGACTGTTTGAGGTTGTGGACAGGTGTCTTTTATACTGATAACAAGTTCAAACAGGTTCCATTAATACAGGTAACGAGTGGAGGACAGAGGAGCCTCTTAAAGAAGAAGTTACAGGTCTGTGAGAGCCAGAAATCTTGCTTGTTTGTAGGTGACCAAATACTTATTTTCCACCATAATTTGCAAATAAATTCATTAAAAATCCTACAATGTGATTTTCTGGATTTTTTTCCCTCAATTTGTCTGTCACAGTTGACGTGTACCTATGATGAAAATTACAGGCCTCTCTCATCTTTTTAAGTGGGAGAACTTGCACAATTGGTAGCTGACTAAATACTTTTTTTCCCCACTGTATATTTTCTGTTGTATTTTTGACTTTTTGTTTTGTTTTACCCCATATGTAACTCTGTGTTTATGTTTTTATCGCACTGCTTTGCTTTATCTTGGCCAGGTCGCAGTTGTAAATGAGAACTTGTTCTCAACTGGCTTACCTGGTTAAATAAAGGTGAAATAAAAATATAATTTGGACAGCGACAGAGAAATTGGCTCAAAACAAAAGTGACGTAATTAAGCATGTGTAGTAATGAGTAGGATTCTGTGTTTTCACATGCAAAAGTGATTGCTTTTGATAAAAACGCTTTATCTGCCTTCACTCCTTGCTTTCGCCCGATGACGTGAAGGGCCATAGCCTGGTGTACCCAGGGCCAGATTAATCGAACCCAGTCAAAAGAAAATGACATGCTTGCTAACTTGGTTAGCTATGTGATTAAATGACTCTGTTTTCAACAAATCAACTGTCTTAGACTATTGTATTTTAACCTGTCACGATCGTCGTATGGAGTAGACCAAGGCGCAGCGTGATGAACGAACATATTGAATCTTTATTATCTATAGTGATAATATACACAACAAAACAACAAAACGAAACGTGCAGTCCTACGGTTTAATATAACCAACAAGGAACAAACCAAAACGGAAACAAGATCCCACAAACACAAAGGGAAAAAAGACAGTTTAAATATGGCTCCCAATCAGAGACAACCAGCCACAGCTGACACTCGTTGCCTCTGATTGGGAGCCACTCTGGCCAACATAGAAACACAACAACCAGAACTCCCGACATAGAATTACAACACATAGAATGAACACACCCTGGCTCAACATATAGAGTCCCAGAGCCAGGGTGTGACAGTACCCCCCCTAAAGGCGCGGACTGCGACCGCGCCTCAACTAGAACCAAACAGGGGAGGGCTGGGTGGGCATTCCTCCTCGGCGGCGGTTCTGGCTCCGAGCTTGCCCACCACCCTCCAATAATCCCCCCATAGCGCCCCCGGTCCGATCCGGCCCCGCTGGCTGGCTGAACCGGACATAGTAGGAGCGGATAGCTTCAGCTCCGGTGTGGAGCAGCCGACCGGTACCTGATCAGGCACCGGTGACCCAGGCACGGGTTGTGCCGGACTGACGACGCGCACCCCTGGCTTGGTGCGTGGAGCAGGAACGGACTGGACCGGGCTGACGATGCGCACCCCTGGCTTGGTGCGTGGAGCAGCAACTGGCCGGACCGGGCTGACGATATGCACCCCTGGCTTGGTGCGTGGAGCAGCAACGGGCCTTACCAGGCTGACGTCTCGCACCCCTGGCTTGGTGCGAGTGGCAGGAACAGGCCTTACCGGGCTGACGACTCGCACCCCTGGCTTGGTGCGTGGAGCAGCAACAGGCCTTACCAGGCTGACGTCTCGCACCCCTGGATTGGTGCGAGTGGCAGGAACAGGCCTTACCAGGCTGACGACTCGCACCCCTGTCTTGGTGCGAGTGGCAGGAACAGGCCGGGCCGGGCTGGCAACGCGCACCGTAGGCTTGGTGCGAGTGACAGGAACAGGCCGGGCCGTGCTGGCAACGCGCACCGTAGGCTTGGTGCGAGTGGCAGGAACAGGCCGGGCCGGGCTGGCGACGCACACCGTAGGCTTGGTGCGAGTGGCAGGAACAGGCCGGGCCGGGCTGGCGACGCGCACCGTAGGCTTGGTGCGAGTGGCAGGAACAGGCCTTACCAGGCTGACGACTCGCACCCCTGTCTTGGTGCGAGTGGCAGGAACAGGCCGGGCCGGGCTGGCGACGCGCACCGTAGGCTTGGTGCGAGTGGCAGGAACAGGCCGGGCCGGGCTGGCGACGCGCACCGTAGGCTTGGTGCGAGGGGCAGGAACAGGCCGGGCCGGGCTGGCGACGCGCACCGTAGGCTTGGTGCGAGTGGCAGGAACAGGCCGGGCCGGGCAGGCGACGCGCACCGTAGGCTTGGTGCGAGGGGCAGGAACAGGCCGGACCGGGCTGTAGAGACGGATAGGAGACCTGGAGTGAAGAGCGGCCACAACCCGTCCTGGCTGAATGCCTACCTTCACACACTCTGTGTGAGGCATCCGCACAGGACGTACAGGGCTGTGTACCCGTACTGGCATAACAGCACGTGACACTGGAGCAGGATATCCGGGACCTAGGAGAGGCATTGGAGACCACGAGCGCTGAGCTGGCATACTCCGTCCTGGCTGCATACCCACCTTCGCACGACATGTGCGGGGTGCTCGCACAGGACGTACCGGACTATGCCGGACCACTCGTGGCACCGTACGCCGCTCCGCATACCGCGGCACCTGCCCAGTCCCATGCTGCCAAGCCTGAGTACGGGAAGTTGGTTCCGCTCTCCATCCAGGCCCCGCCAACCTGCCTTCTGGCCCCCCAAACCCGGTGGCCTCCTCTCCAAATCTCCCAAATCGCCCTGTGGCAGCCTCCTGCTGCCCAGTCGCCCATGCCGTGTGCCCCCCCCCCTAAAAATGTTTTGGGGTTGCCTCTCGTCCGTCCGACGACGACACTGCTGACGCCGCTGCTCCTCTCTCGCCAGGGCCTTAATCCTAGCCCATGGCCCTTTTCCCCCGAGCATGTCCTCCCAGGACCACACTTTGCCCACCTGGGCCATCGCCAACCTCTCCAGCTCCTTTCCTGGCGCTTCCTCCCATGTCCAGGCAGCCTGTTCCTGGACACGCTGCTTGGTCCTGGAGTGGTGGGATCTTCTGTCACGATCGTCGTATGGAGTAGACCAAGGCGCAGCGTGATGAACGAACATATTGAATCTTTATTATCTATAGTGATAGTATACACAACAAAACAACAAAACGAAACGTGCAGTCCTACGGTTTAATATAACCAACAAGGAACAAACCAAAACGGAAACAAGATCCCACAAACACAAAGGGAAAACAGACAGTTTAAATATGGCTCCCAATCAGAGACAACCAGCCACAGCTGACACTCGTTGCCTCTGATTGGGAGCCACTCTGGCCAACATAGAAACACAACAACCAGAACTCCTGACATAGAATTACAACACATAGAATGAACACACCCTGGCTCAACATATAGAGTCCCAGAGCCAGGGTGTGACATAACCAAGCAAGATAAATAAACGTTCAATCAGTACTGAGTGAATAAACAAAATAATTTTGGAACAAACACTTCCAGACTGTCCATTTAAATGATCTGTCGAAGTCAATGTTTTAAGAACAGGGTTCGTAGTGTAATGGTTAGAGTTACTTCCTGAAGATTGTGGGATTACTTCCCGGAGGATACATTTTGACCATTATTTTTAAAATAGTTTTTACAGCCCCCTCCCGACACACACACACACTTATTTTCCTTAAATAGGTGGCTCTTAAAAGAGCCTTTGGGTTCGTGGAGTGGCAGGCAATAGGCAGTGAGTATGGTGGTGTGTACTACTGCGGAGAGACCAGCTCTCAAGCCTCATTCACATAACCCATAAGCACATTGTTATGTTGCGCCGGATGTCATGCATTTTAATCCATTTTAACACTTTTCTCATTTTCAGGCGCCACTTTCTGTCATTTTGTCAAGCTGGCAAATGTGAAGCTGACAAAAGACTTAAGCTTATTCATATGCACAAAATACATCACACAGTGTATTCTATCAGTAGCACTTAAGTATGTTCTGTTTCAAATCTGTGAGTAGTCCCATCTGTTTTCATATTTATACTGCCATTTATAAAAGTGGGAATGCATGCTCTTTTACTGGAGTTGGACAGCTGTGTACAGAATTACTAAGAACATTTGTAGCTAAAGTATTTAGGGCACCTATCCAAAGTCAGATTTGTAAATATGTATATCATTTTTCTTAAGAGTGTTTGGTACTTGTCTAATGACTTTGTATTTTATAGGTGTTTCTCAGAAGTTTTTGTATCAGGAGTTACCAAAATTGCTCTTGACGATCCACAGGGTTATGCATGTTTTTTAAAACTCAAATCCAGTGTTACCATATCTGATTCTACTACTCAGCTGTTCATCAAGACATCAACGGTTCATCCAGACCATGAATAGTAGAATCAGGTGTGGTAGAACTAGGATTGAACTAGCATAAACATGTAGCTTGTCAAGCACAATTGTGGGCATTCCTAAATTGTATTTACAAAGTTTACTGTACAGTATCTGATGAATGTGGTTGTAAATGTGATATTTAGTGATTACTCACTTTTGTTTACAGTTAATGTATTACTAGACCTTTCTTCAGTAAACTTTATGGTACATTTTCATGTAAATAGTTAATGGGTACATTTTGATAATTTGTGTATTTTCCAGGAGCTTGCGCGAATGTCTTAAGAGAGATCAGGTACATCTTTTCCAGTTTAATCCATATTGGTTTAAATGGGTTTCTGTTTTTTTGCTTCTCTCTGGAAAATCAGCTGTTATTATTAAATAAATTCTAACAATAACTATTTATTTTGCCATTTGTCATTATTGTTTACTTTTACTTAAATGTTATTGCTGTGTTATGCTGTATTATAATGTTGTATAATAATTTTGCATTAAAACCATGGAAATTAAAAACAAGAATAGGCATTGGTAAAGAATTGGCAGAGAATAGGCATTGGTCTGAAGCCAAAAAAGAAAGGAAATTCACATGAGCACCACAATGCCTATTCCACCCATGCTCTACCAAGGCTTTCTAGCACACCGCTTTGACCTACTACAGTAGCTATGTTGGTATTGTACTTCAAACTATGTGTAGGCAGGTTGCTTAGGATTCAAACCTTCTCAAACAGCCTAATTTATACTCTTCAGAGGGATAATGGACTTCACAGTGTCCTGCTTTTTAAATTATGTATGCCAGTATACATATATCATTTGGCTGTATGTGTTTTTAGATATAGGCCTATTGTGTCAATATCTGTAATGGAAAAAAAATACAAGTACAAACATAACAAAGCAAAATATAGCAAAATATAATAGCAAAATATAATTTTGACAGAGGTAATGAATTGTCCATTGATCAGCATAGCAATTGATAAAACAGGACCATGTTTGAAACAAAAGTGGTTCTGAGCTTATGTCAATGTTACACAGGTAAGGTAACAGTTACAGAAATCAGGAATAAAGACAGGTTCTATCTACAGTGCCCATTAGAAAGTGTTCACACCCCTTGACAAATTCCACATTTTGTTGTGTCACAGCTTGAATTTAAAATGGATTAAATTGAGATTTTGTGTCACTGGCCTACACACAATACCCCATACTGTCAAAGTGGAGTTATGTTTATATATATTTTTTTTAATGAATTACAAATGGAAAGCTGAATAGTCTTGAATCAATAAGTATTCAACCCTTTTCTTATGGCAAGCCTAAATATATTCAGTGTCACGATCGTTGGAAACAGTGGACCAATGCGCAGCGTTATTTGCGAACATACTTCTTTTTATTAGAATGAACACACAAACAAAAACAACAAACGATAACGTGACGTCCTCGGTTCTAACACAAACCTATACTGGAACAAGATCCCACATAAAACAATGCCAAACGGCTACCTAAGTATGGCTCCCAATCAGAGACAACGAGCTACAGCCGTCTCCGATTGGGAGCCACCCTGGCCAACATAGAAATACAAAACTAGAACAAACAAAGAAAACTCACACCCTGGCTCAACATACTAGAGTCCCCAGAGCCAGGGCGTGACAGTACCCCCCCCCAAAGGCGCGGACTCCGACCGCGCCAACCAAACACAACAGGGGAGGGGCCCGGTGGGCACTGATCCGGGCATGATCCCCACTCCCTCTCTAACCCCCCAAAGTACCCCTGGTCCGGTCTGGCCCTGCTGGCCGAAGCTGGACTGAACACTGGTGGAGCGGATTGCTCTAGCTCCGGTGTGGAGCAGCTGACCGGTGCCGGACCAGGCACCAGTGGAACAGGCACGGGCTGTGCCGGACTGACGACGCACACCCCTGGCTTGGTGTGGTGCGCAGGAACGGGCCGGACCGGGCTGACGAAGCGCACCACTGGCTTGGTGCGGGGAGCAGGAACGGGCCGGACCGGGCTGACGAAACGCATCACTGACTTGGTGCGGGGAGCAGGAACGGGCCGGACCGGGCTGACGAAACGCACCACTGACTTGGTGCGGGGAGCAGGAATGAGCCGGACTGGGCTGACGACGCGCACCACTGACTTGGTGCGGGGAGCAGGAACGGGCCGGACCGGGCTGACGAAACGCACCACTGACTTGGTGCGGGGAGCAGGAACGGGCCGGACCGGGCTGACGAAACGCACCACTGACTTGGTGCGGGGAGCAGGAATGGGCCGGACCGGGCTGACGACGCGCACCACTGACTTGGTGCGGGGAGCAGGAACGGGCCGGACCGGGCTGGCGAAGCGCACCACTGACTTGGTGCGGGGAGCAGGAACAGGCCGGACCGGGCTGGCGACGCGCACCACAGGCTCGGTGCGAGGGACAGGAACAAGCCGGACCGTACTGGGAACACACACCACTGGCCCTACGCGGGGATCAGGAACAGGCCGGACCGGACTGGCAACACACCCCAGTACCTCTCGCCGTGCCTCTACATCCTCCTTCCCCCTGGTGACCAGTGACTCCCGTAACCTGGCGGCCTCCTGCTGCCCCGTCATCCACGGCGTGAGACCCCCCTAAAAAATTTCTGGGCGTCTCTCCTCCCCGTGGGCCAGGTCTCCATGTCTCTCGCCAGACTTTCGCCCTTCTGCTTCCAAGTCCAGCCTCTCTCCTCCTCACACGGCTTGACCCAGTCGAGGTGGCAAAGGAGATCCGCTAGAGATTCCCCTGGCGATGGCTCCTGGACACGCTGCTTGGTCCAGTTTTGGTGTGTCCGCCTGTCCGTAGGAGCTGCGAGTTTCTGCTCTGTTTATTTGTTTTGGTGTTTTTACGCACAGTTTGCGTAATCGCTCGCCTCTGTTTGTTCGAGGCCCGTATTTTGTATTTTGTCACTTTATGACAAGTAAAGTCTGTTGGACTAAGCCTCTGTGTCCTGCGCCTGACTCCTACACCACATCCACTTCAGCTCCTGACATTCAGGAGTAGAAAGTTGCTTAACAAGTCACATAATATGCTGCATGGATTCACTCTGTGTGCAATAATAGTGTTTAACATGAAAAAAAAGGGAACATATTGGTTGATGAGTAAAAAAATTAAGCATACATTGAATATTCGTTTGAGCATGGTGAAGTTATTAATTACACTTTGGATGGTGTATCAATACACCCAGTCACTACAAAGATACAGGCGTCCTTCCTAACTCAGTTGCCGGAGATGAAGGAAACCGCTCAGGGATTTCACCATGAGGCCAATAGTGACTTTAAAACAGTTACAGAGTTTAATGGCTGTGATAGGAGAAAACTGAGGATGGATTAACAACATTGTAGTTACTCTACAATACTAACCTAATTGACAGAGTGTACAGAAAAAAAATATTCCAAAACAGTTATAGTTCAGACTTATATCAGCTTGAAAATCTATGGCAAAACTTGAAAATGGTTATCTAGCAATGATCAGCAATCACCTTGACAGAGCTTGAAGACATTTTAAAAGAATCATTTGCAAATGTTGTACAATCCAGCTGTGCAAAGCTCTTAGAGACTTACCCAGAAAGACTTGAGCTGTAATTGCTGCCAAAGGTGATTCTAACATGTATTGACTCAGGGGTGTGAATATGTATTTAAATTAGATATTTCTGTATTTCATTTTCAATAAATGTGCTAAACATTTCTAAAAACATGTGTTCACGTCATGGGGTATTGTGTGTAGATGGTTCAGATTTGTTTTATGTAATCCATTTTGAATTCAGGCTGTAAGACAACAAAATGTGGAATAAGTCAAGCGGTATGAATACATTCTGAAGGCACTGTATCTGAGCTACTTTGTCCAACACACCACCATTTACATTTTACATTTACATTTTAGTCATTTAGCAGACGCTCTTATCCAGAGCGACTTACAGGAGCAATTAGGGTTAAGTGCCTTGCTCAAGGGCACATTAACGTCATTTAGCAGACGCTCTTAGCCAGAGCGACTCACAAATTGGTGCGTTCACCCTATAGTATTCCTTAAAGAGGTGGGGTTTCAAATGTCTCCGGAAGGTGGTGAGTGACTCCGCTGTCCTGGCGTCGTGAGGGAGCTTGTTCCACCATTGGGGTGCCAGAGCAGCGAACAGTTTTGACTGGGCTGAGCGGGAGCTATGCTTCCGCAGAGGAAGGGGAGCCAGCAGGCCAGAGGTGGATGAACGCAATGCCCTCGTTTGGGTGTAGGGACTGATCAGAGCCTGAAGGTACAGAGGTGCCGTTCCCCTCACTGCTCCATAGGCAAGCACCATGGTCTTGTAGCGGATGCGAGCTTCAACTGGAAGCCAGTGGAGTGTGCGGAGGAGGGGGGTGACGTGAGAGAACTTGGGAAGGTTGAACACCAGAAGGGCTGCGGCATTCTGGATGAGTTGTAGGGGTTTAATGGCACAGGCAGGGAGGCCAGCCAACAGCGAGTTGCAGTAGTCCAGACGGGAGATGACAAGTGCCTGGATTAGGACCTGTGCCGCTTCCTGTGTAAGGCAGGGTCGTACTCTCCGAATGTTGTAGAGCATGAACCTGCAGGAGCGGGTCACAGCCTTGATGTTGGCGGAGAACGACAGGGTGTTGTCCAGGGTCACGCCTAGGCTCTTCGCACTCTGGGAGGAGGACACAGCAGAGTTGTCAACCGTGATGGCGAGATCATGGAACGGGCAGTCCTTCCCCGGGAGGAAGAGCAGCTCCGTCTTGCCAGGGTTCAGCTTGAGGTGGTGATCCGTCATCCATACTGATATGTCTGCCAGACATGCAGAGATGCGATTCACCACCTGGTTATCAGAAGGGGGAAAGGAGAAGATTAGTTGTGTATCGTCAGCGTAGCAATGATAGGAAAGGCCATGTGAGGATATGACAGAGCCAAGTGACTTGGTGTATAGGGAGAAAAGGAGAGGGCCTAGAACTGAGCCCTGGGGGACACCAGTGGTGAGAGCACGTGGTGCGGAGACAGCTTCTCGCCACGCCACTTGGTAGGAGCGACCGGTCAGGTAGGACGCAATCCAGGAGTGAGCCGCGCCAGAGATGCCCAGCTCGGAGAGGGTGGAGAGGAGGATCTGATGGTTCACAGTATCAAAGGCAGCAGACAGGTCTAGAAGGACAAGAGCAGAGGAGAGAGAGTTAGCTTTAGCAGTGCGGAGAGTCTCCGTGACACAGAGAAGAGCAGTCTCAGTTGAATGACCAGTCCTGAAACCTGATTGGTTTGGATCAAGAAGGTCATTCTGAGAGAGATAGCAAGAGAGTTGGCTAAAGACGGCACGCTCAATAGTTTTGGAAAGAAAAGAAAGAAGGGATACTGGTCTGTAGTTATTGACATCAGTGGGGTCGAGTGTTGGTTTTTTGAGAAGGGGAGCAACTCTCGCTCTCTTGAAGACGGAAGGGACATGGCCAGCGGTCAAGGATGAGTTGATCAGCGAGGTGAGGTAGGGGAGAAGGTCACCGGAGATGGTCTGGAGAAGGGAGGAGGGGATGGGGTCAAGCGGGCAGGTTGTTGGGCGGCCTGCAGTCACAAGTCGCAGGATTTTATCTGGAGAGAGAGGGGAGAAAGAAGTCAAAGCATAGGGTAGGGCAGTGTGAGCAGGACCAGCAGTGTCATTAGACTTAACAAACGAGGATCGGATGTCGTCAACCTTCTTTTCAAAGTGGTTGACGAAGTCATCCACAGAGAGAGGAGGAGGGGGAGGATTCAGGAGGGAGGAAAATGTGGCAAAGAGCTTCCCTAGGGTTAGAGGCAGATGCTTGGAATTTAGAGTGGTAGAAGGTGGCCTTAGCAGCAGAAACAGATGAAGAAAATGTAGAGAGGAGGGAGTGAAAAGATGCCAGGTCGGCAGGGAGTTTAGTTTTCTTCCATTTCCGCTCCGCTGCCCGGAGCTCTGTTCTGTGAGCTCGCAATGAGTCATCAAGCCACGGAGCTGGAGGGGAGGACCGAGCCGGGCGGGAGGATAGGGGACACAGAGAGTCAAAGGATGCAGAAAGGGAGGAGAGGAGGGTTGAGGAGGCAGAATCAGGAGATTGGAGGGAGAAGGATTGAGCAGAGGGAAGAGATGATAGGATGGAAGAGGAGAGAGTAGTGGGAGAGAGAGAGCGAAGGTTGCGGCGGCGCATTACCATCTGTGTAGGGGCAGAGTGAGTAGTGTGGGAGGAGAGCGAGAGAGAAAAGGAAACAAAGTAGTGGTCGGAGACATGGAGGGGAGTTGCAGTGAGATTAGTAGAGGAACAGCATCTAGTGAAGATGAGGTCAAGCGTATTGCCTGCCTTGTGAGTAGGGGGGGACGGTGAGAGGGTGAGGTCAAAAGAGGAGAGGAGTGGAAAGAAGGAGGCAGAGAGAAATGAGTCAAATGTGGACATAGGGAGGTTGAAGTCCCCCAAAACTGTGAGGGGTGAGCCATCCTCAGGGAAGGAACTTATCAAGGCGTCAAGCTCATTGATGAACTCTCCAAGGGAACCTGGAGGGCGATAGATGACAAGGATATTAAGCTTAAATGGGCTAGTGACTGTGACAGCATGGAATTCAAATGAGGAGATAGACAGATGGGTTAGGGGAAAAATTTAGAATGTCCACTTGGGAGAGATGAGGATTCCTGTACCACCACCCCTCTGACCAGATGCTCTCGGGGTATGCGAGAACACATGGTCAGACGAGGAGAGAGCAGTAGGAGTAGCAGTGTTTTCAGTGGTGATCCATGTTTCCGTCAGCGCCAGGAAGTCGAGGGACTGGAGGTTGGCATAGGCTGGGATGAAGTCAGCTTTGTTGGCAGCAGAACGGCAGTTCCAGAGGCTGCCTGCGACCTGGAACTCCACGTGGGTGGTGCGTGCAGGGACCACCAGGTTAGAGAGGCAGCAGCCACGCGGTGTGGTGCGTTTGTGTAGCCTGTGCAGAGAGGAGAGAACAGGGATAGGCAGAGGCATAGTTGACAGGCTGTAGCAAATGGCTACAAAAATGCAGAGGAGATCGGAATGAAATGAGCTAAGCATCTGGGAGAGGAGAGAGCAGGGCCTCCCTCACCAAAAACTTCTACCTCAGAAACTAAAATTGTTTCACTGAACCACCCGAACAAAAACTCTCCCAACTTCCACCTTTAGAAATCAGAATTGTTGTGAACCACAGCGGTTCAATGTTTAAAGGAATAGACTCAACCCACTTTATTCAGCTAGCTAACTATGACACCATAGCTAACTAGCAAGCTAGCATCCAATAACAATAACACACCGTTTAGCACCAACACTTGGTCACAACAAACCACCAATAGTGTGATAACACACTAAACAGATCATTCGTGTCTGTGTCAAGTTCCTTTCATGACGCAGCAATGATTAAACGTTGGCTAGCTAGGACAAGTATATTGTAGTTAGCTACTACAGTACAGTTAGCTGGTCGTGTTGGGTAGCTAGCAATGGCCACTGTGTTGACTTTGTTTGAAGAACGGCTAGCTAGCTAGCTTCGTGCTACACCCGGCACACAATGGCTACTGTGTTGACTCTGACTCTGTTCGAAAAACGGCAAGTTAGCTCGCTTCGTGCTACAGCCGGCACGGCCGAAGACACTGCCAAGACACAGTAACTACCCACAACAACCCACGATGCCTAGCTATGACGCTGTAGCTAACTAGCAAGCTAGCATCCATTAACACACAATTTAGCACCAATACTTGGTTACAACAAACTGCCAAGAGTGTGTTAGCACACTAAACAGATAATTCAAGTCCGTGTCTAGTTCCTTTCATAACGCATAACGCAGCAAAAAATTAAACGTTGGCTAGCAGCACATTAACATTGGAAACAGCTCTCCAGCGTTGCTAATCGTTACCAGTAGCTACCCGCTAGCTAGCCACCTGTTGTTATGTTGGGCACCTACTGACCCCAAAAATTTTTTATGACATGTATTGCTAAAATAAAAGTTTAAGGAAATACAGGCATGCACCACATTACTACAAGACAAAACAGCTCAATCAAGCCTTATGGTCTTGTAAGTATAAAAGCAAAGCTTGCTTTCATTTAACAAAAAAAAGCATGAAAAGGTGGGATAATGGGATCATGTCTTAGTGTGCTGTGTGAAGAATCCAAAACTTTACCTTGTATGCGGTACAAATCACATTATTGTGGAAGCACCTCCTCTAAGAGTATGAATTAGGCTGTTTGAATCCTAAGCAACCTGCCTACACATAGTTTGAAGTACAATACCAACATACTGTAGCTACTGTAGTAGGTCAAAGCTGTGTGCTGGAAAACCTTGGTAGAGCATGGGTGGAATAGGCATTGTGGTGCTCATGTGAATTTCCTTTCTTTTTCGGCTTCAGACCAATGCCTATTCTCACTTCAAATGTAGTTTCTAGTTTTTAATAGGTTATAGCCAAGGTTATACATTCTGCCAGCTGTTTCATTCTGTACATTTCAATCTTTATAGTCAGATACCACAGCCTATATAGGTTCCCTGTTGAAACTTTTTGGTTAATCTTGAAGTGGAGCCACTGTTCTCGAAGGTCCCCAGGCAAACAGCTTACCTTCTCTACCTGCTCTCTATTGAGGGATAGCTGTTTTGCTAGGTTCACATTTACATTACATTTTACATTTTAGTCATTTAGCAGACGCTCTTATCCAGAGCGACTTACAGTTAGTGAATACATATATTTTTTTTTATACTGGCCCCCCGTGGGAATCGAACCCACAACCCTGGCGTTGCAAACACCATGCTCTATCATCTGAGCTACATCCCTGCCGGCCATTCCCTCCCCTACCCTGGACGACGCTGGGCCAATTGTGCGCCGCCCATGAGTCTCCCGGTCGCGGCCGGCTGCGACAGAGCCTGGATTCGAACCAGGATCTCTAGTGGCACAGTTAGCACTGCGATGCAGTGCCTTAGACCACTGCGTTCACCTGAGGCAAATGTGGAGCTAATAGGTTTACTTGAGTTTGTTTAATTTCAAGGAAGTGCTCCTCATGTCAATATTTTAAAGTAAAGAGTAACAAATGAAAGTATGAAAGTATTTGGTGCGCTTGGTATTGTAATGCTGTATTAACCCTATCAGTCCTAAGACCCCAGCAAAAATCTGCTTTTCATTTATCTCACTTTCATTTATCTGCATGTCCAGCCATTTAATTTAGCCTCACAGTAAAGTATGTTATCATTTTCAAGACAACCAGGGCTACACGTTGAACACAAAACAATTTGACATAAACAATTGCATTCATGAGTTTTATTGACAAATGTCAATAAAACAAAGGTCAGTCAAAGTAAAAACCTGATAAAAATGAATTTATATGAATGCTGTAAGTACGGAAATTGTTTGCTCAGTGGGAAATTAATATCCAACTAGTCAGTAACGACTGTGTGCAGTTTGGACTTTGTGACAGAAACTATGTGAGCTTATTACAGTATTATTGACACTATGTCCTGGGATTTCCTATGATATTCTATGTAGAAGAACCCCTTACCTTCTATCGATTATTGTGTAGCTTGTGAGCGCCATAGACCAAAACATGTTACATTTGCATGTTTGTTAGAGCCTCCACTTCTCATAGATAGTTTTATAGTTTGTAACTCAAGACATTCTGAATCTACAGATACTTTTGTAAAAAAGACCCGGCCCCAGGCCCCTTTGGGATCCGCCATTGTCTCACAAACACAGGTCTAGTTCATCCCCAGTTATTCGCATAGACTTAGAAATAGACAAATCCAATGGTATAACCCAGAAGTCTGTAGCTCAAACACACAATGCTTATAAGGGGTTAGAAGTCCTAAATCACGCCGGCGCGATGTTGGAACTCATTGGGTTAATGTCTTTTTTGGTTTTCATGTACCAGGGAGCTGCATCCATCAACTTATCAACCATCACATAGGCCTTTTTTAACGAGTCCATTCACCGGTATGGGTTTTCACTCAGGTATGATTGTATGTGCTTTTCTGGTGGGGTGGAAAGTTTAGCTTTTTCTACTATTGCGGAATTGGGTATTAAGAAGAAATGTTAGACGCAAAATGTAATTTAAAATGGAAAAGAAAATACAAACTGTCAATTTGGACACGATGAAGATAATCATGAAATCATTTCGAAATCTTGTTTATGTTTGTTGATTATGAGCATACCATGGTGTGGAAAACGTAGCAGTGGCACATCTGATGTTGTCTGTGCGTGGGCCTGAGAATGTGAGTTTCATTGCAGGCAAAAGTGTACACAATCAAAGGTAAGTTGTAAGGTATTTCAATTCATTTTTATGAATGAGCTGTCCATCTCAGTTATTGACAGTTTCAAGTCTGTTTGGGACCCTGCCGGCTGTTTGGGTCCCCAACATCATCATGAGGGGCTGCATGCCTTTGATTGAACCTTGCTCTCAGGAATGGATTTACTTCATTGGGGCCGGTATGAAAACACAACTGTTAACTCTCTTAACCCTAAACCCCTTTTCCCCCATGTTTCCTCCTCTCATAACATGTGTAATAACAATTCAACAAACATGAGCTATCAAATGTAATACATTTTATTTTTCTGGATGGCTATGAATTTGCAACTGCCTGTGACACGCATAGCACAGTTTAAACACTGTTTGATTCAGACTACACCCATTACGAAGTCAATATCTCCATTCTATCCTCTGTCTTTCCCCCTCTCCCTCTCTCCAGATAAGAAAGCACCTCATTGCAGAGTCTGTCTGGCCATCTGTTTTCCTTCTGTTACCCACACACACACACTTGCCATCATGAACTCTACTGGCCTGCCCTAAGACTGGTGAGACAATCAATGAGAAAGCATTAACTAGAGCCTTGACAACTCCCAAACACAGTGTATTTCACCATACATTCCCCCTTTCATCCCATCTCTTTGGATCTATACTCAGTCTCAACCCCTTCTCATCCCTCTTGCCCTTGTTCGTGAGCAATGCATTTTAAGCTGTGTGATACTTACTAATGGTTTTGATAAATCAGCTATAAAAAACAGTGGTGCCCATAATGTGTGGCACATAGAAATATAATGAATAGAATGGGCTTGGATCCTCTAACCATAGCAATTTGACTGGTAAAGTAATGGGTACACTCTCAATGGCTGCCTGGTATTGTGATGCAAACATTTCCATGGTAATGTAAAATGTTCATTCAAATGATGCCGACTGATGCATCATGCAATGGAATGTATTTTTTTGTAATGTCAATTGAGTTGATTCAACAAATCACAGCACAGATTGATGGGTACACTTCCTGCTTTTACTTACTGCTTTTACTTCCTGCTTTGCTCCTATGGGTACACTCGCAATGGCTGCCAGTCCACCCATTATGACATCATTGATTTTAATGGGGACATTCGTTATATTTATTATATTTCTATGGTTTGGTCCTCTGTTCATGATTGTTTGCTAGCCTATATCAAGCTTTTGTAACACCTTTTAATAATAGGAACTTTTCCCAATTATTTTGTTTCAGAACTGAGGGAAGCTTGACAAAATGGCAGGGTTGTTGAGAGTGCAGACCCATCAGAGAAGAAGACAAAAGTTAGTGAATGCTGAGGTAAATACTAGGCTCCTGCCTTATGGATCATTGTGGCTCGTGCAATGTGGTTCGCACAAAGCTTACTTATTTACCGTCACCCGCCATCTACTGTATGGCCTTATGTTGAAACAATGCCACAACTTAACTGCCAGTTGGAAAACAAGGGTATGGCTGTTATTGTGTGGAATAATATACCATCTATTGTAAGAATTGTGTAATTGGTATACCTTGACAAAATATACATTATCCTTTTATTGTCAAGGTTGGTTACTTTCCAGCACGGTGGTGAGCTCCACATCAAATTAAAAATGTGCGCTGTTTGCATTAGTCAAATGCATGAACACAAGAATGTACAAGATTTAGCCTAATCTGCACACTGGCAAAACATTCTGCATGACAGTCAGCTCAAATTAAAGTCTAATTCATTTTACTACACATGCATGTATTCAATCCCTTTGTCATTGTTGTTTCCCATGATGATGTCACATTAATGTACAGTGCATTCGGAAAGTATTCAGACCCCTTGACTTTTTCCACATTGTGTTACGTTACAGCCTTATTCTAAAATTGATTAAATTCATTTTTTCCCTTCATCAATCTACAGTCTTGGTCAAAAGTTTTGAGAATGACACAAATATAAATTTGCTGCCTCAGTTTTTATGATGTCAATTTGCATATACTCTAGAATGTTATGAAGAGTGATCAGATGAATTGCAATTAATTGCAAAGTCCCTCTTTGCCATGAAAATGAACTTAATCCCCAAAAAACATTTCCACTGCATTTCAGCCCTGCCACAAAAGGACAAGCTGACATAATGTCAGTGATTTTCTTGTTAACACAGGTGAGAGTGTTGACGAGGACAAGGCTGGAGATCAATCTGTCATGCTGATTGAGTTAGAATAACAGACTGGAAGCTTTAAAAGGAGGGTGGTGCTTGAAATCATTGTTCTTCTTCTGCACAAAAAGGGCTTCACAGGCAAGGATATTGCTGCTAGTAAGATTGCACATAAATCAACCATTTATCGGATCTGACCATGACACCCAGGTTTTCCATTAACGCTTTCTGTATGTGTGAGGTCAACTGAGGAACACGGTCTGACACAATGTCCTCCGGGATCCCGTAGTGCAGGAAGATGTGTGTAAAAAGAGCCTCCGCAGTTTTCATGGCCGACACGAGCCCAGGCAGAGAAAGGAGGCGACAAGCTTTGGAAAACCGATCCACAACGACGAGAACGGTGGTGTTCCCCTGGGAGGGGGGGAAGGTCAGTGACAAAATCCACCGAGAGGTGAGACCAGGGTCATTGTGGAACCGGCAGGGGAAGGAGCTTTCCATAAGGGAGGTGTCTGGGTGTCTTAGACTGGGCACAGATGGAGCAGGAAGAGACGTAAACCCGGACGTTCCTAGCCAAGGTGGGCCACCAGTACTTCTCAATCAGGCAGGCGATCGTATGGCCTATCCCAGGATGACCCGACACAGGCGCCGTGTGTGCCCAAGAAAGGAGGTGGTCCCACACCCATGGGCACCGTTCTCCGGGCACTGTGCAGGTGCGGGTTCTGTACGAAGGGCCTGCCGTATGTTGGCGTCCACGTCCCACACCACTGGCATGATGATATGGAACGGAGGGACGATGGGGGTCTCCTCTCCCTGCCTCTCCTCTGCATCATAGAGGCGAGACAGGGCGTCCACCTTCACGTTCTTCGAGCCTGGCCTATAGGAAAGCGTAAATTGGAATCTAGAGCCCACCTGGCCGGTCTCGGGTTTAGCCTCTTTGCTGCCCTGATGTACTCCAGGTTGCAGTGGTCCGTCCACACCAGAAAAGGGTGTTTGGACCCCTCCAGCCAGTGCCTCCATGCCTTCAGAGCCTTCTTGACCGCCAAGAGTTCCCGGTCCCCTGTTAGTTCCTCTGGGCGGGGTTCAGCTGCTTGGAGTAGAAGGCGCTGGGCCGCAGTTTTGGAGGGGTTCCGGTGTGCTTGGACAGCATTGCCCCGACTCCTATTTCGGAGGCATCCACCTCGACGATTAAGTGGTGTGAGGGGTCGGGAAGTGGTGAAGCGTGCCTTCAGTGTCTCGAATGCACTCTCCGCTGTCCAACGAAGCCGCTGGGGACCTCCTCTCAGCAGGCAGGTAAGAGGCGCGACCACTGTGCTGAAGCCCTGGATGAACCTCCGGAAAAAGTTTGCGAACCCCATGATTCGCTGGACTGCTTTCACAGAGTTGGGGATGGGCCATGACCTGACTGCGCTGATGCGTTGCTCCTCCATCTCCACTCCCTCTGTGGATATGAGGTAGCCCAAAAAGGACACGGACCGCTGGAAAAACAAACATTTATCTTGTTTAACATAGAGCTTATGCTCCAACAATCTTTCCAGCACAGACCTGACTAACGAGACATGTTTGGCTCGGTCAGCAGAATAGACCAAAATGTTGTCTATATAAACCACTAAACCCTGTCCCAGCATGTCCCGAAACACTTCGTTAATAAAGACCTGGAAGACTGGAGCATTAGACAGGCCAAAGGGCATTACGAGATACACGTAATTCCCCTTGGTCGTGGAAAAGGCTGTTTTCCATTTGTCGCCTGTACAAATGCGCACCAGATTGTAGGCGCTCCTCAAGTCCAGTTTTGTGAAGTACTATGTCCCGTGCATTTGTTCGATGATGGTTGGGATGAGGGGTAAAGGATAGCTGAACCTAACGGTGGCTTTGTTCAGTGTTCGATAATCAATGCAGGGGCGCAGTCTCCCATCTTTCTTCTTAACAAAAAATAAGCTTGAGGAGGCTGGTGACGTAGAGGGGGAACGTAGAGGGGGAATGGGAACCAGGTGTGCGTAATGAGACAAGACAGTCCGGGGTTGGTGGTAATGATCCATGTCAGTGACGCCTAGAAAGCCGATGACGTAAACCTCTGGAACTGGTGAACGGAATGAGCAGCAGTACCGGGAGGATCCGTGACAGTAGTACTGTGCGCCTCCCATAGTCTGTTCTGGACTTGGGGACTGTGAATAGACCTCTGGTGGCATGTCTTGTGGGATATGCATGGGTGTCCGAGCTGTGCGCCAGTAGTTCAAACAGACAATACTGGACAATTTTGTATCAAGTCTGCCCAAATGTGCCGAATTGGTCAATTGATACATTTTCAAGTACATAAGTGTAGGGAACATACAAAAATGATATGGTAATACAAAATGTAAGTTTACACACTCCCAGGAATGTCATACATGATGGGTCATTAGCTTATACACTAACTTTCACACATCTAGATGGCCGGGCGGGGTGGGTGTGGAGCCAGAGACAGCAGGGGTTCAAACTGTAGAACTCAGTTCCTATATTTGAATATAAAAATTGATTTTATCAAACAAAACTGCTACATTTTATCTCTGTGACACTTAGGATGCCAAATCAGAGCAAGATTACTGAATGTAAGTACATTATTTACCTTCAGAGGTGAATGTATCAAACCAGTTGCCATTATAAGTTGTTTTGTTGTTGTGCACTCTCCTCAAACAATAGCATGGTCTTTTTTCACTGTAATAGCTACTGTAAATTGGACAGTGCAGTTAGATGAACAAGAATTTAAGCTTTCTGCCCATATATGTCCTGGAAAGTTTGCTGTTACTTACAACAGTCATACTAATCACATTAGCGCACATTAGCTCAACCGTCCTTTATATGGGACACCGATCCCGTAGAGGTTAATTTGGAATCACAAAAAAACATTGTTTTGTGCTTATCCCATTTCTGTTCAGTTTCTTTGCATGACAGAACAGGAGGAACCACAGACATCTCCAGCTCTAAGTAATGTGCAGTCTGGAATAACAGTGCTAGTGCTACCAGATGATTGCACATAGAGGATCCAGAAACACAAGAGCATCGACTGCTCACCAGTACAATGAGAATCTCTCAATGTCATCAGCAATACATAAATCAAATGCATCTGTAAATAATTACTTTTGATCATGTGTTATTGTTTACAATCTAGTAAAGAACAACACAGGTCTATATTACGTGAAATTATATATAACAGAATATGTTATAACAGGATATACTGTTACGGTCCGGCACTGTTGGTCCTGTCCCCGCTTGTTTTCCTTTTCCTTTTTTCCCTGTGTGTGTTGTCTGTGTCTGTCTCCCCCTGCTGTGCAGCCCAGTCAGAGGATCTAGGTCAGGGGGCGTGGCCATTCTCTCTCATGCTCAGTTACATCCAGCTGCAGCTCATTGTCACCAATCAACCAGCAGTTATCTACCCGGGCTGGACACCTCTCCAGCGCCAGTTCGTTCCTACACCACCTGTGGTAACTTGGCTCCGTACAGCAATCTCAATCCCGTCTGTTCCTGCTGCCTGCCTGCCTGCCACTCCCACGCCGCAACCTGCTCATCTGTTGTCTGATATCCTCGTCATCCAGCTCTCAGTGCTACTGGCTCTCCACCCCACTCAGCTCCTACCCCGGTCTGAAGCTGCTCCACCCTGAACTGTTTCTCTCTGCCAAAACACGCTGAATAAACAACATCTTAATTCACCCTCTTTGTCCGTGTGTCCGTCTCTGCGCCTGAGTCCCCCACCCAGCCTAACAGAACGAACTGGCCAAACATGGACTCAGCAGAGATGCCACATGAAACAACGGGTGATGGCGTACAACGCGCCCTCCATTCACAGGGAATGTTATTGGGACAACACGACCAACTCATCCGGTCTCTATTGGATAACAACCAGCGGTTGTTGGATCAAGTATCTCATCTCACCTCTCAGGTAGCTAACCTGGTAACACTCACTACTCTTCCTCCCTCTGCTTCTCCTCCGCCTGTTCCTCCTACAGTGGCTCCAGGCTCGGCTTCCGCTCCTGCCCTTCGGGAACCCCCTACAACCTCACCCGAACCTTTCACCGGGGACCTGAACAAATGCCGTGGTTTCCTGCTTCAGTGCCGCTTGGTGTTCCAACAGAAGCCCCTGTCTTTCTCCACGGAATCCTCAAAGGTACATTACGCTCTGGGGTTACTGAGGGGCAAAGCTTTGATTTGGGCAGAAGCGGCTTGTTCTACTCAGCAGATTGCCAGCCTGTCGTTTGATGATTTTTCCTCTCAATTGGAAATTGTGTTTGATCACCCGGACCATGCCGGGACCGCCACAAAGAGACTGTTGAAGCTACGACAGGGCACGGGTAGCGTGGCTGAATACGCCATTGATTTTGGACCTTGGCAGCCGATTCCAAGTGGAATGACGAAGCTCTTCAGGGAGCGTTTGTTAACGGTTTGAGTGACACGATTAAGGATGAACTAGCTGTTCGTGATGAGCCTGCTAACCTTCATTTTCTCGTTTCCCTTGCTACACGAATAGACAACAGGCTACGGGAGAGGAGACAGGAGAGGGGCGGTCGGGTCCGCACCGCAGGCGGGGCCCCCTCGCTTTCTGCAACCCGAGCAACACCACCACTCGGACACCGCCCACACACCTCAGCGGATCCCTCCACGGAACTAGACGAGCCCATGCAGCTGGGCCGTGCTCGTCTGTCCCCTGCCGAAAAGGAACGGTGCATGCGGGCTGGTGAGTGCATGTACTGTGGGGACCGCACTCATTTCCTGGTTAACTGTCCGGTTCGCCCAAAGACCAAGCTCGCAAGTAAAGGTGGGCGTACTTGCGAGTGCTACACCTGACTCAATGCCCACAGCACCCCGTCTAGTTATCCCAGCTACAGTCCAGTTCAGGAATCTGTCTCTCCCATTAGCTGCTCTCATTGACTCTGGTGCTGAGGATAGTTTCCTTGACGTTAACCTGGTCACTCAGGCTGAGATCCCTGTTAAGCCCCTGCCTAAGCCTATAACAGTAACCGCTATAGACGGCCATCAGTTTGCCAACATCACCCACCAAACTGTCCCCGTTTTTCTCATGCTGTCCGGCAATCACAAAGAAACCATCCAGTTTAAAGTAGTCTCCTCCTCGGCCTCCCCTCTTATCCTCGGTTTCCCTTGGCTTAGCCTTCACAACCCCCATATTGACTGGCAAAACCACAAAATACACAGTTGGAGCACTCACTGCCATTCTGCTTGCCTTGGGTCGGCTATTCCGCCCTCGGTAGGTTCCCCTGCTTCCCCTGTCAAACCCCCAGACCTCTCTTCAGTCCCTGAAGAGTACCTGGACCTGGCCGAGGTATTCAGTAAGTCCAAAGCACTTTCACTACCACCTCATAGGCCATACGATTGCGCTATTGAGTTACTGCCTGGAGCCCCTTTGCCGTCCAGTCGGCTTTTCAATCTGTCCCGTCCTGAGAGAGAAGCTATGGAAACCTACATAGGCGACTCCCTAGCCTCTGGCATCATTCGTCCCTCATCTTCCGCTGTTGGTGCTGGGTTCTTTTTTTGTAGAGAAGAAGGACAAAACATTACGCCCCTGCATTGACTACAGAGGACTAAATAACATCACAGTCAGAAATACGTACCCCCTGCCTCTCATCAACTCAGCATTTGAACCCCTTCATGGTGCCACCGTGTTTACCAAACTCGACCTGCGTAACGCTTACCACCTCGTTAGGATCAGGCAGGGAGACGAATGGAAAACTGGGTTCAATACCCCTCTCGGACACTTTGAATACCTAGTCATGCCATTCGGTCTCACTAACGCACCAGCAGTGTTTCAGGCCATGGTTAACGATGTGTTGAGGGATTTTCTACACCATTTTGTGTTTGTCTATTTGGATGACATTCTAATATTCTCTAAGTCACAGGATGAACACGTCTCCCACGTCCGTCTGGTTCTCCAACGCCTCATGGAAAATAAACTGTATGTGAAAGCAGAAAAATGTGAGTTCCACCGGCAGTCCGTCCCCTTTTTGGGCTTTATTATCGAGCGGGGACAAGTGTCACCAGACCCTGACAAGATCAGAGCGGTTGCGGAGTGACCCACACCCACGTCTCGGAAGCAGCTACAACGCTTCCTGGGCTTCGCCAACTTCTACCGCCGCTTCATCAGGGGTTTCAGCCGAGTGGTTGCCCCCCTGACCAAGCTCACCTCCCCAAGGGTGCCATTCCTGTGGACGCCTGAGGCCGAGTCAGCCGTGAGTACATTGAAGGAACTGTTCTCCACCTCACCTGTTCTTATTCATCCAGACACTAGTTTGCAGTTTATTGTGGAAGTGGACGCCTCTGATTCGGGGGTGGGGGCTGTCCTGTCACAACGTTCCCCCACGGACCAGAAGCTCCATCCTGTGGCCTTTTTCTCCAGGAGATTGACCCCTGCTGAGAAGAACTACGACGTGGGTAACCGGGAGTTGCTTGCTGTCAAGTTGGCGTTGGAGGAGTGGAGGCACTGGCTAGACGGAGCAGAGCAACCCTTCATAGTCTGGACAGACCACAAGAACCTGGCTTACATCCAGTCATCCAAGAGGCTAAACTCCCGTCAGGCCAGATGGGCTCTGTTCTTCAGCAGGTTCAAGTTTATTTTAACATATCGTCCTGGCACACGTAATGTCAAGCCTGATGCTCTCTCTCGCCAGTTTACAGACAATGAAGACTCCAGCAATCCTGAACCTGTTCTGCCCGCTTCCTGTTTGGTGGCGGCTGTTCACTGGGAAATCGAGTCCCTCGTCCGATCGGCACAAGAGTCGGAACCTGACCGGCCGATGGCCCCCGACCTTCTCTATGTTCCCGCAGCCGTGCGGCCGCAAGTGCTCAACTGGATCCACACCTCGCGCTTCTCCTGCCACCCTGGTATGAACCGTACACTGTCGCTACTGAAGAGGCACTTTTGGTGGCCATCCGTCGAGACTGACGTCCGGGAATACGTGGCGGCCTGTTCCATCTGTGCCCAAAATAAGGCTTCCCACCGGGCTCCTTCGGGCCTGCTGCGGCCTCTCCCAGTCCCGAGTCGTCCTTGGTCTCACGTGGCCTTGGACTTCGTCACTGGACTTCCTATGTCTGAGGGTAATGACACCATACTCACCATCGTGGACAGATTCTCTAAATCTGCCCATTTTGTTGCATTACCAAAATTACCGTCTGCCAGTAAGACAGCCGACCTCTTTGTCCTACATGTATTCCGTCCCCATGGAATACCTGTGGACATAGTGTCCGATAGAGGCCCACAGTTCATTTCTCGGGTATGGAAGGAGTTTTGTTCTGCTCTGGGTGCCTCTGTCAGTCTCTCATCAGGTTTCCATCCCCAGTCCAATGGCCAGACTGAGAGGACCAATCAGGACCTGGAGGCTGCTCTACGCTGTGTGACATCCCAGAACCCGTCCACCTGGGCCAAACACCTCCCGTGGGTCGAATATGCCCACAATTCCCTCACCTCATCTGCCACCGGCCTTTCACCATTTGAGGCGGCTTTGGGGTACCAACCGCCATTGTTCCCGTCTCAGGAAAAGGAGTTAGCCGTCCCGTCAGTTCAGGATAACCTTCTGCCGCTGCCGCAAGGTGTGGGTGGACACCCGTGAGGCCCTTCTACGGACAGCAGAGCGTAACAAGAGAGTGGCGGACAGGCACAGGGTAGTCGCTCCCCAGTTCCAGCCTGGTCAGCGAGTCTGGCTCTCCTCCAGCAACATCCCCCTGCGCACTGACTCCCGTAAGCTGTCGCCCGGTATTTGGGTCCTTTCGAGATCGACTCCATCATCAATCCTTCGGCTGTTCGGTTGAAGCTTCCCCAGGCCATGAGAGTCCATCCTACATTTCACGTGTCCCAGCTGAAGCTGGTCTCCTCCAGCCCTTTGTGTCCGCCTGTGGATCCCCCTCCGCCACCGCGTGATATTGACGCACCATCCAGCCTACACGGTGCGGAGACTGCTGGACGTCCGGAGGCGTGGTAGAGGGCTTCAGTACCTGGTGGACTGTGAGGGATACGGTCCCGAGGAGAGGTCCTGGATTCCCCGACGGTTTATACTGGATCCGCAGCTGGTGGCTGACTTCCATAGGGACCACCCTGACAAGCCGGGTGGGTCGCCGGGTGGCGCCCGTTGAGGGGGGGGTACTGTTACGGTCCGGCACTGTTGGTCCTGTCCCCGCTTGTTTTCCTTTTCCTTTTTTCCCTGTGTGTGTTGTCTGTGTCTGTCTCCCCCTGCTGTGCAGCCCAGTCAGAGGATCTAGGTCAGGGGGCGTGGCCATTCTCTCTCATGCTCAGTTACATCCAGCTGCAGCTCATTGTCACCAATCAACCAGCAGTTATCTACCCGGGCTGGACACCTCTCCAGCGCCAGTTCGTTCCTACACCACCTGTGGTAACTTGGCTCCGTACAGCAATCTCAATCCCGTCTGTTCCTGCTGCCTGCCTGCCTGCCACTCCCACGCCGCAACCTGCTCATCTGTTGTCTGATATCCTCGTCATCCAGCTCTCAGTGCTACTGGCTCTCCACCCCACTCAGCTCCTACCCCGGTCTGAAGCTGCTCCACCCTGAACTGTTTCTCTCTGCCAAAACACGCTGAATAAACAACATCTTAATTCACCCTCTTTGTCCGTGTGTCCGTCTCTGCGCCTGAGTCCCCCACCCAGCCTAACATATACTTAGATGAGTGATTAAAAAATTGTCTTTAACAAATTATTCTGAAAGCAGAGATTTGATAACGTGTGCTATGGGCAGTATTTCACTTTGAATTCTGTTAATCGGTTTACTTGGTTAATTGACTGATATGCTGATCTGGGATGAGTTTTCCTTTTAACCCAAACTTTGCATGCAAAAGGGGGGCATTTGGACACAGTTAGCTAATCCTAAATCAGCATCCAGGGGCAGCAGCATGCTTGTTAAAGAACAAAACATCCTCAGTTTCATTATACTGTCTTCCCTGCGGTCACCACATTCGCTTACAAAACTATGAGGAACCAGTGAACGCGTTTTAACATGTCTTATTGCTATACAGCCAACTCTCAAATCATGTGGCTTCTCATACTTTTTCATAGAATGAAAACAATGTGCCCTGATGGAGATCTTGTTGGTAGACCTGTTCTTTTTTCTTTCTTTTTTTTTCTTTTTTTTTTAGGGGGTAGATCAGCTTTAATATTTCAGACAGATTGTAACTTCCATCAATGTAATTGTCTGCATCACTTCCAATCCCCCATATGTTTTTTAGACCTGTTCTTACCAGACACTAATGAAGGACAAAACAAAGGACAACGCTGTCGTTAAATACATCAATAAGTGTATGTTTATTTGTTAGGTTAGATCACTAGGTAATAAGTTAACTTTGGTTGTTTTCTTTACTACTTTAGCGAGCTGGCTAACGCTGTCGCAGCTGGCAAGTATGTTACTTAGCTAGCTAACCTAGCTAGCTAGTTAGCTAATATTCATGTCAAGAATACATACCTTCGTAATCTGTCAAATAGGACGATACGTAGAATTTAAATCCCTTTTCCAATTTTCTTTTCGACACTGACGTTGTGGCCCGGGCAATTCTGTGGACATCATTTACAGTCAACTTCAGCAACTCCTGTAGGCACCGAGATAAAACATCCGCCATCTTCACACTGAGCGACCACCTCCAGCTGTGCCACTGTGCCGCTGTGCTGGAAATAGTGGATACCGTTTAGTAAATACGGAAGTACGTTCTGCAAAGAGTCTATTGATGTTGTATAACTGAGATCTGGAATAAGTCATATTGGCCCTGTTGCTTGGATCATGTTGTACCATAACAGCATGAGAAAACCCATCTTTACATCTGTGCTGACTCACTACATACAGCTCTTACTGTAAGTCAACTTCAAGTTCACATACATACACTCTTAGAAAAAAGGGTCCTATGGGGACAGCCGAAGAGCCCTTTTCAGTTCCAAATAGCACCTTTTTTTCAAGAGTATATCTATAATAACTAGGAGAACATTATGCTCATATAGCCGCATAGACTTGATATTGTACAGCATAACTTTAAGCTGTTCTTTTTGTGGTTATCCATAGAGACATGGTGACAATCCTTGGTGCTGGCTTCACAAACATCTTAACCACATTTTTTATAGACTTATCCTTTCACAAATGTACCCCAAGTTTCACCCGAGCTCCTCCAGCTCAAACAAAACTCATTCTAGGTTATAGCAGGGCTGCCAGCAGAATACATAATTACCAATTTTTCCATCTTACAATACCTCCCTGGTTCCTGCTACAAAGCACATCGCACTGTATCTCGGGCAGCCTTGTGCATAGCTGAAGGGATTCCAGTATTTCCCTGAAAGCCTGAGGAGAGATCTATTCAGCATTCGCTATGTTTCATTTATGAAGGATTAAACCTAAGGCCTTTGAAGCTAATGTTATAGTGCAATGGTTTAATCATGCCAACATGGCAAAGGTTCACTCAATTGAGTATGATGATTACTTTAGTAATGACCTTCTGTTTAATACACTGGAGTGATGCCAACACTATGGCTAGTAAACACATCAACATTTCTTGTGACAATGTTAGGAAAGGGTAGTCGAGGGAATCAAGGCACTATGTAGAAGAAGCTTTCTCTATCTCTCCCTGCCTGTATGTTTAAGTGTGGTGGGTAATTGTGTAGACAGATGAAGCGTTGTTCCATACATAAATAACCATTGACCCTTGATAGAAGCACTTCACGACTCTGTGTAAATAAGCACAGCAAAATGTCAGCAGCTCAATTCACTCAATTTCTGCTCAACTTCATCTTCATTATTTTCTCATTGCTGGTAACATGTTTACCAGTGATTGAAATGTTTAGGAGCAATGAAAGCTTCCAGTAATGTTGAATGCTGGACAAGGCACTTTCCTAATGATATTTCCATATGTTGAAATCAGACAACTATAAATCCCAGTGTTTAATGACATCTCCAGTGCTACTGAAAGTGTACGTGGGTATATGAGGACTAACTACTTATAACAGTCAGTGCTGTGGATTATTGATGACGCTCCATTAGTAGAATGGTAATTTCTAATCCTGATTGATAGAGCAGTTGGGGTAACACAACGTCAGACTAAGGAGTTGACAGCAGTGCATATAGAAAACATCATTCAAAACTTTAATTATTTCATTCATTAGCCTCCAAATTGGCTGCAGTGAGTCGCTGGTGGGTCTAATGTAATTAACAATACAATTACTGGGTCAATCAACACCTATTAGTGTTAGGAGGCAATCTCTGAGCAGGACCGGATCCTTCCCAGAGACAGGGAAAGCTGCAATGGAAGGAACAGATTCAATAAGACTATCAATCTATCAATTCAATTTATCATCATATAATTTATTCAAAGTTCCATTGCTGAATGAGATATTATGTCATACAATAGCATATAAATGTGATATTGCTTAACTTCGGGGTTGGTATTGTTCTTCGTCTGACATATGTCTGCTCGCTTGTGATTAATTAAGTTAGGAAATAGCTTTAATAAATCTCATAATAAGGGTCTGTCTGGAGACTGGGTTTCCGCTTGACGACTGTCATTCAATCAGGGAAATTGACTACCTAAAGTCCATTGGTTTCTATCCAGTCTTCTACTGCGCTGAGCCCATTTAGAAATTATTTGTGGAGATTGTGAGAGGCTTGTCCTTGTATGTGCTATAAAGACTCAATGATGTATTAGTCTGTAATGTCGAGAAAGAGTTGGTGAAAAAGGACAATGTCTCTCCGTTTTACTAATTTGGAACACTTTAGAACACACAATGAGCCATCCAGCATCAGTCACTTCAATCATTTCACTCTACAGTTTGGAACAAGAACTCGCGAATCTAAAGCTATTGCTCTGAAACAAAACTCATTGTAGATCCTCTTGAATCTAAATTATGATCTTTTCCCATCATTGTGGATTACGGAATAGTGCAGAGGAAGAGTCTTTGCTCAGTGGGGTTAACCAGATTATAATCTGTGAAGGCTTTGAAGATGACTCATTTAACCCCTGGTGGGGGATAATCTGGCTGGATCCTGTTGGCTATTAGGGCAGCCTACACCCCAGATAAGAACCAGGGGGCGCAGAAAAATAACTCAAGCACTCCAGTTTGTGAGGATTTTGAGGTGGCCTATATGGTGAACTGGGAGAGTTACAGAAGGAAAATATAACTCAATATAGATCAATATCACATCTGTTTCATCTGCACAGGGAGATCTTGCTACGTCGGGGGAATCTAGTTTGACAAACACCTTCAGTTTTTTGATTACTTTATGTCGTGGCCTTACAGACAGAGCAGAGCCAAGGTGATTCCAATGTATTTGCATATTCAAGTTTTCAAGGAGGAGACTCGTGTTCGGCTGTTATCAGAAAATTTGAAGCAGAGAAATGTGTGGGCGTCATAGATAAAACCAGGCAGGGCTTCCTTCTTTCCCTCTGCTCTACCAGCATAATGTCAGTGCAGGATGAATATAACATAAACCGCCCCGCATCTACAGATTGCACTGAGCAAAACTGATACCACAGTTTAACACTATCCAATTCACAAATGCATTACTTAATACATTTTTTGGGTTCCTGAATGTAAAGGTAGGGCATTATCTAGTGAAAAAACACTGTTGCTTTCTAAAGCACTGCCAGGTGCACTGTACACATCAGTGGGGAGATGTGTTTAAATTCTGCTTGACATTTGCAAGTATTTTGCTTTGCAATGCAAACATTATTACCGATAGACGGCTAATTAGATAAGGAGACTGTTGATAATACAAACTGATGTAAGGAGTAATTGGTGTTAACGTACTGTGTCATTCCTCACACCATGAATGCACAAGGCACATCAGCCATTTTATTAATATTCAGTTCCAGGAAACTCCTGGATGAATAAATATGTGACATTCCATGATGAAATGTGCTTTAAGAGGTATACCAATAATTGCATGACTGTGTGTTTAATTGGGAATTAAAATTATATACTGTATCAAACTGCCCGAACGACCCTTCTTAGAACTGCAAGGTCCTTCTTAGAACTGCAAAGGACAAATCCAAAAGCATAATAACCCAAATATTTCCATTTACAAATGAACTGGGATAGATATCAATAGGGGTCCATTGTTAGGCAGAAGTCATGATCAAAACCCTCAGGTGAAGGTGAGGCTGGTTTCCATCAAACGCTATCCTGTTCAGATTACAGCCTCTCACTTTTGGTTATTTGAAAATGAAATAATCTACAAAATATTGCTGTTTTTACAACAAGCCATAGAAAGTTGGTTGCAATTTCAGTTTAATCCACCAGAAAAGACAGAAATAATTATATAACAAATATTGTGGTTAAACTCAAATATACTCATTGATAAAAAAACGATTATAAAATAAAAGTATAATCTTTGTAAATTATATCATAAATAGGATTGTTGGAGTTATGGCACACATGCAGCTAACAAAAATACATAGAAATGTCTGCTCTATCCAACATTACAATCAACTAATTGCAGCAATACCGTAAACATGGAAGAGGCAAGTGGAAGGGGGAAAAAGTAAGGAACTTGTCTGTCGGCCCTGGTTAAATAAAATTGTGATGAATAAAAAAGTATACCAGTTTCATTTAAGGACCAAACAATTGACAGCTATGTCATATACAGTTGAAGTCAGAAGTTTACATACACTTACGTTGGAGTCATTAAAACTCGTTTTTCAACCACTCCACAAATGTTAACAAACTATACTTTTGGCAAGTCAGTTAGGACATCTACTTTGTGCATGACACAAGTAATTCTCCCAACAATTGTTTACAGACAGATTATTTCACTTATAATTCACTGTATCACAACTCCAGTGGGTCAGATGTTTACATACACTAAGTTGACTGTGCCTTTAAACAGCTTGGAACATTTCAGAAAATGATGTCATGGCTTTAGAATCTTCTGATAGGCTAATTGACATCATTTGAGTCAATTGGAGGTGTACCTGTGGATGTATTTCAAGGCCTACCTTCAAACTCAGTGCCTCTTTGCTTGACATCATGGGAAAATCTAAAGAAATCAGCCAAGACCTCAGAAAAAAGATTGTAGACCTCCACAAGTCTGGTTCATCCTTGGGAGCAATTTCCAAATGCCTGAAGGTACCACGTTCATCTGTACAAACAACAGTACGCAACTATAAACACCATGGGACCACGCAGCCGTCATACCGCTCAGGAAGGATATGCGTTCTGTCTCCTAGAGATGAACGTACTTTGGTGTGAAAAGTGCAAATCAATCCCAGAACAACAGCAAAATACCTTTTGAAGATGCTGGAGGAAACAGGTACAAAAGTATCTATATCCACAGTAAAACGAGTCCTATATCGACATAACCTGAAAGGCCGCTCAGCAAGGAAGATACCACTGCTCCAAAACCGCCATAAAAAAGCCAGATTATGGTTTGCAACTGCACCTGGGGACAAAGATCTAACTTTTTTGAGAAATGTCCCCTGGTATGATGGAACAAAAATAGAACTGTTTGCCCATAATGACCATCGTTATGTTTGGAGGAAAAAGGGGGTGCCTTGCAAGCCGAAGAACACCATCCCAACCGTGAAGCACGGGGGTGGAGGCATCATGCTGTGGGGGTGCTTTGCTGCAGGTGGGCCTGGTGCACTTCACAAAATAGATGGCATCATGAGGAAGGAAAATTATGTGGATGTATTGAATCAACATCTCAAGACATCAGTCAGGTAGTTAAAGCTTGGTCGCAAATGGGTCTTCCAAATGGACAATGACCCCAAGCATACTTCCAAAGTTGTGGCAAAATGGCTTAAGGACAACAAAGTCAAGGTATTGGAGTGGCCATCACAAAGCCCTGACCTCAATCCTATAGAAAATGTGTGGGCAGAACTGAAAACGCGTGTGCGAGCAAGGAGGCCTACAAACCTGACTCAGTTTCACCAGCTCTGTCAGGAGGAATGGGCCAAAATTTACCCAACTTATTGTGGGAAGCTTGTGGAAGGCTACCCGAAACGTTTGACCCAAGTTAAACAATTTAAAGGCAATTCTACCAAATACTAATTGAGTGTATGTAAACTTCTGACCCACTGGTAATGTGATGAAATAAATAAAAGCTGAAATAAATGATTCTCTCTACTATTATTCTGACATTTCACATTCTTTAAATAAAGTGGTGATCCTAACTGACCTAAGACAGGGATTTTTTCTAGGATTAAATGTCTGGAATTGTGAAAAACTGAGTTTAAATGTATTTGGCTAAGGTGTATGTAAACTTCTGACTTCAACTGTATCCTCTACTCCTCATTCCATCTGTGATCGAGTCAATGCATGGGGTGCGCTTCTTCACAAAATTAGATCTCCGGAGTGCGTACATTTACATTTTACTCATTTAGCAGACGCTCTTATCCAGAGCGATTTACAGTTAGTGAATACATACATGTTTTTTTATTTTTTTTATTTTTCATACTTGCCCCCCGTGGGAAACAAACCCACATCCCTGCCGGCCAAACCCTCCCCTACCTTGGACGACGCTGGACCAATTGTGCGCCGCCCATGGGTCTCCCGGTCGCGGCTGGTTGCGACAGAGCCTGGACTCGAACCAGGATCTCTAGTGGCACAGCTAGCACTGCGATGCAGTGCCTTAGACCACTGCGCCACTCGGGAGTGCGTACAACCTGGTGCGTGTCCGAGAGGGGGACGAGTGGAAGACAGCATTCAGCACAACCACGGGGCATCATGAATACCTGGTGATGCCTCACGGTTTGATGAATGCTCAATCCATCTTCCAGTCCTTTGTGAACGAGGTGTTTCGGAACTTGCTTGGTCACGGTGTAGTGGTCTACATCGAAGAAATTCTGGTGTATTCCTATGCACCTCCCAGCTGGTAAGCTACAACCTTTACCAGTTCCACAACGACCAGGGTCTTACCTTAGTATTTATTTTCTTAATGATCTTCCCCTCTCCCAAGGTAACACCACTATCCTGGTCGTTGTGGATCACTTTTTGAAGTCCTGCCGGCTCCTTCCTCTGCCCGCTCTCCCCACGGCCCTACAAAATGTGGAGGCTCTGTTTACTCACGTCTTCCGGCACTACTGGGTACCAGAGGATATAGTGTCTGACCGAGGTCCCCAGTTCACGTCTAGAGTCTGGAAGGCATTCATTGAACGTCTGGGGGTCTCGGTCAGCCTGACCTCTGGATTTCACCCCGAGAGTAATGGGCAGGTGGAAAGGGTGAATCAAGATGTGGGTAGGTTCCTGCGGACCTACTGTCAGGACATTGCCGGGGAAGTGGTCAGTGTTCCTGCCATGGGCAGAATACGCTCAGAACTCTCTCTGCCACTCCTCCACTAACCTAACTCCCTTCCAATGTGTTTTGGGTTACCAATCGGTCCTGGCACCGTGGCACCAGAGCCAGACCGAGGCTCCTGCGGTGGATGACTGGTTTTGGCGCGCGGAGGAGACTTGGGATGCTGCCCACGTTCACCTCCAGCGCACCATGCGTCGTCAGAAGGCGAACGCTGACCGCCACCGCAGGGAGGCCTCGGTTTTCGTACCGGGAGATCGGGTCTGGCTCTCGACCCGGAATCTACCCCTCCGCCTGCCCTGCCAGAAGCTGAGCCCGCAGTTTGTGGGGCCGTTTAAAGTCCTGAGGAGGATAAACAAGGTTACTTTCAGGTTGTTACTCCCCCCTGATTACCGTATTAACCCCTCGTTTCATGTGTCTCTCATCAGGCCGGTGGTAGCTGGTCCACTCCAGGAGTCTGAGGTGCGGGAGGTTCCTTCACCTCCTCTGGACATCGAGGGGGCCCCGGCGTACTCAGTCCATACTGGATTTGAGGCGTCGGGTGGGGGGCCTTCAGTATCTCGTGGAGTGGGAGGGGTACGGTCCGGAGGAACGGTGCTGGGTCCCAAGGAGGGACATCCTCGATCCCTCCCTGTTGAGGGATTTGCACCATCGCCATCCGACTCGCCCTGCTCCACGTCCTTCTGGCCGTCCCCGAGGCCGGGGTCGGCGCACTGCTGGAGCCGTGCATCAGGAGGGAGGGGGGCGGGGGTGGGGGGGGTACTGTCACGTCTTCCGCCGAGGCTGCCTCCCCTCCTTGTTCGGGCAGGTTTCGACGTTCGTCGTCACCAGCTTACTAGCTACTGCCGATCCCATTCTCATCACTCCACTTGTCCTATCTTGTCTTGTCAATCACACACACCTGGTGCTCATTCCCCTAATTAGTATGTGTATAAGTGTTCCCTCTGTTCCCCTTGTCTTTGTGAGTGATTGTTTATTGTGAGAGCGAGTAGCTCAGTTGCATTTGCCAAGGTGGAATATTTTCCCTTGTTATAGTTTCGTTTTGACTTTGGGTGCGTTTGATTTATGTAAACGGAATAAACTCTGGACTTCGGTGTTTTACCTCCTGCGCCTGACTCCTTCATTCACACCTCGTCACAATTCTCTCATCATTGATTTTACTTATTAGCTATTTTCTGGTTTTCTGTATAGTAATCTAATGTTGATGGGGCATATTACTCTGTTTTAATGTTACTCCTTAATCACTATGATAAATACAATTGTTTTACTTGAGTGTAGTTTTAACAGAGCTGAGATTAATTTTGAAGTGCAAAGTGTAGCAGTACAGGTGAAATCAGTCATTGACACAGACATGGTGGCGTAGTAGATAAGATCAGTATGCCGTGAACTAAGCAATTGTGAGTTCAATTCCCAGGACATTACTGTATAAATGAACAAAATCATGTGTCAAACATGTAAGTTGAAAACATAGTATGTCAAAAGCATTGTGTGTGTGTAACTAGTTCCACAGCCTTTTTGAGTTACGATGTCCAAATAATAATTTATTGTTGAATGAACATATAAGACAAGTTGACCAAAAACATAATTTTAAGTTGAATGAATTTTTTCCTAAATTATCATATTGGAGCTAAGTTTAGGCCAAACATTTTTTTTAAAGTTCAGGTAACACTTTGGTCGAAAAGTTCAGTAAAGTTAAAAAGCCTGTGTAACCAGTTATTTAATAATCATTAGTTGAAAGAACTATAATTATGTTACACTGCAGTGCAATAATGTTGTGGGTACATTTCATTTACATACAGTATGCAGTCTCATCCTTTAAGATTTAATGGCAGCATTATTATTCTAAGCTGAGGAAGCATTTGTTATTCAAGGGGAGTATTCAGAGGTATAATAAAGTGATTTGAAGGCCCCTCCAGGACTGTATGTGTGTGTGTGTGTGTGTGTGTGTGTGTGTGTGTGTGTGTGTGTGTCTGTGTTCAGCATTGTTTTTTTTTCTCTCATTCTAAATCTTCTGCCACAGCACAATGAAACATTCGTAACCTATACCTTTCCATTGTTAGTCTGAGGAAATTGAAGTAATGTCTGGGCTGTGTAGCATAGGACAAGGCAATTACCCGGGAACCAAACAATGAATAGAAAACACAAACACACTTTTATGAATCATTACCTCCCTCAGGAAATGTCCACAGCCTTTTATGTTTCATATATCAAGTCATTAGATTGGCTAAACAAAGTGGTGGGTTTTCAGAGAACATAGCCCAAGGCCAAGGTCAGGCTTATATTACACAAGAAGCCAACGTCAAAATTGTGTTACAGACCATGTTGGATTTGAAACATGTGCCTCCCATTTCTTGATACAGTTTGCAGGGGCAAAGCCACAATTATGAAATTTGTGATAATTCCTGTACATTATTAGAAATAATAAAGAATCTCAGAATGATGATCTTTGAAAAATAACTGAATAGAAGCTAATAATTGTGATCTACAATAGAAACAGTCAATGGAATACCCATGTCCTGGGTCAAGAGGTTCTCATAATCATCCTAGCATTCATATATATGTGTTACATCCCTGCTCCTATAATTAACCTGTACACTGAACCTTTCTGTATTGAATCATATCAGAAAAACCAACCGGAAGAACACTGCTCAGTGAGTGAAGAAGAGTTTGTTTGAAGTGGACTGGTGTTCCATAGCAGGTATTAAATCAGAGTGTGCTTAGCCATGTCACAACGCAGGTCAAGTTATGAGCTGTTGTTTAAATAAAACTCCACACAGGCTTTTAGCATCACTTAAAAAGCTTTGCTTTTGCTAATATATTATATACTTTTGATAGTACCGTTTTTTAGACTAAGCAGTTTCCTTTACAGTGCTACTAAAATCTTTCACTATCTCACTCATCTCCATGGCACTGGCTGGAGCATAGGTAGACAAAGTATCTCCACGTCTGGTGGTCTTTAACTTCTTCTCCACTGATTCATACACTGTCTCAAATCGCACTGTGTGATAGTATCTCAACACTGCTAATACCAATGTCCATATGAATATGTCCCTAGTGAATTATGCTGTCTTTGAGCATAATAACAAATTGTCAATCTCTTCCCAAGCTTATGGTCCATTTTATGTGTTTTTATATTGTACCGTTTTCCCTCAATGTACAGGATGATTGTTCTCTGTTTCATACTGGGTCAGGTCTCCCTTAGAGTAAATCAATGCAGACATATTTAACTGGTCTGAATAAAGATAGCCTCTGCTGAGTCCCCAACAACCGGATGTTCCGGTTCTCTGGGGAAATAGAAAGAGAGCCTGTGACGTGACTTCCGCTTTTGGAAGTTTACAAGGTGACACTCCATCTTAACTGCTCCTCCAAATTTACTGGATTGTTTGAACAGTGCAGAAAATAACCTCCCCCTACAGATTTTTCTCTCTCTTCTCGCCAAGACCAGTATGTAGGGGATCTAGTTGCAGGCGTTTCTTTTACGTCTGCTACGTTAGGTTAAAATAAAGACCACAGTTAAAAAGTCGAGAAAAAGCTAAAGGCTTTGCAGTAGACACAATTTAGACGACAGCCTTTATTGTCTGGCAGCTTTTGTTATGCAAATAATAATTGCTTTCCCAACCTGTAGATGTGGTGTTCTCCAATGACTCCAATTCACACAAAAAAAGAAAAGAGAAATGTAATGTCAACTTTCAACAAAGACACTGCCGTTGAAAATTAACACCCTTTATCTTCCTCAGTGAAAAGCATTCCAGTAGGAATCAATAATTATACTGAACAAAAATAGAAACGCAACATGGACAATTTAAAAGATTTTACTGAGTTACAGTTCATATAATGAAATCAGTCAATTGAAATAAATAAATGAGTCCCTAATCAAATCAAAACAAATGTTATTGATCACATACACATATTTAGTAGATGTTATTGTGGGTGTAGTGAAATGCTTGTGTTCCTAGCTCCAACAGTGCAGTAGTATCTAACAATTCACAACAATACACACAAATCTAAAAGTAAAAGAATGGAATAAAGAAATATATTAATATTAAGACGAGCAATGTCGGAGTGGCTTTGAATAAAATACAGTAGAATAGAATACAGTATATACAGCTGAAGTCGGAAGTTTACATACACTTAGGTTGGAGTCATTAAAACTTGTTTTTCAACCACTCCACACATTTCTTGTTAACAAACTATAGTTTTGGCAAGTCGGTTAGGACATCTACTTTGTCCATGACACAAGTCGTTTTTCCAACAATTGTTTACAGACATATTCTTTAACTTAAAATTCACTGTATCACAATTCCAGTGGGTCAGAAGTTTACATACACTAAGTTGACTGTGCCTTTAAACAGCTTGGAAAATTCCAGAAAATTATGTCATGGCTTTAGAAGCTTCTGATAGGCTAATTGACATCATTTGAGTCAATTGGAGGTGTATTTGTGGATGTATTTCAAGGCCTACCTTCAAACTCAGTGCCTCTTTGCTTGACATCATGGGAAAATCTAAATAAATCAGCCAAGACCTCAGAAAGAAAATTGTAGACCTCCACAAGTCTGGTTCATCCTTGGGAGCAATTTCCAAACGCCTGAAGGTACCACATTCATCTGTACAAACAATAGTACGCAAGTATAAACACCATGGGACCACACAGCCGTCATACCGCTCAGGAAGGAGACGCGTTCTGTCTCCTAGAGATGAACGTACTTTGGTGCGAAAAGTGCAAATCAATCCCAGAACAACAGCAAAGGACCATGTGAAGATGCTGGAGGAAACAGGTACAAAAGTATCTATATCCACAGTAAAACAAGTCCTATATCGAAATAACCTGAAAGGCCGCTCAGCAAGGAAGAACCCAATGCTCCAAAACCGCCATAAAAAAGCCTGACTACGGTTTTGTCACGCCCTGACTTATGGGACTCTAGTATGTTGAGTCAGGGTGTGGAGCTCTATGTTATTATTTCTATGTTCTCGTTCTAGGTTTTGTGTTTCTATGTTTGGCCGGGTGGGATTCCCAATCAGAGGGAGCTGTAGCTCGTTGTCTCTGATTGGGGATCATACTTTAGTAGCCTGTTTGTTATCATTAGTTGTGGGATCTTGTTCTGTGTAGAGGCTTGTGTTGTGTTTAGCCTGAGGACTTCACGTTACGTTGTTTTGTTTGTGTGTTTATTTTGGATAATAAACATGTATGCATTTCACGCTGCGCCTTGGTCTGACCCGTCCTTCAACGAGCGTGACAGGTTTGCAACTGCACATGGGGACAAAGATCTTACTTTTTGGAGAAATGTCCTCTGGTCTGATGAAACAAAAATATAACTGTTTGGCCATAATGACCACTGTTATGTTTGGAGGAAAAAGGGGAACACTTGCAAGCCTAAGAACACCATCCCAACCGTGAAGCACGGGGGTGGCAGCATCATGCTGTGGGGGTGTTTTGCTGCAGGAGGGACTAGTGCACTTCACAAAATAGATGGCATCATGAGGAAGGAAAATGATGTGGATATATTGAAGCAACATCTCAAGATATCAGTCAGGAAGTTAAAGCTTGGTCGTAAATGGGTCTTCCAAATGGACAATGACCCCAAGCATACTTCCAAAGATGTGGCAAAATGGCTTAAGGACAACAAAGTCAAGGTATTGGAGTGGCCATCACAAAGCCCTGACCTCAATCCTATAATACATTTGTGGGCAGAACTGAAAAAGTGTGTGCGAGCAAGGTGGCCTACAAACCTGACTCAGTTACACCAGCTCTGTCTGGAGGAATGGGCCAAAATTCACCCAACTTATTGTGGGAAGCTTGTGGATGGCTACACGAATCGTTTGACCCAAGTTAAACAATTTAAAGGCAATGCTACCAAATACTAATTGAGTGTATGTAAACTTCTGACCCACTGGGAATGTGATGAAATAAATAATTCTCTCTGCTATTATTCTGACATTTCACGTTATTAAAATAAAGTGGTGATCCTAACTGATCTAAGACAGGGAGTTTTTACTAGGATTAAATGTCAGGAATTGTGAACAACTGATATTAAATGTATTTGGCTAAGGTGTATGTAAACTTCCGACTTCATCTGTATGAGATGAGTAAAGCAGTATGTAAACATTATTAAAGTGACTAGTGTTTCATTATTAAAGTGGCCAGTGATTCCATGTCTATGTATATCGGGCAGCAGCCTCTAAGGTGCAGGGTTGAGTAACCGGGTGCTAAGCGGCTAGTGATGGCTATTTAACAGTCTCATGGTCTTGAGATAAAAGCTGTTTTTCAGTCTCTCGATCCCAGCTTTGATGCACCTATACTGACCTTGCCTTCTGGATGACAGCGGGGTGAACAGGCCGTGGCTCACGTGGTTTTGGCCTTCCTATGACAAAAGGGTGCTGTAGGTACCCTGTAGGGCAGGCAGTGTGCCCCCGGTGATGCGTTGGGCAGACCGCACCACCCTCTGGAAAGCCCTGTGGTTGCGGGCGGTGCAGTTGCCGTACCAGGCAGTGATACAGCCCGACAGGAAGCTCTCAATTGTGCATCTGTAAAAGTTTGTGAGGGTCTTAGGGGCCAAGAATAATTTATTCTGCCTCCTGAGGTTGAAGTGGCACTGTTGCACCATACTGTCTGTGTAGGTCGATCATTTCAGATTGTGAGTAATGTTTACGCTGAGGAACTTTAAGCTTTCCACCTTCTCCACTGCGTTCCTGTCGAAGTGGATAGGTGCGTGCTCCCTCTGCTGTTTCCTGAAGTCCACGATCATCTTCTTCATTTTGTTGACGTTGAGGTTATTTTTCCTGGCACCACTCCGCCAGAGCCCTCACCTCATTTACATTTACATTTTAGTCATTAAGCAGACGCTCTTATCCAGAGCGACTTACAGTTAGTGAGTGCATAAATTATTATTTTTTGTATATATATATTTTTTTTTTACTGGCCCCCCGTGGGAATTGAACCCACAACCCTGGCGTTGCAAACGCCATGCTCAACCAACTGAGCTACACCTCCTCCCTGTAGGTTGTCTCGTTATTGTTGGTAATCAGGCCTACTACTGTTGATGATTGAGTTGGAGGCATGAGTGGCCACGCAGTCATGGGTGAACAGGGAGTACAGGAGGGGGCTGAGCATGCACCCTTGTGGGGCCCCTGTGTTGATGAGGATCAGAAAAGTGGTGTTGTTTCCTACCTTCACCACCTGGGGGCGGCCTGTCAGGAAGTGCAGGACCCAATTGCACAGGGCGGGGTTCAGACCCAGGGCCCTGAGCTTAATGATGAGCTTGAAGGGAACCATGGTGTTGAAGGCTGACCTATAGTCAATGAACAGCATTCTTACGTAGGTATTCCTCTTGTCCAGATGGGATAGGGCAGTGTGCGGTGCGATGGCGATTGCGTTGTCTGTGGATCTACTGGGGCAGTAAGGGAAAGCATATATTTGGCAAATGCTGTTGGTGTCCCATATGGAAATGTCTGCTCTACCCAAAACTACAACCAAATAATTGCAGCATTACCGCAAAAATGGAAGAGGAAAGTGGAAGGAGGAAAAAGTAAGGAACTTGTCTGTCGGCCTTGCATTAAAGAACATAATTGGTTAAAGGAAATTGTGATAAATAAAAAAGTTTATCAGTTTCATTTAAGGACCAAAAGACTGACAGCCGTCCCATATAGATTGCAAAATAGTTGGGAAGAGATTTTTGAAGTACCGATTCCATGGCATAGTGTTTATGAACTGATACACAAAACGACAGAATCACTTGATCATTTGTTTTGGTACTGTCCATTTGTAGCTTGTTTCTGGACACAGGTCCAGGAATGGCTGAAGGATTGCAATATTTGCATGGAGCTGACCCTGCAGACAGCACTACTGGGTGATCTGAAAAGTCATAGTCAATCGATCAATAATTTAATAATACTTTTAGCAAAGATGTTTATTTTCAATTCACAAACTGTAGAAACAATGAGAATAGAAAGGTTCAGAACTTTTGTAAAACATCACAGTACAGTTGAAAAATATATGGCAAATAGAAATCCAATATGGATGGTGTTAAGAGATAGATGGGAGGTGTTGAATGGAGCTGAAGGATGGGACAAATAACAACAACTAATAACAACAAGATAACTAGTGTAAGACATGCTGTGTCCATAATAAGTGTATAGGTTATATATTGTGAGCTTTTGTGAAAGAGCACAGTTAGAAAGATATGGCATATAGAAGCATACCAGATGGACATCATGAAAATGATCAGAGGAAGTTCAGGAGTAAAAACAAACAAAATATAATTAGTGACTGTGTCCATAAAATTTATATAGTATGTATAAGCATGAAGTAGAGGCCTAAGCATTGTTGTTCACTAGTTTACTCCAATTAGGGAGGGGATGGTGCGGTTGGAAAGTAATAAAGGGAAATATATCTATTTTTAAAGGATGTGTTTGTATGTATGTATATATGTATGTGTGTATATATATAGATGTGTATGTATGTGTATATGTATATGTAAAAAAAAAAGAAGAAGAAAAAAAAACATATGGGGGATTGGAAGTGCTGCAGACAATTACATTGATGGAAGTTACAATCTATCTGCAATATTAAAGCTGATCTACCCCCTAAAAAAAGACCCTGCCACACATGTCTCGTGTCTGAGCCATTGAATTGTGACTCCACTTTGTCTCTGTACTGATGTTTTTCCTGTTTGATTGCCTTACAGAGGGATTAACTACATTGTTTGTATTCAACCATATTCCCAGTCACCTTGCCATGGTTAAATGCGGTGGTTAGCGCTTTCAGTTTTGAGCGAATGCTGCCATCTATCCACGGTTTCTGGTTTGGGTAGGTTTTAATATTCACAGTGGGAACAACATCCCCTATATACTTCCTGATGAACTCAGTCACTGTGTCCGTGTATATGTCAATGTTATTCTCAGAGGCTACCCGGAACATATCCCAGTCCGCATGATCAAAACAATCTTGAAGCATGGATTCCGATTGGTCAGACCAGCGTTGAATAGACCTTAGCACGAGTACTTCCTGTTTGAGTTACTGCCTATACGAAGGGAGGAGCAAAATGGAGGTATGATCTGATTTGCCAAAGGGAAGGCGGGGGAGGACCTTGTAGGCATCTCGAAAAGGCGAGTAGCAGTGGTCTAGTGTTTTTCCTAAGCGAGTACTACTGTCACGACTTCCGCCGAAGTTGGTGCCTCTCCTTGTGCGGGCGGCTATCGGCGGTCGTCGTCACCGGTCTTCTAGCTGCCACCGATCTACGTTTCTGTTTTCTATTTGTTTTGTCTTTATTGTACACACCTGGTTCCCATCACGTTATGATTATTTCCCTATTTAACCCTCTGGCTCCCTCATGGTTTTGTGCGTGATTGTTCTTTGTTTGGTGTTTATGACTGCTGTGAGCTGGTGTATTTCCCTGCGTGGAATTAGTATTTGTTTATTTCCGAGTAAAGTTTGTCTGTTACTCAGTTCTGTGTCCTGCGCCTGACTCCATCCTACCGTTGCACACTGACACCTGACAACTACAGCCATGGAAAAACTGGGAAATTTTTTGCTTCCAGGAATTGTCTACAGATCCTTACAACATGGGGCTGTGCATTATCATGCTGAAACATGAGGTGATGGCGGCGGATGAATGGTACGACAATGGGCCTCAGGATCTCATAATGGTATCTCTGTGCATTCAAATTGCCATCGATAAAATTTAATTGTGTTCGTTGTCCCCAGCTTTTGCCTGCTTATACCATAACCCCACTGCCACCATGGGCACTCTGTTCACAACCTTGACATCAGCGAAACCGCTCGCCCATACGAAACCGGGATTCATCCGTGAAGAGCACACTTCTCCAGCATGCCAGTGGCCATCCAAGGTACGCATTTGCCCACTGAAAATCGGTTACGACACCGAACTGGAGTCAGATCAAGACCCTGGTGAGGACAGCGAGCACTCAGATGAGCTTCCCTGAGACGGTTTCTGACAGTTTGTGCAGAAATAATTTGGTTGCGCAAACCCACAGTCTCATCAGCTGTCCGGGGGGCTGGTCTCGGCCGATCCTGCAGGTGAAGAAACCGGATGTGGAGGTCCTGGGCTGACGTGGTTGTGAGGCATGTTGGACGTACTGCCAAAATTCTCTATAGCGACGTTGGAGGTGGCTTATGGTAGAGAAAACTTGAGACATCTGTGGCATTGTGTTGTGTGAAAGAACTGCACATTTTAGAGTGGCCTTTAATTGTCCCCAGCACAAGGTACACCTGTGTAATGATCATGCTGTTTTATCAGCTTCTTTATATGCCACACCTGTCAAGTAGATGGATTATTTTAGCAAAGGACGCTCACTAATAGGGATGTAAGCAAATTTCTGCATTCAATTTGAGAGAAATAAGCTTTTTATGGACAATTTCTGGGATCTTTTATTTCATCTCATGAAACATGGGACCAACACTTTACATGTTGTGTTGATATTTTTGTTCAGTGTATATTGCTAAGAATGGGAGAGTATGGTGATTCCCCTAGCGGGTCACAAACACAGGCCACAAGCACCAATGATGAATGCCCTAACCACTGTCCCATAAGGGATATCTCTAAGACATGTGCTTATGGGCCAGTAATAAAACCGGGTAATATGCCCCACCAACATTAGACAACTATACAGAAAGCCCTTCAATTGCTGAAATAAGTTATTAAAATCAATGATGAGAGAATAGTCAGAATATCTGGTACCTGACACGGACATGGTTGCGTAGCGGGAAGATCAGAGTACCGTGAACCAAGAGGTTGTGAGTTCAAATCGTGTTGAATAATAATTACTGTATAAATGTCAAATATGAAAGTTGAAAACACTGTATGTTGAAAGCATTGTGTGTAAGTATCCCTAACCTTGCCAACAGACAAAGAGCTATGAATACATCAGTGGTTCACCAATCAGGGCCTTGATTTACTCAGTGATGTATAATGACTTTTTATTGGGACACATAAATGTTCTTGGAACGTTCCCATGAAACGTGTCTAGAACATTAATATCTTATGTTCTTAGAACATGGCAACCATATTCTGTGCATGTATGGTGGGAAGTTGATGGAATATTCTGAGAACCCTGGGAAAACTGGAGAAATTAATGTTTTTGAAATGTTTGTATTTTTTATTTATTATGGATCCCCATTAGCTGCTGCCAAGGCATGTATAGTGTGTTTGTATAGAGCGTATGTTATCGTGTGTTTGTATGCAAGTGTCTGTGCCTATGTTTGTGTTGCTTCACAGTCCCCGCTGTTCCATAAGGTGTATTTCTATCTGTTTTTTAAATCTAATTTTCCTGCTTGCATGAGTTACTTGATGTGGAATAGAGTTCCATGTACAGTGAGGGAAAAAATAATTTGATCCCCTGCTGATTTTGTACATTTGCCCACTGACAAAGACATGATCAGTCTATAATTTTAATGGTAGGTTTATTTGAACAGTGAGAGGCAGAATAACAACAACAAAAATCCAGAAAAACTCATGTCAAAAATGTTATAAATTGATTTTCATTTTAATGAGGGAAATAAGTATTTGACCACTCTGCAAAACATGACTTAGTACTTGGTGGCAAAACCCTTGTTGGCAATCACAGAGGTCAGACGTTTCTTGTAGTTGGCCACCAGGTTTGCACACATCTCAAGAGGGATTTTGTTCCACTCCTCTTTGCAGATCTTCTCCAAGTCATTAAGGTTTCGAGGCTGACAGTTGGCAACTCTAACCTTCAGCTCCCTCCACAGATTTTCTATGGGATTAAGGTCTGGAGACTGGCTAGGCCACTCCAGGACCTTAATGTGCTTCTTCTTGAGCCACTCCTTTGTTGCCTTGGCCGTGTGTTTTGGGTCATTGTCATGCTGGAATACCCATCTACGACCCATTTTCAATGCCCTGGCTGAGGGATGGAGGTTCTCACCCAAGATTTGACAGTACATAGCCCCGTCCATCATCCCTTTGATGCTGGGAAGTTGTCCTGTTCCCTTAGCATAAAAACACCCCCAAAGCAAAATGTTTCCACCTCCATGTTTGACGGTGGGGATGGTGTTCTTGGGGTCATAGGCAGCATTCCTCCTCCTCCAAACACGGCGAGTTGAGTTGATGCCAAAGAGCTCCATTTTGGTGTCATCTGACCACAACACTTTCACCCAGTTCTCCTCTGAATCATTCAGATGTTCATTGGCAAACTTCAGACGGGCATTCATATGTGCTGTCTTGAGCAGGGGGACCTTGCGGGCGCTGCAGGATTTCAGTCCTTCACGGCGTAGTGTGTTACCAATTGTTTTCATGGTGACTATGGTCCCAGCTGCCTTGAGATCATTGACAAGATCCTCCCATGTAGTTCTGGGCTGATTCCTCACCGTTCTCATGATCATTGCAACTCCACGAGGTGAGATCTTGCATGGAGCCCCAGGCCGAGGGAGATTGACAGTTATTTTGTGTTTCTTCCATTTGCGAATAATCGCACCAACTGTTGTCACCTTCTCACCAAGCTGCTTGGCGATGGTCTTGTAGCCCATTCCAGCCTTGTGTAGGTCTACAATCTTGTCCCTGACATCCTTGGAGAGCTCTTTGGTCTTGGCCATGGTGGAGAGTTTGGAATCTGATTGATTGATTGCTTCTGTGGACAGGTGTCTTTTATACAGGTAACAAACTGAGATTAGGAGCACTCCCTTTAAGAGTGTGCTCCTAATCTCAGCTCGTTACCTGTATAAAAGACACCTGGGAGCCAGAAATCTTTCTGATTGAGAGGGGGTCAAATACTTATTTCCCTCATTAAAATGCAAATCAATTTATAAAATATTTGACACGCGTTTTTCTGGATTTTTTTTTTTTTATTCTGTCTGACTGTCACGCCCTGGCCTATAGAACTCTAGCTAGTTTGGTGAGGGTGTGAATATATTCTAGGTTTGTATTTCTATGTTTGGCCGGGTGTGGTTCCCAATCAGAGGCAGCTGTCGCTCGTTGTCTCTGATTGGGGATCATACTTAGGCAACCAGTTTTCCTGCCTGCGTTGTGGGATTTTGTTATGTTCATGTTTAGGCTTGTGTGTTAGCCTTTGGACCGTCACGGTTAAGTTTGTTGTTTTGGTTACTGTTTCGTGTGTTTATTAGTTAATAAACATGTTCGCCGTTCACGCTGCACCTTGGTCCGTCCCGTTCCTTAACGTACGTGACACTCTCACTGTTCAAATAAACCTACCATTAAAATTAGACTGATCATGTCTTTGTCAGTGGGCAAACGTACAAAATCAGCAGGGGATCAAATACTTTTTACCATCACTGTAGTCATGGCTCTATGTAGTACTGTGCGCCTCCCATAGTCTGTTCTGGACTTGGGGACTGTGAAGTGGCCTCTGGTGGCATGTCTTGTGGGGTATGCATGGGTGTCCAAGCTGTGTGCCAGTAGTTCAAACAGCTTGGTACATTCAACATGTCAATACCTCTCACAAATACAGTTAGTGATGAAGTCAATCTCTCCTCCAGTTTGAGCCAGGAGAGATTGACATGCATATTATTAACGTTAGCTCTCTGTGTACATCCAAGGGCTAGCCGTGCTGCCCTGTTCTGAGCCAATTGTAATTTTCCTAAGTCCCTCTTTGTGGCACCTGACCACACGACTGAACAGTAGTCCAGGTGCGACAAAACTCGGGCCTGTAGGACCTGCCTTGTTGATAGTGCTGTTAAGAATGTAGAGCTTTATTATGGACAGACTTCTCCCCATCCTAGCTACTGTTGTATGGTCAAAACATATTGATGACAGTTTACAATCCAGGGTTACCCCAAGCAGATTAGTCTCCTCAACTTGCTCAATTACTACATTATTCATTACAAGATTCAGTTGAGGTTTAGGGTTTAGTGAATGATTTGTCCTAAATACAATGCTTTAAGTTTTTGAAACATTTAGGACTAACTTATTCCTTGCTGTCAATGGCTGATGTGGATGTGGTGTGGAGTCAGGCGCAGGACACAGAAGCTTAGTCCAACAGACTTTACTGGACAGAAACACGACAATACAAAAACGGGCCTCAACAAAACGGAGGCGAGCGATTACGCAAACTGTGCGTAAATAAACAAAATAGACAAGAGCAAAATACACAGCACCAACGGACAGGCGGACAATAACACACAATCTCACATACACAAAACAGAAAACTTATAGGTCACATAATTAGACACAAACGGACACAGGTGCAACAGACAGACCAAACCAAACTAACATCGAAACATCCAACGGTGGTAGCTAGTACTCCGGGTACGACGAACGCCGAAGCCTGCCCGAGCAAGGAGGAGGAGCAGTCTCGGCCGAATTCATGACAGTACCCCCCCCTTGACGCGCGGTACCAGCCGTGCGCCGACCCCGGCCTCGGGGACGACCAGGAGGACGCGGAGCAGGGCGCGTGGGATGACCACGGTGGAACTCAGTCAGGAGGGATGGATCTAGGATATCCCTCCTAGGCACCCAGCACCGTTCCTCCGGGCCGTACCCCTCCCACTCCACGAGATACTGGAGACCCCCCATCCGACGTCTCGAATCCAAGATGGTCCGGACCGTGTACGCCGGAGCTCCCTCGATGTCCAGTGGGGGCGGAGGGGTCTCTCCTATCTCACGTTCCTGGAGTGGACCAGCTACCACCGGCCTGAGAAGAGACACATGGAACGAGGGGTTAATATTCTTATAATCAATAGGCAATTGTAACCTGTAACACACCTCGTTCAATCTCCTCAGGACTTTAAAAGGCCCCACAAACCGCCGACCCAGCTTCCGGCAGGGCAGGCGGAGGGGCAGGTTTCGAGTCGAGAGCCAGACTCGATCTCCCGGTGCGTACACCGGACCCTCACTGCGGTGGAGATCGGCGCTCGCCTTCTGTCAACGGATGGCCCGCTGCAGATGGACGTGTGCAGCGTTCCACGTCTCCTCCGAGCGCCGAACCCACTCATCCACCGCAGGAGCCTCGATCTGGCTCTGGTGCCATGGTGCCAGAACCGGCTGATACCCTAACACACACTGGAAAGGGGTTAGATTGGTGGAGGAGTGGCGGAGAGAGTTCTGTGCCATCTCTGCCCAGGGGATATACCTTGACCACTCCTCCGGCCGGCCCTGGCAATAGGACCTCAGAAACCTACCCACATCCTGGTTAACTCGTTCTACCTGCCCATTGCTCTCTGGGTGGTAACCCGAGGTAAGGCTCACCGAGACCCCCAAGCGTTCCATGAACGCCCCCCAGACTCTGGAGGTGAACTGGGGACCTCGGTCAGACACTATATCCTCGGGAACCCCGTAGTGCCGGAAGACGTGGGTAAATAGTGCCTCAGCGGTCTGTAGGGTAGTAGGGAGACCCGGCATTGGGAGGAGATGACAGGCCTTAGAAAACCGATCCACAACGACCAAAATGGTGGTATTCCCCTGGGAGGGGGGAAGGTCGGTCACAAAGTCCACCGAGAGGTGAGACCATGGTCGTTGTGGAACGGGCAGGGGATGTAACTTCCCCCTGGGAAGGTGTCTAGGCGCCTTACACTGGGCGCACACCGAGCAGGAGAAGACATAAACCCTCACATCCCTAGCTAACGTTGGCCACCAGTATTTCACGCTAAGGCAGTGCACTGTCCGGCCAATACATGGATGTCCAGAAGAGGGTGACGTATGAGCCCAATAAATAAGCCGATCACGAACCTCGAGCGGAACGTACGTCTGCCCCACAGGACACTCTGGGGGAGTAGGGTCGGTACGTAACGCCCGCTCGATCTCCGCATCGACCTCCCACACCACCGGAGCCACCAGACAAGACTCCGGCAGTAAGGGAGTGGGCTCAATGGACCTCTCCTCTGTGTCATACCGCCGGGACAGGGCGTCTGCCTTACCGTTCTGGGACCCTGGGATGTACGTTATTAAAAAAATTAACCGATTTAGAAACATATTCCACCTAGCCTGACGAGGGTTTAATCTCCTAGCTGCCCGGATGTACTCCAGGTTACGGTGGTCAGTCAGAATGAGGAAAGGGTGTTGAGCCCCCTCAAGCCAATGCCTCCACACCTTTAGGGCCTGAACCACGGATAACAGCTCCCTGTCCCCTACGTCATAATTTCGCTCCACCGGGCTGAGCTTCTTAGAATAGAACGCACAGGGGCGGAGTTTAGGTGGCGTGCCGGACCGTTGCGACAGTACTGCCCCAATACCGGCCTCTGACGCGTCCACCTCTACTTGGAATGGTAAAGCGGGGTCCGGATGCGCCAGCACCGGAGCCGAAGTGAACAGGTTCTTCAGTTTAACAAATGCCCTGTCCGCTTCAGCTGACCACTGCAAACGCACTGGGCCCCCCTTCAGCAGGGACGTAATGGGAGCTGCCACCTGTCCAAAGCCCCGGATAAACCTCTGGTAGTAATTAGCAAAACCCAAAAACTGCTGCACCTTTTTGGAGGTCTATCGCACAATCCCCCTGTCTATGAGGTGGCAACCGTGTCGCCCTTGTCTTGCTGAACACGAGTGCTAAATCCTCATATTCAGGGGGAATGCGCATTGCGGGCACTTGGTTTGGACTCTCCACCGAGGTCGCCCCTACGGAAACACCTAGACATCTCCCTACACACTGGGCCGACCACTCCATAAGAGCCCTCTGTTGCCACGAAATGGTAGGATCATGGGCGATTAACCAGGGAAGCCCCAGCACCACGGGATACGCAGGAGAGTCGATCAGATATAACTGAATGGTCTCCTCATGACCCCCCTGCGTAGTCATCTTAAGTGGTGCTGTGACTTCTCTAATCAACCCCGACCCCAGCGGCCGGCTGTCTAGGGCATGGACAGGGAAGGGGGCTTCCACCGGCCGGAGGGGAATTCCTAACCTTGAACAAAATTTACGATCAACAAAATTCCCAGCTGCGCCTGAATCTACTAGCGCCTTGTGCTGGGAATGAGGTGCCACCTGTGGAAATCTCACAGGTATACACAGGTGAACAACAGAGAGCTCTGGGTAAGTGGGGTGCCTACTCACCTGAAATGACTCCCCAGTGCGTGAGCTGTTGTCCCCTCTCCCAGGAGACCCTCCCCAGCACCTAGCCGCAGTGTGCCCTCCACGGCCACAGTTGTTGCAGGGGACGGCCCCCCTCGGGTTCTCTGTCCTCCTCTCTCTAGCGCCAGCACCCCCGAGCTCCATAGGGATCGGCTCGGAGGCGCTGGAGGATGGAATGGACGGCCCCCATTCGGGACGTCCGCGGGTAGCCAGCAGGGTGTCGAGACGGATGGACATGTCCACCAACTGGTCGAAAGATAGGTTGGTGTCCCTGCAGGCCAGCTCACGACGAACGTCCTCACGTAGGCTGCATCAATAGTGGTCGATGAGGGCCCTCTCATTCCACCCCGCATCCGCCGCTAGAGTCCGGAACTCCAGGGCGAACTCCTGTGCACTCCTCTTCCCCTGTCGGAGGTGGAACAGACGCTCCCCCGCCGCCTTCCCCTCAGGTGGATAGTCGAATACTGCCCTGAAGCGGCGGGAGAACTCCGCGTAGGTGATGGTGGCGGCGTCTATTCCCCTCCATTCAGCGTTGGCCCACTCCAACGCCTTGCCGGAGAGACAGGAGATGAGGGCGGAGACGCTCTCGTATCCCGAGGGCGCCTGGTGTATGGTGGCCAGGTAGAGTTCCACCTGCAGGAGGAACCCCTGACACCCGGCTGCGGTACCATCATATGCCCTTGGGAGCGAGAGCCGAATACCACTGGGTTCCGGTGCTGGGATAGGAGGACTGGCCGATGGTGATGGTAAGGTGTGCGGAGGTGTGGGCACCTCTCCAGTGACCAATCGGCGCAGAGTGTTTGACACCTCGTTCATGGCGGCCCCAAGTTGCCGGATCATGGTGTCCTGATCGCTGATCCGTTCCTCCAGCGACTTGGGTGCCGCCGCTGCTCCTGCTGACTCCATGGTGGTGTGTTATTCTGTCAATGGCTGATGTGGATGTGGTGTGGAGTCAGGCGCAGGACACAGAAGCTTAGTCCAACAGACTTTACTGGACAGAAACACGACAATACAAAAACGGGCCTCAACAAAACGGAGGCGAGCGATTACGCAAATTGTGCGTAAATAAACAAAATAGACAAGAGCAAAATACACAGCACCAACGGACAGGCGGACAATAACACACAATCTCACATACACAAAGCAGGAAACGTATAGGTCACATAATTAGACACAAACGGACACAGGTGCAACAGACAGACCAAACCAAACAAACATCGAAACATCCAACGGTGGTAGCTAGTACTCCGGGGACGACGAACGTCGAAGCCTGCCCGAGCAAGGAGGAGGAGCAGTCTCTGCCGAATTCGTGACACTTGCCTCCCATTCTGAAACTAACTGCAGCTCTTTGTTAAGTGAACAGCGCCGGAGAAGATGGCTGCCGTTTTACAGCCCTCTAACCAATTGTACTATTATGTGTGTTTTTCCGCGTTATTTGTAATTTATTTTGTACATAATGTTTCTGCCATCGTCTCTTATAACCAATAAGAGCTTCTGGATATCAGGACAGCGATTACTCACCTCGTATTGGACGAAGATTTTTTCTTCAACGAGGCGGCCGCGAAGGATATCCTACAGACACCCGACAAGGCCCAAATCCACGTCATTCGCATGAGGAAGAGACGGAGATATCGTGAACGTAGGTCGGGTTGCCTTGTAAGGATCCGACGGCGAGCGAGTAAACTGCCGCTCCCTTCAATCCTATTAGCCAATCTTCAATCATTGGAGAACAAATTGGATGACCTAAGATTACGGTTATCCTACCAACGGGACATTAAAAACTGTAATATATTATGTTTCACTGAGTCGTGGCTGAATGACGACATGGATAACATACAGCTAGCGGGCTATACGCTACATCGGCAGGATAGAACGGCTGACTCCGGTAAGACAAGGGGTGGCGGTCTGTGTATATTTGTAAACAACAGCTGGTGCACAAAATCAAATACTAAGGAAGTCTCGAGGTTTTGCTCGCCTGAGGTAGAGTATCTTATGATAAGCTGTAGACCACACTATTTACCAAGAGAGTTTTCATCTATATTTTTCATAGCTGTCTATTAACCACCACAAACCAATGCTGGCATGAAGATTGCACTGAATGAGCTGTATAAGGCCATAAATCAACAGGAAAACGCTCATCCAGATGCAGCGCTCCTAGTGGCCGGGGACTTTAATGCAGGGAAACTTAAATCCGTTCTACCTAATTTCTACCAGCATGTTAAATGTACAACCAGAGGAAAAAAAAACTCTAGACCACCTTTACTCCAAACACAGAGACGCATACAAAGCTCTCCCTCACCCTCCATTTGGCAAATCTGACCATAACTCTATCCTCCGGATTCCTGCTTACAAGCAAAAACTAAAGCAGGAAGCACCAGTGACTCGGTTAATAAAAAAGTGGTCAGATGACACAGATGCTAAGCTACAGGACTGTTTTGCTAGCACAGACTGGAACATGTTCCGGGATTATTCAGATAGTATTGAGGAGTACACAACATCAGTCACTAGCTTCATCAATAAGTGCATCGATGATGTCGTCCCCACAATGACCGTACGTACATACCCCAACCAGAAGCCATGGATTACAGGAAACATCCGCACTGAGCTAAAGGGTAGAGCTGCCGCTTTCAAGGAGCGGGACTCTAACCCGGACACTTATAAGAAATCCCGCTATGCCCTCCGACGAACCATCAAACAGGCAAAGAGTCAATACAGGACTAAGATTGAATCGTACTACACTGGCTCTGACGCTCGTCGGATGTGGCAGGGCTTGAAAACGATTACAGACTACAAAGGGAAGCACAGCCGCGAGCTGCCCAGTGACACAAGACTTCCAGACGAGCTAAACCACTTCTATGCTCGCTTCGAGGCAAGCAACACTGAAGCATGCATGACAGCACCAGCTGTTCCGGATGACTATGTGATCACGCTCTCCGTAGCCGATGTGAGTAAGACTTTTAAGCAGGTCAACATTCACAAGGCCGCAGGGCCAGACGGATTACCAGGACGTGTACTCCGAGCATGTGCTGACCAACTGGCAAGTGTCTTCACTGACATTTTCAACATGTCCCTGACTGAGTCTGTAATACCAACATGTTTCAAGCAGACCACCATAGTCCCCGTGCCAAAGGACTCTAAGATAACCTGCCTAAATGACTACCGACCCGTAGCACTGACGTCTGTAGCCATGAAGTGCTTTGAAAGGCTGGTCATGGCTCACATCAACAGCATTATCCCAGAAACCCTAGACCCACTCCAATTTGCATACAGCCCCAACAGATCCATATATGATGCAATCTCTATTGCACTCCACACTGCCCTTTCCCACCTGGACAAGAGGAACACCTACGTGAGAATGCTATTCATTGACTACAGCTCAGCATTCAACACCATAGTGCCCTCAAAGCTCATCACTAAGCTAAGGATCCTGGGACTAAACACCTCCCTCTGCAACTGGATCCTGGACTTCCTGACGGGCCGCCCCCAAGTGGTAAGGGTAGGTAACAACACATCTGCCACACTGATCCTCAACACGGGGGCCCCTCAGGGGTGCGTGCTCAGTCCCCTCCTGTACTCCCTGTTCACCCATGACTGCATGGCCAGGCACGACTCCAACACCATCATTAAGTTTGCCGATGACAGAACAGTGGTAGGCCTGATCACCAACAACGATGAGACAGCCTATAGGGAGGAGGTCAGAGACCTGGCCGTGTGGTGCCAGGACAACAACCTCTCCCTCAACGTGACCAAGACAAAGGAGATGATTGTGGACTACAGGAAAAAAAATAGGACTGAGCACGCCCCCATTCTCATCGACGGGGCTGTAGTGGAACAGTTTGAGAGCTTCAAGTTCCTTGGTGTCCACATCACCAACAAACTATCATGGTCCAAACACACCAAGACAGTCATGAAGAGGGCACGACAAAGCCTATTCCCCCTCAGGAGACTGAAAAGATTTGGCATGGGTCCTCAGATCCTCAAAAAATTCTACAGCTGCACCATCGAGAGCATCCTGACTGGTTGCATCACCAACTGGTATGGCAACTGCTTGGCCTCCGACCGCAAGGCACTACAGAGGGTAGTGTGTACGGCCCAGTACATCACTGGGGCCAAGCTTCCTGCCTTCCAGGACCTCTATACCAGGCGGTGTCAGAGGAAAGCCCTCAAAATTGTCAAAGACTCGAGCCACCCTAGTCATAGACTGTTCTCTCTGCTACCGCACGGCAAGCGGTACCGGAGTGCCAAGTCTAGGTCCAAAAGACTTCTCAACAGCTTCTACCCCCAAGCCATAAGACTCCTGAACAGCTAATCATGGCTACCCGGACTATTTGCCCTGCCCCCCCCCACCCCATCCTTTTACGCTGCTGCTACTCTGTTAATTATTTATGCATAGTCACTTTAACTCTGCCCACATGTACATATTACTTCAACTACCTCAACTAGCCGGTGCCCCCGCACATTGACTCTGCACCGGTACCCCCCTTTATATATAGCCTCCCTACTGTTATTTTATTTTACTTCTGCTCTTTTTTTTCTCAACACTTTTTTTGTTGTTGTTTTATTTTTACTTTTTTGTTAAAAATAAATGCACTGTTGGTTAAGGGCTGTAAGTAAGCATTTCACTGTAATGTCTGCACCTGTTGTATTCGGCGCATGTGGCCAATAAAATTTGATTTGATTTGATTTAAGTTTTTGAAACATTTAGGACTAACTTATTCCTTGCCTCCCATTCTGAAACTAACTGCAGCTCTTTGTTAAGTGTTGCAGTCATTTCAGCCGCTGTGGTAGCTGACATGTATAGTGTTGAGTCATCCACATACATAGACACACTGGCTTCACTCAAAGCCAGTGGCATGTCATTAGTAAAGCCTAGACAGCTGCCCTGGGGAATTCCTGATTCTACCTGGATTTTGTTGGAGAGGCTTCCATTAAAGAACACCCTCTGTGTTCTGTTAGACAGGTAACTCTTTATCCACAATATAACAAGGGGTGTAAATCCATAACACATAAATTTTTCCAGCAACACACTATGATCGATAATGTCAAAAGCCGCACTGAAGTCTAACAAAACAGCCCCCACAATCTATTATCATCAATTTCTCTCAGCCAATCATCAGTCATTTGTGTGAGTGCTGTGCTTGTTGAATGTCCTTCCCTATAAGTGTGCTGAAAGTCTGTTTTCAATTTGTTTACTGTAAAATAGCATTGTATCTGGTGAAACAAAATGTTTTCCCAAAATATGGTTGGCTATTTGAGCCAATAAAGGGGGCTTTAGTATCCTTAGGTAGGGGAATAACTTTTGCTTCCCTCCAGGCCTGAGGGCACACACTTTCTAGTAGGCTTAAATTAAATATATGGAAAATAGGAGTGGCAATATCGTCCGCTATTATCGTCAGTAATGTTCTATCCAAGTTGTCAGACCCTGGTGGCTTGTCATTGTTGATAGACAACAATACTTTTTTCACCTTTTCCACACTTACTTTACAGAATTCAAAATTACAATCCTTGTCTTTCATCATTTGGTCAGATATACTTGGATGTGTAGTGTCAGCATTTGATGCTGGCATGTCATGCCTAACTTTGCCAAGATGGCGTAGCAGTGCGGTCGCTTTTATTCATTGTCCTTGTGTAAATATCCCGTTTCTTGTTTTTTTGTCTATTTTGTATATATTTACTTTTCATTCTTTAACTAAATATACTTTCCTGCAACCCGCCTCACCCAACGTGGAAAGGATTCTATTATTTCTTTATAACTTTCATCAAGAACCTTAAGCTGAAACTAGTGTAGCTAGTGTAGCTGCAACTGAATGGCTACTTGCTATTAGTCACCGTTAGCGTCTTCACCACTGTCCGTGGCCTACACTATCCACCAGCCAGCTCTAGCTCTAGCCTGGACAAGTCAGTCTGCACAGCGTGCTATCGACCCAGAGCTTATTGGACTTTCTGCCGGAATCACTGGACCCTAGCGCCGGATCATTGCAACCAGCTAGCTAGCTGCAACCTGTTGTTGGCTAATTACCATTGCCCTATAGCAAGCACCAGTTAGCCTTGAGCTAGCCTCAGGCCCATCTCCCGGCTATCTACCTCTCTGTCAACCGGACGGGACCTCCTAGTGTTGACACTGAGCCCCGCCGATCCAACACGACTGGTTTGCCGACGAAATAGTCTGATGTGGTTTCAACAGGCTTCCCGTTGCGACGACCACGAAGATCCATCTGCCAGCCCCGGCCCGCTAGCACACGCAAACTACAACTGTGCTCCCTGCTAGCTGTGCTGAAGCACCAATTTGAACTGCTCTCGGACTCACATATTGCTGTTCACTGGACCTTATGATCACTCAGCTGCACAGCTGATGCCTGCTGGACTGTTCCTTTACACGGTACCCTGTCCTGTTTATTCTGTTTAGCCTTAGCCCAAACGTTATCGCTATTTCCAGTTGTTGTCTTAGCTCTCTCTAATAACACCTGTGACTGCTTTATGCCTCTCTCCCATGTCAATTATGCCTTGCCTATTGCTGTTTGGGTTAGTTCTTATTATACAATTTCACTGTAGAACCCCTAGTCCCTCTCAAACTGCCTCAAATAGTTCCTTTGTTCCACCCCCTATACACGCCGAGACCGGCTCAATCGGTGCCTCCAGTGACGCTATCTCTTTCATTGTTACCCAACGCTTAGGGTTACCTGAACTGTACTCATATCCTTCCATATGCTTTTCTGTACATAATGCCCTGAATCTTTTCTACAACGCCCGGAGAACTGCCCCCTTTATTCTATGTACCCAACGCACTAGAAGACCAGTTCTTAAAGCCTTTAGTTGTATCCTTATTCTAGTCCTCCTCTGTTCCTCTGGTGATGTAGAGGCTAACCCAGGCCCTGCAGCCCCCAGTATCACTCCTACTCCCCAGGAGCTATCATTTGTTGACTTCTGTAACCCTAAAAGTCTTGGTTTTCTGCACGTAAATATCAGAAGCCTCCTTCCTAAGTTTGAGTTATTCACTGCGTTAGCACACTCCGCCAACCCTGATGTTCTAGCAGTGTCTGAATCCTGGCTTAGGAAGGCCACCAAAAATTCTGAAATTTCCATCCCCAACTATAACATTTTCCGTCTAGATAGAACTGCCAAAGGGGGTGGAGTTGCAATCTACTGTAGAGATAGCCTGCAGAGCTCTATCATACTATCCAGGTCTTTGCCCAAACAGTTTGAGCTTCTACTTCTAAAAATCCACCTTTCCAGAAATAAATCTCTCACTGTTGCCGCTTGCTACAGACCCCCTCAGCCCCCAGCTGTGCCCTGGACTCCATATGTGAATTGATTGCCCCCATCTATCCTCAGAGTTCGTACTGCTTGGTGACCTAAATTGGGATATGCTTAACACCCCGGCCATCCTACAATCTAAACTAGATACCCTCAATCTCACACAAATTATCAACGAACCTACCAGGTACAACCCTAAATCCGTAAACATGGGTACCCTCATAGATATCATCCTGACTAACTTACCCTCTAAATACACCTCCGCTGTCTTCAACCAGGATCTCAGCGATCACTGCCTTATTGCCTGCGTCCGTAACGGGTCCGCGGTCAAACGACCACCCCTCATCACTGTCAAACGCTCCCAAAAACACTTCAGCGAGCAGGCCTTCCTAATTGACCTGGCCTAGGTATCCTGGATGGATATAGATCTCATTCCGTCAGTAGAGGATGCCTGGTTGTTCTTTAAAAGTAATTTCCTCTCAATCTGAAAAAAACATGCCCCTTTCAAAAAATACAGAACTAAGAACAGATATAGCCCCTGGTTCTCCTCAGACTTGACTGCCCTTGACCAGCACAAAAACATCCTGTGGCGTACTGCATTAGCATCAAATAGCCCCCGCGATATGCAACTTTTCAGGGAGTTAGGAACCAATATACAAAAGCAGTTAGGAAAGCAAAGGCTAACTTTTTCAAACAGAAATTTGCATCCTGTAGCACTAACTCCAAAAAGTTTTGGGACACTGTAAAGTCCATGGAAAATAAGAGCACTTCCTCCCAGCTGCCCACTGCACTGAGGCTAGGAAACACTATCACCACCGATAAATCTACAATAATCGAGAATTTCAACAAGCATTTTGCTACGGCTGGCCATGCTTTCCACCTGGCTACCACTACCCCGGCCACCAGCTCTGCACCCTCCGCTGCAACTTGCCCATGCCCCCCCGCTTCTCCTTCACACAAATCCAGACAGCTGATGTTCTGAAAGAGCTGCAAAATCTGGACCCCTACAAATCATCTGGGCTAGACAATCTGGACCCTTTCTTTCTAAAACTAGCCGCGAAATTGTCGCAACCCCTATTACTAGCCTGTTCAACCTCTCTTTCGTAACGTCTGAGATCCCCAGTGATTGGAAAGCTGCCGCGGTCATCCCCCCTCTTCAAAGGGGGGTGACACTCTAGATCCAAACTGTTACAGACCCATATCCATCCTGCCCTGCCTTTCAAAAAGTTTTTGAAAGCCAAGTCAACAAATAGATCACCGACCATTTCGAATCCCACCGTACCTTCTCCGCTATGCAATCCGGTTTCCGAGCTGGTCATGGGTGCACTTCAGCCACGCTCAAGGTCCAAAACGATATTATAACCGCGATCGATAATAGACAGTACTGTGCAGCCGTTTTCATTGACCTAGCCAAGGCTTTCGACTCTGTCAACCACCGCATTCTTATTGGCAGACTAAATAGCCTTGGTTTCTCAAATGACTGCCTCGCCTGGTTCACCAACTACTTCTCAGATAGAGTTCAATGTGTCAAATCGGAGGGCCTGTTGTCTGGACCTATGGCAGTCTCTATGGGGGTGCCACAGGGTTCAATTCTTGGGCCGACTCTTTTCTCTGTGTATATCAATGACGTCGCTCTTGCTGCTGGTGACTCTCAGATCCACCTCTACGCAGACGACACCATTTTGTATACATCTGGCCCTTCATTGGACACTGTGTTAACAAACCTCCAAACGAGCTTCAATGCCATACAACACTCCTTCAGTAGCCTCCAACTGCTCTTAAACACTATTAAAACTAAATGCATGCTCTTCAACCGAACGCTGCTTGCACCCGCCCACCCGACTAGAATCACTACACTCGACGGGTCTGACCTAGAGTATGTGGACAACTACAAATATCTAGGTGTCTGGTTAGACCGTAAACTCTCCTTCCAGACTCACATTAAGAATCTCCAATCCAAAGTTAAATCTAGAATCGGTTTCCTATTTCGCAACAAAGCCTCCTTCACTCATGCTGCCAAACATGCCCTCGTAAAACTGACTATCCTACCGATCCTTGACTTCGGCGATGTCATTTACAAAATAGCCTCCAACACTCTACTCAGCAAATTGGATGTAGTCTATCACAGTGCCATCCGTTTTGTCTCCAAAGCCCCATATACTACCCACCACTGTGACCTGTACGCTCTTGTTGGCTGGTCCTCACTACATATTCATCGCCAAACCCACTGGCTCCAGGCCATCTATAAATCACTGCTAGGCAAATCCCCGCCTTATCTTAGCTCATTGGTCACCATAGCAACACCCACCCGTAGTCTGCGCTCCAGCAGGTATATCTCACTGGTCATCCCCAAAGCCAACACCTCCTTTGGCCGCCATTCCTTCCAGTTCTCTGCTGCCAATGACTGGAACAAATTGCAAAAATCTCTGAAGCTGGAGACACTTATCTCCCCCACTAACTTTAAGCATCAGTTGTCAGAGCACCTTACCGATCACTGCACCTGTACACAGCCCATCTGAAATTAGCCCGCCCAACTACCTCATCCCTATATTGTTATTTATTTTGCTCATTTGTACCCCAGTATCTCTATTTGCACATCATCTCTTGCACATCTATCATTCCAGTGTTAATACTAATTGTAATTATTTTGCACTATAGCCTATTTATTGCCTTACCTCCATAACTTGCTACATTTGCACACACTGTATATATATGTATTTCTGTTGTATTTTTGACTTTGTTTTGTTTTACCCCATATGTAACTCTGTGTTGTTGTTTATATCGCACTGCTTTGCTTTATCTTGGCCAGGTCGCAGTTGTAAATGAGAACTTGTTCTCAACTGGTTTACCTGGTAAAATAAAGGTGAAATAAAATAAAAAAAATAAAAAAAATCTTGCCAATGAAAATTCATTAAAGTAGTTGGCAATATCAGTGGGTTTTGTGATTAATGACCCATCTGATTCAATGAATGATGGAGCAGAGTTTGCCTTTTTGCCCAACATTTAATTTAAGGTGCTCCAAAGCTTTTTACTATCATTCTTTATGTCATTTATCTTTGTGTCATAGTGTAGTTTCTTCTTCTTTTTATTCAATTTAGTCACATGATTTCTCAATTTGCAGTACGCTTGCCAATCGGTTGTACAGCCAGACATATTTGCCATTTCTTTTGCCTCATCACTCTCAACCATACCATTTTTCAATTCGTCATCAATCCATGGGGATTTAACCGTTTTTACAGTCATTATCTCAATGGGTGCATGCTTATTAGTAACTGGGATAAGCAATTTCATAAATGTGTCAAGTGCAGCGTCTAGTTGCTCCCCATTACACACCACGGACCAACAAATATTCTTTACATCAACAACATAGGAATTGCTACAAAATTGATTGTATGACCTCTTATAAAATATATTTGGACCAGCCTTTGGAACTTTGGTTTTCCTAGATCAAATCAAATCAAATCAAATTTTATTGGTCACATGCGCCGAATACAACAAGTGCAGACATTACAGTGAAATGCTTACTTACAGCCCTTAACCAACAGTGCGTTTATTTTAAACAAAAAAAAAAAAAAAAAAAAGTAAGAATAAAACAACAACAAAAAAAGTGTTGAGAAAAACAAAGAGCAGAAGTAAAATAAAGTGACAGTAGGGAGGCTATATATACAGGGGGGTACCGGTGCAGAGTCAATGTGCGGGGGCACCGGCTAGTTGAGGTAGTTGAGGTAATATGTACATGTGGGTAGAGTTAAAGTGACTATGCATAAATACTTAACAGAGTAGCAGCAGCGTAAAAAGGATGGGGTGGGGGGGCAGTGCAAATAGTCCGGGTAGCCATGATTAGCTGTTCAGGAGTCTTATGGCTTGTGGGTAGAAGCTGTTGAGAAGCCTTTTGGACCTAGACTTGGCACTCCGGTACCGCTTGCCGTGCGGTAGCAGAGAGAACAGTCTATGACTAGGGTGGCTGGAGTCTTTGACAATTTTGAGGGCCTTCCTCTGACACCGCCTGGTATAGAGGTCTTGGATGGCAGGGGAGCTTTGCCCCAGTGATGTACTGGGCCGTACGCACTACCCTCTGTAGTGCCTTGCGGTCAGAGGCCAAGCAGTTGCCATACCAGGCGGTGATGCAACCAGTCAGGATGCTCTCGATGGTGCAGCTGTAGAATTTTTTGAGGATCTGAGGACCCATGCCAAATCTTTTTAGTCTCCTGAGGGGGAATAGGCTTTGTCGTGCCCTCTTCACGACTGTCTTGGTGTGCTTGGACCATGATAGTTCGTTGGTGATGTGGACACCAAGGAACTTGAAGCTCTCAACCTGTTCCACTACAGCCCCGTCGATGAGAATGGGGGGCGTGCTCAGTCCTCTTTTTTTTCCTGTAGTCCACAATCATCTCCTTTGTCTTGGTCACGTTGAGGGAGAGGTTGTTGTCCTGGCACCACACGGACAGATCTCTGACCTCCTCCCTATAGGCTGTCTCATCGTTGTCGGTGATCAGGCCTACCACTGTTGTGTCGTCGGCAAACTTAATGATGGTGTTGGAGTCGTGCCTGGCCATGCAGTCATGGGTGAACAGAGAGTACAGGAGGGGGACTGAGCACGCACCCTGAGGGGCCCCCGTGTTGAGGATCAGTGTGGCAGATGTGTTGTTACCTACCCTTACCACCTGGGGGGCGGCCCGTCAGGAAGTCCAGGATCCAGTTGCAGAGGGAGGTGTTTAGTCCCAGGATCCTTAGCTTAGTGATGAGCTTAGAGGGCACTATGGTGTTGAATGCTGAGCTGTAGTCAATGAATAGCATTCTCACGTAGGTGTTCCTCTTGTCCAGGTGGGAAAGGGCAGTGTGGAGTGCGATAGAGATTGCATCATCTGTGGATCTGTTGGGGCGGTATGCAAATTGGAGTGGGTCTAGGGTTTCTGGGATTATGCTGTTGATGTGAGCCATGACCAGTCTTTCAAAGCACTTCATGGCTACAGACGTCAGTGCTACGGGTCGGTAGTCATTTAGGCAGGTTATCTTAGAGTTCTTGGGCACGGGGACTATGGTGGTCTGCTTGAAACATGTTGGTATTACAGACTCGGTCAGGGACATGTTGAAAATGTCAGTGAAGACACTTGCCAGTTGGTCAGCACATGCTCGGAGTACACGCCCTGGTAATCCGTCTGGCCCAGCGGCCTTGTGAATGTTGACTTGCTTAAAAGTCTTACTCACATCGGCTACGGAGAGCGTGATCACATAGTCGTCCGGAACAGCTGGTGCTCTCATGCATGCTTCAGTGTTGCTTGCCTCGAAGCGAGCATAGAAGTGGTTTAGCCTCGTCTGGTAGGCTTGTGTCACTGGGCAGCTCGCGGCTGTGCTTCCCTTTGTAGTCTGTAATAGTTTTCAAGCCCTGCCACATCTGACGAGCGTCAGAGCCAGTGTAGTATGATTCAATCTTAGACCTGTATTGACTCTTTGCCTGTTTGATGGTTCGTCGGAGGTCATAGCGGGATTTCTTATAAGCTTCCGGGTTAGAGTCCCGTTCCTTGAAAGCGGCAGCTCTACCCTTTAGCTCAGTGCGGATGTTGCCTGTAATCCATGGCTTCTGGTTGGGGTATGTACGTACGGTCACTGTGGGGACGACATCATCGATGCACTTATTGATGAAGCCAGTGACTGATGTGGTGTACTCCTCAATGCTGTCTGAAGAATCCCGGAACATGTTCCAGTCTGTGCTAGCAAAACAGTCCTGTAGATATGGCTACTATATTGTGATCACTACATCCAATGGATTTGGATACTGCTTTCAAACAAATTTCTGCAGCATTAGTAAAGATGTGATCAATACATGTTGATGATTTCATTCCTGTGCTAATTGTAGCTACCCTGGTAGTTTGATTGATAACCTGAACCAGGTTGCAGGTACTAGTTTCATTTTGAAGCTTTATCTTGAGTGTGCAGCCTGATGAAAGACAGTCAATATTTAAAATCACCCAGAAAATATACCTCTCTATTGATATCACATACATTATCAAGCATTTCACACATGTTATCCAGATACTGACTGTTAGCACTTGGGGGTCTATAGCAGCTTCCCACCAGAAAGGGCATTATAGTGGCTTGCTAAACTATTCACCCCCTTGGCATTTTTCCTATTTTGTTGCCTTACAACCTGGAATTTAAAATTGATTTTTGTGGAGTTTGTATCATTTGATTTACACAACATGCCTACCACTTTGAAGATGCCAAATATTTTTTATTGTGAAACAAAAAAGCAGAACCTGAGCGTGCATAACTATTCACCCCCCCCCCCACACACACACACTTTGTAGAGCCACGTTTTACAGCAATTACAGCTGCAAGTCTCTTGGGGTATGTCTCTATAAGCTTGGCACATTTAGCCACTGGGATTTTTGCCCATTCTTCAAGGCAAAACTGCACCAGTTGGATGGGTTCCGCTGGTGTACAGCAATCTTTGAGTCATACCACAGATTCTCAATTGGATTGAGGGCTGGGCTTTGACTAGGCCCTTCCAAGACATTTACATGTTTCCCCTTAAACCTCTCGAGTGTTGCTTTAGCAGTATGCTTAGGGTCATTGTCCTGCTGGAAGGTGAACCTCCGTCCCAGTCTCAAATCTCTGGAAGACTGAAACAGGTTTCCCTCAAGAATTTCCCTGTATTTAAAGCCATCCATTATTCCTTCAATTCTGACCAGTTTCCCAGTCCCTGCTGATTAAAAACATCCCCAAAGCATGATGCTGCCACCACCATGCTTCACTGTGGGGATGGTGTTCTCGGGGTGATGAGAGGTGTTGGGTTTGCACCAGACACAGCGTTTTCCTTGATGACCAAAAGGCTTCAATTTTAGTCTCATCTGACCAGAGTACCTTCTTCCATATGTTTGGGGAGTCTCCCACATGCCTTTTGGCGAACACCAAACGTGTTTGCTTATTTTTTTTCTTTAAGCAATGGATTTTTTCTGGCCACTCTTCCATAAAGCCCAGCTCTGTGGAGTGTACGGCTTAAAGTGGTCCTATGGACAGATACTCCAATCTCCGCTGTGGAGCTTTGCAGCTTCTTCAGGGTTATCTTTGGTCTCTTTGTTGCCTCTGTTTAATGCCCTCCATGCCTGGTCTGTGAGTTTTGGTGGGCGGCCCTCTCTTGGCAGGTTTGTTGTGGTGCCATATTCTTTCCATTTTTTATTAATGGATTTAATGGTGCTCCGTGGGATGTTCAAAGAATCTGATCTTTTTTTATAACCCAACCCTGATATGAACTTCTCCACAACTTTGTCCCTGACCTGTTTGGAGAGCTCCTTGGTCTTCATGGTGCCGCTTGCTTGGTGGTGCTCCTTGCTTAGTGGTGTTGCAGACTCTGGGGCCTTTCAGAACAGGTGTTATATATATATATATATATATATATATATTTACATTTACATTACATTTTCGTCATTTAGCAGACGCTCTTAACCAGAGCGACTTACAAATTGGTGCATTCACCTTATGATAGCCAGTGGGACAACCACTTTACAATATATCCATTTTTTTAATATTTTTTTGGGGGGGTTGGGTTAGGGGGATTGTAGAAGGATTACTTTTATCCTATCCCAGGTATTACTTAAAGAGGTGGGGTTTCAAGTGTCTCCAGAAAGTGGTGTATTTAGGGGCTTCATAGCAAAGGGGGTGAATGCACCACTTTTCCGTATTTTTTTTTTCTTCGAATTTCTTGTAACAAGTTATTTTTTTTCATTTCACTTCACCAATTTGGACTATTTTGTGTATGTCCATTACATGAAATCCAAATAAAAATCCATTTAATTTACAGGTTGTAATGCAACAAAATAGGAAAAACTCCAAGGGGGATGAATACTTTTGCAAGGCACTGTAGGTGAGGCAGGTGGACCTGTAGCCATATTACTTCAACAATGTTTAACATGAGATACTCTCTGTAAGCTTTACAGGAATGTGGTTCTGAATATTAACAGCCACACCTTCACCTTTGGCATTTCTGTCTTTTCTGTAGATCTTATAACCATGTATTGCTACCAATGTATCATCAAAGGTATTATCTAAGTGAATTTCAGATATTGTCAGAATATTAATATAATCTGTTACTAGCAAATTATTGATTTCATGAACCTTGTTTCTTAAGCTACGTATGTTAACGTGGGCTATTTTAACACTTTTCTGGGATGCTTGATTGTTTTTCTTGCTTTACTGGGAAGCTTAACAGAGGTAGATATGCTCGAGTTATTTATGTTACTGCAGGGTGAGATGCACACAGTGGACTTCTTGCTAGGGCACACCACCTCAGTGCTAACAGTATAACTCTGATTCATAGGCTTATGATTACTGCATACAATAGCTGTAGGATCAGCAGAGGCATTCAGGGCAGTAAGAGGGACATAAATTATGTTACTTACATTGTGTCTTCCAACACCCCTAGGATAATGTACATTTGCTGAAGCATTATGATAACTCAGCAACACAATGGTAGGGATTAAATGAGCTGGGCTTGGGTCATTGATACGTCATTGTCTACAGGACTGTTTTGCTAGCACAGACTGGAACATGTTCCGGGATTCTTCAGACAGCATTGAGGAGTACACCACATCAGTCACTGGCTTCATCAATAAGTGCATCGATGATGTCGTCCCCACAGTGACCGTACGTACATACCCCAACCAGAAGCCATGGATTACAGGCAACATCCGCACTGAGCTAAAGGGTAGAGCTGCCGCTTTCAAGGAACGGGACTCTAACCCGGAAGCTTATAAGAAATCCCGCTATGACCTCCGACGAACCATCAAACAGGCAAAGAGTCAATACAGGTCTAAGATTGAATCATACTACACTGGCTCTGACGCTCGTCGGATGTGGCAGGGCTTGAAAACTATTACAGACTACAAAGGGAAGCACAGCCGCGAGCTGCCCAGTGACACAAGCCTACCAGACGAGCTAAACCACTTCTATGCTCGCCCGAGGCAAGCAACACTGAAGCATGCATGAGAGCACCAGCTGTTCCGGACGACTATGTGATCACGCTCTCCGTAGCCGATGTGAGTAAGACTTTTAAGCAAGTCAACATTCACAAGGCCGCTGGGCCAGACGGATTACCAGGGCGTGTACTCCGAGCATGTGCTGACCAACTGGCAAGTGTCTTCACTGACATTTTCAACATGTCCCTGACCGAGTCTGTAATACCAACATGTTTCAAGCAGACCACCATAGTCCCCGTGCCCAAGAACTCTAAGATAACCTGCCTAAATGACTACCGACCCGTGGCACTGACGTCTGTAGCCATGAAGTGCTTTGAAAGACTGGTCATGGCTCACATCAACAGCATAATCCCAGAAACCCTAGACCCACTCCAATTTGCATACCGCCCCCAACAGATCCACAGATGATGCAATCTCTATCGCACTCCACACTGCCCTTTCCCACCTGGACAAGAGGAACACCTACGTGAGAATGCTATTCATTGACTACAGCTCAGCATTCAACACCATAGTGCCCTCTAAGCTCATCACTAAGCTAAGGATCCTGGGACTAAACACCTCCCTCTGCAACTGGATCCTGGACTTCCTGACGGGCCGCCCCCAGGTGGTAAGGGTAGGTAACAACACATCTGCCACACTGATCCTCAACACGGGGGGCCCCTCAGGGGTGCGTGCTCAGTCCCCTCCTGTACTCTCTGTTCACCCATGACTGCATGGCCAGGCACGACTCCAACACCATCATTAAGTTTGCCGACGACACAACAGTGGTAGGCCTGATCACCGACAACGATGAGACAGCCTATAGGGGAGGAGGTCAGAGATCTGGCCGTGTGGTGCCAGGACAACAACCTCTCCCTCAACGTGACCAAGACAAAGGAGATGATTGTGGACTACAGGAAAAAAAAAGAGGACTGAGCACGCCCCCATTCTCATCGACGGGGCTGTAGTGGAACAGGTTGAGAGCTTCAAGTTCCTTGGTGTCCACATCACCAACGAACTATCATGGTCCAAGCACACCAAGACAGTCGTGAAGAGGGCACGACAAAGCCTATTCCCCCTCAGGAGACTAAAAAGATTTGGCATGGGTCCTCAGATCCTCAAAAAAATTCTACAGCTGCACCATCGAGAGCATCCTGACTGGTTGCATCACCTCCTGGTATGGCAACTGCTTGGCCTCTGACCGCAAGGCACTACAGAGGGTAGTGCGTACGGCCCAGTACATCACTGGGGCAAAGCTCCCTGCCATCCAAGACCTCTATACCAGGCGGTGTCAGAGGAAGGCCCTCAAAATTGTCAAAGACTCCAGCCACCCTAGTCATAGACTGTTCTCTCTGCTACCGCACGGCAAGCGGTACCGAGTGCCAAGTCTAGGTCCAAAAGACTTCTCAACAGCTTCTACCCACAAGCCATAAGACTCCTGAACAGCTAATCATGGCTACCCGGACTATTTGCACTGCCCCCCACCCCATCCTTTTACGCTGCTGCTACTCTGTTAAGTATTTATGCATAGTCACTTTAACTCTACCCACATGTACATATTACCTCAACTACCTCAACTAGCCGGTGCCCCCGCACATTGACTCTGCACCGTTACCCCCCTGTATATATAGCCTCCCTACTGTCACTTTATTTTACTTCTGCTCTTTGTTTTTCTCAACACTTTTTTTTTTTTTTTTTTTTTGTTGTTGTTTTATTCTTACTTTTTTTGTTTAAAATAAACGCACTGTTGGTTAAGGGCTGTAAGTAAGCATTTCACTGTAATGTCTGCACTTGTTGTATTCGGCGCATGTGACCAATAAAATTTGATTTGATTTGATTTTGATTTGATTTGTCTCAACGCATTCTTATAATGCTGTGAAAGGATCCAGGAACCCAAATGATTTGGGTGGATTCCATCCACCTTATAATAAGAGCTTTGTTTCCAGAAGGTATCAAAATTGTCAATAAATGTTACACCCACAGAGCTGCAATAGTCTCGTAGCCAGTTATGGAGGGCTAAACGTCTGCTGAACTGTTCAATGCCACGATTTAAGGAGGGCAGAGGGCCAGATATTATGGGGCGTTTGTTGGTGTCAAGTGCTGCCCAATCAGTTCTTTAAAATCCATCTTCAGCTGTTCTGAGCTGCCCTTCATAATGTCATTCGACCCCACATGAACCATGACAGTATCAGCCCCCGGTGACTGACGCACAGCCTCGGGAAGCAACCTGGTGATATCCGGAACTTTTGCCCCAGGTAAAGATAAATGCCTCACCATCGAACTCCCTATCACAATAGCCGGAAAGATCCGGCCTCTGCCGTGTCTCGAAGCTGATTGCAAGGCCAGAGCCACAGAACTCACCTGAGAAGAGGGCTGATGAGACACTGGCTGTGTGCAGGCCACAACAGCCAAAGGGACAGAGCTCTGATCCAGAGAGCACGGCCCAGCGGAGGGGGGCCGCGGTGGTCCAGGCTGTGCCCAGGCAGTTGATTGACTAGAACAGGGAGAGGTAGCTGGAGGGACATCCACAGCCATGGAGGGAACACCCAAATCACCGGCAGAAGACAGCTGGTACAGGGTCTAAAAGCGATTTGAAAGTCCAGATGCAGGGTAAGAAGGCAGGCGCGCAGAGAACAATTATTCTCCTTCTTTCTGGTTCCGACACGCATCCATTTATGCACACCTGGAGTCGAACAATGAGCAGCCGTTTTCTGGTTCAAGCCAGTAGAGGGGTGCAGTGGCAGAAATTGATCATAGTTCCTTGCTACGCACCGGCCCGGCTGCGTGTTAGTGTTTGGTGTAGCCTCTCAATGCTGTGTCAGGCGTGTCCCCAGTGTTCACTTCAGAAGACCATTAGCCTTGTAACATCCCCAGTCAGTAGTAGTGACTGGGATTCCTGTGATTAGAGCCAAGTAGGATCTGGAATTCCTGACTTCTGTGAAGGACTTGAATTATTCCTTTGAAATATTGCTCCTAAAACTGAGTCACTCGACTTTAAATCCTTGTGTTAGCTACGAAGGAGGAACTAGCTATACTAACCAGCATATTTAGCTACCTAAATTGCGAAAACTCAAGCAACAACTAATATCAGGTTACTATAGTCTATACATTTTCATTTGTACATAGACTGCTTATAGATAAACTTACGTAGTAGCTAGCTAAGAATTTGAAAACTGTGCCCAGAAATCGCTGTCGAAGGTACAGTGGGGAAAAAAAGTATTTAGTCAGCCACCAATTGTGCAAGTTCTCCCACTTAAAAAGATGAGAGAGGCCTGTAATTTTCATCATAGGTACACGTCAACTATGACAGACAAAATGAGAAAAAAAAATCCAGAAAATCACATTGTAGGATTTTTAATGAATTTATTTGCAAATTATGGTGGAAAATAAGTATTTGGTCAATAACAAAAGTTTCTCAATACTTTGTTATATACCCTTTGTTGGCAATGACACAGGTCAAACGTTTTCTGTAAGTCTTCACAAGGTTTTCACACACTGTTGCTGGTATTTTGGCCCATTCCTCCATGCAGATCTCCTCTAGACCAGTGATGTTTTGGGGCTTTCGCTGGGCAACACAGACTTTCAACTCCCTCCAAAGATGTTCTATGGGGTTGAGATCTGGAGACTGACTAGGCCACACCAGGACCTTGAAATGCTTCTTACGAAGCCACTCCTTCGTTGCCCGGGCGGTGTGTTTGGGATCATTGTCATGCTGAAAGACCCAGCCACGTTTCATCTTCATTGCCCTTGCTGATGGAAGGAGGTTTTCACTCAAAATCTCACGATACATGGCCCCATTCATTCTTTCCTTTACACGGATCAGTCGTCCTGGTCCCTTTGCAGAAAAACAGCCCCAAAGCATGATGTTTCCACCCCCATGCTTCACAGTAGGTATGGTGTTCTTTGGATGCAACTCAGCATTCTTTGTCCTCCAAACACGACGAGTTGAGTTTTTACCAAAAAGTTATATTTTGGTTTCATCTGACCATATGACATTCTCCCAATCCTCTTCTGGATCATCCAAATGCACTCTAGCAAACTTCAGACGGGCCTGGACATGTACTGGCTTAAGCAGGGGGACACGTCTGGCACTGCAGGATTTGAGTCCCTGGCGGCGTAGTGTGTTACTGATGGTAGGCTTTGTTACTTTGGTCCCAGCTCTCTGCAGTTAATTCACTAGGTCCCACCGTGTGGTTCTGGGATTTTTGCTCACCGTTCTTGTGATCATTTTGACCCCACAGGGTGAGATCTTGCGTGGAGCCCCAGATCGAGGGAGATTATCAGTGGTCTTGTATGTCTTCCATTTCCTAATAATTGCTCCCACAGTTGATTTCTTCAAACCAAGCTGCTTACCTATTGCAGATTCAGTCTTCCCAGCCTGGTGCAGGTCTACAATTTTGTTTCTGGTGTCCTTTGACAGCTCTTTGGTCTTGGCCATAGTGGAGTTTGGAGTGTGACTGTTTGAGGTTGTGGACAGGTGTCTTTTATACTGATAACAAGTTCAAACAGGTGCCATTAATACAGGTAACGAGTGGAGGACAGAGGAGCCTCTTAAAGAAGAAGTTACAGGTCTGTGAGAGCCAGAAATCTTGCTTGTTTGTAGGTGACCAAATACTTATTTTCCACCATAATATGCAAATAAATTCATTAAAAATCCTACAATGTGATTTTCTGGATTTTTTTTCCTCAATTTGTCTGTCATAGTTGACGTGTACCTATGATGAAAATTACAGGCCTCTCTCATCTTTTTAAGTGGGAGAACTTGCACAATTGGTGGCTGACTAAATACTTTTTTTCCCCACTGTATACGGAGATGTTCACATGAAACGTGTCTAGAACATTCATAGCTTATATTCTGAGATCATGGGTACCATGTTTGTGTATGTTTGGTGGGACGTTGATGGAATATTCTCCTAACCCACAGAAAACTGGACACAAATGTTCTTGCAATGTTTCATTTAAGCTGTGTAGAACATTAATATCTTAAGTTCTGAGAACTCTATGTTTGGTGGGATGTTGATGGAATATTCTCCTAACCCACAGAAAATTGGACATATGAGTATTCTTGCAACGTTCCCATGAAACATGTCTAGAACATTAATATTTTCAGTTCTGAGAACATGGTTATTTGACATGGCTATTTGACATTAAGTGAATGTTTTTTTGTAAACATTCCTTGCACAATATAGGAACATTCTTATGAAAACTTTAGTTAATGACCTAATGAGATGCTTAAGGTAATGTTCTTTGAAGTTGTGGAAACGTTTGTTGTTAGCTGGGCACAAGGCTGTTTGGCTCATCTCAGTCCCAAAGAGGAATAACTTTGCAGCTGCTTCTGATTAATAAACAATGCGATGCTGGTGGGTGGTAACATTCAAATAAAACCCAGCCCTGAAATGAAACGTAGGCTGAAAATAATTTATACATTATATCATAGGAAAAGACACCACATTTACACGGATTTGCACAAAGTGGAAAGTTTGGATTTGGATTTAACATTTCAGACTTGAATTACCCTAACGTAAAATGTATCAATCATTATTTATAAAAAGACATAATCCACATAATAATTCACATTTCCTGTTGCTGCAGGAATATTTTCCTACTGTAGCACACTGGCTTAAATTAAGATCCTACATCTGTAGCAGATGTGGGGTTGTGAATTATTAGTAGCAGATGTCCGCTGCCTCATAGAGCACTGAGCTGACAAAGGCCCACTTCTGGTCCATGGGGTCCTCTGAGCTCAGAAGAGGCTCAATCTCTCTCAGCCTTTCAGCGAGAGAGTCAGCAGGACGGCATTGATGTCATCATGTTTCACTATGGCATAGTTGATCAGGGGCCAGTGTTTGGAGCGTGGGTGCATCCATGATCTTTTGAATTTGTTCTTATGCTGGAACAATGTATTAGTGATGATGAGTTCATGCTCGGTTCATAAAGTTAGCAGTCTCATACCGTTCTCATTGACCTGGCCAACACCATGGCTACCCAGCACTCCACTCCATATCCTGTTGTTCTGTCCCACCCTAGCTTTGAAGTCACCCAGAAGAAAGATGTTGTCATTCCTGGGGATTTGGTGAAGGGCCTCATCTAGTGACTGGTAGAAGCAGTCCTTTGCCTCATTTCGCTCATGGTAAAGTTGGTGTGTATGCGCTGAGTAGAGTGGCATAGCGCATCTTGGCTAGGGGGATACGGAGAGTCATGAGTCTTTCACTTATGCCAACAGGTGTTTCAGTCAGGCTGGGTAAGAGGCTGTTCTTAATTTCCAGTTCCATACTAATGTTGTCAACCCGGAGGGTAGCCTCTCCCTCCTCTTTCAGGGAACCTCCATCCAGTAACATGGTCTCACTTAGGGCAGTAATGTCAATGTTGTAGCGCCTCAATTCTGCAGCAATCAGAGCTGTTCTCCGATGAGGTCTATCGTTATTGTCATCAGTGTCCAAAAGAGCTCTGTTGTTCCATGTTGCCAGTTTCAGGGGAATTATTTTATTTTGCATTTTTTGACAGCTGAGTAGAACTCCTGAGAGGTGCGGTAGACTATCCAGGAAGGGGTGAGTGGGAAATTTATAGGCCAGCTTTTCTAGGCCTCTCCGCAGCTGGGGTGAGCACTGTTTCTCCTAAATAGGGCTTTTCAGTCACACGGGGGTCTGGCGAGAGCAGCTGCCGCTCAAGTCCCAACTGCTGGTGATCATAATAGCCATGTGCCGCTGGCATGCAGGGGTCTAATTAAGGGCTCCCAGTGCATTCACTCCTGCCCCAATCACCAGACATCCATTTGCTGCCAGGTTTTAGTCCGGTTGATGGCTTGACCAAGGTCAGAAGTGGATACCTGCGCAAATGAGGTTATTTATAGTGCCGCTGAGGGTGCGCAATCCCCAACAGCACTGCTTCACTGTAGGAAGGTGGATTCTGGTGGCAAGGAGGACACCCAGCATCTTCCACAGATGCAGGAGGCTGCCGGATCCCCAGCCTGTCGGGGTCCGCACACTGCTTTTCTCTCAGGGCATGCTCCCCTAGCCTTTGTCATACCAGACTAACCCACAAGGCAGAAGGGCTGTGGTTGATGGCTGCCAGGGCATGTCCACGCTGGGTTGGGCTTGTACATACGTATCTCTGGGGCCCACTGCTGCTCTGAGATCCCCTGCCGGTTGGCCTGGAGTTGTAAAACATCCAGTTACCGTGTGCCGCCCATGAGGAGCCCCAACAGGTAGGGATGTGAATCTTTCCCTTTCAAAATGATACATGAGCTCCGATACGATACATGAACGATACATTTGAGTTTGAAACGATTTGGTGTGATTTGGTTTGATTAGAGGAAGGAATCGATATGTATGTGTATATTCATCTTTAAAAATTGCTTTGACATAGCCAATTAATATATAGCACGTTTTTATGATTTCCCACTCGTCTTCTGGGCAAGACGCCCCCGCTGAAGCTGAAATGCTGCGATTGGTTACTAGTCTCGAGAATCATCCTGACTGGCCAGCTGAAGAGCACACCAGGCAGGCACTGTGCGCCGACAGACACAACGTATGTGTCTATTATAATAAGCATTCTGTCTATGAAATACTTACTGTGGAAAGCAATGCATTTTTATAGCTTTTTTCTCCTTAACAATAAACACACAGATCAACAACTCTGCTGGATCAGCTGTTTTATTAGAGTCCTAAAATGCAGTTCCGTTGAACACTTATTGAAACCAAACATCCTATCGTTCTAGTATAGTAGAAGAATATAATAGGAAAAGCAGTACGCCCTAATGTTTAATTTTGTCCACCAATATCATAGCCATTCATTTACTTATCTGAAAGATCAATGCCACTCATAAAACAAACAGATTTTGCATGTAAAATGTAGATTATATTTTAGGTTGTTCCATCAAACTCTAACAAAGCATTGACACATTAACATTCAACATAGTAATTGAAGCAATCTACTGTGCAATCTCACATTAATCATTAAATATGTACATACTGTACATTCATTATTGTGATCAATCAACTGTACAATGTTACATTAATAATAAAATAAATACTTGAAATATTTACAGAAAAACTCTGCTTCCACCAGGGTCTGGAATCCCCGGCTATCTCAATTCTGACCCTAATTAAACCGCTCTGTGAGCTTCTGGTAGAAGTGCCTCATTGGTCAGTTGGATGGGTCTTTTCTGTTGAGTCAGGGGTTTCGTCTTTCAAACTTGTTGGAAAACAAGTTCTACAACACAGACAACTGTTGGACAACTATTGTAGTAAAACAATGTCAGTCACTGATAGTCACTCAGTTAGCCCATGTCAGCTAACATTTTTTAGATAAGTTAGTCTAGCGGACAGCTATTTAAACGTGTAGTAATCAAGGTAAAATTAGAGTGCAGGGGGCCCCCATTGATTTTGTTTGTCAGTCTCACTCAGATATCATATTAAAAACTGCAAACATTTATCTCCACCCAATGGCAAGATATGTAGAATTGCAGGAAATTAGCTGTAAAACTGCTAATTTTCAGCTCCGCCCCATGGCAAAATGAGTAAAAAAATGTGCATGAAATTAGATATAAAATTTCACAATCTTTTCTCTGTCCCATGGAAAAATTTGTAGAATTGCAGCCAGGCACCGCCATCCACCCAGCCTGACCTTCCTGCGTGCGACTGATGTTGGTTGTGCTGAGATTTGGGATCCTGCATGCCTGGAGAGCTCCGGATGGCACTAGACCTGTTACCTAAGTTCACACTGCCATATCGGCCAAACATGTGCATCACTGATGTTAGTTCTGAAGAGCTGTCTTTGATTTTGTCAAAAGCTTTGATCAAGCCAAAGATGGGTCGTCAAAACTTTCATTGCTCTCAACCGTGGTTGACCACTCCTAGCACAGGCGCTGAAACTCTGGCAGGATGCTTGCATGCTTCGAAGCTGAAAAAATTGGGTTGATTGACATGTGTTCTGCATAAGATTACTTATGTTAAATGATGTGTGTGTATACAAAATTATCATCTAACATGTATAGGCCAGGGTTCCCCAACTGGAGGCCTGTGGGTGATTTTATTTGCCTCCCCCAAAGCTTTTAGAGCAAAAACAATATATACTGTACATATACATTTTATTATTATTTTTTAAGTTGTTGGACAAAAAGATTGTAAAAATAACAGGAAATTAGCTCCAAGAGATTTTAATTTTGGAAATCTGTTCCCAAGTATTCCCACGCATAATAGAGGGACACGTGATCTTTTTCAAATAGGATATCTGTTTGGGCTTCTTGAGGTCAATTTGTAGTCTACAAATTAAATGTAAGAAAAAAATAGGCATGTGTCGGAATCTAGTTGATGATCCCTGATGTAGGCTAACACTGTGCCATATTTAACATTATTCGATTACCAATATCTGTAACGATCCCGGCAGTCTGAGTCGGGTCCTGTCTGTGGACTAGGTTTTCTGCTCGTGATCTCCAGTTTCCCGAGGGTTCTGGAACGCTCCGGGGAGCTCTCTTGATTTCCGCACCTGCATCCCATCAGCAATCTGCACACCTGGTCCTGATCATCACCCTTCTTAGGCTCTGGCCTAACATCCATTCCCTGCCGGATCATTAGCCATGAACAGTAGGTTTACCAGAGTATCAGTCTTAGAGCGTCTAGCGTTAGTTTTGTTGTTTTGCACCTTGTTGGTTTGTTGTTTACTTACCTCCGTTTTGTTCCATCTGCAGTCACTCATCCGGGACCTTCATCCAACCTCTGCCTGGTGGTCGGCGGCTGCCGAGCCATGATGGGATCAACCACTGCACCCCCAACAACTAATCAACGCCGCCCGCTCTGTTCCCTGGATTATTCAGCATCACTCTTGAATTTGTAAATAAACACTCACCTTCGTTTCAACTTACCTTGTCCTGGTCTGCTTCTGGGTTCTGGCTTTGTAACTCGTGACAGAACGATCCGGCCAGTATGAACCCAGCGGACCTGGACTCTGTTCGCCATGCCATTTCCCATCAGGAGAAGATGTTGGGACAACATAGCACGGCACTACAGGAGATAGCGTTGTCAGTTCGGAACCTTTCTACCGGTCTGACGGAGGTCCAGAACCAGCGCAAGTTTCCGGTGGAGGATCCACTACCGGTTTCACCCATCTCGCCTGCCGCGTCTGGAGCTGTGTCCTTCCGTGAGCCCAAGGTTCCGACGCCGGATAAATATGAGGGGGAGCTGGGAAGATGCCGTTCTTTCCTTATGCAGTGTGGGTTAGTGTTCGATCTACAGCCCTACTCTTATGCCACAGACAAGGCTAGGATAGCCTTTGTGATTGAGTTGCTGCGTGGTCGAGCGCTGGAGTGGGCTTCAGCCGTTTGGGAACGACAAGACCCCTGCATGGCTTCATACCCGGGGTTCACGGCCGAGATGAGGAAGCTCTTCGACCATTCTGTCCGAGGGAGGGACGCCGCTAGGCGCTTGTTTTCGCTTCACCAAGGAACTCGCAGCGTGGCCGACTTCGTGATCGAGTTCAAGACGTTGGCTGTGGAGAGTGGGTGGAATGAGGAGTCTCTGCAAGCGGCCTTTTACCAGGGTCTGTCGGAGCAGCTCAAGGATGAGTTGATCTCCTATCCGGAGCCTAGTGACCTGGACAGCTTGGTAGCCTTGTCTATTCGGGTGGATAATCGAGTCCGAGAGCGAAGGAGGGAGAAGCAATGGGGTCCGTCCAATCGATCAGCTTCTCAGTTCCCAGTCGGGTCGGGTGGTGGACCAGAACACGTCGATCATTCTCCACCACAAAGGATTAGTGGAGAGGTCCTCTCTCCCGATTCTGAACCCATGCAAGTGGGGCGGCACGGGTTAACCAAGGAGGAGCGTCAACATAGACGTAAGACCAACTGCTGCCTCTACTGTGGTAGCTCGGGACATTACATCTCCACTTGTTCCCGGCGGTCGTCAAACTGCCCGGCTCGCTAAAGTTGGGAGGACTTTTAGCGAGCCAGTTTCAACCTCTCAGTACCTCTGTCAGACCCCGTTTCCCGGCTACCCTTGTGAACAGGAATCAGAGCTTAGCGATTAACGCTTTTATCGATTCAGGTGCCGATGGAAGCTTTCTTGATGCCGAGTTGGTGGAACAGCTGGGGCTTTCCAAGGAGCAATTGCCGGAAGCCATTGAAGCGACCACTCTGAACGGCAGTAGTCTGGCACGTATCACGATGAGGACTGAACCGGTTAAGATGCTGTTGTCGGGGAATCATTCGGAGATGATTTCATTCTTCATTCTGCCGTCTTCCCATGTTCCTCTGGTCCTTGGATACCCCTGGCTGAAGGAACACAATCCCACGTTCGATTGGGTGACGGGCAAGGTAACGAGTTGGAGCCTTGATTGTCATGCTAACTGTCTCAAGACTGCCTGTCCCCATTCGGTTCCCAGTCAGGTGATTGAGGCTAAACCCCAGATTTGTCCCTGGTTCCCGAGACATATCACGATTTGGGGGAAGTGTTCAGTAAGCAGAAGGCTCTGTCACTCCCTCCCCACCGACCATATGATTGTGCCATCAACCTGTTCCCTGGAGCTGTCTACCCCAAGGGAAGGTTATACAGTATCTCCCGCCCTGAACGTGAGGCTTTGGAGACCTACATCAAGGAGTCCCTAGCTGCTGGCCTCGTTCGTCCCTCGTCATCACCCCTGGGGGCAGGATTCTTCTTTGTGGGTAAGAAGGATGGCTCTCTTCGACCGTGTATTGATTATCGGGGTTTGAATGACATCACGATCAAGAACAAGTATCCCCTGCCCTTGATGAGTTCTGCCTTCGACTCCTTACAGGGTGCTACGGTGTTCACCAAGCTAGACCTACGCAATGCGTATCACATGGTCCGGATCAGAGAGGGAGACGAGTGGTTGACGGGTTTCAATACACCGATGGGTCACTTGAGTATCAGGTGATGCCGTTTGGACTGACCAATGCTCCAGCGGTATTCCAGAGTATGGTGAACGACGTCCTGAGAGATATGATCGGTCTCTTTGTGTTTGTTTACCTGGATGACATTCTGATCTTCTCGAAGGAACCTTCCGACCACGTCCAACATGTCCGGCAGGTTCTGCAGCGATTGTTGGAGAATCGCCTGTTCGTGAAGGCCGAGAAGTGCGAGTTTCACGCCCACACGACATCCTTTCTCGGGTACATCATCTCCAGGGGAGAGATTAGGATGGACCAGGAGAAGGTTAGAGCGGTTCTGGAATGGGCCCAGCCCGGTACGAGATTGCAGCTCCAGAGATTTTTGGGGTTTGCGAATTTCTACCGCAGATTCATCCGGGATTACAGCCGTGTGGCCGCTCCGTTGACGGCCTTGACTTCCAGTATCAGGAGCTTCAAGTGGAATCCGGAGGCGGATCGAGCGTTTCTGGATTTGAAGAGGCGATTCACCAACGCACCGATTTCTCTCTCAACCGGACACGGCCCGTCAGTTCGTCGTTGAAGTGGACGCGTCTGATGTGGGAGTTGGCGCCATCCTGTCGCAGCGATGCTCCACGGACAGTAAACTCCATCCCTGCGCCTACTACTCTCGTTGCCTTTCGCCTGCGGAGAGGAATTACGATGTGGGTAACCGGGAGCTTCTCGCGGTGAAACTTGCCTTGGAGGAGTGGCGCCACTGGTTGGAGGGGGCGGAGCAGCCGTTTATTGTCTGGACTGACCACAAGAACCTTGCTTACGTGCAATCGGCTAGACGTCTCAACTCCCGTCAGGCCAGGTGGTCGTTGTTTTTCGGACGATTCCATTTTTCCCTGACGTTCCGACCTGGATCTAAGAACGGCAAGGCGGACGCCTTGTCTCGGATGTTCTCCAAGACGGAGGAGAGTGGGTCCAAGACCGAGACAATTCTCCCCCGGAACTGCGTCGTGGGAGCTGTTAGGTGGAAGATTGAGGAGGAGGTGATGGCGGCTCTTCGGACGCAGCCCGGTCCCGGTAACGGTCCACCCGGTCGGTTGTTTGTGCCTGAGTCGGTTCGTCCTGCGGTCCTCAAATGGTCCCACGCCAGCAAGATGGCTTGTCACCCTGGCGTGGCTCGGACGATGGCGTTTCTTCGCAGACGTTTTTGGTGGCCTGCCATGGCCGAGGATACTCGGGGTTATGTTGCTGCCTGTCCAGTGTGTGCGCAGAATAAGAGTACCAATCGGCCCAGCTCTGGACTACTTCACCCCCTTCCTATTCCCCGGCGACCATGGTCGCATCTGGCCCTGGACTTTGTCACTGGGTTGCCCGCTTCTGAGGGGAACACGGTCGTTCTGACTATCGTGGACAGATTCAGCAAGTTCGCCCACTTTGTGCCAATTGCCAAGCTTCCCTCTGCCTCGGAGACGTCCGAGATCCTGGTTAGGGAGGTTTTCAGGGTCCATGGGTTGCCCAGTGATATCGTTTCCGACCGTGGCCCTCAGTTTACCTCTGCTGTCTGGAAGTCCTTCTGTTTGGCCATTGGAGCTACAGTCAGTCTCACATCTGGGTTTCACCCCCAATCTAATGGTCAGGCGGAGAGAGCCAACCAGAAGATGGAATCCACGCTACGCTGCCTGGCCTCTTCCAACCCCACCTCCTGGGTCTCTCAGTTGCCTTGGGTTGAGTATGCCCACAATACTCTCCCTACATCTGCCACTGGGATGTCTCCCTTCCAGTGCCTGTATGGCTACCAACCTCCCTTGTTCCCTTCTCAGGAGAAGGAGCTCTCAGTGCCTTCTGTTCAGGCCCATATTCGTCGTTGCCACCGGACCTGGCATCGGGCCAGAAAGGCACTCCTTAGAGTTTCGGACCGGTATCAGCTCCAGGCGATCGTCGCCGGATCCCCGCTCCCACCTACACCATCGGAGATAGGGTCTGGTTGGCCACACGGGATCTTCCTTTACGGACTGAGTCTAGGAAGTTGTTACCGAAGTTCATTGGTCCGTTTGTGGTGGAGAAGGTGATCAATCCGGTGGCAGTTCGACTCAAACTCCCGAGGACGCTCAGAGTCCATCCCACCTTTCATGTCTCCTGCCTCAAGCCTGTTTTCCTCAGTCCTCTGTTGCCTCCTCCGCCTCCTCCTCCTCCTCCTCGGATGATCGGAGGCGGTCCTGCCTACACGGTGCGGCGCATCATGGATTCCAGACGGCGGGGCCGGGGTTTCCAGTATCTCGTGGACTGGGAGGGGTATGGTCCTGAAGAGAGGAGTTGGATTCCGCGGCGACAGATCCTAGATGCTGACCTCATCCGTGACTTCTACCGCCTCCATCCTGGCGCTCCGGGGAGTCCGCCCGGTGGCGTTCGTCGGAGGGGGGGTACTGTAACGATCCCGGCAGTCTGAGTCGGGTCCTGTCTGTGGACTAGGTTTTCTGCTCGTGATCTCCAGTTTCCCGAGGGTTCTGGAACGCTCCGGGGAGCTCTCTTGATTTCCGCACCTGCATCCCATCAGCAATCTGCACACCTGGTCCTGATCATCACCCTTCTTAGGCTCTGGCCTAACATCCATTCCCTGCCGGATCGTTAGCCATGAACAGTAGGTTTACCAGAGTATCAGTCTTAGAGAGTCTAGCGTTAGTTTTGTTGTTTTGCACCTTGTTGGTTTGTTGTTTACTTACCTCCGTTTTGTTCCATCTGCAGTCACTCATCCGGGACCTTCATCCAACCTCTGCCTGGTGGTCGGCGGCTGCCGAGCCATGATGGGATCAACCACTGCACCCCCAACAACTAATCAACGCCGCCCGCTCTGTTCCCTGGATTATTCAGCATCACTCTTGAATTTGTAAATAAACACTCACCTTCGTTTCAACTTACCTTGTCCTGGTCTGCTTCTGGGTTCTGGCTTTGTAACTCGTGACAATATCACTGGGCACTTTGTGTTAGCAAAACATTTGACTTTATCAGAGTGGACTACTGAGTAGAGAATTATTATTTCCCCCCTGAATACTGACCTTCCACCAATCCGCCTGCTTCAAACTCCTCATCCCCTGTCAGCTGTTCAGTTTATGAACTCATATCCAGCCAAGGGTTGTCTGTGCAGTGTGGTGTTTTGGTGGTGGATGATCATGCCTCTTCTCTGAGTGGTTTCAGGAAGTAATGTGGGATGTGATCCTCTGAAAGTGCAAAACAAAACATCTACTATTATTACACAAACACATTTTGATAGATTTACACAATAAATCCCAAATGATTATAATTTGTTACTTACCACCTACCGGTGGCGATACGCAACATTTTTGCTCATATTTCGGACGTTAGTGGAAAGAAGTTGTTGCTCTTGCACTGGTGATGGATGGTAATGGCAGCCTGGTGCTTGCATGGACCACCTGTGCATCCCACTGGACAACTGCACATCTCCAGATACATGTCCACTATGTAGATCTGACCAGGTGAGGACGTGCTCTCTACTTCAGAGTGCATGTCATCGATCTGTGAATAGACCTCCCATACACAAAATGTATGCACGAATGACTGTAAGTCACTTTGGACTTACAAATGTACAAATGACATCAAGCTGCGGCAATGGGCTGAGTTTGATAAGAATGGCGCCGGAGAAGATGGCTGCCGTTTTACAGCCCTCTAACCAATTGTACTATTATGTGTGTTTTTCCACGTTATTTGTAAGTTATTCTGTACATAATGTTTCTGCCATCGTCTCTTATAACCAAAAAGAGCTTCTGGATATCAGAACAGCGTTTACTCACCTCGTTTTGGACGAAGATTTTTACTTCAACAAGTTGGACGCAAAGGATATCCTACAGACACCCGACAAGGCCCAAATCCCCGTCATTCGCATGAGAAAGAGACGGAGATATCGTGGACGTAGGTCGGGGTGCCTTGTAAGGATCCGATGGCGAGCGAGTAAACTGCCTCTTCCATCAATCCTATTAGCCAATGTTCAATCATTTGAGAATAAATTAGATGACCTAAGCTTACAGTTATCCTACCAACGGGACATTAAAAACTGTAATATCTTATGTTTCACAGAGTCGTGGCTGAACGACGAAATGGACAACATACAGCTAATGGGCTATACACTACATCGGCAGGATAGAACGGATGACTCCGGTAAGACAAGGGGTGGCGGTCTGTGTATATTTGTAAACAACAGCTGGTGCACAAAATCAAATACTAAGGAAGACTCAAGGTTTTGCTCGCCTGAGGTAGAGTATCTTATGATAAGCTGTGGACCACACTATTTACCAAGAGAGTTTTCATCTATATTTTTCATAGCTGTCTATTTACCACCACAAACCAATGCTGGCATTAAGATTGCACTGAATGAGCTGTATAAGGCCATAAGTGAACAGGAAAACGCTCATCCAGAGGCAGCGCTCCTAGTGGCCGGGGACTTTAATGCAGGGAAACTTAAATCCGTTCTACCTAATTTCTACCAGCATGTTAAATGTGCAACCAGAGAAAAAAAAAACTCTAGACAACCTTTACTCCACACACAGAGACGCATGCAAAGCTCTCCTTCACCCTCCATTTGGCAAATCTGACCATACCTCTATCCTCCTGATTCCTGCTTATAAGCAAAAACTAAAGCACGAAGCACCAGTGACTCGGTTAATAGAAAAGTGGTCAGATGACGCAGATGCTAAGCTACAGGACTGTTTTGCTAGCACAGACTGGAACATGTTCCGGGATTCTTCAGATAGCATTGAGGAGTACACCACATCAGTCACTGGCTTCATCAATAAGTGCATCGATGACGTCTTCCCCACAGTGACCGTACGTACATACCCAACCAGAAGCCATGGATTACAGGCAACATCCGCACTGAGCTAAAGGGTAGAGCTGCCGCTTTCAAGGAGCGGGACTCTATCCCAGACGAAATATCAAACAGGTAAAGAGTCAATACAGGACTAAGATTGAATCGTACTACACCGGCTCTGACGCTCGTCGGATGTGGCAGGGCTTGAAAACTATTACAGACTACAAAGGGAATCACAGCCCCGAGCTGCCCAGTGACACAAGACTTCCACACGAGCTAAACCACTTCTATGCTCGCTTCGAGGCAAGCAAAACTGAAGCATGCATGAGAGCACCAGCTGTTCCGGATGACTATGTGATCATGCTCTCCGTAGCCAATGTGAGTAAGACTTTTAAGCAGGTCAACATTCACAAGGCCGCAGGGCCAGACGAATTACCAGGACGTGTACTCTGAGCATGTGCTGACCAACTGGCAAGTGTCTTCACTGACATTTTCAACATTTCCCTGACTGAGTCTGTAATACCAACATGTTTCAAGCAGACCACCATAGTCCCCGTGCCCAAGGACACTAAGATAACCTGCCTAAATGACTACCGACCCGTAGCACTGACATCTGTAGCCATGAAGTGCTTTGAAAGGCTGGTCATGGCTCACATCAACACCATTATCCCAGGAACCCTAGACCACTCCAATTTGCATACCGCCCCAACAGATCCACAGATGATGCAATCTCTATTGCACTCCACACTGCCCTTTCCCACCTGGACAAGAGGAACACCTATGTGAGAACGCTATTCATTGACTACAGCTCAGCATTCAGCACCATAGTGCCCTCAAAGCTCATCACTAAGCTAAGGATCCTGGGACTAAACACCTCCCTCTGCAACTGGATCCTGGACTTCCTGACGGGCCGCCCCCAGGTGGTAAGGGTAGGTAACAACACATCTGCCACGCTGATCCTCAATACGGGGGCCCCTCAGGGGTGCGTGCTCAGTCCCCTCCTGTACTCCCTGTTCACCCATGACTGCATGGCCAGGCGCGACTCCAACACCATCATTAAGTTTGCCGACAACACAACAGTGGTAGGCCTGATCACCGACAACGATGAGACAGCCTATAGGGAGGAGGTCAGAGACCTGGCCGTGTGGTGCCAGGATAACAACCTCTCCCTTAACGTAACCAAGACAAATGAGATGATTGTGGACTACAGGAAAAAAAAGAGGACTGAGTACGCCCCCATTCTCATCGATGGGGCTGTAGTAGAACAGGTTGAGAGCTTCAAGTTCCTTGGTGTCCACATCACCAACGTACTATCATGGTCCAAACACACCAAGACAGTCATGAAGAGGGCACGACAAAGCCTATTCCCCCTCAGGAGACTGAAAAGATTTGGCATGGGTCCTCAGATCCTCAAAAAATTACAGCTGCACCATCGAGAGCATCCTGACTGGTTGCATCACCGCCTGGTATGGCAACTGCTCGGCCTCCGACCGCAAGGCACTACAGAGGGTAGTGCGTACGGCCCAGTACATCACTGGGGCCAAGCTTCCTGCCATCCAGGACCTCTATACCAGGCGGTGTCAGAGGAAGGCCCTCAAAATTGTCAAGGACTCCAGCCACCCTAGTCATAGACTGTTCTCTCTGCTACCGCATGTCAAGCGGTACCGGAGTGCCAAGTCTAGGTCCAAAAGACTTCTCAACAGCTTCAACCCCCATGCCATAAGACTCCTGAACAGCTAATCATGGCTTCCCGGACTATTTGCACTTTTTACGCTGCTGCTAATTATTTATGCAGTGTCACTTTAACTCTACCCACATGTACATATTAACTCAACTACCTCAACTAGCCGGTGCCCCCGCACATTGACTCTGCACCGGTACATCCCTGTATATAGCCTTCCTACTGTTATTTTATTTTACTTCTGCTCATTTTTTCTCAACACTTTTTTGTTGTAGTTTTATTGTACTTTTTTATAAAAAAATAAATGCATTGTTGGTTAAGGGCTGTAAGTAAGCATTTCACTGTAATGTCTACACCTGTTGTATTCGGCGCATGTGGCCAATAAAATTTGATTTGATTTGATTTTAGACGGATTTCGAATTCCTGAGAGACAGACTATTCTCTACGGGCAAGCAGATTGCTTTTTCTGGCCGTATCACAACACACGGTTGTGGAATTCATTGCTTCTCCCAGTTATTTCCACTGGACTCATGGATGAAATCCGGACACTCTTGTATATATAACATTTCAAGCCAACCCCATGTTTGTGTTAGAGACTCAGTCTGATCTGAAATCCCACAGCTGTGGCCTTGGACTGATTCATGTAAATGTCAGAAGTTTGATTTTCAAAATGGATCTTGTAATTCTGGCTTCTCAAACCAACAAAGACATTTTGATCATTACTTGGTTAAAATAGTCTGTGCCAGACTCTGATGTGTCTCTGAATGGATATAATGTTTATGGATCTGACAGTAACCTATTTTTATGTTCCTTTAACTGTTAGCTCTGAGGGTATTGTCAGCAATAATCATATGCCCATAGAATTGAATTCCACTGTTAGCACTGACATTGTCTGCCTTAGGAAGAAGCCCACTCTAGGCAGCCCACTAAGTACCATTGGCTCAAATGTAAATGTCACTGACATGTCTAACTCGGATCAGCCTCAGAATAGCGCTAAAAGCAAACAAGCAACCCAGAAAATGACTAAAAATAGCCCATATGAATATACTGTATGTACAGTCGTGGTCAAAAGTTTTGAGAATGACACAAGTATTGGTCTTCACAAAGTTCTCTGCTTCAGTGTTATGAGATACTTTTGTCAGATGTTACTATAGTATACTGAAGTATAATTACAAGCATTCCATGAGTGTCAAAGGCTTTTATTGACAATTACATTAAGTTTATGCAAAGAGTCAATATTTGCAGTGTTGACCCTTCTTTTTCAAGACCTCTGCAATCCGCCCTGGCATGCTGTCAATTAACTTCTGGGCCACATCCTGACCGATGGAAGCCCATTCTTGCATAATCAATGCTTGGAGTTTGTCAGAATTTGTGGGTTTTTGTTTGTCCAACCGCCTCTTGATGATCGACCACATGTTCTCAATGGGATTAAGGTCTGGGGAGTTTCCTGGCCATGGACCCAACATTTCAATGTTTTGTTCCCCAAGCCACTTAGTTATCACTTTTGCCTTATGGCAACGTGCTCCATCATGCTGGAAAAGGCATTGGTTGTTAACAAACTGTTCTTGGATGGTTGGGAGAAGTTGCTCTCGGAGGATGTGTTGGTACCATTCTTTATTCATGGCTGTGTTCTTAGGCAAAATTGTGAGTGAGCCCACTCCCTTGGCTGAGAAGCAACCCCACACATGAATGGTCTCAGGATGCTTTACTGTTGGCATGACACAGGACTGATGGTAGCGCTCACCTTGTCTTCTCCGGACAAGGTGTTTTCCGGATGCCGCAAACAATCGGAAAGGGGATTCATCAGAGAAAATGACTTTACCCCAGTCCTCAGCAGTCCAATCCCTGTACCTTTTGCAGAATATCAGTCTGTCCCTGATGTTTTTCTTGGAGAGAAGTGGCTTCTTTGTTGCCCTTCTTGACACCAGATCATCCTCCAAAAGTCTTTGCCTCACTGTGCGTGCAGATGCACTCACACCTGCCTGCTGCCATTCCTGAGCAAGCTCTGCACTTTAGGAGACGGTCCTGGTGCTTGCTGGACTTTCTTGGGCGCCCTGAAGTCTTCTTCACAACAATTGAACCTCTCACCTTGAAGTTCTTGATGATCCGATAAATGGTTGATTTAGGTGCAATCTTACTAGCAGCAATATCCTTGCCTGTGAAGCCCTTTTTGTGCAAAGCAATGATGACGGCACGTGTTTCCTTGCAGGTAACCATGGTTAACAGAGGAAGAACAATGATTTCAAGCACCACCCTCCTTTTAAAGCTTCCAGTCTGTTATTCTAACTCAATCAGCATGACAGAGTGATCTCCAGCCTTGTCCTCGTCAACACTCTCTCCTGTGTTAAACAGATAATCACTGACATGATGGCAGCTGGTCCTTTTGTGGGAGGGCTGAAATGCAGTGGAAATGTTTTTTGGGGATTAAGTTCATTTTTATGGCAAAGAGGGACTTTGCAATTAATTGCAATTCATCTGATCACTCTTCATGACATTCTGGAGTATATGCAAATTGCCATCATCAAAACTGAGGCAGCAGACTTTGTGAAAATTAGTATTTGTGTCATTCTCAATACTTTTGACCACGACTGTATACTGAGAAACAAGGTTCATGAAATTAACAACTTACTAACATAAGAATACATTAATATTCTGGTATTCTCTGAAACACACTTAGATAATACCTTTGATGTAGTAGCTATACGTATATGTGACTTGTTTCAGGAAACGAGGCATATGTCGCACGTAACTACTTCACAGGAGCAGCATTTGAACATAAACCTTTTTTTTTTTTAATCAAAAATATTTTTTGGGCGGAAATACCTTCTGGAACATGTAAACGTTCATGTACCTTAATAACAAATATTTATTACATCCATAAATACAAATAAAATAGTTCAATTACGAGCCTAGTTGGAAAAAGACAGGAACCTTCCCACTAGCCATGATTGGCTGAGATAATGTATGGGCTGGACATGCCAGGAGATGAGTTTGGATTGGTCCTCCATGTAGCAGGCTTCTGTCTATAACGTGAGCTGTTCAGTGTGTGTTGACAGTCCTTTCTACGGTGCCGTTTTTGAAAGATATAACGTTAGCCATCGAGAACTACAAACGTTTTGCTACTTTTCTCAACAACATTGATGCCCTGAATTTAGCAGACACTATCGACAGATCAGAAGGAAAAAGTGATGGGCTACTTTCTGGGCATGAGGAAGAACCTGACGCCGCACTTGAAGCATTTATGAAAATCCTTGTTCCGGTTACTGATAGGTATGCACCCATTCAAAAGATTGTTAGCCAACTGACAAATCCCCATGGATAGATGATGAATTGAAAAACAGTATGGGTGAGATGGATGAAGGAAAGGGAATAGCAAATAAGTCTGACAAAACAGCATATTGGCAAACATACAGTAAATTGAGAAATCACGTAACTAAACTAAACAAAAAGAAGAAGAAGAAAATATGCTATGGAACAAATATAAATTATACTGAACAAATATATAAACGCAACATGCAACACTTTCAAACATTTTACTGAGTTACAGTTCATATAATGAAATTGTCAATGAAAAAGTCAATTGAAATAAATTAATTAAGCCCTAATCTATGGATTTCACATTACTGGAAATACAGATATACATCTGTTGGAAAAAAACTAACAATGTAGATTGTGGCCTGTGGAATGTTGTCCCACTCCTCTTCAATGGCTGTGCGAAGTAACTGGCTATTGGCGGGAACTTGAACACGCTGTCGTACACGTCGATCCAGAGCATCCCAAACATGCTCAATGGGTGATATGTCTGAGTGTGCAGGCCATGGAAGAACTGGGACATTTTCAGCTTCCGGGAATTGTGAACAGATCCTTGTGACATGGGGCCATACAATATCATGCTAAAACATGAGGTGATGGCAGTGGATGAATGGAACGACAATGGGCCTCAGGATCTCGTCACAGTATCTCTGTGCGTTCAAATTGCCATCGATAAAATGCAATTGTTTTCATGGTCCGTAGCTTATGCCTGCCCATACCATAACCCCACCGCCACCATGGGGCACTCTGTTCACAACGTTGACATCAGAAAACCGCTCGCCCACACAATGCCAAACACGTGGTCTGCAGTTGAGGCCGGTTGGGTGTACTGCCAAATTCTCTAAAATGACGTTGGAGGCTGTTTATGGTAGAGAAATTAACATTAAATTCCTGCAGTCATCATGCCAATTGAAACATCTGTGGCATTGTGTTGTGTGACAAAAATTCACATTTTAGAGTGACCTTTTATTTTACCCAGCACAAGGTGTACCTGTGTAATGATCATGCTGTTTAATCAGCTTCTTGATATGCCACACATGTCAGGTGGATGGATTATCTTGGCAAAGTAGAAATCCTAACTAAAAGGGATGTAAACAAATTTGTGCACAAAATTTGAGATAAATAATATTTTTGTGCACATGGAAAATGTATGGGATCTTTTATTTCAGCTCATGAAACATGGGACCAACACATTACATGTTGCGTTTATATTTTTGTTCAGTGTATAAACACAAGACAATACCCGAACCCCTGTCAGAAAACAAACCAACCTGTGGACAACAGGGTTCTCTAAAGCCTGCTGATAAATGGCTTGAACAGAGCTTTCTTCTCTTGCGAACAAAACCATCACCAAACTGCTTGGAGGAGGTGGAAGGAGCAGAGGAGGATTCTAGATTGTGGAAAGGCTCTATGTAGAGCTGCCCTTTCTGCCCTGATGTCACCTGTCAGAAAAATGAAGGGGCCAGCCTCTCCTCTGCCTGAAAAGGCCTCCTGGTTTAACAGACTCTCCAACAGTTCTAGGCCCTCAAAAATCACCTCCTCTTCCTCTGACTGAGTGATGATAATCAAGAGGGAGGCCACCAGCACTACTGTGTGTCAGCAAAAGGAATTCACGGCAGTGATGTCTGTCCGTGTTCCCAGACGCATCCATAAAACACATCTCCCCACTGTGCTTATGATTGGCATGCACTCTTTTCATCAGTGGGGAACAAATTGCAACCAAAAGCAGCTTGCCACTGGAGGTTGTAGTGACTTTGGCACACTAGTTCCTACACTGCCTGTTGTGCTCTTCGATCTGCTTCTCAAGAGCCACTGCCAATCCTAGCACCTCCAAATTCCCATACTCCTGCTTGAATATCTGATGGTCTGTCCAGAGTCAAGAATGTAGTCAATTGAATTCATGAATCACAACGAAATGTAAAATTAATACAGTATCCAATCATGTACAAAACAAATAATGTCATCTATGCAGCCCTTAATAGTCATTGAGGTGTGTGCACACCTGAACATTACCTCTTTATGTTAATTGTACAGTGCCTTCAGAAATTATTCATACGCCTTGACTTACTCCACATTTTGTTGTGTTACAACCTGAATTCATAATGACAGTGAAAAAAAGAAAATACATTTTTGCACATTTATTGAAAATGAAATACAGAAATATCTCAGTTACATGAGTATTCACACCCCTGAGTACATGTTAGAATCACCTTTGGCAGTGATTACAGCTGTGAGTCTTTCTGGGTAAGTCTACAATAGCTTCGCACACCTGGATTGAACAATATTTGCACATTATAATTTTTTTAATTCTTCAAGCTCTGTCAAGTTGGCTGTTGATCATTGCTAGACAGCCATTTTCAAGTCTTGCCATAGATTTTCAAGCAGATTTAGATCAAAACTGTACCTCGGCCACTCAGGAACATTCACTGTCTTCTTGGTAAGCAACTCCAGTGTAGATATGGCCTTGTGTTTAGGTTATTGTCCTCCTGAAAGGTGAATTCTTCTCCCAGTGTCTTGTGGAAAGCAGACTGAACCATGTTGTCCTCAAGGATTTTGCCTGTGCCTAGCTCTATTCCATAAAATTTTTTATCCTGAAAAACTCCCCAGTCCTTAATAATTACAAGCATACCCATAACATGATGCAGCCACCACTATGCTCGAAAATATAAGTGGTACTCATTAATGTGTTGTATTGGATTTGCCCCAAACATAACACTTTATATTCAGGACAAAAAGTTAATTGCTTTGCCACATTTATTTGCAGTATTACTTTAGTGCCTTGTTGCAAACAGGATGCATGTTTTGGAATATGTTTTATTCTGTACAAGTTTCCATCTTTACACTCTGTCAGTTAGCTTATTATTGTGGAGTAACTACAATGTTGTTGATCCAATAAGTTTTCTCCTATCACAGCCATTAAACTCTGTAACTGTTTTAAAGTCACCATTGGCCTGATGGTGAAATCCCTGAGTGGTTTCCTTTCTTTGACAACTGAGTTAGGAAGTACGCCTGTATCTTTGTAGTGACTGGGAGTATTGATACACCATCCACAGTGTAATTAAGAACTTCACCATGCTCAAAGGGATATCCAACGTCTGCTTTTATTTTTTTTATATACCAATAAGTGCCCTTCTTTGTGAAGCATTGGCAAACCTCCCTGGTCTTTGTGGCTGAATCTGCTTTTGAATTCACTCCTCGAATAATTTTGCCATAACAAAGTGGTTGAATACTTATTTACTCAAGACATTTCAGCTTTTAATTTTTTATTAATTTCTAAACATTTCTAAAAACATTATTCCACTTTGACATTATGGGGTATTGTGCGTAGGCCAGTGACCCAGAATCTAGATTTAATCAATTTTAAATTCAGGCTGTAACACAAGAACATTTGAAAAAGTCAAGGGGTGTGAATACTTTCTGAAGGCACTGTATATGCACTCAAACATCCTTTGTAACGCATAAGGCATATGCTACACTGAAGTACTGCACGTGTGGTCCAATGAGTGAAAAAATAAAATACATTTTGAATACCTGTAACAAAACTGGAGATTCGGGCATAGCACTCCGTCTGCTGAAGCAAACACATAATCATCTCCGTGCTCTACTTGGAGTTCATATTTCAGTACATCAAGTGCTGATGATGGCAAGTGACCAGCCTCAACAAGCTTGGAGAGCTTCTCTATGGCCTCTTTCCGCACGTCTTTGTGCCGTAGGGCATCTGCAACATTGATGTTATGATTGTGCTCACTGCGAATGTGGACAATCATTGGGTATGTTGGCACGTTTAGATCTGTACTCCTGAGAGGAAAGATTAGGACACAAAGTAAGACCCCTGTCAACAGATCGCAGACATGGATAAACTGTCATTTTATCCAGTCAAAGTTTTTCTGGTTGGAGCCCTAGATTTGCACTCAGTCAAATATAGTGGACAACATCTAACTGAGATATGGAGAGATGTACGGTATGGAGAGATTGATAATGATGGTTGCGGTGCTTAAATCACTAGGAAAAATCACAGAGGAAACTTTGACAGAAACAGTTTCTCCATGTCTGGGACCAGTCTACTACACTGTACAAAACAAGGCTCACCAGAGTAGCTAGATATTAGTAGTAGTAAGATATTCAATTTCATGAGGGAGAACTTACCGACTCTGCCTGCCTCTGCTTATTTGAGTGTGAAGAAGAGTCACACTCATCTTGGCAGGGCAATTTGTATTTCTGCCCTGTCTGCCAGGCACACCAACTGCCTCTTCAGTTCCCTGTGGCTTGATGTTATGTTGGCATCTGTAATCTGCCTGAAATGGAAAACTGTTCCATTCTTGTCATGCTCCGATATCATTCATATCACTAATCATATGTACTCATCTAAATTCACATCACAACGTAATAGATAGATAGTTGTTATTCATGACCATAAAGTGCATCTAAAGACAAAAAACTTTTCGGGCCAACTGGTGGTTTAGTTCAATCTGTCCTCCAGGTGACAGGTAATGATTTGATCCACTGCTGGATGTCCTCGAGTGTAGTCAGTTGCATTCAAAGTTTGGCCTCAAAATCAAAGTGATTCGTGGTCTGTCTGATGGTTTTGAATCTACAGACGTGGTATTCGTATTGAGATGCTAAACTGTTCTATTAGAAATAATGTTGTTACATCAATAATAGCATCCAATATACACTGCTCAAAAAAATAAAGGGAACACTAAAATAACACATCATAGATCTGAATGAATGAAATAATCTTATTAAATACTTTTTTCTTTACATAGTTGAATGTGCTGACAACAAAATCACAAAAAAATTATCAATGGAAATCAAATGTATCAACCCATGGAGGTCTGGATTTGGAGTCACCCTCAATATTAAAGTGGAAAACCACACTACAGGCTGATCCAACTTTGATGTAATGTCCATAAAACAAGTCAAAATGAGGCTCAGTAGTGTGTGTGACCTCCACGTGCCTGTATGACCTCCCTACAACGCCTGGGCATGCTCCTGATGAGGTGGCGGATGGTCTCCTGAGGGATCTCCTCCCAGACCTGGACTAAAGCATCCGCCAACTCCTGGACAGTCTGTGGTGCAACATGGCGTTGGTGGATGGAGCGAGACATGATGTCCCAGATGTGCTCAATTGGATTCATGTCTGGGGAACGGGCGGGCCAGTCCATAGCATCAATGCCTTCCTCTTGCAGGAACTGCTGACACACTCCAGCCACATGAGGTCTAGCATTGTCTTGCATTAGGAGGAACCCAGGGCCAACCGCACCAGCATATGGTCTCACAAGGGGTCTGAGGATCTCATCTCGGTACCTAATGGCAGTCAGGCTACCTCTGGCGAGCACATGGAGGGCTGTGCGGCCCCCCAAAGAAATGCCACCCCACACCATGACTGACCCACCGCCAAACCGGTCATGCTGGAGGATGTTGCAGGCAGCAGAACGTTCTCCACGGCGTCTCAAGACCCTGTCACGTCTGTCACGTGCTCAGTGTGAAACTGCTTTCATCTGTGAAGAGCACAGGGCGCCAGTGGCGAATTTGCCAATCTTGGTGTTCTCTGGCAAATGCCAAACGTCCTGCACGGTGTTGGGCTGTAAGCACAACCCCCACCTGTGGACGTCGGGCCCTCATACCACCCTCATGGAGTCTGTTTCTGACCGTTTGAGCAGACACATGCACATTTGTGGCCTGCTGGAGGTCATTTTGCAGGGCTCTGGCAGTGCTCCTCCTGCTTCTTCTTGCACAAAGGCGGAGGTAGCAGTCCTGCTGCTGGGATGTTGCCCTCCTACGGCCTCCTCCACATCTCCTGATGTACTGGCCTGTCTCCTGGTAGCGCCTCCATGTTCTGGACACTACGCTGACAGACACAGCAAACCTTCTTGCCACAGCTCGCATTGATGTGCCATCCTGGATGAGCTGCACTACCTGAGCCACTTGTGTGGGTTGTAGACTCCGTCTCATGCTACCACTAGAGTGAAAGCACCGCCAGCATTCAAAAGTGACCAAAACATCAGCCAGGAAGCATAGGAACTGAGAAGTGGTCTGTGGTCACCACCTGCAAAACCAGTCCTTTATTGGGCGTGTCTTGCTAATTGCCTATAATTTCCACCTGTTGTCTATTCCATTTGCACAACATCATGTGAAATGTATTGTCAATCAGTGTTGCTTCCTAAGTGGACAGTTTGATTTCACAGAAGTGTGATTGACTTGGAGTTACATTGTGTTGTTTAAGTGTTCCCTTTATTTTTTTGAGCAGTGTATATTCATGTATCCATGCCCATGTACAATATGTGTGTGTCTGTTTGTATCTCTCTCTCTCAATTCAATTTCAATTTCAATTTAAGGGCTTTATTGGCATGGGAAAAGTATGTTAACATTGCCAAAGCAAGTGAAGTAGATAGTAAACAAAAGTGAAATAAACAATAAATATTAACAGTAACCATTACACTCAGAAGTTCCAAAAGAATAAAGACATTTCAAATGTCATATTATGTATATATACCATGTTGTAACAATGTACAAATATTTAAAGTACAAATGGGAAAATAAATAAACATAAATATGGGTTGTATTTACAATGGTGTTTGTTCTTCAATGGTTGCCCTTTTCTTGTGGTTGTTTCTTGTTATTTTCTGTGATGGCACACTGTGGTTTTTCACCCAGTAGATAATGAGTTTATCAAAATTGGGTTTGTTTTCGAATTCTTTGTGGATCGCTGTAATCTGAGGGAAATATGTGTCTCTAATATGGTCATACATTTGGCAGGAGGTTACGAAGTGCAGCTCAGTTTCCACCTCATTTTGTGGGCAGTGTGCACATAGCCTGTTCTCTCTCTCTCTCTCTCTCCTCTCTCTCTCTCTCTCTCTCTCTCTCTCTCTCTCTCTCTCTCTCTCTCTCTCTCTCTCTCTCTCTCTCTCTCTCTCTCTCTCTCTCTCTCTCTCTCTCTCTCTCTCTCTCTCTCTCTCTCTCTCTCACATTGGCTAAACTAACCTTCAATAAAAACTGACAAACCCTCAATGCTGGGTACTCAGATATATTATTTCCTGGGTTGGCACAGTGAAATATCACCTTGTTGGTCACGCAGGGCTTGAGGTGTCCTCTTCATTTAATCTCTCCTCTGAGGAGATACAGTATCATCATCAACAACTATTTTGTTATGATTCTTAGTGATGCAAATACTTGTGACACGTGTCAAAATAAGGCCCCTTAGTTTATAATTGCTGCTGACTTGATTAACTAACTTAGATAACTCTGTAGTCTAGCGTTGAATAACAAAAACGAGTTTACCAAAACAGAAAATAGGACATATCAGAGGATATATAATCAATTATTACCTTTTCTTTGTCCTATCTGAGCCCACCAACTTCAAGAACTGATCAGGAAACTGTCGCAATTTCAAAGCACGGCAGTCAAAAGCGCTCTCAAGACCCTTGCTCAATACTAATGACCGGCAGCCAATTGCAGCACTTCAGCTTCAGTGGGGGAGTGTCTTGCCCAGAAGACGAGTGGGAAATCAAATAACGCGGCTTAGAGCGTTTGGAAGTTTTGACAGAACAGACTCGGAGTGAGCTTCTCCCACTTCGACCATGCAGTGAGGGTAGCAAAAGTGATTGCTGTCCTCGTTATGAAATTATGAACTTTACCCTGTGTATCTATAAATGACCATACACAGATTGTTTTAAGCAAAACTACCCAAACTATTGCTAATGGTGAACATGAACAATCAAAATACAATCTAATGTAAGCCCCGATCATCATGTAGCCTATGTATAGCCAGATGAGAGTTGTGTCGCTGGTGTTTTATTCCGGTAGAACACAATTTTTAACAGGGCATTTGATAGAAATAACCTAACAAATTACATTGGTTGTCACTCAAGTAATGAAGCCTAATATAAGACATTTTACAAACATTTGAATGCTGAAGGTGACGCGCAGACGCGATGCTGTTCACAATTTGAGTAGGCTACTGATATTGCCTGGGGTTGTTTGGCATGCAAAGTGAGTTGTAGATCAATGACTGTCACGTATAGTAATTATAATTTTAGTTCTACACTGAAGGAGATGACACAGTTGGGTAACACTTTATTTGGATAGTCCATCTGTAAATGCAGATACAGACTATCAGTAACATTTCAACTAAATAAATAAATAAAGCTCTAACCCTAACCTTAATCCTTATCCTAACCCTAAACTTAACCCTTACCTTAACCCTTACCCTAACCCTTATTCTAAACCTAACTGTAACCTTAGCAAGCAGTTGCTTATCAACAGATAGTTTTGTTGATAGTATGACCATATGTAGAGCATCTACATATGGAAATTCCAGACTATCCAAATAAAGTGTGACCTGCAGTTGTCACAAAAGATGAGAGGTATTTTCAGAAGGTAGAAAGAAAGTAATTTGAGCAAAACATCTTAGTGTACCGGCGGTTCGTAAGGTTTGAATACATTTTCTGATGCATGCTACATTTGGATCGGTTTGAGGTCCCAAGCAGACCAATGCACTCATATCTTAAACATTTGAACTGGGGACCGATGTGTATTGGGGAATGTTACATCCCTACATACAGGATTCTTGGTCCGAGGCTTTGTACCAGCAAGGGGAAACGTGCAAGAAGCTGCTCCCCAGTTACCCACAAGGACTGGACGGCGGCAGCGAGCTGTAAGCTAGAGTATACAAGCACGTGGTAAGCGAGCATGCAACTTATCTCTACCTACGCACTACTGCACTAAACGCATCACATGCACCCTGCGGTTGCCTGCTGAAACACACACACAGTCTTAAGGCTGTAGAATACCCAGCAGGCCAGTGTGTACTGTGGAGTACATTTACATTTTAGTCATTTAGCAGACGCTCTTATCCAGAGCGACTTACAGTTAGTGAGCGCATACATTTTCATACTGCCCCCCGTGGGAAACGAACCCACAACCCTGCCGTTGCAAGCGCCATGCTCTACCAACTGAGCTACATGGGACCAGCTCAACCCTTGGTGTATCATGCAGTACGGTACTCAACACTTATAGCTAAGCCATGCAGTGAGTCATGGATGTATCTAGGAACCTCGTTCTGTGTTCTAAGGCACATAGCATACCATGTGTCTCTATACTTATCATAATATGTGCAAGTTTGCCTGGCTGCTCCTCAGTAAACGTTTGAAGAGGAGACTAAAGTACATTACTTAGAGCAAAACAGTTATGCTAGTAGTATAAGCCATGCATTTCTCTAACTTACTATTGTAGTATCGAGTAAATGTTGCTAGTCATTGCTGTAACAAAGGAGTCCGCTCATACTGAACCTTGATCATACGTTTTATTCATATCACAAGCTTTCAGCATGAGTTACAGGTGTCAATATCACCCGGAGAGCAACGTCCCAGATTGCAATGGCTGCTCTAACCTCTTCTTCGTCCAGCATATACTTATAAACAATGCAAAAATATGGGTTGCTCCCTCTGCTGTCCAATCACCTGTCTCCCCTGGGGCGTCACCCTACAAATGGCTACTTTTGAACTAAAATAAACATTCTTTCAGTTCCACTTAAAACCCATTAACAAAGACATAATCCTAATACACTACATTCCCCCCTTCGAGACGAACTAAAAGTCTCGAAAACAAACAGAATAGGATTATGACAAGTAACAATTTATCTTATTGAGTATCTTTAACATTAAACCAAAAACATTCTCTCTAGAGTGTAAATACCTTTCCATGAAATATGAATAAATGTTTATGAAGTGTGAATACATTACTATGAAATATGAACAAATCTTTATGGAGTGTGAGAGCGAAAAACTGTCTGGCAACTTCGTTCCAAATATCCATCCATCAATCAAGACAGTAAAATTCTCTCACGGTCCCTCTGCCCCAGGCAACCACCTAGGTACTCCCGATGAATTCATAAATCCTTATCAATGCATTTGAAACTATGATGCAATTAAATACACATGTAAGCCCCTGCAAACAAAATACTATCCAAAAAATATCCACTCTAAGGCTGGTCAACCCATCGAACCCTACCGTGGACCTCTATCCCTGCCTAGACTCCCTGTCCCTAAGCATTCACGAAATAAACAAAAACATCTAAGTTCCCCACATGTATTCAATAACATCAAATATCATTCTACAAAAATTAATACCTAAGAATATGACACAAATTATGTATTACACATGCAAATATGTCTATATTTCATTGCAGACAATGGAATGTAGTCCACTACACTTCATCTCCCCCGTAGTCTCCTCTTCCAATGCATTGTTGATGATGGAATCGGAATCTTTCCACACCTTCCTTGTTCCATCTCCTCCAGTCATTGTCCTTTCATATTGTCCCTTCATATTGTCCTTGTTTGAGTATTTCAATCTTTACATTTTCCCCCAAACGCTTCTGGAAGAAAAGAAAAGACCAAACAGTATCTTTTGCAAAACAACACTTTCAAATTAAACATCAATATCAACTAAGAATATAAAAATGATATATAAAATGATATATGAATCAATATAAATGATATAATAATGAAATAGGATAATGTGATTCATTCATACACTTCCCCCCTTTGATTCATAACATCATACCAAAATCACACTAATATTGAAAAAATTTGAAAAATGATCAAATATTCAAAAAGGATATTTATCATCAATACTCCATCCAGTCCCACTTGTCCCTCTTCATCCAGATCAGGAACAGTCAACAACGGCATCTGTGTTGTCTCCAGGCATCACTACTCCAACCTATCTCAATATCATAGCTTTCTCAAAGGTCAGTAACAAATTACAAACATCACACACAGTCAGTGGCGGCTCCTGAAAAAATTCTCAGGAGGGGCAATTTTTCTGATGATTTAGGTGACCTACACACATTTAAAAAAAGATATGTCCAGCAACAACATGAAGACAGGGGCAGCATATAAGTCAATACCAGAAGCATTTATTGACTGATCTCAAAAGTGTTGGCTTACCAGGGTTGGTGGAGCCCTCAGTTTCATCTTTGCCTCGCAAAGCTAACTCAAACACTCCGCAAAACTTCACACACTGGATTAGCCGGCTGAGGATGTGGCGGTTCTTGCTAATGTCGGTAGTAAATATATTTGTTATAGTGAATATGGAATATGATATGTTGAGTAAAATGTTGTGCTAAGATCTATTTAGGTCAGGAGCTGGTTATAAGTTCTGTTCCTATCCAATAACAATGGACAAAAGGGTCCTATCTTGTCAGCCTTGTCAGCAGGTGGCCAAGGACAACACCCACGCCATAGGCCTCTCAGTTCTTCCAACTCACGAGTTCTTGCTCTGAGGACACACACACACACACAAACACACACACACACACATCATCACTGTTAAACACACACACACACACACACACATCATCACTGTTAAACACACACACACACACACACACAAAAATCCCCTCTCTTAGGCTGAACATTTGAAGACAGAGAACCCGACTCAGAGCCAATGCAACAGTGACAGTAGCCTGCAGGGGACCTCGCCCAACTCATCAGGACCAATCAGAAGATCAGAACTACTAGATTGAACCTACTTCATTTATTGCATAAAATGTCTGCACACAATGTTTCGGGGCTCTCTTCAGATAATAATAATAATAATAATAATAATAATAATAATAATAATAATAATATGCCATTTAGCAGACGCTTTTATCCAAAGCGACTTACAGTCATGCGTGCATACATTTTTGTGTATGGGTGGTCCCGGGGATCGAACCCACTACCTTGGCGTTACAAGCACCATGCTCTACCAGCTGAGCTACAGAAAGTGGATACTCATGGATGCGCATTGCAATTGTAAAATGTCAACACAATTGGAGACACCACGTCATTTTTGGAGACATGTTATTGACAGTAAACTATTGTAGATGCGACTGCTAACTAAATAAAACATTTTAGCTGGCTAGCTAATCATCTTAGCTAAATGTGGGGCAAACAATTCAGTTATTTACCGTTAATTTGAGGGATTGGGGTGAAAGAAATCGAGTTACATAGTGATACTTTACGATATACTGTATTGACAATATCGCAATATTTTAGCGCTAGTTGGCTGTACCTGCACCAAAACACCATTATTGTTCCTTCATAGCTTGTTCTCAATCTTTTCACATTGGGAGCAAATTTGTTTTCAGCACTTTTATTTCCATGACTGATCAAAACTCGTTCTCATGGCTTTCTGATCCCTCTGCAACAGACATATGGTGCGCAATAAAATCACAGTATCGAATCGCAATACGTATAGAATCATGAGACTCGCAATGCTGATGCATATATCTTATCGTGAGGTTCCTGGCAATTCCCAGCCCAAGTTCATTTGCCACAACAAATCTCTTCGCTTAGCAAACGCGATGTCTTCTCCAAAACGGCAATGTGTCTCCAGCAATGTTTACTTTTTTGACGTTCTATGGCATCTCCACTTTCCAAGCATATATGACCACATGTAATATTTTGGTAAGTGATGCAAATAGTGAACTATGTAGGGCCAGGATGTAAAATATATGTAGCTGCAGCAATTTCTCTTATCTGATATGGTAAGTAATGGGGCTTAATTTATAGCTCCCTAAGAGTTTGACGAACGGGTCCGTGAACGCGATTCCAGATATATTTACCTCTGAATAAACTGCCTTTATTACACCATATCCACATCCAGTAAACTTGTGATTATCAACACTAACCTCATCGTTGTGGCGGCGGACAGCTAGCCTGTATCCCTCGTCATCCAGTTGAGTGAGTGGCAATGTCTTTTTTCGTTCGTACCAATTTTTGGAAAATCCTCGGGTGTAGGACTTTCCGCCTTTAGTAGAAACCTGTTGAATTATTAAATTTGGTCTGGGAGGTCCTAATTGTTTCGTTGCCAATTTATCTCCATTTGTTCGCCGACAAAAAGGAACTTCTTTCAAACAATCCACTCTTTTCTCAGTTACGTTCATGGTTACGTAACGTATGACGAAAGCGCGTAAGTGCAAGCCCACAGACACCCATTGAGATTGTATTGAAGGCTCTGAAATTTGAAAAAATAGATTTTACATGGGAGTCTATTACAGACTTCTGGGCGATTTTCAACCTGACTGAAATCGCCCCAAAAGGGGGGGAGCCATTTGAAGCACGACTTTAGCCTGATTCGACATTTAGTGGCAGTGTGGCACTGTGGCAGATCAGACGTATAGATTACAACACTGATAACTACTGTTGCCGTGATATAATTGATTAGAAAAAAAATCCCTTCCTTTTCCCGTTTGGCAGTGCGTCGCCCATATCGCCCTATTGAACAGGCCGCCCCTGCACACAGTGCTATCAAAACTGCTATTAAATCGTAAACCATCACTGCTCCCTCTGGGCCTAACTGATCTTGCAACCAAGTCTTCGCTGACCATCCAGCTCCTTCAGATCTACCAAACGCATCCCTTATATTCTTCAACGCATAGTGATACTATCTGAACTATCTGGAATCAAAGTATAGCTAATATTATCAATATGATCTGCCAAAAATGTATACCATACCATGGAAAAAGTCCCCCCTTCTCTCTTAGACTTATCCTCCAATGATAGGCTTCAAGACTATGACATGTCGCCATGTCCCTTTTCACCCTACTTCCAAACCTAGATTCAGATGTATCTGTGTCCGGTGCTACCCCTCTTTTAATGGTAGAAACCTCATATGAAAGCTTCAATGTTGACATGTAACAATCCATCCATAGGGTAAGAATATATACGCTTTATCCCCACAAACCCTCCAAATATCTCTAAACTTCCCAATAGTCACATTGTCAGGCAAAAGCTAATCTTTTAACCATCAAAGTCCTGCTCTTCTTACTAACTGGAACATAAAAAGTAACATTATATTTCTCATTACTACCCTTAAGGTCATGCATACCCAAAGTTATCATATAATCATCACAATCTGATATTCCCATAAACATACCCCTTACATCATATGTTTTATTAGAACAAAAACAACTTTTAGCCCTCAATGGTTTCACCTCCAATGCATCAGGGTTCGCTGTTACCTGATTTTCCTTCCCATCTAACAAATTCACATAGGGTAATTCATTTAAACAAGAACACTTAAACCTAGGCTTAAACAAATGTTTTGACAACGACATTATTTTATCTGTTACTGATTGTTGCTGATACAACAGCCATGACAAAGCATAAGATTGACACATACTTGATAGAGGTCGAGCGACCGTCTAAAATGGAACCCCACGTCTCTGGTGCTGGAATTCTCAACAGACATGGACCCTCAAGATTCCTCACTGATCTTACAGAATGAGCTAGCTGCTGGAACCAAAGATTCCTACCTGCCCATCCATTTTTAATTTTCACAACAGAAGAATGAAACCCATACGCCTTCCATTTAGTTTCTCTCTTCCCTAACGAGCGGTACTGATCAGATACCTCTCCTTGTCTGTCATTAAAATCAAAGACCTCATCCTGTACCTCCATGATAGTATCCTTCACTATTTCAGATGAATCTATATTGTTCTCTACCACTATCTGCTCTCCTATTTTAACCCTATCCTTACTATCATTGACAGCACTCTCTATCCGTACCATAAACCCCTGAGTCCTTCTTGCTACCCCCTTTAATTTCAGAAAAGTTGTTGTCGGTGTCGGTGTCATACTTCCTACATTTGTTATTGCCGTCGCATCATTAATCCCTTCCAAAGTTACCATTAAAGTAGTTGATTTAGTTGATGTATTACCACCCTTAACTACTTCTAGTGGGAAAGCTACCGATATCCTCTGTGTATTATTTACTATTGGAGTGGCTACTGTAATGTACTTCTCCTGAACTCCTTCGGTGACTGTGGAAGCTTCAACAGATTTCAAATCTTCCATTATAAGCGTCACTTTACGAATTACATAGCCTTTTAACCAATAATTCTTAACCGGAACAAATTTTAATGCTTGCACTAGATAAGTACACATATATTCTCCCTGATCTTTCTCTGTAACATTACGCAAACTAAATGAACAATCACTCATAACCCTCTTCCACTTCATATCGTTGTACAAACTATACTTCCTTTGACTAGGTGCAACAGCTTCTACTTCTAGTCCTGATAACAATACTTCTTCTCCATAATTATCTCTCCATGTGGGAGGAACGTCCCCATCCTAACCCTAATAACAGTCTTTTTCCCCCTAAAATTGGTGCTGGAGCTATTGGTTCCCTTATAATCAAATGCGATATATTTATGGCTTTAATAACTATCAATGTTGAAAGAGTTAAATTGCTTCTCACTGTTGTTTTAATATACTGAAGTGTTAATGTCATTATTGTTACTTCATCTATTTTCCCTAAGACTTTTAACTCCTTACTTGTATTTCCCTCTATCACCACTAGTGTCACTTTTTTTTAGCTCTCAGTCCTACCTCTAATCCCTGACTTTCAAACTTTTGATTATAAAAAATACACCCACAATTACCTTGATCTTCCTGCTGGGAATTGTAAATATAGATACTCAATCACCCTCAATCTTCTCTTATCATTCAGCAACGCATACTTTCTCAATGCATCTGCTCCTAACAGATCTAAACTCCTACCATATCTATCTTCCCACTAAACTCTAAAATGTCCTTCACCACTGTTCTCTCTCTCTTACTACTAACTTTGAAACTTAGCTTACTGTCTTAGAGTTCCTTCAACCCTAGTTCTCCTAACTTTTTTTTAATCTAATCTTTTCTCCTAACCTTTAAAAACCTTTTTCCACTGATTTATTTACAAAATCCTTTACCACTAATTTTTAGAATATGTGATTGGGAAGTCCCCACCTGCTTCTGACATCTTTACACACAGACTTGGCAAACGACTAAACATCCCTTAGCCTAGCCTGAAATCTCTTGGTGTAGGAATGTAACCCAGAATAAAAGTCACCCCTTTTAACTTTATTTTTCAGACAGATTGTCTAATAGGCAGTCTAATAGATTATCATCCTTCCTATGATATTATCTTTTTAAGCAAATATGATTCCCAAACCCCTACTTTTTAAAAAAATCTTCTACCAGACAGCCGTTTAGTGTACATGTTATTGTACAGTTCAATTTACACAATGCATCTCTTTCCAACAATGCAATAGGTATGTTATAATATTAGTATGTCTATTTTAATTTCTCTTTGATTGTTTATAGAAGAGATCAATTGGTTCCTTAAGAGTAATTAGCTGTTTTACTACCTCAAATCCCTATCCTAATTAGTTAATTTTACATAGTGAGATGTTTAACCTCTTTAGGCTCAACACAGATAAAAGCTTTTCCACTATTCACCTCTCCTAGTCCTTTGTTTTTACTTCAATTGTTAGATATTTTCTCTTCTTCTCTAATCGGTGCTACCAGCTGACACCCCCCTTCGTATCTTCTAGGCACCTCTAGAATCCTTGCTCCGGACCCCTGTAGGGGTTCACCTGTCCTCCAGATGATCTTGACTGGCCCCTGTATCTTCCTCTGAAATTCCCTCTGATGTTTCCTCCTGACTTATTGCACTCACAGGTAAAGTGACCAACCTGTCCATAATTATAACAGTCTTCTGAAAGTTGCTGGAAGTGTAGCTGAACTCTTCCTCCTCCTTCTAAGCCTTCTCGTCCTCTTCCTCTCCAATTCTGTGTCTGTCCAGAAACTGGCTGTGGATATGGATAACAACTGGTACCCCCCTTGGTGGCTGGTACAATTGCGGTTGGCCTTGTTCAGTTGAAGCTGTGGCAGTGATTGTTGATTTGGTTCACTCTGATTCTTCATAACCAAAGCTTCTCTTCTCCTTCTCCACCAGTTGTATGATTGAGTTTTTTGAGAGTTTCTTCGTCCTGTTCTTTCTTGTTGTTGACATATCAGGATTCTTCAACAGCTTATATTCTAAGTTCTGTCCTCGAAATATCATATTCCATCATCTTCTTACTAGTGGTCTTTTTCCTTGGCCTCACTGTATTCTTCTCTTAGTTTCCAGACATCTCGGTTTTCCTTACTTCTGGAGTTTTGGATTCATCTTTCTGGTCATTTCTGCTTGTCCTCTATCTATTATTCGTTCATCTTCATCTCTGATGCAATAATCACCCTCCTGGATGATCACTGGAAGCTGAGGATAAACATCCCTAAGCTCTACTTCCTTCTCATAAGGTGGGTGTCTTTTTGCTGAATCCGTGTGTGAGAAAGGTGTACTAACTTCTGCCATTAGTTTTTCTGTCGCCTTCTCTTCCTTTAGCCTTTTCTCTATACCTTTGTTTATCTTATCGCTGGAATCTTTTATCAGTTTTTGTTTGAGAATGAAGGGCAACTTTTGTTTCATTTGCCGGATAACCTAGCACTACTTTAGTTAAAGGATTACTATTTTGTACTATATCAACAGGTGTAATCACCTTCATAGCCTTGATGTCGTTTTTCCCCTTGTACCAACTCTTTTATATTCCTTTATTGTGAATTATTTTATTTTAGACTATATAGCCTATGGCTTCCCCCCTTTAATTATTAATATAAACTAAACAACAACAAAAAATATATATATATATTTTTCTTTTTAAATCAATCAACAAAAATATGAATATTAAAAAATTATATTAAAAAAATTTATTCAAAAAAATATTTTTAATTAAAATAAAAAATAAATTAAAAAATTATGAATAATCAAAAACAATTTTTTATTTCTATATCCTATTTTACCAATTTATCAATTAGTGGCTATCTTACCACAACCCATCCGGAAAGTAAATGCAAGTAGTCAACTTCAGACTACAATACCCAGAAACCCCCTTGCTCTATAAGCACCTAATTATCTTAATTTTACAGAATAAAAGAATCAACTCAGGAATAAATATAGATAGCTCAATAACATTTTTATTTTATTTATTTATTTAATTATTTTTATTTTTAATCCGTCAACATCTCTCTCTCATTTATCAATTCAATATGTCTCAAGAAATAGTTTCATCTTTAACCAACAGACAACGTAACAACTAGAAGATTCCATTCGTGTTAAAATCTCTCCTCTTTGTTCCCTCGTCTGTGTCTCTGTCTCCCCCTGCAGTGTAACAGAAGTATGACCCATTTACCCAAAATCCCCCTTGTTGTAGTTTTAGTAAAATCCCTTGTGTGTAGTTTTAGTGCCGTAAAATCAAACGCATGCGCGGTACATTCATCAATACGATTTCACCATGGAAGCAGCTCCAGACAACAGAACGTTAGCATTCCGCTATAGCTCCTCTCCTTTTTTACCCTTTATAGACAAACAATAACACTTAACAGTTCACAAGACACCAGGCACCAAGCCCAAGCTAACTAAACACATTTCTGATGGCTCGTCCCATTCCTATGGACCACCAAGGAAGAAATATTAATCATAACCCGCATCCAAAATTGGCATGTAGCATGATTAGCATTTAGCATTAGCATTAGCATGTAGCATGAAGCATAATTAGCAGGCCACGTTAGCATTTCTCCCTCCACTGTACCGTAAAATTCCATTTGTTAGCTAAATTTATGCTACCACGAGATCTGTGGAATCGACACGAGAGATTACATCAAACAAGCCGTCTCACAACCGCCAGCTGAGGGGCAATATACATCATCAATATACCACGGTCTCCAGCCCATCGGACTCACCTAAAACGCATCTAACGCGTTTTCAGGATTTTCTGGCCCACCTTTATAGGTCGCCTGTCTACCAGGGCTTTTCCCATGATTTACAGCGGCTCTAAGTTACATACACATCTGCCTAGGCATTCCTTATTCCTCTCTCAATCGATTGTTCTTGAACTGTTATTCAAGCAAAATCTCTCTATAGACACCCTATAGGCTCTCTCTCCCCCCTTTTGCGCTGTCTACCAGTGCAACCAAATTTATAATGATTGGCCAGACCCCCAGTTCTCAGCAATAAAGCAACATTAAGCACACATTGTTCCCTTACACGGTACATCTCCCCAGCGCACATACCCAGAAGCAGACGAAGTAAACACACACACAAGACCGTGAAAAATCTCACCTTATGCCGGCGCCTTGAGCGAGAGTCACGTCGTTGCTCATGAATATAACACTGAAGAGACGCAGACCGTCCCTTTTCGTGACGCCATTCTGTAGTATCGAGTAAATGTTGCTAGTCATTGCTGTAACAAAGGAGTCCGCTCATACTGAACCTTGATCATACGTTTTATTCATATCACAAGCTTTCAGCATGAGTTACAGGTGTCAAGATCACCCGGAGAGCAACGTCCCAGATTGCAATGGCTGCTCTAACCTCTTCTTCGTCCAGCATATACTTATAAACAATGCAAAAATATGGGTTGCTCCCTCTGCTGTCCAATCACCTGTCTCCCCTGGGGCGTCACCCTACAAATGGCTACTTTTGAACTAAAATAAACATTCTTTCAGTTCCACTTAAAACCCATTAACAAAGACATAATCCTAATACACTACACTATCCTGCAAGTTTCTTTAGCGGACGTCTGCAGATGAAGGTTGAAGTCAGTCTAGTCCTGTAGTCCAATAAAAGGACAAATACTAATTTGGACAATTCTCTGTTGGAACAACGTATCTGTACAATGGTATTGTACCCTTTTCTCACAATTTCGGTAAGTCTGTCATCATTAACATCAAACTCTTATTTCCAACATGAATATCATGTTGAATTTAAAGTTGTAAAAGGAAACCAAACCAATTAATTATAACAAAGCCAAAGAACAAGGTAGAGCAGATGACAGTGTCAGGGCAAGATAATTTAAGTCTCTTCTGGACTTTTATCTTTTGTAAAAAAAAAAATATCCATAGTCTACATCCATGTAACTGAAGGTCTTATTAAAGCAGACACGTTCATTTGTTTAAGTCATTCAAGGCCCACAGGTCTCTAATGGGTAATGATTTATCACAGCGCAGAATTCGGCATTCAGGCATCCACAGAACCTGCTCGCACTTCTCTATGCAGGTGTCACATTACTTATTAAATGAGGAAGTCACTGTTTTGGGCTCTGGAATTAATCAATGATGAGGCCGAAGGAGGAGAGATGGAATAGATGGGAGCACTTCTCTCTTGTCTTTCACCTCTCTCTCCCTCTCTCTTGTGTGCGCCATGGGACGCGCTCATTCTGCACATCAAAGAGTGGAGGAGATGGAGGGTTCTGAAATCCTGAGCGATCACAGCCAGGTAAGAAAGAAAGAAAGAAAGAAAGAAAGAAAGAAAGAAAGAAAGAAAGAAAGAAAGAAAGAAAGAAAGAAAGAAAGAAAGACGATAAGGTTGCGAGTTCGAATCTCATCACGGACAACTTCAGCATTTTAGCAACTTTTCAACTACTTACTCATTTTTAGCTACTTTGCAACTACTTAGCATGTTAGCAAACCCTTCCCCTAACTCTGACCTTTACCCTTTTAGCTAACCCTAACCTTAACCCTTTAACATAACTCCTAAACTTAACATAACCTTAACCCCTAACCTAGCTAATGTTAGCAAGCTAGCTAACGTTAGCCACCTAGCTAGAATTTGTAACATTTGATACATTTTGCAAATTCGTAACATATAGTCTGTTCTGCAAATTCGTAACATATAATACAAATTGTAATTAATACAATATCATATGAAATGGGTGATGGACATGCACAAATTAATATACTGACCAAAAATATAAACGCAACATGTAAACTGTTGGTCCCATGTTTCATGAGCTGTAATAAAAGATCCCAGAGATTTTCCATACGCATTTCTCTCAACTTTTGTGTACACATTTCTTTACATCCCTGTTAGAGAGCATTTCTCCTTTGCCAAGATAATCCATCCACCTGACAGGTGTGGCATATCAAGAAGCTGATTAAACAGCATGATCATTACACAGGTGCACCTTGTGGTGGGGACAATAAAAGGTCACTCTAAAATGTGCAGTTTTGTCACACAACACATTGGCACAGATGTCTCAAGTTTTGAGGGAGCATGCAATTGGCATGCTGACTGAGGAATGTCCACCAGAGCTGTTGCCAGATAATTTAATGTTAATTTCTCTACCATAAGCCGGCTCCAACGTCATTTTAGAGATTTTCGCAGTACGTCCAACCGGCCTCACAAGCGCAGACCATGTGTAACCATGCCAGCCCAGGAGCTCCACATCCGGCTTCTTCACCTGCAGCATGGTCTGAGACCAGCCACCCAGATAGCTGATGAAACTGTAGGTTTGCACAACCGAAGAATTTCTGCACAAACTGTCAGAAACCATCTCAGGGAAGCTCATCTGCATGCTCGTCGTCCTCACCATGGTCTTGACCTGACTGCAGTCCGGTGTTGTAACCGACTTCAGCTTCGATGGCTACTGGCACGCTGGAGAAGTGTGCTCTTCACGGATGAGTCCCGGTTTAACTGAACCGCGCAGATGGCAGACAGCACGTTTGGCGTTGTGTGGCTGAGCGGTATGCTGATGTCAACGTTGTGAACAGAGTGCCCCATGGTGGCAGTGGGATTATGGTATGGGCAGGCATCAGCTACAGACAATGAACACAATTGAATTTTATCAATGGCAATTTTAATGCACAGAGATACCGTGTCGAGATCCTGAGACACATTGTCGTGCCATTCATCCGCTGCCATCACCTCATATTTCAGCATGATAACGCATGACCCCATGTCACAAGGATCTGTACACAATCCCTGGAAGCTGAAAATGTTGCAGTTCTTCCATGGCCTGCATACGCACCAGACATGTCACCCATTGAGCATGTTTGGGATGCTCTGGATCGATGTGTACAACAGTGTGTTCCAGTTCACACCAATATCCAGCGACTTCGCACAGCCATTGAAGAGGAGTCGGACAACATTCCAGAGGCCACAATCAACAGCCTGATCAACTCTATGGGAAGGAAATGTGTGGTGCGCTACATGAGTCAAATAGTGGTCACACCAGATACTGACTGGTTTTCTGATCCACGGCCCTACTTTTTTTTTTAAGGTATCTTTCACCATCCGATTCAATCTGTATTCCCACTCGTGTGAAATTCATAGATTAGGGCCTCATTTATTTATTTCAATTGACTGATTTTCTTATATGACCTGTAACTTGTTTCATGTTGCGTTTATATTTTTATTCAGTATACATACCATACGAAACATAACATATCATTCTAAATGGATTGTCCCGGCTTTACATACAGAATAATACGAAATGCTCTAAAACCAGGTTGGCTCTATACACACCCCTTTGATATTCTACATTTTAATCAAAAAGCTGAAAGTGTTCAGTGTTATTTCTTGGAATAATTATTTGACAAAAGAGAGAGGGAGAGAAAGAGAGATGAAGGCAGAGTGAGCGAGAAAGAAAGGAATTAAGGGATAGAAAGAGAAAGAGGGAGAAAGAGAGAGAAAGACATTGAAGAAGCTTATGCCATCCTAAGACTTTGTCTGCCAATATGCTGTAAGCGGATGGCTGCAGTAGCCTTTGTTATGCTTTTGTTTGAAGCAGTGAAGCACCTTGCAACGTTCCCTCTTGTCTTGTAAGGTCAAACCTGGACTCAATCCCACCTCCTGAAGGGATCTGTAAGATGTTCTAAATGATTAAATGTAAAAAAAATCTTCACCATAAAACTACAGAGGTTTAGCCAGTTATTTTTTGGCTGTGAATTATAGATACGCACTATGGGCCCGTTAGACCTCCCAGTAACTCCAGTGTAGGCATGTTCATAAAATATATCTGATGAATTGGGGCGGCAGGTAGCTTAGTGGTTAAGAGCGTTGTGCCAGTAACCGAAAGGTCGCTGGTTCTAATCTCTGAGCCGACTAGGATAAAAATCTGTCGATGTGCCCTTGAGCAAGGCACTTAACCCTAATTGCTCCTGTAAGTCGCTCTGGATAAGAGCTTCTGCTAAATGACCACAAAAAATAAAAATAAAAAATGATTTAGATAACTTTGTAATTCTTCTTCACGTTCGCCTCTCTCAAGTCTCAACGTATATAAGTTTGTTCATGTAAAAACGTATCCATAATTTACAGGTGAAATGCACAGTCACGAATCGGACAATATTAAATTCATGCTGTAGAGTGATATTCACACAGGCGAAAGACAGATGTCTTTCCAAAATCTGTGCTCTCTCCCCTAAAGGTGATGTTACTGTTGATGAAAATGTGATTTGTGCGGCAGTTGAGATTTTATGGACAAATGGATTTCACTGGCATGGGTGGTGAATTGCATGCTTTGTTCTTGTCAGAAGTTGTTCTGTGGGACCTGAACAAGAAATGTTACATTTGGGGGGAGAGTAAGGTAAGAACGTTTTATCACAACTGGATGACTCATTATAGAAAGGCATGTTTTTGGGGAACCCACAACATTTTGGAGAATGGTGGTTTGTTTCCATTACTTCTTTCATATAGGATTCACGGTATGTTGCCTGTAAAAACAATTGGACAGTGTTTATATGATCCCCTTTCAAACAGCCCCATCTTTACCTCTTTAGTCGGCATTCACCTTTTATATAGCTATTACTTAGAAGGAAACAGAGCAAGAGACATTCAACTTTGACCCTGTTGTTACGACTGTTGTCATGGTGACATGATGCAGCAAGCAGTATTGATCAAGTTTTAGCTAAATTCCTCCCATAGGACAGAATGCAATGCACTGCTTTCATTTCTTCACATTAACAATCAGTAAGTTAACAGCTCTTCATACTTGTAAATAATGACCTTGTAATGTGCTCATTTTCCTGTTATGGTGAATTAAAAGTTGGCAACAAGTAAACTCAAACGCTGTCAGATACATTACGTCACCAAAAGTATGTGGACACCAATTCAAATTAGTGGATTTGGCTATGTCAGCCACACCCATTGCTGACAGGTGTATAAAATAGAGCACACAGCCATGCAATCTCCATAGATAAATGTTGGCAGTAGAATGGACTTACTGAAGAGCTCAGTGACTTTCAACGTGGCACCGTCATAGGATACCACCTTTCCAACAACTCAGTTCGTCAAATTTCTGCCCTGCTAGAGCTGCCCCGGTCAACTATAAGTGCTGTTATTGTGAAGTGGAAACGTCTAGGGGCAACAACGCCTCAGCTGCCAAGTTGTAGGCCACACAAGCTCACAGAACGGGACCGCCGAGTGCTGAAGCGCGTAGTGCGTAAAAATCGTCTGTCCTCGGTTGCAACACTCACTACCGAGTTCCAAACTGCTTCTGGAAGCAACGTCAGCACAATAACTGTTCATCGGGAGCTTCATGAAATTGGTTTCCATAGCCGAGCAACCGCACACAAGGCTAAGATCACCATACGCAATTCCAAGCATCGGATGGAGTGGTGTAAAGCTTGCCGCCATTGGACTCTGGAGCAGTGGAAACGCGTTCACTGGAGTGATGAATCACTCTTCACCATCTGGCAGTCCGATGGACGAATCTGGGTTTGGCGGATACCAGGAGAACACTACCTGCCCGAATGCATAGTACCAACTGTAAAGTTTGGTGGAGGAGGAATAATGGTCTGGGGCTGTTTTTCATGGTTCGGTCTAGGCCCCTTAGTTCCAGTGAAGGGAAATCGTAACGCTACAGCATACAATTACATTCTAGACGATTCTGTGTTTCCAACTTTGTGGCAACAATTTAAGGAAAGCCCATTCCTATTTCATCATGACAATGCCCTCGTACACAAAGCGAGGTACATACAGAAATGGTTTGTCGAGATCGTTGTGGAATAACTTGACTGGCTTGCACAGAGCCCCTCATCGAACACCTATGGGATGAATTGGAATGCCGACTGCGAGCCAGGCCTAATCGCCCAACATCAGTGCCCGACCTCACTAATGCTCTTGTGGCTGAATGGAAGCAAGTCTAGTGGAAAGCCTTCCCAGAAGAGTGGAGGCTGTCATAGCAGCAAAGAGGGGACCAACTCCATACTAATGCCCATGATTTTGGAATGAGATGTTCAATGAGCAGGTGTCCATATACCTTTGGTAATGTAGTGTATGTTGTTTTTGGTCACAGGTCCAGGAATGGCTGAAGGATTGCAATATTTACCTGGAGCTAACCCTTCAGATAGCACTACAGGGTGATCTGGAAAGTCATAGTCAATCGATCAATAATATAATAATACTTTTAGCAAAGAAAAAAAAATTCAATTTACAATCTGTAGAAACAATGAGAATAGAAGGGTTCAGAACTTTTGTGAAACATCACAGTACAGTTGAACAATATATGGCAAATAGAAATCCAATATGGATGGTGTTAAGAGATAGATGGGAGGTGTTGAATGGAGCTGAAGGATGGGACTGATAACAACTAACAACAACTAATAACAACAAGATAACTAATATAAAGCATACTGTGTCCATAACAAGTATATACGTTATAGGTTGAGAGCTTTTGTGAAAGAGCACAGTTAGAAAGATATTGCATATAGAAGCAAACCAGATGGACATCATGAAAATGATCAGAGAGGTTGAGGGTAGAGGAAGTTCAGGAGTTAAAACAAACAAAATTGAATTATTGTAAAATTGACTGTGTCCATAAAATGTATATAGTGTGTATAGGCTGGAAGTAGAGGCCTAGGCATTGTTGTTCACTAGTTTACTCTAATTAGGGAAGTGGTGGTGGGGTTGGAAAGCAATAAAGGGAAATATATATTTTTTAAGGATATGTGTATACAGTGGGGAGACCAAGTATTTGATACACTGCCGATTTTGCAGGTTTTCCTACTTACAAAGCATGTAGAGGTCTGTAATTTATCATAGGTACACTTCAACTGTGAGAGACGGAATCTAAAACAAAAATCCAGAAAATCACATTGTATGATTTTTAAGTAATTAATTTGCATTTTATTGCATGACATAAGTATTTGATACATCAGAAAAGCAGAACTTAATATTTGGTTCAGAAACCTTTGTTTGCATTTACAGAGACCATACGTTTTCCTGTAGGTCTTGACCAGGTTTGCACACACTGCAGCAGGGATTTTGGGCCACTCCTCCATACAGACCTTCTCCAGATCCTTCAGGTTTTGGGGCTGTTGCTGGGCAATACGGACTTTCTGCTCCCTCCAAAGATTTTCTATTGGGTTCAGGTCTGGAGACTGGCTAGGCCACTCCAGGACCTTGAGATGCTTCTTACGGAGTCACTCCTTAGTTGCCCTGGCTGTGTGTTTCGGGTCGTTGTCATGCTGGAAGACCCAACCACGACCCATTTCAATGCTCTTACTGAGGGAAGGAGGTTGCAAAATCGGCAGTGTATCAAATACTTGTTCTCCCCACTGTATATGTATATATGTATATGTATTTATGTGTATGTGTATGTATATGTGTGTGTATATACATATATATATACAGTGGGGAGAACAAGTATTTGATACACTGCCGATTTTGCAGGTTTTCCTACTTACAAAGCATGTAGAGGTCTGTAATTTTTATCATAGGTACACTTCAACTGTGAGAGACGGAATCGAAAACAAAAATCCAGAAAATCACATTGTATGATTTTTAAGTAATTAATTTGCATTTTATTGCATGACATAAGTATTTGATCACCTACCAACCAGTAAGAATTCCGGCTCTCACAGACCTGTTAGTTTTTCTTTAAGAAGCCCTCCTGTTCTCCACTCATTACCTGTATTAACTACACCTGTTTGAACTCGTTATCTGTATAAAAGACACCTGTCCACACACTCAATCAAACAGACTCCAACCTCTCCACAATGGCCAAGACCAGAGAGCTGTGTAAGGACATCAGGGATAAAATTGTAGACCTGCACAAGGCTGGGGTGGGCTACAGGACAATAGGCAAGCAGCTTGGTGAGAAGGCAACAACTGTTGGCGCAATTATTAGAAAAAGGAAGAAGTTCAAGATGACGGTCAATCACCCTCGGTCTGGGGCTCCATGCAAGATCTCACCTCGTGGGGCATCAATGATCATGAGGAAGGTGAGGGATCAGCCCAGAACTACACGGCAGGACCTGGTCAATGACCTGAAGAGAGCTGGGACCACAGTCTCAAAGAAAACCATTAGTAACACACTACGCCGTCATGGATTAAAATCCTGCAGCGCACGCAAGGTCCCCCTGCTCAAGCCAGCGCATGTCCAGGCCCGTCTGAAGTTTGCCAATGACCATCTGGATGATCCAGAGGAGGAATGGGAGAAGGTCATGTGGTCTGATGAGACAAAAATAGAGCTTTTTCGTCTAAACTCCACTCGCCGTGTTTGGAGGAAGAAGAAGGATGAGTACAACCCCAAGAACACCATCCCAACCGTGAAGCATGGAGGTGGAAACATCATTTTTTGGGGATGCGTTTCTGCAAAGGGGACAGGACGACTGCACCGTATTGAGGGGAGGATGGATGGGGCCATGTATCGCGAGATCTTGGCCAACAACCTCCTTCCCTCAGTAAGAGCATTGAAGATGGGTCGTGGTTGGGTCTTCCAGCATGACAACGACCCAAAACACACAGCCAGGGCAACTAAGGAGTGGCTCCATAAGAAGCATCTCAAGGTCCTGGAGTGGCCTAGCCAGTCTCCAGACCTGAACCCAATAGAACATCTTTGGAGGGAGCTGAAAGTCCGTATTGCCCAGCGACAGCCCCGAAACCTGAAGGATCTGGAGAAGGTCTGTATGGGGGAGTAGGCCAAAATCCCTGCTGCAGTGTGTGCAAACCTGGTCAAGACCTGCAGGAAACGTATGATCTCTGTAATTGCAAACAAAGGTTTCTGTACCAAATATTAAGTTCTGCTTTTCTGATGTATCAAATACTTATGTCATGCAATAAAATGCAAATTAATTACTTAAAAATCATACAATGTGATTTTCTGTATTTTTATTTTAGATTCCGTCTCTCACAGTTGAAGTGTAACTATGATAAAAAATTACAGACCTCTACATGCTTTGTAAGTAGGAAAACCTGCAAAATCGGCAGTGTATCAAATACTTGTTCTCCCCACTGTGTATATATATATATATATATATATATATATATATATATATATATATATATATATTGTGACGTCACGAGAGGCTACACAGCTTTCAGCGGGATTGCTCAAGTAGTGCAAGGAGACAAGGTTCAAACAAAACAAGGATTTTATTATAGGTCTTGGGAAATTAACAAAATATAACAAAATTCTGTTCTCTTGTGGCTCTTTAAGGGTTAACAGTTCAGGGATGTCTCTTCCACATCCAAAATCATAATTCTCACTCGCTCAGATAACTTTTCCCCAGCCTTACTGTAGTCCACGTTGCAGCTAGTGGCCAACCCAGCAAAAAGTCCTTCCAAATGTCTCTCACGTATTTCCACAGGTGCATATATCCAAAGGTGAGTATTTCCCAAAGGTAAGTATCTCCAAATCCTTATATTCCTCATGGAAGTGGACGTGCAGCACTCTTGTCCTCCAGAGAGCCCAGCTTGGAGACCGTGTCTCTTCACTTCCCACCACACTCCCTCAGTGTGTCTCTTCCCTTCCAAACCTTCAGCTCATCAGCTCCTGATTTGTTTCAGCTGCGTGGGAAGATTGGCCATAGAGGGGTGGCGTTCCCGACCATACCAGCAGATGGAGCCATAGCTGTCTGGGTTTGCAGCCACCTCAGGGGGATGTAACGCCCTCCAGGACACAGCCTCTCGTGACATCACACATCCCCTCCTCGGGACCGACGTCCTCGCGGGGTAAAGGCAGCGAAGAAGGCATCACGCCGGGAGAGGGCGTCCGCATTGCCGTGGTGCTTGCCAGACTGCTCTCTCTTCAACTCCTCCAACTCTAGGACCAGGGACTCAGCCTCCTGTTGTCTCTCCTTGAGTTTCTTACTGAACGCATCAGCCTTGGTTTTAGCAGAGTTTAGCTTCTGTTGAGCAGCTTTCAGTTCCTTCTCTCTCTCTGCCTCCGCATTCTTCATCTTGTTCTCCAACACCTTGTACTTCTCCTCTGCCTTCTTCTGGACCTCCTTACTACTGCGCAGGGTCTCCTCACACTCCTCGATGGTCCTGCGCAGCCTCTCTCCAGCTCCTCCTGTTGCTTAGGGAAGGAGCTCTGTTGGAGTTTAGCCTGGAGGATATCTAACTCTTCTGTCTTCATGTCTAACTGTTGCTTTAACAAACGATACCTCTCAGCGGTCCCCTTCAGACCAGACAGTTCTTTGTCCAGATTCTGTAGCTCCGTCTCTGTGTCGGTCTGAACACCTGCCATCCCTATCAGAGCCCGGGCGGGAGTGAGTAACTCGGAGGATTGCACCGGAGCCTTCCCAGGATGAGTCTTGCCTCTCCGCTTTCCGAGGTACTCGGGTTATCCTCTCCTGAGACTCTCTCCAGAGTGGGTAAAAGGCTGGGCAGTCTCGTCCAATTAGGACAGGGACGGGGAGGGAATCAACCACCCCCGCCGCCGTGTGTATGGTTCCCCGTGTGCTGGTCATTGTAAGTTCAGTAATGGGGTATTCTCTGGTGTCCCCATGGACACAGGAAACTGGGAGGACTTTCCCCGGGGTCAGACACGTTGGGCCCACCAAATCCTTACGCACCAGGGTGGCCCGGCTACCAGAATCCAGTAAGGCCTCCACATCATGGTGATTCACAGTTACCGGGCAGGTGGGGGTCGATCTGGGCCGCCATCTACGACTCCCAAGAGCGAGGCAAAACGGTGTGTGGGTGCTGAGCTGGAGGACTCCGCAGTGGGCATAGGTTCATCGGCTGGTTTCCCACACTGCCAGGAGATATGTCCCATCTCCCCACACCGGTAACACTGTCGAGTTTCCCTCCTGGTGTACTCTTCTTGGACCCGTCTGGTTTCTGGCTCCCCCTGGAGCCGGGATAAGTCCTGACGTGGCTGGGTTCGAGACCTTGGGGTCCTTTGGACGGGTTCTTCCCATTTGTGGTGGGGCCGCCTCCTGGGGTCTTTTCGGGAAGCATTCAGCATCTCCGCTGTGGCCTGGTACTTTTTCCACAGCTTCCACGGTCAGATCAGCCGTGGTCAAGGCCTGTTGACTGATGAACCGTTTTGCCTCATAAGGCAGGGCGCGTAGGTAACGATCCACCACAACGGCCTCCACCACCGCCGCTGCTGTATTCCTCTGCGGATCCAGCCATTTCCTTGCGATTCGGACAAGTTCATGCATCTGTGCCCGAGGAGGTTGGTCTGGTTGGAAGGTCCAGCCGTGAAAGCGCTGGGCCATACCAAACTTTGTGAGTCCATATCTGCTAAGGATCTCAGACTTCAGGGCATCATAGTCAGTAACCTGGTCAGGGCCCAGGTCCCGGACAGCATTCAGCGATTCCCCGGTTAGAAAGGGGGGCTAACAGACCAACCCACTGTTGCTTGGGCCAGGCTTCCCTAGTGGCCGTGGCCTCAAATGCATGCAGGTATGCCTCAATGTCATCGGTAGCTCCCATCTTAGATATAACGTCACTTGCCTTTATTGGACGGGTATTTTGGACAACCCTCTGTCTCTGCAACTGCAATTCCTCTGCCTTCAGAAGGTTGGCTTTCTTTTGCTCCTCCAAGAGAGCCACGTTTGCTTGCATCTGGGCTTGCTGGCCAGCAACAAGGGCTTTCAATATGTCCTCCATTTCAGTCGGGCGGGGAGCCTACGGCCAACTTGGAAAACTGGGTGATCAAACCTTCGGTATCCTCCTCTGACATGCACTATTAACGCTTGAGCGTGCCTGTATTCTCCACCATCTGTGACGTCACGAGAGGCTACACAGCTTTCAGCGGGATTGCTCAAGTAGTGCAAGGAGACAAGGTTCAAACAAAACAAGGATTTTATTATAGGTCTTGGGAAATTAACGAAAATATAACAAAATTCTGTTCTCTTGTGGCTCTTTAAGGGTTAACAGTTCAGGGATGTCTCTTCCACATCCAAAATCATAATTCTCACTCGCTCAGATAACTTTTCCCCCAGCCTTACTGTAGTCCACGTTGCAGCTAGTGGCCAACCCAGCAAAAAAGTCCTTCCAAATGTCTCTCACGTATTTCCACAGGTGCATATATCCAAAGGTGAGTATTTCCCAAAGGTAAGTATCTCCAAATCCTTATATTCCTCATGGAAGTGGATGTGCAGCACTCTTGTCCTCCAGAGAGCCCAGCTTGGAGACCGTGTCTCTTCACTTCCCACCACACTCCCTCAGTGTGTCTCTTCCCTTCCAAACCTTCAGCTCATCAGCTCCTGATTTGTTTCAGCTGCGTGGGAAGATTGGCCATAGAGGGGTGGCGTTCCCGACCATACCAGCAGATGGAGCCATAGCTGTCTGGGTTTGCAGCCACCTCAGGGGGATGTAACGTCCCTCCAGGACACAGCCTCTCGTGACATCACACATCCCCCTCCTCGGGACCGACGTCCTCGTCGGGGTAAAGGCAGCGAAGAAGGCATCACGCCGGGAGAGGGCGTCCGCATTGCCGTGGTGCTTGCCAGACTGCTCTCTCTTCAACTCCTCCAACTCTAGGACCAGGGACTCAGCCTCCTGTTGTCTCTCCTTGAGTTTCTTACTGAACGCATCAGCCTTGGTTTTAGCAGAGTTTAGCTTCTGTTGAGCAGCTTTCAGTTCCTTCTCTCTCTCTGCCTCCGCATTCTTCATCTTGTTCTCCAACACCTTGTACTTCTCCTCTGCCTTCTTCTGGACCTCCTTACTACTGCGCAGGGTCTCCTCACACTCCTCGATGGTCCTGCGCAGCCTCTCCAGCTCCTCCTGTTGCTTAGGGAAGGAGCTCTGTTGGAGTTTAGCCTGGAGGATATCTAACTCTTCTGTCTTCATGTCTAACTGTTGCTTTAACAAACGATACCTCTCAGCGGTCCCCTTCAGACCAGACAGTTCTTTGTCCAGATTCTGTAGCTCCGTCTCCGTGTCGGTCTGAACACCTGCCATCCCTATCAGAGCCCGGGCGGGAGTGAGTAACTCGGAGGATTGCACCGGAGCCTTCCCAGGATGAGTCTTGCCTCTCCGTTTCCGAGGTACTCGGGTTATCCTCTCCTGAGACTCTCTCCAGAGTGGGTAAAAGGCTGGGCAGTCTCGTCCAATTAGGACAGGGACGGGGAGGGAATCAACCACCCCCGCCGTCGTGTGTATGGTTCCCCGTGTGCTGGTCATTGTAAGTTCAGTAATGGGGTATTCTCTGGTGTCCCCATGGACACAGGAAACTGGGAGGACTTTCCCGGGGTCAGACACGTTGGGCCCACCAAATCCTTACGCACCAGGGTGGCCCGGCTACCAGAATCCAGTAAGGCCTCCACATCATGGTGATTCACAGTTACCGGGCAGGTGGGGGGTCGATCTGGGCCGCCATCTACGACTCCCAAGAGCGAGGCAAAACGGTGTGTGGGTGCTGAGCTGGAGGACTCCGCAGTGGGCATAGGTTCATCGGCTGGTTTCCCACACTGCCAGGAGATATGTCCCATCTCCCCACACCGGTAACACTGTCGAAGTTTCCCCCTCCTGGTGTACTCTTCTTGGACCCGTCTGGTTTCTGGCTCCCCCTGGAGCCGGGATAAGTCCTGACGTGGCTGGGTTCGAGACCTTGGGGTCCTTTGGACGGGTTCTTCCCATTTGTGGTGGGGCCGCCTCCTGGGGTCTTTTCGGGAAGCATTCAGCATCTCCGCTGTGGCCTGGTACTTTTCCACAGCTTCCACGGTCAGATCAGCCGTGGTCAAGGCCTGTTGACTGATGAACCGTTTTGCCTCATAAGGCAGGGGCGCGTAGGTAACGATCCACCACAACGGCCTCCACCACCGCCGCTGCTGTATTCCTCTGCGGATCCAGCCATTTCCTTGCGATTCGGACAAGTTCATGCATCTGTGCCCGAGGAGGTTGGTCTGGTTGGAAGGTCCAGCCGTGAAAGCGCTGGGCCATACCAAACTTTGTGAGTCCATATCTGCTGAGGATCTCAGACTTCAGGGCATCATAGTCAGTAACCTGGTCAGGGCCCAGGTCCCGGACAGCATTCAGCGATTCCCCGGTTAGAAAGGGGGCTAACAGACCAACCCACTGTTGCTTGGGCCAGGCTTCCCTAGTGGCCGTGGCCTCAAATGCATGCAGGTATGCCTCAATGTCATCGGTAGCTCCCATCTTAGATATAACGTCACTTGCCTTTATTGGACGGGTATTTTGGACAACCCTCTGTCTCTGCAACTGCAATTCCTCTGCCTTCAGAAGGTTGGCTTTCTTTTGCTCCTCCAAGAGAGCCACGTTTGCTTGCATCTGGGCTTGCTGGCCAGCAACAAGGGCTTTCAATATGTCCTCCATTTCAGTCGGGCGGGGAGCCTACGGCCAACTTGGAAAACTGGGTGATCAAACCTTCGGTATCCTCCTCTGACATGCACTATTAACGCTTGAGCGTGCCTGTATTCTCCACCATCTGTGACGTCACGAGAGGCTACACAGCTTTCAGCGGGATTGCTCAAGTAGTGCAAGGAGACAAGGTTCAAACAAAACAAGGATTTTATTATAGGTCTTGGGAAATTAACGAAAATATAACAAAATTCTGTTCTCTTGTGGCTCTTTAAGGGTTAACAGTTCAGGGATGTCTCTTCCACATCCAAAATCATAATTCTCACTCGCTCAGATAACTTTTCCCCAGCCTTACTGTAGTCCACGTTGCAGCTAGTGGCCAACCCAGCAAAAAAGTCCTTCCAAATGTCTCTCACGTATTTCCACAGGTGCATATATCCAAAGGTGAGTATTTCCCAAAGGTAAGTATCTCCAAATCCTTATATTCCTCATGGAAGTGGACGTGCAGCACTCTTGTCCTCCAGAGAGCCCAGCTTGGAGACCGTGTCTCTTCACTTCCCACCACACTCCCTCAGTGTGTCTCTTCCCTTCCAAACCTTCAGCTCATCAGCTCCTGATTTGTTTCAGCTGCGTGGGAAGATTGGCCATAGAGGGGTGGCGTTCCCGACCATACCAGCAGATGGAGCCATAGCTGTCTGGGTTTGCAGCCACCTCAGGGGGATGTAACGTCCCTCCAGGACACAGCCTCTCGTGACATCACAATATATATATATATATATATATATATATATATATATATATATTTGTGAGAGAAAAAAAAACATATGTGGGATTGGAAGTGATGCAGACAATTACATGATGGAAGTTACAATCTATCTGCAATATTAAAGCTGATCTACCCCTTAGAAAAAAAAAAGAATAAATAAATAAATTGTGTATGTTCTGGTAATTATATGAGCTGGCTAGCCAGCTAAATAGCTAAGTTACCTAACAAGCTAGCTAGCAACAAAACCAAAACATTGTTTAGATACATAGTTGCTTTAAGTTACCATGCTTGCTAGATTTACATATCCTAAACACATTTTGAAATGGTTGTTTTATTATGTGAAAAAAATTGAGCAGGTAACATTGCTATTTGGACCAGGCTGGTTTTTTGTTAATGATTTTTCATAATACAATGACAAGTTTGATGTCGGAGAAAAACAATCGAATGTTCATGATTTCATGAGTGCCAAAGCCCATAAAATGACAGGGGACATTTATATTGAGGGGTTGGCGGGACATTTAAACATATTACAGTAATCATGACTAGGTTGGTTGAAGGAAATACAAGTACAGGCTTTGTTTCTCTCGCTCTCTCTCTCTCTCTCTCTCTCTCTCTCTCTCTCTCTCTCTCTCTCTCTCTCTCTCTCTCGCGCTCTCTCTCTCTCTCGCTCTCGCTCTCTCTCTCTGTCATACACACCGACTCACACTCACATTACATACACTGCACACCGTTTCTCATTGATCCTCCCTCTATTCTCTCTCAACTCTCTCTATTTCTTACTCCCTATTTACTCTCTCTCTACTCTCGCTACTCGCGCTCACATTCTATGTGCATGTAAGCTCCCCTAGGTATTTATTTGGACAGTGAAGCTAAAGCTTTTAATTTGGCACTATACTCCAGCATTTTGGATTTGAGATCAAATGTGTTATGTATGGCGACATTATTTTCATACATATCTGTTTTACCGTTTATAAATGACAGCACTTTATGTATTTAGTCACCCCATTTTGAAGGTGTCATAAGTATTTTGACAAATTCGCTTATAGTATATTACATTTAGTCAAAAGTTTAGTATTTGGTCCCATGACTACATCAAGCTTGTGACTCTACAAACTTGTTGGATGCATTTGCAGTTTGTTTTGGTTGTGTTTCAGATTATGTTGTGCCCAATATAAATTAATAGTAAATAGTGTATTCTGTCATTTTGGAGTCACTTTTATTGTAAATAAGAATATAATATGTTTCTGAACAAGTCTACATTCATGTGGATGCTAGCATGATTACGGATAATCATGAATGAATCGTGAATAATAATGAGTGAGAAAGTTACAGAGGCATAAATATCATACCCCCCAAATATGCTAACCTTCCCTGTTATTGGTGATAGTTAGCATGTGTTGGGGGAATGATCTTTGTGCATCTAACTTTCTCACTCATCATTATTCACAATTCATTTATGATTATCCCTAATCATGCTAGCATCCAAATTAATGTAGAAGTGTTCAGAAGCATATTCTATTCTTATTTACAATAAAAGTGACAGTCACACTTTATTTGGATAGATCAGATAGTCCAGATGCTCTACAGACGGTCATACTATCAACAAACTATCTGTTGATAAGCAACTGCTTGCTAAATTTACGGTTAGGGTTAGGTTTAGAATAAGGGCTAGGGTAAGGGTTTCGGTTAGGACTAGTGTTAGGGTAAGGGTTTCCAAAATAACACCATTCATGATTTACCATTCATTTATATTGGACACAACCGTAATCTGAAACACAACCAAAACAAACTGCAAATGCATCCAACAAGTTTGTAGAGTCACAAGCAGGATGAAATCATTGCATAGTAGGAATATGGGACCAAATACTAAACGTTTGACTAAATGTAATACACTATAAGTGAATTTGTCGAAATACTTAAGACACCTTCAAATGTGGGGGGACTAGATTTAATGCATTAATTTAAAACAGATATGTATGAAAATACCCTGAAATAAAAGTTGACATTATGTACTGTCGTTTTAGCTTCACTGTCCAAATAAATATGGAGGGTAGTGTCTCTCTCCACCTTCCACACACACATACAGTATATGCTCTCCCATTCAGCTGATATGTAGTGGTTTATTCAAGGATCTTGTTTGCCCCCTACTGTGTGTTGACCTGAGCTGCTGGGAGACGCCTCTCCTCTCTGCTGCCTGAGTGTGTGTGATACAGCACCACTCAGTAATAACGTAGTGAAGGATGTTGATATACTGCTGGTTGAATGGGTAAAAATGTCATGTTAATTTTATAGTACTACTCAGCAGCCACAACATAGGGATGTACAATTGCTATAATAACAAATACATTAATCAATAAGGATATATATTTTTTTTTAAAGGGGTTGTTTTATACTACAGCTACTCTTTGTCATTGTCTCAAAGGATTTGGCAGTTGCATTAGCATCTGAGCTGTATATTTAATACATGCTGGTATCTTATATTTAACCTTTGCTTACAAATTTACCTCCTGAACAACTTTAAACCAAATCATACAACACTGTAAACAAAGGAATGATACTGGCCTAGATTATTATGGAATGTGGACCAGGAATGTGGACCAGATAAACTCTGAAAGGCAACAGTGCCACCCTTAGGTTTCAGTGAGAACAGCAATGAGCAGGAGAATGTAAACATTTACATTTTCGTCATTTAGCAGACACTCTATCCAAAGCAACTTACAGTTAGTGAGTGCATACATTATTTTTATTTTTTTCATACTGGCCCCTGTGGGAATCGAACCCACAACCATGCCGTTGCAAACGCCATGCTCTACCAACTGAGCTACATCCATGCCGGCCATTCCCTCACCTACCCTGGACGACACTGGGCCAATTGTGCGCCGCCCCATGTCTCCCGGTCACGGCCGTCTACGACAGAGCCTGGATTCGAACCAGGATCTCTAGTGGCACAGCGCCACTCGGGAGGAACCAAAACAGTAACAAACATAGGAATGAGTGCATGAGACAACTACTATTATTGGTATGTGATAGTCAACAGCAATGAATTCCAAAATAAAAGCCAATGTATTTTGAAGTGTTTAGTGAAACATAAATGATGCATCAACATCACAAACCCCACATCCATCTGATAATGTGACACATTTGTCCCAGTGGTCTGCTGATATATCTTAAATGTGCCTTCCTCTGGATTGCAAAAGAGGAAAGCCAAGAGCTGAAGTAGAGAGAGAGAGATGGTGTCATGAGAAGCATGTACTGTAGCTCACCCTGTGTGTGGTTAGGCAGAGCCAGCAGAGCATTTTACACACTTTGCAGACACTCTTATCCAGAGTGTCTTACATGAGCAGTTAGGGTTGAGTGCCTTGCTCAAGTCCATATCGACAGTTTTTTTCACCGATTTGGCTTGGGGCATCGAACCAGCAACCTTTCAGTTACTGGCCCAACGCTCTTAATCGCTAAGCAACCTGCCCAGAGCCAGGCCTCTCTGTGATAGACACACACAGCGGCTGGGACATTAACACATTGTCGTCTGTGACCTTTGGGCACCTTGAGATGCTGAGAGTGATGACACCCAATGACGCATGATGAGGGAGCTGTGTGTTGTGGGGGGGTGCATGCGTGTGTGCATTTATGTGTTTGTGTGTGTGGTTACATGTGTGTGTTTGGTGTATGTGTGCAATCCACTCAGACTTATTGGATATCAGGTGAGCTGAGAAAGGGTCACACCCCATCGACCCACTCCCCCCACCCTGCTAGCAAGACCCACTTTCTGCTAACAAATGGAAAACTGATTTATCTTAGATGTCTGAGACTGGCTGTGTGGAAGAGATATACTCCATACAACACACGCTACGTTGTAAAATAATCACTTGATATGTTTTGGGAATACGCAGTGTTGCATGTAATATGCCTATTGTTGCTCTCTCTTTCCGGTATTCACACCTTTTTTATGGCTAAATATTCATGATAAGGAAGTGTTCATGGAGACAAGTAAAGGAATTCAATTCAAAAGAAGGATTATGATCCTACATATCACTCTTAATATTTCAGATGACACCTATGGGGAATATGTGTGAAGGACAAAGGGTTAAAGGGCGACTGCACTTAATGATTTGGCCTTGTTTTTCATCAATGCTCATTACGAAATGCTAGCGGCCATGACTGAAGGCAAACAAGAGTTGTCTTGGGGGTGTGGTAGTGAGTACAGCAAGGTAAGCTAAGCTAGGTTTGCTATGGAGAGAACGAAGTTTTGAAGTTGAGGACTTCTCCCCTTCTGACTGACTCGCCATCTTAAGATGGTCCTCTGTAGCTCAGCTGGTAGAGCACGGCGCTTGTAACGCCAAGGTAGTGGGTTCAATCCCCGGGACCACCCATACATAAAAAAAATTATGCACGCATGACTGTAAGTCGCTTTGGATAAAAGCGTCTGCTAAATGGCATATTATATTTATTATTATTAGGTAATTCAGTTGTACAGTATGTGTAGGCTAAAGCCTGCGCTGACCTTGTGTTTAGCCAAGCTGACAGCAGCTAGCTAGCATAGCTTGGCTATAGCTGTAGCTGGCTATTCTATCTACCTGATATTTCTCTGTCAAATCAGTTATGAAAAGGTAGCAAGAGCCAGTGTCTGGAATGTGTTTCAACACTCGTTCTACAACGCCTTGCTATTAGATAATTGGCTAGTTTTGTCCCATCTCGTCTCTACTTATGTCCTCTGTTATTTATTTCCCAGTAGACAAATCACAGAACTAATATCCCTTACAGGTGTAGGCTACATCTGGACATTGAAGAAACATCGCCCAGCTTGTGTGTAGATTGCTACATCAACAAAAAATCAATGGATGTGTTTCAAATCAAATCATTTTGTCACATACACGTGTTTAGCAGATGTTATAGCGGGTGTAGCGAAATGCTTGTGCTTCTAGCTCCGACAGCGAAGTAATATCTAACAATTTCACAACATATACCCAATACACACAAAAAAGTAAGGAATAGAATTGATTCAAATATACATACAGTGAGGGAAAAAAGTATTTGATCCCAAGCTGATTTTGTACGTTTGCCCACTGACAAAGAAATTATCAATCTATAATTTTAATGGTAGGTTATTTTGAACAGTGAGAGACAGAATAACAACAAAGAAATCCAGAAAAACGCATGTCAAAAATGTTATAAATTGATTTGCATTTTAATGAGGGAAATAAGAATTTGACCCCCTCTCAATCAGAAAGATTTCTGGCTCCCAGGTGTCTTTTATACAGGTAACGAGCTGAGATTAGGAGCACACTCTTAAATGGAGTGCGCCTAATCTCAGCTTGTTACCTGTATAAAAGACACCTGTCCACTAAAGCAATCAATCAATCAGATTCCAAACTCTCCACCATGGCCAAGACCAAAGAGCTCACCAAGGATGTCAGGGACAAGATTGTAGACCTACACAAGGCTGGAATGGGCTACAAGACCATCGCCAAGCAGCTTGAAGAGAAGGTGACAACAGTTGGTGCGATTATTAGCAAATGGAAGAAACACAAAATAACTGTCAATCTCCCTCGGCCTGGTGTTCCATGCAAGATCTCACCTCGTGGAGTTGCAATGATCATGAGAACGGTGAGGAATCAGCCCAGAACTACACGGGAGGATCTTGTCAATGATCTCAAGGCAGCTGGGACCATAGTCACCAAGAAAAACAATTGGTAACACACTACGCCGTGAAGGACTGAAATCCTGCAGCGCCCGCAAGGTCCCCCTGCTCAAGAAAGCACATATACATGCTCGTCTGAAGTTTGCCAATGAACATCTGAATGATTCAGAGGAGAACTGGGTGAAAGTGTTGTGGTCAGATGAGACCAAAATGGAGCTCTTTGGCATCAACTCAACTCGCCGTGTTTGGAGGAATGCTGCCTATGACCCCAAGAACACCATCCCCACCGTCAAACATGGAGGTGGAAACATTATGCACATTTGGGGGTGTTTTTCTGCTAAGGGGACAGGACAACTTCACCGCATCAAAGGGACGATGGACGGGGCCATGTACCGTCAAATCTTCGGTGAGAACCTCCTTCCCTCAGCCAGGGCATTGAAAATGGGTCGTGGATGGGTATTCCAGCATGACAATGACCCAAAACACATGGCCAAGGCAACAAAGGAGTGGCTCAAGAAGAAGCACATTAAGGTCCTGGAGAGGCCTAGCCAGTCTCCAGACTTTAATCCCATTGAAAATCTGTGGAGGGTGCTGAAGGTTCGAGTTGCCAAACGTCAGCCTAGAAACTTTAATGACTTGGAGAAGATCTGCAAAGAGGAGTGGGACAAAATCCCTCCTGAGATGTGTGCAAACCTGGTGGCCAACTACAAGAAACGTCTGACCTCTGTGATTGCCAACAAGGGTTTTGCCACCAAGTACTAAGTCATGTTTTGCAGAGGGGTCAAATACTTATTTCCCTCATTAAATGCAAATCAATTTATAACATTTTTGACATGCGTTTTTCTGGATTTCTTTGTTGTTATTCTATCTCTCACTGTTCAAATAAACCTACCATGAAAATTATAGACTGATCATTTCTTTGTCAGTGGGCAAACATACAAAATCAGCAGGGGATCAAATACTTTTTTCCCTCACTGTATATGGACAAGCAATGACAGAGCGGCATGGACTAAGATACAGAATAATATTATAGAATAGAATGCAGTATATACATATTAGATGAGTAGTGCAAGATATGTAAACATTATTAAAGTGACTAGTGTTCAATTTCTTAAAGTGGCCAGTGATTTCAATAGGCAGCAGCAGCAGCCTCTAATGTGCTAGTGATGTGTTACAAAGACAAAACTGTAGATATCTGCCATAAATATCATATTGATGTGTTTATAAAGACAGTATATCTACACTTTACTTAACAAATCAAAATCAGTTGTGTGTAGAGTACAACTTCAGCTGTCTAACCAGTACTAGAATGGCATTTCTATTTCTACGGTATATTTGCCCAAATCTAAGGATTTGGCCGTCTAACACACGGACATGCACATCTCTCTGGGTGAGGTTCTGTCTTCAAGTCTCCAGTGAGTGATGAAGTCCCTTCCATCTATGTAATGAATTACAGGTTATGGACAGGTGCAGTCAGGTGGCAGGAGGAGTAGAGTGCATGACATTCCATCCTGGATTTGACAGAGTTTGACTCATGGGTCCAGCAGGCAGAGTTCAATAACTTCAGGCAGATGTGAGATGCAGGAGGATGGCACTCTTCTTGTACTGAGTAGCCTACAGAGTAATATGAGAGAATGCAATTGCTGAACTTATGTTCATATTCTAAGCAAAGTGTTTTGATAACTTTTAAGTGGATCAGTTCCATGTAGAATAAACCATACTTCACATAATACTGTAGAAACAGTGTTCTGCTAATATAACAATGTGCAGATATTACACTTGTCTTGCATCTTTTGCCATTCACAGCCTATAGAGATACTGTACCTATCAACAGTTTGTCTGGTGTTGCTGGGACTACCTTGCCAAATATGTCAGTTGTCATACCTTCCTGTATGGTGTCACACATATAGAGTTGAAGTCGGAAGTTTACATACACCTTAGCCAAATACATTTCAACTCAGTTTTTCACAATTCCTGACATGTAATCCTAGTTAAAAATTCCGTCTTAGGTCAGTAAGGATCACCACTTTATTTTAAGAATGTGAAATGTCAGAATAATAGTAGAGAGAATGATTTATTTCAGCTTTTATTTATTTCATCACATTCCCAGTCGGTCAGAAGTTTACATACACTCAATTAGTATTACCACAGTATTATCTCTGGATAACCACAGAAAACACTGCTACTCCTACTGCTCTTTCCTCGTCTGATCATGTGTTCTCGCATACCCCGAGAGCATCTGGTCAGTGCGGCGGTGGCACAGGAATCCTCATCTCTCCCAAGTGGACATTCTCTCTTTTCCCCCTGACCCATCTGTCTATCTCCTCATTTGAATTCCTTGCTGTCACAGTCACTAGCCCATTCAAGCTTAACATCCTTGTCATTTATCGCCCTCCAGGTTCCCTTGGAGCGTTCATCAATGAACTTGACAAGTTCCTTTCCTGAGGATGGCTCACCCCTCACAGTTCTGGGGGACTTTAACCTCCCTACGTCTGCCTTTGACTCATTTCTCTCTGCCTCCTTCTTTCCACTCCTTTACTCTTTTGACCTCACCTTCACACCGTTCCCCCCTTCTCACAAGGCAGGCAATACGCTTGACCTCATCTTGACTAGATGCTGTTCTTCTACTAATCTCACTGCAACTCCCCTCCAAGTCTCCAACCACTACTTTGTATCCTTTTCTCTTTCGCTTTCCTCCAACACTACTCACTCTGCCCCTACTCAGGTGGTAAGGTGCCATCGAAACCTTCGCTCTCTCTCTACCGCTACTCTCTCCTCTTCCATCCTATCATCTCTTCCCTCTGCTAAATCCTTCTCTCCTCTTGCCACCCCTGTCCTTCACGGTTGGGATGGTGTTCTTCGGCTTGCAAGCAACCCCCTTTTTCCTCCAAACATAACGATGGTCATTATGGCCAAACAGTTCTATTTCTGTTTCATCAGACCAGAGAACATGTCTCCAAAAAGTACGATCTTTGTCCCCATGTGCAGTTGCAAACCGTAGTCTGGCTTTTTTATGGCGGTTTTGGAGCAGTGGCTTCTTCCTTGCTGAGTGGCCTTTCAGGTTATGTCGATATAGGACACGTTTTACTGTGGATATAGATTTCCGCCAGCATCTTCACAAGGTCCTTTGCTGTTGTTCTGGGATTGATTTGCACTTTTCGCACCAAAGTACGTTAATCTCTAGGAGACAGAACGCGTCTCCTTCCTGAGCGGTATGACGGCTGCGTGGTCCCATGGTGTTTATACTTGCGTACTATTGTTTGTACAGATGAACGTGGTACCTTCAGGCGTTTGGAAATTGCTTCCAAGGATGAACCAGACTTGTGGAGGTCTACAATTTTTTTCTGAGGTCTTGGCTGATTTCTTTTGATTTTCCCATGATGTCAAGCAAAGAGGCACTGAGTCTGAAGGTAGGCCTTGAGACTACATCCACAGGTACACCTCCAATTGACTCAAATGATGTCAATTAGCCTATCAGAAGCTTCTAAAGCCATGACATCATTTTCTGGAATTTTCCAAGCTGTTCAAAGGCACAGTCAACTTAGTGTATGTAAACTTCTGACCAGCTGGAATTGTGATACAGTGAATTATAAGTGAAATAATCTGTCTGTAAACAATTGTTGGAAAAATTACTTGTGTCATGCAAATTACTTGCGTCCTAACTGACTTGCCAAAACGATAGTTTGTTAACAAGAAATGTGTGGAGTGGTTGAAAAACAAGTTTTAATGACTCCAACCTAAGTTTATGTAAACTTCCGACTTCAACTATACACATATACTTGCAAGTCTCCGAAGTTTTGGCTCCATACAGGCATCTGTGAACACATACACACATAGTCACTGTTCTATTACCAATGGCAGTTAGAATAGGTGATATCGGACACACAAACAGATACTATGTTGAAGTTTGAACAGGTAAGACTAGGGCTGTTGCGGTGACCCTATTACCGCCACACCGGCAGTCATGAGTCATGACCGCAGTAAAATTCTACGTGACCTTTGAGACACGGTAATCTCCTCTAATGGACTCAGGACATGCATTGGTAACAAACTCGCTAATGGCCTGGTGTTCAGGGCTCTATTGTCCTTCTAACCACTCTGACATCAATTCAATCGAAAATCACCTCACCGTGATTGATCAATTTGAAGAAAGACGTTCAACAACAGTTTGAAGCTGAATGGAAAACGTGGTCGTAGTGAATGTTCTTTTAAAGCCTAACAATGAAATGGACAGTGCTTTCTAAGGTGATGATTAATTCAAAACACCCATACACATATTAGAGCTTATACATATGCATAGGCCTATATATGAGCCTGACATTTTTTTAATTAATATAATGATTGTGCTGTTCGTTATACAATACATATCCTACCGCATATTACCCACAGCAGAAAAACATAAAACACAAAATGGATTTAAGTTGTATTTAATTGGTCTAGCCTGTATTCCAAAATTAAACAAGTTCTAGTAATCGCCTTTGAGTGTGGACTGTATTATTATGCATACTGGATGGACTGGTTACCTTATGCTACACTCCAAAGTTTCTATTCATGAGTCTAGGAGAGAACGTATAGGCCTAGGTGATGCTGTTGGTTCATTGATTGTTTAGGGCGGCTAACAGAGTTAGCCTACAATAGGCTGGGTTTCTGTATAGAACTTTGTGACATCTGCTGATGTAAAAAGGCCTATATAAATTAATTTAATTGATAGTGAATTTGTATTTGATTTTGAATAGCCTAGTAATAGGGCATTTTTTATAATTTCATAATTATTAGGGTGACACATTACCTTTAGCTACAGAATATCTTACAACCATGTGTTTCCATCTTCTCCCCTTTCTCCTTCATTACTTTCTCAAGCACGCAGAGAAAGGAGCTGTCAACAGTTTAAATATATTTTGTTGTGAAAACATGTTACTTTCAATGTAAATGCAGGAACATGGTTGGGGAGCCCATGGAATACATAGTTGGGGCGGAATATCACCTGTCTCACAGCGAGAGGCTGCATGCTCCTCAAACAGTGGTTGATGCATGGACTGAAATAACCTGAGTAGCTTACCCCAACAGGCGGGAAAAGCTGCCATTAACCTATTAGAGTGCAAAGGTTGGTTGACATGTCTTTTTTGATAATGAGCCATTATAAATCGAAACTAATTTAACATATTAGTAAAAACAATATTACATTGAGGGTGATAATATGATCACTTGATGAGGGAACAGTGTGTGCAGCCTGAGGCAAGGAACTGAGGGGAAGCTTTTTTCGCGACTTTCTCAAATCATCAATTGCCTATAGTCGCATCATGCAGCCCATATATGTTCTGATTTCTAAGACATTCTAAGGTTTGTGCCATTCACAACTAAAGTTGCCAAATAACTCTAAAACTAGCATAGCCTATACGACCTGTTTCAAATGATCACTTTTACGCTCAACATAGCCTTCATATGCGCACTCGGAATGGCACAAATATCCTTTCTATTTTATTCAGTTAAGTTGAATTATATTCTTCTTACTATGCAATCCTATAATATAAAATAATAACACATATATTGTCTGCTAAATGAACAAGCTTATTGCCTATGGCATGCCACATAGCCAGATAACATACAGTAATAGGAAAACTCATTTATGTTAATCTGAAATACATTTTCTTCATATCATGTTTCTTCAGACCTACCTAAAATAAATAATGGATTTATTGTTATGGTGTATATTAACTTGATTCATTAGACTTGTTAAAATGTAGATGTTCCAAAGGCGTGCATCAGCAGCTTGTATATGTGGAGGCCTGGAGATGCTAAACGTGTTTATGTTAATTAACAGTCAATTATCGTGGGACCGGCAGTCTTTTGCATGACAATAACCGGCAGACAAAATTTCATGACCGCCACAGCCCTAGGTAAGACTAAATCTAGCCTGGTGGAACCAATCTGATCGCTGCGTTCACCTTTCTATTTCACTTCAGATATCATAAAATGTGAAGTGAAATAGAATGGTGAACACATTGATCAGGCTGGTTCCACCCGGCTAGGTTATTCTCTGGACATTATATAAAGCTAAGAAGTAGAAATAAGTTAATAAATGTCAGTTTACCTAAATTATGTTTCACAATTGGGTTATCAAATGTATCAAAGAAATGAAGTCAGTTACCTTCTGTATTTGAACAAATGATGAGCCTGTGAAAGCTGTTGCCGCTGACAGATGAAGGTTGCTGGCCGGATACTTGCCAACATGTGGCTGACTGTTCCATTCATAGGAACGCTCACAGTGAGGGCATGTCTGCATGATGCTGATGAGGGCCCCCTTGCTGGTCTTCTCTATGCTGCATGTTCGGCTGCAAACGGAACATCTCTCAAACAACTGCAGCAGGCAGTCTTATGAGGGGGTGTTGACTGGGAGGGCCTGTGACAGGGTGTTATAATAGACAGCCAAGTGGTAATTGCATTTTGTTCGAAAGAAAGGAAAAAACGTTTTGTTTACGCACTGCACAACCAACATGACTCTGCTAGTTGTACAGTATCTGCTTGGCTGTGGAATTAGCCTACTAGTTTAACAAGCCAGGTATTTTTGAATGCAACTTTTCACATTTCACATAACACACATTACCTGCCTTGTTGATGAAGCCATCGGTGTCATCAGCGCAGTAACTTGGGTCACTATCAGAGGCCTCATGATGGCGTGTCCTTTTCATAGGAGTCGAGGAAGACTTTGGCAAAAACGGTACTTTTATTCTGAGGTCTTCCCTGACAACCTGTGAAAATAGCAAGTGAATGGAGGTCGCGATTTTGGCTTTTGATAAGAGCTTTTTCATTAGATTACTACCGTGCCTACCCTGACTGCATGTCACTGTGTAGTAGGTAGGCACCAATGGGTCAGAGTATCTGTTTGAAATATGAGAGAGGGTGAGTTCTATCTCTTTCTAAATGCAGCTGACATTCCACTGTATTAAAAAGAGAGATCCCAGTCTGCAGAGGGGAGAGTGACTGACCTAGGTACAATCAGTGAAAGGTTGTTATAAATTATACAAGCTCATCTCGGAGTCCCTCTGAGGCGCTTCGATCTGAGACCAGAGAGAGAGAGATGTGTGCCTTTGACTGCCCTCCACGCTACAAAGCTCCTCTCCTCACAGATTGTCCACAAAATCTATATACCCAGGTTTTCCCATCCCGCAGCCTTCGACCCGTGTCCCTCCCTACTTGCAAGCACAGTGCAGCACAATGGGACAAAGCTGTCAAACGCAGGCCTTCTCCCATATTCCATATTTTCACACACCTCGCCGTTCTCGCAAATCCTTTCCCAGAGAGCAGCGTTATCTTAGGCATTGAATTATGTAGCGGCAGCCTGTTTGGAGGAGAAACTAGCTCCATCCTGGCAGCTCCCATCACTCTCAGCTCCAGTCTCAGCCACCCCCAGCACAGCAGTCAGTCAGTCAGTCGGTAGGCATGTAAGTGAAATATTTACCATGGATGATCATTCATAAAGAATACAGTACATGAGGTATAGCTTGCGAGCACTGGGCCTAAACCCTCATTATCCTTAGGACGGGCACCAGAACAGGACTATCTCATCCAGCAGAGAAAGAATTGCTTCTAAATTAGCTGCTCTTTGGCACAAAGTGCCTCGGCATCGGGAGAGACATTGTTACCACTCGCTGGCTCTATTTTTTCATCATTGTAAGGAAATATGCACATGACACTTCTGAGTATGCAAGGACAACTTGCCACAGAGATAAGATATGTGTGTGTGTATTTGTTTGGAAGGATGGCTTTGATTTAAGTGGTCATGATAATGGACTGTAGATTAAATACAAGTTAACTTACTTTTGAGATGATTTCTCTGTGCTTGGTGGGAGCTCAGCTGTGTGCACCAACCTACAATCAATTCCCATACAATTTGCAGTGCGTAAACAAAGCATGCTACTTTGCCCAAACTGTTAGAATTTTCTGTAATTAAAACACTGTAGAAGGCACAGTAAAATGCCATAAATCCACTAAGCTACAGTATATGGAATTGTTTTAAGGTTTTAAGGTCATACCAAGGATAATTTTAAGACCCCTTGAAGTATCAAAAAAAATATATAAAAAATATATTTGATGTTACATTTGATTTGGCCTTACTGCTATTAGCCCATTCACATGCATTGAATAACAGATTCACTACATGGAACAACAGATAGTATTCCCCAAAACATTTTTTAAAGGAATGTAGCGGGTGATTTGGACGGAGTCAGGCGCAGGAGGTGTAAATCACAGAATAATGGTTTATTCGGCCAATACAGCGGTTCGCAGCAATGCGTAAAACAACTACAGTGCGACTTAATGGCGCACTGGGGAAAAGAAAACACACGGGTGAATATCCCGGCGTTAAAGTACATAATGCTCCACCGAGCCATCGACACCTCCACATGGAAACAATCACACACAAAGACATGGTGGGGCAGAGGGAATACTTATACAGGGACTGATGAGGGGATATGAACCAGGTGTGTGTAAAAAAACAAGACAAAACAAATGGAATGATGAGAAGAGGAGCGGCAGTGGCTAGAAGGCCGGTGACGACGAACGCAGAAGCCTGCCCGAACAAGGAGAGGAGGCAGCTTCGGAGGAAGTCGTGACAGTAGGCGGAGGGGCAGGTTCCGGGTTGAGAGCCAGACCCAATCACCCGGTACAAAGACCGGGGCCTCACTGCGGTGGCGGTCAGCGTTGGCATTCTGGTGACTCACGGCGCACTGGAGGTGGACGTGGGCGGCGTTCCACGTCTCCTCCGCGTGCCGAAAGCAGTCGTCCACCGCAGGAGCTTTGGTCTGGCTCTGATGCCTCGGTGCCAGGACCGGCTGATGCCGTAAAACATACTGCAAGGGTGACAGGTTAGTGGAGGAGTGGTGGAGAGAGTTCTGGGCATATTCGGCCCATGGCAAGAACACCGACCACTCCCCCTGCCGGTCCTAAAAGATAATTGTATTGTCTGTATGCCAGAGCTCTCGGCATCACACTTCAGAGTATGGGGTCGACCAGCCTCACTTACTACCTTATTAATATATTTTGAATAAAGTAATATCCTGATTGGGGATTGACCTTGTCTCTCCTTATTATTGATTAGAATTTCTACGACAATTTTGGCGACGAGGATGGGATCTGCAATTCACCTGTTGACCGCTCCTGAAGACCTGGGTAAACTGTGCACAGGAGATCAGAAATTGGGATCTCAGGGAAAACCACACTCCTGTAGAGCAGCTGGACCCGCCTAAGATCTGAGAGGAAGTGGGCATGGGTGGATGCCAGATCCTGAACATAGTACTGAGAGTGGTGAGCTTGGACAATCTATCAATAAGTGATGTTGTGTAAAGATAATACAAATAAATAAATACATAAATAAGAAAAACTCCTGTTGTATGCCCAGAGCGAGGTCCTCCTTAAGGGGTCCACAGCTGGGTTAACTAGCAGGACTGTGTTGAGTTGATAGGAGTGTTCTTAAGTGAGGTATCCTTGGACATAATTGTTAAATTAGCTAGTTGCGGGCAACCAAAAGTCCAGATCCGCGGAACTGGGTTGATCACAGTCGGAATGGTGAGGACAATGTATTGGACGAAGAACTAAAGTGCAGGTGATGCCTTGCAAAGGCATCTGGCTTGGTGAAGTTCAATTATAACGTGTAATGTTTTGAGGAAATGTTTTGATAAATGACGAAAACAGGTATGCCCTGGGTTTGGTTTTTTGAGACCGTGTTACATAGTTAGATAAGAGACACGGGTACTCTGTTGGTAGTTTTGCATATTTGGATAGACATAGAATCTATACAACAGTAATTGCCGTAGGCAATATCCCCGTGTGGAAAACACCCCGGTTTTGGGACCACTAATTAGGCAATATTTTGATAAAGGTATGGGTTTCCCTGTTAATATAGGCAGGGTTTGAAATCTAAAAACAGCGCTAACCGGTTTTACTCGTCTGTCTCATTTCCCTGTGTGTGCTGTGTGTGCTGTGTGTTCGTGTTTCTATGTGTGTGTGAATGTGATATGAGAGTTGTGTGAGTGTAGAAATAAGTGTTAATCTTACATTTGGATAATAACATATAGAAATTTGATAATAAGTTTCGATATATACAGTGAGGGAAAAAAGTTTTTGATCCCCTGCTGATTTTGTAAGTTTGCCCACTGACAAAGAAATGATCAGTCTATAATTTTAATGGTAGGTTTATTTGAACAGTGAGAGACAGAATAACAACTAAAAAATCCAGAAAAATGCATGTCAAAAATGTTATAAATTGATTAGCATTTTAATGAGGGAAATAAGTATTTGACCCCCTCTCAATCAGAAAGATTTCTGGCTCCCAGGTGTCTTTTATACAGGTAACGAGCTGAGATTAGGAGCACACTCTTAAAAGGAGTGCTCCTAATCTCAGCTTGTTACCTGTATAAAAGACACCTGTCCACAGAAGCAATCAATCAATCAGATTCCAAACTCTCCACCATGGCCAAGACCAAAGAGCTCTCCAAGGATGTCAGGGACAAGATTGTAGACCTACACAAGGCTGGAATGGGCTACAAGACCATCGCCAAGCAGCTTGGTGTCAAGGTGACAACAGTTGGTGCGATTATTCGCAAATGGAAGAAACACAAAATAACTGCCAATCTCCCTCGGCCTGGGGCTCCATGCAAGATCTCACCTCGTGGAGTTGCAATGATCATGAGAACGGTGAGGAATCAGCCCAGAACTACACTGGAGGATCGTGTCAATGATCTCAAGGCAGCTGGGACCATAGTCACCAAGAAAACAATTGGTAGCACACTATGCCGTGAAGGACTGAAATCCTGCAGCGCCAGCAAGGTCCCCCTGCTCAAGAAAGCACATATACAGGCCCGTCTGAAGTTTGCCAATGAACATCTGAATGATTCAGAGGAGAACTGGGTGAAAGTGTTGTGGTCAGATGAGACCAAAATGGAGCTCTTTGGCATCAACTCAACTCGCCGTGTTTGGAGGAGGAGGAATGCTGACTATGACCCCAAGAATACCATCCCCACCGTCAAACATGGAGGTGGAAACATTATGCTTTGGGGGTGTTTTTCTGCTAAGGCGACAGGACAACTTCACCACATCAAAGGGACAATGGACGGGGCCATGTACCGTCAAATCTTGGGTGAGAACCTCCTTCCCTCAGCCAGGACATTGAAAATTGGTTGTGGATGGGTATTCCAGCATGACAATGACCCAAAACACACGGCAAAGACAACAAAGGAGTGGCTCAAGAAGAAGCACATTAAGGTCCTGGAGTGGCCTAGCCAGTCTCCAGACCTTAATCCCAAAGAAAATCTGTGGATGGAGCTGAAGGTTCGAGTTGCCAAACGTCAGCCTCGAAAACTTAATGACTTGGAGAAGATCTGCAAAGAGGAGTGGGACAAAATCCCCCCAAAATCCCTGGTGGCCAACTACAAGAAACGTCTGACCTCTGTGATTGCCAAAAAGGGTTTTGCCACCAAGTACTAAGTAATGTTTTTGCAGAGGGGTCAAATACTTATTTCCCTCATTAAAATGCAAATCAATTTATAACATTTTTGACATGCATTTTTCTGGATTTTGTTGTTGTTATTCTGTCTCTCACTGTTCAAATAAACCTACCATTAAAATTATAGACTGATCATTTCTTTGTCAGTGGGCAAACGTACAAAATCAGCAGGGGATCAAATACTTTTTCCCCTCACTGTAGCATTATCTTGGGATTCAGTCCACCACTGCCCATCATAGTAAATATAATTTGGTATGTTATTTTAGACAGTAGCGGCAAGTCTATAATTTCTGGAAGTCTAGAGAACCGTTGAGGATACGTGTGGAGCATTATTCCCATGGCCCGCAGGGCAGCGTCCAGGAAACATTAGTTTTTTTTTCTGTTGGGAGTATGACAATGCACATGGAGTGGTGGATGTGAGTACCTAAGATTTCTGACGCTATTTATAGATTCTTTGAATATATGAAAATATGACAAATTGTATGTGTGTATAATCGATTAATAGAGATTTGATAAAGTAATAATGGACATAATGATAATATACCAACTTGCGCACCCAAACGTATATGTACAGTATCTGTCAAAAGTTTGGAATCACCTGCACATTTAAGGGTTTTTCTTTATTTTTACTATTTTCTACATTGTAGAATAATAGTGAAGACATCAAAACTATGAAATAACACACATGGAATCATGTAGTAACCAAAAAAGTGTTAAACAAATAAAAATATATATTTTATATTTGAGATTCTTCAAATAGCCACCGTTTGCCTTGATGACAGCTTTGCACACTCTTGGCATTCTCTCAACCAGCTTCATGACGTAGTCACCTGGAATGCATTTAAATTAACATGTGTGCCTTCTTAAAAGTTAATTTGTGGAATTTATTTCCTTCTTAATGCGTTTGAGCCAATCAGTTGTGTTGTGACAAGGTAGGGGAGGTATACAGAAGATAGCCCTATTTGGTAAAAGACCAAGTCCAGATTATGGCAAGAACAGCTCAAATAAGCAAAGAGAAACGACAATCCATCATTACCTTAAGACATGAAGGTTATTCAATATGGAACATTTTAAGAACTTTTAAAGTTTCTTCAAGTGCAGTCGCAAAAACCATCAAGCGCTATGATGAGAGTGGCTCTCATGAGGACCGCCACAGGAATGGAAGACCCAGAGTTACCTCTGCTGCAGAGGATAAGTTCATTAGAGTTACCAGCCTCAGAAATTGCAGCCCAAATAAATGCTTCACAGAGTTCAAGTAACAGACACATCTCAACATCAACTGTTTAGAGGGATGTGTGAATCAGGCCTTCATGGTCAAATTGATGCAAAGAAACCACTACTAAAGGACACCAGTAAGAGGACGAGACCTGCTTGGGCCAAGAAACACGAGCAAAGGACATTAGACCGGTAGAAATGTGTCCTTTGGTCTGGTGTCCAAATTGGACATTTTTGGCTCCAACCACTGTGTCTTTGTGAGACGTGGTGTGGGTGAATGGATTATCTCTGCATGTGGATTTCCCACCGCAAAGCATGGAGGAGGATGTGTTATGGTGTGGGGGGTGCTTTGCTGGTGACACTGTCTGTGATTTATTTAGAATTCAAGGCACACTTAACCAGCATGGCTACCACATCATTCTGCAGCGATACGCCATCCCATCTGGTCTGGGCTTAGTGGGAGTATCATTTGTTTTTCAACAGGACAATGACCCAACACACCCCCAGGCTGTGTGAAGGCTATTGTCGTATCGAGTAAATGCTGACAATTATTGTGCCTCTAACCCTAGGAAGCTCTTTGCCACATTTTCCTCCCTCCTGAATCCCCCCCCCCGCCCCCCTCTCTCTCTGTGGATGACTTCGTCAACCACTTTGAAAAGAAGGTTGACGACATTCGATCCTCGTTTGTTAAGTCTAATGACACTGCTGGTCCTACTCACACTGCCCTACCCTATGCTTTGACTTCTTTCTCCCCTCTCTCTCCAGATAAAATCCTGCGACTTGTGACTGCAGGCGGCCCAACAACCTGCCCGCTTGACCCCATCCCCTCCTCTCTTCTCCAGACCATCTCCGGTGACCTTCTCCCCCTACCTCACCTCGCTGATCAACTCATCCTTGACCGCTGGCCATGTCCCTTCCGTCTTCAAGAGAGCGAGAGTTGCTCCCCTTCTCAAGAAACCAACACTCGATCCCACTGATGTCAACAACTACAGACCAGTATCCCTTCTTTCTTTTCTTTCCAAAACTATTGAGCGTGCCGTCTTTAGCCAACTCTCTTGCTATCTCTCTCAGAATGACCTTCTTGATCCAAACCAGTCAGGTTTCAGGACTGGTCATTCAACTGAGACTGCTCTTCTCTGTGTCACGGAGGCTCTCCGCACTGCTAAAGCTAACTCTCTCTCCTCTGCTCTTGTCCTTCTAGACCTGTCTGCTGCCTTTGATACTGTGAACCATCAGATCCTCCTCTCCACCCTCTCCGAGCTGGGCATCTCCGGCGCGGCTCACTCCTGGATTGCGTCCTACCTGACCGGTCGCTCCTACCAAGTGGCGTGGCGAGAAGCTGTCTCCGCACCACGTGCTCTCACCACTGGTGTCCCCCAGGGCTCAGTCCTAGGCCCTCTCCTTTTCTCCCTATACACCAAGTCACTTGGCTCTGTCATATCCTCACATGGCCTCTCCTATCATTGCTACGCTGACGATACACAACTAATCTTCTCCTTTCCCCCTTCTGATAACCAGGTGGCGAATCGCATCTCTGCATGTCTGGCAGACATATCAGTATGGATGGCGGATCACCACCTCAAGCTGAACCCTGGCAAGACGGAGCTGCTCTTCCTCCCGGGGAAGGACTGCCCGTTCCATGATCTCGCCATCACGGTTGACAACTCCGCTGTGTCCTCCTCCCAGAGTGCGAAGAGCCTAGGCGTGACCCTGGACAACACCCTGTCGTTCTCCGCCAACATCAAGGCGGTGACCCGCTCCTGCAGGTTCATGCTCTACAACATTCGGAGAGTACGACCCTGCCTTACACAGGAAGCGGCACAGGTTTTAATCCAGGCACTTGTCATCTCCCGTCTGGACTACTGCAACTCGCTGTTGGCTGGCCTCCCTGCCTGTGCCATTAAACCCCTACAACTCATCCAGAATGCCGCAGCCCGTCTGGTGTTCAACCTTCCCAAGTTCTCTCACGTCACCCCCCTCCTCCGCACACTCCACTGGCTTCCAGTTGAAGCTCGCATCCGCTACAAGACCATGGTGCTTGCCTATGGAGCAGTGAGGGGAACGGCACCTCTGTACCTTCGGGCTCTGATCAGTCCCTACACCCAAATGAGGGCATTGCGTTCATCCACCTCTGGCCTGCTGGCTCCCTTCCTCTGCGGAAGCATAGTTCCCGCTCAGCCCAGTCAAAACTGTTCGCTGCTCTGGCACCCCAATGGTGGAACAAGCTCCCTCACGACGCCAGGACAGCGGAGTCACTCACCACCTTCCGGAGGCATTTGAAACCCCACCTCTTTAAGGAATACCTGGGATAGGATAAAGTAATCCTTCTAACCCCCCAAAAAATTGTAAAGTGGTTATCCCACTGGCTATAGGGTGAACGCACCAATTGGTGAGTCGCTCTGGATAAGAGCGTCTGCTAAATGACGTAAATGTGCCCTTGAGCAAGGCACTTAACCCTAATTGCTCCTGTAAGTCGCTCTGGATAAGAGCGTCTGCTAAATGACTAAAATGTAAATGTAATTGCTGATAAACAAAGGGGTCCGCTCATACTGAACCTTGATAATAAGTTTATTCATATCACAAGCTTTCAGCATGAGTTACAGATGTCATGACACCCGGAGAGCGACGTCCCAGATTGCAATGGCCGCTCAGCTTTCCTGTGCCTCCAGCATATACTTATAAACAATGTAAAAATATGGGTTGCTCCCTCTGCGGTCCAATCACCCGTCTCCCCTGGGGCGTCACCCCACAAACGGCTACTTTTGAACTAAGATAAACATTATTTTCTTTGTTCCTCTAAAATAGTCCTAATCGTCATACACGATATATCCCCCCTTCGAGACGAACTAAAAGTCTCGAAACCAAACAGAATAGGATTATGACAAGTAACAATTTATCTTATTGAGTATCTTTAACATTAAACCAATAAACATTCTTCTCTAGAGTGTATATACCTTTCTATGAAATATGAATAACTGTTTATGAAGTGTGAATACATTACTATGAAATATGAACAAATCTTTATGGAGTGTGAGAGCGAAAAACTGTCTGGCAACCTTCGTTCCAAATCCATCCATCAATCAAGACAGTAAAATTCTCTCACGGTCCCTCTGCCCCAGGCAACCACCTAGGTACTCCCAATGAATTCTTAACTCTTTATAAATGCATTTGAAACTATGATGCAATTAAATACACATGAAAGCCCCTGCAAACAAAATACTATCCAAAAAATGTCCCCACCAAGGCTGGTCAACCCATCGGACCCTATAGTGGACCTCTCCCTGCCTAGACTCCCTGTCCCTAAGCATCAACGAAATAAACAAAAACATCTAAGTTCCCCACATGTATTCAATAACATCAAATATCATTCTACAAAAATTAATACCTAAGAATATGACACAAATTATGTATTACACATGCAAATATGCTATATTTCATTGCAGACACTGGAATGTAGTCCACTACACTTCATCTCCTCCGTATTCTCCTCTTCTAATGCATTGTTGATGATGGAATCGGAATCTTTCCACACCCTCCTTGTTTCATCTCCTCCAGTCATTGTCCTTTCATATTGTCCTTGTTTGAGTATTTCAATCTCTACATGTTCCCCCAAATGCTTCTGGAAGAAAAGAAAAGACCAAACAGTATATTTTGCAAAACAACACTTTCAAATTAAACATCAATATCAACTAAGAATATAAAAATTATATATAAATGATGTATGAATCAATATAAATGATAGAATAATGAAATAGGATAATGTGATTCATTCATACACTTCCCCCTTTGATTCATAAAATCATACTAAAATCACACTAATATTGAAAAAAAAAATAATTGAAAAATGATCAAATCATCAAAAAGGATATTTATCCATCCAGTTCTACTTGTCCATCTTCATCCAGATCAGGAACAGTCAACACCGGCATCTGAGTGTTGTCTCCAGGCATAACTACTCCAACCTATCTCAATATCATAGCTTTCTCAAAGGTCAGTAACACATTACAAACATCACACACAGTGTTATCAAAGCTGCTATTAAAATGTAATCCATCACTGCTCCTACTGGCCTAACTGATGTAACCAAGACTTCGCTGACCATCCAGCTCTTCAGATCTACCAAACGCATCCCTTATATATTTCAAAGCATCTATAACTATCTGGAATCAAAGTATATGTAATATTATCAATATGATCTTCCCAAATGTTACCCCATACCATGGAAACAGTCCCCCCTTCTCCCTTAGATTTATCCTCCAATGATAGGCCTGAAGACTATAACATGTCGCCATGTCTCTTTTCACCCTATTTTCAACCCTAGCTTCAGATTGATCTGTGTCCGGTGCTACCCCTCTTTTAATGGTAAAAGCCTCATATGGAAGCTTCAACGTTGACATGTAACAACATCCTGTCCATCCATAGGGTAAGAATATATATGCTTTATCACCACAAACCCTCTAAATATCTCTAACATTCCCAATAGTCACATTGTCAGGCAAAAGCTAATCTTTTAACCATCAAAGTCCTGCTTTTCTTACTAACTGGAACATAAAAAGTAACATTATATTTCTCATTACTACCCTTAAGGTCATGCATACCCAAAGTTATCATATACTCATCACAATCTGATATTCCCATAAACATACCCCTTACATCATATGTTTTATTAGAACAAAAACAACTTTTAGCCCTCACTGGTTTCACCTCCAATGCTTCAGGGTTCGCTATTACCTGATTTTACTTCCCATCTAACAAATTCACACAAGTTAATTCACTTAACTCAATAACACTTAAACCTAGGCTTAAACAAATGTTTTGACAACGGCCTTATTTTATCTGTTCTGATTGTTGCTGATACAACAGTTATGACAAAGCATAAGATTGATACATACTTGATAGAGGTCGAACCCCACGTGTCTGGTGCTGGAATTCTCAACAGACATGGACCCTCAAGATTCCTCACTGATCTTACAGAATGAGCTAGCCGCTGGAACCAAAGATTCCTACCTGCCCACCTATCTCAAATTTTTACAACAGAAGAATCAAACCCATCCATTTAGTTTATCTCTTCCCTAATGAGCGGTACTGATCAGATACCTCTCCTTGTCTGTCATTAAAATCAAAGACCTCATCCTGTACCTCCATGATAGTATCCTTCACTATTTCAGATGAATCTATATTGTTCTCTACCCCTATCTGCTCTCCTATTTAACCCTATCCTTACTACCATTGACAGCACTCTCCATCCGTATCATTTCAGAAAAGTCGTTGTTTGTGTCTGTGTCATACTTCCTACATTTGTTATCGCCATCGTATCATCAATCCCTTTCCAAAGTTACCATTAAAGTAGTTGATTTAGTTGATGTATTAACACCCTTAACTACTTCTAGTGTGAAAGCTACCGATATCCTATGTGTATTATTTACTGTTGGAGTGGCTACTGTAATAATATACTTCTCCTGACCTCCTTTGGTGACTGCGGAAGCTTCGACAGACTTCAAATCTTCCATTATAAGCGTCACTTTATGAATTACCTAGCCTTTTAACCAATAATTCTTAACCGGAACAAATTTTAATGCTTGCACTAGATAAGTACACATATATTCTCCCTGATCTTTCTCTGTAACATTACGCAAAATAAATGAACAATCACTCATAACCCTCTTCCACTTCATATTGTTGTACAAACTATACCTCCTTTGACTAGGTGCAACAGCTTCTACTACTGGTCCTGATAACAATACTTCTTCTCCCTAATTATCTCTCCATGTGGGAGGAACGTCCCCATCCTAACCCTAATAAGTATTTTTCCCCCTAAAATTGGTGCTGGAGCTATTGGTTCCCTTATAATCAAATGCGATATATTTATGGCTTTAATAACTATCAATGTTGAAAGAGTTAAATTGCTTCTCACTGTTGTTTTAATATACTGAAGTGTTAATGTCATTATTGTTACTTCATCTAGTTTCCCCAAAGCTTTGAACTCTTTGCTTGTACTTCCATCTATCACCACTAGTGTCACTTTTTCAACTCTCAGTCCTACCTCTAATCCCTGACTTTCAAACTTTTGATTATAAAAAATACACCCACAATTACCTTGATCTTCCTGCTGGGAATCGTAAATAAAGATACTCAATCACCCTCAATCTTCTCTTATCATTCAGCAACGCATCTGCTCCTAACAGATCTAAACTCCTACCATATCTATCTTCCCACTAAACTCTAAAATGTCCTTCACCACTGTTCTCTCTCTCTCTTACTACTACCTAACATTGAAACTTAGCTTACTGTCTTAGAGTTCCTTCAACCCTAGTTCTCCTAACTTTTTTAATCTAATCTTTTCTCCTAACTTTTTCACAAAATCCTTTTCCACTGATTTATTCACAAAATCCCTTTACCACCAATTTTTAGAATTTGTGATTGGGAAGTCCCCACATGCTTCTGACTCCTTTACACACAGACTTGGCAAACGACTAAACATCTTTTAGCCTAGCCTGAAATCTCTTGGTGTAAGAATGTAACCCAGAATAACAGTCACCCCTTTTAACTTTATTTTTCAGACAGATTGTCTAATAGGCAGTCTAATAGATTATCATCCTTCCTATGATATTATCTTTTTAAGCAAATATGATTCCCAAAAACCCTACTTTTTAAAATCTTCTACCAAACAGCCGTCTAGTGTACATCTTATTGTACAGTTCAATTTACACAATGCATCTCTTCCCAACAATGCAATAGGTATATGTTCTAATATTTAGTATGTCTATTTTAATTTCTCTTTGAGTTTTATAGCAGAGCTCAATTGGTTCCTTAAGAGTAATTAGCTGTTTTACTACCTCAAATCCCTATCCTAATTAGTTAATTTTACATAGTGAGATGTTTAACCTCTTTAGGCTCAACACAGATAAAAGCTTTTCCACTATTCACCTCTCCTAGTCCTTTGTTTTTGGAGTGGTGGAGTGGTGGATGTGAGTACCTAAGATTTCTGACGCTATTTATAGATTCTTTGAATATATGAAAATATGACAAATTGTATGTGTGTATAATCGATTAATAGAGATTTGATAAAGTAATAATGGACATAATGATAATATACCAACTTGCGCACCCAAACGTATATGTACAGTATCTGTCAAAAGTTTGGAATCACCTGCACATTTAAGGGTTTTTCTTTATTTTTACTATTTTCTACATTGTAGAATAATAGTGAAGACATCAAAACTATGAAATAACACACATGGAATCATGTAGTAACCAAAAAGTGTTAAACAAATAAAAATATATATTTTATATTTGAGATTCTTCAAATAGCCACCGTTTGCCTTGATGACAGCTTTGCACACTCTTGGCATTCTCTCAACCAGCTTCATGACGTAGTCACCTGGAATGCATTTAAATTAACATGTGTGCCTTCTTAAAAGTTAATTTGTGGAATTTATTTCCTTCTTAATGCGTTTGAGCCAATCAGTTGTGTTGTGACAAGGTAGGGGAGGTATACAGAAGATAGCCCTATTTGGTAAAAGACCAAGTCCAGATTATGGCAAGAACAGCTCAAATAAGCAAAGAGAAACGACAATCCATCATTACCTTAAGACATGAAGGTTATTCAATATGGAACATTTTAAGAACTTTTAAAGTTTCTTCAAGTGCAGTCGCAAAAACCATCAAGCGCTATGATGAGAGTGGCTCTCATGAGGACCGCCACAGGAATGGAAGACCCAGAGTTACCTCTGCTGCAGAGGATAAGTTCATTAGAGTTACCAGCCTCAGAAATTGCAGCCCAAATAAATGCTTCACAGAGTTCAAGTAACAGACACATCTCAACATCAACTGTTTAGAGGGATGTGTGAATCAGGCCTTCATGGTCAAATTGATGCAAAGAAACCACTACTAAAGGACACCAGTAAGAGGACGAGACCTGCTTGGGCCAAGAAACACGAGCAAAGGACATTAGACCGGTAGAAATGTGTCCTTTGGTCTGGTGTCCAAATTGGACATTTTTGGCTCCAACCACTGTGTCTTTGTGAGACGTGGTGTGGGTGAATGGATTATCTCTGCATGTGGATTTCCCACCGCAAAGCATGGAGGAGGATGTGTTATGGTGTGGGGGTGCTTTGCTGGTGACACTGTCTGTGATTTATTTAGAATTCAAGGCACACTTAACCAGCATGGCTACCACATCATTCTGCAGCGATACGCCATCCCATCTGGTCTGGGCTTAGTGGGAGTATCATTTGTTTTTCAACAGGACAATGACCCAACACACCCCCAGGCTGTGTGAAGGCTATTGTCGTATCGAGTAAATGCTGACAATTATTGTGCCTCTAACCCTAGGAAGCTCTTTGCCACATTTTCCTCCCTCCTGAATCCCCCCCCCCCCCCGCCCCCCCCTCCTCTCTCTCTGTGGATGACTTCGTCAACCACTTTGAAAAGAAGGTTGACGACATTCGATCCTCGTTTGTTAAGTCTAATGACACTGCTGGTCCTACTCACACTGCCCTACCCTATGCTTTGACTTCTTTCTCCCCTCTCTCTCCAGATAAAATCCTGCGACTTGTGACTGCAGGCCGCCCAACAACCTGCCCGCTTGACCCCATCCCCTCCTCTCTTCTCCAGACCATCTCCGGTGACCTTCTCCCCTACCTCACCTCGCTGATCAACTCATCCTTGACCGCTGGCCATGTCCCTTCCGTCTTCAAGAGAGCGAGAGTTGCTCCCCTTCTCAAGAAACCAACACTCGATCCCACTGATGTCAACAACTACAGACCAGTATCCCTTCTTTCTTTTCTTTCCAAAACTATTGAGCGTGCCGTCTTTAGCCAACTCTCTTGCTATCTCTCTCAGAATGACCTTCTTGATCCAAACCAGTCAGGTTTCAGGACTGGTCATTCAACTGAGACTGCTCTTCTCTGTGTCACGGAGGCTCTCCGCACTGCTAAAGCTAACTCTCTCTCCTCTGCTCTTGTCCTTCTAGACCTGTCTGCTGCCTTTGATACTGTGAACCATCAGATCCTCCTCTCCACCCTCTCCGAGCTGGGCATCTCCGGCGCGGCTCACTCCTGGATTGCGTCCCTACCTGACCGGTCGCTCCTACCAAGTGGCGTGGCGAGAAGCTGTCTCCGCACCACGTGCTCTCACCACTGGTGTCCCCCAGGGCTCAGTCCTAGGCCCTCTCCTTTTCTCCCTATACACCAAGTCACTTGGCTCTGTCATATCCTCACATGGCCTCTCCTATCATTGCTACGCTGACGATACACAACTAATCTTCTCCTTTCCCCCTTCTGATAACCAGGTGGCGAATCGCATCTCTGCATGTCTGGCAGACATATCAGTATGGATGGCGGATCACCACCTCAAGCTGAACCCTGGCAAGACGGAGCTGCTCTTCCTCCCGGGGAAGGACTGCCCGTTCCATGATCTCGCCATCACGGTTGACAACTCCGCTGTGTCCTCCTCCCAGAGTGCGAAGAGCCTAGGCGTGACCCTGGACAACACCCCTGTCGTTTCTCCGCCAACATCAAGGCGGTGACCCGCCTCCTGCAGGTTCATGCTCTACAACATTCGGAGAGTACGACCCTGCCTTACACAGGAAGCGGCACAGGTTTTAATCCAGGCACTTGTCATCTCCCCGTCTGGACTACTGCAACTCGCTGTTGGCTGGCCTCCCTGCCTGTGCCATTAAACCCCTACAACTCATCCAGAATGCCGCAGCCCGTCTGGTGTTCAACCTTCCCAAGTTCTCTCACGTCACCCCCTCCTCCGCACACTCCACTGGCTTCCAGTTGAAGCTCGCATCCGCTACAAGACCATGGTGCTTGCCTATGGAGCAGTGAGGGGAACGGCACCTCTGTACCTTCGGGCTCTGATCAGTCCCTACACCCAAACGAGGGCATTGCGTTCATCCACCTCTGGCCTGCTGGCTCCCCTTCCTCTGCGGAAGCATAGTTCCCGCTCAGCCCAGTCAAAACTGTTCGCTGCTCTGGCACCCCAATGGTGGAACAAGCTCCCTCACGACGCCAGGACAGCGGAGTCACTCACCACCTTCCGGAGGCATTTGAAACCCCACCTCTTTAAGGAATACCTGGGATAGGATAAAGTAATCCTTCTAACCCCCCCCCAAAAAATTGTAAAGTGGTTATCCCACTGGCTATAGGGTGAACGCACCAATTGGTGAGTCGCTCTGGATAAGAGCGTCTGCTAAATGACGTAAATGTGCCCTTGAGCAAGGCACTTAACCCTAATTGCTCCTGTAAGTCGCTCTGGATAAGAGCGTCTGCTAAATGACTAAAATGTAAATGTAATTGCTGATAAACAAAGGGGTCCGCTCATACTGAACCTTGATAATAAGTTTATTCATATCACAAGCTTTCAGCATGAGTTACAGATGTCATGACACCCGGAGAGCGACGTCCCAGATTGCAATGGCCGCTCAGCTTTCCTGTGCCTCCAGCATATACTTATAAACAATGTAAAAATATGGGTTGCTCCCTCTGCGGTCCAATCACCCGTCTCCCCTGGGGCGTCACCCCACAAACGGCTACTTTTGAACTAAGATAAACATTATTTTCTTTGTTCCTCTAAAATAGTCCTAATCGTCATACACGATATATCCCCCCTTCGAGACGAACTAAAAGTCTCGAAACCAAACAGAATAGGATTATGACAAGTAACAATTTATCTTATTGAGTATCTTTAACATTAAACCAATAAACATTCTTCTCTAGAGTGTATATACCTTTCTATGAAATATGAATAACTGTTTATGAAGTGTGAATACATTACTATGAAATATGAACAAATCTTTATGGAGTGTGAGAGCGAAAAACTGTCTGGCAACCTTCGTTCCAAATCCATCCATCAATCAAGACAGTAAAATTCTCTCACGGTCCCTCTGCCCCAGGCAACCACCTAGGTACTCCCAATGAATTCTTAACTCTTTATAAATGCATTTGAAACTATGATGCAATTAAATACACATGAAAGCCCCTGCAAACAAAATACTATCCAAAAAATGTCCCCACCAAGGCTGGTCAACCCATCGGACCCTATAGTGGACCTCTCCCTGCCTAGACTCCCTGTCCCTAAGCATCAACGAAATAAACAAAAACATCTAAGTTCCCCACATGTATTCAATAACATCAAATATCATTCTACAAAAATTAATACCTAAGAATATGACACAAATTATGTATTACACATGCAAATATGCTATATTTCATTGCAGACACTGGAATGTAGTCCACTACACTTCATCTCCTCCGTATTCTCCTCTTCTAATGCATTGTTGATGATGGAATCGGAATCTTTCCACACCCTCCTTGTTTCATCTCCTCCAGTCATTGTCCTTTCATATTGTCCTTGTTTGAGTATTTCAATCTCTACATGTTCCCCCAAATGCTTCTGGAAGAAAAGAAAAGACCAAACAGTATATTTTGCAAAACAACACTTTCAAATTAAACATCAATATCAACTAAGAATATAAAAATTATATATAAATGATGTATGAATCAATATAAATGATAGAATAATGAAATAGGATAATGTGATTCATTCATACACTTCCCCCCTTTGATTCATAAAATCATACTAAAATCACACTAATATTGAAAAAAAAAAAATAATTGAAAAATGATCAAATCATCAAAAAGGATATTTATCCATCCAGTTCTACTTGTCCATCTTCATCCAGATCAGGAACAGTCAACACCGGCATCTGAGTGTTGTCTCCAGGCATAACTACTCCAACCTATCTCAATATCATAGCTTTCTCAAAGGTCAGTAACACATTACAAACATCACACACAGTGTTATCAAAGCTGCTATTAAAATGTAATCCATCACTGCTCCTACTGGCCTAACTGATGTAACCAAGACTTCGCTGACCATCCAGCTCTTCAGATCTACCAAACGCATCCCTTATATATTTCAAAGCATCTATAACTATCTGGAATCAAAGTATATGTAATATTATCAATATGATCTTCCCAAATGTTACCCCATACCATGGAAACAGTCCCCCCCTTCTCCCTTAGATTTATCCTCCAATGATAGGCCTGAAGACTATAACATGTCGCCATGTCTCTTTTCACCCTATTTTCAACCCTAGCTTCAGATTGATCTGTGTCCGGTGCTACCCCTCTTTTAATGGTAAAAGCCTCATATGGAAGCTTCAACGTTGACATGTAACAACATCCTGTCCATCCATAGGGTAAGAATATATATGCTTTATCACCACAAACCCTCTAAATATCTCTAACATTCCCAATAGTCACATTGTCAGGCAAAAGCTAATCTTTTAACCATCAAAGTCCTGCTTTTCTTACTAACTGGAACATAAAAAGTAACATTATATTTCTCATTACTACCCTTAAGGTCATGCATACCCAAAGTTATCATATACTCATCACAATCTGATATTCCCATAAACATACCCCTTACATCATATGTTTTATTAGAACAAAAACAACTTTTAGCCCTCACTGGTTTCACCTCCAATGCTTCAGGGTTCGCTATTACCTGATTTTACTTCCCATCTAACAAATTCACACAAGTTAATTCACTTAACTCAATAACACTTAAACCTAGGCTTAAACAAATGTTTTGACAACGGCCTTATTTTATCTGTTCTGATTGTTGCTGATACAACAGTTATGACAAAGCATAAGATTGATACATACTTGATAGAGGTCGAACCCCACGTGTCTGGTGCTGGAATTCTCAACAGACATGGACCCTCAAGATTCCTCACTGATCTTACAGAATGAGCTAGCCGCTGGAACCAAAGATTCCTACCTGCCCACCTATCTCAAATTTTTACAACAGAAGAATCAAACCCATCCATTTAGTTTATCTCTTCCCTAATGAGCGGTACTGATCAGATACCTCTCCTTGTCTGTCATTAAAATCAAAGACCTCATCCTGTACCTCCATGATAGTATCCTTCACTATTTCAGATGAATCTATATTGTTCTCTACCCCTATCTGCTCTCCTATTTAACCCTATCCTTACTACCATTGACAGCACTCTCCATCCGTATCATTTCAGAAAAGTCGTTGTTTGTGTCTGTGTCATACTTCCTACATTTGTTATCGCCATCGTATCATCAATCCCTTTCCAAAGTTACCATTAAAGTAGTTGATTTAGTTGATGTATTAACACCCTTAACTACTTCTAGTGTGAAAGCTACCGATATCCTATGTGTATTATTTACTGTTGGAGTGGCTACTGTAATAATATACTTCTCCTGACCTCCTTTGGTGACTGCGGAAGCTTCGACAGACTTCAAATCTTCCATTATAAGCGTCACTTTATGAATTACCTAGCCTTTTAACCAATAATTCTTAACCGGAACAAATTTTAATGCTTGCACTAGATAAGTACACATATATTCTCCCTGATCTTTCTCTGTAACATTACGCAAAATAAATGAACAATCACTCATAACCCTCTTCCACTTCATATTGTTGTACAAACTATACCTCCTTTGACTAGGTGCAACAGCTTCTACTACTGGTCCTGATAACAATACTTCTTCTCCCTAATTATCTCTCCATGTGGGAGGAACGTCCCCATCCTAACCCTAATAAGTATTTTTCCCCCTAAAATTGGTGCTGGAGCTATTGGTTCCCTTATAATCAAATGCGATATATTTATGGCTTTAATAACTATCAATGTTGAAAGAGTTAAATTGCTTCTCACTGTTGTTTTAATATACTGAAGTGTTAATGTCATTATTGTTACTTCATCTAGTTTCCCCAAAGCTTTGAACTCTTTGCTTGTACTTCCATCTATCACCACTAGTGTCACTTTTTCAACTCTCAGTCCTACCTCTAATCCCTGACTTTCAAACTTTTGATTATAAAAAATACACCCACAATTACCTTGATCTTCCTGCTGGGAATCGTAAATAAAGATACTCAATCACCCTCAATCTTCTCTTATCATTCAGCAACGCATCTGCTCCTAACAGATCTAAACTCCTACCATATCTATCTTCCCACTAAACTCTAAAAATGTCCTTCACCACTGTTCTCTCTCTCTCTTACTACTACCTAACATTGAAACTTAGCTTACTGTCTTAGAGTTCCTTCAACCCTAGTTCTCCTAACTTTTTTAATCTAATCTTTTCTCCTAACTTTTTCACAAAATCCTTTTCCACTGATTTATTCACAAAATCCCTTTACCACCAATTTTTAGAATTTGTGATTGGGAAGTCCCCACATGCTTCTGACTCCTTTACACACAGACTTGGCAAACGACTAAACATCTTTTAGCCTAGCCTGAAATCTCTTGGTGTAAGAATGTAACCCAGAATAACAGTCACCCCTTTTAACTTTATTTTTCAGACAGATTGTCTAATAGGCAGTCTAATAGATTATCATCCTTCCTATGATATTATCTTTTAAGCAAATATGATTCCCAAAACCCTACTTTTTAAAATCTTCTACCAAACAGCCGTCTAGTGTACATCTTATTGTACAGTTCAATTTACACAATGCATCTCTTCCCAACAATGCAATAGGTATATGTTCTAATATTTAGTATGTCTATTTTAATTTCTCTTTGAGTTTTATAGCAGAGCTCAATTGGTTCCTTAAGAGTAATTAGCTGTTTTACTACCTCAAATCCCTATCCTAATTAGTTAATTTTACATAGTGAGATGTTTAACCTCTTTAGGCTCAACACAGATAAAAGCTTTTCCACTATTCACCTCTCCTAGTCCTTTGTTTTTACTTCAATTGTTAGATATTTTCTCTTCTTCTCTAATCAGTGCTACCAGCTGACACCCCCCTTCGTATCTTCTAGGCACCTCTAGAATCCTTGCTCCGGACCCCTGTAGGGGTTCACCTGTCCTCCAGATGATCTTGACTGGCCCCTGTATCTTCCTCTGAAATTCCCTCTGATGTTTCCTCCTGACTTATTGCACTCACAGGTAAAGTGACCAACCTGTCCATAATTATAACAGTCTTCTGAAAGTTGCTGGAAGTGTAGCTGAAATCTTCCTCCTCCTTCTAAGCCTTCTCGTCCTCTTCCTCTCCAATTCTGTGTCTGTCCAGAAACTGTCTGTGGATATGGATAACTGGTACCCCCCTTGGTGGCTGGTACCATTGCATGTGATATTGTTCAGTTGAAGCTGTAACAGTGATTGTTGATCTGGTTCACTCTGATTCTTCATAACCAAAGCTTCTCTTCTCCTTCTCCACCAGTTGTATGATTGAGTTTTCTGAGAGTTTCTTTATCCTGTTCTTCCTGTTGTTGACATATCAGTATTCTTCAAAAGCTTATATTCTAAGTTCTGTCCTCGAAATATCATCTTCCATCATCTTCTTACTATTGGCCTTTCCTTGACCTCAATGTATTCTTCTCCTCCAATTGTTGGGATTATTTTCTCAGCAGTTTTTCTTCTCTTCTGGATCTTCATCCTCATCTTTCCGAACCTCATTCTTCTCTTAGTTTCCAGACATCTCGGTTTTTCTTACTTCTGGAGTTTTGGATTCATCTTTCTGGTCGTTTCTGCTTGTCCTCTATCTATTATTCGTTCATCTTCATCTCTGATGCAATAATCACCCTCCTGGATGATCACTGGAAGCTGAGGATAAACATCCCTAAGCTCTACTTCCTTCTCATACGGTGGGGGTGTTTTTGCTGAATCCGTATGTGAGAAAGGTGTACTAACTTCTGCCATTAGTTTTTCTGTCGCCTTCTCTCCCTTTAGCATTTTCTCTATACCTTTGTTTATCTTATCGCTGGAATCTTTTATCAGTTTTTGTTTGAGAATGAAGGGCAACTTTTGTTTAATTTGCCGGAAAACCTCGCAATACCCTTAACTAAAGGATTACTATTCTCAACTATATCAACCGGTGTAATGACTTTCATAGCCTTGCTGTCCTTTCTCCCCATTGTAACTACTCTTTTATATTCCTTTATTGTGAATTATTTTATTTTAGACTATATAGCCTATGGCTTCCCCCCTTTAATTATTAATATAACCTAAACAACCCAAAAAAAAAAAACATTTTTTTAAAATCAATCAATAAAAATATGAACATGAAAAAATTATATTAAATTTTTTATTGAAAAACCATTTCTAATTAAAATAAATAATCAATCAAAAAATCAATTAAAACGTATGAACAATTAAAATAATTTTTTGATTTCTATATCCTATCCTACCAATTTATCAATTAGTGGCTATCTTACCACAACCCATCAAATGCAAGTAGTCAACTTCAGACTACAATCCTAAAAACAAAGCCTCTAACCCTACCATCACTACAATTCCCCTAAACCCCCTTGCTCTATAAACACCTAATTATTTAAATTTTACAGAATAATGTCAGTCCTTGATTCCCAACACAACTCCAATCAACCCAAGTGATGCACATAGCCTCCAAAATGCAATTTTTAATGAATCAGTATTTGCCAAGCCTATGTGAAATTGTCATAACATCAAACATCCTGTAGGGGAAGATTTTGTAACCAGACCAGTACCAAAACCTTTTTGACTCGATCCTCTGTCGCGTCACGTCACGTGTACGTCAGCACCCCCTCTCTTTATCTCTCTCTCTCCATTGTTCCTCTCATATGACAAAAGAACAGAGACACAGAAAAATATTTTAGTAGTTAATGCAATACTGAGTTACTTCAACCATATTCAATATTCCTTCGTTCACATTCGCTCTAAGACTTAACTCAGGACTAAATAGATCAATAACCCTTTTTATTTTATTTATTTATTTTATTATTTTTATTTTTAATCCGTCAACATATCTCTCTCATTTATCCATTCAATAGGTCACAAAAACAGTTATCTTTAACCAACAGCCGATGTAACAACCAAAATACACCATTAGACTCTACATGTCTAATTCTCTGTTCCTCCATCTGAGCTGTGTCTGTTTCTCCCTGCCGCACAGTCTAACAGAAATATGACACTTTACCCACAATCCCATTTGTTGTAGTTTTAGTAAATAACGTGTTGTAGTTTTAGTGCCGTAAACCAACGTCTCATAATCTCGTGCCATAAACTCCAACTCCCACGTTTTGTAGTGTAGTGTCGTAAAATTACACGCATGCGCAAATACATTTAACTATACGAGACAATAGAACCCTAGCATTCCGCTACAGCTTCACTATTTTATACCTTATAATCAAACAATTACACATAACAGAGCTCACATTTGCGTAGAACTCTGAATTCTACACACACAAACAAATTTAAGAGGGTTATTCCATCGCAATGGGCCCCCTAAGGACACCCGTTAGCATGTAGCACGCAACACAATTAGCATTAGCATTTAACATTAGCCTTTATGTACAATGTGGCATGTAACACAACCAGCATTTAGCATTAACATTAGCCTTTATCTAAGCTGTGGCTTGCAACACGCAACAGCTACCCTGCACTGCCCTTTCTTTGTCTTATTTTCTACCGTTTGTGCTGCCGTGAGTTTAATGACCATCCACTGAGAAATTACCCCCAAGCGGACACCCCGTCGGACGAAAGTTGAGCCATAATCACAATCAGATAAATTCCATCAACCCGAGTTTTTCTTTAAAACACACCGAATGCACATTCTAACGCGCAAACGGATTTTCGGCCCATCAATAGATGGCCCCCCTGGGGTCTTTACGCGGTACAGTGCCCTAATGTATACGCATATCTGCCTTTAATATCTGCCAATATCTGTCTTAATATCTGCCGTTAATATCTGCCTTCAATTGCTGTACAATTTTAGAATAATTATTACAGACCCCTAGTTCTCAGCAATAACGCCACACGAGGCACATTCCGGTCCTAATGGTACATCGCTCCAGTGTACACAAATAGCATCCAAACTAACAACCTCCCAAAGCTTGTGAGAAAAAACTCACCCTTTTCTGGCCATGACTTCAGAACGAGTTAGCTTGGCGGCTGAATGGAGCAAAGGAGAGATGCAGACCAGCCCCAAGTTGGGCGCCATTTGTCGTATCGAGTAAATGCTGGCAATTAAGGAGTCCGCTCATACTGAACCTTGATAATAAGTTTATTCATATCACAAGCTTTCAGCATGAGTTACAGATGTCATGACACCCGGAGAGCGACGTCCCAGATTGCAATGGCCGCTCTGCTTTCCTGTGCCTCCAGCATATACTTATAAACAATGTAAAAATATGGGTTGCTCCCTCTGCGGTCCAATCACCCGTCTCCCCTGGGGCGTCACCCCACAAACGGCTACTTTTGAACTAAGATAAACATTATTTTCTTTGTTCCTCTAAAATAGTCATAATCGTCATACACGACACTATTTTACCAAAAAGGAGAGTGATGGAGTGCTGCATCAGATTACCTGGCCTCCACAATCCCCTGACCTCAACCCAATTGAGATGGTTTGGGATGAGTTTGACCGCAGAGTGAAGGAAAAGCAGCCAACAAGTGCTCAGCATATGTGGGAACTCCTTCAAGACTGTGTGCAAAGCTGTCATCAAGGCAAAGGGTGGCTATTTGAAATATATTTAGACTTTATCTTTAACACTTTTTTGTTTACTACATGATTCCATATGTGTTATTTCATAGTTTTGATGTCTTCACTATTATTCTACATTGTAAAACATAGTAAAAATAAAGAAAAACCCTTGAATGAGTTGGTGTGTCCAAACTTTTGACTGGTAGTGTACGTCAGGGTGGAAAAAGATTAATACAAGTTTTCTGAGTTGGTCACGTTTATGGATCATTTGATACAGATATGGTTAGAGCATTTTCTGGGAAATAGTCTCAGAAACTGATTGGCGTATATGTCCATTTTTGGAAAGTATGGGGAATTGACTTACCCTAACCGATGTAACTATAAAACGCTTATGGGATTTTCTCCGGCCGGGTAGAACATGTAAGAAAAAAAACTGCCCATAAGGTCTGGAAATTATCTACGTAAATTATAACATAGTACAAAACCAAATTAGTGCTTCCATCAAACTAATTATCATTGCGGAGCTAATGTGATGTAGTAAAATAATTTCATTGTGTAACAAGGCAAAGATAATCAATTTTATTAAACTCGCCAGATCTGTTTCCAAATCAATGAATGTGGATTTAACTTGTTGACTGCTAATTCATTCTCTTTGAGCTTGTGAGATCTTTGCAAAGAAACACTTGGAGGAACTTTATGGCTATTTTCTGGTAATGGAGTCGTTATTATGTGACAGATGTTAAGACTTTGAACCATTGTAATTGGGTTATTTGCGGGATTTACTTGTTATTTCAATAGGCATAGGTTCTGTGTTTTTGACTAAAATCTGGGTTTCTGATTGTAATTCAACTATTGGTATGTTTTGCTTAGATAGATACAACAGTCATTTATTCAACATGAATACAGTGAGGCTGATTTTGTACGTTTGCCCACTGACAAAGACATGATCAGTCTATAATTTTAATGGTAGGTTTATTTGAATAGTGAGAGACAGAATAACAACAAAAAAATCCAGAAAAACGCATGTCAAAAATTTTATAAATTGATTTCCATTTTAATGAGGAAAATAAGTATTTGACCCCTCTGCAAAACATGACTTAGTACTTGGTGGCAAAACCCTTGTTGGCAATCACAGAGGTCAGACGTTTCTTGTAGTTGGCCACCAGGTTTGCACACATCTCAGGAGGGATTTTGTCCCACTCCTCTTTGCAGATCTTCTCCAAGTCATTAAGGTTTCGAGGCTGATGTTTGGCAACTCGAACCTTCAGCTCCCTCCACAGATTTTCAATGGGATTAAGGTCTGGACACTGGCTAGGCCACTCCAGGACCTTAATGTGCTTCTTCTTGAGCCACTCCTATGTTGCCCCGGCCGTGTGTTTTGGGCCATTGTCATGCTGGAATACCCATCCACAACCCATTTTCAATGCCCTGGCTGAGGGAAGGAGGTTCTCACCCAAGATTTGACGGTACATGGCCCCGTCCATCGTCCCTTTGATGCAGTGAAGTTGTCCTGTCCCCTTAGCAGAAAAACACCCCCAAAGCATAATGTTTCCACCTCCAAGTTCTTGGGGTCATAGGCAGCATTCCTCCTCCTCCAAACATGGCGAGTTGAGTTGATGCCAAAGAGCTCGATTTTGGTCTCATCTGACCATAACACTTTCACCCAGTTCTTCTCTGAATCATTCAGGTGTTCATTGGCAAACTTCAGACGGGCCTGTATATGTGCTTTCTTGAGCAGGGAGACCTTGAGGGCGCTGCAGGATTTCAGTCCTTCACGGCATAGTGTGTTACCAATTGTTTTCTTGGTGACTATGGTCCCAGCTGCCTTGAAATCATTGACAAGATCCTCCCGTGTAGCTCTGGGCTGATTCCTCACCGTTCTCATGATCATTGCAACTCCACGAGGTGAGATCTTGCATGGAGCCCCAGGCCGAGGGAGATTGACAGTTATTTTGTGTTTCTTCCATTTGCGAATAATCGCACCAACTGTTGTCACCTTCTCACCAAGCTGCTTCTTGATGGTCTTGTAGCCCATTCCAGCCTTGTGTAGGTCTACAATCTTGTCCCTGACATCTTTGGAGAGCTCTTTGGTCTTGGCCATGGTGGAGAGTTTGGAATCTGATTGATTGATTCTGTGGACGGGTGTCTTTTATACAGGTAACAAGCTGAGATTAGGAGCACTCCCTTTAAGAGTGTGCTCCTAATCTCAGCTCGTTACCTGTATAAAAGACACCTGGGAGCCAGAAATCTTTGTGATTGTGAGGGGGTCAAATACTTATTTCCCTCATTAAAATGCAAATCAATTTATAACATTTTTGACATGCGTTTTTCTGGATTTCTTTGTTGTTATTCTGTCTCTCACTGTTCAAATAAACCTACCATTAAAATTATAGACTGATCATTTCTTTGTCAGTGGGCAAACGTACAAAATCAGCAGGGGATCAAATACTTTTTTCCCTCACTGTAGCGGGACGATTTCGAGGTAATACTTTTTTTTGTGTGCCCTAATGATTTGCTGGAGGAACCTACTGAGAATGGGGTTGTAATTTAAAATACTGAATTGAATATGGATATTAATTTAATATATGTTTGTTAACAACAGCAAGTGTTTGTTTTATTACCTGTAGTCTATTCAGAAGGGATTGTTACCTATATCTAATGCATTCTAATAATAGTGGATAGGCAATTGCTTTAGAGCTGTGACCATGATCATAATTGAAAACTAAACATGGGTGTTAATCATTGCATGAATTGAAGTTGTGGGCAGAAAAAGGGTCTAGCACTGTCAACTTTTTTAGCGCCCATCGAAATGTATCTTGTTCCTTATGAATTCACTGATGTATAAATTCACCGTATTACATGTTAACTTTTAAATAATGGACATTTAATAAGTGTGATGCAGAGAGAGAAGACAAAGTTGTCAAGTTTTTTTTAACCTTACGATAGAGGTAAATGCCGAACTGTGGGGATGTTTTTCAGCGGCAGGGACTGGGAGACTAGTCAGGATCAAAGGAAAGATGAACGGAGCAAAGTACAGAGAGATCCATGATGAAAACCTGCTCCAGAGTGCTCAGGACCTCATACTGGGGCAAAGGTTCACCTAATTCATATATTCTGCAACAAATGTTAGTAGAATTTCCCATGTTACTGTTCATATTCTTCCTGGAAGGAACGTAGCCCCTTGAGAGGGGAATGTGAGAGAAAAATTAACATGTAACATGTTTACCTGCTTTGTTTAACAAATAGTAAGACATTTCTGTCCTACTAATGCTGTGTTTTTGTAAAGGGATGGTTTCTACTCCTGCTCCCTGCAGCTAGTCTAGGCGTGTGGTCAAGGCCATGGGTTTTACTCGAGATAGGGGTATCTGGAGCTGACAATTGATTTATGAATGGTTTGGTGATAAAACCTACATCATGCATTCCATGGAATGAGTTGGTGTTTGTGTAATGTAAGGTACCAGGGAGAGATGGCTCGGGTATGGATAATGTTGATAAGAACCTTGTCTTGGGGGCCAAACCCTGGTTTCCATACAATGAGAACAGTCTTCATAGCAGATACTGTCTGCTGTGAATTATTCATTTATTTCATACAAATCCTAACCTTTTGATTTATTCCACACATCTGCTGTTTGTCATGTAGACAGAGGCTGTATCTTTGCTATATAATTAGTATTGTCTGTATGTCAGAGCTCTCAGCATCACATTTCAGAGTGTGGGGTCGAACAGCCTCACTTACTACCTTATTAATACGTTTTGAATAAAGTAAAATCCTGATTGGTGATTGACCTTGTCTCTCCTCATTATTGATTAGAATTTCCACAATAGTGCTTAGGGTCGTTGTCCTGTTGGAAGGTGAACCTTCGCCCTAGTCTGAGGTCCTGAGCGCTCTGGAGCAGGTTTTCATCAAGGATCTCTCTATACTTTGCTCCGTTCATATTTTCCTTGATCCTGACTAGTATCCCAGTCCCTGCCGCTGAACAACATCCCCACAGCATGATGCTGCCACCACCGTGCTTCACCGTAGGGATTGGTGCCAGGTTTCCTCCAGACGTGACGCTTGGCATTCAGGCCAAAGAGTTCAATCTTGGTTTCATCAGACCAGAGAATCTTGTTTCTCATGGTCTGAGAGTCCTTTAGGTGCCTTTGGCAAACTCCAAGCTAGCTGGCATGTGCATTTTACTGAGGAGTGGCTTCCATCTGGCCACTCTACCATAAAGGCCTGATTGGTGGAGTGCTGAAGAGATGGTTGTCCTTCTGGAAGATTCTCCCATTTCCACAGAGGAACTCCGGAGCTCTGTCAGAGTGACCATCGGGCCCTTGGTCACATCCCTGACCAAGGCCCTTCTCCCCGGATTGCTCAGATTGGCTGGGCGGCCGGCTCTAGGAAGAGTCTTGGTGGTTCCAAACTTCTTCAATTTAAGAATAATGAAGGCCACTGTGTTCTTGGGGACCTTCAATGCAGTAGAAATGTTTTGGTACCCTTCCCCAGATCTGTGCCTCGACACAATCCTGTCTCTGAGCTCTACTGAGAATTATTTTGACCTCGTGGCTTGGTTTTTGCTCTGACATGCACTGTCAACTGTGGGACCTTATATATACAGGTGTTTGCCTTTCCAAATCATGCCAAATCAATTGAATTTAACACAGGTGGACTCCAATGAAGAGGCTCAATTTTGAGTGTCATATCAAAGGGTCTGAAAACGTATGTAAATAAGGTATTTCTGTTTTTAATTTTTAATACATTTGCAAAAATGAGGTAAGTACACACACACACACATATACATACACACACACACACACGATACCAGCTTGATATGTCTCCATGTCACCTATCTTTTTACCCACAGAGTAACAGCCCTGGTGCTCTCTGTCTCTCATTCTATTCTTTCCCTTTCTATGCTTGTCCTAGGGGTGAGAAGAGCTGAGGAGGATCGCTACGGAGTCCCATGAGGAACACCTGATGCTGCGCTGACTTCTCTCTGCCCAAACTGTCTCATTGTGTTCTTCACCGCCTCTGAACCCCCCTTACCCTGAATAGAGTTGCCCCTGATCATAGACCTAGGATTGTACCCAATCCCAATCCCAATTGTAACTCCATCTCGCGCTCTCTCTTTGCCTCTCTCTCCCCCACACCCCCCACACACAGGCACACAATATTGTTTTTAAATTAGTACTCTTATTTGGTTACATATGTGTTAACTCTTGTTACTTCTGTTGTCAATTCTGTTAATTTGTTGTTAATGTTACCAATTTTAAGAAATTTGTTTTATGTACAAATGTATTGATTTTCTTACATTTAGATTTCAGGGAGCATTTAACTGTAAATATACAGCATTATACTGGCACCAGAGTTGCCAGCTTAATGCAGGGATGATGTAATATTTTACAGTAAGAAAAATAGTACTGTAAAATATATTACAGCATTTTTGCTGTAAAGCAAAATTACAGTATTAAGCTGGCGACTCTGGTGCCAGTATAATGCTGTACATTTAAAATGTTTTTTTTGTTTTTTTACAGTGTATGTAAGAGCATATTTTAGGGAGAGGAAACAACTTGGTTTTGCTACTTTGCTACTGAATCTGTTTATTTTAGCTTGGTGGCAGTAGGTTTTCTGTATAGTTTGCTGTGGAGCTCTATAGCCTCCCTCCCTCTTTCTCTCTCCTTCTGAAGGTGAGCTGTCGGCACAAACCTCATTAACTATCACCTAGAACGTCATACAGTAGTTTGTATATTATTTTATTAACCTTCTCGCATCTGAGGCCCCATGCAGGCAGGCTTTTATCACACATCTAAAGACCCTGAAGGTTAACCTGCATACACAATCAAAGTTAAAAATAAACAAGTGTTGGGCCGCACTGCAGGACTGGACTGACCTTACCTGATGGTGGGTTCAAGGACAGCCAAGAAGGAGGAAAGAGTCAACCTGCAGGCTGCAGAGATGGATAGACCAAGGTGGGAGCGAGAGAGAGGAGGAGCAGCCATGCCAAACATGTGTTTGTTTTGAACCTTTATAGTGACCCAACAGAAAGAGAGAGAGCGAGAGAGAGAGAGAGATGGAGAAGGAGAGAATGATGAAAGAGAGAGGAAGACAGAGGGGGACAGAAATATAGAACGAATACACAGAGAAAAAGAAATAAGTAGTAAAAATACTACAAATTATCCTTTTGTCTGAATCCTTCCCTTGTCAGCAGTGATTTGGAGTGAAGACAGAGCTAATAACAGATTTTGTCTTTAATTACAGGCACTGTTTGAGGATACAGGGCTCATCTTGCTGGCTGTTTTGTCATATTCCATCAAACTCTGTCCTTGGTTCTGGAACAGAGACTAGCGCTGAAAATAACAGCTTCGGTTTGCCAAGCTGCAAGTTGTTTAATTGCATGCACAACGCCAGAGACTCAGCGTGAGGCCTGTCTCATCACTGCTTTCCTCCCCTTTATGTAAATGTAGGCTCAAGTACTGTATACATGACAGTCCTTTTATGTCCAGTTTGTTTTCTCATTGGCTCAAGCTTCAGGAGGGTTTTTCTTTGTTTCTTTTACATGACAGAGACATCTTCATACATTCTAAGAATGTTTTAAGGTCAAAGATACTCTGAATCATGTGAATGATAACTTTGTGAAATGGTTTACTTGAATGGCATGTGTTTTATACTTCTGATGTGCTACATTGAATATTGTTTGGGAGATTTGGTTACTGTAATCAATGGACTTCATTGTGTGAAGGCATAATCTTACCTTTACATGATGGTACTTTTACCTCAACGTATAAGGAGCAGGTGTGCATGCATGCGGAGGTGTGTGTGCGCCCAGCCTGTTTGTGTGGTGTTCCCTAGACACCGTAAATGTTTTTGTCAACAAACACCTGTTTGTTCATTGTTAATTCATTGTTTAACATTGTTTCAATTTATCAAACAGTATGCTCTTCTGAAAATTAGCCTGCTAGCTTGCTGGCATTAGATAGCACTCCCCTAATCAGTGTCCAGATGAATTATATATGTTGACATAGCCAGCTGTTGTGGTAGTAGTACATTATACAGTAGGGAAAAAAAAGTATTTAGTCAGCCACCAATTGTGCAAGTTCTCCCACTTAAAAAGATGAGAGGCCTGTAATTTTCATCATAGGTACACGTCAACTATGACAGACAAATTGAGGGAAAAAAATCCAGAAAATCACATTGTAGGATTTTTAATGAATTTATTTGCAAATTATGGTGGAAAATAAGTATTTGGTCACGTACAAACAAGCAAGATTTCTGGCTCTCACAGACCTGTAACTTCTTCTTTAAGAGGCTCCTCTGTCCTCCACTCGTTACCTGTATTAATGGCACCTGTTTTAACTTGTTATCCGTATAAAAGACACCTGTCCACAACCTCAAACAGTCACACTCCAAACTCCACTATGGCCAAGACCAAAGAGCTGTCAAAGGACACCAGAAACAAAATTGTAGACCTGCACCAGGCTGGGAAGACTGAATCTGCAATAGGTAAGCAGCTTGGTTTGAAGAAATCAACTGTGGGAGCAATTATTAGGAAATGGAAGACATACAAGACCACTGATAATCTCCCTCGATCTGGGGCTCCACGCAAGATCTCACCCCGTGGGGTCAAAATGATCACAAGAACGGTGAGCAAAAATCCCAGAACCACACGGGGGGACCTAGTGAATGACCTGCAGAGAGCTGGGACCAAAGTAAAATAGCCTACCATCAGTAACACACTACGCCGCCAGGGACTCAAATCCTGCAGTGGCAGACGTGTCCCCCTGCTTAAGCCAGTACATGTCCAGGCACGTCTGAAATTTGCTAGAGTGCATTTGGATGATCCAGAAGAGGATTGGGAGAATGTCATATGGTCAGATGAAACCAAAATAGAACTTTTTGGTGTTTGGAGGACAAAGAATGCTGAGTTGCATCCAAAGAACACCATACCTACTGTGAAGCATGGAGGTGGAAACATCATGCTTTGGGGCTGTTTTTCTGCAAAGGGACCAGGACGACTGATCCGTGTAAAGGAAAGAATGAATGGGGCCATGTATCGTGAGATTTTGAGTGAAAACCTCCTTCCATCAGCAAGGGCATTGAAGATGAAATGTGGCTGGGTCTTTCAGCATGACAATGATCCCAAACACACCGCCCGGGCAACGAAGGAGTGGCTTCGTAAGAAGCATTTCAAGGTCCTGGAGTGGCCTAGCCAGTCTCCAGATCTCAACCCCATAGAAAATATTTGGAGGGAGTTGAAAGTCCGTGTTGCCCAGCGACAGCCCCAAAACATCACTGCTCTAGAGGAGATCTGCATGGAGGAATGGGCCAAAATACCAGCAACAGTGTGTGAAAACCTTGTGAAGACTTACAGAAAATGTTTGACCTGTGTCATTGCCAACAAAGGGTATATAACAAAGTATTGAGAAACTTTTGTTATTGACCAAATACTTATTTTCCACCATAATTTGCAAATAAATTCATTTAAAATCCTATAATGTGATTTTCTGGAGAAAAAAAATCTCATTTTGTCTGTCATAGTTGACGTGTACCTATGATGAAAATTACAGGTCTCTCTCATCTTTTTAAGTGGGAGAACTTGCACAATTGGTGGCTGACTAATACTTTTTTTCCCCACTGTAAATAAATGGCTAGTACAATAACCACATACAGAAACTGAGAAAAGCTGCAGAAGTTTTGGCAATTCTGAGTGTAGTGTAGGAAAAGAAAATATGTAAGATGGTGCTGTTTCACCATCTTACACCTAAAACAATCTGTCATTACAATATTATAAATACAAGATACTAAACAAATGCCTTCAAAATGTGCTGAATGAGCTTAAAGGGATAGTTCGGGATTTGGGCAATGAAGCCCTATCTATTTCCCCAGAGTCAGATGAACTTGTGGATATCATTTTTATGTCTCTGTGTTCAGTATGAAGGAAGTTGGAGGTAGTTTCACGAGCCATTGCTAACTAGCGTTGACTGGAATGCACAATGACTGGAAGTCTACAGGAACCGCTAATAGCGCAATGACTGGAAGCTAGCATGCTAGATGTTCCCATAGGCTTCTAGTCATTGCGCTAACACTAGTTAGCAATTGCGCTATGCTAGTTAGCAAGATCCTTCAAACTGCACGCAGAGACATAAAAATGATATCCACGAATTCATCAGACTCTGGGGAAGTAGATAAATGTATGTTTACAGTGAATGGCACAGACTATGACATGGAAGGCAAGCACAGTGCCTTGCAAAAGTATTCATTCCCCTTGACGTTTTTCCTATTTTGTTGCATTATAACCTGTAATTTAAATTGATTTATATTTGGATTTCATGTAATGGACATACACAAAAAAAATAACTTGTTACAAAAAATTCTAAAAAATAAATAACAGAAAAGTGTTATGTGCATTTGTAGGGGCTACAAAGCCCCTACATAAGATCTGGTGCAACCAATTACCTTCAGAAGTCACATAATTAGTTAAATAAAGTCCACCTGTGTGCAATCTAAGTGTCACATGATCTGTCACATGATCTCAGTATATACAGTATCCACCTGTTCTGAAAGGCCCCAGAGTCTGCAACACCACTAAGCAAGGGGCATCACCAAGCAAGCGGCACCATGAAGACCAAGGTGCTCTCCAAACAGGTCAGGGACAAAGTTGTGGAGAATTACAGATCAGGGTTGGGTTATAAAAAAATATCAGAAACTTTGAACATCCCACGGAGCACCATTCAAACCATAATTAAATAATGGACAGAGAGGCATCAAAGAGACCAAAGATAACCATGAAGGAGCTGCAAAGCTCCATAGCGGAGAGTATCTGTCCATAGGAAAACTTTAAGCCGTACACTCCACAGAGCTGGGCTTTACGGAAGAGTGGCCAGAATAAAGCCATTGCTTAAAGAAAAAAATGAGCAAACAAGTTTGGTGTTTGCCAAAAGGCATGTGGGAGACTCCCCAAACATATGGAAGAAGGTACTCTGGTCAGATGAGACTAAAATTGAGCTTTTTGGCCATCAAGGAAAACGCTATGTCTGGCGCAAACCCAACACCTCTCATCACCCCAAGAACTCCAAGGATCTTTTTCATCAGCAGGGACTGGGAAACTGGTCAGAATTGAAGGAATGATGGATGGCGCTAAATATAGGGACATTCTTGAGGGAAACCTGTTTCAGTCTTCCAGAGATTTGAGACTGGGACGGAGGTTCACCTTCCAGCAGGACAATGACCCTAAGCATACTGCTAAAGCAACACTCGAGTGGTTTAAGGGGAAACAGTTAAATGTCTTGGAAGGGCCTAGTCAAAGCCCAGACCTCAATCCAATTGAGAATCTGTGGTATGACTTAAAGATTGCTGTACACCAGCGGAACCCATCCAACTTGAAGGAGCTGGAGCATTTTTCCTTGAAGAATGGGCAAAAATCCCAATGGCTAGATATGCCAAGCTTATAGAGACATACCCCAAGAGACTTGCAGCTGTAATTGCTGCAAAAGGTGGCTCTACAAAGTATATACTTTGGGGGGGTGAATAGTTATGCACGCTTAAGTTTTCTGTATTTTTGTGTTATTTCGTGTTTGTTTCACAAGAACACATATTTTGCCTCAAATGATACAAACCCCCCAAAAATCAATTTTAATTCCAGGTTTTAAGGCAACAAAATAGGAAAAATTCCAAGGGGGGTGAATACTTTCGCAAGCCACTGTATCTACTTGCAGTCTGGGAAAAACAATGATAGTGTACTGCCATCAAATATAAACTACAGTATATGACTTTGTAGGATTTCATTCACGCTGAATGAGACTAGACGATTACATAGCACTGTGTGCCAGAAGGATATCTGTGTCTCTGTCTCTTGTGTCTCTCCATCTTACAGATCCATAGAATACAGACAGTAGTATGGGAGATGGCTGTGTCTAAATATTTACGGTGTTGTCCCAGAGAGGGGCACTAGAGAGATGCATACAGCTCTGTGATCGGGATTATGCTTTTGCAGCAGGCAAACACACACACAGCACAGTGTATGAGAATATAAGCAGCAAATATATGGGGATATCCACGGATACATTATTTTAGCAAAATAAAATAAGCCCAGTTGATTGTCATCCATTGTTTAGAAAAAGTAACAACAAGCAATAAGTCTAAATCATTGATCTGACGGCCACATCACAGGTCCAGTGTGTTGGATAATACCTATCACTGACTGAGTGGCAAGGTTTCCATGCAAGGACTGAACTCATCAAATGCTAATATACTCCACAAAGTTAATCCCTCCATGAAATGTACAGCCAGGTGTCACAACCTTTCTATTTCCAGGCTTCGCAACAGACTTCCTATGCATCTGGTTATTATTTTATTCCTTGTTATCTGCAATTTCTCACATCTCTAGTGATTGCTAGACAGTAAACACTTTGCAGCCTCTCCTAGTCCATTAGTGACTCCATCTCTCCATCGTTGATCAGTCAGAGCTGGTTATCATCACGTCCACGCTAAAGCTGTTACGGTGTCAGGCCTTTGATGGCCTGGCCTTCATTTTTTATATCAAGTAACGCTTGTAATCAGGGGGAGTGGGTTCTTGTACTGCTACATGGTGGGTTCAGGATTGCCTTGAATATCAAGTGGAGCAAAACATGCTTGGCATGCTGTCCTTTGCATTCAGAGTACTGTAAATGACAACCGTTAATCAACAGTCTTCATGTCCAGTAATTGACTATCTCTGTAAACGTTCGGATTACTACTTTGCCTAACCACCACAGACAAAGGAAGTTAGGCTGGGATTCAATCCGACTGCGGGTTAAAGGCATGGTAGCTTTTAAAGGCAATTTCAGATTGAGCTGACATTTGCAGTGTTTACCGTGAATGGGATCTTCGCGAACATTGCCTTTAAAAGTTGCAATGCCTATAACCAGCAATCAAATTGAATTCCGGACTTAGCTTTAGTAATAAAACATTCAATTTGAAACTCATATAGAAATGACTGCATACAGTACTTGTCAGCTATTACTTTCCATGCTGCTCAAAATGCAGCTCAAAACAGCCAAATTCATATTAATAGAATAACATATTAACCATCACAAGCACATCATTGTTGCCCAGGGCTACATATCCTGTTTGCCATTAAAACAACAAGCATCTGATATGAATTTGATTATTATCTTCTTTTTTTAAATTCAAAGTACTTATCTCTAGAGTGTTTTCTAAAGTTTTACGCATTTCTAACTACAGCAATAATGAGCGCTGAGCATTGGGCTGAACAGCTTTGGTTGTCGCCTAGGGATTCCTCCCCACTGTATAGTACACGCTAATTTTTAAATGAAATGCTGTATCAATAAAGGTGACAAGCACACTCTTTGTGTAACCTACTGACATCTGAGTAAATCATGAAAGAGAAACACTTTTCTGATTAATGTTGTCTTTGAAAATGTACTACCATGCCATTCCCCTCCTTGAAAAAGGAATATTGTTGTTGAAGTACGATCAAAAATCCCCCCCACACACACACTAATTCAAAATCTATTGGTTTTACTTGTAATTGATGTGCAACCATCTACTATTCAACTTTAAAACTTTCTCAAATTTGTTCATTACAAATATATTTTTGTATCTTTATCTATTCCCTTGACATAATAAGATCAAGCTTAAACAGTTCCCAAATATAGCAACACCTCTAAGTTTACCTTGTGTTGTTTAAACCGTGTGAAACAAGGAATTCAATTCAATCAGTGTTAGAGCCGCGTTATAGCGAGCTTGACATTCTAAGGTTATTTTCGATTGAGTCAACATATGCAGCGTTTACCGTGAATGCAGTCTCCGCGAATGAGGGAATATTGCCTTTTAAAGGTACAAAGAGTGATAAGATTGAATCCTGGTCTTAAACCCACACTGATCAAGGTAGCTGATGCATTCTTGAATGGATAAACTGACCAATCATAGTCATCACCAAGCAGTGAAACAAAGCCTTCTTGTTGAATTCTTAGAATATGGTGTGAGGAAAGTGATTATATTTTTGATATTCAACTGAATCTTATTACACTTAAAATAATTTGATTGTACTCCAAAATGACTGACAGCTGCGTTATAGGACTGGATGATTGTGGCATAATGATAGGATTTAAAGCCACATTCACTGTTATCAACTGTGGAACTTCTGTAGTTGAGACAAGCAATTTCTTCAGTCAGGTGTTATAATAGTAAAACTTTGTTCCAGTAAATTAAGTGTCTAACTCATTCCAAGTTTGAATTTAATTTAATTGCAGCACTTTTACCTCATTCTCAATTTAGCACACGCTTAGAATACTGAATAATTCTGAAAAGGTTGCTCAAAGGTTAACTGGAATTCTGATTTTTCATGTCAAACCACTGATGAGTGATGAGAAATGTGCATTCATATCTGCTTACCCTAGCACATTTCACGGGCCGGCACAGCATGACAAAGCATGGGAAAGTCCAGAGAAAAAAAGACTGGCACAAGATGATGCATCTTCTCGGAGCGGTTGAGATTCAGCACATTATCAATCAACACTCTCCTGTGGGGGTCTTGCGTTATGCCGACCATGTGGACAGCATGGCTTGGCTGGACTTCAGAGGAGACTGCCTGCCTTCAAGCCTCTCACTAAAAATACTCTAAAAATCAAGGCCCAAATAGGGCAAAATTAAATACAGTCATAAAAGGCAAGACATGCAACAGAAAGCATTTGACAGTGTTGGAAGTGTTTTATGGACACTCATTGATTGAACGAACTAAGGTGTATAGCTATAAAGAGGATAATGCATGGACACCTCTCCTCAGAATAAGCTATTTCTCAGAGCAAAGGTACATACACTCTTAGAAAAAAAGGTTCCAAAAGTGTTCTTCTGCTGTCCCCATAGGAGAACCCATTTTGGTTCTGGGGAGAACCCTATTTGGTTCCAGGTATAACCTTTTGGGTTCCTGGTATAACCCTCTGTGGAAAGGGTTCTACCTGGAACCAAAAAGGGTTCTTCAAATGGTTCTCCTATGGGGACAGCCAAATAACCTTTTTAGGGTCTAGGTAGATAATAAAATCAGGTTAATAGGGATGTTCATGCCTGAAATATATATTACATTTTTAGACTGCTGAGCCAAAGTCAAGATGTTAATTACGCTTTGTCTCACAGTTCATAGAGAATAAAGATCGTCATTTATCTTGGATGAGGCTAATTCATTGCAATTTTGTCACATTTCTTGTGTATCCTAGACCGACATAAAATCCTAGCAGTGGTCCAATGAACCAGCACATAGGCATAATTAAATGTGTTTCAGCCAATCAGCCCACAGCTTGGTGAAAGCTAAAGGTTAGAGGTCATGGTGTTGAGCAACGATCTAATCCATGTGGCATGTTTAATAAATGTCATTACCCCCTAGGTCATTAAAACAGAACCTACCAGGTTTATTTAGCCTTTCATGTTAAGTGACAGTACAATGGTTTGTATAATTGCACAAAAAAAAATAAAGTACCGGTAATCAAATTATCGTTGTCTTAGATAAAGTTTAGTTGTGTACAAGTGTAATGTGACTGGTCCATAGCCTCGTTACTGGCTGACCTTGAGATCACGGTGCAGCAACGAACCAGCGTAATGACTGTGATTATATAAGGAAACTATTATTGCCAATGTGTTAATGTGGCCATTAAGAGCTAACAATGCATGCCTATCCCTCTGATTCCAACCTACGCAGTCATCAACAAGACCTAGCTACATTACAAAAGTATGGCTAATTATTATACAGCAGAATCAATTACACCAACAGAATCAAGTACATCCAAGCCAGCCTTAATTTAATACATTTTTGTTTATGTCTTGGACTTCTCAAGGTGACAGAGCATGCTGCGGTGAGATTAAATATTTATTTAGGCGTGTCATTAAGTTGACATTATCATTTAAATCAGTTCATTAAACAACAAGATACACCAATGATGAGACAATTATGGTTGTTAAATAAATCAAGATGCAGAGAGGAGGGAGAAAAAACATAACTGCTTTGATGTCTTTTCAGAACTTCATAGCTGTTTCAGAGGTCATTGAACTCAGTCCCTTGGTGATCATTGAACAGTCATACTTAGACACGCCTGGAAAGCAATGGCTTCATTATCATCATCTCTTATTCTTCAAACACTGTAATAATACACCAGAGAGAATGTAGTACATGCTGTATTGATACAAGGTATTGAGAATAGTGTGTTACGTTATACGCTCCTACAGTCACAATGTGAGCTACTGAAACACAGAGTTGAAGATCTCCTGAGGTTTCAGACATAAAGAAGAGAGGAGAGAGTGAAGAGAGGAGACCGTGAAAAGTGTCGTCCTCTCTGGTGTGACCACCATTATGTGTGAGTGATTTGACAGGCATGTCATATAGATCTCCAGCAAATTTGACATTTCAAAAGATAGTTCAAAATGACCAAGAGCTTTCACTCTGTTCTGCTGAACATGGAGAGTGCTCCATCTTTACAACAAATAGCCTAAGTGAACGCATCTCACAAAATACTTACTAATGTACCCCATGTTGTGATGTGGAACTTCCTCTTTCAATAACTCCATGTCAAAAAACATAATGCAGCAAATACTTGGGTAGCACTTTATAATAACACCTTGTAATGAAGCATTTATAAGGGATTAGTAAATAGTTAAAAAAAAAATCATAATTACTCCCACATTTATAAATATTAGTAAGCTAGTTATTCACACATTTATATAACAAAAATAATGATGTAACAATGATTCATTTGATAATTGATAATGTTTATTATGTCCTTATAAGAGGGCTATTTATACTTTATAAATATGTAGCCCTTTCCACTAACAGCCCCTATCATCCCATATATGGGTTGAAAATGGCAGATTTTGTCATTGATAAGCGCCTAAATTGGAATGGAGTGGCTGTACAGTAACATGCTATACATGACGTCAGAGTTCAGGTTATCCACTTCACAGCGCTGTATGGGTTTTGACTGACAGACGTTATAAACTTGCACCCATCCCTCCCACTAATCGGGCTACTTTTGCACATTTGTTGTTGTCTGAGTGAGGGTAGCTAATACAAATCCACTAGAGAAAAACTGTCTGGTCCGGCCAATTGTTGTGTGAAGGCTACATATCCCTGTTTTATGATTAGTTAAGATCTCAAAATAGCCTAGAACATACCAATGGTAAAAGAATAAGCACACGGCCCGCTAGCACACGCCAACTACAACCGTGCTTCCTGCTTGCTGTGCTGAAGCACCAATTTGATCTGCTCTCGGACTCACATATTGCTGTTCACTGGACCTTATGATCACTCAGCTGCACAGCTGATGCCTGTTGGACTGTTCCTTTACACGATACCCTGTCCTGTTTATTCTGTTTACCCTCAGCCCAAACTTTATCGCCACTACCAGTTGTTGTCTTAGCTCTCTCTAATAACACCTGTGATTGCGTTATGCCTCTCTCCCATGTCAATATGTCTAGCCTATTGCTGTTTGGGTTAGTTCTTATTATACAATTTCACAGTAGAACCCCAAGTCCCTCTCAAACTGCCTCAAATAGTTCCTTTGTTCCAACCCCATACACGCCGAGACCGACTCAATCGGTGCCTCCAGTGATGCTATCTCCTTCATTGTTACCCAACGCTTAGGTTTACCGCCACTGTATCCTTCCATATCCTTGTCTGTACATAATGCCCTGAATCTTTTTTACAACGCCCGGAAATCTGCCCCTTTTATTCTCTGTACCCAACGCACTAGAAGACCAGTTCTTAAAGCCTTTAGCCGTATCCTTAAATCTAGTCCTCCTCTGTTCCTCTGGTGATGTAGAGGCTAACCCAGGCCCTGCAGCCCCCAGTATCACTCCTACTCCCCAGGAGCTATCATTTGTTGACTTCTGTAACCATAAAAGCCTTGGTTTTCTGCACATTAACATCAGAAGTCTACTTCCTAAGTTTGAGTTATTCACTGCGTTAGCACACTCCGCCAACCCTGATGTTCTAGAAGTGTCTGAATCCTGGCTTAGGAAATTCTGAAATGTCCATCCCCAACTACAACATTTTTCATCTAGATAGAACTGCAAAAGGGGGTGGAGTTGCAATCTACTGTAGAGATAGCCTGCAGAGCTCTATCATACTATCCAGGTCTGTGCCCAGTTTGAGCTTCTACTTCAAAAAATCCACCTTTCCAGAAATAAGTCTCTCACTGTTGCCACTTGCTACAGGCCCCCCTCAGGCCCCAGCTGTGCCCTGGATACCATATGTGAATTGATTGCCCCCCATTTATTCTCAGAGTTCATACTGCTTGGTGACCTAAATTGGGATATGCTTAACACCCCGGCCATCCTACAATCCAAACTAGATGCCCTCAATCTCACACAAATTATCAACGAACCTACCAGGTACAACCCTAAATCCGTAAACATGGGTACCCTCATAGATATCATCCTGACTAACTTACCCTCGAAATACACCTCCGCTGTCTTCAACCAGGATCTCAGCGATCACTGCCTTATTGCCTGCGTCCGTAACGGGTCCGCGGTCAAACGACCACCCCTCATCACTGTCAAACGCTCCCTAAAACACTTTAGCGAGCAGGCCTTCCTAATTGACCTGGCCCAGGTATCCTGGATGGATATAGATCTCATTCCGTCAGTAGAGGATGCCTGGTTGTTCTTTAAAAGTAATTTCCTCTCTATCTTAAATAAACATGCACCATTCAAAAATACAGAACTAAGAACAGATATAGCCCCTGGTTCTCCTCAGACTTGACTGCCCTTGACCAGCACAAAAACATCCTGTGGCGTACTGCATTAGCATCAAATAGCCCCCGCGATATGCAACTTTTCAGGGAAGTCAGGAAACAATATACACAAGCAGTTAGGAAAGCAAAGTTGTTATTTATTTTGCTCATTTGCACCCCAGTATCTCTATTTGCACATCATCTCTTGCACATCTATCATTCCAGTGTTAATACTAATTGTAATTATTTTGCACTATAGCCTATTTATTGCCTTACCTCTTGCTACATTTGCACACACTGTATATATATTTAGTAAGCTATAGCCTAAACACAACAACTTGCCGGACCAGACAGTTTTTCTCTAGTGGATTTGTATTCCTCCATTACTACCAGGGTTGGGGAGTAACTGATTACATGTAACCAGTTACATGTAGTCTGATTACAAAAAAACTGAAACTGTAATCAGTTACCTTACCAGCAAAAATATTGTAATCAGATTACAGATATTTTTGATCAAATAGATTATCACTTATTGGATTACTTTTCAATCCATAATTGATATTTGTGAAAAAATACATCATGACACCTTTTTCAATTCAGCATTGAAAAAAGGCGTACATTTAAGTCTGACCACAAGTCAGAGACCGATATGATGACACACCAAATGTGTTTGATGGATCCTTTTTGTCTTTTTCTAATGCCTCTTAAGGGGAAAGTAGTCCAAATATACAATTAGTATTAACACGGAAAGTAATCAGATTACATTACTGAGCTTCTGTAATTCAAAAGCAAAAATGATTAGTACAGCTTCCAACCAATTTCAACCTAATGAGACAAATTAACATGGGAGAGGAAATGCATTTTATCACATTGTTTCTAAACATTTGTGAATATGCAGCTATTTCCTTGTGGGCACCGAATCCAACGGCATACAGTGCATTAGGAAAGTATTCAGACCCCTTCACTTTTCCACATTTTGTTACATTATAGACTTACACAAAAAAACATCCTCATCAAACTACACACAATACCCCATACTGACAAAGCGAAAACAGGTTTTTAGAAATATTTGCAAATGTATAAAAAGAAAAAAACAGAAATACCTTATTTACATAAGAATTCAGAACCTTTGCTATGAGACTCGAAATTGAGCTCAGGTGCATCCTGTTTCCATCCTTGAGATGTTTCTACAACTTGAGTCCACCTGTGGTAAATTAAATTGATTGGGCATGATTTGGAAAGGCATACACCTGTCTATATAAGGTCCCAAAATTGACAGTGCATGTCAGAGCAAAAACCAAGCCATGAGGTCGAAGGAATTTTCCGTAGAGCTCAGAGACAGGATTGTGTCGAGGCACAGATCTGGGAAAGGGTACCAAAACATTTCTGTAGCATTGAAGGTCCCCAAGAACACAGTGGCCTCCGTCATTCTTCAATGGAAGGAGTTTGGAACCACCAAGACTCTTCCTAGAGCTGGCCGCCTGGCCAAACTGAGCAATGGGGGGAGAAGGGCCTTGGTCAGTGAGGTGACCAAGAACCCAATGGTCACTCTGACAGAGTACCTTCCAGAAGGACAACCATCTCTGCAGCACTCCAACAATCAGGCCTTTATGGTAGAGTGGCCAGACAGAAGCCACTCCCCAGTAAAATGCACATGACAGCCCAATTGAAGTTTACCAAAAGACACCTAAAGGACTCTCAGACCATGAGAAACAAGATTCTCTGGTCTGATGAAATCAAGATTGAACTCTTTCGGCTGAATGCCAAGAATCACATCTAGAGGAAATCTGCCACCATCCTTACGGTGAAGCACGGTGGTGGCAGCATCATGTGTGGGGATCTTTTTCAGCGGCAGGGACTGGGAGACTAGTCAGGATCGAGGGAAAGATGAACGGAGCAAAGTACTGAGATCCATGATGAAAACCTGCTCCAGAGTGCTCAGGACCTCATACTGGGGCAAAGGTTCACCTTCCAACAGGACAACGACCCTAAGCACACAGCCAAGACAACACAGGAGTGGCTTCGGGACAAGTCTCTGAATGTCCTTGAGTGGCCCAGCCAGAGCCCAGACTTTAACGTGATCTAACATCTCTGGAGAGACCTGAAAATAGCTTGAGAGGATCTGCAGAGAAGAATGGGAGAAACTCCCCAAATACAAGCGTGCCAAGCTTGTAGCATCATACCAAAGAAAACTCAAGGCTGTAATCGCTGCCAAAGGTGCTTCAACAAAGTACTGAGTAAAGGGTCTAAATACTTGTGTAAATGTGATCAGTTTTTTATTGTTAATACATTTGCTAACATTTCTAAAAACCAGTTTTTGCTTTGTCATTATGGGGTATTGTGTGTAGGTTGATGAGGGAAAAAAACATTTCAATCAATTTTAGAATAAGGCTGTAACGTAACAAAATGTGGCAAACGTGAAGGGGTTTGAATACTTTCAGAATGCACTGTAGATTAAGACGGAGCTAATGCAATTAACTGCAGGAATATTCACAAAATTATGTGAATAATATTTACTTTCTTCACAGAGATGCTAATGAGAAAAAGTAAACTTAGTACATAAAAACACTTGAATAATAATGATATGCTTGCAAAACAAAAAGGAAACACATCCCCAGGTTCTACTGCTGTCATTTGGCTATGGAAAGATACAAATTAAATGTTACACTCTTATAGGGCCACCCTCTGTGCACGGTGACTAGTCACAGTGACTAGAAATGCCCTGAGTGAGCTCAGAGACTGTGTCAGCAAGTAGGAATGCCCCTTTTACCAGAGTGCATAAAACGCCTTGGTAACTAAATTTACATTAGACCAGAAAGCGTGGAGACGGTTGTCCACATGTTTGAAATGGTTAGAACTTTGAATCTCAACACGAGGTGAAGAAGAAACTCACTAGACCAGAACATTGCCAGCTGTGCGTGTAAAGTGATCTAGAAAATCCCATCTCAGACAATCGTTAGAATGCCTCTGAGTATCTGTTCTATTTGAACTCTCCACTCCAAGCAAGGACAGCTAAGAAGGACATTGTGAACTCTGGTGGACAAGCAGAGCCTTTCACCAAAATGGGACACTAAAACCTACCCCTTCCCATAGAAGGATTGAATGGTTTCAACGGAGAGACGACGAACAAAGACATCTACACGGAAATACATTCCTGACTTCTTATCCAAACGGGCGGTGGTTCGTGAGCAAAGTATTATGATTACTTTGAGGGTAGCTTCCAAATGTATCAACGATAAGTTTGACTCTCTCATTTTGTATCTCCCTCTCCCTAACTACCCCTCCCTCTTTTGATAACCAAGCAGTCATGCTGTTGTTAGTCCGCTAGGGACTTTTTTATCATGTATTAAGTATTTATTCTGTGTTTATTATTTAGTTAGCTAGTAAATAAATAATTAAGCCAATTTGTGTAGCGCTGAATCATAAGTAAAGCTGGGGTTCTTGCGGATCCAAGAATTCTGCGACCATTCAGAATGACGACTGATAATGTCATGGACATTATCCCTATTCTTAATAAAAACCAAAGTATTTACAGAGTTTTTGTAGAATTAAGATAGACTTTATTAGATAAAGCCAAGATGGTCTGCAAAGCATCTGAACTCCCAATACTTGGCCCTCAGTTTATATACCATTCTATTCCTGCACATTTTAAATTTTACTTTTTAGACTAATCCCTCCCTGTTTAGTTCTTCCACCATTGTCCCCAAATCTCCAAATTTTGACCGCTCCGCCCACTTTGTTAATTTATGATAGTGGTGAAATCTGACTTCTCCTCCTCCTATGTAGTCAGATTTGTAAACAATAGTGGCCGGACAAAGCTTTCTCATGCAAAAAATAACAGAGCCATCTCCTATCAGTCAGGAGAAGCCTTGAGGTTAGGAAGTGCACACACTCCTGCAGCCTGTCCCAGTTCACCAGTTCATAGATAGGCCCACTCTGCACACAAAGTCTCCAGCCACAAATATACTGCTCTAGATCTGAATGAATGAAATAATCTTATTAAATACTTTTTTCTTTACATAGTTGAATGTGCTGACAACAAAATCACACAAAAATTATCAATGGAAATCAAATGTATCAACCCATGGAGGTCTAGATTTGGAGTCACCCTCAAAATTAAAAGTGGAAAACCACACTACAGGCTGATCCAACTTTGATGTAATGTCCTTAAAACAAGTCAAAATTAGGCTCAGTAGTGTGTGTGGCCTCCACATGCCTAATGGCAGTCAGGCTACCTCTGGCGAGCACATGGAGGGCTGTGCGGCCCCGCAAAGAAATGCCACCCCACACCATGACTGACCCACCGCCAAACCGGTCATGCTGGAGGATGTTGCAGGCAGCAGAACGTTCTCCACGGCGTCTCCAGACCCTGTCACGTCTGTCACGTGCTCAGTGTGAACCTGCTTTCATCTGTGAAGAGCACAGGGCGCCAGTGGCAAATTTGCCAATCTTGGTGTTCTCTGGCAAATGCCAAACGTCCTGCACGGTGTTGGGCTGTAAGCACAACCCCCACCTGTGGACGTCGGGCCCTCATACCACCCTCATGGAGTCTGTTTCTGACCATTTGAGCAGACACATGCACATTTGTGGCCTGCTGGAGGTCATTTTGCAGGGCTCTGGCAGTGCTCCTCCTGCTCCTCCTTGCACAAAGGCGGAGGTAGCGGTCCTGCTGCTGGGTTGTTGCCCTCTTACGGCCTCCTCCACATATCCTGATGTACTGGCCTGTCTCCTGGTAGCACCTCCATGCTCTGGACACTATACTGACAGACACAGCAAACCTTCTTGCCACAGCTCGCATTGATGTGCCATCCTGGATGAGCTGCACTACCTGAGCTACTTCTGTGGGTTGTAGACTCCGTCTCATGCTACCACTAGAGTGAAAGCACCGCCAGCAATCAAAAGTGACCAAAATATCAGCCAGGAAACATAGGAACTGAGAAGTGGTCTGTGGTCACCACCTGCAAAACCAGTCCTTTATTGGGGGTGTCTTGCTAATTGCCTATAATGTCCACCTGTTGTCTATTCCATTTGCACAACAGCATGTGAAATGTATTGTCAATCAGTGTTGCTTCCTAAGTGGACAGTTTGATTTCACAGAAGTGTGATTGACTTGGAGTTACATTGTTTTGTTTAAGTGTTCCCTTAATTTTTTTGAGCAGTGTACATTTGCACATAAAACATCCCATCTAACCCATACCACATTATAAAACATATCAATCAAAACATAAATATGGTTTAAACATGTCAGGTCCATAACCCATTCTCAACCATATACATTTAAGACATTCCTAACAGTCAATCTCCCTGGATCTTCAGCCACTATGGTTTCTTCTTGTGACTATGTGTACAGTTGAAGTCGGAAGTTTACATACACCTTAGCCAAATACATTTAAACTCAGTTTATCACAATTCCTGATATTTAATCCTGGTAAAAATTCCCTGTCTTAGGTCAGTTAAGATCACCACTTTAAAAATGCTGCCACCCCCGTGCTTCACGGTTGGGATGGTGTTCTTCGGCTTGCAAGCTCCCCCTTTTTCCTCCAAACATAACGATGGTAATTATGGCCAAACAGTTCTATTTCTGTTTCATCAAACCAGAGGACCTCCCGAGTGGCGCAGTGGTCTAAGGCCACTAGAGATCCTGGTTCGAATCCAGGCTCTGCTGTAGCCGGCCGCAACCGGGAGACCAATGGGGCGGCGCACAATTGGCCCAGCGTCGTCCAGGGTAGGGGAGGGAATGGCAGGCAGGGAGGTAGCTCAGTTGATAGAGCATGGTGTTTGCAACGCCAGGGTTGTGGGTTCGTTTCCCACGGGGGGCCAGTATGAAAATAATAATGTAAGTCGCTCTGGATAAGAGCGTCAGCTAAATGGCGTAAATGTAAATGACATTTCTCCAAAAAGCACAATCTTTGTCCCCATGTGCAGTTGCAAACCATAGTCTGTTTTTTTTATGGCAGTTTTGGAGCAGTGGCTTCTTCCTTGCTGAGTGGCCTTTCAGGTTATGTCGATATAGGACTCGTTTTACTGTGGATATAGATAATTTTGTACCTGTTTCCTCCAGCATCTTCACAAGGTCCTTTGCTGTTGTTCTGGGATTGATTTGCACTTTTCGCACCAAAGTACGTTCATCTCTAGGAGACAGAACGCGTCTCCTTCCTGAGCGGTATGACGGCTGCGTGGTCCCATGGTGTTTATACTTGCATACTATTGTTTGTACAGATGAACGTGGTACCTTCAGGCATTTGGAAATTGCTCCCAAGGATGAACCAGACTTGTGGAGGTCTACAATTTTCTTTCTGAGGTCTTGGCTGATTTATTTAGATTTTCCCATGATGTCAAGCAAAGAGGCACTGAGTTTGAAGGTAGGCCTTGAAATACATCCACAGGTACACCTCCAATTGACTCAAATTATGTCAATTAGCCTATTCAAAGTTTCTAAAGCCATGACATCATTTTCTGGAATATTCCAAGCTGTTTAAAGGTACAGTCAACTTAGTGTATGTAAACTTCTGACCCACTGGAATTGTGATACAGTGAATTATAAGTGAAATAATCTGTCTGTAAATAATTGTTGGAAAAATTACTTGCGACATGCACAAAGTAGATGTCCTAACCGACTTGCCAAAACGATAGTTTGTTAACAAGACATTTGTGGAGTGGTTGAAACACGAGTTTTAATGACTCCAACCTAAGTCTATGTAAACTTCCAACTTCAACTGTATGTGGCTATGTGTATCGGGTCAGGCTATGTGTATCAGGTCATAGCGCACAAACAAGTGATAATGTTAGTTCCGTTGCTACTCCTATCTACAAACAGCTATTCCCTTGGAAGATAGTAAAAGACAGGATGAACTGAAAAACTGTGATCCCTCTGAGGCTCTTTGTCTAGGATGAACTGGAAAAAAACTGTGGTCATTCTGAGTCTCTTTGTCCTAACCGTGTGACAAGGTTACTCAGAAGCAACGAAAAACAATACAGGTATGTCCTTGACATACCCAGACCAGCTGCAGGGAGCTAGTGGGAACCATCCTTTCTCAGAAGCACAGCATTTGCACTAAAGAAATGTCTCTACTATTGTTAAATTGGTTCTTAATCCATAGGCATATAGGGCATACAGGCGTTTCATTCTACAACATGCATAGTTCATATAATTGGTTTGTTATGTTGTCTGCCCTTAAGTGAGACAGAGTAGTTAACCAAAAATATCCAACAATATGAGGTAAGGATTGATACGTTGACTGTTTCACACATATTGATAGGTAAAGACCTTTTAGAGTTTAATTCGGGAGATGGTATCTTTATAAACAACTTCTTCCGTGGTGCCCCAAATTCTAATTAGGTAATTGTTACATTATTAATTTAATCGAGTAACAATTAAACATAGTTTGTTGATTCAATAAATAACAGTCATCATATTAATGAAAGTCACGACAACTGTTGCACTCAGAAATCTAGTGTATGTCTTAACCCTCCCGTTGTCCTAGGGTCAAAATGACCCGCCACTGTGTTGAACCAACTTGATTTAATTTTTATATTTTTGGGATCATTTGTGAGAAGGAGGCAGTGATACTTTCTTTAAAGTCTCACTGCCTCCTTCTCACAAATGATCCAAAAAAATATAAAAATTAAATAAAGTTGGTTCAACACAGTGGCGGGTCATTTTGACCCTAGGACAACGGGAGGGTTAAGAACAAGATTCATGTCCAGCACTAGCCCTTTTTGTATGTACAGTATCTGCCTTATGACTGCAGATGTCTTTATTATTTTTGTTGTCTTAGAAGAGGCATCTATTCTCAGATCTCTCTTCAGACAGCACCAGCAGCTCAATATGCATAATTGAGGGAAAACACATATCTATATGTGAAGTGTTCCAGAAACACATTTTCAAATGTGAAATATCACATGTGAAGTGTTCCAAAAACATATTTTCACATGATTTCACATGTGAAATGTCACATTGTTGTATTTGTGCCAATCGTCAGTGCAAATGTTGTATGAGTTTAAGTGGTTTATAGTTATGATGATGAACGTTGAGCACCTCTTTTGACACTGTCAGTTCTGTAATCTTTGTAAGCACTTGTGACAATCAAGAGCTCCACTGTTAATAGGTTACTGTGCAGTTCCCTGTATCTTAATGAAATGTAATGTTTAATTTTCATTAACTTACTGTCAACTAGCAGCAAGTAGGTCAATGCACATTTCACAGTAATTTACTGTAGCTATTGTCACACTCACTGACATGATGGTATGGCAGATAAGAGTGTAGTACAATGACACGGTGGCTAGAAATTATTTATTGTATGGCTCTTTAGTATCACACACACTAACATCAACATGAAACAAGGTTGGCGAACTGACAGTGTACTGGGATGACATTCCCTCTCATGGGAGACGAAAAAGAGCTAGTTTAAAGTCACACCTCCAATAAGCCACACCTGCAATATTCTGATAGGCTGTTGCTGCTACAGAATGCTGCCAATTAGCAAGTAATGTTTCTCAACAGAAGAGTCAGTGAAGGCACAGTAGGTTACTGGCATGTATTGCTAGAGTCAGCCAGCTGCCTATAAGTTACTGTGAATTTTAAGAAAATACAAATTCACAGCAACTTTATGCAAGAACTTGCCATTCAATTACTGGAAAATACACAACCTTTTTACAGTGCAGCTCATTAGTGCCCAACGCTTTTACAACAATTGCATAAGAGACCATTTCGCAGTGCTCAATTTGCATCAGCATAGCCAACAAATACTTAAACTGCCACATGTCCACTGACATTTTGGCACAATACACATATATTTGACCACGTCCCCAAATATGTTAATGAGCCCCACCAGTACATTACCCCACATATCAATGATGATCGAACCTTATATTCAAAACATTTGTTTGAAAAACGTCCCATTATACCTACAATGTACCAAACTGTACCATGTGATTTCAAATGTTTACCTGTAAAGTGTAACTTTCACTTTTTGTACCCTAGGGAACAACACTGTACACTAACCATACCCTTCTTTTTTTGAGAGTGTGTTAATACATGTTCCAAGCAATAAGTATGAACCTGGTGGCACTACAGAAACATTGATGCACTCAACCAAGAGGTTGCAAGTTCAAGTCCCTGAAGCATTCATGTGTACTCTATGTCAAGTGTCCTTGAGCATGACCAGTTTTACGTTGGTGATAATATTTGGACAATTATTTACTTGATTCTGGGCAGCTTTTAGCAAAGTGCAGGAATGTGTTCTTTCCAATAAATTTTATTTTATTTGGAACGGCAAGCCAGACAAAATTAAAAGAGCATATTTATATAATGAATATGAATTCGGAGGACAGAAATTATTAAATATTAAAGCATTAGACCTATCACTAAAATCTTCAGTCATCCAAAAGTTATACTTAAATCCGAACTGGTTCTCAAGCAAATTAGTAAGATTGTCTCACCCACTGTTCAAGAAAGGCCTTTTTCCCTTTATTCAGATTACAACCTCTCACTTTCAGTTATTTGAAAAGGAAATAATCTCCCAAATGTCACTATTTCTAAAACAAGCCATAGAAAGTTGGTTGCAATTTCAATTTAATCCTCCAGAAACGACAGAACAAATAATGCAACAAATATTGTGGTTAAATTCAAATATACTAATTGACAAAAAACCTTTATTTTTTGACAGAATGTTTAAAAAAGGTATAATCTTCGTAAATGATATCATCGGTAGGACTGGTGGAGTTATGTCGCACATGCAGCTAACAAAAACATATGGAAATGTCTGCTCTACCCAAAATTACAACCAAATAATTGCAGCCTTACCGCAAAAGTGGAAGAGGAAAGTTGAAGGGGGAGAAAGTAAGGAACTTGTCTGTCGGCCTTGCATTAAAGAACATAATTGGTTAAGGAAAACTGTGATAAATAAAAAAAGTATATCAGTTTCACTTAAGGACCAAAGGATTGACAGCCGTCCCATATAGATTGCAAAATAGTTGGGAAGAGATCTTTGACGTACCCGATCCCATGGCATAGTGTTTATGAACTGAAACGCAAAAACGACACCGGATTCAAAAATTAGAATCTTTCAATTTAAATTATTATATAAAATTCTTGCTACCAATAGAATGTTATTTATATGGGGGATACAATCTTCCCAGCTCTGCAGATTTTGCTGTGAAGAGATAGAATCATTAGATCATTTGTTTTGGTTCTGTCCATTTGTAGCTTGTTTTTGGACACAGGTCCAGGAATGGCTAAAGGATTGCAATATTTACCTGGAACTAACCTTGCAGATAGCATTACTGGGTGATCTGAAAAGTCATAGTCAATCAATCAATAATATAATAATACTTTTAGCAAAAATGTTTATTTTTAATTCACAATCTGTAGAAGCAATGAGAATAGAAAGGTTCAGAACTTTTGTAAAACATCACAGTACGGTTGAAATATATATGGCAAATAGAAATCCTATATGGATGGTGTTAAGAGATAGATGGGAGGTATTGAATAGAGTTGAAGGATGGGACTAATAACAAATAACAACAAATAATAACAAAGATAGCTAATAATGTAAGCATACTGTGTCCATAATAAGTATATAGGTTGTATGTTGGGAGCTTTTGGGAAAGAGCACAGTTAGAAAGATATGGCATTTAGAAGCAAACCGGATGGACATCATGAAAATGATCGGAGAGGTTGAGAGTAGAAGAAGTTCAGGAGCAAAAAAATAAATACATATATTTAGATATAGAATTATTGTAAAATTAACTCTGTCCATAAGGTGTAGATAGTAAGTATAGACCGGAAGTAGAGGCCTGGGCGTTGTTGTTCACTAATTTACTCCAAGTAGGGAAAGGATGGTGGGGTTGAAAAGTAATAAAGGGGAATATATATATAAAAAATAAAAAAAAACATGGGGGATTAGAAGTGATGCAGACAATTACATTGATAGAAGATGCAATCTATCTGCAATATTAAGCTGATCCATCCCCCCTAAAAAAAAAAAGACAAAAAAAAAAAAAAGACAACAAAAATAAATAAAAAATAATTATAATAATAATAATAATCTAGTTTATGCTCACAGATCTGGTGGTTTAGCAGGACATGTAGGAGGACGTTTCAGGTTGATAGCAATCAAGAGGTTTTAAGTTGAAATCCCAGTTAAATTCCCTAGTGTGGTCAATTTTTTTAACATTAATTGAAATAAGAATACAGCAGCATACTGTCATTTTATAGAAATAACACCTACAAGTTGTATATACTTTAGGCAAATAGGAAAAATATATTATTGGCAATATACTGTATGCATAGCCAATCTCTGTTACGTCCACAGACCTGTTGGCGCAGCAGAAACTTCAAGTACCTAACAAATCATATGTATATACTGTATTCTATACTATTCTACTGTATCTTAGTCTATGCCACTCTGACATTGCTCCTCCATATATTTACACTGCCGTTCAAAAGTTTTGGGTCACTTAGAAATGTCCTTGTTTTCGAAAGAAAAGCAATTTTTTTGTCCATTAAAATAACATCAAATTGATCCGAAATACGGTGTAGACATTATTAATGTTGTAAATGGCTATTGTAGCTTGAAACGGTTGATTTTTAATGGAATATCTACATAGGCATACAGAGGCCCATTATCAGCAACTGTCAGTCCTGTGTTCCAATGGCACGTTGTGTTTGCTAATTCAAGTTTATCATTTTAAAAGGCTAATTGATCATTAGAAAACCCTTTTGCAATTATGTTGGCACAGCTGAAAACTATTGTGCTGATTAAAGAAGCAATAAAACTGGCCTTCTTGAGACTAGTTGAGTATCTGGAGCATCAGCAATTGTGGGTTCGATTACAGGCTCAAAATGGCCAGAAACAAATAACTTTCTTCTAAAACTTGTCAGTATATTCTTGTTCTGAGAAATGAGAAATGAAGGCTATTCCATGCGAGAAGTTGCAAAGAAACTGAAGATCTCGTACAACGCTGTGTACTACACCCTTCACAGAACAGCGCAAACTGGCTCTAACCAGAATAGAAAGAGGAGTGGGAGGCTCCGGTGCACAACTGAGCAAGAGGACAAATACATTAGAGTGTCTAGTTTGAGAAACAGATGCCTCACAGGTCCTCAACTGGCAGCTTCATTAAATAGTACCCGCAAAACACCAGTCTCAACGTCAACAGTGAAGAGGCCACTCCGGGATGCTGACCTTCTAGGCAGTTGCAAAGAAAAAGCCATATCTCAGACTGGCCAATAAAAAGAAAAGATTAAGATGGGCAAAAGAACACAGACACTGGACAGAGGAAGATTGGAAAAAATGTGTTACGGACAGATTAATCGAAGTTTGAGGTGTTCGGATCACAAAAAAGAACATTTCTGAGACGCAGAAAAAATGAAAAGATGCTGTCAAGCATGGTGGAGGCACTGTGATGGTCTGGGGGTGCTTTGGTGGTGGTAAAGTGGGAGATTTGTACAGAGTAAAAGGGATATTGAAGAAGGAAGAAGGAAGGCTATCATTCCATTTTGCAACGCCATGCCATACCCTGTGGACGGCACTTGATTGGAGCCAATTTCCTCCTACAACAGGACAATGACCCAAAGCACAGCTCCAAACTATGCAATAACTATTTAGGGAAGAAGCAGTCAGCTGGTATTCTGTCTATAATGGAGTGGCCAGCACAGTCACCGGATCTCAACCCTTTTGAGCTGTTGTGGGAGCAGCTTGACCGTATGGTACGTAAGAAGTGCCCATCAAGCCAATCCAACTTGTGGGAGGTGCTTCAGGAAGCATGGGGTGAAATCTCTTCAGATTACCTCAACAAATTGACAACTGGAATGCCAAAGGTCTGCAAGGCTGTAATTGCTGCAAATGGAGGATTCTTTGACGAAAGCAAAGTATGAAGGACACAATTATTATTTCATTATTTCTAACCTTGTCAATGACTACATTTCCTATTCTTGTTGCTATATTTTCTATTCAAACTCATTTCATGTATGTTTTCATGGAAAACAAGGAAGTGACTTTCTAAGTGACCCCAAACTTTTGAACAGTAGTGTATATATTCTTAATTCCATTGCTTTACTTAGATTTGTGTGTATTGGGTATATGTTGCGGAATTGTTAGATATTAGAGCTAGAAACACAAGCATTTCGCTACACCCGCAATAACATCTGCTAAACACGTGTATGTGACCAATAACATTTGATCTAATTTGAACCAAGAGGTTGTGAGTTCAAATCCCAACTGAGGTTGAGTCCCAAATAATCCAGGGGACCATGACACAACGTTCTAAAACCGTTCTTGGGGACCATGACTGTTTAACCAATAAGAGTCTAAGCTGGGGAGGTTATACTAAGATATATGGAATTATTTTAAGGTCATACGAAGGATCATTTTGCTATTTGATTTTGAATTTTAAGACCCCTTGAAGTATAAAAAAAGATATAACAAAATTAATTGCAGAAAAATAATGTATGGCCTTACTGCTATTAACCCATATAAACGCATTGAATAACAGATTCATTACATGGAACAACAGATAGTTCCCCCAAAAAAATATTAAGGAAGTTTGCTCTGAAGTGTCTGTCCTATATCTGAGAGATGTATGAGAAAGATCAGGAAACATGTATTTAACCCCTTATTTTTGGAACTAAACAGTCTCCATATATACTTCCATTCATTTTTTAAACTGGTACCAGGGGACCTTCAGACAAGTCTTGTGAGGCCTGTGGGCAAAACAACTGACATGTACTGTACGTGTTTGTGAGAGTCTCGCCTTTACACAGAGGGGTCATATTGGCTCAGTTGGTAGAGCATGGTGCTTGCAACGTCAGGGTTGTTCGTTCGATTTCCAGGGGGGGCTAGTACGAAAATGTATGCATGTACTACTGTAAGTCACTCTGGATAAGAGCGTCTACTAAAATGTTAAATTTAATTTTAGTGTGTAACCTAAATCGTTTGGATGTTTACATCGGCAGGATAGAACGGCTGATTCCGGTAAGACAAGGGGTGGCAGCCTGTGTATATTTGTAAACAACAGCTGGTGCACGAAAACTAATACTAAGGAAGTATTGAGTTTTTGCTCGCCTGAGGTAGAGTATCTCATGATAAGCTGTAGACCACACTATTTACCAAGAGAGTTTTCTTCTATATTTTTCGTAGCTGTCTATTTACCACTACAAACCGATGCTGGCACTAAGATTGCACTCAATGAGCTGTATAAGGCCATAAGCAAACAGGAAAACGCTCATCCACAGGCGGCGCTCGTGGCCGGGGACTTTAATGCAGGGAAACTTAAATCCGTTTTACCTAATTTAAAATCTGCAACCAGAGGAAAAAAAACTTTAGACCACCTTTACTCCACACACAGAGACACGTACAAAGCTCTCCCTCGCCCTCCATTTGACAAATCTGAAAAGTTCCTCCTGATTCCTGCTTACAAGCAAAAACTAAAGCAGGAAGCACCAGTGACTTGGTCAATAAAGAAGTGGTCAGATGACGCAGATGCTAAGCTAGACTGGAATATGTTCCGGGATTCTTCCGATGGCATTGAGGAGTACACCACATCAGTCACTGGCTTCATCAATAAGTGCATCGATGATGTTGTCCACACAATGACCGTACGTACATACCCCAACCAGAAGCCATGGATTTCAGGCAACATCCGCACTGAGCTAAAGGGTAGAGCTGCCGCTTTCAAGGAGCGGGACTCTAACCCGGACGCTTATAAGAAATCCCGCTATGCCCTCCGACGAACCATCAAACAGGCAAAGATTCAATACAGGACTAAGATTGAATCGTACTACACCGGCTCTGACGCTCGTCGGATGTGGCAGGGCTTGCAAACTATTACAGACAACAAAGGGAAGCACAGCCGCGAGCTGCCCAGTGACACGAGCCTACCAGATGAGCTAAATCACTTCTATGCTCGCTTCGAGGCAAGTAACACTGAAGCATGCATGAGAGCATCAGCTGTTCCGGATGACTGTGTGATCACGCTCTCCGTAGCCGATGTGAGTAAGACTTTTAAGCAGGTCAACATTCACAAGGCCACAGGGCCAGACGGATTACCAGGACGTGTACTCCGAGCATGCGCTGACCAACTGGCATTTTCAACATGTCCATGACTGAGTCTGTAATACCAACACATTTCAAGCAGACCACCATAGTCCCTAAATGACTACCGACCCGTAGCACTCACGTCTGTAGCCATGAAGTGCTTTGAAAGGCTGGTCATGGCTCACATCAACAGCATACCGCCCCAACAGATCCACAGATGATGCAAACTCTATTGCACTCCACACTGCCCTTTCCCACCTGGACAAGAGGAACACCTACGTAAAAATGCTATTCATTGACTACAGCTCAGCGTTCAACACCATAGTGCCCTCAAAGCTCATCACTAAGCTAAGGACCCTGGGACTAAACACCTCCCTCTGGAACTGGATCCTGGACTTCCTGACGGGCCGCCCCCAGGTGGTAAGGGTAGGTAACAACACATCTGCCACGCTGATCCTCAACATGGGGGCCCCTCAGGGGTGCGTGCTCAGTCCCATCCTGTACTCCCTGTTCACCCATGACTGAATGGCCAGGCACGACTCCAGCACCATCATTAAGTTTGCCGAACAACACAACAGTGGTAGGCCTGATCACCGACAACGATGAGACAGCCTATGGGGAGAAGGTCTGAGACCTGGCCATGTGGTGCCAGGATAACAAGCTCTTCCTCAACGTGATCAAGACAAAGGAGATGATTGTGGACTACAGGGGAAAAAAGAGGGCTGAGCACGCCCCATTCTCTAATCGACGGGACTGTAGTGGAACAGGTTGGAACATTAGCCAATAGCTTGATTAGCAGAGAAAGGTTCAGAGAGACGATCACCGCTGTGAACTGCTCCAGTTCACTATTCATTAACTACTTTGATCCCAGGAACTGGACCCAAGCTCATTAAAACGACCACATCTAATTTAAATGTAAAATGTATGACCATATTTCTACTAAAGGTCTGCTTTTTAGAGGTCTTAAAATTGACACATCCTGTCCTTGGGATGCAGGACTTATTTTAATGAAGTTTGGAAAAAGGAGATTGTGAGGTATTTGCATAACAGCAACATCAAAAGGTAAAATAATATGATGATATGTTGTGAGCTTGATGATCAGTTTATTATAGTGCACTAAGCTTTATTTCAGGTGACAGGTTCAGCACACATCACTGCATTCTTTATCAGAAAGTAGCTGGCCCTTTTTGAAGACACTTAAGTCGATTCATCTTTTTATTTATGAACCTCTCTTACAAAAACGTACGCAGTACCAAACATCATTAATAACCTTTAGACATACGAGTTACCATACCGGTCTCAGGGATGGCTAACTCTGGAGACACCTTCAGTCTCCACAGAGTTAGGTAAATCTGCTGTGTTTTTGTAATTATGTATATTTGTATTATGTTGTATTTTTTTGTGTATATGCAGGACTCCCTTGTAAAAGATACCTTGTTCTTAATGGGACTCCCTACTAAAATAAAGGTGAAATAAAATAAAAATGTCTGCTTGTTAAAACTTGACTTTAAAGATAAACCAGAAATGTATTTCACTTTATTCCTCTTCATATCCTCACATTCCAAATGGATTCCTGGCAGCAGAAGATAGCCCGTGAACTAGTTAGCAGGCTTTGGGTCAGCAAAATACATTCTCACCTCTCATCACCAAGTCTTGGTCCATTTGGGGGGGTGTATTATATTATATTGCTGAGAGGACTCAAGTCTTTGCCACTAAATGAAAATAGCGCAGCTCTTTGCATGCAAACTTTCAAACACATTACTCTGTCCCAATACTGGAAAATACATAATTCTCAATTACATCCTCCGATGTGTTTCTATCAGTGTACCTTGTGTGCAACACAGCACATCGGGCTTCACAGCATGGGTCCATTATAGTGAGCAGAGAGCAGCATCTCCCTGATGTATGATCAGGAGACATGCCTTGCGGGACGCTTCCGCTTCTACCTCCTCCCCCTAAATGCAATGTGACGGCCGCAGGTTCAGAGGCATCCAGACAGAAGATTGAAGAAAGAGATTATCAGCTGAAAAACAACAGGCAAAAGACTACATTCTGTTGCCAAGGCTTTGGAAGAACCCTGGTGTGACCTATTTTCATTGGAATAAAGCACTATTCTTAGTCAAGATTATATACCTTGAATCATATAATATTCTTCCGGCACCTTCACAGTTCCAGTTATGAATGTGATTCATTGGTAGGCACTTGGCAGGTGGATCTATTCCTAAGGTTTAATGTTCTAACATGATGGCCCATTAGAGCCTGTTTTACATTCCAGACACTCTCCCACCACAGCCACCACAGCCAGTTTCTTTTGAATATTTATCATCTCACATAATAAACACAACCCAGCTAGCACATAACGTTTGAGAACCATATGTTTCTTAGAGCTTGGTTGTCCTATGGTTATGTTGCATACAACCTCCCCACAACTTTCTGGAAATGGTGCAGGATAGTTGCTTGGCTTTGGAACATTCTCAGCAGCACATTTAATGAACTTCACAAAATAACAATTTTCTTTGTATTTCATTACTTTAACAGAACGTTTCCTAAAGGTTCAAACATGGCTACATTTCATTTCAATTTTGGCAATGTTCTAGGAACATTCTCCAACTGTTTTGACATTGGGAATGTTCTCGAATAGTTCACAGAACGTTAAGAAACATAGTTCTTCTGTGGGAATTTCAGTACTTCCACAGAACATTCCACACAAGTTCCCATGTGGTTCTATTTAATGTCATATTTGTACTACATTCTGGCAAAGTTCTCAAAAATGGTTTCACTTAATCAATGTTCTCAGAACATTTAAAGAATGTATGGTTTTATTTTAAATGTTAATGTCACATGAACAAGTACAGTGAAATGCCTTTCTTGCAAGCTCTAAATCCAACAATGCAATAATCAATAACATGTAATACAAAAAATTACATATGGTAGACCAAAAACACACGAGCAAAAAGAAATAAAAACAACATAATAAAGTAAGTAAGCATATTATATATATTCCATATCAGTCAGTACCAGCACCATATTTACAATGTGCAGGGATACTGACGTGATAGAGGAGATACAGTGCATTCGGAAAGTATTCAGACCCCTTGACTTTTTCCACATTTTGTTACGTTACAGCCTTATTCTCAACTCGATTAAATAAAACATTTTCCTCTTCAATCTACACACAATACCCCATAATATAAAGCAAAAACGTTTTCTTTTTTTACGGAAATACCTTATTTACATAAGTATTCAGACCCTTTGCTATGAGACTCGAAATTGATCTCAGGTGCATCCTGTTTCCAACTTGATTGGAGTCCACCTGTGGTAAATCCAATTGATTGGATATGATTTGGAAAGGCACACATCTGTCTATATGACATCCCACAGTTGACAGTGTATGTAAGAGCAAAAACCAAGCCATGAGGTTGAAGGAATTGTCCGTAGAGCTCCAAGACAGGATTGTGTTGAGGCACAGATCTGGGGAAGGGTACCCAAAAAAAAATTCAGCATTGAAGGTCCCCAAGAACACAGTGGACTCCATCATTCTAAAATGGAAGAAGTTTTGAACCACCAAGACACTTCTTAGAGCTGGCCGCCCTGCCAAACTGAGCAATTAGGGGACAAGGGCCTTGGTCAGGGAGGTGACCAAGAACCCGATGGTCACTCTGACAGAGCTACAGAGTTCCTCTGTGGAGATGGGAGAACCTACCAGAAGGACAACCATCTCTGCAGCACTCCACCAATCAGGCCTTTATGGTAGAGTGGCCAGACAGAAGCCACTCCCCAGTAAAAGGCACATGACAGCCTGCTTGGAGTTTACCAAAAGGCACCTACAGGACTCTCAGACCATGAGAAACAAGATTCTCTGGTCTGATGAAACCAAGATTGAACTCTTTGGCCTGAATGCCAAGCGTCACGTTTGGAGGAAACCTGGCACCATCCCTACGGTGAAGCATGGTGGTGGCAGCATCATGCTGTGGGGATGTTTTTCAGCAGCAGGGACTGGGAGACTAGTCAGGATCGAGGGAAACATGAATGGAACAAAGTACAGAGAGATCCTTGTTGAAAACCTGCTCGAGAGTGCTCAGGACCTCAGTCTGGGGCAAAGGTTCACCTTCCAACAGACAACGACCCTAAGCACACAGCCAAGACAACGCAGAAGTGGCTTCGGGACAAGTCTCTGAATATCCTTGAGTGGCCCAGCCAGAGCCCTGACTTGAATCCGATCGAACATCTCTGGAGAGACCTGAAAATAGCTGTGCAGCGACACTCCCTATCCAACCTGACAGAGCTTGAGAGGATCTGCAGAGAAAAATGGGAGAAACTCCTCAAATACAGGTGTGCCAAGCTTGTAGTGTCATACCCAAGAAGACTCAATGCTGTAATCGCTGCCAAAGGTGCTTCAACAAAGGACTGAGTAAAGGGTCTGAATAGTTATGTAAATGTGATATTTCAGTTTTGTATTTTTAATAAATTTGCAACAATGTCAAAAAACCTGTTTTTGCTTTGTCGTTGTGGGGCATTGTGTGTAGATTGATGAGGGAAAAAAAACACAATCAATTTTAGAATAATGCTGTAATGTAACAAAATGTGGAAAAAATCAATGGGTCTGAATACTTTCCAAATACACTGCATGTATAGGGGTAAGGTGACTAGGCATCAGGATACACGATAAACAGAGCAGCACCAGCAAATATGATGATTGTATGGGTGTGCGTGTGTGTGTGTAGAGTCAGTATAAATGTATGTGCATATTATGATGGAGTGAATGTTTGTGTGTGTGTTGGAGTGTCAGTGTGCGTGAATGTTTAGGGCCCTGTGAGTGTACATAGAGACAGGGAAAAAAGAAATACAAGGGTAAACTCAGATAGTCCGTGGAGACACATTATTATAATTTTTTGTCAGTTCTTAAATTGAATTGTACACATTAACATCAATAAGCTCAATTTTTCGTTCTCAGAACAACCACAAGAACACTGAAGTAATGTTCATAGAACATTTTAAAGAATGTTATTTAGAAACATATACATTCTGTTCTCAGTATCAACAAAACTCTATCTATCGTCTATCTTGTTAGTGTGTTCAGGTGTGTTGGTGCGCCCACTAATTGGCCACATCTGATCTTAATGAGTGCTTGTTTCCTTTGCAATAGGTTCTGTTTGAATAGACTAAAATGAACAGCTTTGTATACGTAAAAAAAAAAACATGGCATGCTAGCTTCATCCTGGTGGCGCAGTGGACTAATTCCATGGATAGAAAACACAAGATCTTAGGTTTGAACCTCACTGATGCCTTTTCTCAATAAAAAAGGAATGTATTCGCAGTGGTCTAAGGCACTACATCGCAGTGCTAACTGTGCCACTAGAGATCCTGGTTCGAATCCAGGCTCTGTCGCAGCTGGCCGCGACCGGGAGACTCATGGGCGGCGCACAATTGGCCCAGCGTCGTCCAGGGTAGGGGAGGGAATGGCCGGCAGGGATGTAGCTCAGTTGATAGAGCATGGCTTTTGCAACGCCAGGGTTGTGGGTTCGTTTCCGACGGGGGGCCAGTATAAAAAAATATATATATATATATGTATTCACCAACTGTAAGTCGCTCTGGATAAGAGCGTCTGCTAAATGACTAAAAAATTAAATAAAATAAAAAATAAAAATAAAAATATAATAAAACAAATACCTAAATAATACCTAACTAAATGAATTTACATGTGTCCTACAGTATCTGTGAAAGTTTTAACCCTCCTGTTGTCCTGGGGTCATTCTGACCCCAAATTAAATCTTTTGCCGACAAAATATGTTTTTTATTCATCAATTGGTCTGAAAATAACGGTAGTTGTTTAATACTATGCTCTTTATGATTCAAACAAATTTGAAGTAATTTGATTGAATTATGGGTGTTTTACTAAATGTAATAACTTCTGTTGTCCTCTGGGGTCAAAAAGACCCGCAGCACAAAGTTTACATACTGCTTGGCAAAACATCTTTGATCATGTTTCTTTGATGTGTGGGGTCAAGCAATGGTTATGACAACAACAACAACAAAAAAAGTATTTTCTCACAGGTGTTTGGGCATTTCACATTTTAGTCTGAGAGAGACAGGCAGCACAATGAGGAGGCAGAAGTTTTATAATGCACAGGAGGCTTGCAAGATAATTTTGAAATAAAAGAAAATAATGACCAGGAGGACAATGCTGCACATAATGAGGATGAATCAACTGATGAAGAGGGTTCAGGGTCAGAAGCGGAGGAACATAATGATGAGGTGATAGATCCAACATACAGACAGCATGCTACTTCTTCCTCCGAAGATTCCCCCACATCTCCTGCTGCAGAAATGGAAGATGATTATGAATATAGGAAATGGATGAACGTGATGATGACGTAGAATCTGAAGCTGGTATGGAAGAAGTGTCAGAAGTGGAGCACTGCACCTATTATGATGAAGAATCAACAGATGAGGTAGAATCTGAAGTTGAAATGGAAGAAGTGTCAGAAGTGGAGGACATCATCTATTATGATGAAGACGAAGAATCAACAGATGAGGTAGAATCTGTGGAATCAACAGATGAGGTAGAATCTGTGGAAGAGGACCCATCTCAGCTGGGTCCTCTTCCTCAGATTCTACCTCATCTGTTGATTCTTCGTCTTCATCATAATAGATGATGTCCTCCACTTCTGACACTTCTTCCATTTCAACTTCAGATTCTACCTCATCTGTTGATTCTTCATCATAATAGGTGCAGTGCTCCACTTCTGACACTTCTTCCATACCAGCTTCAGATTCTACGTCATCATCACGTTCATCCATTTCCTTATATTCATAATCATCTTCCATTTCTGCAGCAGGAGATGTGGGGGAATCTTCGGAGGAAGAAGCAGCATGCTGTCTGTATGTTGGATCTATCACCTCATCATTATGTTCCTCCTCTTCTGACCCTGAACCCTCTTCATCAGTTGATTCATCCTCATTATGTGCAGCATTGTCCTCCTGGTCATTATTTTCTTTATTTCAAAAATTATCTTGCAAGCCTCCGTGCATTATAAAACTTCTGCCTCTCATTGTGCTGCCTGTCTCTCTCAGACTAAAATGTGAAATGCCCAAACACCTGTGAGAAAATACTTTTTTTTTTTTTTTGTCATAACCATTGCTTGACCCCACACATCAAAGAAACATGATCAAAGATGTTTTGACCCCACACATCAAAGAAACATGATCAAAGATGTTTTGCCAAGCAGTATGTAAACTTTGTGCTGCGGGGGTCTTTTTGATCCCAGAGGACAACAGAAGTTATTACATTTAGTAAAAACCCATAATTCAATCAAATTACTTCAAATTTGTTTGAATCATAAAGAGCATAGTATTAAACAACTAACGTTATTTTCAGACTAAAGATGTAACACAGAATTGATTGAAAATGTATACTGTATGCTTTATAAACAGTCAAACCAGGCGGGGTCATTTTTTGACGCCAGAGGACAAAAGGTGTGATTATGGGCTGTCATTAATAAAAATAAAATGATTCAAAAACAGCATCCTCACTAAACTTTTACAAATACCACTCAGTGATAAGTCAAATAGTCAAAATAATAATAGGTCAAAATATTTCATAGTTTCATTGTATTTTTACTTAAAAACAGGGTATACTTTTATGTAAACAAGGTCTATTGGCTCTAAATTCCAAAACAAATGAAAAAAATTCTAGTAATGGGTTGAACAGAAGTAAGACTAAAGATGTAACACATAATTGATTGAAAATGTATACTGTATGCTTTATAAACAGTCAAACCAGGCGGGGTCATTTTTTGACCCCAGAGGACAAAAGGTGTGATTATGGGCTGTCATTAATAAAAATAAAATGATTCAAAAACAGCATCCTCACTAAACTTTTACAAATACCACTCAGTGATAAGTCAAATAGTCAAAATAATAATAGGTCAAAATAATTCATAGTTTCATTGTATTTTTACTTAAAAACAGGGTATACTTTATGTAAACAAGGTCTATTGGCTCTAAATTCCAAAACAAATGAAAAAAATTCTAGTAATGGGTTGAACAGAAGTAAGATTAAAGATGTAACACAGAATTGATTGAAAATGTATACTGTATGCTTTATAAACAGTCAAACCAGGCGGGGTCATTTTTGACCCCAGAGGACAAAAGGCGTAAGGCATTTGGGAGGACAACACGAGGGTTAAGGAAGTTATTCAAAAACCTCAAAATAACCATTAATTTCCATTCTCAAAGCATTAATAAAACCTCCCAGGAAAACTTTAAAGGAACCAGAGTAAAATGTTCTCAGAACCTCCCGGCAACCTAAAAATAAACGTTCCCAGAACAGCCAAAAAGTTCACATCTGTTCTCAGAACGTTTAAAACACTTTAGGAAACTTATGGCATCATTCCCACAACCAATGTCAAACCAAAAACATACATTACCACAACTTCCATAGAACCAAATGTGCTAGCTGGGTATCCTTTCATAATGAGCTGTTTTTCGTCCTCCCTCGCTTTCAAATGTGATGAGCTACAGCAATGAATTTCCCCTACATGGTGTTTATGGGGTAGATAAGACTACAGTAGCCAGCATTTGTCATCAGTGGTCCCGTCAGTGCCCCAGATATAGGTTCCTGGTAGATTTATAGACTTTCCATATCTATAGTTTCGCTGTCCCCCAGGTCTTAATGTTTTTGTATTGAGATGATTTATGTGTGGGTCACCCAGTTTTTGCTCAGGGACTTATGGCATTAGAGACAGATGAGACGCTAGCTGCAGCTGCGGTGGCGATAGGAACTGGTCCTTAATTTCAGCAGCGCACCGTCATGTTGCTAATCAGATCCACACCAACAGGGCAGAGGCTGCCTCGTGAAGGGTAATTAGAATATATACTGTACACTTAAAGACTGTGGAAAAGTGCTGCCTCTACCCCAGTCCAAGTAAATTACTGTCCTTTGCATTGATATGGAATACAGTGAGGGGATTTTACTCTACCATATCAACCACTTAAATTCAATTGAATAATCATTGTCACATTTTAAAACGCGTCTCCAGATCCGTTATTTCAACATAATTTGTCAACCTATTGTGCTGTGGAATCTACGTGGAAAATACATTGGACGCACACAAACATCAACAACATCACTCCTGCCCAGACCCATGTGCTCACACCCCCATCTCCAGCACCCGCGTCACTCTCTGCCACATGACCTCAAACTGCACCATTTTGTTTCTCTCCATCGCCCATGCACTTTCAACATTTAGATAATAAAGCATTTTACCTTTCCATTGTGTTAACGAGGGAGGATTGATTGATTTCCAGTTTTTAAGTATACATTTATTCAATATGATTGATGAGAAAAGTATTATCTAATCAATTGGGTATCTCACTGCACCTTCACATGCTATGTCTTAAAATATGCAGACAGACGGATTAAAAGTAAATTCAAATTGTAATACTTCTGACAGCCAAATTTCTAACTTCGCCCATAATTTCTGGACTTTATAGCATTCCCAGAAGGCATTGATTATTGAGTTATTGTTAGTTTTACATTTAAGACATAACTCTGCCGTTGTGCTGTAGAATTTGTGAATTGTGTCACTTAATAAATTCTATACATTCATTTATACTGAATTAAGTGTACATTTTCATTAACTGTAATTTCTTTAGTTATGTTCCAACATTCCCTCCATCTTGTGCCAATATCAGTTATTTTTAAGTCTTGGTTCCAATAGTTTTTTGTTTTTTTCTGAGAGATTGTCAGTTGGATAGGCTCTCTGCAAGGTTTTGTATATCTTACCTATCAACTAGAATTCCCTCAAGATTTCTGATGCCCAAAAGATTTCAAATAAAATGTTGTAATAGGAAACGTTTAAGTTCAATGTATTTAAAAATATCAACATTGGTCAGTCCAAAATTGCTTTTCAATTCTATCATGAAATAAATGTAGTTCCTATTACAAATTGTCGTGGAAATTCTACACAGGGACACTCGAAGTCAATCTTAAATTAATAATTGTTTATTATCAGCGCCTCTTTTAGACTAGCGTTCTATTCATACAGGGGTTTTGATATTTATACTAAATGTTCTATTTAATAGTACTTCCTCCTTTCATATCTCCATACAGAATCCCTTTATAACGTTATAGATCATAAATGCCTACAGTCATCCACACCAGTCATGTGCATCAACGACTAAATGCCTACAATAACACCTCGTGCTATTATCAGTGGTTCTCAGACCACGTAGAATATCGTTACACATGTGCTATTATTAGTGGCTGCAGACACACGTAGACACTTCTTAGGTATTCACCATATGTACAGTGGGGACAACAAGTATTTGATACACTGCCGATTTTGCAGGTTTTCCTACTTACAAAAAATGTAGAGGTCTGTAATTTTTATCATAGGTACACTTCAACTGTGAGAGACGGAATCTAAAACAAAAATCCAGAAGATCACATTGTATGATTTTTAAGTAATTAATTTGCATTTTATTGCATGACATAAGTAT